>NC_134110.1:19862500-22362500 GCF_040939455.1 Microcebus murinus
GGAGCCATAAAGACAGAGGCAAAAGAAATAATATTTGCAAAGGAAGAAAAGTCACCAGGGTCTGAGGCAATCATCTCTGTTCCAGGTAGAATATGAATAAATAAACATTTATTTTCACCTTTAAAACTTTGTTAATAAACTTTATTTTTTAGAACAATGTTAAACATACATAAAAATTGTAAAGATAGGACAGAGAGTTCCCAAACAATGTTTTTATATTATTAACATTTTACATTGATAAGGCTATTTGTTACAATTAACAATCCAATATGGATATAATATTAAATAATGCCCATACTTTATTCAGATTCCCTTAGTTTTTACCTAATGCCTTTTTTCCCTGTTCCAGAATCCCATTCCATCCAGGAGAAGATATTTCATTGTAAGATCATATTTAGTTGCCTTGTTACATCATACTTTAGTTGCTATTTCTTCTTAGGCTGCTTTTGGCTGTGACAATTTCTCCAACTTATTTTTAATGACCTTGACAGGGTTGAGTATTGGGTGATAAATTTGTAGAATGTCTCTCTGTTTACACTTGTCTAATATTTTTCTAATGATTAAACTAAATATATGTGTTTGGGGAAGGAATAATGGAGAGGGAAAGTGCCATCTTCATCACATATCAAGGGTGTTAGGTCCGGAGCTGAGATGGAGATACACAAATCCTCACGTGTAGCAAAATGCTGTTTATTTCGAGCATCTGGGTGCAGATGGGTGGAGGCCAAAATAGCGTCCACCACGAGGGAGGGGAAAGCCTTGGATTTTATAGATGGTTTTTCGGAAGGGAGTGAGCAACATCTGCAGAGATGGAGCGGGTAGCTTCGTCCTTATCAGGGGGGATAGGCATGCCAGCCAGCGTTGCTGGAGCTGTCTGTGGTCCTGCAGCTGTCTGTGGTCAGAGTTACATTTACAACTTCTGGACTCTCCAGACTCCTGTGGCATTTGTGTCACAGACTTTATGATCATTATTTAAGTGTTACATCCCATACATACTTTTCGGGTTCCCCTCTAAGTAAACCTAACAAAGGGCACATCCTCCCAGCATGATTTAGCACTGTTGTTGTTGAAGTTGACCACCTGGCTGAAGTAGCGTGTGTCAGGCTTTTCCACATGAAGTTACTCTTTCCCATCTTTTCATACTATATAGTCTTTGGAAGGAAGTCACTATGTGCATCCCACACTTCAGGAGTGGGGAGTTATGCTAATTTCTTTAAGGCGAGAATATCTACATGAGATTTTGGAATTCATTTACATAGATTTGTCCCCTCTCCCCAATTTATTATTTGTTCATCATTTATTTATATCAGTATGGATTAATGAATATCTATTTTATACTTTGGGTTACAATACAATACTGTTCTATATATTTTTTTGCTTCAAATTTTTCCAGTTTTGACTAGCTCTTCCAAAGGAGTTTCTTTGGTTGCCTCCTGTGTCACTTTGATATATTGCCATCATTATGGTTATTTTTTCTTTTTACTGCCTTACTGTCTGTCAATACAAGATGTTCCAGACCTGTCTTCTATATTTCCTGTCCCAATGCCACAATCAGCCATTTCTGAAAGGACCCTGGTTCCTATTATTGGAGAATGGTGTTCCTAGTTTGCAGAGTTCTGTTTTCTTTTAATAGACTTTATTTTTAATGCAATTTTAGAGTTGCAGGAAAATGGGACAGAAGGTAAAGGAAGTTTCCATATGCCCCTTCCTCCCACACATGCCCAGCATCCCTGCTACCAACCTCCCACACCAGAGTGGTACATTTAACATAACCTAAAAACATACATTGACACATTATCATCATTCAAAATCTTTAGTTGATGTTATTTTTTAGAGTTTTGATCATGAACAAGTCTTGAATTTTGCTTAATACTTTTTTTGAATCTATTGATATGATCATATTGTTCTTTTTATTCATTCTATTAATATGATAAATTATAATGATGCATTTTAAATTATTAAATCAGTCTTATATTCAGGAACGGACCTCATTTTGTTGTGAGGACCTCATTTTGTTTGTGTTCTTTTTTTTTTACTTTACTAGATTGATTAGCTAATATTTTGTGGACATTTTTGTGTCTAAGTTTATAAGAGATATTGGTCCATTATTTTCTTCTGTTGTAATAACTTTATTTGGTTTGGGGATTAATGATGGCATCATAAAATAAGTTGGAAAGTCTTTACTCTGTTTCTATTTTCTGGAAAATATTGTGGAGAATTATTTTGTTTAGTGGTAGAATTCACCAGTGGACTCATTTGAGCCCAAGACTATTGCTTTTTAGAAAGGCTTTTATTATTAATTCAATTTTTAGAAAATATATGTGGGTCTTTTCTGTTTCTCCTTGGGTGAATTTATTAGTTTGTGTCTTTCAAGGAATTGCTCCACTTTATTTAAGGTGTCAAGTTTATGAGTGTGTGTATACAGTTTGTAGAATCTTAGAATCTTTTGAACGTGCATGGTGTCAATAATCAGTAGTGATGGCCTCTGTCATTGCCGATATTGGTAATTTGTATTCCCAAACTCTTTCTCTGTCTCTTCTTGCTCTCTCATACCAGCAATAGCTTGATAAATCTTATTTGTTTGTGAAAGCACAGCTTTTGGTTTTGTTAAATTTTTCTATCATTTTCCTGTTTAAAATTTTATTGATATATATTCTAATTTATATGGTTTTCTTTTCTGTGTTCACTTTAGATTTAAGTTGCTGTTCTTCTCAAGCTCCCAAAGGTGCAAGCTTAGTCTGTTTATATTATTAATTTTTACTTTATAATATATTCATATGGAAAGTTAATGCTATAAATTACCTTCTAAGCACTGCTTTAGATATAACCCATACATTTTGATGAGTCATATTTTCATTTTCATTTAGTCTGAAGTAGTTTTTGAGATTTCTTCTTTAGCCTATAAGATATTTAGGAGTTTCCATCTCTAACAACATCTTTTTGTTCTCGTATATTGTCTATTTTTCCCATTAGAGCCCTTAACATATTTATTAGTTATGTTTACGTTCCTTGTCTATGCCATATCTGAGTCTGACTCTGATGACTGCTTACTCTTCAAACTGTGCTTTTTCTTGACTTTGACATGCTGCATAAATTTTTGTTAAAAGCCAAATATTGTATTAGGTAGTTGGAACTGAGGTAAGTAGGCCTTTGTATGAAGATTTATGTTAAGCTGGTTAAGAATTAGGCTATGTTTAGTGTTTGTTGTAGGTATAATGTAAGTATAAAAAATTTCAAATTCCCTTTAAGTGTTTTTGTTTCTGACTCTTCTCTAGGCTTTGTGGTTATTCTATACTCTGCTCCTCATAGAGATTCTGTGTCTTTAATTTCTTTCAGCTGTAGTCACTGTTTTTATTTTTTTATATTTTTACTTTTTTATTTCAGGAAATTTGGGGGGTACAAACATTTTGGTTACATGTTATGACTTTACCACATCCCAGCCAGGATTTGAGACGTGTCCTTTCCCTCCCTACAATGCTCACCACTTCCATTAGTTGTGAGTTTACCCACCCCCAAGCCTCCTACCCCAAAAGAATATTACTACTGTGTGAGCACCTTAGTGTTTTTTTTTCAATTCAAGCTGCGATAGTGTCATGATGGGATGTGAGGGACAGGAACCATGCTCCAATCTTCTGATTAAGTGCATGTCTTTTCATGGCCATGGCTGTCCCAAGTATGTCCCTCCCTCCTCCAGTAGCTCTCCCCCCTCTCCCACTACTCATTTCCCTGGCCACAAAACCCTTAATATGTTTCCATGTTGACTCTGACTTTTAGCTCTTAGATGGCAAATGGAGGCTTAGAAACTAAAGTGAGGAGGAATTCCTTTCCACATGCTTGGACAAAGTGTCAGCATTGGCAAAGCCAGTTCTTGTCAAGCCCTTCCCATGGAGAAGGCTCTGGTTGTGTTTCACAGTGGTTGCTCTTTCCCCTACGCCACCCGGCCCTTGCCAAAGCCACAAGGCAATCTTTCTGGGATTCTCACCATGAAAAAATGGTGGGGTTCCTAGAGGGAGTCCCCCAAGACACTCAGCCACTAGCAAATTTTTAAATTGTCATTTCTTGGTTCCTACCAGCATGTGGCTCCAGAGGCTTTGGCTTGATGAAATATGTCTTTAATTCGATATCAGTTGCTGTGTCTCTCTGGTTACACCTGTTTGTCCAGATTTCTCCTCTGCAATGCAACTGTCATGTTAACTACACAGAGCTGAGTTAGACCTCACAGATTAAGGGCACAGTTCCCCAAAAGACTGCCCTCACTTCAGACACCAGCTACAGGCTCAGGGTCCCACACACACTTCTCATCAACTGGCTACAAAGTTGGGGATTTCCCCTGCCCTCTTAAATCTAATACATAGTTTTGCTTGAATAATTTACATAACTAAGGAAATGGATGTACTTACAATAACAGTTTTAAAATAAAAGATGTAAAAGACCAGCCAAAGAAAGAGGCCCATACAGTGAGATCTTGGAGGGCCCCTGACACACAGTTTCCAGTTCCTCAGCACAGGTCATCCTCCTGGCACATCAGTGTGTGCTACTAACAAAGAAAGCTCGCATGAATTTCAGTGGCCAGAAGTTTTATTGGGGTTCACTATGTGCATATGACCTATCGACTCTTTGGCCATATTACCGAGCTCAATCTCCAGCCCCCTCCACTCCCAGGAGGCTGGGTTGATAAGATGTGCTTTAAAACCCTAGCCCTCAGATCACATGGTTGGTCTTTCTGGGATAATGATCCCCCTTCTGAGTCTTCTCCTTAACATAAACTCAGGTGTTTCCTGAGGGGCCCACCATGAGTATTAAAATACACTCCTATTACAAGGATCTTCTGGATCCTTGAGTGTGGCATTTTAACTGAACCCAAATTTTACAGAACAAATCCATTTAATAAAGGGATTTGTTCTATGCAATTTGGATTTGATCAAGGGGTCACACTTGGGGATCTGGAGGGCCACATGTGGTCTTGAGGTTGCAGGTTCCCCACCCGTGACTCCCTCCCAGGTACCAGAGTCAAAGACCAGACAAATTATTTATTGTATAAGACATCCCTTGTCCTTTGGCCATGGTTCTTTTTATATGTCTGACATTTGGGGGAGCCAGTTTGGGAGAGTGATAGAAGGCTTTTAATTCAATTTCCTAATACATTTGACCCTCAATGTCACTATTATGATCTTACCACAGGACAACTTGGAAGATGTAACCAGATTGTACTTTATCTGTCCAAAACACTGGACCCATACATATGACATCTGTCTCTGAAAGCTCCAGGTTGACACCTGAGACATTGTGCAACTTCCCTGTGGTGAAGCAGATCCTTTGCCTGGTGACCTCATCTGGCATTTTTTCCTATAAGAAAGTTCTCCTGGATCCCAGACCCCATTGGATATGGAAGCTAAGAGTTACGTAGCCCAGAATATGGATTAATGGGTCCAAAGGCCATGGCCCAGGACAGATTCTCTTTTCCTTATATATAGTCTTTGTTTTGGAGTAACTGGGCAGGTATTAACTCTGGGGTCACTGTAAGAAGTAGACTTTCCTTCTGTTGGAGTCAACATTTCTTCTCTCTATTCTTGGGCACTTACTTTGAAGTCATGGACATTGATCATGTGGCCCTATAGAAGCTCTCTTAAGTCATGCACTGGAAGGGGCCCTGTCTCTGTCCCCTCCTGCCATCTTATGTACAGTGAAAAGTCTCCCTTTCACTCTTGACCTCGAGTCCCCCAGCTGCCCTCTACAGAGCCATCCCCTTCTGGCTCATTTTTCAGAGAATCTTTCCAAAGTATTTCTTATTCTATGCACTTAATTCAAATTCTTGTAGTGGTTCACATGGACTCTTACAAATGCCTCCTGTTCTCCCAAACTTTTTCTAATTCATTATGTTGCATTGAAGCTTCACAAGAAAATAGGTTTCTATATATTATTGAAGAGGCTCAGATATATTATTCACTGCTATTATCCACGACATGTATTATTCACAATATGCATCATTCACTGTATGTAATGTTATTCACTACAGCATTGGAAGTGCCTACTACATAGCAGGCACTTAACAAATGTTTGTTGAATAAATTAATATATTTCCCAGGCCAACATCAACTTTTGAATAAAAGGGGAAGATTCTCTGTGCTTTCTTGTTCTACTCTGGCATAGCCATTCTCACCACTGTAACACAGTGTCCCTGACTCTCCAGTGGGATTCAGGGGCTTGATTCATAAGCAGTCCCCTATTAGCATTGAATGGTCCCTCTCACATCCCAACGTCCCTACACATCATCATAGGGACATGTTTGTGAGAACAAGGCCTTTGCTCCTTTCCCTACTTCTGTTCTGACCAGCCACTGTAAAGAATATGTCTTCTTCACTAGGATAGGGGTACACAAAAGGTCATATTTCTTTGAATAACAAAATAAATTTAACCTGAAAATGCTTTTCTTTCTGTCTAAGATCCCTGGCCTGTGGTAACTCCTTCTGTCTGGGATCCCTGGCCTGTGGTAACTCCACAAAACCCTGGAGTATTTACTCGAAGTGAGGGGTTATCCCTGTCTATTGCTCCCTATATAAGGGAAAGCTGATTACCCTTCCCAGTGTGGCCCAGAGTCCTGCTCTCTCCAACAATTTCTGTAACTGCTGGAGTTTTTCTGGAGACCTGTGAGCCTGCCATGTTTCCTGTCTGCTAACTTCACACAATGGACTAAACTTTAGACCAAATATTAGTATTTGGTTTTTTTCAATGATAGATGAGCCACTATGGTTCTGGGCTCTCAAAGTTATAGCTTTTTAAGGATACAGCCCTCTCTAGATACACACACACACACACACACACACACACACACATACACACACACACACCCCACACATCCCACACATACATACGCTAAGCTATTTTCTTAAAATGTTGGGGTAGCTAGACCAAAGCAAGTTCTAACATTAGCCTGGCTAAGAGCTTGGGTAGGGACGGAATCTACTGAAGGTGGAGCTGCCACAGCTCTGCTGCCGTCCATGATGGCAATGACAGACTGCTCTCTCACTCCCCAGTCACTGCCCACTCTGCAGGAACAAACTCTTGTGTTCAAGGGGTTTCCTATCATGACACTCTGGGAGAACCACATAAAACTGCCTAGCTATGGGACCTTTACTCAGTAGTACTATTTAGGACTTTTTTCATGAAATAAGACTCTACCTAGCGGGCAGATGAGTTTGAGTCATTTCTGTCCAGCATTGCCACTTGATGATTCAGGTTGACATTACTTCACCCTGGTGTACTTTCCAGAGCTGCCTAGCAGCTCTGGCCACCTCTAACCTTTCATGACTTCTATCCTCATGAAGTTATGTCAGGAGAGTTTGTCACTGTCTGTTCTGTTCCTGGAATTGCTTCCTACTCTATAGGGTGCCAAACTCTTTGAAGACCTGTGGCCCCCTCAGTTCCCTCTCCTTGAATCTTTAAGATGATTCAGTCTTGCTGCTGTAGGTGAGCTTATGGCATTGAGTGATGACATTCATAGGGGCAGTGGTCACTGTGTAATGTCATTTCTTTTGTCTCTATGTTCAGGTTCTTTATAGTTCAATGGCTTTTTCATCTTTATACTCTTATAGTTCAATAGCTTTTAACTTGATATTAACTATTTCCAAATAAATGAAAAAAGAAAAATGTTATTAATCTGAATTTCTTATCCAAAACCACCTCTCAGTGGAAGTTGTACCAGTCTGGCTCTCATTGCCATCAAAAGAAATATGACTGTGCTGAAATTAAGTTTCTGAGGGCAAGGTCTTTGTCATATACTGATCTTGTAAAGTATTGCCATCTGCTATTTCAAATCTTAGTTATTGCAAATGGGAATCATAAAGACAAGTGGGATATATTTCTTCTGTCATTCTTTGAGTAAGGCCTTGTCAGCTGTGGTTGAATAACCATGAGGGGTAATACTTGTACTATCTTTCCTTAACCTAAAAAGAGAAGTCATATCAGCACTGTAGCCTATTGTGATGGAAACACTTGCATAGATAATGGGAATCTGAGATGATCAACAAACAAAATAAATATACAAATTAGTGGCTGTGACATCAAGCAGGAACATGACCTTTCTTGAAATGGAAAATATAAATAATGCTCATCTAAAACATTCAACCCTTCTAGATTGGAATACATATCAGGAATTCATTAATAAACATAAGCATGTCTTTTTCTTTTTGAGAAGCTTGATAGCCAATTTAGCCTATACAGAATTCTATATATCTTGTCAATTGCTTCACCTTGGAAATATGATAGAATAGCATATCATAGAATACAAAGATCTCATTATATCAAAAGGTCAAAATATGATTATATTTATGTAAATGCATATATATTAATGAATATGTAAAATAATGGTAAGGATAAAGTAGAACAAACTAAGTTATTTTTTCCCATCTTGGGGAAAAGCAAAATCAACTTTGATAACAGTTGATAATTGGGGAGTAAAGTATGAAAGTTTTACGGAGTGATTATATTGATTTTAATTATTTTAATATTGTAAAGCTTGTATTGACATCTAACATTTGCTAGTTGGTGGACTTGGGCAAGTTATCTAATTTTTCTGTGTTCTGATTTGCTTTGCTGTAAGCTGAATTCAGTTAGTGTGAGGGTTAAAAATGAAAAGCACTTAGCATAGTTCACAGCACATACTAATCATGCAATGAATGGCAGCTTTAAAAAGTACTTTTAAAAAAAGTCTAATTTGTTTTTAGGTGTCAGAACACATATCTTGCTTTATAAAATGGGAGTTTTAAAGAAAAGCTGAAGAAGAGTTATAAATTAAATATCAAAATAATTTTTGCCAAATGAATCTTCCTGATAATGACAATATTTGTGGGGTGTGTATGTGTGTGTGTGCACTTGCACCATATGTACAGGTGTTTTTTTGTTTTTTTGTCAAAGAAGTAAGTCTGGAGAGTGAAGTAACAAGGCCTTCCAGATATTAGAATTTCTTTTTTTTTGGCCGAGAGGACCACCTGTCTCATGTTCTAAGAAAGCCGACAGTAGAGCCAACTCCAGGTAAGAATAGATCCAGGGACAGAAAAGTAAGACAATATTGGCTCATCAGGTCCTCTTTGCCTTCTCTCTCACTTTTGCAGTTTTACTGATGTATAGTTGACAAATGGATGGATATATTTATGATGTATATTTGGAGATATATCTTGTGAAATGATTACCACAATCAAGCTAATTTAAACATCCCTTACCCCACATAGTTATATGTTTTTGTGAGTATAATGAGAATATTTATGATCTTCTCTCTGAGCAAATGCCATTTATTTTAATATTAAATCATTATCATTATATTATTACTATTATTATTATCATTATGCTGTACATTAGTTTTTCAGAACTTATTGATCTTATAAATCTAAAGTTTATACTCTTTAACCTTTGTGTTCTCATTTCCCCAACCCATCAGCTCTTGACATCTACCCTTCTACTCTCTGTTTCTATAGGTTTGAGTTTTTTAGATTACACATATAAGTGACATCATGCATTATTCACAGTATTTGTTTTTCTGTCTCTGGCTCATCACTTATCACAATGTCCTCAAGGTTTACCTGTATTGTTGCAAATGGAAGGATTTCTGTGCCTTTTAATGGCAGAATAATATCCTATTGTGTGTGTGTGTGTATATATATGTGTGTGTGTGTGTGTGTGTAATATATATATACACACACACATACACAATAAAAATATATGTATTATCAAATTTTTATCCATTTATCAGCTGATGGACACTTAGGTTGAATCTATATCTTGGCTATTGTGAATGGCACTCCAATGAATATTGGAGTACAGACATCTCTTTGAGATAATAATTTTATTTCCTTTGGATATATACTTAGAAATGAGATTGCTGGATCATACAGGAGTTTTAGTTTTAACTTTTTTAGGAATATACATATTGTTTTCCATAGTGTTCTATCAATTTCCATTCTCATCAACAATGTATAAGGGTTCTCTTTCCTGCACCTTTTCATGCTGAAAATGCTGTTATCTTTTGACATTTTTTATTTTTCTTATTTTAGCATATTATAGGGGTACAAATGTTAAGGTTGCGTATATTGCCCATGTCCCTCTCCCCCTCGAGTCAGAGCTCCAAGCGTGACCATCCCCCAAACGTTGCACATCTCACTCATTATGTATGTATATACCATTCCCCTCCTCCCTCCTTCCACCTGCCCAACACCCGATAAATGTTATTCCTATATGTCCACTTAGATGTTGATCTGTTAATACCAATTTGCTGGCGAGTACATGTGGTGCTTGTTTTTCCATTCTTGAGATACTTCACTTAGTAGAATGGGTTCCAGCTGTATCCAGGAAAATACAAGAGGTGCTATATCACCATTATTTCATATAGCTGAATAGTACTCCATGGTATACATATACTACATTTTATTAATCCACTCATGAATTGATGGACACCTGGGTTGTTTCCACACCTTTGCGATTGTGAACTGTGTTGCTATAAACATTTGAGTGCAGGTGTCTTTTTATAGAGTGTCATTTGATCTTTAGGGTAGATGCCCAGTAGTGGGATTGCTGGATCAAATGGTATATCCACTTGTATCGCTTTAAGGTATCTCCATACTATTTTCAACAGAGGTTGAACTAGTTTTGACTTCTTGACAATAGTCATCCTAACAGGTGTCAGGTGATATCTCATGGTTTTGATTTGCATTTCCTTGATGATTAGTGATGTCAAGCACCCTTTCATGTATTTGTTGGCCATATGTATGTCTTCTTCAGAAAAATATCTATTCAGGTCTTTGCTGATATTTTTTATATATATATTTTTTTTATTTGGCATATTATGGCAGATTTTAAGGTTTAAATAGATGCCCATCCCCCTCTCCCCACAAGTCTGAGTCTCCAGCATGACCATCCCCTAGATGGTGCACATCTTCACTCATTATGTATGTATATACCCGCCCCCCTCCCCCCTCCCACGTGCCCAATACACTATTACTGTAGTACCTATGTGTCCACTTAGGTGCTACTCAGTTAATACCAGTTTGCTGGTGAGTGTATGTGGTGCTAGTTTTTCCATTCTTGGGAAACTTCACTTAGTAGTATGGGTTCCAGCTCTAACCAGGAAAATATAAGATGTGCTATGTCACCATTGTTTCTTAGGGCTGAATAGTATTCCATGGTATACATATACCACATTTTATTAATCCATTCTTGGATTGATGGGCACTTGGGCTGTTTCCACAGCCTTGCTATTATGAATTGTGCTGCTATAAACATTCAAGGGCAGGTGTCTTTTTTGTAGAGTGACATTGGATCTTTTGGGTAGATGCCCAGCAATGAGATTGCTGGATCAAATGGTAGATTCACTTGTATCGCTTTAAGGTATCTCCATATTGCTTTCCACAGAGGTTGAACTAGTTTGCAGTCCCACCAGCAATGTAGGAGTGTTCCTCTCTCTCCACATTCACACCAGCATTCATTGTTTAGAGACTCAGAGTCTGAGTTCCCAGGAGTCAGGTGTAGGGTCCCAAACGGGAAGGTCCCGTTCCTTGGAGGTGCCTCCAGCTGGTGGCTGTATTGTCTCTCTGGGCAGCCGCGGGTAGGGTCGGTGGAGGGGAGGAGGAGGCAAAATGGCGCCTGCCGGGCGGCTCGGGTCTGTGCACACGGAGGTGCCCAGAGGAAGTTGGGAACCTGGTGCCACGTCTGCTATAGGCTCACCATTGGCAGGCGGCGGTGGTCTCTGGGCTGGTGTCTGCAGGTCTCTCCACCCGCTGGGGAGCCCACCAGCAGTCCCGAATGCAGGGGAGGGGAAACAGAAAATCCACCTACCCTTGCCGCTGGTCTCCGGGCTGCTCCGGTGGTCTCAGCCTCCAGTTCTCCTCTGCAGCCTCCTCCCGTGGAGTCTCCCAGGGTCTCAGGTACCCCTCCTTCCGGCCCTTGTCCGCTGTATGCTCGTCTTCTTGCTTCTTTCCTCTAATTTCTGCTAGAATCTGTCTTTTCTGCAGAGACGCTCTGTCTGGCAGTGTTATTCGTCCGCCATCTTGCTCAGTCCCCTCAGGTTCCCTGTTTTCAATTTTGGTTAGTTCTGATTTGATCTTGTTGTTTCACTTCTGCTGGGTTTGGAGTTGGTCTGTTCTTCATTTTCCAGCTCTTTGAGTCATATCGTTAGATTGTGTATTTGTGATCTTTTTGCCTTTTGGTTATAGGCATTTATGGAGATAAACTTTCTTCTCAGAACTGCTTTAGCTGTGTCCCAGAGGGTTTGATAACTTGTCTCTCCATTGTAATTTTCTTCATAGAATTTTTTTATTTCCATCTTGATTTCTTCATTTCTGAAGTAATCATTTAGTAGGAGGTTGTTTAATTTTCACATTTTTGTTTAGAAATTTGAGTTTCTGTTAGGGTTGATTTCTACTTTTATTCCACTGTGATCTGAGATGATACATGGTATGATTTCTATTTTTTTAAATTTCTTGAGATTTAATTTGTGTCCTAGGATATGGTGAATCTTACAGAAAGTCCCATGAGATGATTAGAAGAACATATATTCAGTGGATTTTGGGTAGAATATCCTGTAAATGTCAGTCAGACCCAATTGTTCTAGAGTTTTGTTTAAGTCCATTATTTCTTTATTAATTTTCTGTTTGGAGGATCTGTCTTGTGCCGTCAGTGGGGTGTTGAAATCTCCAGTGATTATGGAGTTGCTATTAATCCATTTGCTTAATCCGGTAAGGTTTGCTTTATGAAACTGGGTGCACCTAAGTTGGGTGCATATATATTTAAAATTGTTATATCTTCTTGTTGAAGTGTGCCCTTCACCATTATATAATGACCCTCTTTGTCTTTCACTACTTTTGTTTCTTTAAAAACTAAATTGTCTGAAATTAGAACTGCAACGCCAGCCTTCTTTTGGCTTCCACTTGCCTGGAATACTGATCTCCACCCTTTTACTTTTAGTCTATATGTATCCTTGCAGGTTAGATGTGTTTCCTGAAGACAGCCTATACTTGGCCTGTATTTTCTTATCTATTCAGCCAGCCTATGTCTCTTGAGTGGAGAGTTTAAGCCATTCACATTTATTGAGAAAATAGACAGGTAAGGTAGATTACTGTTCGTTCTGTTGGGTTGGATGTTGTTGCTTTGATTTCTCTCTTGAGCCATTGTATTATCTGGCCTTTAATCTTTGGCTTTTGGTTGTTTTTATATTCATGAGTTTTTATTATGGTGTTCCATGCATGACACTCTTTTGAGTACTTTTTGTAGGGCTGGTCTTGTCTTGATGAATTCTCTGAGACTTTGCTTGTCTGGTACTGTCTTTATTTCTCCTTCATATATGAAGCTTAGTTTTGCAGGGAATAAGATTCTAGGCCTCGCATTGTTTTGCTTCAGAAGAGTGAGAATGAGGCCCCAGTCTCTCCTTGCTTGTAAATTCTCAGTAGAGAAGTCTGGTGTTATTCGAATTGGCTTTCCCTTGTATGTTACTTGCTTCTTTCGTCTTACAGCTCTTAGAAGGGCCTCTTTAGTTGATATTTTGGTCAGTCAGATGACTGCATGTCGTGACGTCTTCCTGTTTGCATTGAATCTCCCAAGGGTCCTCTGAGCTTCTTGCACTTGTATATCGAGATTTTGAGCAAGGGCTTGGAAATTTTCCCCTATTATATCTTCAAATAGCTTGTCCAACCATTAAGTTTTGTCTTCTTCCCCCTCTGGTAACCCTATGACCCTCACATTAGGTTTCTTCACATAATCCCACATCTCTTGTAGGCTTTACTCTTTTCTCTTGTTTCGCTGCTCTATCTCTGTGATGGTTTTATTTAGTTGGAAGATGTTATCTTCAATCTCTGAGATTCTTTCTTCTGTTTGATCTACCCTGTTCTTTAGACTTTCCACTGTATTTTGTATTTCCCTGAATTGATTCTTCATTTCCAGGAGTTCAGTTAAACTTTTCTTCATTGTGTCTATTTCTTTAGTGAACTTTTGTTCTAGGTCCTGGAGGCTTTTTGTGGTTTCTTTGTGTTGGTTATTGAGTTGTTCTTGCAGGTCGGTGAGTTTTCTTATGATCCACATACAAAGTTCCTCTTCTGTCATTTTGGTTGCCTGATTTTGGTTGGTGTCCGTTTCTAGGGGCTTGTGCTCCTCTTTGGGGGTGTGTTTTCTACCCCCACTTGGTTCTTCATATTTCCGGAGTTCCTTCGCTGATTTCTTGCCACGTCAATCAGTTGTTTCTGTTCTTTAGGTTTGGGTATTCACATGCCTTGTTTAGTTTCTGAGCCAGTAGGTGGTGTCTGTTGGTGAGATTTGACCACTCCCTGTATAATTAGTCAGTAGGTGCCATGAAAAGGCTGTGCCGGATGCCCTCCCTGTCAGTAGGTGGTGCTTGCTTAGAGGAACAGGCTACACTGTTGTTTTTGTGTCCTGTTATCAGCTCTTGTTCCTGTATGGAGGCACTGTAGTGCCTCAGGTGGTGGGTGGGGCCCTGGGACTTCCAGCTGTGTCCTTTTCTCCCCCTCAGTGATGGCTGGTCTAGGAGAGAGTCTGGGTGGAGCTGGATTGAGTAAGCCTGCCCTCAGGTACCACCAATGACATTAGCAGGGGTCAAAGTTCTGTTCTTTGCTTCCAGGAAAAGCTGTAAGGGAGGGGCTGGAATGGCCCCAACCAGACAGAAAGTCTGCGTGTGGGGGTCGGGCTGTCTGAGACATATAGTCTGAAGCGGGCCTGGCTTCTTTCCTCCCTTCCCAACTCCACAGCCCCTCCTGGGGCTCTGCCAGCAGGCCAGACCATACGCCACCAGGCCTTCCTGGACTGTGCTGCTGGCGGGGAGGTTCCTTGCACAGGAACACCACCTGGGCTGGGTGTACCACCTCCTTTTGGGACGAGGGTTGCCCTCTAGGATGCTGATCTGCCCCTGAAGGCACACACATCTCAGTAGGCTGTTCACGTATCCCTTCTGTGCCTTGGGCAATGCGAAACTTCGGTGGCCAGAATCTGGTCTGTAGGTCTGACCTCTGGGCCCCAGAGTTCAAAGTATATTCCCACCAGGGAGAGGAGTGCCAGTCCGAATTCACCCACAGGAAGCCCAAGCTTGGTCTATGTCTCTCAGTCTCAGGGTCTGCACCGTTCTCCTGGGATCACCATGCCAGCAGCACCTGGGAGGGCTGGCGGGTTGGAAGCTCACAGCCTGAGTTCCCCTTAGCTGTTGGTTCCCAAAAGGGAAGGTCCCATTCCCGGAGGTGCCTGCGGCTTGTGACTATATTGTCTCTTTGGGCAGCCGTGGGTAGGGTCAGCGGAGGGGAGAAGGAGGCCATATGGTGCCTGCCACGCAGCTCGGGTCTGTGCACATGGAGGCACCCCGAGGGATTTGGGAGCCTGGTGCCGCGGCTACAGACTTACTGCACTCGCTGGCAGCTGTCGTCTCTGGTGATGTCCGCAGGTCTCTCCACCAGCTGGGGAGCCCACCAGCAGTCCAAGATGCAGGGGAGGGGAAAGGTGACTTATCCACCCACCCTTTCCGCTTGTCTCCAGGCTTCTCCGGGGTCTCAGCTTCCAGTTCTCCTCCACAGCCTCCTCCCGTGGAGTCTCCCATGGTCTCTGGTACCTCTCCTTCCGGCCTCATCTGCTGTATGCTCGTTTTCTTGCTTCTTTTTTCTAATTTCTGCTAGAATCTGTCTTTTCTGCAAAGACACTCTGTCTGGTGGTGTTTCTCATCTGCCATCTTGTTCTTCCCCTCCCTTTGCTGATTTTTTAACTGGGTTATTTGGACTTTTTGCTTGTTAGATTTTTACTATTGAGTTGTATGAGTTCCTTATTAATCATCCATCTATCAGATACATGGTTTGCAAATATTTTTTCCAATTCTGTTGGCTGCCTTTTCATTTTGTTGACTGTTCCTTGCTGTGCAGAAATATTGTCATTTGATATAGTGCCACCTTTTTACTTTTGCTTCTGTTACCTATACTTTTAGGATCATTTCCAAAAAATTAATTGCCAAAACCAATGCTCAGGATTTTTTTCTTCTGAGAATTTTATTGATTCAGGTCTTAACATTTACGTCTTTAAACCATTTTGGGTTGATTTTTGTGTATGGTGCAAGAGAAGTTTCCAATTTCCCTTTTTTTGTACATGGAAATCCACTTTTCCCACCATGATTTATTGAAGAGACTTTCCTATCCCCATTGTACATTCTTGGTGCCTTTGCCAAAGATTAGCTTACTATATAGGTATGCTGGTTTGCTGGATATTACTTCTTTACCTCATTTCTGGGCTTTCTATTCTGTTCTATTGGTCTATGTTTCTGTGTTTATGCTAATACTATACTGTTTTGTTCACTGTAGTTCACAATACAATTTGAAATCAGAAAGTATGATGCCTCCATCTTTGTTCTTCTTGCTTAAGATTGCTTTGGCTATTCAGGATCTTTAATAATTCCATATAATCTTAGGATTGTATTATTTATTTTTGTCAAAATGCCACTGTAATTTTTGGATAGGGATTTTATTAAATCTGTGGTTTATTTGTGGGTAGTATGGGCATACTCACAATAATGACTTTTGTAATCCCTGAACATATGATATATGTCCATTTATTTTTGTCTTCTTCAATTTCTGTCATCAATGTTTTATAGTTTCCAATGTACAGAACTTTCACCTCTTTGGTTAAGTTGATTCCTAAGTATTTTATTCTTTTTTATGCTACTGTACATGAGATTTTTTTCTTAATTTCTTTTTCAGATAGTTCATTTGTAGCTTATAGAAACACAACTATTTTCATATGCTAACTTTGTATTTTACAACATTACTGGGTTTATTTATTAGTTCTAACAGTCTTTTTGGTACAGTTTTCACTGTTTCTATATAGGCATATTGTAGGGATATTGTGTAGAGATATTGTAGATTCAGTTTCATACCACTGCAATAAAGCAAATACTGCAAAAAAGTTGCACCATTTTTTTTGTTTCCCAGTGCACATAATAGTTATGTTTATACTATATTATAGTCTATTAAGTATGCAATAGCATTACGTCTAAATATGTACATACCTTAATTAAAAATATTTTATTGTTGAAAATACTAATAGTCATCTAAGCCTTCAGCCACTCATAATCTTTATGCTGTTGGGGCATCTTGCAATGTTGATAGTTGCTGATACATCAGGATGGTGGTTGCTAAAGTTTCAGGTGGCTGTGGTAATTTCACAAAATGAAATCATGTGCAGTTTGCTGCATCAGTTGAATCTTCCTTTAACAAAAGATTTCTTTGTAACATGAGATGCTGTTTGACAGCATTTTGCCCACAGTAGATCTTTCAAAATTAGAGTCAATGTTCTTAAATCTTTCCACTGCTTTATCAACTACATTTTATAATATACTAAATCCATTGCATTATTTCAACAGTATTCACAGCATCTTCACCAGGTGTAGATTTTATCTCAAGAAATGACTTTTTTTGCTCATCCATAAGAAGCAATTCCTCATCCATTCAATTTTCATCATGAGATCTCAGCAATTCACTCACATCTTCAGGGTCCACTTCTCACTCCAGTTCTCTTGCTGTTTCCATCCCCTCTGCAGTTACTTCCTCTATTGACATCTTAAACTCTTGAAAGTCATCCATGAAGGTTGGAATCAACTTTTTCTAAGTTCCTGTTAAAGTGGATATTTTGACCTCCTCCCATCAATCATGAATGTTCTTAATGACATCTAGAATGGTAAATCCTTTCTAGAAAGTTTTCAATTTACTTTGCCCCGATCTATCAGAGGAATCACTATCTATGGCAGCTACAGCCTTATGGAATGCATTTCTTAAATAATAAGATGTGAAAGTCCAAATTACTATTTGATCCATGGGCTGCAGAATGGATGTCATGCCAGTAGGCGTGAAAACAACATTAATCTCCTTGTACATCTCCATCAGAGCTTATGGGTGACAAGATACATTGTCGATGAGCAGGAATATTTTGAAAGGAATCTTTTATTCAGAGCAGTGGGTCTCAGTAGGGGGCTTAAAATATTCAGTAAACCATGCTATAAACAGATGTGCTGTCATCTCCAGGCTATGTTGTTCCATTTATAAAGCATAAACAGCCTGGATTTAACATAATTCCAAAAGGCCCTAGGATTTTTGGAATGATAAATTAGCACTGGCTGCCACTTAAAGTCATTGGCTGCATCAGTCCCTAAAAAGAGTCAGCCTGTCCTTTGAAGCTTTGAAGCTAGGCATTGACTTCTCCTTTTTAGCCTTCAAAGTCCTAGAGTGCATCTTATTTCAATATATGGCTGTTTTATCTACATTAAAAATCTGTTGTTTAGTGTAGCCACCGTCATCAATTATCTCAGCTAAATATTCTGAATAATTTGCTGCAGCATCTGCATTGGCTGTACATCTAGCTTTACCTTGCATGTTTATGTTAGGGAGATGGATTCTTTCTGTAACCCTCATGAATCAACCTGTGTTAGCTTCAAACTTTTCTTCTGCAGCTTCCTCACCTTTCCAAACTTTCACAGAATTGAAGAGAATTCGGGCCTTGCTCTGGGTTAGGCTTTGGTTTAAGGGAATATTTCAACTGGTTTTATCTTCTATCCAAACCACTAAAACATTTTTCATATCAGCAATAAAGATGTCTTGCTTTCTTGTCATTCTTGTGTTCATTGGAATAGGGCTTTGAATTTCCTTCCAGAACTTTTCCTTTGCATTTACAACTTGATTGGCACATGAGGCCTGGCTCTTTCACTAATCTTAATTATTTCTAGCTTTGGGGTTTAAGTGAAAAATGTGCAGCTCTTTCTATTACTTAAATATCTGGAGGCCATTGTAATATTACTAATTGGCCTCATTTTAATATTATTGTGTCTCTTAGAGTAAGGAAGCCTAAGGGGGGGCAGAGAAAGAGAGAGAGAGAGAGAGAGAAAGAGAGAGAGAGAGAGAGAGAGAGAGAGAGAGAGGGAGAGAGAGATGGGGGAATGGCCAGTTGCTGGAGCATCAGAACACACACAATATTTATCAAGTAAGTTTTCTGTCTTATATGGGCATTGTTTGTGGAACCCCAAAACAATAAAAATGAAACATCAAAGATCACTAATCACAGGTAACCATAACAGACATAATAATATCTAAAAGGTTTGAAATATTGCAAGAATTATCAAAATATGTCACAGAGACACAAAGTGAACACATGCTGTTGGAAAAAGTGTACCAATAGACTTGCTTGATGCAGGATTGCCACAAATTTTCAATTTTTTAAAAATGCAAATATCTATGAAGCTCAATAAAGGGAATCACAATGAAACAATATATGCCTATATGTAAGATTATATCATCTGCAATCAGAAACAATTGTATTTCTTTCTTTCCAGTTAGATTCCCTTTATTTTACTTTCTTGCCCTTGCTTTGACTAGCACTTCCAGTACCATGTTGAAAAGAAGTGGTGAGATGAGAATGGGCATCCTTGTCTTGTTCTTGATATTAGGGGGAAAAGTGTACAGCAGTCTATCATTAAGTATGTTAGGTATGGGATTGTCATATGGCCTTTATTAAGTTGGAGTACATTCCTTCCATATCTTATTTATTTATTTATTTATTTATTTATTTTTAAACCATGAAAGGAGGCTAAATTTTGTCTAATGCTATTTCTTCATGTATTGAGATGCTATTTATTCTTTGTTCTGTTAATGTGGTGTGTCACAATATTAATTTTTGTATTTTGAACGATTCTTGGCTCCCAGGGATAAGTCCCACTTAATCATAGTACTATAGTTTTTATTTGGTTTATTTATCCCCACTAAATACCATATCGAAATTTGATCCTCAGTGTCACGGTGTTGGGAGGGAGGTGGGGCCGAGTGGGCTCCTTCTGGGTCAGAGAAGCGATGCTTCCTGAATGGCTTGGTGCCATCTCTCACTGGTTCTCACTCCCCAGAGACTAAAGACTGGGTTGGTTCTCAGGGACATGGATTCATTCCCATGAGAATGGGTTGTTAATAAAGTCAGGATGCCCCTTGGCTTTGGTCTTTCTTCACATGTGCCACTTCCCCTTTCACCTTGTTCACCATGTTTTGATGCATCACAACAGCCTTTCCAAGAAGCCAAGCTGACACTGGTGCTGTGCCTCTTGTGCAGCCTGCAGAACTGTGATGTAAATAAACTTATTTTCTTTATAAACCACTCAGTGTCAGGTATTCTGTTATAGCAACACTAAATGGACTAAGACACATGGTATATTATCATTTTAATATGGTATTGAATTTGGTTTGCTAGCATTTTGTTGAGGATGTTTGCATTTATGTTCATCAGGAATAGTGGTGTGTAATTGTTTTTGTTTATTTGTTTTTTTGACAGTTGACTGGTTTGGCTTTGATATTAGAGGAATGCTGGCCTAGAAAAATGAATTCAGATGTGGTCTCTCCTGTTCAGTTTTTGGGAAGAGTATGACAGGAATTGGTGTTAATTCTTCTTTAAATGTAGAATTTAATTTAATTCTTTTAGAAGAATTCAGCAGTGAAGCTTAATGGTCCTATACTTCTTTTTGATGGGAGTTTTTAAAATGCCAAATTAATATCCTTAATCATTATTTATCTGTACAGATTTTATGTTTCCTCATGATTCAGTCTTGGTAGGTTGTAGTTTCTAGGAATTTATTCATTTTTTTCTAAGTATAAGCTTCCCTCTTAGAATTGCTTTCATTTTATCTCATAAGTTTTGGTATTTTTCATTTATACCAACATCTTTTTAAATTTTCCTTTAAATTTATTCTTTACTCTTTGGTTGTTCAGGAGAATGTTGTTAAATTTGCATATATTTGTGAATTTTCCAGTTTTTCTTCATTTATCAATTTCTTGTTTCTAGTTATAATCAAAAAAGATACTTGATATGGTTTCAATCTTCTTAAATTTATTGAACTTGTATTGTGGCATAAGATATAAAGGATTCTGGAAATAATTCAGTATGTACTTGAGAAAATGTGTATGTTGATGCTGTTGGATGGAATTTTCTATATATGTCTGGTAGGTCCTTCTTTGTATAAAATGTAGCTCAACTCCAATGTTTCCTTATCAATTTTCTATCTGGATAATTAGTTCATTGTTGAAAGTGGGGTATTGAAGTTCCCTACTATTAATATTATCATAAGCATTCTATTTCTCCCTTCACATTTGTTAATACTTGCTTTATATTTTTAGGTGCTCTGATGTGCATCAATTTTATTGTGCTTGCATTAAATTTATGGGTAAACTTCAGGATAGCTGACTTTTGACAGTTAAATCTTTCCATTTAGGAGTATGGCTTTTCTCTCAAATGCCAAGCTTATTATCATTTGCTGCAGATTCCATTTTTGTTTTCTCTTTGGAAGATGTTTAGATTGTTGTTGTTGTTGTTGTTACAAGATTATGTGTAAGTGAAGGTTAATGTGTATCTTTTTGTCTTATACTTCTGTTACAACGTGGTTGGCCATTTCCTGAAGACTTGTCTTTCTTTAGCATTAAAATAAATGTATCCATTCTTCTAGGTGTTTTGTTGCTCTCTATTTTCTTTGTTCTCTCTTTTGGAAATTCCTTTCAGTAAAACTGTGGGTTTCCTGTTCTGATCTTCTTTAATCGTTTCATCTTTGTCCTAGTCTTTTAAGTGTCTGAAGTGCATTTTAAAGTTATCCATCTGGGTGTGCTTGACAATGGATTGTTTTATGGGCTGGGCTTACATTTTACATGGGCTCACAACAGAATCAGCATTAGCCCAAATGGTCAGAATTCCTTTCCTGTAATGAGGATGATTTTTCACCCTAAAAAGTTGTGTATATAGAGAAGCAAGAGGAATCTGTGCTGGGCACTTTCTATTTGCCCCTCCAGATCTACGCATGAGCTTTCTTAGTTTGAACCTGTCCTGTAGGATGCTGGCCACCTCTGTGGACCCCCTTATCCTCTGGCTCTCTGTGGAGCCTATGCAGGAGAGGAGAGGAGCATGAGGCTGCAGTATTGATTGCTCCAGCTGTCTCCCCACACGAACAGCTCAGGCCGCCTTCATCCTTGACCAGAGAACTAAGCTGCTCTCAGACAGCTCTCTGAATTAGACCTCTGATTCTGGCTTTCTTCAGTGGCTCCCTCCCTGCCCTTTTTGGACCAGAGGTAGTAACCCCAACCCCAACAGCAGCACCCAGGATACTAGATGATATGCCCCTTGCAGTTTTCACACCCTGCCCACATATGGGTAACATTCTTTATTAAATTATTCTAAAATTATTTTTAGTTTGCATGTTCCATCCATTTCCTACTGGAACCCTGAAAGATACAAACAGAAATTAATGAAATAAACAACAAGCATATAATAGAGAGCATCAATAAAGCCAAAAGTGATTTCTTTCAAAATTTTAATGTAACATGCCAAAATTGACATAAGAAATAAAACATTTAATAAACCAATGAATACGAAGAAAATACATTTTGTTAATAAAATACTATTTCAGCAAAATTCCGAGACCTATTGTTCCAGCAAGTGTTAACAGCAACTGACCAGGGAAAAAACCTAGTGGCACACAAAAGGTCGGAGAATCAGCCTTTATTCTGCTGGTGGGCTCAGAGGGGCATGCCACCAAATTCTTAGCACTGCTTCCTTGTTCTCCTCCAGTTTTACACACTTCTTGGGGTTACACACAACCAATCAACTATGAGCATGAGGAGTTGTCCAATCAGTGGTGGGATTCAAAAAGCATCCAATCAGCAACAAGCTTTACATATCCAATCAGCAACAAGCTTTGCATCCAATCAGCAGTGAGTTCAGCCATGGGGACGCAAGGTGGGGGTTTTTCCCTGTCATTATATGGCTCTACCAGTAAATTCTACCAAATATATTAATATAAAGAAGGATAAAAACCAATCTTATTACTAATGAAATTGATAAATCCCAGTTAGCATGATTGAGGAAAAAAGGGGAAAGGATACAAATAACCAATGACAGAAATAAAAATATGGGAATTAGTACAGGTTTTTTTTTTTATTTTGGCATATTATGGGGGTACAGATTTTAAGGTTTCAATAAATGTCCATTTTCCCCCTCCCCCCAAAAGTCTGAGTCTCCATCATGACCATCCCCCAGATGGTGCACATCTCACTCATTATGTATGTATATACCCGCCCCCCTACCCCCTCCCACCTCTCCAATACCCTATTAATGTAGCACCTATGTGTCCACTTAGGTGCTACTCAGTTAATACCAGTTTGCTG
This sequence comes from Microcebus murinus, assembly GCF_040939455.1. NCBI lineage: Eukaryota > Metazoa > Chordata > Mammalia > Primates > Cheirogaleidae > Microcebus > Microcebus murinus. The sequence continues at coordinate 19,885,699 of NC_134110.1, forward strand.
GAGAATATATCTGGTGCTTGTTTTTCCATTCTTGGGATACTTCACTTAGTAGTATGGGTTCCAGCTCTAACCAGGAAAATATAAGATGTGCTATATCACCATTGTTTCTTAGAGCTGAATAGTACTCCATGGTATACATATACCACATTTTATTAATCCATTCTTGGATTGATGGGCACTTGGGCTGTTTCCACAGCCTTGCTATTATGAATTGTGCTGCTATAAACATTCGAGTGCAGGTGTCTTTTTTGTAGAGTGTCACTGGATCATTTGGGTAGATGCCCAGCAATGGGATTGCTGGATCAAATGGTAGATTCACTTGTATCACTTTAAGGTATCTCCATATTGCTTTCCACAGAGGTTGAACTAGTTTGCAGTCCCACCAGCAGTGTAGGAGTGTTCCTCTCTCTCCACAACCACGCCAGCATTTATTGTTTGGAGATTTTTTGATAAAGGCCATTCTCACTGGGGTTAAGTGATATCTCATTGTGGTTTTGATTTGCATTTCCCTGATGATTAGAGATGTTGAGCATTTCTTCATATGTTTGTTGGCCATTCTTCTGTCTTCTTTAGAAAAATTTCTGTTCAAGTCCTTTGCCCACTTTTTAATGGGGTTATTTGATTTTTTCTTCCTGATTTTCATGAGTTCTAAGTATATTCTAGTTATCAGTCCCTTATCGGATGCATAGGATGCAAAAATTTTCTCCCATTCTGTAGGTTGTCTGTTTACTTTCATGACTATTTCTTTGGCTGTGCAGAAGCTTTGTAGTTTGATCATGTCCCATTTATTTATTTTTGTTGCTGCTGTGATTTCCTTTGGGGACTTCTTCATAAACTCTTTGCCCAGGCCGATGTCTAGGAGAGTGTTTCCAACTTTTTCCTCTAGAGTTCTAATACTTTCATATCTTAGGTTTAAGTCTGTTATCCAGCGTGAGTTGGTTTTTGTGAGAGGTGAAAGGTGTGGGTCCTGTTTTAGCCTTCTACAGGTGGCTATCCAGTTTTCCCAGCACCATTTATTGAAGACAGATTCTTTTCCCCAGCGTATGTTTTTGTCTGCTTTGTCAAAGATGAGATGGCTATATGAGGATGGTTTTATATCAGGATTCTCACATCTGTTCCACTGGTCAATATTCCTGTTTTTGTGCCAATACCATATTGATTTAATTACTACAGCTTTGTAGTATAGTTTGATATCTGGCATATTAATGCCTCCCATTTTGTTTTTGTTGCCTAGAATTGCTCTTGTTATTCGGGGTCTTCTTTGGTTCCATATGAAGCGTAAAATTATTTTTTCTATATCTGTGAAGAATGCTGATGAGATTTTAATAGGTATTGCATTGAATCTGTAGATCAGTTTGGGTAGTATAGACATTTTGATGATGTTGAGTCTGCCGATCCACGAGCATGGTATGGATTTCCATCTGTTTACATTCTCTGCTATTTCCTTCCTCAGTGTTTCATAGTTCTCCCTGTAGAGGTCTTTTACCTCTTTGGTTAAGTATATTCCTAGGTACTTTAATTTCTTTATTGCTATTGTGAAGGGAATTGAGTCTTTGAGTCTTGGTTCTCAATTAGATTGTTGTTGGCATATATGAATGCCTCTGATTTCTGTGTATTGATTTTGTATCCTGAGACTTTACTAAATTCATTGATCAGTTCCAGGAGTTTCTTGGTTGAATCCTTGGGGTTTTCTAGATACAATATCATATCATCAGCAAACAGTGAAAGTTTGATCTCTTCTGCCCCTAATTGGATACCTTTGATTCCATTTTCCTGTCTGATTGCTGTAGCCAAGACTTCCAGCACTATGTTGAACAGAAGTGGAGATAGTGGGCAGCCTTGTCTGGTTCCAGTTCTAAGTGGGAATGATTTCAATCTTTCCCCATTCAGTATGATGTTGGCTATGGGTCTGTCATATATGGTTTGTATCATCTTTAGGTATGTCCCTTCTATGCCTATTTTCTTAAGTGTTCGTATCATGAAAGGGTGTTGAATTTTGTCAAAAGCTTTTTCTGCATCTATTGAAAGAATCATGTGGTCTTTGTTTTTGCTTCTGCTTATGTGGTGAATTGCATTTATAGATTTACGTATGTTGAACCATCCCTGCATCCCTGGGATGAAGCCCACTTGGTCGTGGTGGATTATTTTTTTGATAAGTGTCTGGATTCGGTTAGCTAAGATTTTGTTGAAAATTTTTGCATCTATATTCATTAGGGATATTGGTCTGTAGTTTTCTTTTTTTGTTGCATCCTTTCCTGGTTTTGGTATCAGAGTAATATTCGCTTCATAAAAGGTGTCAGGGAGGTTTCCGTTCTTCTCGATGTTGTGGAATAGTTTCTGAAAGATAGGTACTGGTTCTTCTTTGTAAGTATGGTAAAATTCAGGTGTGAAGCCATCTGGACCGGGACTTTTATTTTTAGGGAGATTTTTAATTGCTGTTTCTATTTCAGCTGTTGAGATTGGTCTGTTCAGGGAATCTATTGCTTCCTGGTTGAGCCTAGGGAGGCTGTGTGTTTCTAGAAAATTGTCCATTTCCTCCACATTTTCCAGTTTGTGTGCATAAAGATTTTTGTAGTATTCATAAATTGTATCTTGTATCTCTTTGGGATCAGTTGTGATATCTCCTTTTTTATTCCTGATGGAGCTTATTAGAGATTTCTCTTTTCTGCTTTTCGTTAGCTTAGCCAATGGTGTGTCAATTTTGTTTATTTTTTCAAAGAACCAACTTTTTGTTTTATTAATCTCCTGAATAGCTTTCCTGTTTTCAATTTCGTTTAGTTCTGATTTGATCTTGTTGATTTCACTTCTTCTGCTGGGTTTGGGGTTGGTCTGTTCTTCTTTTTCCAGCTCTTTGAGTCGTTTCATTAGATTGTCTATTTGTGATCTTCTTGTCTTTTGGTTATAGGCATTTATGGAGATAAACTTTCCTCTCAGAACTGCTTTAGCTGTGTCCCAGAGGAGTTGATAACTTGTCTCTCCATTGTCGTTTTCTTCATAGAACTTTTTTATTTCCGTCTTGATTTCTTCATTTACGAAGTAATCATTTAATAGGAGGTTGTTTAATTTCCACGTTTTTGTGTAGAAATGTGAGTTTCTGTTAGGGTTGATTTCTAGTTTTATTCCACTGTGATCTGAGAAGGTACATGGTATGATTTCTATTTTTTTAAATTTCTTGAGATTTTCTTTGTGTCCTAGGATATGGTCAATATTAGAGAATGTTCCGTGAGTTGATGAGAAGAACGTATATTCAGTGGATTTTGGGTAGAATGTTCTGTAGATGTCTGTCAGACCCAATTGTTCTAGAGTTTTGTTTAAGTCCATTATTTCTTGATTAATTTTCTGTTTGGAGGATCTGTCTTGTGCCGTCAGTGGGGTGTTGAAATCTCTGGTGATTATGGAGTTGCTATTAATCCATTTGCTTAGCTCCAGTAAGGTTTGCTTTATGAATCTGGGTGCACCTAAGTTGGGTGCATTTATATTTAAAATTGTTATCTCTTCTTGTTGGACTGTGCCCTTCACCATTGTATAATGACCCTCTTTGTCTTTTACTACTTTTGTTGGTTTAAAAACTAAATCATCTTAAATTAGAACTGCCACACCAGCCTTCTTTTGGCTTCTATTTGCTTGGAATATTGATCTCCACCCTTTTATTTTTAGTCTATATGCATCCTTGCAGGTTAGATGTGTTTCCTGAAGACAGCATATACTTGGCCTGTATTTTCTTATCCATTCAGCCAGCCTATGTCTCTTGAGTGGAGAGTTTAAGCCATTCACATTTATTGAGAGAACTGATAGGTAAGGTAGATTACTGATCCTTCTGTTGGGTTGGATGCTTTTGCTATGATTTCTGTCTTGAGCCATTGTAATATCTGGCCTTTAATATCTTTGGGTTTTGGTTGTTTTTATATTCGTGGGTTATTATTATGATGTTCCGTGCATAACGCTGTTTTAAGTACTTCTTGTAGGGCTGGTCTTGTCTTGGTGAATTCTCTGAGCCTTTGCTTGTCTGAGAATGTTTTTATTTCTCCTTCATATACGAAGCTTAGTTTTGCAGGGAATAATATTCTAGGCTGGGCATTGTTTTGTTTCAAAAGAGTGAGAATGAGGCCCCAGTCTCTCCTTGCTTGTAAAGTCTCATTAGAGAAGTCTGATGTTATTCGAATTGGCTTTCCCTCGTATGTTACTTGCTTCTTTTGTCTTACAGCTCTTAGAAGGGCCTCTTTAGTTGATACTTTGGTCAGTCGGATGACTGCATGTCGTGACGTCTTCCTGTTTGCGTTGAGTCTCCCAGGGGTCCTCTGAGCTTCTTGAACTTGTATATCAAGATTTTGATCAAGGCCTGGGAAATTTTCCTCTATTATATCTTCAAACAGCTTGTCCAACCCTTGAGTGTTGTCTTCTTCCTCTTCTTGTAACCCTATGACCCTCACATTAGGTTTCTTCACATAATCCCACAGCTCTTGTAGGCTTTGCTCTTTTCTCTTGTTTCTCTGCTCTATTTCTGTGACTGATTTATTTAATTGGAGGGTGTTATCTTCAAGCTCTGAGATTCTTTCTTCTGTTTCATCTACCCTGTTCTTGAGACTTTCCACTGTATTTTGTAGTTCCTTGAATTGATTCTTCATTTCCAGGAGTTCGGTTACACTTTTCTTCAATGTGTCTATTTCTTTTCTCATATCCTGGAGACTTTTTGTGGTTTCTTGGTGTTGGTTATTGATTGTTGTTGCAGCTGGGTGAGTGTTCTTATGTTCCACATACGAAATTCCTCTTCTGTCATAGTGGTTGCCTGATTTTGGTCGGTGTCCGTTTCTAGGGGGCTGGTGCTCCTCTTTGGGGGTGTGTTTTCCGTTTGGTTCTTCATATTTCCTGAGTTCTTTCGCTGATTTCTTCCCATGTCGATCAGTTGTTGTTTCTTTCCTTAGGTTATTGTTTGGGTATTCACACACCTTGTTTAGTTTCTGAGGCGTTAGGTGGTGCCTGTGGGTGAAATTGGACCACTCCCTGTATATTGAGTCAGTGGGTGCCGTGGAAAGGCTGTGCAAGATGCCGTCCCTGTCAGTAGGTGGCGTTTGCTTGGAGGAACAGGCTATGGTGTTGATTTTGAGTCCTGTTATCAGCTCTCGTTCTGGGCAGAGCTGGGTTGGGTAAGCCTGCCCTCAGGCCGTTAGCAGGGGTCAAAGTTCTGTCCTCTGCTTCCAGGTAAAGCTGTCAGGGCGGGGCTGGAATGGTCCCGCTCAGCCAGAAAGTCTGGGTGTGGGGGTGGGGCTGTCTGAGACCCGCAGTCTGGAGCAGGCCTCGCTTCTTTCCACCCTCCCCAACTCCGCAGGTACTCCTGGGCCTCTGCAAGCAGGCCAGACCACACGCCATCAGGACTCCCCGGACTGTGATGCTGGCGGGGAGGTTCCCTGCACAGGAATGCCACCTGGGTTGGGCGCACGGCCTCCTCCTGGGAGGAGGGTTGCCCTCTAGGATGCCGATCCGCCCCTGGAGGCACACACACCTCAGTAGGCTGTTCACGTATAACCCTTCTATGCCCCGGCCAATGCTAGCCCTCGGTGCAGGGGATCTGGTCTGCAGGTCTGACCTCTGGGTCCCAGAGTTCAAACTGTATTCCCACCAGGGAGAGGATTTCCGGTCCTAATTCACTCACAGGGAGCCCAAGCTGGGTCTATGTCTCTCAACCTCTGAGTAGGCACCGTTTTCCTGGGAACACGGTGCCAGCAGCACCTGGGAGGGTGGGCGGGGTCCCAAACGGGAAGGTCCCATTCCCTGGAGGTGCCTCTGGCTGGTGGCTGTATTGTCTCTCTGGGCAGCCGCGGGTAGGGTCGGCGGAGGGGAGGGGGAGGCAATATGGCGCCTGCCGCGTGGCTCGGGTCCATGCACACGGAGGTGCCCGGAGGAAGTTGGGAACCTGGTGCCACGTCTGCTACAGGCTCACCGTTGGCAGGCGGCGGCAGTCTCTGGGCTGATGTCCGCAGGTCTCTCCACCCGCTTGGGAGCCCACCAGCAGTCCCGAATGCAGGGGAGGGGAAACAAATCCACCTACCCTTGCCGCTGGTCTCCGGGCTGCTCTGGTAGTCTCAGCCTCCAGTTCTCCTCCGAAGCCTCCTCCCGTGGAGTCTCCCGGGGTCTCAGGTACCCCTCCTTCCATCCCTTGTCCGCTGTATGCTCGTCTTCTTGCTTCTTTCCTCTAGTTTCTGCTAGAATCTGTCTTTTCTGCAGAGACCCTCTGTCTGGCCAGGTGTTATTCGTCCGCCATCTTGCTCCGCCCCCCCCCCCCGAATTAGTACAGTTTTTAAAAATATTTAAAGTAGTAAGATATTATAAATAACTTTGTACCTTAAATTTGAAAATGCAGATGAAAAAGACAAATTCTGAGAAAAAGGAAGCCAGTAAAATTAACACAATAAGAAATAGAAAAATATATGTAATTCAATAAATAGTAGTGAGATTGTGTATTTTTCCATTTCAAATCAATATCAAATACTTGGGAATAAAATCTGCCAAAAAATGTGCATGACCTCTGTGAGAAATCATTGTGAGAACTTGGAGAAGATATAAAGAAATGGAGAAATACGTTTTGTCTAATATTGTGAAAATGTGTATTTTTTCCAGACTTACCTACAGATTCAGCTTAATCTCAATAGGGCTTTTTGTTAGAACTTGAGAAGGTAGCCTTAAATTTCATTTGGAAACAAAAAGAGCCATGAGTAGACAAGACAGGTTTGTAAAAGATCAACAAGATGGAAGGATTTGTTCAATGAGAGATGGAGGCATTTTTAAAGCTATAGTAACTGACACATTGTTATCCAAGAATTGACGCTCTGTTGAACACCGAATGAACTGGAAGGCCCAGGACACACTCACCTATGAATGGGTACTGGTCTGTGACAGGTGATGGGAGGGCAGTGGGGAAGGCCATCTTTTCCATATATGGTGCTTGTCAATTGGAAGTATATACAGAAAAACAGCATTTGACCTGCACCTCATTCCATATACAAAATTTATTGTAGATAAATTCAGATGTTTTAAAGATAACACAGCAGAATATTTTCATGATATCAGGGTCTTCTTTTCAGAGGACCCTCAACACATTAAGTATAAAGGAAAATATTGACTCTGCTTACTTTTTCATTATATAAAGTGTTATACATATCCAGAGGTAGAGATTATAGTAAAATTAATTTCCATATACTCAAGACCTACCTTCAACAATTATCAATTCAGGGACAGCTGGATCTCACCTGCATCTATTTTCTCTTCCTCCCAGCTTTAATGGATTATTTCTGGGTTTTGTTTTGCATTTTGTTTTCTTATGTTTCATTGTTTTGTTTTGTTTTGTTTTTTAATATGATACAGAGTCTTGTTGTGTTTCCCAGGTAGTTTTGAACTCCTGGCTTCAAGCCATCCTCCTGTCTCATCCCCACAAAGTTCTGGGATTACAGACATGAGCCTCCATGCATGGCCTGTTTCCCTGCCCCCCTTGGATTATTTTGAAGTAAATCCTAGATATTACATAATTTTACTTGTAGATACTTAATTATGAGTCTCTAAATGATAGGAATTCTTTTATAAAGAACATAAGCACATCACTAAAATAGTTGATAGTATCTGAATGTCATCAGATATCAAGCCTGTATTTATATTATCATGAGTCTTGTATATTTTTTACAAAGTTTGTTTGGAACAGGATTCAAAATATGGTTATTTTACACACACACACACACACACACACACACACACACACACACACACACATGCACACACACAGAAAGACAGTGAGAGAGATTTATATAAAAAATCAGTTCACGTGATTATAGAGACTGGCAAGTCCAAAATCTGCATGACAAGCCAGCCACTTGGAGACCCAGAGAAGAGTTGCCGCTTGAGTCTGAGGATACTCTGCGGGAAGAATTCCCTCTTTCCCAGGGAATCCCAGTCTGTTTTCTCTTAAGGCCTTTCCTTATTAGATGGGGCCCACCCACATCACAGAAAGCAATCTGCCTTACTCAAAGCCTACAGGCTTCGATGTTAATCTCATCTAAAAATACCTTCACAGTAACTTCCAGGCTGGTGTTTAACCAAAGAGGAGGCAGGATAGCTTGGCCTAGCCAATTTGACATATAAAATTAACCATCACAGGAACATGATCAATATAGATGATAAATGTGCCAGGATGCTGGGATGTTTCAGGATGATCTTGTTTGTATTTACATTTATTGCCTAAGCCTGCATCTACTTTTTTTTTTTTTTTTTGCAAAAATATTCTGTCTCTACGCATCTACTTTTTATAATACAAAATTAAACCCACTAATGAGGGAATCAATTACTGATTCAATTTACAATCTTAATAGATAAGATAGGCTCCTATTTTTTTCTCTCATAAAAGTAATAGTTTCAGGGAAGCTAGGCTAGAATTACCTCTCCAGACCTCAGTGTATAATCCCTCGTTTGGAATAATGAGTATATACATTAAGAATCATAATATATGAAACCAAATATTTATAATTCTTTTTAAAGATAAGCCCTCACATTTTAAAATTTGAGGAATAACCTATTAGTCATACATTCACATGGTTTAACTGATACCCTCAGCCCAGACTCTGCGGTGTGGGGTCCAAGGCCACTGATGTCCAAGTCCATAGTGTTTTCACTATGCTCTACTTTTGCTTCTTTGCATGGCTCTTTTTTCACTTTACTAAAAGTAAACATGTGTGACTCTTTTTAAACCGATTTCATGTATATGTGAAGAAAAATGATCCTGCGATGCCTTTTGCCAGTGATGCATACAGAGAAGTGTGTGAGTCTGGAAGCTTCCAGGGAGCTGGTGGAGGATTGGTATCCCTGAGGCCAAGTGGATGTTTCCTCCAGTCTCTAGGGTTTGCTTTTCTATTCACAAAGGGGAATGGAAAATACAGAGCTGGTTTAACTTTCAAACTCTGTGGTTCACAAATACAAAATGCCAGTGTGGCCAGTGCTGCTTCCTTTATTTTGAAAATAAGAATGAAGAGTATAAATCAGTGTTCCTCAGCTTCCCATGACATTTGGGGCCTGCAGTCAGACCGCAGTTCTGCAGTTGTCTTGGCATTAAAATGCAGGTGAAGATTGTGACTGGACAGGGAAGCAGCCAGGTGGCTGAATGGAAGAAATGCCATGAACAAATGCCTTTGACGATGCATCTGTTTGGGCAGCAGATGGCAGGGGAGATGCTGGTGCGGACAGACCCAGTGGCATAGGGGCTACTGTGAATAGCCAGTTCACAGCTGCAGATCACAGCACATTTATGAAAGATGTGCATTTCATGAAAACATCTGTTCATTTTATTGTGGAAATACTATCCTTGGAGGATATTTCCTAAAGCTGACAAATAAATGCAGGTTGTTTAATTTGCAAAGGATAGTCATATGTGAAAAAGGATGTCCCGAATTAGAAAATAAATTGTCCAGTAAAAAGGCCTCAAATCTGTTAATTTATAGGAAAAGAGATTTTGGTTTGCATCAAAATAAAAGGTAATTTAGCTCCAATATGTTGAGAGACTTCATTTTTTCTGTAAATATGATTTTGCTTTACCAGCTTATTTCAACAAGGACATGAAATTCAGAAAAAGAATGTTAAGTCATAAAAATCATAGGAAAATATATCAGAAAAATAGGGAAATAAGGATAGGGAAAGTAAGCTATAGACAGAAAAAAACTTAGTATTAAAAAAAAAAAATCCCACTCAGGTCCTAGAGGCTTTGCTAGAGCTGAGAATACAAATCTCAGTCTAGGACATCCTCGCCGTTAGTGTAAGTGAGAAATATCATCGTTCTTATGACTCAAAGGGTTCTTAAGGCACAAAGAGGCACAGATGCCTAACTCTTAAATCTGATCATTCTCTGATGGTTCCAATAAGGGCACAGTATGAACAATTACATCTTTGGCTTAGCTGAGTTTACATTGCCTTTGTCCAATCATTTCATCAAAACAAGCACAAGAGACCACAGATAAATGCTAGTGGTGCAGACTGAGCTCTTTGGGACACACCTATATCCAGTAGCCTTAGTGGTAAGAGTGCACCAGTGGGGAGGCTCCCTGGGCCAGAGGCCTGCAGCGTGCATGTGCATGCTTTGGGGGAGAAGGAGGGGGTGCCATAGGGAGCAAAGGAGCTGAGATTATATCAGTGGCTACAACAGAGACTCTCTCAGCCTCTTCAGTGCCTTATTCCTTGATGTACCTTTGGGCCTCCATGCAGTGTCTGAGCAGTTGGCTAGACCACAGCACTTACACACTGGCTGACTCTGCAAACATTCAGGAAAGCAACCTTAAATTCTGTAGTTGGTTTCTACTTTATTCTCAGCAGGATTATCCCCCTCATTGAATTCCCATCTCCTCGAAGCTTAGCAAAATTGAAATTGATTGTGGGGAAGCTAGAGATACTTCAGTCTAAATTTCAAATCCCAGTATGACCTGAGTAAAGGAATTATAGACTTTTCTCATGAAACTTCAAATATGTTAGTAATGGTTTAGAATTGTCTCCTCCTACCTTCTCAGTTTAGTAGATTAAAACACTCTTTGAGATCATTGCTCTTCTTTAGACTAAAGAAGTCACAAGTAATACATTTTCCATTTCCTTGGCTTGAGCTATTTCAATAGCCTTCTAATAAATTATCTTCATCTCCTTTTCACCTATTCTGTGGTGTGCACCATGTCTGATTATTTTTTTCTGATAGTTGGATCAGTTCAGGTTCAACACATAACCTTTCTCAAAACAGTTTAATGTCTTTTTGTACTTTAATATATCTTTAAATTTGCATCCTCACTCTAATCTACTTCTTCCCAATATAGCATCACTATTCACATTGCTCCCAAAATCTGTTCTATTCTCTGTGACTTCTCATAGTACCTTTTCATCCTGCGACTCCAGGATAGTAGAGAAAAGAATGGTCTTCACAGAATATATTGATCTCATACTTTTTCAGATTTATATTGGAATTCCAATATACCCTTCTCCGAATGTGCCTGAAGGAAAACAGCATTTGTAATGAATTTAATGATTCCCAGATTATAAAATCTTGTCCAGTCTCATGATTCTGCATTTACTGTGACAAACAACATTACAAAGGAATGAATTTATTTAGATGCTAAGAGGGAAACTTGTGGTATTTTTCTCATCTTTTTCCACTCCATACTTTATAGGCCACATTTAGTTCCCTCTTTGCCTCCAAGCATTCCTAAAATTCCCAAGTGATGTAGATTTTATATAGAAAGCTATTGAAAACATGCATTCTTTAAGTACCCCTGTTGTGTCCCTTAAATTACAGAGAATAAAACCAGCCATAGAGGCAAATTTCTTTAGACTTTCTCCTAGAGACAAACATTGACCATGATATTAAGCCTTCAGTTGTGAGGATAATTCTGTACCAAGCTATTCAGCCCCAGAAAGTTCCTAGTTTGAACACAGAGAAGGAAAGGGTGCAGCATGGATGTACATAGAGCCTTAAACTGTGCATCTGGTATATTTCCCTCCCATGTTGCTGGGCATCTTCCTTTACATGGCCACCCACCCTGTTCTTCATGCTTCAAAGCAGCTCACAAATGTTGACTCTGTCTGAACTGCCTTCCAGGGTAAGCAAACAACTCAAGACGAGGAAACTAGCTGGGGCTGGATTGGGAAATGTGGTCTACATGTCTGTCTCCAGTACTGAGCACAACACTATGTGTGGAAAATGAAATGTGATCAGGCCCCAAAGGGCTGGGGAATCAGAACCTCACACCCAAAGAAGGATTTGGCTAGATAGGTGAAAGATGTACCTGAGGCCACTTTGCTATAATGAGTGTCAGCAAAAGGAAGAAATCCTCCTGCTTCGGCCTCCCAAACTGCTGGGATTACAGGCATGAACCACCATGTCTGGCCTTTCCTGCAAATTTTGTTTCATACAACTCACATACCATGTTTCCCCAAAAATAAGACAGAGTCTTATATTTATTTTTCCTCAATAAGACACCCTAGGGCTTATTTTCAGGGGATGTGTTATTTTCCCCTGAAAGCCTCAGCTTGCAGCATGCACAGGATGGCTGGGACCTGACAGGGGAAGCCGACCTTGTTGGTGGGGCTGCCCACACTTTTCTAGTCACCTCTGGGATAGTAGCTGTCAGGATAGGGCAGATGAGAAGGGCTGCTTGTCTTCTTTACCACTCTGCGACGAAATGCATGGGTTGTGCAGATACACTGCGTAGCCATGCCCATCACTAGGTCTTATTTTCAGGTTAGAGCTTACATTGCACAAATACTTAGAAATCCTGCTAGGGCTTATTTTATGGGTAGGTCTTATTTTCAGGGAAACACAGTAGCTATAAAATGGATTTGGATCATAATCCCAAAAGATGCAATCCTAAATGCCATAATCCCAAATATTGAAAGCTGAAAGAGCAAATCCCCAAAGTCTAAATCCCTAATACCTAAAATATCTAACATCTGAAATCCGTAAAATCACAATCCCAAAATAGTAAATCTCAAATGTTGAAATCCTGAAAGCTGAATTATGGGTAAAGGATCAGCATGTTTTCAATTATAATCTAGAACATCGGTCCCTAACCATTTTGGCACCAGAGACCGGTTTCAAGGAAGAGTTTTTCGGTGGACAGGGGTGGATGTGTGGAAGCAGAGCTCAGGCAGTAACAGGAGCCATGGGGAGCAGCTGCAAATACAGATGAAGCTTTGCTAGCTTGCAGGCTGCTCACCTGCCATTTACTTCCTGCTATGTAGCAGGGTTCCCAAGGTTCATGGACTGATGTGGGGGAGGAGAAGCAGAGCTCTGGCAGAGATGTGGCCTGGTTCCTGACAGGCTGTGGACTGGGGGATTGAGAACCATGGCTCTAGAGAGTTGCATCCCGTCTCATTATCTCATCCCGTCTATTATCTCATTACTGTCTTTATGTGGAAATTGAATATGGTTCAAGGAGATGAGTATGTGACTTCTGGACTTAATTTTAGGTGTTAGCCTGACTGGACTAAGGAATACCTAGACACCTGGTAAAGCATCAGTGTGGGAGTGTCTCCAGGGGTGATTAGGGTGTGAGTGGAAGTGGATGAGCTGGGGAAGAGTGGAAGGGTGGAAGAGTGCCTCACTGTGGGCAGCACCATCCAACATCCAGGGCCCAGAGAAAGCAAACACGGAAGGTACACCTGTCTCTCTCTGAGAGCTGAGAGCTGGGACAGACTTTTCTTATGCTGTTTTGACACAACAAAAGTGCGATATTACAACACTGACTTTGTGAATAAACATTGTGTGTACGTAAAGGGATTAAAACTCCCTCAATAAATGAAGAGATGTCCTTTTTGTACATCTGCATTTGTCAAAGATTAAATTTCTGGAGATCATGGCTCTTTGGGGTGGTGATTTTACAGAAGACTCAGGCTGCTCTTCAAAGTATTTCAGATGTTCGCAGTTATAAAGCCAGGGCACACAATTACCAACCTTGGTGACATGGATTCACACTTTCCACTTTTCAATTATTCCATTATGAATTTGATTTCTCTGAGGCCATGGTGACTGGGTCCCCATCTCCCCCTTTCCAACACGAGGCCAGAGCTTAGGGCTCTCTGTGCTGTGCCAAGTCATCCCGGCTCTCTCCTCTGGGTCCCTCTCCTTCCCCTCTGCCCATTCATTCTTCTCTTTAGCTCATGTGCCCAGATACCTCTGTACCTCTAAGCATGAAGAGTGCCCCACCTTCCCTGACAAGGATGAGGGAAGTCCCTCACTTTGAGAGAGTGCGGAGACCCCCACTCTACGAGGCACCACAATCCATGATCCCAGGGTCTGTCCACACCTTCTCTGTCAGTCACCAGGCCAGTGATGAGATTCCACAGACTCACTCAGCCAGGGGCCTTCTGACCTAATCAGGGCAGAGCCGGGAGGTAGCCACATACATGGGCAGAAGTCCACAGAGGTCCTCATGGGGCTGGAGGCTGAAGGATCTTCATCCTCGGGGAGGGCCTAATGCTAGGTAAGGGAGGTTCACATCACCCCAGGAGCATCTTCCCAGGACCAGGGCTCAACAGCCCATCAGGGACCCCAGGAGATAGTACAGCAGGCTGTGGGTAAGTCCCCCATGAGCTGGCAGAAGTGTGGCTCAGCACAGGAAATGGTGGGAAGATGGATGAGGAGGCTCAGAGGGGTGTCCTGGTGTGTGGACATACTTGGGGAAACCAGAAACACACCTGCTGCCTATGTGTCAATTTTTCCATTTAAATTGTCTGTGCATGGTCGGGCTAAACTTTTGAACTACCAGTTTTGCATGTTTAATGATTCTAAATCTGGTCTATCCATTTCTTCTTATCTGTGCCCCTAGGTTTGTCCTATATTCTTAATTCATTCCACCTTGATATTTATACTGAATTCTTCAAACACCAAGTCACACATCAAGCTTTTACCACAAAGGCAAGACACTCTTTGAGAAACTGTATTTTGTCTGCCCATGAAGGAAAACACACAAGACTTTGGCATCACCCTCACCACATTTCTGTAGACCATCTCTGAGTGAAAGTGGCTACTTGCCTGTCTGCACCTTCTGCTTCTCAAATGACAGACTCAGCCTGGGTCCTCCCAAACTGTCACTCCCATTGTTGCACATATAGAAGGTATTTCCCCCTCAATCTTCAGGATGACCTTATTATGGGCTGGGTTTTGCCCCTCCACAGTTCATAGAAACCCCAGTATCTCAGAATGTGACCTAAATTGGAAATAGGGTCTTCACAGAGTTAAAATAAGATCGTTAGGTGGACCCTGATTGGGACATAGACAGACACACAGGCACACCCACGTGAGGACACAGGGAGAAGATGGCCATCTGCAAGCCAAGGAGGGAGGCCTCAAGAGGAGTCAAACCTGGTGACGTCTTGATCTGAGACTTCTGGCCTGTGGGACTGTCAGAAAAAAAATGTCTGTTGTTCAAGACTCCAAGTTCGTGATCCTTTGTTGCAGCAGCCCCAGCAAAGTAGTGTAGGAGGAGATGTCCTGGGCCTAATCTTTTCTGCCAAAGGAATATTCTGTCTGATATCCAGCTTTATGTAATTATTAGCAGACAGCACAAACTGTACAGTAACAATAACCTTGGGTTAATCTCCTGTATTGCAATACCAAAAAAAACCACATTTACTAACTTTAACTTCCTTGTTCTCCCTTTTACCCTGACAACACGCCTTAGCCAATTGGATAAGGACCAGATTGTGAGGTCCAAGTCCCTACCAATGGGATGAGACACAGCCCTAGGTCTGCATTAGGAACAAAAAGATGAAGAACTTCCCTGCAACTCGCTGCTGGCTCGCTGCTTTTGCTGCCACTACGTGCTCTTCTGATCAGAAGTAAGAAATTTGTCTTGCCAAGATAGTTTGCAGTGTCTGACTGTTTTCTTAATGACACCGTGGATTACTTCTAACAGTAGTACACCCCTCATGCTCCGTGTCACCTCTTGGGGTCCCCAAGAAAGTGTGTTCAAGTCCTAACCCATAGTCACTCAGAATGTGCCTTTCTTGGGAAGTGTGGTCATTGCTGATGTAATCAGTTCAAAAGAGGTCACCCTACAGGAGAGCAGGCCCTCATTCAGTATGACTGGTGTCCTTGTGAGAGGATGGCTCATGAAGTCACAGACATTCAGAGAGAAGGTGGCCACGGGATGAGGCAGGGATCGGATTGATGCATCTATAAGCCTAAGCTCGCTGACAGAGCTCCAGGAGCCAGGCAGAGGCAATGAGCATTTCCTTACAGGTTTCAGAGGAAGCATGGCCCTGCTGACACCCTGATTGCAGACTTCTGGCCCACAGAACTGTGAGACCATAAGTTCCTATTGTTAGAAGCCATGAAGTTCTTGTCCTTTGCTGTAGGAGCCTTAGGAAACTAATATATGTGCACAATGGAATAGTATTCAGCTCTAAAAATGAATGAAGTACGGATGCAAGCTACCATGGGGACAAACTGTGAAAATAGTGGGTTCGGTGCAATGAGTCAGACACAAAATATTACATATTCTCTGGGTCCATTTCCGTGAAGTGTCCGGAATCAGTAACTGCGCAGCAACAAAACACAGATGAATGGTGGCCAGGGACTAAGGGAGGGGAGAGTAGGGATGATTGCTAAGGAACAAGAGATTTCACTTTTAGAATGATGGAAATAATGTGAAATTAGATGGTGGTGATGGATCCAAAGTCTCAGGGATATATTTAAAACTAATTTGTGCATTTTAAAAGGGTGAATTTTCTCATACATGAATGTTATATCATTAAAATATAATAGAATGAAACAAAATAAAACAAAATTTTGCCATGAGATCCCCTTTTCTTGCCACTGTTGGTGCTCTTTATGTCCAGCCATGATGTCCTGCTCTCTCCAGCCTCTGGACTCTCCTCATCTCTCCTTGTCCTGTCCTTTCCCATCTCTTCCTGACCCTGTGGTTGTGGTTCGCCACTTAGATGTCACTCACCCTCAAGAACCTTCTCTTCTGCTTTCTGATGGCTTATGTTGACTCATTTGCACCTGAGTGCAGAAATGTCTGAGTACAGAAATGTCCACCCACACCACAGTTGTCTGTTTATGTTTGTATGTGTCAGTAGAATGCAAGCCAGAAGACTGGGGTCCTATGGCATCCGGATGGATCATGGCAGTCTCAGCAAGGCATTCCTGGGACGGTTTGGGGTCACCTCTGTCCACTGTCCCTTGGTAGCTAGGCTCCAGCAACACTTTCTCCATTGTCCCTTCTTCCTTCCTGCATCTGGCACCCCACTTCCTGAGCCTGGACTGAGAAAGGTCTACAAGGAGACAGCTGACCACAGGCCTGGGGACCAGCAGGGTCATAGCATGGGTCATCTGTCATGCTGTGGGTCAGCCGTCCCCAGAGCAGACTATGATAGGACAGATGCATGTGCACATGTGCATGTGTGTGCCTGCACTCTAGTTTCTGCTCCAAGTCTCTGTCCATGAGCCCAGAATAGCCCAGGTGTGCCCGTGCTGACATCTGCAGGCATCTAGCTCAGACTGCCCTGGCTGTATTTCACTTTGTGATGCCAACCTCAGCTTTGGCATAGTGATACAAACCAATGGCCTCCCTGAGGCTTTCCTTCCAGATTGGTCAGGAAGATGCTCTGTGGTCATCCTCATTTTTTCTCCTTCCAAGGCCTCTTTGACTCATCTTCATCCTCTTACTGGATTTGCATGAAGGGGGTTCTTGATGGGGGAGAGGTTGCTAGTAATATATAGGGGCAAAAAGAAACACTAAAGGCTCTTCTGGCTGGGGACAGCTACAGCCAGTGTGTGCTGGGCTGGTCACCCCACAGTCTCTGAGCCACGTCTGTAGAGTTGGAGCTCTGTGGGAAGTGCCCTGTGGGACCCAGCAGAACGGGGTGCCTGGTCTGGCAAATGTCCCACATTGCTGTGGCTCTGCAGCTCAGAAATAGGCCCTGGTGAAGTGTCTGGGTGGTGCCATGTCACCTCACTGTTCCCTTGAAATGACCCCAAAGGACATTGAGAGCCAAGTGTGAAGCTGGGGACCTTGAGCCTGAGATGGACTGTCCCTCCCTGTGTCCTGCAGGAGGAGCTATGTCCTGAGAGGATCCCAGAGCCTGCTCTGTGGGTGCAGATGTGGGGAGGTGAGGGTTTGTGGGTGAAGAGGGGACACTGGTTCGGGATTTTGGGAAATCACTGGTCAGGAACATGAATCTGGGGCCAGGAGGTGTCTCCTGAATCTGCCCAAAACTCAGCAGCCACATGACTCCTGAAGACATCAGGGAGCCCAGTCCTAGGAGCTCTTTATATATCCTGCATAGGAGTCCTGCATCACAGGTGAGATTTGCAAAAGTTCCTCCTGCTGGGAGCATCTGTCTTCATGTCATCTACGCTGTCTTTCCAAGTGCACACCTTCTTCATTTGAATCAAGTTGGATGTATCAACTTCTCTCTTTTGTGCTTCATGCTTTTGACGTTTATCTAAGAAATCTGTGTGTACCTCAAAGTCACACTCATGTCCCCTTTCTTTTATGATGCATGTTTTACAGTTTCAGGTCATCCATTTTGGTTTAGGATAATACTGAATTCTTAATGACTATTGTATGCAATGCCACAGACAGAATGAAGTGTTTGCTCCTGTGCATATCCAACCTGCCTTGTATCATTTGTCACTAAGACCATTCTTTCTCCCCTGTATTGGATTCACACCTTTGTCACAATCCACTGAACACAAATATGAGGATCTACTTTGCACTCCCTTCTATTCTACTGATCCGTTTGTCTGTCTCGTCACCAGTACCACACTTCCTGGATATCTAAGCCTTTATCCTAAGTCTGGAAGTCAAGTCTTGGAAGCCCTCTCTCTTCTTTCTTCTTTTTCTGAGTTATTTTGACTCTTCTAGGTGCATTGAGTTGCTACATGCCAAAACATAGGACTGCGAGCACGTGTATCTGCGCAGCTACTGTGGGAACATATACACATCATGAGCAAGTGAAATGTATTCCAGGAACACAAACCAGGCTCAACATCAGGAAAAGCATTAGACAAACTCCAACAAAATTCCAGCAAAGCCAATTTCTTTAAACTGAAAAAGCTATCTACTAATAGCCTATAGCTGATATTTAGTGGCTATTACCTATAAAAGGAAAGACAGAGGGCTATCCCCCAGATAAGGAACACAGAAGGGACATAGGTGCTCTCCACACTGTCAACAGTCCCTTCACTATTAGCACAGACTCGGGTCTCCACCTGGGGTCACAATTCTCCTGCTGGATGGATGTCCTTTGCCATTCATCAAGCTGCATATCTCACAGCAATGATTTCTTTCCTTTGTTGCAAATCTGAAAGCCTCTTTATTTTGGTTTCTTCTTGGAAAGTATTTTGGCTATGTCACAAATTCTAGGTTGATATTTTTTTCTGTCAATACACCATCATATAACTTGTATGTTTCCAACAAGAAGTCTGCTTCATCCTTGTCTTTGATTCTTTTTTTTTTTTCCGGCATATTGTGGGGGTACAGATTTTAAGGTTTCAATAAATGACCATTTCCCCCCTCCCCCCAAAAGTCTGAGTCTCCATCATGACCCTCCCCAGATGGTGCACATCTCACTCATTATGTATGTATATACCCGCCCCCCTCCCCCCTCCAACCTGCCCAATACCCTATTACTGTAGTACCTATGTGTCCGCTTAGGTGCTACTCAGTTAATACCAGTTTGCTGGAGAATATATCTGGTGCTTGTTTTTCCATTCTTGGGATACTTCACTTAGTAGTATGGGTTCCAGCTCTAACCAGGAAAATATAAGGTGTGCTATATCACCATTGTTTCTTAGAGCTGAATAGTACTCCATGGTGTACATATACCACATTTTATTAATCCATTCTTGGATTGATGGGCACTTGGGCTGTTTCCACAGCCTTGCAATTATGAATTGTGCTGCTATAAACATTTGAGTGCAGGTGTCTTTTTTGTAGAGTGTCACTGGATCATTTGGGTAGATGCCCAGCAGTGGGATTGCTGGATCAAATGGTAGATTCACTTGTATCGCTTTAAGGTATCTCCATATTGCTTTCCACAGAGGTTGAACTAGTTTGCAGTCCCACCAGAAGTGTAGGAGTGTTCCTCTCTCTCCGCAGCCACGCCAGCATTTATTGTTTGGAGATTTTTTGATAAAGGCCCTTCTCACTGGGGTTAAGTGATATCTCATTGTGGTTTTGATTTGCATTTCCCTGATGATTAGAGATGTTGAGCATTTCTTCATATGTTTGTTGGCCATTCTTCTGTCTTCTTTAGAAAAATTTCTGTTCAAGTCCTTTGCCCACTTTTAATGTGGTTATTTGATTTTTTCTTCCTAATTTTCGTGAGTTCTAAGTATATTCTAGTTATCAGTCCCTTATCGGATGCATAGGATGCAAAAATTTTCTCCCATTCTGTAGGTTGTCTGTTTACTTTCATGACTATTTCTTTGGCTGTGCAGAAGCTTTGTAGTTTGATCATGTCCCATTTATTTATTTTTGTTGCTGCTGTGATTGCCTTTGGGGAATTCTTCATAAACTCTTTGCCCAGGCCGATGTCTAGGAGAGTGTTTCCAACTTTTTCCTCTAGATTTCTAACAGTTTCATATCTTAGGTTTAAGTCTGTTATCCAGCGTGAGTTGGTTTTTGTGAGAGGTGAAAGGTGTGGGTCCTGTTTTAGCCTTCTACAGGTGGCTATCCAGTTTTCCCAGCACCATATATTGAAGAGGGATTCTTTTTCCCAGTGTATGTTTTTGTCTGCTTTGTCAAAGATTAGATGGCTATATGAGGATGGTTTTATATCAGGATTCTCACATCTGTTTCACTGGTCAATATTCCTATTTTTGTGCCAATACCATATTGTTTTAATTACTACAGCTTTGTAGTATAGTTTGATATCTGGCATATTAATGCCACCCATTTTGTTTTTGTTGCCTAGAATCGCTCTTGAAATTCGGGGTCTTCTTTGGTTCCATATGAAGCGTAAAATTATTTTTTCTATATCTGTGAAGAATGCTGATGGGATTTTTAATAGGTATTGCATTGAATCTGTAGATCAGTTTGGGTAGTATAGACATTTTGATGATATTGAGTCTGCCGATCCACGAGCATGGTATGGATTTCCATCTGCTTACATCCTCTGCTATTTCCTTCCTCAGTGTTTCATAGTTCTCCCTGTAGAGGTCTTTTACGTCTTTGGTTAAGTATATTCCTAGGTACTTTAATTTCTTTGTTGCTATTGTGAAGGGAATTGAGTCTTTGATTTGGTTCTCAAGTAGATTGTTGTTGGTGTATATGAATGCCTCTGATTTCTGTGTATTGATTTTGTATCCTGAGACTTTACTAAATTCATTGATCAGTTCCAGGAGTTTCTTGGTTGAATCCTTGGGGTTTTCTAGATACAATATCATATCATCAGCAAACAGTGAAAGTTTGATCTCTTCTGCCCCTATTTGGATACCTTTGATTCCATTTTCCTGTCTGATTGCTGTAGCCAAGACTTCCAGCACTATGTTGAACAGAAGTGGAGATAGTGGGCAGCCTTGTCTGGTTCCAGTTCTAAGTGGGAATGATTTCAATTTTTCCCCATTCAGTATGATGTTGGCTATGGGTCTGTCATATATGGCTTGTATCATCTTTAGGTATGTCCCTTCTATGCCTATTTTCTTAAGTGTTCGTATCATGAAAGGGTGTTGAATTTTGTCAAAAGCTTTTTCTGCATCTATTGGAAGAATCATGTGGTCTTTGTTTTTGCTTCTGTTTATGTGGTGAATTGCATTTATAGATTTACGTATGTTGAACCATCCCTGCATCCCTGGGATGAAGCCCACTGGGTCGTGGTGGATTATTTTTTTGATAAGTGTCTGGATTCGGTTAGCTAAGATTTTGTTGAAAATTTTTGCATCTATATTCATTAGGGATATTGGTCTGTAGTTTTCTTTTTTTGTTGCATCCTTTCCTGGTTTCAGTATCAGAGTAATATTCGCTTCATAAAAGGTGTCGGGGGGGGTTTCCGTTCTTTTCGATGTTGTAAAATAGTTTCTGCAAGATAGGTACTAGTTCTTCTTTGTAGGTATGGTAAAATTCAGGTGTGAAGCCATCTGGACCGGGACTTTTCTTTTTAGGGAGATTTTTAATTGTTGTTTCTATTTCAGCTGTTGAGATTGGTCTGTTCAGGGAATCTATTTCTTCCTGGTTGAGCCTAGGGAGGCTGTGTGTTTCTAGAAATTTGTCCATTTCCTCCACATTTTCCAGTTTTTGTGCATAAAGATTTTTGTAGTATTCATAAACTGTATCTTGTATCTCTTTGGGATCAGTTGTGATATCTCATTTTTTTTTCCTGATGGAGCTTATTAGAGATTTCTCTTTTCTGTTTTTCGTTAGCTTAGCCAATGGTGTGTCAATTTTGTTTATTTTTTCAAAGAACCAACTTTTTGTTTTATTAATCTCCTCAATAGCTTCCCTGTTTTCAATTTCGTTTAGTTCTGATTTGATCTTGTTGTTTTCACTTCTTCTGCTGGGTTTGGGGTTTATCTGTTCTTTTTCCAGCTCTTTGAGTCATTTCATTAGATTGTCTATTTGTGATCTTCTTGTCTTTTGGTTATAGGCATTTATGGAGATAAACTTTCCTCTCAGAACTGCTTTAGCTGTGTCCCAGAGGAGTTGATAACTTGTCTCTCCATTGTCGTTTTCTTCATAGAAGTTTTTTATTTCCGTCTTGATTTCTTCATTTACGAAGTAATCATTTAGTAGGAGGTTGTTTAATTTCCACGTTTTTGTGTAGAAATGTGAGTTTCTGTTAGGGTTGATTTCTAGTTTTATTCCACTGTGATCTGAGAAGGTATATGGTATGATTTCTATTCTTTAAATTTCTTGAGATTTTCTTTGTGTCCTAGGATATGGTCAATATTAGAGGATGTCCCGTGAGCTGATGAGAAGTACATATATTCAGTGGATTTTGGGTAGAATGTTCTGTAGATGTCTGTCAGACCCAATTGTTCTAGAGTTTTGTTTAAGTCCATTATTTCTTGATTAATTTTCTGTTTGGAGGATCTGTCTCGTGCCGTCAGTGGGGTGTTGAAATCTCCGGCGATTATGGAGTTTTTCCATTTCCTGGAGGCTTCTTGTGGTTTCTTGGTGTTGGTTATTGAGTTGTTGTTGCAGGTCAGTGAGTGTTCTTATGATCCACATACGAAATTCCTCTTCTGTCATATTGGTTGCCTGATTTTGGTTGGTGTCCGTTTCTAGGGGTCTGGTGCTCCTCTTTGGGGGTGTGTTTTCTGTTTGGTTCTTCATATTTCCTGAGTTCTTTCGCTGATTTCTTCCCATGTCGATCAGTTGTTGTTTCTTTCCTTAGGTTATTGTTTGGGTATTCACACACCTTGTTTAGTTTCTGAGGCGTTAGGTGGTGCCTGTGGGTGAAATTGGACCACTCCCTGTATATTGAGTCGGTGGGTGCCGTGGAAAGGCTGTGCAAGATGCCGTCCCTGTCAGCAGGTGGCGTTTGCTTGGAGGAACAGGCTATACTGTTGATTTTGTGTCCTGGTAACAGCTCTTGTTCTAGGCGGAGCTGGGTTTGGTAAGCCTGCCCTCAGGCAGTTAGCAGGGGTCAGAGTTCTGTCCTCTGCTTCCAGGGAAAGCTGTCAGGGCGGGGCTGGAATGGTCCCGCTCAGCCAGAAAGGTCTGCTTGTGGGGGTGGGGCTGTCTGAGACCCGCAGTCTGGAGCAGGCCTTGCTTCTTTCCACCCTCCCCAAGTCCGCAGCTACTCCTGGGCCTCTGCCAGCAGGCCAGACCACAAGCCACCAGGCCTCCCCGGACTGTGATGCTGGCGGGGAGGTTCCCTGCACAGGAACGCCACCTGGGTTGGGTGCACGGCCTCCTCCTGGAAGGAGGGTTGCCCTCTAGGACGCCGATCCGCCCCTGGAGGCACACACTCCTCAGTAGGCTGTTCACATATAACCCTTCTGTGCCCCGGGCAATGCTTGCCCTCGGTGCAGGGGATCTGGTCTGCAGGTCCGACCTCTGGGTCCCAGAGTTCAAGCTGTATCCCCACCAGGGAGAGGATTTCCAGTCCCAATTCACCCACAGGGCGCCCAAGCCCAAGGTCTATGTCTCTCGGCCTCTGAGTCGGCACCGTTCTCCTGGGAACATGGTGCCAGCAGCAACTGGGTGGGCGGGCGGGGTCCCAAACGAGAAGATCCCGTTCCCTGGAGGTGCCTCCGGCTGGTGGCTATATTGTCAATCTGGGCAGCCGCGGGTAGGCTCGGCGGAGGCGAGGAGGAGGCAATATGGCGCCTGCCGCGTGGCTCGGGTCTGTGCACCCGGAGGTGCCCGGAGGAAGTTGGGAACCTGGTGCCACGTCTGCTACAGGCTCACCGTTGGCAGGCGGCGGCAGTCTCTGGGCTGGTGTCCGCAGGTCTCCCCACCCGCTGGGGAGCCCACCAGCAGTCCCAAATGTAGGGGAAGGGAAACAGCAAATCCACCTACCCTTGCCGCTGGTCTCCGGGCTGCTCCGGTGGTCTCAGCCTCCAGTTCTCCTCCGCAGCCTTCTCCCGTGGAGTCTCCCGGGGTTTCAGGTACCCCTCCTTCTGGCCCTTGTCTGCTGTATGCTCGTCTTCTTGCTTCTTTCCTCTAATTTCTGCTAGAATCTGTCTTTTCTGCAGAGACACTCTGTCTGGCAGTGTTATTCGTCCGCCATCTTGCTCCACCCCCCCCCCCTTGTCTTTGATTCTTTATGCCCAGGTGTATTTTGCTTCTCTGGCAGCCTGCAGGAGGACTGCGTTTCCTGGGCACCGACATGTGCGATAAACATGCAGTAACTCCATGGTGTTTGGTGTTGTCCAAAGGTAGATAAACAGGCTGAGGGAATGAGATATAGGCCCAGAGACAGAGCCACATGAGGCCAAACATGACCTCTAACCCAGGAGCAAAACAGTGGGGAGGACCATGCATTTCATAATGTGTGGGGACCTTTGGATAACCACTAGCTGAGTGGGTCAAGGGGCCTCTGGCTTAGATGAAGAGGGTTGTGATGTGACCTGTTTGTAGATTGGCTAAAGTCTCCTGGCTTCATATCCACAAAGCAATCACAGCAGTATCAAAATGCAGGAAATCAAGGATAAACATCCACTTTCCTTATTGTCCTTGTTAACCATTATTGGCCTTCTTGTCCCTGCAGAGCCTGGGATGGCCAAACCTCGAGCGCCCCCTCCTGGGAGCAGAAGGCTCCTTCGGCACAATGGGCAGTCTTATGGAAGAGGTTGTTACCCAGGTGGGAGCAGCTCAGTCCTCATCACCTGCTGGTCCCCTCCCAGGATGCCTAGCCACAGCCCTGCCCCCTGCAGGGTTAATGCTGAGCACCCTCTATTTATTAGGAAAAACCTCACAACATGGAGCCTATGGGGGCCAGTAGACTACCCCATCCCCTCTGGCCTCTGCTCAGGAGGGAAGAATAGAGATTTCCAGATGCTTCATGACCTGGGATGGAGCTGCCCACTCAAAGGTCTTTTTCTCTCTTCTGCTTTCTGCCACCAAGAAATACACTGTTTACTTGTAGCCACAAGGAAAGCCCTCAGCCCAGGACTACAGCACTCACCAGGTTCCAGATCTCTGCCCCCCTGTTTGGGCAGCCTCACAAACCCACCTCATGGGCAGGGTCGAATCCTGCCTCCAACTGTCAAGAGGAGAGCAGAACTCATTGCAACGAATGCAATGAAGTCAATACAAGGAAGTGCTGGAAATGTCCGCAGTTAACAGAAGCAGCCCCTTCTCTGCAGCACCCATTTCCAGAGCCCCCTTGAGTGCAATAGTTAGTGCTACAGAGAATCTGGGTGTTACAGGCTGAAATGTGTAGCCCCAAAAATTGTGTTGAAAACCTTAGTACCTCACAATGTGAACTTATTTGAAGATAGAGCCATTAAAGAGGTTAATTAAGTTTAAATGAGGTAACTGGGTGGGGCCTCTCCAGTCTGACTGGGGTCCTTATCTGAAGAGATTAGGGCACAGACACACACAGAGGGATGACCTGGTGAAGACACAGGGATTAGGCAGCCAGGTGCAAGGCAAGGAGACAGGCCCCAAAAGGAACTATCCCTACATATGCCTTGATCTTGGACCTATGGCCCCCAAACTGAGAGCAAATGCTGTCTGTTGTTTGAGCCCCGCCATCTGTGGCACATTGTGATGGCAGCCACAGGGACCTGATACACTTGATCCCAACACCCCTGCCCCCTCCACCCCTGCCCCAGTAGCTTCTAAAGCAGGTGTCCTCAAACTACGGCCCTCAGGCCACATGCGGCCCACTAAAGACATTTATCCGGCCCACCGGGTGTTTTTGCTGCCGCTGCCTGTCCTGCTTAGCAGCCGACTCATCCCAGGCCCACAGTGCGCATGTGTGGAATGTGCGCCGCACTCTCCAACAGCCCTCGAACAGTCTGAGGGATAGTGAACTGGCCCCCTGTTTAAAATGTTTGAGGACCCCTGTTCTAGTGGAAGTGAAAAGACAAGGCCCTCAGAGAAGGCTGCAAGGCCTAAGCCCTACAGACTGGACAGCAGGAGGTCAAGGCACGTGGCCAGGTAGGTTTCTAATATCGATAGTTCATGGAATGAACAAGCCAAGTCTCCCATTAGTTAGTTATACCATTAGGAAAGAAAACCACACAAACTCGGCTTCTTGGGCAATCCCTTCTCCAACAAGAGACAGCCTGTGAGGATGGGGCAGGAGTGGCGCTGAGGAACTCTGGGCCAGGAACATTTTCCCCCCAGAAGCTGGGGCACAGACAACCAACCTAGGAGCTCAGGTCACTTCCAAGGTTTGTCATTCGTTCATTCATTCATTCACTCCACCGATGTCCACTGTGGGGGCCCCTACAGATGAGTGGAAAATAAGAGAAACCGAGCCACTACACACGTGGGCTTCCCACTAGCCAGGGAGAATGATGCCAAGTCATAAATAAGAAAATGTTGTCAAGTAAAGTGACAAAGAGGCTGGCAGGGCCACGAAGGAAGATGAGGCTGGGCGGGGGGACTTGTAGGGGTGGCTTGTGAGTTCTGTTGGGATGAGAGAGTTTAACTTGCTGACAAAATGCTCTACATGAAGCCTGTCCAGTCCTGCACACTGCAGGACACTGCTTCAAGGTTCTGTGCCATTTAAGGAATGATAGATAAGACCTGTATTTCACATGCATTTGAAAGTTAGGAAGCACTTCACAAATGAGCTCATGGTATCTTTCAGATTGTTACAGATTCTTAAACCATTTCTTACATGAGAAGCGTGAGGTTCATACGACATAGTACTTTACCCATAGTCACAGCTAATATGTCGCAGATCATAGATGGATATTGTCACTTTGTGATGAGTCTGAATTGAAGTTGGCAGGGACAGGGTTTAGCAATATATTTTCAAGTTCAAAAGTTATATAAACACCAGATCGTAAGTAAAAGTTACTAGTACATCCAGAATTGGCCAGGTTCATTCCACACATCATGTGTACAGAGTGTGAACGTCTCTGTGAGTGAATATACAAGGCACGTGCTGGGTCAGCAATGAGGACAATCTAACAGCAGCCTCAAACTCTGAGCTTTCTATATACATCTTCCTCAGTGCCATCATCTCGACTACACTCCTCCAGACATTGGCGTGGAATACCCTGGCTAGAACAGAACATCCATGGTGATTTAGGGATGACTTTTTAGGATACAGTCAAGGACTTCGCCCAAAAAGACTGGCCCCTGCTGAACATACCCCAGAGAAAGAGCTTCATGGATGTGATGCTGGGAACTGTCAGTCATCTAATCTCCACAGGCACCTATTGCCATTCATTTATTAAGCAACAAACAACAGGGGGAGGATCAAGATGGCGGACGAGAAACACCGCCAGAAAGAGTGTCTCTGCAGAAAAGACAGATTCTAGCAGAAATTAGAAAAAGGAAGCAAGAAGGCGAGCATACAGCAGATGAGGGCCGGAAGGAGGGGTACCTGAGACCCCGGGGAGACTCCACGGGAGGAGGCTGCGGAGGAGAACTGGAGGCTGAGACCACCGGAGCAGCCCAGAGAACAGGGGGAAGGGTAGGTGGATAAATCACCTTTCCCCTCCCCTGCATTTGGGACTGCTGGTGGGCTCCCCAGCGGGTGGAGAGACCTGCAGACAACAGCCCCAAGATGGCTGCCCCCAGCTAGCAGTGAGCCTGTAGCACACACGGCACCAGACTCCCAAATCCCTCGGGGCACCTCCGTGTGCACAGACCCCAGCCTCGCGGCAGGCGCCATATTACCTCCTTCTCCCCTCCGCCAACCATACCTGAGGCTGCCCAGAGAGACAATAGAGCCACCAGCCGGAGGCACCTCCAGGGAACAGGACCCTCCCTTTTGGGACACTACAGCTGACTAAGGGGAACTCAGACTGTGAGCTCCCTACCCACCAGCCCTCCCAGGTGCTGTTGGCACAGTGTTCCCAGGAGAACGGTGCCGACTCAGAGGCTGAGAGACATAGACCCAGCTTGGGCTCCCTGTGGGTGAATTCGGACCGGAACTCCTCTCCCTGGTGGGGATACAGTTTGAACTCTGGGACCCAGACGTCGGACCTGCAGACCAGATCCCATGCACCAAGGTCTAGCATTGCTCGGGGCACAGAAGGGATATTTGTGAACAGCCTTCTGAGGTGTGTGTGCCTCCAGGGGCAGATCAGCGTCCTAGAGGGCAACCCTCCCACCAAAGGGAGGCCTTGCGCCCAGCCCAGGCAGCGTTTCTGCACAGGGAACCTCCCCACTGGCATCACAATCCGGGGAGGCCTGGTGGCATGTGGTCTGGCCTGCTGGCAGAGGCCCAGGAGTAGCTGCGGAGTTGGGGAGGGCGGAAAGAAGGGAGGCCCGCTCCAGACTTCCGGTCTCAGACAGCCCCACCCCCACAAGCAGACCTTTCTGGCTGAGCGGGACCATTCCAGCCCCGCCCAGATAGCTTTTTCTGGAAGCAGAGAACAGAACTTTGACCCCTGCTAAGGGCATTGGTGGTGCCTGAGGGCAGGCTTACCCAACCCAGCTCCGCCCAGAACGAGAGCTGATAACAGGACACAAAAACAACAGCATAGCCTGTTCCCCCAAGCAAGCGCCACCTACTGACAGGGACGGCATCCTGCACAGCCTTTTCACAGCAACCACTGACTCATTATACAGGGAGTGGTTGAATCTCACCCACAGACACCACCTAACGGCTCAGAAACTAAACAAGGTGTGTGAATACCCAAACAAAAACCTAAAGGAAAGAAACAACAACTGATCGACATGGAAAGAAATCAGCAAAGAAACTCAGGAAATATGAAGAACCAAACGGAAAACACACCCCCAAAGAGGAGCACCAGCCCCCTTGAAACGGATACCAACCAAAATCAGGCAACCAAAATGACAGAAGAGGAATTTCATATGTGGATCATAAGAACACTCAGCAACCTACAACAACGACTCAATAACCAACACAAAGAAACCACAAAAAGCCTCCAGGACCTAGAACAAAAGTTCACTAAAGAAATAGACACAATGAAGAAAAGTTTAACCAAACTCCTGGAAATGAAGAATCAATTCAGGGAACTACAAAATACAGTAGAAAGTCTCAAGAACAGGGTAGACCAAACAGAAGAAAGAATCTCAGAGATTGAAGATAACACCCTCTAACTAAATAAAACCATCGCAGAGATAGAGCAGAGAAACAAGAGAAAAGAGCAAAGCCTACAAGAGATGTGGGATCATGTGAAGAAACCTAATGTGAGGGTCATAGGGTTACCAGAAGAGGAAGAAGACAACACCCAAGGGTTGGACAAGCTATTTGAAGATATAATAGAGGAAAATTTCCCAGGCCTTGCTCAAAATCTCGATATACAAGTTCAAGAAGCTCAGAGGACCCCTGGGAGATTCAATACAAACAGGAAGACGTCACAACATGCAGTCATCAGACTGACCAAAATATCAACTAAAGAGGCCCTTCTAAGAGCTGTAAGATGAAAGAAGCAAGTGACATACAAGGGAAAGCCAATTCGAATAACACCAGACTTCTCTAATGAGACTTTACAAGCAAGGAGAGACTGGGGCCTCATTCTCACTCTTCTGAAACAAAACAATGTCCAGCCTAGAATCTTATTCCCTGGAAAACTAAGCTTTGTATATGAAGGAGAAATAAAGACATTCTCAGATAAGCAAAGTCTCAGAGAATTCACCAAGACAAGAC
Source organism: Microcebus murinus (assembly GCF_040939455.1). Taxonomy (NCBI): domain Eukaryota; kingdom Metazoa; phylum Chordata; class Mammalia; order Primates; family Cheirogaleidae; genus Microcebus; species Microcebus murinus. Next base: position 19,915,408 of record NC_134110.1, read on the forward strand.
CAGCCCTACAAGAAGTACTCAAAACAGTGTTATGCATGGAACACCATAATAGAAACCCACGAATATAAAAACAACCAAAACCAAAGATTAAAGGCCAGATAATATAATGGCTCAAGAGAGAAATCAAAGCAACAACATCCAAACCAACAGAATGAACAGTAATCTACCTTACCTATCAGTTCTCTCAATAAATGTGAATGGCTTAAACTCTCCACTCAAGAGACATAGGCTGGCTGAATGGATAAGAAAATACAGGCCAAGTATATGCTGTCTTCAGGAAACACATCTAACCTGCAAGGATGCATATAGACTAAAAGTAAAAGGGTAGAGATCAGTATTCCAGGCAAGTGGAAGCCAAAAGAAGGCTGGTGTGGCAGTTCTAATTTCAGACGATTTAGTTTTTAAAGCAACAAAAGTAGTGAAAGACAAAGAGGGTCATTATATAATGGTAAAGGGCACGCTTCAACAAGAAGAGATAACAATTTTAAATATATATGCACCCAACTTAGGTGCACCCAGTTTCATAAAGCAAACCTTACTGGATCTAAGCAAATGGAATAATAGCAACTCCATAATCACCGGAGATTTCAACACCCCACTGATGGCCAAGACAGATCCTCCAAACAGAAAATTAATAAAGAAATAATGGACTTAAACAAAACCTTGGAACAAGTGGGCCTGACTGACATCTACAGGACCTTCTACCCACAATCCACTGAATATATGTTCTTCTCATCAGCTCATGGGATATTCTCTAAGATTGACCATATCCTAGGACACAAAGTAAATCTCAACAAATTTAAAAAAATAGAAATCATACCATGTACCTTCTCAGATCACAGCGGAATAAAAGTAGAAATCAATCCTAACAGAAACTCACATTTCTACACAAAAACGTGGATATTTAACAACCTCCTACTAAATGATTACTTCATAAATGAAGAAATCAAGATGGAAATAAAAAAATTCTATACTCCTACACTGCTGGTGGGACTGCAAATTAGTTCAACCTCTGTGGAAAGCAATATAGAGATACCTTAAAGCGATACAAGTGAATCTACCATTTGATCCAGCAATCCCATTGCTGGGCATCTACCCAAATGATCCAATGACGCTCTACAAAAATGACACCTGCACTAGAATGTTTATAGCAGCACAATTCATAATTGCAAGGCTGTGGAAACAGCCCAAGTGCCCATCAATCCAAAAATGGATTAATAAAATGTGGTATATGTATACTATGGAATACTATTCAGCTCTAAGAAACAATGGTGATATAGCACATCTTATATTTTCCTGGTTAGAGCTGGAACCCATACTACTAAGTGAAGTTTCCCAAAAATGGAAAAACAAGCACCACATATACTCACCAGCAAATTGGTATTAACTGAACAGCACCTAAGTGGTCACATAGGTACTACAGTAATAGGGTATTGGGCAGGGGGGAGGGGGGAGGGGGGCGGGTATAGGCATATATAATGAGTGAGATGTGCACCATCTGGGGGATGGTCATGCTGGATACTCAGACTTTTTTGGGGAGGGCAAATGGGCATTTATTGAAACCTTAAAATCTGTACCCCCATAATATACTGAAATAAAAAAATAAACAACAACAACAAGAGCAGCTTCCCTCTATCACTCACTGCTATTTGTGGGAGAGTTGATGAGAAGTTGTTCAGTGGGTATAGAATTTCATTTTTGCAAGATGAAAAAATTCTAGAGATCTGTTGCATAATAATGTGCATATAGTCAATACTACCATACAATTCACCAAAATATAGGTAATTGGTAAATATTGTCTTATGTGCTTTTTTACCGCAATAAGAAAAACACCTGAAATGATACCTCAATCCATTATTCTTCAATGTTCCTCAGAGTTATAATCAATGCATTGGACAAGGAAGAAGTACTTGGATTGAAAGGTGTCCAGAACTCATTAGGCAGCTTCTGCCCTCTCCACAACTGTCCTGACGAAAGTTTGGCTTACACCATCTATGACCTTTCCCTCAGCTCTTTCTTTTAAAGGCCATTTCATTGAGAACAGGAAGTGCATGTTTGGGGAAAGACCAAATAGATCTCTAAGATACAGTGTTTATGGTTCCATGGTTGGTATATATAGCAAGGAAATCTGAAAATGGGATCCATCCCATATCTGCAGTATTCTTCCATTCCCACTGAGGTCTCTCTGTTCATGGTGACAAAAGCCTCTTGTCAACAAAATTCTAATTCAAATTTTAGTGAATAACCACCCTCTGACTCAAGATTCTGTGGGATTTTCATGCCCAGCTAACCACAATCCTGTAGTCCTAATCTACCTTTTTCTCCTTGAGACTACTGCCTGGACAGTGGAATCTCTGCTGATATTTTTTTTAAATGACACTTCAGCTTCACCTAGAGATGTGCTCATCTAATTGACATCGGTTGAGCTCAGATTTGGGGATTCTGCCTGTTGGGGAGAGGACAAGGCAGCCCAGTTGATCTCCTGGAAGAATTTCTCCTTGAGCCTTAGGACCACAGGGTGTGTGTACATGTGTGTGTGTGCACGAGAGCATGCATGTGCTGCATGGAGGAGTCTGATGAATGCTCCATAAAGGTTTGCTGAATGATGAATGAACAAATCTTAGCAAAGAAAGCAAGCTCAGAGAATGTGGTTTCTCCCTTTTCATTGCACTGAAGTCCTACATATTAAGAGGAAGGATTCAGACAGTATCATTTAAATGTGTGATTTCCTGCCATACCTTTCAATTACTTTATTTACTCCTTTTTTTCAACAACCATGCATATTCTTTATCAGGAACAAAATACAGGAGAAAAACAAAAACAAAATCTGTGAAGCCTATATATGACAAAGATTTAGGGAAAATAGAAAATTCCCTACAGGAAGCAAAGCTTATACAAAAGAACTTACAAGTAAATGGGCTATCATTACCCTTCCCCGAGGAAGAAAAGTATCACAGCATTCCTAGGGCAGGACATGTAGTCCAGGCACAACAAGCTACACAATTTGGAGAGATCAATGGAAATGAAAATTCCAAGGCCCTGTTAAACATTACTAACAGCCTCAACATGGTCACAGTGGAGTGTTAGGCTGCATGTGGGCCCTGATGAGCTTAGGCCTTCTGTGACTGCACAGGTCACATGTCCATGGAGTTGTCCTAAGTCCAGGGGCTCTAAACCTGGCTGGTTACCAGAATCATCCAAAGAACTTCTTTTTAAAAAGCTGAGATGTAACTCACATACCATAAATTTTGGCATTTTAAACTTCACTATCACAGATACAAAACTATCATCATATATAATTACAGAACATTTTACTGTTCCAAAAAGTAACCCTGTACTCACCAACATGCACTCCCCACTCCCCAATTCTCAACCACCAGGCTACTTCCCATCTATATGGCTTTGCCTGCTCTGGACTTTCATATACATGGAACCATAAATTACATGGTCCTGTTTCTTCTTCCATTGAGTACATATTTTGAAAGTTCATCAAGTTGCACCATGTATCAGTACCTCATGTCATTTTATAGCTGAATAATATCCCATCATGTGTATCTACCAAATTTTAGTTATCGATGGACATTTGGGTTTTCTCCACTTTTGGGCTATTTTGAATAATGCTGCTATGAACATTCTGGTACAGGCTTTTGTGGGAACATATGTCTTAATTACTCTTGGGTATAAGCCTAGAAGTAGAATTGTTGGGTCATATGGTAACTCTCTGTTCAGCTTTTCAAAATCCTGTTTTGTGCAGTGGCTACACCATTTTACATTCCCACAGGCGGAGTGTAAGGAGGGGCATGTGAGCAAAGCAGTTCTCCACATCCTCACCAACATGCGCTGTTGTCCATCCTTTGGATTGCAACCACCCTAGTGGGTGTGCAATTATGTCTCACTGGGGATTTAATTTGCATTTCCCTAATGACTAATGATAGTGAGCATCTTTCCTGTGCTTAGTGGCCATTTGTATATCTTCTTTGAAGAAATTTCTATTCATATCCTTTGCCCATTTATAATTGAATTGTCTCTTTGCTGTTGCTGAGTTCTAACTATCCCATGTTAAGTTAGGCATTAACGTTAGTGCAATCTCAGTGAATGGTATATGGGAACTCAATGTACCATTTCTGCAACTCTTCTGAAAATCTGTAACTCAAAACATTAAAAGTTATTAAACTATTCTGATGCTGTAAGTCTGGGTGGAAGTACCAGGTTCTGCCTTTCTAACAAGGTCCCAGTAGAGGTCAATGCTACTGGTCCACAAATCCCTGAGGAGCAAGCATTCGGAACCGCTAGGTTCCCCGCTGTGCATCAGAATAACCCAGATGATTTTGGACACAGATGGCAGATCTTACTCCCAGAGTTTCTCATCCAGTCAGTCTGGGGCAGGACCCAAGAGTCTGCATTTCTAACAAGGTCCCAGATGATGCTGATGAGCTAAGAATGGATTTTACATTTATAAAGTGCTATAAGAAATTTCAAACTGAGAATATAAAACAGAGACCACATGTGGCCTTCACAACCTATAATATTTACAGAAAATGCTTGCTGAGCCCTGGAATCCTACTACTTAGAACAAAGCTTTTGTTTCTTCTTCTCTCCCCCCCCCCCTTTTTTCCCCCTTCAACCTACCATAACAGTGGGAAAGAATAAAACTTTTAAAAGACACAAAATGCCTGGGTCCTTAGTTACTGATCTGACATGGGGCCCTGGCATTGTACTTTTTACATGCTCCCGCTCAACTGTCATATGCAACCGGGTTCAAATTACTGCCTACAACTGCACACCTGCCTCAGAAAAACTTGCTCCTCAACCATCTTGGACAGTCAAGGCTGAGTCCAAACAAATGGGAAGGAGCATTTCTGTAATTTAAAACTCACTTTAAGAAGTTAAACTAGTCTTCTGTTAAGGTTCTCAAAACCCAAAATGAAGTGGCATTTGCTCCTTCCACATGTCACCTCCCAAGTGAGCAGGAATGAACACTGGATTCCACATCAATAACAACCATAAAGGGCCCCAACTAAGCAAATCCACCAGGACAGTGTTCAGTGCAAGCGTGCAGGGTGGTGTAAAACAGACGGGCCAGGACAGCCAGGAATGGGCCAGAGGAAGGCCAAGGGGAGACCCTCCCTGGGGGTGGCCACAGGGAACAGGGTGCAGGAAAGCACGGGCAGGGGACAGGCAGGAGCTGAGGAGCAGCAGTGGTGTCAAGTGCCCACAGAAACACCGCAAAACACTTCCAGCTTCATCACAACTTTGCATTTCCTTGTTCAGCATTTGAGCCAAACTAAGGCTGGGGTCCCTCTGACATCTGGCCTGACACCTTCACACTTATCCTTTGCCACCCAGGATAGCTCAGCTGTAGCTTTCCTCCTTGCCAAATGTCTGAGGGCCTCCTCTTAGCCCCTTCTGAGAAAGGCTGCTGTTTGTTCTCCTACCTATGCCCTGCTCAGCCTGCTTGAAGTCACCGATCTGGCACTTTCTGTGGACCTGCTTGTTTATGTCCTCCCAGGTCTCAGACAACAGGTAAAAGGTGTGCTCATGGGTCTTGATTTGAAACAAGAAACTCCTTTGTATCTCCTTCTTGTTGAGGTTCAGGGTCAAGCCTGCAAAACCTTCTGCTCACAGGCATTCAGGTTGATGATCTGCCGGGGTTTCTTGGCGTGGTCATTCTTGTGTATTCCAAAACATCTGGATCACAGCTCATCTTGCCCTTCTGCAGGATATACCAGCATTTCTTCCAGGCCTAAATCCTACAGGAAGAAGTAAGACAAAGGGACAATTCATTAGTTATTATGAAGCTTTTCACAGATCCTTAGACATCACCAAGCTAAGGGTGTGTTAATTGTACCTGCACATGGCCTAGGCCTCCCTTTCAGATTTCCCCAGAGTTTCAGAAGTGGAGGATGACCTCAGAATGCATCTTAGTGCAGCATTTCACTGTGGCCACAGGGTTTCCTTACTACAGAATACAACGTGACATTTCCACACTTCGGATCAGGAGGTCATGTGAGGACATTGAGAGCAACCATTCCATCAGGCTGAAACACAGATCTCTACACAAAGTTCTTTAGACAGGTAGAGCTGGTAAAACCACAACATCTGAGTTTATAGATGAGGACCCCACTAAGGCATAGTGAGTTGAAGCAACAATGTCACACCCAGTACATGGCAAAAAGAAAACAAGATTCCCAACTTTTTCAATATGTTTTTTTACAACATCATGATGTCTTAGAAGAATCACAGAGAAACAAACTCCTAACACTTCTCTGGAGGACATGACCTCAGGACTTTTTTCCTAGATTGTTCACTGCTATACCCCTAGTCCTAATAATAGTGTCTTGCATGTATCCTGTGCTCGTTGTGTATTCCTGAATGGGTTAAACTCATTGTACCATTCCATGCCACAGAGTTTCACACCTGATCACACATTCCTTCAGGCTGCCTTCTATCTTCCAACTTTTTATGGGAGTGATCTGGGAGCAGACATCACACAAAGTGGTAAAATAATTCCTGTGAAAGAGCTATGTGAGTCCTTTCCCACCAACTCACTATGTGATTTTCAGATTGAGTCATTCACCTGTTTGTATCCTGCCTCAGCTGTGTGATGAGAACAACCACCGCCAGCCCCACCTAGCTCCAGGACTTTGTCATGCAAATGAACTCAAACCTCCCTGTAGACAGCCCTGAAGTACTGCTAATGCCAAGGATTTATTAACACAGGGACCTGGATTCTGTGAGTCCTACCACCTTATGCCTCTCACCTTTGATCTCTGTCCTCATTTCCCTCCTTATCCAACTCTGCTTATGTGATCCATGATTATAATCACACCCTTGCTTCTTTCTCCCTTCCTTTCTTTTGTCTCCTTACAAAATTGTTTTATTTATTATTATCATTATTTTGGCTACACTGATATATTGCATTGTGGTGCAATCAAGGCCTTCAGTGCATCCATAACTGGAGCAATGCACATTGTATCCACCAATCCACCTCCCATCACCCACCCCTCCCACCCCCAGACACCTGAGTCTCCATTGTCCATCTCCACACTCTGCTTCCATAGATACACATTATTTAGCTCTCACTAAGGGTGAACATGTGGTATTTGTCTTTCTGTGTCTGAATTGTTTCACTTAAGATAATGGATTCCAGTTCCATCCATGTTGCTGCAAAAGCCATGAATTCATTCTTTTTATGATTGAATAGTAATCCATGTTGTATATATACCATGTTTTCTTTATCCAATTCTTCACTGATGAACACTTAGATTAATTCCTTATTTTTGCCATTGTGAATAGTGCTGTCATAAACAAATGAGTGCAAGCATCTTTATAATATATTGATTTCCTTATGTTTCAGTAGGTACCCAGAAGTGGGAGTACAGGATCAAATGATAGTTCTATTTTTAATGCTTTGAAAAATCTCCATGCTGTTTTTCATAGAGGTTGCAGAAATTTACCTTACTATCAGCAGTGTATATGAGCTCCCTTTTCTCTGTATCCTTGACAACATCTGTTCTTTTTTCTCTTTTTAGTAGTAGCCAACCTGATTGGTATAAGGTGATATTTCATTGTGGTTTTCATTTGCATTTCCCTGATGATTAGTGATGGTGAACATTATTTTTTCAAAAATGGTTGTTGGTCATTTGTTTCCCTTCTTTTAAAAAACATCTATTTATGTACTTAGTTCACTTTTTAATGGGGTTGTTTTTTGTTGATATTGCTGTCATTGAGTTCTTTGTAAATTCTGGATAGCAGTTCCCAGTTGGATATATACTTTGCAAGTATTTTCTGCAAGTTTTCTGTTCACTCTGTTGATTATAGATATAGATATAGATAGATAGATAGATAGATTTTTTTTTTTTTTTTTGCTGTTGAGCACCAATTGGAATGCTGACCTGCAAGATCACTGAGAGTTCAAGGCACATTCTAGAAGCTGCCAACACTGGCGTGGATGCTGAGAGACAGGAACACTCCTTCACAGCTGGTGGGACTGCAAACTGGTTCAGCCTCTGTGAAAAGCAATATGGAGATACCTTAAAGCAATACAAGTAGATCTACCATTTGATCCAGCAATTCCACTACTGGGCATCTACCCAAAAGATCAAATGACACTCTACAAATGGGACACCTGCACTCAAATGTTTATAGCAACACAGTTCACAATCGCAAAGGTGTGGAAACAACCCAGGTGTCCATCAATACATGAGTGGATTAATAAAATGTGGTATATGTATACCATAGAGTACTATTCAGCTTAGAGAAACAATGGTGATAGAGCACCTCTTGTATTTTCCTGGATACAGCTGGAACCCATTCTACTAAGTAAGGTATCTCAAGAATGGAAAAACAAGCACCACATGTACTCACCAACAAATTGGTATTAACAGATCAACACCTAAGTGGACATATAGGAATCACATTTATCAGGTGTCGGACAAGTGGGGGGGGGAGGAGGGGATGGGTATATATAAACACAATGAGTAAGATGTGCAATGTTTGGGGGATGGTCACGCTTGAAGCTCTGCCTCGAGGGGGGAGGGGGGCATGGGCAATATATGTAACCTTAACATTTGTACCCCCATAATATGCTGAAATAAAAAAAAAATAGAAGCTGCCAACACTAGTGACATTATGGAAAGCAGTCCCTCTTGACTCAGTTAAAATGTCTTGCCTGACTTGACTCAGTTAAAATATCATTGCCTTGGCTTCCTCCTTTGCAAGTATAAGATCAAAATAATAGGAAAATAAGAAAGGTGAGGTATTTCTTCAGGAAAGGGTTTTATCACTCAGTTGACCAATACAACAACCACTGGTTGGGCTGACAATGTGAGAAAATGGGATTTTTTTTACAGAAATTTCTGTTAGAATGCAAGGAGAAGATGGCATTAATTTCTAGCTCTAGACTGGAATTCAGAAGACCTGGCTTCCAGATGCAACACTCAAACTCATTCATTCTGAGATGTTGAGCACAAAGAAATTGGATTTTGACTGCACTGACTCAAGGTGAATTTGGGGAAGTCTGATACATTAACAATATTGAGTCTCTCCACCTACCAACATGGTACATTTATCAATTTACTTAGGTTTTCTTTAGTTTCTCTCAGCAATGTTTGATAATTTTTAATGCATAGATCTTGCATATTGGTTTACTTTCAAATATTTTATGTTTTTTATGCTATTGCAATAATATTATTTCATTTTATTTACTAATTATGAAATTGTATTTCTATAAACTAGCCATGAAGTTTGGATATTGACCTTAACTCCTGTGATCTTGCTAAATTCACTTAGTTCTGGTATGGAATGTTGGGGGTAGATTTCTTAGAAATTCCTCTGTATACAATCACATCTTCTGAGAATAGAGACAATTTTACTTCTTCCTTTACAATCTATATGTCTTTTATTTCTTCTTATTACCTTATCACACATACTAGAACCTCAAGTCCAACACTGCATGAAAGTGGGAAGCGCAGACACATCCATACTTTGTTCTTGACCTTAGGACAAACATTCAGTATTTTGTTATTTAAAATTATCTTAGCTGTAGGTTTTTCAGAGATATAACTAATTTTCTAATCCTATTTTGAAATTTTGCCAAATGCTTCCTTGAGATAATCAAATGAGATGATCAAGTGAGTTTTCTCCTTTATTCTCTCAACAGGATGATTTGTACCAACCTGTTTTCAGATGTTAATCCATCTTTGCATTCCTTGTACAAACACCCAAGTCATACTGTGGCAGAGCCGGATTTCAAACCCGGGCAGACTGATTTCAGAGGCTCTGCTATTCTTCTGCCAATATTGTCTACATGAATTATCTGGGTGAGGGGAGATGGGAGGAACAGGGGTGAGGATGCCCATACACAGATAGAATTAGGTGGATAATGGAATACAATTCCCAAATCTACAGGTAGATCTTTGAAAGTTGTTGATTGCTCAGCTCTAGTCTTCATCTTCCAATACTCTTTTATATTAGCTGTGATTAATCTGAAATACTCTGTGTCCACACTGTGAACCTATACAGTCTTATTTCCTGCAGGCACACTGCCGAGGTATTTCTTTTGCCTCATCACTACAGACATGCCTCTGTTTTTAAAGTGTTCATTGCATACTTGCAAAGTGTGAGGCACAGTACGGAAATTTTTGAGTTACTTCACACCCTCAGAACAACCTAACAACTTAGGCTAACATTGCTGTCCTCATTTCTCAGGTGGGGAAATGAAGGCACAGAAGACACAGGCCAGGACACAGTGGAGCCAGCCTTCTGGATTCTCTATCCAGTGGAATTATATTGTGTTGTGGGTTGCCTGGTAACATATTTTCTCAGGTGTTGTTTATGTGCGTGCTTTTTATCTGACAATGTCTTTATTTTGCCTTCATATAAAAAAAATCCTCTGATTAGATAATCCTCCCCATTGGTGTGGACCTTCCCTGAAGGGCCCCAAGCCCCTCCCTGCCTCTTCTGCCCCTCTTGCACTCACCAAGCCCCTCAACTTCTGGGAGGGCCATATCCTCAGCCAGGGAATGTCGTGTGGCCATCTCTGCTCACGTTGCTGAAGGCTGGGCCCACCTGGGTGGTGTTGGCATGGGTGTAGGCCAAGGACAGGCGAGGGTGAAGATGGACATGGATGAGGATGGGCCAGGGTGCCGGTGGGTGAGGGTAGAGCAAGAACAGGAGCATGGGGGCACAAGAACAGGTAAGGACAGACACAGGGAGGACAGATGTGAGGTGGAGACGATGACGTGTGTGTCAGAGAGGGTGAGGCAGGGACCAGAGCCCTGGGAGGGCACAGATGGGAGCCCTGGAGAGCTCAGACTAGCACCACAGGAGCTGTTGAGGATGAGGGCAGGGCGAGGACCCATGCTGACGAAGGCCAAGGCAAGGGCAAAGACCCAGAGAGGAGCCGGAGAGGACAAGGACAGAAGCAGGAAAAAGCAAGAACAGAAACCCAGAGGGCACAGATGAGGATGGGAGCCTAGGAGGGTGAGTATGCCCACACAGGAGTGCCAGAGCGGGTGTGCATGGACCTGAGCTGCACCTTCACGACCCCTGATGTGAACCTTCATAGAAGCAAAGGCAGCCTGGTGGAAAGCTGTCAATGGCAGCATGTGCACCCCCACCCCCAGCTTTTACCTGAAGTCTCAAGGAGTAAGTAGGAGGGGTGAGGGTTAGGGTTAGGATTTAGGGTTAAGGTTGGGTTTAGGGTTTAGAGATAGGGATTAGGGGCTAGTGATACGGGTTCTGGTTAGACATTCAGAGTTAGGCTTAAAGTAGGTTTAGGGGTAGGATTTGGTGTTCTGAGTTCAGGCTAGAGCATTGGAATTTGGAGTTCTGGGGTCAGGGTTAGGGTATGGGTAAAGGTTAGGGTTTGAGTTAGTGTTAGGTGTAGGCATAGGGTAGGGTTAGAGTTAGTGTTAGGGTTGAAGGTAAGGGAGTTAGAGTTAAGGTTAGAGAGTGTGCTGGTGTTTAGCAGGGTGAGGATTGGGCTTAGGGTTTAGGAATCACTTTATTTAAAAGGATTTGTTTTGTAAAATTTAGATTCAGTCAAAAGGCCCCACTCAAGGATACAGAAGGCCACATGTACATACATTGGTACATACAGAAGCCTCCAATTCCTCTGATACCCCAAACTTGGCAGAGGGTAAGGGCTTTGTATTAGAGATTTGGGCTTATCATTGGAGTTAGGAGTTCAGGGTTAGAGCTGGAGTTATGGTTAGTGTTGGTATAGGGATAGGAGTTAAGCAGTTATGGTTAGGGTTGAGGTAGTGGTTAGGTTTAGGGTTTCGATTTATGGTTGGAGTTGAGCTGGAGTTGGAGCTAGGGCTGGGTTTAGGGTTAGGGTTTTGTGTTTGGGGATAGTGCTAGGATTAAGATTTCATGGTCAAGGTTAGGGTTAGTGGTTTAGAATTAAGGTTAATGTTTATGGTCTAATGGTTAGAAATAGGCTAAGTTTCGGATTTAGGGTCACTTAGTCAGTCTCACCTGGCAGAGCTGTGTGCCTCTAGCGTCTTTGATTGACTTATTTGTAATCTTTCCAACACCTCTAATCTTGAACACTTCCTTAACCTGGTGAGCTTAGCCAAGGGCTTCTCTGTACTCACCATGGTTATCATCAGTTCCCATTTCCCTTGGAAACTTCTTCATAATTCCCCATATTGTGTAATGTTTCCAGAGAGATCTAGATTTCTGATATGTGCTTAAATTCCTTGATCTCAAGTTAAGAAGTAGATTTTTCAGCAGCCTTTGATTTTCTTCTTCATGCATTCTTCTAGCAGAGGCACTTCCTCACACAGATTTTTAGATTACTCTTCTTGGTTGATTTACAGTTTTTAACTTTTTACAAGCTGCTTTGACCGTTTTTAACTTGTTTCTCAACAGCTTAAAAGGTTTCATGTACTTTCTTTATTACTTTTTGATAAATTTGCCAACTGTAAGTCCATCTGTTTTTCATGGACTTGGCATCATTTGCTCCTCTTGATCAAGAGAACTCACCCAAGGAAAATGCACCCCAAAATCACAAGCTCTCCAGCCAGTACAGGCACAGCAGTATCAGTCTAAGAACAGAAGTCTTCAAGCCCTAGCCTCAGTAGCCCCTCACAAGCCCTGAACAAAGCACCCATAGTGCTTCCATGCTGACCTAGAAGCCCTGATGTTCCTTAACCTGCCTGGTGCAGAATCTGCCACCTCTGTCTCATATCTCTGACCCAGCTCTCCCAGCACCAGCTTTCACCTGGAGCCTCCCTGGTTGTGAGGTAATAGGTTAATCTGCAAAGTACCCCATGCCCTCTTGGAAAGAGCTGTTGAGTGGGTCCTCACCTGGGACAGATGTGGCTAGCCTGTGGAGTCCAGGGTTGGATGGGACCCACTTTCATTGTGGAATTTAGGCAGGTAGAGCCAGGACAGGTGGGTGAGAGCTAAGTTTAGAGTTAAGGTTAGTTTTAGAGATAGTTTTGAGTTAGGGTTGGGGCTTAGATTTGGGTGAAAATTTGGGTGAGAAATGGAGTGAACATTAGGGATTAGTTATAGGTGTTGCATCAGGGTAGGTGTTAGAGTTAGGATTAAGTTTGAGGTTGTGCCCAGGTTGTTGGCCCAAGGTTAGATTTAGGTGTAAGAGTTGGGGTTAAGATAATGTTTGTAGTTATAATTAGCATTAGAATTGGATTTGGTATGAGTTTTTGTAGTTATAATTAGCATTAGAATTGGATTTGGTATGAGTTAAGGTCACTTGGAAAGTGTCCGGGCAGCAGCAGGTTTCTGCTTTATCAATAACTCTGTCTTGTGCGAGATACTCAGGATTGTAAAAAACTAAAACAAGAAAAAAACAAAAAAACAAAAAAAACCACCTCTATCTCTTAGGAATAATGTTGGCAGCAAGGGGCCTGACACTATCACCATTGGCTTTCCGGAGTCCCCACTATCTTCTGAAAGTGGATGAAGTGTGTCTTGACCATATCCTGGCATTGTAAAGCAGTGGGGTTGGGTGGGGTGGGGTAGCACAGTTTCTCAGCATCTCCAGGAGGGAGGGCAGACTTTCAAGGATGACTGCTCTCAGTCATGGGAGAGGCAGTGGGTATGGGCTGGTTATTTGAAGTCCCCTGAATAGAGGGAATTATCGATAGGGAGCTGGTGATAAAAATGTGGGGACAGCAGTACCCACATTTTTATGGAAACAGGAGTCACATAGTCAGCTGGGGGCAGTGATTTTTTATATATGTATCATCCACCTCTCCTGACAAGGGCACAGTGGCAGTGACGGGAAACTGGATGGAGTATCCACAATCTCCTGGAAGCTCTGGGAAGTAGTGTTTTTGCTGAGATCCTCAGTGTCTCCTGGAGGGGGAAATCAGAGATTTTATTTTCCCAAGCCCTGTTTGTATCCTGGACTAGGGAGATAAAGGAGTGGAGGAGAGTTAGGGTTAAGGTTGAGGCTAAGGAGTTAGGGTTAGAGTATTAGGGTTAGGGTTAGGTTTAGGGGTTAGCATTAGGGTTGGGTTAGGAGTTGGGCTAGGTTTAGGGCTAGGGTCACAGTCAGGGTTAGGGTTTAGAGATATAGTTAGGGATTAGGGGAGGATTAGGGGTAGGGTTAGGAGTAGGATTAGGAGTAGGAATAGGGTTATGTCTAGGGTTAGGGATATGGTTAGTTTTAGGGTTTAGGGTTAGGGTCAAGATCAGCATTAAGTGTTAGGGTTTGGTTCAGCCTAGGGTTAGGGATTGTGGTTAGAATTGTAATGGAGGGTAAGGCCTGAGAATAATGAGCCAGAATGTTTTTTGTCTTTTTGATATTTCCCTCACTCTTTCGGGGAACTTAAGTGTACATCCCTTCCTCAGCCTAGTGATTGGGCAGGATAAGGGATTGTCTTTTTTCTTTCCACTGTAGGAGATGGTTCAGCATAACCATCCTGATGAAGGACCTGGGAAATCCTGGCCATTGTGTGAGTTGGTAGGAGGTCCCAGTAGATTCTGGAAATGAAATGAAGTACTATCAATTTTAGTTGTACATCCATACCCTGAACCTGAGAACGCTCCGCTTCAGAGCTCTATATTTTGCTTATGGGGGAGGAATTTGGTACTTTGAGACGATAGACTGCCTTTATCCTCCTTTGCTGAAAAATCAATAAATCTCTCTTTCCTTCTTCTCAAATCACTTGTCCTTGTTCTTCTGATGCAGCCTTGAGGGCAACTGCCAAACTTTCAGTAACAGGATCAGACAGTTAGGGTTACTGTTAGGGGTTTGGGGTTAGGGTTAAAGTTAGGGTCAGAGAGTGTTAGTAGTAGTGACAACCTAAGGATTGCAGTCAGGGGGTTATTGTTAAAGGTTGGGGGTAGGGGATAGGATTAGTGTTAAAGGTTAAGGTTAGGGTTTTTCATACTCTTTTGTGATAATTGTTTTGTTGGAATTTTTACTTTTCCTTTAGATTATTGTTAGGAAATCATGCAATTCATTCAGGTTTTTCATATGATCTCATAAAATTGAGCAAATTAGTCTTTATTATTATTTTTCTCCTTTTGTTATTTAAAACCTCTTTCCTCTCCTGATTGTATTAGCTAATGGCTTATGAATTCTATTGTTTAAGAATCTGATTCTGTAATTATTAGGTCTAACATTTTTCTATTTTTATTTCATTATTTTGAAAATATCTTCCTTCTGTTTTCCTCTGATTTGTTTGGTTGATTTTTATTAATTTTACCCTGAGCATGACTTTAGCTATAGGACCTATTATGTTTGTTTTCATTATCATTATTTTTCTTTATATTAATATTATGTAATTTGATTTTAATTTCCTTTTTAACTCGGGAGTTTGCTTGATTCCCAGTGATATTTTTGAGTTTGATGTTTATAGGTATGGGATTAGAAAATGTTTCATTTTTGGAGTTTTTCTTTGTAGTTTAATATGTGGTCAAATTTAACATTTGTTTCTTGGATAGATAAATATACAGACATATCAGTGAACTTTTCATATATGTACATATATATATATATATGTATGTGATTTACCTGATACATATTATAGTTTTCCTGATAAATATATGTAAAACAATCAATATAGAAACATTGATTGATAATTATAATTCACTTGATCAATAACTCAACTGATCAATGATGTGAGTTAAGTGTTTTATAGTTTCTAGTCTTTTGGTGGCAACATTGTCTCTCAAGGACAAAACATTCAGGCTTTCTACCACTCTTTATTATAGGCCTTGTAGTTGTTTTTTTTTTTTTTAATGTTATTATGTAATTAGAAGCATATTTCCATGCCTGGTAGATATTCAGTGTGGATTACACCCTTTTTCATTGAAGGAAGTCCTCCTGCAGATTTAATGAAATTGAACATGATTTCTGTCTCTGGATCAGAACCACAGTGGCCAGGGCATTGGACCAACGTGTAGAGAAACTGGTGCTGGGACATGGAGCCACAGCATGAAAATGTCAGAGAAGAAATTGCTGTGGGTTCCTGGGGAAGGCTCCCCTTGTGCTCAGGCATAGGGCAGGCCAGCCTGGAGATCCAGGCAGCTCTGCTGCCCACCACGGAACCACAGGATGTAACACTGTCAGGGAATTTGGAGATGCGCTGTTGTCACTGCAGCCACTGAAGGCACAAGAATCAGAATTCATGTGAAAAAATTTTCACAGAGAAACTATTTGAGAAAATATTTGGATAGAGGAAAAAACACTATTGGGCAGAGAAAACAGAAAAGTCAAGTGAAATGGTTTCATCCAAGAAGGAGCACAAAAGGACAGGCCATGCCAGTGTGTTGCTTGCTTCTGCATGGCTGGTGGTGTAGACAGTGGGAGGGTTAAAGGCCGCTTATGAGAGCTGTTACACTTATCTGTCTTACCCCTTCCTTTGCATTCATGTTTTTAAAAGCATTTAAAGGATCTTCTTAATACCTAGTTTATGAGATTTCCCCCAGGTCTGTCTGCCAAGATCTGATTATATCGTCTTCCTTCTCCCTCTTTTTGTTGCTTTATACATAAGTTTTATTGCTGCAGTGTTTCTTCTCCTCTCCATTTCCTAATGGCCTTTGAAAGCTCTGTCCCCATCCTCTCTCATTGTCATGTGACATCTTATCTGAGCATCCTAACTCTTCCATTGGAGCTCTTATTTCAAATACAGGACATGCTGTCCACTGTACGTAATATCTTTGGTCATCTGTGAAGAACCACTGCTCAGGATTCCTCTGTTTCCTTGAATACTGCCTTTGTGATATCTGTCCTGATTTGTTTCTGGCTTTTCTTTTCTCCCTCCATTGAATAGTGGGTAGATGCAACTGATTGACTGCTTGATGGCAATTTTTATACAGAGGCCAGGCTATTTTTCTGGGTATGACTCATCTTTGAAAAGGGTTGGTCAGTAGCTCCCTTGAGCTAGTCCCAGGGAGCGATGGGGTGAGAATGGAAGGAAATGAGTTAGGGAAGACTCCATTCTGCTCTAACTTGGACTTGTCCTTGAATGTTCTCCAACAAAACCTGCTATTTGTTTGCCCTGAGGATGTCTCCCCTTCCCCAGCCTCTCTACTTTCACATTGTGTGCCTCTGCCCTTCTTCTGCTGGTGAGAGTCACTGGAGCTGGAATGCAAAATTGGACCACAGAGCCTCCCTTTTGGGGGCATCTCTAGGCTGGTCTGAGGTCTCAGGTGGCAGAGCTCAACTTTTTACGTGCGCCCAAGCTCTAGACAAGGTGCTTTGAAATTGTAATGTTCCTGTTTTACCTAAATATGTCTTTTTCCCTATTTGATGTTGTGGTTTCTTGTGTGTGCGTGTTTACAGCTATATTCATATATATTTGTGGGTTTTGAGGGACAGTGGGATTAAAGAAAGTCATCTTTAAACACAAATTAATTCATGCTTTTCTGAGTAAATTTCGGCCCTCATCCTTGAGATTCCCTTATATGAAATGGAGATGGGACAACATTACAATCAGAAACACAAAAGTAGTTCACACACTTTTAAAAATAGGATTTAAAGCTTAATGTTTTGACATGATCTGTGTTTGGAAGAACCCAGGAAATTTCAAGGGCCTTTAGTCCAACATCCATTATCTACAGGAATCTGAGGAACCCATTGAGATCTTTCAGCTTGTTTCTTCCCCATGTTCCTCTGAGGCTACCTGATTGGACAAGGAGATAATACAGATATAAGGAAATTGCCAGATTGCAAAATAAACAGAAATTAGAGGCCAGGAAAGGAACTTAGGTACAGCAGAGACAAAGGATAATCAAATTGATGTTTCTCCATGACAAAATATAGAATTGCATTTATGATCTGCAACATTTCTTTACTCTTCTATTTACACAGAATTGGAGACAGGGTATATTTGCTGTCATGATTATTATTATTAATATAATTACTACAAATATTTATCCTTCAGAATAGCTCTGTGGCTGGTAAATTTCTGTTGCAAAGTAAGGAAGTGCATTGGGCCAGTGCTGGTGCCACCAACACCAATACCACATGGATGATGAATCCAGCTGGTGATTTGTTGTTCATGTTTCCTGTAATGAGCACAAACCCCCTGCCACATTTAAATAAAAGATAAATTACATCTGTATAGCTACAAATGTTATTACTTTTTTGACTCTTTGTAAAAAGTAATGAATTTCTTATCACTGTGCAAAAATGATTGAGATAGGTGCTACATTTGGTGCAGTCCACTCAGCTTCAGTCTTTTTCTGGGGTACCAGACTCAATTACTTCATTGTTTACTGTTTTTTCATTTTAGAATATGGCATGCTTTGCATTATCTTCCTTGCTTTTTGGATATAAGTATAACAAGGACATTAAATGTAAATAAGCAGCATTGATTGAAATTGCATCAAAACAGCTGAAGCGACTGAAGAATGTTTTTGTGGGCTGCATGTTTTCCAAAGTATAAACAAGGCTGACAACCTAATAAAAATTTAATAGCATGTGCTCACCCATTTTCCATGGACTTTTAAGGTCTTCTGCAATAAGGATGGTCCTGGGAACTTCCAGGATGGATTTTCAATTGTTAATCACCAACTAACAGGTTAGCTTTGTAGTGCTTTCAATATCATATATATGAACCTGAATTTGGTTTTATTCCCCTATCATTGCTTGATTTTTAAGAATTCAGTTATAATAGGGACAAGAAAGCCAAAATAAGCCAGACATTTAAATTTTTTCATCATATTTTGAAAATCATTCTAAAAACAAGTGATAAAGTTAATATATTTTCTCAATACATTTTGTGCATTTACTTAATCTTACAGAAGAGGAAACTGAGGCCTATTACCATTGCCACGTGGTCATGTGTAGGTTTGTGTAATACATCATGGCAATGCCTCTCGAGGGTACCTAGAAGGATGGATTTGAGCCTGCTCTGCACAGAAGAACCTCCAATAGAACTTTATGGAGGTTTAATAAGAGGCAAACTTGGCACAAATTTGGCACAGAGGCAAACTGTCCCTTGGCACAGGGACAGTGAGACTGTCAAGCACTAGCCACATTCTGGCCACATTCTGGAACCAACAACCTTTCATTTTGCAATCAGGGCTGTCAGAGGATGTTCCCTTGGTCATTTCCATGTTTATTCTCCCTATCAAGACCTGCCCTGCTTAGACTCACCAGTGCAGAACTGGTGACAAGAGGAAATAACACACAGAGAGAAGTCCCAGAGCCTACACCTTAAGGCTGCACTCATGGCAACCCCACATCCACCACTGGATCCTAGAGACCTGGCTTTAAGGGCAACAGTGGTTTATGACCCAAGTGCTTACTAAAGATGCACACAGATGGGTTGTAGATTGTGTTTCTGTCTCAAGGCTATTCTTTCTTATAAAAATTCAGGGTTTTCACTTGATGCTTCTGAGTGATTGGATCAAAAGACCTTTTTCTATAATTGTAAGGAAATCTGGATTTAAAACTATTGAGTGTGGGGGTTAGAGTCAATGCTCTTTTAAAAATTATTTTTAATTAAATACACACAAAAATATACCATTCTAACTATTTTTAAATGTACAGTTCAGTGGCATCAAAACACTCACATGGTTGTGAAATCATCACCAACATCCATTAAAAACTCTTTCATATTCTTAACTGAAAATCTGTCCTCATTAAATACTAACACTCTATTCTCCTACCCTAGCCCCTGGCAACTGCATTTTACTTTCTGTCTCTATGAATTTCACTGCTCTAAGTACCTCATATAAGTGGAATCATACAATATCAGTCCTTTTGTGACTGGCTTATTTCACTTACCATAATGCCCTGAAGGCTCATACATGTTATAATGTATCACAAGATTTCCTTCTTTTTTAAGGCTGAATAATATTCCATTGTATGCCAAATTTTGTTTAGCCTTCCATCCATCAGTGGATAGTTATGTTGCTTCTACCTTTTGGCTGTTGTAAATAGTGCTGCTATGAACGTGGAACATACCTTTTATTTTTAATCATGAGCATTGGTCCTCAGCCTGATGACTCATGAAATTTCTTTGCTATTCTATTCTTCTAGTACTTCTCCACGAATATCATCTTCCTATCAGTAGGATTCTATTTCTGATAAATCAAAAAGTATGATGAATGTGCTATTTTATTTAATGAAACAACAAACTCAAAATTTGGGCAAATCACTTAATTTCTTTACCATATCGTCTTCTTGTCATTAAAACAGAAATGTCATTATTTACTTCCTTGGCTTATGAGGAAGATAAAATGGGACAATATCTCTGAAGAGCTTAGCACAGAGCCTGTCACATAGTAACTTCCCAGCAAGGGGAGGCTGGTACTTCATTCTTTACATTTAGGAGCACAGAGTGAGGAAGTCATTTACCTGGGTCATAGGGAATGGACAGAGCCACATGCCCAGAGTCATAGATACTGTGTAGGCAGATGCACACTTAAAGATCTTTGTGCAAAAAAAATGCTGGCCTTAGTCACTGGGCATTGGAGTCCCCCACGAATCTGACTGGCAGCTCGTGGGGCTATCAGGGAGACTGTAGTGCAAAAGAGAAATATCAAGCCTGCAAATAAGGGCTCATGATTCCTTAGCTCCTCTGACTCTAAGGACCCTTCCTAGAATGGTGGTAGCACAGGCCCCAGAAGGGAAACACACTTTGTTACAGGCTGAATTGTGGCCACCACCCTCCCATTCATATGATATAAAATCCTAGTCCCAAGTACTTCAGAATGTGATCTTATCTGGAGACAGGAGCTAAAATGAGGCCAGTAGAGTGGACCCTAATCCATTATCACTGGTGTCCTTATCAAAAGGGGAAATACAGGCACAGAGATACACATACATAGAGGAAAAATGATCAGAAGAGGTACAGGGGGAAGACAGCCATCCATGAGTCAAGGAAAAAGACCTGGAACATACCCTTCCTTTACAGCCTTCAGGAGGAGCCAACCCTGCTGACACTTTGATTTTGGACTTCCTGCCTCTGGAACTGTGAGATAATAAATTTCCATTTGTTAAGCCACCCAGTCTGTGGTACTTTGTTAGGGCAGCCCTCGGAAACTAATACACATGTTTACAACCCTTTCAGGGTGACAATGGCAGATGCTAGTGAAAGACACCTCCAAGTCAGCAGAACCCAAGGAAGCAGAGTGACAGACCAAGCAAATTTCTGGTCTTCAAGGAAAATTTTAAAGTCTGTATAAGATTGTGAAGTTTGGTGAAAACTGTAGAAAGTGTCCACTTACACATTTCTGTTTAGCATACAAGTAAATATCCAGGTGTTTATTTTGGCTAACATATTTTATTAAACTATATAATTTGCAAACTGTTTCACAAGAAATTTTAAAGGACAGTTATAAAATTTTTTAATAAAATACAGAGTTGACAGCAAAAATTACTTTTTTTAATAGTTCAAATAAAAACTTTTGTTTCTGATATGCTGGCTGAAAATTCTGCAATATATTCTTTCACAGATAGCTGCAATGTTTCATTTTAATGAGTAGTCTCACAGTTAATTCAATCATTTATTAGAAACAGTTTTACCATTTGGACCAGGGCCATAAGAAGCAATTGCTAAAAGTTAAGGAGAATGATAATAAAATTTGTCATATGTAACATGAAGTCATAAAAAGCTCTTCAGAATGTGAATGTGTCCTAGCCTTGTTTGTCTATTAAATCCTCCACACTTCTAAGTCAAGGATGTGTCTTTTACTTTAGTCTGACTTTGGAGAAGCTTTAATTAATTTCAGAGAGCCTGAAAGTGTGTATGGTGATATGTACTGGGAGTTGCTTTGAAGCCAGTAGCTGTTCCCTGGCTGTGCTTTCCTCTCTCCATAATCACAGAAAGAGACATTTTGCTTAAATTCTTCACTTTTTTGCTGTAACACTGTCATCAAATGTTCTCTATATTTGTCCACATGCAACTCATAGAGGTCTGAAACACTGGATGGCAACAGGGAGATATGATTGACTTCACTCACCTGCTATGGAGACTGCCCTGGCTGGCATGCCACCTACTTCTGTGGGTGTAGGAAGGCATGTGCGCTGCAGCCATCCAACTCTGGGGAGCAATCCACTTGGTGTGTCTTGAGTCTCTTTCATTTTTCTCTTTATACTTCCATTTGGTAGAAGTGACATTTGCATTTTGGTGAAAAATTCCTGTGCTCCAACATTTTGTACAGGGTCCCTTTCAAGAACACAGTTTAAAAATTTCATTGTATGTTATGAGAAATAGTGTGGTCCTTGAAAATGTCCACCTGAATATTTTGGTTAATGGCTGGGAATAACTTGAAGAACTGTTTCTTCTTTAGTCTGGTGACACTCTATTACAAATGTTAAGTGGTGTCCTTTTCAATTGTGAAATCCTTTTCAATCCTGTAAGACAATTTCTTCTGATAGTATTTCTCTGAATGACACTTTTTAAGATTTCAGTGTTCCAGTGATCCAATAAGAGTAGCATTTCTTGTAGTGCTAAAGTCTTCAGTAATTTCTTATTCTCTGTTTCCTGAGATGATTTTTGTTCAGTATTATTAAGGCCAATACATCCAACCAGGGATGAATCTCAACTAAGCTTCCTATATGGCACATCTTGTTTCTGTCACTCTTAAACACAAATGCAAGACAAATTCAAACTTCAAAGAAGAACATACAAAGTATCCTATATCTAGAGCTACTAGATTCTTCTTTGTTTCATTCACATCATTAGGGGTGGTAGCTTTTAGATAACCTAGAAAAGACTGCCTGTTGCTATATGATCCTAAAAGTTCTGCCTAAATATTGGCAAGTTATTCATTAGTATTCTTTATATATACAACGGTGTCAAAAAATAAACTTGGTATTAATTCAGTGTTTTTCAGAAGTTACAGCTCTTATTTCTGTGTGAGTTGTCCCTTCCCACATCACAAGTACACTATGAACACATAAGTGTAACTCATTTGAAATTGAATGTGAAACTAAGGGATTTAAACTTAATAGAGAGATACCCTAACAATATTTGTACCTACAGAATTTGGGAAAAAATAAATTAATTAATTAAAAAAATATTCTGGCACAAAAAACAAAAAGCAAACAAAAATAAACTTAATAGAGAGAACATTTTTTTGAATTTTTATTGTTCGAATCTATATTTTGGATGGAAATACTTATAACACAAACTTGCTTGAGTCACAAATTATTAGCATATTGTTATAGCAATATAAATACATTTGGTCATCAGGAAAAAAAGTTCAATTTCTTAAAAGCATTCTGTAGTAAGAAATCCAAATCTTCAATTAGCTACAAGTCTATAAATGAGCCTATCTTTGAGTCTTCACTCTTTTCTTAAAAAGATACTTCCATTATTCTACTTCCTTCTGCACTTTCTTGATTCTCAGAACCAACTAATCTCCCTGAGAATATTCTTATTTCACATAATCATAGCAGATAGTCTACTGCCTTTTCAACTGATAGGATTGTTGGGAGGATTAAATGAGATAATCCATGACAGAGTGCTGCCTGGGTACAAGGCCTGTTACTTGTAGGCACCAACTATGACAGTCTTCCCTTAGAACTCACATTCAGAAAACATAATCTACAAAATAGACCCAGGTCAGAAAACATCTCTGGGACACCGATGGAGAGTTCCTTCTGGTAGATTTTTGTTTCTTCCACAACGTTTTTCAGAAGGAAGAGCAGTATAAAAATGATATTTGATACTAAAAAAAAGATCCGTCATGTATCTTCCCCAAAGAACAGCATTCTTTTTTAATATTACAATCTCATAATCAAAGCTAGGAAAATTAAAGGTAATATCCTAATATCATCTAATACACAGTGTATACTCAAATTTCTTAAATTTCCTCAAGATGACTTTTATAATTTTTCTTAAAATAAGAATACAATCTACATTTATGTATCATATTTTATCATATCTCTTTATTTATTTATTTATTTATTTATTTAAGCGTATTATGGGGGTACAAATGTTAAGGTTACTTATATTGCCCATGCCCCCCTCCCCCCTCAAGTATAGAAAATCTCCTTTTTAGTCATAATCGAAGGAACTGAGCCTATGCAATATTCCATATCCTGGTATTGTATGGCTGATTCTTCCATTTTCCGTATTTCATATAACTGAGAATTTAGATTTTAAAATCTGTTTAGAAATAGTTTTGGCAAGAATACTATTTCTGTGTATTTCACATCACCTTGCATCAGGAGGCACGTAATGTTAGTGAGTCTATCTGTGACACTAATTTGGTTGCGTAGCTAAGGGTATCAGTCAGTGTGCCCCATCAGGAAGGCGCATTTTCCCCTTGCCAGTTAGCCAGTGCTCTACGAGGTGATACTATGGAATTGTAAAGGATATCTTATTCCTCATCAACTTGCCTTTAATATTAGCACTTCTCAGCGTCCTTTGATATCCTTGTCTGAATCATTTATTTTACTAAAATTTACAAAGCAATGACTTTTCTAATTTGTTCATTCCTTCTACATTTATTTATCCATTTTTGTCTCTTCCCCCCCCCCAATGGTTACTGAAATGCTCATATTAAAATATCAATTATCGACACGGAACGAGTCGAGCCTTTACGGTGTGACTGGGTGGGGAAGGTGACCAATGGGTTCCTGGCCAGTGCCTTTGGTGTCCGATTCCCCTCATTTAGCGATCGCGTTAGGTGGGTCTGAACATTAGAGGTGGCGCACTACCTCCTCCCTGGCTGAAGCGAGGAGGGACAGTTGTTGCAGAGAAGAGGGCTAGCACACAAGTACTTCCTGACTAGAGGGCACCTGGGGCCGTAGGGTCTCGGTGGCGGCGTGCAGTCGGAGGAGAGTCCAAGCGGCGGAGGAATCCAGCTCCGCCAACGGAGCGGGCGGAGTGCAGCCTTCAGGTGCGTGGGAAACGCGGTGGAGCCGGTGGAGCCAAGGCATGCCCCTCTGTGGCCCCCGCCAGTTCCTTTGGCCAGGCTGTCAGAGGACCTGAAAATGGTGCGGAGCCCTCGCTCTGGCATCCTTCCTTCTTGCACCCACGTGCAGTCCCGGGCTGGAGAAGGGACCGCGGTCACACTGAGTTCTCAATGCCCATTTCCATCTCTGTCTCTTGGTGCACACCTTAATGAAAGTTGAGTCCTAAGCCGCTGGGAACCCGAGGCTGTAAAAGGGGCTGCAGGAAATCGATAGCAGTATAAAATCCAAAAGCAGAACTTCGAGGTTTAATCACTGACCCATTTCACAGAATGTTTCATGCATTTGTGGAGTTGTTTTTTATTTTTTAAAAAGGTACTCTCAGTGATCTGACACGACTATAAATATTCTCTTGAAGATGCATGGACTTGTCTTTGGGTTGGACTACTGGTCATTTCTGAAAGTTTCTTCAGTCACAGTTTCTATTTGAAAATTCAGGTATCAAAGGATATCAGGTTTAAAATGATATAATGATGTATTTCGTCTGAGGACTACAAATTTCACAGAGACCACAATTGGATTCCAGTTATATTCTCCAATCAAAGTGATTCATATCATTCAGTCCTTTAATAAACCTATTGTTGAAGAGGCTTATATTTATTAACAATACCAAAAGATGGGAGAAAAAATGATGATGCAAAAACTTTCTGGATGGAGCTAGAAGATGATGGAAAAGTGGACTTCATATTTGAACAAGTCCCCGGCTGCAGCAAAATGTGCTGCAGTCACTGAAACAAAAGATCAAAGATGGATCTGCAACAAATAAAGAATACATCCAAACAACGATTCTAGTGAATGAAGCAACTATAAGTAAAAATTCAGCTTTGATAAAGGTAGATCTACAGAAAATGAGGAAATTCTCTCTCTGGAAAATAAAGTAGACGTTAGAGAAAAATCATCTTCGAATTTATCTTACCAAAGTCATGACTGCTCTGGTGCCTGTCTGAGGAAAATGCCACCAACCTTCAAGGGAGAAAACCCTCTGCAGCTACCAATTAAATGTCACTTCCAAAGATGACATGCGAAGACAAACTCTCATTCTTCGGCACTCCATGTGAGTTATAAAACCCTTTGTGGAAGAAGTCTAGGAGACATGGAGGAAGTTTTTCGTTACCTGCTTGAGACAGAGTGTAACTTTTTATTTACAGATAAATTTTCTTTCAATAGGTATGTTCAGTTGACTCGGAACTCCCCAAAGCAAGAAGAAATTGTTTCTGGTGTGGATATTAGCAATGGAGTGGAATCAATACCCATTTCTTTCTGTAATGAAATTGATAGTAGAAAGCTTCAGCAGTTTAAGTATAGAAAGACTTTGTGGCCACGAGCATACTATCTAAACAGCTTTTCCAACATGTTTACTGATTCATGTGACTGTTCTGGGGGCTGCATAGACATGTGAGTAGAAAAACCTGACATTTAAAAAAGTCTTCTGAATGTAGTAATACTTGTTAAAAAGTCCTGCTATGTATCAATTTGTCTGTCTTTCTATCCAAAATCTGTTACACAAGAGTCTAAAATGGCGAAATGCACTCTCACTAGCAATAGAAAACTGTTTGTCAAATATAGTAATTTGAAAATTAAAAAGTAAATAAATGAAATATCCATTATCAAATTCTTTGAACCATAAATTTCCCCCCAGACTGGCTTCTCTGTACTCTAAGCATGATCTTATGGAGTGATCCGGATCTATGGGCATGCCTCCTGTTCTGCCTGGGACCCTGGCTATGCTCCTAAGTTCTGGTTCCAGAGACAACTTCTGAGCTCTCCCCTAATGATAGTGGTAGACTTAGAGCCAGAATACAATGCATTTTATGTGATTTTTAACTTTGCATTCTGAAAAATTATAAATTCACATGCAGGTCTGAGAAATAATACTGATTCCATAAACCCTTCACCCAATTCCCCCCAATGGTAACAGGTTGGCATTGAAGCAATCCATTGACCTTATTCGGATATCACCTAATTTACATGTACTCATTTGTCTGTGTGTGGGTACATATTTCTATGCAAGTTTACCTTATTTATAGATTGTGGGGCTCTCTCCACATTGAAGATACAAAACACATCCATCACAAGTATTCTTTACTAGCTGTTGTAGTCAAAAACCTCTCCCTCTACTTAAACCCATGACAACCACTAATCTGTTTTCTAATGTGAAAAGGTTGTAATTTCTAGAGTAATGTATTAATGGAATCATATAATACATAAACTTTTATGACTGGCTGTTTTTTTGGTCAGCATAATTTCTTTGAGCTCCATCCAAGTTGTTGAGTATATCAACAGTTTATAATTTGTTCTTTTTTTATTTCTGAAAATATTCTATGGTTATATGATATGAATGTGCCACAGTTTTATCAGTCACCCATTAAGGGACATTTGAATTATTACTTGTTTTCAGTTCTTATGGATACAACTGCTATGAACATTTGTAGACACATTTTGGTGTGAACATAATTTTTTTTATTTCTCTGGGACAAATGCCCAGGAGTGTAATTTTTGGGTTGTATAATACAACACTATAAGTGTATTGTAAGAAACAACTATAAATGCCCAAATCCAAAAGACAAATCACAAATAAACACTCTAATGAATTGTCTCAAAGAACTGGAAAAGGATGAGCAAACCAACCACAAACCCAGTAGAGGAAAAGAAATGACAAAGATCAGAGCAGAACTAAATTCAATTGATAACAAAAAAAACTATACAAAAGATTAATAAAACAAAAAAGATGGTTCTTTGAAAAAATAAACAAAATTGACACACCTATGGCTAGATTAAGGAGAACTAGAAAATAAAGGACTCTAACAAGCTCCATACAGAATGAAAAAGGAGAAATTACAACTGATGCCATTAAATACAAAATATCATCTATGAATATCATAAAAACCTCTATGCACATAAACTTGAAAATGTGGAAGAAATGGACAAATTCTTAGAAACACATAGCCTATCTATGATCAATCAGGAAGAAACAGAATTCCTGAACAGACTAATATCAAGTACTTAAATAGAAGCAACAATTAAAAAAAATCTTCCTAAAAATAAAAGTCCTAGACTAGATGGATTCACATCCAAATTTTACCAGACTTACAAAGAAGAGCTGTTGCCTATCTTGCAGAAATTATTCCACAACATTGAGAAGGAAGGATTCCTCCCTAACACATTTTATGAAGCCAACATCACCCTAATACCAAAACCAGGAAAGAACGCAGCAAACAAAGAAAACTACAGACCAATATCCCTTATGAATATAGATGCAAAAATTCTCAACAAAATCCTAGCAAACTGAATTCAGGTGTTAATCAAAAAAAAATAATCCATCATGACCAAGTGTGCTCCATCCCAGAGATGCAGGGATGGTTCAACATATGCAAATCTAAAAATGTAATGCACCACATAGATAGAAGCAAAAACAAAGACCATATGATCCTCTCAATAGATGCAGTTTGAAAAAAATTCAGCACCCTTTTATGATAAGAATGCTTAAGAAAATAGGCATAGACAAGACTTACCTAAAAATGATACAAGCCATATGTGACAAATCCACAGCCACCATCATACTGAATGGGGAAAAATTGAAAGCATTCCCACTTAGAACTGGAACCAGACAAGGTTGCCTTCTTTCACTGTTTCTATTCAACATAGTGCTGGAGGTAATAGCCAGAGAAATCTGACAAGAGAAGCAACTCAAGGGGATCCAAATGGGCAAAAGAGGTCAAACTATCACTCTTTGCTGACAATATGATCTTATAGCTAGAAAACCCCAAAGATTCTGCCATGAGACTACTGGGATTGATAAATTCAGCAAAGACTCCATTTACAAAATCAGTGTACAGAAATAGGTAGCATTCTTATATGACAACAACAGCAAAAGTGAGAACCAAATAAAAGACTCAATACACTTCACAATAGCAGCAAAGAAAATAAAATACCTAGGAATATATTTAACTAAGGAGGTAAAATACCTCTACAGGGAGAACTATGAAACACTCAGGAAGGATATAGTAGAGGACGTAAATGGGTGGAAAAGCATACCATGATCATGGGTCAGCAGAATCAACATTGTTAAAATGTCTATACTACCCAAACTGATCTATAGATTCAATGCAATCCCTATTAAAATACCAACATAATTTTCACAGATCTAGAAAAAATAATTCTATGCTTCTCATGAAACCAGAGAAGACCACATATAGTAAAAGCAATCTTAAGCAAAAAGAACAAATTGGGAGGCATGAATTTACCAGAATTCAAGCTATAATACAAAGCTATAGTAATTAAAACAGCATTACACTGGCCCAAGAATAGAGACATAGACCAATGAAACAGAACTGGGAAGCCAGACATAAAACAATCCTCATATAGACATCTAATCTTTGACAAATCAGACAAAAACATACACTGGGGAAAAGAATCCTTATTCAGTAAATGGAGCTGGGAAAATTGGATAGCCACATGTAGAAGTCTGAAACTGGATCCATACCTCTCAGCTGTCACAAAAATCAACTCATGGTGGATAACAGACACCTAAGGCATGAATCTATAAGAATTCTTGAAGGAAATCTTGGAAAAACTCTTATAGACATTGGCCTAGGGAAAGAATTTATGAAGACGACCCTGAAAGCAATCACAGCAACAACAAAAATAAATAAATGGGACCTGACCAAATTAAAAAGCTTCTGCACAGCCAAAGAACAGGCATGAAAGCAAACAGACAACCTACAGAATGGGAAAAAATATTTGTATTTTACACATCCAATAAAGGGCTGATAACTAGAATCTATGTAAACTCATGAAAATCCACAAAGAAAAATCAAACAATCCTATCAAAATGTGGGCAAAGGACATGAACAGAAACTTTTCAAAAGAAGATAGACTAATGGCCAAAAAACATATGAAAAAATGCTCAACATCTCTAATCATCAGGGAAATGCCAATCAAAACCACAATAAGATATCACTTATCTCCAGTGAGAATGGCCTTTATCAAAAAGTCTCAGATCAGTAATTGTTGGTGTGAATACAGAGATATAGGACACTCATACACTGATGGTGAGACTGCAAACTAGAACAACCTCTGGGGAAAGTAATAAGTGGATACTTCAAAGAGCTACAAGTAGAACTACCATTTGATCCAGCAATCCCATTACTGGGCACCTACCTAAAATAACAAAAGACATTCCTAAAGTGACCCACAGAGTCAATCCCTATTAAAATACCATCATTATTTTTCACATCTATAGGAAAAAAATTTTATTCTTCATTTGGAACCACAGAAGACCCCATATATCAAAATCAATCCTAGGCAATAAAAACAAAATGGGAGGTATCAATTTACCAGACTTCAAACTATACTACAAGGCTATAGTCATTAAAACATCTTGGGGCTGGCACAAGAACAGGGACATTGACCAGTGGAACAGAACCCAGATACAAAACCATTCTCATAAAGCGATCTAATCTTTGACAAGGCAGACAAAAACATATACTGGGAAAAAGAATCCTTATTCAATGAATGGTGCTGGGAAAATTGGATAGCCACATGTAGAAGACTGAAACAAGACCGACAGCTTTCACCTCTCACAAAAATAAACTCATGCTGGGTAACAGACTTGAATCTTAGGTGTGAAATTATTAGAATTCTAGAGGAAAATGTTGGAAATACTCTTCTAGATACTGGCCTAGGCAAAGAATTTATGAAGAAGACCCCAAAGGCAATCACAGCAGCAACAAAAATAAATAAATGGGACCCGATCAAACTGAAAAGCTTCTGCACAGCCAAAAAAACTGTCAAGAGAGCAAACAGACAACGCACAGAATGGGAGAAAATTTTCACAAGCTACATATCTAATAAAGGGCTGATAACTAGAATCTATTTAGAACTCAGGAAAACCAGCAAAGAAAAATCAAACAACCCTATCAAAAAGTGGGCAAACAACATGAACAGAAACTTTTCAAAACAAGACAGAATAATGGCCAACAAACATGAAAAGTTACTCAACATTTCTAATCATCAGGGAAATGCAAATCAAAATCAAAATGAGATATCACTTATCTCCAGTAAGAATGGCCTTTATTAACAAGTCCCAAAACAATAAATATTGGCATGGATGTGGAGAGATAGAAACACTCCTACATTGCTGGTGGGACTGCAAACTAGTTCAACCTCTATGGAAAGCATTGTTGAGATACCTTAAAGTGATACAAATAGATCTACCATTTGATCCAGCAACCTCATTACTGGGCATGTACCCAAAAGTACAAAAGTCACTCTGTGAAATAGACACCTGCACTCGAATGTTTACAGCAACATAACACACAATTGCAAATATGTGAAAACAAACAAAATGCCCATCAATACATGAGTGGATTAATAAAATATGGTATATGTATACCATGAAGTACTATTCAGCTATATGAAATAATGGTGATATAGCACCTCTTGTATTTCCCTGGATAGAGCTGGAACCCATTCTATTAAGTGAAGTATCCCAAGAATGGAAAAATAAGCACCACATGTACTCACCAGCAAATTGGTATTAACTGATCAACACCTAAGTGGACATATAGGAATAATATCTATTGGGTGTCGGGCAGGTGGGGGGGGAGGGAATGGGTATATACATACATAATGAGTGTGATGCACACCAACTGGGGGATGGACACACTTGAAGCTCTGACTCAAGAAGGTGGTGGGGGCAAGAAAAATATACATAACCTTAACATTTGTACCCTCATAATATGCTGGAAAAAATAAAAGAAAGAAAGAAAAAAAGACATTCTATAAAAAATACATCTGCACTAGAACGTTTATAGCAACAAAATTCACAATTGCAAAGATGTGGAAATAAGCCAAGTGCCCATCAACACATGAATGGATTAATAAAATGTGGTACATGTATACCATGGAGTTCTACTCAGCCACAAAAACAATGGAGATCTAGCACCTCTTGTATTAGATTGGATAGAGCTGGAACCCATTCTACTTAGTGAAGTAACACAAGAATGGAAAAACTAGCACATTATGTACTTACCATCAAATTTGTATTAACTGACCAACACTTAAGTGCACATATAATAATAAAATGCATTGTGTGTCAGGCAGATGGGAGCAAGGGGGAGGGGATGGGTATATACACATCTAATGGATGTGGTGAGAGCTATCTGAGGGATGGACATGCTTGAAGCTCTGGCACAGGTGCCAGAGACTTGGAAATAATATTTTTCTTAATTACCACATAGTAAATGTTTTTTTTTCTGCCAAGTGAAGAGTGTCTTTGCACTAAAGTATTTTTGTTTTGCACTAAAAATGTGTTGCACTAAGGATTTGTATTGGACTAAATGTAAATACTTAGTTGAAAAAGATGTGGGATCACTTTAAGGTAAAAGACTCATTGTTTAAAAATTAAATTTCCACTTTAAGGAGTGATGGAGAATCCTCTTTAACTGTCTTTAATTGAAGAAGATTAACAGAAGAATAGAAACAACTCTTCAAGCTAGAAGAATCCCTACAGGTCATTAAAGGGGCACTCCTACCTAATATTAATATTGACATTACAATAGATGGAAAAGACTGGGCCTGGGAGGACAAACACATAGTTCTTTGAAATCAGAGCCATCTCTCATCAGCTCCCTGTCCATGGCCCAACATTATTATCGATAATTCTGTTTCACTTCTTACATAAAGACAAACCTGATCTATCCTGTGTTGCACTTCCTCTGTTTTGTACTAGGTCACAAAATGTTTCATGCTAAATTGTTCATAGCTAATAAGGCCTTGATCTAATAGCACTTTCCTGCAGAATGTTCAAATGAAATATTGATTTAATTGCTCTTTTGAAATACAGATCTTTGGGACATTGTGTAGGACTGAAGCAGATGATTTGGTTTGATGCTCTTTTCAGTGCTCAGAGATTCAATAATCTACCTGTGGGTTAGTTCTGATTGGCCTATAGATGGACTAGCCCATGACTGATGTCCTGGATAGGTCTTTCCTATCATCCACCAGTTATTTGAATCCCTCAGTCTTAGAATGGACATTGAGCACACAGTCAATATGTATTAAACAGAAATGGCCTAAGTGAACATCTAAAAATATGATCTTGGCAACTTTGGTAATGTTGTGAATAATGTCAATCGTATATAAATTATAAAATTAACAATTTGATGACTCAGGAAGGGGGCAAATGTAATTATGTAACCTAAACATTTGTATCCCCATAATATGCTGAAATAAAAAATAAAAAGAAACAAATTATAAAAATTACCTTGAATGTATCAGATTGACTTATTTTTTCACTATTGCATTCTAGAAAACATATTGGATTAAGGTTTTTTTCTTTTTCAGAACCTACCAATTTTGGGAGGGAGAGATGTGAACACTAGGAATCCAATTGCATGGCTGTGGTTGCCAGCCCATCCCATAGTCTCTGTTGATTCCACCTCCAGGTGGGCATAACCTTGTGCAATCTCCTCCCCTGAGCATGAACTGGACCCAGTGAGTTACTCCTAACACACAGAACATAGCAAACATGACAAGATGTCACTTCAGAGATTAAGTTACAACAAGATGGTGACTTCTGTCTTGGATACTATCTTGCTCTATTGCTCTCTCTGTCTGCAGGAAACCAACAGCTATGCTGTGGGCTTCCCTATAGAGGGGCCCACATGGCAAAGGACTGAGGGTGGTCTCAGCCAATAACCTGCAAGGAACTGAGCCCTCAACCAAACAACCTGGAAGGAACTAAATTCTTCCAACACTACTGAGAGAGTTAGGAAGTTAAACCTTACTTAATAAATCCTTTAGATGAGACTATAGTCTGAGCTGATACCTTGATGGTGGCCTTGTGAGGGACTCTGAGCTGGACAGTGCATCTAAACCATATCCAGATTCCTGGCACGCAAAGACTGTGAAATAATGGCTGTTTAAAGCCATTAAGTTTTGGGTTGATTCATTGTGCAGGAAGATAAAATATATGCACGAGATAAAATATATAGAACTATTAGTATAATCTCTTCTTCTAGAACTAAGGTAGGACACAGTAGGTTCTGGTTGATACGAAAGTTAAGAACAAGTGTGGCAGTTAGCAGTCTTTTTTGGCAGCTCTTTAAAAGCGTGTATATATTTTTTGATTCTTGATAGAAGCCCTGCTTATCTCAGTATGAAGCAAAATATGTTTATGATAGTATTGTAGAATTCAGGATTCATAGACAAAACCCAAGCACCATGGCAAATTATTGCTTTGGCATATAAATGAAGAACTGATGGGCACTGGAGAACATATTGTAATTTGGGTATCATTAAATTCATTACAAATGCTGTTTTCCTTCAATTGTACTTAGAGAGGGGCATATTTAACTCCCAAGAAAAAGCTGGACAATCATGAGGTTAATACATTCTGTGAAGGCCAGTCATTTCTCTACTATCCTGGAGTCTCAGGATGAAAAGGTACTATGAGAAGTCATAGAGGATGTAATAGATGTTGGGAGCAGTGTAAATAGTGATGCTATGTTGGGAAAAAGTAGATTAGAGTGAGGATGGAAATTTAAATATATATTCAAGTACAAAAAGACATTAAACTGTTTTGAGAAAGGTTGTGTATTGAATAGAACTGATCCGTCAGAGAAAAATAATCAGACATGGTGCACACCACAGAATAGGTGAAAAGGAGATGAAGATAATTTATTAGAAGGCTATTGAAATAGCTCAAGACAAGGAAATGGAACATGCATTACTTGTAACTTCTTTAGTCTAAAGAAGAGCAATGATTTCAAAGAACGTTTTAATCTACTGAACTGAGAAGGCAGGAGGAGACAATTCTAAACCATTACTAACATATTTGAAGTTTCATGAGAAAAGCCTGTAATTCCTTTACTCAGGTCATACTGGGATTTGAAATTTAGACTGAAGTATCTCTAGCTTCCCCACAATCAATTTCAATTTTGCTAAGCTTCGAGGAGATGGGAATTCAACGAGGGGGGATAATCCTGCTGAGAATAAAGTAGAAACCAACTACAGAATTTAAGGTTGCTTTTCTGAATGTTTGCAGAGTCAGCTAGTGTGTAAGTGCTGTGGTCTAGCCGGCTGCTCAGACACTGCATGGAGGCCCAAAGGTACATCAAGAAATAAGGCACTGAAGAGGCTGAGAGAATCTCTGTTGTAGCCACTGATATAATCTCAGCTCCTCTGCTCCCTGAGGCACGGCAGCCTGCTTCTCCCTTGATGCATGCGCATACATGATGCAGGCCTCTGGCCCAGGGAGCCTCCCCGCTGGTGCACTCTTACCACTAGGGCAACTGGATATAGGTGCATCCCAAAGAGCTCAGTCAGCCCCACCAGAATTTACCTGTGGTCTCTTGTGCTTGCTTTGATGAAATGATTGGACAAAGGCAGTGTAAACTTAGCTAAGCCAAAGATGTAATTGTTCATACTGTGTCCTTATTGGAACCACCAGAGAATGATCAGATTTAAGAGTTAAGCATCTGTAACTCTTTGTACCTTAAAAACCATTTGAGTCATATGAATGATGATATTTCCCACTTACATTAACTGCTAAATGCTAGATTTGCATTCTCAGCTCTAGCAAATCATCTATGATCTCAGTGGGATATATTTTTTTGTAATTTTTCTTTTACCTTTTTTTCTGTTTTTAGCTTACTTTCCCTATTCTTACTTCCCCTTTTCCTATGACTTTTCTGCTTTAATTTTTTTCTGAATTTCAGGTCTTTGTTGAAATGAACTGGTGACACAAAATCATATTTATAGAAAAAAGAAGCCTCTCAACTTATTGAGCTAAGTCATCCTTTATTTTGATGAGAACCGAGACAACTGCAGAACTGCGGTCTGACTGCAGGCCTCAAAATGTCATGGGAAGCTGGAGAACACTGATTTCCACTCTTCATTCTTATTTTCAAAATAAAGGAAGCAGCACTAGCATTTTGTATTTGTGGTCCACAGAGTTTGAAAGTTAAAACATCTCTGCGTGGATGTTGCTATGAAGGTATTTTTAGATGAGATGAACATCTAAGTCTATAGACTTTGAGTAAAGCAAATTGCTTTCTGTGCTGTGGGTGGGCCTCATTTAATAAGTAAAGACCTTAAGAGAAAACTGACTTGGATTCCCTGGGAAAGAGGGAATTCTGCCTGCAGACTGTCTTCAGACTCAAGCGGCAACTCTTCTCTGGGTCTCCAGGCTGCTGGTTTGCCCTGCACCTTTTGGACTTGCCAGCCTCTACAATCACATGAATCAATTCTTTATATAAATCTCTCTCTCTCTCTGTCTCTCTCTCTCTGTCTCTCTCTCTCTCTGTCTCTGCCTCTCTCTCTCTCTCTTTCTCTCTCTGTGTGTGTGTGTGTGTGTGTGTGTGTAACCGTATTTAGATCCTGCTCCAAACAAACTTTGTAAAAATTATATTACACAAGACTCATGGGAATATAAATACAGGCTTGAAATCTGATGACATTGAGATGCCATTAACTGTTTCAGTGATGTGTTTATATTCTTTTAAAAAAGGAATATCTACCTTTTAGAGATTCCTAATGAAGTATCTAAAAGTGAAATGGTATGATATCTAGGATTTGCTTCCAAAATAATCCAAAGGTAAAAAAATAGGCCAAGAATGGAGGCTCATGTCTGTAAGCCCAGCACTTTGTGCAGATGAGGCAGGATTGTCTGAATCCAGAAATGCTTGGGAAACACACAGTAATACCCCATCTCTAATTTAAAAACAAAACAAAATACCCCCCAACTAATCCAGTAATGCTGGGAGGAAGAGAAAGTAGATGCAGGTGAAACACAGCTGTCCCTGAATTGATAATTGTTGACAATAGGTTATGGGTAAATGGAAATTAATTTTAATATTATCTCTGCTTCTGGATATGTATAATACTTTATATAATGAAAAAGTAAACAAAGTCAATATTTTCTTTTATAATTAATGTGCTGAGGGTCCTCTGAAAAGAAGATTCCTGCTATCATGAAAATATTCTTCTGTATTATCTTTTTAAAAGTTTATCATTCTTCTTTTACCTTTATATCTAAATTAGTCTACAATAGATTTTGTGTATGGAGTGAGGTGCAGGTCAAATGCTGTTTTTATGTATATACTTCCAATTGACAAGCACCATATATTGAAAAGATGACCTTCCTCACTGCCCTCCCACTACCTGTCACAGACCAGTACCCATCCATAGGTGAGTGTGTCCTGGGCCCTCCAGTCCATCCTGTGTTCACCTAAGCATCAATCCTGGACAACAATGTGCCAGTTACTATAGCTTTAAAAATGTCTCCATCTCCCATTAAACAAATCCTCACATTTTGTTGATCTTTTAGAAAATGGTCTTATCTACTCTTGGCCCTTTTTGTTTTTAAATGAAATTTAGGGTCAGATTCTCAAGTCCTACCAAAAAACCCTATTGAGATTAAACTGAATCAGTAAGTAAATCTGGAAAAAATAGACATTTTTACAATATTGACACAACATATCCCTCCATTTATTTACATATTTTACAGTTTATTTCAATGATTTCTTATGGAGGTCAGGCATATTTTTTTGGCAGATTTATTCCTGAGTGTTTGATATTGATTTTAAGTGGGAAAATATACAATCTCACTAGTATTTATTGTGTTATATAGATTTTTCTATTTCTTATTGTGGAAGTTTTGTAGGCTTCATTTTTCTAGCAATTTTTGTTTTTCATCTGCATTTTCTAACATAAGATCTAAAGCTGTATATAATATCATCTTACTACTTTAATGTTTTTAAAAACTGTGATTCTCATTTTTTAATTTCTGTCATTGGTTATTTGTGTTCTTGTACCTTTAGTTCTTAATTATGCTCACTAGGATTTATCAATTTCAATAGTGATATGATTGGTTTTATTCATTCTTATATATTTGGTAGAATTTACTGGTAGACAGCTGGGCATGGTGGCTCATGCCTGTAATTCTAGCACCCTGCAAGGCTGACTCGGGTAGATTGCTTGAGGTCAGGAGTTCGAAACCAGCCTGAGCAAGAGTGAGACCCTGTCTCTACTATAAATAGAAAGAAATTAATTGGACAACTAGTATATATAGAAAAAATTAGCCAGGCATGGTGGCGCATGCCTGTAGTCCCAGCTACTTGGGAGGCTGAGGCAGAAGGATTGCTTGATCCCAGGAGTTTGAGGTTGCTGTGAGCTAGGCTGACGCCATGGCACTCACTCTAGCCTGGGCAACAAAGTAAGACTCTGTCTCAAAAATCAATAAATAAATAAATAAAATAAAAATTAATTAACTTAATCTACTTTCTTCTTTCTCTCTCCCTGCTCTATCCATGTTTAGTTTCATTATTTTTAATTTGCACATTAGTAACCCACTGTTGTCATAATTTCATTTTAATCTTAGAGCTATGATATGTTTAAATACTTGTATTCTCATTTTAATGAAGATTTCCCAGTAATCTCATTTGGATTAAACTAATGCTATGGTTTTTTCAAGCAATGCTGGTAAGTAAATGATTTTGTAAGTTATTGTATCTTTAATGCTATTTTTCTGTAGTCATGATACTTGGAAGACGGATGGATACAACTCCCTTGGTTTATATTGTTATAGAGTATTTTGAAATTTCTAACTCCTGGTTGTTTTGCTTGGTATGTTGTTTTTGAAAGTTCTAATAAATTTTTAATTCTTTTGTCCCATTTTTATTTGTTTGATCTTTTCTCCTGGAGACCATGAAGAGTTTTCCTTTACCTTCTAAATCTAATAATTTTATTAGTCTGTCTTGGAGTTTATTTTTCCAGGAGAATTTTTCCAGGTACCCATTAGACTCAGGTTTATTTCAGCATAAATTTCTTGCAATATACTTCTAAATATTAGTTTTTATCAGTTTATTCTACTGTTTTATGTTCTTTCACCTAGGGATTCCAACTATATGAATAGTATCTTTGTTTAACTACCATTTCTACTACTGTTTTATGACCATTTTTTTGTCCTTATCTCATTTTCATTCTCTAAGATATTTTGGTATTTTTTTCTTTTATTTATCTTCTGGCCATGATCAATTATATTTTCATTTCTTCATATTTTTGTCTATTTTTGTTCTGGCTTTTTAAACATCTGATTCAAGGTGGTTTTTCATATCCACAAATGTTTGTTTGAATACATTTTATTCCATTTATAGTGTTGCCTTAGAAATTTATTCTGATTTGTAGTTATTTTATTATGAGTGGAGGAAATTTTAATTAGTTGAAGTGTATCGTGTCTGATTTTTTACAATAATTCTCTAAGACTTATTGAGGGCTTCTTTTCCCCCTTTTGGTGGATTTTTTTTTTTTTTTTTTTTTTTTTTTTTTTTTTTTTTTTTTTTTTTTTTTGCTGGCTTACAAGATTCCTAGTGCCATGGCTCCCTCTTCTGTCAGTATAACAATTTACAGATACATAGTGGATTTGTTTATCTGGTTTATGAGAGCCTTTGGTATATCCTCCAATTGTTTGTATTTCCTTTGTCTCTTTGGATGTTAAAATGTCCCCTTTAACTTCATGCGCCTTCACTACACAATTGCCCTATTCTTCAGGCCTTTTATCCCTTACATATGCAATAGTAACAGTGATATATTTTTTTAACTATGATACATTTTAATGTGCAGCAGTCAACACTGTTCAGTTCAAAATACTTTCAAGTACCTTCTTGCTTTTCTCTTTGACCCATGGTAACATGGGACTGTTGCTTCATTTCAATTTATATGGTTATTTCTTTGTTATTTATTTCAATAATTATTTCCCTGTTGTTGGAGAACATGTTCTCTGTGATTTTTGACTTTTATAATTTATTGAGATATTGTTTATGGCCAAGGATATGGTCACCTTTTAAAAATATTCCATACATGCTTGATCAATATGTATCCTAGAGTTCATGGGTGTGATGTTTCCTACATTTTTATTAAATCATTTTTGGTAATATGTATTTTTTACTTGTTTTATATCTTTACTGATATTTTGTCTACTAAATTTTTGTTTTATCAATAATTGAAGTGCACTTGTCCAAAACACCCCAGTATCATTTGGGACTTTTCTAATTTTCATTATGCTTCAATTAGTTAGACTATATTATTAGGTACATACATACATACTACATGAGAATGAATTACTTTATCAAATGAAATAACCTTTTAACACACTTTTCTACCCTAAAGTTATTTTTGTAATCTGCTTTTGCCTTAATGTCTAATTATTATTCTCTTCTTGATATTGCTGCACTATTTTCCTTTGGGCTGCTATCATTTTGATAGCATATTTTTACTATTCCTTTACACTTAATATTTCTGAAACTTTACATACAGATATGTCTGTTATGAACACATTTAGTTGTTTTTAAATACAATATGACAATCATTTTGTTTTTAAAATTGGAGCATTCTGTCAATTTATATTTGATGACTAATGTTTTACTTTTAAATTTACCACCTTATCTTTTTTTCTTCATTATGACCTTTTTTGTTGGTCATTGTTTAATTGTTTCATTTTTTTTTCTCTTCTGGTTTGAATATTATTCACTGTAAATTTTATCTTTAATGGTTATGCAAGAAATTATTAACATTCAAAAAATTTAATCAAATTATTGTTGCATTTCTTCCTAGACAATCAATGGAACTTTGAACAGTTCCATCTATTATACCCTCCTTTCCTATGTTATTATTGTCTGTCTTATAGAGTCCTATATATTGTTTACCCCATTGGGCACTTTTATTGCTCTTCCTTAAAATTAATGTTTAATTACATTTACCCACATATTTATAATTTCTTTCTTCTATATTCCTCCTTAATCCAAGACATTTCCTTCTGCCTTAAATGTACATATTTTACATTTTCCTTTGGTTAAAGTCTGCTGGTGCTGTAATAAATAATCTATATTTTTTTTATTATGTTTTCTTGTGATAGATATTCCCCTCCCATCTCCCATCTGGGCAAGTGGTGAAGAGCTGAAAGAATGCATGGAAATCTTTACCTAGGCCCCATACACTAACCAACCTAGAAACCTCAAGCCAGTCTTCTTTTCTTGGTCTCTCTAGTCAGTTTCACACCAACTTGGGTTGGCAGAGCACTGCAGACTTTAGAATACTCAGATTTTATTTTCTTTAAGAAGTTTCTATTTTTCTATAACAATATTAGAAGTATATGTTATATAAAAATAAATTCCACAAGAATAATAAAGAAAATATTTAAAACACACTTGATAATAGTTAAAACAAAGGGATAGCTCAAACCAACAGCAACGAAATAAATATCATTTTAAGCAGTTAAAATTAGGCTGTTGGCGTATATGAATGCATTCATATACGCCAACAACAATCTAATTGAGAACCAAATCAAAGACTCAATTCCCTTCACAATAGCAACAAAGAAATTAAAGTACCTAGGAATATATTTAACCAAAGAGGTAAAAGACCTCTACACGGAGAACTATGAAACACTGAGGAAGGAAATAGCAGAGGATGTAAACAGATGGAAATCCATTCCATGCTCGTGGATCGGCAGACTCAATATCATCAAAATGTCTATACTACCCAAACTGATCTACAGATTCAATGCAATACCTATTAAAATCCCATCAGCATTCTTCACAGATATAGAAAAAATAATTTTACGCTTTGTATGGAACCAAAGAAGACCCCGAATATCAAGAGCAATTCTAGGCAACAAAAACAAAATGGGAGGCATTAATATGCCAGATATCAAACTATACTACAAAGCTGTAGTAATTAAAACAATATGGTATTGGCACAAAAACAGGAATATTGACCAGTGGAACAGATGTGAGAATCCTGATATAAAACTATCCTCATATAGCCATTTCATCTTTGACAAAGCAGACAAAAACATACGCTGGGGAAAAGAATCCCTCTTCAATAAATGGTGCTGGGAAAACTGGATAGCCACCTGTAGAAGGCTAAAACAGGACCCACACCTTTCACCTCTCACAAAAACCAACTCACGCTGGATAACAGACTTAAACCTAAGATATGAAACTATTAGAACTCTAGAGGAAAAAGTTGGAAACACTCTCCTAGACATCGGCCTGGGCAAAGAGTTTATGAAGAAGTCCCCAAAGGCAATCACAGCAGCAACAAAAATAAATAAATGGGACATGATCAAACTACAAAGCTTCTGCACAGCCAAAGAAATAGTCATGAAAGTAAACAGACAACCTACAGAATGGGAGAAAATTTTTGCATCCTATGCATCTGATAAGGGACTGATAACTAGAATATACTTAGAACTCACGAAAATTAGGAAGAAAAAATCAAATAACCCCATTAAAAAGTGGGCAAAGGACTTGAACAGAAATTTTTCTAAAGAAGACAGAAGAATGGCCAACAAACATATGAAGAAATGCTCAACATCTCTAATCATCAGGGAAATGCAAATCAAAACCACAATGAGATATCACTTAACCCCAGTGAGAATGGCCTTTATCAAAAAATCTCCAAACAATAAATGCTGGCGTGGTTGCGGAGAGAGAGGAACACTCCTACACTGCTGGTGGGACTGCAAACTAGTTCAACCTCTGTGGAAAGCAATATGGAGATACCTTAAAGTGATACAAGTGAATCTACCATTTGATCCAGCAATCCCATTGCTGGGCATCTACCCAAATGATCCAGTGACACTCTACAAAAAAGACACCTGCACTTGAATGTTTATAGCAGCACAATTCATAATTGCAAGGCTGTGGAAACAGCCCAAGTGCCCATCAATCCAAGAATGGATTAATAAAATGTGGTATATGTCCACCATGGAGTACTATTCAGCTCTAAGAAACAATGGTGATATAGCACACCTTATATTTTCCTGGTTAGAGCTGGAACCCATACTACTAAGTGAAGTATCCCAAGAATGGAAAAACAAGCACCAGATATATTCTCCAGCAAACTGGTATTAACTGAGTAGCACCTAAGTGGACACATAGGTGCTACAGTAATAGGGTATTGGGCAGGTGGGAGGGGGCGGGTATATACATACATAGTGAGTGAGATGTGCACCATCTGGGGGATGGTCATGATGGAGACTCAGACTTTTGGGGGGAGGGGGGAAATGGGCATTTATTGAAACCTTAAAATCTGTACCCCCATAATATGCCAAAATAAAAAAAAATTAAAAAAAAAATTAGGCTGTTTATTGGGTATTAAGCCATAGAATAAAAGAAAACAAAGAAAATGAACATATTTGTGTACACAAAGTCTATACTTAAATATAGGAAGCAAAAGCCTGCATAGAAACATGAGGAAATACTATGAAAAACATATATATACATAACCAGTAAGAATATGAATGAACACTCAATCTCACTAAATGCTAAGAAGCGCTCGAGTACATATTTAAACAGCAAAAAAATCCAAATTTTTTCCCCTTAAGATGTTGGCAAAGGATAAACAACGGAATTTCAAGAATTAAAAGGCACAACCCGAACTCCGTGTGGGGAAACCCCGCACATCACAGCGTGGCTGCTCCCAGCCTTGGGGTCTTGAGGCCAGGCGCTGGCGGAAACGGAAGTATGCCCCGTGGCATTGTGGGGACTGTAGTACATAGTATGTCTGCACAAGGTATTCCATTTCCAGTCACCCTGACAGAGTTCTGGGAAGTCGAATGACCCTGAGTCGAAGGTTACTTGGGCCGGGCTGTTCTCCGAACCGGCCCAGGCCCTGCAAGTTGGAGGAATTTTGCGCAGGAGTAGAATTAAGCGGCTGGCTGAGTGGATCAGTAAGATTGGCAGAGCTGGGCCGGTAGTGCCCCCAAGTGCTTGCTGGGACAAAGTGCTTGTCTCCTCGCTGGAGGCGAGTGCGCATGCTCATGCGCATGCTCCCAGGACAGGTACCTGTTTCCAGGAAAATAAGAGCTACCGATAAAATATGCCTCAGCAAGATTTCTAAGCATTTGCGCAATATAAGCCCTACCCCGAAAATAAGACCTAGGGATGGGTGTGCCTATGCAGTGTGTCTGCAGGATTCATGCATTTCTTTGCTGAGCGGTGAAGAAGATGAGCAGCCCCTCTCATCTGCCCCATAGTGACAGCTACTATCCCATAGGTGACTGGAAAGGTGTCGGCAGCCCCACCAACAAATTTGGCTCCCCTTTTAAGGTCCTGAACATACTGTGCAAGCTGAGGCTGTGAGGGAAAAGCCTCCTAAGTGAAGTGAGGAGCGGGATGCTCCGCTCTAGGTATTGTGTGTCCCCAGGGGGAAGAAGGAAAGCTGTGGCTGGCATTTTACGCCACACTGTGGGCCACTCTCACCCCCCACAAACACAAGGGGATAGGGGGAAAGCTTCAGCAAGCAGTCTCCTACTGAGCCCAGAGAGATCATTTCTGCTCCACTGTGTAGATTGGACCCAGTGCTCACTGGATCTCTGATAAATAAGGCAGCCTTTACACATCAGCTATGCTGGCCTATTTCTGCTTTTCATGAGTATCTGTACCCCCAGACAACATGAATGCAAAAAGAAAGAGCTATTCTGTTGAGTACAAGAAAGAAATTGTGGAGGACTCCAAGGGCAAGAATCTTACGGCTTTCTGCAAAGAGAAGAAGCTGGATATCCAAATGGTCTGAAAATGACAGGCAGAATATGATAACCTCAGTCTACATGTGAATAGAGGAAATGCTAAGAAGTGCAAGTGTGGTTCAGGTAGGCAACCTTTACTTCCTGAGCTGGAAGACATGATCGGTGAATGGATTGCTGACAGGAGAACAAAGGCTTTGAAAATCGACAACACTGTTTAATTTGGAAGATGCTGAAGTTATTAAGCGAGCACTTGCATTCAAGTCCCTTGTTGATGGCATCGACTTTTCTAAATACAAACTTTG
Organism: Microcebus murinus; assembly: GCF_040939455.1. Lineage (NCBI taxonomy): Eukaryota > Metazoa > Chordata > Mammalia > Primates > Cheirogaleidae > Microcebus > Microcebus murinus. The sequence continues at coordinate 19,960,106 of NC_134110.1, forward strand.
CAACATGATCACTATGGATGAAGCTGCAGTGTTTATGTGTCAAGGAGCCCAAATGACAATTGAACAAAGGGGTGCCTCCTCAATTTATGTTCTCTCCACTGGTCATGAAAGTTCCCGCGTTACCTGTATTTTGGCAATTCATCTGGATGGAAAGAAGGTCATACCTCTTATCACCACTAAGGGCAAGAAAGATAAGATTGAATATGTTTCCAACATTTATGTTCTTGAAACCAAAAGAGTCTAGTGCATACAAGCAGTTATAAGGAAGTGGCTTGATTTAATGCTGCCACTTGTTTTGTGAGGTGGCCAAAGAGGTCTGCTAGTCTGGGATTCAGCCAGCACTCACCATGGTAAATACATGGAGAACTTCCTTGAAGAGAGAAGAATAGATCAAATAATGATTCCTGCAGGAATGACTGCCTATCTGCAGATCCTTGATATTGCAATAAACGAGCCATTCAAAGACCATTTGTGCATGGAATTAATGACTACATTGAAAATAGAATGACAAGAAATCAACGTGGAAACTTTGTGAAGCCTAGACTGCAAGAGGTCTTGATTTGGGTAAAAAATTAATGGGATAAAATCACTGAAAGTGTTGTTACCAATGCACTCTGAGCAGGTGACATAAGAGCTGCTCATTTAGTGAGAGCTCTATTGCTCAACATGAGAGATTGGGGCCAATGGTTCTAAAGGAAATAGAGTCACAAGAAATTCAGGATGGAATTCTGGGTTTGGAGAGTTATGATGATATTCCAGAAGAGATGACTTAACTATATTTGAATAAATGTAGATGGTTGTACCATACTTTAAAAAAAAATAACACATTCTCTGAAAATAAGTCCTAGGGTGTCTTCTTGAGGAAAAATAAATATAAGACCCTGTCTTATTTTCAGAGAAATGCAGTATTTCTCGGAGCAGATGTGTTCTTCCTTAATTAGCTTCACATTTCATTTTGTTTTCAAGCTTCTTACCCAGCTCTTCTCTCCCATCTCTTCTCTCGGCCATCTATTTTCTGTAACTTTGAGGCATGACAATGCTATCCCACTGTGTCATGCTTGTCCTTCTCTTTCACAGTCCCTTCTCTTCAGTCACTCAATTCTTCATATGTTTTTCTTCCTAAAAATATAAATAAACACAATGGAGATTATCATATCTCACTGTTTGAGAGTAAGAATTGGTTAAGACTTTCTGGAAAGAAGTCCAGCCGCATGCATCAGGAGTTTTAATGATAATACCCTTCATTTTAAGCATTCTCTGGACAGGGCCCCCTCTAGTAGATATAGTAGAGGTATAGAGAATGAGTCATGAACAAGCCTGTTCCTTTGATGTTATTATACTAGTAACTTATTTCAATATCACAGCATCACTTACACAAATTATTGCACATCCAAATATTGAAAAATTATAATGTTATTATTAACATTATATTCACAGAAAATTGTAATATTATGGGATAGTGCATTAAGTAAAGAAAGATGTGAAATTTTATCTATACTTAGATTCATAAATGCAATAGATGGAAACATTTAAATGAAATAGCATTTGTTAAGCATTGGTCTATCACTTTTAAATGCAATTATTATAATATGCTATTAAGTACATTTTTTCTCCTTACTTTCCAATTGAGCATTCTTTAAAATTTGCTATTTCTATCTTTCCTTTCAACTTCAGCACATTTATTCTGATATCCCTGTGTATTTTGTTTCACTTGCCCTCATTTGCTTAACAAACATCTATTGAGCACCATGCAGACAAAGACAAGAGGAAACACTTCAAACTGTGAAGGATAGGGATTGCTGGCATTTGAAGTACAAATGATTTTTCTTTTCTTCTTCATTTTCTTTCAAAACTATCCACAATGGGCAAGTTTTCATTTAATAACCAAACAGAAGTAAATACTCTGTAAGAAACTTACTATTACCTTGCACATTTTTCATAATTTCTTCATGATTAAATTTCGTTTTAGTCTTTCTGCTATACTTTACCAGTTTAATCTTCCAATTCTTAAATTTGACTTTGTGAATAATAAAAATATTTGTGGAAATTTTAAAAAAATACAAATAAACAGAAAATAAAACTTAAATTATCTCATCCCTTGGAAAGAGATAACACATGCACTTATGCTATGTGGTCTTTATTATATGATATATATATAATAAATATTAGTAATAATAGAAAATAACTGATCAGAATTCAATTTTATAGGTTTATCATTACTGATTAAATTAGATAGCTGTGACTGGACATTTAATTTATTGCCAGTTTATTGCCATTACAAATGATGTGGACTTAAGCATCCTTGTACATGTCTTACACATTTATTAAGTCATATATTCATATAAAATCCTTAGAAAATGAACTTTTTGTAACAGAGGTTACAGATAATTTAAAGCTTTTGTTACCATATTGTTAAAAACATTTTTAGAGGGCAATACAAGTTTATTTTTCTATCAATAATACATGTAAGTACCTGCAGTAAATTACAGCTCATGTTTTTACATTATATTTTTATTACTACCGAATTTTTGCATTTTTTCATATCATTTCTGACCCTTTTTTATTTAATACATTGTCTATTCTCAATTGCCATTTATTTTTCTTGTCAATATAAAATATGTTTTAAGAGTACATATCTGTGTTGTGAGATACTAACTGTATGTGGATCTTTCTTTCTTTTATTTCATCATATTATAGGGGTACAAATATTGTTAGGGTTACATATATTGCCCCTGCAACCTCTCCTCCCAAGACGTGCCAGAGCTTCAAGCGTGTACAATCACCAGGTGGTGCACACCACACCCATTATGTAAGTATACACCATTCTTCTCCTCCCCCTTCCCACCTGCTCACCACCCAGTAAAAGTTTTTTTTGTTTTCTTTTGTTTTTTTGACAGATTGGTTACATTGTATATCTTTGCTTCTCTCTAAGAAGGGTTAGAGGTATGCCCTCTAACCCTTCCCCCCCCACAATGCTCACCACATCCCTAAGATGTGGGTCTCCCTCCCCCGAATCCCTGGTGAACATTATGACCATTTGAGCACCATAATTTTAATCAGTCAGTACCAGTTTTATGGTGAGTAGATGTGGAGCCCATTTTCCATATCTTGTGTCACCTCATTTTGGATAACGGGCTTAAGCTTAATCCACGATAGCATAAACGGTGATAGTTCACTGTCATTTCTTAGAATTGAGTAGTATTCCATTGTGAGCATATACCACATTTTACTTATCCACTCATGAATTGACGGGCATTTGGATTGTTTCCATGACCATGCAATAGTGAATTGTGCTGCTATAAACATTCGGGTGAAGATGTCTTTATAAATAGACATGTCTTTATAAATAGAATGTCTTATGCTCTTTGGGGTAGATGCCCAACAATGCTATAGCTGGGTCGAATGGTATTTCTATTTCTAGCTGTTTGAGATATCTCCAAATTATTTTCCACAAAGATTGCATTAATTTGCAGTCCCACTAGCAGTGTAAGAGTGTTCCTGTCTCTCTGCATCCTCGCCAGCATTTGTTGTTTTGGAATTTCTTGATATAGGCCATTCTCACTGGTGTTAGGTGGTATCTCATTGTGGTTTTGATTTGCATTACTCTGATGATCAGAGATGTTGAGCATTTTTTTATATGTTTGCAGGCCATTATTCTGTCTTCTTTGGAGAAGTTTCTGTTCATTTCCATTGCCCATTTCTTTATGGGATTGTTTGATTTTTTTCTTGTTAATTCTTTTAAGTTCTAGATAGATTCTTATTATTAGACCTTTATCAGAGATGTAGAGAGCAAATATTTTCTCCCACTCTGTGGGTTATCTATTTGCTCTACTGACAGTTTCCTTGGCTGTGCATAAACTTTTTAATTTGATCAGATCCCATTGGTTTATTTTTGATACTGCAGCAATTGCCTTGGGGGTCTTCCTCAATAATTCTTTGCCTACACCAATGTCTTATAGGGTTTTCCCAACATCTTCTTCTAGGATTCATAAGGTTTCATGCCTTAGGTCTAAGTCTGTTATCCATCTGGAGTGAATTTTTGTGAGAGGTGAGAGGAAGGGATCTTGATTCACTCTTCTGCATGTAGCTATTCAGTTTTCCCAGCACCATTAATTGAAGAGAGATTATTTTCCCCATTTTATGTTTTTGTCAGCTTTATCAAAGATTAGGTTACTGTGTACTGATGGTTTCATCTCTGGTGTCTCATATCAATTCCAGATATCCATGCTTCTGTTCTTGTGCAAGTCCCAGGCTGATTTAACTATTATTGATTTATAATACAGCTTGAAGTCAGGAAGACTGATGCCTCCCAGTTTGTTCTTTTTACTTAAGATTTCTTTGGATATACAAGGTTTTTTTCTGGTTCCATACAAAGTAAAGATTATTTTTTCTAGATTTGTAAAGAATGCTGGTGGTATTTTGATGGGGATTGCATTGATTCTGTAGATACTTTTAGCTAATATTGATATTATAATGATATTGATTCTACCAATCCATGAACAAGCTAGATTTTTTCATCTGTTTAAATCATCTGCAATTTCTATTTTTAGTGTTTCATAGTTCTCATTGGATAAATCTTTTGTATCATTCCTTAAGTATACTCCTAGATATTTAACTTTCTTTGGGGCTATAGTAAAGGGAGGAGGAGGCAATATGGCGTCTGCCGCGCCACTCGGGTCTGTGCACATGGAGGTGCCCAGAGGGAGTTGGGAGTTGGGAGCCTGGTGCCACGTCCGCTACAGGCTCACCACTAGCTGGCGGCGGCGGTCTCTGGGCTGGTGTCCGCAGGTCTCTCCACCCGCTGGGGAGCCCACCAGCAGTCCCAAATGCAGGGGAGGGGAAAGGTGACTTGTCCACCTACCCTTCCCACTTGTCTCAGGGATGCTCCAGCGGTCTCAGCTTCCAGTTCTCCTCTGCAGCCTCCTCCCTTGTAGTCTCCCAGGGTCTCAGGTACCCCTCCTTCCGGTCCCTTTTCCGCTGTATGCTCGTCTTCTTGCTTCTTTTTTCTAATTTCTGCTAGAATCTGTCTTTTCTGCAGAGACACTCTGTCTGGCGGTGTTTCTCGTCCACCATCTTGATCCTTCCCCCTATGATGTCTTTTATTTCTTTTTCTTTCTTTATTGTACTAATTAGAAGCTCCAATATCATTGAAGAAAAGAGATGACAGCCACATGTTGCTATTTATCATGGGAAAATGCATTCAGGCTTCAACTATTAAGAATGATGTTAGCTGATATTAACTATAGCTCTCTTTTTATATGTCCTTTATGAGGTTAAGGAAGGTGCCCTCCAATCCTGTTTGCTGAGTTTTTAGTAGGAATTGATGCTACATCTTATGAAATGATTGTTCTGTGTTGATTTTGATGATCATATAGTTTTTCTTTATTTTTCCCTAGCAATATTCTTTGCTCAAAAATTCTTTGTTCATCTTTTAATTAAGATGAACATACTATATGTTTTCAAACATTCTTGATTTTACTATTTGTGAATTTGTTTAAATTACATGTAATTAAATTACATCTTTTATTCTTTACATGTATATTTATATTTCTAAAAGCATCATATAGTTTACTTCTTCCATTTTTTTCCTTTTTTTTCTTTTTTATTTCAGCATATTATGGGGGTACAAATGTTAAAGTTATGTATATTGCCCTTACCCCTTTTTTAAATCTATTCTGATCATCCCTGACTTTCTTCAGGGTGCTTAGGCCACTTTATTTAATGTTTTTCCTTGTATGGTTAGCTTTAAGTCTATCTGTCATCTTGCTATTTTCTGTTTGAAGCATATATTCTTTGTTCCTTTTTACCTTTTCTGCCTGTTTTAGATTAACTTAATATATGTATGGAATATTTTTTCTTCATCTTTTAATCATATATAACTATTTTTTATTTTAATCATTACCTTATTATTTGTAGTATTGATGTGAAACTCACAGTCTTCCTTCAAGTGATATTACACCACTTCATATATAGTAGAAGAAAACAGCAAATTATGTGATTTTGACAAACACAAAACTTATAAGTTCTCTTTATTCCTCACAAATACATACCACAAATATGTACATGTATACATTCATACTAATGGGCATATACATTAATACATATACATGTATATGTATTTGTGTTTTGTATATGTTTATATGTATATACATATAAATATATTTCATTTAGGGTGTTTTCAGGATTTTTTTTGTAGGTATTATTTACCTTGGGTGTTAGATTGTGACCTCTCACCAAGACAATTCCTACAATTTTCTCCCTAATTTGGGTTTTAGTATCATAGCTCTGATACTTGAGATATGTACATTAATATCTTCAAAGTATTGATTAAATTTTTATTCTTGATAAAAATATACTCTGCCATGCTTGAAGATTTCTCTTCTTACTTAAATTATAATGAAACTCAGTCTGTGTAGTTTTTCTCTCCAGCATGGACCCTCTGATAAATATGAAGTTTTGAACTCTGAACAAAAATCTTCTCACATTTATTACATTTGTAAGGTCTCTATCCATTGTGGACTCTCTGATTGACACTAAGATTTGTGCAAAGACTGAAGCCCTTACCACACTCCTCACATTTTTAAGGTTTCTCTGTTGTGTGGACTCTGATGAACACGAAGATTTGTACTCTGACTAAAGCCTTTACCACACTCTTCACATTTATATGGTCTCTCTCCAGTGTGGAATCTCTGATGGGTATAAAGATTCATGCTAAGACTGAAGCCTTTACCACACTCCTCACATGTACAAAGTCTCTCTCCTGTATGAATTGATGAATGTGGAGTTTGGAGCTCCTACTAAAGCTCTTGCCACAAACACTACACTTATAAGGTCTCTCACCTGTGTGTACTCTTTAATGTATACCCCAATCTAAGCTTCTGGTAAATCTTTTACCAAGCTCTTGACATGTATATGGCTTCTGTTCTGTATGAACTCTCAGATGAATAAAGAGTTTTGAGCTTGCAAAGAAGCCCTCATCACACTCATCACACTTATACAGCCTTTCCCCTGTGTGAACGCTCTGATTTCCCTAGATCTGTACTTCTAATAAAGTCCTTACCACACTCATTACATTTGTAGTGGTTTTCTCCTGTATTGATTCCCTGATGAACATGAAAATTTGTATAATAAAATAAATGAATTCTTTATCACATTCTTCACATTTATGAGGTTTCTTCCCTGTGTGGATCATCATGTGTCAATTTAGTTTTGATCTTCTGCTGAACTCTGTTCCATAATCATTATACTGGTAAGACTTCTCTCTCATGTTTTGTGTTTATTATATTGGTGTAAGCTCAAAGTTAAATAGTTACCTGAAGGAAATGAACAAAAACTTTTCAGAAGAAGACATAATAATGGCCAGCAAACATATAAAAAAATCCTTAACATATCTGATAGAACATTTTCACACTGTGTATAAACCATGTGGATTTTCTCATTCTCTTCAAAATTTGAACTTTTCTTAAGAAAATTTTCACAGTGACTTAATTTCACTTTTTCATGGGTCTTCTGATGACTATAAATGACAAACTGTACTTTCCAAGAGGAAGTTGTCTTACACTCACCACGCTCACAGGTGTGCTGTTCCACAAGCTCTTCTGCCTGGGTACTTTGCCCTTTTGTTTCATCCTCAAATACTGAAGAGGATTGTTCCTCTAAATTAGATGCAAGATGACCTTGGAATTTCTTTGAACCACTTTCCGTGGGACAGTTTTTCCTCAATGGTATTTTGTCCTTGATGTTGTGTTGGATCAGAAAATAACCTCTGCTTCCTTCAGAATTTTGGCAGTCACTCACAAAAGAGTCATTGAAATGCACCTGCTTTGTGACTTTCCAAGGCAAATACTCTTGGTTTTCTAAATTTGTGACAACATCCCCTTGGTAATTCACCACTGACTTCCTAGTTCTGGATACCTTAGTTTACATTCCTTTAAGAATAAAAATAATTAAGCAGTAAGAATAAGTAAAGACTTTGAGGATTGTGAGAATTCTGAATAAAGAAATGTCCAACCTTAAGCCAAAACCAATGAACTGTCTTGGCTCTCTTTCCTAACTTTCATGTCTTTTGACTCTGTATATCTGAGGATAGTGGGTGATGGATGCTAGAATCCTTGCTGCAATAACTCAGAACTAAGTGCACCTATGGCACAATTAAAAATAAGCTAAGTCCAACCAGTGAGATACAAATTAAGAGCTGAAAGTTAAAAGAAATATAACAATGACAGGAATATTTTTCACATGAGCAAATGGATGTCCCTATCTATAAGCCTTCAATCTCTTTTGGTCAAAAAAAGTTATGAATTCATTTATCTGCTTTAAATTTATTTCATTTCTTCAGTTTGTTAGGGTCAATTTCCCTTAAATTAATTTTAAGTACACATCTACTATTTATCAAACATTATGCTAACTAGGTATCTAGGATACAAAAATTAAAAGGGTAGAGTCCTCTGATGATCTTATAGTGGAAGGGGAGAGACAAATGCCATGACATTATAGTCCAATAAAATGTAAATTTAAATAAATTCTTAGTTGTAAAAAGAGGCATCTTACCTAGAATGAAGGGCTCAGGAGAAAGTTCTAGGAGCAGATGTTGTCTGAAATAAACTTTCTAATATGAATAAGATTTAATGAGATAAGGAAAACACAACTCTATATCCTCACATGAACACTACCACGGAAGTGAGATAGTATGTCTTGTTTCATAAACTTCAGAGAGTTCATAATTGACAGACTAGAGAATTTAAGGAAGATACTGATAATTATACCAAATGGGAAATGAGGTGTAGACACAAGGAGATGAGATCTAAGAGGTCATCGTGTTAGTGTTATGCAGGATAAGGGAAAAACATTCCACTTATATGTAAGGGAAAGAAGAAATAATAGTTTTAGATGTTATAAATTTAATAGATATGAAGAAATAAGAAACTAAGATACTTCCCACCTGAGGACTTGTGCTTTCTCTGTGTAATAGCAGGGAAGACAACTGGAGAATAAGCAAGGATTTTCAGAATAAGAGAGATTTCTCTTTTAAGAATCTGGCATCAGCCCATATTCATCTTTCAAAAATGTCAACGGCATCAAGACTTTTCAAATCCTTGTGATTTGAATCTGCTATATATGCATAATAGAGTAGTATTTATGAATGCAGACCTCTAGCCAGAGTTCCTGGGTTAGAATCCTTATTCTCCAACTTACTGGCCATGTACCTTGCTTAGGCAACTTGACTTCTCTATGGTACAAATAACCTTATAGTTATATAGATTATTATTATTAGTGAAAATAAAAAAAAAAACAATGCAGAGTTAAATGTAAGATTGCAACTGCAATAATAGTTTAGATATATGAGTAGTCCCCTGTATTAAAGGAATCAAACATTTAAATGGGAAGATGGAATTGAATTCAACTCTTAGACATGGACAGAGACAACTGATAGGAGACATAATAAACAGGCTCAAACAACAAGTAAGTGTACTGACAGAGGATGTCAGGATGACTGACTAAAATGGAAAACGGCTAGATTATGGAAGGCCAGGTTATGGAGTGCCTTGAAATTGCAGGAGGTGCGGAGTTTCTGCCAGTTTTTATTTTTATTCAGGTGAAAGGGAAATCTATGCCTAAAAAGAGAAAAGAAATAATAATGTTAGGAAACTTAGCTAGCCTTTAAAGGAAACTCATCATCAACTGGGGATGAGAAAAGGAGGTCCCTGAAGAGTGGGTTGAACTGCAGCTTTGTCCTGCGACTTTTCTCCTTATCTCACGCATCATCCAGTTCCATGGCTATAATTACCATCTATGTGTCAAGGACTTCCAAATTTTCCTCCAGGCCTACTCCTTCCTGAAGTCTGGCTTTTTAAATCCAACTGCCTGCCTGATGTATTCATTTGGGGGCATGATGGACATCTCAAACTTAGGAAGTCCAAAACAGAATTCTTGATTTTCAGCTCTTCTCCCAAAATTTGTTATGTTTTTCCATATTTCTTTAAATTTTACTACCATCCTTCCAATTACTCAAAACAAACCTTAGAGGTATAATATCCTCTTCTTAGCTTACTTCTGCATCTAATCAACCATTTTTATCAACTTTACTGGATCTTTCCCTATTATATCTCAAATTGGTTTGTCTCCATCTTCACTCCTACCACTATTGCCCTGGCCATCATCATCTTTCACCTAGACTGCTCCAAAGGATCTCCAGCGGATCTTTGTGGCTCCCTATAATCCAGATGCCTCCCTGTTACACAAATCCCCTACCTGGATTCTCATAACCCTACAAGATCTGATCTCTGACTCTCGATCTCACCTCTTATCACTCTATCATTCATTATATTCCAACCATCCTTCTTAGGACCTCCAAGTTTCTTCCCGTCTTAGAATCTGATATTCCTGTACCAGGTTTTTGAAAGGCTTTCTATCATTCATGTTTCCATTGAAATGATACCATCTGAAAAATCAGTGTCCCACCACAGTCACTTTCTCACAACACTCTGTTTTGTTTTCACCAAAGCGGTCATCATGACCTAATGTTACATTTGTTGTTATTTGACTCCTCCATTCTCTCACATCCTCTTCTCACCTCAAACATAGCTCTATATGAGAAGGCACTTTTTAGGTCTTCTTCACTGTTGTATCTCCAGGTTCAAAAAATCAGTGCCTAGTACATGGTAGGCACTCACTAGATAGTTACTGAACGAATGAATGAATGAATGGAAATAAAGTATTTGATAAAGATGGGATTGACTTCAAATTAGAGAGAAAAAAATGGATTAGACAATAATTGAGATAAGCTGTGGAGGACGCAGTAAGAACATCTGAAAAATATTAGGAGAACTTTTCCTAGACTAACTCTTATTTGCTCAATCCAAATTCCCATTGTCCATGTAGAACTTGTGATTTCTCCTGTCCAATATGACTCAAATATACATCCTAAACCTATTCCTTACCTGTTTCTGTTTATTTGGCATGATCTCCTCCATGGTAATGGAGCAACCAATCATAGGTGCTTCCTTATCTGTGACACAGTCTATGTCCTTTTGACCAATAGCAAGCTTGGTCTTTATAAGCACAATGACGTGTGTGTGTGTGTGTGTGTGTGTGTGTGTGTGTGTGTGTGTGTGTATTGTTTAAATTACAAAGTTGCAGCTTGGAATTTATCTCAACCACACTGAGAAGCAGTTACCTTTGGAGTCAATAAACCAAATATATGAACCAATGCACAAGATGTCATCACAGCCAACACAATACCAAATCATATGAGCTAGCAGTTAGCTGGAGCTTGGGGAAAATTCTTGGAAAGATAGGAGCTTCACTTTTAACAGCAAAGGACAGTGGTTAGCATCAGAAGAGCCACAGGTGAGAAAAGCACTCAGTTTGATATCATTACCACACATAAGCAGTGCTTTGCTACTGTGTTATATATGCTTTTGTCTATTATAATAAACCTCCTTTCTTCTAAAAAATGAGGGTATTATCTCCCAATTTTGAAATCCTTGTGGTGTTAAATGACCCGCACAATTTTGGTTATGGGGAGCAGCCATTAAGAAGATAGAGCTAACTTTTAGCCCTCTGGTCACTGCAGGTGGAGGGTAGGAAATTAGAAATACGGTGGTTTCACACATGAAGCATAGAATATGCAAAACATATCCTAGATTCTATACCAAATAGCTTAACAAACATTGGCTATCAATGGGATTATAAAGGGAAGGACGAACATTATTTACAACAGACTTTATTTTCTTCATTTCTGTTTGGTTTGAATGTTTTATCAAACATGTTTTATATCTGAAATTATAATAGACAACACCCAAAAAGCTAAAAGACAAAAGTAGAGAAAATGGCCAAAATATACAGAAAAAAAAACCTTGGTATAAGTGTTTTCTCACAGAAATATAATCAAAGGCACAAATGCTGTAAACCAAATATGTATTTTTAAGTTTTCTGGTAGCCACACTTTAAAAAAGTAAGAGAAAACAGGAAAAGTTAATTTTAAGATATATATTTATTTAAAGCAATATATCCAAAATATTATTTCAACATATAATTAGCATAATAAATATTAATAACATATTTTACATTTTTTTTATTTTTTACTAAGTCTTCAAAATATGGGGTGAATTTTACACTCATAGCATATCTCAATAGAACAGGCCACATTTCAACTGAATCAAGAGCCACATACTGTCTACAGGAAATACATTTAACCCACAAAGATGCCTTCTGGCTGAAGGTCAAGGGATGGAAAACTATCATCCAGTCAAACGGAAGTCAAAAGAAAGCTGAGGTAGCTATATTATTTGCAGATAACATAAGCTTAAGCAAATAGAAAAAGCAAATATAACAATAGCAGACATAATAAAGGATAAAGATGGCCATTTTATAATGGTTAAAGGGAAGATTCAACAAGAAGATTTAACAATTCTTGATATCCATGCACCTGATACAGGAGAATGCAATTACTTAATCCAACCCTTGTGTAATCTAAACACCATGTTACACAACACTGCCATAGTAGCAGGGGACTTCAACACTCCACTGATTGATCTGGATAGATCCTCCAAACAGAAAATAAGCAAAGAAATAATGGACCTGAACAGAGCCCTGGATCAAAAAGATCTGACAGATCTCTATAGAGCATTCCATCCAAATAAACTTGAATTTACATTCTTCTCAGCAGCCCATGGATCATACTCCCAAATTGATCACATCCTAGGCTGCAAATCAGATCTAAAAAAATTCAAGAAAATAGAAATTATACCTTGTATCTTTTCTGACCATAATGGTATAAAATTACAGTTCAATTCCTATAGAAACACTCAATGCCTCACAAAATCATGGAAACTAAGCAATCTATCATTGAAAAATCTATTATTGGATTAAGGAAGAAATTCAGAAGGAAATCAAAAATTTCTTTGAACAAAATGATAACAGTGATACTTCTTACCAAAACCTGTGGAGTACAGCAAAAGCTTACCTGAGATTAAAACTGATAGCAATTAATGCTCACATCCAAAAAACAGAAAGCTTAGATACTGAAAACCTAATGAATAGGCTCAATGAATTGGAAAAAGAAGAGCAAACAATTTCCAATCCTAGTCAAAGAAAAGAAATAACAAAGATCAAAGCAGAACTTAATAAAATGGAGAACAAGAGAAGTATACTAAAGATCAACAAAACTAGAAGCTGGTTTTTCAAAAAGATAAACAAAGCTGATGGCCCTTTTGTTAGATTGATGAGAACTCAAAGGGAAAGGACTCTAATAAACTCAATAAGAAATGAAAAAGGAGAGATCACAACAGACACCACAGAAATACAAAACACTATGTTTGATTACTATAGAAATCTATATGCCCAAAAACTACATAATGAGGAAGATATGGACAAATTCCTGGATTCATACAAACTCCCTAAGTTCACCCAGGAGGTAACAGAATTCCTGAATAGACCAATCTCAAGTGCAGAAATTGGAGCAGTAATTAACAACCTCCCCAAATGGAAAAGATGAACAAAGATGAACTCATACCTATACTACAGGAATTATTCCACAATATTTAGAAGGATGATATCCTTCCTAACTCATTCTATGAAGCCAATAGTAATTTGATGCCAAAATCAGGAAAGGTCACAACAAAAAAAGAAAATTACAGACCAATATCCCTCATGAATAGATGCAAAAATTCTCAACAAAATTCTGCAAACAGAATTCAGCAACACATAAAAAAAAAATAATTCATCAGACGAGATGGGCTTCATTCCAGGGATGCAATGCTAGTTCAACATACGCAAGTCTATAAATGCAATTGGCCTCCTAAATAAAAACAAGAAGAAAGACCATATGATTGTCTCAATAGATGCAGTAAAAGCATTTGACAAAGTCCAACACACCTTTATGATAAAAACTCTTAACAAAATAGGCATAGATGGCTCATACCTTAAATTTATCAAATCCATCTATGACAAACTCACTGCTAATATCATTCTAAATGGGGAAAAATTGAAATCTTTTCCTCTTCAAACCAGAACTAGACAAGGATGCCCACTATCTCCTCTCCTGTTCAACATAGTGCTTGAAGTCCTAGTGATAGCAATCAGGCAAAAGAGGGGTATTAAGGGCATCCAAGTGGGGGGAGATGAAATCAAACTCTTGCTCTTTGCCGATGATATTATATTATACCTAGAAAACCCCATGAATCATCCAAGAGACTCCTATAGTTAATAAATGAATTTGGCAAAGTTTCAGGTTATAAAATAAATATACACAAATCAGAAGCATTCATATATGCCAAGAACCATCAAGTAGAAACTCAAATCAAAAACACAATACCTGAGATGCCCAGAAGAGGGCGGATGAGAAACACCACCAGACAGAGTGTCTCTGCAGAAAAGACAGATTCTAGCAGAAATTAGAAGAAAGAAGCAATAAATCGAGCCTACATTGGATGAGGGTCGGAAGGAGGAGTACCTGAGACCACGGGAGACTCCACAGGAGGAGGTCATGGAGGAGAACTGGAAGCTGGGACCCCAAGAGCAGCCCGGAGACCAGTGGGAAGTGAAGGTGGATTGACCGTTTCCCCGCCCCTGCATCCCGGACAGCTGGTGGGATCCCAGCGAGTGGAGAGACCTGTGGACACCAGCCCAGCGACAGTCGCTGCCAGTGAGCAGTAAGCCAGTAGCAGACATGGCACCAGGCTCCCAGATCCCTCTGGGCACCTCCATGTGCACAGACCCGAGCCACGCAGCAGACACCATATTGCCTCTTCCTCCCCTCTGCCGACCCTACCCGCGGCTGCCCAGAGAGACAATACAGCCACCAGTCGGAGGCACCTCCTGGGAAAGGAACCTTCACTGTTGGGACCCTACAGCTGACTAAGGGGAACTCAGACTGTGAGCTCCCTACCCGCAAGCCCTCCCAGGTGCTGCTGGCACAGTGTTCCCAGGAGAACGGTGCAGACTCAGAGGCTGAGTGACATAGACCCAGCTTGGGCTCCCTGTGGGTGAATTGGGACCGGAACTCCTCTCCCTGGTGGGGATACAGTTTGAACTCTGGGACACAGAGGTCGGACCTGCAGACCAGATCCCATGCACCAAGGTCTAGCATTGCCCGGGGCACAGAAGGAATATATATGAACAGCCTACTGAGGTGTGTGTGCCTTCAGGGGAAGATCAGAGTCCTAGAGGGAAAACCCTCCTCCCAAAAGGAGGCCATACGCCCAGCTCAGGTGGTGGTTCTGAGCAGGGATCCTCCCTGCTGGCATCACAATCTGGGGAAGCCTGGTAGCCTGTGGTCTGGCCTGCTGGAAGAGGACCAGGAGCAGCTGCAATGTTGGGGAGGGTGGAAAGAAGCGAGGCCCACTCCAGACTGCAGGTCTGAGACAGCCCCACCCCGACAAGCAGACTTTCTGACTGAGCGTGGCCATTCTAGCCCCGCCCTGACAGCTTTTCCTGGAAGCAGAGAACAGAACTTTGACCCCTCTGGCATTGGTAGTGCCACAAGGCAGGCTTACCCAACTCAGCTCTGCCCAGAACAAGAGCTGATAACTGGACACAAAAACAACAGCATAGCCTATTCCTCCAATCAAGCGCCACCTATTGACAGAGACGGCTTGCTGCACAGCCTCTTAACAGCACCCACTGACTCATTATACAGGGAGTGGTCGAATATCACACACAACACGACCTACCAGCTCAGAAACTAAACAAGGCGTGTGAATACCCAAACAAAAACCTAAAGGAAAGAAACAAAAACTGATCGACATGGGAAGAAATCAGCAAAGGAACTCAGGAAATATGAAGAAACAAACAGAAAACACACCCCCAAAGAGGAGCACCAGCCCCCTAGAAACACACACCAACCAAAATCAGGCAATCAAAATGGCAGAAGAGGAATTTCGTATGTGGATCATAAGAACACTCACCGAGCTGCAACAACAACTCAATAGCCAACACAAAGAAACCACAAAAAGCCTCCAGGACCTAGAAGAAAAGTTCACTAAAGAAATACACACGATGAAGAAAAGTTTAACCGAACTCCTGGAAATGAAGAATCAATTCAGGGAACTACAAAATACAGTGGAAAGTATCAAGAACAGGGTAGATCAAACAGAAGAAAGAATCTCAGAGCTTGAAGATAACACCCTCCAACTAAATAAAACCGTCACAGAGATAGAGCAGAGAAACAACAGAAAAGAGCAAAGCCTACAAGAGATGTAGGATTATGTGAAGAAACCTAATGTGAGGGTCATAGGGTTACCAGAAGGGGAAGAAGACAACACTCAAGGGTTGGACAAGCTATTTGAAGATATAATAGAGGAAAATTTCCCAGGCCTTGCTCAAAATCTCGATATACAAGTTCAAGAAGCTCAGATGACCCCTTGGAGATTCAAGGCAAACAAAAAGACACAACGACATGCACTCATCAGACTGACCAAAATATCAACTAAAGAGGCCCTTCTAAGAGCTGTAAGACAAAAGAAGCAAGTCACATACAAGGGAAAGCCAATTCGAATAACACCAGACTTCTCTAATGAGACTTTACAAGCAAGGAGAGACACTGGGGCACAATTCTCACTTTTTTGAAACAAAACAATGCGAGGCCTAGAATCTCTTTCCCTGCAAAATTAAGCTTCATATATGAAGGAGAAATAAAGACATTCTCAGACAAGCAAAGTCTTAGAGAATTCACCAAGACAAGACGAGCCCTACAAGAAGTACTCAAAACAACGTTACGCACGAAAACCATAATAAAATTCACGAATATAAAAACAACCAAAACCCAAAGATTAAAGGCCAGATAATACAATGGACTAAGAGAGAAATCAAAGCAACAACATCCAACCCAACAGAATGAACAGTAATCTATCTTACCTATCAGTTCTCTCCATAAATGTGAATGGCTTAAACTCCCCACTCAAGAGACATAGGCTGGCTGAATGGATAAGAAAACACAGGCCAAGTATATGCTGTCTTCAGGAAACACATCTAACCTGCAAGGATGCATATAGACTAAAAGTAAAAGGGTGGAGATCAGTATTCCAGGCAAGTGGAAGCCAAAAGAAGGCTGGCGTGGCAGTTCTAATTTCAGGCGATTTAGTTTTTAAACAAACAAAAGTAGTGAAAGACAAAAAGGGTCATTACATAATGCTGAAGGGCACAGTTCAACAAGAGGAGATAACAATTTTAAATATATATACACCCAACTTAGGTGCACCGAGTTTCATAAAGCAACCCTTACCGGATCTAAGCAAATGGATTAATAGCAACTCCATAATCACTGGAGATTTCAACACCCCACTGATGGCAAAAGACAGATCCTCCAAACAGAAAATTAATAAATAAATAATGAACTTAAACAAAACCCTGGAACAATGGGTTCTGAGTGACATCTACAGGACCTTCTACCCAAAATCCACTGAATATATGTTCTTCTCATCAGCTCACTGGACATTCTCTAAGATTGACCATATTCTAGGACAAAAGTAAATCTCAAGAAATTTAAAAAAATTAAAAATCATACCATGTACCTTCTCATATCACAATGGAATAAGGGTAGAAATCAACTCTAACAGGAACTCACATTTCTACACAAAAACATGGAAATTAAACAACCTCCTATTAAATAATTACCTCATAAATGAAGAAATCAACATGGAAATAAAAAATTCTATGAAGAAAATGACAATGGAGAGACAAGTTATCAACTCCTCTGGGACACAGCTAAAGCAGTTCTGAGAGGAAAGTTTATCTCCATAAATGCCTATAATCAAAAGACAAAAAGATCACGAGGAGAAAATCTAATGAAATGACTCAAAGAGCTGGAAAAAGAAGAACAGACCACACCAAACCCAGCAGAAGAAGTTAAATCAACAAGATCAAATCAGAACTAAACGAAATTGAAAACAGGGAAGCTATTCAGGAGATTAACAAAACAAAAAGTTGGTTCTTTGAAAAAATAAACAAAATTGACATGCCACTGGCTAAGCTAATGAAAAGCACAAAAGAGAAATCTCTAATAAGCTCCATCAGGAACAAAAAAGGAGATATCACAACTGATCCCAAAGAGATACAAGATATTATTTATGAGTACTATAAAATCTTTATTCACACAAATTGGAAAATTTGGAAATGGACAAATTTCTAGAAATACACAGCCTCCTTAGGCTCAACCAGGAAGAAATAGATTCCCTGAACAGACCAATCTCAACAGCTGAAATAGAAACAGCAATTAAAAATCTCCCTAAAAAGAAAAGTCCCGGTCCAGATGGTTTCACACCCGAATTTTACCACACTTACAAAGAAGAACTAGTATCAGTCTTGCAGAAACTATGCCACAACATCGAGAAGAACAGAAACCACCCCGACACCTTTTATGAAGTGAATATTACTCTGATACCAAAACCAGGAAAGGATGCAACAAAAAAAGAAAACTACAGACCAATATCCCGAATGAATATAGATGCAAAAATTTTCAACAAAATCTTAGTTAACCTAATCCAGAGGCTTATCAAAAAATAATCCATCATGACCAAGTGGGCTTCATCCCAGGGATGCAGGGATGGTTCAACATACGGAAATCTATAAATGCAATTCACCACATAAACAGAAGCAAAAACAAAGACCACATGATTCTTTCAATAGATGCAGAAAAAAGCTTTTGACAAAATTGAACACCCTTTCATGATACGAACACTTAAGAAAATAGGCATAGAAGGGACATACCTAAAAATGATACAAGCCATATATGACAGACCCATAGCCAACATCATACTGAATGGGGAAAAACTGAAATCATTCCCACTTAGAACTGGAACCAGACAAGGCTGCCCACTATCTCCACTTCTGTTCAACATAGTGCTGGAAGTCTTGGCTACAGCAATCAGACAGGAAAATGAAATTAAAGGTATCCAAATGGGGGCAGAAGAGATGAAACTTTCAGTGTTTGCTGATGAAATGATATTAAATATAGAAAACCCCAAAGATTCAACAAAGAAACTCCTGGAACTGATCAATGAATTTTGTAAAGTCAAAGGATACAAAATCAATGCACAGAAATCAGAGGCAGTCATATATGCCAACAACAATCTAATTGAGAACCAAATCAAAGACTCAATTCCCTTCACAATAGCAACAAAGAAATTAAAGTACCTAGGAATATACTTAACCAAGGAGGTAAAAGACCTCTACAGGGAGAACTATGAAGCACTGAGGAAGGAAATAGCAGAGGATGTAAATAGATAGTAATCTATACCATTCTCGTGGATCGGCAGACTCAAAATCATCAAAATGTCTATACTATCCATACTGATCTACAGATTCAATGCAATACCTATTAAAATCCCATCAGCATTCTTCACAGATATAGAAAAAATAATTTTACGCTTCGTATGGAACCAAAGAAGACCCCAAATATCAGAAGCAATTCTAGACAACAAAAGCAAAATGGGAGGCATTAATATACCAGATATCAAACTATACTACAAAGCTGTAGTAATTAAATCAATATGATAATGGCACACAAACAGAAATATTGACCAGTGCAACAGATGTGAGAATCCTGATATTAAACCATCCTGATATAGCCATCTAATCTTTGACAAAGCAGAGAAAAACATATGCTGGGGAAAAGAATCCCTTTTCAATAAATGGTGCTGGGAAAACTGGATAGCCACCTGTAGAAGGCTAAAACAGGACCCACACCTTTCACCTCTCACAAAAATAAACTCATGCTGGATAACAGGCTTACACCTAAGGTATGAAACTATTTGAATTCTAGAGGAAAATGTTGGAAACACTCTCCTAGACATCGGCCTAGGCAAAGAGTTTATGAAGAAGTCCCCAAAGGCAATCACACTAGCAACAAAAATAAATCAATGGGATTTGATCAAACTACAAAACTTCTGCACAGCCAAATAGTCATGAAAGTAAACAGACAACCTATAGAATGGGAGAAAATTTTTGCATCCTATGCATCCGATAAGGGACTGATAACTAGAATACACTTAGAACTCACGAAAATCAGGAAGAAAAAAATCAAATAACCCTATTAAAAAGTGGGCAAGGGACTTGAAGATAAACTTTTCTAAAGAAGACAGAAGAATGGCCAACAAACATATGAAAAATGCTAAACATCTCTAATCATCAGGGAAATGCAAATCAAAACCACAATGAGATATCACTTAACTCCAGTGAGAATGGCCTTTATCAAAAAGTCTCCAGACACTAAATTCTGGGGTGGATGTGGAAAGAGAGGAACACTCCTACACTGCTGGTGGGACTGCAAACTAGTTCAACCTCTGTGGAAAGCAATATGGAGATACCTTAAAGCGATACAAGTGAATCTACCATTTGATCCAGCAATCCCATTGCTGGGCATCTACCCAAATGATCCAATGACACTCTACAAAAAAGACACCTGCACTCGAATGTTTATAGCAGCACAATTCATAATTGCAAGGCTGTGGAAACAGCCCAAGTGCCCATCAATCCAAGAATGGATTAATAAAATATGGTATATGTATACCATGGAGTACTATTCAGCTCTAAGAAACAATAGTGATATAGCACATCTTATATTTTCCTGATTAGAGCTGGAACCCATACTATTAAGTGAAGTTTCCCAAGAATGGAAAAACAAGCACCACATATGCTCACCATCAAATTGGTATTAACTGAATAGCACTTAAGTGGTCACATAGGTACTACAGTAATAGGGTATTGGGCAGGTGGGATGGGGGAGGGTGGCGGGTATAGACATATATAATGAGTGAGATGTGCACCATCTGGGGGATGGTCATGCTGGATACTCAGACTTGTGGGGGCAAGGGGGAAATGGGCATTTATTGAAACCTTAAAGTCTGTACCTCCATAATATGCTGAAAAAAATGAAGAAAAAAAAAGACATTGTAATTGCAAGGAAGAAGTAAAAGTGTATTTGCAGATGATGTAATTTTTTACATAGCAAACCCATGGAATTTACAAATGAGCCTTTCTGTCTGAGTGTTACATGTGTGCCTGTCACATGCTCAGAAGGAATTATTGGCTCACGGTTTTTAAGAAACTTTGTGTTTAATCATTATTTGACCACTAAATAGAGCACAGACTCCATAAAAATGAAAAATACAGACTTTTTCAGATTTAGTTCAGAAAAGTTACTAGATAAAAAAAAATGTCAGAGGGTCACAATAACAAAACCTGGGGAGTAGAGAGAATTTAAATTTTAAAGTGTTCAGTTTCAAAAATAAATTATGAGGCATAAAAAGAATAAAGAAAATACAGTCCATACATAGGTAAAATCAGTTAGTAAAAAGATGTTCCTGAAGGAACCCTGACATTGGACTTACCAGACAAATATTCTAATTAAGCTATTTTAAAAAGTTATTATACAATTAATTGTGTAGGGTTCCATCCCTCTCAATGTTGTGGAATAATTTTTGAAGGATAGGCATCAGTTCTTCTTTGTAGGTGTAGTAAAATTTGGGTGTGAAACCATCTAGTCCAGGACTTTTCTTTTTAGGAAAGTTTTTAATTGCTGTTTCTATTTCTGCTCTTAATATTGGTCTGTTCAGGAATTCTATTTCTTCCTGGTTGAGACTAGCAAGGCTGTGTGTTTCTAGAAATTTTTCCATTTCCTCCTCAATTTCCAGTTTGTGTGCTTAAAGTTTTTTGTAGTATTCATAGATTAAATCTTGTATCTCCGTGGGATTAGTTATAATATCTCCTTTTTTGTTCCTGATGGAGCTTATTAGAGATTTCTCTTTTCTGCTTTTCGTTAGTCTAGCCAACAGCGTATTAATTTTATTTATTTTTTCGAATAACCAACTTTTTGTTTTATTAATCTTCTTTATAGTTTCCCTATTGTCAATTTCCTTTAGTTTTGATTTCATGTTGTTAATTTCACTTTTCATGCTGGGTTTAGGGATGGACTGTTCTTATTTTTCCAGCCAATTCATTTTATGAAGCCAATATCACTTTGATACCAAAGCCAGGAAAGGATGCAATAAAGAAAGAAAACTACAGAACAATATCACTTATGAATATAGATGCGAAAATTCTCAACAAAATCCTAGCTAACCAAATCAAGGTGCTTATCAAGAAAATAATCCATAACGACCAAATTGGCTTCATCCCAGGGATTCAGGGATGGTTCAGCATGCAAATCTATAAATCTAATTCACCGTATAAACAGAAGAAAAATCAAAGACCATACGATCCTTTCAATAGATGCAGAAAAAGCATTTGACAAAATTCAACTCCCTTTTATGATAAGAACACTTACAAAATAGGCATAGAAGGGGCTTACCTAAAAATGATATAAGCCATATATGACAGACCCACAGCCAACATCATACTGAATGTGGAAAAATCAAAAGCATTCCCACTTAGAACTGGACCAAGACAAGGTTGCCCACTATCTCTACTTCTATTCAACATAGTGCTGGAAGTCCTGGCTATAGCAACCAGACATGAAAGTGGAATTAAAGGTATCCAAATGGGGGCAGAAGAGATCAAACTTTCACTGTTTGCTGATGATATTATATTTAGAAAATCCCAAGGATTCAACCAAGAGACTCCTGGAATTGATAAATGAATTCAGTAAAGTCTCAGGATACAGAATCAATACACACAACCAGAAACATTCCTATACACCAATAACAGTCAAACTGAGAACCAAATCAAAGACTCAATACCTTCACAACAGCAACAAAGAAAATAAAGTACCTAGGAATATACTTAATTAAGGAGGTAAAAGACAGGGAGAACTATGAAACACTGAGGAAGGAAATAGCAGAGTACGTAAACAGATGGAAATACATACCATGCTCACGGGTCAGCAGACTCACCATTGTTAAAATGTCTATACTACCCAAACTGATATACAGATTCAATGCAATCCCTTTTAAAAACCCAACATCATTTTTCACAGATATAGATAAAAAATAATTTTACGCTTAGTTTGGAACCAGAGAAGACCCTGCATATCAAAAGCAATTCTAGGCAATCAAAACAAAATGGGAGGTATCAATATGCCATGTTTCAAACTATACTACAAAGCTGTAGTAATTAAATCAGCTTAGTAATGGCACAAAAACAGAGATATTGACCAGTGGAACAGAACTGAGAACCCTAATATAAAACCATCCTCATATAGCCATCTAATCTTCGACAAAGCAGACAAAAACATTCATTGGGGAAAAGAATCCTTATTCAATAAATAGTGCTGAGAAAACTGGATAGCCACATGTAGAAGGCTGAAGCAGGATCCACACCTTTCACCTCTCACAAAAATCAACTCACGCTGTATAACAGACTTAAACCTAAGGTATGAAATTATTAGAATTCTAGAGGTAAACATTGGAAACACTCCCCTAGACCTTGGACTAAGCAAAGAATTTATGAAGAAGACCCCAAAGGCAATCACGGCAGCAACAAAAATAAATAAATGGGACCTGATCAAACTAAAAACTTCTGCACAGCCAAAGAAACAGTCATGAAAGCAAACAGACAACCTAAAGAATGGGAGAAAATTTTTGCATCCTACACATCTGATAAGGGGCTGATAACTAGAATCTATTTAGAACTCATGAAAATCAGAAAGAAATAATCAAACAATCATATCCAATATTGGGCAAAGGACATGAACAGAAACTTTTTTAAAGTAGACAGAATAATGGCCAAGAAACAAATGAAAAAATGCTCAACATCTCTAGTCATCAAGGAAATGCAAATCAAAACCACAATGAGATATCACTTATCTCCTGTAAGAATAGTTGTTTTCAAAAAGTCCCAAAACAATAAATGTTGGCATGGATATGGAGAGATAGGAACACCCCTACACTGCTGATGGGACTGCAAACTAGTTCAACCTCTGTGGAAAGCAATATGGAGATATCTTAAAGTGATACAAGTAGATCTACCATTTGATCCAGGAATCCCACTACTGGGCATCTACCCAAAAGAACAAAGGACATTCTACAATAAAGACACCTGCAGTCAAATGTTTATAGCAACACAATTCACAATTGTAACGCTGTGGAAACAACCCAAGTGCCCATCAATATATGAGTGGATTAATAAAATGTGGTATATGTATATCATGGAGTACTATTCAGCTTTAAGAAACAATGGTGATATAGCACATCTTGTGTTTTCCTGGATAGATCTGGAAAACATGCTACTAAGTGAAGTTTCCCAAGAATGGAAAAACAAGCACCACATATACTCACCAGCAAATTGGTATTAACTGATCAGCACGTAAGTGGACATATAGGAATAACATTTATTGGGTGTTGGGCAGGTGGGAGGGGGGAAGGGGAGGGTATATACATACATGATGAATGAGATGTGCACTATCTGGGGGATGGTCATGCTTGGAGCTGTGCCTTGAGAGGAGAGGGGAGGCAAGAGCATTATACGTAACCTTAAAATTTGTACCCTGAAAATATTCTAAAATTAGAAAAATGTTATTTTAAATATATAAAAGAAACTAGGACAGTAAAGTATGAAAACAATGTTTCCCAAAATAAAAAAAATCAATAAAGACACAGTAATCATATATATATATATATATATATATATATATATATATATATATATATCCACATAGAAAATTTGGAGTTGACAATTATAATAACTGAAATTAAAATTCAATAGATGGAATTAATAGCACATTTGAAGACTCAGAAAACAAATCAGAGTTCAATATAGGTAAATTGAGATTGTATAGTCTGAGGAACAGAAATAAAAAAAAAATAATGGTTGCATACTTCCCAAATTTCTTTACAGAACCCTCAAAGTTGGGGAAAAAAAGAAATCCAGAGATGATAAACTCAGAGATCACGCCTAGATACATCATGTTAACATAATAATAAAAAGTTTGATACAGCTGATATCATGCAATGTATGATTTCTAACAATGAATTAAAGTTAAGAAACAATGACAGAAGAAAAGTAGGGAAGTTCACAAATATGTAGAAATTGAACAACACACTTTTAAATGAACAATGGGTTAAAGAAGAAATAACAAGTAAAATTAGAAAAAAAAAAAACAGATGAAGAACAAAACCCACAAAACTAATGGGATACAACTAAAGCAGCACTTAAAGTGAAATGTACAGCTGTTAAGCACCTATATTAGAAAAAAGTCAGAAATAACCAAATTTTCACCACCAGTACATAGAAGAACCACTTAAATTCAAGGCAAATGGAAGGAGGGAAATGATAAATATGAGAGTATAAATAAATAAATTGGAGAGTAGAAAACCTTAAAGAAAATCAACAAAATAAAATTATTTTGCATTTTGCAAAGATTGGCAAAATTGACAAACTTAGAGATACACTGAGAGAAAGAGAGGAAGAGGAAGAGGGAGAGAGACACACAGAGATAAAGACACGGGAGGGAGACTGAGAAGACTAAATTACTACAATCAGGAATAAAAGAGAGGATGTTCCTACTGAGATTACAAAAAAAAAAAAGGCATCATAAGGAAATACAATGTGCAATAGTATAACAACAAATTAGATAACCTACATGAAATGGGCAACTTCCTAGAAACAAAAACCAGCAAAGCTGATTAAAGAAGAAATAGAAAATCTGAATTATACCACAACTTTGGAAGTCAGGTTGTCAATTTCTTAAAAAAATAAAATAAATATACACATACTATATTCATACAAATGATCTAACCACTCTTAAATATTTAGCCCAGGGAAATGCAAATGTATGTCCACATAAAGACTTGTATATTAATGTTTATAGCAAATTTTAATAGCTGAAAAGTCGAAACAAACCAAATGTTCATCAATGAGTGGATGTGTTATATCATATTTCCTGCTAAGCAATAAAAATAATTAACCAGAGATCAGTGCTATAATGTAGAATAATCTGAAAATAATTATACTGAATGAGAAAAGATAGAGAAAAATGAGCATAATGCATGATTCCATTTATATAAATTTCTAAAGAATGCAAACTAATGACAACATATCAGCTCCTACCAGGAATTAAGGAGTGGGACAAGAATAATTGGCAGGAAGAAATTATAAAGATGCATTTCTTTGGGGTAATTGAATGCTTATTATTTTTTATTGTGGCAACAGTTATATATATATATATATATATCACAGCTTATCAAACTATACATTTTTATGTGAAGTTTATTGTGTAATATTTCTCTTATGCTTCAATAAAGCTGTTTGAAAAATCACATACACGTGATTCAATCAATAGCTATAAAAACCCTCATTTTCAAGTATACTTTTGGAGGAACCTCGTTAGTGTAATTGTCAGTACAGGGAACAAAAAGTGCCTCCACTCTATATTTCCGAGGGGGAAGAATTTTAAAGACGGTGAACAAAAATACTGCGCTGGCCTGTACAGGTCTTTCAAGAAAGTCTCCTCTGCCCTGGTAGAGGCAAGCAGGAGGATACCTGAAAAAGTCTTCTAAGGCTCCCAGGGGCTTTGGTGAGCCACTTCCTTTGCCCTCTAGAAGAGGACAGAATAAAACATAGGGGAATTGTGAGGACACAAGAGGGCACCACAATCAAGCAAATGATGGCTGCACACACACAATCAGAAGCAAATTGACAAGACAGATCAGACATAAGAAAATGGGACTGAAAAAATTTTGTAGAGACAAAGTAGTTTTGCAAAATTTTTAAAATTATGGTAAAACATATATAAAGTGCACAATTCAATTAATTTTTTAAAAATAAATATACAAATTAAATTATTATCTAGATTCAGATATAGCATATTATAAACATCCCCAAATCCTGGCCCACTTATAAATTGATGCATATTATAAGCACCCTATATTTGGGTCTGTTTGTAAAATAATTATAAATTTGTAAGTCTTACAAGTGGACAAATATATGACCAAAACCCAAAAGGAAACTTAGAGTATTAATAGGTAATTCACAGAAGAGGAAAAAAAAAAAAAAAAAAAAAGAAAAGAAAAGAAAATGGGACTGAAAATTAGCTTTCCAAAACAAAGTTCCAAATAAAAAAATTTTTGAGGGCATTCTTACAAACAGGTCCCTATTTTCCATACAAATGGGAGAGACCTCCCCAAATACCAAGACCCTCAGATGGCCACAGCATCTATAAGAGGCTACCCAAGACCCTCAAAAGGCCACAGCTTCTAACAGGCTAAGAGATCAGAAGGTCAAAAGGATGCTGTATGCACAGAAAACACTCATTACTAGAAGCATATTTTTCTCTACCATAAGCCAAGTTTCTAAGCACCATGTGTTAACAATGTCTGATAAAAATGGACTCAGAGATGACCCACTTCCCAAAAGGACTGTGCAGCCATGAGGGCACACATATGAGAGCAGCTACCTGGGATTTTCCCAGCAAAGCCACAGGGGTGGAGCTGCCTGAGGCTTCAGGAGTGGACCTCTTGCACCAGTGTGCCCAGTATGCAGGACATGCAGTCAAGGATTATTCAGAACTTTAAGGTTTAATGTCTGCCTTGTTGGGTTTTCAACTTTCATAAGGCCTGCCACCTATTTCTTTTGGCCAATTTCTCCCTTTTGGAATGAGTATATCTACTCTATGCCTGTACAAACATTGTAACTTGTAATTAAATAACTTGTTTGAATTTTAAAGGGCTATAGCTGGATAGAACTTGCCTTGAGTCTCAGATGAGGCTTTGGACATTGGACATTTCACTTGATGTTGGAACAAGTTAAGACTTTTGGGGACTATTGGGAAGTGGTAATTGTGTTTTGCAGTGTGAGAAGGACATGAGGTTTGGGAGGTCAGGGGCAGAAGGCTATGGGCTAGATATTTGATCCCTCCAAATCTCATGTTGAAATTTGATCACCAATGTTAGAGGTGGGGCTTAATGGGAGGTGTTTATGTCGCATGGACTGATCTCTCTTGCATGGCTTGGTGCCATACTCACAGTAATGGTTAAAGCCTTGTTCTATTAGTTCCTGGAGAGTTTCTTCAAGAGCTAGTTGTTAAAAAGAGCCTGGCACCTTCCTCTACCCTCTGTTGCCTCTACACTTGCTGTGTTATTTCTGCACAGGCCATCTTCCTTTTCCTTTCACTATGAGTAGAAGCAGACTGAAGCCCTCACCAGAAGCACCATCCTTCTCTTACAGCCTGCAAAATCATGAGTGAAATAAACATTTTTTTTCTTTATAAATTACCTAGCCTCAGATATTCCTTTATAACAACCCTAAAATTGACTAAGACAGATATTCAGCATTAGACTGTAGGCAGGCCCTCCAATTTTAGCCAATTGCTATGAAGCTTTTGCCTCAGTTGTTGGTTTGGTTAGTGACAGGCAAGCTGGGGGGCAGGTTGGCCACAGAATTTTCTGTTCATTTGAAACAGTCGCTAACTTGGAGGGGTAGGGCTTCCTGATTGAAAACCAATGAAGGTACCCATACCAGTAGTAATAATACCAGTTTTCCTCAGAATGATGCTCAATTGCACTTGAGGCTTTTGTTACTTGATGTTAATTTTTCTTTAGCATGTATTATTACCAAAGAGGGGCTATCTGATTTTTATAATTATGGGGAATGGTATTGGTTCTGTTATTGGATTTTCAGGCTGGCAGAGGGAAAATAACATGCCTGCTGCAATAAGATCTAAATTAATAGGCTATCATTTTTATGATCAGTCACAGAATATTCCTCCAGATTTCTGCAGATACTGCAAAAAACCCAGTCAGTGGAAAAACTCTTGTTCAGCCATTAAAAGAAAGAGAAACTCAAAAAAATCCCTCCCTAAAACCCAGTAGGTTTATTTTCCCCCTCCTGTGGATCAATACCCCATTGATTGATGGGGTCATCCAATCTTCATTTGCACCCCAGACCCCATTATTATACTTAAGACAGAGGATCAGGAACCAGATTTTCTAACTGATACTCGTATGATATTTTGTGCCATTCAATCAGTAGAATTACCTATGCCTCTCACCACTAATTATATTCAATCTACTGGAGTCTCTGGGTAGCCTATTTCACTACATCTCTTTCAGGTTACACCAATATCCCTAGGTCCCTTAACATCCACCATACCTTTCTAATTGTTGCTGAAAACTTGTCTACTTGTCTATGAGGCTGAATCAGAAAAATGAAGGAAAGCAATTTAGGGAAGAAGGAAAGAAAGTTAACTCTGCAGAGGAGGAAAAATGGTAGACATTCTCAACTCAAAATACAAATTTCCTAAACATAGGCAGAAATACAGAGCTTTAAAATAGAGGGTTTTCAGCTTCAGGTATTTAGCATGGTTAACTATTCTAATTGCCCCATCTCTGCCAAAGACAAAGCCTGTGAACTCTGCCAGCCACCCAGGTGGGAGGCTAGTACCACCTGGGTGTCTTAATAAAGGATGTGCCTCAGGGATGCAGGCCAAGCTGCAGTTCCCTCCAAAAAAGTTGGGGAAGTTTTAAAGAAACAGAAAATCTTTTATCTTTTTTTTTTTTTTTTCAGGCCCTTACCTCTGTTACATATTCCTCACTCTCAATATTTTCCTTCCATATATATTGGATAGTGATGACTCTTCTGTTACATATTCCTCCCTGTCAATTTTATCCTTCCATATATATTGGAGGAGGAGGGATGTAGTCTGTTAACTAATTATTGCTGAATTGGGGGTGATGTCTCAGATGGAAAGTTCATACTTATGTATGTCATTATAAATCTTTGGTAGTATATTTACACTAACAGATTAGTTGCCAAAATAAGTTATAAACAGAAACTGCAACAGTGAGGATTGATAAAACAAAATGAACTGTCACCTTGTACATGATGTCTGATACAGGACTGGGCAGTAAAACAATATGTAGGTGATTAGAGAGACCAGCTTCTGCAGATTCAGAAATCATGTACAGATGACAAATACGGATCAACAGAAGAGGTGATAGTCCAGGGAAATTTTCACTAGGGAGTTGCCTGTGCATCCTATACACAGAACAAATAGTCAAAGAAGGGTTATCAAGAAAAAAAATACATTAACATTTTCATTTCTCCCCTTCATTAAATGTTTACTTTAGATCAGCAAAGGCTGGACAGTCCACTGAGGGATTGGTTCTATTCTTCCATGGGACGTCTCTTTACTCTGGTATAATGTACCCAAGGTTTAATTTCTGACAATTTAAAAGGTGTGAGCTGTTAGAGGCACTTCATAGGGTCTTTTCTACTCCTTTGTTTCCATCTGAGCTGGAGATCTTGTGAAATGCCCAAGGATCCCTGGGCTCCTGTGTCCTGTTAACAATGGGGTTGTCTTTCTTGGCTGTGGAGCTTGTAGACATCCTTACTGTAGAAGGAGCTATTAAACTATCATCATAGCTGCCTGTCCATGACATCCATCACCAGCATTCCATTTTCAACTTGCTTGGCCTCTTTCCCTGGACTGCTGATGTCTGTCATCTGTTGTCCTCCAATGTTTCAAACATGCACAGGAACCCAGAAGGGGCCATGTTCCAGGCCAACAGCTACTGGTAGGAGCTCATCTTGGAGCTTTAGAGGTTCTCTCCATGCCCAGCCTAAGAAGATATCTACTAAACCATGTGAAAATGTCAAACATCAAAAGGGTTGGGCCCCCTACATGTTGGGCTCCTTGTGCAGTGGGTTGCCATTCTGTCCTTGGACCACCTCAAACACATAAACAGTTTGTTACACACAGGATCTTTCCAAATGTAGTCTTGCCAAATACATTAAGTCAAGCACATGAACAGTCTATAGTAAATGGGATTTTCCCAAATGAGGTTCTTCAAATCCATTAAAGCATCACACCTCTAATGTGTGTAGCTGCCTCAAAGAAGGCCAGACCAAAGTTTCAAGTAGGAGAATAAGTCTATGAGAAACTTGTATCCACTTACCTGTACCATCCCAAATGACACAGACTCCCAATCTTTAGCTTTAAATAGGATTTAAATCTAATTGTGGGATCAAGGTCTCAGGAAACAGATCCCCCCCGGTGGTGGCTTTCAGAAAACAGAACACCTCCAGTAGCCTTCTTAGCAGCAGTGTCAGTGCTGTACTTTTTTTTTTTTTTTTTTTTTTTTTTTTGCCATGTCGGCCAGGTGCTGGGGCTCAGCCATGGTATGAATCATGGTCATTATTTCAGTGCTATGCTTAATATTCTTATCTCCTGCTGTCAGTGATGCCTTTCAAACGACATGTATAATCATAAAAACATATAAATGTTCCCATTTTTCTTCTTTATAACTGCAACTCAGCTTCCTGGGCTGAAGTCCCAGTTGGCAGTGTCACTGCTGTGCTCACCGCACATCCAGTCCTTCATTCATGAAGCTGTTCCACCAGTGAGAAGTCTTGTTCTGGCATCAGCTGATCTGACAGAGTCATCCTTCCTAGAATACAGTCTCCAGAACCTTTAAACAGTCATGTTGCAAAGGCAAAAGGGAGCGGAATTGAGAATAGACACAGTCTTTAGCAACAATTTATCAAGGAGGTCATCTTCTGTAAATGTTGTTCAGTGGTTTTAAGATGTCTCTGGCCATGGGATGTTTCTCAGCAACTCTACTAAGACTCTAAGGCTCATTCCATGTTTTTCATATTATTTACAAGTCAGGAAAACCCAGAAGCTGTTCCCTTAAGGGCCTTATATATCATTCTGAAGTCTGGAATCCAGTTACCATTCCTAGGAGCTGCAGATAAGTTAATATAAGTTTACAAATCTGTCTGATTGCAGGTTCACAAATCCCCTACTAAGCTTTCATCAAACAGAGCAAAAGAGCCCTTCCTTTAAAACTCATCATTCATGCCCTACAGATTGTCTATAGCTGCCTCATTATTTTTTGGTCCCTTCCCCAAGGCTCTCTGCCTAGCTCACTGAGTGCTGGGCATATGGCTGATACATGAGACCATGCTTGGCATGGGGCTGTGGTGTGTGTGGGGGAAGGATCCCCTCACGGGACTGCTTCTGTCCACGCAAGTAGGCACCGATTGAATCCTCACTCTCAATTTCTCCCAGAGCTCGTGTGTAGATATTTACAGGCAAGGGGCGTTAGCCCCCTCCATTGTCATCTGAGTCATAGACTTAAAATAAAAACCAACTTTTTCTCTTCTGGAGGTTTTTTACTTTCTGGAGGGCATTGTAACTTTTGGACAAGGTCCTTTCTTATATTATTTCTTTTTACAAAAATCATGCATAATTTGTCCCCTACTGGCATTGATAAACAAATGCAGTAAAGTTTTAGGTTACAAAATCAATGTACACAAATTATTAGAATTCCTATACATTAACAACAGTCAGGTTGAGAATCAAATCAATGTCTCAATACATTTCACAATAGCAACAACAACAAAAAATAAATACCTAGAAATATACTTAACCAAGGAGGTGAAGGAGCAAGAGAAAAAAAATGGCGGAGTAAAGGTAACCTCCTGTATTACTGCACCCAGAGAAAGAGGCATAGATCTCAGTCTCCTACACATGAGTAGTACTCCCCCCTGCCAGAACAGTGTTGTGAATCTGCAGAGATTCAGCATGCAACACAAAAAACAGGAAAAAACAAGCTGAATGGAAGATAAGATCATGATCTCTGGAGAGTGCAAAGCAAAAAATTGAGCATAGAGCTCGGGATGGCTCCCCACCCAGCCAGCAAGTGAAGTGAGATCAGACCCACAGGAGAACTTCTTGCTTCCCCACTGACCTTCACACCACTCAGACAGGGACCTGCCTGAAGTTGGTGCAAAATCATGATGGAAGGTGTGGAGTTCTCTGGCGAGGGGACAATAGCAGAAAGCACCTTGAACTCCCTGCTCTGTGCCAAAACTGCACTGAGCAGGGAGGGATCCAGTCTGAGCTGCTGTGGGAGGTAGTTAGGAGACAAGTAACTTGCCTCTGGCATCCAGTGGGTCCACAACTATGGAGGTGTTCACTAAGTTGGGGGCTCTAAACTGGAACCACTTTGGGTGAATAGGTCTGCTCAGGGAGGATCAGTAAGAGTGAGAGCTATGGCTGAACAGGTGTGAGACTGTGGGAGGGCAACATAAAATTGACAATGAGGCATCCTATTGACCCAGCTTCCCAATCTGGCACCTGCCATCTCCTGAACAGTCGCCCCCAGTGCTGGTGCTCTGCAGGCAGGTGGCGGTGGCCATTGTTGGGGTCCACAGCCCAGTCACCATGGTGTGATACACTGTGTCGGGCAGACCCTTCCCCCAGTGCACAGACTCTCATGACAGGCTCTGCCCTTATACAATCTAAGATCCACTAGCCAGGCCTGTCTTGATGGATGAACTCTGAACACTTCCCTAGTCATGAGGAGGCTAATGTCTGGGAGACTTACAGCCACTGGGATGCAGGGGCACTGGGAAGACTGGGGAACTATCCCCTTCCTCTAACAAGCATCTTTTGTGCCAAAAGTGGTAGGCTCCACCCCTGGGGATATAGTGAGAAAAAAAAAAGCCACTTTGCCTCTGGACTAGGTTGAATTCACCAGGCCTTGGCACAAATCAGTAGCTGACAGCCCAATGATGTTTCTTTTCAGACTGATTTAGGTCACCCAGTAGATAAAAACACAGGGGCTGGATCTCCTCCCCTGGTCAGTTGTCAACAGTGAAGTCCATGGTCAAGGAACAAAAACCCCCACAAGAGGCAATAATAGACTCCACTAGTAACCCCTCCTATCAGGAGTAGCCTCCCAACTTTGGTGGAAGAGCTCCTCGCAACAGCAGATCAAGAAACCATAGATGTGCTCACACCCAGGCTGACTCATTCCTATAGCACCTAAGAAACTGTCACTATGGGCCTGTTACTTCCCAAATGAAAAACAATGGCTGATCCAGATGGGGAGGGCTAAGTAAAAGAAATCTGGAAGTATGAAGAATCAAATGGAAAGCAATCCCCAATGAATGTTACCAGCTCTCAAGCAATGGTCATTAACCAAATTCAGAACACTAAAATAACAGAAGACGAATTTTAAACATGGATTGAAAGAAACCTCAATGATATGCAAGAAAAAATAGATAACCAACACAAAGAAACCACAAAAAATATTCAGGACTTGGAAGAAAATTTCACTAAAGAAAGTGAAACATTAAAGAAAAATCAAAGTGAACTCCTGGAAATGAAGAATCTATTCAGGGAACTAGTAAACACAGTGCAAAGACTCAGGAACAGGGTAGATCAAACAGAACAAAGAATCTCAGAGATTGAAGATAACACCTTCAAATGAAATAAGTTAGTCACAGGGGTAGAGCAGAGAAATAAGACAAAAGAGCAAAGCCTACAAGAAATTTGGGATTATATGAAGAAACCTAACCTGAAGTTGTTATGTATTCCGGAAGGGAAAGAAGAAAATATGCAAGGGTTGTATAAGCTATTTGAAGATATAATTGAGGAAAATTTCCCAGGCATTGCTCAAAACCTAGATATCCAAGTACAAGAAGCTCAAAGGACCCCTGGGAGATTCAACACAAACCAGAAGACACCAAAACATGCAGTCATCAGACTGACCAAAATATCAACTAAAGAGACTCTTCTATGAGCTGTAAGGCGAAAGAAGCAAGTAACATACAAAGGAAAGCAGATTCAAGTAACGCCAGACTTCTCAATTGAAATGTTACAAGCAAAGAGAGATTGGGGCCCCATTCTCATTCTTCTGAAACAGAATAATGGCCAGCCTAGAATCTTGCACCCTGAAAAACTAAGTTTTTTATACAAAGGAGAAATAAAGACATTCTCAGATAAGCAAAGACTGATGGAATTCACCAAGACAAGAACAGCCCTCAAAGAAATACACAAAATAGTGCTACAAACAGATCATCATGATAAACACTCACAAATGTAAATTCACTCAAAAGCTAAAGATTAAAGGCCAGACACCACAATGGCTCAAGAGGGCAAACAAAGCAACAAAGTTCAACCCACAGAATGAAGAGAAATCTGCCCAACCTATCAGTTCTCTCAATAAATGTGAATGGCTTAAATTACCCACTCAAGAGACACAGGCTAGCTGAATGGATAAAATAAAAATACAAACCAAGTATCTGCTGTCTTCAGGAAACACACCTAACCTGAAAGAATTCATATAGACTAAAGGTAAATGAGTGGAGATCAGTATTTCAAGCAAATAGAAGTCAAAAGAAGGCTGTCATAGCAGTTTTAATTTCAGATAACTTAGTTTTTAAACGAAAAAAAGTAATGAAAGACAAAGAAGGTCATTATATAATGGTGAAGGGTACAGTTCAACAAGAAGACATAACAATTTCAAATATATATGCACCCACCTTAGGTGCACCCAAATTCAAAAAGCAAACCTTACTGGATCTAAGCAAATTGATAAACAGCAACTTCATAATAGTCGGAGATTTCAACACCCCACTGACTGCACAGAACAGATTCTCCAAACAGAAAATTAATAAAGAAATAATGGACTTAAACAAAACTCTAGAAGAATTGGGCCTCACTGACATTTACAGGACATTCTACAGAAAATCCACTGAATATATGCTCTTCTCATCAGCTCACAGGACATTCTCTAAGATTGACCATATCCTAGAACTCATAGCAACTCTCAAACAATTAAAAATTATAGAAAATATACCATGCATCTTCTCAGATCCCAGTGGAATAAAAGTATAAATCAACTCTAACAGAAAATCACATTTCTACACAAAAATGTGGAAATTAAACAACTTCTGCTGAACAATTACTTCCTAAATGAGGAAATCAAGATGGAAATAAAAAAATTCTTTGAACTTAATGACAAAGGATACAAATGTTATCAAATTCTTTGGGACACACCTAACGCAGTCCTAAGAGGATAGTTTATCTCCATAAATGCCTATATAAAAAAGTCAGAAAGATCACAAATATACAAGCTAATGAATTGACTCAAAGAGCTGGAAAAAGAAGAACATACCCCAAAACCAGCAGAAGAAGTGAAATTAACAACATCAAATCAGAACTAAATAAAATTGACAACAGGGAAACTATAGAGAAGGTTAATTAAACAAAAAGTTGGTTCTATGACTAAATAAACAAAATTGGCACACCTTTGGCAAGATTAATGAAAAGCAGAAAAGAGAAATCTCTAATAAGTTCCATCAGGAACAACAACAAAAAAAAGATATTACAACTGATGCCATGGACATACAAGATATAATCTAGAATACTTATAGCAGCACAATTCATAATTGCAAGGCTGTGGAAACAGCCCAAGTGCCCATCAATCCAAGAATGGATTAATAAAATGTGGTATATGTATACCATGGAGTACTATTCAGCTCTAAGAAACAATGGTGATACAGCACATCTTATATTTTCCTGGTTAGAGCTGGAACCCATACTACTAAGTGAAGTATCCCAAGAATGGAAAAACAAGCACCACATATACTCACCAGAAAACTGGTATTAACTGATTAGCACCTAAGTGGACACATAGGTACTACAGTAATAGGGTACTGGGCAGGGGGGCAGGGGGTGGGTATATACATACATAATGAATGAGATGTGCACCATCTGGGGGATGGTCATGCTGGAGACTCAGACTTGTGGGGGGAGGGGGGAAAGGGCATTTGTTGAAACCTTAAAATCTGTACCCTCGTAATATGCTGAAATAAAAAAAAAATTAAAAAAAAACATTAAAAAAAAACACCTTTAAGCACACAAACAGGAAAATGAGGAGGAAATGAACACATTTCTAAAAACACACAGCCTGTCTAGGCTCAACCAGGAAGAAATAGAATTCCTGAACAGACCAATATCAAGAGCAGAAATAGAAACAGCAATTAAAAACCTTCCTAAAAGGAAAAGTCCTGGACCAGATGGTTTCACACAGGAGTTTTACCACAACTACAAAGAAGAACTGGTGCCTATCCTTCAGAAATTATTCCACAACGTTGATAAGGATGGAATCCTACCCCATTCATATTATGAAGCCAACATCACTTTGATAACAAAGCCAATAAAGGATGCAACAAAGAAAGAAAACTACAGACCAATATCCCTTATGAATATAAATGCAAAAATTCTCAACAAAATCCTAGCTAACGAAATCCAGGTGCTTATCAAGAAAATGATCCATCGTGACCAAACTGGCTTCATTCCAGAGATGCAGGTTGGTTTAACATATATAAATCTATAAATGTAATCCATCACATAAACAGAAGCAAAAACAAGAACATATGATCCTTTCAATAGATGCAGAAAAAGCATTTGACAAAATTCAACACCCTTTTATGACAAGAACACTTAAGAAAATAGGCATAGAAGGGGCTTACCTAAAAATGATACAAGCCATGTATGACAGACCCACAGCCAACATCATATTGAATGGGGAAAAATTGGAAGCATCCCCACTTAGAACTGGAACAAGACAAGGTTGCCCACTATCTCCACTTCTCTTCAACATACTGCTGGAAGTCCTGCCTATAGCAATCAGGCATTTAAGTGGAATTAAATGCATCCAAATGGGGGCAGAAGAGATCAAACATTCACTCTTTGATGATGATATGATATTACATTCAGAAAATCCTAGGATTCAACCAAGAGACTCCTGAAATTGATAAATGAATTTAGTAATGTCTCAGAATACAAAATCAATACACACAAACCAGAGGCATTCCTATACACCAATAACAGTCAAACTGAGAACCAAATCAAAGACTCAATACCTTTACAATAGCAACAAAGAAAATAAAGTACTTAGGAATATACTTGACTAAGGAAGTAAAATACCTCTACAGGGAAAACTATGAAACTCTGAGGAAGGAAATATCAGAGGATGTAAACAGATGGAAATCCATACCATGCTTGTGGGTCAGCAGACTCAACATTGTTAAAATATTTATACTACCCATAGTGATCTACAGATTCAATGCAATTTCTATTAAAAACCCAACATTGTTTTTCACAGATATAGAAAAAATAATTTTATGCTTCATATGGAACCAGAGAAGACCCCGCATATTAAAAGCAACTCTATGCAATCAAAAAAATGGGAAGTATCAATTTGTCAGATTTCAAACTATACTACAAGGCTGTAGTAATTATATCAGCTTGTTATTGGCACAGAAACAGGGATATTGACCAGTGAAACAGAACTGAGAACCCAGATATAAAATCATCCTTGTATAGCCATCTAATCTTCAACAAAGCAGACAAAACCATACACTGGGGAAAACAATCCTTATTCAATAAATGGTGCTGGGAAAAGTGGATAGCCACCTGTATAAGACTGAAGCAAGATCCATACCTTTCATCTCTCACAAAAGTCAACTCACGCTGTATAACAGATTTAAACCTAAGGTATGAAAGCATTTGAATTCTAGAGGAAAACGTTGGATATACTCTTTTAGAAATTGGCACAGGAAAAAAAAAATTATGAAGAAGACCCTAAGGCTATCACAGCAACAACAAAAATAAATAAATGGGACCTGATCAAACTAAAAAGCTTCTTCATAGACAAAGAAACAGTCACAAGAGCAAATAGGCAACCCACAGAATGGGAAAATTTTTTCACATGTTACACATTCTATAAAGGTCTGATAACTAGAGTCTATTTAGAACTCATGAAAGTCAGCAAGAAAAAAATCAAACAACTCTACCAAAAGTTGGCAAAGGACATAAACAGAAACTTTTCAAAGAAGACAGAATAATGGCCAACAAACATAAGACAAAATGGTCAACATCTCTAATCATCAGGGAAATGCAAATCAAAACTGCAATGAGATATCACTTATCTCCAGTAAGAAAGTCCTTTATCTAAGTTCCAAAACAATAAATGTTTGCATGGATGCAGAGAGATAGGAACACTCCTACACTGCTTGTGGGACTGAAAACTAGTTTAACCTCTGTGGAAAGCAGTATGGATATACCTTAAAGTGATACATGTAGGTCTATCATTTGATCCAGCAATCCCACTACTGGGCTTCTACCCAAAAGAACAAATGGCACTCTACAAAAAGACATCTTCACTTGAATGTTTATAGCAGCAAAATTCACAATTGAAAAGTTGTGGAAACAACCCAAGTGCCCATCAATACATGAGTGGACTAATAAAATGTGTTGTATGTATACCATGAATTATTATTCAGCTTTAAGAAACAATGGTGATATAGAGCCTCTTGTATTTTCCTGGATTGACCTGGAACCCATTCTACTAAGTGAAGTATCCAAGGAATGTAAAAACAAGCACCACTTGTACTTAGCAGCAAATTTGTATTAACTGATCAACTCCTAAGTGGCCATATAGGAATAACATTGATTGGGTGTTGGGCCGCTGGGAGGGAGGAAGAGAGGCTGGGTATATACTTACATTATGACTGGATGTGCACAGTCTGGGGGATGGCCACGTTTGAAGCTCTGACTCAAAGGGCGAGGGGGACAAGGGAAATGTACATGACTTTAACATGTATACCCCCATAATATGTTGAAATAAAAAAAATTAATAAAAGCTTTGAGCAATTAAAAAAAAAAGAGGTGAAGGAACTCTACAGGGAAACTATGAAACACTGAGGAAGGAAATTTCAGAAGATGTAAACAAATGGAAAAGCACATTTTGCCCATGGGTAGGAAGAATCAATATTGTTAAAACATCTATACTACTCAAAGTAATTTACAGATTCAATGCAATTCCAATTAGAATAACAAAATCATTTCCACAAATCTAGAAAAAAAATAATTTTTTGCTTCATATGGGACCAGAAAAAATACCCACAAAGACAAGGCATCCTAAAGTAAAAAGAACCAACCAGAAGATATCACCTTACCAACCTTCTAGCTGTACTACAAAGCTATAATAACCAAGAAAGCATGATACTAGCACAAGAACACAGACCTAGATCTGTGGATCAGAACAGAGAAACCAGATATAAAACCATTCAAACATTGCCAACTGATCTTTGATGAAGCAGACGAAAACATACACTGGAGAAAAGAGTCCTTATTCAATAAATGGTGCTTGGAAAATTGGACAGTCGCATGTAAAAGACTAAAACAGGATTCTCACCCCTCACTGCTCACTAAACTTAATTCATGATGGATAACAGACTTAAGTCTAAGTCATGAAACTATAAGAATTCCAGAAAAAAAATGTTGGAAAAACTCTTATAGACATCAGCCCAGGCAAAAAAAAGATATGTAGAAGACTCAAAAAGCAATGAAAGCGTGGTTGCGGAGAGAGAGGAACACTCCTACACTGCTGGTGGGACTGCAAACTAGTTCAACCTCTGTGGAAAGCAATATGGAGATACCTTAAAGTGATACAAGTGAATCTACCATTTGATCCAGCAATCCCATTGCTGGGCATCTACCCAAATGATCCAGTGACACTCTACAAAAAAGACACCTGCACTCGAATGTTTATAGCAGCACAATTCATAATTGCAAGGCTGTGGAAACAGCCCAAGTGCCCATCAATCCAAGAATGGATTAATAAAATGTGGTATATGTCCACCATGGAGTACTATTCAGCTCTAAGAAACAATGGTGATATAGCACACCTTATATTTTCCTGGTTAGAGCTGGAACCCATACTACTAAGTGAAGTATCCCAAGAATGGAAAAACAAGCACCAGATATATTCTCCAGCAAACTGGTATTAACTGAGTAGCACCTAAGTAGACACATAGGTGCTACAGTAATAGGGTATTGGGCAGGTGGGAGGGGGGAGGGGGGCGGGTATATACATACATAGTGAGTGAGATGTGCACCATCTGGGGGATGGTCATGATGGAGACTCAGACTTTTGGGGGGAGGGGGGGAATGGGCATTTATTGAAACCTTAAAATCTGTACCCCCATAATATGCCAAAATAAAAAAAAAAAAAAAAAAAAAAAGCAATGAAAGTAACAATAGTAATAAGAAAATGGGACTTGGTCAAATTAAAAAGCTTCTTCAAAGCCAAGGAAACAAGCAATAGAGTGAATAGACAACCTACAGAATGGGAAAAAATATTTGTATGCTATACAACTGACAAAGGGCTTATAACCAGATTCTACAAACAACAGAAGCAAATCAGCATAAAACCAAACACACACACACACACACACACACACACACACACACTTTTCAAAAGAAGATATATTAATGGATAACAAATATATGGAAAAAATGCTCTACATTTCTAATCATCAAGAAAATGCAAATCAAAATCACAATGATATATCACCTAACTACTGTGAGAATGGCTCTTATTAAAAAAATACAAAATAAAAAATGCTCATGAGAGA
The DNA here is from genome assembly GCF_040939455.1 of Microcebus murinus. Lineage (NCBI taxonomy): Eukaryota > Metazoa > Chordata > Mammalia > Primates > Cheirogaleidae > Microcebus > Microcebus murinus. Next base: position 20,001,257 of record NC_134110.1, read on the forward strand.
TAGGAATGCTTCTACACTGTTGGTGGGACTGCAAACTAGTACAATCTCTATGGAAAGTAGTATGGAGATAAAACACTTCCTTATTTTTTCTGGGATTTTTTCCATAACCCATATTCAGTGCTGTCTTGGGTTTTGCCCCTTGAATACTCACCACATTAGCTATTTCCTAAGTCCTTTAAGCATTTACTTCATGCATTTAACCTGTTTATGGATAAAAAATATTAGCCTGACAAAAGTAATTCATCTGTCTAGAAATCAAAATTTAAGCATGCTTTATTTGTGTAAAATACATCAATATGAATATGACAAAATAGGAATATAACTGTTAACCACACTAAAAAGTAAATGTAGCAGAATGCTTGACATTTGTACAAAGGCACCGAGATTTGTTGAAATTTTCAGTGTTTGATTACAATATAGAGAAATCAATATAATTTTATAATCAGAGCAACTTTCATGATCTTAAAACTGAGTAGTTGGAGGAGGATTTACACTAACTTTTTACGTTCCTATTGAAATTAAAAGGCACATCTAAGTAACTTTATTGTTATTTAGTTGTTCACTCAGGGTTACAAGATGTGTATTCCTCCAAATAGTCCAAACTCTCCCAGGATGAGCTAAAGGAGTCCTGCTCCAGCCAGACTCCATCAGCTACCATAAGTGATGAGGGCAGAAAAATACTGCACAATGGTGCCTACAACTGACTTCTGAACTACAAATGGAGAAATCTCTTTAAGTTTCAAAATATAAATCTGTTTATCCATTAGTATGGGACAATAGATATTCATTCACAACCTCTCATGCTCCAGTAACTTCCAAGTACGCCATATTACAGTTATGTTCAGACGGCAGAAAATGGGGATTAATAAGATAAAGTCTTTAGCTGTAGGATTCTTAGGATGGTTCTAAAATACAAAAGACAAATATAGATATCTTAAATACTGGCCCTTTTACAGGCACTGTTCCAATCATTTTATATGAATTATCTCATTTAATACTCACAGAAAGCCTTGTGAACTAGTCACTATTATTATTATTGTTATTATTTGGTTATTTGTCAGTTGAGGTAAAAGAGAGCAATTAACTTGCAAAAAGGGAGATGTCAGTGAGTGGTGGATTAAGGATTTCAACCCATGATAACTGATCTAGACTCTCAAATTTAATCCCGGCTGCGCTTGCCGCGCCTGCACCTGCATTAGCACTCTTGTTGGTGCCTGTGTCTACCCCACACCCAAGGCCTGTCCTTGTTCCGCATTCACCCACCACCAACACCGGCGCCGTTCCCACCCCCATCAGTAGGGCCTAAATTAGATCGGGAGCATCTGTGTATGTTGAGAAGGAAATTGCTTTCAGACAATTCTGAGTCCTTCAAATATGAACATATTAACTCTGTGGGGCTGGGTCCAGTATGCTTTTTGGAATAAAAGAGTGCAGGACATGCAGGCATTTTTTTATGCACCCCTTCTGTCCACTTCTGAACCTATTATCTGCCTCTTGGGCCATTGTTAAGCTGCCCAGACTGTGCCTCAGCTCTGCAGTGCTGTCAGACTCCATCTCTTTTCACTGTGTGCCTAGTAAATTGCATGCTCAGCATAGGCTGCTCAGCTGGAACTTTAATTCCTTTCATCTCACTTGGACCCCTAAATGCTGATCTGGCAGGAGATCCTGGGCTGCCCTGCAGACTGGTGTGTGCTCAAGAAAGTCTTAACCAAGACCCAGCCCTTGAGATGCTCAGGATTTTGAAAATAACACTCTGATGAGCCAAATAACTAAATAAATGATCAGATGTGTATATTGAGAGACTGTGGAAACATTATCAATGCTCAAAAAAAAAAAAATAGGGCAGGAATATGGACAAAGGCAGTCAGAGAAAATCTGTCTTAAGAAAGAGACTTGGCCAGAATGGTAAATAGTAATTTATTTCTCTGAAGATGCACTGCCCAATATTTCTTATTATTTAATTTTATATGATATCTGAAATCATGGCATATAATTTTAGTTTATAATAGTCAATAATGAAAATTGTTATAATAAAACATAGATATAGTCACCATGAGATGGTAAGACATGAACACGATTGTTAGCAACACAAGTGGGCAATTGGAAGGAAATGCTGCCCTGTCCTAGCTGCATAGTCTTGGGCAGGTCAGAGAATATTCTACTTTTCAGTTTCCTTATGTTAGGAGAAGAGATGATAAAACAAAATACAGAGATTCACTCTTCAATACAGTAACCACTAGTCCTATGAGGCTACTTAATTTAACTTTATAAGTTAGAATATAGGTAGCCTCATTTGAAGTACTCAAGAACCACAAAGGCTACTGGCTAACATATTGTACAGTACATGTACAAATTCTTGGCAGAAAATATCTTCTGAAAGATAATGATGTCTAAAAAGTGTTGAATATGATTTAGACATAGCATTGAGAACATATTAAACAAATAACATTATTAAACAAATAATAGCTCTATATTCAGCATTCTTACATAAGTCTGAGATCTATGTTGCATGTCCTTTTTCTGTAAAAATCATTGCGTCTATCAAAGGAATCCTCATTAACCACACATTTAGAAGAGGAAAGAAAATACAAGTAAGTGAGACTTTGGAAGTCTGACTTCCTGCCATCAAAAATACAAAATACTCTGTAATGGAGGAAAACCAAAAAGTCAACAATATTGCCTAGATTCATGATGGAAAATCACTAACATTTACAAATGATTATCACATTAGGAAAAGGTTACCCTTTAAAAACACTGAAACTTCTACTACCTAATCATGAATTATTCCACAATTTATTTAGGTCTGATTACAAAAAGGCAATTTTAATTTTATTGTACAATCTTAATTAATTTAATTTCTAGCATAGTTAACTTTAAATGTACCTAAAATGTTATTAATTTAAAGTGTTTATTTCAAGTGTCTTTGGTGATAGAGAAATACAACTAATTTTTGGAATACTACACTCCTGACAGCTGCATTGCTAAAAGAACTTATTAAATCTAATAGTTTATCTGTAAGTTATTTGCTGCTGCTTTCCATTGATAATTCCTTTACAAATTATAACTTCTTTTATTTCTTTGTTTGCCCTATTGCATGTACTAGCCAAGACTTACAATAAGAAACATAGTATTTTTTTTCCATTTTATTGATTTCAGAGGGAAAGGTTTAAAAGCTTTTATGTAGATATTCATTTTAATTGCAGATGTAGTTTGATTAATAGATCCATATTCATATTCCTTATTTCTGCTCCCATTATTTTTGTTAACAGATGCATTTCTAGGCATATATCCATTTGATATACATATTCAAGTTTAATGTCCTAACCATGTTTCTTACATCCTCTAATAATTTTGAATGATTGGTATTAATGTAGTGATACCACTTTTTAAATTTCTGATCTTGATTAATTGATATTTCTTCATTCTTCCCTTGATAAGTTTCACCAGAAATATATCAGTTTTAATAATCCTTTCAAAAGATTTTACCTGAATTGTTCCCCTTATTTCATGTTTTTTTTTAATTCATTGCTTTTCTTGTCTTCATTGTTTATTTCACTCTTCTTCCTTTGCTTTCACCTATTTAATTAGGATATAATATGTTGACTCAGATGATTATATCCTAAATATGCAGAAGTTTTCCACTTTTAAAACATAACCCTAGGCTATAAAATTCCTTCTAAAAATCTTTCATAGCAATAAAACATCAAATAATGTATAAAATGATGATATATCAGAGCACAGAAAGGTTTACTCTTAAAAAGAATGGTTAGGCAAATATTAGAAATTCCATTGGTGAAAATAATTGCATTAAGATAATAAAAGAGGGCAACATGATTATACCCCAGAAATGCATAAAACAGCATGATGAAATTCAGTCTACTGTTTGATAAGTAATGTTAGTAAGGTAGGAAGACAATAATAAAATTAGTGCATTAAATATATCTGCAAAAATGACAAAAATACTCACACGTGCAAATTACAAAGCATCTCTCGTGGGCAGTATGACAGAGAATATGTTAGGAAAGGCTGTCCTGCCACAACACAGCACAGATCTGGGTGAATGGAAAGGAAACAAAGGGCCTCCATGAATTAAACCAGCAAAGAAAATAAAAGCTCTGGTCACACAGAGGACAGTGGCTTATTAAAGCAGCATTAGGGCTGGATGAATTCTGGGGTTTCTGCACAGTGGGAAAGTGAGCATTAGAAATCACAATGAAGAAAGACATCTGAAAAGTGCCAGCAGCCTATGAACAGAAGAGAACCCTGTTAATGACTTGGTGAAAAGCATATTCAATGTAAGCCCATAGACTTTCCAGAAAATAAAAACCAAAAGAAACAATGTCTTCTCAACAGAACAAATTGAAAAAAACCTTCCGGAGGCGACAGTCATGAAATAAAATAAAGAAATAAATTGAAATTTCAAAAATAAAGGAAGTGGAAGATGGAGATAACAGAAAGGAAGTTATAAAATTCATGAATGAAACGTCTCAGAATCTACAATGTGACGTTTAAGCATAGCAAAAAAGCAAGGATTATGCTTTTTTAAACAAATAGAAAAAAATCATTAAATATATGCGATAGAAACTCGATGAGATGAAATCATAACCTTATCTTCCACAAGAATTGGTGTGAGAAGGGTAATTAGGGACCACCAGAATGCAGTGGAGTATAGCCAGAAGCCAGACAAAAGGAGCTGGATAGGTCCCTGCGTGTGTGAACAAAACAGATGTTAGGTTGAACATCCGCCATATTGGACGGGAAGAATAGAGTAGTTGCTCCCACAGGAAGTGTCCGCTGCACTGCCTGGTGAGGAATTAAGTAGGAACAAAGAGAGTGTACGCGACAGCCAGGACAAGGAAAAAACGATGCACACTTCCTGTAAAGACGTCGAAGTACCAGGCTGGAACTCCGGGACACAAGCTCTACAAAATAAGATACCAGAGAGGTTGAAGCAGGGTTTTGGGAAGGCAGAACAGCCATGAAACCGTTTGTACCTCTCTCAGACGCCCACGTTGCATCTGGGGCCCAGGCTGGGTCCAGGGCAGCAATTGGTGGGGGACCTGGGCCTCGCCTATCCGTGCGTGAGGCCTCCGAGGAGTTCGTGGCTTCAGACTCGCGCTCCCTACGTGCTGCTGAGTGTTTTCATCCCATCCGTTTGTCTGAGGCCGGGCCCGAGCTCCACCCATCAGACGTGAGGCCTAGTGGAGCCCTATTAGGGTCAAGACACATTGGCCAGCTGCAGCAAAGCAATGAGAACTGGAGAAAGGAAGTCATCTGCAGGTATTATGTTCATGGGAAGTGCAAGGAGGGGGAGAACTGTCGCTACTCTCATGACCTTTCTGGTCTGCAGATGGCTGGTAAGGCCGGCACTGAGCATGCTCAGGTCTCTGCAGACAGTGGCCCTGGCGCTGCTGCGCAGATGGAGCCCCTGGCTCAGGGAGGGGCGGCAGCACCCCCTGCTGCATCCTCTGGCTCCTTGCCTGTGATTGGCTCGGCTGCTGAAAGGGGTTTCCATGGCGCCGGTACAGACAATGCACGTCATGGAGCCCCCGGAGGAGCAGGTCCAGAAGGCTGGGAAGATGCTGTGGAGTTTTATCCTGGGCAGCCCTACCAGGGCCGCTCGCTCCTGTCTGCCCCAGAGGCTCCTGGACAGAGCGAGGTGACTGAGAGGGAACAGATGGCTGTTGTCCTGTGGCAACCACTTTGCCGCTATGCTGCCAGGGGAGCATGCTTTATTGGGGAGAGCTGTAAGTACCGCCATGGAGACGTATGCAACACTTGTAGGCTGCCGGTCTTGCACCTCACGGATTCTGCCAAGAGAGAAGAGCATAAGAGGGCCTGCTTTGAAGCATATGAGAAAAGTATGGAACTGGTTGTGGTGAAGCGCAGTGTGGACAAGGTGTGTGGCATCTGCATGGAGGTTGTCTATGAGAAAGCCAGCCTTGCCAGCCGCCGCTTTGGCATTCTTTCCAACTGCAACCACACCTTCTGTCTGCCCTGTATCCGCAGGTGGAGAAATGCGGTTGAGTTTGAGAATAGGATCATCAAGTCCTGCCCACAGTGCAGGGTCTACTCCAGGCTTGTCATTCCCAGTGAATACTGGGTGGAGGATGAGGAAGAGAAGCAGGCACTTATTCAGCAGTATAAGGAAGCAGTGAGCAAGACAGACTGCATGTATTTTGCTAAAGGCAAGGGGCACTGCCCATACGGAGAGAAATGTTTTTACAAGCATGCATTCCCTGAAAGCCCTGGAGAGGAGCCTCCTAGGCGACGTGGTGGTTCATCCTGCGTATACTGGGTTCAACCTTCGGAGCCTGTGCAAGTGGTAGCGAGCAACATGCTCCCTAAAAGCAATGAAAATGAGTTTGAATCACTTCAGCTGGCCACTCTGTTGTTTAAGATATTTCTTTCACTAAGAGATGAGTTCAACTTCGCTGAGGATGAGTGGGTTTTGGTTCAGGTTGAGGTGGAAGATTGTTTCGATTGGTATCTGTAGCATCCTGCTGTGCCATGTGATCTAGTCTATTGAGGTTCTGTTTTCTGCTGTTGCCTGTTTTCCCTATATTGGCACACCTATAGCTTTCAGTGGCTGTTGAGGCAATTCTTATGCAGTATTTCTCCCAATTTTATTGTCTCTTCTCCAAATCCCTCCTTCTAGGATTTGGTATTTCCCTGGGTTAAAAAATATTTCCTTGAAGTTATTGTTCTGGTGGCATTGATATTATGCGCAGTTTATGGTTTATTTTGTCATTACTGTTTTCAGCAGGCTCAGCTCAATTATAGTCTAGTGTTTACACGTAATTTCCACAATCATTTTGAAGTTCCTCAAGTGTAAATGTGACAGGGTGAAAGGAGAACTTTTAGTTGAATTAGCTTTGTGCTACAACAGCCTTAACAAATGGACCTTCACAGGGTCATGCAGCTGCTCATGTGTTTGTTTACAATCTGTTCTTGCCTTCATTCTCTTTCAAGTGCACTTGTCAGCCTGTGGTGATTTTGTGATTTTGCATTTTACTTGACCAAAACCAAGTGTATATGTTTACATGTTTTTATCCTGTTTACCTTGACGTGAAATTATTTGTATTTGGAAGCATATATTTAAGAGTGATATATATAATATGTATTCATATATATGCATAAAAGTTATGTATTGGAAAACATATATATATATAAAAGAATACGCACCATAATATAATGTGTATGCTTGTGTAATAAAATAAATATACAGTTGAAATCTGAGCATCAAAGCCTGACAGAATTGGCTGTTGTGTGAGTGTGAGTTATGAGAATAAGCCATCTGTCTCTTGCACAGGTGTCAGTGATTAGCATCTGATGAAAAGGATGATTCAAGGGGGTCTGGCCAAATGCAACAAAGATCTTAAGCAGCTAACAAAACATGGCATTGGTAATTGTTATGATGTCATTAAGAGCCTCATTGTTTCTATTGTAAATACAGAAATGTGTGTTCCTATGCGGTTTAGCTGTGAATGAATGAAACAAGGAATGGAGCTGAAATAGTATATTTCCAGAGCACTTGCACTTACTATGCTCACTGGAAGCAGGTGGACTGGAGGAATATAGCTGTTGGAGAAACATCCATCTGTGGCCTTTAAATATGGATGGTTCAAACAAATGGGACATACTTGGAGATAAAAACATTCTCACACAACTGGGGAGCCTTGGTGCTCTCATCTATAGGTTTCCAGCTCAGTGGTTTTTTTTAGTTTGCTGCTCAGAATGTTCTCTAGCCTCCTATAATTTTACACTTCCTCTCCTTTCTTCTATGATTGCTGATTCTCTGAGTAAGAACCTCAGTCTGTTTGGCTGGGATTTTTTCCATATTACTTCTTTCTTTATTTCTCTTAATAAAATAATTCACCAGTCTGGAGACCCGCAATGCCTGAGTATCACAGACATATAAGGAGACTGATTCCAAATGAATTCCAAACATCTGAGGCCCCTTCCTCACAGTAATAAAGGGGGAAGATATGTTAGATTTAAGAAAACAACCAAATAATTGGACCAGATGGGGCACTCAAAGACTGTGCTGACACCAAAGTCTTAAAAATACAAACTTCTGCAGTGGCTAATCTGTAGGGAAGAGGTTTTTAAGCTGAGTATTTAAAACTGGAAATTTCTCTGGATGTATACTAATGAGCACGATGAAATAACATGTTTTTATTGGCATAATATCTTGAACCAGACAATCATAAAGTTCAGGAGATACAGTGGGGCAAGGAGCAGCAGAAAATAAAGTGTTCTTGGGAGAAAAAATATAGTTGGAGTCCTGCCTCTGCATCTTACCAACTATACAGTCTTGAAGGCCAAGCAAATTATTTTCCATACCTCAGTCTCTTCATATGAGAAATGGGTATAATATCACCTGATCTTTTAGAATTATTATGAAAGATCAAATGCAGTCTAGACAAAAGACCTAGAAACACTTTGTCTTTTAAGTGTCATGTATAAAAGTATGATTTTTGTGCATGTTTGTAGACAGGAAAATCACTTGGATGGGAACTAATCACAAAGATTTTCTTTTCAAGAATCTCTGGAACTTGTGTTAACATAACATTATTTTATGATTATTTTTGTAGATAATGTTCATAGTTCCCTCACATTTATAACTTTAAAATAACTGAGTATTTTTTTCAGAAAAAAATTGTTCAATTACAACTAAAAATATGCTTTTTTTAAAAAAGTGGGATTCCTAGTTCCCTTATGAGCTCATTCAGAAAGATGTCAACTAGAGATGTCACTGTCATCAAGGTTGGTTTCCAAGGTCTTTTCTATGAATGCAGTTGGGCCATCCCTGCTGCAGTCAGGAACAAAGAAGCTCTTGCCACACAAAGTATTTCTTTGTGAGTTATTCATAATGTGTGCAGGTCTCCACCCCAACAAGGACTCAGGGATTCAATTCTGGGGTCTCCAAAGAAGGTGTCATTTCAGCTACAACAGAAAAGTATAAAGCAAGTCAGATTTGCTGTTTGTCCATGTGTCTGAATTTGGTGGATATCTACAAATATGATAAAAGAAAAATAACTCATAATCCCTGACCTCCAAGATATATAAACCACTTTGTCTCAGAGCTCACATGTCACTAAATCAATTTAGTGAATATCAGAAAAACATTTCCAGTCCAAAATCAATGCCCATATTCTCATCCATTTTGCACTTGGTGATTTGGTTTCTGTTTCTACAGCTGGTGCTAATTTGCAACCTCACTGTTGGATGGGGTCAGGATGGGTCTGGAAAAGGGATATATGATCAATAACCCTTCAATAACCCTTCACTAGTGCAAAGACATAAATGAATACATGTTAGATTTTTGCCACACGAATATATATCACATTTTCCAATATTGATGGAATACTAAAAAAAAAAAAAACAAAAAAATTGTAATACCTCATAGTGAAGCTGTCAATCAAATCTAGGTATTAGAAGTAGTACAGGCAATATTCTCTGATGTCAATAAGAGAAAATGACGACTAGCACTTGAAATGTTTTAAATTATCTGCCTTGTAAATAATTTGATTAAAGAATAAATCTAGCCAAAAGATCAAAAGTCGCTTTATGAAAAACACACCTGCACTCAAATGTTTATAGCAGCACGATTCACAATTGCAAAGTTGTGGAAACAACCCAAGTGCCCATCAATTCATGAGTGGATTAATAAAATGTGGTATATGTATACCATGGAGTACTATTCAGCTTTAAGAAACAATGGTCATATAGCACCTCTTGGATTTTCCTGGATAGAGCTGGAACCCATTCTACTAAGTGAAGTATCCCAAGAATTTAAAAATAAGCACCACATGTACTCACGATCAAATTGGTATTAACTGATCAACACCTCAGTGGACATATAGGAATAACATTCATCTGGTATTAGGCAGGTGGGAGGGGGGAGGAGGGGATGGATATATACAAACATAATGAGTGAGATGTGCAACATTTGGGGGATGGTTACGCTTGAAGCTCTGACTCTTGGGGGGGAGGGGGAAATGGGCAATATACGTAATCTTAACATTTGTACCCCCATAATATGCTGAAATATATATAAAAAAAGAATAAATTCAAACTCATTCAGCAGGATAGAATATAATCATGAGATATCATACTATAACTGAGAGGATAGTGCTGGATATGTGCTCAGAGTAAAACTCCTAATTTTGTACACTAGTATATATTATCTAAAGACAAATAGCATAATTACATTTAAAATGGAATCTAAATTTTAAAGACACCATACCATGAACAAACATATACAAACACTCACACACAAACACAACTAATATAAGAAAAGGGACTTTGGAATGATTAAAGCAAAAATTACTAGATCAGAATATAAAGATATAAAGGGTGTTTTTTTGTAAAAAATCAATAAAAAGATAAACCATTAAGTAACTTAAACATAAGGGAGAAAACACAATTAAACAAAATAGAAAATGATAAAAAGGAGGTACTCAAACCTAAAAAGAGTGAAGAAATGGGAGATGAATCTTTTTCTTATTATATCTGAGGAAAATGCACTGGAGAATATGAAACAAATTTAACCTTTTTCAACATAATTTTCCAAACATGAATCCAGAAGAAAAATTAAATATAAATCAACTGATTATTAATAAGAAATAAAGGAAGTTGTCTGGGATGTACTCACTTCCCCCATTCCCCCAGCCACAGAAAAAGGGAAAAAAGAAAAAAAGACATTTGCCCCTGAAATTTACTAAGATATTTAAATGTATTGCAATGCTATATGTAAACCATTTGTCTTACTCCATTTGAGCTGCTATAACAAAATACTCTAAACTCTGTTGCTAATAAACAAAATTTATTTCTCACAGCTCTGAAAGGTGGGAATTCCAAGATCATGGTACAGGCAATTTGGTGTCTGGTGAGGGTTACTTCCTGGTTCATAAATGGTCATGTTGTCATGGTGTCCTGACGTTGTGGAAGGGACTAGCTCCCTCTCTGGGTGCCCCTTTTAAGTATTAACTATTAAGTATTTTTATATACAATAAAATTTGTTAAGCAGAGAAATATAATAAATAGTTACCTAAATAACTTAGCTTTCTTTTCTTTTTAAAGCATAGGCAATTTTTCAATAAAGAAGTGCTTCAAGCAATACCATATGATGCCATATTTACAGTAAAATATTTATGCAAGTTAAACAAAAAGCACAATATAGGGTAAACAACAAAGAAATCACATGTGTGGATGAGATAAAAATATATGTATATATTATTTGAAATGGGACATTGGGACCCCTTTTATAAAGAGTGATTATTACATTCACGAGGACTGTAACATTATGACCTAGTCATCTTCCAAAATTTATATTTCCTAATACTATCACATAGGTGTTTTGGTTTTAACATAGGCATTTGGAGGAGACATAAATATCAGTATACATCACTGCTATGGTTTGGATATGGTGTGTTTGGTGCAGCCAACTCTAATGTTGAAATTTGAACCCCAATGTTGGAAGTGAGGCTTGGAAGAAAGTGTTGGAATTTGGTGGCAGAATCTTCATGAATGTCTTGGTACCATTCTCACAGGAATTTATGAATTCTCACTCACAGTTCCTGTGAAACTGGCTGTTAAAAGAGCCTGGCAGCCACTCCACCTCTCACTTGCTTCCTCTCTTAACATGCAATGCTTCTACTCTTCACTCTTCTCCTTCCATCCTGAGTAGAAGCTGCCTGAAATCCTCAACTAGAAGCATATGTTGGTACCATGCTTCTTGTTCAGTCTCCAGAACCAACCATGAGCCAAATAAATTTTTTTTATAAATTACCTAGCCTCAGGTATTATTTTACAGCAACACAAAGAGACTAAGACAAAAAATTGATATCAAAGAGTGTGGTGTTCCTATAAAGTTATCTGAAAATGTGGAAGCAGTTTTGGAAATAGGTAATGTGCAAAAGTTGGCAGAGTTTGGAGGACTCACAAGAAGACAGCAAGATGAGAAAAATTTGGAAAGTCTAAGATTTGTTATGTGGTTGAGAACAAAACACTGATTAAACATAGATAGTAAAGGCAATTCTGATGAGGTCTCAGATAGAGATGAGGAACTTGTTGGAAAATGGTGCAGAAGTCACTCTGGTTATGCCTTAGCAAAGAAGCTGGATGCACTCTGTCCATGCCCTTGAATTTTGTGGAAGGCCAATGTTAAGAGTGATGGCCTAGGGTATCTGGCAGAAGAAATATCTAAACAACAAAACATTCAAGAAGTAATATGGCTGAATCTAACAACTTACTCTCAAATATGGAAACAAAGAAATGATCTACAGTTGCAATTTATGGCTAAAAGGGAAGCAGAGCTTAACAATTTGGAAAATTTATAGGCTGGCCAGTTGGCATAGAAGGAAAGCATAGTTAGGTGAGGAACCCAAAGGTGCTGTGAGAACAAGCAGTTCCTAGTGAGATTAGCAGGGGTAAAAAGGAGCCAGTTGCTGATAGAACAATGGGAAATGTTTCTGAAGGCATCCAAGAAAATCTTTAAGCCAACCCCTCCTATTCCAGTCTCAGGAACCTGGGAGGACAAAATGGTTTCCAGGGCCCAGCCCCAGGGTTCTGCTTCTCCGTGCAACCTCAGGACACTGCTTCCTACATTCAGGCTACTTTGCCTCCATGTGAAGCTCAGGAGGCCTCAGGTACCTTTAAGGCCACTGCTCCAGAGGGCATAAGACATAATCCTTGGCAGCTTCCACATGGTGCTAAGACTCCAGGCATGCAGAATGCAAGAGTAGTGGAGGCTGGGCAGCTTCCTCCCATATTTCAGAGGAAATACGGGAATGCCAGGATGCCCAAGCAGAATCCTGTTAAAGAAGTAGAGCCACCACAGAAAATCTCCACTAAGGCAATGATGAGTAGAAATTTGGGGTTGGAGCCCCCATACAGAGTCTCCGTCCAGACACTGCCTAGTGGAGATGTGGAAGCAGAGCTACTGTCTTACAGACTCCAGAATCATAGAGCCAACTGCAGCATTCACTCTTATTCTGGGAAAGCTACAGGTTTGGGGCTCCAATCAATGATAGCAGCTTCTTGGTCTGTGCCTAGCAAAGGCATAAGGAGAGGGCTACTCAAAGCCTTGGGAACCCACCACTTCCATCAGTGTGCCCACAACTTGGGACATGAAGTCAAGGAAGACCATTGGAGTTTTAACATTTAACACTTGCCTTGCTGGGTTTTAGATTTTATGTGGGGCCTATTATTCCTTTCTTTTGTCTGATTATGTTCTTTTGAAATGGAAATGTTTACAGAATGGCAGTTGTACTGTTATATCTTGGAAGTAAATACCTTTTTTTAAATGTTTGTTTTAATGTTCGTTTTACAGGCTCACAGCTATAAGGTACTTGCCTTGATTTTCAGATGAGACTTTGGAGTTTGGACTTTTGAATTGATGGTAGAACAAGTTAAGACTTCACTGATAGGATGGTTATATTTTGCAGTATGAGCAGGATATGAGATTTGGGGGGTGCAGGGGCAGAATGCTATGGTTTGCATATGTTTTGTTTGGCTCTGCCAAGTCTCATTTTGAAATTTGATCTGCAATGTTGGAGGTGAGGTCTAGTGGGAGGTGCTTGGGTTAAAGGGATGAATTCTTCATGAATGCCTCCGTGCCATTATCACAGGATTGACTGAGTTCTTACTCTGAGTTCCTGTGGTAACTGGTTGTTGCAAAGAGCCTGGCAACTACTTTTCCTCTCTCTTTTTTCCTCTCTCTTGCTTTACAAGAGAGAGGAATTCACAACAAAGTGCCTGTTAAACAAACATAAGGAAAAACTCTCACTCACCCAGATGAGGATTAATTGCAAAATGGGAAAGAAATGGATAACTTTTTGGACATATATAATTTATCCATCATTGGCTATAAAATATATGAAAATGTAACCTACCAGTTAACATAAAATCAAGAAAATGTATATCAAAATTTTACCTCAACAAGGGGTATTTTCATAAAACCTTTAAAAACAGATCATTTTAGTTCTATGTAACACAATCCAGAAAGTTGAAAGAACCACTGGCATGATTAATTATGAATAACATACCATTTTAAAACAAAGTGCAACTGATTTAGTACACACATACCAATCCACAGATATCACAAATACATGAAAACTAATAAGCAAATTTATATGTTAATAATGATGAAAATGTTAATAAAATATTAGTAAGATTCAGAATCAAAGTATTTCAGCATTTTTATCCCTTTAAACAGTCAAAGGAAAGTCACCATGTAATGACCCATTTTGATCAAGTAGATGGAAATACATCTCTTTTGATCAAATTGTCTTTCTTAGATTCTCTTCACTATCAGTTACTATTTTGAAGTTTCAATAAATGCAGTTGTGTACAAGGCCAAAATGATACAATAAATAAGACATCATTCGAAGAAAGATATGAATTCATCACTCTGAATACATGATGTATGTTGAAATTCTGAAACTATCTGGAAAGCTTCAAAAATAAAAATCAGTAGGATTCTTGGAAAAATAATAGCATGAAAGTCAATTAATTTCATATAAAACAAAAACCATATAGAAAATGTAATACCTATTTTGTTATGTAAAAATAAATAAAATACATAGTAGTAAACTTAAATGTGTAAAATCTACAAAAATAGACAGTTAAGCACTTCTAAAAAATTGTAAAGACTACTTAAAGAAATGAAAATATATACCATGTGATTTAATAGAAAAATGTAGCATTGTCAATGTGTCATTGTTTTATATATTTGCCAAATTCCTTATAAAGCACAAATAAATAATTTATAAGTAAACAAATAAATGAAATACAAACAAAATGATTGTAAAAGTTTATCATGTTGGGGGAGAAAAAGCCTGTACAACTTGAACAGTTTAGAATTGAAAAATAGCCAGTCAGTGAACCTTACCAGGTCTTAAAACAGTGTCATATGCCAGTGGAAGAGGAGGTACTGACACTTTAATTGATATATTAAATATATATCCATATATAACAAAGGTTCATAATTGGATATAAATATACATTAGAATTGAGTTTATGATAAAGATGATAAAATAATGGGATTATTTAATAAAATTTTTAAGTGAACTCAGGAGTCATTTAAAACACAAGTACATGGGATCCATATATCATATTTTACACCAGTATAAATTCCACTCACATCAAAATTTCAAACATAAATATGAAACCAAAAATGTTTAGAAAAACAGTATATTTTTCTTTTGAAGTCTTTTAGTCAATAATGTCTTTCTATGACATATATGACAGAAATATTAAGAAAAGTGTGACAGTCATTATAGTGGTAACTATTCAGAGCTTTTTATGTAACGGGCTCTGTTCTAAGATACATTATCTCACTTAATTCTTCCAACCATCCAAAGAGTTAGGTACTATTAATATCCATTTTTAGCAGCTGAGAAAACTGAAGTTCAGGAAGATTAAGAGAAGTGCTCATGGTCACACAGTAATGCCTGTCCATCTGACTCCAGGGCCGAATTTATATATTATTTCTGTAATATATAAAGTGTTCCAATAAAACAAAATACCAATGACTTAAATTAACAAACAATATAAATATATCTTTCACAGAAAATAAAATACATATAGTTTTAAAGACAGCAAGAGTTGTCAAATATCACTACTAATAGCACTTATTAAAACAGCATGGAGATTCAGGTTTTTTCTTTTTTTTTTTTTTTTTCAATTTGTCAAAGACCCAAACACACTATTGTGAAAAATAGGCTTATGTTTGTTTGTAGGAATATAATTGCTATGCCTTCTCTATGGAGGAGGAACATTTGATAATAATGAAATTTTATCATTTGATAATAATGAAATCATAAATTCACATATACTTACCCTTTGACCCAGTGATTCTGCTTATATAAATGTGACTTACAGGTATATTCCATGGATATGAAATAATTTGAATACAAGGATGCTAAACTCAGCCTTCTTTATAACAGTAAGAGATTAAAAATGACAAATCCAACAATAGGCAACTGGTTAGAAAAATGGCATAGTCATACAGTGGAATATTATAAAGCCAGATTTAAAAAGTAAAAGCATGAAGAACTCTGCATGGGCTGACCTAGAAACACATTGTAGTATGTAGGAAATATATCTGCTGAAGTTTATAGAATTACATCACTTGTATATAAAGGTGGTAATAATATGGTATCTATGCTTATATGTGCATAAAAGTCTCTTGACAAATCCTGACAAATCATTTGTAGGTGAAATTATATATATATATATATATATATATATATATATATATATACCCACTGTGTAAAAAATATATTCACTTATATGTATGTGTGTGTGTATATATGTATATATATATATATATTTGTGTGTGTGTGTATATATATATATATATATATACATATATATATATATATATATGTACCTACAAAGTTAATACCTACACAGGAGAATATGTATAAGTATATATGTGCATACATATGTGAAATAAATGCAGAGCTGCAAATTGAATATCATTTTTTAAAACATTTGGTTTCTTTGTTAGTATGGGTTTTGCAAAGAAAAAAGGCAAAGATGAGATTGATTAGGCAACAATGAAAAAATTGTTTAACTTATTTAAACCAAATATTGTAGGGACATAGGTGCTAATCATTATGATAACACACCTGGATTTCAGGGCTTCTGCAAATGGAGACATATGTTTACTGATAAGTTTTGAGACTGTCTAGTATTGTCATGTAATAGTAAGATCTGTAACTCACAAGCATAGAGCTTTATACTAAATATTCTATAGTTTCATGAGCCCCTAAAAAAGCTGTTCTTAAAAGTATTGTTGAAATAGTGACTGGAAGTCTGGGGAAAAGAGAGTAAAAATAAAACATTTTCAAGAAGGTAAAAAAAAAAGAAGTGAAAATGTACCTATAACAAGCAAAACAAATAAAAAAGCAATATTGGTAATTAAATACAAATAATCCATATGAAATATTTTCTAGGTTTATTTAAATAGAACAATGTTAATTTTAAAGTACAGGTGTTAGTAGAGAAAATGAAAAACAAAATTAGATGCTTCAGGAATTTAAAAGCATTTTCAAGCTGTGTTCACATAATGGCAAATCTTCAGAATGTACAAAGAAGAAATGACAGACTTAGTAGGGGCAATCCTTGAGCCTACAAGCTTAGCAGATATTTTCTATACACCTATGCAGTCACTTATTTAAAAAACAGTAAAAATAGAATAGATTTGATTAATACACTCAACAATATGGACTTCATTGTCATGTTCAGAACCCTACTCTCATCAAATGGAAAAACTCATTTCTTGTGGTAGAGATAGTAGGAAAAAAAAAGATGACTTGGCCTAAAGTCCTGAATTCTAGTTGATCTCCCCATCTGAAGGTCCTTCCGAAGATGATCTTCTTACCATCTGAAGATAACCTTCCCCCAAACAGATCAAAACAGTTTACCATGTACTAGACAATCGGCAGAGGAACTGTTCAGGGTTATCTAATGTATTTCTCATGAAGACATTCAGAACAATGTTCTATAATTCTTCTCATTGCCCAGATTAGATAATGAGGCAGGGAGAAGTTAAGTTATTTGCCTAAGGTCAGGCCCACATCCAGAAAGTTGTGGAGCCAGAATTTGAACTTGGGTTGTCTAAGTTGAAGCCCAGAACACTTGAGTTTACTGCCTCTTTCTTTCATGCCTACCCTTTTGATCTGGTGGTGGTAGATGATGTGGGGATCCTCCCACATAAAGCTGTTTGGACAGAAGTAGCTATCATTTCATTGAAGATGGGCTCAGCCACAAGGGCTGAACTTCCCTGAGCTATTGAGTATAAGAGACTCAAGGATCTTCTGGGTTTTATCTGTCAGTCCTATTTGCCTCTAAATTAGGGGCCACTTTTTCTACTGTCTGAACCATACCTAGTTTTTTTTTTTTTTTTTTAGATTTGTGCGCCAACACTCTCCATGCTCTGTTCCTTGTTTTCTAGGACACTGGTTCAGCCTCCTTAATTTTGGCTTTGCTTATTTCTTCCAACATTGTCTTGTTCAACATAAGATTATCCAGGTGGAACATATGGGGAGATACTTTTGAGTCCTCTGAGAAACAGACACCATGACAAGATTAAATGTGTGAGGGTTTTATTTGGGGGCTTTCCCACAAGAGAAAATCAGGATAAGGCCATAGAGACTTGGAGATATTTCAGAGCATGATGCAAGTCTGAATTCATGTGAAGGAGAGTGAGAAGGAAGTCAGGGTGGAAGACCTGCTGTGTAGTCTAATACAGAGGCTCAGCAAGGCCATCCATGAGTCCCTAAGCCACAGTTTGCCATTACTGGAGTCCTATAACTCTCAGAAATAGGACTGTCTGCACTCAGTAATTAGCTGGAAGCAGCCCAAGGAAGCATGGCTTTGACACAAATGTGGTAATGGATTTCAGAGACCAGTTGCTAGGGCTCTTCATCAATGAAACTCCCTGTAGTTGAAGGTATTCCAAGTGCATTCTCATGACCATTAAATGAGCCAAAAGGTCTTGAATGTGTCAACAACACTGTCATGCATGGTGATTATATTAGTTAGCATTCTCCAGAGAAGCAGAACCAAAATCTATATTCTCAGGATTCTTCAGAGAAACAGAACCAGAATCTATAATAAAAGATTTATTGTAAGAAATTGGCTCACACGATTATGGAAGCTAAGAGGTCCCAAAATCTGCCTTCTGCAAACTGGAGACACAGGAAATTTGGTGGTGTAGTTTTGTCTGAGTCTGAAGTCCTGATAATTAGGAAACCATAGGTGTAAGTTCTGAGTGCAGGGGAAGACTGGTGTCCCAATTTGAACATACATGGAACAAATTCTCCCTTATCCTGTTGTTTGTAAATCTCCAACAGATTGTATAATGCCCACTAATATTGGGGAGGGAAATTTACTTTCCTCTCTCTACAGATAAAATATTAATATAGTCAGAAACACTCTCAAAGAAACATTCAGTAAAATATTTAACCAAATACCTATA
The DNA here is from genome assembly GCF_040939455.1 of Microcebus murinus. NCBI lineage: Eukaryota > Metazoa > Chordata > Mammalia > Primates > Cheirogaleidae > Microcebus > Microcebus murinus. The sequence continues at coordinate 20,020,254 of NC_134110.1, forward strand.
AACATCATGGCCACATCAAGGTAGCCCATAAAATTAACCATCATCAATCTATCTCTTGTCAACTTGCCACAGATATACATCTCCTGAAACCATATTTAATCCCTAAGTGACAATAATAGGTCATACTTCCAAAATACATGATAAAACTACCCTGCACAAAACTGAAAATGCACTAATCCCTTCCCCAGAATAGGAGGTGAAAATCCTTGAGTGATGCTTATTATTCCCTGTGATACACTGTAACTTAAATACTACGATGTAAAGTTAACAATATTTAAATACTACAATAATAAGTCAATACATCTTATAATACAGAATAAGGAAATAAGAGAGGGAGTGTCATAACTCTTATTCATATTAATGCTGCTTCTGCCTCTGTATCCATCTTGTTTTCCTATTTCTGTCTTGGCACCTCTGACTTACACATTTTGGGACAGTTCCAAACTGTGAACTCTACTCAGTTTCTATTTTCACATTCTAGCTACATAAGGGTCCATATCCTGAACGGCTTGATGACCTTACTTCTGCTTTGAGCCTGGTGAACTTGATAATATAATTCCTGAGTTCCTACTAAACCCCTCCACTCCCTTCAAATTAACCAATCTAGATTGTTGCAGGAAACCCACCTATGTAATACCCTAGAACCCCAAAAGTCTTCAGCTAAGTGGTCCATCCTTATCTCTTTTGCTCCCCACCATCTGACCAAACGTGCAGGTCCCAGGCAGCCCCTACTTTTCCTATTTGCCCTGTGATTCATGCTGCCCCCTTTTCTCAGGGATCTGTGAATAAGGAATTCATTATTTCGGCCTTTTCAATCTAAGTGTCCCTCACTCTGCCAAACTTGACTACACCAAATCTCACTTACATACTCCAAACAAGAAAACACTGAAATTTGGCCTCACTATTGGCAAAGGGCATCTTGGAATTCCTTTTCACTGTTCTTGACTGACTAACTTGATAACCAGGGTTTGATGACCGTCTGGGAATCTGGGAAGGATCAAAGAGCTTCTGGCTGAGTGTTGCTGGGTCTGCCTATGTTGAAACTAGAAACCAAGACCAGGAATTTTACTAAATTATAAATTCAAATTATTCTTAGAGAATTTGTATGAAGGGTTGGTGAGAATGTAGAGAATTCTTATAATTTTATGTTGCTGCAGCATGATTATTTTTTTCTTTTTTTATTTCAGCCTATTATGGAAGTACAAATGTTTAGGTTATGTATATTACCCTTGTCCCACCATAGTCTGAGCTTCAAGCATGTCCATCCCCCTGATGGTGAGCATCATACCCATTATGTGTGTATATACCCATGCCCTCCTCCCCTCTCCCATATTCCCGACACCTGATGAATGTTATTGCTATATGTGCACCTAAATGTTGATCAGTTAAGAGCTGGAACTCATTCTACTAAGTTAAGTATCCCAAGAGTGAAAAAATAAGATTATGTTTTTAATATGTGTAACTATCTTATGCCAGAAATAAGGCTCAGTCATTCTTGACATAGTGTCCAGTTCTCCGCTTCCTCCCAGTTGCTTTATGTGGTTGTTCCAGATATATACCTTGTACATATTCCCTATGAGAAAGCCCAATACAATCTACCTGACTCACATCACTGATCCCACACCTGGTGTGGACTGTGCAGCTCTGCCACAGTGACCATATCCCAGTCATGATGTGTCCTTCTGGGACTCATGCCTACTTGCTCTAAACAAACCAATTAAAACTTCCCGTGGGAAACCTGCTTGAGTAACACACTGGATCCCATTAAATGCTTTGGCCCTTGGGACCCTTGCTTGCTGTCCCCACACTGGTTGAGTGTATGTATCCCAGACGGCTCCTCCTTCCCCTTGGCCATGCCTGGCATGCTGCTCTCTTCTCAGTATGATTGTAAGTGATAAAAACAGATTCTCTTATTTAGTGTGTTTTGTTGTGCTGCCTCCTCTGTCTCTCACCTGACTGACACCCCAGAACCTAACTCTCTTTCTAGTCAGGGCTCTTCTAGAGAGTGGCTATCTTGGTAGGAATGAAGTGGACACAGGTCAGACAAGAGCCACAAGGGTTTCTACCAATGTAAACATGTTCCCTGTGAGAGGACCACCTGGTTACTGGTCAGACACTAAGGCAATAGGCCATCAACCAGGATAAATAAGTATCCTATGTAAAGCACACTGTAAACATCCACAACCACTTCCCCTGGCTACCTGTCAGGAAAGGGCAAAAGTTTATAGCCACTCTCCAGAGACAGACCTCAGGGCCAAATTAGAGGAAAATCACCACAAAGAAGGGGGAATATTGGTTGCTATATGTGTTTAATACTGGGTCAGAGTTACTACTAATGAACACCGAGAAGAGACAATTAGGAGGCATAACCAATTCCTGAAAATCTATAATATATTAAAGGACTGCCAGAAGTTATGGGCCTAATTCTTAATATGGTCATCATAACCCTCAGCCATACACTCTGAGGGCTTGAACTAAATATAGACAAACTTACAAAGTAGAAGAGAGGGTTATATTATGCTCACATGATGAGGATATACCCTCAGCCTAGTGGACTGAATAAGAAGAAAAATCATTATCCTTACTTACTTGGGTTTTCAGGGCCTTGAAGAAGGCTCATCCCGCTATAGCAGTGATTACTGCTGAAGCTCAGTGGCAATGGAAAATCATTGAGGATGTTTGTGCCTTTTTACATAACATTGATGTGTCTCAGTAGGTATATAATTTCTGTGATTATCCCAAATAATGATTATATTGAATTTATCTTCAGCCAAGAGGAGGCCCCTTTTGACCCTCAGTAAAGAAATTTATATTTTAGAGGGGGAACCCCCCAACTACCATGAGCAATCCTCAATTTGGTGGGCACGATTCAGGCTACTCAAGATGCTTTAGAGGAATATGGATTTGCTGGCTGGCCATCAGAGAGGCATAATTCCTGGATAACAAATATTATGATACCAGGGTGATTTGTCTCTTATAGGGGGCCTGGGCACACCACCCCAATGCCACCATCACAATTATCTTGACTACTGTGCATCCCATTACCACCCTTAGAGCACCTAGTCACCCCTTATATTGGCAATTAAGGGATATGGAGTGCCAAACAATTTAATTTTAATTTCAGGACAACCGGAATCCAAATTTAAACACTTAAGAAAGGCTCTAATGCAAGGACAGCCACAATTTCAAACTAATAAGGAGGGTGCACTAAGACCTCTGGTGTTGCTCAAGGTAATATGGCCCCAGTCATGCTGTGACATAGCCTGACCTTCAAATGTGGATGCTTGTAGCTGATGAAGGCTGCAAGATGGTGGATTTTTAAGTATCTTATTCTTCCTAGATTTATAATTGTATCTTCTCTGAGGAAGAGCTTTCACTTTCACTTCATTTATTTTTTTATCAGTAGAAAAACATGAATCTTTATTCAATTGGTTATAATCTGTTATTATCATTATTTGTTTTAACAATGGAATTACCCAGACTTGTTCCAAGGGAGACCACGCAAACTGACTTCGGTATCCCTTTGGCATATAACTATCTTTTTAAAACTGTTTCCTTATGTTTTTTTTTTATTATTATAACAAGATGTTTTGGGCTCATTTTGTGCTTTTCCTGTCCCAAACCTGAAATCAGCCATTTTTCCAAAAAGCTTTGGTTCCTTTTATGGAGAATAGAACTGTTGAAAACAAATATTGGTGCCAGGTGTACATATTGAAACTAGGGTATCATTTATTATTGTTTATAGCCACTCCCAGAGGATAACTCTGTATGTACAAATATGCATGAACATATATAGACATATATGTATATACATAACTATACCTGTCTACATATTAAAAACCAGTAATTCATACTAGTCAAATACCAGGAAGTTTAATCCTGTTTTCTTCCACATTGTCTTTGTGACTCCTCTTCTCAAAAATGGGAAATCTGCCCCCCAATATCCTAAATACATGTATTCATTTGCCCAATGGCATAATTCACAGAAAGATGCTTTTCTAACCCTTGTGTTTGTCCTGTCAAAAGGAAACCAACTAACTATAAATCAATATTTGTTTATGTTTCTTATTTTCTTTTGTCTGAACCAGTCAAAACACTGGATCGAATTTTACTTGGATAAGTTCCTTTTTATGCCTTTGGTATGGGTTTGTTATTCATTTCAAATAGAGTTTGGTTCAATTGTTTGGTATGCATTCAAGTTATGGAATGGATTGTATTTTTGGGAAAATTCATAGGTTGTAGGCCTAATTCTCAGTACCTCAGAATGTGATTGTCTTTGGAGATGGGGCTTTTAGAAAGGTGAACAAATTAAAAAACAGTAGGACCTAATCTAGTATGACTGGTGTACTTATAGGACAAAATCTGGACACAGACATGAACAGAGAAAATAATATATGAAGACATAGAGAGAAAACAACCATCTGCAAGCCAAGGAGAGAGGCTTCAGAAGAAACCTTGCCTTCTGCCAACACCTTATCTTGTACTTCTAGCATCCGGAACTGTGAGGAATTACATTTCTGTAGGTTATGTCACCCAGTTTGTGGTATTCTGTTATGGCAGCAGTGGCCTGGGCAAACAAATACAGCAAAGTTTCCCTCCTTTTTTCCTGATTTTTATGTTTAACACATTGACTGCCACATTAGAAAAAAAAAATCCAAGGGGCCATGGTGTTTTATGAAGAAAATAGAATAAAACTATTAAAACAAAATGATCCATTCTAATGAAAAGTTGATATTTTTATTGCTTTCTATGTGTGAGTTTTATGCAACTCACGTGGCAATAGAATCAATTTTTACACTGCATACCACATAAGTTGTATGTGGCTCATCACATGCCTCTTGAATTTGTTTCTGACAATGGAGTGTTCATATGCTTCATGAGGCCTGGAGCTCAAAACTAGAATGGGTTCAATACAACTTATATGACAGTTAATGTGTTAATTGGGTGAGATATTGGCATAATTCCACATAATTCAGAATTACACAAAAATAATTCTTAGGTAATTATCAATCCTCCATTCCTCTTTCAGATAACGAAACTATGGTCAAAGAATTAAAAAAAAAAAAAAAAACAATGCTGGATTAAGTCTAATACAAAACAAACCTAAATAAAGTAATAGAATACTGAAGAAGGAAATTAATATAGCTTCTACACAGGAACAATATAATTACCAAAATTAAAACTTAGTGGATGAGTCTGGCTGATGTTTGGACACAGCACAACAAAAATAGTGTTTTAATATAGATCATGGGAAATTATCCAAATACTATTTAAGGAAGAAATGGGTGAAAAAATAGAGAAAGTAATTCTAAGAGACATGGAGGATGGAGTGCAATGTTCCCATTGATATTTATTCAGAACATTTGAGAACTAAGAAAATACCTAAATCTACAGACTCAAGAAACCTAAGAAAACTCAAGAAGAATTTTTAAAAAGTAAATCAACACTTGGCCCCTTGCTGGTGTTACATGAGAAAACTAAAGACAAAGAACAAAATGTTAAAATAAATGTTGTGATCAAATGAGTAGCGGATAGATTGACAGCTGCTTGTCAGTAACAACAAAGCAATCCCGGAAAGAAAATATTATGCATAGAGGAAAAGAAAATACCTTCCAACCTGGTCTTCTATACCTCATGTGGTTTTTAGACTTTTGTAACTTCATTATGACAGGAATTCTCTTAGACTTCAAATCTCTGTGGTCCCTGGATTTTGAATTATATCTCCACTGCCTCAGGATGGACAAATATCTTCTTGGTAAAAGCAGCTTCAGTTATTGTGTTTACGTTTATAGGTTCATAATTTCTCTGAAAATAATTATCTGATATTCTTACTATCTTGGCAACTGTTGATTGGTTTCAGAAAGAGGAAAACAAACATTTCACAAAATAGAGAGGTATGGGTAGATGTAATCACTAGACTTTGAAGGAAGAGCCTTTTGCCTAATACATGCAAGAACTTTGAAATTATTGTTCTTTGCTTCCACAGTTTCATAGCAGGGAATCCCACAGAGATCTCTATAATCTGCAGACATCTAGACAATGTAGATTTTAGGATCCTCAGATTTTAACTTCTTTAAGAAGTTTCTATTTTTCTACAACTGAATATTAGCAGTATATACTATGTAAAAAATCCCACAGGAATAATAAGAAAATGTTTAAAACACACTTGGTAATAGGTAAATAAAAGAGGAATCTCACACTAACAGCGACAACAAAATCAATATTTGCCATTTTAATTAGTTAAAATTATGCGATTTCTTTGGTATTAAGCCATATTAAAGAAAACAAAATGAACAAATTTGAGTATAAAAAGTCTATACTTAAATACAGGAAGCAAAAGCCCGATAGAAACACAAGGCAATGCTATGAGAAAAATATACACGTAAGCAATAAGTATATGAATGAACACTCAATCTCACTAGATGCTGAGAAGTGCTTCAGTGCACATTTAAGGAGCAAGAAAAAGCAGTTTTCCCCTTCAGATGATGGCACAGTACAAACAAGGGAATTTGAGGAGTTAAAAGGCAAAACCATAGCGTGGTGCAGAGATAACCCGAATGTCACAGCGAGGCTGCCTGCAGCCCTGAACGCTGGAGCCCAGACACCGCGTGTAAGCGGAAGTACACCCGGAGCATTGTGGGAACTGTAGTCCATAACAAGTCCACCCTGGCCATTCCGTTTCCGTTCGCCATGGCAGAGTTCTGCGAAGTCGGCTGAACCCTAAGCCAAAGGCGACTTGTTCCACACTGTGCTCAGAGTAGTTCCCAATCGTGCAACTTTCAGGCGATTTGTGCCCGGGAGTGGAATTAAGATTGTGGCAGGGTGGGGGGTTTAGATCAGAAGGTCTGCGCCGGCAAGTATTCACAAGCGCCCTTGGCTTTTAGATGTTCTTGTCCCCTGCGTAGAGAAGAGAGCGCATGCGCATGCGCATGCTCCTCAGGACAAGTCGGAGTCAGGTAATAGCTGCTTTTCCATAACCTCATGAAAAGGGGACCCTCCCTAGATAGTGAAAACATGGAATGTTTGCATGGTTAAACAGGCTGTAGAAGTCTTATGGGGAGGCTAAACTAAGTGTTTAAGTTCCAACCATCGTGTTAAGCAAGAGCTTTGCACCCCAACCTGAAGCAAAGTTTCCAGATCTGTGTCTTGAACTCCTAAAGGCCAGGATGAAGTCTACTAAGTTTGTGTCCCTTGCCCAGCATTTTCCAGCCACTTTGGATACGTGAGTCTCTTGTGCACCTCAGGCATTGACTGCAGTGATTCCTAGCCCTTCTATTGTGCCTCTGTGGGTCTAGCAGTGGGCAGATCCTTTTGGGACCCTTCTGCCACGGCCATTTGCTCTATTCCTGAGCAGATCTTGGTAGGCCATTAGTTTGCAAGAGTGAGATCCACCAGTGCAGTCACCCTTTTTCCTGTAGACTAAGTAAGTGCTCATCATATGGCAAGTGATCAGAGATTGATTTTTGGTCCTCAGAGTAAATCCTCCCTCCCTCAAGGTAGAGTTTACTCTTGGTGCACAGCCCCTACTGCAATTCAAAGTGCACATTCTAGAAACTGAAAGAGAAAGAAGCACCCTAATCAGAAAGAATAGGTTCTAAAGGGATATTCCTCTGACCTGAGATGTCTGGCAGCAAATTAAAGGGAGAATTTAGAGTTACCAAAGCAGCCAGACTGAGATTCCCTGGTCTGCATTCTTTCTGGACTTTCTGGCTCAGGAAGAGGATGGTTTGAGAGACCGCCCCACCTCCATAACGAGAAAGACAATGGACAGCTACACACTAAAGCCTGAGTCAGGAGGTGAAAGTTTCAGAAGAGTTTGGGTGGGAAAAGGAGCAAAAGAACTTTCAAGGTGGGTATTGAAGAAAATGAGGGCTGAGGTTACAGGTGCACTAATGGCTTCAGTGGATGAAAATGTTCACTTCATTCTTGAAGCTGTAATTGTCTACACTGGGTTGGGCCTGTTCTTTTCTCTGTCAACTCGGACTTGTCTACATTTCCACTTACAGGTGAGTTCATTTTTCTTGCTCCTCAAATTCTCAGAGTTGGCTGATATGTGCTCATTTTTAGAATAAAGGAAAACAGATTAGTATTTACTAAGCACGTAATGTTTGTCATGTATTCTTTGACAATATACCAATTCTTGCATTTTGTCTTAGGGGAACTGCAGTGCTTTGAGAATGAATAAAATCTCTCAGAGATATTAAGAGAAATATTCATAGTCATAGGTGTTATAATAATTAATTTGTGAGAAATATATTTTAAGGATACTTATATCTTTTGGTTATCAAAATGTTCACCACTACTCATAGCATGCATGTATGATTCCTACATAAAGCAGTTACTACTATGAGGCTGCAAAATTGTGAATTCTTAACTGTATTATTGTTTCTAGATTTATAATTATTTTTCCAGTGAAGAAGAGCTTCAACTTAGACTGTGTTTACTTATTTTTCTATCAGTATTAAATTATAAAATTTTATTTTTTTCAATTGGTTATTATCTGTTATTATCATTATTGATTTTGATGTTGAAATTACCCAGACAGGTCCCATGGGAATCCATTCAAACTGACTTGTGTGTTATTTCAACATATACCTATTTTTTTTTTTAGTATTTCCTTATATTTTTAATACACCAGTATATTTTAAAAAGAACCATTTTGTTCTTTTGCTGTCCCTGTCCTGAAATCAGCGATTTTTCCAAAGATCCTTGGATTCTTTTAATGGAGAATGGAATTTTTGAAACCAAATCTGGGTGCTAGGTGTGTAAATGGAAAGGAGGGTATCATTTGTCATTTTATAGGCCCACCCAGTGGATAAATCTATGTACAAACATGCATGAACGTATATACACATGTATATATTCATATATCTATGTTGGTCTATATATTAAGAACCACTAATTCATACTGAAAAATAGTACACTATACTAGAGTTCATTGATCTCTTCTTCCTCACTTTCTTTATGACTCCCCTTCTGCAACATAGGAAATTTGGCTCCTAAGATCCTACATATATATGCTTATTTGCCCAGTGCTGTAATACACAGAAAAGAGTTTTTCTAATCCTGTGTATATCCTGTGAAAAACAAACCTACAAAATGTAATTCAGTATTTGTTTATGGTTCTTATTTTATTATGTCTGAACCAATCAAAACACTGGATCAAATTTTACTTGGATAAGTTCCTTTTTATGCCTTTGGTATGAGTTTGTTATTCATTTGAAATATAGTTTAGTTCATTTGTTTGGTTGGCATTCCAGTTATGGAATGGATTGTATTTTTGGGAAAATTCATAGGTTGTAGGCCTAATTCTCAGTACCTCAGAATGTGATTGTCTTTGGAGATGGGGCTTTTAGAAAGGTGTACAAATGAAAACACAGTGGGCCCTAATCTAGTATGACTGGTGTACTTATAGGACAAAATCTGGACACAGACATGAACAAAGAAAATAAAATATGAAGACATAGAGAGAAAACAACCATCTGCAAGCCAAGGAGAGAGGCTTCAGAAGAAACCTTGCCTTCTGCCAACACCTTATCTTGTACTTCTAGCATCCGGAACTGTGAGGAATTACATTTCTGTAGGTTATGTCACCCAGTTTGTGGTATTCTGTTATGGCAGCAGTGGCCTGGGCAAACAAATACAGCAAAGTTTCCCTCCTTTTTTCCTGATTTTTATGTTTAACACATTGACTGCCACATTAGAAAAAAAAATCCAAGGGGCCATGGTGTTTTATGAAGAAAATAGAATAAAACTATTAAAACAAAATGATCCATTCTAATGAAAAGTTGATATTTTTATTGCTTTCTATGTGTGAGTTTTATGCAACTCACGTGGCAGTAGAATCAATTTTTACACTGCTTACCACATAAGTTGTATGTGGCTCATCACATGCCTCTTGAATTTGTTTCTGACAATGGAGTGTTCATATGCTTCATGAGGCCTGGAGCTCAAAACTAGAATGGGTTCAATACAACTTATATGACAGTTAATGTGTTAATTGGGTGAGATATTGGCATAATTCCACATAATTCAGAATTACACAAAAATAATTCTTAGGTAATTATCAATCCTCCATTCCTCTTTCAGATAATGAAACTATGGTCAAAGAATTAAAAAAAAAAAAAAACAATGCTGGACTAAATCTAATGCAACACAAACCTAAATAAAGTAATAGAATACTGAAGAGGGAAATTAATATAGCTTCTACAAAGGAACAATACAATCACCAAAATTAAAACTTAGTGGATGAGTCTGGCTGATGTTTGGACACAGCACAACAAAAATAGTGTTTTAATATAGATCATGGGAAATTATCCAAATACTATTTAAGGAAGAAATGGGTGAAAAAATAGAGAAAGTAATTCTAAGAGACATGGAGGATGGAGTGCAATGTTCCCATTGATATTTATTCAGAACATTTGAGAACTAAGAAAATACCTAAATCTACAGACTCAAGAAACCTAAGAAATCTCAAGAAGAATTTTTAAAAAAGTAAATCAACACTTGGCTCCTTGCTGGTGTTACATGAGAAAACTAAAGACAAAGAACAAAATGTTAAAATAAATGTTGTTATAAAATGAGTAGGGATGCACTCATTGCATTGTCCCAAAAAAAAATAAAAAAATAAAAAAAAATAAAATAAAATGAGTAGCGGATAGATTGACAGCTGCTTGTCAGTAACAACAAAGCAATCCCGGAAAGAAAATATTATGCATAGAGGAGAAGAAAATACCTTCCAACCTGGTCTATACCTTATGTGGTTTTTAGACTTTTGTAATTTCATTATGACAGGAATTCTCTTAGACTTCACATCTCTGTGGTCCCTGGATTTTGATTTATATCTCCACTGCCTCAGGATGGACAAATATCTTCTTGGTAAAAGCAGCTTCAGTTATTGTGTTTACGTTTATAGGTTCATAACTTTCTCTGAGAATAATTATCTGATATTCTTACTATCTTGGCAACTGTTGATTGGTTTCAGAAAGAGGAAAACAAACATTTCACAAAATAGAGAGGTATGGGTAGATGTAATCACTAGACTTTGAAGGAAGAGCCTTTTGCCTAATACATGCAAGAACTTTGAAATTATTGTTCTTTGCTTCCACAGTTTCATAGCAGGGAATCCCACAGAGATCTCTATAATCTGCAGACATCTAGACAATGTAGATTTTAGGATCCTCAGATTTTAACTTCTTTAAGAAGTTTCTATTTTTCTACAACTGAATATTAGCAGTATATACTATGTAAAAAATCCCACAGGAATAATAAGAAAATGTTTAAAACACACTTGGTAATAGGTAAATAAAAGAGGAATCTCACACTAACAGCGACAACAAAATCAATATTTGCCATTTTAATTAGTTAAAATTATGCGATTTCTTTGGTATTAAGCCATATTAAAGAAAACAAAATGAACAAATTTGAGTATAAAAAGTCTATACTTAAATACAGGAAGCAAAAGCCCGATAGAAACACAAGGCAATGCTATGAGAAAAATATACACGTAAGCAATAAGTATATGAATGAACACTCAATCTCACTAGATGCTGAGAAGTGCTTCAGTGCACATTTAAGGAGCAAGAAAAAGCAGTTTTCCCCTTCAGATGATGGCACAGTACAAACAAGGGAATTTGAGGAGTTAAAAGGCAAAACCATAGCGTGGTGCAGAGATAACCCGAATGTCACAGCGAGGCTGCCTGCAGCCCTGAACGCTGGAGCCCAGACACCGCGTGTAAGCGGAAGTACACCCGGAGCATTGTGGGAACTGTAGTCCATAACAAGTCCACCCTGGCCATTCCGTTTCCGTTCGCCATGGCAGAGTTCTGCGAAGTCGGCTGAACCCTAAGCCAAAGGCGACTTGTTCCACACTGTGCTAGGAGCCCTTCCTGGTCGTGAAGCTTGCAGGCGATTTGTTCCTGGGAGTAGAATTAAGTTTGTGGCGGGGTAGGGCGTTTAGATCAGAAAGTTTGGGACGGCAAGTATTTACACCGCGGGTGGCGCTGATGACTCCTTGCTAGAGGCGAGAGCGCATGCGCATGCGCATGCGCATCCTTCCCCTGATGGTTGGAGTGAGGTAGTGGCTGCTAATTGGCACCGTTACCTAAATGGGTCTTTTACTGGGTAGTGAAGACACCCAAAGTTTGCATGGTTAAACAGGCTTTAGAAGTCTAATGGGGAAGCTAAAGAAAGTGGTTACATTCCTCCCATCTTATTAAGTAAGACCTTTGCACCCCAACTGGAAGCAAAGGTTGCTGTCTTGTGATCTGAGTCTTGACCCCCTAAAGGCCAGGGTGTAGTCTGCTAAGTTTGTGTCCCTTGCCCAGCATTTTGCAGCCACTTTGGATACGTGAGTCTCTTGTGCACCTCAGGCATTGCCTGCAGTGATTCCTAGCCCTTCTATTGTGCCTTTGTGGGTCTAGCAGTGGCTGATCCTGTTGGGACCCTTCTGCCACGGCCATTTGCTCCATTCCTGAGCAGATCTTGGTAGGCCATTAGTTTGCAAGAGTGATATCCACCAGAACAGTAACCCTTTTCTCTGTAGTTTAAGTAAGTGGTCATAATATAGTAAGTGAACAGAGAGTGACTTTCATCCTCAGAGTAAATCCTCCCTCCCCCAAGGTAGAGTTTACTCTTGGTGCACAGCCTCTGCTGTAAGACAAAGTGCATATTCTAGAAACTGGAAGAGAAAGAAGCACCCTAAGCAGAAAGGATATATTCTGAAGGGATATTCCTCTGACCTGAGACATCTTGCAGCAAATTAAGGGGAGAATTTAGAGTTACCAAAGCAGTGAAACTGAGATTCCCTGGTCTGCATTCTTTCTGGACTTTCTGGCTCAGGAAGAGGATGGTTTGAGAGACCGCCCCACAACCATAAAGAGGAGACAATGGACAGCTACACACTAAAGCCTGAGTCAGCAGGTGAAAGTTTCAGAAGAGTTTGGGTGGAAAAAGGAGCAAAAGAACTTTCAAGGTGGGTATTGAAGAAAATAAGGGCTGAGGTTACAGGTGCACTAATGGCCTCAGTGGATGAAAATGTTCACTTCATTCTTGAAGCTGTAATTGTCTACTCTGGGTTGTGCCTGTCACTCACATCTTCTTTTATCTCTGTCAGCTCTGCCTAGTCTACGCTTCCCCTAGAGAAGGCCATGAGCCTGATACAGGTGAGTTCATTTTTTTTGGTATTGAAATTCTCTGAGTTTGCTGATATGTGTTCCTTTTTAGAATAAAGGAAAACATATTAGTATTTACTAAGCACATAATGTTTGTCATGTACTTTTAGACATTATACAAATGCTTGTATTTTGTCTTAGGGGAACTGCAGTGCTTTGAGAGTGAGTAAACATTCTCAGGGATATTAAGAGAAATGTTCATACTCACAGGTGTTATAATAATTTGTGGGAAAATATTTTAAAGATACTTATATCTTTTAGTTATCAAAATTTTAACAACTACATATAGCATACATGTATGATTCCTACATAAAGCAGTTAATACTATGAAGGCTGCAAAATTGTGGCTTCTTAACTGTATATTCTTTCTAGATTTATAATTATTTTTCCAATGAAGAAGAGCTTCAACTTTGACTTAATTTATTTATTTTCTTATCAGTATTAAATCATGTATTAAATCATATTTAATGGGTTATAATCTGTTATTACCATTATTGATTTTGATGCTGAAATTACCCAGACTTTTCCCATTGGAGTCTATTCAACCTGACTTGGGTATAATTTTCACATACATGTATTTTTTTAAGTGTTTCTTTTTTTTTTTTTTTTTAATTATTTTTTTTATTTTGGCATATTATGGGGGTACAGATTTTAAGGTTTCAATAAATGCCCATTTCCCCCCCCCAAAAGTCTGAGACTCCATCATGACCATCCCCCAGATGGTGCACATCTCACTCACTATGTATGTATATACCCGCCTCCCTCCCCCCTCCCACCTGCCCAATACCCTATTACTGTAGCACCTATGTGTCCACTAAGTGTTTCTTAATTGTTTTAATGTGTCAAGATGTTTTAGGCTCATTTTTTTTCTTTTCCTGTCCCATTCCTGAAATCAGCAATTTCTCCAAGGAGCCTTGTTTTTTTTACTGGTGAATGGCATTTTTGAAACCAAATCTGGGTGCTAGGTGTGTAAATTGAAAGGAGGGTATCATTTATAATTTTTATAGGCCCTCCTAGGGGATAAATCTATGTACAAACATTCATGAATATATATAGACATATATGTGTACACACGTATATGTTTCTACATATTAAAAGCCATTTATTCATACTGATACTAGTCCACCACTTTGGAGTTCATTCATGTTTTCTTCCTCTGTGTGTGATTCTCCTGTCCAAAATAGGGAATCTGGCTCCTAATATCCTAAATATATGTACTCATTTGCCCAATTCTATGATATACACAAAGGATTTTTTCTAACCCTTGTGTCTGCCCTGTCAAAAACAATCCTGCTAACTGTAATTCAGTATTTGTTTATGGTTCTTATTTTCTTATGTCTGACAAGTCATAACACTGGTTCAAAAGTTTCTTGGGTAAGTTATCCCCTCCCACCACCACTCTGGTATTGAGTTTTTATTCAGTTAAAATGTAGTTTAGTCCATTTGTTTGTGTTTGTATTCCAGTAATGGAATCGATTGTCTTTCCCCAAAATTCATTTGTTGTAGCTCTCTCAGTGCCTCACAATGTGATTGTCTTTGAAGATGGGGCTTTTAAAAAGGTAACTAAATTAAAATACTGTTGATCTTAATCTATTATGACTGCTATCATCATGAGAGGAAATTTGGACCCAGAGAAGAACAGAGAAAAAAAAAAACACAGTGAGATATCCCTTAACTCTAGTGAGAATGGCATTTATCACTAAGTCTCAAAACAATAAATGTTGGCATGAATGTAGAGGGATAAGAACAGTCATACACTGCTGGTGGGACTGGAAACTAGTACAACTTCTGTGGAAAGTATTATAGATGGACCTACCTCAAAGAACTAAAAGTAGAACTATCTTTTGATTCAGCAATTCCACTACTGGGTATTTACCCAAAGGAAAAAAATAACAGTGCATAAAAAGGACATCTGCATTTGAATGTTTATAGCTGCAGACTATACAGGTGCAAACTTGTGAAAACAACCCAAGTGCCCATCAATCCTTGAGTGGATTAATAAAATGTGATACATATATGTATACCATGGAGTACTCCTCAGCCATGAGAAATAAATGATAAATTACCTTTTGTATTATCCTGCATGGAGCTGGATCCCATGCTTCTATGTGAAGTATCACAAGAATGGAAAAACAAAAACCACATGGGCTCACCATTAAATCGGTACTAATCAGTCAACACTTATGGTCACATATGGAAGTAACATTCACTGGGTTTCAGGCAGGTGGGAGGATCGAGGAGGGGATGGGTAAATTCACACTTAAGGGGTATGGTGCATGCTGTGTGGAAGATGGTCATGCTTGTAGCTTTGTGTCAGGTGGTGCAAAGGTGATTTATGTAACCGAAGCATTTGTACCCCCATTATATTCTGAAATAAAAAATGAAAATAGAAAAAAGAATGTGTTTAAAGAAAAAAAAAGAGACTATATGAAGACACAGGAAGAAAACAACCATCTGCAAGCTAAGAGGAGAGGCCTCAGGAGAAACCAAACCTGCTGACAACTTATCTTGTATTTCTACCATCCAGAAATGTGATAAATTATGTTCTGTTGGTTAAACCACCTTATTTGTGGTATTTTGTTGTGACAGCAGTGGCCTGGGCAAAATAATGTAATTAAGTTTTCCGAATTTCTTCTTGATTTTTTTTAACCATGTTGACTGCCACACTAGAACAAAAAATTAACATAATTACACAATTCAGAATTACACAAGAATAATTCTTAGGTGATTTCCATTCATCCTTTTCTCTTTAATTTCTCCCTTATCCAGTCTACCATTGTAGGTAATTAATCCCTTTAGGTTCAGTTTTATCACTCCTATATTTTTCCTTGCAGAGATAAGTTAATACATGCACATTTTGTTATTTCCTGTTTGTTTTACACAAAGATGGCATGCTATATATTCTTTACATCTTTTTTGTTTCACCTAATAGTAATCCTAGAAATTGCTGCATATTCATTCAATGAGATCTACTTTGCTTATTAATTTTTTTCAAAGCATCATAGTATGTGCTGAATATTGTATTAGTTTGCTAGGGTTTCCATAATTAAACTCATCAAACTGGGTGGCTTAACATAAATTTATTCTCTCACAGTTCTGCAGCTAGATGTCTAAGATCAGATTTCAGCAGGCTTCATTCTTCCTGAGGTCTGTGAATCTCTCCTAGGTTGTTGTTATCTGCAGACTATATTTGGGGTCCCTTTGCTTGTAGATACATTACCCCAATCTCTGCATTTACCATCAGATGACATTCTTCCTGTGTGGGTGTCTGTCTCTGTATCCAATTTTCCCATTTTGTAAGGACACATGTAATATTTGATCAGGACACACCTTAACCATTTCATCTTAATTTGATCTTCTCCAAAGATCCTATTTCCAAACAGGGTCACATTGATATTTACATATACTGGGAGTTAGGACTTCAACATATTTTTGGGAGACAATCTATCCATAGCAATTATGTACCAGGTACATAAGGTATCTTAATTCAACCAATTAGGATACCAATAAGGTATCTTATTCAACCATTCTATAGAAAAGTATTTAGGTTATGTCTGATATTTTGAAATTTTAAACCATGCTGTAATAAGTAATTTTGTGTATATGTATTTTCATATTATTCCATATTAGATGTGTACCTTTCTGCTTCTGTATCTTTCATAAGGGTGTTATAGTTTTCATCATATAGTTTTGTTCATTTTTAATTAAGCTAATTCCTAAATTTTTGCTACTGTGATGGGATTTTGTCTGTTGTTATTTTTCTAACTGGTTATTTATGAGTGAAGGCTATTGATTTATATTGGTTAACTTTATATAATGTTACCTTACTGAATTTATTATTTGAACTCATTTTTATCTTTTCATTGTTAGAGTTTCTAGATATACTGTCACATAACTTGCAGATAGAAATAATATTTCATGATCTTTTCCAATTCATATGCCTCTAATTTATTAATCTGATTTATTGATATTTGCATGTTGCTTTTATAACCTTACATTGCTGAAATCACATATTAGTTGAAGGACATCATGTAATTTCCAAATATGGACAATTTTATATTTTTCTTGAAAATCTATATGTCTTTTTTTAAACAATATCTTTTTAAAACTTTTTACTTTTAAAATAATTATAGATTCATAGGAAGTTACAAAGAAAGTACATAGAGAGTACTCTTTACCCAATTTCCCCTACTGGTTTCATCTTATATGACTGCATACCAATTTGAAGACCTGTAATTTAAAAAACTGACAATGCCAAATATTGATGGTGATATGGAGGAACTGTAACTATAATACATTGCTGGTGTGATTGTAAAATGGCAACCACTTTGGAAAACCACTGGGTAGTTCTTTTTTTGTATTTCAAAACATTATGGGGGTATAAATGTTTTTGGTTACATGGATAGATTTTGCAATGCTTGATTCAGGGCTATAAGTGCACCCATCAAGCAGATAGTGTGCATTGTACCTGTTAGGTTCCTTTTTACTCATCTCCTCCTTCCCCATCCCCCTTTCATTATTTCTGTTGAGTTTTATTTCCGTCTATGCACATGTGTGTTCATTGCTTAGTTCCAATTTAATAGTGAGTACACCCATGATATGCCGAAATTAAAAAAAAATAGTGAGTACATGAGGTGTTTAATTTTCCATTCTTTAGATACTTCACTTAGTATAATTGTCTCCAGTTCCATCCAAATTGTTGCAAAAGGCATTAATGAATGCTTCTTCATGGCTAAGTAGTATTCCATGGTGTGCATATACTACATTTTGTTAATCCACTCATGAATTGATGGGCACTTGGGTTGATGCCACATCTTTGAAATTGTGAATTATGCTTAAGTAAACATTTGAATGCAGGTGTCTTTTGGGGTAAATACTCAGTAGTGGGATTGCTGGATTAAATGGTTGGTCTACTTTAAGTTTTTTTGAGGAATCTAAATGCTGTTTTCCATAGAGGTTGTACTAATTTGCCATCCCACCAACAGTGCATAAGCTTTCATTTCTCTGCATCCACACCACTATCTATTGATCTGGATATTTTAATAAAGGCACTTCCAACTGCAGTAAGTTAATATCTCATTGTGTTTTTAATTTGCAGACTAAAGCAGTGATAAAAAAAAAGTCTTCTAAAAAAAGAAAAGAAAAGAAAAGAAAAGAAAGGAAAATCCCTGGGCCAGATGGATTCACAGCCAAATTTTACCATACCAACAAAGAAGAGTTGGTACCTATACCACATAAATTATTCAATAACATTGAGAATCCCCAACTCATTCTATGAAGCCTTGATTCCAAAGCCAGGAAAGAAGATAACAACAACAAAAAAATAAAACTATACACCAGTATCCCTTATGAGTATAGATGCAGAGATCCTCAATAAAATACTATAAACCAAATTCAACAGCACATCAAAAAAAAAAATAATCTACAATGCTCAAGTGGGTTTCATTCCAAGGATGCATGAGTGGTTCAACATATGTATGTCTTTTCTTTTTTTACTTATCAGGATTTCTGGAAATTTCAGAAGAATTAAATAATAGTGGTGAAAAGTATACATCATTGTCTTTTCCTTATCTAAGGGGGAACACATACATTCTTTCTTGGAATGTAATGTTACCTATAGGTTTGGGATAGATGTTCTTTATTAAGTTGTGGAAGTTCCATTCTATTCCTAATTTTCTGACAGTTTTTTTTTTTATAATGAATAGCTATTAAAAAGTGGGCAAAGGACATAAACAGAAACTTTTCAAAAGAAGACAGAATAATGGCCACCAAACATATGAAAAAATGATCAACATCTCTAATCATCAGGGAAATGCCAATCAAATCTGCAATGAGATATTCCTTATTTCCAGTAAGTATGGCCTTTATCAAAAAGTCCCAAAACAATAAATGTTAGTGTGGATGCAGAGAGATAGGAACACTCCTACACAGCTGGTGTGACTGCAAACTAGTTCAACCTCTGTGGAAAGCAATATGGAGATACCTTAAAGCGATACAAGTAGACCTACTATTTGATCCAACAATCCCACTACTGGGCATCTACCCAAAAGATCCAATAACACTCTACAAAAAAGACACCTGCACTCATGTGTTTATAGCATCAAAATTCACAATTGCAAAGATGTGTAAATAACCCAGGTACCCATCAATACATGAGTGGATTAATAAAATGTGGTATATGTATACCATGGAGTACTATTCAGCTGTAAGAAACAATGGTAGTATAGCACCTCTTGCATTTTCATGGAAAGAGCTGGAACCCATTCTACTAAGTGAAGTATCCCAAAAATGGAAAAACAAGCACCACATGTACTCACCAGAAAATTGGTATTAACTGATCAACACCTAAGTGGACATACAGGAATAACATTTATCAGGTGTTGAGCAGATGGGAGAGGGGAGGAGGGGATGGGTATATACATACATAATGAGTGAGATGTGTACCATCTGGGGGTAGGTCATGCTTGAAACTCTGACTCGAGGGGGCAGAGGGGGCAAGGGCAATGTGCATAACCTTAACATTTGTATTCCCATAATATGCTGAAATAAAAAGGAAAAGAAAAACATAAAGACGGTGAACAAAAAACCCCATGGACCTGTACATATCTTTCAAGAAAGTCTCCTCTATCCTGGT
Source organism: Microcebus murinus (assembly GCF_040939455.1). NCBI lineage: Eukaryota > Metazoa > Chordata > Mammalia > Primates > Cheirogaleidae > Microcebus > Microcebus murinus. The sequence goes on from NC_134110.1 coordinate 20,040,060, forward strand.
AGGGGCAAGCAGGAGGATACCTAGAAAAGTCTCCTGAGGCTTCCAGGAGCTTTGGCGAGATCCTTCCTTTGCCCTCTAGAAGACTAGTTAGAGAATAAAACATAGGGGAAGTGTGAGGACACAAGAGGGCACCACAGTCAAGCAAATGATTACTGCACACACAGATCCAGATGCAAACTGACAGGACAGATCAGACTTAAGAAAATGGGACTAAAAATTAGCCTTCCAAAACAAAGTTCCAAATAAATTTTTGAGAATATTCTTCCAGACAGGCCCCTAGTCTCCGTACGAATGGGAGAGACCTCCCCAAATGCCAAGACCCTCAAATGGCCACGGAGGCTATCCAAGACCCTTTTGGGGCCACAGAGCTTCTAAGAGGGTAAGAGCTCAGAAGGTCAAAAGGATGTTGTATGCAAACAGAACACTCCACACTGGAAGCATATTTTCCTTCACTATAAGCCAGATTTCAAAGCATCATCGGTTTACAATGTCTGATAAAAATTGACTCAGAGATGACCCATTCTCCAAAAAGACTGTGCAGCCATGATGGCACACATATGAGAGCAGCCACCTGGGATTTTCCCAGCAAAGCCATAGGGGTGGAGCTACCTGAGGCTTCAGGAGTGCACCCCTTGCACCAGTGTGCCCAGTATGCAGTATATGCAGTCAGGGACTATTTTGTAACTTTAAGGTTTAATGTCTGCCTTGTTGGGTTTTCAACTTTCACAGGGCCTGCCATCCTTTTCTTTTGGCCAATTTCTCCCTTTTGGAATGAGAATGTCTAGCCTATGTCAGTAGAAGCAGTGAAATTTGGAAGTAAATAACTCGTTTTAATTTTACAGGCTTATAGCTGGGTACAACTTGCATTGAGTCTCAGATGAAGCTTTGGACATTGGACACTTGAGTTGATGCTGGAACAAATTAAGATTTTTGGGGACTATTGGGAATGAATAATTGTATTCTGCAATGTGAGAGGGACATGAGGTTTGGGGGTTCAGGGGAAGAAGGCTATCGGCTAGATATTCAATTCTTCCGAATCTCATGTTGAAATTTGATCACCAATGTTGCGGGGGAGGCGCTTAGTAGGAGGTGTTTATGTCACATGGACTGATCTCTCTTGCATGGCTTCGTGCCATACTCACAGTAATGATTAAGGCCTTGTTCTATTAGTTCCTGGAGAGTTTTCCCAAGAGCTAGTTGTTAAAAAGAGCCTGGCACCTTCCTCTACCCTCTGTTGCCTCTACACTTGCTGTGTTATTTCTGCACAGGCCATCTTCCTTTTCCTTTCACTATGAATAGAAGCAGACTGAAGCCCTCACCAGAAGCACCATCCTTCTCTTACAGCCTGCAAAATCATGAGTGAAATAAACATTTTTTTTTCTTTATAAATTACCTAGCCTCAGATATTCCTTTATAACCCTAAAATTGGCTAAGACAGAGATTCAGCATTAGACTGTAGGCAGGTCCTCCAATAGCCAATTACTATGAACCCTTTGCCCCAGTTGTTGGTTTGGTTAGTGACAGGCAAGCTGGGGGAGTTTTGGCTGCAGAATTTCCTGTGCATGTGAAACAGTAGCTAACTTGGAGCGTTAGGGCTTCCTGATTGAAAATCAATGAAAGTACCCAAACCGATGGTAATAAGACCAGTTTTCCCCAGAATGGTGTTCAGCTGCACTTGAGGCTTTTGTTACTTGATGTTGATTTTTCTTCAGCATGTAGTATTACCAAGGAGGGGCTGTCTGTTTTGTGTAATTATGGTAATGTTGTTGATTCTATTATTATTTCTGATATTGATTTAAAATCATTAATTGACATTTTCTGTCTGCCATTCTAGCATTTGTGAAATGTCATTGTGGAACTAATTATAACTTACTAGACAGGACAAAAAAGAGAGCTCAGACTAATTTTCTACCTTTTATAGGCTAAATATTGAGAAAGACTGTTTTTGTTGGGGGTGTAGGTTTAGACTCGAATAAGTCTCATACCGGGTAGGCAAGTTCTTAGTCCATTAAACAATCTGTGGTTAACAAAAGTACTCAAGAGGGCACTTTTTGTATCTTCAATATTGGATCAATTTAAATATGCCTTTAATATAAAAAATTTGATGGAAGTTTGTTTCTTAATTAATTAATTTATTTTTTCAGCATATTATATGGGTACAAATGTTAACATTATGTATATTTCTTTTGCCCCCCCTCCACCCTCGAGTCAGAACTTCAAGTGTGTCCATCCCCCAGTTGGTGCGCATCACATTCATTATGTATTTATATACCCATCCTCTGCCCCCCCACCTGCCAAACACCCAATAGGTGTTTTTTTATCATTGTTGTTGTTGCTGTGAGTTAGCCCAAAGTCTTTGAATTAACAAAAATGAAGGTCCTGGGAAAATAGAGACCTTTCAGAGATTCACTCATTGTTTTATAACTTAGGTAGACATTCTTTGAAGAACCTATGGGACATCTAAATTAAACTAGCTTCCTGGGACCTATTGGAAAAATTAAATTTCATTGAATGTCTCTTCTAAGAGCCTATCACTGTGTTTTTTTTTTGAGAGTAAAATGTGTACATTGGTTGTATAGATTGCTTGTGCCCTTTCAAAATTCATATATTGAAATCCTAACCTAAAATGTGATAATATTAATAGGTGAGGTCTTGGTAGCTGAGTAGATAGTGAGGCTAGAGCCCTTATGAATGGGATTTATGTTTGTCTAAAATAGCACCTAGAGAGCTAGCTCGCTTCTCTACTATATGACAACACAGCAAAAAAAGATACCATCTATAAATAACCAAACCCTTACCAGACACTAAATCTGCTGTCACCTTGGTTTTGGACTTCCCAGCTTTAAAAATATGAGAAATGAACTTCTGTTGTTTATAAACTATCCATACTATGTATTTTGTTAGAACAGACTGAAAAGTATAAGACATAAAATTGGTAGTAAGAAGTGGGGGTGTGATGTAATAAATATTTAAAATGTTGAAACAGCTTTCTTTGGAACTGAGTAATGTGTAGAAGTTGAAAAAGTTTTGGGGTACGTACTAAAGAAAAATTCATGATTGAATCTTAAATGATTATTCTGATGAATACTCAGAAGAACAGGAGAGCTATACAGAAAATCTAAAACCTTAAAGTATAGCAAAGTGCCCATGAACAGAATATTGGCAGAAATATGGATGTAAAGACCATTCTGATGAGGTGTCAGACAGAAATGAGGAACATGTTATTTGACACTAGAAAAAGGCAATCCTTGTCACAAGGTGGAAAAGAACATGGCTGAATTCTGTTTATGTTCTAGTATTTTGTGGAAGGTAGAACTTGTAAGTAATGAAATTGGATAATTGTCTGGGGAAATTTCTTCACAAATTATTTTTTTAATGTGCAGCTTGCCTTATCTGAGTGTTTATAATAAAATTCAAGAGGAGAGAAGTGATTTAAAGAGGGAATTGTTAATCAAAATGGAAGCAGAGCTTAACATTTTGCATTCTCAGCCTATCCACATTGGAAAATATGAGAAAATATTTTGGGGAGAAAACAAGAGTGTAGTCAAGTGACACTTTAATAAGAAGATTCACCATCTCAACAGATCCAGGTGCTATTTGTAAAAACAATAGAATAATAACCTCAGCAGAATTTTGGAGACTAGTAAATCTGTCCCTCTTATCATAGGCCCATGCAAGGGCCTGGAACAGAATTATTTCAAATCTCTATGCATTTGAGCATTGTGATGCTTGGTCACCCCAGGTGTAGTTCCAGTGGGCCCAGCTTCAGTGCAGGCCATGGTGGCCCTGCTTGTAGAGGGTACAGATGGTAAACATTGGCAGGTTACCTGTGCTACCATCTCCAACAGTGCACAAAGTACATGATCCATGAGGATGTGGGCTACGTTCACCTACCTTGTGTACGATGGAGCCACCCAAAGCCTCAAGCTCAAGAACTAGACAGAGGGATATGGTGAGTGTGGGGCAAACACAAAGAATCCCCAGTAGGGTGATACCTAGCAGAACCATGAGGGCCATTCCCCCAAAATTCACATGTTGAAATAATAATCCCCAATGTGATAGTATTAGGAGGTGAGATCACTGGGAGGCAATTAGGTCCAAAGGGCAGCACCCTCATTAATGGAATTAGTGTCCTTATAAAAGAGACTCCATAGAGGTAGGTCACTCCTTCCATCATATAAGGGACACAGCAAGGAGGCATCATCTATGAACCAGGAAATGAGCCCTCACCAGACATCAAATATGCTAGCACCTTGATCTTGGACTTCCCAGCCTCCAGAACTGTGATAAAAAAAATCTGTTCTTTATAAATTACCCAATCTACAGTGCATTATTGTAGTAGCCTGAAAGGACTAAGGCATATGTGCTTCTGGATAAAGGTGAATATAGTTAAGATTTTTCCCACCATGATTATGTGTTATGGCAAAGATTTTTGAGATACCTCACAGGTAGCCTGAAAATGTGTAACATGAAAGCAAACTGTGTCTGAGTGATTTTTGAAATAGTCATTAAATATAACATATTGGCCACTTATCTAGTAGAAAAGTATTTATTGCTTGTTGATTGGATAGAATTAGTAATTTATATCATATTGGGTATTGATTACTGGTATCTTAATGAATAAAACAGCAACACTTGGGTTGTAGTAATTCCTCACGAAGCATCCTTTATTTTTCACATAGGTTTAAGAATAGGCAAAATTGGGCTGTTAAATTGAGAACCAATGAGAATCATCACTTTTTTATTAATTTACTTTTATATAATAAATTTTAACCTTGAAGGATCTGTTTTTACTTATACTAGGTCTTAGTATAAGTATTTTAACTGGGGGACTGTGGGTTCCCATTTTACCAAGCCAATTTGTAAATGAAAAATGATTTAATTTTAATTTATTATTTTTTGTGTTAGACCATCTATACCAAGTATAAGATATTTGGGAACAATCAGTAGTATAACTGGAAAAGTTAGGCAAGGATATATTTACTGGGAAGCATGCCTATTTATTTCTATTTTATATTTGGTTACTCTCATAAGATTACTGGGGGACAATTATTTAAAATTATTGTGATCCCCAAATGTAACTTTAATTTTAGATCTTATATTGATTTAATCCATGAACTTTTGTAAATTGGTGCATTTTAGCAAATACTAAAGTTAATTAACATATGTTGTAGAGGCACAAAAGCCAATCAGTGCCCTTTTATCTTTCTGGTAAATAAATTCATCAAGTAAAATTTTGTTTGCCAGTTGGGTTAAATTATGGAATTTTGTTTCACTATAATAATAATGATGATAATAATAATAACTTTGGAGATGTGGGGAAACTTTCCCTTTACCCTGGATGGTTCACTGAGAGATTGACACACAATAAGGAATATTAATAAAAGAAAGATTTTTTTTTACTGTGCACATGGGGGAAATCACAAGATGATTGCCCAATATTTCAATGGGATCCAGAAATTTATACACCCTCATTTTAGAGAGGAGAGGGGAGATGAGGAATATTGGGAATTCTATTTAGGGAAAATAAATGGTAATTAGGTAGGATGAATAGATACTTGGGAGGATGAATGCATGGGGGAAACAGAGAGACTTATAAATGTTTTTCTTAGCAAATTAAGTTAACCTGGGAGATAGGTATTATATTTCAAATGATTAGGGCGAGGTCTGGTTGCATTCTTGAACTTCTTTCCTGTAATATACTGGGATAACAGGAAAGAGAAGGGAAGTCAATTACTTTTTTGATGGGTCTTTTTCTTTATGAAGAAAGAGGGAATGTCCCTTCTAAGGCCTGTTGATTTCTAAGGACCTTTAACTCAAAGTAATCTTTCTACTAAGGAGTTATATTTTGGGATGAAATTCCCTGAGCTCCTTCATTCCCCTCATTTGGAACTTCCCTAGAAGTTTCACACATTAAAAGCTGAGTCAGTCACTGTGGAGAGAGAGATTGCATTGGTAGTTAAGTAACAAGAGATCTGTAAATGGAGACAAGAAAATAGATTAGAAGGAGAATGAATAAACAGAAAAGAACAGATCTAAGTACATTTTCTCCACACTCCACTAAACAAGTCTCCCCTTACTGGGACTAGGTCAGACCAATGGAATGTTTTTTGCTTTATTAATATGATGGAGGATATTTATCATGTCTTTTAGGAGGTATGGATTAGTCTTTACTTGTGCTGACCAATTTATGTAGAAACAGCATTTTTCACCAGTGATCACACAAGCTTCTCCCTGTTGGACTGTCAGGGCATCCAAGATACATCAGTTTTGAAATACAACAGAGGCTATACTGTTGACTTCTGACTCAATTGCTCTCAGTGCTTGCATAGTGATATTGAGCTCTTGTTTTATTACCCTGGATGATTCAAAACAGCCTTTTCAATATTTTAAGTTACAAATTCCAGTAAAAAAGTCCTTAGTAAAAAACTATTTAGAATTGTGATGTACAGGTATGTATGTATGTGTGTATATATGCATGTGTGTGTGTGTGTGTGTGTGTGTGTGTGTTGCAACTAGCATGTTTGTGTGGCACCACTTTATGAATGAAAGAACCCAAGTTTGAAATTTGGCTCACATTTAAAGTGGAATATCTTGTAACAGAGGTGTCAGATAACCAAGTGCACAGCCTCCTGACTATCTAGGTGGGAACCGCTTGTAAGCATTTCACCACAGAAGAGAAAAATACCAGTGTTATTTGACAGATAACATCGGTTTGGAACATGTGACCTCCAAACCTAGAGTTTTCTGTGCCTTTTTTCCTCATTTGCATTTTGACATCTCCAGTTTCCATGAGTACCTGCCCATTTGTATGAAGAGAACTGGTTGAAAATATTTCAAAGTCCTGTGATCTAGTTCTGGCAGTTATAGGGCTTTGTTTAATTATCTAACCAAGTCAGTCCAGACTTTTGGTCTATCCATATGTAATATTTAGTGTCTGGCAACTTAACTTAAAAAGAGAAGCAATGAGATACACCAAATTACATAGGCCTGGTTTGTGAGTCATGCATAATATCTAGTAATTTGACAAGCACTGACATCATGATAATTAGTGTCAGGGACACCTATGACCTTTGTAAGAGGCACAAGAATGCCATCTGTGGAATCAAACCAAAGTGTCTCATTGAAATATTGCCCTATTGTGTCATTCAGAAAACATTCAGCATCATCCTTATTTTCAATGCAGAGGAAAAAATTCCTTGCTTGTGGCTTTACCTGAGCACAAGACAGTTCTTGAGCCTTCACAGAGGTTTGTATGTGTGCAGTTGACTCACCACCAAGAGAAGCAGCATAACATTTTTCTCTGGTTGTGGATGCCACATCTTGTCATATATCCATCTCCCAGTATAATTCCACCAGGCGCTCACATTGGTAGAAAGAAAAATGAGTTTAGGTTCTTTTGCATGATCTAGATGTTTGCATAACTAGCAATTAGATTGATTAGTTAATGTGGCCAGGCTTTGAATACCTTGTGCAAAGGTATTCCAGGTTTTTTCCTGAGCTGCTGGAAAAACTGTAAAGGTTAGTAAGAGCAAGGCATAGTTTGAAGGAAGTCATAGTGGAAGATTAAAAGGGAGAATAGGATAAGTTGATGTAGTCTCCAATGATGTTCCATTATGTAATCTTCAAAGGGTAAGGCTTAAATTAAGTACTTTAAAAAGACCCTTTTTTGAGGGGGGAAAAATGGTGGAGTAGGGGTGCCCTCCTGGCTCTCTACTCCCAGAGCGAAAAGTGATGAAAGTGGATAGCCACACGCAAGCGATCTGCACTTTCACAGGACCAGCTACGCAAGCCTGCAGACATCCACCAGGAAACGGAGGGATAGGACCATTTACAGCCTAAAGCAAAGGTGAATCGATTTATTCTCCCACAAAAATCAGGGATTTGGAGGCACACAACAGGGAGGGAGTGAGGCGTGGTTTAAGCCACTGCCACCTGGCAGTGGCGCCAGCCCTACCTGGTGCTGAGAGACACCCCCTCCTATACCGAGCTCCACTTCCACGTAGGCCGGGAGGTGCCTGAAGCTGGTGAGAAGTGGCAGCGCAGGACTAAGCTGTGTGGAGAGGAGACTAGAGCAGGGAACACTTTGAGTTCTCCAGAGCACACAGCTACCGCAGTATGAGGTGGGGGAGAGTCCGAGCCCAGCAACCACTCTCTGCGCAGCAAGAACCAGAGCCCACTTGGGCATCTCCCTGCAGAACACTCCCAGGTCAAGGTTAAGGGGAGTTTACACAGAAGGAGGCTTTGACTTTGGATATAGAGGAGGTTTGGGATAGCACTGGGAGGTCAGAGTGCGCAAGGTTGGACTCCTTGATCCATTAGGACCCCCCTCCCTCTGCCCCTCCGGCACCTCTCCCGCCCTCGCATTCCAGCACTGACTTGGGTTCAGGGTTTGGAGGGGAGGCACAGAGAGAGTGCTGGTATGCACCCCTGCTCCACCAATTTGATATGGGACCATCACTTGCTGCATAAGTGGCACTGACTCTGTGCTCAGAGAGTGGACCCTGCCTGGATGGGGCAGCAATACAGGGGAGATTGCCCTTGGCAGATTAAGGCAGAGAAACATTGCCTCCCACACTCTCCTGCAACCTGGAGCCCTGCCCTGGGCTCCAAAGTCTCTGTCCCAGCCTTGGGGGCAGGGATGAGATAGGAACTGTTCCCATTCCTGCCACTTATCTCCACCTGTGTAATTAAGGAGACAGAAAACAGGGATTGGTGGGTCCCATTGCCTGCCTGCCCATTTCTGGTCAGTCTCTCCCTGCACAGGTCTCCCACGATCTGTGTCCAGAGTGCGGAGCCCGCCTGGGCAGAGCCTATACTTGTAGGAGGCTGACTTTAGTGGTTATAAGGCAGAGATATTCTATGACCCCCACATCCGGGGATTTGGGGCTAGGCCTTTGGCCCCAAAGTTTGTATCCCCGCCTTGGGGGCGGAGCCAAGATAGAAACTGTTCCCATTCCTGCCGCTTATCTCTACCTATGAAATTAAAGAGACAGAAGATGGGGATCAGTGGGTCTGGATACCGGCCTGCCAGCTTCAGGACAGCCTCTCCCTGCACAGGTCTCCTGTGCTTTGTGTCCAGGCTCTGGAGCCCGCCAGGGCAGAGCCTAGCCTCGTAGGAGGCTACCCTTGGTGGTTATAAGGCAGAGAGACTTTACGTCCACCACACTCCGGTGTCTTGTGACTGAGCCTTTGGCTCCAAAGTCTCTGTCCCCGCCTTGGGGGTGGAGCTGAGATAGGAACAGTCCCCATTCCTGCCACTTATCTCCACCTGTGTAATTAAGGAGACAGAAGACAGGGATTGGTGGGTCCCATTGCCTGCCTGCCCGCTTCTGGTTAGTCTTTCCTTGCACAGGTCTCCCACGCTTTGTGTTCAGGCTCTGGAGCCCGCCGGGGCAGGGCCAAGCTTCATAGGAGGCTGCCCTTGGTGGTTATACGGTGGAGAGACTTTACATTCACCACACTCAGGTGTCTTGTGGCTGAGACTTTGGCTCCAAAATCTCTGTCCCCATCCTTGGGGCGGAGCTGAGATAGGAACTGTTCCTATTCCTACCGCTTATCTCCACCTGTGTAATTAAAGAGACAGCAGACGGGGATAGGTGGGTATGGATACTGGTCTGTCGCCTTCAGGACAGTCTCTCCCTGCACAGGTCTCTTGTGCTTGGTGTCCAGGCCCTGGAGTTTGCCTGGGCAGGGCCGAGCCTCGTAGGAGGCTGCCTTTGGTGGATATAAGGCAGAGAGATTTTACGACACACACATTCTGGTGACTTGGGGCTAGGCCTTTGGCTCCAAAGTTTCTAGCCCAGCCTTGGGGGTGGAGCTGAGATAGGAACTGTTCCCCTTCCGGCCATCTAGCTCCATCTGTGCAATTAAGGAGGCAGAAGACGGGAGGCCACCGGAGCAGCCTGGAGACCAGCGGGAAGGGTAGGCAAATTGGCCGTTTCCCCTCCACTGCATATCGGACTGCTGGTGGGATAACCAGTGGGTAGAGAGACCTGCAGACACAAGCCCAGTGACGGCCGCTGCCAGTGAGCAACATCACCTACCGGCTCAGAAACTAAACAAGACGTGTGAATACCCAAACGAAAACCTAAAGGAAAGAAACAACAACTGAGCGACATGGGAAGAAATCAGCGAAGGAACTCTGGAAATATGAAGAAACAAACGGAAAACACACCCCCAAAGAGGAGCACCAGCCCCTTAGAAACAGACAACAAACAAAACCTTGCAACCAAAATGACAAAAGAGGAATTTCATATGTGGATCATAAGAACACTCCACATCCTGCAAGAACAACTCAATAACAAACACAAAGAAACCACAAAAAGCGTCCAGGATATGTAACAAAAGTTCACTAAAGAGATCGACACAGTGAAGAAAACTTTAGCCGAATTCCTGGAGCTGAAGGATCAACTCAGGGAATTACAAAATACAGTGGAAAGTATCAAGAACAGGGTAGATCAAACAGAAAAAAAGAATATCAGAGATTGAAGATAACACCTTCCAATTAAATAAATCAGTCACAGATATAGAGCAGAGAGACAAGAGAAAAGAACAAAGCCTACAAGCGATGTGGGATTGTGTGAAAAAACCTAACGTGAGGGTCATAGGGTTACCAGAAGGGGAAGAAGATATCACTCAAGGGTTGGACAAGCTACTTGAAGATATAATAGAGGAAAATTTCCCAGGCCTTGCTCAAAATCTCGATATACAAGTTCAAGAAGCTCAGAGGACCCCTGGGAGATTCAATGCAAACAGGAAGATGTCACGTCATGCAGTCATCAGACTGACCAAAATATCAACCAAAAAGGCCCTTCTAAGAGCTGTAAGACAAAAGAAGCAAGTAACTTACAAGGGAAAGCCAATTCGAATAACACCAGACTTCTCTAATGAGAATTTACAAGCAAGGAGAGACTGAGGCCCCATTCTCACTCTTCTGAAACAAAACAATGCCCAGCCTAGAATCTTATTCCCTGCAAAACTAAGCTTCATGTATGAAGGAGAAATAAAAACATTCTCAGACAAGCAAAGGCTCAGAGAATTCACCAAGACAAGCCCAGCCCTACAAGAAGTACTCAAAACAGTGTTACACACGGAACACCATAATAAAAACTCAAAAATATAAAAACAAACAAAACCAAAAGACTGAAGGCCAATATTACAATGGCTCAAGACAGAAATCAAGGCAACAACACCCAAACCAACAGAATGAACAGCAATCTACCTTACCTATCAGTTCTCTCCATAAATGTGAATGGCTTAAACTCTCCACTCAAGAGACATAGGCTGGCTGAATGGATAAGAAAACACAGGCCAAGTATATGCTGTCTTCAGGAAACACGTCTCACCTGCAAGGATGCATATAGACTAAAAGTAAAAGGGTGGAGATCAGTATTCTAGGCAAGTGGAAGTCAAAAAAGGCTGGCATTGGCAGTTCTAATTTCAGACGATTTAGTTTTTAAAGCAACAAAGGTAGTGAAAGACAAAGAGGGTCATATATAATGGTGAAGGGCACAGTTCAACAAGAAGAGATAACAATTTTAAATATATATGCACCCAACTTAGGTGAACCCAGATTCATAATGCAAACCTTACTTGATATAAACAAATTGATTAATAGCAATACCATAATCACCGGAGATTTCAACACCCCACTGACGGCACAAGACAGATCCTCCAATCAGAAAATTAACAAATAAATAATGGACTTAAACAAAACTCTAGAACAATTGGGACTGACTGACATTTACAGGACATTCTACCCAAAATCCACTGAATATAATTTCTTCTCATCAGCTCACGGGACATCCTCTAAGATTGACCATATCCTAGGAAACAAAGTAAACCTAAAGAAATTTAAAAAAAAATAGAAATCATACCATGTATCTTCTAAGATTACAATGGAATAAAAATAGAAATCAACCATAACAGAAACCTACATTTCTACACAAAAACGTGGAAATTAAACAACCTCCTACTAAATGATTACTTCATAAATGAAGAAATCAAGATGGAAATAACAAAATTCTATGAAGAAAATGACAATGGAGAGACAAGTTATCAAATCCTCTGGGACACAGCTAAAGCAGTTCTGAGATGAAAGTTTATCTCCATAAATGCCTATAACCAAAAGTCAAAAAGATCACAAATAGACAACCTAATGAAACGACTCAAAGAGCTGAAAAAAGAAGAACAGACCAGCCCCAAACACAGAAGAAGAAGTGAAATCAACAAGATCAAATCAGAACTAAATGAAATTGAAAACAGGGAAGCTATTCAGGAGATTAATAAAACAAAAAGTTGGCTCTTTGAAAAAATAAACAAAATAGACATGCCATTGGCTAAGATAATGAAAAGCAAAAAGAGAAATCTCTAATAAGCTCCATCAGGAATAAAAAAGGAGATATCACAACTGATCCCAAAGAGATACAAGATATAATTTATGAGTACTACAAAAATCTTTATGCACACAAACTGGAAAATGTGGAGGAAATGGACAAATTTCTAGAAACACACAGCCTCCCTAGGCTCAACCAGGAAGAAATAGATTCCCTGAACAGACCAATCTCAACAGCTGAAATAGAAACAGCAATTAAAAATCTCCTTAAAAAGAAAAGTCCTGGTCCAAATGGTTTCACACCTGAATTTTACCACACTTACAAAGAAGAACTAGTACCAGTCTTGCAGAAACTATTCCACAACATTGAGAAGAACAGAAACCTCCCCAAAACCTTTTATGAAGCAAATATTACTCTGATACCAGAACCAGGAAAGGATGAAATGAAAAAGAAAACTACAGACCAATATCCCTAATGAATATAGATGGAAAAATTTTCAACAAAATCTTAGCTAACTGAATCCAGATGCTTATCAAAAAATTAATCCATCAATACCAAGTGGGCTTCATCCCAGGGATGCAAGGATGGTTCAACATACATAAATCTATAAATGCAATTCACCACATAAACAGAAACAAAAACAAAGACCATATGATTCTTTCAATAGATGCAGAATCAGCTTTTGAAAAAATTCAACACCCTTTCATGATACGAATACTTAAGAAAATAGGCATAGAAGGGACATACCTAAAAATGATACAAGCCATACATGACAGACTCATAGCCAGCATCATACTGAATGGGGAAAAATTGAAATCATTCCCACTTAGAACTGGAACCAGACAAGGCTGTCCACTATCTCTACTTCTATTCAACATAGTACTGGAAGTCCTGGCTACAGGAATCAGACAGGAAAGTGGAATTAAAGGTATCCAAACAAAGGAGGTAAAAGACATCTACAGGGAGAACTATGAAACAATAAGGAAGGAAATAGCAGAGGATGTAAACAGATGGAAATCCATTCCATGCTCAGGGATCTGCAGACTCAACATCATGAAAATGTCTATACTATCCAAACTGATCTACAGATCCAATGCAATACCTATTAAAATCCCATCAGCATTTTTCACAGATATAGAAAAAATAATTTTATGCTTTGTATGGAACCAAAGAAGACCCCAGATATCAAAAGCCATTCTAGGCAACAAAAACAAAATGGGAGGCATTAATATTCCAGATATCGGCCGGGCGCTGTGGCTCACGCCTGTAATCCTAGCTCTTGGGAGGCCGAGGTGGGCGGATTGCTCAAGGTCAGGAGTTCAAAACCAGCCTGAGCAAGAGCGAGACCCCGTCTCTACTATAAATAGAAAGAAATTAATTGGCCAACTGATATATATATAAAAAATTAGCCGGGCATAGTGGCGCATGCCTGTAGTCCCAGCTACTCGGGAGGCTGAGGCAAAAGGATCACTCGAGCCCAGGAGTTTGAGGTTGCTGTGAGCTAGGCTGACGCCACGGCACTCACTCTAGCCTGGACAACAAAGTGAGACTCTGTCTCAAAAAAAAAAAAAAAAAAAAAAAAAAAAAAAAAAAATTCCAGATATCAAACTATACTACAAAGCTGTAGTAATTAAATCAATCTGTTATTGGCACAAAAATAGAAATATGGACCAGTGGAGCAGATGTGAGAATCCTGATATAAAGCCATCCTTATATAGCCATCTAATCTTTGACAAAGCAGACAAAAACATACACTGGGGAAAAGAATCCCTTTTCAATAAATGGTGCTGGGAAAACTGGATAGCCACTTGTAGAAGGCTAAAGCAGGACCCACACCTTTCACCTCTCACAAAAATCAACTCACGCTGGATAACAGACTTAAACCTAAGGTACGAAACTATTAGAATTCTAGAGGAAAATGTTGGAAACACTCTCCTAGACATCGGCCTAGGCAAAGAGTTTATGAAGAAGTACCCAAAGGCAATCACAGCAGCAACAAAAATAAATAAATGGGACATGATCAAACTAAAAAGCTTCTGCACAGCCAAAGAAACAGTCATGAGAGTAAACAAACAACTTACAGAATGGGAGAAAATTTTTGCATCCTACGTTTCCGATAAGGGATTGATAACTAGAATATACTTAGAACTCACGAAAATCAGCAAGAAAAAATCAAATAACCCTATTAAAAAATAGGCAAAGGACTCGAACAGAAACTTTTCTAAAGAAGACAGAAGAATGGCCAACAAACATATGAAAAAATGCTCAACGTCTGTAATCATCAGAGAAATGCAAATCAAAACTACAATGAGATATCACTTAACTCCAGTGAGAATGGCCTTTATCAAAAAGACCCCAAACAACAAATGCTGGTGTGATAATGGAGAGAGAGAAACACTCCTACACTGCTGGTGGGACTGCAAACTAGTTCAACCTCTGTGGAAAGCAATATGGAGATACCTTAAAGCAATACAAGTGAATCTACCATTTGATCCAGCAATCCCATTGCTGGGCATCTACCCAAATGATCCAATGACACTCTTCAAAAAAGACACCTGCACTCGAATGTTTATAGCAGCACAATTCATAATTGCAAGGCTGTGGAAACAGCCCAAGTGCCCATCAATCCAAGAATGGATTAATAAAATGTGGTATATGTATACCATGGAGTACTATTCAGCTCTAAGAAACAACGGTGATATAGCACATCTTATATTTTCCTGGTTAGAGCTGGAACCCATATTACTAAGTGAAGTATCCCAAGAATGGAAAAACAAGCACTACATATACTCACCAGCAAACTGGTATTAACTGAGCAGCACCTAAGTGGACACATAGGTACTACAGTAATAGAGTATTTGGCAGGGGGGCAGGGGGTGGGTATATACATACATAATGAGTGAGATGAGCACCGTCTGGAGGAGGGTCATGCTGGAGTCTCAGACTTATGGGGGGAGGGGGGAAATGGGCATTTATTGAACCCTTAAAATCTGTACCCCCATCATATGC
This sequence comes from Microcebus murinus, assembly GCF_040939455.1. NCBI lineage: Eukaryota > Metazoa > Chordata > Mammalia > Primates > Cheirogaleidae > Microcebus > Microcebus murinus. The sequence goes on from NC_134110.1 coordinate 20,055,407, forward strand.
TGAAATAAAAAAAAAAGACCCTTTTTTGTTGGGGGGGGTAAAAGAAAAAAATGAATTTTTAGTTGAAAAACTGGGTTTCTTGACCAACCATCTTGAAAAAGCTGTCAACTTTGTGAAGATGTTTGTCTTAGGGGCCTGGGAACTAGCCCTGGAAATCCTTACTTTCAAGTCACCTGTAGGGGTTTGTTCTCCATTTATCTTGGCGTAGTCTAGCATGGCTCTCTCAAATCCAGGGAGATAGTTTTCCTATATTTTTATGGCAGTGTAGGTGGTTAATAGTACTTTATAAGGGCCTTCCATGTGAGGTGAGAGTACATGTGTTTTTCCAAAAATGTTGATGTATACAACAATCTCCTGGTAGAAAATGATGGCAAATCTTGTCAGTTGGTAGAGGCCATGCTTCTTTCATCTATTGATGATTTGACCCAAGCATATTAGTTAACATGGGTGTGTATCTAGTAATGGTATCAAAATTTTCACTTAAATCCTTAGAGTGTTCAGCCAAACTGGTAATAGATGGTTTAGATGTGCCAATAGTCATGGGGAGATCAAATATTTCCAAAAGAATTTAACTCATGCTTCCTTTTTGGAGTACCCCAGATTTCTGTAAGGGCAAAAGGTAATGTTTCTGGCCATTTGAGTTTAGTGTTTTGACTTTCCCCAAAATCCTGTGTATGGCTAGATTTTTACACTCCAATCATACTGAGGATTGGGATGATTTGAGGTATGAAATTTCAATGAGTACCCTAGTGCCTTTGTGAGTGTGGTGTTACTTTTACTGAAAAATGAGTCCCTTGATGAGAGTCGATCCATAAAAGCATATTAAAATGAGATAGAATATTAGTTAGTAATTTCTTTACAACTGTTGTAAATATCAGTTAATAATATAAAATATAATATCATAATAATAATACAATATCACTAATTTCTTTACAACTTTACAACTGTTGTATCAGCATGCCAAGTTGGATAGCATTCAGTCCATGCACTAAACATGCAAATAATACCAAACAATGAAAATGTAACAGAAGTAAGGGTCTGGAAAAGGGCAAAATGTTTTATGAGTTTTCTCCTTAAAACCCTTGGCCCTTTTTGAGGAATTAAAACCTGCATTCCTACCCAAGGTCAGTAATCAGAGGGGCAAAGGAGTGTTCTGTTTTTTTTGTGTGTGTTTGTTTGTTTGAATTCTTGATATTCTTTCCTGTAATATATTAAGATAACAGAGAGGGGAAGGGATGTTGTAGTTTATGCCTCCCACTAGGTTCTGACATTATTAGAACATAGGGGAGGGTTATTGGTTGACTGCAAGAAGGTGAGGAAAATACCAGACCATCGTTTCAGATAATATAAACATTAAATTAAAGACTATGTCTACTCTCAATCCTTCCATCCTTTTATGAGATGAAGAGAGTGACACTTTACAGTATGACTGTTTAGAGATTCTGGAGGCTTTCTATTCTAGAAGGATTGATCTGTGCACACTATTTGGAGGTAAAGGGGGCTCCTGGTGGCAGGAAATATGGATATAAATTATGCCATTGAAATAATGTCCCTGATACATGCTTTGGCTAATCCCAAGTGGTCCATCATGCACTGCCCTTGTCACCAAAAAAAGGAGACATTTATGTCACAGAAAGAAAGCAGGCTATTGGCAAAGCTGCTAAGGAGTCCACTAAAAGTGATCTGTTCATCGGGGCTTTCATACCCCAGCTAGAAGTTTAAAAACCTCCCCCTTTTAAAACTAAAGACTGTAGTCTGATAATTGAGATGACAGAGGTAAGTGCTGACAGAATTCTCATGGACTCAAAAAATGAGTCCATGAGAATATTTGAAGCATTGGTTCAGCCCCTTTATAAGGCACCTACATAAATGCACACATTAAGGGCTTTGATGGCTTTGGTAGGACCTCATTTAAGAGGACCCTGTTTGCAACAAACTATCCAACAAATAGATATGTTATTTATGAGCACAAAACAATCCAAAGACAGAAAAGTGAACCACTGTACAGGGAATCCAGGATGTGGGGACCCACTATATTGATGATTGACAAATTGTTCTCACTCAGATGCATGAAAGAGCTGGAACTTCTATTATTAGAAACATTTTCAGGGTGGGTAGAGGCTCATCCTACCCACACATAGAGAGTGTCTGAAGTTCCAGAATCCTTCTGAAATAACTCCTTTTGAGGTATGGACTCCCTCCCTTCTTTCATGCAAAGTAATCACGGACCCTCCATTATACTGGAGGTAACACAGCAAATTAGAAAAGTCATACAACTAGAATGAAAATATATGCATCCTGAAGACCTCAATCTATGGGAAAAACAGAAAGTGAATCATGCCTTGAAGAAAATTACAGCAGGAAAGCCATGTAAAGTGGGACATAATGTCACCACTTACCCTCCTCTAGATAAAAGTAGCCTATAGAAGCAAGCTGAAGTTAAGCCTCTATGGAATAGTTTATGGGAGACACTTCCTAGCACCCCAAGGTAAGGATGGTCACATAGTTTTGACCCCAGAGAACATGTGAAACATGGACAAAATCTTACTTGTTAATGTTCTTATTGTTACAATTAATATTGACTATTTAATTCTAAAAACATGTATTAAATGAATAGAAGTCATAAAATTTTATTTTTATAAAATGTAATGAATAGAAGAATAAATTTCATCTATTTACATTTACTTTTGAATTATACTCAAATATTTAATTCTATTTTTGTAATGAAACTCTGTGACCCCAAGAGGAAATGTTTCTGTTTTTTAAATCTCTCTCTCTCTCTCTCTCTCTCTCTCTCTCTCTATCTCTATCTCTGTGTGTGTGTGTGTGTGGCAGGAAATGTGTTAAATTTTAACCATTATGCATGAGTTTGCCTTTTTCAGGTCCCCATCCCAGTTGGAAGCAGAGAAGTGGAAAGGAACCTATGAAGTGCCTTTAATAACTCACACCTTATTTAAATAATCAGAAGTGAAACCTTGTGTCCATCATACCAAAGTAAATTGGTGTCCCATAGAAGAATAGAACCTAAGCCCCCAGTAAATGGACCAGCCTTTAGGTAATCTAAAGTATATGATTAAGAAGAATGAAAAACGAAAATATTGATATCTTTGTTAACCGTTCTTTGGTTATTTGTTCTGTCAATAGGATGGAGAGACAAATCCTCAGTGAGGATTTTCCCAGGGTATCAGCTCTGCTGCTGATCTGTCTGACTGCAGGTTTTGTCATCTTAGACCTCGTTCAGTGAAAGTATAGTAAAATCTCTCTGAGCAAGTACTCTCAATTTTGTCTTCTCAGTCTCCCCAGTTGTAATTGTTTATGCCCCTTTCACCTGATAAATGGTTGCATTCTTTATTTTTGTGAATCTACTGCCAAAGATTTGCAATGGCATACCTAAGTATAAATCTTCCATCTAAAACATGGATACAATTCAGCAGGAAGTAGATTGATAACTACATCACCCATCTTCCTATAGATATGGAAGGGAAAAAAAAATGACAGTGGAGAATATATAACAGAAGAAATTACCAGAAAATGGGAAAACTGTTTTATAAGTTGTCTCTTGAACTCCCTCCCCAACTCTTATTGAGAATTAAAATCTGCATTTCTGTCCAAGGCCAGTGATCAGAGGGACAGGGGAGTGTCCTTTGTTCTTTGTACTACAGGAGATGGCTCAAGGGAATTGTCTGCACAGAGGTCATGTGATTGTCTTTGAGAAGATGGGGTCAGCGAGGACCATCAACTATAGTTAGATACCAATAGCCCTAGGCTTAAAACTTATTTTAAGCTCTGTATTTCTGCTTATAGATAGAACTGTGGTACTTTAATAAATAAGTCTGCCATACTCCTCATTTGCCAGAAAATTAATAAACTTCCCTTTCCCTCTCTTCAAACCACTTTTCCTCCTTCTTCTGATGCAGCCTTGAAGTAAGTGCTGAACTTTTGATAACATAAAAAGTGAAGTTTTTCCTTTTGCGAATATGTAATCTCTAGTGAGGACTGTAATTTCAGCTGCTTATGCTGACTTTATGGTAGGCAGAGAATACACCTCAAGGGTTCTGTGTGGGGAAACTATAGCATAGTCAGATAAACTTTCTCAGAAATCATGATTACAAGAGCCATCACAGAAGAGGAATGTGTCTACATTGTCTAAAATATGTCTTGTATATCCTCTTGTGGCTTTCACATCTTATTTCTAGCTATAAGGCAATCATGTGAAATGGAGTAGAGCCTCCATCATCAGGGAGTTGTAGGAGGATAGCTCACTTTAAAGTGTTACAAGGATTAAAATAATGGAGGGAGTGGCTAAGGGGACTTGTTGATAGGTTGTCTGTTGTCTAGTAGAGAGGTTCTGTGTTTCATAGACTTGTAAGAGAGCAGACACACCATGGGGAACATAGAGGTGAATAGGGGATCCAAATGCAATGGTGCTGGTCTTGTCAGTTAGGCTGACACCTGCTGTTATTGCACACAGGAAAGGGGGCATATCTGTCACCACAGGATCCAATTTAAATGAAAAACATGCTATAGGATGGTTCTGAGAGGAAAAGGGCTATTTTAAAATGCCAGCAGAAATTCCATTATTTTCATGGCAATTTAGGTGTAAAGGTTTTCAAAATTAAGTAATCCCAGAGCAAGAGGTATGAATAATGTTAATTGTAAGGGATCAAAGGAATATAATGTCTCTGAGGGCCAGGGAATGGTCTCTGGAAAGCTGTCTAGAAGGAGAGAATATGACAATGTAGCAAGAGTACCAAAATTAGGAATCCATTTATGACAGTAGCCAGCTGCTCCTGGAAATTTATGTAGTTTTTTCTTAGTTTGGGGTAGAGTGATGGACAAAACTGACTCAAGACATTTTGGGGTGAGCATTTGAATGCTCTGAGCTATTTCATGTCCTAAGTAAGTAAAAGTTGTCTATATCCACTGGAATTTAGACCTGGAGGCATTATGGTCCCTCTCAGCTAGAGCCTTTAAAAGACTGAGGAAGTCTTAGAGGGAACCCTGCTTAGTCTAGTTACAGAGCAAAAGATCATCAATGTATCAGACAAGAGCAGATCTGTGAGTAAAGGTTACAGAGTCTAAATCAGCTTTGAGAATTTGGAAAAATATTGAAGGAGACTCACTGTATCCTTGATGTATTTGTATGCATGTTAATTGTTTCCCTCTGAGGATATATGCAAAGAGAACTTGTGAGCCAGGGTGCAATGGAATTGAAAATAAAGAGGAGCAGAAGTCATTTGTAAACCAGTCTGCAACAGCAGGAATTGAGGTAAGAAGAACAGCAGGATTAGGCACAACATAGTGTCAATAGATGACAAAGAAGTTTATAGCTCTCAGGTCCTGTACAAATTGATAGATTTGATTCAAATATGAATCAAATTTTTCTTTTTTTATTGGGTGCTACAGGGTGAGGTAATGAATAGAAGCACCCCCTATCATAAAAGGGAGTCTATTATTGGTTCAACTCATTCTTCCCCCTCTCTTGAGAGGCAGTATTGAGCTACTGAAGGGAAGTGTTTATTTATTTTCCAGGAAATGTATATGGGTTCAGCACTGAGCAGCAGTCTGACTTTATTTGCATGGTTTGCTTGGAGACAGTCTGGGACATCCTGTAAGATTGTATCTTTAGAGGACTTTAAATCAGAATGGGATTCTGAGAATGTCTCTAGGACCCTCACAACAAGGAATTCATGTCTCCTGGGATGCAACAGATCTTATGAATTACAAAACCCATTGGCCTCCACTTTCAGAAGATCCTACCAAATTTAGAGAAGAATTGGAAAGGCTAATAGCCATTCACGATCCCACTCACAGGTACCTTGATTGGCTGCTAAAGGGAGTGCTCTCCATTGATGATTATACTACAGTCATTAGACAGGCAAAAAGTCCTGTAAGGAAAAAAATCCATAGAAGAAGCAGGTGGCCAGATCCTCTCCCTGGACCCTCTACAAATCACCAGAAAGTAGCTCAGCTAAATTCTGGCATTCAGGGCCTGACAGGGGTGATATTGGAGGATTTTCTTCCTAAATTTAATTTTTCTAAGGTTGAATTATATACTCAGAAGGAGGTAGCACACCCTAAAATTTTTATTGAGAGATTTATACAAAATTATCAGAGGATTACTGCATTAAATCCTGAAGCACCAGAGCATAGGAATCTTTTAATTTATGACCTAATTGAAAATCTACTTCCAAATAGAAAAACAAAAACAAAAACAAAACAAACAAACAAACAAAAAACCAATGAAAACAGCACAATTGGGTTGGCTGGTCAGCCTCTAAGTGCCATAATGGAAGGAACTATGTTTTGTTTGTTTGTTTGTTTTCTTTTGTTTTTTTGAAGATGGATTACAGGAGAACAAAAAAAAAAGAAAAGGGAAAATAAAGATATTATGAAATATGAAATATGATATTATGAAATATGAAATTTAGAACCCTAGCTTTGAAGTTTGAATAATAGCATATACCACATTCATCCACTCATGAATTGACAGGCACTTGGGTTGTTTCCATGACCCACTCTCAAGTTCTCCCAGAGTTCCTGTGGGGATATATAGGCAGGGGTCTTCAGCTAACTGCTTTGCTATCTGAGTCCTAGACTTAAAAACACATTTTCTCTCCTGGGGGTTTCCTACTGTGTGGAGACCTTTTTAACATTTGGGCAAAGTCTTTTTTTGTATTCTTTCTTTTTACAAAAATCATGCATAATTTGTCCCCTTCTATTACAGAACAGCCCTTGGTCATATTGAGTTTTCTGTTTAGAGGAAGAGATCATTTGCACCTGAGTTAGTTTCAGTGTCAACCTTCCCTGTCCCTCACAGGATCAGGGCTCTAAGGAGGCTGAAGCTTAGGCTATCTGCCCATCTCCCACACAATAATGGGCTCTGGCTCCTCCAGAGTCATGCATGCATCATATTTATCATGCCCACAGGCCAGAGAAAGTGTAGAAAACACTCATGCTCCCTGATTCCCTGAGCCAGCATTCATTATGTCTTCCACGAACAGACTATATGGAGCTGGTGGCAGCATGTAAGTAAGACATTTTATTTTGTAAGTACTCTGCTTTTGTTCTAGATGAACACTAAAGGGAGATAGGAATTCTGGCAAGCACAATACACAGTTATCCCAGGCCATGATCTGAGTGGATGGAAAAGGTACTTTTCTATGCCCTCCTACAGATTGGCCACGGGCTCCATGGCCCCTCTTTTGGCTTTCTCCCTAGTAGTTCACATGCCTCCCCACCCTGTTGGTCACACGTGTGGGGGTGGGAGCAACAGGCATTCTCTCCACCAACCCCCTAACTACATGGCAGCAGCCTGTGCCCACTGCATCCCCCTTCTGCTGGGGAAATTCAATTGTTAAAAGCATTAACTTTATCGCATACCTTCAAGATCTATTTAGGTCATTAATCATTAAATGTCCAGCCTCAAATAAATCAGGCATTTTGTAACCAATAAGCCAATGCATATAGGATCCTGTCTTATTTACCTGACCTTTGCCAAAATAATTTCAGTTATACAAGAGTACAATCTAAAGTTTCATTTAACAGCCACTTTTCCATATACTCTAACACATAGATTGGATTATGATAAAACCATTTTCCTTAAATGTAGGTTTGCAGCCATAAATTTGCCATCCAGCCAAATTTTTTTTACCAAGGACTTTTATACAGAACTTTCCTATGTTGCAGCAAACATTTACAAACAAATATAGACAATACAGAGAATTCTCAGGAAAAAATAGCAAGCCTATGAAACATATGGAAAACCAAAGGGGATAAGACCTCCCAAATTGCACCTCCACGGTGAGCCAAATGCTATGCTACAGAGCTGGAAGTTTCAAACTTTCCCAAAACGATGGCCCAGTATCCCCTATTTCATGGGAACCACAAGAGAAATCCAGTTCCCTTGCCCCAATAAATCACTAAATTTCTACCCAGAAATGTCACTTTTAAACCAACAGGAATGTCTGAAACTTTCTCCTCCAAATGGGTAGGAACAGGGTCTTGGCATCCCAGTGTGGTTTACTTACAAATAGCTATGGCTTTAATGACACTTCCCAAATCTGTTTTCTTCCCCTCAAATCAGTTCAGGTTGGTTAGAGCTGTGTCTATTCAGGCACAAAGACATGGGCTCCTGGGAGAAAATCATGCCCCAGCATGTCCTAGGAATCCATTTCTTACTTACCCAAAATGGTGATGCTCCCACCCATGGCTTGACCTGGAGCTTTTCCCTGCCCTTTCCAGAAGATACAGGGCACTGTTCTGCCAGGAAGACAATGGGCCAACCTAGGGGCACCAAAATCTGTTGCCAAACACTTGGCCACTTCCCCCATGAGGCTGAATCAGAAGAATGAGGACAAGTGGTTTTGGGAGGAAGAAAAGAGAGTTTATGTAGTAAAGGAGGAAAAATGATAGACTTTCTCATCTCAAAATCCAAATTTCCTGAACCTAGGCAGAAATACAGAGCTTTTAAAGGGAAGGTTTTCAGCTTCAGGAAATTACTATGATTAGCTATTTTAATCATCCCATCACTTCCAAAGACAAAGCTGGTAAACTCCACCAGCTGCCCACCTGGGGGGCTGGTGGCACCTGGGAGTTTTAACAAAAACTTAACATGCCTCAGGGATGCAGGATAGGCTGCAGTTCCCAAAAGGAGTTGAAGAATGTTTAAGATACAGAACATATTTTGCCATCTTTTCTCAGGCCATTCTCTTTGTTACATAATGTCTGACTCCTCATCTGAAAACCTTTTAGGTAGAGACCCCTCATATGCAAACCTGTTATGTAAATTTAATGGCATGACAAAATGCAATAAAAAGGTGTTTTTATTTCTCTGTCCCCAAACCAACCCACAAACTTCCTACTCTGCATAGGGTGGTGTGGAGCTCATGGAGTTATTGCCTAGGATGAGAGCTCTCTAAAATTTTCCTTAATTAAGGAGCTTTTCTATTTCAAAGTATCTGTATTCTGCCCACTGGTAATTAGAATTCTCAATGATAAACTTATCCCCAAAGTGACTCAATCCAATAAACCTATTTACAGAAATCTCAGGTGGTAATTATCCAGGTTTAGATAAGTTTTTTATCCTATAAGCAAAAGGTATTCCTGGAGAGGGCCTAGAGGAAGCAGTTCCCATGACTCACACAAATTCGCTCTCAGAAATAGACTTAAGATAGACAAAGAGGATGGGACCTTTTATGACAAATACACCACTAGAGCTTGAACTGTTAGGTAGAAAGTGAGAAGCCTATATCTCTCCAGGAGATGGGGAGGACAAGTGCCCCACTTTGGATAGCAGACACAGCAGGAGGGAGGAGAAGGGCACTGCCAATCTGAACTTAGAGCACTAACCTCAGAAGCTTTCAGTGTTTCCTGGCCAGAAGTTCAAGCAGTGCAGGCACAGTAGGATCTGTAAGATAACCAAAAATAATCTCAGGCCAATTATCATGTCATTAGCATAATGCTACATTGCAGTTTGCCTCCCTGTGTACTTTCAGAGAAGCTCATGGGAAATTTACATGTGCAGTAAGACTCATGTTATGTGATCCTTGCCTGCCACGGAGGTTTCTACCAAGAAAACATAAAATAAATTTTTGGTTAGTAGTCAGGGCCTTCTGTAATAAAAGTGGCCCATTTGCTGTCTGTTACAATCATATCTTTCTTTTGCTCAATAAACTTTGCCTCCTGTTTGCTTTGCTATCAGCATATATTTTCACTCTTTGGCAAGAGTGAACTTATAACCAGGAGTAGAGCACCAGACCAACATTTTGGTGCTGTGACATAGATCACTCTGACCAGGTAAGCCAGCTTGCTTTTCCATTGAAATGCTCATGTTTCAGCTCTTTTCACCTTGTAGCCAGTGTTTAAGTGGACACAGTGCTTCCATCTGTTTGTTGAGAACTTTTTGCCATTCACAGATTGTACAGTTGAGTTTTTGGCTAGATCTGTGTGTATGAAAAGGGGCTTACAGAAAGTATTCTTTGCAGTTGAGGACAAGTCCTTCATTTTGTTTAATTTTGGGAAAGAAGGACAGGAGAATGACTCTTCCTCCACTGACTTCCACATCCACTCAGGCAGGGAAGTGCCTGAAGTTAGTGTGCAGTTGTAGCATGGGCCAACAGGCTGTATGGAGAAGAGACAAAACTGGGAAACATTTTGAACTGTCCAGTGCACTGTGCTAGGTCCACACTAGGCAGGGATGGACTGGTCAAAGTGGACACTTCCCGTGGCTACAGGAGGAAGTTCTGGAGACAGTTTCTTGCTTCTGGAAGCTGTCAGGACTAGAACAAAGGAGGTAACCACCAAAAAGGAGGCTCTGCCCTTGAAAACCATCAAGGATTAGGCTAACACGGAGTGAGACAGAGTAAAGATCCCTCCTACTGAATAGATCTGAGTTAGTGCATCAGGGAAGCAGTGGAGACATCTTGTGGCTCTTAGAGACCAGCCTGCCAAACCCAGCACCTGCTCCCCACTGAGTAGTCACCTTCAGTTCTGACTCTGTGCATGGGCAATGGACATTTTGGGAGTCCATAGCCTAAAAGCACTGTGGCATGTTGCTGATCTGGGCACCGTCCCTTCTCCAGCCCAGGAGGGCAAGCTCAGGCAATGGTCTCTGGTGGCGCCACTGCCCCCACCTGGAAAAGCAGGCCCTGTGCTTTGAGGAAAGGAGTAATGAGAGAAGCCACTTTCTGAACATTCCTCTTCCAATCCAGCCACTTTCCTTTTCTCTCCAGCAGGTCAAACCCCGCCCTTGAAGGGGAGGAACAATGATAGAAGCCACTTTCTTGACTGAGTCACCAGGTGGCCCCAGGTGGCCCCCCGCTCTTCCCAGCCACCTGTGTTTAGCACCAAAGGGACAAACTCCATCCCTGGAAGGGTAGAATAGCAAAGGGGGCTGCTTTCTGGGCTGAGATACTTGGTGGCCTTGGGCAGGGCTTCTCCAGTGGGCCTGTGACATGTACTTCATACAGACTACAAAAACCTTTGGAGGGGCAGAGTAATGAGAGTAGCCACTTCATGGGATGAGATGCCTGGTGTCCTCAGGAAGTACCCATTCCCCAGCCTGGTGGCTTTACTTCTCCTCTGGCAGGACATACCCCACCTTGGAAGTGGGGAGAAACAAGAGAAGATATTTTCTGGGCTGGGACATGTGACAGTCTCAGCCAATGCCCCTCCCCCAGCCTGGCAGGGCAGACTCTGCCCTTGACGGTAGAGAGAAAGGAGAAAAGTCACTTTCCTTGTGACTGTCTTGAATTGTGGGACCTTGAACCTAAGCAAAAGGGAAAAAAATGGTTGAAATGGTACAGCACGTTGGTTTTGATCATCTGATAAGATCATAACAAAAGGGATTGCTCCTGGAGCCCAGCTTGCTGCCAGCTTTGGGGCTTGTGGGAAGGAAAATCATGACCAGATTCCTTAGCAATTGCCCCAATTGACACCCCCAACCAGGAGCTTCTCTGCAACTGTGGCAACAGAGCCCTGAATATTAGCAACTCTCCCCTAGCAGCAGATCAAGCAAACTCAGAAGTATACACTCTTTGTCTCAGTCACCTGTTGCTCTTTTTACCCCATATAAAGTGGCCAAAAGTCTCAAGTAACTCTTTGGGATGGCAAGACAGTCCCCCAAAATGGGGGAACTTGTGTACCCCATTCAGGGGTTTAGAGCCCAATAACAAGGTATTGGAATATGTTGATAACTGACTTCTCCATGCAAACTACAAGCAACAAAAGGGAGGGAAACCCCATAGCCCAACACAGTGTCTTCCTTCTCAAATTAGTGGAGTCACACACAAGAGTGATCCAACATTTGGGAGTCTAAGCAAGGAGGCAAAATTCACTGGTCTCCTATGGCAGGAGGTGAAGACAACAGGTCAGAGGTGACCCAACAGGCTAAAACATGTCTAAGAAAATACAAGACCAGACCACATCATCCACAGCACTGTCAAGGAATGCCCCTTCAGGAACTCAAAGTTAAGGCCATAAACCAGTCCCAGCATCCCAGGTTTTTGACAAGGTAGGCTGATGAGAAAGAATCAGTGAAAGCACACAGGAAACAAAAGATCAGAGAGAAAAGTCATTCCCAAAAGAAAATCTTCAATCTCCATCAATAGCTACCAACAGACAGGATATTATTAAACTGACAGGGGAAGAACTCTGAATATGGATTGTAAGAAAACTCAATGGAATTGAAGAGATAATAGAATCCAAACATGAAGAAACCACAAGAACAAACAGAAAATGAATGAAAAATTCTCTAAAAAAATTGAAATATCATGAAAAAAACAAACAGAAATCTTGGCAATGAAGGAAGCATTCAAGTAATTACAAAACACAGTTGAAAGCCTCAAGAACAGAATGGGTTACACACATGAAAGAATCTCAGAGCTTGAAGAGAATGCCTATGTGCTAAACAAATCAGATGAAGAAAAAGAACACAGAAAAAAGAGATAAGACCAAAACATACAAGAAATGTGGGATTATGGAAAGAAGCCAAATATAAGAATCACTGGCATCCCAGAGAGAAAAAAAGAAAATACACAAGTGCTGGAAAACTTATTTCATGCAATTCTGAAGGAAAATATGCCTGGCCTGGCCAGAAATCTTGATATAAAGATATAAGAAACACACAGAATTCCTAGGAGACTTGATGTGAAAAGGCAATCACCAAGTCACGTAGTTGCTAGGATGACCAAAGTAAACATGAAAGAAGGAATTCTTCAAGCAGTGAGGTGAAAGCAGCAGATAAACTACAAAGCAAAAGCTATCAGAATAACTGCAGAATTCTCAACTGAAACTTTACAGGCCAGAAGGGACTAGGTGCCTATCCTTAATCTTCTAAAACAGAATAATGCCCAACCTAAAATTCTCTATCCAGCAAAATTAAGTTTCAACCATGAGGGAGAAATAAAGACATTCCCAGACAAGCAATCACTGATAGAATTTGTTAATATCAGATCAGCACTACAGGAAATAATCAGACCTGCATTACACACAGAACAGCACAATAGACACTCTCCAAAGTAAAATCACTCAAGAGTTAAAGTATAGAACCTGGACTCCATGATGGTTCAAGGAATAAAACAAAACAATAGGATTTCACCCAACAATATGAAGGGAAATTTAACTCAAATTTAAATCCTCAATAAATGTGAATGGCTTAAACTGTCCTCTGAAGAGACATAGACTGGAAGAGTGAATAAAAACCCACAAGCCTAGTATTGGCTGTCTATAGAAAATGCATATAACCCACAAAGATGCCTTCAGGTTCAAGGTCAAGGGATGGAAAACAATCCTCCAGGAAAATGGAAGTCAAAAGAAACCATGCATAGCTATACTTAGCAAAAGTAAGAAAGGACAAAGACAGCCACTATATAATGCTGAAAGGGAAGATACAACAAGAAGAATGAACAATTCTTAATATTTATGCACCCAACTCAGGAGTTCCCAGTTACATAAAGCAAACCCTGTCTGATCTAAATAGCATGATAAACAATAATGCCATAGTAGCTTGTGACTTCAACATTCCACTGAATGAACTGGAAAGATCCTCCAAACAGAAAATAAGCAAAGAAATAATGGGCTTAAGCAGAGCTCTAGAACAAATGGTCTTACAGACATTTACAAAACATTCCACCCATATAGAGCTTAATATACATTCTTTTCATCAGCTCATAGAGCTTTATCCAAAATTAATCACTTACTAGGCCAAAAGTCAGACCTCAACAAATTCAAACAATAGAAATTATGCTGTGTATCTTCTATAATCATAGTGGTGTAAAATTAGATTTCAATTCCAGCAGAAATACCACTTCACAAAGTCATGGAAATTAAACAATCTATTATTGACTAACTATTGGGTCAAGGAGGAAATTCAGAGGAAAATTAAAAGTTTCTTTAAAAGAAATGATAATGCAGACACAAGTTATCAAAACCTGTGGGATACAACAAACGCATTTCTGAGAGTAAAACTAACAGCATTAAATACTCACATCCAAAAAACAGAAATCTCAGAAATTGACAAACTAAGAAACAGTCTCAAGGAATTGGAAAAGGAAGAGCAAATCAATTCCAAACCTAGTAGAAAAAAAGAAATAACTAAGATCATATCAGAAGTAAATGAAATTGAAACAAATAAAAAAAAAAGAACTGTTCAGATGATCAACAAAACCAAAAGCTGTTTTTTTTTTTTTAAAAAAAAAGATAAACAAAATTGACAGCCCTCTTGCTAGATTGACAAGAATTCTTAGGGAATGAACTCTAATAAATTCAATTAGAAATGAAATGGAGAGGTCACAACAGACACCACAGAGATACAATACATTATTTTTGATTACCATAAAAACCTATATGCCCAAAAACTACATAATGAGGAGGAAATGGACAAATTGCTGGAAACATATAACCTCCATAGTCCATGCAGGAGGAAATAGAATTCCTGAATAGACCAATGTCAAGCACAAAAATTGGAGCAGGAATTAAAAACCTTCCCGAAAGGTAAAGTCCTGGACCAGGTGGCTACACTGCAGAGTTTTACCAAACATATGAAGAACTCATACCTATTCTACAGAAATTATTCCACAACATTGAGAAACATGGTATCCTCCCTAACTCATTCTATGAATCCAATAACACCTTGATACCAATGCCAGGAAAGGACACAACCAGAAAAGAAACTACAGACCAATATACCTCATGAATATAGATCCAAATATTCTCAACAAAATTTTAGCAAATTGAATTCAGCAGTATATCAAAAAAATAATTCACTATGACCAGGTGGAGTTTATACCAGAGATGCAAGGCTGGTCTCATAAATAAAAGCAAGAACAAAGACCATATGATTCTCTCCATAGATGTAGTAAAAGCATTTGACAAAATCCAGCATACCTTTATGATAAAAACTCTTAACAAAATGGGCATAAATGAGATATACCTTTAAATTATCAAGGCTGTTTATGATAAACCCACTGCCAATATCATACTAAATAAGGAAAAATTGAAACTATTCTCACTTATAACTGAAACCACACAAGGTTGCCCACTATTTCCGCTTCTATTCAACATAGTACTGGAAGACTTTGCTAGAGCAAATAGACAAGAGAGGATAAATAAGTGCATCCAAATGGGGACAGAAGAGCTCAAATTCTCACTTTTTGCCAATGATATGATATTATATCTAGAAACCCACGATGATTAAACCTGGAATAAATAAATGAATTCAGTAAAATCTCATGATACAAAATCAATACACACAAATCAGAGGCATTCGTATATGCCAATAACTGTCAAGCCAAAATTCAAATAAAAAACTCAATACCTTTTACAATAGCCTCAAAGAAAATTAAATATCTAGGAATATATTTAACAAAAGATGTAAGGGACATATACAGGAAGACATACGAAACACTAAGAAAAGAAATTTTAGAAGATGTAACACATGGAAAAATCTACCTTGCTCATGGATTCATAGAATCAGCACTGTTAAAATTTCCATACTACCTAAAGTGATCTACAGAATTAACGTAATCTCTTTCAAAGTACCGTCATCATTCTTTACAGGTCTAGATATAGAACAAATAATTCTATGCTTTGTATGGAACCTTTGAAGACCATGTATAGCCAAAGCAATCTTAAGCACAAAGAACAAACTGGGAGGTATCCCTCATCCAGACTTCAAGTTATACTACAAGGCTATAGTAACTTAAAACAGCATGGGACTGGCACAAGAATAAAGACATACATTTTTGGAACAGGACTGAGAATCCAGAGATGAAACTGTCCACATATTGTCATCTAATCTTTGACAAAGCAGACAAACATATACACTGGGGAAAAGAAACTCTTTTCATAAATGGTGCTGGGAAAACTGGATAGCTACATGCAGATGACTGAAATCCCCACATCTCACCTATTAAAAAATCAATTCATGATGGATAACAGACTTAAATCTAACGCATGAAACCCTAAGAATCTTAGAAGATGAAGGGAAGACCCTTTCAGACATCAGTCTAGGCAAATAATTTATGAAGAAGACCCCCAAAGCAATCACAGTAGCAAGAAAATAAATAAATGGGACTGGATCAAATTAAAAGGCTTTTGCACAGCCAAGGAAACTATCATTAGAGTGAATAGACAGCCTACAGAATGGGAGAAAAATGTTTGCTCTCTATACATCTGAAAAAGGGCTGATAACAAGAATCTATCTAGAACTTAAAAAATCAACAAGAAAAAATTAAACAACTTCATCAATAAGTGGGCAAAGGGCATAAACAGAAACTTTTCATAAGAAGACAGAATAATGGCCATAAAACATATAAAAATGCTCAACATCTCTAATCATCAGGGAAATGCAAATAAAAACTATAAGGATATATCACTTAACTCCGATGAGAATGGCTTTTATCTACAAGTCCCTAAAAAAATATTTTGGCATGATTCAGAGATATAGAAACACTCATAAACTGCTTGTGGGACTGCAAACTAGTGCAGCCTCTATGGGAAGTAATATGGGGATACATCAAAGAACTAAAATTGGAACTATCATTTGATTCATAAATCCCACTACTGGGCATCTAACCAAAGGAGGAAAAAGCTACTATATAATAAAGGCATTTGCAGTCAAATGTTTATAGCAGTACCATTCACAATTGTGAAGATATGGAAACAACCTTCCCATCAATACATGAGTGGATTAATAAAATGTGGTATATGTATATCATGGAGTACCATTCAGCCACAAAAAAAACCAAACCAAAACAAAACAAAAACAATGGTGAACTAACAACTCTTATTATCCACAATGGTGCTGGAGCCCATTCTTCTAAGTGAAATATCACAAGAATGGAGAAACAAGCACCATATGTAATCACCATCAAATTGGTACTAACTGATCAATACTTATGTGCACATATGGAAGTAACATTCATCAAGTGTCATACAAGTGGGAGAGGGAGAAGAGGATGAGTAGAATACATAGCTAATCACCTAATAGTATTGGTGTGTACTGTCTGGGATAGGCACATTTGTTCCTTCAACTCTGGCAGCGCAAAGGCAATATATGTAACCTAAGTGTTTGTACCCCTATTAAATTTTGAAATAAAAAGTAAATAAATATATTAACTAAAAAAATGTCTGTACTACCCAAAGTAATTTATAGATTCAATGCAATCCCCATTAAAATGTCAAGGTCATTTTTCACAGATCTAGAAAACATAATGCCACATTTTGTATGGAACCAGAAAAGAGCCCACATAGCCAAGTCATCCTAAAGCAAAAAGAACAAATCAGGATGCAGCACTTTACCCCACTTCAAGCAACACTACAAGGCTATCATAACTAAAATGGCATTTTGTGGCACAAAAACAGAGACATAGACCAATGGATCAGAATAGGGTACCCAGATATAAATCCATACTCATATTCCCATGTGATCTTTGACAAAGCAGGTAAAACATACACTGAGAAAAAGAATTCCTATTCAATAAATAGTGCAGGGAAAATTGAATGGCCACATGTAGAAGACTGAAAGAGGATCCTCAGCACTCACCAAAATTAATTCACAATATATAACAGACTTAAAACTAATACATGAAAATATAAGAATTCTAGAAGAAAATGTTGGAAAAAAACTCTCCTAGACATTGGCCTAGGCAAAGAATTTATGGACAATTCCCCAAAAGCAATTACAGCAACAACAACAATAAATAAATGAGACCTGATCAAATTAAAAAGCTTCTGCACAGCCAAGGAAACAATCAATAGAGTGAATAGATAACCTACAACACGGGAGAAAATATTTTCATTATGTACATCTGATAAAGGACTGATAACCAGAATCTACAAAGAACTCAAGCAAATCAGAAAACAAACAATCTCATTAAATAGAAGGCAAAATACATAAAAATTACATAACAAGATTAATTTCTAACAAACATTTGAAGAAATGTTCAACATCTCTAATCATCAGGTAAATGCAAGTCAAAACCACAATGAGATATCACCTAACTCCAGTGATAATGGCTTTTATATGAAAGTCTTCAAACAACAAATGTTGGCATGCATGCAGAAATATAGAAACACTCATACACTACTTGTGGGACTACAGATTAGTTCAACCTCTATGGAAAGTAGTATGGAGATACCTCAAATAACTAAAGTAGACCCATCATTTGATCCAGTAATCACACTACTGGGTAGTTACCCAAAGGAAAAAATGGATATTTTATAAAAAAGACACCTGCATTGAATGTTTATAGAAGCACAATTCACAATTACAAAGATATGGAAACAACCCAGATGCCCATCAATACATGAGTAAATTAATAAAATGTGGTTTATGTATGCCATGGAGTACTACTCAGACACAATTGAATGTGAACTAATATCTCTTGTATTAACCTGGATGGAACCAGAGACCATTCTTCTAAGTTAAACATCACAAGAATGGAAAAATGAACACAACATGTACTTACTATTAAATTGGAACTAATCAAACAATGCTTATGTGCACGTATGAAATAAAACTCTCCAGAAATCAAACAGATTGAAATGAGGATGAATAAATAAAATGGGGAGAATGAATAAAGTCCACCTAATGGGTACAATGCACACTATCTGGATGATGGGCACACTTATAACTTTGACTCAAACTGTACAAAATCAACTTATATAACCAATATGTTTGTACTCCAGTAATATTCTGAAACAAAATAAAAATAAATAAAATACAAAATAATTGACCTTTAATCACTAGAATGATCCCTTCTATGTCATTTTGTATTATCCTTTTATATGTAATTGAACTTTATTTTTCAGTCTTTTTTTGATTTGTAATCAAAATTTATGAGCAACATGAATCTGTAAAGTTTCTTCTTAAAAAAGTAATTGAATTAATTGTGAAGCTATCTTGTCCCAGAGTTTTCTTTTAAGAAGGTTTTCAATTACAATTAATTTCCTTTAAAACTAGAAGGTTATTTATATTTACCATTTGCTTTTGTTTTACTTTTGATAATTTATGGGTTTTCTAGAAAGTTGACTATTTTAAGTATGTTCCCATAATTAAAGACCTATGTTGTTCATGGTATCTTCCTATGATCTCCTTAAGGTATGAACAGTAGTGATATCACCATTTTTATTCTTGTTATTAGATCAGTAGTTACATTTTTTTTCCAGTAAATATCACTAGAGTTTAACAGGTTTACTCATCCATTTTTTATTGATACATAATAGTTGTACATATTTTTGTAGTACTTATGATATTTTGATACCTGTATAATAATCTTTGTAAAGAAGCAAACTCCAGCTATTCTGCTTATTATATGTTTGGGTTTTTAAATTAACTTCTGTTTTTATTTTCACTATTTTCTCATACTTTTTGTTTATATGTTTTGTCTTTTTTGTAAATATCTCACTTGAGTAATTGAGAAAATCATAATTTCACCTTTTCTAATGTATTAAAAATTAGAAATATATATTATATATTCCAAGCAATAAAATTTACACTAACAGTATTGCTTTCCATCCAGCACACACATTTTGAACTATAGCATCTTTGTTATTAATAAAATTAAATATTTTCTGACCTACTTTTAATTTTTTTTTAGACATATGGGTCATTTAGAAATATATTTATTAATGTACCCATAAAATTTGATTTTCTATTTATATTTTGTTAATGATTTCTGGATCAACTGGAATCCAGAATGAGAGAATATATTATGAATTATTTCAATCATTTGAAAAGATTGACATGATTTAGGCCCAATATGATGTAAATTTTCATAAAAGCACAGTATTGATTTGATGGGTGCAGTGTTTTGTTATACATCAATTATGTTGGTAGTATTAATAGTGCATCAAAATCCTTAATGTTGCTGTGGGGTTTTTCCCTTTGCTATTCAATCATTCACATTTGTACCCTCTTGTGGTCATATATATTAATGCACTTTCTTATGTTTTATGCAGTAGATGAACTAAATTGTCTGGTCAGAAGGGTATGGATTGTTCACAACTTGCTTTAATTTCTGCCTAAATATTTTGAAGAAGGAAATGAATGCATAAAATTATATAAGTATTTTTTTATTTTAAAAAATCAAGCACACTCCTTGTCTAAGTAGCCAAAATTCTGGTTAATTCTGTCTTTTTTTCCTGTGGCATCGGCATGCACATCTGTATACATGGTCCATCTTCTATATTCTAGTATGCTCCCTCACCCCCAACTCCATCTTATTTTTATAATTTTTTTATATCTTATGGAAATGAAGCATCTATCTTTCTTATGAATGCAGTTAAGGCTATGAATTTGGCCTCTAATCATGGCTTTAAGTGCATCCTAAAAGTTTTAACACATTATGTACTCATTCCATTGAAAATGCTTTCTGATTTTCTCTGTGATTTCTTCTATAACATATAGGCTAATGATATAATTCAATGTTGTCTTGGGTTTTTCCCCTTGAGTAGCTATTTCCTAAGCACTTACTTCATGTATTTAATTTAACCTGTTTCTGGATGAAAATATTATCCTGATATAAGCCATTTAATCTGGCTATAAATTTAAATTAGAGCACATTTTATTTATGTAAAATATATCAATATAACAAAATAGGAATGTGACTGTTAACCACACTAAAGAATAAATGTAGCAGAATTCTTGGCATCCATACAAAGGCATCAAGAAGATTTGTTGAAATTTTCAGTGTTTGATTACAATATAGAGATATCCACATAATTTTGTAATCAAAGCAACTTTCATGATCTTAAAAATGAGTGGTTGGAGGAGGATTTACACTTACTTTTTATGTTCCTATTGAAATTAAAAGACATATCTAAGTAACTTTCTTGTTATTTAGTTGTTCATTCAAGGTTACCAGCTGTGTATTCCTCCAAATAGTCCAAACTCTCCCAGGATGTGCTAAAGAAGTCCTGTTCCAGCCAGACTCCATCAGCTATCACAGGTGAAGAGGACAGAAAAATACTGCACAAAAGTATCTTCTACTGAACTTCTGAACTACAAATGGAGAAAACTCACTCTTTAAATTTCCAGAAATACAAATCAGTTTATCCATCAGTATGAGTCAATACGCGTACATTAACATCCTCTCATGCTCCAGTAACTTCCAGGTACTCCATAGACATAGTACCACTATGTGCAGATGGCAGAAAATGGGGATTAATAAGATTAAAACTTTAGTCACAGGATTCTTAGGGTGGTTATAAAATAGGTATCTCAATGATTGGCTATTGTAACAGGTAGCATTCCAATCATTTTATAAGAATAATTTATACCCACAGCAAGCCTGTGAACTAGTCACTATTATTATTACTGTTATTATTTTGTTATTTTTCAGATGAGATAAAAGAGAACAAATAACTTGTAAAAAAGTGAGAGGTCAGTGAGTGGTGGATTCAGGATTTCAACTCATGATAACTGTTTCTAGACTCTTGGATTTAATCCCAGCTGCACTTCCGGCGCCTGCACCTGCGCCCGCACTCTTGTTGGTACCCACACTCACAGCACACCCCAGAGCCTATCCTTGTCCCGAATTCGCCCGCTCCCAACCCCCGCCCCGACCCCGCCCCGCCCCATCAGTAGTGCTTAAATGTTAGATCTGGAGCTTCTGTGTGTGTTGAGAAGGAAACTGCTATGACACAGTTTGGTGTTCTTTAAATTTGGACATATTAACTGTGTAGGGCTGGGTCCAGCATGCTCTAGCTGTTTGGAATAAAAGAGAGCAGGACTTTTAGGCTTTTTCTATACACCCCTCCCATCCACTTCTGAACCTCTCTTTCGCCTCTTGGGTTATTTATTGTTAGGCTGCCCGGACTGTGCCTCAACTCTGCAGTGCTGTTAGCCCCCACCTCTTTCCACTGTATACTGGGGTAACTTGCCTGCTCAGCACGGGCTGCTCAGCTGGAGCTTTAATTCCTTTTCTTTCACTTGGACTCCCAAATGCTAAGAAGGCAGGATATCCAGTGCTGCCCTGCAGATTGGTGTGTGCTCAACAAAGTCTTAACCAGGACCCAGTCCCTGAGGTGCTCAGGGTTTTGATAGGAAAATAAGGCTCTCCTGAGCCAAATAACTAAAGAAATTGTCAGATGTGTGTATTCAGAGTCTGTGTGAAAACAATATCAATGTTCCAAAAAAAAAAAAAAAATCAGGGCAGAAATATGGACGAAGGCAGTCAGAGAATATTGTCTCTAAAGACAGAGACGTGGCCAGAATGATTAATAGTTAATTACATCTCTGAAAATGCACAACCCAATATTTCCTGTTATTTAATTGTATATGATATTTAAAATCATGACATATAATTTTACATTATAATAGTAAATAAGAAATACTCTCATAATAAACTGAAAGATATAGCCACAATGGGATGGTAAGACATGGACACAATTGTGAGCCACAGAGGTGGAGAATTGGAAGCAAATGCTTCCCTGTGCTAGCTGTATAGTCTTGGGCAGGTCAGGGAATATTCTACTTTCTTGTTTCCTTATGCTAGAAAAAGAGGTGGTCAAAGAATATACAGCAATTCACTCTCCAATACAGTAACTACTAGTCCCATATGGCTATTTAAATTAACTTTATAATTTACAAAATCAGTTCCTTAGTCACTCTAGCCTCATTTCAAGTGTACAAGAGCCACATAGGGCTAGTATACAGCATATTGTACAGCACATATATAAATTCTTGGAAGAAAATTCTTCTGAAGATGATGATGTATAAAAAGAGTTAAATAAAATTTAGACACAGTGTATAAAGCATATGATTATTAAACAAATAAAAGGTTTATATTCAGGATTCTTATGTTTGTGAATCTCTGGAGAGCTTCTTAAATAAGTCTGAGATCTATGTTGCATGTCTTTTTCCTGTAAAAATCATTGGGGCTATCAAAGGAATCCCCATTAACCAACACATTTAGGAGGGGCGGAGCAAGATGGTGGACGAATAACACCGCCAGACAGAGTGTCTCTGCAGAAAAGACAGATTCTAGCAGAAATTAGAGGAAAGAAACAAGAAGACGAGCATACAGCGGACAAGGGCTGGAAGGAGGGGTACCTGAGACCCCAGGAGACTCCACGGGAGGAGGCTGCGGAGGAGAACTGGAGGCTGAGACCACCGGAGCAGCCCAGAGACCAGCGGCAAGGGTAGGTGGAGTTGCTGTTTCCCCTCCCCTGCATTCGGGACTGCTGGTGGGATCCCCAGCGGGTGGAGAGACCTGCGGACACCAGCCCAGAGACTGCCGCCGCCTGCCAATGGTGAGCCTATAGCAGACGTGGCACCAGGTTCCCAACTTCCTCCGGGCACCTCCGGGTGCACAGACCCCAGCTGCGCGGCAGGCGCCATATTGCCTCCTCCTCCCCTCCGCCGACCCTACCCGCAGCTGCCCAGAGAGACAATACAGCCACCAGCCGGAGGCACCTCCAGGGAACGGACCTTCCTGTTTGGGACCCCGCCCGCCCTCCCAGGTGCTGCTGGCACCGTGTTCCCAGGAGAACGGTGCCGACTCAGAGGCTGAGAGACATAGACCCAGCTTGGGCTCCCTGTGGGTGAATTAGGACTGGAAATCCTCTCCCTGGTGGGGATACAGCTTGAACTCTGGGACCCAGAGGTCGGACCTGCAGACCAGATCCCCTGCACCAAGGGATAGCATTGCCCAGGGCACAGAAGGGTTATACGTGAACAGCTTACTGAGGTTTGTGTGCCTCCAGGGGCGGATCGGTGTCCTAGAGGGCAACCCTCCTCCCAGGAGGAGGCCGTGTGCCCAACCCAGGTGGCGTTCCTGTGCAGGAAACCTCCCCGCCGGCATCACAGTCCAGGGAGGCCTGGTGGCTTGTGGTCTGGCCTGCTGGCAGAGGCCCAGGAGTAGCTGCGGAGTTGGGGAGGGTGGAAAGAAGCGAGGCCCGCTCCAGACTGTGGGTCTCAGACAGCCCCACCCCCACACACAGACTTTCTGGCTGAGCAGGACCATTCCAGGCCTGCACTGACAGCTTTCCCTGGAAGCAGAGAACAGAACTCTGACCCCTGCTAACGGCCTAAGGGCAGGCTTACCCAACCCAGCTCCGCCCAGAACAAGAGCTGTTACCAGGACACAAAATCAACAGTATAGCCTGTTCCTCCAAGCAAACGCCACCTGCTGACAGGGACGGCATCTTGCACAGCCTTTCCACGGCACCCACTGACTCAATATACAGGCAGTGGTCCAATTTCACCCACAGACACCACCAAACGCCTCAGAAACTAAACAAGGTGTGTGAATACCCAAACAATAACCTAAGGAAAGAAACAACAACTGATCGACATGGGAAGAAATCAGCGAAAGAACTCAGGAAATATGAAGAACCAAACGGAAAACACACCCCCAAAGAGGAGCACCAGCCCCCTAGAAACGGACACCAACCAAAATCAGGCAACCAATATGACAGAAGAGGAATTTCGTATGTGGATCATAAGAACACTCACTGACCTGCAAGAACAACTCAATAACCAACATCAAGAAACCACAAAAAGCCTCCAGGAAATGGAACAAAAGTTCAACAAAGAGATTGACACAGTGAAGAAAACTTTAACTGAAGTCCTGGAGATGAAGAATCAACTCAGGGAACTACAAAATACTGTGGAAAGTCTCAAGAACAGGGTAGATCAAGCAGAAGAAAGAATCTCAGAACTTGAAGATAACACCCTCCAATTAAATAAATCAGTCACAGAAATAGAGCAGAGAAACAAGAGAAAAGAGCAAAGCCTACAAGAGATGTGGGATTATGTGAAGAAACCTAATGTGAGGGTCATAGGGCTACAAGAAGGGGAAGAAGACAACACTCAAGGGTTGGACAAGCTGTTTGAAGATATAATAGAGGAAAATTTCCCAGGCATTGCTCAAAATCTTGATATACAAGTTCAAGAAGCTCAGAGGACCCCTGGGAGATTCAACGCAAACAGGAAGACGTCACGACATGCAGTCATCAGACTGACCAAAGTATCAACTAAAGAGGCCCTTCTAAGAGCTGTAAGACAAAAGAAGCAAGTAACATACAAGGGAAAGCCAATTCGAATAACATCAGACTTCTCTAATGAGACTTTACAAGGAAGGAGAGACTGGGGCCCCATTCTCACTCTTTTGAAACAAAACAATGCCCAGCCTAGAATATTATTCCCTGCAAAACTAAGCTTCGTATATGAAGGAGAAATAAAAACATTTTCAGACAAGCAAAGGCTCAGAGAATTCACCAAGACAAGACCAGCCCTACAAGAAGTACTAAAAACAGTGTTAGGCACGGAACATCATAATAATAACACACGGATATAAAAACAACCAAAACACAAAGATATTAAAGGCCAGATATTACAATGGCTCAAGAGAGAAATCATAGCAAAAACATCCAACCCAACAGAATGATCAGTAATCTACCTTACCTATCAGTTCTCTCAATAAATGTGAATGGCTTAAACTCTCCACTGAAGAGACATAAGCTGGCTGAATAGATAAGAAAATACAGGCCAAGTATATGCTGTCTTCAGGAAACACATCTAACCTGCAAGGATGCATATAGACTAAAAATAAAAGGGTGGAGATCAATATTCCAAGCAAATAGAAGCCAAAAGAAGGCTGGTGTGGCAGTTCTAATTTCAGACGATTTAGTTTTTAAACCAACAAAAGTAGTGAAAGACAAAGAGGGTCATTATATAATGGTGAAAGGCACAGTCCAACAAGAAGAGATAACAATTTTAAATATATATGCACCCAACTTAGGTGCACCCAGATTCATAAAGCAAACCTTACTGGAGCTAAGCAAATGGATTAATAGCAACTCCATAATCGCCGGAGATTTCAACACCCCACTGACGGCACGAGACAGATCCTCCAAACAGAAAATTAATAAAGAAATAATGGACTTAAACAAAACTCTAGAACAATTGGGTCTGACAGACATCTACAGAACATTCTACCCAAAATCCACTGAATATACGTTCTTCTCATCAGCTCACGGGACATTCTCTAAGATTGACCATATCCTAGGACACAAAGAAAATCTCAAGAAATTTAAAAAAATAGAAATCATACCATGTACCTTCTCAGATCACAGAGGAATAAAACTAGAAATCAACCCTAACAGAAACACACATTTCTACACAAAAATGTGGAAATTAAACAACCTCCTACTAAATGATTACTTCGTAAATGAAGAAATCAAGACGGAAATAAAAAAGTTCTATGAAGAAAACGACAATGGACAGACAAGTTATCAACTCCTCTGGGACACAGCTAAAGTAGTTCTGAGAGGAAAGTTTATCTCCATAAATGCCTATAACCAAAAGACAAGAAGATCACAAATAGACAATCTAATGAACCGACTCAAAGAGCTGGAAAAAGAGGAACAGACCAACCCCAAACCCAGCAAAAGAAGTGAAATCAACAAGATCAAATCAAAACTAAACGAAATTGAAAACAGGAAAGCTATTCAGGAGATTAATAAAACATAAAGTTGGTTCTTTGAAAAAATAAACAAAATTGACACACCATTGGCTAAGCTAACGAAAAGCAGAAAAGAGAAATCTCTAATAAGCTCCATCAGGAATAAAAAAGGAGATATCACAACTGATCCCAAAGAGATACAAGATACAATTTATGAATACTACAAAAATCTTTATGCACACAAACTGGAAAATGTGGAGGAAATGGACAAATTTCTAGAAACACACAGACCTCCTAGGCTCAACCAGGAAGAAATAGATTCCTTGAACAAACCAATCTCAACAGCTGAAATAGAAACAGCAATTAAAAATCTCCCTAAAAAGAAAAGTCCCGGTCCAGATGGCTTCACACCTGAATTTTACCATACTTACAAAGAAGAACTAGTACCTATCTT
Source organism: Microcebus murinus (assembly GCF_040939455.1). NCBI lineage: Eukaryota > Metazoa > Chordata > Mammalia > Primates > Cheirogaleidae > Microcebus > Microcebus murinus. Next base: position 20,082,272 of record NC_134110.1, read on the forward strand.
GCAGAAACTATTCTACAACATCGAGAAGAACGGAAACCTCCCCGACACCTTTTATGAAGCGAATATTACTCTGATACCAAAACCAGGAAAGGATGCAACAGAAAAAGAAAACTACAGACCAATATCCCTAATGAATATAGATGCAAAAATTTTCAACAAAATCTTAGCTAACCGAATCCAGACGCTTATCAAAAAAATAATCCACCACGACCAAGTGGGCTTCATCCCAGGGATGGAGGGATGGTTCAACATACGTAAATCTATAAATGCAATTCACCACATAAACAGAAGCAAAAACAAAGACCACATGATTCTTTCAATAGATGCAGAAAAAGCTTTTGACAAAATTCAACACCCTTTCATGATACGAACACTTAAAAAAATAGGCATAGAAGGGACATACCTAAAGATGATACAAGCCATATATGGCAGACCCATAGCCAACAATATACTGAATGGGGAAAAATTGAAATCATTCCCACTTAGAACTGGAACCAGACAAGGCTGCCCACTATCTCCGCGTCTGTTCAACATAGTGCTGGAAGTCTTGGCTACAGCAATCAGACAGGAAAATGGAATCAAAGGTATCCAAATAGGGGCAGAAGAGATCAAACTTTCACTGTTTGCTGATGATATGATATTGTATCTAGAAAACCCCAAGGATTCAACCAAGAAACTCCTGGAACTGATCAATTAATTTAGTAAAGTCTCAGGATACAAAATCAATACACAGAAATCAGAGGCATTCATATACGCCAACAACAATCTACTTGAGAACCAAATCAAAGACTCAATTCCCTTCACAATAGCAACAAAGAAATTAAAGTACCTAGGAATATACTTAACCAAAGACGTAAAAGACCTCTACAGGGAGAACTATGAAACACTGAGGAAGGAAATAGCAGAGGATGTAAACAGATGGAAATCCATAGCATGCTCGTGGATCGGCAGACTCAATATCATCAAAATGTCTATACTACCCAAACTGATCTACAGATTCAATGCAATACCTATTAAAATCCCATCAGCATTCTTCACAGATATAGAAAAAATAATTTTACGCTTTGTATGGAACCAAAGAAGACCCTGAATTTCAAGAGCAATTCTCAAGAGCAACAAAAACAAAATGGGTGGCATTAATATGCCAGATATCAAACTATACTACAAAGCTGTAGTAATTAAAACAATATGGTATTGGCACAAAAATAGGAATATTGACCAGTGTAACAGATGTGAGAATCCTGATATAAAACCATCCTCATATAGCCATCTCATCTTTGACAAAGCAGACAAAAACATACACTGGGGAAAAGAATCCCTCTTCAATAAATGGTGCTGGGAAAACTGGATAGCCACCTGTAGAAGGCTAAAACAGGACCCACACCTTTCACCTCTCACAAAAACCAACTCACGCTGGATAACAGACTTAAACCTAAGATATGAAACTATTAGAACTCTAGAGGAAAAAGTTGGAAACACTCTCCTAGACATCGGCCTGGGCAAAGAGTTTATGAAGAAGTCCCCAAAGGCAATCACAGCAGCAACAAAAATAAATAAATGGGACATGATCAAACTACAAAGCTTCTGCACAGCCAAAGAAATAGTCATGAAAGTAAACAGACAACCTACAGAATGGGAGAAAATTTTTGCATCCTATGCATCCAATAAGGGACTGATAACTTGAATATACTTAGAACTCACGAAAATTAGGAAGAAAAAATCAAATAACCCCATTAAAAAGTGGGCAAAGGACTTGAACATAAATTTTTCTAAAGAAGACAGAAGAATGGCCAACAAACATATGAAGAAATGCTCAACATCTCTAATGATCAGGGAAATGCAAATCAAAACCACAATGAGATATCACTTAACCCCAGTGAGAATGGCCTTTATCAAAAAATCTCCAAACAATAAATGCTGGCGTGGTTGCGGAGAGAGAGGAACACTCCTACACTGCTGGTGGGACTGCAAACTAGTTCAACCTCTGTGGAAAGCAATATGGAGATACCTGAAAGCGATACAAGTGAATCTACCATTTGGTCCAGCAATCCCATTGCTGGGCATCTACCCAAATGATCCAGTGACACTCTACAAAAAAGACACCTGCACTCGAATGTTTATAGCAGCACAATTCATAATTGCAAGGCTGTGGAAACAGCCCAAGTGCCCATCAATCCAAGAATGGATTAATAAAATGTGGTATATGTATACCATGGAGTACTATTCAGCTCTAAGAAACAATGGTGATATAGCACATCTTATATTTTCCTGGTTAGAGCTGGAACCCATACTACTAAGTGAAGTATCCCAAGAATGGAGAAACAAGCTCCAGATATATTCTCCAACAAACTGGTATTAACTGAGTAGCACCTAAGTGGACACATAGGTACTACAGTAATAGGGTATTGGGCAGGTGGGAGGGGGGAGGGGGCGGGTATATACATACATAATGAGTGAGATGCGCACCATCTGGGGATGGTCATGATGGAGACTCAGACTTTTGGGGGGAGGGGGGGAAAATGGGCATTTATTGAAACCTTAAAATCTGTACCCCCACAATATGCCGAAATAAAAAAAAAGGGGGGGGGGGAGAAAAAAAAAAAGAAGAGGAAAGAAAATTCAAGTAAGTCAGACTTTGGAAGACCTGCCATCAAAAATACAAAATACTTTGTAAAGGAGGAAAACAAAACAAAAAAAAAATCAATAATATTGCCTAAATTCATGATGGAAATACACTAACATTTTCAAATCATCATCAAATTATGAAAAGGTTACATTTTAAAAATATGGAAACTTCCACTACCTGATCATGAACAATTTAATTTCTAGCATAGTTAACTTTTAATGTAGCTATACATATTATTAACGTAAAATGATTATTTCAAGTGTCTTTGGTGATAGAAGAGAAATGCAACTGATTTTTGGAATACCACACTCCTGACAGCTGCATTGCTAAAATAACTTATTAAATCTAATAGTTTATCTCTAAGTTATTTGTTGCTATTTTCCATTGATAATTCGTTTACAAATTATAACCTCTTTTATTTCTTTGTTTTCCCTATTGTATGCACTAGCCAAGACTTGCAATAAGAAATATAGTATTTTTTGCCTTTTTGTTGATTTCAGAGGGAAAGTTTTAAAAGCTTTTATGTAGATATTCAATTTAATTACAGATGTAGTTTGATTAATAGATCCATATTCATATTCCTTATTTCTGCTCCCATTATTTTTGTTAAAAGATGCATTTCTACTTATATGGCCATTTCACTTAAATTTTCATTTTTAATGTCTTAACCTTGTTTCTTACATCCTCTAATAATTTTTAATATTTGTTATTATTTTAGTAATACCACTTTTGAAATTTCTGATCTTGGTTAATTGATATTTCTTCACTATCCTTGATAAGTTTCACCAGAAATATATCAATTTTAATACTCTTTTCAAAGGATTTTACCTGAATTGTTCCCCTTTTTCATGTTTACTTTTTTAATTCATTGCTTTTCATGTCTTTATTATTTGTTTCAATCTGCTTCCTTTGCTTTCACCTATTTAATTATAATATAACTTGTTGACTCAGATGATTATATCCTATTCAGTTTTCCACTTTTAAAACATAACATTAGACTAAAAAATTCCTTCTAAAAATATTTCATACCACTAAAAAATCCAATAATGTGTACAATTATGATATATCAGAACACAGAAAGGTTTATTCTTAGAAATAATGGTTAGGTAAATATCTGAAATTACACTGGCGAAAATAATAGCATTAAGAATAAGATAACGTGATTATCCCCCTGAAATGCATAAAACTACATGATGAAATTCAGTCTACAGTTTGATAAGTACTGTTAGCAAGGTAGGAAGACATTAAGAAAATTAGTGCATTCAATGTATCTGCAAAGATGACAAAATACTCACACATGTGGAAATTACAAAGCATCTCTTGTGGGTAGTATGGCAGAGAATATGTTAGGAAAGGCTGTCCTGCCACAACACAGCACAGATCAGGGTGAATGGAAGGGAAACAAAGGGCCTCCATGAATTAAACCAGCAAAGAAAATAAAAGCTCTGGTCACACAGAGGACAGTGGCTTATTAAAACAGCATTAGGGCTGGATGAATTCTGGGGCTTCTGCACAGTGGGAAAGTGAGCATTAGAAATCACAGTGAAGAAAGACATCTGAAAAGTGCCAGCAGCCTATGAACAGAAGAGAACCCTGTTAATGACTTGTTGATGAAAAATGTATCCAATGTAAGCCCATAGAATTTCCAGAAAATAAAAACAAAAAGAAACATTGTCTTGTCAACAGAACAAATTGAAAAAAGCTTGTGGCGGTGATAGTCATGAAATAAAATAAATAAATAAATCCAAATTTTAAAAATAGAGCCACATATAATATGGAGTGAATAGAAAAGTAAGTTATAAAATTCATGAATGAAATGTCTCAGAAGCTACAATGTGATGTTTAAGCATAGCAAAAAAAGCAAGGATTATGCTTATTTAAACAGATATGACAAAGTCATGAAATAAAATATACGCCATGGAAACTCCATGAGAAGAAATTGAAACCTTATCTTCCGTAGGAATCGCTTTGAGAAGGGTAATTAGGGACTTCCAGAATGCAGTGGAGCATGGCCAGAAGCCAGACAAAAGGATCTGGTTCGGTTCCCGCCTGTGTGAACAAAGGAGATGTTAGGTTGAATATCCGCCATATTGGACAGGAGGAATAAAGTCATAGCTCCTACAGAAAGTGTCCGCTGCGCTGCCTGGTGTGGAATTATGTAGGAACAAAGAGTCAGAGCATATGTGGGAGCGGGGAGGAAGGAAATAGAGATGCACACTTCCCTGTAAAAAGGCCAAAGTACCAGTGCCGAACTCCGGGACACAAGCCCTGCAAAATAAGATACGGGAGAGGTGTGGCAGGGCTTTTTTTTGGGGGGTGGGGTGGGGTGGGGGCATAAAGAGCCATGGAAGAGGTCCTAGCTCTCTTAGATGCCCACACTGCCCCTGGGGCCCAGGACAGGTCTGGGGCAGCAGTGTGTGGGGGGGGATGGGGGGGAGGCATCTGGGCCTGGCCTCCCTCCAGGGAGTTTGTGGCTTCCGACTCTGCCTCCCTACGTTTGGCTCAGTGTTTTTCCCCCATCCATTGGTATCCGGCCTGGCCCCAGCATCCAGCAGCCCTGAGGCCTGAGAGAGAGGGGCAAGTCCCATTGGCCTGCCGGAGCAAAGCAGTGACAGCTGGACAAAGCAGATCATCTGGAGGTATTATGTACATGGTATGTGCAACGAGGGGGAGAACTGTTGCTACTCTCATGACCTTTCTGGTGGCAGATGGCAAGTGAGGCCTGCACTGAGCATGCTCAGGTCTCTGCCTATAGCTGCCCTGGCGCTGCTGCACAGATGTACCCCTAGACTCAGGAAGTAATCAAAGCCTCCCTGCTCATCCTCTGGCTCCTTGCCTATGATTGGCTCGGCTGCTGAAAGGGGTTTCCATGCCGCCGATACAGACAATGCAGGTCATGGAGCCACTGGAGGAGCAGGTCCAGAAGGCTGGGAGCATGCTGTGGAGTTTTATTCTGGGCAGCCCCTACCGGGGCCACTCACTCCTGTCTGTCCCAGAGGCTCCTGGACAGAGTGGGGTGACTGAGAGGAAACAGATGGTTGTTGTCCTATGGCAACCACTTTGCTGCTATGCTCCCAGGGGAGCGTGCTTTATTGGGGAGAGGGTAGGTACCGCCATGGAGACATATGCAACACGTGTAGGCTGCCGGTCTTGCACTCCACAGATTCTGCCAAGAGGGAAGAGCATAAAGGGCCTGCTCTGAAGCATATGATAAAAGTATGGAACTGGTTGTGGTGAAGCGCAGTGTGGACAAGGTGTGTGGCATCTGCATGGAGGTTGTCTATGAGAAAGCCAGCCATGCCAGCCACCGCTTTGGCATTCTTTCCAACTGCAACCACACCTTCTGTCTGCCCTGTATCCGCAGGTGGAGAAATGCCATAGAGTTTGAGAATGGGATCATCAAGTCCTGCCCACAATGCAGGATCTACTCCAGGCTTGTCATTCCCAGTGAGTACTGGGTGGAGGATGAGGAATAGAAGCAGTACACTTACTCAGCAGTACAAAGAGGCAGTGAGCAAGACAGACTGCATGTATTTTTCTCAAGGCAAGGGGCACTGCCCATACTGAGAGAAATGTTTTTACAAGCATGCATACCCCTAAGGCCATGGAGAGGAGCCTCCTAGGCCAGGTGGTGGGTCATCCAGAACATACTGGGTTCAACTTTCGGAGCTTGTGCAAGTGGAAGCGAGCAACATGCTCCTTAAAAGCAGTAACAAGGAGCTTGTAGCACTTCAGCTGGCCAGTCTGTTGTTTAAACTATTTCCTTCACTGAGTGATGAGTTCTTCTCTGAAGATGAGTGGGCCTTCCTTCATCATGATCTGGAAGAATATTTCAGTTGAAATCTGTAGCATCCTACTGTGGCATGCGGTCTAGTCTATTGAGATTCTGTTTTCTGCTGTTGCCTATTTTCCCTATGTTGACACACCTATTGCTTTCAGGGGATGTTGAGGCAACTCTTATGCAGTATTCCTCTCAGTTTTATTGTCTCTTCTCCAAATCTCTTCTTCTAGGATTTTGGTGTTTCATTGTGTTAAAAATAAGTCCTTGAAGTTATTGTTTTGGTGGCATTAATATTATGCGCAGTTTGTGGTTTATTTTGTCATTACTGTTTTCAGCAGACTCAACTCAATTCTAGTCTAGTGTTTACATAATTTCCACATTCATTTTGAAGTTCCTCAAGTGTAAATATGACAAGGTAAAAGCAGAACTTTTAGTTGAATTAGGAACTTTGTGCTACAACAGCCTTAACAAATGGACCCTCACAGTGTTGTGCAGCTGCTCATGTGTTTGTTTACAATCTGTTCTTGCCTTCATTCTCTTTCAAGTGCACTTGTCAACCTGTGGTAATTTTGTGATTTTGCATTTTACTTGACCAAAACCTAGTATATATGTTTACATGTTTTTATCCTGTCTACCTTGACGTGAAATGATTTGTATTTGGAAGTATATATTTAAGAATGGTATATGTAATATGTATAAATATATGTGTATAAAAGTTATGTATTGGAAAATATACATAAAAGAATGTGCACCATAAAATAATGTGTATGTTTGTGTAATAAAATAAATACACAGTTGAAAGCTGAACATCAAAGCCTGACAGGATTGGCTGTTGTGTGAGTGTGAATTATAGGAATAAGCCATCTGTCTCTTGTACAGATGTCAGTGATTAGCATCTAATTAAAAAGATGATTCAAGTGGGTCTAGCCAAATGTAACAGAGATCTTACAAGACTAACAAAACATGGCATTGGTAATTCTTACGATGTCATTAAGAGCCTCACTGTTTCTATTGTAAATAGAGAAATGTGTGTTCCTATGCAGTCTAGCCACCTCCTCATCCTTCTTTATAACAGCAAGTCCTAGACTCAGACATATAATGGTTTGTATTGATGTCTAAAGTTTGTAGACTTTCCAAACAAAGGGTTTTTGACAAAAATTTTCAACATAAAATTAACAATATTGTAAATGGGAATATAGAATTAAACTATTAAAATCAGTAAGAATACATGAATGGAAACATAAAATAATGAAATACGGAAAGGACCAAAACTAAATACAATATAATATAGAAAATTTATAATGAAAATATACATTAAATATATTAAATTAAATTGGTTTAAAAACTGAAAGCCTGGGATTATTAAAATTAAAATAAAACTATGCTGTTTAAAATGCATACAATATAAAAATATAGAAGCATTAAAAATAGTAGGATGGGAAAGAAACAGAAGTGCTGTGACTTTCTTTGTCATAGACAATGTTTCCATTATATTAAGGATAAACACTTTGGAGATAAAAATGAATGATAAATTATAAATCATCAGGAATATATAGCTGTTCAAATTTTGTATTTAATAACATTGAATTAGATATAGTAATAACTGATAAAAATGGACAGTCTTAAATCCAAACCTTTAGTGGACAATTTATATATATATATATATTTTAGTATCTGAACAAGCAAAGAAAGAATGTGAGAGAGAACAACAGGCTTTTAATCATTTCGCTAATTGACCCATTAGATTACTGTTTGCATAAACTGCTGAATGCACTTCTCTTGGCTGAGATACCTGAAAAATATGCTGGGGGCCTGAGTCCTGAGTTCCAGGTGATTCACCCTGACCTGAATGTCCAAAAAAGGTGGGACATTTATAGAGTTTATACAATATACTAAGTATATTGTATACTAAGTATACTAAGTTACAAAATACTATTTTAATTGCCAGAACTACCTTATGTGGTACTTTCTATAATGTTCTCTCATTATCCTCATGAGATAAATAAGGTAGAGAATTTAAATGTAATTGCTTGCCCAAGAATTTAATTGCTTGCCCATATAGCTATGGGCCATAGCTGTGATGAATGAAACAAGGAATGGAGCTGAAATAGTATATTTCCAGAGCACTTGCACTTACTATGCTCACTGGAAGCAGGTGGACTGGAGGAATATAGCTGTTGGAGAAACATCCATCTGTGGCCTTTAAATATGGATGGTTCAAACAAGTGGGACATACTTGGAGATAAAAACATTCTCACACAATTGGGGAGCCTTGGTGCTCTCATCTATAGGTTGCCAGCTCGGTGTTTTTTTAGGCTGCTGCTCAGAATGTGCTCCAGCCTCCTATAGTTTTACACTGCCTCTCCCTTCTTCTATGATTGCTGATTCTCTGAGTAAGTACCTCAGTCTGTTTGGCTGGGCTTTTTCCCATATTACTTCTTTCTTTATTTCTCTTAACAAAATAATTCATCAGTCTGGAGACCTGCAATGCCTGAGTATCACTGACATATAAGATGATTGATTCCAAATGAATTCCAAACATCTGAGGCCTCTTCCCCATAGTAATAAAGGGGGAAGATATGTTAGATTTAAGAAAACAACCAAATAATTGGACCAGATGGGGCACTCAAATACTGTGCTGACACCAGTCTTAAAAAGATGAGCTTCTGCAGTGGCTAAGCTGTCGGGAAGAGGTTTTAAGCTGAGTCTGTACAACTGGAAACTTTGTCTGGATGTATATTGCCCAGAATCATGAAATATCATGTTTTTATTCAAATATTATTTTGAAAAAGACAATAATAAAGTGGAGGAGATATATTAAATAGTGTTACAAGGATTAGCAGGAGATAAAGTATTCTTGGGAGATAAACAATAGTTAGAATTCTGACTCTGCATTTTACTAACTATGTATTCTTGCAGGTTAAGCAAGGTACTTAAATTTTCTATACCTCAGTCTCTTCATATGAAAAAATGGGTACAACTGATTTTTTAGTATTATTGTGAGGAATCAAATACAGTCTGGACAAATGACACTGAAATACTTTTTCTCTTAAGTAGCATGCGTAAAAGTGGGATTTTGTGTGTGTTTATACACATGAGAATTGCTTACACAGGAAATAATTTTCTTTTAGACAATCTTTGGAACTTGTGTTAAGGTAACATTATAATTATTTTTGTAGGCAAAGGGCATATAACTCTCACATTTATAAATTTAAAAATACTGAGTATTTTTTTCAGCAAAAATCATTCAGTTAAAAACAAAAATATACTTAAAAAATAATGAGATTCCTAGTTTCCTCATGAGTTCATTCAGAAAGATGTCAAATAACAGACATATCACTGCCATCAAGGTTAGGCAAAGTGATCCCAAGGGCTTTCCCATGAATGGAGCTGGGCCTTTCTTGCTGCAGTCAGGAACAAAAAAGCCCTTGCCACACAAAGGTTTGATCTGTGAGTTATTCAGAATGTGTGCAGCTCCCCTCCCCACAAGGACTGGGGGATTCAGCCCTGGAATCCACAAAGAAGGTGTCATTTTAGCTACAACAAGAAAGTCTGAAGAAAATCAGATTTGCTTTTTCTTCATGTATCTAAATTTGGAGGATATTCACAAATATGCTAAAGGAAAATTACCTAGTAATACCTCCCCTCCAAGATATGGAAACAACTTTGTCTCAGTGCTCACATGTCACTAAATCAGTTTACTGAATTTCACTGATTAACAGGAAAACATTTCCAGTCCACAATTGATGGTGATATTCTCATCAGTTTTGCACTTGCTGGTGTGGTTTCTATTTCTGTAGCTGATGCTAATATACAACCTTACTGTTGGATGGAGTCAGGATGGGGCTAGAAAAAGGAATGTTTGGTCAATAACCCTGCACTAGTGTGAAGATGTAAATTAATACGTGTTATATTTTTGCCATGTGAATATATAGTATATTGCATTTTCCAATATTGATGGAATACTACAAAAAGTGTATAAATAGTTCACAGTGAAGCTGTCAAAAATGTAGATATTTGTGGGGCGCGGTGTCAACGCCATTTACAAGTTGGCGCCTGTTTCCGGCTTTGCCTAGAGCAGCAAACAAGTTCAGCGCACGCGCAATTGTCGGTTGCCCTGTGGCGCGAGCATGCAAACGAAGGGTCCTGCTATGGACTAATGCTTTGGTGGCTCGACAGCTGAGCGGCCTATCCCAGCTTAGGGGTTGTGCTTCTAGGGTATATAGCAGCCTGCGCGCTGCTGGGCTGGGTCTTCCGCATCATGTAAGTCTAAAGGGAACCCCATTAAAGCACTGTCAGAAGAACTCCAGTTGCCGCGTCTTCCTTGCTGGCGAGGCGGGCGCGACAGATATTATAAGTAGTACAGACAATATTCTCTTATTTCAATAAAAGAAATAAAACCATGACCACTCAAAATTTTTTAAATTATCTGTCTTGTAAATATTTTGATAAAAGAGTGAATTCAAACTCATTCAGTAGGATAAAATATAAAAATGAAAAAATATACATACCGTAACCTACAGGATATGGCTGGATCTGTGATTAGAGTAAAATGTAAAATTTTAAACACTAGTTTATATTGTCTAAAGACAAATAGCATAACTAAATTTGAATCCAAATCTAAATTTTGAAGATAACACAACATGAAAAAACACAAACACAACTAAGGTAAACAGAGGCAATTAAGAAGGATTAAAGCAAAATTTAGTAGATCAGAATGTGAAAATATAAAAGTTGCTTTTTTGGTAAAAATTCAATAAACGAACCACTAAGTAACTTAAAAGTGTGGGAGAAAAGACAGTAAATAAAATTTAAAAAATAGAGAATGATAAAAAGGAGGTATTCGAAGCTAAAAAGACTAAAGAAATGGGAGACAAATCTTTTCCTTGTTATGCCTGAGGGAAATACACTTATGAAACAAATTTAACATTTTTCAACATAATTTTCCAAATATCAATCCAGACAACAAAATTTAATATAAGTAAATCTAAATAAACTGATTACTAATAAAAACTTATGGAAGTTCCCTGGGATATACTTACTTTCCCCATACTCCCCCAGCCACCAAAAAACAAAACAAAACAAAACAAAATGAGAAGACGTTGGCCCCTGAAATTTACTAAAACATTTAAATGTATTTGTCTTCCTCCATTTCAACTGGTATAAAAAATATATACCCTAAACTATGTGGATCAAAAACAAAATTGATTTCTCACAACTCTGAAAGGTGGGAAGTCAGATATCATGGTACGGGCAATTTGGTGTTCAGTGAGGGTTACTTCCTGATTCATGGATGATCATCTTCTCATGGCATCCTGACATGGTGGAAAGGACTAGCTAGTTCTCTGGATGCCACTTTTAAAATAATTTTTAATACACAATAATATTTATTAAAGAAATGAAAAGCAATAAATAATTTCCTAAATTACTTACCTTTATTTTCTTTTTAAAGCATAGGCTATTTTTCAGTGGACAAGTGCTTGAAGCAATGCCATATGCTACCATATTTACAGTGAAATTTTTAGGCAAGTTAAACAAAAATACCATATAAACAACAAATAAATCACACATGTATGCACTAGACCACAAAAAGCTGTATATGCCATCTGAATTGGGTATATGGTATATGGTTGTATATACCATCTGAAATGCTATATACCATCTGAAGTTTCATCTGAAATGAAACTGAGAACGCTTTTATGAAGAGCACTAATTCCATTTAATAGGTTGCCACCATTATGACCTAGTCATGCTCCAAAGGTCGTATCTCCTAATACTATCACATTGGCAGGGAGGTTTCAACATAGGCATTTTGAGGAGACATAAATGTCAGTCTATATCACTGTTGTGTTTCAATATGGTGTGTTTGGTTCAGTGAAGTCTCATGTTGAAATTGATTCCAATATTGGAAGTGGGCTTGGAAATTTGGGAACAGATCCTTCATGAATGCCTTGGTGCCATTCTCACATGAACATATGAATTCTCACTCATAGTTCCTGAGAGAACTGGAACTAGCTGTTGAAAAGAGCCTGGAAGCTACACCACCTCTCACTTGCTTCCTCTCCTAACATATGATGCTGCTACTTTTCTCCTTCCACCATGAATGGTAGATGCCTGAAGTCTTCACTAAAAGCAGATGTTGACACCATGAATCTTATTCAGTCACCAGAACCATAAGCCAAATAAATTTCTTTATAAATTACCCAGCCTCAGGTATCCCTTTAGGACATAATTGGACTAAGACAGAAAATTGATATCAAGGTGTGTGGTTTGCTATAAAGATACCCAAAAATGTGGAAGCAGCTTTGGAAATATGTAATGTGCGAAGGTTGAGAGAGTTTAGAGGACTCAAAAGAAAAGAGGTAGATGAAAAAAAGTTCATCTCATCTAAGAAACTGGTTATGTAGTTGAGAACAAAACACTGATTAAATATAAACAATAAAGGCCATTATCAGGAGGTCTCAGATAGAGATGAGGAACTTGTTGGGAAATGGAGCAAAGTTTAAGATACTGGGCTATAAAGACAATGGACACCTTTTAGCTTCTGTTTACTGCTTGTTTGCTAACCACAAGGCATTATGAGTACATTATGGGATGCAGAGGAAAAAAAAAACAACGCAGAAATCGGAGTCTCTCAGCTAGGACCCAGAATAGGTTAGAGCCTATTAGGGGAAGGATGAAGTAAGAATAACTGTGCGGGCGGATGCATGACCAGTGTGTAAACAACTGAGTTATAAAAAGGGGACTAACACACAAAGGAGGGTCCCTGCCGGAGAAGAGGCCACTGCGCTGGCACTCTGGGGACTTGGACCCTAGCTCAAGCTAGACAATAAAACTTCTTTTAATAATTACAGCCTCGGTGACTCTGTCTCTCTGTCCTGTGGCCTTGTGAATCTCGAATATAACATTTGGGGGCTCGTCCGGGATTCCCGCAGACTGCTGGATAAGACGCAGAGCCAAAAAATGAGTGTATAGATTAAAGCCCCAGACTAGTGGACTGGCATTAAGACCTGGGCGGATGCACTGGTGGGTCGCCAGTGGAGGCAAGACAGAGACGTCTGCTGGCCTCCTTAGAATCCCAGTGGCTGACCTTAGAGCTGGAGGCTCGGTTAAAAGGGGACCGGGGAGAGGTTCTGGAATAAGTGGGCCATTTTGTTTTGTTTGTTTGGGTTTTTTTTGTTGTTGTTGTTTATTCATCTGTTTAATCATTTTGTTACTTGTGCCTCATTTGTCTAGTCTTTTCACCTGTGTGATTGTGCGAGTGATTTTTGTCCTGTGTCTAAAATTACCTCTTCTTTTCAGAAATAGGACAAACTCTGATGACGCTGTTGTCTATCCTCGTGAGTCACTTTAAGAATGTGAGAGAGAGGGCACAGGATCTATCCTTAGAGGTTAAAAAAAACAAAAAAGCTTATCACTCTTTGTGAAGGAGAGTGGCCTAAGTTTAGGGTGAGATGGCCCAAGGAGGGCTCTTTTAATGCCTCCCTCATCAAAAAAGTAAAAGGGGTGATGTTTGGCCGCCATGGCCATCCCAATCAAATTCTTTACATTGTGGTCTGGCAGGGTTTGGTCCAGGACCCCCCACCCTGGCTAAAGACCCTCCTGCCTGCCCCTAAGGAAAAGGCCAAGATTTTGGCTGCTAAAGGTGTGAAGAAGGGTGAGATGCAAGACTCACTCTGCTGGCACCTCCCCTGTGATGCCGGACTCAAATCTGTACCCAGATTTAACAGAGTTAAAGTAGAATGCGCCCCCTGCCCTATAATTTCTCGGTGGTGGTGCTCGACCCTGCCCCCTTGGTGGTGGTGGCGGAGCCTGCACACTCGCCCCTCCTGGCGCCCCTCCCCGTGGTGCTTGACCCGCCTCCCTGGTAGTGTCAGCGCCTGCACCTGAGGTGCCTATAGCCACTTGGTACCGCTGATGGATAGACCAGCTTACAGAACTAGGCAGAGGACTGGACGGGCTCCAGATCCGGAGCCTATGAGGGCACTCCCCCTGAAAGCGGCGGAACCCCCTGGAGCAGATGAGGAACAGACATACCAGTACTGGCTCTTCTCCACCAGTGACCTCTACAATTAGAAATCCCAAAATACAATTTTTTCTGAAAATCCGAGGGATTTAATTAACCTTTTAGATTTGGTCCTTTTTACACACCAGCCCACTTGGGATGATTGCCAACAGTTGCTCAAGGTACTTTTTACAACTGAAGAGAGAGAGAAAATCTAAGCGGAAGCACAGAAGCTGGTTCCAGGAAAGGACGGCAGACCTACCATTAACCCCCGAGTCATCGACCAGACCTTTCCTCTGGAACAGCCACCCTGGGATTACAATGAGGCTGAAGGTAGGGCGCATCTCCAGGTCTACCGCCAGACTCTGATGGCCAGTCTCTGAGCAGTGGCACGGAAGCCAACCAATTTGGCTAAGGTAGGAGATGTCCATCAGAGGCCTGAAGAAAGTCTAGTAGCTTACCTAGAGAGAATTATAGAAGCCTTTCGGCAGTACACTCCGATAGATCCCACCGTAGAAGACAGTAAAGCGGCCGTCATGATAGCCATTGTAAATCAGGCAGCCCCAGACATTAGGCAAAAAGTGCAAAGAATAGATAAGCTGTGCAAGAAAAGTCTACAAGACTTGGTAGAGGTGGCATAAAAAGTATATAATAAAAGGAAAATGCCCGAAGAGAAGTTAGAGAGACTAACATTAAAAAATAGAAAGTTTCAAGCAGGCGAGGCGTGCAAGGCGAACAAAAAAATGGCCAAGATCCTACTCGCAGCTACAAAAAGAGGTCAGCTAGGGGCAAGAGGCCAGGAGTGACCCCAGAGGGAGAGGCTAGGCAAAGATCAGTGCACCAATTGCAAAGAGCATGGACACTGGGCTAAAAATTGCCCCAAGAGAAAGGGGGGAGATAGAGCTTAAACCTCCTAGAAAGTTATGGTGCTGGGGCAAATAGAAGATGAATAGCGGGGACAGAGTTCGGTTCCCCTCCCCAAGCCCAAGGTAACTTTACTACTGGAAGGGAGCCCAGTCAGTTTCCTAGTAGACATAGGGGCAGAACATTCGGTGATTACTGAAACCATAACAAAACTGTCTAATATGACTAGCTAGGTGCAGGAGGCAACTGGAACCAAGCCCTACCAATGGACCACATGGAAAAAGTTAGACTTAAGTTCAGGACAAGTGAGTCACGCCTTCATGGTCATTCCAGAGTGCCCCACCCCATTATTAAAGAGGTCACACTCACAAAATTAAAACCCCGTATTTACTTTGAAGAAAAAATAATAATAATAACTAATGATAAAGGCAACCTTATTAGCAGCCCCTGGGTCACTCAAATCTTGACCTTGCCACAGGCAGATGAGTATAGACTATACCAGCCCATGAGAGGACAGAAAAAAAGACGTAGAGCACTGGCTCCGTGAATTTCCCAAAGCTTGGGCTGAAACAAGGGGTGCAGGGTGGGCAAAGCATTGGCCACCTCTATACATTGAGTTAAAACCAGGGGCTGATCCAGCCCAAGTTAGACAGTACCCCATGCCCCTGGAGGCTAGAGTGAGAATAATGCCCCACATTCAATGGCTCCTAGACACCGGAATTCTCCAGAGGTGCCAGTCAGCCTAGAATACTCCTTTGTTGCCAGTGAAAAAACTGGGTGAAAAAGATTATTGGGCTGTGCAGGACCTCAGGGAGGTCAACATGCGTGTCCTATACATCCACCCTACAGTTCCAAACCCATACACCCTACGAAGCTCCCTTTCTCCAACACAGATTTGGTACACTGTCCTAGATTTAAAAGATGCCTTTTTCAGCCTAGCCATAGCCCTGCACAGCCAAGAAATATTTGCCTTTGAGTGGCAGGACAAAGAGAGATCCAGGGGCAGCTAACTTAGACAAGACTGCCCCAGGGGTTTAAGAACTCGCCCACCTTGTTCAACGAGGCCTTTCACAAAGACCTGGGTGAGTACCGTGCCAACCACCCAGAGGTGACCCTGCTGAAGTATGTAGATGATTTACCATTAGCTGCTCCAACCCTTCAGACCTGCCTGGAGAGCACCAAAGACTTACTCAGAGTGTTAGGGGAAATGGGCTACAGGGCTAGTGCCCAAAAGGCCCAGATTTGCAAAGATGAAGTCACCTATTTAAGGTATAAAATTAAGGGAGGCCAAAAGTGGCTAACAAAAACAATAAAACAGACTGTGCTTAAAATATCCACCCCGACCTCATGTCGAAAAGTGCGAGAATTCCTAGGGTAAGTGGGATACTGCCACCTCTAGATTCCGGAGTTAGCAAAAAAGGCTCGACCATTGTATAAAGGGTGCAAGGCAGGGCAAACATAAAAATGGACAGTGCAAATAGAGGGTGCCTTTTGAGCCTTGAGAACAGCTATGTTAGAGGCTCCAGCTCTGGCGCTCCCTGATCCCACAAAAAAATTCCACCCATTTGTAGATGAGAAGAAGAGAATAGCCAAGAGAGTGCTCACACAGGCACTAGGACCTTGGAGGCGCGCATTAGCGTACCTGTCAAAAAAACTAGACCCGGTAAGGGCGGGATGGCCGGCTTGCCTGCGAATCATGTGGCTACTGCCTTACTAGTCAAAGACACTGATAAGCTCACCCTGGGTCAGCATTTACAGATTACCACCCCTCACACCATAGAGAGGATCCTGAAGCAGCCGCCAGGACAATAGATTACAAATGCGAAGCTGACTCACTACCAGGGGCTTCTGTTGGACACTCCTCGCATTGAGTTCCGGACTCCTGCCATCCTGAACCCAGCCACACTCCTGCTGGATCCCGAGCTGGAAACACCTGAACATAGTTGCCTTGAGATCCTGGCCGAGACCCAGATGGCCAGGAAAAATCTAAAAGACCACCCTCTTCCAAACAGCGACCTGACCTGGTTCACTGATGAGAGCAACTTTGTTCAGGACAGACACAGGTATACGGAGATGGCTACAGTGAATGAGCAAGATAATCTTATCTGGGCATCATGCCTCCCACAGGGGACATCGGCCCCAAAGGCAGAACTAGTGGCATTGACAGAAGCCCTCTGCCGGGCCCAAGAAAAGAGGCTGACTGTATACACTGACCGTTGCTATGCCTTTGGGACAGTACACATACATGGGGCTCTCTAGAAAGAAAAAAGTTTCTTCACGGCAGAGGGCAGAAAAATCAAACATAAGCCTGAAATACTTCAGCTGCTAGAAGCCATTTTGTTGCCAAAAGCAGTGGCAGTAGTCCACATTCTGGGACACCAAAAGGGGGATTCTTTTAAAGCCCGGGGCAACCAGGCTACAGACGCTGAGGCAAAAAGGGCTGCAGAGAAACCAGCACTAACAAATGTTCTATATTTGAGCTTGCCACCTCCTGGGATGAGAAAGATGCCCCCCCAACCAGATTATTCCAGCACAGATATAACCTTCCCCCCCCAAAAAAAAAAAAAACCTGCAGGCAACACAGAGTAAAGATGGTTGGGTCCAAAATAGAGAGCATCGCCTAGTAGTTCCTAAAGCCTTGGAGAACCACCTACTAAGACACTTGCACCAGACGACGCATCTGGGAAAAAAAAAAAAAAAGATGCTACAGTTGCTAGACACTGCACAAATCAAATTCAAATCACAAAGAAAAATAGTAGAAGACGTTGTCCAGAACTGCCGTGTCTGCCAGGTTATGCAGTCAGAGAGGATCAAAGAGACCCATGTAGGTACCAGGGAGTGGAGAAGGCAACCAGGATTATTTTGAGAAATAGATTTTACAGAAGTAAAACCCAAAATATATGGGTACAGGTATTTGTTGGTCATGGTAGACACCTTTTCAGGGTAAATAAAAGCTTTTCCTACTAAAAGAGAGACTGCCTTAATAGTAACAAAAAAATATATTAGAAGAAATAATGCCCAGGTACGAGCTGCCAGAGAGCATAAGATCTGACAATGGGCCAGCCTTCACAAGTCATGTCAGTCAAGGGCTAGCCTGAGCACTGGGGGCAAATTAAAAGTTACATTGTGCATATAATCCCCAGAGCTCAGGGCAGGTAAAAAAAATAAACAGAACCCTAAAAGAGATCTTAACTAAATTGGTCCTAGAACCTGGTGAGAACTGGGTAACCCTCCTTCCCTTCACCCTGTTTCAAGCCCAGAACACCCCTTACCATTTGGGCCTAACCCCCTTTAAATTTGTATATGGTAGCCCTCCACCTGTAATCCCTAGGGTGAGCCCTGAGGCTCTCCCAGAACACCCTAAAGAGGTACTTCAGGCTGTACAAGCTCTGCAATGTGTTCACAGCCAAGTGAGGCTGGCCCTCCAGGCCATCTACCAGACAACTGGGCCAAAGAGTGAGAGTATTAAACACTTGTATCACCATCATCAGCCAGGGGATTGGGTGTGGATAAAACGGCATAACAATAAAACCCTAGAGCCTAAATAAAAAAGACCCTTTCAAATTATTCTTGTTACCCCCACTGCTCTTAAGGTTGAAGAGGTAGCAACCTAGATCCACCACTCCCACGTGAGACCGGCTGGTGAGGATGAGCAGAAGCAACAACAAGATGAGTAGAGAGTGACAGCAGACCTCACAAATCCACTAAAGACCAGGCTGACCCGTGTGCGTCTGCAGAATAAATGAGACTATTGACTCAAATTCTGGTAGAACTGCTGATTGCCCTTCTAAGACTCAGACTGGGACTAGTTACCCCAAAGATTGAGACTAAGCTGCAAAAATGGGGTTTGGTATTGTTCTATGTTTCATACGCAAGTGCATTATAAATATCCTGCTCTTAAACCAAAGTTTTGCAGTTGTAATTAATAATGAGAACCTGCATCTGCCATATAAACTTACATGGGAAATAACGAACTTAAAAACCCATGAGGTATACAATAGCACCTCAAGGGCAGAGCCACTAAACACCTAGTGGCCAGATTTATATTTCAACTTAAAAAAGTCAGTCCCTTAAAAAAGCCAGCACAGACAGTGGCGATATCCTCGGAGGCCCCGCTGCTGCCCCAATCCCCAGTTCTTGGGTAACTGGATCATCGAGAAAAGACGTAGAATGGACCTCTATGAGCCAAAATGAGTTTTACGCCTGTCCGGGTTTCCAACCCCCTCAGGAAAACAGTCAGTGTGGGGGTATTAAAGGTTATTATTGTGCCAAATGGTGGTGTGTGACCATAAATGACAAAGAGTAAAAATGGTAGATACAACCTCTTTTCATTAAAATGTCCTATGTCCAACCTTATACTAAAAACAGGTATGCCAGAAACTATAACCTGATACAAATAAAATTTACAGAAGAGAGAAAAAAAGATAAAAGATAAATGTCAGGGCTGTCCTAAAAAATATGCCTCTATCAAAGGTCGTATCTCTGCTCCATAATACAAATCAAACTTAAAGTGGCTCCCATCACAGGTGCTATAAGGCCTAACCCAGAGGTACAAGTGTAAAAAAAAAAAAAAAAAAAAGCAAAACAGACCAACTCCACAGCCAGCAGTCTCTTATCCACAACTCGCCGAGGCAGAAACTGTAAGTCAGGTCATCCCTAAAGGTCAAAACACCCCTAAAGCAAAAAAAAAAAAAAAAAAAAAAAAAAAAAAAACAAGACTCCCTATAAAATATGCTGACAACAGCATATGAGACTTTAAACCATACTAAACCAGCCCTCACGGAGGCGTTCTGGTTATGTTATGATATCAGACCTCCTTTCTATAAAGCAGTAAAAATAGCTATCCCCTTTAGCCAGTCAAGAAAAAAAAAATCCCAAGTCTTGTAAATAAAACCACA
Organism: Microcebus murinus; assembly: GCF_040939455.1. Taxonomy (NCBI): domain Eukaryota; kingdom Metazoa; phylum Chordata; class Mammalia; order Primates; family Cheirogaleidae; genus Microcebus; species Microcebus murinus. Next base: position 20,102,446 of record NC_134110.1, read on the forward strand.
AGAGACCGAGACTAACTCTTCCAACAGTCACCGGAAATAAAACCTGCATTAAAAAGGTGCCCGATAGCCACACACAGCTTTGTGCTGAGGTTCACCCTACCATAGACCAGACCAGTGAAGTAAAATGGCTGGTCCCAGCACTCAACGGTGGTAGGTCTGTTCAAAAACAGGCCTAACCCCCTACCTAAGCCTATCAGTCTTCAATGAGTCTAAAAAACACTGCATTATGGTACTAGTGTTCCCTAAGGTCATCTATCAACAACAACAACAAAAAAACACCATCTATGCTGCTTGGACCAGAGAAAAAAAAAGACTCCAACTTAATTAAACAAACGACAAATAAAAGATCCTTTCACAGCAATAACCTTAGCTACTCTTTTTGGCCTGGGGGCAATAAGAGCAAGGACAGGCATCTCATCCTTGGCAGTACAGCATAGGGGGTTCAATAGCTTAAAGGCCGCCATAGACAAAGACATAGCCAAAATTAAAGAGTCCATCTCCCATTTAAAAAAAATCCCTAACTTTGTTGTCCGAAGTAGTGCTGCAGAACCAGAAGAGGCTAGACTTAGTATTCCTCCACCGGGCGGGGGTATCTGCGGCCCTAAGAGAAGAGTGCTGCTTCTATGCAGACCATACTGAAATAGTTTAAAAGTCCATGGCAAAGGTCAAGAAAAGACTTGCCTGACTGAAACTAGAGCGTGAGCAACAACAAACATAGTTTAAATTTAAGTCATGGTTCAACAGTTCCCTGTGGTTAACTACCCTGCTATCTACCTTGTTGAAACCTATAATAGTGCTCATGCTCATCCTCACCTTTGGGCCATGTATTTTGAATAGGTTAGTCACTTTCATAAAAAAAAAAAAAAACCAAAAACAAATAAATACTGTGCAGTTAATAATACTATAGCAGCAATACCAAAGGGTGCTTAAAAATAAAAGAGATACAAGACCCTAGATAGGAGCAAAAATGCTCATAAGAACCAAGAGAAAGGGGGGAATGTAAGATACTGGGCTATAAAGACAATGGACGCCTTTTAGCTTCTGTTTACTGCTTGTTTGCTAACCGCAAGGCATTATGAGTACATTATGGGATGCAGAGGAAAAAAACAGAGAACGCGGAAACCGGACTCTCAGCTAGGACCCAGAATAGGTTAGAGCCTATCAGGGGCAGGATGAAGTAAGAATCACTGTGAGGGCGGATGCATGACCAGTGTGTAAACAACTGAGTTATAAAAAGGGGACCAACACAAAAAGGAGGGTCCCTGCCTGGAAAAGAGGCCACTGTGCTGGCATTCTGGGGGCTCGGACTCTAGCTCGAGCTAGACAATAAAACTCCTTTTAATAATTACAGCCTCGGTGACTCTGTCTCTCTGTCTTGTGGCCTTGTGAATCTCAAATATAACAAAAGGTCACCCTTGTTATACTTTAGCAAAGAAGTTGGCTGCATTCTGCATACTCTAGAGCCTTGTGGAAGACCAAACCTAAGAGTGATGACCTAGTGTACCTGGGCAGAAGAAATATCTAAAGAACAAAACATTCAAAAAGTAGTGTGTCTTCTTCTAACAACTTACTGTAAGATATGGGAGCAAAGAAATGATCTACAGTGGGAACTTATGACTAAAAGGGAAGCAGATCTTAAATACTTGGAAAGTTAGTAGGCTGGCCAGGTGGCATAGAAGGAAAGCATGTTTAGGTGAGGAAACCAAAGGTGCTGTGGGAACAAGCACTAGCTAGTGAGATTAGCAGGGGTACAAAAGAGCCAGTTTCTAATAGTCAGAACAATGGGAAAATGACCCTGAGGCATGCAAGAAATCTTTGAAGTAGCCCTTCCCATCCAAGGCTCAAGAACCTGGGAGGATAAAATGGTTTCCAGGGCCCAAACCCAGAGTGCTGCTGACCTGTGCAACCTCAGGAGACTACTTCCTACATCCAGTCCATTTTGGCTCCAGCTGAGGCCCAAAGGGCCCCAGGTACTAAGGCAACTGCTCCAGAGGACACAAGACATAATCCTTGGCAGCTTCCACATGGTGCGAAGTCTGTAGGTGCACAGAAAGGAATAGTGGTGGAGGCTTGCCAGCTTCCTCCTATATTTCAGAGGATGTGTGAGAATGCCTGGATGCCCAAGAATAAGCCTGTTACAGAGATAGAGTCACTACAGAAAACCTCCACTAGGGCAATGATGAGTAGAAATGTGGGGTTGGAGCCCTCACACACAGTCCCCATCCAGGCACTGCCTAATGGGGGTGTGGAAGCATAGCTGCTGTCTTCCAGACTGCAGAATTACAGAGCCAACAGCAGTATGTACTCTTATCCTATAAAAGCCACAGGTGTTGGGTTCCAATCAATGATAGCAGCTCTTTGGGTTGTGCCTAGCAAAGCCATGGGGACAAGGCTGCCCAAAGCTTTGGGAACCTTCCCCTTTCACCTTTGTGACCAGGATGTAGGACTTGGAGTCAAGGTAGATGATTTTGGAACTTTGAAATTTAGTACCTGCCTTGCTAAGGTTTAGACTTTGTGTGGACCTATTATCCCTTTCTTTTGTCTGATTATGTTCTTTTGAAATTGGAATGTTTACCCAATAGTTGTTGTAACTTTGTGTCTTGCAAGTAAATCACTTGTTTTTGTTTTGTTGTGTTTTACTTTACAGGCTCACAGCTGTAAGAAACTTGCCTTCATTTTCAGATGAGACTTTGGACTTTTGAATTGGTGAAACAAGTTAAGACTTTGGTGACAGGATGATTGTATTTTTCAATGTGAGCAGGATATAATTTATTGGGGGGCAGGGGCAGAATGCTATGGTTTGCATATGGCTTGTTTGGCCCTGCCAAGACTCATGTTGAAATTTGATCACCAGTGTTGGAGGTAGGGCCTACTGGGAGGTATTTGAGTCAGGGGGACAGATCCCTCATGAATGGCTCAGTGCCATTCTCACAGGATTGAGTAAGTTCTCAGTCTGAGTTCGAAATGTAACTGACGTTATAAAGAGCCAGTAACCTCATTTTCCTCTCTCTTGCTTCCTCTCTTGCTATATGATGCCCATTTCCCTTCCCTTCTTCCATGAGTGGAAGCCTCCCAATACCCTCATCAGAAGCAGATGTTGGCACCATACTTCTTGTTCAGACTCAAGAACTGTGAATAAAATAAACCTCTTTTCTTTATAAATGACCCAGCCTCAGGTATTCCTTTATAGCTACACAAACAGACTAAGACAGACACTATTCCAGAAAGAAAAAGAAAGAATTGTAAATATTGTATGACATATAACATTGGTATGAAAATATTGCCAGTTGTCTTAGTTTACTTTGTGGTGCTACAACAGAATACAAATATCCTTGGCTTATGAAGAGGCTACGTTGCAATAAAACCATTGTAAGTTGAAAATATCATAAGTAAAAAAAAACACTTAATACCCCTATAAACCAATTAAAGATGTCAAAAATTATAAGTCAAACTATTGTAAGTCCAGATGTCCATTGAGTTACAATGGGGATATGTCTCAATAAACCCATCATGAAGTTAAATATTGTAAGTCAGACCATCATGAATTGGGTTTCCTCTATACTGGAGAATGGGTAATATATAATGAAAAGTTATTTATTGGCTCATGGTTCTGGGGGGCTGGGAAATCCAAGATTGAGGTACCAGCATCTAGGGAGGGCTTTCTTGTTTCATTTTCCCCTGGCAGAGGGTCAATGAGAGGGTGAATGAGAATAATAAATTAAACTCGAAGCCTCAAGTCTTTTTATAATTGGCATTAATCCATTCACAAGGGTGTAGTCCTCAAAGAAGGCCCTGTCTCCCAACTCTGTTATATTAGGGATTAAGTTTCCAACACACATTTTTGAGGGGACCATATAGCATAATACAGAAATAAGTAGAGATCAATCTTACGTGATCAATCTTTGTGTCTTGCAAGTAAATCACTTGTTTTTGATTTGTTGTGTTTTACTTTACAGGCTCACAGCTGTAAGAAACTTGCTTTCATTTTCAGATGAGACTTTGGACTTTTGAATTGGTGAAACAAATTAAGACTTTGGTGACAGGATGATTGTATTTTTCAATGTGAGCAGGATATAATTTATTGGGGGGCAGGGGCAGAATGCTATGGTTTGCATATGGCAAGTGTTGAACTTAAGTGTTGAACTGATCAACACTTAAGTCCACATATAGTAATAACATCCATCAGGTGTCGGGCAGATGGGAGTGGGGAGGAGGGCATGGGTATATACACACCTAATGCGTGAGGTGCACACCCTCTGAGTGATGGATACATTTGAAGCTCTGACTCAGATGGGGAAAAGGAAATATATATAACCTAAACATTTCTACCCCTGTAATATGCTGAAATAACATACAGTTTTTTTAAAAAAAATTCAAACATAAATATGAATCCAAAAATGTACAGAAAAACAGGATTTTCTTTTTTTTTATTACTTCATATTATGGGGGTACAGATATTGTTAGGGTTACATATCTTGCCCCTACGCCCCTTCCCCCACCCCACTATGCCAGAGCTTCAAGCGTGTCCAGCCTCCAGGTGGTGCGCACTGAACCCACCATGTAAGTACATACCCTTCCCCTCCTTTCCCCTTCCCCCTGCCCACTTCCTGATTACAGATTTTTTTCCAGACATTTTGGTTACAATGTATATCTTTGCCTTTCCCTAAAAAGTGATAGAGGTAATCCCTCCCCCTCCCACAATGCTGGCCATTTCCTTAAGATGTAGATTCCCCAAAAGATTGGGAGCAAGATGGCGGACGAATAACACCGCCAGACAGAGGGTCTCTGCAGAAAAGACAGATTCTAGCAGAAACTAGAGGAAAGAAGCAAGAAGACGAGCATACAGCGGACAAGGGCCGGAAGGAGGGGTACCTGAGACCCCGGGAGACTCCACGGGAGGAGGCTGCAGAGGAGAACTGGAGGCTGAGACCACCGGAGCAGCCCAGAGACCAGCGGCAAGGGTAGGTGGATCTGCTGTTTCCCCTCCCCTGCATTCGGGACTGCTAGTGGGCTCCCCAGCGGATGGAGAGACCTGCGGACACCAGCCCAGAGACTGCCGCCGCCTGCCAATGGTGAGCCTGTAGCAGACGTGACACCAGGTTCCCAACTTCCTCCGGGCACCTCCTTGTGCACCGACCCGAGCCGCGTGGCAGGCACCATATTGTCTCCCACTCCCCTCCGCCGACCCTACCCACGGCTGCCCAGAGAGACAATACAGCCACCAGCCGGAGGCACCTCCAGGGAACGGGACCTTCCCGTTTGGGACCCCGCCCGCCCTCCCAGGTGCTGCTGGCACCATGTTCCCAGAAAAACGGTGCCGACTCAGAGGCTGAGAGACATAGACCCAGCTTGGGCTCCCTGTGGGTGAATTAGGACCGGAAATCCTCTCCCTGGTGGGAATACAGTTTGAACTCTGGGACCCAGAGGTCGGACCTGCAGACCAGATCCCCTGCACCAAGGGCTAGAATTGCCCGGGGCACAGAAGGGTTATACGTGAACAGCCTACTGAGGTGTGTGTGCCTCCAGGGGCAGATCGGCGTCCTAGAGGGCAACCCTCCTCCCAGGAGGAGGCCATGCGCCCAACCCAGGTGGCGTTCCTGTGCAGGGAACCTCCCCGCGGGCATCACAGTCCGGGGAGGCCTGGTGACTTGTGGTCTGGCCTGCTGGCAGAGGCCCAGGAGTAGCTGCGGAGTTGGGGAGGGTGGAAAGAAGCGAGGCCCGCTCCAGACTGCGGGTCTCAGACAGCCCCACCCCCACACACAGACTTTCTGGCTGAGCGGGACCATTCCAGCCCCGCCCTGAAAGCTTTACCTGGAAGCAGACAAAAGAACTTTGACCCCTGCTAACAGACTGAGGGCAGGCTTACCCAACCCAGCTCCGCCCAGAACGAGAGCTGATAACAGGACTCAAAATTAACACCATAGCCTGTTCCTCCAAGCAAACGCCACCTACTGACAGGGACGGCATCTTGCACAGCCTTTCCACGGCACCCACTGATTCAATATACAGGGAGTGGTCCAAGTTCACCCACAGGCACCACCTAACGCCTCAGAAACTAAACAAGGTGTGTGAATACCCAAACAATAACCTAAAAAAAGAAACAACAACTGATCGACATGGGAAGAAATCAGCGAAAGAACTCAGGAAATATGAAGAACCAAACGGAAAACACACCCACAAAGAGGAGCACCAGCCCTCTAGAAATGGACACCGACCAAAATCAGGCAACCAATATGACAGAAGAGGAATTTCGTATGTGGAACATAAGAACACTCACCCAGCTGCAACAACAACTCAATAACCAACACCAAGAAACCACAAAAAGTCTCCAGGATATGAGAAAAGAAATAGACACATTGAAGAAAAGTGTAACCGAACTCCTGGAAATGAAGAATCAATTCAAGGAACTACAAAATACAGTGGAAAGTCTCAAGAACAGGGTAGATCAAACAGAAGAAAGAATCTCAGAGCTTGAAGATAACACCCTCCAATTAAATAAATCAGTCACAGAAATAGAGCACAGAAACAAGAGAAAAGAGCAAAGCCTACAAGAGCTGTGGGATTATGTGAAGAAACCTAATATGAGGGTCATAGGGTTACAAGAAGGGGAAGAAGACAACACTCAAGGGTTGGACAACCTGATTGAAGATATAATAGAGGAAAATTTCCCAGGCCTTGCTCAAAATCTTGATATACAAGTTCAAGAAGCTCAGAGGACCCCTGGGAGATTCAACGCAAACAGGAAGACGTCACGACATGCAGTCATCAGACTGACCAAAGTATCAACTAAAGAGGCCCTTCTAAGAGCTGTAAGACAAAAAAAGCAAGTAACATACAAGGGAAAGCCAATTCGAATAACATCAGACTTCTCTAATGAGACTTTACAAGCAAGGGGAGACTGGGGCCCCATTCTCACCCTTTTGAAACAAAACAATGCCCAGCCTAGAATCTTATTCCCTGCAAAACTAAGCTTCGTATATGAAGGAGAAATAAAAACATTCTCAGACAAGCAAAGGCTCAGAGAATTCACCAAGACAAGACCAGCCCTACAAGAAGTACTGAAAACAGCGCTACGCATGGAACATCATAATAATAACCCACAAATATAAAAACAACCAAAACACAAAGATATTAAAGGCCAGATATTACAATGGCTCAAGACAGAAATCATAGCAACAACATCGAACCCAACAGAATGATCAGTAATCTACCTTACCTATCAGTTCTCTCAATAAATGTGAATGGCTTAAATTCTCCACTCAAAAGACATAGGCTGACTGAATGGATAAGAAAATACAGGCCAAGTATATGCTGTCTTCAGGAAACACATCTAACCTGCAAGGATGCATATAGACTAAAAATAAAAGGGTGGAGATCAATATTCCAAGCAAATAGAAGCCAGAAGAAGGCTGGTGTGGCAGTTCTAATTTCAGACGATTTAGTTTTTAAACCAACAAAAGTAGTAAAAGACAAAGAGGGTCATTATATAATGGTGAAGGGCACAGTCCAACAAGAAGAGATAACAATTTTAAATATATATGCACCCAACTTAGGTGCACCCAGATTCATAAAGCAAACCTTACTGGAGCTAAGCAAATGGATTAATAGCAACTCCATAATCGCCGGAGATTTCAACACCCCACTGACGGCACGAGACAGATCCTCCAAACAGAAAATTAATAAAGAAATAATGGACTTAAACAAAACTCTAGAACAATTGGGCCTGACAGACATCTACAGAACATTCTACCCCAAATCCACTGAATATACGTTCTTCTCATCAGCTCACGGGACATTCTCTAAGATTGACCATATCCTAGGACACAAAGAAAATCTCAAGAAATTTAAAAAAATAGAAATCATACCATGTACCTTCTCAAATCACAGTGGAATAAAACTAGAAATCAACCCTATGAGAAACTCACATTTCTACACAATAACGTGGAAATTAAACAACCTCCTACTAAATGATTACTTCGTAAATGAAGAAATCAAGACGGAAATAAAAAAGTTCTATGAAGAAAACGACAATGGAGAGACAAGTTATCAACTCCTCTGGGACACAGCTAAAGCAGTTCTGAGAGGAAAGTTTATCTCCATAAATGCCTATAACCAAAAGACAAGAAGATCACAAATAGACAATCTAATGAAACGACTCAAAGAGCTGGAAAAAGAGGAACAGACCAACCCCAAACCCAGCAGAAGAAGTGAAATCAACAAGATCAAATCAGAACTAAATGAAATTGAAAACAGGAAAGCTATTCAGGAGATTAATAAAACATAAAGTTGGTTCTTTGAAAAAATAAACAAAATTGACACACCATTGGCTAAGCTAACGAAAAGCAGAAAAGAGAAATCTCTAATAAGCTCCATCAGGCATAAAAAAGGAGATATCACAACTGATCCCAAAGAGATACAAGATACAATTTATGAATACTACAAAAATCTTTATGCACACAAACTGGAAAATGTGGAGGAAATGGACAAATTTCTAGAAACACACAGCCTCCCTAGGCTCAACCAGGAAGAAATAGATTCCCTGAACAGACCAATCTCAACAGCTGAAATAGAAACAGCAATTAAAAATCTCCCTAAAAAGAAAAGTCCCGGTCCAGATGGCTTCACACCTGAATTTTACCATACTTACAAAGAAGAACTAGTACCTATCTTGCAGAAACTATTCCACAACATCGAGAAGAACGGAAACCTCCCCGACACCTTTTATGAAGCGAATATTACTCTGATGCCAAAACCAGGAAAGGATGCAAGAAAAAAAGAAAACTACAGACCAATATCCCTAATGAATATAGATGCAAAAATTTTCAACAAAATCTTAGCTAACCGAATCCAGACACTTATCAAAAAAATAATCCACCACGACCAAGTGGGCTTCATCCCAGGGATGCAGGGATGGTTCAACATACGTAAATCTATAAATGCAATTCACCACATAAACAGAAGCAAAAACAAAGACCACATGATTCTTTCAATAGATGCAGAAAAAGCTTTTGACAAAATTCAACACCCTTTCATGATACGGACACTTAAGAAAATAGGCATAGAAGGGACATACCTAAAAATGATACAAGCCATATATGACAGACCCATAGCCAACATCATACTGAATGGGGAAAGATTGAAATCATTCCCACTTAGAACTGGAACCAGACAAGGCTGCCCACTATCTCCACTTCTGTTCAACATAGTGCTGGAAGTCTTGGCTACAGCAATCAGACAGGAAAATGGAATCAAAGGTATCCAAATAGGGGCAGAAGAGATCAAACTTTCACTGTTTGCTGATGATATGATATTGTATCTAGAAAACCCCAAGGATTCAACCAAGAAACTCCTGGAACTGATCAATTAATTTAGTAAAGTCTCAGGATACAAAATCAATACACAGAAATCAGAGGCATTCATATACGCCAACAACAATCTACTTGAGAACCAAATCAAAGACTCAATTCCCTTCACAATAGCAACAAAGAAATTAAAGTACTTAGGAATTTACTTAACCAAAGACGTAAAAGACCTCTACAGGGAGAACTATGAAACACTGAGGAAGGAAATAGCAGAGGATGTAAACAGATGGAAATCCATAGCATGCTCGTGGATCGGCAGACTCAATATCATCAAAATGTCTATACTACCCAAACTGATCTACAGATTCAATGCAATACCTATTAAAATCCCATCAGCATTCTTCACAGATATAGAAAAAATAATTTTACGCTTCTTATGGAACCAAAGAAGACCCCGAATATCAAGAGCAATTCTAGGCAACAAAAACAATATGGGAGGCATTAATATGCCAGATATCAAACTATACTACAAAGCTGTAGTAATTAAAAGAATATGGTATTGGCACAAAAACAGGAATATTGACCAGTGGAACAGATGTGAGAATCCTGATATAAAACCATCCTCATATAGCCATCTCATCTTTGACAAAGCAGACAAAAACATACTCTGGGGAAAGAATCCCTCTTCAATAAATGGTGCTGGGAAAACTGGATAGCCACCTGTAAAAGGCTAAAACAGGACCCACACCTTTCACCTCTCACAAAAGCCAACTCACGCTGGATATCAGACTTAAACCTAAGGTATTAAACTATTAGAACTCTAGAGGAAAAAGTTGGAAACACTCTCCTAGACATCGGCCTGGGCAAAGAGTTTATGAAGAAGTCCCCAAAGGCAATCACAGCAGCAACAAAAATAAATAAATGGGACATGATCAAACTACAAAGCTTCTGCACAGCCAAAGAAATAGTCATGAAAGTAAACAGACAACCTACAGAATGGGAGAAAATTTTTGCATCGTATGCATCTGATAAGGGACTGATAACTAGAATATACTTAGAACTCACGAAAATTAGGAAGAAAAAATCAAATAACCCCATTAAAAAGTGAGCAAAGGACTTGAACAGAAATTTTTCTAAAGAAGACAGAAGAATGGCCAACAAACATATGAAGAAATGCTCAACATCTCTAATGATCAGGGAAATGCAAATCAAAACTACAATGAGATATCACTTAACCCCAGTGAGAATGGCCTTTATCAAAAAATCTCCAAACAATAAATGCTGGCGTGGTTGCGGAGAGAGAGGAGCACTCCTACACTGCTGGTGGGACTGCAAACTAGTTCAACCTCTGTGGAAAGCAATATGGAGATACCTGAAAGCGATACAAGTGAATCTACCATTTGGTCCAGCAATCCCATTGCTGGGCATCTACCCAAATGATCCAGTGACACTCTACAAAAAAGACACCTGCACTCGAATGTTTATAGCAGCACAATTCATAATTGCAAGGCTGTGGAAACAGCCCAAGTGCCCATCCATCCAAGAATGGATTAATAAAATGTGGTATATGTATACCATGGAGTACTATTCAGCTCTAAGAAACAATGGTGATATAGCACATCTTATATTTTCCTGGTTAGAGCTGGAACCCATACTACTAAGTGAAGTATCCCAAGAATGGAAAAACAAGCACCAGATATATTCTCCAGCAAACTGGTATTAACTGAGTAGCACCTAAGTGGACACATAGGTGCTACAGTAATAGGGTATTGGGCAGGTGGGAGGGAGGAGCGGGGCGGGTATATACATACATAATGAGTGAGATGTGCACCATCTGGGGGATGGTCATGATGGAGACTCAGACTTTTGGGAGGAGGGGGGGAAATGGGCATTCATTGAAACCTTAAAATCTGTACCCCCATAATATGCCAAAATTAAAAAAAAATAAAATAAAATAAAAAAAAATAAAATAGATCATACAGAAAAAAAAAAGTTATATTTCACAAGAGGCATCTCACAACTATCATGAGCAATCCTCAATTTGGTGGGCACAGCTCACACTATTCAAAATGCTTTAGATTAATATGGATTTTCTGGCTAGCCACGAAGGAGGCATCCTTCCTGCATAACAAATATTATGATACCAGGGGGGATTTGTCTCTTAAAGGTGCCTGGGTACACCACCCCAATGCCACCATCACAATGATCTTGACTTTTTTGCATCCCATCACCACCCTTAGAGCACCTAGTAACCCCTTATATTGGCAATTAAGGGATATGGAGTACCAAACAGTTTAATTCTAATTTCAGGGCAACCAGCATCCAGCATCCATTTCAACACCTAAAAAATGCTCTAATGCAAGGAAAGCCACAATTTCAACCTAATCAAGTAGCTGCCCAATGACTTTCAGCTGTTGCTCAAGGCAATAGCCCCACTCATGCTGTGACATGGCCTGACCTGCACAAGTGGAGGCCATCAAACCTCTACCACAGTGGTCTACTGGCTCCTCAGGCCATTCCCCACCTCTTGGGGACAATTGCCCCTTCACAACTTTGGTTGTTCATTGGAATAGGAAAAAACTCATAGGCCTATCTGGCACTAATAGATATAGGTGCCCAAGTCACTGTCTTGGGGAATCCTAATAAATATGCCAAAGGCATACTCTGTCACAGAGGATTGTAAAAACAATTCCTGGCAAGCAGATGACCTTAGCTGTAACCATTGACTCTACTTCTATTAAACAACTCCTAGTGGTGGTTCCAGTGACTTTCTCCTTGTCCATTGTAGGAATGGATGCCTCAACTCTCAAACATACATGTTGGGATGAAGACAAATCCTTGGTGCTGCTTGTGGGAAAGGCCAAATGGGGACCGGTGTACCTCTCCACACCAATAAAGTCAGTAAATAGTTCCAATATCAGTCAAAGCAGGGTGATGAGGGCCTACATTCTGTCATTTCTTACTTCCTCTAGGAGGAGGTCATTGTTCTTGCTATTTCACAATTTAATAGCTTTATCTGGCCTGTACTCAAGGCCTGTAAAAGTGAGAGTAGCCATAGATTGCCATAATTTAAATGTTCAGTTTCCTCCAATAAAGATTCCAACCCCAAACCCATTGCAATTGATGACAAAAGTGCTTTCTTCACAACCATTGACGTGACCAAGATGTTTAGTCAATCCTACTGATACAGATTCTCAGGGCCAATTTGCTTTCACTTCCAAAGGAGCCCAGGGTACACCCACTCAGTTGCCTGTGAGACACTTAGATAGGCCTGCCATTGTGCATAACCTATGCCAGCAGGATTGATATAGTCTTACACTTACTCAGTGCCACTGCTGGCATTGCATTAATGATGTAATACTGAAGGGGCCTTCTGAGGAATGGCACAAACAGACCTTACTATTCTTGCAAGATAGGAAGGGTATGGACTATAGTTCCTCATAAAAGGCAAGGGCCTTTGACCACTGTTAAATTTGAGGGGATCATGTGGTCTCCAAGGAACAAGGCATTTCCACATCAGTGAAGCACCACATGCTTATATTAGAGGTTCCCAAGACACTCAAACAAGCCCAGCATCTCCTGGAGCTTTTCATGCCTTGGAGGCAACACACTTCTCACCTGTCTCTTCTACTTAAGGTTACTTATGCAATTACATGAAAGTCCACTTTCTTCCACTGGAAGGAACCCCAACAGAGAGCTTTCCAATTAGCACAATGAGTGGACCGACAAGATTCACCCTCAGTTTCCCCATGCTCAGCCTTGTGGGTCCAGTCCTTAGCCACTCCAGAGTTTGTAGGATAGAGTCTCTGCATTAAACCTGATCCTGACTGGTTGCCCATGAACTTTTGATCTAAGAGGCTACTATCAATAGCTAACCCTTAGAGCACCACATTCTATGCATACTGAGGTACTCATAGGCCCACAGGCTGTGATTGACACTGCAAAAACAAATTCTCATTCTGCCTGGGGTGCAGATGTTTCCCAACAGGAACTCAGCATGACCACTGAAGCATCCATACTAAAATAAAAATGGTACCCATAGGAAAGGGCAAAAGCTGACATTAAAGGTCATTTCAAATTACAGGAGATTGTGGGTACGCTCCCCATGCTTAGTCCCATGCTTATCATACTTGAGAAATGGAGAATGGCACAACTACTCCTTCCTTCTTTTGCCAAGTGGGGTGTCCCTTGGGACCAATAGTCTGTCATGGAAAGGGGGTCAGGGTATGGTCATGCATTGCATGATGATTTTTTGGCTTATGACAGACCACATATATGACGGTGGTCCCATAAGATTATAATGGAACATATATAGAAACCTGATATATGGCACTTGATGTTGACATTGCAAATCAAGTAGAGAAATGACTGATACTTGGCAATGGTGCTGGGATATTTGGTTTTCTGCATGAAAAGAATATATAAGTAAAACCATATATAACATCTAAATTTGTGTAAATATAGTCTAAGATGTTTGAACAATGACGGAATTGCCTAGCGACAATTGTTCAAAATGTATCCTCATCATGACACCATGTATAACTGTACTTCAACTGTAGCACAACCATTGTACACCGTGCAGCCTTTTGGAGGACTGCAGCACAGCACTCAGCCTCAAACACCTCATTCCCAAAGGACAGCATCCTTTGGTCTGTTCAATTAGAACTTGTCATCACTTTGGTTGGATCTAAGAGATGCCAAAAAGTGGGGACTAGCAGAGCTTTGCATTTTTACTGACTTATAAGTAGCTGCCGATGGCTTGGCTGTCTTGTCTAGACACCAGATAAATGAATTTATTGTACAAAATAAAGCTCTTTGGGCTACTAAATTTTGGAATGGAAGGAAATAGTTACCATCACACTTCTCCATTTTGTTTTATGTGTCTCAGCCCACACCAATGTTGCTACCCAAGAAGAGCATTTCAAATATATTGCAGGCACACTTATAAAACAACAGTTCTGTACCATCTTACCAGACATTCTCTATCTTCCAGAAAAGTGGGAACATGTCAAGGCACCTCTACACTGATGCACTAATTCCTTCTCTAACCAAAACAGTCACTTACAACTGTACCACATGCCCTAAGACAAAGTTTTGGATGTTTTCCTGCTGGGGCCAGGTTCCTCTAGTGCATTGCGGCATATTCAAACTGTCATATTGACTATATCGGTACTCTTCCTTTCAACCAGAAAGCCATAAATTATGCTTTCACTCTCATTGGTTCATTCAAAGTTACTCTTGACTTATCCCACTGGACACAATGCCGTTTCTACAACAGTGGCTGGGAGCACTTGTGGGTTGCTGATTCAGACCAGGACATTCACCTCTCAGCACATGTTGCCCAACAATGGGCCTAAGAGTAAGGTGTACAGTGGAAATTCCATGTACCCTATTGGCCTTTACTGCAGACTCTCTCCATGCTCTTATTAGGTATCTAGGGATGGCCTTGCCCACTTCAGTGTGGGAGAGGACTGCATTCACATTCATCCTCTCAATAAAATATATCCTACATTTTTTTTTTTATTTTTCAATCCTTCCTCCAACCACGCATAGGTGGACCAATCGTTGGTAGATGATAAAGTCTCACACACTAACAACTGAAGGCAAAACTGAAAACTCCTTATATCTGCTGCTTGACCATTCATATCCTGAACCAACTATCCCTAATCCACAGACATTACCCAAGTTTGGGGGATCTAAATGCTGGTTAATAAAATCAAGTTCCTTCCATGACTCATAGGAAGTAGATAGCATCATTCCTGGTCTCAGCAGCAGCATGAGCTGGTCACAATTTAAGATGAAAATAAATGTCTAATGGATGCCAGTCATTCTAGAAAACAACTTGATTCTTCAGCCCAGGTTTTCATGGATAACTGACTAGTTCTAGACTAGTTCTAGATTATTTACTAGCTAAGGAAGACAAAGTCTGCACATATACTGATAATTCAGGTCAGATGCAAACCAACTTACCAACGATGGCTAAAGAGGTTAAGATTGTCCATAACATCACTGAAACACCATGAATCACCAACACCATGCACCCAGAGACTCTCGATATATTTTCCTGGCTATTCCCCAATGCCTGAGAGTCCTGGATTTGCAAGGGATTTTAAGCAGTAGTAATCATTTTCATTTTGATTTTCATATTAAATAATTTATGTAAATGCTTGGTCCGCAGGTTAAACAATGCTATTACTTTTGTAGTCGATGCATCTACCACTCAGGTGGCAACCATAATTCATGTAAATGATACTGGAACAATCAGGATAGATTGCCCTTACTCTCTTTCATATTAGTGCTGCCTCAGCATCTATCTTGTGCTATCTCTGGCTTGCTACCCTTGACCTACATATTTTGAGGCAATCTCTACTCAGTTCCCATTTTCGTGTTCTAGCAATATAATGCCCTATACCCTGAGCCCTTTGACCTCTGGGCTACTGCTTTCAGCCTCATCAACTCAATAATGTAATCCCTTGTTCAACCTTGAGCTCTTTACAAATTAACCAATTTAACCTTGCTGTGGGAAACCCACCTAGGTAGTCCCATGGACTCTGTTGGAGACTTAATCCTACAGATTCTTCCCTTTGTCTTGCTCCCTGGTCCCTAGTTGAATGCACATGTCCTGGATAACTCCATGCTTTCCCATTAGCCATGTGGGGCACATTGCCATCCTCTCTTTGCTATCTGAATTAATACACTTAATCATTTCACCATTTCAGTCCTTCACTGTGATATACCTACACACACACACACACACACACACACACACACACACAAATATGTTCATAGCAAAATAAGGAGGAAATACTCGTGACAATTCCTGCCTGCAGCTCTGTAACTTGTCATGTGGTCATAGTTGATATTTATAATTAACTTCTTCCACTACCCATTCTGTACTCTCTTTGCTTTCAGCAAAACCTCAGTTTGTTGTGGATCATTACCTGATGGAGTTATCCAAACTTTCATTCCTGACTGAAAGATTTGGGCCATTAGATGTCCTTCCTAGCCTATGTTTCTATAGTTTTCTATTCACCTTAATCAAAAGGCATAGTATTACTGAGAGACACCCTAAGAGATCTCCTGTATTCTAGACATACTCTTTGATACTGTGTTGTAGAGTAGGAGTTCAATTTCTCCTTTGTAATCAGAACAAATTACTTCATTCAACACCAATCATGTTAATTTTATTTATGATCCAATTGTGGACAAGAGAGTGTAAGTCCCCGATGCTACAATGGCCCTGATGAGTGGAAGAGGAGGCAAGATTCACATGTATGGTCTCTTCACATATACCCCAAACATTTGTGTCAACACACACACACGCCACACACAAACACATACTCATACACAAACACACACACTGACACACACAATGACATACAAACACACATAAGCACACAGAAGTGCACACACATTCACATACAAACACAAACCCACTCACACACATTCAAACGCACACATTCGAATGTGTATATACTTGAAAACACACACTTTCACATGCAAACTCAAACAGTATTACACACAGTTACGCACACTGACAAACACATTCGTACACACAAACATACACACATATTCAGACAAGTGTACACACACAGACATACACCATCACATGACTCACAAACACTTAAACATATATCATTCACAACACATACACAAACACATACTAATAAACATTGACAGTACACATTAACAAAACATATGAGGACACACACACAAGTATACACTTACACAAACACAAAAAACACACTAAAATACACAGATCCACACTTATTCACACACAGATCCATACAGAAGCACACGCTTAAACACACAAAATTTACAGCTGAACACACGTGCGCACATACTTTTGTATACACAAGCATTCACATACTCACAGAACAACACACACACAAATACCTTCTCTCTCCCATGTACAAATACACACTCGCATTTACTTCCCTTGCCCTCCATCTATTTCCCTCTATCAATCCTTTTATTTAGAATTAATTTCTAAAACCTCACTTGTTCATTTTTCCTTATTCTTAAACCATTCTTATCAAAATTCCTGTTCTTATTAACTTACTTCTCCTAAACCCAATGGTGATTTCATATCACAATCTAAATCTCTGCACAGTGCTTAATTCTCTCTTTACTGGGATTATTGACTATCACTTTTCCCTTCTGCCTCTGTTCTTGTGGATCATTTTCTTGTTCTTTTTCTGTTGTGGATATTCTTCCATTGCTTGCCTATGCCATGGCTGTTTTCTGAGGCCCTCAACCCTGGCCCCTTCTCATTTAGTGTACTCAGTATTCACCTCCTCAGTTCCATGCAGGTCATTATAGACAATGGTGAAGAGTTTAAATTTCATTCTGTTTGTCATGAAACATCATTGGAATATTTTAATCAAGGAAACACATGATCTTATTATGCATTGATATTATTATGATAAATATTTGATTTATTATGGTATATACATTTTTTATTTTGGCATATTATGGGGGTATAGATTTTAAGGTTTCAATAAATGCCCTTTCCCCCCCCTCCCTCCACAAGTCTGAGTTTCCAGCATGACCATCCCCAAGATGGTGCACATCTCACTCATTATGTATGTATATAAACTTTTAAAAGATAAATTGAGTTACTCTTTGGAGAATAGATTTTAAAGATTCAGAGGGGAAGAAGAGTGACCAGTTAAGAGATAATAGTCTTCTAGGCAATAGATCTTAGTGATTGGAACAAGATTACTGTAGTAGAAAGGGGGAAAATGTATATATTCCACTGAGTCATTCAATAAATCAAGTCTAGGGAAATCATAGGGATTACACATTTATGCAATGATAATACTATGATATAGTATAATCGTTATATTATCAAAACATATGGATAATGAATTGTGTTATATGTTAAAGACATTTGTAGTCTGCAGAACTACAGACATTTTAGACTTCTTAGTAAAGATTTAGTGAAGCTAAAATTCCTCACGATGACAGAAAATACAAAAAGCTGTTAATATACCTAGTGGCCACCAGGTGGCCTAATAAACTCTACTTCATAGAGTTTGGAAGTACAGAGAAAATGAAGTGTGTTCAGTTTGCCACGGAAGACTGTACAATAAGAAGCCTTTGCTGTTGTTTACTGGAAATGCACAATAAATAACAGAATTATGTAAATTTAACAGGTTCATATCCAAAGAGGCTTTGCTATAGGGTCCTACAAAACTTAATTAAATGAAATCTTCCTGAGATATGAAAGCACTCATCTTAGTAATGTGTATGTGTGCAAAATATGTAATCATTCTCTTGGACTTCAGCTAAATATATATATATATATATATATATATATATATATATATATATATATATATATATATATATTTGCTTTTCTTTTCATGAGAAAGTACAGTCCCTAGACACGAACATTAGGGAACTGTATAGACAGTAAAGGGTGTAATGAAGAAAAAAGCTAAAACTGGAGTACACTATCAACAAGTGTCTTGGACACGTTTTATGAAGTGTTCTTTTGCTCATTTATTACTTGGGTCATTTGTTTTATATGTGTTGAATTGTAATGTTTCTTTGTATATTTTGGATATAGGTGCTTTATCAGATATGTGATGTACAAATGTATTCTCCAAGGCTGTAGCTTGGCTTTTCATTTCCTCAGCAGTGAATTAATTTTACATAGAAAAATATATAATTTAAATTAAGTCCAATTCATCAATTTTTCTTTCATGTATTGTACCTTTTAGTTGTGTCTAAAAGCTCATTAACAAACTAAAGCCATGAAAATTTCTCCTATGTTTCCTACTAAAAGCTTTATAGTTTTGTGCTTTATATTTAGTTCTATAATCCATGTTGAATTACTTGTGTGAGGTCAGTGTCAAAGTTCACTTTTTGCATATGGACATCCAATTTCTCCACCCTCATTTATTGAGAAAATGTATTTTTTCTACATTGAGTTGCCTTTGCATCTTTCCCACAAATCAGTTGGCAATATTTTTGTTATTCTATTCCTGAATTCCCTATTCTGTTTCATTGGTGCAATCGTAGCTCACTGCAGCCTCAAACTCCTGGGCTCAAGCAATCCTTTCACCTCACTCAGCCTCCAAACAGGAAGCACTATAAGCATTAGCTACAGGCACACTCTACCATTCCCAACTAATTTTTTTTTTTTTTTAACAGATGAGTTAGCCAAGCTAGTCTAAATCTCCTGGCCTCAAGTGATCCTCCTACCTCAGCCTCCCCAGTCACTGAAATTGCAAGCATGAGCCATAACCCAAGGCACTTTTAGTTTTTTGAGAGTGTGTATTATTAATAAGTGTTGCATTTTGTTCAGTGAATCTTCTGCATCTATTGATATGATTATAGATATTTTATTTAGGCTATGAATATGATAAATTATATACATCACTACTTACAAATGTTGAATCAGCCTTGAACCCCATATTTCAATTTTTAATGTTCAATATTTTTTATATTGCTGGATTTGATTTTCTCAAATTTGTTAAGGAGTTTGGTATCTAAATTCATTAGAAGTATTTCTTTGTAGTCCTCTTTTATTGTAATGTGTTTATCTGCTTTTGGTTAATGTTAGTTTCATAAATGAATTGCATAGTGTTCATATTAATATGGAAGTATTATAAAATTAATTGGATAGTATTTCATCCCCATATTTTCTGGGCAAATGTGTAGAATTTTTACTATTTCATTTTTTATTTTTATTTTTTATTCTTTTCCTCAATGTTTCTTTTTTATTTTATTTTTTATTTCAGAATAATATGGTGGTACAGATGTTTTGGTTAAATAAATTGTTTTTGTACTGTTTGAGCAAAAGTTATAAGTGTGCCTATCACCGATATAATGTGTACTATACCCATTAGGTGTGAATTTACCCATCCCCTGCCCCCCGCCCCCACCTGCTTGATTTCCGATGAATGTTATTTTCATTGTTTTTTTTGTTTTGTTTTTTCTTTTTTTTTTCCTTAGGACAAAACATGGATGACTTTTTCTTTATTTTTGTTTTTCTTTTTTTTTTTCCTAGTGTTATTTACATATGTGCACATAAGTGTTGATCCATTATTTCTAATTTAACAGTGAGTACATATGGCATTTGTTTTTACCATTTTTATGATACTTCACTTAGAAGAATGGTCTCCAGTTCCATCCAGGTTAATATAAAAGGTATTAGTTCACCATTTTTATGGCTTAGTAGTACTCCATGGTATACATGTACTACATTTTATTAATACACTTATGTATTGATGGGCACTTGGGTTGTTTCCATATCTCTGCAGTGGTGAATTTGGCTGCTATAAACATTTGGGTGCAGGTGTCTTTTTTATGAAGTGTCTTTTATCCTTTAGGTAAATACCCAGTAGTGGGATTACTAGATCAAATAGTGGTTCTACTTTTAGTTCTTTGAGGTATCCTCATACTACTTTCCATAGAGGTTATACTAGTTTCTAGTCTCACTAGCAATGTATGAGTGTTCTATCTCTCTGCATCCACATCAATATTTTTTGTTTTGGGACTTTTTGATAAAAGCCACTCTCACTGGAGCTAGTGATTTCTCATTGTGGTTTTGATTTTCATTTCCCCAATGATTATATATGTTGAGCATTTTTTCATAGGTTTGCTGGTAATTAGTGCATCTTCTTTTGAAAAATTTCTGTTCGTATTTTTCCTACTTTTTAAAAGGGTTCTTTGATTTTTTTCTTGATAATTTGCTTGAGGTATTTATAGATTCTAGTTATCAGCCCTTATTAGCTGTATAGCATGCAAATATTTTCTCCCATTCTGAAGGTTGTCTATTTGCTCTAATGATTGTTTCCTTGGCTGTGCAGAAGCTTTTTAATTTGATCAGGTCCCATTTATTTTGTTGTTTCTGTGATTGCTTTGGGGGTCTTCTTCATAAATTCTTTGCCTAGGCTGATGTTATTATTTTCACAATAGCAACAAAGAAAATAAAATACCTAGGAATATGTTTAACTAAGGAGATGAAAGACCTGTATAGGGAGGACTATGAAACACTGAGGAAGGAAATAGCAGGGGACAGAAGATGTAAACAGATGGAAAAACATCCCA
This sequence comes from Microcebus murinus, assembly GCF_040939455.1. Taxonomy (NCBI): domain Eukaryota; kingdom Metazoa; phylum Chordata; class Mammalia; order Primates; family Cheirogaleidae; genus Microcebus; species Microcebus murinus. The sequence continues at coordinate 20,123,811 of NC_134110.1, forward strand.
TGCTCATGAATGGGCAGAATAAAAATTGTTAAAATGTCTATACTACCCAAAATGGTCTACAGATTCAGTGCAATCCTTATTAAAATATCAACATCAGTTTTTGCAGATCTGGAAAAATAATTCTACACTTCATATGGAAACAGAGAAGACCCTGTATAGCCAAAGCAAACTTAAGAACAGATTGGGAGGCAACAATTTATCAGATTTCAAGCTATGCTACCAGGTTATAGTAACCCAAATAGGTTGGTCCAGGCACAAGAATAGAGGCATAGACTAATGGATCAGGACTGAGAACCCAGATATAAAACCCTCCTCATATTTCCATCTGATCTTTGACAAAACAAAGAAGAGGATGGGTGGAGAAAGATGGTGGACGAGAAACACTGCCAGACAGAGTGTCTCTGCAAAAAAGAAACAGTTTCTAGAAGAAATTAGAAGAAAGAAGCAAGCAGACAAGCATACATCGGACGAGGGTCAGAAGGAGGGGTACCGGAGACTATGGAAACTACAGGAGACTCTATGGGAGAAGGTTGCAGAGGAGAACTGGAAGAAGAGACCTCCCAAGAAGCTTGTAGATCAGTGGTAAGAGTAGGTATAGTGGTTAACTTTCGCCTCCCTTGCATCTTGGACTGTTGGTAGGCTCCCCAGTGGGTGGAGAGACCTGTGGACACCAGCCAAGAGACAGCCACTGCCAGTGAGCCGTAAGCCTGTAGTGGACATGGCACCAGCCTCTCAACTGCCTTGGGGCACCTCCATGTGCACAGACCCAAACCACGTGGCAGGTGCCATATTGCTTCATTCTCCCCTTCCCCTTCCCTATCTGCAGCTGCTGAGAGACACAATATAGCCACCAGCCGGAGGCATTTCCAGGGAACGAGACCTTCCCTTTTGGGGCCCTTCAGCTGACTGAGGGGAACTCAGACTATGAGCTCCGTACCCACCAGCCCTCCCAGGTGCTGATGGCCCAGTGATTCTAGGAGAATGGGGCAGATCCTGAGGCAGAGAGATATTGACCCAGCTTGGGCTCCCTGTGAGTGAATTGGGACTGGCACTGCTCTCCCTGGTGGGGTCAGGGAGTGAATTCTGGGGACCAGAGGTCAGACCTGTGGACCAGATCCTGTGCACCCATGTCTTGCATTGCCCAGGGCACAGAGGGGATATTTGTGAACGAGCCTGCTAGGATGTGTGTGCCTTAAATGGTGGATCAGCATGCTTGAGGACAACCCTCATCCCAAGAGGGGGCCATGTGCCCAGCCCAGGTGGCAACTCGGCACAGGGAGCCTTCTAGTCTGCATCACAGCCAGGGAAGCCCCTGTGGCATGGGGTCTGGCCTGCTGGCAGAGGCCCAGGGTAAGCCACAGAGTTGGGGAGGGTGGAAAGAAGCAGGTCCCACTCCAGACTCCGGGTCTCAGATGGCCCCACCCCCACACGCAGACTTTCTGACTAAGTGGGACCAATCCAGCCCCTCCTTGACAGCTTTTCCCGGAAGCAGAGGACAGAACTTTGACCCCTGATAACAGCATTTGTGGTGCTTGAGGGCAGGCTTAACCAATCCAGCTCTGCCCAGACTCACTCTCATACCAGTCCTAATGGAGGTGGAGAATAAGGACATACCTGGAAGTCCCAGGGCCCCACCCAGCATCTGAGGAACTACAGTGCCTCTCCAGAGGAACAACAGATGGTTACAGGATGCCAAAACAACAGTGTAGCCTGCTCCTCCCAGCAAGTGCCACCTTCTGACAGGGAGGTCATTCTGCACACCCTTTTACAGCATCTACTGACTTATCATACAGGGTGTGGTTGAATCTCATTCACAAACACCACCTACTGGCTCAGTGACTAAACAGGGTGTGTCATTACCCAAATGAAAACCTAAAGGTAAGAAGTAACAAATGATCCAGATGGGAAGAAATCAACTATGGAACTCTGGAAATATGAAAACCCAAATGGAAAGCACACCCCCAAAGAGGAACACCAGCCCCTCAGAAATGGACATCAACCAAAATCAGACCACTAAAATGACAGAAGAATTTTGAGCATGGTTCGTAAGAAAATTCAATGATTTGCAATAAAAACTGGATAAACAAAACGAAGAAAATGCAAAAAGATTCCAAGACCTGGAACAAAAATTCACTAAAGAAATTGAAGCAATGAAGAAATATCTACCGAATTCCTGGAAATGAATAATAAATTCAGGGAAATACAAAATACAGTGGAAAGCCTCCAGAACAGGGTAGATCAAACAGAAGAAAGAATCTCAGAGATTGAAGATAACACCTTCCAATTAAATAAGTTAGTCACAGAGATAGAGCAGAGAAACAAGAGAAAAGAGCAAAGCCTACAAGAGATGTGGGATTATGTGAAGAAACCTAATGTAAGGGTCATAAGGTTACCAAAGGGGAAGAAGAAAACACTCAAGGGTTGGATAAGCTATTTGAAGATATAATAGAGGAAAATTTCCCAGGCCTTGCTCAAAATCTCGATATACAAGTTCAAGAAGCTCAAAGGACCCCTGGGAGATTCAATGCAAACAGGAAGACGTCATGGCATGCAGTCATCAGACTGACCAAAATATCAACCAAAGAGGCCCTTCTATGGGCTGGAAGATGAAAGAAGCAAATAACATACAAAGGAAAGCCAATTTGAATAATGCCAGACTTCTCTACTGAAACTTTACAAGCGAGGAGAGACTGGAGCCCCATTTTCACTCTTCTGAAACAGAATACTGCCCAGCCTACAATCTTATTCCCTGCAAAAATAAGTTGTGTATACTAAGGAAAAACCAAGACATTCTCAGATAAGCAAAGACTGAGGTAATTCACCAAGACAAGACCAGCCCTTCAAGAAGTACTCAAAACAGTGTTACACACAGATCAGCATGATAAACACTCATGTATGTAAATCTACTCAAAAGCCAAAGATCCAAGCCAAGAAACCACAATGGCTCAAGAGAGAAAACAAAGCAACAAAGTTCAACCCAACATAATGAACAGAAATCTGCCCTACCTATCAGTTATCTCAATTAATGTGAATGGTTTAAACTCCCCACTCAAGAGATATGGGCTGGCTGAATGGATAAAAAAACACAAGCCAAGTATCTTTTGCCTTCAGGAAACACATCTAACCTACAAGGATGCAATTAGACTAAAGGGTTGGAGAACAATATTTCAAGCAAACAAAAGCCAAAAGAAAGCTGGTGTGGTGGTGCTGATTACAGATAACTTAGTATTTAAATCAACAAAAATAATAAAAGACAAAGAAGGTCACTATGTAATGGTGAAGGGTACAGTTAAACAAGAAGACATAACAATTCTAAATATATATGCACCCAACCTAGGTGCACTCAGATTCATAAAGCAAACTCTACTTGATCTAAACAAATGGATAAACAAAAACACCATAATAGTCAGAGACTTTAACACCCCACTGACAGCACAGGACAGATCCTCCAAACAGAAAATCAATAAAGAAATAATGGACTTAAACAGAACTCTAGAACAAATTGGCCTGACTGACATTTACAGGAAATTCTACCCCAAAACCATGGAATATACGTTCTTCTCATCAGCTCATGGGTCATTCTCTAAGATTGACCATATCCTAGGTGCAAAGTATGTCTCAAACAATTTTTAAAAATAGATATAATACCATATATATTTTCAGATCACAATGGAAAAAAAGTACAAATCAACCCTAACAGGAACTCTCATTTCTACACAATGTCATGGAAACTAAACAACCTTTTGCTGAATGATCACTTCATAAATGAGGAAATCAAGATGGAAATCAAAAGATTCTTTAAACTAAATGACAAAGGAGACACAAGTTATCAAAACCTGTGGGACATAGCTAAAGCAGTCCTGAGAGGAAAGTTCATTTCCATAAATGCCTATATCCAAACAGTAAAAAAGATTACAGGTAGAAAACCTAATGAATCGTCTCAAAGAGCTGGAAAAAGAATAACAGATCAACCCCAAACCCAGCAGAAGAAGTGAAATCATTAAGATCAAGTAAGAACTAAATGAAATTGACAACAGGGAAACCATACAGAAGATTTAAAAAACAAAAAGTTGGTTCTTTGAAAAAATAAACAAAATTTACACCCCTTTGGCTAGGCTAATGAAAAGCAGAAAAGAAAAATCTCTAATAGCTCCATCAGGAACAATAAAGGAGAAATTACAATGGATGCCATGGAGATACAAGATATAATTCATGAATACTACAAAAACCTCTATGCACACAAACTGGAAAGTGTGGAGGAAATGGACAATTTCTTAGAAACGCACAACCTCCCTAGGCTCCACAAGGAAGAAATAGAGTTCCTGAACAGACCAATATCAAGTACTGAAATTGAAACAGCAATAAAAAACCTTCCTAAAAGGAAAAGTCCTGGACCAGATGGCTTCGAACCCAAATTTTACCACACCTACAAAGAAGAACTGGTTCTTATTCTGCAGAAATTATTCCACAACATCAAGAAGGATGGAAACCTCCAACACATTTTATGAAGCAAACATAACCCTGATACCAAAACCAGGAAAGAATGTAACAAAAAAAGAAAACTACAGACCAGTATCCCTAATGAATATAGATACAAAAATTCTCAACAAAATCCTAGCCAATCGAATCCAGGTGCTTGTCAAGAAAATAATCCATCACAACCAAGTGGGCTTCATCCCAGGGATGCAGGGATGTTTCAACATACACAAATCTATAAATGTAATTCACCATATAAATAGAAGCAAAAACAAGACCATATGATCCTCCCAATAGACACAGAAAAAGCATTTGACAAAATTTAATGCCCTTTTATGATAAGAACACTCAACAAAATAGGCATAGATGGGGCTTACCCCAAAATGATACAAGCCATATATGACAAACCCACAGCCAATATCATACTGAATGGGGAAAAACTGAAAGCATTTCCACTTAGAACTGGAACAATACAAAGTTGCCGACTATCTCCACTTTATTCAACATATTGCTGGAAATTCAGACAAGAGAGTGGAATTAAAGACATCCAAATGGAAGCAGAAGCGATCAAACTCTCACTCTTTGCTGATGACATGATATTATACCTAGAAAACCCCAAGGATTCAACCAAGAGACTCCTTGAATTGATAAAATGAATTTGGTAAAGTCTCAGGATACAAAATCAATACACAGAAATCACAGGCATTCATAAATGCCAACAACAGTACAAGTGAGAACCAAATCAAAGACTCAATTCCCTTCAAAATAGGAATAAAGTAAATAAAGTACCAAGGAACATTAACTTAGGAGGTAAAAGATCTCTACTGGGAGGACTATGAAACACTGAAGAAAGAAATAGAAGAGGATGTAAACAGGTGGAAGAATATATCATGCTCATGGGTCGGCATAATCAATATTGTTAAAATGTCTATACTACCCAAAGTGACCTACAGAGTCAATGCAGTCCTTATCAAAATGCCACCATCATTTTTCACAAATATAGAAAAATAATTTTAGGCTTCATATGGAACCAGAGAAGACCCCATATAGCAAAATCAATCCTAGGCAATAAAAACAAAATAGGAGATATCCATTTACCAGACTTCAAAGTAGATTACAAGGCTATAGGCATTAAAACAGCTTATGACTGGCACAAGAACAGAGACATTGACCAGTGGAACAGAACAGAGAACCCAGATATAAAACCATCCTCATATAGTCAACTAGTCTTTGACAAAGCAGACATAACCAAACACTGGGGTAAAGAATCCTTATTCAATAAATGGTACTGGGAAAACTGGATAGCCACATGTAGAAGACTGAAACAAGACCCACACCTTTCACCTCTCACAAAAATCAACTCATGCTGGGTAACAGACTTGATCCTTAGCTGTGAAACTATTAGAATTCTAGAGGAAAACATTGGAAATACTCTTCTAGACATTGGCCTAGGTAAAGAATTTATGAGAACACCCCAAAGGCAATCACAATAGCAACAAAAATAAATAAATGGGACATGATCAAATTGAAAAACTTCTGCACAGCCAAAGAAACCATCAAGAGAGCAAAAAGACAACCCACAGAATGGGAGAAAATTTTCACAAGTTACACATCCGATAAAGGGCTAACTAGAACCTATGTAGAACTCAGGAAAATCAGAAAGAAAAATTCAAACAACTCCATATTGCTTTCCACAGAGTTGTTTGAATTGGATCAGCAGAAGGACTAACATTAATGAATACATGAAAGAGTGGACCTCATAAAAAATCAAGTTTCGGGGAGGAGGATCAAGATGGCGGACGAATAACACCGCCAGACAGAGTGTCTCTGCAGAAAAGATAGATTCTAGCAGAAATTAGAAAAAAGAAGCAAGAAGGTGAGCATACAGCAGACGAGGGCCGGAAGGAGGGTTATCTGAGACCCAGGGAGACTCCACGGGAGGAGGCTGCGGAGGAGAACTGGAAGCTGAGACCGCCGGAGCAGCCCGGAGACCAGCGGGAAGGGTAGGTGGATAAATCACCTTTCCCCTCCCCTGCATTTGGGACTGCTGGTGGGATTCCCAGCGGGTGGAGAGACCTGCAGACACCAGCCCAGAAATGGTCGTTGCAAGCTAGCGGTGAGCCTGTAGTGGAAATGGCACCAGACTCCCAAATCCCTCGGGGCACCAGCGAGTGCACAGACCCGAGCCCCTCGGCAGGCGCTATATTGCCTCCTTATCCCCTCCGCCGACCCTAATTGTGGCTGCCCAGAAAGACAATACAGCCACCAGCCGGAGGCACATCCAGGGAACGGGACCTTCCCTTTTGGGACCCTACAGCTGACTAAGGGGACCTCAGACTGTGAGCGCCCTACCCGTCAGGTGCTGCTGGCATGGTGTTCCCAGGAGAACAGTGCCGACTCAGAGGCTGAGAGACACAGACACAGCTTGGGCTACCTGTGGGTGAATTGGGACCGGAACTCCTCTCCCTGGTGGGGATACAGTTTGAACTCTGGGACCCAGAGGTCGGACCTGCAGACCAGATCCCATGCACCGAGGTCTAGCATTCCCCGGGGCACAGAAGGGATATTTGTGAACAGCCCGCTGACGTGTGTGTGCCTCCAGGGGTGGATCGGCATCCTAGAGGGCAACCCTCCCACCAAAGGGAGGATGTGCGCCCAGCCCAGGCAGCGTTTCTGTGCAGGGAACCTCCCCGCTGGCACCACAATCCGGGGATGCCTGGTGGCGTGTGGTCTGGCCTGCTGGCAGAGGCCCAGGAGTAGCTGCGGAGTTGGGGAGGGTGGAAAGAAGCGAGGCCTGCTCCAGACTGCGGGTCTCAGACAGCCCCACCCCCACAAGCAGACTTTCTGGCTGAGTGGGACCATTCCAGCCCCGCCCTGACAGCTTTTCCTGGAAGCTGGAAGCAGAGAACAGAACTTTGACCCCTGCTAACTGACAGGGGGCAGGCTTACCCAACCCAGCTCCACCCAGAACAAGAGCTGATAAAGGACACAAAATCAACAGCATAGCCTGTTCCTCCAAGCAAACGCCACCTACTGACAGGGACGGCATCTTGCACAGCCTTTCCACGACACCCACTGATTCAATATACAGGGAGTGGTCCAATCACACCCACAGACACCACCTAATGCCTCAGAAACTAAACAAGGTGTGTGAATACCCAAACAATAACCTAAAGGAAAGAAACAACAACTAATCGACATGGGAAGAAATCAGCAAAAGAACTCAGGAAATATGAAGAACCAAAAGGAAAACAAACCCCCAAAGAAGAGCACTAGCCCCCTAGAAAAGGACACCAACCCAAATCAGGCAACCAAAACGACAGAAGAGGAATTTCATATGTGGATCATAAGAACACTCACTGACTTGCAACAACAACTCAATAACCAACACAAAGAAACCACAAAAAGCCTCTAGGATCTGGAAAAAGAAATGGACACAATGAAGAAAAGTTTAACCGAACTCCTGGAAATGAAGAATCAATTCAGAGAACTACAAAATACAGTGGAAAGTCTCAAGAACAGGGTAGATCAAACAGAAGAAAGAATCTCAGAGATTGAAGATAACACCCTCCAACTAAATAAAACCATCACAGAGATAGAGCAGAGAAACAAGAGAAAAGAGCAAAGCCTACAAGAGATGTGGGATTATGTGAAGAAACCTAATGTGAGGGTCATAGGGTTAACAGAAGGGGAAGAGGACAACACCCAAGGGTTGGACAAGCTATTTGAAGATATAATAGAGGAAAATTTCCCAGGCCTTGCTCAAAATCTCGATATACAAGTTCAAGAAGCTCAGAGGACCCCTGGGAGATTCAATGCAAACAGGAAGACGTCACGACATGCAGTCATCAGACTGACCAAAATATCAACTAAAGAGGCCCTTCTAAGAGCTGTAAGACAAAAGAAGCAAGTGACATACAAGGGAAAGCCAATTCGAATAACACCAGATTTCTCTAATGAGACTTTACAAGCAAGGAGAGACTGGGGCCCCATTCTTACTCTTCTGAAACAAAACAATACGCACCCTAGAATCTTTTTCCCTGCAAAACTAAGCTTCCTATATGAAGGAGAAATAAAGACATTCTCAGACAAGCAAATTCTCAGAGAATTCACCAAGACAAGACCAGGCCTACAAGAAGTACTCAAAACAGTGTTACGCATGGAACACCATAATAAAAACTCACGAATATAAAAACAACCGAAACCCAAAGATTAAAGGCCAGATAGTACAATGGCTCAAGAGAGAAATCAAAGCAACAACATCCAACCCAACAGAATGATCAGTAATCTACCTTACCTATGAGTTCTCTCAATAAATGTGAATGGCTTAAACTCTCCACTCAAGAGACATAGGCTGGCTGAATGGATAAGAAAATACAGGCCAAGTCTGTGCTGTCTTCAGGAAACATGTCTAACCTGCAAGGTTGCATATAGACTAAAAGTAAAAGGGTGGAGATCAGTATTCCAAGCAAGTGGAAGCCAAAAGAAGGCTGGTGTGGCAGTTCTAATTTCAGACGATTTAGTTTTTAAACCAACAAAAGTAGTGAAAGACAAAGAGGGTCATTATATAATGGTGAAGGGCACAGTTCAACAAGAAGAGATAACAATTTTAAATATATATTCACCCAACTTAGGTGCACCCAGATTCATAAAGCAAACTTTACTGGACCTAAGCAAATGGATTAATAGCAACTCTATAATCACCGGAGATTTCAACACCCCACTGACGGCACGAGACAGATCCTCCAAACAGAAAATTAATAAAGAAATAATGGACTTAAACAAAACTCTAGAACAATTGGGTCTGACTGACATTTACAGAACATTCTACCCAAAATCCACTGACTATATGTTCTTCTCACCAGCTCACGGGACATCTCTAAGATTGACCATATCCTAGGACACAAAGTAAACCTCAAGAAATTTAAAAAAATAGAAATCATACCATGTATCTTCTCAGATCACAGTGGAATAAAAGTAAAAATCAACCATGACAGAAACTCACATTTCTACACAAAAATGTGGAAATTAAACAACCTCCTACTAAATGATTACTTCATAAATGAAGAAGTCAAGATGGAAATAAAAAAACTCTATACTCCTTCACTGCTGGTGGGACTGCAAATTAGTTCAAACTCTGTGGAAAGCAATATGGAGATACCTTAAAGCGATACAAGTGAATCTACCATTTGATCCAGCAATCCCATTGCTGGGCATCTATCCAAACGATCCAATGACACTCTACAAAAAAGACACCTGCACTCGAATGTTTATAGCAGCACAATTCATAATTTCAAGGCTGTGGAAACAGCCCAAGTGCCCATCAATCCAAGAATGGATTAATAAAATGTGCTATATATATACCATGGAGTACTATTCAGCTCTAAGAAACAATGGTGATATAGCACATCTTATATTTTCCTGGTTAGAGCTGGAACCCATACTATTAAGTGAAGTTTCCCAAGAATGGAAAAACAAGCACCACATATACTCACCAGCAAATTGGTATTAACTGAACAGCACCTAAGTGGTCACATAGGTACTGCAGTAATAGGGTATTGGACAGGGGGGAGGGGGGAGGGTATATACATATATAATGAGTGAGATGTGCAACATCTGAGAGATGGTCATGCTGGAGACTTAGACTTGTGGTGGGAGGGGGGAAATGGGCATTTATTGAAACCTTAAAATTTGTACCCCCACAATATGCCGAAATAAAAAAAAAAATGAAAAAATCAAGTTTCTACCAGTAGGGAAGAATATTGGTCAAAGGGACAGGGTATAAATGGGAAGCAATGCTTCAGACACTTAAATTATGAATTTCTATTTAATGGGGTATAGGGAAGGGGGAAGTTGGATTCTGCCAGATTATTCCTAAATAAGAAAAAAAGGCCGGGCGCTGTGGCTCACGCCTGTAATCCTAGCTCTTGGGAGGCCGAGGCGGGCGGATTGCTCAAGGTCAGGAGTTCAAAACCAGCCTGAGCGAGACCCCGTCTCTACTATAAATAGAAAGAAATTAATTGGCCAACTGATATATATATAAAATTTAGCCGGGCATGGTGGCGCATGCCTGTAGTCCCAGCTACCCGGGAGGCTGAGGCAGAAGGATCACTCGAGCCCAGGAGTTTGAGGTTGCTGTGAGCTAGGCTGACGCCACGGCACTCACTCTAGCCCGGGCAACAAAGTGAGACTCTGTCTCAAAAAAAAAAAAAAAAAAAGAAAGAAAAATAAATTGGTTTCCCAATATAAAATTATCCAGCATGGCTGACGAGTGCCAGCAAAATAATTTATAAAATTGGCTCTGCAATATCTGCATAGAACATTTTACCCTGATGCACACTCTGTTTCAATTGTGAATTGGAAAATAGATGGTAGCATAATGTGGCTATCAAAAAGGAAAGCCCAAGTGACCATAATATTTACTGTTGCCAGCTTTAGGGAGACATAGTGGGGCACAGATTAAATGTAATAGAAAAAAGTACCAGGTAGATTCGACCAATTGGGGGAATTTTGTAGGCATGCTATGACTATTATACCTGCCACTTTATCTCAACCTACTTAACCCTGACATTCACTCTGCTCCAGGTACACTCAAATTTGTTTTCTTCACAATCCATCAATGTCCCCTTCTCATTGTGACCTTGGCACTGGTTAATCCCTCTCCTTAGAAGGTTGTTCTCCCAGACTTTATGTGGCTGTCTCCATTCATTCTTCAAAATCTCAACCTGCATATAAACTACTCACAGAGTTCTTCTCTGATCACGCAGTCTACAGAGCCCCTTTTATTCTCTATAATTCACTTTCTTTTATATTCAACACAGTACTGTCATTACCTGATATTTCCTTGTTTACTTATGATTCATCTCACCCAGCTAGAAGGTAGCACCCATGATAATAGAGATATTATCTGCCTTTTCATCTTTTGTTGTGATTTCCTCAACTGGTGTGCACACTAATAGGTGATGCTCCCCTTCTCTAAAGGTAGGTGGACAACAGATGAAGCAGGATTGAAAGACTTTAGAATGACAGGTCATCTGAATAGAATCCTTATATAAGTACTGTTGCCTTTTAGCTATCTCTGCAAATTACGGGTTAAGGTAGAAATAAATTAACTGAAATCCTGTTATTCCTCTTGCTGAATATTTCTGAGAAGGGAAGTGGGGACCAACTGGGATGATGGCCTGAGGTTGTGATGCCAAGGCCAGACTCCCTGTCTTCTGGCAGCAGAAAGCAGTGATGAGGGAGCCTGTGACATGCTGGCATTTCAGGCATCACTCATAGGCTGGAGCCAAGAATCAGGACTCTGCCCCTAGTCATCAGGGAGAGACTGGCAATGAAGCTGGTTCTCCTAAAGATGAAACAATTGCACCCATTTTTAGATAGTCTTAAGAGATAGACTGGTATCTTCCCTGTGGAAGATCTACTAAATGATATGATTATGTGCAGAAGAATTCACTCAAATTGAAGGAGAAATATATTAGAATATAATTCTTTCCAAAAGAAATGTCTGACCAAGTCTTGAAGGTCCAGGAGGGGGTTAATCAGGAGAAGAATAGTGTAAAATGTAGCCAAGCACTTTAAGTAACATAATCAAAGGCTGGAGACAGAAAAAAGTAAAAATAAAATAAATAAAAAGATGTCATCATCATATAATTGTAGAATTGCAGGGAATTCTACAATCAAGCATCTGTAAAATTACTTGTAGAAGACATCAAGTTCCACACAAATGACAATATGGAATAAACGTTCTTTTCCCTATTTATCCCATAAGTCCAGCTAAAAGTCCTGGACATTATATATAAAACAAACAAATAAGACTCATAAAGGTAGAGAGAAGTCAGCTAGGACTTTGGGAACCAAGAAATTATACAGCAGTGAGTTCCCTTGCACATTTGTCTGGCCAATGCTTTTTCTCCATAGACATAGCTATAGATAGTCAAGACCAGTTTGCCTTCACATGGGAAGGACAGCAATGGACATTTGTGGTGTTACCACAAGCTTACCTCCACAACCCAACCATATGTCATGATTTTGTGGCACAGGACTTGGCCACATGGGATCGGCCATCCTCAGTGTACTTGTTTAATTATATTGACGATCTAGTGTTAACCTCTGATTCCCTTACAGATCTAGAAGAAGCCACCACCAATCTTTGAACCTCATTGGAGCAATGGGATTAGGCAGTGAATGACTCCAAGGTCCAGAGACCTGATTTGTTAGTCAAATTCCTGGGTGTTGTTTGGTCTGGTAAGGCAAAATCAAACCCCAAGACAGTTATAAATAAGATTCAAGCCTTCCCCTGACCCACTATGGTAAAACAGTTACAAATGTTTATGGGGCTCTTGGGGGATTGGTGTATATTCATTCCCCATTTGACCCAATTGCTATAGCCATTGCATTCATTATGTAAAAAGGAGATCCAGTGAGACTGGTCCCCAGAGGCAGAGGCATTTTTTATGGCAGCCAAGGGGGTTGTCACACAACCCCAGATACTACACATGGTTGACCACTTACAACTGTTTGACCTTGATGTGGCAATAGACATAAGCGGGACGGGCTGAGGTTTGTGGCAGTGCTACCATGAATGGCAAGTCCCTATTGCCTTTTGGTCCCAGACTTTAAAGGTCCCTCAAGAGTGCTATTCATTGATGGAAAAGCAGCTGGTGGATGTGTATGCCACATGTTAGGCCTATGAAGCTATAACTGAGCAGTCTAAGGTGCTAGAGTGCACCACATAGCCCATAGCAGGATGGTCGAGATCATGGATAACCAGCCCACGATCTGGGGTAGCCCAGATGCCCACACTGGTGAACTGGGGAACTTATCTGGAGCAATGAACAGAGTTCAGCTCCAGTCCCTTGACTGAAGAGTTGCAGACAGCTAGCCCAGAAGTCCACTATGGTGAAGTGGGGAGCTTATTTGGAACAACAAACAGAGTTCAGCGCCAGCCTCTTGATGGCAAAGTTTCAGAAAGTATGGGGCCTTGTTGAATTTGTGTCTGAGGCTGATTGTCATACCACAGTAATACCTAGGGAAGAGAGCCCGTATCTTGAAGATGGGTCCCCCTCCTGTGGAGGCATAGTATACCAATGGGTCCAATCACAGCCCCTCAGTCCAATGGATTGTAGTAGCCATCTAGTTGGATAATGATAAAATTTTGTTTAAAAATGGGGCAGGAACAGAGCAGCCAATGGTGTGAATTGTGTGCTGTGGTCATGCATGGACTCTCCCCTTTGCATGTCTGCACTGATAGCTGGGCTGTGTTTAAGGACCTCACTATTTGGTTACCTACATGGAAAGCCTAAGGTTCACTAGTAGGGCACTGACCACTATGGGTGGCTTTATCTTCCCACTTGTTGGACAGGAAGATGAACTTGAGGTGCACTTGGGGACAGCCATATGTCCCAGGGAAAGTTCTCCCCACCTTTACCAAAAAACCACATAATTGGGATGCCATGTTCTCCCACTGGCATTGGGTGGAACAGACTCTATGGTCATCCTACCTGGTAGCCATCTTTTTCCCTGAGGGTGGAGCCATTAAGGTAGAAATAGAAGTGAATGCCCTAGCGGAGCATACTGTTCAGGCCTTGAATCAAACCAGGCAGGCCTTGACCCTCCTGGGGGGTGAAGTCACCCAGGTGAGAAAAGCAGTCTTGCAAAACCATCTCCTTACGGCAGCTCAAGGGGGCACATGTGCGGTCATTCATACTGAATGCTGTGTATATATACCTAATCACAGAAGGATATTTCCTCTACCTTAAAGGAAGGAAGTTGAGGTACAGGCCAACCAACAGTTAACTGGAGACCCAATACAACAATGGGAATTCCTCTTGTCATCTTGGCATTGAAACCTCTTAGTGTTAGGAGGTGCTTGCCATGGTTTAATAATACTATGCTGCTCCCTGTATTGTTGCTGTTGCCTTTGCACCCAGAGTCTCATAACAGGAAACCCAAAATTTTGAAACAGTAAAAAGTCACTCTTCATACCAAGAACAAGGAAAATCTCAACTTGAATGAGAAAGGAAAGTTAATAGACACCAATGCTGATGTGATACAAGTGTTGAAATTATTTAATGGGGAATTTAAATGCAGCCAGAAAAAAAAAAAATGCTTTACTGGGAAATCATAAGCATGCTTTCTTTAGAAAATAAATCTCCATACTCAGATAGTTTCACTGGAAAATTCTACCAAATGTTTAAAGAGGAATTAACACAAATTTTACAAAGTCCTTCCAGAAAACAGAAGAGGAGAGAATAATTCATTTTATGAAGTTAGCAGTGCCCTGGTACCAAAATCAGAAAAGACAGTACAAAACAACAACAAATGTGGAAACCTACACACCAGTATCCCTCATGAATATAGATGCAAAAATCCTAACAAAATACTAGTAAAGAGAATAAAGCTACATATATATGTGCCATATATATATATATATATAATGATCAAATGGAGTTTATTATAGAAATATAGGGGTGATTCTACAATCAAAAATAAATCCACTATATTAACATGCTAAAGAGCAAAAATCACATGAAAATAGCAATCAATGCAGAAAAACATTTAACAAAATTTAACATCCATTCATGACAAAAACTCTAAGAAACAGAAGGGAACCTCCTCAACTTGATATAAGGCATCTAAACAAAAGCTACAGCTGACATTATACTTAATAGCGAAAGATTGAATTTTTAACCCTACCTAACAACAGGAACACATATGGCATTAATGTCTGCCCTCGCTACTCCTCTTCAACATATTATTGGAAGTCTAATACAATAAGGCAATAAAAGAAAATACAAATTATGCGAATAGGAAAGGGAGAGATAAAACTGTCCCTAGATGCAGATGACACAATGGTCTACATAGAAAATCCCAAGGAATCTATATGAAAATTCCTAGAACTGATATTTGAGTTGCAAGGTTGCAAGCTACAAGATTCACATATAAAACTCAATTGTATTTTTCTATACTACCATTGAACAAGTGGAACCTGAAATTTAAAATATAACTCACAATCACTCAAAAAGAATAAAGTAGTTATAAATCTAATAAACATGTACAGGACTTGTATGCTGAAAAATACAAAATCTTGATTAAAGAATGAAAAAGATCCAAATAAATAGAGCGATATATCTTGTTTATGGATTGGAAGACTCAACATAGTAAAAACGTCAATTCTTCCCAACTTGATATATAGATTTAACTCAATTCCTACCAAAATTCCAGCAAGACTTTTTGTGGATGTATACAAGCTTATTTTAAATTTATATGGAAAGTCAAAAAATCTAGAATAGGTAAAAATAATTTTGAAGAAAGAAGAATATGAGAAGAATCACTGTACTCTATATCAAGACATTATATTGCTACAGTAATCAAGACAGTGTGACATTGATGGAGGGATATATTTATAAATAATGCATAAATTTATATATATAATTTATCTCTGTATACATATGTGCAACATTGAAAGGATCTTATTTTTAGCAAGTGTTACTAGAGCAATTGGACATCCATAGGAAGAAAACAAACAAAGAACCTCATACTGAACTTCATATGTTATTCAAAATTAACTTAAAATGGATCACAGATTTAAATATAAAATGTAAAACTATTGAAGTTTTAAAGAAAACAAAACAGAAAATCTTTGGGATTTAGGGTCTAATGAAGAGTACTTAGATGTGTCACCAAAAGCATAATCCATAGAAGAAAGGAAAATCACTGAATCTCAGCTCATCAAAATTTAAAACTTTTGCTGTGTAAAGGCCCTGTTATAATGATGAAAACTAGGATAAAATACTTTCAAATCGCATATCTAATAAAAAACACATATCTGGAACATACAGAGAACTCTTGAGGCCCAACAAATTACAGAAATTCTTTAAAAAAGGTGCAAAGGAGCTACATAGATGTTTCACCAGTGAGAATATACAAATGACAAATAAGCAGACGGAAAGATTTTCGACAACTCTTGCCTTCAGAGGAATACAAATTAAGACCACAATGAGATACCACTACACACCTATTGTGACAGCCAAATTAAAAAAAAAAAATGACTATACCAATTGCTGGTGAGGATATCGAGAAACTGGATCTCTCTTACTATTGCCAGTGGAAATGTAAAATGTTACAGCCACTCTGAAAAATAGTTTGATACTTTCTTTAAATAAATAACCATAAAACTACCATACAGCAATTATACTCATGACATTTACCACAGATAAATGAAAATGTATGTCTATAGAAAACCCTGTGCACAAATGTTCATAGCAATTTCGTAGTTGTTCAAAACTGGAAACAATGAAACACTTTTCATCAGTAAATGTTTCATTAGGATTAAAAAGGAATGAACTATTGATACATGCATCAGTGTGGATGGATATAAAGGGGATTATGCTGAGTGAAAAGATGCCTGTCTCAAAGGTATTACTTCATTTATATTATGTGACGAGATTATAGAGTTGGAGAACAGAGTATTGATTGCCAAAAGTTAGGGATGGAGGGGGAAGAGGTGGCCATGGGTGGTGGGAGAGAATAGTCTTGTATCTTATTGGCAGTGATGGTTATACTACCCACACACACGATGAGAAAGTATTGAGCTAGACTTACAAATGGTACTGATATTGATGTATTTTATATTGTACTATAGCTATATATGACATAAACATTGGGAGAAAGGAGATTAAGGGCGCATGAGACTGTGCTGTACAATCTTTTCAAATTACTGTGAATTCATAACTATTTCAAAAGAAAATATTCTTAAGGCTGTCTCACAGAAGCTAACAACGCCGCTGTTCAGATTGCTTTGAGGTCCCACCCAACTCTACTCCAGCACAATGTTCTGAGCCATTATAGAGCGTGCTCTAGGAGGTCTTGGAGGTTCAGGAAATGCTTCTGCTGTGCTTTCTGGTGGATTGATTACCACCAATGCCTCTGTTAATAGTAGTTTACAAGCTGAATTCATCCTGAAGAAGAGACAGCACAGAAAGGGAGTCTCATTCAGAGGTGAACTGGCAGCTTGCAGAGCCATACCATTGGCACAGGGAAGGGCATCACGCTGAGACAGTCAGAATGACTTCTTTAGTGTCACCGAGAAAAATAGGAGAAGCAGATAATGAAGGAGGCTCCCCATAGCCACCATCTCTTAAACAGAAAGGGGTAGATGTAATTTTCAGAATCTTCAGAATAAGGAATTGGACTCTCGGGCCAGTAGTGTTGTGTAAATCCCTTTGTGTACTTCACAATGAAACTCACTGGGATATTTGGAGGAAATAAATTGCTTGCACACAGAAAATGTAGCTTGGGCTCTAAATGCCAGGGGCTTCTTTCTTTTAGGACTCTTCTCGTTGATATGCCTAGGTTTTCAATTCAAAATCCGAGGACTTCTTAGAACTGTCCAGCAGAGGGACCCCTGTCCTCATTTCTAAATTCCTATTTCGGTAAACCCACTTCTAACTGGCTGCTTCTTGACCCTCATGATGAGGAAAGTGAGCTGAGGATGGCTACATCCTCCACTGGGGAACACTGGGAGCCATTAAACTCTTTAAACAAGGCAAGGCATTATGAGGTTTAGACCTCTATGCTATGGCGGTGTGAACACCACTGGGCTGCCAATGTGCAGGTGTGATTAAGGGGCAGGCCTGAAGATAGAGACCATGAAAAGGGAAGCTGCCAAGTCCAGGCAGGAAACAATGGCCACAGGGCTGGAGAGAGGGAAAAACACTGACTTTACAAGGTGGCAAAACTAGCATGACCTGACAGCTAATCAGATTGGGGGAGAAGATTCCCAGGTTTTCAGCTCTGGCAGCTGGGTGCAGGGGTGCAAGGAATTATCCTGTATCCTTTCTTGTGTTATGACAGTTGGTGCAAAGGTGCTGAGTTGTGATTGTGCCCATAACTTTGGAGGCAAATGAATAACATGGGCTGCATGTCCAGTAAAATGGGTGTTACTGGGTCCACAGGGACCGGGCACGTACTTCATCAATTACAGCCATGATTGTAGACTCATGTTTGCTGATAAAGTTGGTTTATGTGTGGTTTTGACATGCAAGTGGCCCTTTTCTCTATCGCTCTCAGGAGGAATGACTTAGAGTAAAATTATCCCAAAATTCATATCATCTTTTTTAAGATAAATATCCTAAAATATTAACTTGCCTATAGCTGAACACCTTACATAGCAGTACACTGGATGAAAATTATTTTGCAGTTTCTCTTCACTAGGAATCATATGGCTTCATGTGAAAGGGCTTGACTGAAACAACTGTATAATTCTGGTGGGAGTTTGTACACACCTTTAAACTTTTCAGGCATAGATTGTAAGCACTCTGCTCTAAGGCAAATAATTTTGGACACTCAGTCTTTCAATTTCCACGTGTTGGAACAAACTGCATGTCAGTTTTTCGGGAAGTCTGTGGGTGGTCTTTTCAGCAGCAACTCACAGTACCACCTTGACACTAGTATGTTTGTATTAATAAGATGGATGCACGTATCCTGATAAATCTCTAATTCCATAAGCGGCTCTCTTTGTGAATAAGTTTTTGTCTTCATTACAGATTATTCCTATTACATATATTTTCTATTTTTTTTGGCATAATTTTTTTTATTTATAGAGCCAAAAAAGAACCTTAAAGATCATAATGAATGATTTTGTCATTGTACATATGAAGAAACCAAGGAGCTGGGTTATTAAGTGGCTGCATGAAGTCACGTGGTCAGTGAGATTTAGCCTTTAGACCAATGCAATATACATCTAAATATAAAACCAGTGGCAAGGAAAATTCCAAATTTTTTCTTTTTAAACAGACCATAGATGGTTAATTTCAGAAGAAAATAACATTAAATATTTTCTGTACTATGAGTTTCTTATGAGTCTTCTTTTTTAAAAATTATAACAGCAAAAGGTATGTTTTGTTTTTAATGTTTGTTAGTTTGCTTATAAGAGAGTAGTCATAAGAAGTTCTTCAAAGTATATAACCAGTTTTCTTGGGAAACACCACATCTATGTTGTTTTCAATTTCAAATTGCAAAATCTGTTGATACCTTAGCAAATGGAGATGAAAGAAGAAAATGACATAATGGGAAAATGACATTAAAGGAGGAGACATGCCTAGAAGGGGCTAATTTTAAATACTAAATGCCAAGACAGCACACTCAAACCTGATAACTTTTTTGATATTTTCCCTTATTTATCAAAATAATATATCAGTATTTATCCTCATTGTGAACCATTCAAAAAATAAAGAATAATTTAAAGAAGGACATAAAAAATAAGAGTAAATAAAAAATAATGGTAATTCCAATTATCAGTTATTATCTTTTTACATTTTAGTATTTTTTTGCACAAATGTAATTTTAAAAGATGAGGTAATTCTATACATTCTATTTTTAGCCTGCTATTGTTTTTTTTTATTTCAGCATATTATGGGGGTACAAATTTTAAGGTTTCAAATAATGCTCTTGCCCCCCCCCACAAGTCTGAGTTTCAAGCGTGACCATCCCCCAGATGGTGCCCATCTCACTCATTATGTACGTATATACCTGCCCCCTCTCTCAATTTTTGTTTTCTTTTTTTTAAAATTTATTTTACATTTATTTTTCTTTTCTTTCTTTTTTTTCTTTTTTTTTTTTTTTTTTTTTGAGGCACTGGGACAGTCTGGCATGTAGACCAGTACTCAATTAATGTAGTTCCTATGTGTCCACTTAGGTGCTGCTCAGTTAATACCAGTTTGCTGGTGACTATATGTGGTGCTTGTTTTTCCATTCTTGGGATACCTTGTTTTAGTAGTCCTATTCCATATATTTCAATATGAGGAATTTCTAGGTAAAACAGTATTGACTTTCTTAAACCTATTGAAAATGTAGTTGGCTGAATTGATTTCAAGGCAAATTGTAGTAATTTATATCATCATCTGTTGTGTATAACAGGTCAAGCTGCATAACGACCTCATTTACATTGGATGTTCCATGGGATTTTATTTTATTATATGCCAGTTTAAAAATGAAAACTGAAATACTGATGTAGTATTTCCGGTTTTAAATATTAGTGAGATGTAACAGTGTCAACAGTTATTTTCCATTTATATTTATTTTGTTTTTATTATGTGATATCTTTTGTTTATTTACTCATAATAGTTTTATTTTTTATCCACTTTATACTAAAAAGCTTTGCACTACTTCTTCTACATTTTAGCACCTTCAAATAAGTGGGCCTTGACTTTGTTCCTACTGCTTTTTCCCCTGTATTTTCCTATATTCTGAGTCTTTGATTTTTGTATTCTGCTTCATAATGTTAGCTACTCTTTCTTAAACTTTCAGATACACATTTTGCTAATTTAGTTTAGTCATTTGTAACGGACAAATTTCATTATCATAGTAATTTATATCTCATTACAAAGTAATCAAATTTAGGCCTTCAGCCCTTGGCATTACTTAAAGAAGGTTGTTAGATGTACATCAGATATGAGATGGATGAGAGGCATGAGAGAGCTTTGTAAATGGGCGGTAAGCCTTTCTACCATGGAGCAGAGCCAGATCTCACCTAAATATGGCCCCAAAGTCATATACGTGATGCTATTTTCCAAATTTTGCTCACAAAGAGCATCTTGCTCAAGTACCCCACCAGCAAATGGTTTGGAGAAAACTATATAAACAATCATAAATAAACTAAAAACAAACAACAAGAAATACAAGACCCCATGTACTACTTTCCTGTGCAGCTAAACTTCCTTTGCAGGTAGTTCTCACCTGGGGCATTGCTATCTCCTTCAGGAGAGATTGTTGTTATTGTCGTCATCGTCAAAATAACTAAAGATCGATTGTAGGCAGATGTGCAGGACTCTCTGACCCAAGGAGTTTACAGGAACCGCCCTCTGAGTTTCTGGAGAACCCGGCCACTGGCACTACTTGCAGATCTCCTGGAGCCTGGCAGGTCCTGCGGTGGGACTAATCGCCCTTGAAAGCTAGGGTCTGCAGATGCTGGGGACAGACTTGGCGCCTTGAGAGTTCCTGCCCTAGGCCGCTTCCTAAGGGTCAATGCTGCAGGACCTATGGCAGCGATCAGTGAGGGAAGCTTGGATTGGATTTGAAAAGGAGGCCTATGCTAAAAGAGGGGGAGAATGAATATTTAGGTACAGGTATAGGTAAGGTTATGGGCAAAAGTTATGAAGCAGGTAGTAGCCACAACCTACGTATCACGGGGATGTGAGGTTAATCCTCCCAGGAGGGGCCCTAACCGCAGAAGCAGCGGTAGCATAGCCGGCCGACCACTAGGTGGCAGGAGAGTTCCACCACCGAATCTTACCTCATTGGGACTTTGGCTTTACCCGGAGAAGCGGGATATCGGTTTCTTGATTCCGACGGGACAGTACCTGTAGCAAGCAGGGCTGATGCTCACCTTCCACGGCAGAGTATGACCTCAGGAAAATCATTTTGTGCACACCATCCTGGTGTGTAAGAGAGTATCTTTTCCCCACTCAGGCCAGTTCTCCCCCTCGTCCCTCCTTGCAACACCAGACCCTGTACCGAAGGGCGGACCACAGCTGTTTTGCAGCCTCATGCACTGCCAGCTTACTCGCCCTGTATGTTAGGGTTAACCCCACCCTACTCCCGCCCATTCCCTGAGCTTCCCCTCGGCCTCCCTGTTGCTAGGAATCCCCCACCCGCCGCCTTCCCTAACCCAGCTGCTACGGCTTGCAATCCACAGGGTGGGAGGAAGCCTGTTTTTTTTTTTGTTTTTTTTTTTTTCTTTTCCCTGCTATAAGCCTGGATATTTTATTGGAAGACAAATGTAAACTGCCCGGCAACCACTCTCACCCCTCCCCCCCCCCCCCCCCGTCCGTTCCCTCCCTCCCCGAGCCACATGACTGACAAATGCCCCTTTTGCTGGTCTCTCCACATGGCTAACAAACCCGGTTATCTGCAATCCCGAAGTTGGATTGCCCTCCTACCCTACATACCCTTAAAGGAAATTTTCTGCTTTAAATTACAACTTTACTGGCTTGGTACTAACACATGTGATTTAATTAATCTCCTTGAACCTTACACCTTCACCTGCAAAATGCCTATTTTGAAAGATTATTGTGAGGATTAAATCAGATGAGGCATATGACCCCTTCTTGATTTGGCCTCACTGACTTGTGAAGTTTTACTTTTGGATTAATGAAAATTTTATGCTTCACCGCCTGCCACAATCACTGCATCATTGTAAAGATGAATGGCGCACTTTCCTTGGGAAACTGTTTCCTCCTGGTGGTGTTTACTATCACTGAGAGTAGTCTTGGTGTGTGTGTCTATTCAGAGAGTGTGGCAAAACTTGGCTTCCACCATCTAGAGTGAAAATTAGAATAAAGACAAACACTTCCATGTTATGCTAAAAGTATATTTATATATATAGATATAGATATTTACTTTTCTGTAGACAGTTTTACTGATGAGTCATTTTAACGTTCAAAGAACAACCAATTACAATGCTACATAATTAGTACCAGAATGAGATGGATAGCTTCTCAATTCATTTCACAAAGCCAGCACAATTCTGATACCAAAACATAACAATTATAACACAAAACAGAGAACCACAGATTTCACTTAAAAATACAAATGCCAAAATACCAAAGAGAACAGTAGCCAATTGAAATCAACACCACATGAAAATGTACAAAGCTTTGGCAGATATGGAAACAAATGGAAAAATCCAAACTTACACACATGGAACTGGAACATAAACACCAGAAACATAGTAACCCCCTCCCCCATCAGTGGCCCCAGGGAAAACAAATGAACGAGATCTCTGCTGCACTTATTAATGGGGAGGGGGGCTGCTGGTGGGGCTGCCGGGATCATCACCGGCTTCAGAATCATCCTCATCTGTATCGTCAGACTCACACTCTGCCAGCGCTTCAAAGTAATGGAATGGCCAGCTCTGTGGATCTTTCTTATGGAGCTTGGCCAGAAACCTCAGGACAAGCATCTTGCTGGTTTCGAGGAATGCTCGAGGGCCCCAGAGGAACTCATATTCTGCTGGCTCAGTGCAGGGGATTCGCCTGTACTCTAGGTACTTGTGCCTCACAAACACTTCGGTGATGAGCTTCTTTGCATTTCCGAAGAGACCATTTGTCTCCTGGACATCCAACCCTAACTTGAACAGAAAATTAAAGATCAGATCCTCCCTGACACAATTGCCCTTCATGAAAATAAGGCTCAAGACCACCATCAGGAGCCCTAGCTTGGGCTTGTCTAGGTAGGATGCCACCAAATCACCTGTAGGATGCCCCAGCTTGTTGATGATAATATAGGAGTGGTTTGTGGCATCAATTTCCTTCAATTGATAACCAAAGGCACACTCCAGCTTACTGTTGGCACGGCTGATAATATCTAAGCACTCATCTTTATATTCTTGGATGATGACTTTCACCATCTCTGAGCGCTGGATTGGCACTTTGGCTTGGTCCTTGACCAAGAGGAACTGCACCAATGCATTTGCTCTCTCATCCAGGGGAGACAATGGCTGTGCCTCCACCTCAACCTGAGTGGCACTGGACCCCTGAGAGAGACAGGGGACCTCAGAGATAAATAAGGTATGAGGGATACCTGGTCCTTCAAAGGTACCTGGGCCCCTCGAGGTGCTTGGCCCCTCCCAGGTACTGAGTGCCCAAGTTGTGGTGGGCCCCTCCCAGCCACTCAGGATCCTGGAGGTACTAGGGCCCTCCCAGCCATTCAGGCCATGGGGAATGCTTGGGGTCTCCCAGTCACCCAAGACCTGGATAGGGCTTTGGACTGCCCAGGCACTCAGATTCGGATTCTCCCAAGACCTTTGGTCCTGCCAGTCACGAAAGGCCAATGTATGGCCGCGGCTGTCCTCTTCAGGTTCCAGATGCTTCTTCTTCCGGGTGGCTTTGCCAGAGCGGCGTGGGGGCTCCACGGAGGTCTTTGAGGCCTCTGAAGCAGTGGCAGTTGCCTGGGGGGCAGCTGCTGTAGCCATCAGGACAGTGGGCACTGCTTTCGATGCATTTGAGGCACTCACATTGGGCTGTGGAACCCATGGGCCTCCAGGCAGGGCCTCTGCACAGGCAAAGGGATCCTGCAGAGGAAATGGCAGTGACTTTGGGGCCTCCGAGGTGACAGAGGGGCCTGGAAAGGCATTAGAAGAGGCAGGCTGAAAATAGGAGGTAGAGGGAAAGGCCCTTGAGGTGGCAGTGAAGGTCTCCGATGTGGTAGGCAGGCTCTTCCAGGCAGTTGGCAGGTGTGCTCGTGTAGTGGACACTGCCCTGGGAGCACAGAAGGTGGCAGCAAAGATCATGCGGTCCTTTGAAGGGGCCCTCCGTTCCTTCGAAGAGGTCCTACGTTCTTTAGAAGAGCCCCTGGGTTCTATAGAAGAGGCCCTGGATTCTCCTGATGGAGTCATCAATGATTTAGCCGAGCCCCGGGGAAAATTTGACGAGGCTATTGGGGCTCCGGGCTGGGCCTGCAAGACTTCTTGGGGGCCTTGCCAGGAGGATTGGTGCTGCACCGCAGGCAGCTCTGCTTGCGGGTCCGAGGGCTCGGCCTCCTCGGCGGGTAGCTGGATTTGCAGGACTTTCTGGGAGGGCGGGGCTCCCCGAAAGGGCTGCTGCTGCTGCTGTACAGCCGGGGGAGCCTGCCTCTGGGCCTCCTGAGCAGGCAGGGGCTGCCAGAAATGAGTGGGGGCCTTCGGGGCCTGCCAGGCTACTGCCTGAGTTGGCTGCACCTCCTGGAACTCCATCGACGACGTTGGTAGCTCATGTGGCACTGGGGGCTGGCCTTTCGGGGCTTGCCAGATGATGGAGGGGCAGTGCACAGCCGGAGGGGCAGACAGTGGGACAGACAGCGGGGCCGGCAGCACAGGCTGCGGCACCTGCAGGCCAGCGGGTGGCGCCGCGGGTACCTGCGTAGCAGCTGCAGCCGTAGGCACCTGCGGCGCCGCCTGCACCTGCGGGGCCGGCAGCCTAGCCTGCGGGGCCTGCCGCAAAGGAGGTGGGGGTGGCAGGGTCTGCCAGAGAGGTGGCTGCGTGGCAATGACCTGTGGGGCAGGTCGGATGGGCGGCGGTGCCTGGCGGATCAGCGGTGGTGCCTGGCGCATCACAGGTGGTGCCTGGCGGATCACAGGTGGTGCCTGGCGCATCACAGGTGGTGCCTGGCGCATCACCGGCGGTGGGCCAGGGCGGATGGGCGGTGGGCCAGGGCGGATGGGTGGGGGGCCCTGGCGCATGGGCGGTGGCGCCTGCCAGGCGATTGCTGGCGCCTGCCAGGTTACCTGCGTGGCCTGCCAGGTCAGGGGTGTAGCCTGCCAGCCTTGCGGCGTGGCCTGCCACCCTGGCGAGGTGGCCTGCCAGCCGGGGGGTGTGGCCAGCTGCGCAGGGGGCGCCTGCGGGACCTGGGGAACGTGCGGAGGAGCCCTTATAACCTGAGACTGGATTTGCAGGATCAGTGGTTGACCCTGCGGGGCCCAAGAAGCCATAGGCTGCCCAGGTGGGGCAGCCGGCTGCACCATCGGTGCTCCTGAAGCTGCAGGCTGGGTGATCGGAGCTCTCGAACCTGGAGGATGAATCATCAGGACTCCAGGACCTGGAGGCTTGGCCATCGGTGCTGCTGAAGGTGGAGGCTGGGTCATCACGGCTCCCGGAGGTGGAGGCTGGGTCATCACGGCTCCCAGAGGTGGAGGCTGGGTCATCACGGCTCCCGGAGGCGGAGGCTGGGCCATCGCGGCTCCCACAGGAGACTGGACCATCAGGACTCCCGGAGTCAGAGGCTGGGCCATCAGGACTCCCGGAGCTGGAGGCTGGGCCATCGGTGTCCCCGGAGGGGGAGGATGCGCCATCGGTGTCCCCGGAGGGGGAGGATGCACCATCGGGGTGCCCGGAGGGGGAGGATGGGCCATCGGGGTGCCCGGAGGGGGAGGGTGGGCCATCGGGGTGCCCGGAGGGGGAGGGTGGGCCATCGGGGTGCCCGGAGGGGGAGGGTGGGCCATAGGGGTCCCCGGAGGAGGAGGGTGGGCCATAGGGACTCCGGGAGCTGAAGGATGCACCATCAGGACTCCCGGAGTTGGATGCTGGGCTATCGGGGCTCCCGGAGGCGGAGGATGGACCATTAGCACTCCAGGAGTCGGAGGCTTGCCCATCGGGCCCCCCAGTGGGGGAGCCTGGACCATCGGACCCCCTAGGGCTGGAGGCTGGGGCATCGGAGCCACCGGGGCAGGCAGCGGGGCAGGCAGCTGGCCCGGCGGGGCCTCCCAGACAGGCTGGGGTGCCTGCCAAGCGGCCAATGAAGCCTGCAAGTCAATTGGAGGTGGATCCCAAGGGACTGGTGGAGCCCGGGAGGAAGCGGGCGGGGCCCGCATCAGAACCGTAGGGCGGCTATAGACAGGCGGCTTCGGGGCCTCCGCTGGAGGACTCGAATCACCCAGATTCTTACTTAGCTGCGACATGTCCCTTGGCTGACAGCTGGTGGGTCTTTTCCTCGGACAGCTGCTGGGCCTTTTCCTCCAGAGAGAAGAGAATGCCTACGTGGCTGTTCAGAGGCTCCCTCTCGGCTGAATGCTGAATAGGAAGTGAGTGCTGCTCTCGCTCTGCAGCTTTCCGCAGTAAGGAGGAGGGGGAAGGGGGCTCAATCCCGCCCCTTCCCCGCCCCCGACCACCACAAGTGGATATTGCATAGGGGCGTCTACCAGAGTCCTGGCTGACACAAGATCTCTTCTCACTCTGTCCAGTCCCCAAGTGCAAACTAGTCAGACTTTACATGGATGAGTTTTGACAGGAGAGTGACAGGAACAGATCCATGTTTTAGAAAAATCACTTTACTGCGGTATAGAATAGGAATAGACCACTGGAAACATGGAAGGTATCCAAGTCGGGGGGAGATGGTGTGGTCTGAGCTCAGACATGAGGCGGGGAATGAAAAAAGCGCATTTATGTAATACGGATTCAGGAGTTTGGGTATACAGATACCTCTATTATAATTTAATATATGAGTCAAAGAAATGGAGAAGGCACACAAGTCACTGTCTTGTGAAAGTGGAAAGTTGCTGGGGCAATTTACTCTCTTGAGGACACAGTGGGAAGCACATGGGGAAAGAGATGAGGAGTACTGACTGAGACGCAGGGTGTCTGCGGTGCTTTGGAACTGCCAAGGAGAGATGCCCTGTGGGCACTCTTGGATGATGGCTTGGGATTCAGAAGACAACTGAGCTGGGAGCTCAGCGTGCCTACCCATGAGAACAGAGATGTAAGAGTGCAGGTGGTTGCAGGAGAAGAGAGTTTAGAGTGAAACTCCTGACGTCTGTTTTGAATACAGACATATTAGAAAGAGGCAGAGAAAAGGAATGGCAAAGTATGGATACAAGAAAACATATCACGGAAATCAAGGTATGCCCGAAATTGAGGGAAGACAGCATTTTTAATATGGGGAAAACTGCCTGTGGAATGGCTCAGACGGGAACAGAGTGGGTTTCTTAGAGTTGTTTTTCGGTTGCAGAGCAGAAAAGAAATTTAAAAAATGAAACCCCAAAGATGCGCTAGAAAATGATAAAATGTGTGAATAAATAAATCCAAAATTGATATGTAGGAAAAAATAGATGAAAAATAACAGAAAATTTCTAAAAAACAAACAAACAAACAAAAAAACACACTCATGGAAAAATCAGTTTAAAATTGAGATAAGTGATGTATTAACATATAAAGCATCAACATTATTGGGTAACACTATACGACTTTATGCTGAAAATGAGTATCTCTGTGTAGTTGTATGGTTTTCTAGAAATATACAAAGTACTGTGTATCAAGGATGTTTAATTAGAAGCAGCTCTGCAGCCCAGGGCAGGAGTTCATAGTGGCAAAAATGCCACCAGGGGGCGGACGAGGACGATGAAGGATATACCCCACTCCTCCTCTGATACCCCTAGCCAGGGTGCCTCAAATTTGGTAATTTATGGCTCCAAAGAAAGGCATGTACACATTCCCAATGATATTATGCCTTAAATAATGAAAGAAGAATTGGGGAGTTTAGGTTCAGCGATTTTCAGGCCATCAAAAGGTTGTTGTTATTTCCCAGGAAACACTTACTTTCACAGGCAATTGACTTTTGGCTTTTTCAGAGTGCCTAAGAATTTCCTCCTTATCCACAGGAGATACGTTCCAAGACCTCCAGTAGATGCTTAAAACTGAGGATAGTACCATATCTTATATATACTATGTATGTTTTTTTTTTCTTCTTCTTCAAAATTTTAGGGATAGAAGATTTGTTCTTACCACAGATCTTGGCAACCTCAACATACGTTGTTTTTTCTTTGTTTGTTTGTTTTTTTCTCTTTCTGTATTTCTAGATCTTTTGCCTTTTTTTTTTTCCATAAAGGAAAAGCTTCACAGATTCTGTTTAGCATATCTGAATTGCCAGCATTACTATTCTTGCTCTTTGGGGCCATTATTAAGTAAAATAAGGGTTATTTGAACACAAGCACCATGATAGGGACAATCAATTTGATAATCAAGATAGCTACTAAGTGACTAATGAGCAAGTGGAATATACAGTAGTCCTCTCTTATCTGTAGTTTCATATTCTGTGGCTTCAGTTACTCACGTTCAACTTCAGCCTGAAAATATTAAATGGACAATTTGAGAAATAAACAATTTATAAAGTTTAAAGTGTATGCAATTCTGAGTAGCATAATTAAATCTGTTCCTTTAATCTCACCTGGGATATGATTCATTTGTTTGTCCAGCGCATCCATACTATACATATGCAATCCACTTGTTAGTCACTGAGTAGCTGTCTCAGTTATCAGATCAAAAAAACATAGTACATGTAGGGTACAGTACTGTATTTGGTCTCAGGCATTCATGGGGGTCTTGGAATATATGCCCTCGGGTTAAGGGATACTACTGTATGTTACCTTGTGTATATACAGAGAAGGCTATTTACTGCTGGGTACACAGCCTGACACACAGAAAGCTGTTTTGCAGAAATGGATATTACCATGTTTTATGTTTTTAAGTCTTTCCCTTGGGTTAATAGCCCAGCCCCAGATTCACATGAGATTTTTTGGTGTCATGGGGGGTTAGAAACACTGGAAAGAACCAATTCTAAAGGCATAACCCTCATGATCCCCTGTTATGAACTCTGCCATATTGCTGTTACTGGCCATGTATGGCTTTGGGAAAGTTTTTGATGTTTCATTCTAAGACTCTTCTACCTCCACTAAAGCATATAATTTTTCTACTCTAATTCAAATGTATAAACTCATCAGAGATTAAGTTCTCCCACTAATCATTTCTTTTTGTTTTTCAGAAATATGACAAGTTTGACCTTTACTCCAGCATGCTGTGGGTAATCCCACGCAATAAATAGCTACCAGTAGGACCTGGTTGTTTTTAATGATTTTGGAACTCAATGAATAGTACTGACACACGATGTCAACTCCCACCAAATCCATTCTATGAAAAGAGCCCTAGTATATGCCAACAGGCAACACAGAAGCCGGAAAGAAAGGATTAGGAATTATGCAGGAGAAAAAATATGTAGGTGTAATTAGAAATGGAATATAAACAAGTTATACATCAGCATCTTTGCCTCTTTTTGGTAACATTCTGGAAGTAGCAAGAAAAAAATTGGGGATTGTTTCCAGTGACTCTGGAGAAGCTGGTAAAGGTGGGTAAATGAAGTTTATCCTCCCTGGAAAATACATCTGCCTATTTTAGACAATCAGTGCTCTCAAACTCACGTTGCTTCGGGAGCTCACCCTAGCTACTTAAAATTTACTTATCCCCAACATCAAATGCACCTGAGGGACCAAGGGACATATAGGCCTTTTAGGAAAGCTGACTGCCTTAATAGCAGCTGAACTCAATACTACCCTGAGTCTAGTGGGACATTTAGAACACAAGTCTTAAATAGGTCTCCCCAAATCTCTCTGCTGTGAAATCTTGTAGCTTTCTAAAGCTTCCATTATTCTTACATGTATATGTTCTTCTTCAGCATTTTTGAGCCAAGTATTATCAAAATTCCCTTTCCTTAAATTTTAAAGCTGAGTAGGAAACAAAAAAGACACAAATACAAAACATACGTGAAATGTTGGCCTCTATCTGTCCTCTAATTAGAAAGGATCAACTTTTGAGGAGGCTGAAGTAGGAGGATCCCTTGAACCCAGGAGTTTGAGAGCAGCCTGGGCAACATAGCAAGATTCCCATCTGTTAAAAAATAAAACAAAACAAACAAAACAAACCAAAAACACCACGTGAGGAAAAAGATACAAAAACTTCTGTAAACAGAAAGGATTTTTAGCAACTTACATAAATATATGACAGAAGTGTAAAAAAAATTGAAAAAAAATTAGGGAAAGAAGAACTAAGGATAGAGTAATAGGAGTAGGAAAATTGCTGAACCAGGAGCAGATTTGAGCCCTGTCTTGCTCATTCTTGGATCCTCAGCTGACTTTGAGTGGTCAGAAAGGATCTATTGAATTAAAGTATAAGATAAGCAACAAAACTGCTTATCTTTCACTTCTCTATAGCTGTTAGATTTGGTATAAATATTCATAAAAGAGAAATTAAATCAATGATTATTTTCAAAAACTCTAAAATCACTTATTTATGAAACACCCTTTATTAAGCATTAACTATATATCCAGCATTTTGCTATATATAAGACTACAGAGAATAATCTGATGCAAGTCATATCTGCATCTATTGTTAGTCACATAGGGACATTAATCTAATCTATTGTTAGTCACAAAGGGACATTGATATAATCTATTGTTAGTCACGTAGGGATATTAATGTGGCATTTCGAATGCAATAAGGTGTTATTGTTGCATTGTTTAAAACTCCTATTGATCATAGATGATTCAAATAACTGATTACTCCCTTCTGCTTAAACGTGCAGTGTTAAGGGCTGTGATGCTGATTGTAGCAATGAAAAGAACAAAAGCAAATCCAAAGCTGTGAAAGATTCATGAGTGTTCTCCAAATAGATAGCCTGAGCAGGAAAATTAAAACAAAATATAGGAGCTATCAGACATACAATGTGTTTGAATAAAGAATTGCAAGGACTTCATTAAAATAGTACAATTGCTATTGATTGAATACATATTATTTGATAAAATACCATCATCAGACCATTATGTACACTATTCATTGATTCTTCACAAAATTCATAAGTGTTTGGATTCATTTTACATGTCAAAAATGTGAGGTGCAGAGGTTAATTAACTTGTCTAAGATCTGACAATACATAGCAGAATTCGTATTGAAAGCCTGGTCTATTTGTTGTCAAAGCTAGAATTCTTAACCATTACCTCACTGCTACCAAAACCTTTTAAAACATTTTTAGATATAATGAACATACAATGAAAGGTATTGATCTGAGGTGTTCCATTTAACAAGCTTTTCCACTGAATAACCAACACTCAAAACAACATAAATAATATTTTTCATTATCAAATAAATTTCCTGTGTGCCCTTTTGCAGTGAGTTTTTCTATATCCCAAAGCAAGCAAACACTTTCTGATTTCTCTTACCATAGATTATTTTGCCCGTTCTTCAATTCCATAAAATGCAATAACCATACGTTTTAAGGGGATTTTGATCAGTATTACTTTGTTCAACATTTTTTTATTATTATTATTGAGATAGAAACACATTGCCTGTATTGGAAGTTTGCTATTTTTTAATGCTGAAAAGTATCCAATTCTATTTCTAGCTTGACAATTTGTTTATCAATTACTTGTTGACATTTGGGGATTTTACAATTTGGTGCTATTATGAAAAAGGGCTGCTTTGCAAATTCTTTTACAAGTCTTTTGTGAACATATGTTTTCATTTATCTTCGTTAATGCCTGGGAATTGAATGGCTGTGTCATAGGGTAGGTGTGTGTTTATAAGAAAATACAACAGATCTCTATCTTTGAATTAGACCATTTTACACTCTACCAGAATGTATGAGAATTCCAGCTACTTGACAAACTTGTAAAATTTTATAGTGTAAATATTGTTAGCTTTCGTTATTCTAGTGGATGTGAAATGGTTATTTGTATAATTTTACACTCCAATTAGCAAGTGTCATTGTCAAATTAATATTTGACAGTCAGTCATTTTTATTTTAGATATCCTGGTGGATGAGAAATGGTGTATCATTGTGGTTTTATGTTTGTTGGTGTTTTTTTTCTTTTCAATTAATATATTATTTTTTTATTTTTTAACTCAAAATATTAAGGGAGTGAAAATGTTTTTGTTACAAGGATACCTTTAATATTGCTTAACTCGGGGCTACTAGTGTGCCCATCACCTGAATAGTGTTCATTATATATATTAGGTAGGTTTTTACCCTTTCCCTCTTCC
Source organism: Microcebus murinus (assembly GCF_040939455.1). NCBI lineage: Eukaryota > Metazoa > Chordata > Mammalia > Primates > Cheirogaleidae > Microcebus > Microcebus murinus. The sequence goes on from NC_134110.1 coordinate 20,156,624, forward strand.
CCCATCCCCCTTCTTGATTTCCAGTGATCTTTACATCTCTCTGTGCTAATGCGTGCTCATCAATTAGTTCCCAATTATTAGTGAGTATATACGATGTTTGTTTTTCCATTCCTGAGATATTTCTCTTAAGATAATGGTCTCCAGTTCCATCCACGTTGCTGCAAAAGATATTATTTCATGACTGAGTAGTACTCCATGGTGTGTGTGTGGGTGTGTGGGTGTGGGGGGGTGTGATCACATTTTGTTAGTCGTCTCATGAATTGATGGAACTGAGATTGATTTCATATCTTTGTGATTGTGAATTGTGCTGCAATAAACACTGGTGTCTTTTTGATAAAATTACTTCTTTTCTCTGGATAGATACCCAGTAGTGGGATTGCTGGATCAAATGGTAAGTCTATACTTATTTGTTTGAGGAATCTCCATACTGTTTTCCATAGAGGTTGTACTAATCCACAATCCCACAAACATTGTATAAGTATCTCCTTTTTCCATGCCAGCATCTACTGATTTTTTTCCCTTTTTTTCCCTGTATATTATGGGGGTACAAATGTTTAGTTTATGTATGTTTCCCTTATCTCCCTTCCCCCTCGGTTAGAGTTTCAAGTCTGTCCATCCCCCAGATGGTGCACATCACATTCATTGTGTATGTATATATCCATCCCCTCCTCTCCTCTCCCATCTGCCCAACACCCAAATAAATGTTATTCCTATATGTGCATTTAGGTGTTGATCACTGAAACCAATTTGCTGGTGAGTATATGTGGTGCTTATTTTTCCATTCTTGGGATACTTCACTTAGTAGAATGGGTTCCAGCACTATCCAGGAAAATACAAGAGGTGCTATATCACCATTGTTTCTTATAGTTGAGTAGTACTCCATAGTATATACATACCACATTTTATTAATCCACTCATGTATTGATGGGCACTTAGGTTGTTTCCACATTTTTGCAATTGTGTATTATGCTGCTATAAACATTAAAGTGCAGATGTATTTTTTATAGAATGACTTTTGTTCTGTTGGGTAGATGCCCAGTAATGGGATTGCTGGATCAAATGGTAGATCTACTTGTATCTCTTTCAGGTATCTCTATACTGCTTTCCACAGAGGTTGCACTAGTTTGCAGTCCCATCAGCATGAGAGCAAACAGACAACCTACAGAATAGGAGAACATTTTCACATGATACACATCAAATAAAGGGCTGATAACTAGACTCTATTGAGAACTCAGGAAAATCAACAAGAAAAAAATCAAACAACCTTATCACAAAGTGGACAAAGGACAGGAACAGAAACTTTTCAAAAGAAGACAGAATAATGGCCAAGAAACACATGAAAAAATGCTCAACATCTTAATCATCAGGGAAGTGAAAATCAAAACCACAATGAGATATCACCTATCTACAGAGAGAATAGCCTTTATCAGAAAGTCTCAAAACAATAAGTGTTTTTGACTTTTTAATAATGGCCATTCTTACAGACATAAGGTATTACTGCATTTGGGTATAATTTGCATTACCCTAATGACTAATGATGTCGAACATTTCTTCACTTTTTGGCTGGACATTTGTAAAAGGCTATTTTTTAAAGAAGTTATAAGTTTACAGAAGAAATGAGGGGAGAGTACAGAGACTTTCCATCTATGCTCTCCCCCTACTCCATGCCTCCTTATAGTTTCATCTATTATTAACAACTTGAATGAGTGTTGTGCATTTGTAACAATTGATGAGCCATTATATAATAATGTATAAAGTGAATGCATTATTATTTATTAAATAAAGTTCTTAGTTTATTCACTCTGTATTTTGTATATTTAATGGATTTTGACAGTTGTGTAATAACATGTGTCCGCCATTACATTATGACACAGAAGTTTCACTGCCCTAAAATTACCTTGTACTCTCTCCTGCTGAACCCCTAGCAAATGATCATTTTACTGTCTCCACATTTAACCCTTTTCCAGAATATCTCATACAGTCAGTCACACAGAGTATAGCCTTCGAGATTGGCTTCTTTCACTTAGTGATATGCATTTAAGATTTCTCATTTTGTGGCTTTACCGGTTTTTGCTTTACACATATTTTTAACATACCTTATTTTAAAGCAGTTTTAGGTTCACAGCAGAGTTAAACAACAGTACAAGTTTCCATATACTCCCCACACTCCACAACACGCACACAACCTCTCTGACAATCAGCATCCTTCATCAGAGCAGTGTTTGTTACAATTAATGAACCTAAATTGACACATTATTATTGCCCAAAGACTATAGTTTACATTAGAGTTTCTCTTTTTTTGTTATTTTATTCTATTTATTTTATTTTTTACTTTTTAAAATATTTTATTTTATTATTTATTATTTTATTTGCTTTTTAAATTTATTGTTTATTTATTGCTTTTTTATTTATTGTTTTCTGCTTCCATTATTGCTGTTTTTTCAGAATATTATGGGTGTACAAACATTTTGGTTACATATAATGCCTTTGCCTCCCCAAGTCAAAGCTACAAGCATGCCCTTCTTCCATACAGAGAACTCTGCATCCATTAATTGTGAGTTTGCCCAATCTGACCTCACCCCAACCTGACTGGAACCCAGTGAATCATACCACCATGTGAGCACCTTAGTGTTGATCCATTAGTACCAATTCAATGGCGAATAGATGTGCTGCTTGTTTTTCCATTCTTGTGATACCGCACTTCGAAGGATGGGCTCAATTTCAATCCAGGATAATATAAGAGGTGCTAGTTCACCATTGTTTTTTGTAGTTGAGTACTATTCCATGGTATACATGTACCACATTTTATTAATCCACTCATATATTGATGAGCACTTGGGTTGTTTCCACATCTTTGCAATTGTGAATTGTGCTACCATAAACATTCAAGTGCAGATGTCTTTACTATAGAATGTCTTTTTTTCCTTTGAGTAGATGCCTACTAGTGGGGTTGCTGGATCAAATGGTATTTCTATTGTTAGCTCTTTGAGATATCTCTAAATTACTGTCCATAGGGGTTGTACTAATTTGCAGTCCCACCATCTGTGTAAGAGTGTTCCAATCTCTCCACATCCACGGCAGCATTTGTTGTTTTGGGACTTTTTGATAAGGACTATTCTCACTAGAGTTAGGTGATATCTAATTGTAGTGTTGATTTGCATTTCCCTAATGATTAGAGAAGTTGGGCACGTTTCAGTACCTTACATTACAATTCGACAAGTGTATAATGTCATGTGTCCACTGTTATAGAAGTATAGAGAATAGTTTTACTGCCCTAAAAATCTTCTGTGCTCTGCTTGTTCATCCTCCCCACATCCAACCCCTGGAAACCATTCATCTTTTTATTGTCTTCAAACTTTTGCCTTTTCCAGAATGTCTCCTACAGTATATATCCTTTTCAGATTGGTTTCCTTCACTTAGTAATATGCATTTAAGATTCATCTATGTCTTTTTGTAGTTTGATAGCTCATTTCTTTTAAATATTGAATAATATTCTGTTGTTTAGATGTACCAGGGTTTTTTACCATTCACTTAGTGAAAGACACCTTGGTTGCTGCCCAGATTTTGCAATTATGAATAAAAGCTACTATAAACCACTCTTGTGCAGGTTACTAATTTGTTTTTGTCCCTGTGTATTATTCTACTATATGTGTGTGCTGAAGTTTGTCTATCCATTTACCTCTTGGAGGACATTTTGATTGCTTCCAAGTTGTGTCAATGAGAAATAAAGCTTATGTAAACATTTATTTAAAGATTTTTGTGTGGCAGAAGTTCTCAGCTCATTTGTGTTAATACCAAGGTGCTGAATTGCTAGATTGTATCTTAAGAATATATTTAGTTTGAAAGAAACTGATTAAATTGTCTTCCAAAGTGAGTGTAGTATTACATATTCTCACATATTCTCTACATTCTTGCCAGCATTTGGTGTTGTCAGTGTTTCGGGTGCTAGTCATTCTAATAAGTGAACATTAGCCATTTTAATTAGGTGCACAGTTGTATCTTTTTGCTTTAACTTGTGATTGTCTCATGACATCTGATAATGAACATATATCTGTATCTATTTTTCCATATATATATCTTCCTTGGTAAGGTGTCTGTTCATAGTTTTAGCTCATTTTATAATTGGATTCTTTGATAATTTTATTATTGATTTTTAAGTTTTGTGTATTTTGGATATTACTGTTTTATCAGATATGTTTTTATCATTGTGGTTTTCATATGTATCTTGATAATAGCTAATGATGAGCACTTTTTCATGTATTTAGAGGCTATTCGTGTACCTTCTTTGACTATTTCATTTAGGTGCCAATTTTCTAATTGGATTATCTTAACACAAATCTTATTATTCAGATTCTTTACTTCCTCATTTGCCATTTGGATAAGTTGTACTTTTAAAGATCTTTTTTTCACATTCTATCTCCATTGTTAAGCTTATTATCTAAAAGTTGTCAATCTCCCTGTATTAACAGTTAAAAATTTAATTGTTAAACAATTTAAAGTTAATTTCCTGGTATTAAAGGGAAAATAACACAATCTCTTTATTATCCTGTTAATAATATATAGTATTGTGGTTCTTTTATTCCTGATAATAGTAATTTTTTCTCTATCTAGCTCTCTTTTGTTTTCTTTATCTTTTTTTACTAGTATTACTAGAAATTATCAAGTCTTTTACTCTTTTCAAAAAGTCAACTGTTGACGTGTGTAATTTTGTCTAACAGTTCTGTTTTCTGCTTCCATTATTCTGGCTCTTATTTCTATTCTGTTCATTATTTTACTTACTTTGTGTTTTATTCTCTTTTTTTGCATTCCTAATGTGCAAGCTTAGGTCATTGATTTTTAAATATTTCCTCTTCTGTAATATAGTTACTTAAAGCTGTAAATTCCTCTTTTATTATAACTGCATCTTGCATATTTTGGTATGTTATTTTTTATCATTTATTTCAAAATATTTTATAGTTTTCTTTATGATTTATTTGTTGATTCTTGAGCTATTTTCAAGTTTTTGTTTAATTTTCAAGCATTTGGATACTTTACATAAATTTTAATAATTTTAATCACTAACTTAATGCCATTGTGATCAGAGAATATGTCCAATATGATTTGAGTCATTTTAGTTATATTAGGACTTTGTTTAATTCCCACTATTGAGTCTATTTTTAAAAATATTCTATATGCATTTGAAAATAAAATATAGTCTGCTGTTGTGGCATATAGTTCTATAAATGTCACTTAAGTCTAGTGGTTGAGCATATTGTTTACATTTATATATTTACTGATTTTTTAAAAATCTATTTATTCTGTAATTACTCAAAGAAATTTGTTAAAATCTCAATTGTTGATTTGTCTATTTCTCCTCCTTGGCTCGGTAATTTAGCATAATATATTATTAACCCTTTTATTAGTCAAACACATTATATGTATGATTATGCCTTTTTAATGAATTGGCCCTTTAATTCATTCTGGTATTTCTTTTCTCTTTATGCCATTTACTCTGTTTCCCATTTAGAATTAAATCAAGCATTTTTATATTCCATTTTATGTCCTATATAGGCTTTTGAGTTGCATCTTCTTCATTTTTTAATGGTTGCCCAACATGTTATAATATGAATTTTTAATTTAGTACTATCTACCTCAAAAATACCACTTACCTCATAAATAAGATCTTTTCAACAGTATAATTCCATTTAAATTCATCATGCCTCTGTGTTCTCATTTACGTTTATTTTATATCTATATATGCTAAAACCCCTACAATACACGGCTACTGCTTTTGTTTTAGTCAGTTGCCTTTTAAAAAATCACACACACATACATACAAAGTCCTTGCTTTGAACAAAATCATATTAACTGAGATTCATGCACATAGGAGAAGTGCCCTGACTTTGCTCATTTCTGTGGTAGCTGAGATCATATGCAAAGCAAAACACTGTTCTAATATGCATAAGTTTTAGTCAACACAGTACTATACAAAGTGAGGACTCCCTTATTCTATGTGTGTGTATAATTTTAAGTATATAAATATTTGTATATAATATATTATTACATATAAAATATTAAATAATATATATTAAACTATTATAAACATATACATGTATAGTGTATACATTTTTCCTTAATTCAATGATTTTTTTATTGAGCATTTACTATATACCAAGTAGTCCTGTAGGTTCTGGAAAGACATCACTGAAACATATAGGCAAAAATCTCTGCCCTCCCGGAGCTCGTATTCTAGTGTGGGGAAAGAGATAATAAACATAATAAGTACATTGTAATAAATGTTATAAGGTAATAAAAGCTATGGAAAAAACTAAACAGGAAGTCAATCCAGAGAAAGTGGTATTTTAACAAAGTCTTGAAGGAGTTTCCTTCAGACTGAAAAACTTTCATTAGCATTTCTTATAGTGTAGATTTACAATAATAAAAAAAATTCCCTAAGGTTTTGTCTGTATGATAATGACTTTATTTCTCCTTCCTCTTTGAAAGGTATTTTGCTAGATATAAAATTATAGACATACAATATTATTTTTTCTTAAACCAGACACATACATTAATGGAACAGAGAACCTAGAAATAAATCTACTCATTTACACTCAACTAATTTTTGACAAAAATGCCAAGAAGGCACAATGGGGAAAGGACAATCTTTTCAATAAATGGTGTTAGAAAAACTGGTAGAAAGAAATTAACCCCTTATGTCTCACCAAATATGAGAATACAATTATATGGATGAAGAACTTACACTCAAAATATGAAACTACTAGAAGAAAAACATAGGAGGAAAGCTCTATGACATTGGTATGGACAATGATTGTTTGGATCAAAAGCATAGGTACCAAAGCAAAAATAGACAAATATGATTATATCAAATCAAACAGCTTTTTCACAGTAAAAGAAACAATCAATACGGTAAAGAGACAACATACAGAATAGGAGAAAATATTTGAAAATTATGTATCTGATGAGAGGTTATTATCCAGAATTTATAAGAAACTCAGACAACTCAATATCAAAACAAACTAATAACCAGACTGAAAAATGAGCAAAAGACTCTCAAAAGAAGATATGCAAATGGACAACTAGTATATGAAAAAAAAAGCTCAACTTCACTAATCTTCAGGAAAATGAAAATAAAAACAATGATGACATATCCTGTTATTCCAGTTAGAACAGCTATTATCAAAAAGCCAAAGGGCAAGAGTCAGTGTCGGCAAAGATGTAGAGAAAAGGGAACCACTATACATTGTTGGTAGGAATGTAAATTGTTATACCCATTGTGGAAAAAAGTGTGAAGATTTTTCAAAAAAAAATAAAATTGAACTACTAAAATTTCCAGTAATCCCTCCACTAGCTATATATTAAAAAATTGATATCAGGTTATCCAAGAGAAATTTGCACTCCCATATTTATGGCAGAACTATTCACAACAGCCAAGATATGGAATCAACCTAAATGCCCAATGATAGAAGAATGGATAGAGAGAATGTCATATATACACACAATGGAATACCATTGAGCCATAAAAAGAAGGAAATTCTGTCATTTGCAACAACATGGATGAAGATGGAAAACATTATGTTGAATGAAATAAGGCAGGCACAGAAAGACAAATATTGCATATTTCACTCACTTGTTGAATTTACAAAAGTTAATCCCATAGAAATAGAGAGTAGTATGGTGATTACCAAAGGCTGGAGTGGTTTGGGGGAAGGGTGCATTGAGGAAATATTGGTTAAAGGATATTTAATTACAGGAGGAATAAGTTCAAGCGATCTATTGTACATAATGGTGACTACAGTTCATGGCGATATATTGTACTATTGAAAAAATGATGAGAGAGTGGATGTGAAGAGTTCTCACCACAAAAATGATAACTATGTGAGATAATGCATTTGTTTCTTAGCTACATTTAACCATTTTACAAGGTGTATGTGTATATATCAAAACAGCATACTATACATGATAAATACATACAACGTGATATTTAAAATAACTCTGATAAAAATGTTTAAGTGCATAGTGAAAAGGGTGGACAACATACATGAACAAATGAGGGATTTCAGAAAAAATATAGACAACTATAAAAATGACAAATGGAAATAAAATGCAATACAACGTGATCTGCCAATTTTAAAAAGTTAAAAAAAATTAAAAATAAAGACATTATTTCATTGTCTTCTGATAATAAGACATCATTCTTATTGTCATTTCATGCATGTAATATTCTCTCCAACTCAACTACAATCAAGATTTTTATCTTTGGTTTTCAGTAGTTTGACAATAATAAGTATGGGCATGAGTTTCTTTGTATTTATCCTGACTGGGATTCACTGAGCTTATTGAGTAGGCAGGGTAATACATTCTACCATTTTTACAAAATTCTTGGCCATTATCACTTCAAATAATTCTTCTGTCTTATTCTCTCTCTTGTTGTCCCATGTCTGCAATTACAAATATGTTATCTACCTATCTAACTATCATTTCTCTATTATATTGCCTCATAACTCAAGTGCTCTTTCACTCTTCCTCACTTTTAGCCCTTTTTTTGGTTTAGATACTTTTCACTGAAGTATCTTTGTGCTCACTGGCTATTCTTCTGATGCTGTATTCAGTCTTCTATTAAGATCATTGAATGAATGATTCATTTTGATATAGTATATTCCTGTGATATCATTTCCATTTGCCATTTTTATAGTTGTCTATATTTTTTCTGAAACACCTCATTTGTTCATGTATGTTGTCTATCCTTTTCACTATGCACTTAAACATTTTTATCAGAGTTATTTTAAAGCCTTTGTTTGCCAAGTCAAACATCCAGCATATCTGTAAGTCTTCTTTTTGTGATTGTTTTCTTGCTTGTCCATGGGCCCCATTTTTATACTTTTTCTCATGTTTCTTAACATTTTTTATTGTGTGAGAGACAATGTGTGCTTAAAATTAGAGACTGAAGTAAACAATATTTACTCCCAGAAAAAGGTACATTCCTTCTTCTATTAGACCAATAATGTGTGAGACTGAGGCAATCTAATATGCAATTGAGTTAGATCTGAAATTGTTTGCAACTATACTTAGAATCAGCTCTGCATGAATGGCTCCACATATTTTAAGGGTGAGAGAAAGACATTCCTTTAAGCAGAGCTTCAAATTTAAGACCAGTGAGACTTCAAATATCTCACTATGCAATAGGTCCAGCTGCTTGTTTTATGAATATGGGAAATCTATTTCTCTATCTGTCTCTCTCTCTCTCTCTCTCTGTCCTCTCCTCTCTCCCTCTTGTATTTTATCTCTTTCCTTTAAACCTACTTGCCAGTTTTTGGTTTTTGTTGTTGTTGGAGTTCAACAGGGAGTTTTCTTTATTCTCCAGCACTGTTCCTGGATCTTTGAGCCTTGGGAGATTTCTCTGCTTCTCTTTGTCAGGCCACAGCAGCACACTCAATGAAGCGTTTGTGCACCTGGTGAGGGTCGCTACCAGTTCTTTCTGTGTGCACAGCCCCTGCAGGCTGCTGCCTTGCACTCTAGAAAGATCTCTTCACCTAAGGGGATCTTTATCATCTCTCCTACCCTACACGAGCCTTCTCTTAGCCACATCCTTGCATGCAGGGAAGAGTCCATGACTCTTCATCTTCTTTGCCCTACTGTCAAGCATTGGTGTGTTACTCCCAGACGGCGAACGCCCTGAAAGATTGATGTGCGGATTGATTTTGCCTTCTTTCATACTCCTCAGAATTCTAATCTGTCATGCTAAACAATAGGTAGTCAATAAATATTAGTTAATAGTTTGGCTTCTCATTAAAGCCATCCATGGGGAGATTGTTCCTACTACTGGATTACCAGGGATTAAAGTAGCAATGGGACTCTATGCTCCTAGGAATAGCTTGTCATTTCTGAAATTTAATTCATTTGGGTTTCTTTGTGTCTTCAGCTGTCTGAAGTTTTTTAGTTTATCCATATTGCTGTTATGATCAAGATGGAACTATTTTGCTTCCAACTCACACATCTTTTCCAAACCTTTTAGCCAAAAAATCTCCCAAAGGCATAGACGATTCATCATTGTGTAACAAAACTGGAGATACCACTATAATAGCCCTGCTTGATCCTGAAATTTCTTTGAAATCTCATAATTTATAATAAAAATTTTCTTAAGGTGGACATTCTACTTCAAAATATGACAGGATCAAAGAATAATGGTGCCAGTGCCATCATCAAGAAGTATTCAGGCTCCATATTTGTTTTACTTTAAAATGTCACTTTGAATAACTTTACCATACTCTCCTATCGGCTCTGGAATTGTATATCTGTCCTCTGACTTATGAAACAGTGCAACACATAATGGGAAATACGAGACAAAAAGCACGGTTGTTACTGCCAATACAGGGAAGTGCTGTGTGTATTCAGGGCACGGGTTGCTGAAGGAGAGAGAGAGAGTGATTAAAAATACACCAAGATAACCTGAAGAAAAGTTACTGTCTTTCTGGTGATGGGATGTCGTGGTGAGAGAGTTATATTTGTACTTAATAAAATGTTAACACGCAGAGAGGGTGGATCTAGGCATCAACCTTGAACAGTATAAGGAATAAGCACTAAAAGAGCTTCTATTAATAAAATTGCCTAGATTTCCTCATAAACTAGGTCAGGATAAGTTTGGAGACAGTGAGGGTCAGTTGTAATATGTCATTATTGGAAAGGGAGTTGACTATAGTCAGTCAGATATATTTCCCAACAAGTTAGGAGACCACACATGTTCAGAAGTTTTGATCTTCAGTGAACTTAAAGAGGAAGGAGATATTGGGATCACTGGAGCTTGAGTGTTTGTCACCCAGAAGACACAGACAATCACACGGAACTACAAGGCGGGATAGTGCATAGGGGATGTTGCCATTTACTCCCTTTGTTCATCCTTCCCACACCTAACCTTAGTTCTTTGCACTCCCTGCTTCTCAGGCACTTATGAAATACACTTGATCCTCCAGACCTGTTTCTCACTATGTACCCCCCCTTGCATTAGCTCAGCACATCTTTGAACTTACATGTATGTTGAAAAGTTCTTTGTGGCTTCTCATCCCCATATTCTTTGATTCTGTCATGAGCTTTTGAAAATTAAATTCCTATTCCAGGCGTTTCTAGAGAAGCATGCATCTGATGGGAAGGGAGAAATGGAATCAGTCACAAGGTGGCAGAAGAGTTCAGCCACACCCTTCACCAGCTGCCTTAGAGGCCTCTGTTTCTTCTTGAACAAATAGGGAGGATTTTGGGGTTGAGGTGCCACTTGTTTTGCTGGGAAGACTGAGAGTCAGGAATCAGGATAGATGCCAGCTCTCCTGAGCTCCCTCAAGGCTGGGCTGGACTTCATCCCAGCGAGGGTGCCCATAAGAATGCCTTTTCCAAAGACACCAAAGGGAATTTCTCTCATGAGAGGTGAAGGGGAATGAACAGAGCAATATCGTCTACACACTGGGCTCTTCCTAGAGAAAGGAAACTGAATTCCTTGAATAAAACAAACAAATAAACAAACAAACAAATGAAAAATAGAAGAATGGAATGGAAGGTGGTGGTTGTATAAAGACAGTTTCTGCATAAGTTGGACAGTAGGACTCTGGCCAACTCTTTAACACATTCCATCTTCTTCTCCCAATTTCATCCACATGGGCCTTCTTGAAGACCTTGGATTTAGTCCCAACACTTGGGCAATTGCAGAAGAAAGGTCCTTTGTCCCAAATGCCTTAGTCCTTGGCTAGGACATTCCCAGGGCTCACTCCCTCACATCTTTCACGGCTCTGCCCAAGTGTCATTTGTCTCCTCAGAGAAGCCTTCCCTGACAACTCCCTGGTAATCTCAATCCTTTATTCTACTTTATGTTAGGACTTGCCACCTGAAATTTTCTTATTCTTTATTTTTTATTATTTGTATTACTTGTCTTCCCCCACTAGACTACGAGATCCATGCAGGCAGGAACTTTGCATCCTTCATTCAGTGCTGTAGTCCATATTCCTAGAAGAAGAATTGGAACATCATATATGTCCAGTCAATAGTTTATTTACTAAAAATCAGTGAATACATTAAAGCACACATATCAAAAATAAAATACACCAAAATGTAGAGAGTGTCTATTTCCTTCTGTTGGCAATGTGTTTTCTTTATCTTTCAGAATTTTATTTTACACATCCTTCTAAATTCTTTGCAGATTCCAGGGCTAGACCACCTTGGATGAAAAATCCCAGTGAGATCATTAACAAGCTCTGCGGTCAAGGTTATATAAGTTAATATTTATGTCCTTTAGTTTCCTCATCTATAAAGTGGTGTTAATAATACATACTATTGGCTTATTGAAAAAATTACACATTAAGTTACTTAAAACATTAGTCATCACTGTTCACATTATCATTACTATTGCATCATGTGGACATTTATGATTTTACACATTTGTAGAATTGTCATCCCTCCTCCTTTTAGTCTTCCAACAGGCTTTTTGTAAAATGTTGGATTTTAGTTTCCTCATATTACAAGGCAAATTCTGTATTCAAAACAATTGTTTTCACATTTTTCCTTAAAAAATAATTATAAAAAATAGTTCTAGTTCTGGCACTGCTATTAACATTCATTTATTTCAACTTTTTATTTTGAAATAATTTGAGGCTCACATAGCAATCACGAAAGTTGTGTGGAGAGTTCCTGTCTTCCATTCATTCAGCTTCTCTCAGCAATACCAATGTATATAACCATAGGATAATAACCCAAATTAGATAATTAATATTGGTGCAATATTACTAAATAAAATGCAAATATTATTCAGATTTCACCAGCTATGACATGCATTTATTTTGTTGAGAGAATGTGTTGTTCTATGAAATTATAGTAAACAAAAAATATTGTGTAACCATCAATATAATCAGGGTACAAAACTATTCCATTCCCACAAAGAAATTCTTTCATATTACCCCTTTTCAGTCACACCTATCTACTAACCCTGCAACCACTTATCTATTATTCATTGCTATAATTTTGTCATTTCTAAAATTTTATAGAGTTGCTATTATATTGTACATAAACTTTTCAGATATTTTTTGCACTCAATTTAATGACCTTCAGATTGATCCACATTGCTACATGTAACAAAATTTAGTTCCTTTTAATCCAGCTATACTGTTTGGTTAAGTGTCTGCTTAATCTTTGACCATTTCTAATTGGATTGTTTGTTTTCTTAATGTTGAGTTTAGATAGTTATTTATATATTCTAAACACAGCTTCTTTTTTGGACTGTTGGTCTGAAAATATATTCTTCCAGTGTGTGGCTTGTCTTTTTATTCTCTTAACAGAGTCTTTCAGAGAATAATACATTTTAATCTTGATGAGGTCCAATTTATAAGTTCTTTCTTTTGTGGATCATGGTTTTGGTGTCCTAAGAACTCTTCAGCTAATACTAGCTCATGAATATTTCCCCACATGTTTTCTTTAAAAGTTTTAGAGTTTCACATCTTACATTTAGATCTATAATCCATTTGAAGATAATTTTTATATAAGATGTGAGCTTTATATTGAGCTTTTGGGGGTTGGTTGGTTGGTTGGTTAGTTTGTTTGTTTTTGTATTCCGATGTCTAATTGCTCCAATATCATTTGTTGAAAAGACTTCCATTGAATTGCTTTTGTACCTTTGTCAGAAATCAATTGGATATACTTGTGTGGGTCTATTTTTGAGTTCTCTATTCTACTCCAGTGAGCTATGTGTCTATCCTTCTGTTATTAGCTATTTCTAGTTCCTTTGCTTTTTAATATAAATTTTAGAATCAATTTGTTCATATCTAAGGTAGTTAACTTTTTACAGAGTCAACTGAGACAAAATAAATCATAATAAAGTAATATATAAATAATTATAAACATATGTGTTATTACTTTAATATAACATAAAATAGAGGCTTACAGACAGGCACAGTGGCTCACACTTGTAATCCTAGCGCTTTAGAAGGCCAAGGTGGGAGGATTGCTTGAGGTCAGGAGTTTAAGACCAGCCTGAGCAAGAGTGAGACCTCATATCTACAAAAATAATAGAAAAATTAGCCAGAAATGGTAGCATGTACCTATACCTACTTAGGAAGCTAATGCAAGCAGATCACTTAAGCCCAGGAGTTTGAGGTTGCAGTGAGCTATGGTGATGCTACTACTCTCTAATCAGTATGACAGAGTGAGACCCTCTCTCCAAAAAAAAAAAAAAAGGCTTACTTGAAATTATATATTATTGTGTATCATTTGTTTTTATGTTACATAAATATTTTTCAAAACAAAACAAAAACGGGGCTAGTTAACAGTGGTAATTAGTAATAATTAGTAGGACTCATAAGTGATATATATGAGACAATATAGTAATATTAATATTTTATAATTTTTTTTGGTACAGTGATTTATTTTAACTCTTTATCTCATATTTCAGTGTTATAAGTTTTGGTTATTCTTAAAACACATAATGATGTGAATTGTAGAAGGATAATGTAAATCCAAAAGGACTATAGACTATTCTAATATTTAATTAAAAATAATGACAATTATTTGTCTGATGATATAGTGTGTTATGATTTCTTATTATCTTTCCTTTTTCAATAACATTTCTCTGTAATATCTGGAGCTTTCATGATATCTTTCTTTTCTTTTATGTAGTGATAAAACTGAGTACAGTAAAACATATAATCCACTTTGACTTGCAGCTCTGTTCTTATCAAGCCCACATTGATTCTAACTGTAAGTCCGTTGTAAAAACGTCAAGCTAACTATGTTCTGAACAACAGCATCTGAACATGGAATACTTAGGATTTACTTACCAACAACAGCAGATTTTTAGAGTTGTAAAAAAATTAATTTCCAGATTTCAAAAAATATCCATCCACTTTGTACCTAGAGACTTGTTTTAGTAGACTAGCTGTTTCTCAGTGAGGTCATTTGCATCTATAAATTCATCATATAGGTTGTTGATATCTAAATTGTCCATGATTTACAAACACTCCTAAATGAATTGGCTGTCCTTATAAGTTAACCGTTTGTCTCACATAAAATGGTTTCAAGACATAGAGGTAATTTGAACTTTCAAAATCAAATTTGGCTTTGAAATAAGTGACAATTTTTTTAAAAAGAAGCTGAGAAAATCCTGTTTGACTCAGCTGGCCTTTTCTGATGACTTTTTTTGTTTTTCTTTGAATTCTGAAGCAGTTTTATTTTCCTAAAATTTGAGGGTTTTTTGTTTGTTGTTTTGTTTTTGTAGTATTAGTGTTTGTTTGCAACCAAAACATCGCATCAAGTAACTCAATACAGTCAGTTCATTCTTTTCTAGGCTCCATATGACCTCTTCAAAGATCATTAAGATTTTGGGGCAAAAGCATACATATTTCTGTTTTATTCTTATTCTCTCACCATCTTTATTCCCATTCTGAATGTGCTTTCAAATTAGAGAAGAACATTCCTCTCTCATACTTTGAAAACATAATTTTATGGCAAACCAACATTTTGATATAGTTTCTACAGCTGGGAAAACTGAGCCCTCTTGTAAGCACATGTTTAAGGATGATATCTCCTTCCATGTATATAAAGCCTGAATATCATCTGTGTTTCTGCATGTTTTCAGAAAACTCAAAAAGTGACCAAAAACTTTAATTATGAAAGCATCAAAATCACAAATAAGTATACCATGCCCTGTTTTAGCAGTG
The DNA here is from genome assembly GCF_040939455.1 of Microcebus murinus. Taxonomy (NCBI): domain Eukaryota; kingdom Metazoa; phylum Chordata; class Mammalia; order Primates; family Cheirogaleidae; genus Microcebus; species Microcebus murinus. The sequence goes on from NC_134110.1 coordinate 20,172,307, forward strand.
CTGTTTAAAAAGTATGCAAGACATTTAGAGGGTAATATCTTCTCATTTTCTTTGATAAGAAGTTCAAAGACTGAATGGAATTTACAAATTTACATTTGGACTATCTTCCAGACATGCATAGAAATGAGCAAGATCTTGTTAGGATTTGGATGAGATATCAATAATCTTTTGTTTTATATTTTCTGTGGTTTAATTAAAAGTTTCATAGAAACCCCTTAATTTCCCTCTCATGTCTAACCAAGAACATAAATTAAAGCTCCATTTTTCAAATCAAAATGCCTGTGAGGTGGGGTGCATTTTTTATTATCATTTGATGCATTGCTTGATATACTCTAGAAAATATGACTGATGGCAAAACCTGACAGAATCATCTGTGCACTGTAAAGGAACAATGCATCTATTATCAAAACTCCCATTTTCTTTGCCCAAAGGACATTTTAATTGCAACTTATAAGTGAGGGAATGTAACTTTACTCAAATTCAGAGAATAATCAAGAAAATAATATGATGGCACATGTTTGTTTTTGTGTATACCCAAGCTAATTCAGTGGCTTCTATGTTAAATTGAACATTGGTGTATTTTTAGAAGACTGAGAGAGAGAGAGAGAGAGAGAGAGAGAGAGAGAGAGAGAGAGAGAGAGAGAGGAGAGAGAAGTTTTCATCCATTTAGATGTCCATACTTACATCATTCCCAAATTGTGAGATTTAGTCACTGTACAGAGAGAAGATGATGTGTACAAATAAAGAGAAGACTGCCATGTACGAAAGGAAGAGATCCTATTCTCATTGCCCTCAGATGGAACCAATCCTGCTAACGCTTGGATCTAGGAACTCCAGCCTCCATAACTGTGAGGAAATAGATTTCTGTTGCTTAAAGCTCCCAGTCTGTGCTACTTTGTTATGGCAGCCCTAGCAAAGTAACATAGATTATATCACTTTCTCCACTATGCCCAATAACAAATTACTTTTCTGTGTATGGTGAAAAAGTCTCTGTTTTGTTTATTAACCTTTCAAATCTAGTTGTATTATGCCATTAAATGCCTTCATATGCCATTAAAATAACATAATAATTTAGTCTTCTTTGCCATGCTGGCCTAGGTATTGTAATTGTTCATATTTTCACTATATGAATTCATAGAAAACATGGTCATAACATTAATAAGGGGTTAAAAACTGAAATAACACTAAATTTATTCAAAGCAGAACAGTTAATCCACAAGTAATGTCAAAGATAGACAAATGCTTATGATTACAAAATGCTTCAATAGCATATTAAGGTCACATGAGTTGATGTGATGCAATAGATAATCCATTACTGTAAACTGCAAATAATGGTCACCCATATCAGTGGTTGGGGGAAAAAATGACAGTAACTATGAGAAACAGATAATACATGGTGCCTCCATTTGGCACTAAAATACATCTAGTCCCTGCTTTGGGGCTGCCATATGGGTTTTGTTGTTTTTTTTTCCCAATCTCCTTCACTCATAGCTAAAATGTAGACTTTTCACACTTCACAGAGGGGCTTCCTAGAAAGTGGGACTTTCAGTGCTAAAATCAAGACAATCCAAGGCAAACTAATGGGATTTTGATCAAAATTACATTAATCCTACAGATCAGTTTGATCCATTTATTATGCTGAGTCTTCTGGACTAGAAGTATGATATTTTTCTCCATTTATTTAGGTCATCTTTAACTTTTTTATCAATGTGGTATATAATTTTCAGCATACAGATCTTATGTATGTTTTGTTGGCTGTTTATAAGTACTGTTGAGCTATTGTAAATGGTAATGAGTTCTACATGTTAGCTTCCAATTTTTTCCAATTTTTATGCTAATATTAAATGTATATATAATTGATTTGTGGTGTTTATATTGTATCCTGTGACCTTGATAAACACATTTATGAATTCTGGAATTTTTAAAAATAGATTATTTGAAATTTTCTACATAGACAATCATGTCATCTGCAAATTAGGGCAGCTTTATTTCTTCATTTTCAATCTGTAAGCATTTTACTTCCTTTTCATGTGTTATTAAACTTGCTAGGACTTTCACTACCAAACTGAAAAGGAATGATAAGAGTGAACACCCTAGTCTACCCTTGTACCCAATCTTAGATGGAAGCATTCAGTCTTTCGCCATTCAACGTTAAACATTAAGCAATGTGAACTGTGATTTGTTTGCGTTTTTTTTTTAGATGTGCTTCACTAAGTTGGTGACTATAATCGTGTATATTTTCTTCTTAAAATTGTGGCTATGTGAATTGTGATGATTGATTTCTGAATATAGAAACAGGCTTGCATTTCTAAAATAAATAAAAAACTTGGTAGTGGTATATTAATACCTTTTACATATTGGTAAATTAAATTTTTGAATATATGCTGGGGTCTGTGAAGATACAATCTCCTGGGGAGATATCCACCTTCCCCATTCTCTGGGATACATCTGGGCCTGTCTTTCCCTCTCATTGTTTTCTTTCTCTGTCTTAAATTTTGACTTTTTGGCCATCCCTCTGATGAAATAGAGCCCTGTCAACTTCTTGTCACAAATGCAAATATGCATACATCAATCAGTCACTTTATCCTGTCTCATCCCTATGGTGGATGAATTCCCAACTCTATTTATGGTCAATAACTCTGCTTATGCTATGGATCTCACCTCATTCTCAGTGCTGGCATCTTTCCGTCAGCAATTCAAGTCATTTACACTGATATCCTGCTCAATTCTCAATTGACTGAAGTTTGCCTTCTGTTGACATCTATCTCATTGAAGTTGCTTTTCATAAAAGGAAAGTGACTCCTTTATTATTAATTTCACTGGACATTTGCCACTTATTTCATTACTTCACACCTCAACTAAATTTAACAATTGACCAATCTCTCCATCTCTTGGCAGCTCTAAAACCACATTTTCTAGAACTCATTTTATTCCTAATCTCTGTCTATAGTCTCTTGATATTATTTGACAGGTCTGTCTGTGCTTGTCTCTATATTTGTTCTCCTCTATGCTCTGTTCTGTATTGTTTTCCTCTATGATCTATCCTGTACCTCTTCCCTCTCATTCAGCAAGGTTTCTAAACTCATATGCCTTTAGGACAAAAAGTAACATAAATACCTGAGGATAGCTGGTGTTTAGTGTCTGAAGGTGACCAGAGCTGTGCATGTCATGCCTAAAGTGCTCAGGCAAACCACAGATTACCTTCTCAAAACCATGTTCTCTCCCTAAATAATATCATTCCCTCCTGTTCATGAGTTCATGAAAGTCTAATGTACAACTTCATTTCCTCTCCTGTGAATTTTTCCCCAATTAAATGGGCATCTCTGTTTGAATGTCCCACATTCATGTCAAATTTACATATCTAAAAATAAATGTATGGCACTACCACATAAATCTGTTCTTTCTTTGCTTTCAAACTCAATAAGTGTCAGACATTACTCAAGAAGTTGTGCATGCTGGAAACCTAGCCATAATCCTTGACTACTCCCTGTTCTTACTTCTAGACTTTCACCCATCATCCTTTTTTATTTTTTGTCAACTTAATATCCAAATATTTCTAATTTTTTTTCTATTAATCTCCAGCTTCATTACTCATTCCCTGGTTAAGGCCACCATTATCTCTCACCTGAGTTAATACTAAACATACAATATGCCTCTGAACCTAATCTCCTTTAATCCCCTCTCTAATCAACAATGATCCTACTAAATGCAAATGTCCTCCGCCCCAAATACTTATGATACCTCAACAGGATTTGACACCATTGGCCACTATCTCTGGCTCAAAATGTTAATACTTTGATTTCCATGATCCAACACTCTGCTGGCTCACTTTTCTTTCTCTAAACCACCTAATCATTTTAGTTACTTTGCCAGCTCTTCCTTCAATACTAGCCATGGGAATGTTTTGATTTCCCAAAGTATACTTCTCTGTACTCTTTGCACTTTCTTTTTTCCCCATTATTTATTTATTTGTTTGTTTGCTTGTTTCATTTTTTTTTATTTCAGAATATTATGGGGGTATGAACATTTTAGTTACATATATTGTCTTTGCATCACCCAAGCCAGAGCTACAAGCATGCATATCTCACAGACAGTGCATTCCACACCCATTAGTTATGAATTTACCCATCCCCTCCCCCAACCTCTCACCTGCCCGACACCTGATGAATATTACTTCCATATGTGCACATAAGTGTTGATAATTTAGTGCAAATTTGATGGTGAATACATGTGGTACTTGTTTTTCCATTCTTGTGATACTGCACTTTAAAAAATGGGCTCTAGCTTTATCCAGGATAACACAAGACGTTTTAGTTCATCATTGTTTTTTCATGGTTAAGTAGTAGTCCATCTTTACACTTTCTCTCTTGATAAATGCATTGCTTCAGTACAGGGCTATGATTCTCTCTCTTGAGCTAGATATCTTTATTAATTGTCTACCTCATATCTCTTTTAGGATATTTCATAAGGTACTCATACATAAACTGTTTCCAGTTTTCACCCAAAACCTGTACGTTCATCTCTCTTCCCCATTTCATTAAATCACTCACCATTCTCCCTATGCTCAATCCGTTACCTAACCACACTCCATTCCTCAACTAAGTCCAAAATATAACCCCCTCCATCTTCTCTACATCACCTTCATCTCTTTGTGGACTTGCACATTTGCCACCTTGACTCTCACCTTTCTTAACTCATTCTGAATATACTAAGTAGTGTAGTATAAATTAAAAACACAATGTCAATAAAATGAGTCCCAAACTCCTCAGTGATTGTCATTTACTTTTTCATTTTAGAGACAGATTGTCACTGTGCTGTTTCCCAGGTTAGAATGCAGTGGCATGATCATATCTCTCTGCAGCCTGGAAATCCTGGGCTTAAGAGATCCTCCTTCCTCAGCCTCCAGAGTAGTTAGGATTTCAGGCATGTAAAACAACGCCCAGCTATTTAAAAAGAAAAAAGTGTAGAGACGGGGTCTCACTATGTTGTCCAGTCTGGTCATGAACTTAAGCAATCTTCCCACCTTGGCCTCTATGGTCACTGGGATTACAGGCATGAGCCACCGCACATTTACTCTTTAAATGTCATTTGTCTGCCTACCATTGCCCTGACGTCCCCCTTTCTGTCCTAGTTCTGGGCCCTTCTCCCTTCCCCTGTTCTGAAAAGCTCACCAGTATTAGCATGATTTATTTAGCAAATAACAAAACTGACTTAAAAATAACAAGCCGAATTTTAAAAATAGTGTTGTGTGTGTGTGTGTGTGTGTGAGTGTATGTATATATTTTTTTTCTGAGATAACTGAAAACACCAAAGTGGTACGTCTATTCTCAGTGATTGCCACAGTATGAGGTATGAATGCAGTTCTGATCTCCACGATCTGATTGCCCAGAACTGCCTTAAGTTCCCATGCTTTACCTAAGCCCTGCAGTAAGGAGATGGAATCACACTGTCTGTCATAACCTAATCAGGGTCCACCCATGGTACTCACACAATGGGAGATAAGAAATACATTTTTGGAGATGTATACCCTTTAGGGATGATTTGAGCTGCACAGAACAAACAAACAAACAAAAAAACCCCACAAGACAATAGCTTAAAGAAATAGGGCTTTATTCTACATGCCATGAAATGCAGAAATAAATAGGTGACTATTGGTATTTTTTCAGTGGTTTGCAGATGTCAGGCTCAGCCTTCATGTGATTCTTTTGACTCTTTTTGCACTTGTCATATAAGAGGTGCAGTAGCTTCTGATATTCCTTATACATTACCAAAAAGAGAAAAAGGATGCAGCAAGCAAAAGAACCAATACACTTCTCCTTACATCTCTCACCTGAAACATAGCCGAAAGACCAAGAAATTACATATTTAACTCGTGCAGCTTTAACTATGGAGACAGATAAGAAAAGAGTACTAGGTGTTGCATGCTAGTCAGCCCATTTACAATGCTGTTTTTGGCAACCGTAAAATCCAGTTAATTAACTCTGGATCTTCACATGTGCTGCTTATTTTTTTTCCTGCCTAGAAACATTTTCCTTCTGATCTTTGCTGGCTGTCTTAATAATCCTTCAAATATCAGCTTAAATTTTACCTTTTCACAAAATTATTTCCTGGGCAAGTTAGTCATATAATTGAAGTTCAAAAAATCTCTATGAAATAAATATGTAAACAAATGAATTCATAAAGGCAACAGAGATCTGTAAGACTTTTAAAAATATCAAATTAGTGAGCTAATAAGGAGGCAGATGAAACTCTTCAGGTATGGCAAAATATGTAGAATAGTTAATGTCTGCAAATGTCTTTGTTTCAGTAGATGAAACAAAGAATAATGAGACAAATCGAAAGGTACAGAAGGAGGCTTTAGACCCCAACTAGAAAGTAGATAAAAACAAAACAAAAAAATAACACAGCTGATTATTCAAAAGAAGACTATCCTTTAGCAAGTAACCTTCTAAATCTGTTGGTCCTTCATATGATTAAAATTAGCCCTCTTGTCATATCTTTGAGGAAATTGATTCTATGTTCAGCATGATTTTTCCCGCTCTATCTGATATTGTACCCTCTAGCCAATTCTGATCTTTTTTCATTTCCTGTCTCCTTTTTATTCTATTTTGAGAAACTTGTTTTATAGTCTCCCATGCTTCTATGTGTGGTCACATAGCATTTTCCATGACACAAAGAAAACCTCCTCCTAACTTTTTACCCTTACCCACACCACTTTGACAGCATTAATTATTTCTCATCCCATGGATGCCAATTTATGCATCACTTCTATAGGAAAGTCTGAGCTGTGTGCACCTGTTTGTGCCTCTTTAGGCCCCATACCTCTCCTAGGATGGCACTCACCGCGCTGAAGTGCAATTCTTTTTATTCACCTGCTTCTTTCAATGTGGTGAATGCTCTCTGAGCACAGGACAATGTCTATTCTGTCCACTCTTGCATCCCTAATTCCTAGCCCTACATCTGCAACATATTAGGCACTCACTATGCATTCTGAATGACTGCTTAATATAGCATGTAATAATATATACACCATAGTGGGGTAAAATAATGGCAATTTCAATTTACTCTTGCTAGTACAAGATATTTACTTTTATTATGGCTTTGATATATATACAAAGTATATATAAAATATATACAAAATATCTTGATTTAATAAGCGAGGTGGATTTTTTTTTTTCATTTTCTCACTTGATATTTGTGTTTACTTTGGAGCACTTGCCTGTCTGTGTCTTTGGAGTATTTACGGAGTAAGAAGTTGTTTATTTTTACTATTTATTCTTTTAAAAAAAACTGCTAGATATTGGCTCATTTTGCTGCAGTGTTTGAAGAAATGACTCTTGAAAAATTTATTTTACTTCCACTATTTTATGCATTCTGTTTTTCTTTCACTAGTTTCATCTTATCTATATTTCCTCTCCTTTATATTAGTTGATTATTGTTGGCTGTGTTTGGTTTTGTTTTTATTTATCAAGGGGTAGGTCTTTTGTAATATTTTTGGTTTTTTTTTTTTTTTTTTTTTTTTTTTTTTTTTTTTTTTTTTTTTTTTGAGACAGAGTCTCGCTTTGTTTTCCAGGCTAGAGTGAGTGCCGTGGCGTCAGCCTAGCTCACAGCAACCTCAAACTCCTGGGCTCAAGCGATCCTCCTGCCTCAGCCTCCCGAGTAGCTGGGACTACAGGCATGCACCACCATGCCCGGCTAATTTTTTTATATATATATCAGTTGGCCAATTAATTTCTTTCTATTTATAGTAGAGACGGGGTCTCGCTCTTGCTCAGGCTGGTTTTGAACTCCTGACCTTGAGCAATCCACCCGCCTCGGCCTCCCAAGAGCTAGGATTACAGGCGTGAGCCACAGCGCCCGGCCTATTTTTGGTTTTTTAACTCATAAAACAAATGCTGATCAGGCACATCCATATGCCTGTCCCTAAGTAGAGCACCAAATGAGCACGTTAGAGATAGTTCTTACCCGTCAGTATCTACCAAATCAAGAAGAGAAAGACAAAATGCACTTATTTATAAACAGTCCATATATTTTAGGTGAGTTTAAAATATGGCTATGCTCTGAGAGCCAAGAGAGGCTTATTATCCTGGGAAATGGTGTTCATGAGTTGATTAGTTAAGACTCAGGTAGAGGAGAACATAGATACCTTTTCAAGCATATGGGATACTAAACTGTGTAAGACGTTCATTTAAAACATTTCATTTCTAGGCCAGGAGTGGTGGCTCACGCCTGTAATCCTAGAACTTTGGGAGGCTGAGGTGGGTGAATTGCTCAAGGTCAGGAGTTCGAAACCAGGCTGAGCAAGAGCAAGACCCCGTCTCTACTATAAATAGAAAGAAATTAATTGGCCAACTAATATATATAGAAAAAATTAGCTGGGCATGGTCGTGCATGCCTGTAGTCCCAGCTACTCGGGAGGCTGAGGCAGAAGGATTGCTTGAGCCCAGGAGTTTGAGGTTGCTGTGAGCTAGGCTGATGCCACAGCACTCGCTCTAGCCTGGGCAACAAAGCGAGACTCTGTCTCAATAAATAAATAAATAAAATAAAATAAACATTTCATTTCTATTTAATGATGATACTGCTTAAAGTTATCTATTTACTCTGAGGACAGCATACACTAGGTGTCATTATATTTTACATAAAACTTATAAAGGTCATTTTTGCCCTACTTTACTTTAATAAAATGAATTTAATTAAACTAAAATATGTGTGCAGGTGTTTGTAAAGAAATGAGGTTCCCGTTGGCAGGTAAAAGGTCACATATTATGAGGAATTAGGAAAACCTCTCCAGCCACAGCCATCTGGCCTTTATTTACCACACTGTAATTCTGGATTGAAGCACTGAGGATCTACTAACCCCTTCCTGAATAACCTATCCCAGTACCTTACAGGTGAACATTTTGGAAAATATTTGAAAAATTCCAGCCTTTCAATTTGGAACGAGCATGAAAATCTAAGAAAACTGTGGAGTGCTCCATCCCCATTCCCCAAGCTGCTGCCTCTTCAGGACCAGATATCATGAATTAAACTCATTCCACATCTGGGACGCCTCTTCTTCTAGGTCTGGCTGCATAGGAGCTGAGCAGCCCTGCTCCTGTGTCTTGCTGGGGTTGGTTCCTCCTTTCTTAAACTCCCATTCTCCTGCAAAGATTTGGTCCCCTATGGCATGCTGAGGTGCCTGCTTTGGAAAGGGTAGTTCTCCTTGCCCCTCGCGACAGACAGGACAAACAAAAGGAGTTAAGTGGGGGCGTGAGAGAACTGTCTGCTTGGCAATTTCTTGAGTGTAAGATGTGTATAGGGGTTAGGGTTACTGCAAGGAGTTAATCCAGCAATGCGGAAAGTTAAATATTAGAGCATTATAGAAAATTATCTGCACAATGTAGAACAACAGTCAGGGTCCTGCTTCAGAAATTCTGAAGGGACATTCTGGATCGCCCCATAAATTTAAAAGGAAATATGGTTGATTTGTTTTGATTCTGGAGAAATTGTTTGGATGGATTGGTGGAAAGTAAGATTTCTGAACAATTCTAACATTTCTTAACAGGTGGAACACTCACATTGGCTCTGGGTAAGAAGTGACATCAAAACCAGGTCACCCCTGTCTGGGTTATTGCAGAAATGTCCCTATTCTCCCTTCCCCATCCCCCTTGAAAGACTTCACAGGAATTGTACTCAACTGGGGATGGACTTCATCTCAGCATGCCACTTGGGCTTCGTGAGCATTTTCAGCACCTGCACCCACCTGTTAGTAATGCCACTAAAGTCTTGGAAAGTCCAGGTCTCAATCCAAATTATACTTTCTTCTCCCAAATATAAGTTCTAGTTTACTTCTTTTGGGAGCGATGTGACTCCTGTATAACCCTCATTATCTATCTTTCCCAGAAAATGTTCTGGCTTTGGCCAAATGCTGTTTTCTAATCTTCTGGAGTTTAAAGGATTTCTGGTCTTATTGAAGTCCCCTTCCACTCCCCCCCCTCCCCCTCGCAGGACTAAAAGCTTCATAGTAAGATTTTTCTCCAGTTTTTGCCCCTCACCCTACCCTCACCCCACTCCACCCTCTGAGAGATTACCTAGTAGCCCACTGTAACTTGAGGATTGCTGGGCCATAGGTGCCCCTTGGGCAACATCCCTACCCCAACCCCTCCTTCCCCTGCTAGGTGTCATGTGTGTTACCCCTGCACCTTTTGCCAGAGAAGACATCTCCAACCTTCAGGAAAGATTACGTTTCAAATCTTGGCTTCACCACTAAGAGGGACTATGACTTTGTTAATTAATCTCTCTAAAATTAAGTTTCTTAATTTGTACAACCACAAAAGTACTGCTTTCTCCAAAAGATTGTTAGAATTAGAAAAATAAAATCCCTAGCCTCTGTGTGTGTGTGGCACTTGGGGATGGGGAGCTAAAAGAACAGACTCTAACAAGAAATTTCTAAAAAAATAAACTAAAACCCAGGAAGCTGGGGGTAGGGGGGGTAGTTGTAGGCAGTGGAGACAAACGTGGGCTCTGGATTTCTTCTGAGTTCAAACCCTAGCTCTTTCTCTTATTAAGTTTATGATCTATCGAAAGTTCACTATTTACTTTATTCCCTTGTTTTCTCCATGATGCAGAAGTAGTAAGTGCCTGCCTGACAAGATTGTTGAGGATGAAATAAAAGGGAAGAATGGATGAAAAGTGCTTAGTCAATATATCACTCTTTCAGTGATAGTATTCAAGATACCTATTAATTCTGATAAAATGTCAAAAATGAAGGGAAGGAAATTACTCTAAATATTATTGTTATTTCCATGTGATATGATTATGAGCAATCTTATTTTTTGTTTTTATACTTTTCTAAGTTTGTTAGCTTTGGAAATGAATATGAGTTACATTTAAAAAAATAAAATTATAAACTTCACACATATACGAGTAATCATGAGTAGTGATTTCCCACCCTATTAGGTGAAATAATTATATTTGTACCTTTTGTAAAATGAAGAATCTTTAGTCTTGTTCCCAACCAAACCACTTTGTTAAAATGATAAAGTACACTTAACCAAAAATGATTGTATCACAAGAATCTTTAATGTTTACAATAAACTTTACTCATGGTGGGGTGTATGTATGTTTAGCAAAGTGTGCCAAATGCCCACATTGAGACCAGTTCAGTTCAAATCAGTTCACTCCACACAGATGTTTCCTGTGCCCAGCAAGGTCAGAAAAACAGGGGCCTTGACTTTTATCTTGGTTTAGGCCAGCTTTGCTGGTGAGTTCTTCCAAACTCTCCAGGAGCAGTCAATCCCCATACACATCAACCGTCCCATATAAAAGAATAAGATGGACATTTTCTCAATGTATTTCATCAGTTTAGCACGTCTCTGGTACAAAAAGCCAAGAAAGGTAGCACAAAAGCAAAAGCACCAACAGAGCTTACTTATAAACAAACATGCATAAATCCTAAACACTACTCAATAGTACTCAAATGAATACAGCATTGCATTAAAAGGTATAAAAGCACTGTACTGAAAACTTAAAAGTTACACGTGAATACTGCACTGTAAATCCTGAATACTCTAACGACCCACCCCCACCCTTCCACAGCCCTGGTGAGGGTCAGAAACCATTAATCTGCCTCCAGACCTTGCTAGTCCTCAGAGACACTGCTACGGGGGCAGTAGGCACCAGGATTAGCCTCCCGCAGAGCTCTGGCCTCCTCCAGAGCTTCTCTGTAACGGGAAGGCCAGGCCTGGGGGTCTTTCTTAAAGACCCTGGCCAGGAACTCCATGATTTGCATCTTGGTGATTTCACGGCTGGCTCTGGAGCCCCAGAAGAACTCGTACTCAGGAGGCTCAACGTAGGGGACGCGCTGGTACTTCAGGTAATTCTGCTGGACGAACTCCTCGGTGATGAGCTTTCTCACATCTCCGAAGGTGGAGTGCTTCTTCCAGGGCCGCAGCCCCAGGATGCGCAGCACGTTCCAAACGGCGCTCTCTCTGGCACCGCGGCCCTTCACGTAGATGAGGCTCAGGATCATGAGCAGGAGGCCTGTCATGGGCATGCGGTTGCTCAGCGCCACCCTGTCCAGCTCCTCGGGATCCAGCGCTTTGACCAGCGCAAACTCCAACGTGTGCAGGCTGGTCAGCCTCAGGTGCAGCCCAAACACTCGGGCGAGAATGAGGCTGGTGCGCCTGAGGATGCTTCGGCACCATTTCTTGTAGTTGCCGATGACATCCTTCACCATGTCTGGAAACCAGATGATCATCTTCTTCTGGTCTTTGACCAGCACGTACCACATGAGCTCGTGCGCCTTCTGCACCAGCTGGGCCGGGGCGGGCGGCACTGGGCAGAGCTGGGCCGCGCTCGGGGACTGGTGGGCGCGGCCCTGCTCCTCAGCCTGCTGCAGGGCCTTCGGGTCACCCTCCTCGCTTGGGGCCTGGGGCGGCGGCACGGCCTGAGGGGCGGCCGTCGGGCCTAGAGCAGGGCTCTGTGGCTCTGCGAGGTTCTCGGCCGGAGAGGCGGGCGGAGGGACCTCCACTGGAACCCCTGGGCTGTCATGCATCTCGGAGTTGGTGGCCTCACCTGCAAAGTTGAGGCCACTCAGATCCTTACTTTGCTCCGACATGTCTGCGCTGTCTGACACCCGTAGGGCCTCTCGGTCCCGGAGCTCTTCGAGCCTGCACTCCCTCCACGGACTCCTGGAGAGGAAGTGCGCGTTGCTGAGCGCGGCGCCTTCCGCAGCAGCGGGCGGGGCGGGGCAGCAGAGTAGACGGGACACTGCGCCTGCGCGTCCGCAGCCCTAGTCCTGGCAGCCGGGGCGGGCGGGGCCCTGCGGGGCGCCCGTCGGGGCGGGTCTGTAGACAGGCCTCCCTTGGGACAGCAAGAATGCCCCTCAGGTTTCCTGTTTGGGCTAAGGAAGTCATGGGCGGGAGAGGAGGGAGATGGATGGCCACTGGAGAAGGAGCAAGTTTGAGGGGAAGGGTGGTAACTTAGTTTCTGAGATGCTGAATTCAAGTTTCTTAGGAAATGTTAACTTGGGTATATCCAGAATTAAATAGAAGAGTCCCAGAGGAAGGACTAGGTGAGTGTGTCAACTTGAGTTTTATACCTATGAATGAGAGGGACGGTCGGATTGTCCAGGAAAATATGCGTACTGTAAAGAGAATGTCTGAGATTGGAACCCTGAGAAATACCAATAAAAACCGACTTGAATCCCTCCCTACCAAATGAGAGGGGATATAAGGAGAAATGTGGAATATAGTTTATGTTATTCCCTATCAATCCATGAGAAATCTGAACTTTTTTGGAGGTAACATTTATAACATCATTAGTGTTTTAATGCCCCCAGGTTTCAGTTTTCTACTTCCCTTGAGTCACTTTGATTCCATTTCAATTCTTCCATTAATATTCCACAATACAAAGATTGCCATATTTATCGGCATACACTTATATGATAGTCTTTTCCCCTATTTGCCCTGTTCCCTCATTCCCCTGATTACTGCTGCTACCTCCACTCTGTGTTCATGTGGAAACTTATCTTCTCATAGGATCCCCTCAGGCAGCAACTGGCTCCTCCTGTTGGGATTCACACCTAAATCATTCCTGATTTTTTTTTAACATAGGTCACATAGATCATATCTGGCAGCCTATCTCAGGTGACCAAAAGGTATGAAATACAACATACTGGTGCCCTTGTTTTCCAAGTATAGAAAACTGATCCACTATGAGCAAAGGCAAAGCTGGCACTCTTAGAGGCCATCCATGAAAATAAGGGGTCATTCTATTTTTTGTTTTTTGAGGCATCTCTGTGCTCTTCTCCATAATGGTTGCACTAATTTACATTCCTGCCAACAGTGTATAAGGGTTCTCCTTTCTCCACATCCTCACCAGCATTCATTATTTTCTATTTGTTTGATTAAAAAAAAAACATTTTAACTGGGATGATATGATATCTCATTGTAGTTTTGATTTACATTTCTCTGATGACTAATAATGTTGAACATTTTTCCATATATCTGTTCCAGGAATCCCATTGCTGGGTATATATCCAAAGTGGGGGGAGCAGATTTTAGTATATAAAAAAAAATCTGCACTCCCATGTTTATTGCAGCACTGTTCATAATAGCCAAGATATGGAATCAACCCAAATATCCATCAGTGGATGAATGGATAAAGAAATGTTGATACATATACAATGAAATATTATATGGCCACAAAAAAGAATGAAATCCTACCATTTGCAACAACATGGGTGGAAGTGGAGTGCATTATGTTACGTGAAATAAGCCAAGTACACAAAGACAGATCTTGTTGGTCTTGCTTACATATGGGAGCTAAATATTAAAACAATTGATCTCATGGAGCCAGAGAGTAGAATGACAGTTAACAGAGTCTGGGAAGAGTAGCAGGGAGAGGGGGATAAAATGGATATAATTAATGGGTGCAAAAATATAGTTAAATAGATAGAATGAACAACATTTGATAGCACAACAAAGTGACTATAATAAACAATGCATTGGATTATACTTTAAATAACTAAAAGAGTGGAATTGGATCGTTCCTTACACAAAGAAATGTTAAACGCATGAGGTTGTGGATACCCCAATTAATTAATTCACATTGTATGCATGTATCAAAACATCATATGTACCCTATAAAGATATACAACTACTATGTACCCATAATAATTAAAAATAATAAAATAATAAAAAGTTTAAAAGGGGTCTTTGTTGGAGCCTCTGGAACCATGGATCCTGAGTCTGAGCAGCATCCCTGCTCCAAGTTGATGTGGCCCTTCAGCTGTTCCTGGTAAATATGCGGTCTTGAATCTGATCATTGTCACTTGAAACCCAAAGCATATTTGAAATATTGTCTTGACATTTCTAGAGTCTCTACTTTATTTGTTTACACATCATTTCTCATTTCTCACTTTATTTTTCCTCAAGTAGGTTACTTTTGAAGAGTGTTCTGTGCTTTTCTTTCTCTTTTGGTTTGCACATACATGTCACCTTTAGCAGGATCATTTCCACACCAATACCTCCAACAGGACTCCTTAGCTGCCAACGTCACCAGGATAAATCCTAGATATCATTCAGATCTGTCTTAGCTGGAATTATTTTCTTTCCTCCTCCTCCCTCCCCCCTTCTCTTTTCCCCTCCTTTTCCTCCTTCTCCCTCCCTCTCCTCCTCTTCCTCCTCTCTGAACATCTGCTCCTTCTCCTCGTTCTTCCTTTACTTCTCATTCTATCCTTCTTTGATTTATGGAACTGTGACAATTTTATTCATTATTTTTGACAATTTCCCATGAACGGATTTATTGTCCCCATCCTTTTTTTTATCTTTTTATTTTAATTTTTTGAAACAGAGTTTCACTGTCTTACCTGGGCTAGAGTAAAGTGGCATCAACATAGCTCAGTGAGAACACTAACTCCTGGGCTCAAGTGATCCTCCTGCCTCAGCCTCCAGAGTAGCTGGGACTACAGTTATGCAAGGCCATGCCTGGCTAATTTTTTCTATTTTTTGTACAGATAGGGTCTCACTCTGGCTCAAGCTGGTCTTGAACTCCTGGCCTCAAGCAATCCTCCAGCCTTGGCCTCCCAAAGTGCTAGGATTATAGCCATCAGCCTTCACATCCAGTCCCCATGCTTTTTAAATATAACTCTCACTTCTTGCATTTTTATCTCTATCAATTTTCTTCTTTCATTGCTTGGATATTTATTATTTTCTAATTATTTAAAAGAAATATTTAGTTTGTTTAATGACTTTTTATTAATGAAAATGTTTGAACCTGTCATTTAAGTCTCAGCTCAGTTATGGGCTATGATTTTTGACATAGCGATGTCACTGGCATTACATACTCACATTTAACACATTTAGATTTAATGGATTCATGAAACGAAAGCACAAGCTTGAGACACAACAATAATAAAAATTGGCTTCTGATGATGTGGAGTACCAGAGCTCTTTCCAGAGAGCTTATTGTACTTCAGTTACTGTCCAGGATACACTGGATAATTAAGTTCCTACATGGGTCTTACTCTGGTGGAGTTTCCAGCACCATGTAGACTGTGCACACCACCTCTACTGAAGTGTAGATCATACTACACTTCTGACAGAAGAGTTGTTTAATACCGTACCCATTCCTGTAGATTAGGACCACACTGATAGATTACACTTGGAGGGCTTAAAGCCTGGGCATTGATGCTCAAGTTTGAAACTAATCACAGTGTAGACCTTGGTGCAGCTCACCCTTGCAGCCCAACTATAAACTGCTAAAGTGATGTCATCTTCTTCCTATGGAATGTTCTGCTTGAGCAGCTCAATTCCTACTAGGAAGAAAATTAATGGTAGGTGGACTTGTGTGGGGTGGTGGGACAAAATAAAGCTTGGGATAGCCTTTAAGTAAGAAAAACACCTGCACATTTGCCGTAGGAGGGGTCAGTAGCTGACTGCTACCTATGAGGTGCCTACCCATAAACCAGAGATGCAGACATTCAGAATGATAAGGAAAAGTTCTCATGACACTATGGGAAAGAAGAGGAAGCCAGAATTTATGAAGCATCCACAACTGCTTTAACTCAAGGGACAAAATTTGGGGCTGGAGTTCCAATAATGTCCTCAGAGTACTGGAGGTAAATTAGGCTTGCTGGGTATCTCCAGAGTGGGCCATAGTTGATATGGGTAATAAATTCTCTCAGGACCGGCAGCTTAGGAGTGAAAGTGTGGAGCTTACCAAAATAATTCCTGGTTACTCATTAAATCAAGATTCTGTAAATAGAAGTCCTGTGGATGTAGAAAGCAAATGGAGAAGTTATAACTTAAAATATTCTGGAGAAGTTTTGCTGGTGGGTTACTTAAAACTCTGTAATGTGGAACAGATTACACAGCTGTGGAATAGGCTGTTCTTGGCAGAATCAGGAAGAGGAGGAGAGGCCAGTCCAGGCATTGGTTTCCATAGCGAACAGAAGAAGGGGGGTCGCCCCAGAGCCTCCAGTGGACAGTACGCATGCTCACAGTGCAGGGCCCCAGAGGCCCTGGATGAAATGTGAATCCTTCTGGCTCTTTCCTGTCCACATAGGCAGCAACCTCCACCTTGGAGCCCCCAAACAGGCCCCAAATGCCTTTCAGGCCAAGGAACTGAAACTGAATTCAGTTTAATGTGTTCAGCAAATATTATTGAGCAACGTCTTCCATGTGCCTGAAAGATTTGCATTTTATAAAAGTAGCTCAGTCTAAGGGAGAAAATCATGGCATTGGAACTATTTGGCAGCCAGACACCTTTTTGTTAGAAAAGAATAAGAAGTGAGGAAAGGCAGTGCTGCTGCCCCTGCTGCCCTCAGTTGGGAGGGTGTCCGGGAGGGAACTCTCCCCTAGCTCCTCATCCTGTTCAGCCTCCCTAGGGAGACACTGCTCAGGCTTATCCTTCCGAGACCTACCACAGTTACTAAACTAGAGGACTTCTAGTCCTGCCCAGTCCTACAAAGCATTGACACCATTCAGGATGAGAGGGCCCAGGATATCTTTCAAAAGATCACCTAAGCCGGGCGCGGTGGCTCACGCCTGTAATCCTAGCACTCTGGGAGGCTGAGGCGGGCGGATTGCTCGAGGTCAGGAGTTCGAAACCAGCCTGAGCAAGAGCGAGTCCCCGTCTCTACTATAAATAGAAAGAAATTAATTGGCCAACTAATATATATATAAAATTAGCCGGGCATGGTGGTGCATGCCTGTAGTCCCAGCTACTCAGGAGGCTGAGGCAGAAGGATTGCTTGAGCCCAGGAGTTTGAGGTTGCTGTGAGCTAGGCTGACGCCACGGCACTCACTCTAGCCTGGGCAACAAAGCGAGACTCTGTCTCAAAAAAAAAAAAAAAAAAAAAAAAGATCACCTAGATACAGAGTTAAGGCTGGAGTTGGGGGCAGGTGAAGAAGCAGAGGCAGGAAGCCCAGGAGGGATCCCTTCACAGGAACCCGTGTGAGAAAGGGTGATGACTTACATTTCATATTCGTGTGCCAATTATTTATTAACACTATGTTTCAGGCATTGAGCCTGGGGATATAATAAGAGACAGGGTCTCTGTAATCTATGGTATGGGGAAGTGGCAGAGAAAAAGAGCCTTAAAGAAGAAAACAAATGAGTAATCAGATAATCGAATGTCGTGATGCATATTGTGAAGGAACCATGACATTGTCACAGAGAATGGGAACAAGGGAGCTGACATTCAATAGGAATGCCAGGTAAATAAAAATGAAAAAATGTAAATAATAATGAAAAGCAAGGGGAGGCTGACTACTAGGGACAATCAGGATTCTGTCTTGGGTGGCTGGATTGAGCAGTGTGGTGTAGCTAGGAGTTCAGGTGGCATTTCCTGAAACTATGTGGAGAGAGGGACTAAAAGCTCCTGGGAAGAGGGAGTAGACATGCCCAGCAGACATCTGGGTGGACAGGTCTCAGCAAAGAGGTCTGGGCTGGAACGAGAAGTTTGGGAGGTAAAAAAGGTAAATCACATCACTGTGAGAGTATCTAGATCAGAGTTATTGAAAGAGACTCATTCTGGCACGAGAGTGGGCTAACTTTTCATTGTGAGAGTGTAGCACACAGCACAGAAGCTGTTTCCCTTAAACACAAACATACCCATATGCATACACATTCACAAACACCCTCCAGACCTGGGAAAACCAAAGAGAGAGTGGGAAAAGGAAAACAAAAAAAAAATGACACCTTTTCCACATGACACCAAAAATCCTTTTATGGGTAGCATGGTCTCCAGTTGAGAACCACTGAAAAAAAAAAAAAAAAAACAAGAGAAAAGACAGGCACAGCAACAGGCCCACATATTTTAAGCTTCTTTAAAGACTATCATATGATCTTCCTTATTGGATCTATTTCTGGGCCATATTAAAATAGATTGCCTCATCTTAAACAATCTTCTCTAAGATAAATTCTATTCAAGCAGACTTTGAGTTCAAGATTGTGGTGTATTATTCCTGTTACATATTACCAGATTTAATTTGCCAATATTTTGTTGAAAGTTCTTATGTATATGCTCATCAGGGATATTTGTTTGTAGTTTTCTCTTTTTGTAATATCTGCATCTGGTTTTGATATCAATATATTATAAGCTCATAAAACTACTATTCTTTCCTTCTCTTCAGTTTATGGAAGAAATTGTGTAGAATTTGTTTTATTTCTTCTTTAAATATTTGATAGAATTTGTCAGTGAAATCATTAGTTCCTGGAGATTTCTTTTTCAGATGGATTGTAACTATGAATTCAATTTTTAAAAATGTTGTAAGCCTATTCAGATTACCTTTTCATGATGGGTGGTTTTGGGTACTTTATGGTTTTTAGGGGTTGGTCCAATTCATTTGTCAAATTTATGTGTGTAGTGGTGTTTGTCATAATTTATATTACACTTTTTCTTCAATTATCAATTTATCTGCTAAGCTCAGTCTTGGTTTGGTCATCTATATTGAGAAAACAAACTCTCTCTCTCTCTCTCTCTCTCTCTCTCTCTCTCTCTCTCTCTCTCTCTCACACACACACACACACACACACACACACACACACACACACACACATATAGTACCCATGCCATAGTTACTTTTCCAGAGAGCCCTGAGTCCTCCAGTCCTCCAGATACTCCTGAGACAGATGAAAACTCTCTGTCTGTCCCTTCTCAAGTGTTTTGAAAGTCTCTTTGTCCAACCATCTCTAAAAGTTGAGGTTTCTTTCATGCTTGGGCGAGGCAAAGATATAAAATGTAACCAAAATGTTTGTACCCTCACAATATCCTGAAATAAAAACAAAAAAATAATTGAGTTTTCTTGAGGTCTTGTCTCATGTCTTTTGCTCTTATCATTCTATGTTCTGATCAATGCCATCTCCCAGACCTTGAATTGTCTATACACCAGAGAGTCCTACATTTATTTTTCTAGATTAAAATGTATGTTTTATGATCTATAACTGGATATCCCATGTGTAAAGACGTCATAACATTATGCATAAAATGACAGAAGTTTATTCTTTCATAGATATGGCAACCTGAAGTGTGAAATCAAGTTGTTGCTATGGTCATGCTCCCACCAAAGTCTTTGAAGAAGAATCCCTCCTTGCCTCTACTATCTTCCAGTGGCTTCCAGCCTTCCTTGGCTTGAGGCAAAACAACTCTAATCTTCAACATCTTCACATGGGTCTTCATGTGGCTGTGTCCCCCAAGTGTCTCTGTTTCTCTGATTTCCCTCTTTCTCCTACAAAGACACCAGTGATTAGATTTATGGTTTCCCTAAATCCAGGATGATCTCATTTTTGAGATCCTTAATTATATCTGCAACAATACTATATATATATATATTTTTTTTTTTTCTGCATGAAGTAACATTCGCATGTTCTAGAGATTAGGGCATGGGTATCATTTTTTAGGGGGGTGCTGTTTTTACCCTATGACAGGACCCAATAATGTGTAAAACAAATTTAGAATCCAGATATTTTATTAATTTGAGAAGAAGAGAATAACCTAGGTGCTTGAAAAAAAGTATTTGAGAAAAATAGCAAAATTCTTTCCCTCCAGAAACTCATGGAGGGAGAGATTAATAAAAAAGTATTTAAAAATGGCATAAGGTATCCTGAAATTTATCAGTAACCATGGATACTTTCACATTAAGAGACAATGAATCTGGAAAAGGCTCTAGATAAAGTACAAGTCCGGCATTTCTCGTAACTCCTAAGTGTCTGGTATGGTACAATCACATTGACCCACAATAGCTGCTCTCAAGAGGCAGGGAGATTCACTATCTCAATATCATTAGGTAGAGCTGGTTATCTTATTGAGTCTCATGGAAAGTAGCCACAAATCCGGCTTATCCACTGATAAATTATGATCATACATTCAGGTACCAGCTTTTATAAGTATAATAATTCAGTTTATGAATATGGGACCCCATCATCCTCGTGTTGATCAGAATCCTTAGCTGCTTCTACCTGCTCACATTGTCAAAGATTAATTTTTATAATTACATAAGATTACATAAAATATTTTGATAATCATGGCATTATATGGGCCCCCTTCTTATTATTATGTAAAACAGGGAGATAAATGAGTCCCATTCTGATTTAGGCTTCTTGTATTGCTTCTACTCTGTTGAATTGCAGTACAATGGGTACTTTAATTCTGGCAGTAATTACCCAGCATTGGCAAAAATCCTATAAGTTGAAGGGTATGGTCCCCAACAAGATTGTTCTTATTTCTGATGACAGCTGCACTTCAGAGGTTCTTAGGAAACCCACACCTCTGACTGAATAGCTATACATGTGGTGTTTCCCATGACGCTGTTATGTTCAATAATTTGCTAGAATGACTAACAGAACTCATTAAAAGAGCTGTACTTGTGATTACATTTTTCTTTTAAAGGAAATACACAGGATTAGGTCTGGGAGGGAGAACAGAGTTTTTATGATCTCTCCCTGTGAGACTGGGGCATGTCACTCTCCAGGGACATTCATTTGTTCATGAACCATGAAGCACCACTGAGCCACATTGTTCAGTGTCTTTATTGGGATTTCATGTGTAGGATGATTACTTAAATCACTGGCTATGTGATTGCACTCAACCTCCAGGCCCTTTTCCCTCCCTGGAGGTGAAGCAGCTGAATGTCCCAACTCTCTAATCATGTAATTGGTCTTCCTGGTGATTAGCCCCCATTCTTATCTAATGGTGCATCATGAGTCACTTCGTCAGTACAACAAAGATACTCCTATCACTCAAGAAATTCTAAGAAATTTTGAAGTTACATTCAGGAAACTGGGACAAACACCAGGCAAATTCTTAATTACACCACAGCCTTTGATAAAGCAACTTGAATTCATTCTACCCCCTTCTTCACACTCTAACTTTATGTATTTGATGTCTGCTACAACCTTCTTTGGAATGAAATCTCTACCCTATAAGGAAAGTTGTAAAGAGGCTTTACCATTCATAGAAGACAGGGGTCTACAACCATAGCTCTTAATTTAGGGCCTGGGAAGCTTGCTCACTCATCATGGTACAGGGATGTAAATAGGCATACACACTGTTTAATATGAGCCTTTGAAAACTTTGGCTTTCCTCTATCTTGATTTTTTTTCAACACTCTCTCTTCCCACAGGTGAAACTCCATAGCTTATTTTTAACACTTTTATTGAGGTATATAACTGATATATAATATACTGCAAGTGTTTAAAGTGTATAACTTGACAAATTTTGACATATATATATATATATGAACCCATTATTCCAGTCAAGATAATGAATATATCTATCTATCACCTCCACAAGTCTCCTCATGTCCTTTTGTAATTATTCCCCCTACCACCTACTTTTACTTTCTCCAGAAACAAGTGATGTGTTTTCTGTCACAATTGAGTAGTCTGCATTTTCTAGAATTATACATAAATGAAATCATATAGTGCTTAATCTTTTTAATATGGCTTCAACATATAACTTGAGAATAGTTATTTTGGGATTCTTTTATGTTATAGCTTATACTGAGAGTTATTCATTTTATTGTTGAGTAGCAGTCATCCCCCAGTTGGTGCACATCTCACTCATTATATATGTATATACCCGCCCTCCTCCCCTCTCCCACCTGACCAATACCCTATTACTGTAGTACCTATGTGACCACTTAGGTGCTATTCAGTTAATATCAATTTGTTGGTGAGTATATGTGGTGCTTGATTTTCCATTCTTGGGAAACTTCACTTAATAGTATGGGTTCCAGCTCTAACAAGGAAAATATAAGATGTGCTATATCACCATTGTTTCTTAGAGCTGAATAGTACTCCATGGTATACATATACCACATTTTACTAATCCATTCTTGGATTGATGGGCACTTGGGCTGTTTCCACAGCCTTGGAATTATAAATTGTGCTGCTATAAACATTCGAGTGCAGGTGTCTTTTTTGTAGAGTGTCATTGGATCTTTGGGTAGATGCCCAGCAATGGGATTGCTGAATCAAATGGTAGATTCATTTGTATCGCTTTAAGGTATCTCCATATTGCTTTCCACAGAGGTTGAACTAGTTTGCAGTCCCACCAGCAGTATAGGAGTGTTCCTCTCTCTCTGCATTCACGCCAGCATTTATTGTTTGGAGATTTTTTGATAAAGGCCATTCTCACTGGGGTTAAGTGATATCTCATTGTGGTTTTGATTTGCATTTCCCTGATGATTAGAGATGTTGAGCATTTTTTCATATGTTTGTTGGCCATTCTTCTGTCTTCTTTAGAAAAGTTTCTGTTCAAGTCCTTTGCTCACTTTTTAATGGGGTTATTTGATTTTTTCTTCCTGATTTTTGTAAGTTCTAAGTATATTCTAGTTATAAGTCCCTTATCGGATGCATAGGATGCAAAAATTTTCTCCCATTCTGTAGGTTGTCTGTTTACTTTCATGACTATTTCTTTTTCTGTGCAGAAGCTTTGCAGTTTGATCATGTCGCATTTATTTATGTTTGTTGCTGCTGTGATTGCCTTTGGGGACTTCTTCATAAACTCTTTGCCTAGGCCGATGTCTAGGAGAGTGTTTCCAACAATTTCCTCTAGAATTCTAATAGTTTCATACCTTAGATTTAAGTCTGTTATCCAGCGTGAGTTGATTTTTGTGAGAGGTGAAAGGTGTGGGTCCTGTTTTAGCCTTCTACAGGTGGCTATCCAGTTTCCCAGCACCATTTATTGAAAAGGGATTCTTTTCCCCAGCGTATGTTTTTGTCTACTTTGTCAAAGATTAGATGGCTATATGAGGATGGTTTTATATCAGGATTCTCACATCTGTTCCACTGGTCAATATTCCTATTTTTGTGCCAATACCATATTGTTTTAATTACTACAGCTTTGTAGTATAGTTTGATATCTGGCATATTAATGCCTCCCATTTTGTTTTTGTTGCCTAGAATTGCTTTTGATATTTGGGGTCTTCTTTGATTCCATACGAAGCGTAAAATTATTTTTTCTATATCTGTGAAGAATGCTGATGGGATCTTAATAGGTATTGCATTGAATCTGTAGATCAGTTTGGGTAGTATAGACATTTTGATGATGTTGAGTCTGCCGATCCACGAGCATGGTATGGATTTCCATCTGTTTACATCCTCTGCTATTTCTTTCCTCAATGTTTCATAGTTCTCCCTGTAGAGGTTTTTTACGTCCTTGGTTAAGTATATTCCTAGGTACTTTAATTTCTTTGTTGTTATTGTGAAGGGAATTTAGTCTTTGATTTGGTTCTCAATTAGATTGTTGTTGGCGTATATGAATGCCTCTGATTTCTGTGTATTGATTTTATATCCTGAGACTTTACTAAATTCATTGATCAGTTCCAGGAGTTTCTTGGTTGAATCTTTGGGGTTTTCTAGATATCATATCATCAGCAAACAGTGAAAGTTTGATCTCATCTGCCCCTATTTGGATACCTTTAATTCCATTTTCCTGTCTGATTGCTGTAGCCAAGACATCCAGTACTATGTTGAACAGAAGTGGAGATAGTGGGCAGCCTTGTCTGGTTCCAGTGCTAAGTGGGAATGATTTCAATTTTTCCCCATTCAGTATGATGTTGGCTATGTGTCTGTCATATATGGCTTGTATCATTTTTAGGTATGTCCCTTCTATGCCTATTTTCTTAAGTGTTCGTATCATGAAAGGGTGTTGAATTTTGTCAAAAGCTTTTTCTGCATCTATTGAGAGAATCATGTGGTCTTTGTTTTTGCTTCTGTTTATGTGGTGAATTGCATTTATAGATTTACGTATGTTGAACCATCCCTGCATCCCTGGGATGAAGCCCACTTGGTTGTGATGGATTATTTTTTTGATAAGTGTCTGGATTCAGTTAGCTAAGATTTTGTTGAAAATTTTTGCACTATATTCATTAGGGATATTGGTCTGTAGTTTTCTTTTTTTGTTGCATCCTTTTCTGGTTTTGGTATCAGAGTAATATTCGCTTCATAAAAGGTGTCGGGGAGGGTTCCGTTCTTCTCGATGTTGTGGAATAGTTTCTGCAAGATAGGTACTAGTTCTCCTTTGTAAGTGTGGAAAATTCGGGTGTGAAGCCATCTGGACTGGGACTTTTCTTTTTAGGGAGATTTTTAATTGCTGTTTCTATTTCAGCTGCTGAGATTGGTCTGTTCAGGGAATCTATTTCTTCCTGATTGAGCCTAGGGAGGCTGTGTTTTTCTAGAAATTTGTCCATTTCCTCCACATTTCCCAGTTTGTGTGCATAAAGATTTTTGTAGTATTCATAAATTATATCTTGTATCTCTTTGGGATCAGTTTTGATATCTCCTTTTTTGTTCCTGATGGAGCTTATTAGAGATTTCTCTTTTCTGCTTTTCGTTAGCATAGCCAATGGTGTGTCAATTTTGTTTATTTTTTTCAAAGAACCAACTTTTTGTTTTATTAATCTCCTGAATAGCTTCCCTGTTGTCAATTTCGTTTAGTTCTGATTTGATCTTGTTGATTTCACTTCTTCTGCTGGGTTTGGGGTTGGTCTGTTCTTCTTCTTCCAGCTCGTTGAGTCGTTTAGTTAGATTGTCTATTAATGATCTTTTTGTCTTTTGGTTATAGGCTTTTGGTTATCTCCTATAGTTTATAGGAGATAAACTTTCCTCTCAGAACTGCTTTAGCTGTGTCCCAGAGGATTTGATAACTTGTCTCTCCATTGTCATTTTCTTCATAGAATTTTTTATTTCCATGTTGATTTCTTCATTTATGAAGTAATTATTTAATGGTGGTTTAATTTCCACGTTTCTGTGTAGAAATGTGAGTTTCTGTTAGGGTTGATTTCTAGTTTTATTCCATGTGATCTGAGAAGGTACATGGTATGATTTCTATTTTTTTAAATTTCTTGAGATTTACTTTGTGTCCTTGGATATGGTCAATCTTAGAGAATGTCCCGTTAGCTGATGAGAAGAATGTATATTCAGTGGATTTTGGGTAGAATGTCCTGTAGATATCAGTCAGAACCAATTGTCCCAGTGTTTTGTTTAAGTTCATTATTTCTTTATTAATTTCTTGTTTGGAGGATCTGTCTTGTGCCATCAGTGGGGTGTTGAAATCTCCAGTGATTATGGAGTTGCTATTAATCCATTTGCTTAGATCCAGTAAGGTTTGCTTTATGAAACTGGGTGCCCCTAAGTTGGGTGCATATATATTTAAAATTGTTTTCTCTTCTTGTTGAAGTGTGCCCTTCCCCATTATGTAATGACCCTCTTTGTCTTTTACTGCTTTCGTTGGTTTAAAAACGAAATCATCTGAAATTAGAACCGCCACACCAGCCTTCTTTTGGCTTCCACTTGCTTAAAATACTGATCTCCACCCTTTTACTTTTAGTCTATATGCATCCTTGCAGGTTAGATGTGTTTCCTGAAGACAGCATATACTTGGCCTGTATTTTCTTATCCATTCAGCCAGCCTATGTCTCTTGAGTGGAGAGTTTAAGCCATTCACATTTATTGAGAGAACTGATAGGTAAGGTAGATTACTGTTCGTTATGTTGGGTTGGATGTTGTTGCTTTGATTTCTCTCTTGAGCCATTGTATTATCTGGCCTTTAATCTTTGGGTTTTGGTTGTTTTTATTTTCATGAGTTTTTATTATGTTGTTCCGTGCATAACACTGTTTTGAGTACTTCTTGTAGGGCTGGTCTTGTCTTGGTGAATTCTCTGAGACTTTGCTTGTCTGAGAATGTTTTTATTTCTCCTTCATATACGAAGCTTAGTTTTACAGGGAATAAGATTCTAGGCTGGGCATTGTTTTGTTTCAGAAGAGTGAGAATGGGGCCCCAGTCTCTCCTTGCTTGTAAAGTCTCATTAGAGAAGTCTATTGTTATTTGAATTGGTTTTCCCTTGTATGTCACTTGCTTCTTTCGTCTCACAGCTCTTAGAAGCGCCTCTTTAGTTGATATTTTGGTCAGTCTGATGACTGCATGTCATGGCATCTTCCTGTTTGCATTGAATCTCCCAGGGGTTCTCTGTGCTTCCTGTGCTTGTATATCAAGGTTTTGAGCAAGGCTTGGGAAATTTTCCTCTATTATATCTTCAAATAGCTTGTCCTACCCTTGAGTGTTGTCTTCTTCCCCTTCTTGTAACCCTATGACCCTCACAGTAGGTTTCTTCACATAATCCCAAATCTCCTGTAGGCTTTGCGCTTTTCTCTTGTTTGTCTGCTCTATCTCTGTGATGGTTTTATTTCGTTGGAGGGTGTTATCTTTAATCTCTGAGATTCTTTACTCTGTTTGATCTACCCTGTTCTTGAGACTTTCCACTGTGTTTTGTAGTTCCCTAAATTGATTCTTCATTTCCAGGAGTTCAGTTAAACTTTTCTTCATTGTGTGTATTTCTTTAGTGAACACTTCTTGTAGGTCCTGGAGGCTTTTTGTGGTTTCTTTGTGTTGGCTATTGAATTGTTGTTGCAGCTCGGTGAGTGTTCTTATGATCCACATACGAAATTCCTCTTCTGTCATTTTGGTTGCCTGATTTTGGTTGGTGTCCCTTTCTAGAGGGCTGGTGCTCCTCTATGGTGGTGTGTTTTCCGTTTGGTTCTTCATATTTCCTGAGTTCCTTCACTGATTTCTTCCCATGTCGATCAGTTGTTGTTTCTTTCCTTTAGGTTTTTGTTTGGGTATTCACACACCTTGTTTAGTTTCTGAGCTGTTAGGTGGTGTCTGTGGGTGAGATTCGACCACTCCCTGTATAATGAGTCAGTGGGTGCCATGAAAAGGCTGTGCAGGATGCCGTCCCTGTCAGTAGGTGGTGCTTGCTTGGAGGAACAGGCTATCTTGTTGTTTTGTGTCCTGTTATCAGCTCTTGTTCTGGGCAGAGCTGGGTTGGATAAGCCTGCCCTCAGGCACCACCACTGTCATTAGCAGGGGTCAAAGCTCTGTTCTCTACTTCCAGGAAAAGCTGTCAAGGCGGGTCTGGAATGGCCCTACTCAGCCAGAAAGTCTGCTTGTGGGGATGGGGCTGTCTGAGACCCGCAGTCTGTAGCGGGCCTCGCTTCTTTTCACCCTCCCCAACTCCGCAGCTACTCCTGGGCCTCTGCCAGCAGGCCAGACCACACGCCGCCAAGCCTCCCTGGGCAGGAAAGTCACCTGGGCTGGGCGTACAGCCTCCTTTTGGGAGGAGGGTTGCCCTCTAGGATGCTGATCTGCCCCTGAAGGCACACACACCTCAGTAGGCTGTTTACATATATCCCTTCTCGGCCCGGGCAATGCTAGACCTCGGTGCATGGGATCTGCTCTGCAGGTCTGACCTCTGGGCCCCAAAGTTCAAACTGTATCCCCACCAGGGAGAGGAGCTCCAGTCCCAATTCATCCACAGGGAGCCCATCTGGGTCTATGTCTCTCAGCCTCTGAGTCTGCACCATTCTCCTGGGAACACCATGCCAGCAGCACCTGGGAGTGCTGTCGGGTAGGGAGCTCACAGTTTGAGTTCCCCTTAGTCAGCTGTAGGGTCTCAAAAGGGAAGGTCCCGTTCACTGGAGGTGCCTCCGGCTGCTGGCTGTATTGTCTCTCTGGGCAGCTGTGGGTAGGGTTGGTGCAGAGGAGAAGGAGGCATTATGGCACCTGCCACGCGGCTTGGGTCTGTGCACACGGAGATGCCGGGAGCGAGTTGGGATCCTGGTGCCACGTCCGTTACAGGCTCACTGCTAGCTGGCGGTGGCCATCTCTGGGCTAGTGTCCGCAGGTCTCTCCACCCGCTGGGAAGCCCACCAGCAGTCCCAGATGCAGGGGAGGGGAAAGGTGAATTATCCACCTACCCTTCCCGCTGGTCTCCAGGCTGCTCCGGCAGTCTCAGCTTCCAGTTTTCCTCTGCAGCCTCCTCCCGTGGAGTCTCCCAGGGTCTCAGGTACCCCTCCTTCCGGCCCTCGTCCACTGTATGCTCATCTTCTTGCTTCTTTTTTCTAATTTCTGCTAGAATCTGTCTTTTCTACAGAGACACTCTGTCTGGCGGTGTTTCTCGTCTGCCATCTTGATCCCTTGAGAATGTATTCTTGACCTTTCCCCAGGGGTAGGACTTTATTTGTTATGTTAACCTGGCTCAGCCTCTGTGGGTTTTCCCTGAATGCTCTATGGCTATAGTTTTTGTTGCCCTTCTCCCTATAGAGAAAGGCATTTGTTACTTAGAGGGTACATGTGGTTTGTGTTTCTTTAGTTGCTACTTTTCCTCTACCAAGTGTAAAGTTTTTTCTATAATCTTTGGAATCTACTCTATAAGACCTAGTAGAGGAGTCTTATAGAGTTCCTTGAGGAACTTCAACAAAGGAAAATCCACCAAGAAGATGTAACCCTCATCAAATTGGCACTAACTGATCAACACTATGGTGCTCACATGGTAGTAATATTCTCCATGGAATAGGGAGTTGAGGGGGTAAATTCACAACTAATGGACACGGTGAGCATTGTAGAGGTGAAGGGCATTCCTCTAATCCTCCCTTGGTGAGGCAAAGTCATAAAATGTAACCAAAATGTTTGTAACCTCATGATATCCTAAAATAAAAATAAATTTAAAAAAGAAGATGTAACCCTGCCCCCCATATGTCTGTGACCCTCAGGGCTTCATGCTGTCATGCTGCCTCACATTTATCTGTAAGCAGAAACTGAAAACTCCAGTTTTTACCTTAATTGTATTTTATGTGATACTGATATAATTGGTTTCATATATTTTATCTTAACCTGTTTATTTTCTATTTATCCTATCTGCTATCTGTTCCCATTTTCCCTTTTATTCTGCCTCCTATGTATTGAGTATTTTTATTCTTTCATTTTTTCTCCTTTACCTATTAGCTATAACTCTGTATTTTATTATTTCAGGGTTTAGAATATGCATATTTATCTTAATACAATCTATCTTCAAATGCCATTATACTACTTCATTTATATTATGTATATTTCCAAATATTGGTATACTTCCTTTTTTCCTCCTCTACTGTTGAATTATTGTTTTTCTGGTTTTTTTTATTTTTACATATGTTATGTCTCATTTTACATAGTTATTACTTCCATTTAGCTAGTCAATTATGTTTTCCAGAGATATTTATTATTTTGGAAAGAATAAATATTTTTTTAATCATTTCCAGTGCTCTTTGTTACTTTGTGTATATTATGTTTTCTCAGCCCTGGCACCTTGACGCTATTGATATGATGTGCTGAATAATTCTTTATGGAAGGGAGGAGGTTCTGTATTGTTCATTACATAATTTTTAGCTCTATTCCTTGCCTCTTACACACAAGATGCATGTTGTCACTCACCCTTCTGCCCCCAATCATGACAACCCGAAATTATGTCAGACATTGTTAAACATACTCTGGGAGACACAAAATGCTTGTAATTAAGAATCATTGGTGTAGATTAATATTTCCATTTGGTATCAGTTTTTGTCTGCCTGAGATTGTCTTTAAAATTTTTTTTAATTGTGGGTCTAGTAGTGATTACTTCTTTCAGCTTCTAAAAAAATTGAATTGAAATTCACATAACCTAAAATTAACCATTTAAAAAGAACAACTCAGTTGTAGTTAATATATTTAAAGTATTATTAAATTGCTACTTCTATTTAGTTCTACATTTTTTATTTTATTTATTTGAAATTTTATTTTTTTTATTTCCATATATTATGGGGGTACAAATGTTTAGGTTGTATTTATTGCCTTTGCCCCACCCAAGTCAGAGTTTTAAGTGTGTCCATCCCCCAGATAGTGTATACTGCACCGTTTAGGTGTGAAGAATATACACACTTTTTCCTCCCCCATCCTACCTGCCTGACACCCACTGAATGTTACTACCGTATGTGCACTTAAGTGTTGGTCAGTTACTACCAATATGATTGTGAGTACATATGGTGCTTGTTTTTTCATTCTTGTGATACTTCACTTAATAGAATGGGCTAAGTAGAACTCCATGGTATACATATACCACATTTTATTAATCTACTCATGTGTTGATTCCAAGTATGCAAGGGTTGTTCAATATTTGAAAAATCAATAAATTAATGCAACACATAAACAAAGAAAAAATCATATAATCACTTAATACATTGTTACTTTTATTGCTTTAAACAAATACTTATCTTTTAGATCAATTATAAGTAAGAAATACAGATTTTATTTTACCTTCATGTATTCCTTCTGTGACACTCTTCCTGTTTTTATATATAGATCTGAGTTTCTAAGTAATTTTCATTCTCACTAAAGAATTCCTTTAACATTTTTTTTACAGCAGAGATCTACAGATAATGAATTTCCTGGGGTTTTCTTTGTCTGATAATGTCTTTATTCCTCCTTCACCTGAATTAAGAGGATAATTATTCTGGATATATAAGTTGTAGAATATATAATATAATTTATTCACATATATGTAATCGAGTACCTGCTTTCAACTTGGGGGGGTATATAAATAGGAGCAGAATTGCTGGGTCATATTCCACGTGTCATTCTATGCTTAACTTTTTGAGAAACTTCCAAACTGTTACATTTCCACTGTGGATATCAATAGATACAGTCTCTTTACATCCTTACCAACATTTGCTGTATTTTTCCTTTTCTTAAAATTGTCACCATCCTAATAGTACGAAGTGGCTTCTCATTGTGATTTTGATTCACATTTCTCTAAAGATTAAAGGTGTTGAGCATTGTTTTATGTGCTTATTTGCCATTCATTTAAATGATTTAGAGAACTGTCTATTGAAAGTATTGGCCTATTTTACCAATTGAGTTTTGTGGGTTTTTTTGGTCATTGGAGAGGTTTATGGCTGTGGTCTGAATACTTATGCCCCCCCTAAATACATATGTTGAAATTCTAATACCCATGATCATGGTATTAGGAGACAGATGGCAGGTGGAGCCTTTGGTAGATGATTAAGTCACAAGGGCAGCACCCTTTTGATTGGGATTAGTGCTCTTATAAGCAAGATCCCACCTCCTCTTCTTCGCCTCCCTCATGTAACCCGGACTCCTCCCCGGGGGCGGGTTGCCATGTGCATGCACACGTGGGTTGTTGGCGGCTGGGGAAAATGGAGCTTGACCTTGGCAGTCTATCCTGCCATTGCCACGTGTTGGTCCAGCGCTCACTGCCTCAGGGACGGGAACCTCCAGGCAGGGGGGAAAAAAAAAAAAAAGGACCTCAGAGAACCACCCGTGTCCTTCCACTCTGTGAGGACACAGCTGTAAGGCATCATCTATGCACCAGAAAGCATGCCTACACCAGACACCAAATCTGCTAATGCCACCTCATTCGTGGACATTCCAGTCTCCAGAATTGTGAGAAGTAAATTTCTGTTGTTTATTAGCTATACAGTGTATGGTACTCTGCTGTAACAGTCCAAACAGATTAAGACACTCATTATATATTCTGTATACTTAATTCTTATCAGATATATGATTTGAAAATGTATCTATTTTGTCATTTTGTAAATGATCTTTTTCACTTTTTAGCTATCTGAAGCCCAAGATGGGCAAAACAAATGTTAGCTTCTGTGCTGCTTCATCAAGGAATTGCCTGCCAGGTCAAAACACACAATAAAATTTTTTTGTTAAATGTATATCTCAAGTTTCTTATTTTATTCCTGGCATCACCAGTCTATACCTCCATGGCTGCAGCTGAGCTGGGGGGCATGGGAGATAGTAGTTGGGTAAGAAAAATCCCATAATACTTAATTTTTGCTTCACTAGCAGTGCCAATTCTCCAGCTACTTTGCAATTTCTATGATGTCATGCTCTTCCTTCAGCTTTTGTATGTCCAAAAATGTCTGCACTTCATCTTTTCTTTTTGAAAAATATTCTCACTGTGTATGGAATTCTGTGTTTACAAGGTTTTTTGCCCAGTATTTTAACTATGTTGCTCTATTGCCTTCTCATTTGCAGCGTTTTCACTATCATCCTTATCTTTGCTCTGGTGTATGTAATGTGTCTTTTTTTCTCTGGTTGCTGTTCAGTTTTTACTTTGTCACTGATTTTAAGTATTTTGATTATGAGGTGCATTGGTATATTTTAAGTTTTTTTGTTCTTGGGTTCATTAAGCTTCTTTGATTTGTGAGTTTGCCCTTTATATCATATCTTAAAAACAATTACCATTACATCTTTGGTTATTTGCAGGACACAAATTAAATGAGAAATATGCTGCTTGAAGTTCTCCCAAAGCTCCCTGATGTTCTTTAAAAAAAAAAATCCTTTATTCTCTGTATGTTTAATTTTGAATAGTTTCTAATGCTATGTTTTTAAATTCATTATTATTTCTTTATACAACATCTAATCCTTGATTCCATTGAGTGTAATTTTTTATTTCATACATTTTAGTTGTTACATTTGTAAGTCTCATCTTGATCTTTTTTATTACTTCAATGTCTCTGCTGAAAACTTAAAGTTTATGGAATACAATTTTAATACAATTTCTAATATTATTGTTGCTAATGAGGATGTGTGCCAGTTCTTGATAAATTTTAATTTATTGATTATCCTTTTCATTAAATGCTGCATTTTCCTGCTTCTTTGTGAGCCCAGTATTGAATGCCAGACATTTTGAATGTTACATTTTTTTAGGACCACTATATTTTTTAATTCTATTCCTGATTCAGATATTCTGGTATTTAATTAAGTTAGTTAAATTTTTGAGATGTGTTAGGCTAGACCAGAACAACACTCATTCTAGGGCTAATTGTTCCCACAATTGAGGAACTTCCTTTTGTGTACTATATCCGGTGCCTGATGAATGATTAGGTTTTTCAATATGACTAATGGAAAGAAACATCATTCTTAATCTACATTAGGCTCATACTCCTTTAATTCTAATTCTTTCAGATGGTGTTATCTGACCTTGAGTAGTTTTCTTATAGGTAGGTTGTGTTTGAGCCATTAAAATCTTGGCTGTTTTCTTTCTCAATTAATTTACCACTAACTCATTCTCAAACTGAAGCCCTGAATAAAAATGTAGGGTGTGTTTTCTAAAATTACCTCATTTTTTTAAATCAAAATGCAGGGACAAAGTTAATAAAATAATGATTTGTTATTATGATTCTTAGAAATCCTTGGGGGCTTTTGAGAAGAGCAATAGTTCTCTTGGTATTATATTCGGTTTTGTTTTCCAGGTGAAATATGCAATCTATTAATAGAAGTTTTAGATCTCACAGTGCACTTTGGAATTTAAAGCCAATCAAAGAATAATATAATTCATCCTTTGATGATCTCTTCCCCTCACCAAATTTTCTTGTTCAGTGAAATTGGCTTTCTCACTAATTCTTTTTTTGTTTGTTTGTTTTTGCTTTTTTCACTTTAGACACTGATCTGTTCAATGGCTTTCTCACTAATTCTCTCTAGCCACCTATGGATTAATGTCATCTGACACCAAATAAAGCATGACACTCAGAGGTAATTTTATTTTGAGAATAGATAATTTGCATTTTGCCTTTTTCATATAAATATATTTATGCATAAATAGTAGTTGTTTTTTTTTATTTATTTTTTTTTTCCATTTTAAACTCCTTAGCTGTGAAATAGTTTCCATCAATGGAAAGAAATGGAACCTACTCCCTTTTCTGGATTATGGCTTCCAAATGCCATTGAATTTATTTCTCCAATGACCAGGGGTTATATGGATTAAAGATCACATAACAAGGGGTTCTTACATAAATTGTTAGTGTTGCTAAAGAATTTATTCTCCCCTATGGACTCTAAAATAACAATAATGGAGTTGGATTTTTTCCCATCTTAACTGTTCTATGTGCCTCCAGCAATCCCTGTCCACCTTTGTTCCATGTTTAATATGCCACTCCTGATGCCATCTAGATTGATAGATGCTGCTGACAAAAAAAATCTATAGAAATAGCATTTTAAATTATTATATAACATACTCTATTTAATGGCTAATTGTTTTCTTTCTTTTTTATTTTAGGTAGTCCCCAAACAACAAAATGATAAACATCTTTATAACTAAAATTATTGTATAAACTCTGATTGTTTTCTTTATACTAATTACTGAATGTGAATATCTCAGGAAAAATAAATGTTTGACATTTTTAACGTACTTTCTAGGGCTTGTCTAATTAATTCCCAGTGTTGCAAAAACCATGTTACCTCACGGACTTTGCAGTACACTTGCTTCAATAGTTTCTTTACAGTGAGATATGTGGAAATGGTATGTCACTCTACGATTCTGAAATTGTTTAATTATTGAGCAGCTCATATCTTTTTTCTTAAATTTATTATTTATGTTTCTTAGGTAAATTGTTTGTCTTTATCCATTTATATGAATGTTTACCTTCTTCATTTTTACAGAGACATATTGTTTTACACTCATAAATTTAAGACATATAATTTAAAATACAAATAATTGACAGTACAGATGTTTGCAAAGAGAAATTACTCCAGGAATTCCATTTCTATTTACATATCCACAATTTAGTCTATAAATTTTACAAGAATGTTGCACATGTGTATTCTTTGGAAAAAATAATGGGATATGTTTTTATACTACTTTTCACATTGAGAGCATTTTTTCATGTCAATGTCTCAGATACTTTAAGCAATGTCCAGTATTCTATTAACTAGGTGTAGATGATTTAGAACATTTATTATGTATAGACATTTATGATATTTTTCATTTTTCTAGTATTAATTGCCACAATATATAGCCTTATTTTTGAATATTGTACATATTTCTTGAAATTGAATTGCTGTGTTGAAGAATATGATTATATTATACTTTATCACACATTTCCTAGTTACTTTCACACACATTTCCACAATTTTGGATCCAACCCTCAGCTTACTTATGCCCATTTCTCCCCACTCAGACTAACATCATATACTATGAGGTTGGTCAATTTATAATATATACTATCTCTCTGAATTCCTTTGTCTTTCTAGGGATGTTCCTGTTCTTTGCTTGTATTTTACCTGTTGTTAGAGTCAAGATAATCATTATTTTATGGGGTACTCTCTCCCTTTCTTATTTTTTTAACCTGTTATTTTAACCTGTTTTTAAACTGCTATTTCTTAAATAAAATGGTATTTATAAATTAAGTCAGAGTCTTATGGTGTATGCTTCTTCTGTTTTATATGCAGTTTGCCCTATCTATGCTACACTTTCAGCTCAAATAAAGAGTTAAACCATTAATGCACACTTTTAACAATATTCTAGTCTTAGGTGTCATTGTCTTAGGAAAGGACTTTTGTTAGTACCTCCTGAAACCCTGAATGCATGTGGGGATAAAGGTAGCGCTACTGGATGGATCTCAGGGAAAGCCCACTAGCTAAAGCAACTCAGTCCACTGGATTAAATTTATTTGTATAAAGATAGCATAGTACAGGCATAGTAACTCATACCTGTAATCCCAGCACTTTGGTAGGCTGAGGTCTATGATCATGCCACTGCACTCCAGCCTCGGTGACAGCACAAGACTCTGTCTCTAAAAAGTAAACAAAAAAATATATTTTATTATGAGGTTTGGAAAATATGGAAAAAGAAACAAAACAGTTATAACCCCATGGCTTTACTCCAACAACTGTGCATTTTGGAGAGTTCTCCTGTGGTCACTTTTGCCATGTCTGTTTTGTGTGCTGCATTCCCCTTTCTCTCTTTTTTTACCAACTACTAATCAAAAGTCCTTCACCACAGTGCAGCTCCTGCTCCCTGTGCCCCTGTCTGAGTTCTCCTGAGTTGCTCTTCTTCCCTTCAGTTTCTACCCCGGGGATCAATAACAAAGCAGCCCCCAGACTTGTGCTTCTTTCCCCTACATGGTGAAGGGACCTGGCTCCACCTTTGGATATTCTCTTAGACTTACCACCTGCTCCCCTCACTTGTTAACTGCCACCCATCCCCAAAGGATACTTGAAGAGTGAACTTGAACTCCTTTTTCTTCTTTAATTTTAAAGGCAACTTATAAACCATAATCCCCACAGAAAAAATACTGCAAACCCCAATCTCTAGAATAGCAAAATAATCATCATGAAGATGATCAAAGATTCTAGAAATGTGTTTACAAAAAAAGAAAAGAAAAGAAAGAGAAAGAGAGAGAGAGAGAGAGAGAGAGAGAGAGAGAGAGAGAGAGAGAAAGAGAAAGAGAGAGAGAGAGAGAGAGAAGGAAGGGAGGGAGGGAGGGAGGGAAAGAAAGAGAAAGATAAGAGTGATTTTCAGGCTTGGTCTGTACATTATAGCATCCCTGTTCAAGAACGGGGCATGTTGTTTAGGTTAATTAGGGTCTAGTAAGAAT
Organism: Microcebus murinus; assembly: GCF_040939455.1. NCBI lineage: Eukaryota > Metazoa > Chordata > Mammalia > Primates > Cheirogaleidae > Microcebus > Microcebus murinus. The sequence goes on from NC_134110.1 coordinate 20,209,495, forward strand.
TCTAGATTTCCTACCACCTGGCTGCATATTGTGGCACAAGGTGTGTAACTACCCACCTCAGTCATCTCCTCTTTAACATGAGAATACTAATAAAAACAACATCATATGCTGCATTAAAAAAATGGCAAGAGGTAATTGCCTGGCACTGATTAAGTAATTTGCAAATTGTACCTAATATTATTATTTCAAATGATTCTAATAGTCAGAAGGCCTGTGTAACATTTACTTTCTGGGTTTTTTTTAGTTGTTTATCTCGGAATAAAAGAAACCCTTTTTACTTTTCTCAGATATGGTCTTTCTGTAAAAAAATACATATAATAACCTCAATTTTCCTGTTCCCTTTATCCCTGCATCCTCTCCTTTGGTTTAGAATTTCATCATCTCTCATTTACGCTACTTCAGAAGCCTAGTAACCTGTCTCCCTGGCAACAGTTTCCACTCTACTCTACTCATTGCCAAAGGACTGATTTCATTCCTTCCCTTTCCACCCCCTCCCCATTCCTCTATCTTCCTAATCAAATGAATTTCAATGCGGCACACATAATACATGTTATAATATTGTTTGTGTTCCTGGCCAGATCTTTTTTGCATATGAATAAATGTTTTTTGAATAGTTGAAATGATAGCTACATATAATTTATATTCTGATTTTCACCTAGCAGTAATTTCACAAGCACTTTTCAGACTGCTGAAAAGCCCTAGCAATTATTTTTGAAGGCATCATCAACATCTACGGGGGGAGAAGACCATTATTCAATTAATTATTATACACTATTATTAGAATTTCAGGTTGCTTCTGTTAAATAATTTTCAGGGTCATTTTAAATGACATTACTTTGAAAGTTTGGGTATGCATTGGTATAGTCTTCATTTTTGTTCAAATTTAATTATAGTATAAATTCTATGGGGATAGTTTCAGTGGGAAAAAGAGTGAAAATATTTTTATGGAATTTGATTATGATACCATCTGGTTTCCAAAAGTAATGGCTCAATCTCCACTGACTCTTATATATCATTGCATCATTTTTCTACAAGACAAAAATTGCAAATTTTCATTTACCTCAATTCTGAATTTAAGGAATACAAAACATCTTAATCTGGTGGTTATGAGTTGTAATCTTTGCTTTAGTTTAGTAGTTAGCAAAATTCAAATTACCTGCATTTTTCACTGCATGTATAATTTCATGTGTGTGTCATTTAGATCCCAACTATTCATATTCTTTGATTATTCATTATTAACATATTGTTGTAGTCAATAGGAACACCTGAGAAGTGGAGAAAGTAACAATGTATCTAATATTTTTTGCAATATTCATCTTTGTTTTTGCTGTTTTTTATTGTTGGTAGAGGTTGGGCTTTCTTTTTCCCTTATACTCTTTCATGCCATTTAGTAACCTCAGATTCTTGTGTTATTTTCTTTGTAAAAGCTTCCCTAACATCTTTGATCCCATTATTGCGGGGAAAAAAGTAAAGGAGAAGAGGGTCAGGGTCATGAGTTCTCCATCAGATATGCTTCCTTTGTTTTGAAGCTGCACCCTCCACACAGTGAACACACTAAGAGAGACCCGATTCCTGCATTTTCCCATGACAACTGAAATAATAGCACTGAACTAGCTTGGTTACTCAGAGTCTTCTTGAAGAAATGGGATATACAGAGCCAGAGCCAGGCACAGTTTCCAGCAGACAATAAGTACCACCTTTAGATTTTATTTTCTCTTTCCTGCACTTTCTCTCTTGATTGTATTATGTGTGTGACATGACATTCATTTGATCAGGAAAATAGAAGAATGGGAGGGAAGGGAAGGAAATCAGTCCTTAGGCGATGAGTGGAGTGGAAACTGTTGCTAGGGTGACGGGTTACTAGGTTTCCTTCAGTTCCACATAAGTTTGCTTAGACAGGTCTTTTGCGATTTGAGGTCTCTTTAAACGAATTAATGCATCCTTAATAGTGTAAACTCCTAGAGGGCAGTGAAGGTGCTTTATTTATCTTTGTTTCCCTGTGGTTTATGGCTCAAAGAAGGACATTTAAAATTTATATTGAATTAAGGAATAGAACGTCATGCTCTGGGGCATGGTGATTTCAGAAGGTAAATGTCATTGGGGAATAGTATTTCCAAATAAGGGCAGAAATCCATGCATTTGAATGTGCTCTAAGGTCCTTAAAGTAAGATGCTAGTGAGAGAAAAATGCAGTGTTGGATGAAGAGGAACCTAGAGATGCATGGGGTGGGAAAGAATAAGCTGGAAGATACAAGCTTCATGAAGATAGATTCTACAGAAATATCACCCTGTTCTCAGTATTATTAGCTTTTTTCCTAGCCTCTGATTCCCAGAATAGGGCATGTTCCTGGGGATCTGGACAGAGTGCCAAAGATGTGCTGTGTAATTTTGGCCAGAAAGAGTTGGAATATTGTCTTTGTCAGTGTGCTGGACTTACTCATGTTTTGTTACATTTATTCCTAAGCATTTGATATTTGGGGATGCTATTATAAGTGATACAGCCTATTAAAACATATATTTTCTAATTTCTTACTGCTAATGTATAGAAATATAAATAATTTTAATTCCAAATTTTGAGATAACTGTATATTGACAGGCAATCATAAGAAGTGTTAATAATACAGGAGGATCCTGCGTACCTTTGCTCAGTTTTCCCCAATACTGTAATATTACAAAAGTATAGTACAGTGTCACAAATGGGATACTGACATATATTCAAGATACAGAGCAGTTCCATAAACACAAAGATCTCTCCTATTACCCTTTTCCAGCTAGCCACCTTTCCTACTGCCCATCTGCATCTTTCACCACTAGCAACCAATATGTTCTCAATTTCTATAATTTTGTCATTTCAAGGATTTGATATAAAGAGAAGCATAGAATATATAATCTTTGAATTTGGCGTTTTTCACTCAGAATAATTTTCTAAATATTCATGCAGTTGTTCTGCATTGATAGTTCATTTCTTTCTATTTCTGAGGAGTATTTCATGGAATTAGTGTAGCACAATTGTTTTTTCCAGGCACCAGTTGAAGGGTATATGGATCATTTCCAGTTTGGAGCTTATTATGAATCAATAAGCTACAAACATTCACAGATAGGCTTATGTGTAAATGTAAGTTTTCACCTTTATGGGATAAATTCCCAGGAGTACAATTCCTAGATGATATAACAATTATATGTTTAGGTTTTTAAGAAACTGTTTTCCAGAGTGGCATACATGTAACATTTTTCACCAGCATGTGGGAGAGATTCAGTTTCTCTGTGTTTTGTGTTGTTACTTTTTTTTGTTCTGTTTAGTGATTCTGACAGGTGTGTAATGATATCTCATGTGGTTTTTTTTTTTTTTTTTTTTTTTTTTTTTTTTTTGAGACAGAGTCTCGCTTTGTTGCCCAGGCTAGAGTGAGTGCCGTGGCGTCAGCCTAGCTCACAGCAACCTCAAACTCCTGGGCTCCAGCAATCCTTCTGCCTCAGCCTCCCTGGTAGCTGGGACTACAGGCATGTGCCACCATGCCCGGCTAATTTTTTTATATATATATATCAGTTGGCCAATTGATTTCTTTCTATTTATAGTAGAGACGGGGTCTCGCTCTTGCTCAGGCTGGTTTTGAACTCCTGACCTTGAGCAATCCGCCCGCCTCGGCCTCCCAAGAGCTAGGATTACAGGCGTGAGCCACAGCGCCCGGCCTCTCATGTGGTTTTAACCTCATCTTTGTCACAGATAATCTCTCATGTACTTATTTGCACATCTTTTCATATGCTTATTTGCCACCTGTATATATTATTCAGTGAAATGTCTCTTTATGTATTTTGCTTATTTTTTCTCAGATTTGGTTATTTTATTTTTGAATTTTGATAGCTCTTCAAATATTTTTATGAGTCCTTTATTTTTTATCAGATATTTGGTTTGCAAATATTTATGACCAGCTATAATTTGTTTGTTTACCCTCTTACGAAGGTATTTCACAGAGCCAAAAAGATAATAATTAGAATCTTAATGAAGTCTAGTTAATCAACTTCTTCTTTAATGGATTTTGTTATCTGTGAACTCTTTGTCTAGTTGTATATCCTGAAAATGTTTTCCTATGGTTTTTCTAAAATTTTGCATCTATGTTTTATATTGAAGTCTGTGATCCATTTTGAGACAATTTTCAGATAAGTTTTGAGAGTTAGATCAAGGTACATTGTTTTGTACCAGATATTCAATTACTCTCTTATTTTTTGTTTACAATATTTTCATTTCTATAATGTATTTTTTTTGTTTCTTTGTAAAATATGGCCACACTGATGAGGGGGTATGTTTTTAAGTTTTCTATTCTCTTCCACCCATCAACATGTCTTTACTTCTGTCACTATCACATCCTCTATTTTATTGCAATGCAAATCACATAGTATAAAATTTACCCTTTTGAATTGTGTAACTCAGTCGTTTTTATAATAATATATTCACAAAGCTTTGTGACCATCACAACTATCTAGTTCCAGAACATTTTCATTAGCCCAAAATGAAACCATACACCCATTAGCAATCACTACTTATTCCGTCCTCCACCAAGAACCCTTTTAGCCACAAATCTATTATACTTTAAATCTCTAAGGATTTGCCTATTCTAGGTATATATTGGCTTCATATAAATGGAATCATACAACACATGGCCTTTGGTCTTTGGTGTATTTTGTGTCTATTTTCATTTACTTATCATAATGTTTTTAAGATTCATTCATGTTACAGCATGTGTCAATAATTAATCCCTTTTTGGTTTTGGCAGAAGATTACTTTATTGTATGACTATTCCCTACCACATTTTGTTTATACTTTCCTCCATTGATGTACATTTAAGTTGCTTTTATCTTTTGGCTATGGTGAACAGTGCTGCTATGAACATTCATGTACAAGTATTTGTTTCAGTACCTGTTTTAAATTATTTTGAGCATATACCTAAGAGTAGAATTGATGAGTCATATGACATATTCAGGATTAACCTTTTTATGTACTGTTAGATTGTTTTCCAAATTGTCAACACCACTAACAATACATCAGGTATAAGGGTTGATTTATGAGAGGCATTGTCACTATTCTTTCACTCCTTGCTTGGAAAGTTCACAAGAATGGCCAGTGCAAGGGAGTGATAACAGTTAGCACTTCCACACAAGCAGTGATTATTGCAAGCTTCAATAATTACAGAGTAAAAGTGTGTTTCTGCAGGGGAAACAGGTCTGTCTCTACGAGTCGAGAAGACCCTGGTATCTTCACACATTTCTACTTTTATGTCTATAACTTATGATATGCTAAATGTTGGGTGGAATATTCATTATTTTCTGAGCAAAGGGTGAAGAGTTCTTGGGGCTAAAGGCCTGCCCCATTTTATCCTTATAGAGTAACTTTCAGTGGTTGCCATGACATTTGTAAACTATCATGGTGCGGGGGGTGTGCTTTTTACCATGCTAATATATGTTAATGAAGGAAAGGTTACCTTTGGTAATGAGCTTCTAGTTTCTGTGCATTCTGGCTGGGAAAAGTCCCTGACCTCAATTTCCTGCTGTTGTGGGTTTGGTTCTAGATACTCATTGGCCTCCTCACATTCACCCACCTCCTCTCTTCCTGTGTTTAATTCTGACAACCTGTACCTGTCCCTAACATTTTCCCCTGAAAGGCAAGAGGGCCTAAATTCATTCAGGGAAAGGGCACAGATGGTCAGTCTTCTGTAACTACTTCCTGCTGAAAAGATGCGTCGTTCCTATCTATGAACCTCTTCTTATCTCTCTTGTGACCTATCCCTACAAGTTTTGCTCCTGAGATCTGAAAGTAGATGCATGGTGGTCCAAAGCATCTATTGGGTGGGTCTTGGTGTCCCTAGCAGGCAGAGGTTGGATCATCATGAGACTGAAATGGATACGTTGTAACCTACAAGAGACAAACTTGACCAAGAGGTTAAATAGGCAAGGTCTGAAAATGAGCAATAAAAATAAGGCTGCCAGGGTCCTAGGAGAGGTGTCAACCAGGAAAATGAGGACTATGCATTTAATTTAAAATTTTACCGGTTGAATCCCCCAGAATTTCCTTGTTCCTGAAGATTTTTGCCTTTTTTAGAATATATTGTAAATTAGTTAGTACTTTTTCCAGATTAATTGGCAAAGAAAAATCAATATTCACTTAAGAGGGCACATGTTCCTCATTGGTTGGCTTTAAGCAGATCTATAGCTCTTCTGTTTTGTGACACTACCCCACAAATCACTAAGGAAGTGATTTGTTCCCAAAGGGTGCTAATTTGTTCTTCAAGGTCTGTGACTAATTGACTAATTTCCAGGGAGAGCCTTTGAGCTGAAAATATTGAATATAGAAGAACTCCAATTCCAGTCCTAATCACTGTGATTATCCCCAGGATTTCCAAGACCACCAGCACTGTACACTTGGTTCTGTAGTTGGAGGTGGATAAGGGAAGAGGGATTGGATTTGTGGTAAGGGAAAAATGGGAAATGATATTCACTAAAGCGCATGTTCCTGTCCAGTTTTCTGGGAGACATACATAAGCATTTGAGCCACACAGAAAGTAAGTCTGATTCTTGGGATTGAGACAGATATCTATGGGTATATTGAACTAAGGTTTTCCAAGGTGACTACACTACCAGTCAGAACATTCCATACCTTCACATGTGGAAGCTATAGTCATTCTAGCCAACAGAAGTAGCCAAGAAGTATTGGATAGGATTGTGGGTCTGTTAAATGCCAAATTGAATGAAGGAATTGTAGGATTCCATCCTATATTGTGGCTTTGACTACCTTCATCTAGCTTCTTGCATCCATTTCTGTTAATATTATGGGGTTGGGACCAAAAATTATGCCCCTTAAAGGGGCATGAACCTGGAGGTGGGGGACAGATGCTGGTCCCTGAATAGCTTCTTGTAGTTCAGTCAAAGGTGACATCGTTGGGCTTAGGGAGGAAAGGGCTTAAAAAGAGGCAGTGTTGATATATTCCCATACTGTGGCCTGCCTGTGGTGACTAGATAGATGAAAGATGTGGTTGCAAGCTTGTGAATGGTTGAGAAAGTCTCCCACAAAGGCCCCAGTGAGAGGATTGCTGATTAGACATAGAGGAGCTTGCTATAGAAATGTAACTGAAGTAAAGATGGCTCGTTGGGGGTTAAGGTTAGCCCTGTTATGCAAAGAACTTGAAAGGATTTTATCTATCATGGGTCAGACTCTCAGGTTTATAGTCTGCCCAGGGTGATTGGAATATAAGGGGATTATATATGATCCTAGCTGATTCCACTCAGAGGGTGGGATTGGGATGGTGACAAGGCCCTGTTCAAGGGAGATGCGAGTCCAATAGTAGGACTATTTTTCTTTGCACTCTTTGCCCTGTTGGAGCAAAGAGAGGGCCTCCTTGACCATGGGCAAATAAGGGTGGTGTCTTAGGACTGAGTATGGAAATGTGGCAAATAGGACTATTGTTAGTATGGGAAGAAGTATGGCTAAGGATAGCACCATGGTATAGGGTTATGAGTACTTAAAAATAAGCAAATACAGAATTTTCCCTGCTTGGCACAGTATATTGAGTACGGTAAGTTTTCAATATTGGTGGTTATATTACTTGTAAGTCCTGATTATTTTATCTTTTTGAAAAGTAGCTTTAGCCCATCAATTGACTCATACTCACATGCATCCGTTGTTTCAGTGTCTTCATTGGCCTTTGGGTCTTAGGCATCCACCAGTTTGATTCTTGAGATGTGTACCCAGATCTTGATCCCTTGCAGTCTGACTCTTGCGGGGGTGGATAAGAGAACATGATAGGAGACTATCCACAATGGTTCCAATTGAGTTAGTGGACCCCTTTCTTTCCAGTCTTATAATAATACCAAGTCTCCAGGCTGGATGGGGGAGCAATTTTCCCTTCTTGATGACCAGGTATAATTTGTTGTCCAAAGTCTAATATGGCTTGTTGTACCTTTCCAAAATTTACAATGTGTTTTGGAAGATAACTAGCTTCCATGCATTCTTTAATGATATGTACTTGGAAAGGTTGGTCATATAAGATTGCAAAAGGGCTAAGCTTCTGTGTCTCCTCGGGAGAGACACAAATTCTTATTCAGGCAAAAAGAAGGTTTTGCGTCCAGTTTGTTTTAGTTTCTTGACATATTATAGTTTGGCTAAAGTTCTTTTTTTTTTTTTTTTTTTTTTGTCAATAGGTAAAGCTTTATTGGATCCTGATTATAAAAGTGCATCATATTTCCATATGTACTAAATATTAGATAATTTTAATTTAGATTAAATAATTTTATTGTTAGTTTTTTTAATTTATTTTTTATTTCGGCATATTATGGGGGCACAGATTTTAAGGTTTCAATAAATGCCCATTTCCCCCCCCACAAGTCTGAGTCTCCAGCATGACTATCCCCCAGATGGTGCACATCTCACTCATTATATATGTATATGCCCACCCCCTCACCCTCCCACCTGCCCAATACCCTATTACTGTAGTACCTATGTGACCACTTAGGTGCTGTTCAGTTAATACCAATTTGCTGGTGAGTATATGTGGTGCTTGTTTTTCCATTCTTGGGAAACTTCACTTAATAGTATGGGTTCCACCTCTAACCAGTAAAATATAAGATGTGCTATGTCACTATTGTTTCTTAGAGCTGAATAGGACTCCATGGTATACATATACCACATTTTATTAATCTATTCTTTCCACAGCCTTGCAATTATGAATTGTGCTGCTATAAACATTCGAGTGCAGGTGTCTTTTTTATAGAGTGTCATTGGATCTCTTGGGTAGATGCCCAGCAACAGGATTGCTGGATCAAATGGTAGATTCACTTGTATCGCTTTAAGATATCTCCATATGGCTTTCCACAGAGGTTGAACTAGTTTGCAGTCCCACCAGCAGTGTAGGAGTGTTCCCCTCTCTCCGCATCCACGCCAGCATTTATTGTTTGGAGACTTTTTGATAAAGGCCATTCTCACTGGGGTTAAGTGATATCTCATTGTGGTTTTGATTTGCATTTCCCTGATGATTAGAGATGTTGAGCATTTCTTCATATGTTTGTTGGCCATTCTTCCGTCTTCTTTAGAAAAGTTTCTGTTCAAGTCCTTTGCCCACTTTTTAATAGGCTTATTTGATTTTTTCTTCCTGATTTTTGTAAGTTCTAAGTATATACTAGTTATCCATCCCTTATCGGATGCATAGGAAGCAAAAATTTTCTCCCGTTCTATAGGTTGTCTGTTTACTTTCATGACTATTTCTTTGGCTGTGCAGAAGCTTTGTAGTTTCATCATGTCGCATTTATTTATTTTTGTTGCTGTTTTGATTGCCTTTGGGGACTTCTTCATAAACTCTTTCCCTAGGCCGATGTCTAGGAGAGTGCTTCCAACATTTTCCTCTAGAATTCTAATAGTTTCATACCTTAGGTTTAAGTCTGTTATCCAGCGTGAGTTGATTTTTTTGAGAGGTGACAGGTGTGGGTCCTGTTTTAGCCTTCTACAGGTGGCTATCCAGTTTCCCAGCACCATTTATTGAAAAGGGATTCTTTTCCCCAGCGTATGTTTTTGTCTGCTTTGTCAAAGATTAGATGGCTATATGAGGATGGTTTTATATTAGGATTCTCACACCTGTTCCACTGGACCATATTCCTATTTTTGTGCCAATACAATATTGATTTAATTACTTCAGCTTTGTAGTATAGTTTGATATCTGGCATATTAATGCCTCCCATTTTGTTTTTGTTGCCTAGAATTGCTTTTGATATTCAGGGTCTTCTTTGATTTCATACGAAGTGTAAAATTATTTTTTCTATATCTGTGAAGAATGCTGATGGGATTTTAATAGGTATTGCATTGAATCTGTAGATCAGTTTGGGTAGTATAGACATTTTGATGATGTTGAGTCTGCCGATCCACGAGCATGGTATGGATTTCCTATCTGTTTACATCCTCTGCTATTTCCTTCCTCAGTGTTTCATAGTTCTCCCTGTAGAGGTCTTTTACGTCCTTGGTTAAGTATATTCCTAGGTACTTTAATTTCTTTCTTGCTATTGTGAAGGAAATTAAGACTTTGATTTGGTTCTCAATTAGATTGTTGTTGGCATATATTTATGCCTCTGATTTCTGTGTATTTATTTTGTATCCTGAGACTTTACTAAACTCATTGATCAGTTCCAGGAGTTTCTTGGTTGAATCTTTGGGGTTTTTTTAGATACAATATCATATCATCAGCAAACAGTGAAAGTTTGATCTCTTTTTCCCCTATTTGGATACCTTTAATTCCATTTTCCTGTCTGATTGCTGTAGTCAAGACTTCCAGCACTATGTTGAACAGAAGTGGAGATAGTGGGCAGCCTTGTCTGGTTCCAGTTCTAAGTGGGAATGATTTCAATTTTTCCCCATTCAGTATGATGTAGGCTATGGGTCTGTCATATATAGCTTGTATCATTTTTAGGTATGTCCCTTCTATGCCTATTTTCTTAAGTGTTCAGATCATGAAAGGTGTTGAATTTTGTCAAAAGCTTTTTCTGCATCTATTGAGAGAATCATGTGGTCTTTGTTTTTGCTTCTGTTTATGTGGTGAATTGCATTTATAGATTTACGTATGTTGAACCATCCCTGCATTCCTGGGATGAAGCCCACTTGGACGTGATGCATTATTTTTTTGATAAGCGTCTGGATTCAGTTAGCTAAGATTTTGTTGAAAATTTTTGCATCTATATTCATTAGGGATATTGTTCTGTAGTTTTCATTTTTTGTTGCATCCTTTCCTGGTTTTGGTATCAGAGTAATATTCGCTTCATAAAAGGTGTCAGGGAGGTTTCCGTTCTTCTCGATGTTGTGGCATAGTTTCTGCAAGATAGGTACTAGTTCTTTATAAATGTGGTAAAATTCGGGTGTGAAGCCATCTGGACCGGGACTCTTCTTTTTAGGGAGATTTTTAATTGCTGTTTCTATATCAGCTGTTGAGATTGGTCTGTTTAGGGAATCTATTTCTTCCTGGTTGACCCTAGGAGGTCTGTGTGTTTCTAGAAATTTGTCCATTTCCTCCACATTATCCAGTTTGTGTACATAAAGATTTTTGTAGTATTCATAAATTATATCTTGTATCTCTTTGGGATCAGTTTTGATATCTCCTTTTTTGTTCCTCATGGTGATTATTAGGGATTACTCTTTTCTGCTTTTTGTTAGATAGCCAATGGTGTGTCAATTTTGTTTATTTTTTCAAAGAACCAACTTTTTGTTTTATTGATCTCCTGCATAGCTTCCCTGTTGTCAATTTCGTTTAGTTCTGATTTGATCTTGTTGATTTCACTTATTCTGCGGGGTTTGTGGTTGGTCTGTCCTTCTTTTTCAAGCTCTTTGAGTTGTTTAGTTAGATTGCCTATTTGTGATCTTTTTGTCTTTTGGTTATAGGCATTTGTGGAGATAAGCTTTTCTCTCAGAACTGCTTTAGCTGTGTCCCAGAGGAGTTGATAACTTGTCTCTCCATTGTTGTTTTCTTCATAGAATTTTCTATTTCCATCTTGATTTATTCATTTATGAAGTAATCATTTAGTAGGAGGTTGTTTAATTTCCACATTTTTGTGTAGAAATGTGAGTTTCTGTCACGGTTGATATCTACTTTTATTCCACTGTGATCTGAGAAGGTATATGGTATGATTTCTATTTTTTTAAATTTCTTGAGATTTTCTTTGTGTCCTAGGATATGGTCAATCTTAGAGAATGTCCCGTGAGCTGACGAGAAGAACGTATATTCAGTGGATTTGGGGTAGAATTTCCTGTAGAAGTCAATCAGACCCAATTGTTCCAGTGTTTTGTTTAAGTCCATTATTTCTTTATTAATTTTCTGTTTGGAGGATCTGTCTTGTGCCATCAGTGGGGTGTTGAAATCTCCAGTGATTATGGAGTTGCTATTAATCCATTTGCTTAGCTCCAGTAAGGTTTGCTTTATGAAACTGGGTGCCCCTAATTTGGGTGAATATATATTTAAAATTGTTATATATTCTTGTTGAAGTGTGCCCATTGACCATTATATAATGACCCTCTTTGTCTTTTACTGCTTTCCTTGGTTTAAAAACTAAATTGTCTGAAATTAGAACTGCCACACCAGCCTTCTTTTGGCTTCTATTTGCTTGGAATATTGATCTCCACCCTTTTATTTTTAGTCTATATGCATCCTTGCAGGTTAGATGTGTTTCCTGAAGACAGCATATACTTGGCCTGTATTTTCTTATCCATTCAGCCAGCCTATGTCTCTTGAGTGGAGAGTTAAGCCATTCACATTTATTGAGAGAACTGATAGGTAAGGTAGATTACTGATCATTCTGTTGGGTTGGATGTTGTTGCTTTGATTTGTCTCTTGAGCCATTGTGCTATCTGGCCTTTAATCTTTGGGTTTTGGTTGTCTTTATTTTCGTGAGTTTTTATTATGGTGTTCTGTGTGTAACACTGTTTTGAGTATTTCTTGTAGGGCTGGTCTTGTCTTGGTGAATTCTCTGAGACTTTCCTTGTCTGAGAACGCATTTATTTCTCCTTCACATAGGAAGCTTAGTTTTACAGGGAATAAGATTCTAGGCTGGGCATTGTTTTGTTTCAGAAGAGTGAGAATGGGGCCCCAGTCTCTCCTTGCTTGTAAAGTCTCATTAGAGAAGTCTGGTGTTATTTGAATTGGCTTTCCCTTGTATGTCACTTGCTTCTTTCATCTTTCAGCTCTTGGAAGGGCCTCTTTAGTTGATATTTTGGTCAGTCTGATGAATGTCTGTCGTGGCGTCTTCCTGTTTGCATTGAAGCTCCCAGAGGTTATCTGGGCTTCCTGTGCTTGTATATCAAGGTTTTGAGCAAGGCCTGGGAAATTTTCCTCTATTATATCATCAAACAGCTTGTCCAACCCTTGGGTGTTGTCTTCTTCCCCTTCTTGTAACCCTATGATCCTCACATTAGGTTTCTTCACATAATCCCACATCTCTTGTAGACTTTGGTCTTTTCTCTTGTTTCTCTGTTCTATCTCTGTGATGGTTTTATTTAGTTGTAAGATGTTATCGTCAATCTCTGAGATTCTTTCTTCTGTTTGATATACCCTCTTCTTGAGACTTTCCATGTATTTTGTAGTTCCCTGAATGATTCTTCATTTCCAGGAGTTTGGTTAAACTTTTCTTCATTGTGTCTATTTCTTTAGTGAACACTTTTTGTAGGTCCTGGAGGCTTTTTGTGGTTTCTTTTTTTTTTTTTTAATTTTTTTTTATTTTGGCATATTATGGGGGTACAGATTTTAAGGTTTCAATAGATGCACATTTCCCCCCCTCCCCCCAAAAGTCTGAGTCTCCATCATGAACATCCCCCAGATGGTGCACATCTCACTCATTATGTATGTATATACCCGCCCCCCTCCCCCCTCCCACCTGCCCAATACCCTATTACTGTACTACCTATGTGTCCACTTAGGTGCCACTCAGTTAATACCAGTTTGCTGGAGAATATATCTGGTGCTTGTTTTTCCATTCTTGGGATACTTCACTTAGTAGTATGGGTTCCAGCTCTAACCAGGAAAATATAAGATGTGCTATATCACCATTGTTTCTTAGAGCTGAATAGTACTCCATGGTATACATATACCACATTTTATTAATCCATTCTTGGATGGATGGGCACTTGGGCTGTTTCCACAGCCTTGCAATTATGAATTGTGCTGCTAAAAACATTCGAGTGCAGGTGTCTTTTTTGTAGAGTGTCACTGGATCATTTGGGTAGATGCCCAGCAATGGGATTGCTGGATCAAATGGTAGATTCACTTGTATCGCATTAAGGTATCTCCATATAGCTTTCCACAGAGGTTGAACTAGTTTGCAGTCCCACCAGCAGTGTAGGAGTGTTCCTCTCTCTCCGCAACCACGCCAGCATTTATTGTTTGGAGATTTTTTGATAAAGGCCATTCTCACTGGGGTTAAGTGATATCTCATTGTGGTTTTGATTTGCATTTCCCTGATGATTAGAGATGTTGAGCATTTCTTCATATGTTTGTTGGCCATTCTTCTGTCTTCTTTAGAAAAATTTATGTTCAAGTCCTTTGCCCACTTTTTAATGGGGTTATTTGATTTTTTCTTCCTGATTTTCGTGAGTTCTAAGTATATTCTAGTTATCAGTCCCTTATCGGATGCATAGGATGCAAAAATTTTCTCCCATTCTGTAGGTTGTCTGTTTACTTTCATGACTATTTCTTTGGCTGTGCAGAAGCTTTGTAGTTTGATCATGTCCCATTTATTTATTTTTGTTGCTGCTGTGATTGCCTTTGGAGACTTCTTCATAAACTGTTTGCCCAGGCCGATGTCTAGGAGAGTGTTTCCAACTTTTTCCTCTAGAGTTCTAATAGTTTCATATCTTAGGTTTAAGTCTGTTATCCAGCGTGAGTTGGTTTTTGTGAGAGGTGAAAGGTGTGGGTCCTGTTTTAGCCTTCTACAGGTGGCTATCCAGTTTTCCCAGCACCATTTATTGAAGAGAGATTCTTTTCCCCAGCGTATGTTTTTGTCTGCTTTGTCAAAGATGAGATGGCTATATGAGGATGGTTTTATATCAGGATTCTCACATCTGTTCCACTGGTCAATATTCCTGTTTTTGTGCCAATACCATATTGTTTTAATTACTACAGCTTTGTAGTATAGTTTGATATCTGGCATATTAATGCCACCCATTTTGTTTTTGTTGCCTAGAATCGCTCTTGAAATTCGGGGTCTTCTTTGGTTCCATATGAAGCGTAAAATTATTTTTTCTATATCTTTGAAGAATGCTGATGGGATTTTAATAGGTATTGCATTGAATCTGTAGATCAGTTTGGGTAGTATAGACATTTTGATGATATTGAGTCTGCCGATCCACGAGCATGGTATGGATTTCCATCTGTTTATATCCTCTGCTATTTCCTTCCTCAGTGTTTCATAGTTCTCCTTGTAGAGGTCTTTGACCTCTTTGGTTAAATATATTCCTAGGTACTTTAATTTCTTTGTTGCTATTGTGAAGGGAATTGAGTCTTTGATTTGGTTCTCAATTAGATTGTTGTTGGCGTATATGAATGCCTCTGATTTCTGTGTATAGATTTTGTATCCTGAGACTTTACTAAATTCATTGATCAGTTCCAGGAGTTTCTTGGTTGAATCCTTGGGGTTTTCTAGATACAATATCATATCATCATCAAACAGTGAAAGTTTGATCTCTTCTGCCCCTATTTGGATACCTTTGATTCCATTTTCCTGTCTGATTGCTGTAGCCAAGACTTCCAGCACTATGTTGAACAGACGCGGAGATAGTGGGCAGCCTTGTCTGGTTCCAGTTCTAAGTGGGAATGATTTCAATTTTTCCCCATTCAGTATGATGTTGGCTACGCGTCTGTCATATATGGCTTGTATCATTTTTAGGTATGTCCCTTCTATGCCTATTTTCTTAAGTGTTCCTATCATGAAAGGGTGTTGAATTTTGTCAAAAGCTTTTTCTGCATCTATTGAAAGAATCATGTGGTCTTTGTTTTTGCTTCTGTTTATGTGGTGAATTGCATTTATAGATTTACGTATGTTGAACCATCCCTGCATCCCTGGGATGAAGCCCACTTGGTCGTGGTGGATTATTTTTTTGATAAGTGTCTGGATTCGGTTAGCTAAGATTTTGTTGAAAATTTTTGCATCTATATTCATTGGGGATATTGGTCTGTAGTTTTCTTTTTTTGCTGCATCCTTTCCTGAATTTGGTATCAGAGTAATATTCGCTTCATAAAAGGTGTCGGGGAGGGTTCCGTTCTTCTCGATGTTGTGGAATAGTTTCTGCAAGATAGGTACTAGTTCTTCTTTGTAAGTATGGTAAAATTCAGGTGTGAAGCCATCTGGACCGGGACTTTTCTTTTTAGGGAGATTTTTAATTGCTGTTTCTATTTCAGCTGTTGAGATTTGTCTGTTCAGGGAATCTATTTCTTCCTGGTTGAGCCTAGGGAGGCTGTGTGTTTCTAGGAATTTGTCCATTTCCTCCACATTTTCCAGTTTGTGTGCATAAAGATTTTTGTAGTATTCATTAATTGTATCTTGTATCTCTTTGGGATCAGTTGTGATATCTCCTTTTTTATTCCTGATGGAGCTTCTTAGAGATTTCTCTTTTCTGCTTTTCGTTAGCTTAGCCAATGGCGTGTCAATCTTGTTTATTTTTTCAAAGAACCAACTTTTTGTTTTATTAATCTCCTGAATAGCTTTCCTGTTTTCAATTTTGTTTAGTTCTGATTTGATCTTGTTGATTTCACTTCTTCTGCTGGGTTTGGGGTTGGTCTGTTCTTCTTTTTCCAGCTCTTTGAGTCGTTTCATTAGATTGTCTATTTGTGATCTTCTTGCCTTTTGGTTATAGGCATTTATGGAGATAAACTTTCCTCTCAGAACTGCTTTAGCTGTGTCCCAGAGGAGTTGATCACTTGTCTCTCCATTGTCGTTTTCTTCATAGAAGTTTTTTATTTCCATCTTGATTTCTTCATTTACGAAGTAATCATTTAGTAGGAGGTTGTTTAATTTCCACGTTTTTCTGTAGAAATGTGAGTTTCTGTTAGGGTTGATTTCTAGTTTTATTCCACTGTGATCGGAGAAGGTACATGGTATGATTTCTATTTTTTTAAATTTCTTGAGATTTTCTTTGTGTCCTAGGATATGGTCAATCTTAGAGAATGTCCCGTGAGCTGATGAGAAGAACGTATATTCAGTGGATTTTGGGTAGAATGTTCTGTAGATGTCTGTCAGACCCAATTGTTCTAGAGTTTTGTTTAAGTCCATTATTTCTTTATTAATTTTCTGTTTGGAGGATCTGTCTCGTGCCGTTAGTGGGGTGTTGAAATCTCTGGCGATTATGGAGTTGCTATTAATCCATTTGCTTAGCTCCAGTAAGGTTTGCTTTATGAATCTGGGTGCACCTAAGTTGGGTGAATATATATTTAAAATTGTTATCTCTTCTTGTTGGACTGTGCCCTTCACCATTATATAATGACCCTCTCTGTCTTTTACTACTTTTGTTGGTTTAAAAACTAAATCGTCTGAAATTAGAACTGCCACACCAGCCTTCTTTTGGCTTCTATTTGCTTGGAATATTGATCTCCACCCTTTTATTTTTAGTCTATATGCATCCTTGCAGGTTAGATGTGTTTCCTGAAGACAGCATATACTTGGCCTGCATTTTCGTATCCATTCAGCCAGCCTATGTCTCTTGAGTGGAGAGTTTAAGCCATTCACATTTATTGAGAGAACTGATAGGTAAGGTAGATTACTGATCATTCTGTTGGGTTGGATGTTGTTGCTATGATTTTTGTCTTGAGCCATTGTAATATCTGGCCTTTAATATCTTTGGGTTTTGGTTGTTTTTATATTCGTGGGTTATTATTATGATGTTCCGTGCATAAAGCTGTTTTAAGTACTTCTTGTAGGGCTGGTCTTGTCTTGGTGAATTCTCTGAGCCTTTACTTGTCTGAGAATGTTTTTATTTCTCCTTCATATACGAAGCTTAGTTTTGCAGGGAATAATATTCTAGGCTGGGCATTGTTTTGTTTCAAAAGAGTGAGAATGGGGCCCCAGTCTCTCCTTGCTTGTAAAGTCTCATTAGAGAAGTCTGATGTTATTTGAATTGGCTTTCCCTTGTATGTTACTTGCTTCTTTTGTCTTATAGCTCTTAGAAGGGCCTCTTTAGTTGATACTTTGGTTAGTCTGATGACTGCATGTCGTGACGTCTTCCTGTTTGCATTGAATCTCCCAGGGGTCCTCTGAGCTTCTTGAACTTGTATATCAAGATTTTGAGCAAGACCTGGGAAATTTTCCTCTATTATATCTTCAAACAGCTTGTCCAACCCTTGAGTGTTGTCTTCTTCCCCTTCTTGTAACCCTATGACCCTCACATTAGGTTTCTTCACATAATCCCACAGCTCTTGTAGGCTTTGCTCTTTTCTCTTTTTTCTCTGCTCTATTTCTGTGACTGATTTATTTAATTGGAGGGTGTTATATTCAAGCTCTGACGTTCTTTCTTCTGTTTCATCTACCCTGTTCTTGAGACTTTCCACTGTATTTTGTAGTTCCTTGAATTGATTCTTCATTTGCAGGAGTTCGGTTACACTTTTCTTCAATGTGTCTATTTCTTTTCTCATATCCTGGAGACTTTTTGTGGTTTCTTGGTGTTGGTTATTGAGTTGTTGTTGCAGCTGGGTGAGTGTTCTTATGTTCCACATACGAAATTCCTCTTCTGTCATATTGGTTGCCTGATTTTGGTCGGTGTCCGTTTCTAGGGGGCTGGTGCTCCTCTTTGGGGGTGAGTTTTCCGTTTGGTTCTTCATATTTCCTGAGTTCTTTCGCTGATTTCTTCCCATGTCGATCAGTTGTTGTTTCTTTCCTTAGGTTATTGTTTGGGTATTCACACACCTTGTTTAGTTTCTGAGGCGTTAGGTGGTGCCTGTGGGTTAAATTGGACCACTCCCTGTATATTGAGTCAGTGGGTACCGTGGAAAGGCTGTGCAAGATGCCGTCCCTGTCAGTAGGTGGCGTTTGCTTGGAGGAACAGGCTATGGTGTTGATTTTGAGTCCTGTTATCAGCTCTCGTTCTGGGTGGAGCTGGGTTGGGTAAGCCTGCCCTCAGGCCATTAGCAGGGGTCAAAGTTCTGCTGTCTGCTTCCAGGTAAAGCTGTCAGGGCAGGGCTGGAATGGTCCCGCTCAGCCAGAAAGTCTGGGTGTGGGGGTGGGGCTGTCTGAGACCCGCAGTCTGCAGCAGACCTCGCTTCTTTCCATCCTCCCCAACTCCGCAGCTACTCCTGGGCCTCTGCCAGCAGGCCAGACCACAAGCCTCCAGGCCTCCCCGGACTCTGATGCCGGCAGGGATGTTCCCTTTGCAGGAATGCCACCTGGGCTGGGCGTACAGCCTCCCTTTTGGAGGAGGGTTCCCTTTAGGATACTGATCTGCCCCTGAAGGCACACACACCTCAGTAGGCTGTTCACATATATCCCTTCTGTGTCCCGGGCAATGCTAGACCTCAGTGCACGGGATCTGGTCTGCAGATCCAACCTCTGGGTCCCACAGTTCAAACTGGATCCCCACCAGGGAGAGGATTTCCGGTCCCAATTCACCCACAGGGGACCCAAGCTGGGTCTATGTCTCTCAGCCTCTGAGTCGGCACCGTTCTCCTGGGAACACCGTGCCAGCAGCACCTGGGAGTGCTGGCGGGTAGGGAGCTCACAGTCTGAGTTCCCCATAGTCAGCTGTAGGGTCCCGAAAGGGTAGGTCCCATTCCCTGGAGGTGCCTCCGGCTGGTGGCTGTATTATCTCTCTGGGCAGCCGCGGGTAGGGTAGGAGGGGAAGAGGAGGCCATATGGCGCCTGTCACGTGGCTCAGGTCTGTGTACACGGAGGTGCCCAGAGGGATTTGGGAGCCTGGTGCTGTGTCCGCTACAGGCTCACTGCTAGCTGGCGGCGGCCGTCTCTGGGCTGGTGTCCGCAGGTCTCTCCACCCTCTGGGGAGCCCACTAGCAGTCCCAAATGCAGGAGAGGGGGAACGGCAAATCCACCTACCCTTCCCACTGGTCTCCGGGCTGCTCTGGCAGCCTCAGCTTCCAGTTCTCCTCTGCAGCCTCCTCCCGTGGAATCTTCCGGGGTCTCAGGTACCCCTCCTTCCGGCCCTCGTCAGCTGTATGCTCGTCTTCTTGCTTCTTTTTTCTAATTTCTGATAGAATCTATCTTTTCTGCAGAGACACTCTGTTTGGCGGTGTTTCTTGTACGCCATCTTGATCCACCTCCTGTCTAAGGTTCTTTTTAATGTTGGTTGGTCCCCTTAACCTTGCCAGATTCATGAAGGCAACAGGAACTATGTAAATTGTGGTCGATCTCCAAGATTGTTGATAATCCCTAGGTTACTTTGGCTGTGAAAACCAACCCATTGTCTCTTTGGAAATGCAGGAGAAGACCACAGCAAGGTATTATTTTTTTAATGGCTTTTTACATACCTCTGTTGCCTTTTCTGTACAGGTTGAATATGCCTCAACCCATCCTCAGAAGATAAACACCAAACACAGAAGATAGCTCTTACACTGATTAATAACTTCATGATATTTTCAACAACACCTGTTTTTGCCCATCTTTTGATTATAGACATCCTAATGAGTTAGAAATGGTATCTCCTCATGGTTTTGCCATGTACTACCCTGATGATTAATGACATTAAACATGTTTTCAGGTGTTCATTGACTATTTGTTTATCTTTTTTCAGTATAAGTTTATTTAAATCCTTTGCCCATTTTTTTTAACTGGGACATTTGTCTTTTTATTTTTGAGTTGTAAAAATTCTTTGTATTGCTCAACTCTTAGCAGATATATTATTTTGCAAATATGTTTTTTCTATTCTTTGAGTTGTCTTTTCACTTTTTGATGATGAATTTTTAATAACAGCTTTTATTTTGATGAAGTTCAACTTATTTTAAAATTATGAAAATATTTCTTGTCACTTGTGCTTTGGGAGACATATCTATGAGCTGTGATGACACATGACCCTGCCTAATCCAAGGTCATGAAGATGTACACCTACACACCATTATTTTATCTAAGTTTTTTTTTTTTTCAGTTTAGGTTTGTTTTTAGATTTATCTCTTAGGTCTTACATTTAAACTTTGGTCAATTCTCAGTTGATTTTTGTATATGGTGTAAGATAGGGGTCTTATTTCATTCTTTTGCATCTGGATATCCTGTTTCCTAGGATCATTTGTTGAAAATATTATTTTCTACCCCACTGAATTGTTTGGAACTTTTGTTGAAAATCAGTTGTACACAAATGTATGGTTTTATTTCTGGTTCCTCAATTCTATTTCATTAACAACCTATATGTATATTCTTGTGCTAGTACTATACTCTTTTTATTACCATGTAGAAATTTTTAATACTGGAAAATGTGAGTCCTCCAACTTTATTCTTTTTTAAGACTATTTTGGCTATTATCAGCCTCTTATATTACCATAAGAACTTTAGGATAAGCCTGTCAATTTCTACCAAAGGGGACAAAAAGAGCCATCTTCGGTCTTGATAGGGATTGTGTCAAATCTACAGATTAATTTGGGGAGTCTTTCCATTTGTCTTAGTCCATTTTCTGTTGCTATAAAATAAAACTATAGACTGAATAACTTACAAGGAATATAGATCCATTTGGCTTACAATTATGGAGGATGGAAAGTCAAAGAACATGGCACTAATGTCTGGCCATGGCCTTTGTGCTACATAATAACATGATGCAAATGGGCATTCAGGACCGAGAGAGCAGAACCAGGGCTAACTTGTTCTATAACAACCCACACTCATAACTAATCCACTCCTGTAATTATAACATTAATCTATTAGTAAGGGTGGAGCACTCATAACCCCAAAACCTCTCATTATACCATACAACCCAATACTGTTTCATGAGGGCTTAAGTTTCCAACACATGAAGTTTTGCGGGACACACTCAAACCATAACATCATCTTAACAATATGAATCATGCCAATCAATGAATGTGGCATATCTTTTCATTTAGTTAAATCTTCTTTAATTTCTTGTAATGATGTTTTGAAGTTTTCAGTGTACAACTCATATACTTCTTTTGTTAAATTTATTCCCAAGTATTTCATTTTTATGTTGTTATAAACATGATTTATTTTCTTAGTTTCATTATTGCATTGATTATTTACATACAATTTATTTTGAATAGTGATTGTATGTAGTCTGGAAACTTATTCTAATAAATCATCTCTAATATTTTTGTGGGATACTTAGGAATTTCTGTATGTAACATGCGATCTACAAATAGAGATAGTTTTACTTTCTACTTTCCATTCTGGATGGCCAACTTTCCCTGGCTAGAACCTCCACTGGAATATGAATATAAAAGGTGAGAGAAGATATCCTTGTCTTGTTTCTGATCTTTAGGAAAAAAATTTTCTATAAATTTTGCTATAACTTTTCATAGATGCCATTCATCAGGATAAGAAGTGTCCTTATATTCCTAAGTTGTTGTGGGTGTTTAATCATGAGTGGGTGTCTATTTATTTCAAATGATTTTTCTTCATCTATTGAGAAGATCATGTGACCTTTGTCTTTTATTCCACTAACATGGTATTCTACTACATTGCTTGAGTTGCCTGTGTTGAATCACTCTTGTATTCCTGTGATAAATTTTATTAATATTTGGTCATGTTGTATAATCATTTCATATGTTGCTGGATTTGGTTTTCTATTAATAGTATTTTGTTGAGGATTTTCATGTCTACATTCATAAGGAATATTTTTCTGTAGTTTTCATTTCTTGTAACGTTTTGTGTAGTTTTAGTATTAGGGTAATATTGGCTTCATAGAATGCTTCAAAGAGTTTCTTCTACTTTTTGTAAGAGTTTATGAATGATTACTGTTAATTATTTTTAGACATTGGTAGAATTCTTCTTGAAGACATCTCTGGTCCTGAACTTTGTTTGTAAGGAGTTATTTATTATAATTACTAATCAATCTTTTTGACATTCTATAATAATATCCAAATTTTCTAGTATTTTAGTCAGTTACAGCAGTATGTATCTTTTCAGCAATCTCTCTGTTTCATCTAGGTTATCTAATTTGTTGGTATGTACTTAGTCATATTATTCCCATAAGTCCTTATTTTTTAAGATATTTCTTATAATTTCTGATTTTAGTAATTTGAATCCTCTATTTTTCTTAGTCTAGCTACATGAATTTCAATTATGATTCTTTCAAAGATCATGATTTGTTTGATAATCTAGGTTGTTTTTCTATTCTATAATTTATTCATTTTCACTCTAAACTTTGTTATTTTCTTCCTTATGAATGTTTTTCCTTTAGTTTGCTTTTCTTCTAGTTTCTTAATGTGAAAGATGAGGTTATTCATTTGAGAGCTTCATTTTTCACAAAAGTATTTTTATTTTGGTTAGAGAACATTCTTTATATGATTTCCGTCCTTTTCAATTTATTGAAAATCATTTTGAAGCCTAACATATTGTCTGCCCTTTGATAATGTTCCATGAACACTTGAGAAGAGTGGATATTCTTCTGTTGTTGCGTGAAGTGTTCAGTATGTGTCTGTTAGGTCTACTTGGTTCATTATGTTGTTCAAGTGCTCTATCCTGTATTGATTTTCTGTCTAGGTTTTCTATCCATTGCTGAAAGGGGGGTATTGAAGTCTCCAACTATTATTTTTGAATTGTTTATTTCTCCATTCAATTATGTCAGTTATTGCTCCCATGAACTTTGAGACTCTTGTTGGAAGAATATGTTTATAACTGGTATATCTTTGTGAAGAGATTGAACATTATTATAAAATATCCTTATTTTTCTCTAATAATAATATTCATCTTGCAGATTAATTTTTCTAACATTTCTATAGGCACTCCAGCTCTGTTATTGGGGATTGTTTGCTTGGTGCATATTTTTTTATCCTTTTGTTTTCAAGCAAACCCATTTGCGTCTTTGAATCTAAAGTATGTCTGTCCTAGAGAATATGTTAATTTTTTTTGTATTCATTTCCTCAATATCTGCCCTTTCATTTGAGTTTGTAATTGGCTTGCATTTCATTGAATTAATAATAATGTAATTGCTAATTTGCTATTTTTTCTGTATGCCTTATCTCTTTTTTTTTGTTTCTCTAGTCTTCTTATAAACTCATAAAACTTCTTTTGTATTAAATATATATTTTCTAGTGTACAATTTTAATTATCTTGCCTTTTTGATAATAGATTTTAAGTTATTTTGTTAGTGGTACTCTTGGGGATTATAACTAACAGCTTAATTTAGAACAATCTAGTGTAGATTAATACCAATTTAACTTCAATAGTATACAAGAACTTTGCTCCTTTACAGCTCTCTTCTCTCCCTCAATTTGTGCTGCCTATTTTATGTGAATTACATCTTTATACATTGTAACCCCATGAACATAGGTATACAATCATAACTTTATGACTTCACATGAAGTCATAAAGGTATGATTTATGATTTCCACATAAATTATATAGGATAAAAGAGTTAAAATAATAAATACATTTATATTTTATTTGATATTTACCCAGGTAATTACTTTTACCAAGGCTTTTTATTTCTAGTATCTTTTTTTATTTCAACTTAATGTACTTCATGTAGTATTTCTTGTAGAAGAGGATTATTAATGAATTCTCTTAGTTTTGTTTGTTTTATTTTTGCTGTTGCTGTTGTTTTATATCGAGGAAGGTGTTAATTTCTTTATATTTTGAAGGTTGAGATTACTGAATAAAATAATTCTTGCATGTCATTCTACTACCTTCTGTTCTCCATTTTTTGGTGTGTGTATGTGTGTTGTGTATGTGTGTGTGTGTGTGTGTGTGTGTGTGTGTGTGTGTGTGTGTGTAAGCAGCTGTTAATCTCAATGTTGACCCTATGTACAGCATGAGTTGTTTCACTCTTGCTCTTTTTAAGATTGAGACCATTACATTTTAAAATAGTCTTTCTGTCCCTTTCTCCTTTCTCTGTCCTCTGGGCACCTGTTATGCATATGTGGTTACCCTTGAAGATGATTTTTCATAGGTTCATGAATCTCTATTTTTCTGAATTCTTTTTATTTTTCTGACTGAAGAATCTCAGTTGAGCTATCCTCAAGGTTGTTTATTCTTTCTTCTACCAACTTAAATCTCCTGTTGGATCATTCTAGCATTTTTTTCAAATTTTAATAATTTACTTTTCAACCATAAAATATATCTGTTTATTTTATAATTCTCTCACTTTATTGACATTATCTATTTTGTGATGTAAAATAGGTGATTTAAAGTGTTTGCCTCGTAAGTACCACATCTGGCTTTATCAGAGAGGGTTTCTATTGATTGCTTCACCCCATTGTATATGAAGCCTACTTTCTATTTCATGTTTATATGTCTCCTAAATTTTTATGAAAAACTGGACTTTTCAAATAATATATGTGTCAACTCTGGAGATTAAATTGTCTTCTAAAGGGTTTATTGTTGGTACTCTCGTTAGTCTTCATCTGTTTGTGTAGTAATTTTTCTAAACTAATTTTTTACTGTCTGTGTTCTTTTTCTTGATTAGACACTGATGTCTATGCTTGGTTTAGCACTTAGTGAGTGCTAAATTTTATCACTATTCTTCAGTGATTTATATGACCATATGATTTTTTTAGCTATTTTATATGATCAATTGCATGAACTATTTTGCAAGCATTAAACCAGTTTTATATCCCTGAAATATGCTTCACTTGGTCATGGTGTATAATTAGTTTTATTTCTTGGTAAATTATATTGGTATTATATTGTTGAGCATTTTTGCATATACAGTCATAAGATATATTTGCCTGTAGTTTTAGTGCTTCTTTTTTTGTTTTGTTTTGTTTTTAAACTGGTACCGTTTTTGCCTGGTTTGGTATCAATGTAATCCTACCTCCATAAAATAAATTGGAAAGTATTACCTCCTCCTGTATTTTCAGGAAAATATTGTAGAATTGGTATTAATTCTTATTTAAATGTTTGGTAGAAATATCCAATAGGAACATCTGGGCCTGGAGATAATCTTTAGGGAGAATTTTTAAATTATGAGTTTTATTTCCTTAGTAGCTATAGGCTATTCAAATCATCTATTTCATGTTGGGTGTGTGGTAATGTTTGTTCTTTTAGAGAAATTGGTTCATTTCATATAAGTTATATGTGTAGAATTGTTTGTAGTATTCACTTATTATCTTATTTTGTCTGTAGAGTCTCTAGTAATATTACCAATTTCATTCATAGTGTTAGTCATTTGAATCTTCCCTTTTTAAATTCTTTCCCAATCTTGCTAGAGATTTATCAATTTTAATGTTGTTTTAAAAATAGTGGCATGCTGATTTATTTTTCTCTATGTTTTCCTCTGATTTGAATTTATTTTATTTCACCTGTTCCTATTTGTTCATTTTCTTATACTTACTATGGACTTGTTTTGTTCTTTTTTTAAAGGATCTTGAAGTGGTAATATTAATTATATTTCTACTTTTCTAAAGTATGGATACGGTATCAAGTTTTTCTATTTCATTAATTCTTTACATGAATGCTATAACTTTTTAATAGCTGTATTTTCATTTTTATTCAGTTCCTTTTTTTTTAAAATTGTTGCGATGGTTCTTCCTTTGATCCATGGAATATTAAAAATTGATTTTTTTGTTTCAAAATGTTTGCTGTTATCTTTATATTCTATTAATTTGTAGTATGATTCCATTGTTGTTGAAGAACACACTTGGCAGTATTTCAATCTTATAAATGCATTGTGGTTTATTTTATGACCCATAGTTTATGTCAATAATATAAATACCTATATGTCTAAAATATATATCATATATATGTGATATAATATGTATATCATATCCTGGGCCATAAACCATATATATATATATGCATATATGGTTCATACATATACATATAAAATATAAAGTATCATATATGCTATATGCATATATACTACATATGTATGTGTGTATATATATATATGTATATATATATAAATGAAACATTCTATGTTTCATTCTTTTACTTTCAACCTACTTACATTGTTATACTTGAATTAAATTTTTCTTGACAACCTATAGTTTGGTCATGTTTTAAAATCTATGCTAGTAAACTACATTGTGTTTCCACTGATGTATTTTGACCATTTACATACAATCTAATTATTGAAACATTATGTCTTAAGTCCACTATTAGATTTTTTCTGTTTATTTCTTATTTTCTATTATTCTATTTTTTATTGTATATGTTTTCCTGTGGATTACTTGAACATTTTTTTGAGTTATCTACAGTGTTTATGAATATATCTATTTCTTTGCATAGCTTTTTTAGGGGTTGCTCTACATATTTTATTATATATAAATAACTTATGATAATCCAGTGGCCTTACCATTTTACCAGTTCAAAAATAAATATAAAAACATTCCTTGTCCCTTTGCTTTCCCTCATTTGCAATATAATGATTTCACGTATGCCTTTTATCTGCAGTTAGAACTCCACCAAAAAATGTTATAACTTTTTCTCTAAACATCAAACAAAATTTAAGACACTGAATAGGAAAAAAAAAAAGTCTGCTATATTTACTCATATTTTCACCTATTGTGTTCTTTCTTCCTTCCTGAGTTTCCAAAATTCTATTTTTCATCACTTCCTTTCTGTGAAGAAAATGTCCATTAGCCATTTTTATAGCACATCTGATGGCGAAAAATCGTAGATGAACTATATCTCAGATTTTCTGTATCTGAGAATGTCTTCATTTCTTCTTCATTTCTAAAATACATTTTCAGCAGATATAAGATTCTGGAGTGACAATCTTTTTTCATTCAGAACTTGAAAATTGTTGTGTCACTTCCTTTTGGCCCCTGTGGTTTCTGGTGAGAATGCTACTGATTTTCAAATTGTTTTTTCCTTACAGGTAAGGTGTTGTTTCTCCCCAGCTGCTTTCAGGATTTTTTCTTTCTGATTTAGTTTTCTGAAGTTTGACTATATTGTATCTTATTGTCCATTTCCTTAGATTTATCCTCTTTGAGATTCATTCAGCTTCTTGATTATGAATGCTTATGTATTTTGCCAGATTTTGAAAGTTTTCAGGTATGATTTTTTGAATAGTATTTTATTCTTGCCATCTTTCTCCTGTTTTTCTGAGACTCCCATGATGTAAAGTTTAGATCTCTTATTATAGTGCCACAGGTCCCTTAAGCTCTAGTCATTCACTCATTTATTTTTTCTTGTGTATTTGCACTCTGTTGTTAAGATTAGTTAATTTCTATTATTCTATCTTCACCTTCACTTATTAGTTATAAGAACTATATGGTAGTTTTAAGAACAAGTTATCATTGTATTATTTCTACATTTAGGAAGAAAGTATCCAGTATTTTATAATTATGATTTATGAATTTCAAAGAGTCATTATGGTCAGTGTAGTAGAGAGTGTTAGAAGTGACCTGTGGTGCCGTTAAGAAAACAGTCAGATACTGCAAATTGTCTCCATAAGGCAAAATCTTTACTTCTGATAAGAAGGGCATGCAGTGGTGACAAAAGCATCCAGCCAGTGCATGCTGTAGGGAAGTTATTCACATTTTTATCCCTAATGCAAACCTAGGGCTGTGTCTCATCTCATTGGCCAGGATTTTGACTGCATAATCTTGTCCTTGCCTGATTGGCTAAGGCATGTTGTTGGGGTAAAAGGGAGAACAAAGAAGTTAAAGTTAGATGTGGATTTTTTGGTGCTGGAATAAAGGAGATTAAGCAAAATTTATCATTATTGTATAGTTTGTGCTGTGTGCTAATAATTATGTAAAGCTGGATATCAGACAGAATATTCCTTTGGCCGAAAAGATTAGGCCAGGGTCATCACCTCCTATGATTTCCCCCTCTGTTATATTAATTAGACTTTTTCACTCTTTTCTTCAAATTTAGTGAGGAGGAGCTGACTTTGGTGTTCTTGGTCTTTTAATAGTAACAACCTGTTTTCATATGGAGGTGGAAGAGGTTGTTTACTTAAGGCTGTTTCTATTAATCTCCCTCCCTAATCCTTCAACACAAGGGATAATGCAGCATCCCACTAATATTAAGAAACTAAATATAATAATTAAGGAAGTTAGTACTGATGTTATCAACCCTTTCCATTTTCCAAACCACTGCTCCATGATGCTAGTGAAAGGGTCATCTATCCCTGTTTTCAGCTAGCTCATTAGCCAAGGTAGTAAGTCCTTGCAGAGCTTGGTGATTGTTAGGGATATAAATGCAGCACTGGCCTGCAATAATGATACATACTCCTCCTTTTTCTGATAATATTATATTTAAAGCCATTCTATTTTCCTAGGTCATTTTACTGGTAGGCCCTAGTTGTTCATTTATACCTTCAATGGCATCCCTGGTATAATTTACAAGTCTTTACTGATTACAGTATATGTAGTTGATCCAGTCTACATTTTTATTTACAGTGGACCACCAGAAGAATAAATATCCAAATCCAGTAGCTATTTTATTTCTAGTTTTGAATTTATTTGGTACTCCTCAATGGACACCAGTAGCATCAATGTAAATATGGGGATCAAAAGATTCTCTGAGAGTACCCATTTCTCTTTTTGTCTGATATCCCCTTTCCTTAACTGGGAGATGATGAAATTCCAAGGTAAAAGGGATTGCCAATTGCACCAAAGTGCAGGTGCCACCCCAACTCTCTGGTAGGACTTCAAATAGTCAGTCTCTCTCTCTCTCTCTCTCTCTCTCTCTCTCTCTCTCTCTCTCTCTCTCTCTTCTTCTTCTTCTTCTTCTTCTTCTTCTTCTTCTTCTTCTTCTTCTTCTTCTTCTTCTTCTTCTTCTTTTTTTCTTTTTTCTTTTTTTTTTTTGAGACAGAGTCTCACTCTGTTGCTCAGGCTAGAGTGGCATGGTGTCAGCCTAGCTCACAGCAACTTCAAACTCCTGGGCTTAAGCAATCCTTCTGTCTCAGCCTCCCCATTAGCTGGGACTATAGGTATGTGCCACCATGCCTGGATAATTTTTTCTATATATTTTTAGTTGTCCAGCCAATTTCTTTCTATTTTTAGTAGAGACAGCATCTCACTCTTGCTCATCCTGTTCTCAAATTTCTGACCTTGACCGATCCTTCCACCTCAGCCTCCCAGAATGCTAGGATTACAGGTGTGACCCACCTCGCCTGGCCATCAGTCTTTAAAAAACCATGACATATCTCCTCGGGGTATGGAGAGGGCAGACTGATTCTATGGATTCTTTCATTGCACCCTGTTGTGTTTCCAAGAGACACTGCCCTCTACTTCTGTTTCCACTGTGTCAAAAGTTTCTAGCACTCTGGGAGGCCAAGGCAGGAGGATAGCTCAAGATCAGGAGTTCAAGATCAGCCTGAGCAAGAGTGAGACCCTGTCTCTACTAAAAATAAAAGAAATTAGCTGGAAAACTAAAAATATATAGAAAAAATTAGCTGGGCATGGTGGTGCACACCTGTAGTCCCAGCTACTTGGAAGGCAGAGGCAGAAGGATCGCTTGAGCCCAGGAGTTTGAGGTTGCTGTGAGCTAGGCTGACACCATGGTACTTTAGCCTGGGCAACAGAGTGAGACTCTGTCAAAAAAAAAAAAAAAAAACCACAAATTTGCTGCCATTTGACTGATGTCTCTGCTCTGCTGGCTGGTGGACCAGCCAAACTGCTGGCCTCTGCTCCCTTCTGCAGCCATGAGCTCCACTCTGTGTAACTCTGTGCTGAGCTCCACCTCATAGATGAGGAGCTCCCTGGGTGTCTGATGCCATTCTGTGACACCAGGGGCAGGGTTTGGATCATGCCTGAGAGAACGCTTGTGTGCAGGGGTGGGGCTATATTGGACCTGGCATCACACATGGCTGCTGGAAGCAGTGCACTGATATCAGGCTAGTTTTGGCCTCTATTGTTTCTTTTCTTAAACTTTGCCACACTTCAGCATCTGCTGTTTATTTTTTTTCTCTCTCTCTTTAGTTTGGGCACTATCATTCCAATATTTGAGCATTAGTCCTAAAGGACTATCAGGGGAATTTTATCTTTACTTTTATTTTCTCTAGAGATGTTCTTACTTGTGTTATTTTCCATCCCAGCTTCCTGGCTATGCATGTGTCCTAGTCCAGAGAGGTTCAACTCGCCACCTCTTGGAGGTTTCTTACACTCTTGACTTCCACTTGGTCAGTCTCTAGTTGCTTCCCTCACAGGAATTTAGGTATCTCTTAACATAGGATTGTAGGTATAAACACCTGATTAGGATCTAGTTCAAGACTATATACCATTTGCAGTCCTATGAGGCAGCAACAGAACCACAGATTTGGAATTCACAATCACTTAGTGCCCAGGGCATGTCTCAGGTGCACAAACATACCCTCCAGAATGTCCCAGCCACTAAGGAAAAACTTTGTCAGTCCTTCATCTTTTCTTACCTACATCCATGCATGGAGCTACCTGGTCACCCTGGTTCCTGCCAAGGACTTTTTCCCTGCCTTGCTGAGAGCCTAGGTTCATTCACCAACTTGGGGAGTCTCAGTCATCTCAATTCCAAGAGCTTCTACAATGAGGTAGCAGGATCAGGGTTCTATTCCTCCTTCCAAAGGGAATGGGTGATCCCAGATGAGCTCCTAAATTCTAAGAAGTGACTGTGGTGCCGTTAAGAAAACAGTCAGACCCTGCAAATTGTCTTGGCAAGACAAAAATCTTTACTTCTGATCAGAAGGGCATACAGTGGCAGCAAAAGCCGGGGCATGCTGTAGGGAAGTTCTTCACATTTTTATCCATAATGCAGACCTAGGGCTGTGTGTCATCCCATTAGCTGGATTTAGACCACTGAATATTGTCTTTGCCAGATTGGCTAAGATATGTTGTTAGGGTAAAGGGGAGAACAAGGAAGTTAAAGTTAGTAAATGTGGATTTTTTTTGGCATTGCAATAAAGGAGATTAAGCTAAGGTTATTGTTGTTGTACAGTTTGTCCTATGTGCTAATAATTATGTAAAGCTGAATATCAGACAGAATATTCCTTTCTATAGCAGAAAACATTAGGACAAAGTCATCTCTTCCTACAAGAGGAAGAAGTGTCCTTTCTATGTGAGTCCATGTATATAGCTGAGGCTATTTTATATCACCACTATTCTACAAAGAAAATGAGAGAACTGCCTCCATTCCTGACCAAATGCCCTAAGAAAAGGAATAAAGTTAGATAGTACTCACAGAAAGGGAATTTGATGATTTTCCTCTGTTTAGATAGATGATAAGCCATTGGACTTGTTACATGCACCACCGATACTAATTAATTGACAAATTCATGTATTGCATGTAAGTCGTCAAATTTACTGGCATAAAAGTTTTCAAAATATTCTATTATTATCTCTTAGTGCTTTCAGAATATTTGGTGATATATTATCTTTTTATATATAAAATTAGTAATTGGTGTATCTTTGCATTTTCTATAACTTGTGTAGCAATAAACTTATTAATTTAATAGGCATTTCTAAAGGATTTGCTATTAAAAATCTTCCAACTAAGAAAAAGAAAAATGCAGACTCAGATAGCTTCACTGGTGAATTTTATAAAATTTAAAAAATGTACCAATCTTTCCAAAATTCTTATTATAAAAGGATAGAGTTTTTTCCAACTCTTTTTTTATAGCAGGATTAGACTCATAACAGCAATCAAATAGACACAACATAAGAATTAACATTTAAAAAATTAAAACTTAAAAAGTCATTATAAGAAAAGTAAGATTAATTCCCCATGAATATGGATATAAAAATTTTATTAAAATAGTAGATCATTAAATCTATCAGCATGTAAAATATAATAAATCATGGCTTAATGGGTATTATGCAAGGTAGATGTAATGTTAAAATGTCAATCAATATAATTCACCAGATTTAGGGAAATTTCAATCAATATAATTCACTATAAAGGGAAAATTAGATAATCATAAAGATTATATGATTAAGATGATTATATAATTATCTTAGAGAAATTGTTAGACAAAATTCAACATTCGTGCATGATAAAAATTATCAAACGCGGGATAGAAAAGAAAGTCCCCAAACTAATGAAAGATATCTAAGACAAATCTATAGCTAAATTCAAAGTTAATGACAAAAGACTGAATTATTTCTTCATCATTTTAGGACTTTTTACATGCAACACTGATGCTAACAAAGGATGCTCACTTTTACCATTTCTATTCAACATAATACTGTATGTTCTAACTTGTACTGTAAGGTTAGAAGAAGAAAAATATATATATACATTAGAAAGGAAGAGATAAAGTTGCCTTTATTCACAGACAACATGATCCTGTATGTAGAAAATCTTATAGGAACAATTAAATAGTGCTTAAAATTAATAAGCAGATTTAGTAAAGCGTAGAAGAACACAATGTTCAAATGATGGGTTTGACAGAAAAATAGAAGGGATAGAGAAAAGAATCAGTGAGGTTGAAGATAAAATAATAGACATTACCTATTCTTAATAACAGAGAACAAATAGAGCAGAAAAATAAATGAATGAATGGAGCCTCAGGAACCTGTGGAATTATAATAAAAGATCTAAACTTTCCATTATAGGAGTCTTAGAAGGACAGGAGAAAGGTGGCAGGGATAACATGCCATTCAAAGAAATCATGCCTGAACATTTTCAAAATCTGGCAAAAGATGTAAGCATACATAATTAAGAAGCCGAATGAATCTCAAACAGGATGAACCTAAGGAAATGGACAAGATACATCATAGTCAAACTTCAGAAAACTAAATCAGAAAGAAAAAATCTTGAAAGCAGCTGGGGAGAAACAACACCTTACCTGTAGGGAAAAAACAATTTGAAAATCAGTAGAATTCTTATCAGAAACCATGGGGGTCAAAAGGAAGTGACACAACAATTTTCAAGTTCTGAATGAAAAGGTTTGCCACTCCAGAATCTTATATCTGCTGAAAATGTATTTTAGAAATGAAGAGGAAATTAAGACATACTCAGAAGCAGGAAAACTGTTATAAGAGAACTTGTCACCATCATATATACTATAAAAGAATGGCTAATGGAAGTTTTCTAAACAAAAAAAGAAACAATGGAAGAGTTAACTCATTTAAAAATCATTTTATTGGCAGTTCTAATTTCAGACGATTTAGTTTTTAAACCAACAAAAGTAGTAAAAGACAAAGAGGGTCATTATATAATGGTGAAGGGAACAGTCCAACAAGAGGAGATAACAATTTTAAATATATATGCACCCAACTTAGGTGCACCCAGATTCATAAAGCAAACCTTACTGGAGCTAAGCAAATGGATTAATAGCAACTCCATAATCGCCGGAGATTTCAACACCCCACTGACGGCACGAGACAGATCCTCCAAACAGAAAATTAATAAAGAAATAATGGACTTAAACAAAACTCTAGAACAATTGGGTCTGACAGACATCTACAGAACATTCTACCCAAAATCCACTGAATATACGTTCTTCTCATCAGCTCACCGGACATTCTCTAAGATTGACCATATCCTAGGACACAAAGAAAATCTCAAGAAATTTAAAAAAATAGAAATCATACCATGTACCTTCTCAGATCACAGTGGAATAAAACTAGAAATCAACCCTAACAGAAACTCACATTTCTACACAAAAACGTGGAAATTAAACAACCTCCTACTAAATGATTACTTCGTAAATGAAGAAATCAAGACGGAAATAAAAAACTTCTATGAAGAAAACGACAATGGAGAGACAAGTGATCAACTCCTCTGGGACACAGCTAAAGCAGTTCTGAGAGGAAAGTTTATCTCCATAAATGCCTATAACCAAAAGGCAAGAAGATCACAAATAGACAATCTAATGAAACGACTCAAAGAGCTGGAAAAAGAAGAACAGACCAACCCCAAACCCAGCAGAAGAAGTGAAATCAACAAGATCAAATCAGAACTAAATGAAATTGAAAACAGGAAAGCTATTCAGGAGATTAATAAAACAAAAAGTTGGTTCTTTGAAAAAATAAACAAAATTGACACGCCATTGGCTAAGCTAACGAAAAGCAGAAAAGAGAAATCTCTAATAAGCTCCATCAGGAATGAAAAAGGAGATATCACAACTGATCCCAAAGAGATACAAGATACAATTTATGAATACTACAAAAATCTTTATGCACACAAACTGGAAAATGTGGAGGAAATGGACAAATTTCTAGAAACACACAGCCTCCCTAGGCTCAACCAGGAAGAAATAGATTCCCTGAACAGACCAATCTCAACAGCTGAAATAGAAACAGCAATTAAAAATCTCCCTAAAAAGAAAAGTCCCGGTCCAGATGGCTTCACACCTGAATTTTACCATACTTACAAAGAAGAACTAGTACCTATCTTGCAGAAACTATTCCACAACATCGAGAAGAACGGAAACCTCCCCGACACCTTTTATGAAGCGAATATTACTCTGATACCAAAACCAGGAAAGGATGCAACAAAAAAAGAAAACTACAGACCAATATCCCTAATGAATATAGATGCAAAAATTTTCAACAAAATCTTAGCTAACCGAATCCAGACACTTATCAAAAAAATAATCCACCACGACCAAGTGGGCTTCATCCCAGGGATGCAGGGATGGTTCAACATACGTAAATCTATAAATGCAATTCACCACATCAACAGAAGCAAAAACAAAGACCACATGATTCTTTCAATAGATGCAGAAAAAGCTTTTGACAAAATTCAACACCCTTTCATGATACGAACACTTAAGAAAATAGGCATAGAAGGGACATACCTAAAAATGATACAAGCCATATATGACAGACCCGTAGCCAACATCATACTGAATGGGGAAAGACTGAAATCATTCCCACTTAGAACTGGAACCAGACAAGGCTGCCCACTATCTCCACTTCTATTCAACATAGTGCTGGAAGTCTTGGCTACAGCAATCAGACAGGAAAATGGAATCAAAGGTATCCAAATAGGGGCAGAAGAGATCAAACTTTCACTGTTTGCTGATGATATGATATTGTATCTAGAAAACCCCAAGGATTCAACCAAGAAACTCCTGGAACTGATCAATGAATTTAGTAAAGTCTCAGGATACAAAATTAATACACAGAAATCAGAGGCATTCATATACGCCAACAACAATCTAATTGAGAACCAAATCAAAGACTCAATTCCCTTCACAATAGCAACAAAGAAATTAAAGTACCTAGGAATATATTTAACCAAAGAGGTAAAAGACCTCTACAGGGAGAACTATGAAACACTGAGGAAGGAAATAGCAGAGGATGTAAACAGATGGAAATCCATACCATGCTCGTGGATCGGCAGACTCAATATCGTCAAAATGTCTATACTACCCAAACTGATCTACAGATTCAATGCAATACCTATTAAAATCCCATCAGCATTCTTCACAGATATAGAAAAAATAATTTTACGCTTCGTATGGAACCAAAGAAGACCCCGAATATCAAGAGCAATTCTAGGCAACAAAAACAAAATGGGAGGCATTAATATGCCAGATATTAAACTATACTACAAAGCTGTAGTAATTAAAACAATATGGTATTGGCACAAAAACAGGAATATTGACCAGTGGAACAGATGTGAGAATCCTGATATAAAACCATCCTCATATAGCCGTCTCATCTTTGACAAAGCAGACAAAAACATACGCTGGGGAAAAGAATCCCTCTTCAATAAATGGTGCTGGGAAAACTGGATAGCCACCTGTAGAAGGCTAAAACAGGACCCACACCTTTCACCTCTCACAAAAACCAACTCACGCTGGATAACAGACTTAAACCTAAGATATGAAACTATTAGAACTCTAGAGGAAAAAGTTGGAAACACTCTCCTAGACATCGGCCTGGGCAAAGAGTTTATGAAGAAGTCCCCAAAGGCAATCACAGCAGCAACAAAAATAAATAAATGGGACATGATCAAACTACAAAGCTTCTGCACAGCCAAAGAAATAGTCATGAAAGTAAACAGACAACCTACAGAATGGGAGAAAATTTTTGCATCCTATGCATCCGATAAGGGACTGATAACTAGAATATACTTAGAACTCACGAAAATTAGGAAGAAAAAATCAAATAACCCCATTAAAAAGTGGGCAAAGGACTTGAACAGAAATTTTTCTAAAGAAGACAGAAGAATGGCCAACAAACATATGAAGAAATGCTCAACATCTCTAATCATCAGGGAAATGCAAATCAAAACCACAATGAGATATCACTTAACCCCAGTGAGAATGGCCTTTATCAAAAAATCTCCAAACAATAAATGCTGGCGTGGTTGCGGAGAGAGAGGAACACTCCTACACTGCTGGTGGGACTGCAAACTAGTTCAACCTCTGTGGAAAGCAATATGGAGATACCTTAAAGCGATACAAGTGAATCTACCATTTGATCCAGCAATCCCATTGCTGGGCATCTACCCAAATGATCCAGTGACACTCTACAAAAAAGACACCTGCACTCGAATGTTTATAGCAGCACAATTCATAATTGCAAGGCTGTGGAAACAGCCCAAGTGCCCATCAATCAAAGAATGGATTAATAAAATGTGGTATATGTACACCATGGAGTACTATTCAGCTCTAAGAAACAATGGTGATATAGCACACCTTATATTTTCCTGGTTAGAGCTGGAACCCATACTACTAAGTGAAGTATCCCAAGAATGGAAAAACAAGCACCAGATATATTCTCCAGCAAACTGGTATTAACTGAGTAGCACCTAAGTGGACACATAGGTGCTACAGTAATAGGGTATTGGGCAGGTGGGAGGGGGGAGGGGGGCGGGTATATACATACATAGTGAGTGAGATGTGCACCATCTGGGGGATGGTCATGATGGAGACTCAGACTTTTGGGGGGAGGGGGGGAAATGGGCATTTATTGAAACCTTAAAATCTGTACCCCCATAATATGCCAAAATAAAAAAAAAAATAATTAAAAAAAAAAAAAAATAGTAAAACTAGGAAAAAAAAAAAAAAAAAAAAAAAAATAAAAATCATTTTATTTAATTCCATGAAATCAATGCTGTCTTTTCTTTTTTATGCTTTGTATTTTGTCTCCTGTTTATGTAAGGTTTGTTTACTTAATGACATATGGTTTTCCTCTTTTTTCTCAAAATTGTATAGCTTTATTCAACACATTTAGGGCTAGTATATATTGATATTTTAAGTCATATGTGTATGGTGTGAGAAAAAGTTTTAGATTTATTTATTTTCATTTTTTTCCAGAATAAGTTGTTAAAAGATGATCCTTATTCTACTAACTTCACTTGGCACTTGTGTCAAAAATCACCTGACATTATGTGTGGGTCTGTTGATGGATTTATTCTTCTTACTCATTGATCTATATGTCTGTCTTTAGGCAAGTAACCAATTCTCTCAAACACTATAGCTTTTTAGTATGTCTTGCCAAAAGTATTGGTTATTTCTTATAAATTAGTATTTCCATACAAATTCTAGAACTAGCTTGATAATTTCTACCAAAATAAAATACTGGTATTTACTTTGGATTTCACTGTATCTACAGATCAGTGTCAGAAAAATGATGTCTTAGTAAAACTAAATCTTCTAATCCATGAACTTATTTAGGTCAGTTTTAATTTATCTCAGCAATGTGTGATGGTTTTCATCATAGAACTCTGGTATATATTTTGTTAAATTTATTATTAAGAATTTAAAAATATTTTAATGTCATTTTAATACTATTTTAAATTATACTTTCCAAATTTTCAATGATAATATATAGATATAAAATTTATTTTTGTATATTTTGGGATCATCTGACCATGCTAAATTCATTTACTAAGCATAGTAGTTTTGTAGATTACTTTGAAAAAGTTTCTCTAACAAGATAAACACTTCATGTACAAATATAGGCAGTTTTACTTCTTACATTGTAATAGTTACAGCTTTTATTCATGTTATGGGTAATACAGGTGCTAAGAAAATTAGAGGGATCCACAGGAGAATGGGAGAAGACAACACAAATAGTATAGAGATTTGTCCCAGCAAAGTGGAAGTTTGTAAATGATTACTAAGGATATGAATGAATAAAGCACTCATCTATGGTTTGAATGTGTCCCCACAAAACCATGTGGTTGATACTTAATCCCCAATGCAACAGTGTTGACTGGTGGAGCCTCATAGGAGTTGTTTAGGTTAATGGTAATTATGAAAGGGCTTGAGACTTTGAGTTCATGTGCTCTCTTACCCTCTATCTTCCACTATGGAATAGGCAGCAAGAAGGCCTTCACCAGATATGGGTCCCTCAACTTTGGTTTTCGCCTCTAGAATTGTAATAAATAAAACTGTGTGGGTTTTTGTTTTGTTTTTTGTTGTTGTTGTTTTTTTCAGACACGATCTCTCTCTGTTGCCCAAGCTAGGGTTTAGTGGCATCATCATAACCCACTGCAACCTCAAACTCAAAATCCTGGGCTACAGTGATTCTGCCTCAGCCTCCTAAGTAGTTGGGACTACAGGCAAAATTAGCCACTATGCCCAGATAATTTTCCTATTATTATTATTATTATTATTATTATAGAGATGGGATCTCACTTACTTAGGCTGGTCTTGAATTCTTGAACTCCTGGACTCAAGCAATCCTGCCTCAGCCTCCCAGAGTGCTAGGATTACAGGTGTGAACCACTCACGCCCAGCCTAAAACTCTGTTCTTTATAAAATATCCAGTGGTATTCTGTTAGAGCAACACAAAACAGTGTAATGCACAGGAGTTGATGGGATTAACACAGTACTTGCTGTAGTACTATCAGAGGTTAAATGGACCAATAGAATTCCCTACTGTAATCCAGTGTTGAAAGGTTTTAAATCAATCCACTCTATCCTGTATTGGAGAAATGTTTAAAACTGGAAAGCAAAGATTACAATGTGAAACCTGAGCTCAAATCTCCAGGAAATTGAACAACACATAGATTAACAAATAGCCAAGGGTCCTTTGTCCCAACACCTGGCTGGGGAATCAAAGCCATACACACACATGTGTATTAAATGGCCATGGTGTGAAGAAGAAACCATTCTGGGGCCCCCCGATATAAGAATCCAAATGCACTGTGATTCCAAAACCTGTTTGTGAATTGCTATTAATACAAAGAACTAAAGTTAGACTGGGAAAATATGGGGATGTGATAGTTGATGAAATTAAGGTAGAAGTTTAAATAAAAATGGTAATGAACAAATTATATGTGAAATAGTTCTATCTCCCTTACCTGAATGTAATATTGGCATTAACATTAATATCTTACTGGGGAACACTTACCCCATCTAATATTGTAATACAGAAGGCACATAGCTAACCCATCATTCAGTACTAATTGCTCCCTCAGTGGGAACCAATAGAACTTCCTGCACTCACAGTTGTTGTTCATTTGAAACAGTATCAGATACCTCGTGAGAAAGAGAGAGAGAGAGAGAGAGAGAGAGAGAGAGAGAGAGAGAGAAAGACTACCACTTTAATAAATGGCATCTTAGCAGTTGAAGAGCAGGTGCCAAAAACTTATCTGTACAATATCCCTGGGTCATCCAAGATTCAACTGAATGACTCATAGAAATTAACAGTAGATTATCAAGGCATGAATAAGGTAATACCACCAACAAAATACCAGAAGTTCCTGATATGGTTTCAATAATGCAAAAAACCCAAAGAAACTGGCACTCAATGATTGCTTTTAACTTATTTTTTTTCTCATTTCTTATCTCAGAAAAGAGCCAATCACAGTTTGCCTTCATGAGAAAAGGATCCAATTTATATTTGTTGTATTGCCACAAGGTTATGTGAATTTATAAGCTTACTGTTATAATTTAGTTAGAAGAAATGTTGGACTTGGCACAAAGTCTGAGTGTGATAATAAACTACATGGAAGATATAATGATAATATCATACATAAACTGAAGAAGCTGGGACTCACTTAAATTCAGTGGTGCCAACAAGATTAATATATAATGGTTGATAAATACAGAAAAAATCCAAGGGCCTGACTGACTGGTGAAACTCTTATGGATAACCAGAGTAGGAGACACCTGTGACATTCCACAAGCAGCAAAAACTCAATTGCTGCCTTAGTTTGTTTTGTGTTTCTGTAAAGGAATAGGCAAGGATGGGAAATCTATAAAGAACAATGGCTTATGTGGCTCACCATTATAATTACTGGAAAGTTCAAGGAGGTTGGGCATCTGCATGTGGTGAGGGCCTCAGGCTGTTTATACTCATGGTGGAAGGAAGAAGGAAAACTGGTGTGTGCAGAGGTCACATGGTGAGAAAGAAAGTAATGGTAGGGAGGTGCCTGGATCTTTTTAATAAGCAGCTGTCACAAGAACTAATAGAGTAAAAACTCACTCACACACCAGGGAGGGTATTAATCTATTCATGAGGTATCTACCTCCAGGGCCCAAACACCTCCTATTAGTCCTCACCTCCAATACATCGAAACCACACCATTGTCACTGCCTACCACCTGAAACTGAGCAAGAAACACAACATCTAATCAGTTTGTTTGGATTTTGGATGATGCATATTACAGTCAAAGTATATTATCAGCTCCTATCCATAACACTATCCAAAAAGAATGTACATGAATAGGGATCCAAATACTGATAACCTATGTATGCATTGCAAAATACAGTAGCTCAATCAATGTCTTTGGGTCATTATCCACATTCAGATATAATTCTGTAAGTATCTACAACTCACATTTACACAGCCTACAGTTTATGGAAAAAGCCTGTGGGTGTCACCCAGCAGTGATTGCTGAGATTTTGAACCATAAATTTTCCAGACACAGTGATACAGAAGTTGAGGGACAATTATTGGCTTGCTCTTGAGCATTAATGGGAACTTCCCCCTATGAATAAAAGGCATAAAATAATCTTGTAACCTGAGATACCTATGATGTCTTGAGTAACGTTAGGGAAATGTTCTAATAAGAAAGGCAGTACCTGGAAGAACTACATAATAAAGTGTAAATGGTTTGCACATTAATATGTCATCAGACAAATGCAAGGAGGTACTCATAAGATTCATGAATAGGTAGTCTCTTTTCCTTGGAGGCCAACTTTGGAACCACCTGTGGAACTGTCAGATATGAGTGGTGCTCTATAAATGACACTTGCTTAACAAATACAAAGGTGTTTGGTTTACATATGATAGTTCCAAGGTGAAAAGACAACATTCTGTTTGGAAGACTGCCATACTATGACTAGCTGATAGAAGTAAAAAACAAAAAGAAACAATAACAACAACAACAAAAACCCTCTGCTTGAGAACAATAAGAGCAAATCAGTTCAATAGTCAGAATTTCATGTTTTTTCCTCCCTTTCAGTGATAGAATAATTGAACAAAAATAAGAACCCCAATGTTTGAGTTTTTACCAACTTATGGGCAGTGACCCATGAATGACCTGACCATATGGTCAGGCAGATGACAATGGAGAACTGGGCTATTAAAGGGGTGCCTGCATAGGATATCATTCTGTGGAAGTTACTCTGAGAATTTAAGGGGCACAATAAAGTGATACATGTCCCTGGGCAACAGAAAAATCCCCCTCCAGGATCAGAAGGCAATTGAAATCAGTTAGTGGACACCTTGGCATGCTTGCTTGAATTGGCCACCTTGGTCCATGAAATGAGTGGACATGGAAGAGCTGCAATGTTGGATGGATTGGTTGATCATTAATATAGTTCCCTTGCACTCTCCGAGGCACAGAATGCCAACAGGAGCTGTCATATATGGCGGCGAGAAAGACCAAGACTTCAAATGGCTATGGGAAAGATTCCCTGGAGAGAATGTCTCACACAGAGCTAGCAAGTAAACTATATCATACCACATTGGTAGTTCCAAGAAGCTATATATGAGTCCTGAAAGGAATAGAGACTGGAGACTTCACTTTGCAGTGGTATATGCAAGTACTCATAACACTGTAAAATGAATGAAACAGAAAAGCCATACCAATTTAACCTGCCAATTTACAATCCTTCAGAACAAGAAACACACAGCACAGAGTGCCCAACAACAACAAAAAAGATATGTAATATGTCAAATGTACATATTACATTGCATATCACTCTTTAGAGTACTGGTTTGATTGATAATTGGAACAGGAATTTGAAGCATTTGTTTTCTAAAATGGAAGGGGACAAGGGTAGGAAGGGCCAACTTACATACACTCATGAATGTGTACAACATGAGAAAGGCCAAAGTTTGGTGCCCACTTGATAGATTCTTTTGCTTTTCTGAGGGATCTGGACAACGAGAAATGAAGGAAGATGCAACAATTATTCCCTACATCACCTTAATGACATTCTCTTGTCATTTCCTTTCTGACACATGGATCATTTTTACAAGGTTGTTGTTGAATATCCAAGTATTGAGGTGGGGCTTCAAGACATCTGTCTGCTATTAATTTCCAATTTAACACTGTTTTTATTGGAGAGCACATATAATACTTTGTGGGTTTCAGTCCTCTTACATATATTGAAAATTGTTTACCAGTGTCTGAGAACCATACTTTCACGTATTTTTATCAGTTTTCTAGGTTTAACAGTAGAAGTACTTGTCCAGAGCCATTTCTGCAGGGCCCTTGCAGAAGTTTATGATTATAATCTAAATGTGAGCTTTAAAACCAGTTGAACATCACTAATCAGGAAAATGCAAATTAAAACCACAATAAAATAACCACTTTACGCCCATTCAAATGACTACAAAATTTAAAAACAAACAAACAGAAGACAAGCGCTGGTGAAAAACGTTGAGAAAATGGAACACTTGTGCCCTGTCGGTGGGAATGTGAAATGGTGCAGCTGCTGTGGAAAGCAGTAGGGCAGTTCATCAGAAATTAAAAATAGAACTACCATATGATCCAGTAATCCCACTACTGGGCATATGCCCAAAATAATTGAAAGCAGGGTCTCAAGGAGATACTTGTACACCCATGTTCATTGTAGCATTTATTCACAATCACTAAAATAGGAAAGTAAAGTGTCCATGGACAGATAAATAGATAAATAAAATATGGTATATACATAAAATGGAATATTATTCAGCCTTAAAAAGGAAGAAAATACTGACATATGAAACAACATTGATGACACTTGAGGGCATATTATATTAAGTGAAATAAGCCAGTCAAAAAAGAAAAAAAAAATGTAACATGACTCCACTTAAATGAGGTGATTAGAGTAGTCAAAGGCATGAAGACAAAGCAGAATGATAAATGCCAGGAACTGTGGGGAGGAGGGATTGGGGAGTTATTGTTAAATGGGTACAGCGTTTCAGTTTTGCAAGATGAAAAGAGCTCTGGAGATAGTGGTGATGGTGGCACAATAATATTAATTGGTTTAATACCACTGAACTGTACACTTAAGATTCATTAGAATGGAAATTTTGTGTTATGTGTATTTTATCACAATAAAATTTGCATAATCTTTATTAAAAAATACACAGTTGACTATTTTTCTTCAGACATATCTGGGACTCAGGACTAGGATAGGGAGTAAACAGGAAGTAGAGGCCATATATGGGTGTACTGGGCTAAGGGACGTGCGTGGAGTAGGCAAAGAGACAAAGCTTAGAAGAAGCATAATGACGATATACAAACAAAATGAGTAAGATGTGCAATGTTTGGGGGATGGACACACTTGAAGCTCTGACTCGAAGGGGGAGGGGGCTATGGGCAATATACATAACCTTAACACTTGTACCCCCATAATACGCTAAAATAAAAAAATAAAGGGTCGAAGAAACTGAATTCCATAAGGATCTAGGTGTTACTTACATTGATTTTGTAGGGAGCACAAATGGGAAGCAGAGGTTAGAAACTGGGATAC
Source organism: Microcebus murinus (assembly GCF_040939455.1). NCBI lineage: Eukaryota > Metazoa > Chordata > Mammalia > Primates > Cheirogaleidae > Microcebus > Microcebus murinus. The sequence goes on from NC_134110.1 coordinate 20,253,844, forward strand.
TTGGATTTGAGATTCTGAAGATACAGTTACTGGATGGACATCAAACGTAACATGGCTTCACAAAATGGCTCTGTTCTGCCCCATAGTAGAATTGTCCACAGGCAATGACATGGTGAGATAGAGCAGGATTCCTGAGACCTTTAAGCACTTCTCCATGCACCTGTTTCCTTCAGGTTGCTCTCACCAGAGCATCTGGGGTTGTGCCAGCAAAGGCAATTGATGGAGCGTGCCCTTCTCTACCTGCCTTCCTCTCGTTTTCTCTAAACTCCTTGTATTTGATGAACTACTTTTTGATGTTTTACTAATTAGTCCAGTCTAAGCCTTACTGCTCAAGGATTACTTCATTCTGTCATCTCACTAATTTACCTACAAGTAACTGCAGATCCTTAGGACTTGAAATAGATAATTAAGTTCCCTGATATTGGTGTAGAGAGAAAGATTTAGCCCTCATTTTCGTTGTGTGTGTGTGTGTCGACGCGCAGGCACGCGCATATGTGTGTTTTACACAGAATGAAAGGCTGCAGGATTTTGACAAGGAGTGGGTTAAGAGCTTGACAGAATGACAAGGCATCATAAAGATTACAGGAAGAAAACAGGGAGCATTTCTTTAGCCTCATAAATTTGTGTTTTGGTGTCCTGATTGTATTCTTTATTCACAAGGTACTAGAAAAGATGTGACACTAATGTTCAATCATGTGGCCAGGTGCAAGACAACAAAGTTTTAAATCAGGGCTATCTGAGGGAAATCTGGTATAATGGCTCATTTGTACAGGCTTTATTTCTGAAGACAAAGCCAGCCAGTGTCAAAGAGCTCTAAAGGAGAGTGTCGGGAGGAGAGAGGGACAAAAGGGGGGCCCTCTGCCCTCAGGAGAGTCTTCTAGGAGCACTGGCGACCCCTTTATCTTAGCTCCAGACAGAAGAGGGGGTGGGGCACAGACAGATGGGAGAATGCTGGCTTCTTTTTGTTTTTTGTTTTCTGTTATTGTTTTTTGTTTTTTTCTCCTTCCTTGACATACCCCGTTCTCCCTCCCTCTGAGTTTGGGGTTGTGGCAGACAAGTTGTATGGCGTGTCCTACAGAGAAGTCTGATAGTCTGATAGTGGCCTCATGCAATCGACCCATTTGGGTTTCTCTGGTTAATATCTGCAGGTATTCATTGGTGCTAAGCTCAGGATGGGTTAATTGGGCCCCATGGAGGAGATATGTTAGAGACAATGTAAAACTGTGAAAGAGAAGGAGATTTTAATTAGACAATCTGTATGGTGATGGCTCAGAGGGCTGAAACTGAATCAGAAATTGAACAGAATAAGTGCAGGTTTTGAAAATTGCTTCCATTTCATAAATGTCTACTATTTCCTTAATAGCTTCATTTCACACTTCAGTCCTTGAGAAAATTATTGCGTGGGATTCAGAAGATATCCTGCATGGATAAATCTACTGAAAAATGCTTGAAATTAAGGCCCTTCAGAGAATGTAGTGTCCAGGCTGTGCAAGGGAAGAGGTTGTACGTGAGAGCCAGCACGGAGCTCAGTGTGGGGAACAGAGGGAAGGGGAAGTTTTCTTTGTGCATCCAGGGGTCTCCTCACTGGGCTTTGTATACGGAGGGGTCCTCTTTGTGCCAGTGTTCTCTTCCTTATTCAGAGAGGCAAAGTGCTGGGGGAGGGGAGTTCTTGGGGGCTGGGGAGATGCTGGCTGGACCACTTCTCTATTCTAAACCTTCCAGCCAATTCTTTTCTTCAAGCTTGAGAGCCCTAATCATCTATTTTATATTCTATAACTGTTCATATTTAAATTGCCTTCACTTAAGTTGCCTTAATTTACTGCTTTGCTACAGAAAGGTCTAAAGGGATCTCTGGTTCATGTGTAGAATAAAAGGTTAACAAAAACTGAGAGTCTCAGGATTCAAACAGTGAATTACATAAAGCTGGGGGTGGACAAGATGAATTAAAAGTGTGAAGGGGAGATGGGTCCCAGTAAAGACAGAATGAATAAATCTTTAAAGCTTCAGGTAGCTCAACCAAGATTTCTGCAATACTGACAGCCACATGCATTGTTTCACATCCCCCAAACCCAATATTCCATCACCGCTCACAAGCAGGGGTGCACTTCAGACGTGATATCTTCACTATTTGGCAAAACTCGGAGCAGAATGTTTGATATTGGGGGTATTCTCAGAGAAATCTGGTGTGCTGGTCTGCGTCTGTGAGAGCTTTGTTTCTGTGAAAAAATGTGTAGCCCAACAGCTGGGAGGGGGAGTGTGCAGGAGGGAAGGAGGGGCGAGCCATGAGCCCTCCCGTTGAGAGGAGGGGGCTTCCGGCCTTCCACTCTCTTCTTTGATGCCTGGCAAGTTCTTCATTGTGCTTGTGTCTCCTTTAGGGTCACAGCAGAAGCAGGGGTGGGAATGGTAGGGAGATACAGAGGGCTAATGCGCTGCCGACCCTTCTAACCCGCCATCCTTTCCTTTGGGCTGACAGCCATTTATCAGCCATTTTCTGTTCTATTACTATGAAGACAGCCTTCAGTGGCTCCAAATAATTTGCCTTTCTGCCCATCTGCTCCCCATCCAAATACAACTGTGGGTGTGGACATTTGGGATGGAATACTGGGGACTTCGATTCAGGTGTGGAGGAATGGAGAAGTTCTGATCATCTATGGTTTAAGATGTGGAATTAAAAGGCAGATGGAATTCGGCAAGAGGTGAGTTAAGAACTTGATAGAGTCAAGGGTGACTTCAAGAACAGCTCAATAAAATAAAATAAAAATAAAGAAAAGGAAAGAAAAAAAAAACAGCCTTGGGAGACCCTAATATCAGGAATGTAAATTGTGCTCAATGACAGCCTTTCGTCCATTTAACGGTTCTAACCTCGGAGCATGAGCCGGAAGAAGCATGCCTAGCTTAGGACTGGTGCAGGTCGCTGAGGATAGACATGGCCATTCAAGGCGAGGCCACAATAGTTGCAGTTTGGGTCTGCCTTGTGTCATATCTGTGCAGGTTTTTCTTTTTATTGTCCTTTGGATGACAAAGTTGATTACAGTCTGCTGGAAAGGATAGCTTTTAAAACATGTGCTATGTTCTTCAATTGATTAAGGCTTGAATGTTTGAAATTAGGATTCTTGAGTAAAAGCTGATTTCAGGCCCATCAGTAAAAGGCTGTGTTTCTGAGAACAAAGCTCTTCATGAGTCACTTGTGTTCACAGCAGCAGAGGGGGAAGGGGGGCTGTGTCTCTGGGTCCTGAGAGGGTCTTCCGGGAACATGCGCACTCCTCTTGCTGCATTGCAGGGACAGGGACGGGATGAGGCTTCTTTTCTGCTCCTGTGCCAGCGTCGGCCCTTGAGGGGCGGGGGCGTGGAGAAGAGGGGAGGAGGTTGTGCTCTTGTCTCTAACCCCTTGGTTCTCCCTCCCTCTCAATGACGCCACGATTATTAATAAACCATTTCTCACTGATCGCTGCAGATGTAAACACTTCACCAGAATTGCGCAGCTCTTGCGTGAGCTGTCCTATTGACGTAACTGGAGAGCTGGGATTTGAGACCGGCTATGAGTATCCCAAATTTAGATGTAAAATAAAATTAAAATACCCTGATCATCTGGGAATTATTATGTGGAAAAAAGGGCAAGTGATGTTTCACAAGGCCTAATTAAAGGTTTGAGGGGATGTGGATAAATCTAAACAGTGCTCCCTGTAGACCCTCCTGCTTAGTTAACCCTCTGATCCCCAGAAGACCTGTCAACCTGGAGACAGGAATGGGGGGTGCTGAGTCACTACAGACTCTGAGTGTTTACATCGGACCTTCTTTAAGGGGAATCTGCAAGTTTCCATTTTTGAAACAAAGGTAGTGAACAACCGAATGGAACAGTTTGGGGTAGAGGGTACTGGCATAAGAGGATGAAACGTTTGCCTCTGTTCTAGAAGTTGTATCTCTAACATCACAAAATGACTGTGTGACAGGCAAGAATCTTTCCTATACTGACTGGTGTTGACTATGAACACGAGATTGGGAAGGCTGAGTGGTACAGGTCTATGGGTTTGGAAAATGGAAAGTATCGTGTATTCATTATTGCAATTATCATGCAGAATAGCTTCACTGCCCCCCCCCCCAAAAAAAAAACCCATGTCTTTCACCTGGACAGCCTTCCATGTCCCCAAACTTCTGGCAACCACTGAGTCTCTATTGTTTTGCCTTTTCTAGAATGTTATATATATGGAATTATATAGTATGTAGGCTTTTCAGAGTGGCTTCCTTTATTTAGCAATATACATTTAGAGTTCCTCCATGTTTTTGTGGGGCTTGAATAGCTCATTTGTTTTCATCACTGAGTAGTATTCCATTATATGGATGTACCGCAGTGTATGCGTTCACCTAGTAAAGGACATCTTGCTTGCTCACAGCTTTTCCTGTGTATGAGTAAAGCGTATGTCACAATTCATATGCGGAATGTGTGTGTGGACATGAGTTTTCAAAACAGTTGGTTAAATACCTAGGAGTGTGATTGCTAGCTCATATGGTAGTACTATGTTTAGCTTTGTCAGACACTGCCAAATTGTCTTCCGAAGTAGCTGTGCCATTTTGCATTCCCGCCAACAATGAATGAGAATCAGTGTTGCTCTGAATCCTAACCATCAAATGGTATTGTCATGTTTTTGGAATTTAGCCATTGTTATAAGCATAGTGGTATCTTGTTTTAATTTTCACTTCCCCAATAAAAAATGATGTGGAATATTTTTTCATACTCCTATTTCCCATCTGCATATCTTCTTTGATGAAGTGACTGTTCAATTTTTCTCTTTTTTTAATGACTTACAATAGAACGCTCTTCTCTGCAGTTTTGCTTTCTGCAGTCCAAAAATATTAAATGGAAAAGTCCGGAAATAAACAGTCCATAAATTTTAAATTGCACACCATTCTAAGTAGTGTGATGAAATCTTGTGCCATCCCAGGTCCAGATTATCCAAGCTGTCTACACTACCCACTCACTAGTCACTTTTGTCTTCTCCGTTATCAGATTGACTGTTAACAGTATTGCAGTGCTTGTGTTTAAGTAGACTTTATTTTACTTAATAATGACCCTAAAGCTCATGAGTATTGATACTGGGAATTCAGATATGCCAAAGAGAAGTTTAAAGTGCTTAATGTACGTATGTATGTAAAAAGGTGATAGTTCTGGACTTAATAAGACAATTGTCTGCTGAGGTTGCTAGAATCTGTGGTAAGAGCAAATCTTCTATCGGCGAAATTATGAAGGAGAAAGAAATTTAATCATAATATATATAGGGTTTGGTACCCTATAAAATTTCAGGTAACCACATGTCTTGGAGGAATACTGTACTTATTTTTTTTCCTTGAATTTAGGAGATCTTTGTATACTTTGCATATAAGTATTTTTATATGTGTTTTGCAAGTATCTTTGCCAGTCTATGGTTTGACTTTTCATTTTCTTAACAGTGTTTTTCACAAAATTTTGAATTTGCATGAAGTGCAATATATCATTTTTTTTTTACTTTCATTGAGTGTGCAGTGTGCTTTTGATATTGTATTTAAAAACTAATCAGCAAGCCGGGTATGGTGGCTCATGCTTGTAATCCTAGCACTCTGGGAGGCTGAAGCGTGTGGATGGCTCAAGGTCAGGAGTTTGAAACAAGCCTGAACAAAAGTGAGACCCTGTCTCTACTAAAAATAGAAATAAATTAATTGGCAAGCTAAAAATACATAGAAAAAAATTTATCTGGGCATGGTGGCGCATGCCTGTAGTCCTAGCTACTTGGGAGGCTGAGGCAGGAGGATTGCTTGAGCTCAGGAGTTTGAGGTTGTTGTGAGCTATGCTGACGCCATGGTACTCTAGCCTGGGCAACAGAGTGAGACTCTTGTCTCAAGAAAAAAAAAAAAAAAAAAAGCTCATCAGCAAACCCTAAGTTGCTTAGATTTTCTTTTATGTATTATTCTAGAATTTTTATAGTGTTGGAATTTACATTTTAGGCAGTGATCCATTTAGAATTAATTTTTCTGTAAGGTGTAAAGTTTATGTCCAAGTTCATATTTTAGCATATGAACATCCAATTGTTCAGCACCATATGTTTCAAAAAATCCTATTCTTGCCAGGCGCGGTGGCTCACACCTGTAATCCTAGCTCTCTGGGAGGCCAAGGCGGGCGGATTGCTCGAGGTCAGGAGTTCGAAACCAGCCTGAGCAAGAGCGAGACCCCGTCTCTACTATAAATAGAAAGAAATTAATTGGCCAACTACTATATATATACAAAAAATTAGCTGGGCATGGTGGCGAATGCCTGTAGTCCCAGCTCCCTGGGAGGCTGAGGCAGGAGAATTGCTTGAGCCAGGAGTTTGAGGTTGCTGTGAGCTAGACTGACGCTACGGCACTCACTCTAGCCTGGGCAACAAAGTGAGACTCTGTCTCAAAAAAAAAAAAAAAAATCCTATTCTTTCTACACTGGATTGTGTTTGTCCCTTTGTCAAAAAATCAGTTGAATGTGATTTTATGGGCCTCTTTATGGGCTTTCTATTCTGTTTCATTAATCTAAGTATATTTTTTCACCAATATCATACTATCTGGATTACTGTATCTTTACGTTAATTTTTAAATATGATAGTGTGAGTTATCAAATTTTCTTCTCCAGTATTGTGAGGGTTATTTGGAGTCTTTTGTTTTCATAGGAATTTTAGAATCAGTTGATATCTATAAGAAATATTCTTGAGATTTTGACCGGGATTTTATTCAGTCTATGGGTCGAATTGGCAAGAATTGACATTTTAGCAATACTGAGCCTTAAAAATCATGAAGGCTTTTAATTAGGTAGATCGTATTTGATTTCTTTCATCCAAACTTTGTATTTTTTTAAAGCAAGCTAAACAGCAAGATTTATTGAAGCACAGTACATTCCAGAGTGGGAATGGGTCTATCTCTGCCAGTGGAGAAGACCTTGGGAATTTTTATTTTTTATTTCAGCATATTATGGGGGTGCAAATGTTTAGGTTATGTGTATTGCCCTTGCCCCCCTCCCCACTCATATGGATATACACATACAAAATTTGTATTTTTAAGCATAGGTATCCTTTACATATTTATACTTAGTACTTCATTTTTGGTGCTATTTTAAATATTATCATTTACTTATTACAAGTTCCAATAGTTAATTTTTGATTTGTAGGAAAACAATTACATTCTGAAACTTTGTTATGCTTGCTTAATAGTTCCAAGAACACTCTTAAAAATTCTTTGAGAATTTCTACATAGAAAGTCATGTCATCCGTGACTAAAGATATATTTATTTTTTTCATTCTAATGTGTGTACCTTTTATTTTCTTTATTTTTATTTATTCTTTATCTTAGAATTTTATGAGGATACAAACATTTTGTCTCCATAAATTGCTTTTGTATAATTTGATTCAAAGTTATAAGTGTGCCTATCCCCCAGACAGAGTGTACTATACCAGATATGTGTGAATTTACCCATCCCCTTCTCCCCTCCCACTTGCTTGATTTGTGATGGATGTTATTTCCATATGTGAACATAAGTGTTGACAGATTAGTTCCAATTTAATGATGAGTATATATGCTGTTTGCTTTTCCATTCTGTGATACTTCACTTAGAAGAATAAGGTCCAATTCCATCCAGGTTAATTAAGTAGGTATTAGTTCACCATTTTTATGGTTGAGTAGTATTCCATGATGTACATATACCACATTTTATTAATCCATTCATGTATCGATGGGTATTTGAGTTGTTTCCACATCTTTGCAATTGTGAATTGTGCTGCTATAAACATTCGAGTGCAGGTGTCTTTTTTTATAGAATGTCTTTTATTCCTTTGGGTAAATACCCTGTAGTGGGATTGCTGGATCAAATGGTAGTTCTACTTTCTTTGAGATATCTCCAAACTCCTTTCCACAGAGATTATACTAGTTTGCAGTCCCACTAACAGCATATTACTGTTCCTATCTTTCTGCATCCATGCCACCATTAGTTGTTTTGGAACATTCTTATGAAAGCCATTCTCACTGGATTTAAGTGATACCTCATTATAGTTTTGACTTGCATTTCCCTGATGATTAGAGACAATGAGCATTTTTTTCATGTTTATTGGGCATTAGTATATCTTCTTTTGAAAAGTTTCTGTTCATGTCTTTTTCCCACTTTTTAATGGGGTTGATTTTTTTCTTGCTGATTTTCTTGATTTTTTTCATAGATTCCAGTTATCAGCCCTTTGTCAGATGTATAGCATGCAAATATTTTCTCCCATTCTGTAGGCTGTCTATTCGCTCTAATGCATGGCTGTGCAGCAGCTTTTCAATTTGACCAGGTCTCATTTATTTGTTTTTGTTGTTGCTGTGATTGCTTTTGTGATCTTCTTCATAAATTCTTTGCCTAGGCTGATGTCTGTAAGTGGTTTTACAACATTTTCTTCCAGAATTCTTATAGTCTCATGCCTTAGGTTTAAATTTTCTATCCATCATGAGTTGATTTTTGTGAGTAGTGAGAGGTGTGGATCCTATTTCAGTTTTGTGGTAATCCAGTTTTCTCATCACCATTTATTGAATAGGGATTCTTTTCACCAATGTAAGTTTTTGTCTGCTTTGTCAAAGATCAGATGGCAATATGATGATGGTTTTATATCTGGGTTCTCTGTTCTGATACATTGGTATATGTCTCTGTTCTTGTGACAGTACATGCTGTTTTAATTACTATAGCCTTGTAGTATAGCGTGAAGTCTGGTGAATTGAATTGATGCCTCCTGACTTGTTCTTTTTGATTAAGTTTGCCTTGACTATTCAGGTTCTTTTCTTGTTCCAAACAAAGTGTAGAATTAATTTTTCTAGATCTGTGAAAAATGATGTTGATATTTTCATAATAATTGCATTAAATCTGTAGATCACTTTGGGTGATATAGAAATTTTAACAACGTTGATTCTGTCAATCTGTGAGCATGTATGTTTTCCCATCTGTTTATATCCTCTGCTATTTCTTTCATTAGTGTTACATAGTTCTCCTTGTAAAGGTCTTTCACCTCCTTTGTTAAATGTATTCCTAGGTATTTTATTTTCTTTGTTGCTACCATAAAGGGTATTGAGTCTTTGGTTTGGTTCTCGGTTTGACTGTTGTTGGCACATATGAGTGCTACTAATTTGTGTATATTGATTTTGCAACCTTAGTTTATTTATCAATTCCAGTAGTCTGTTGGCAGAATCTTTGGGGTTATCTAGATATAAGATTATATAGTCAGCTAAGAGCAATAGTTTGGCTTTTTCTGACCCCATTGGGATACCCTTGATTTCCTTCTCTTGTCTGATCGCTCTGGCTAGGACTTCCAGCAATATGTTGAATACAAGTGTTGATAGTGGGCATGCTTTTCTGGTTCCAGATCTAAGCAGGAATGCTTTTAATTTTTCCCTGTTCACTATGATGTTGGCTATGGGTTTGTCATAGATGGCTTTTATGTTGAGGGAAGTTCTTTCTATGGCTATTTTATTAAGCATTTTTATCATAAAAGGGTGCTGAATTTTGTCAAAAGCTTTTTCTGTGTCTATTGAGACGATCATATGGTCATTGCTTTTACCTCTATTTATGTGATGAATTACATTTATAGACTTGCATATTTTGAACCATCCCTGAATCTTGGGAATGAAGCCCACTTTGTCATGTTGGATTATTTTTCTGATGAGCAGCTGAATCCGGTTTGCTACAATTATATTGAGAAATTTTGAATCTATATTGATAAGGGATATTGAACTGTAGTTTTCTTTTTTTGTTAAATACTTTCCTGGCTTTGGTATCAAGTTGATGTTGGCTTCATAAAACATGTTGGGGAGGATCCCTTCCTTCTTGATGTTATGGGATACTTTCTGCAGGATAACTACCAGTTCTTCTTTGTAGATTTTGTAAAATTTGATTGTGAAAGCATTTGGTCTGGGACTTTTTGTTGTTAGAGGTTTTTTTATTGTTGCTTTAACTACGGTACTTGATATTGGTCTGTTCAGGATTTCTGTTTTTTCCTTATTGAGTCTAGGGAGGCTGTGTGTTTCTAAGAATCTGTTCATTTCCTCTACCCTCCATGTTTTCAAGTTAATGTGCATAGAGTTTTTTGTTTGTTTGTTTGTTTGTTTGTTTGTTTTTGTTTTTTTCAGACAGTTTCTCACTTTCTCACCCTGGGTAGTGTGCAGTGGTGTCATCATAGCTCACTGCAGCCTAAAATTCCTGGGCTCCAGTGATCTTCCTGCCTGAGCCTCCTGAGTATGTGGGACTAAAGGCATATGCCATGAGGCCTCACTAATTTTTTCTACTTTTAGTAGAGATGGGGTCTCACTCTCACTCAGGCTTGTCTTGAACTTCTGAGGTCAAGCAATCCTCCTGCCTCCGCCTCCCAGAGTGCTAGAATTATAAGCATGAGCCACCACACCTGGCCTAGAGATTTTTATAGTATTCAGGTATGATATTTTGTATTTCCATGGTGTCAGTTGTAATTTCTCCTTTTTTCATTCATGATTAAGCTTGTTAGAGTCCTTTCTTTATGCTTTTGTTTACTCTAGCAAGAGACCTGTCAATTTTGTCTATCTTTTCAAAGAAACAACACTTTGTTTCATTAATCATCTGTATAATTCTTTTGTTATTGATTTCATTTAGTTCTACTCTGATCTTAGGTTATTTCTTTAGTTATTTACTTTTTACTCATTATGTTAGCTATTCTGCACATTGTTGAATAAGAGTGAGAAGACATGACATCCTGCCCTTTTCCCCAATGATAGAAAGAAAACATTTAATCTCTCATCATTGTGATATTAAGCTGTAGATTTTCCCATATTTACCCTCTAGTAGACTAAAGAAATTTCCTTTTAGTCCTTTTTTGAGAGTTTTCATTATGAACGGGTAATATTTTTCAAATGATTTTTCTGCTTTAATTTATAGGGTCACTTTTTTTGTTATTCAGCCTGTTAATGTGATCAACTACACAATTTGATTAAAAAAATTTGAATCAGCTTTGTATTCATGGCATTAATCTCCCCTGATAGTGATATATTATCTTTTTCTATATTGCTGTATAACATTTTGTTATGGATATTAAAAGAGATATTTCTCTATAGTTTTCTTTTCTTGTAATATATTTGCCTGATTTTTTGTATCAAAGTAATGCTGACCTCATAAAATGAACTGAAATGTGCTTTCGCTGTTTCTATTTGGGAAAGATATTGTGAAAATTTGGTGACATTTCATTATTGAATATATAACAGAATTCACATCTAAAACCATCAGGACCTTTTTGCTTTCTTTTTCTGAAAGGTTTTAATTACTAAGACAATTTCTTTAATTCATATAAATATACTCAGATTAATATTTTTCTCCTTGAATGAGTTTTGATACTTGTGTTTAAGTAATGTATTTATTTCATCTAAATTATCAAGTTTGTGGGCATAAAATCCTTCATTGTTTGCCATTGTATGACACTGTTTGTATCCTGTTAATGTTCATAGGATCAGTAGTGATTACTCCTCTTTCATTTCTGATATTGGTTATTTGTATCTTTTCTCTCTTTTATTGGCTAGCCTAGCTAGAGGCTTTCAAATAATCATATTTTGGGATGTTTTCCAGTGTAACTCTTCTCCTTGTTCTTTTATATGTAAGATTTCCATCCATCCCTAGCCCCACCAGATTTTTTAAAAGATTATCTCTTTGTCTTTGATTTTCTCAAGTTTAAGTTTAAATGGATGATTTTGGATTCTGTGTGTGTGTGTGTGTGTGTGTGTGTGTGTGTGTGTGTGTGTGTGTGTGTGTTGTAAGTATTTATCTTGTTTGGTTATTTGCACTTTTTGAATTTGGGGTTTGAAAGCTTATATCATTAATTTTAGAAGTTTCTGACAATTATTATTTCAAGTACTTATCGTACTCCATTCTGTATTTTTTATCCTTTTAGTAGTCCAATTATGAGTTTACCTTTTGATCGTGTCACATAGTTCTTAGATGTTCTATTCTGTTTCCTTGGTTTCTTTTGTAATTCTTTTTTTCTCTTCACATATCATTTGTAAGGTTCTACTGACTTACCTTCTGGTTCACTGATTCTTTCCTCAGCTCTGTCAAAACACTGTCAAAGACGTTTTTATTTCTGTTACAGTGTTATTTCTAGCATTTCCTTTTGATTCTTCAAGTTTTCATATCTCCTTACAGTACTCATTTGTTTTTCAATGTTTCCTACGTTTTCCATTAGAACTCTTAACATATTAATCATAGCTATCTTAAATCTTCTCTCTGGTAATTCCAATATCTGTGTCATATCAGAGCCTGACAGTCTTACATCTGTGACAGATCAGAGTTCTGATGATTGCATTGTCTATGCACTTTGTGCTTTTCATTTTCTGTGAGCATGAACATTTTTTTTCCTTCAAAGCTGCACATGGTATATTAGCTAATAGGAATGGAGGTCACCAGGACTTTAAATGTGAGCAGTTTTGCTAACCTGTCCAGGAATTCTGATTTGTTTAATGTTTGTTGTAGCTACAGGTACAAGAGGCTTCAAATTTTTTTAATCACCTTGTTTTTGTCTTTCCTTTTAATTCTGAGAATTTTTTATGTCCTATCACTTACAACTAGTTTGTATTTTGCAATTGTTTTAGCTGTAATCCATTTTATTATCTTGAGACTGCCTTGTTATGGTCATAAGACCTAAAGAAGGGGGTAGCATTCTATAATCTTCTGATTATTATCAAAGGCTTGAGCTTTTTGATTTGCCTGCATCTTAAGGCTGTGTCACTTACAAATGTGCTTGTCCCTTTTCGAATGGTATATTTTTTTCCTCTCTACCTGATTCTTTTTTTTTTTTTTTTTTTTTTTGAGACAAAGTCTCACTTTGTTGCACAGGCTAGAGTGCCGTGGCGTCAGCCTAGCTCACAGCAACCTCAAACTCCTGGGCTCAAGCAATCCTCCTGCCTCAGCCTCCCAAGTAGCTGGGACTACAGGCATTCGCCACCATGCCCGGCTAATTTTTTGTATATATATTAGTTGGCCAATTAATTTCTTTCTATTTATAGTAGAGACGGGGTCTCGCTCTTGCTCAGGCTGGTTTCGAACTCCTGACCTCGAGCAATCCACCCGCCTTGGCCTCCCAGAGAGCTAGGATTACAGGCGTGAGCCACCGCGCCCGGCCTCTACCTGATTCTTACTCCCTCATTGGCTGCAACTTCTTGAATCTATTTCCTTGAACCTTATATTGACTATAGTTTTCATTTCATTTTTTCACCCCTTAGGTGAGACAGAAAGGCTGGAGGGATTGGCTTGGAGAATATGTTTCTATCCCAACCTGTGATGAGGTTTCAGATTGTGCTCTGATGGGGTCCTTTCCCCTGTAAAGCAGGCCATCTTCTGGGAGGGCTCTGGGTATGTTTCACTATGGGGGCATTCCTTTTCTCCTGGCAGAGCTAAGTGTGGGTCTTCCTGAAATACTCACTTTGAGAATTTAGTAGAGTTCCTGGAGGGATATGTTTGGGTTTACTTCAAGTTTTATTTCTGCTTCTAATTTCAGGAAATGATGCCTGGCTAATGAGCAGAAACGATGTCTTTCAATATATATAAACCCATAACTGGCAAGAAAAAAAATGTCTTTGTTTCCTCCAACTCACATCATATATAATAAATAATCTGCAATGGCCTGAGGCCCTAAATGTGAAGTCTGAAACAATTAGGAAATAAAAAGTAGGAGAATATCTCTATGGTCTTGGGGTTTGCAAAGATTTGTTAAATAATACTTTAAAACAGCAATTACTTTTCAAAAGATTGATAATCTGAAATTCATTAAAATTAAGAACTTATATCACACAAAGGACTTGTAGCCAGGATTTATAAAGAACTTCTTCAAATCAGTATGGAAAAGACAGGCAACCACATTTAAAAAAGCAAAATACTTGATTAGAAACTTCAAAATTATGATGTTGAAATGACCAACAGGTGGAAAAGTTCTCAGTACTATAACCCATCGGATAAAATGTAAAATAAGACAAGATACCAATATATGCCTACCTAAGTAACTAAAATTAAGAGCACTGACAATGCCAATTATGAAGGAAATTGAACTCTCATATATCGCTGGTGGGAGTGAAAAGTGGGGCAACCACTATGAGAAAATGTTTAGTAGTATCTATTAATAGCTAAGCTAAACATACATATACTCTATGATCAAAAATATGTCATCCTGGGTATACTCGAGAGAAATGATTGCTTATGTTCACCAGAAGATATTTACATCAATGTTGTACCTTCATTTATAATAGCCAAAAATTGGAATGATTCTACTGTCATCAGTAGCACAATGGGGCAATAAATTGAGCCATAGTCGCCCAATGGAATACACAACAATGAAAATAAAGATAAAACTATAGATATATTTAATAGTGTGGATTAATCTCATGGACATAAATTTGATTGGAAAGGACCACACACCATATGATTCTGTTGATGGTATGCTCAAAATCATGCAAAACAAATCCACCATGATAAAGTTAGAATAGTGGTTAACTCTGGAAATCTACTAGCTGGGCACAGAAGAACATTCTCAAGCATTGGAAATATCTCATAACTCCTTTGAGGGGACCAATTGCATGAGTATGCACTTGCATAAAACTTTATCAAGTTGTGTATATAAAATTTGTATATTTATCAGATAGAATGTACACTTCTGTTTAAAAGAGAAATAACACTTAACATTTGAGATTGGGACCCTTAGGTTTTCAGGCTCATCTCTGTTTGTGAAAACAAAGCAAGTGGAGAACAGCCTGTGTGTCACTATGTAGGAGGAAGCAAGCAGCAGTTTCTCTGTGCCTAGGCGTCTTGGTGAAAGGTTGCCTCTAATCTTGCTGTACTGAGAGGGTCTTCTTTTCCCTCACTTCCTGCTTACTAACAGAGTGTGGCAGGGCCAGCTTGCTTGCCAATTCTTTTCTGCCTTCCATCTCTCTGAGCTGGTGGGTGTTAATGTGACATGTGTGAAGTGTCACCAAAGAAAGGGTCATAAACATGACTTCCCACAAAGAGCCCCCTCCTGTCAGAAGAACAAATGTAACTGCGGGGTAGTATACATTGGTATAGGCTGCGGGGGCTGTAATTTGCAGATAGAATAAATCCCTGATATTCTGTGAACTATGACTCAGAATGAATGAGTAGTTGTTGTAATTTCATAAATGGCACTCTACAATATGATGGGGTGAGGAGAGAAAATTGACTGAACAGAAAAACAGAGAGGAAGGGAAAATTTACACTCTTCTGTCACCTCATTCCTCATTTTCATTCTCTGATGCCCCTTTCTGAATGTGGCACTCAGGACATGCTTCATGAGACCACCAGATACATCCAAACGTTTGCATTGAGCTTAGAAAAGAGAGTCTCGCCTGCTGGCAGTGCTGGGCCAGGAAGTGGCCTTCTGGGGTGTGAATGTTTTTCATGTGCTGGAAGGCTTTCTTGGCACTGTGTCCTCTTCTTAGATGCATGGAGGGCATAAGAGTAGTGCTGGAAGAGAAGCAAGAAAATGGTGGTTCTTGGCACACAGCGGATGCGGATGTTGGCAGTGCTTTATCTTCTTGCATGCCCTTGCTCCTGATAAGCTGCCACTGTGGATATAAGGCTGAGCCATGGAGGTACTTTACATAAATCATAATCAAGTAAATGACCAAAATCAGATAATATGTGACAATGGCATGAAGTGAAAGGAGAAGGGAGTTAGATACATGGATGGGTATTAAACTGAAGGAGCTATACCTGAAGAGGAGAAGTTTTGATCCCCAAAATGAGAACGGTGCCCATGTCAGTCACATTATTCCTGAAGCCCATTCTCTGAAAGTGAAATTCTGGTTTCTGTTATCCTTGAAGTACACACTGACTTAATATGTAGCATGACATATTAAGCATGGCAATATAGCATGACACCAGGCTCCCACAGAGGCTGCTGTCCTCTCCTTGTGGCTCTTCACCTTGCGTGGACCCCACCCTAACATCTGTATTCCTTCTTGATACCTCTCTGGCTCTGATACCTTACACAGGCCCACCCCTCTCATAGGGCAAATCACAGAGAATTTCTCACCACCCAACTTTTTTTTCCTTATGTGATTTTGACAAAGAGAGTCCAGAATGTCTGAAACTTGGGCCATATGAAAAAATTGGGTGTTAATTTTTAAAATATGAATTAATGACCCTGCTTTCCTCAGAGTTTTGTTCCTGAAAACATAATTAGAGATGCCCTGAAGAAATGGGGTATGTGGCAGATACATAGCTAGCTTCAAATAAGTTGTACTGCAGTATATAAGACTGCCATCCAAATTTCAACAATTTAAAATCACATTTATTTATTTTTCATGTATATATAAATAATAAAGTGGTCAAATACAGCTTTGCTTTATGTATCTTCTGGGATCTAGTTTGAAAACACATAGCATTTTTATAGGAAAAGTAAGATCAATTACACATCTTCAAGTATCTACTTGGGTGTGGCACTCACCACTTCAACTCACATTCTGAAGCTGTACCTACATCCCAACACGATGTTGATGGGATGCAAAGTATGTCCTCTTTACAGAGAAAAATTAAAAACAACAATGGAATATACCATAATCCAACTCTTGTCACAAATATTGTTTTATTCTCTTAAGTATGAAGAATCTGCTTCTTCCTCAAAGTGAAATCCCCAAGGTGTCATCTAATTATACCGTCAAACTCAAAGTCCTGGTTTTTATGGTAGCATTTTAATTAGACCAGGCGTCCTCAAACTACGGCCCATGGGCCACATGCGGCCTGCCAAGGACATTTATCAGCCCGCTGGGTATTTTTGCCTCCACTGCCTGTCCTACTTAGCAGTCGACTTATCCCAGGCTCACAGTGCACATGTGTGGAATGTGTGCCACACTCTCCAACAGCCCTCCAATGGTCTGAGGGACAGTGAACTGGCCTCCTGTTTAAAAAGTTTGAGGACCCCTGAATTAGACTATATTGGTTCCTCATTATCTTGAGATTTAAAAGATAGATTGATTTATCAATTCCAGGAGTTTCCTGGTTGAATCTTTGGGGTTTTCTAGATATAATATCATATCATCAGCAAACAGTGAAAGTTTGATCTCTTCTGCCCCTATTTGGATACCTTTAATTCCACTTTCCTGTCTGATTGCTGTAGCCAGGACTTCCAGCACTATGTTGAACAAAAGTGGAGACAGTGGGCAGCCTTGTCTGGTTCCAGTTCTAAGTGGGAATGATTTCAGTTTTTCCCCATTCAGTATGATGTTGGCTATGGGTCTGTCATATATGGCTTGTATCATTTTTAGGTATGTCCCTTCTATTCCTATTTTCTTAAGTGTTCGTATCATGAAAGGGTGTTGAATTTTGTCAAAAGCTTTTTCTGCATCTATTGAGAGAATCATGTGGTCTTTGTTTTTGCTTCTGTTTATGTGGTGAATTGCGTTTATAGATTTACGTATGTTGAACCATCCCTGCATTCCTGGGATGAAGCCCACTTGGATTATTTTTTTGATAAGCGTCTGGATTCGGTTGGCTAAGATTTTGTTGAAAATTTTTGCATCTATATTCATTAGGGATATTGGTCTGTAGTTTTCTTTTTTGTTGCATCCTTTCCTGGTTTTGGTATCAGAGTAATATTCGCTTCATAAAAGGTGTCAGGGAGGTTTCCATTCTTCTCGATGTTGTGGCATAGTTTCTGCAAGATAGGTACTAGTTCTTCTTTGTAAGTGTGGTAGAATTCAGGTGTGAAGCCATTTGGACTGGGACTTTTCTTTTTAGGAAGATTTTTAATTGCTGTTTCTATTTCAGCTGTTGAAATTGGTCTGATCCAATGACTACAAAAAAGACACCTGCACTCGAATGTTTATAGCAGCACAATTCATAATTGCAAGGCTGTGGAAACAGCCCAAGTGCCCATCAATCCAAGAATGGATTAATAAAATGTGGTATATGTATACCATGGAGTACTATTCAGCTCTAAGAAACAATGGTGACATAGCACATCCTATATTTTCCTGGTTAGAGCTGGAACCCAATGGAAAAACAAGCACCACATATACTCACCAGCAAATTGGTATTAACTGAACAGCACCTAAGTGGTCAATAGGTACTACAGTAATAGGGTATTGGGTAGGTGGGAGAAGGGAGGGGGGCGGGTATATACATACATAATGAGTGACATGTGCACCATCTGAGGGATGGTCATGCTGGAATCTCAGACTTGTGGGGGGAGGGGGGAAAGGGCATTTATTGAAACCTTAAAATCTGTACCCCCATAATATGCTGAAATAAAATAAAAAAATAAAAGATAGATTGGCTGCCCCAGATTTAAAAGATAGATCAGCACACGATATTGGGGCAAGATAATCTCAATAAATGCTCTCATTCAGACAGGATAAGGTGGGGAGCTTTGAGCTTTCATTGCTTTACAGGAATTCTGAAATCTTTTTGGATAGACATTATGAGACTCCCAGATAGAAGGTAGACAATCTTGTTTCAACGGTCCCAATGTCTGCTCCCTTGGAGCAAGTTACCAGGGGATTGTTCACTGTTATTCTTGGCTTTACCTCCTAGGAAGTTCATCATTCTCCTTCACCTTCCTTGGCAATGGTGGAATAGTGAATTAAAGAATAGTCTCTCTTTGAGGGTGAACAGAATATTGTTGGATGAAAGGTGTTTTTAATTATCTAACAGCTACAGGCTATTCTGACAATACAACACTCTCAAAATCTAGTTAGCTTTATTCTGTGCAATTCCAATGTGCCAATAGTTATACCCACAATTCTTTGCAAGGCATTTTCCACTTGTAGCTTAAAGTAATATGAAATAAGTTGAGGTAACTTGAGGTGATCAGGCTTCCACAAAAAGCCACACGCTTAGTAATTTTTGTTCCTTGAGATGATTTCTACAACTAAAATGTTGACTGGATGCCCCTGTAATCAGTTCGAGCTTGTAACAAAGGGTATGGTATGAAGTCAAGCCCTTGATTTGGTATTTGCCATAATGCTGGCTTTTGATACTTGTTTCTCAATTTCATCTTTCATCATTTGGAGAAGATAAACAATTCCATCTTTCATCTGTCAAATCCACAATTTATCTACTATTTCTTTCTTTTTTTTTAGTTTTTAAATTTTTATTTTTTGATTTTTTATTTCTACATATTATAGGGGTACAGATGTTTAGGTTACATATATTTCCTTTGCCCCACCTGAGTCAGAGTTTCAAGCA
Organism: Microcebus murinus; assembly: GCF_040939455.1. Taxonomy (NCBI): domain Eukaryota; kingdom Metazoa; phylum Chordata; class Mammalia; order Primates; family Cheirogaleidae; genus Microcebus; species Microcebus murinus. Next base: position 20,273,060 of record NC_134110.1, read on the forward strand.
TGTTCATCCTCCAGATGGTGCACACTGCACTCATTAGGTATGAATATACCCATCCTCTCTTCCCCCCTCCCACCTGCCTGACACCTGGTGAATATTATTCCTATATGTGCACATAAATATTGATCAGTTAATACCAATTTGATGGTGACTACATGTGGTGCTTGATTTTCCATTCTTGTAATACTTCACTTAGTATAATTGGCTCCATCTCTATCCAGGATATTATAAGAGGCACTAGATCACCATTGTTTTTTGTGGCTGAGTAGTACTCCCCGCCATACATATACCACATTTTATTAATCCACTCATGTATTGATGGGTACTTCGGTTGTTTCCACATCTTTGCAAATGTGAATTGTGCTACTATAAACATTCTAGTGCAGATGTCTTTTTTTTTTTTTTTTTTTTTTTTTTTGAGACAGAGTCTCACTTTGTTGCCCAGGCTACAGTGAGTGCCGTGGCATCAGCCTAGCTCACAGCAACCTCAAACTCCTAGGCTCAAGCAATCCTCCTCCCTCAGCCTCCCGAGTAGCTGGGACTACAGGCATGCACCACCATGCCCGGCTAATTTTTTCTATATATATTAGTTGGCCAATTAATTTCTTTCTATTTTTTTATAGTAGAGACAGGGTCTCGCTCAGGCTGGTTTTGAACTCCTGACCTCGAGCAATCCGCCCGCCTCGGCCTCCCAGAGAGCTAGGATTACAGGCGTGAGCCACCGCGCCCGGCCAGATGTCTTTTTAATAGAATGTCTTTTTGTCCTTTGGGTAGATGCCCAGTAATGGGATTACTGGATCCAATCGTAGTTCTACTTGTAGCTCTTTAAGGTATCTCCATATTACTTTCCACAGAGGTTGTATTAGTTTGTAATTTATTTTCTGAAATTATCTCTTTTTTGTTCCCTTTTGTAGAGCAACCAATAACATCCAAAGCATGCTAGTTATTAATACTTTCAGTTTCCCAATTCATAAGCTCATTCTCAGTTATCATACACAATGGTTTTAGCAGATACTTTACCAATAAAAACACGTGTCACTCTGTTTTCCAGAAATCAGTAAGAGATTTACTGTGAAGTTTTGCTGGATTCCATGGTTCATGCCTATAATTCCAGCACTCTGGGATGCCTTGGAGAGAGGATTGCTTGAGGCCATCAGTAGGAGACCAGCCTAAGCAAAAGTGAGACCCCCGTCTCCACAAAAATTAGAAAAAAATATCTGGGTGTAGTGGAGTGTGCCTGTAGTCCCAGCTACTTGGGAGGCTGAGGCAGGAAAATCACTTGAGCCTATGAATTTGAGGTTGCAGTGAGTTTTGATGATGCCACTGCACAGGCATCACCTGTGAATTTGATGATTTCCAGCCCAGGAAACAGAGTAAGATTCTGTGTCAAATAAATAAATAAATGGAGAGTGAGAAAGAAAGAGATTTTCAACTGCCTATCTTCTGGATCTGAGTTTAATATTTCAACTTGTTGTTTTTTGGTTTTGTTGTTGTTGTTCTGTTATCACCTCATAACTGGTACTGATTTCTTTCTTTATTAGTTTTTACTAGATTATTGCTATGGTGAGAAATTACCCCAAAATCTCAGGTACTTGTAGTTACAAACATTAACTTCTTGTTCATATAGGTGTTGGCTGTGGTTCTGGGAGGGGGGTCAATTAGAATTCTTTACATGTTTTCTTTATTCTGGGATCCAGGTTGAAATGCATGTCATTCTTGTGACAGCAAGAACAAAAGCAGTCATAGAAGTGCATGATAGCTTTGAGGCTTCTGCATGGGTATACTCACACTCCTTTGTCAAAAGCATGTCATGTGCCTAGGCCTTAGATAGGACAATATCTTCTAATAAGAAAGTGGGAGTCAATAATTGGTGCCAATTATAAGATCTATTGCCTATTGCCCTATAAGAGGGAGAAAAGAAGGAAGTCACTTGATTTTGAGAAATTTTCCTAGAGCCTGAAAGACATTATTTGTGTAATAAATAAATTTATTTTTGTACATTTGTTCTCTATCAGATTTATTTATTTTTTCTTGAGCAATATGAAAGAAATGAGGCTGGGGAATACATGGAAAGAAGGAGGGAGCATCTCTTGCCTTTTTCTCTCTTTTCTGGAACCAAAGTATCCTAATGGTCCCTTTTCTATCCTGTTGCTATGGTGACAGAACAAAACATGGCTCAACATTTATTCACTGTTACCACCTGTTTCCCTGTCGACATGCACTATAGTCACTGGACTTTGAAACGGATTAAGATGATCCCTGATGAAGGTGCCTGTAGCATGTATAAAAATACCTTATAATGAGTGATTTAAGCAGTTAATGAAATATGGAATTGCATAAGAAATAAGTGAATGGCTGAGAGACATAAGGAAGCAATAGCACATTCTCATGAACAAAAGAGTCTAATGAAGATCATTTCTGACACTGCAATGTAAGCTGTGTCCTGTTAGTCTCTATCCTCATCCTCTGTGCTCATTCCTAGAAGCATTTTCTGGCTTCAGAATGGGCACAGCTGCTGAGGACATGCTATGTGATTCATACTGTTACAAGCCAGAACATGTAAAATGGGGGCCAGTTTTTTCTTTGTTTGTTTATTTTTTATAGTGGTTGTTTAGTGCAATGTAGCATTCAGGTCTGGGTGTATTTAGCCACTGAATATAAAGTTTGGAAGCAGACACATGGGAAGGCATATGTGAGTAAGGGGAAAGGGAGAGCTTGTAGTTTTTACTGGGGTCTGCACAGATTTTAGTTTTCAGTGAGAACATTCTTTCTACCCACAGTCAGTCTTCCCTCACTCCAGAAAAACAGGTGGAATTGTCTCCAAGAAGATGCTAGCTGATCATTTTCTCTAAGCCTGAGATCATTTTTCATAAAAGTTATTTTAACTAGTCAACTTGGAGAAACATTGATATATGTTGAGTTAAAACATTTGTTTATGATTTTTATGAACACTAAAAAAATACATAAGCGCCTTATCTTGATATTCATTCAAATATTATAGTCTATTTCTCAGCCACGTTTGTCTCAAATACCATTCACTGATATTCCTATGAAAAATGCAATTTACTATGTCATTTTCCATAAAATTATCTTAAATATTATTGATAGTTATACATTATGGTTAAATTTTTGAAATGATTGGTACCTTAAATTAATACTTTTCTGTACACCATATTAAACTGAAAAAATAATTTATCTATAGGTGCTGAGGGACTTGGTAAGCTGATATTCTCATTTCTAATTTTAATTAATATCTTTGCTAAAATAGAAGAAAATACTATAAAAACTAATGAAAAGATGAGAAGTTATCAAAGGTGAATAATGCATAAGATACTCAAATAAATTACAGATATAAAAAATGCAGTGGCTATATGCTAAAATAAATAAAAATTAAAAAATAAAATAAAAGTTAAAAAAAATGATGGTCACGCTGGAAACTCAGACTTGTGGGGGGAGGGGGGAAGGGCATTTTTTGAAACCTTAAAATTTGTACCCCCATAATATGCTGAAATAAAAAAAAATGCAGTAGCTAAAATTAAGAACTGTACAAATAGCATAACAGCTTAGGTAATTTAATAAGAAATAGAAAGACCAAGAGCAAATATATGAAAATAATTATTATAGAGATAAATGGTTGAAAATCTATATTTGAGGCATCTATCTAACAAATTTGGAATTAGAATTTGTAAAGCAGAAGAAAAAGAGAAATGGGGCCAAAGACGTATTTCAGAGAACAATGTCTGAGAATCTTCCAAAACTGATTAAGACCTCAATCAATAAATATAAAATGTCCAGTGAAAATGGAGAAAAATAAATACAAAGAAAATCACATCTAAGGCATACTAGTAAAAGTATTGAATATGAAATTCAACAAAGAAAATCGTGAAAGAAGCCAGCCAAAACAGACACATTCTGTGTCAAAGAGCAACAATAACAAGGACATATTTCTAAACAGAAATAAAGTCAGAAAACAGTGTATTGAATGTCTTCTCCAAAGTAACAATAGAAAATAACTGCTGACTGTGATTTCTATATTCACTAGAAATATCTTTTAAGATAAAATAAATACGTTTTTATACAAATTTTGCCAAAACTTACATAAAAAAAAATCAAAAGGACTTTGCAATGGAATGATATCAGTGTCCCCCAAAACATTTCATACTGAAATTTAATCCCAATGTGATGATATTTAGAAGTGGGGCCTTTGGGAGATAATTAGGTCATGAAGATGATGCCCTCATGAATGGCTTTAGTGCCATTATAAGAAGAGGGCAGAGAGCTAGCTAGCTGTCTTTTCACCAAGTGAGTACAGAGCAAGGAAACATTTTCTGCAACAAGAAGAGAGCCCTCAACAGAACCAACCATTCTGGCACCCTGATCTTTGGCTTCCCAGCCTCCAGAACTGTGAGAAATGAATTTTTATTGTTTATAAACCACCCAGTTTATCATACATTGCTATAGAAATAAAAATGACTAACATAAGCTTCTTCAGTCCAAATAATCCCTAAGAGAACTGGAAATGCAGGAAGGCATGAATGACAAAAGAAAGAATAAACATATTGGTAAACATAAATGAATATTGGTATGCAAAATGATGATTCTGAAGTCTTGTAAGATTAAAAATATAAGTAGAATTAAAATGTAAGACAATAATAATTCAAAAGGCAGAAGAGTGAGGATAAAGTATTCCATGTTTTTATAATTATTGGGAAGATGACACAAGTAGCAATTCATATTAATCTTTTTTTTTTATCGCGGCATATTATGGGGGAACAGATTTTAAGGTTTCAATAAATGCCCATGCCCCTCCACAAGTCTGAGTTTCCAGCATGACCATCCCCCAGATGGTGCACATCTCACTCCTTATGTATATATATACCCGCCCCCGTCCCCCCTCCCACCTGCCCAATACCCTATTACTGTAGTACCTATGTGTCCACTTAGGTGCTACTCAGTTAATACCAGTTTGCTGGAGAATATATCTGGTGCTTGTTTTTCCGTTCTTGGGATACTTCACTTAGTAGTATGGGTTCCAGCGCTAACCAGGAAAATATAAGATGTGCTATATCACCGTTGTTTCTTAGAGCTGAATAGTACTCCATGGTATACATATACCACATTTTATTAATCCATTCTTGGATTGATGGGCACTTGGGCTGTTTCCACAGCCTTGCAATTATGAATTGTGCTACTATAAACATTCGAGTGCAGGTGTCTTTTTTTGTAGAGTGTCATTGGATCATTTGGGTAGATGCCCAGCAATGGGATTGCTCGATCAAATGGTAGATTCACTTGTATCACTTTAAGGTATCTCCATATTGCTTTCCACAGAGGTTGAACTAGTTTGCAGTCCCACCAGCAATGTAGGAGTGTTCCTCTCTCTCCACATCCACACCAGCATTTGTTATTTGGAAACTTTTTGATAAAGGCCATTCTCACTGGAGTTAAGTGATATCTCATTGTAGTTTTGATTTGCATTTCCCTGATGATTAGAGATGATGAGCATTTTTTCATATGTTTGTTAGCCATTCTGTCTTCTTTAGAAAAGTTTCTGTTCAAGTCCTTTGCCCACTTTTTAATAGGGTTATTTTATTTTTTCTTGCTTATTTTCCTGAGTTCTAAGTATATTCTAGTTATCAGCCCTTTATCGGATACGTAGGATGCAAAACTTTTCTCCCATTCTGTAGGTTGTCTGTTTACTTTCATGACTATTTCTTTGGCTGTGCAGAAGCTTTTTAGTTTCATCATGTCGCATTTATTTATTTTTGTTGCTGCTGTGATTGCCTTTGGGGACTTCTTCATAAACTCTTTGCCTAGGCCGATGTCTAGGAGAGTGTTTCCAACATTTTCCTCTAGAATTCTAATAGTTTCATACCTTAGGTTTAAGTCTGTTATCCAGCGTGAGTTGATTTTTGTGAGAGGTGAAAGGTGTGGGTCCTGCTTTAGCCTTCTACAAGTGGCTATCCAGTTTTCCCAGCACCATTTATTGAAAAGGGATTCTTTTCCCCAGCGTATGTTTTTGTCTGATTTGTCAAAGATTAGATGGCTATATGAGGATGGTTTTATATCAGGATTCTCACATCTGTTCCACTGGTCAATATTCCTATTTTTGTGCCAATACCAGATTGTTTTCATTACAACAGCTTTGTAGTATAGTTTGATATCTGGCATATTAATACCTCCCATTTTGTTTTTGTTGCCTAGAATTGCTCTTGATATTCGGGGTCTTCTTTGGTTCCATACGAAGCATAAAATTATTTTTTCTATATCTGTGAAGAATGCTGATGGGATTTTAATAGGTATTGCATTGAATCTGTAGATCAGTTTGGGTAGTATAGACATTTTAATGATGTTGAGTCTGCAGATCCATGAGCATGGAATGGATTTCCAACTGTTTACATCCTCTGCTATTTCCTTCCTCAGTGTTTCATAGTTCTCCCTGTAGAGGTCTTTTACCTCCTTGGTTAAGTATACTCCTAGGTACTTTAATTTCTTTGTTGCTATTGTGAAGGGTATTGAGTCTTTGATTTGGTTCTCAATTTGATTGTTGTTGGCGTATACGAATGCCTCTTATTTCTGTGTGTTCTTATGATCCACAGACGATCCTCTTCTGTCATTTTGGTTGCCTGATTTTGGTTGGTGCCGGTTTCTAGGGGGCTGGGGCTCCTCTTTGGGGGAGAGTTTTCCGTTTGGTTCTTCATATTTCCTGAGTGCCTTCACTGATTTCTTCCCATATCGATCAGTTGTTGTTTCTTTTCTTTAGGTTTTTGTTTGGGTATTCACATGCCTTGTTTAGTTTCTGAGCCGGAAGGTGGTGTCTGTGGGTTAGATTCGTCCACTCCCTGTCCTGATAAGGGTGTGCAGGATGCCGTCCCTGTCAGTAGGTGGCGCTTGCGTGGAGGAACAGCCTATGCAGTTGTTTTTATGCCCTGTTATCAGCTCTTGTTCCTGTAGAGAGAACTCTAGTGCCTCAGGTAGTGGGTGGGGCCCTGGGACTTCCAGGTGTGTCCTTTTCTCTCCTTCAGTGAGGGCTAGTCTAGGAGAGAGTCTGGGCAGAGCTGGGTTGGGTAAACCTGCCCTCAGGCAACACCAATGTCGTTAGCAGGGGTCAAAGTTCTGTTCTCTACTTCCAGGCAAAGCTTTCAGGTCGGGGCTGGAATGGCCTGGCTCAGTCAGAGAGTCTGCGTGTGGGGATGGGGCTGTCTGAGACTCGAAGTCTGGAGCTGGCCTGGCTTCTTTCCACCCTCCCCAAATCCGCAGCTACTGCTGGGCCTCTGCCCGCAGGCCAGACCATACGCCACCACTCCTCCCCTGGCTGTGCTACCTGCAGGGAGGTTCCCTACTCGGGAACACCACCTGGGCTGGGTGCAGGGCCTCCCTTTGAGGGGAGGGTTGCCCTCTAGGACGCTGATCTGCCCCTGAAGGCACACACACCACAGTAGGCTGTTCACAAATATCCCTTCTGTGCCCCAGGAAATGTGAGGCCTCGGTGCACGGGATGTAATCTGCAGGTCTGACCTCTGGGTCCCAGAGTTCAAACTATATCCCCACCAGGGAGAGCAGTGCCAGTCCCAATTCACCCACAGGGAGCCCAAGCTGCATCTATGTCTGTCAACCTCAGAGTCTGCCCCGTTCTCCTGGGATCACCGTGCCAGCAGCACCTGGGAGGGCTGGCAGGTAGGGAGCTCACAGTCTGAGTTCCCCTTAGTCAGCTGTAGGGCCCCAAAAGGGAAGGTCCCGTTCCCTGTAGGTGCCTCCAGCTGGTGGCTATATTGTCTCTCTGTCTCTCTGGGCAGCCGCAGGTAGGGTCAGGGGAGAGGAGGAGGAGGCAATATGGCGTCTGCCGCGTGGCTCGGGTCTGTGCACACGGAGGTGCCCCGAGGGAGTTGGGAGCCCGGTGCCACGTCCGCTACTGGCTCACCGCTCACTGGCATCGGCTGTCGCTGGGCTGGTGTCTGCAGGTCTCTCCACTCGCTGGGGAGCCCACCAGCAGTCCGGGATGCAGGGGAGGGGAAACGGCGGATACTTCCCGCTGGTCTCCGGGCTGTTCCGGAGGTCCCAGCTTCCAGTTCTCCTCCGTGACCTCCTCCCGTGGAGTCTCCCGTGGTCTCAGGTACTCCTCCTTCCGACCCTCATCCGATGTAGGCTCGTCTTCTTGCTTCTTTCTTCTGATTTCTGCTAGAATCTATCTTTTCTGCAGAGACACTCTGTCTGGCGGTGTTTCTCATCCGCCATCTTTTTTCAGCCCCCCCAATGTTTATTAAGTTAAAAAGCATATTGTAATCCACTGGATAGCAACTAAGAATAATAAAAATGATATTAAATGGCAATGTTGTGGAGTAATAAGTCAATGACTAAAGTATTTGATTAATTATAAAATAGTAAAGGAAAAAAAGAAATAAATCAAGAGAAATTTGAATATAACGTTAATTACATAAATACAAATGGACTGATTACTCAAAAACACAAAAATTTGTAACCAATTTTATGTTTTTTACTCCATGATGTACAAAACTTGCATCACTATCACCATTAAAATTAAAAAGAGCCAGATTAATTTCACATTCATAACATTTTTGGAATGCATTGGCATGTTAAGTTTACAAAATAAATTATCCAAAAATCTAAGATATCGAGGCTTGATCCAATAATATATACAGTGAAGTATTGGTAAAAGATTAATAGATCAATAGAACTGAATATATAACACAGACACAGGTCCACACATATACGGTCATCTGAGTTATGACACAATTATACTGTAAAGTAGTGTGGAAATAATAGCCTTTTCAAAAGTGTTCCTAGAACAATACAGAAAAAAAAATATTTGTGGTCACTACTTTATATCGTATAAAATAATCAACTATTAAAGGTATTCAGATCTACATATTAATGGTGAAGAAAGCCTGTGCAAAATAAAATATGAGAATAATTTCATGATTTCTTAAATAGAACATATGACACATATTCCATTCCTTAGAGAATAACAAGCTTTATTATCAGGAAAAAAATCTGAGAAAAAGGGGCCTCAACACGTCATTTACACAAACAGTCCAGGCTTCAGATATCCTGGCTTCTTACTATCTAAATTACACAGTTTTCTCATCATCCAATTTGTCAAAATCCCTACAATTAGAAATGCCAGAACAAGAAATTTTGATGACAAAACTCCACTCTCCTTTTTGAGCTCAGATTTGTGAATCTTTACATGTGGCTCATCTCTTCATGTAGGGTTCTTATTCAAAGTAGCAAACACCTGGTAATAGCCAGGTGCCCATACTTTGATATGCAATGGGATACTACTCAGCCACAAAAACAAATAAAATACTGATACATGCAACAACATAGAAAAACTCAAAAACATTATACTGATGAATAGTAATCTAACACAAAATAGTACATACAATTCTATTACATTTATATGAGCTTTGAGAACAGGAAAAACTAATCCACTGATAAGAAAAATCAGAATGGTGGTTGCTGTGAATTGACTGGGGAGAACTTGGGAGGTTTTAAATTCCATTAGTGTACCCATTTGTTAAAATTTATCACTTAAGATTTGGACATTTTACTATATGTAAATGGTATCTTAAAAGTAAACAATCATAATCTCATTAACAATATGCATTAGGGTGATATCTACTCATGTCTGCAATTTGCTCTGAAATGCAAGAGAGATTGAATGGAGGGATGGATATGTAGATATGTGGACAGATACTTACTAGAATAAATTAATAAGGTATTAATTGTAGAATTTCAGTGGGTGCATAATTCTTTAACCTTTCTGGTTGAAATGTCTTAACTAATTGGGAAAAATCAATAAGGGATTACACAAATTAAGTATTTAGGGTTCAAATGATATACACAATTTACTTTTTGATACTTGTTCTTTGGACTTTCATACCACACAACATATGGATTTTTCTTTTATTTTATCCTACTTTTGCTGGATACATTTAAATTCTGTACTACCATGGAATATAATGGAGAAAACTTTTTTGGTAATATAGTCAACACAATCATAAATCAAAACTACTCATTTTTTAAAGATTTTCCCTTAAAAGTTTGTGTGTGTGTATGTGTGTGTGAGAGATACATTGAGGCAAAAAACACAGTACTTTTAAAATTTGGGGGACAAAATATTTAACATTTTAATATAGGAAACGTATCTAATAATATGCCTATAGTTTTGCATCATTTATTTAGTTTGTTTGTTTAGGGCAGTATGAAAGTCGGATAAATATAAGCAGAGGTGCAGGGACTTGGGTGGGTAGGAAGCCAGTCGGCAATGCTCTATGATATGAGCAATCTTACTGGGAACAGAATAATGTTCGTGGATCTTCATTGCATCTGTGACTCCCACTGTGTGCATTGCCACATGGAATTTTGGAGGTGAAGGAATTATGGAACCATCAACAGGAGGCTGACAGTGCTCCTTGTCAGCTTCACTCCCAAATACCTTTAACTCTATCTCTTCCTGCCCACCCTCTTCTCTTTCTGAGCATGCTCTGTGTCACCACAGTTATTCTCAGGACCTGGGATTTTGAGCTTGACTTGGAGTTTTTGAGTGAAGGAAATATCAACCACACTCTAACAATGCATGAGTTAAGGGACTAAATATAAGCATCCTGTGGTTTCATTTGATTATTAGTGAGATCCTACAGGAAAATTAGAACCTTTAAAGTGTGTACTTGTCCTCATATTGGCAAGCCCTGTAAAATCTTTCTGTCTCTTTTGATTGGCATCTTCTGGTCTTCAGGATTTGGGGTTTACCCTCTACTGGGCCCTACCTTAACAGAATAATCTGCAGTATCAGACCTTCAAGTCTTACTTGTCTTATACCTGGGCAACACTGGGATTTTGGAGAGACTTGTGAGCACTGAGAGCTCTTAATAGGTGCCAACATTTCCATAACTCTCCTGAGGTTCTAGGCACTGTTCTGAGGACTTTGTTCAATTAGTTCATTTAAACATCATCAGAAGCCTATGATATCATTAATCTTGTTTTCCCACTTTACAAATGATATATAGCACAGAGAGGTTAGATGATTTACACAACACCACACAGCTAATAACAAGTAAAATCAGGATTTAATCCCAGGTGGTTGTGAGGCTGACTCTGTGTTCCTGTTCACCACACTGCAGTTTCTTACAGTGTCTAAAGTAACAATAAGAACTCAACTTGGAAAGGGGTTAAGCAACTTGTGGAATAAAATGACAAGAACAGCTGCCCATGATCTATTTACGACCAGGAATGGAAAATCCTGTGAAAGTTGACCATGGGTGAGGTAAGAGTTCAGAGAGCCAGAGAGGCTCCTGTTGACCAAATGGCCAGAATGGCAGCACCTAAGGAATGGCCTTCCTGATCTCAGAAACATGAGCTGTGCCTGACCAGCTGCTGTCCTCACCCAGGGCCCAGTCCTCTGGGAGGGGGCATGGATTGGACTGAAACAAGGAGTGTGAGAGGAAGCCATGCTGCCAAATGTGATTGGGTTTGAGCCACAGTTGGAATTTAAATATCTGGGGAGATGTGGTGTCCACTGAAAATCTAATCAGGTTGGGCACTCAGGGTATAGGAGGTGATGATGTCCAACCAGGCGAGGCTACATGCTGGGGGTAGGAATTTGGCAGCATCCCATTCTGCCAGGTGAGATCACCTTCAATCAAAAGATTCTACTGCATTCCTTTGGCTTCTTCATTTCAGCCTGTGCCTTTCTCATAGTTCACAGCATGGGGAGGGGCTTGGATAGTAAGGTTGTTTGTTTTTCTATTTTCTTCCATACCTATCTTGGTCCTTCTTTTCTCACAGAAGCCCAAAGCTTATGATTTCTAGGGACCTAATTGTGCCTATGCTTGTTCACAATGATATCCATAACTGTCTTGCTTTGTTTGTCTGTGTTCTGATAAACATCAAACTCCTTGCTCTAAGACTTTGTGTGGAGATCTGAGTATAAAGTGAAAAAATTCACTGATATTCCAAGATGCTAGCTCTGGAATGCAATTTCAGAGGCACAGGCTAAAATCATTAGATTTGAACATCAGGAAAACTGAGTGAAGAAAACAATATTGCCTAATGAATCCCAGAGCATTGCCTGTCTTGTCTGCTGTCAGCACTCCTTCCTCCTGCCCTTCAAGTCTCACAAACCTTGGGGACTAAATGGCATGCATGGAATGGCAAGGATATGCTTTGCACCATGCATATTGAAAGGCGTAAATATTTTCTATCTATACACACTGGGATTCACATCCCCAGTTTTTCACATTTTTTTTCCTGAGAATAATATGGGAAAATCAGAACTCTCCCTCAGGATTAAGAGGGGAGAGCACAGCATGGTGGGCCAGGATGGTTTCTTGGAGCCCTCAGCCTGTACTTCACATGTCATGCAGCAGGTCTTCATTGAAGCCTCCCAGCAGCTGGGAGGCTTCCACAGCTCCCAGCAGATGTAGGGATCAGGGAGGGGGCTGGAGAAGCTAGGGGACCTGCCTGACTATTTGTCTCTCCTGGGCCATCATTTTTCTTTCCCAACAACACAGACTATCTCCTTTGGCTCTATGTAAATTGCCCAATCCCACTTACTTCTTAGCCTATCTTACATACAACCATGATGATTTAGTTTTGAGATAGAATACTACTATCTCTGGTTAAAATCTAAAGGGAAAATTAAAATTTGTTGGTCTCTGGTTTAATGGTCTCTGTGCAATAGCCAAGTGAATGGAGTTTCATGAAGGAAAGCTAAGAGCTTCATGGAACCAACACCATTGTAAAGCTCAGTGCTGACACTGAGACTCTGACAAAAGGAACAGAACTTCTTTAATCAATGGCTGATTCTAGGACTAGGACAGGAAAAATACACGGTGATCTTGAAGTATCTATTAGTATCAGAAAGTAAAAAAGTAAAAAGAAAAGATGGAGTCATGTTAAAAGAACACAGAAACAGACCCAAAAGAGCTCCCAATGGCCAAAAAGTGCTGGGTCAATTTGAGCAACAAAATAATTTAGGTTAGTTTTGGATTATAACTCAAATAATAAAATAAATACCCATAAGTCCATAATCATATAAAAATTATTGCATACATAAATAAATGGTAGATAAAGGGCAAAACTTCTTTACAAAATTATTCTTAAAATTAAATGTGAAGACTTCCCCCCTGCAGGAGGCAGAGCTTTTTTCCCTTCCACTTCAGTGTGGGTTCAGTAATTTGGTGCTAGCGAGCATGGAAAGGGAAAAATAGTAACTCCATAGAGGAGAAACCCGGCAAACACAACCTTAACCAGTGATCAAGCTTAATATCACCAGTAATAGGTCATGTGGATAGCATGTTCACCCTGATTCTATGTGAGGTGAAGGGCACCTCACCTCTATGGCATTCTTCCTCCACATCCATAATCTTAGTATAGTAATAAGAAAATATCAAACAGACTCAACTTTAGGGCATTCTATAAAATATCTGACTGGTAATTTCAGAATTGTCAATGTAATGAAAAAAGGCAAGGAAAGACTGAGAAACTGTCAAAGATTGAAGGAGACTAAAGTCACATGCTGATTAAAGGTAGCCTGGTATCCAGGACTGGCTCCCAGAACAGAATATAGGATTTTAGTGGAAATGTCATGAAGTCTGAAAAAGACTCTTGTTAATATTTTGTATCAATGTTAATGTGTTAGTTTTGATAAATGTTCCATGGTTGTGTAAAATGTTAACATTATGGGAAGATAAGAGAAGACTGTATGGGAACTCTCTGTACTAGGTTTGCAGTTTTTCTGTAATTTTAAAATTACATCAATTAGAAATTTAAAAATAGAGGAAATGGAATACTACTCAGAATTAAAAAGGAACAAACTATTGATACACATGACATTATAGTGAATCTCCAAATTATTATGCTGAGTATAGAAGCTATCCCAAATATATACTATTTTATTCTATATATATAAGCTTCAAAAAAAAAAAGAAAAGAAAGAAAACTACGATGAAAGAAAGTATGTAAGTGGCTGCCTGTAAATGGGATTTGGGGTGGGATTACAAAGGGACACAAAAATTTGGAGGGTTATGGAAATATTTGTTATCCTGTTTGTAATGATGATTTCAAGGGTATGTACACATGTGAATCCTCATTAAACTGTACACTTTAAATATATTCAGTTTATTTGTTATTTTTACCTTAATAAAATATGGGTGGATAGATATGTAAATAGATAGATATACAATAAACACTTAGATACACAGAGTTAATGAGGGGGTCTTTTTTTTTTACTGCTAGGTAATAGCTACAACGGAGTAATAGAAGTAGAAAATTATTATTTTCCAAACCCCAATGTAATAACTGAGTCAAATCAGATCATCTGTTGAGGCTATACCCATTTGGTGAAAGGTTCTTTGGTGCCAGAATATTCACGTGATCGGAAGGCATCACTCCTCAGATAATGTATCCATCTCGGAGGGAAAAATGCACCTATATAATGGTGTAGTGATCAAATACAGCATCACTGATGGAGTGGAAACCTAAGATTATGTGCCTCCTGATGTGATGGGAAAAGGGCACAACATAACCATGCTTGTTTAACCCGGGCGTAATCCTTAGGAAACAATCCAAAATGTGGCATATTCTACAAGACAATTGTCCTGGACTCTTGAAAAACAAACAATGTCATTCTTTAAAGAGACATGTGGGTGTATTGGGTAAGAGTAGGACATTGATCCTTATCGATTAAAAGTGGCCAAAGAGACAAAACAAACAAATGCAATGCATGAAGTTTACTTGGATTCTGGGGGGAAAAAAAACCTGTAAAAGACATCTGAGATTGGGAAAATTTAAACATGGGTTGCATATTAAGTATTATTGAATTGATTCCCCCCTTCCTCCACTGTGATAATGCCATCATAGTTATGTAGTAGCAAAGCAAATATGTGAGAATAGATAGTAAGTAGGTAGGTAGGTGGATGGGTGGATGGATACTAATATATCAAATTATTAACAATTGATGAATTTAGGTGAGGGCATTATAGAGGTTACCTTTACTATCAACTTTTCTATGGGCTCGACATTTTTTCAAAATAAATAATTAGGAAAAGAAGGTGGAAAATAACACAAAAAACAAGCAGCATTGTTCTGTTCTTGCAGTACAGTCTGTGCTCCATTTTGCCGCATTCCTCCCCTTCCAGGCCGCGGGCCCACAGAAGCCTCTTCTGGTCATGCTCAGGGATTGGTTGATGTAAAGTGGCCATATTGTCACCAGATTATTTGAAATGGAGGCTTTTTTTGCAGAAAGGTGGTGTATTCAGCCTCATGGGGGACAGCAGGATGGAGGGAGGAAGGAGAATGAGTCAGTTGCCATGGAGCCATGAAGGGCCCCCTTCGCTGGGGCTTGACGCTTGTTTACATTCCCAAGAGATGATGGGGGTGGGGAGGGGAGAGGAAGAGAAATGGGGGCTTAATTTGCTCTCACAGATACTAGCTGCCCACGGGGCTTATTATCCTTGATTGCCTGTTTTCTTCTTTTCTGTCACCATGGAGACAAGCGAAAACGTGATTCTGCCCGGATTTACGCACTTTGCTCGCTGAATGCCTTGTCCCCACGTACCTGCTGGGTCTCTGCCGTGGGATGAGATCCCTGCGGAATGTGTCTGTGCGAAGGCGTATGATTAACTAGGTGGCTGCGGTGAGGTGTGTGGTGAGGCATTAGCGGGGGTGGTAAGTCGTCTTTAGGGAGTTTTCGAGAACAGAATTGCTGTCAGTCTTGTTCCCTGGCCAGGCCATTAAATCTCGGAAATGTTTTCAAGGCTGGGGGTTGTGAACAGCATGCTGGGCTACTGGGGACACACTGTGTGCTGATGCAGCCCCTCCAGATCATCATGCTCAGACATGTATAACCCAGGCCCCTTGGTGGAAACATTTTGAAGTTCATAGGTCCTGGTGCCTGAGAACAGCTCAAGGTGACACCCCCCTGAAAAGGGCTTGGGAAGAATCAAGCAAGGAAGTCTGTGCTGAAGAGGGGCTTCCCTAAGAGCACCATAGTTTTAACATGAGGAGGTCTTCTGAGAATATGCACTTTCTTAAGTGCTGAGAATAAATTTGATGTCAAGCATCCTCAAGGAGTTTGAACAAGAAGGTAGGGAAAGGTAGAATATCTTAGAAGGCACCTCATGGTGCTGGGAGGAATTTTGTGGGAGTCTTGTGGCAAGTGAAGAACACAGGGGATCTTCATGGAGTCTGTGCCCTCTTTGTAGTTCAAGAAACATGTGTGAGAGCAGCAGAGAAACGCTTCTCTGTTATTCGTTTGCCTGCACACCTCTGTAAATCACCCCATTTTGGTTTGTCCATCATTTGGTGGCATCCACAAACTTGCTGCTGAGATATAACGACAGGCTTCTGAGATTTCCAAAGGCTGGAGGAGTCCCTCTTTTAGATACGTGTGCTACCCTAAAAGCTAAGAGTCAATGGCCTAAGAAATGGCATGCCCATACTACCTAAAGTGATCTGCACATCCTATCCAATCCCTGTCAAAATTTCTTCCTTTCTTTCTTTCATTTTTTTTTTTTTTTGAGACAGGAGTCTCACTCTGTTGCCCAGGCTACAGTGCCATGGCATCAGCCTAGCTCTAGCTCACAGCAGCCTCAAACTCCTGGGCTCAAGTAATCCTCCTGCCTCAGCCTCCAACTAGCTGGGGCTATAGGCCTATACCACCACACCTGGCTAATTTTTTTCTATTTTTAGTAGGGATGGGATCTTGCTTTTGTTCAGGCTGGTCTCAAACTCCTGACCCCAAGTGATCCTCCTGCTTCAGCCTCCCAGAGTGCTTACAGGATTACAGACATGAACCATTGTGCCCAGCCCCTATCAAAATTTCAATGTATGTTTTCACAAAAAAAGAAAAAAAAAAAACCTAAAATGTGTATAGACCCACAAATGACCTATAATAGCCAAGGAAATCTTAAAAAAAAGAACAAAGTTGGAGACACCAATTTATTTCAAAATATATTACAAAGCTTTAGTAATCAAAACAGGGTGGATGGTCCTAGCATAAAAACAGACATGTTCACCAATGGAAAAGAATAGAGAGCCCAGAAGTGAACCCAAGCTTTTATGGCCAGTTAATTTTTGACAAAGTTATCAGAAACACATGATATGGGGAAAAAAGACAGTCTCTTTAATAAACAGTGTTGAGGAAACTAAATATGCACATGCAGCAAAATAAAATTAGACACTTATCTCACACCATATACAAAATTCAACTCAAAATGAACTAGAGATATAATGTAAGACCTGAAACTGTAAAACTACTGAAAGAAAATATGGATAAAAGCTCCTTGACATTGGTATCTTCAATGATTTTTTGGATTTGACCCCAAAAGTACAGGCAACAAAAGCAAAAATAAAGGAATAAAATTGCATAAAACTAAAAAGCTTTTGCACAACAAAGAAAATAATTAACAGAGTGAAGGAGAAACCTACAGATAGAGAAAAACTATTTGCAAACCATACATTTGATAAGGGCTCCCTGTCCACAATATATGAGCAACACAAGAAAGAAAAAATAACCCAAATAAAAAATGGACAAAGGACCTCAAGGGACATATTTCAAAAACAAGACATATAAATGACAAATGGGTATATGAAAAAATGCCCAATATCACTAACCATCAGGGAAATGCAAATTAAAACCATGATGAGATATCGCTTTATATGTATTAAGATAGCCATTATTAAAAAAATGTAAAGTAAGTCGGTGAGAGTGTGAAGAACAGGGAATCCTTACACACGGTTGGAGGGAATGTAAGTAAGTACAACCATTATGGAAAATAGTATGGAGTTTCCTCAAAACATTAAAAATAGAACTACCATATGATCAAGCAATCCCACTAATGGGATGTTTAGGGTATATATTTAAAGGAAATATTATAAAGTCAGTGTTTTGAAGAGATATCTGCACTCCCATGTTCATTGCAACATTATTCATAATATCCAATATATCGAATCAACCTAAGGGTCCATCCTCACATGAGTAGATTAAGGAAATCTGATATATACACACAATGGAATATTAGTCAGCCTTAGAAAAGGAAGAAATTATTTCATTAGCAAAAACATAGATGGAATTGCAGGATATTATGTTAAGGGAAATAAGCCTAACACAGAAAGACAAATAGTCTATGAATTCACTGATATGTAGTATCTACAATAATCAAATTCTTTCCTCTTTCACTACCTTTTCTCCTAATAATATATTTTAGTGGCTATGCTTATGGGATAGATTAAAATTGTCATGATTTGTGAGAGAGGATTTTTGTTTGTTTTTGTTTTTTTGGTATCCTTCTATATGAAACGGCTGGACAGAAATTTATTACTTATGACATTTTGACATTGTTTTAAATATAATAAAAGCAAAACACTGGAGTAGTGAGTTTATAAGTAAGAATTAAATAAGTATTGTTTAAAGTTAAACTCACAGAAATAGAGAGTAGCATGGTGGTTACCAGAGGCTAGGGCAATGGTGGGAGGGAAGAATAAGATGTTGATCTCAGAGGGTACAAAGATTCAGTTAGACAGAAGGATCAAGTTTTTAAGATCTATTGCATAGCATATTGACTATAGTTAATAATGTATCATGTTTCAAAATTATTGAGAGAGTAAATTTCAAAAAATGAATGAGTGAGGTAATGAATATGTAATTAGCTTGATTAAATCATTGAATAGTGGTAAATGTAAATCAATTATCATATTTTAATCCATAAACCTATATAATTATTATTTGTCAATTAAAATAAAAATAAATTTAGAAAATAAATACTTTTCTAATAATTGCTCTAAGTAAATAATTAGAATAAATATAAGGCTCAAATTTGCATGAATCAATTTGATATAGAGGCTGGTTTCCTAGGTGTTCAAATAAAGGAAACTGAATTTTAAGGTACTTTTGCTCAGATCTGAGAAATAATGAGTGATGTTTCATCTCAAGTGTATTTCTAGTCCCTGATTTTCATCCAAAAAAAGTGTTTTATTTGCATCTTTATCTACCATATTTCTCCGTGTCCCTTGGTTCAGAGCAGCCATTTCATGAATTGTCACTGCAGCAACAGGAGGTCATTGCAGCAGCATGAAATGTGCTGCTCCTCTGCTCTCGACAGTTCTGGCTACATCTAATTCTAAGGTCTCATGGTTTGGTATGAGCTAAGGAGTCCACATTGCAAATGTCCAGTGGAGAATAAGCCTGGATGGTTTGCAGGATTTCTATTTAATTTTTATGATGAGCTTGCACTGGGAATTTCATATCAGACTGTGTAAAGGAGGCTTTGTAAAGTCTGAGTAGAGAGAACTAACAATCCTGGATGCAGAAATATGAGCTGTATGCCTGGTCAGCCACATTCCTCCTTTCAGGCTTCTAATCCCCAAAATCTCTTTCTTGCCACAGAGTGGGAATATGACCTTGAGATATGGCTTCAAGTGTGGGTCTAATGCATATGTGCATGTTTAAAATGACTGTTACCTGAGAATTGTTGTTGGCCAGCATTGCTATAAGCTGGTAACAAACGGCTCAGAGGGGTG
Source organism: Microcebus murinus (assembly GCF_040939455.1). NCBI lineage: Eukaryota > Metazoa > Chordata > Mammalia > Primates > Cheirogaleidae > Microcebus > Microcebus murinus. The sequence goes on from NC_134110.1 coordinate 20,292,599, forward strand.
TGGAGTATGAAGGTACTGCTCCTTCCTCTAGAAGTGCTATGGTGCCTATTTTCCCCATTTGGAGCTTAGTGCACAGTGGAACCTTTTGGCATGTTGCTCAGAGAACCTCCTCTCCTTGTCAACACATCTCCCTGATCTTGCTCTGTGCTGCCTTGTCATTCTGTGTAGAGGCTCCTTAGCCAAAGATCAGTGTGGCTGCAACACCTATCAGCCTCCCATAACTGCTACCCTGCCCCCAGTGACTGTGCTTCAGAGAGTCTCTGGGGAGCTCCAAGAGAAATGGGATCCCTGGTTTGGTCACCAAAGAACTAGTTAGAAACTAGAGGCAAAAGGAGAATGGACACTGACCAGGAGCTAAACCTGGGGTTAAAACAGGATATTGGACCTCAACCTCAGACCAACTGAATCAGAAAACCAGGAGTAAGACCACACAATCTGTTTTCCCAAGCTTGCCTGGTGGTTCTGATGTATTTTCTAGCCCATCTATGGGTGGATCAAAACTTCAGGAAGAAGCAAATAAAAATCACAGCTCTCTGAGGCTTGCTTGAGATGTGCTCTTATTTAATGGGTGGGTCAGTCACACCTCCCATACATTGTAGCCACTATCTCTGGGATTCTGAGCCTCCAAGGCCACCTGAGAAAGGGGGAGAGTTGGAGGCAGTATGCTATATCTTGACTGATTGCATCTGGAAGTGGCATAAGTCCTTTATGTTCATGGTTCATTGGTCAGAGCTCATGACATGGTCGCATCATTGGGAGGTAGGCTGGGAAAGCATTGACCTGAACATTTGCTGAGCAAGAGCCACTGTGCCAATATTGTATCATTACTTGTGTGTGAAAGAACCTTTTTTTTTTATTTTTAATGAAGGCGCTAAAATTTGAGAATGAATGTGACAGCAGCAGAAATCTAATGCAACTATCCATCCATATCCATGGGGAGTTGTCTCATGTTGACCTCTAGTTTCTAACTAGTTCATTGGTGCCCAAACCAGGGATGCCATTCCTCATAGACCTGCTCAGAGCCTCTCTAAAGCACAGTCACCAGGGTAACCATTATTGGGAGAGATGCAAACTGTTGGAGTCACACTGAGATTTGGATGAATACCCAAGTCCCTGATAGGAAACGGCAAATTCTTTGATAGAAATTCAAGATATGAGTTAAAAAGTGAAGAGTTAAGAGTCTGGTGCAGCCAACATATGTTCTAAGCACTGAATAAGAAAGAATAAAGCCTCTACCAGCCCACTCACTTCTCAGCTACAACCAGTTGCTCTGGTTTTGTGCATTTCTCATTCTGGGTCTCTGAACCCCAAAACCTTCATCTGTGGGGGGAATATGGGTGCTAAGACATATTTGTTATTTTTCCCCAAAGTTCCCAGATCCTTTGAAATTAGATTTTCTGTAGAAATGAAACTCATTTGGCTCTATAGAGCCATTGACTCAATGGCTCTATAGATCCATTTCCTGAGAACAGAGCCAGAGGCAGGCAACTGAGAGGGGAAAGAGAGAATTGGTAGCCTCTTGTGTTGGCCATGGTGTTGCTCAAGGTCATGTTCACTACAGATCCTCACAGAAGGACAGAAGTAGAAGTAGAGAGTAGAACAGAGATTTCCAGAGACTGGGGTAATTGTCAGGGAATTTGGGGAAATGCTAGTAAAAAGATACAGAATTACAGTTAAATAAGAGTGTCAGGTGTGGTTAGTAGAGTTGTCATGGCTCTTTGGCTCCTTACTTGGAGGAATCACAAGCAGGACTGGTGGGATAGAATAATGAAAGACACGAAGCACTTCCACACAAGTAGCTTTTATTGAAAAGCAAAATTAAGTCCCCAGAAAGAGGAACAGATCAGTCCCTATGAATGGAGGTGACCCTGAGTTTAAAGACAGAGTATAGAGAGTATAGTACATTTTCAAGGTCGGTAGAGAGTGGACTACTCCAATAAGGAACAGTGTCATCCTAGGGTTAGGGTCTTTTCTTTATGCTATTCCCTAATAACATGTTCAATTGGGGGTGGAATATTCATGTATTTTCAGGGAAGTGGGTCGAGATTCCCAGAATCATGTACTCTCACATTTTCTGTCTTTGTATGAATGGCTCTAGAACTGTCATGATGCTAGGGAGTGTGAGTTTTACTATGTTCCTGAGGTAAAGATTACCTTTGCTTATAAGCTCCTAGCTTCTATGCATGTTCACAGTCAGGAAAAGTCCCTAACCTGAAATTATTGCTTTTGTAATTTCTATTGTCTGTTTTTATTGGTCCTGACCCTCAGCCCTTGACCACATCACCTATTACTTGCCCTGCAACCTATATTTCTAACCACCTTCCTGCCACCTGCATATTCTCAACCCTACCTAACAGGAGAAATAAGTTCAAGAGATCTATTGTACAACATAGTGACTAGAGTTAATGACTATATATCATATTCTTAAAAACTGCCAAGAGAATGGGTAAGTGTTCTTGCTACAGAGATGATAACTGTGTGAGTTAACAAATATAGTGATTAGCTAGATTTAGCCATCCCACAATGTTTATATACTTCAAAACATCATATTGTACTTTTTGCTTAAGGGTGCTTTGGCTATACGAGGTTGTCTCTGGTTTCCAGACGAAGCATGGAATTATTTTTCCTAAATCTGTAAAGAACGATGGTGGTATTTTGATAGGGATTGAATTAATTCTGTAGATCACTACAGGTAGTATGAACATTTTAACAATATTGAGAACAAATATGGAGTCATCACTCTGCCAGACTTCAAACAGGCTACAGTAACTAAATAGCATGGTACTGGAACAAGAGCAGAGATAAAGACCTTTGGAAAAGGATAGAGATCCCAGATATAAAACCATCCTCATATTGTCATTTAATCTTTAACAAAGCAGACAAAAATACATGATGGGGAAAATAATCTCTGTTCAATAAGTGGTGCTGGGGAAATGGGATATCCACATGCAGAAGATTGAAACTAGATCCCCACCTGTCACCTCTCACAATTATCAACTTACGATAGATAACAGACTTAAACTTAAGGCATGAAACATTAAGAATTCTGGAAAATGTTGGGAAGACTCTTTTAGACATTGGCCTAGGCAAAGAATTTATGAAGAAGACCCCTAAAGCAATCACAGCAGCAACAAAAATAAATAATTGGGACCTGATCAAATTAAAAAGCTTCTACACAGCCAAGTAAACTATCATTAGAGTGAATAGACAACCTACAGAATAGGAGAAAATATTTTCTTTCTACATATTTAATAAAGGGCTGATAGCAAGAATCTATATAGAACTTGAGAAAATCGACAAGAAAAAAATCAAACAACCCCATCAATAAATAGGCAAAGGAAATGAACAGAAACTTTTCAAAGAAGACAGACCAGGCCAGCAAACATATAAAAAAAGTGCTAAGCATCTCTAATCATTAAGGAAGTGCAAATTAAAACTATAATGAGATATCACCAGACTCCAGTGAGAATGGCCCTTCTCAAAAAGTCCCAAAACAACAAATGCTGGTGTGGATGAGGAGATATTGGAACCCTCTTACACTGCTAGTGAGACTGAAAATTAGTACAACCCCTGTGGAAAGCAATTTGGAGATACCTCAAAGAGCTAAAAATTGAAATACCATTTGATTCAGCAATACCACTACTGGGCATCTATCCAAAGGAAAAAAGACATTCTATAACAAAGACATCTTCACTTGAATGTTTATAGCAGCACAATTTACAATTGCAAAGATATGAAAACAATGCGAATGCCCATCAATACATGAGTGGATTAATAAAATGTGTTATATGTATACCATGATTAATAAAATGTGTTATACATAAATGTGTTATATGTATACTATAAAAATCAATGGTGATCTAGCACCTCTTATATTATCCTGGGTAGATATTGAGCATATCCTTCAAAATTAGGTATCACAAGGATTGTAAAACATGTACCACACGTACTCACCATCAAATCGATACTAACTGACCAACACTAAGGTGTTCACGTGGTAATAATACTCAATGAGTGCCAGTCAGGTCAGGGAGATTAACCCACGACTAATGGAAGAGGAACACACTGTATGGGGGAAGGACACCTGTGTAGCCCTGGCTTTTGCCAGGCAAACACATTACATGTAACCAAAATGTTTTTACCCCTATAATATCCTGAATTAAAAAAAAATAAAAAATCATGTATACATAATAAATATATAAAATTATATTTGTCAATTTAAAAATAAATAAATATAAAGTATATAAGGAGTAAAAAAACTAAATTCTGATAGATATGAATTGAGGGAACCAATGCTGTAGGTGGTGAGAAAGTTTCCAGATGGCTCTGTGGACAGACATCTGTTCCTTATCAGGAGCTCTTCTGATCCCCAAATTATGAGCTGGTTCCCATCCTTATTCCAGGCTGCTTTCTCCTTGAAGTGTTTTTTGACTGTAGGTAGGGGCAAGATGCTATGTATGTTAAAGTATTACAGGGAAGCATGTTCAAAACCAGAGGCAGATTTTTTTTTTTAATTCGAGCCTTTGAATAGGGCTGGTATTCATGTGTCTGTTCACACTGTGTTGCTGAACACAGAGTTAGTGATATCCAGCTTGGGGCATTTTGGGGTGGTTCAGAGGCATGCCTGTGGCTCTCCTGGCTGGGACAGACCATATGGAGATTTCTTTCCTTGGTTCTCTGTGACACCTGCCTGCACCCTGACTTTGGCTCCCTGCACAAAGATGGCGTAGATGTTAGGTAGTGGTAGGCTTAATTTTCTCTCCTACCTGCTCCTCCCTTTGTCTGAGTCATGGTTTGTGAAGATCTGTGTTTTGACATTTTGGAAACACTTGTAAACTTCTCAGATGTTTCCTTTTTTTTTTTTTCAATTTTATAATTTATTTCTCTTTAAAATTCACATTTTTTAAAAGTATTTGTCAAACACATGTGTAAGTCCTTACCCCTTATAAACTGGTTATAGAAAGATAGCAAAAAGTGGCAATAATGGTAGATTGTCATGATCAAAAATAAAACATAAGTACTCTGATATATTATGCTTACAATCATTCAATAAAAATATGACTGACTCCAGTGTTGTGATGGTAATGTTTAACAACTGGCTTTTTGAGGAGGAGAGGAGGCCCTGATTTGTAGCAACTGCTGATTTCCATGGTATAAATACTCTATAAAATCTATGCCTAATTTCAAACTACCAACTATTTAACAACAGGCTTAGAAAATTCTTGAAATTTTAGCAATCAGCTCAAGCAAGCTGGTACATTCCAGGCCCAGCACATAATTGGTGCCTACTATGTTTAAAGCGCTGTTAAACTTTCATTTTAAAAGATGTTTCCTTTTTTTGCCCATATGCAACCTCTTCACATGCAACTTGAAGCTTTTATGAGACAGTTCTGGAGGTTCCTCAAAGATTTAGAGTTAAACAAGAAATTCTAACAATATGTGGATTTATACACAAAAAAGAAACAGTTTTGGCAGATGTGCAGTAAAGGAAAGGGGACAGAAGAGAGACCAGAGGATATCTGAAGAGAACAACTGTGCCTGAGGAATCTGATCTCTGAAAGCTGAGACCCTCTCCTGCCAGCCGAGCCTTTAACACCTGGTCTCTGATCTCCATAATCTCTCTCTGTCTAGGGGATTCCATGGGGGCTGAAGTCGTTCTGTGGAATTGGCTCTGCCAGGGAAATCTGTTTTAGACTCATAATCTTGTTGTTATATTTTCCCATGATTGGGGAGGGAGCTTGTCTAAGGCAAATGGAGGGATGTGAGGGTGTGGAGAATGCAAGCTGCTCTGATGAACAGGGTTTCCCAGTGTCTACTTGGTGTTCATGGGGGCTCCTGTGACTCTGCATGGAGTCTCTTCTACACCCTCATTGTCTGTCATGGAAAACTAGAACATTTGTAGCTTAGGAGTTTGAGAGAAGGAGGCATGTCCCTTTCCCCTTCAGTGCACGCCTGCCCAGAATCCCTTCTGAGCCTACGGAGCTCACCTGTGATGTCCTGGACACAAAAGCAGAGACACACATATGGCTCCATGTGACTTATTCCACTCTCCCAATCAGGTGCTCCTAGAAAGTGTGCCTACCAGTCTCTACAGCTAGGTCCAGAATGACATTGGATATAGAAGTGAAGGGGGACAAGAATGGGACAAGGAGTGTGTCTGCTCTCAACACTTATACTGTATTCCCTCTTTGCCTGGGTCCTCATCCCAGGCATCCAGATCCCAGTCCCTCAACAGGTTGGGGCAGCAGGACTTGGCTGTAGGGATTTGCACATTATTGGAGTATATAATGACTCATGTTGGGAATTTAGTTTACCTGCAGAAATGTAGCATAAGGGCCCATACGTGATGGGTCCATTTCCCCCAAAATAGACCTTGCAACAGCCTCCAGGGAGTCAGAGGAGAAAATCAGCCTCCAGAGGAGTCAGATCAGCTCTCTGGAATTTGTTTAAACTCTGTGCTCTTCCTGAGGCTCACTGGGGACTGGGGCAGGGATGGGGAGAGGTGGGCAAGAAGTCAGGAAAGACCATTGTTCATCCACCTCCTTTCCTTGCTAGCTCTTCACTGCATATGAGCTTAAGGATCTTTATGGCCCATCACTGGGGAAATAAAGGTCACATGTATTTACATAAAATCACATGCTCAGGACCCATGTTCTCCTCTCCACATGTAACTGTTGCGTGAAGGTTGGCATGTAGCCTGGAGGATGCTCTGATCCATAGACATACAGGCCGTCTATACTTGGTGACCTTCATTTTCCAGTTTTTACTCAGTGGTTTCTGTTCCAGAATTGAAAAACAATCCAGAGATCACTTCTGACCTTATCTCGGTCTTGATTAAGAGGAGTGTTCTTGGAGCCTGCACACACTTCTTTGCAAAACAGGAGATCTTCAGGGGATAGATAAGTTTGGCCTGGTCTCAGGAAAGTTATTTGCTTTTTTATCCCCATATATCTATACATCCCATATGGTTTCTAATCAGCAGATTCTACCCTTATCAGGATAACTCACATAAATGTATTTCCAATTTCTACTTTCACCAAAGTCTGGCCTTATTCAAAAATACTTATTATTTTTAATATGTACATTTTCCACATTTTAATATCCTTGAACCTATGGCATTTTGGAATTGTGTCATTATTTAATTAACTTTGGTCTTGTTTTTTTGTTTTTTTTCTTCTTAGTGTTACATAAAGGAGCAGTGCTTTTGAAATCAATGGCCTCTTTGATTTACAGTATATATTTGATTTGTGATGGCATGGGCAAAATATGAGGGTACCTGGTTGAAAGGTGGTGAGAAAAGACAAGTTCTGAACATTGGTGATTTAAGACGTGGAATAAAAAAGGAGTTTGAGAAAAGGTGGGGTAAAAGTTTGGTGGTTCCTGTGCCCTTATGAAAATGCCCTTAGACACAGGACACTAACAACAACTCAGGTAGCCATCTCTGCTTCCATAGGTGATTAAGGTCAGAGGCACTCTGTGAACTGAATTCCTCACTCCACACCTCTAATCACTAGAGGTTCCCTGGGTTAAGGCAAGAATCAGGGTGAAAGCAGTTGGATAGGCTTGACATTTGACCATACCTTGTCCAAGCCATGTATAATTGAGTTTTCTGAAAATATGAGATATTTGGATTTTTAACTGTAGATTCTCTTACCAGTACACAGCTGTCAAAGGCCAACTAACAGGCAGGAAAGGAAACACACTTCTGACTTTAGTATTTGAAGGGGGCTTTGTGGAGCATGAGTACTTCTACTGGCATGCAGTAGGGATGCCTACACTCTGACTTCCATTGCATAAGTAGGAGTCTGGGTGTCAGGTATTAAGAAGAGGGAACCTCCAATCACCTTTGCCTTGCTGGCCTCTTCTCCTCCACCACGCTTGTGGCTTTTTGGACACCATTTTCTCTCTTATATCTGTTGAATCTAAACAAAATATGACCCAACTTAAATGTGTGTGAGCTCAGACCCTAAAACTCTCCCCCCACATACACCCTACAGCACTGGGCTTTGGAATCTTCCTAAAGGTATCTGGAAATGAATGTTCCCTGATAATGCTATTCTTCATGGCTCAGACTGCAGTTTCCCATGAACCTTTCCCAGCAACGAGAAGGGGGCAGACTGTTGCTGTAACACTGTGTGATTTAGCCTTACACAAACCAGAGCCTTCAAATACACATCAGGATTTTTCAAATATGTGCCTTTGATGAAAACTTCTTATCTGTTGATAAGGACAGAACTCAGCAGCCGCAGCAGGGGAGGGAGGCGGGGGGCGGGGGGGGGGAGTATTGCGCACTTCTTGTCCTGAAAAGAACCCTTGGAGCCTCTCCTAAGCCCACTCACGCCATAGGGCAGAGGAGATAAGAAGAGGGATATGGCCTGACTTTCTCTTTTTGCCTGCTCCTCCCTGTCTCAGCTTGTGGTTCCCACAGGGCTGTGATAAGTAAATACTTCCACATAACTGTCCTTCTCTTCCCATCAACTGTCCTATCCACCACATGCATAGGACACTGAGGCATGAACAGCCTCTGGTGTCCACACTGTACCTATAGGAGAAAAGAACCAACCATGATATACCTGCATTTAAGATGCACAGTTTCAAAAAGGCTTGTTAAGGTGGGGAAATGTGAAGAATGTGAATGCAGATGAAAAAATAACATTTCACATCACCATACTCTCAGAAATCTGAGCTATAAGACCCATTTTTCTGATGAAGTGGGAAAGGGGCCTTAGCAAGAAAGAGGATGCCTAGATTTTGCCTACTAGAGAAGGAATGTTTTATTTTATCTTTCCCGAAGCAAACTGATCTTATAATACCACTCCTCTGTGTCAACATGTGTTTATATCAATGTGTAACTAAGAAAATGTGTATTTGCACAAAAGTAGGGAAATAAACCAATGGAAAAAAAGGGAAAGAAAGCTCAAAAAAGAGACACGTGTTTATGTAAACAAATACATATATAAGAAAGAACAATGTAGAAAATATAAATTTTTCAATAAATGTTCTAGGAAACTGTGTATACACAGCAGGATAAATAAAATCTGCCCTTTGACCTCAAATTACATAAAAAATCAATTCCACATGGATCAGAGACCTAAATATAAAAACAATTGAATACAGCATTTAGAATGTAATATAGGAAAATAACTTCATGACCATGGAGTAGGACAAGATTTCTTAAATTAAACTTAGAAATTATCTTCCATATAAAAGATATTCTTTTAATAACACAGTTGATGTGATCAAGGACTCCAGAAACAGACTTAGTCAAACTCAAAGTTTTTATATTCCTTTCTTTTTTTTTTATAGAGAAACTCAGAAAATTTAATTCCATTTTTTTATTATTCAACATTTTATACATAATAAATACAAACTTTATACAGCCTTTCTTATAGAGCTTTAGCTCAGTTTCAGAACTGGACCATAGGAGTGGTAATAGAGTCTACCTATTTTATATGTGTAATGATTGAATGAAATAATACATAGAATGCGGAGACTAACACCATGTCCATACTAACAACTAAGTTAGTGCTAATACTGGTACCATTATCAAAATAATTGCAAGATTTATCATTTGCATCTATAATAAGGTACATCATTATTTTCTGTCACCATGAATGAATAAAACAACTGACAGACTATGACACAAATATTTCTTATCACCTAGAATTTATTTTATTTTATTTTTTATTTCAGTGTATTATGGGGGTACAAACATTAAGATTACATACATTGCCCTTGTCTCCCCTCCCCCCTGAGTCAGAGCTTCAAGCATGTCCATCCCCTAGACAATGTGCACCCCACTCACTATATATGTAAATATCCATCCCCTACTCCCCCCTTCCACCTGCCTGACACTCAAAAAATGTTGTTCTTTTTTTAACATTTTGGTTACATTTTATATTTTTGCCTATGATCACCTAGAATTTTAATCTTATAATTATTGGAAAAAATATCTTCATAAAAACTTATACAAATGTGGATATTTATCATATTACTATTGTGATTACATGAGATGGAAATTATAAGCAAAATATATTAACAAAGATATTCCCTAAAATTTTTCTAATTCAAGTCAATCTCTTCTGAATCACTTTTCAACTCATCTTGTCCACAACTTTCCCCACATTGTCATTATCTGTGTTTTTTTCTAAAGAAGCTTTGGCAATGCCACGTTTCTTGAGAGAGTTTTATGCTACTCTCTGTAATATTATCTTTCCCATATACTGACAGCTTCTCTGAAAGTTTTGATTCTTATGATCTCACTAGGAGATGTTAATGAAAAGTTTTCAGACCAAGTTCATCCACGTGCACATAAAGACAATTATATTGTGACTCATCAACAGTGTATTGTGACTATCGATTTTAAGTGTACATCGATTTGGGAGATATGAAATGTGCACTCTAGCATTAGTGAAATACACTCTTTTTCTTTGTGACTGCCCATTCTCAGTGTGCAATCATTGCAGCTCATCTCCTGTCTTCTGTTCTATTATTGAGGGAACAGATATTATCTAATATAATTTGATGAACTACATTTGCCTTCTAACTACCTATTGGAAATATTAGAGTTGTTAACAGACTATCAGAATTCCTATTTGATGCGTGGAAATGTAATTTTATAAGCTACGATTCAAGAAGTCCATTAAGTAGGAATATACAAATGGCAAAGAGTTAATGACAGTGACAGTGTGTACCGGATTGGTAGGTTTCTGAAAACATAGAAAAAGCTGTATTTTGTGAATTTCTGCCCTAATGTTAGAAAAAAGAGCATTACTCCCTGTAAGCTGCATTCTAAATTCAATTATTAAGTCCATAACAATTGTATATATTTTTCTTCCTTTTCTTTCATATTTTTAATCATGTGGATGGTGATCATACAAATCATGTTATGATCAGTCACCACAAAAATAGATGTATTATGGTCTCCATAAAATATTTTGTTCTGCCCTTGTGCTACACTACCAGCTCTACTTTTAGGCACATGACAGTTTGCATGGCCTTTAGTGTTCCCTGATGAATATATATGGTGAAGAAGAAATTCATTATAGTTCATAATTAAGGATGTTGACTGAAATTGCACCTAGAGTTTCAGACTCCAGGGAGGCTAATTAAGTTAGCAGCAAGTCTTGGCCTCAAATCTATGATCCTTACATCCACTGGACATCTTACTCTGTTCAGGCTAGAGAGTGAAGACAATATAGTGGGTTCTTGCTTCATGATGACTTCTAAGACTTTGGCATATTTGCAATTACATCTTTCTCAGAATTTTAATGGCCAGGCCAGCTCTGTGTTATCTGGTCTGAAGTGCTTTAGTAGCTTGTGGGAAATCTTACTCTCCAGGCTATCAGAGAGTCATGTTTGGGGACACTGTGCTTAGCACTGTGTCCCCTGTGCCTGTGAAATCATGTTAGTATAGTTTCGGGTCTACTGCCTATTCTCTCTTACCCCTGAGCACTTAGAGCTCATGAATTCTCATATGCCACTTTGAGATGGGTCCCTCCTCATCCACATTTTCATATGGCTGTTTATGGACTGCCACTAAATCTTTTCTGGTGAAGAGTTTGGTAAAGGATGATATTCACAATATACATCATGATATATTATAATTCATGCATTAATATAAACAGGAAAAGGAGACTGACAAGTCATTTAGCATTATAGGAACTCTAGTTAATATTAAATGAACTGAATAACCCTCCATGTTTTAAGATGAGGAATTTAAATGTGCCTGTCCTGTCTCAAGGAGTAAACTATGATCGTGAAGGGTAGAGAAGGTTTCTTTATTTGCAAATGCCCAAAATAACAGCACCTGAATGTCTGCTGTCCTGACCTCAAAAGTGATAAATGTGGTCCAGGTCATTTGTATCTCTTACTCCATGTCTCCAGGCTGCAGGAGCTCCTTTTATCACTGAAACTATGAATGTGGTACAGAAAATATACCCTAAGTTTTATGGATGATAAAAGCAAAAATCTTGACTTTGTGGATACACATAGGAGTGCAGTGTGTAGTTCCATGGCTCTGTGAGCTTGTAGGTGGACGCAACCCTAGTGCCACCCACCAGAATCCTGTGACCTGTGAACAGGAATCTGTGTGTGTGAATGGACAGTCCTCCTAGCTGTGGCATTCTTTGTTTAGCTCACACATATGCAGGGTTATCATTCAGCCTGTGTCCATCTCTTAGATCACTGCATGGAAAGTTGAGGATATGTTGTACTGTGATTGTTCTTCGGTATTACTCGCCAGGATTTCTTTACCAGTGCACAACACAATCTAAATCATTCATTCTAAATTGCCAATAACCTGCTGTCGAAAGTTTCATTTTCAGGTCTTTGTAAGAAGGGATTGGCCTAAACCACCATTACAAACATGTTTTGTCTGTACACTGGACCACCTGCTATCAAGACTATACTTTTTTTGTGGCTTCTGGGCTTGTCAGGGGATAATATAATTCCACAAAGTGAGTATCCACAGAATACATGATGCTGAAGAATTTCTCATGGAATCATTAAAGTGAAAAGACCTTATCACAAGATTTTCTCAAAGGCTTGAAGGTACAGTTGTCTTTTAAAAACTTGAGGATGAAAAATCTGTACAAAAAAACTGAACAAAACAAAAGAAACAAAAAATCCACTCTCCTAAATACCTAAATATGATTTATGTTCTCTATTACTGCCTTATCACAATATTGACTTCTGATATACAAAGTCATGCCTTTCAAAAATGCTTTATTGACATCCTGCAGATACACAACCAAATGATGCCTAAAAATGGAGTTTTCTGAGAAATGTGAGGCATAGGCATCTATCTTTGAAGAAGTAGTTACACTTAAACACATAATGGGTTATGGGGAGTATAATAAGGAAGAAGAAGAAAGTGGAGGATATCCCCAAGAGCTTGAGGGTTTCTTCCTGAAGCAGGTGCACCTGTGTTTGGAATGGCAGCTAGATAAAAGAAGCTGCTTTTCCATTCTCTCTCTAATTATCCCTTCATCCCCTGAGCCCATATTTTGTTTTTGTCTTTGTTTGGCTATTTTTGTACTTAAATACTGCTTTTTAAATATTTTTATTTTATAATAATTTTAAATTTACAGAAAATTTCAGAGAATTGCTTATATCCTGAAGCTTCCCGTAATGTTAATATCTCAAATACCCATAGTATATTTAGAAAAACTGAAAAATTGGCAATGGTTAAAAAAAGAGAGAGAGAAACTATTAACTGAACTACAGACTTGCTTCATATTTTACCAGATTTTCCACTAATGTCATTTTTTTTCTTTTCCAGGATCCAATCCAGGGTACCACATGACACTTAGCTGTCAGGTACATAACTTATTTATTGCCGCCTAACAGATTACTCACATAATTTACTGGCATAAAACCCCATGCATACATTGTCTCACAGTTCTCTGGGTCAGGAATCCAGATGTAGATGATGGCCAACGCTGAGGTCTTACCTGAAATCTCAGCTGGTGAAGGATTTCCTTCTTATCTTCCTTGATTGCTGCTGGGACTCAATTCATTGCAGGCTTTGGGCCAGAGTCTGCACTCAGTTCCTTTCCATGTTGGCTTCTCCCACAAAGCAAAAGGTTTCATCAAAGCCATGAAGGGAGAGAGCCTGCTAGCAAGACAGAAATCACAAACTTATGTAACGTAATCACCCGAGTGACATCCCAGCACCTTTGCAGCAACTCAGTTTCTGTCCACATTCACAGGGTACGGATTAGTATCCAAGGTTGTATATACCAAGAGGTGGGGGTCACTGGGTACCATCTTAGTGTCTACCTGTTAGCTAAGGTCTTTGCCAATCTGAAGCAATTTCTCAGTCTTTACTTAGTTTTCATGGCCTTGACCTTTTTGAAAGGTGCCAGTCAGATATTTCACAGAATGTTCCATAATGTGGATTTGTTTGATGATTTCTCATGATTAGACTATGAATATGGATTAATTTTGACACTTTTGTCTAAGATTGAAGATGACAGGAAAAAAAGAACAATATATTATTTAGAAATACAAACTCATAGAGAAAATAATAAGGAAAATTAAGGGAATGGCAAATAGAGAATTCAAGATAATAACATTCATCAAGTAAAGAAGAGGAGGAAATCGGGGTGATGTACTAAGAGTACATTTCCATTGATTAACCTTCACAGTAATTAAATAATACAGTTTTATTTTAGAATAGTTTTAAACTTATTAACATATAACAGTTGCTAAGTTGGTGCAGAGACTTTCCATATGCCTACGCATAGTTTCTCTTATTATGAACCTCTTATAATAGTGTGACATTTTAGTCACAATTCATTAATCAGTATTATACATAATTGTTCAGTAGTAACCACACTATTTTCAGGTTTCCTTCGTTTTCTCTTGATTTCTATTCTCTGTTCCTGAATCCCATCCAGGATACCACTCATTTTTTGGGTTGTCTTTTCACATTTTATATTGTTTAATACCAACATTTCTTAATTCTGATGAAGTTCAGTTTATCTATTTGTTTCTTCTGTCAATTATGCTTTTAGTGTCATGTCATAGAAAATATCATTTAACCTAAGAACCTGAAGATTTAGTCCTATGTGGTCTTCTATTTTTTTCTGTTTTTCTTTTACCTTAATTTACATCTACGGTCCATTCTGAGTGCATGATGTATATGATATGAGGGAGGACTTCAATCTGCATGTGGATATCCACTTGTTCCAGCAACATTAACAAAACAAAACAAACAAACAAACAAAACAACTTCACATTGAATTTATGTGCCAACCACATAAAATCAATATACCATAAATGTAGAGGTTAATTTTTGAATGCTCAATTTTATGTCACCTATCTATCTATCCCTATACCAATACCACATTATATTGATTACCAGTATTTTCTAGCAAGCTTTGTACTCAGGAAGTGTGAGTGAATACTTCAACTTCTATCATTATTTTTTTATTATTTTTTGCTCTTGATTCTTTAGATTTCAGCTATTCTGTATCCCTTATATTTTCATATTAATTGTAAAATTAGCTTGTCAATTAATGCAGAAGAATGCAGCTGGGATTTGTTAGGGATTACATTAAGTCTATATATCCATTGGAAAATATTGCCATATTAAAAATATTAAGCCTTCTGATCAATAAGCATGGGTTGTTTCTTTTATTTAATCAGGTCTTTATTTTTTTCAATAATGTCAAGATTTCTGTGTATATATCTTATACTTATTTTGTTAAATTTATTTCCCAGTATTTTATCCTTTTCAATGCTACTTTATTTTATTCATTTTATTTTTAATATTTTAATTGGCATAACATTTTATTTATCATGTACAACATGATGCTGTGAAGTATATATAAATATATAGAGAGAAGAATTGTTAAATATTGATAATTACAAAATCCATTACCCCACACAGTTATCATTTTTATGGTAAGAACACAATATCTATTCTCATTGCATTTTTCAAGAATACAGTATATCATCATTAACTATAGGCAGCATGCTGTATAATAGATCTCTTGAACTTCTTTTTCCTATATAACTGTAACTATGTATCCTTTGACAAACATCTCCCCAACCTTCACTTCCTCTTAACCACTCCAGCCTCTAGTAACCACCATTATTCTACTCTGTACTGCTATGAGATCAAATCTTTTAGATTCTGCAAATGAGTACAATCCTTCAGTATTTGTATTTCTGTGCCTGGATTATTTCCTTTAACATTATGCTCTCCAGGTTCAACCATGTTGTCACAAATGACAAGATTGTCTTCTTTTATATAGCTGAATAGTATTCCATTATGCATATATATGTTTTATTTGTCCATCACCTGTTGATGGGCAATTTTGTTTATTCCATATCTTGGCTATTGTGAATAATGATACAATAGATGTAGGAGGGCAAATATCTGTTCAGCATACAGATTTCATTTCCTTTGGACAGGAATAGCTCTGAGATATTGTGGCTTTGGTTGCAGACCACCACAGTTCAATTGAATATAGAAATAGAGGTACGTGAATGTTTTTGTCTTCAAGTGCATATAAAAGTTATGTTTACCCTATAGTGTAGTCAATTTAATGTGTAATATCATCATGTGTAAAAAAAACAATGTACATACCTTAATTAAGAAGGAAAAGAACACAGAAGCAAGAGACAAGAACAGAATATACAAGAAATGTGGGATTATGTAAAGGAACCAAATATAATAATTATAAACATCCCAGAGAGAAAAGAAGAAAATACACAAGGATTGAAAAAATCTATTTCTTGGAATACTGGAGGAAAATATGCCTGGCCTGGCCAGAAATCTAGATATCCAGATACAAGAAACACACAGACCTCCTGGGAGACTCAATGTGAAAAGACAATCACCACGTCACATAATTATCAGACTGGTCAAAGTAAACACAAAAGAGACAATCCTTCAAACAGTAAGACAAAAACAACAGATAACTTACAAAAGAAAACCTATCAGACTAACTGCAGACCTCTAAACTGAAACGCTACAGGCCAGAAGGGACTGGGGACCCATCCTCAATCTTCTAAAAAAAGACTAATGGCTAACCTAGAATTCTTTATCTGACAAAACTAAGCTTCATCTATAAGGAAGAAATAAAAACTATCCAAGACAAACAGTCACTGATAGAATTTGTGAAGACCAGACCTATCCTGCAGGAAGTACTCAGACCTTCATTGTACACTGAACAGTGTCATAGACACCCACCAAAGTAAAATCACTCAGGAGTTAAAGACCAGAACCTGGATTCCACAATGGCTTGAGAAGTAAAACAAAACAATAAGAATCTACCCAATAATATGAACAGAAACCTATTCTAAATATCAATCCTCTCAAAATTGTGAATGGCTTGAATTGTCCTCTCTTGATGTTATTTTAAATTAAATTGTTTTCTTTGTTTTATTTTCAGATTGTCAATTGCCAGTGTATAGAAACACACTTGATTTTTTATATTAACTTTGTATACTGTAACATTTCTATATTCATTTATAGTTCTAATAGTATTTTAGGGGATTCTTTAAATTTTTCTACACACAATATCACATCATTTGCAAACAGAGAATGTTTGGCTCCTTTCTTTCCATTCTCAGTGCTTTATATTTATTTCTATGGCCTAATTGTTATGGCTACAACCTCCAATACAATGTTGAATAGAAGTAGCAAAAAATGGACATTCTTGTCTTATTCCTAATTGTAGGCTAAATTTGGAGCCTTTCATGATCTTATGTTTTTTTTGTTTGTTTGTTTTTGGGTTTTTTTTGTTTTTGTTTTTGTTTTTTTGTGGATGCTTCTTTTAGATTGAGGAAGTTTATTTCTATGCCTAATTTATTGGGTGTTTTCATCATAAGTGGGTTTTTGATATGTTAAGTGATTTTTTTCTGCATCTTTTGAGATGACCATATGGTTCTTTTCCTTCACTTTAGTTCATTGCATCTTTTTTGTACTTTGAAGCCAACTTTCATTCCTGTAATAAATTCCCTTGGTCATGGTCTATAATCTTTTTAATATGTTGTTTAGATTTGGTTTGCTAGTATGAGGATTTTTGCCTCTCTTTTCAAAAGGTTTATTGTTCTGCCATTTTCTTTCCTTCTAATGTCTTTTTCTACCTGTAGTACTTGGGTAAACTAGATTCATAGAATTAATTGGAAAATGTGATATTTCTGGTTTTTTGTTTGTTTTCTTGATTATTTAAGAATTCGTGAAATATTGGGTATTGATACCTTAAAGGTTGGTATAATTCATCACTGCACTCATCTTAGCCAGGGTTTGTCATTATGGTAAGTTTGTAACTAATTATTTCAGTTTCTTGTCATAATTCCAGTATGGATGTTTTATTTATTTTTTAATCCATTTCAGTAAATTTTTGTCTTTCTAGGAATTTGTCCATTTCATCTACATCATATAATCTTTTGGCATACAGTTGTTCATAGTAGTCTCTTATAATACTGTTTTATTTCATGGGAGATAGGTAATGGTGTCCCTCTTTCAGTGGTATAACTCTGAGTACCTGCCTGCTTCCTATGCTTTTCACTGCCTACAATATTTGGAATCCTGTCTATCATATTCCTGTCCTCTGTTTGATATGTATTTTTTCCTCCTTAAGTGACACCAAAAGGCTAGTATATGCTTCAGTAAGGAAAAATTTCCACTATCAGCTAGGATAAGGTTTCTAAATTGCCCTCTGGCAAAGTAGTCCCACCCCCAGATGACTTGTTTTTTATGTATGTGGTTCTGAACAATGGAAGGAAAATCCATGAATTTACAAGGTCCTCTAAGACTGGTTCCTAGCAATCTCCCACTATCATGTTAGTCTACATTCAGCTTCCAGTAATTGTCTGTAGATTCATGTCATGACTCTTTTCCCCTTTGTTTACTTCTATGAGTTTTATAGTTTCAGGTTTTACATTTAAGCATTTAACCCATTTTGAGTTTATTTTTCTGTGTGGTGTAAATTAAGAGTCCTGTTTTATTATTTTGCATGTTAAATATTCAGTTTTGTCAACATCATTTGTTGAAGAGACTACCTTTTCCCCATTGTATAATTCTGGCACCCTTGTTAAAGATTATTTGGTTGTGTATATGTGTGGGTTTATTTCTGGGTTCTCTATTATGTCTCCCCTATTTATTTGTTTATTCAATTATTTACATCAGTATGGACTCATTGGGTTTTTTGTTTTTGGTTTGCTCTTTCTGTTTGTTTTGTGCTTCCTTATTTTCTGATACTGTGATATACTTCAGATGTATCTTGTATTTTTTTGCCTTAGCCTTAGAATCAAGTAAATCTCCAAGGAGCTCTGTTTTTCTGTGTGTTTGTTTTTAATTACAGAACGGTATTTTAAAACTAGATGTGCTTCCTGACACTGTCGTGTCACTGATTTTAAGCACTTCAGCAAATAAATCTAGGAAATATATGTATATACTTATGTATGCCCATGTATCTATATTTATTTCTCTATTTTTCTACATATAAATCTATGTACATATACAGACCATAACAAACACATAGCCATGCTAATATCTGCATCTCTAGCCCAGAACTACAGTACTCATCCTAGCCTTTCACCTTGATTATTCATAACATCTTTCTTTGACAGTGACAAAACTTTCCCTGAGCATAAATTTTTTCATCATCATTTTTTCTTCACATATGTACAGACTTATTAAATACATCTTCATTTATCTTATACTGCTGTCTAGCATTCAGCCACTGTGACTGGGTTGTTGGACAAGATTGTAGGAAACATCAGACTTGGTCATCTGTTTATAGATGTAAAATTAAAAGCAGATTGGAATTTGGCAAAGAGTGAGCTGAGAGCTTAGGGGAAAAAACACATTCCATGAAGCCTCAAATATGTAAGCAGGGAAACACAGGCTGCTTGGTCTGTTCTCAGCTATGTTTGTGGTTACTTCCATGTGCTGAGCCTCTGTCCCCAGGAATATTGTTGTGGTGGGGCTCAAAGGTAGATACCAGTACAGGCATATCATTGGGACACCCGTTTGGTAAGATGTTGAACTGTACCTTCTGGGAAAATGTGGCGTGCACTAATTTCCTTTCTGAGGACAAGACTGCCAATAGTAATCTCATGGACTTTAGAACTTGGAAAGGTTTTGTGGACCTTAGTGTCTTTGTGGTGTGAATATACTCAGTTGATTCATAACAGAGAACTGGCCCTCCTGGATTTCCTGCTCACCCTCCCACAAAACTCATGCTTTTATGCCTAGGGCTGGTTTCTCCTTGTTGCTTTGAGAAAGAACAGCATGTAGTCTGACATAAAACCATGTACTCTGTCTGCTTCTTCCTATGTCCTCATTTTCCTTTTGGTTGTGAAGCACTGGGTTCTGCTGTGGATTTGACAGTGGCATGAGCAAACACACCCTGATAATAAATTACCTCACATGTGCCCTGAAAGGGAGATGGGCATTGGCAAGCAATAAGACCCGAGGATGGCATCATGAATAGGACAGCTGGAGCCCACGGAGAGCTATTCTGGGTGTTTAAGTCTGAGTTGCACCTGGACAGCCTCATCCTGAGGATTGGCTGCTATTTGCTATGAGCCTTCTCATGTTAAGGGCTGAGGCAGGGTGCTAAAGACATGCTACATGATTAATCATAATACAGGTGGAACTTTCAACATGTGGATGGTATTCAAAGAAATTAGTGCCTCTGATGAAAACTCTCTTTCATGTCTAACTTTTGTTACTAAGTGTAAGCTTGGTAACAGGCAGTAATTGGTAAAAGATAACATGTCATGGATATGGAGAGAAAGAGAACAAGCTGATGTCTGGGCCGGGAAAGGTCTGCATGAAGCTTGCACACATTTTTGGGAAAATCAAGTAGTCATCTTTAGGCCTGCAGGAAGTGGGAGGGATGTCACTAGGGCTTCTCCCTCTGCCCGTCCCTCCATTTGCCTGAGCCCATGGCTCTTCTTCTTATTCTTCTCCATCTCTTTTCTCTTTCCTTATTTCTGATTCTGCTCCTGCTGCTGCTTCTTTTCTTGTAGCAGCTTTATTCAGATATAATTAATATACCATATAACTATTTAAGCGCAGTGGTTTTGAGTATATGCACAGTGTTGCACAATGATCACAACAAGAAATTTAGAGTAAAATTTAGAAACATTGAGAATATTTAGAATAAAAATAAACCCCACACCCTTTACTATCATTCCTTTATCCCCTATCTTTCTCAGCCCTAAGCAATCACAAATCTACTTTCTCTCTTTTTGTATTTGTCTATTCTAGACATGCTTTATAAATGAAATCATAAAATATGTGGTCTTTTGTGACCGGATTCTTCTGCATAGCAAAATGTCTTCAAGGTTCACCTATGTTGTAGAATGTATCAACATTTTATTTTTTTGATGGCCAAATAGTATTCCATTGGATGTATATACCACATTCTACTTTTCTGGTTATCCAATAGATGGATATTTGAGTTATTTGCACTCTATTATGAATATATAATATTGCTGTGAAAATTAATATACAAGTTTTTGTGTGGACATATGTTTTCATTTCTCTTGGGTATATATCTAAGAGTAGAATTGCTGCGTTAACTGGTAACTCAATGTTTAACTTCTTCAGGAACTGCCAGACCATTTGCCAAAGTGGCTGCACAATTTTATGTTCCCACCATCAATGTATGAGGATTCCAATTTTTCTACATTCTCACTTTTCTGATTCATTACATTTTCAAAATGAAACCTAGTATCTCTGTTTTCCTTTGGCTTCTCTTTACCTGTTTACTTTATCTTTCCTTGTTCTCTAGCACATCCCCATGTCTTCAGAAGTTGGTCTCTTTATTGCCCCTGCAGTACACCATGTTTCTTCTTAGCTTGACTTCTTTGGCCACCACTGCCATCCATCTCCAGAACTCTTTTCATCTGGAAAAACTAAAACTCTGTGACCATTAAATATGACCCCCACATCTCTTTTGTCCAGCCATTGGCAACCACCATTCTACTTTATGTGTGTGAATTTGCATAAGTGGAATCATTAGTTGTCTTTTTGTGAGTGGCTTTTTTCACTTAACAACATGTTCTCAAAATCCATTCATGTTGTAGCATATGTCTATATTTCCTTCCATTACAAGGCTGGATAATGTTCAAGTGTATGTGTATGCCATATTTTGTTGATCCATTCATCCATCGGTGGAGACTTGGGTTACTCCTTCTTTTTGGCCACTGTGGATAATGTGGTTATTAACATGGACATACATATATCACTTTGACACCATGATTTCACTTATTTTTGGTATATATACAGAATTGGAATTCCTGAATCATGTGGTAATTCTATTTTTAATATTTTTAGGAACCACTATACCATTTTCCATATTGGCTGCACCATTTTACATTCTCACCAACAATGTGTAAAGTTCCAATTTCTCTTCATCTTCACTGACACTTTTTATTTCCTGTAATAGATGTGAGGTGGTGTCTTGTTGTGGTCTTTGACTTTGAATTTGAATTTCCCTAATAACTGGTGTTCAAAATCTTTTCATGTTCTTATTGGCCAGCATATCTTCTTTGGAGACAAGTTTATTCAGGTCCATTTTAAATGTGTTTGTTTTGTTTGCTTATTTGGTCCCATGGCTATTAAATGGCTGTTCACATAACTCCTATTGCAGATAATTGTTCAGCAAACTTTTACTGGAATGCTATTCTTCCAACATGTCCACCTGTGACACTTGGCCATCCTACGTGGAATGGACAGAAGTCTATAATATAGATAATAATATACAGGAGAAGGTCCCATAAATATATGAATTAATGTGGGTAATCAGTTGCAGCTGCAATTCCAAGTGAAAGATCTGTGGAGGTGAGAAGATGTACAAAAATCTGAATCAAGAGAAATTTAACAACTATAAAAGTACTGATCAAAGAAATCTGTGCTTCACTACCAGACAGACTCATTCTCATTTCGAAGATTTTTGGAGGCAAATATGGGGACCAAGGCTACTCAACACAGTTGAATGCTCTAAGCCACGATATTTTAGT
This sequence comes from Microcebus murinus, assembly GCF_040939455.1. Classification (NCBI taxonomy): domain Eukaryota; kingdom Metazoa; phylum Chordata; class Mammalia; order Primates; family Cheirogaleidae; genus Microcebus; species Microcebus murinus. Next base: position 20,315,096 of record NC_134110.1, read on the forward strand.
TACATCTTTGGTTAGGAAATACCTATCCTGGATCAAGTTTTTGCATTTCGCCTTCCCACACTGTATCAAAGCTGACAGTAGTCAAGTGAAGAGTAAATGCAGAGATTGAGGTACAACAGACCCCCTTTTCTGTTTGGAACACCTTTGCAAAGCCTGGATGATGTTCCTTGAGCACTGCAGGGATATTTCCAGGGTATAATGGGTGTTGTTCACACTGTCTAGGGTATGGACACACTTGAAGCTCTGACTTGGGTGCGCAAATGCAATATAGGTAACCTAAACTTTTATACCCTCCATAATATGCTGAAATAAAAATTAATTAATTAATTAAAAAATAAATAAGAAATAATATTGGAGTAAATTTGTTTTTAAAAGATAACCTATTTATTGACTAGTGTTTCAAGTAGAGTTATGTCAGGATTGGGGATAAAGTCTTCCACATCTGACTACATATTTGCAATGTGTGAGATAAGAGCCCAAAGGTATAACAGCAAAAAGGCTACTATGAAGGTCATCATTCTAGCAGTCTGGATTCCTCAGAAATTGTGTGGAGGAGAGGCCCCTACCAATCTGTACAGGATGCATAACATGAGCTAGAAATGAATTAATGTTGTGTTAAGCTATAAATACTTTGGATTAAGTATACTACCACAATATAATCTAACCCAATCTAATGTAAAAATCACTATAGAAATAATAAGCTACAATAATATTAAAACAAAAACATGTGGCATTAGCTTAGCAGTCATTGGCCAGCAACACAGAAACTATTATCTGAGACTATAAAGATGCTCATCTATCTTTTACAGTGGTATAATATAGGTTTACTCTGCTGCATGCGATAAGTTGTGAGGGGAACCACGTATTTCCTGATCCAGCAGCCTGAGACAATGACTTTGGGAAATAGACTCTTAGATCTGAAGTTGGATGCTGCTATCTGCAGTAGTAAAATATCACAAGAATGAAATCAGTGCAGAAAAGAATATTTTGCAAGTAAGAAAAATAAGTGAGAACAGGAACGAGGTGTTAAATGACTTTTAAAATGAAAACACAGTAAAATACATCAATTTATTAATGTACTTTAAAAAATCAAAGCGTTGTAGCCTTCGTGGCTTGCGTTCCAGATAAATTAATGGTACTCCTTTCTCCACTTTTTAAGTTGAAACAGCAGGTATGAGAATGAGAAGACAAAGAAATGGGTAATTTTTCTAATGTAATTGTGGGTGTGGCTACTGATTCAAGGGGAATGTGATTAGAAACACATAAATGGGAAATATACTGAGTTCTAAAGAGAGTTAAGGACTGTGTCTTTTATATAATTAAAACAACCATTGAGTAAAATCATTTCGGAAGACAGTTTGTCAATTTCTTGTAAACATACACTTATGATAAGAACCAACAATCCTGTCTTAGTTATTTATCCAATACAAAAGAAAATATATGTCTGCAAAAATACTTGTTCACAAATATTCATAGCCATTCTATTCCTAAGAACTACCAATCCAGATACAACCCGAATGTCCTTCAGCAGGTGAATGGATGAACGCATGGCAGTGTTTTCCTACAATGGAGTGCTATTCTGCAATAAACAAAAAAAAAATGCTGCTGAAACATGCCACAGCACAGATAATTAATGATAACATTCTCAGTGAAATGAGGTAGAATAAAAAAAAATGTGTAATGTATTATCCTACTTCTTTGAAACTGAAGAAAAGACAAATTCAAACCATAGTGACAGAAAGACTGCCCAGGAAGTCATAGAGTGCAGTGAAATATATGGGCAGATCCCATTCTTATATGAAGTTTTAGCTGGGCTGGAGAAGGGAAAAGCAAAAGTGAATAAAACGCAGAGACCTACTCTCTGCCACAAGGTGTTATCTCCTTGTGTTTTTTTCCAGGGTCTTTATTCAATTTTTTACCCTCCTGTGAGCATGCTGGGAAGAGTTAGAGGTTCATCTTTCTTTTCCTACAAGATTCTATATTCCTCCACCTTCTATATTTGTCCCTTGCAGATGTGCCTCATATTCACTCCGGTTATGAACCACAAATACCACACACACCCCTGAAAACACTTGTTTCTAAAGCTTGTTTCTTGGGAACAGACACGTACACAAGTGACAAAACCTAAGCATATGTCTTTGAAAATTACCTCACATAGCCCTCCTACTTACTTCTCTTCATGTCACATTTGTAGAAATGAGTTCTGGGCTCTGACATTGGCCCTTGGTGGTCCATTATGTTATATTTTTTTAATCTTTATTGAGGTATGATTTTCATAACATATAATTTGCCCATTTAAAATGGACAATTCCATGGTTTTTTGAATAACCACAGATATGTGCAAACATCATCATAGTCAATTTTAGAGCATTTTCAGTACCACAAAATCACCATGTGCTTTAGCTATCACTCCCAACCCTAAACCACCACTAACCTACTTTCTGTGCCTATAGACTTCCCTATTCTGTACGGTGGATGAATGGATAATACACTTAGCATTGGATAATTCACTTAGCATTACTCCAGCATTACTTCAAGATCTATTCATAGTATAGCATGCATCAGCACAAAATTCATTTTTTATGACCAAATAATATTCCATTATATAGATATGCCCCATTTTTTGATTCCATTAAATCTTTGAATGTATAAGAGGCTGAGAGTCTACCTGGGATTATTGAGTGCTTTGAAGCATGAGCATACTTTGGAAACACTGAGGGAAAGAATTTATAAATTATCGCTTTCCAGAGCAAAGAAATATGAATTTTGCTCATTTTAGAACTCCAAGATGGTATAAAATTAAAAACAAATTGCTCAAAATATTCTAGATGATATGAGAGAAAACATAATATTAGAAGTACCACTGACATCTATCATCTGGTCCTGGAGGAAGTGGGGAGATGTGGCACCACTGGGAATTTGCACAGGTGTGTGCCAGCCTGCAGACCTGCAAGACAGTTTGATGTGGATCCCATGTGCTAGCTTCCATCACACAATGTTATCCTGGACAAAATGAGCATCTGTCACACTGGTAGTGGTACTTGTACCCTGGTGGGCAAATGTCCAATACCAGTATGGCTCCCTACCCAAGCCTGTGGCCACATGCTGTGGGCTAACACTCCTTTGAATTCATCTTTGAGTGATACCCTGTGGGAACTGTAATCAGAAAACCATGGAAAAACATATAAATTGATTATCAGCCAATAATGGGAAACCCTTCAGGGAAACCTAACTAATACCTGAACTAATACAGACGGCTGAAGTCAGTTTCTGTTGCTTGCAACCAAGTGCACTGGTAAATTCTCTGCCTGTTGTTATTCCACTGTTCCCTTTCTCCATTAATGGTACCACTACTTATTTTCTGTGTGACCTCAGGCAAGACAATTTCCTCATCTGGAAAATTAGGATAATAAAAGAATCACTCTAAAAAAACATTTCTCACTGAATTGGAGAGTTTGTTCTTGAATTGGCAAAAGTTGTAAGATGATGCATATGGTAGAATATATAGAAAAAAAATAGCATCTTCCTCTGAGCTTGGAAGGGTCTTCTCAGATACTGTGCCATGTTCACAGCAAACATCAGGTGTCCTCAATTTTAGCTCAGGTAGATTGAAAAGAATAATTAAAATGGTAGTAGGACTTCTGGTTTTTACCATTAAGAAAATATTAGGCTAGACTCATTCTCCTGTTATGAACAACTAAAACACTTGGGTAAAATATGTGAAACAATTGTTTTTAAACATTGAAAGCAGGAACATATAACTTAATCTTTGAAAGGAAAGAAACAAACAGTTGAGTCACTTTTGTCCTGGAAGCATCTTCCAACTATAATAAAGGGATGACGACCCCAAGAAGCAGTGGGATTGCTCTGATATTAGGAAGAAGGGGTCAAAATTCAGGGAGAATAAGATGTCTGGGATTTACAAGATATAGTAACAAAAGAAAAATATACAGGAAAAAAGCTCTAGAAATCTGCCTCTTGGTGCCACTGAATCTGTTACTAAATCATGCATATGTGGGAGAAATCATCAAGAGTCTGTGTAAGACACAACCACAGAGCTGTAAGCAGAACAATTTCTAGACATCATGCAGAACTAAAGAACATTCCAGTGCAAACAAGGCAAAGTAAAGAAACTTCATTTAACAACCAAAACATTCAGTGCAAACTGAGAAAGAAAGACTATTAGTAATAGTACAGTAAAAGTAACTCCATGTCTGCCCTAATAATGCCTTATAACAAGCTTCAAACTGATTGAGCTGGTTGGCAAGTTACTTAACTGCCTGTCAGAACAAAGCCCAGTGGAATCTAGATAATTGACAAAACATCACAATACACGAGATTCACTAAAGAATTACTAACCATGTTAAGAAGCAGGAAACTGTGACCTGTAACTAGGAGAAAAAATGTGTCCATCTGTCAATCTGTTGTTTTTTTTTTTAATTTTCAAATAATTTATTTTTTTTAGTTCAGTATATTATGGGGGAACAAATGTTAAGGTTACATACATTGCCCTTGCCTCCCCTTCCCCCTCAAGTCAGACCTTCAAGCATATCCATCCCAGATGGTGCACATCACACTCACTATGTATGTAAATACTCATCCCCTCCTCCCCCCTCCCACCCGCCGGACACCCGATAATTTTTTTTTAACATTTTGGTTACATTTTATATCTTTGCCTCTCCCTAGCAAGGGTTAGAGGTATGCCCCTTCCCTCCACAATTCTCACCACATCCGTCAGATGTGGGACTACCTCCCCAACCCCCTAATCCCTAGTGAACACCACCACCCTTTGAGTGCCATAGTGTTAATCAGTCAGTACCAATTTGATGGTGAGTACACGTGGAGCCCATTATTCTGATCTTGTGTCACCTCACTTTGGATAATGGGTTTAAGCTTAATCCAGGATAATATAAATGGTGCTAGCTTGCTGTCCTGTTTTAGAATTGAGTAATATTCCATTGTAAACATATACCAAATTTTAATAAACATTTTTTCTCCTAGTTACAGGTCACAATTTCCTGCTTCTTAACATGGTTAGTAATTTTTGAGTGAATTTTGTGTATTGTGATGTTTTGTTGTCGATGTGATGGTATTGGCAAACCAGAGTGTTAAAATGAATATTATAAATGCTGTAAATGACTCTATTCATAAATGACATTTTAATGTATATGAAAATCCTAGGGTTTATATACATCAACAAAACATCCAGGAGCAGTAAACAATGAATTTAGAAAGATTTATGAAGGGCACAAGATCAAAATTCAAAAATTCACTATCTCTATTAGCTATTACAGTAGCAAATAAATTGAAAAATAAGTTAAAAACAACACCACTGATGTCAAAAGCAAACAAGAAATCAGAAAGATATATGTAACAAAATATTTACAAGACCTCTGCACTAAAGACAACAGACATCACCACGAGAATTTAAAGAAGACCTAAATAAATGTAAATATATAGCATATTCATGGACAGAGGTCATCATGGAACCACTTTGATTGGACAACAGGGAGTCACATGGCCTAAGCCTTAACTACGCATGTGGATTCTAGGTCACTTTCCGGACTTTATGGTACCCATGCTGCTTGGCCTGTGGGCTAGAGAGTCCTCTGCATTCTTTTATAGCTGGTGCACCAAGTTCTGATTGGCAGGTTTGTAGGGTATTCCCTCCTCCCCCAGGTATGGAGAATTAAGATGAGGCAGGACTGAGATGGGACCAACAGCACCCACTTTCATCCCTAGGAGACCCTCAGTCCCTCACTATCTACCTAACAGCTCCATACTGGTTTCCATAATTGCTGTGCAATTTACATTCTCACCAACAGTGTTTAAGAATCCCCCTTTCTCCATATCCTCACAAATATTTGTTATTTTTTGTCATTTTTGTAATAGTTATTCTAAGTGGGGTGAGGTAATACCCCATAGTGGTTTTGATTTGCATTTCCCTGATGATTAGTGATGTTCAGCATTCTTTTTATCTCTGTTAGTTATTTATATATCTTCTTTGGGGAAATGTCTATGCATGTATTTTGCCCATTTATCAATTAGATTTTTAGGTTTTTTTTTTTCTATTGAGTTTTTGAGTTCCTAACAAATACTTGATAATAACCTCTTATCATGTTTGCAAACATGTTCTCCCAAGGCCAAGGCAGGAGGATTACTTGAGGCTAGGAGTTCGAGAACAGCCTGAGTAACATAGCAAGACTCTGCAAAAAAAAAAAAAAAAGGAAGAAAGAAAGAAAGAAAACTTAGTCAGGTGTGTTGGTGTACACCTATAGTCCTAGATACTTGGAAGGTTGACTCTTCACTCTGTTTAGTGTTCTTTTGATGTGCAGAAGCTTTTTACTTTAACACATTGACTGTCATGTGAGTTGTATTTAACTTAGACTAGTTTTGACCCTGGGGCTTTGTAAACAAAATCCTTCATGCAGTTGGTTTATGAAAATCTTACTTATTGATGTTCTTATTGTTACAATTGACATTGCAAATTTAATTCTAAAAATGTGGATTGTGCTGCATATAACTTACCCAGAGAAAACAATAAAATATAACAAATTAGAAAATATTGTTTTGTTTAAATAAAATACTGTGGCCCCAGGAAATTTATTTTGTGTCTGTGTGTGCATGCACACGTGTGTGGCAGTCAATGTGTTAATGCAGGCCCATTTTTTCGTTTCTTTGTTTGTTTTGTTTTGTTTTGTTTTGTTTTGTTGTTCATGCTTTCCAGGTCTTGTTTAAAAAATTCTTGTCCAGACCAATATAAGCATTTTATCTATGTTTTCTTCTAGTAGTTTCATGTTTTAGGTCTTGCATTTAAGACTTTAATCCATTTTGAATTCATTTTTGTATGTGGTGAGAGATAGAGGTAAGATTTCATTCTTTTGTATATAAATAATACAGTTTCTCCAGCACCATTTATTGAGGAGACTGTCTTTTCTCCATCTTTTGTTCTTGGCACCTTTATTGAAAATCTGTTGGCTATGAATACATGGATTTACCTGGGCACTTTGTTTTATACTGTTGGTCTATGTGTCTGTTTTATACCAATGCCATGCTGTTTTGTTTACTATAGGTTTGTTGTATATTTTGAAATCAGGTAGTGTGGTGCCTCCAATTTTGTTCTTTTTGCTCAAGATTACTTTGGCTATTTTGGGTCTTTTGTGGTTCTGCAAACATGGAATATGTTTCCATATTTTTGTGTCCTCTTCAACTTATTTTATCAGTATTTTACAGTTTTCATTGTAAAGAACTTTCACCTCCTTGGTAATATTATTACTAAGTATTTTTTTTTTTTGGTAGTTACTACAAATAGGATTGTTTTCTTGATTTTTTCCAGATAGTTTGCTATTGGTATACACATGGAAATTAAACAAATACAAATACCTAGGGTTCTTAATCAGTAATTTAAAAAAATATCCTGGCTTAGAAATATCTTCATAAAGTAGAAATTCCCTTGCTCTGCCTGCCTGCTACCATGTCTATATAAAAGTATGATATGTCAGACTGGTCTACAGTAATCTCTGATTTAGGGATGATATGCAAAGATGTACTTGATATTACATACTATAAGATGGAAAATAAAAGATTGAATTTAAGCTAAGACTGCGGTGGGGGAAACAAAGAGGATTCACCAAGAATGCACAAAGGAAAGAGCAGTGCCCAGCTCTGATAGCACCATTCAATCATCAGATGTATATACTGTTTTCCCTTCGGATTGCATTTCTAATGTAAGTCTCTGATCCCCGAAAGCCTTGTTGGTCCAGGACTAGGGATGGGGCGCTGAGTAAAAGAGTATGATTGATCATATGTTGTATAAAATTTTTGGTGTAATGGTTTTCAGCAGAAATGTGCTACTCAGGGCTGCAACTGTGTGCTTTGTTCCAGGGACCAAAGCTGTTATCAGGTTTTTAGTAAGGGCCACAACAAGAGAGGCAGCAAATAGGTTGGCAAGAATTTTAAAGAATCAAGTACATCTCCATGGAGAATACTGGCACCTTCGCAGTGCCTGTACCTCTCTGCTGATAGAAGCCACAGTGGACAGTTGAGAGAGACAAATTGAGAGGTGTGGAGCTCCACTACCATCCCCTTCCTTCCAGCCTGCTCCCCCATCCAAATTGTGTCTAATTCACCATTTTTCCTATCTAAAAGTACAAGATGAGAGTTAATACAGTTTCATATATGTGGCCCATTTTGTACAATCATTATCTTCTACGGTCTTAAATATGTGGTACTATTATTAGAGTGCTGATTTCTTAGATTTGGGTCTGGAGTTAACCTCCGTATTTTATGGCTTAAGAAGTAGGGGGAAAGAAGCCTGGAATTTGGCAAAGAGTTAAGACCTTGGAGGTGAGTAATAGTTTCATAAAGACTGAATTAAGAAAACAGATGTATCTTAGGAAGCTTTGCCCAGATCTGAGAAATATGAGCAGCATTGCCTCTCAGCTGCTTTTTCTCCTGGTTTATGATCTGTCACTGTAAGAATTGAGTTAATAGGACTTTCCAAAAACTGTCCTGCTCAACTTTCAGCAACTCTGGCCATGTGAAACTCTGGGGTGGGATATTAGCGCTGGACACATGTGTTGGGAGATCCTGAAGCAGATACTGCATGATCAACAATTCATGGTATAAAACATTGACTGGGATGACAACTGAAGTTTCACATGATTTCAAGGATGACTTTGGAAGCAGAAAAATAGAATTATATTACTATGATCTGCTGTGTATCTTGACAGTTACATTTCTCTTTTCAGGCTTCTAAACCCAGGCACTATTACTTAATGAAGTGTGTCCCAGATCCTTAATTCGTAATTCATGGTTTGGTGTAAGCAATTATAGTAGATTTGAAGTTGCCACTTTAGGAAAATTGTTACAATGTGGTTTAAAGCAGTGTAGGGCATAAGGTGGTTCTGTGTGCTCTCAGGCCTCCTCTGGAGCCTTCACCCAGGTTGGCGCACAGCAGGACCCCCTGGCTTTTCTAGTCCTCTCATGGAGACCAATATAGGACCACCTTTTGTCCCCTCATGACATAGAACTCACTGATCCTCAGTCTCCACCTGTCTGATCACTCCTTGACCAAAAATGAGCACAACTTCACTTCAAGCTACCATATTCTTCCCACCCTCTTGCCCATCCTATTGTGCCTGTTGGCTATTGAGGGCAGCTGTGATGGATGGCATCCGTAGGGTCATTGCCAGTTGAATGGAAAATACATTATGCATTCTGATGAAGGATTTTAATGAAAAGGGGACCAAGACATCACAAGAGCATAAGGTATTGTGGAAAGAAAATTCATACTAAATGAAATGAAAAATAAAAGTTTTCCACAGTTTAATCCTTGAATAGAATTGATGCTGCATTTTCCTGAGGGGTGAGGTCAACATTTGGAGAGCCCAGATGCTTTAGGAAGGCTAAATGGAAAGAACAGCAATCTCTAAGGGGAAAAGAAAAAGAAAAAAGAAAACCAGAGCTATGTTTCCTGTCTGTGGCTCTTCTCCATCCAGGTCCCCAACTCCCTGAAGGGGATTCTGCCTAAAGCCTACAATGTAATTGGGAGGACAGTGCTGTTTTGTTTTGTTTTTTAAAATAAAGAAAATACTTTGCATTCTTGACAAAGATGGGCAGTCCTGTGAATGCGGTTTCATTCCTCAGTACAGGGGCTGGCAGAGGAGGCACGATGGGGAGGGTGATCACCCATGGGGTGCTCTGTCCTGGGCCCACATATGCTTCTTGGGCCTCTAGGGGTATTCATTCCTCCTCTCTCTCTCCTTGTGGATGGCTGCACGGGAAAGGGCTATTTAGGTCTTACCAGACTTCGTGATCCCCTCCACCAACTTGCCCTTCTCCCCACACCCTACATCAATACCCATGGTGCCTGAAAATTCAATTTTCTGCCATTTCTATGTAAAGGGAGGTCCTGATGTGCACTGATTAAAATATCCCTCTTCTGTCTCTCCTGAACATAATTAATTTTGTGTGTAGCTTTGGAGCAGTCCCTGGGCTTCTCCATATATGCTTCAAGTCAGTTAGCTTGGAGTTCTGCTTTAGGCCATAGCCAAGTGTCTCCTGTTGAAGCAACCCTCCTGCAGGTAGCACAAGCTAAATAAATAGATTTAGTGTTAAATATTTAAATGTTTAAATATAAATATTATAGCCATTTTATATTAATAGTATGTTAGTGTACTATTATATATTAATATGTATACTATTAATATATTAGTAATGTAATAATACTAACATTAATATTATAAATATTTAAAATGTTTTAAAATACATATTATTTTAAAGTTATAATGTGCATAATTTAAATAGAAACATAAGATAAAATATAAAGCAACTCTCTGAAATCACTGGAGAGCAGTTAGACACTTGGTTATGGGGGTCTGGCTCTGGGTGAGTTTCCTATTGTTTTATGATTTTTAGCCTAAGGGAAGTTCCAAGTCTCTGCCATGAGGGCAGCTTAAATTCCAGTGGAAAAACCTGCAGTTTTACTGGCATTAAAAACCAGACAATACAGTTTGGGGCAGTCACATGACCTAAAAATAAGGGGAAGATGCAGGCTCAGAAGAGAGTCCTAGAGGGAACCCTAAGTTCTTATATACTCTGCCAGCTCCCTGACTGCCCCTGAAATACACACACAGGACAGGTTCCAAGAAACTCACCTGAGACTGAAAAAGATTTTAATTCCCAACAGTTGCAGTAGAGACAGAATTGGAATATTTTGTTCAGCTAAGTTAACTGCCTGTTAACACACACGTATTATAAGGACATATCACAACCAGAAGAACATATCATAATCAAGATTGTTTATAATGTATCATTCAAAATGAACAGGACATTGTTCAAAAATTTTCAACACATGAAAAAAGAGGAATATGTGATACATGCTCAAGAGCACAGACAATAAACAGAGACATAACAAACCCTGATTGAGGATATGATCTTTGGAATGAATAAGAGGCTGATTTCAATAGCAATAACCAAAAGGCTTAAAGATTGGCTTCAGGCAGCCTGAAAAACAAAGCATAACCTCAGGTATAAAGATTTTTGAGTGTAGAAGTCTGAGTGCTGCTGCTGTTAGTCCCAACTCTCATTCAGAGGTTTTGATATCTAGAAGCCTTGCCCAGCTGAGTTCTCTGATAAGATGCTTAAATGTAGTACTGCATGAAGTGGCCAGGTCAGGTGGAAACCAGAATGTTTTAAATTATACATGTTTGGGGAAAAAAAAAAAAAAAAACAGCAACCAGTCCTGTACATGGCGATAAAGAGAAGGAAGAGTATATGATCAGCAATGGGTGGGTTTAGAGAAAGACAAGAGTGAGCTCTCTGTGCTGGGAGGAGTCTTCATCATGCATTTTCTTGATGCAGCAATGAGGATCTTACTGGCACCCTTTCCTTGGCTTCTTCATTATATTTTGCGGTGGGCAGTAGAGGGTGATGTTGTGATGGTGTGATGATGTGTGTATGTGTGTCTTTTGCTGGTTCAATCTTCTGCTTAAGCTCATGGATCCTAATTAATTTTTGTTTGTCTCTTGATTTTGGTTTACTTTTTATTTATTCATTTGCTTTTTGGTTTTAAGAAAGCTTCAGAAGATTGCAGTCTAAGGGTACACTCAATCTTCACAAGATGAACATACCTGTGTATATAACATCCAGATTCAGAAAAACATTACCAGCATCCCAGAAGCCCCTGTGCTCTCTCCATGCCCTTTCCAAATCATGCCACTGTCCTGTAACAGAGTGTTTTTAATGTGCCACCAGCAGTGACAGACTTTGTCATAGCCAAAGGGGAGTCACCACTTTGCTATTCAGTGGATACCCTAACCGGGCAAATCAGGAAGGGGTATTGATTGGAGTGGCAGAGGGTAAAAAATGGACTCCATTAATCATGGTAAACAAGGGCAGCTGCTGCTTTTCATAAGGGGATATTTAAAAGTCTATGACATGAAGATTTTGGAAGGCTGAATGAATGGAACAACAGCAGCACACACACAAAAAAAAAAAAGAAGAAAGAAAGAAAAGAAAAGAAAAAGAAAGAAAAAAATCCAATATCTGCACCTGGTTATCTATATTCCTCTGAGACCACCAGAGGCCCTGATTGGGTGGAACCTGGACCTGGTCCGATGGGGCAGGAGAGGGCGGGTGTCAAACTCCGTGGAGCATAATCCAGGATGTTCTAATTGCAGCTGTCTGAGGCAATCTGGCCTGTATAGCCATTTTCCTGTATGTTCCCCTCCCCTTCAGCAAAGCTCACACCAGGTGTCCAGAAAAAAAGGTTGCCAAGGGGAGCAAAGAGGAGAGTATTCTCCCCCGCCCCATGCCTTCAATCATGGCCCCCGCCTCCGCCCTTAGTGCAGGGAGCAGTCCTGGTGGAGACTGCGCAGACATCTTGGTGCAATGCAGGGGTCTCCTCTGCGCCTGCGCCCAGTCCTAGAGGGGAGGGTTTAGGGGGGCTCCAGAGGTGGTTTATTCCATCTGCTGTTTTCTCCCTGCCTACCTCCTAACCCTCCCTTGAGCTCATGGTGGCTAATTCATTTTCTGGTTCTTACATACAGAAATACATGTGGCTCCTGCTAATTAACCTCAATATGCCCACAAGAAGCCTGTCCTAATATAACTGAGTTAGGGTTTTAAATGGGCTCTGTGGGGCCCTGGTGTGGGCTCAGAGGGGGACTCAGATAAACGAAGGTTTGCAGTAGGGAAGGGAAAAAAGCTGGGTTTGACAAGGAGTGAATGATGAGCTCAAAGGGGAGTATGACTTCATTCCGTACAAATTTTAAAAACAGCAGAGCCTTGAGAAGTGCAGGAAAAAGAGCCTGGAAAGTCCTGGCTAGAGAGGTCTGAAAGGCCAGGAGAGTGCAGAGGTGTGGTAGGAGAAGGTAAGGCTTCCTGGAGGGCGAAGGGTTGCTGTGTGGTCAAGACAGAGAAGCAGTGACACACGTCCCTTAGGTTTAATAGCATGGAGCTGAGCAGAGACCTAAGCAAAAGTCTTTGGCTAGAGTGATAAGAACAGAAACTCCTCAAAAGCAAGCTGGATAGTGAGGGCTCTGTGACCACGGAAAGACAGTTTCTTTCCCCTTATACCACACTCTCCCCTGAGCGGGGACAGAAAGCACCATTTCCAACTTGGATTCCTGTAAAAAAAAATAAAAATAAAAATACAACAAAACAAAACAAAAACCCTTAAAAACCACAGAGAAGCATTCACGCGCTCCATTCCTAACCCACAGTAATCCTGAGGGAGCACATGATAACCTCTGACATATTTCAGTGGCTCTGAAAGATATACCATCCTAGGCTCTATTCTTGCCCTGGCCAGGCGCCCAGCGTGGGTTTCGTGCTCGGATAGATCCAGCTGGGAGTCTAAATAGTAGCTGACTTTATAGTATACATTTCTGTATTGTGCGAGACAGAAACATGAGAGAATCACGGGCAGCTAATGATACGGCGGCTCTCAAATTCATTCATTAACTATTTAGTCAAGAGTTATTTGGGGAGGGTGAACATAAAACTATTCAGTATTAGGAAAAAATGCATCTCCATCTTTGTAACATAAGAATTGTATTCCTCATATTTTTCTGTATGTATTCTTCCTGTGTGTTCTGAATATTCTGTAACATTTTAATTGTTTCAAAATATTCACATTACACATGTTCAATATTTATAACTTGTGACTGCCTCCAACTCCTTGCAGATAAAGGTAATAAAATGTTTTTCATTTATCTGTCATTCTTAATTTCCCTACACTGCTTTTGCTAAGATATTTTTAAAACATAAAACTTTTTCACAATCACACAAAATAATTAAATATTTGCAAAATAAAATGATTTGCTACTGTCTATTAACATTATTTACTTCCAGAATTTCAGCTTCCTCTGTGATCCTCTGGCAAATGTCCACTTGTGGTCACTGGGCAGCGATGTGTGCTTGGATACATTGTCTTAGAATAGGAACATGGAAATACAAATAACTGGTAAATGTGTTAAAACCTATTTTGTATCCCTGTCATTTTTCATATAATTTGTTCACTTTCTCATTGCTTTATTAGCCTTTTCTTTTACTGATTTGTAGAGGCCCCTTATTAAAAGCTAGTTACAGATATTGCAGGTATCTCCAGCAAGCCTGCAGTGTGTCTTTTCACCTTTTGTTGTTGTTGTTGTTGTTATTGTTTGTTACATTACCTGTTGCTGATTTTAGATCACAGGAATTTGTTTTTATAAATGACTTAAGATAGAGATTTAGCTACATTTTCCCCCAAATATATGCTAGCCAAATGTTGCAGCACAATATTTTGAATGCTTCAACCTTATATATATATTATATAATGTTCCAATTAGTTTGAATAAATTCCAATGTACATTTAGATGAAACACAAATCTAAATTGTTTTTCTCTTAACTCATCATTCATATTTATAGTTTTTCCAGAAGTAATCAGTAGAAAAATTCTAAGTCAGTACTCAAACGGTCTCCCCAACCCACGAGAAGAAAAGAAAAAAGAAAAAAAAAAAAAAAACACTCATGGCAGATTTTATCCCTAATTTAAAAACAGCTAAATTCAGATTAATTAAAATTTGAGGGAATATTTTTCTAATTAATCATTCTTGTCAAAGTCTGATTTTTTTTTCCAGTGAAAAATGTAGTCATTGTTTATCATTCGTTTAGCAAACCTCTTCTAGGCTGTCTCTTTTGGCTTATATCTATAGATTCCAACCTGACAGATCCCCGAGAAAAATATTTTTTATATCAGATCTATTGTGTATCGAGATTATTTCCCCAAGTATTTGATTACTGGGTGGGATCCTGGGTCTGGGGAAATGGTGAGTTACAGGCGAACACCTCAGGGTCCCAAAGTCTTCACTGTGGTCAGCCCCAAGGGTGTATCCTACCCTCTCTGTCAACTGAGTCCTCCAATGTCTGCCTGTAAACAAAGGCACCACTATCCCTTACTTGAAGGAGAGGACTGAATCCCGAACACATTGGAAAGGGCAATTTTAAAATGTTTTTCATTCCCGTTTGAGTTACCTTTGTTGGGACAGTGTTTTCCAATCAGGTTACAGCGCCATCTAGCATTCAGAATTGGGAGTCCCGCCGCGCGAGAAGCAAACTGCTTTCCAAACGCCCTGGGAGCTGCTGGGGAAAGTGGTGCTGAACTGGGGCGTGGGGGCGCGGGGTGGTGGTGGGGGGAAGACAGAACAAACTCAGCATAGGTGCAGAGGGGTAGTAATGGAGGTGGGTGGAGCAGGAATTAAGAAATGACCAAAAAAGTAGTTGCTACAAACATTAATCTAGGAATGTATAAAGTTATTAATGAGAGTCCTTCATTTCGCCTAAAAGATGTCATCCTTGTTTCAAATCGGCCAGCATCTACAAAGGCTTTGATGCTTCTAAAAATATAACCAAAAACCCCTACATATATATGTAAGTTGTTTTTATAAATTATTTTTGAAATTTGATATTGGTCTCACTTTGTAAAATACCACATTGTTGTTCTCTATCACCATTACAGATCTTTCATTCTTTTATCAGCTCTATGAAAGCCAGTATCATATATAACTTATTTTGTTGTTAGCCACCTATTTATTATAATTAGATAATTTCTAATATTTTCACTATTGCAAACAGTGCTGCAGTGGACATTCTTGTTCTCTTTCTCTGTATTAATAAATCTATTTGTGAAAAAATGAAATGGTAGTTCTAAGTAGGCATATTTTACATTTTGTGAGATCTTAAATATTATCTCTACCAGAAGAGGCTTCTCTGAGGTCACACGAACAGAAACAAGCCTCCTGGGTAGCCTTACCCTGATCTCAAAAAGGGAACTACAACTCTTGCCAGTCTTGTTGCTCATTCTAGGCAGCTAATCCCTCGAAGCCCTCCCTGGCTGTGGGACAGCAGTGGACTTCTGAGGACAGGCTATGTGATTTAGACATGTAGAGACTGACCTGTTCAAACTGAGGTTACCAATTGTGAAATTGAGGCCTTCTAGGGAAAACAACAACAACAAAAAGTTTCATACTCAAATGTGTACACATTTTGCTCCAGGGAAGCAAGCTTGGTGATCCTTTTTCAGGATGGTTTACTGAGGCAGGAAGGACAAAGTGGCAGAAAAAAGTGTACCTTCCTATTCTGGAGTTATTTTTCTGGTGCCTGTACACTTTTCTTGATTCCTTACGAAGTCTTCATTGTGATGACTTACCCTCTTTGCTCACAACCTAAAAGAGAGTTTGGAAAGATTGTCTCTGAGCCTAAGAATTTTGTTATGCTATTTTTCCCTTTTGCTGTTATTTTCTCCCATTCAAATCATGGTTCCTAAACTGCCATTTCATCTTAAATTGAGAGCTAACTATTCATTTATTTATTTAATAAATATTTTATTGAGTACTCAATGTACCTGAAGTACTCTCCTACAATCTTGGGATATGTCACTGTGCAAAATAAAGCTACCTGCTCTCATGGAGCTTATGATCAGAATTTATATGACCATATGTTTGTATTTTGTGTCTATTAAATTAAATAGTAGGTGGCAAGATGATGAATAGAGTAAACAATAACAACAACAAATACAAAGTCCATAAAGGTAACGTAAATAGAGAATGTTTGGTGCCACAGGTATCAAAAGTAAATAGAGTGGGTGGGACAAGACTCAATTGAAGTGAATTTTGAAGAAAAATTTAATGGAGGTGAAAGAGTTAATCAACAGGAGATGAGTGGGGGATGTCCTAAGCAGAGGACAAAAGCCCTACTAGTGAGCTCATCTGTCAGGGGAGTAGCAAGGGGGCCAGCATGGCTGGAGTGCAGCTCAAGTCAGAGGGTCATTCACAGTGTGTAGGGCATGCTGAGCACTGCAGCTTCCACTTTGAGCTCAATAAGCAGCATTGCAGGAGTTTGAACAGAGAAGGTTGGGTGTGGTCTGACTCATTCAGCTGCATTGATGATCTGAGCTAGGGGAAAATGATGAGGGGGAAGCAGGGAGGCATTTTGGGGGGAAACTACAGACGCTGACAGGAGAGATGATGGGGCTCTAACCAGGTTTCAGCTATGTGTCAGATTCTGTCTACCTGCTATTCAGTCTGATGAAACTGTATGGTTATGAGTCCCGGATAGAGGTGTGAAGAGGCAATTTGTGCGATCTCTTTGTAACGTCTGAGTAAGAAAAACGCTGTACCTAACGAATTATTGAACTCATGTGGGAAATAAGAGCTTTGCTATGTTGTCCCAGATATCTGTAACCCAGAGAAGTCTTGTGTAGCTGGGGCTCTGAGGTAGCATGGTAAAAGTATAGTTTATAACATGGCCCGTTGGGAACCAGAATGTTTAAACATGAGCCTACTGGGGAATGTGATCCTTAGTCTGGGAAGATATGTGGAACAGCAGGGTGGGGACCGGAGGCCAGACTAGGGGGAAAGTGCCAGCAGGGACACATGTGCTTTCTGCCTCTCCTTTCCTATTCCAAATCTCTGGTTCTGAATTGTGTCTTTTCCTCTCAAAAGGACCATAGAGTAACCAGGCCCTCTGCTCTGGTCCTGATTTCTTGTACCTACCTGTGAGATATTAAAATTCAGAAGCAGCTCAGTGTCTCATTGTTGTACGTGTGTAAAGTTTAAGAACTGGTAACACCCATAATCCATGACTTGAAAAACAGACATGGCAAAGAAGTCCGTTGCAGGGCCCTAAAATGACATCAGAAGGCTGCAAGGGGTGAAGAGCTTTGAAGAATTCAGAGTGACGAGAGGCTCACAGTCTAACAAAGCCTTAATGTCAGAAATCTAAGTTCATCTTATGTCGGCCCACTGTTAGCACACCCCCCTGTTCTAAGCTCTACCCTTTGGGGACAGGGACAGGTGCCTAGGTTATGTCCTAGCGACATAAACTACACTTTAAGCTACACTTCCTTGCGGAAGCCCGTCTCCCAGGGCTACCATTTTCAGGCCTTCATTTCGGAGGCCACATCCAGTGTCAATCACCTGGAAGGGAGGTGGGAGGAGATGGGTGGAAACCAGCTCATAGCCTAGAGGGAGGGGGCCCTCCTGGCGCATGCGCACTCTTTCTACTGCACTGCAGGGGTCTACTTCACCAGGGAAAGGGGTTTTTTGGAGCATGCGCACTCTTGACATACTGCAGGGGCTAGCTTCGCGCGGGGAGGGGGCTTCCTGGCGCCTGCGCACTCTTATTACAGCATTGCAGACTCTGCTTTGCGGCTGCGCCAGTTTGGCACTTTCCAGAAAGCTCGAGGGCTGGGAGGGGGGATCAGGAGGGGATTTTGGCCTGCCGTTTCTCTCCAGACTCCTCCCTCAGCTGGAGCTCACAGTCCACAAGTGTTCTTTTACTGATTTGTTATTGCGCCGACAGGCGGCAGCCAAAGTACATAGGCATCGCCCCTTTCCGTTTTCTGACAACATCTAACTGGGATGTTTGTTAGGACTTTAAAATATGTTGTGCGGGTTACCAAAGTAGAATTAGAGTCAAATAACAGACCCTAATTTTGGAAAGAGAGCAGCTGCATGAAGGCAATTTGGGCAGATTGACAGGCTCGAGGTGAGCCGTCCTAAAGAAGTCGCACCTCCGGCTCTGAGCACTGCGCTGTCCTCTCAGCCTGCTGATTCCCTGGGGCTCTATCCCCAGTGACCGTGGCTGGTAAAGCTTGTTAGAAATGTGCATTCTCCCCTGCTAGCAATCAGAAACTCTGGGATCGGGCCCACCGACGTTTACCAAGCTCTCTGAGGAATTTTGATGCATAATCTGAGCTCCACACTAAGGCAGCTTACGGAGAGCTTCTGATAGAAACAGTCCAAGGAAAATTAGGAATTTTTCATTGTTATCTGAGGCAGATTAGTTTCCAGGATCTGTGAGCAGTTTCCCCCTCCCTGTTGGCTTGAAATCCTGCTATTACTGGGAGGGAATGGTGACAAAAGAGAGACAAACTGCCAGCCCACAAATTTATTTGAGTTTTC
The DNA here is from genome assembly GCF_040939455.1 of Microcebus murinus. Lineage (NCBI taxonomy): Eukaryota > Metazoa > Chordata > Mammalia > Primates > Cheirogaleidae > Microcebus > Microcebus murinus. The sequence goes on from NC_134110.1 coordinate 20,334,044, forward strand.
CTGAAGCCTGTGTGTTATTGGTGTAATATGACGCCCTCTCTGTGCCTGTGCCTCTCATGGGTGTGTCATTGGTGAGCATTCTCAGAGAGCTTTTAAGGAAAGCTGTTTATTTGAAGGCCTCTCACTGATTGTCCATTCTTCCCTCTGAAATGCTAGTGGAAAATAACCTTTTTTTTTTTTTTTCTGGCAATTTAGCTTAGAGACTAGCTTAAATATGTTACCACACATTTTCCCTCAATATTTACCAGATACCTGTCCAGACATCGCTGTGGGGTGCAAGGTTTTTGGTGGGTGTATGTGTTCAAGGGAGACTGTGGCTAAGTAAATAATAATATGACAAGGAATGCAGGGTTCTAAAGAGTGTATTGACTCCATACCCACTAAATGTGGGGAAAAGCAGTGACTTACAAATGCAGACACATTTCTCAAATTGATCTCAAATCTTTTGTGTCCTATTCTTGCAAGTAGGTGAGCATGTGAGCTCTCTTAAATGCTTCTTCCCCAGTGTGTGTAGCAGATGCTTATGTTGTTGTCCGGGGCACTCTCATGCCCAGACCTGTGTTTATACACACCGGCACTAACCAGTCTATATAAATAAGAAACCCAGAGGTCCTGTGTGCTCAGAGGTGTCCTCCCAAGCATGAGATATGTTTCTGTTTTATTTCTGTTGATCATCTGTGCATGTGTCATCATGTTAGCATGATTTGGAGACAGCCTTGTGGGTGCCTATCAAGGCATATGTCAACACAGGGTCATAATGGTGAAGACATCCTCCTGGTCCAATGGTCCTTAAATCTGGCAGCATTCTGCTCTGGAGTTCTCACTTCCGCTCCCCGCAGAACCTTTCTGTCTATAAGATGTTATCCTATCCCTGTTGAACAGACAAGGTGGTGATCCCAACTTCTTTCTGCTTTCCAGAACCTATGGTGTTTGTTCATCTGTATTTCTGCCCTTAGTCCAGGAAACTCTCTCTCCCTTTGGTTTGGTGGCTGAAGTTACTTCACTTTCTTCCCTGGGGTATTTTGCTTTACTATAAAGTCTTCTTCTCTATCTAGGATGTGGGCTTTTGGAAAGAGAAGTGGGGAAGACTCAAAGGGAATCAGAACATTTAGCCCTACTGAAGCCCCCAATAATTGAGCAAACATGTGACTATCTCCTTAAACAGAGAAAATGAAGAGGAAAAAATAAGAGGAGGAATAAAATAAATTAGCATGCAAAAGTGTTTTCCTGCTACATCATTTAGTTGGTTTTTACAGTAGTCCAGGCAAGAGAAGATAATTGCTTGAATTACTTTTGTGAAGAAAAGCACATTGATTTGAGTTATAGTTTTCAAGGTAGATGGAATTTGACAGAGAAGAGTTGGTGGAAGGAGTGAATTATCAAGAAATACAGAAATAACCTATGTGTTTGACCTAAGCCACTTATTGTAAGGGCAATGCATTGCCATTTACTGAGATGGACAACAGTGGGGTAGGAGTGACTTTCAAGAAGAAAGCAAACAGTTCAATTTCTGACATTTGGTGTATGGAAAAAATCTGTGAAAATTGAAGTGGATTTCAAGTTAGCTATATGATATGTGTGTGTGTAGCTCATAAGAAATGTGGGCTAGAGATTTTTTTAAATGGGATTTATTTACACACCTATTGTATTTAAAGTCATGGCACATGAACTAGATTTCTCTATGCCAAAACTTTGTGGCTTAAAACAATACTAGTTCATTATTTCAATTACCTGTATTTGCCTCAGATTATGCATGAAAAATAGTTTTGTTTTTCAGCCCAGCACATTCTGGTTCTTCTGGATTTCCTTTAAATTTTGCTAATGTATTGAATAATTATTTCTTTGCTTATCTATTTCTTTTGTTGTACCGTCTCATAAGTAACTAAAAGAAACCACTTGACACTTTAAACGTTCTACCCGGAAATTATCTTGTCAGGGTCCAAAAAATCATAGGTAGATACATCAATTTATCACCATTGATTGTTGTAACAATTTTCCATTTTCTAGCCTCCACCCACAGATTTGCTCATTTTTCCCAGTTATTCCTAACAGTTTCCTCACTGTGTTTTCAGTTTATGCCTGCTGCTCCATTTCAAAGCCAGTGCCATATATTTTTTTATATTTTTGTTAGAGTAGAATCCCACTTATAGGTACTCATGTATGTAACAGATAGCTGTGCTGTATATCAAATTATCCCTTCAAATTATTGAATAAAACAATGACCTTTACTATTTCTAATGATCTTGTAGGTTAGCTTCATGGTTCTTCTGATCTGAGCCAGATTATCTGGGCCTAGATGGTCTAGGAGGGTCTCACATATGTGAAGTTTGGCTTGGTGGCAGCCTAGGTGACAACAAGGATGATTTAACACTATGTGTCTTATCATTGAGCAAACTAAGTCTTTATATATTCACAAAATTCAAAAGCAGCAAGAGAAGGCAAGCCCGAATGTACAAGTACTTTGTTCTGCATCTGTGGTTGTGTCACATTTGCTACTGTCTCATTGGCCAAACCGCTGAATATGGCCAGGTCTAGAGTAATTGTGGGATGGAATCACCCAATGGATTGGATACAGGGAGTAGAGTTATTGCAGCCATATTTGCACACATGGAATTGGATTTATGTAAAGGCTATCATCATGGCTAAAGATCCAATGTCTTAGGATTGTGAAGAGAAAAGGGAGACCAATAAACAATACTGAGACTACTCAGAGTTCAATGAATAACTAGGAGAATGGAGGTTCAGAAACAGAGGATGCTATTTAAAGAAGGAGGAGTCTCAGAAACACTTGAATGCAGACAAGTGTTCAAATAAGATGAATGAGTACTGGGAAATGTCCACCGGATTTAACAGCATCAAAGTTCATAATGATGTTTGAAAGATTTGTTTTGATGGAGTTGAGTGAAAAATCCACCCAGCACAGGACGGAGACTCCAATGTAAATAGTGTCTGTAGAATGACCCATTGTTGCACATTATGTATAGACATTCCTGTGTAGGACAGGATTTTTTTTTCCATTCCAACTCAAAATCACTCCAAATATTTCTAACCACATGAAAAATAATCACAGCATCTATTCCTGATGCATAGCAGTCAGAAGGCACATGATAATCTCCAATATATTTCTATGGCTTTAAAAGACATGCCAGGCTCTATTCCTGTCCTGGCCACAATCCTGGTGATGCAGTTGGTAGATGGATGGGTCCAGCTGAAAGCTCCAACATCAAGCACCTGAGGTAGATATCTATGTTTAGAGTGGGAAAACCATGAATAATATGATGATCCTTCAAAGCATTTTAAAAATTTTTGTTAATGATTGAGGTACTGAAGGCAAAGAGAAAATTATAAATAAAAATAAAACTTGTTCATTTTTTTTCTTTCAGTTGAAAATCAGGAATTTATTATGTTCTCAGAACACTCCAAAACATTCTATTTGGAGTAGTCATTCATTTTGCAAATATTTCATTAGACATAACTGGAATTATTCAGCTATACTAGTTAATGACTGTGGTAAATTATTTTATCATTCATGTTGTCATTAAATAGAATCTTTAAAAGCATGTATAACACAAATATAAATATGGAAATAAAAGTAATCATCTACTTCCGGTAAATATTTGATTCTAGAATTTCAGATGGTTGTTTGCTTGCTGGGTAGTTATCACAGCCATTATAAGCAATGTTGAAAATTGATACATTGACACTCTTACTGCTAATATAGAGCACCTGTTTCCCATTCCTTTGACCATACAATTAAAATTTTTGAAATTGTTATTTCAATGGGTAAAATAGGGTATATATTTTTTCCTAATTCCTCCATGAGATTATGCAAATTTTCATGTATTTCTTAGAAACTTTTATGTTATCTTCCGTGAATTGCCTATTGGATATAAATTGCTCATTTTCCTTCATTGGGTGGGTTAGGTTTGTTCTTCCTCTTTTGTAGAAGTTCTTTTATATATATATTCTAGAAAACAAACTTTAATCATTTACAGATATTACAAGTATTTATTCCCATGTGGCTTTCCTCACTATTATAGACAGTTTTTAATGTTAGTTTAAACTCAGTTTTATAAATGTTATGATATAGAAACTTAATTTTTTCTAGATTGAAGAAATAGTAAATCATCTCAAAATTATTTTTTGTCACTTTGTTACCATAATGATTTTAAACTTTAAAAATGTTGCAAGAATAGGAGTCTCCTATACTTTCTTTACCCATAGTTATCATTTACATTTTGTTTAAAATGTTTACATTTTCTCCATTGAATTTATCATTATCATTGCCTCTATATAGAGACATGGAAAGATATAGACAGATTTGCATGCATGTGCACACCCCCTGCCTCCCCTTTTTCCACACCATTTAAAAATAAGTAAGATGAAGCATGTTCTTTTTATCCTAGATATTTTAGAGATAATTTCCAGTAATGCTGACATCCTGTTACATAACCACATTTCAGGAAACTTAGGATTGATTAAATACTATTATTTAATTCACAAGTTTGTCCATTGTCCCAATTAAGTCAAAGCTATTATTAAGTCATATTATTAAGCTATTATTAAGTCAATTAAGTCATAGCTATTATTTTAGGTTGTTCCATTTAGTTTCTGTTTCTTTAGACAACTTTCACCTGGAATAATTCCTCAATGTTTGTGATTCTTGACTTTTATACATTTGAGGTGTACAAGTTACTTATTTTATACTTATCTTTCAATTTGTATTTTACTGATGTTGCTCCTTGATTATATTTATGTTATGCATTTTTAGCAAGAATGGTATTGAAGACATGTTGTGTCCTTCTCAGAACATCTTTTCAAGAAGCAAATGATGTTAATTTGTACCAATATTTGTGCTGTTAATTTTGATCACTTGGTTAAGAACAGCAGCAGTCCCCAAACTTCCTGGTGCCAGCGACCAGTTTCATAGAAGACAATTTTTTCCAGGGTGTGTGGTGGAGGTCTGCAGCCAGGTCTCCAACAAAGACTGCCAGTTAAGAGGAAACCTCAATTTTCTCCATAACATTATCCCTTTGCAACTAATAAAAGAAATTATTAGGGAGATAATAATATTTTCACTGTTTTAGCACAAATTGATAACTTTCTAAGTCCATCCTCATCCATTCTTCAGTTGTTAATTACTGTTCTACTGTTTTCCCTTTACCTTCATCCATTCATTCATTCATGCATTTTTATTGGTTTAGGCTCATGATTCAAATTTTATTCATTGGGTTAATATCCATTATCCTTTATCCATTTTTAAAATTATTTTTTATAAGACCATTCTAAATTTACAGAAAAGCTGTGATGATAGTACAAAGAGTTCACATGCTGCTTCAGTGTTCCTACTAAAGATAGATCTAAAAGTTTGACACCCAGTTTCCCCATTAGTAACATTTTACATAGATATAGTACATTTATTACAGTGGATGAACCAATATTGGCATGTTGTTATTTATTAAAATCAATACTTTATTCAAGTTTCCCTGGTATTCCCCTAATGTACTTTATCTGTTCTAGGATACCTCTTGGAATAACACATTACAATTACTTGTCATGTCTCCTTAGGCTCCTCTACATTGTGATAGTTTTTTGTTGTTGTTGTTGTTTTTTTTTTCAGATTCTCCTTATTTTCCATAACTTTGACACTTTTGAGGACTACTGGTCAACTATTTTGTAAAATATCCCTCAATTGGGATATATTTGATGTTTTCTCATTATTAGCCTGGGGCTATGGATTTGGGGGACAAGGTTCACCAAGATAAAGTGCCGTTTTTTATAACATTCTATCCATGGTATGTACTATCAACATGATTTATCATCATTGATGTTAACCTTTAACACCTGACTGAGATAATGATTCTCAGGGTTCTCCACTGTTAAACTACTCCATTTCCAGCTAGGCGAGGTGGCTCACGCCAGTAATCCTAGCACTCTGGGAGGCCAAGGCGGGAGGATTGCTTGAGCTCAGGAGTTTGAGACCAGCCTGAGCAAAATCAAGACCCTGTCTCTACTATAAATAGAAAGGAATTAGCCAAACAACTAAAAATAGAAAAATATTAGCTGGGCACAGTGGCACGTGCCTATAGTCCCAGCCACCTGGGAGGCTGAAGCAGGAGGATCACTTGAGCCCAGGAGTTTGAGGTTGCTGTGAGCTAGGTTGACGCCAATGCACTCTAGCCCAGGCAAAATAATGAGACTGTCTCAAAAAACAAACAAACAAACAAACCAAAAAAGCACACCTTTTCCCTCATTTTCATACTATATTCTTAAGAAGGAAGTCACTATGAGCAGCCCACATTTTAGTGAGTAAATATGCTCTGTCTCCTTCAGGATGGAGTATCTATATAAATGATTTGAAATTCTTTTGAATAGGATATTTCCCATTCTCTACATTTATTGATTTATTAATTTATTTATGTATATAAGTATGGCCTCATGGACATTTATTTTATGTTCTGGGATGTGATCTAACATTTATTGTGATGCACAAATCTGACTTCTTCAAGCTGACTTCTGTACACTTTGACATGTTACCATGTTTTTTCAAGCCCTTCCTTTCTGAAACATTATTTTCCTTCAAAATTAAATTATTCAGTTCTTGCTTATCTGAATTGAAATCTTATTTATAATATATGAATTCTTCATGTATTATAAATATATACATATACATTACAAATATAAACATGGGTTACATTCAGTTTTATACTATTTTTCTATTATCTCTTTTTCATGAGCACTTCTTGATCATCTGGAAGTGACAAATGCATTTGTTAAGCCAGGAGGAAGGGGCTTCTGAAACCCATATGCCCTTGGAAATATCCTAAACATCAATGGCGTATGGAAAATTTGGCTAATAGCTTGAACATTACTAGGCTTAGGAAATTTGCTTGGGTTCTAAAGTTTTTTTGATACGTTATTGACTTTATTAAAATATTACACTTTACGTTTTTGTTTTGTTATTATGTTTGTGTTATTGTTTATTGTGTTATTATTTTGTTACTGTGTTTAAATGTATTATTATCTACACATTTCCAGTACCCCTTCTACTATTTCTTCTGTCCATTTTCTGCATATCATTACCAAGGTGTACCAAAAAGAAAAGAAAAAAAAAAACTTTTTCCTCTGGCTCACTGTTTACTAAATTAATGTTCCTGGGACTTCGAGTGTGGAGAGATCCTGAGTCTAAACTTTATATTGAATTATAAGAGGAACTGCCCTTGGACCCTTGTAGGCTCTTCCTGTGAAAATTTACATTAACATGCCTTCCTTGAAGGAAATATGTGAGCTCTGAGGACAACTCCATTTTCTTAGTTAAAATCATCTCATTCATTTGTGAGGTGTCAGTGTTAGAAATTTATGCAAATATCAGAAATCCATAATACAGCGCCACCTGTCATCTAGAAATGGAAGTATGAGAACAAACTAAAATTAACAACTAAACTTAAATTAACAACTAAACTAAAATTAACAACAAACTAAAATTACTGAGAAAGATCCTAGGTTCCCAGCAGCTGCTAAAGATGTTGGTGATGATAATGAAGACAAGAGATTAGAACTCTGGAAAGAAGAGTCCAAGGAACCACTAGTGATAGACTTTAATGAAAAGCAGATTAACATGCCTTTTAAATTACAGATTTAATATTATGGAAATTTATTGCAAATATTCAAAATATACAGAAGTTTACAAATTAAAAATTAAAAGAACTATACATAATATCCCTTTTCCTATTTAATTACATATTATTTTTAAAACATGTATATACCTTCATATTTTTCAGGACATTTACTAATGTATTCAAATGAATCTACATATATATCTAAACAGAGATAGAGATTTGGAGGTAGATATGAATTTTAAATATAAATATATATAAATATTAGACTTTTCATAAAGTTTACAATTGCATTCAACTAAATCTATATCTACCTATGTATGTATATATATCTATATATTTAATATGAATATATACTTAATAGATAGAACTAGCTACATATGTGATAGCCATATTTTATTTTTGAAATTTACTTTTATGTGTGGCATGTCATAGTTCTCTTTCCATATAACTAGATATACAGCTACATTGTTTTATTTTTTTAGCATTTTGTATTCCAAATATGTACCCTCTTTGTTTGTTTATAGCCTATTATAAATATTCACTCTATTTTTTTTATTGGTCACTTTTGCAGAAAATGCTGCAGAAAACATTCTTGTAAATTTCACACTTCATCCTTAATAAAATTCATGGGTTACGCGAGGCTACAGCAATACATATCCTACCTTAAAATGTGTAAGTACAAAACTGAATATGCAACTGTCAAGCCTGAATATGAGCAATTCGTATTTTCCTCAATTGGGCTAAAATAGCTTTTCCAATTGGCTTATTTTAGTTTTTAGGGATACCTAATGTTTATTGCTTTTATTTATTCTCTCTTTGGGAAATTTCCTGTTCATATGACTTAATACATTTTTATTAGATTGCCTTTGTTTTAATTAACTTTAGGTCATTATATATTGTATTGCATTAAGTACTTCTCTACATGCATGCCAAATACATTCTGAATATTTGACTGTTTGTAATCTTTCCCTATTATGTAATATACTTAATTGTAAATGTATACTTAAATGTAAATATTTCCTATTTCATGTGAGTACATATATTAGGGACATATTACTACTTAATTTTCATTTAAGATTTCTAATATCTTATTACATCCTGAATTTATTTACATGTATGGTAAAAGGTGGGGAAGCTAAGGTTACTTTATGACTGTATGACTTTAAATTCTAAAATCTTTAAATTACACATCCACTGTAGATTATGGATTTTTATTAAGTCAAGTTTCACTGTATATAAAATATATTCACTGAAAAATTGGAAGGGGAATTCCCTGAGAGGTGTGCACAGTGCCATTTTAGAGTATTTTTGATTCTTGTGATTTTTAACACTGGTACATTTGTCTAAATATTTATCTTATGAAAACGTGTTACTGTGTAAGCTATGCCCTTAACATTTCAAATTCAGCATTTCACGATCAACCTATAAGAATGCAGCTACGGAATCTATAAACTGTATGATTTTCTAGACAATTCGACCTGAAACGCTTTGTTCTTAAAGCACTGGTTTGACAACAACAACAAAAAGTTATTTTACACTTACTTTATACTATGCCCCCAAATGGCAAGGGTATAGAAATCGATCGTGGGTAACAGAAACTTTTGGAAATTTTTACTTTTGACCCATCTTAGTAACCCAGAGTGAACACCGAGCGAATCCCTGGTCTCCTTATACCAGCCAAGTTCCCAAACCGAACACCCGCCGCCATCAGAGCGCCTAGCAACAGACCGGCGCTTTGGTCCGACCGGCCGGTTCACTCGCAGTGCGCTCTGGGAAGGTCACGTGCACATGCGCCGGGGATGGCGGCCGGGACGGGCTGACGCTTTGAGCGTTTGGACAGCGTTGGCGAGGCGGGATCAGGTGTAAGCTTTTGGCCCCTGCCGGCCGCCGTCTCTGGAGCCTCCGCTGTTTAGTCTTAAGGCGCGGGATAGGAATTACTCATCTGTAGTTTGCCCTGCCGGGAGAGAGATGGAAAGTAGCGCCCAGTTCTCCCTGCACTGATTCCTTGAGGGGATTTCAGCCCCCAAACTCGATTTTTTTTTTTTACGTCATATAAAGGAGTAGGCTTTTTCTGGAAAACATAAAAGTGTGTTTTTACTTTTCATAGATTTTGTACTTTATGTGAAAACTTATAAAGTTTATAGGATTGAATTTTAATGTATGTATTTTTTTCAATTTTACTTTAATTCCATTGGCCATATTTTTTCAAATGTTTAAATTTAGATGGATTTTTTTTTGTACTATGGGAAGTCAACATTAATTTTGATTTTAAATTTAAATACTGATTATTTTTGTATTTTCAGTCTTTTTGGCCTACTCCCAAATCTCCAGGGACAAAATCTCTTTCATAATTTTACACATTATCTTTAAAATCCTATGCCTGTTACCAGTACAATGTGTTACTTTCATTTAAAACTCTGTGATTTACTCCAATCTTTTAATTTTAATTTCATTTAAAACAACTTTAAGTTTATTAACTTTACATCAAAACTATTGGGCTTCATTTTTGAACCACTTTTATATGCAACTTCTCTCAGAATTGTGTTTCTGATTTACTCCCCCTCTCCTAGCACAGACTGTTGCAGAAATCTCGCTGGCATCTCACACAAAATAAGCAAGTCTAGGTCTATTTTTGTTTTTGTTTTGCCTTTGTGTTATAAATTATGTAGAATTTACCTCCTTCATCTTTTGTATGCTAAAATTATTATAGAAGGTCATAAATAAAGATAAGAGTGAAGCAGAAGCAGGGGAAAATCTCAACATAAAATTCCTGATTTGACATTTAGGAACGATTATTGACCCTCTTTCTACAGCATTAGGAGTTTTGTTTATAGAATATTCAGTACTATATGCCCATAATTATTTTGCTGTGTTAACTTTCTAAGTTTTGAAGAAAGGAGTTATTTTGTTGATAAAAAAAGTCTAATTATACCTAGAAAAAATTACTATAGTGGAAGACCATCATCTACTTTCTGTATCCTGCAATTGCAACCACCTTCAACATCTGTACTTTGATGTCTGCCTTTGTAGACTTATAGTTGTAAAATACATATGGTGTATTTCTGTTTATTTTACTATATGTAGTATATAGACTATATCATGATAATTATGTTAATTTATATAGATCTATCTTGTAGCATTGTCGTGCATTGTTATTAATGTAAATTTAATTGATTACATTATTACTCAGAAAAAATACATTGTATTATTATACCCTCTTCATAGGTGGGGAGAATAAAAATGGGTGCATATAAGATAACTATTGAAAGGTTACAGAAGCATTAAGAGATGTAGTCAGAACACTATTCCATTGGTTAGCTGTACTCCACCAACATTCTCTTCATCACTGTAGGTATAAGGATCCTTTCACTGTTCTTTTTTCCCACCGTCTTAACTATGGATATGTTAAATATTCAGAAATTACTGATATATCTCTAATGTTCATATGGTAATTTGTTATAAGTTTGTGCCAAATATGTTTACCAAATTATCTAATAGTCTATTATTTATATACACACACATACACATATATATACATCATCTTATTTACAAATTAAATTACATAATTCCATCATTTTAACTTAGCAGCTATTTAAATACTGTCTATTGCTTTTATACAAAGCTTTTATTTTCATTCCTTTGGTAAAGTTTGTTTGGAAATGACCTTGCTGGTGGACTCAACACAGGCAGGCAGTGATCCAGAAGTGTGAGCAGAGAGAAAGCAAAGGATAATCATTCTGTTTAAGGAGAACCATTCAGTTGAGACATTCTGGGGGACTTTGATGTGGGGTTTTGCATAAGTACTGCCCAGGTGTAGTGCAACCTGAAACCTGAAAGACCATGTTTTAAGAATTCTGGTATTAAAGAAAATTCCTAATTTAGTTTCTTAAAATGCAATGAGAATTTATTTTTATTGCATCAATATTCAAATCCTGCTATAGAAATTTAGACTGTTAAGTCCAGGAATGTCCTCAGATTTTTAATATTCCTATTATTTTCTTTAATACAATCCTTAATATATAGACCTTCAAAACCCTCTGATTCTGGAGGTTGAGCTGACAAATGAGATGGGAATTACCATTGCATGTCTCCACAGATGGCATTTATGTGGATCATTTGTCTAGCTGTGAAATATACGCTTGTTCAACTTACACACCTGCCAGTTGAGTTATGGGTTTAGCACAGGCTTAGCATTTTCTTATGGAGAGAATCACCTTTAATTTAATCAGAGCTGTAACAATTATTGGCTGTGGCGTGACATGATTCATGGAAACCACTATGAACAGTTTTTGATACATAGAATCTAATGATCATTAGCCATTATCTTAATAATTACTCACATGATTTTATACCTCTTAAAGATAAAAATACAAAACACATAAGCACTCAAAAACACTATTTTGTAGCTGCAATATTAAGACTAAGAGTACATTTCTTAAAGTCACACTTTAAGACAGGACTATTATATTAATCCAAACAATGTCTTATGGCCAAACTCATTTTTAAGCATTCAACAACAGTGATATCAGGATGCATTCGACAAATTCCTTCTATGCCTCCCTGTTCTTGGCTTCTTACTGCATCATCTCCCTTTGTGTGACCATGCATTTCTGGAGTACTACACTGAAGTATTACCTTGATCCCTAACTCTGGTCCTTTCCATGGGTGTACAATCACATTCCAGACTTGGGACTATTCTTAAATGTGTCCATAGATAAAGAGTGGAAGTTTACAAAATTAGTTAAATCTTACTATCATGTTCACTGGGATGCAAACATCTCAAGAGTAAAAGAGGAAGCCTCAGTTTTGCCAAAGATGCAAAATTTGGTATTAACAGCCATGTTGCCAACCGAGATCTTCAAGTGAGAAAACGTTATCCTGTTTAAATTATTTGTTTTGTGTCCTTGAGAGAATGTAAGTGCTAAGGAAGTTAGCAGACAAAAAACATGTAGGTTCTTGCTGAGAACCTAATTAGCATAATAGAATTTTAAGTTGTATTTTAGACATGACACACGTGAGATATCATGAAAACAAAGATGGCATGCCCTTTAGCCAGCCTCCAAAGAGAACATCTTATACAATTATAGTATAATTAACAAACTAAGAAATTGATATTGGTGCGATGCTATTAACTAAAAACACCTTCTTTAGCTTTCCCCAATTTTATATGCATTATTTATGTATAACATACATCTATTTTTGCATAGTATTAGCAATACCCTCCTCCAACCTTACTCCTGATCTCCATTGATTTGTTCCCCATGACTATAATTTATAATTTCAAGAATATTATATAAATTAAATCATATGGAAGGTAATCTTTGGAGATTTGCTTTTTTTCCCCCCACTCTGTCTGATGCTTTGAAATCCATCCAAATTGCTGCATGTATCAATAGTGTGCTTCTGCTAATTGCTGTAGAGTAGTATTTTGTTGTATGGATGCATCATTGTTTATTATTTTACCCATTGAAGAACATTTGGGTTATTTCCTGGTTTTAGCTATTGCAAGTAAAGTAATGTGAATGTTTGTGTATAAGTTTATTATGTCAACATATGTTCTCATTATCTATCTCTAGGGTAAATGTCCAAGTGTGCAATTGCTAGGTTATGTGGTAAATGTTTTTTTTAACTTTATAATAAACTGCCAAACTATTTTCCAGAATAACTGTGCCATTGTTTTTTCCCAACACCACTTGATATTTTCAATTTTTAAATTATTGTACTGATTTTAGTAGATATCATGGTGTCTCATGGTGGTTTTAATTTGAATTTCCCTAATAGCTAATGATATGCCCATCCATATATTATTTTTGGTAAAATGTCTACTCAAAACTTTCACATTTTTAAATAGATTATTTATTTTGTTACTGTTTGCCTTAGATATTTCCTTATATTTTATGGATATGAGTCCTTGTCAGGCATATGATTTTCAAATATTTCCATCCATTCTGCATCTTGACTTTTCAGTCTCTTAACATTATCTTTCACAGGACAATTTTTATTAAGTTTGAAGAAATCAATTTATTATTTTTTTGTCTTTCATGAATTATACTTTTGCTGTAATATCTAAGATCTCTTTTCCCAACCTTAGTCAACAGATTTTCTCCTACATCTTTTGTATAAAAGTTTTTTTTTCATTTTTTTGAACTGTAAAGATCAGATTTATTTGAAGTAAACAAAAAACCCACAACCCAAATGATGGGATTTTATATCTCAAGATATCTCCCAGATATTAAGTCTACAGATTACAAATCATTTTCATAGAAGATATTTTTGTACAAATTTTACGTGTATTCAGAAGCAGAACAAAAGTCAATCCCTGTTTCTGTTTTAATGGGGTAGGGTGAAGGTTGGGGATTGGAGCAGCAGCTTTCTTGGATACAAATATTCAGAAAGAGAGTAGACATGAAGAAGGCAAATCCTAGCTTTTTATTATCTACAACCAATGGTTTCTTAAAAAAAAAAAGAAAGAAAAAGAAAACTTTCAATGTTGGATATCTGTCTTTAAAAGCCCACATCCTAGCCAATTATGTAAAGTTAATTCACTTGGTGTACCTTTTGTCCACTTGGTAGATTAGTACTTATGCCCACTGCTGCAGAACACATAAACTCACAGCTTTGCGTGGCTAGACACAGTCTAACCTAGGACTGATAGGAAAAGGGCTTGCAAACAGGAGACCAAGGTATAATTTCTCTTCAGATACTAATATCACATTGCCCATGATGGGGAAGGAAACCATCTACTGAGCTGACCCCTACAAAGTTGCACATAGAAGCAGGCAAGTTTAGCTACCGTGTTGCAAAAGAAACCAGGATTTTGTTAAACAGTGCTCTCCATTACCATTTACTCTCTGGAGGGAATCTAAACAAACACACACACACACACACACACACACACACACACACACACACACACACAGAGCCACATTATGAATCCAAGCACTGGTATGGGATTTCAGGGGAGAGAATGAAACTTGGGGGTTGGGACAAAACCCAGTCACGGTTGTAAGAAAGGCTCCCAACTTAACTGTCCCTATATATCCACCTTTATTTACCACCCAAGACCATCAATTTTAGAGTATTCTGATCTGTAAAAAGGGTCAAAGCAGCAAGAGCAGGCATAGATGGAGGGAAGGAGGGTCAAAATACATCAAGGAACCAATTTGCTTGAGAAAAGCATTGATTCTTCCTTTCATGGCTCCCAGTGGCTGAAATATAAAATGCTCTAGATAATAGGTATGTGACTTAGAGACGGGTTTTGGGAAAGTAACAGTACCATTAACTTAAGAAAATGACAAGAACCTAAATTTTTAAAGCTTCAAGTTTTCAACAGAATGTGGATATATTTGAACTTTCAAAAAGGACAGTGTTTAAAAAGGGCAAACCAGGACATATAAAAGACTAGGAATTCCAAAGACCCCTAAGTGCTTTCTGCTCCAGGAAATAACCATTCATGTGTTTGAGTTCACACTATTTCCCTCTATAAATTGGTGCAAAATGATTCATCTCCTCCCAAAAGCTTCTTTTTAAACGATGATTTTCCCAGTTATTTTGGTCCCATGCAATCATATTCTTTAGTGGTCTATAACTCACTCCCAACTACACCCTGAGGGGTAAAAAATTAAGGAATTCCCCCTAGGCTGGCCCCAATAACTCAGAATTAAATAAGAGGAGGGGCTAGCAGCCTCCTGGAGACTAAAACAATTTGAGAGGCTAAATGTACCTTTCCGAGGATGGAAAATTTATTCAGATAATATTTGAGAATTCATGTATGCCACAATAGGATAAGAAGAATTAAAAGGTGGAAATTTCACACTCTTCCTAATACCTCCCCTACTGCCAAACCAGATTCCAGACATCCTATCACTGTCTTTACATTTCTGCTAAATGGAGTCCCCCAGGCACTAATCATACTGGCAAATTGTGTGATGTCAAAAAATGCACCACAGCGTGCACCATTAAAAAAGCTGCAGTCACACAATTCACTGTTGCAAGGACGTGGAAACAACCCAAGTTCCCGTCAATCCATGAGTGGATTATTAAAATTTGGTATATGTATACCATGGAATATTACTCAATTATAAGGAATGACAGTGACCTAGCACCTCTTATATTTTCCTGGATTGAGCTTGATCCCATTATCCGAAGTGAGGTGACACAAGATTGGAAGAATGGACTCCACGTGTACTTACCATCAAATTGGTACTGACTGATAAACGCTATGATGCTCAAATGGTGGTGGTGTTCTCCAAGGATTAGGAAGTTGGGGGGTAGACTTACAACTGAGGGATGTAGTGAGCATTGTGGAGGGAAGGGGCATACCTCTAACCCTTACTAGGGAGAGGCAAAGATATAAAATGTAGCCAAAATGTTTGTACTCTCATATTTTACTGAAATAATAATAATAATTAAAAACTGCAGTCTTTTTCTCTCTGGCTACATTGGTGATTCTCCAGTTACTTCAATACTTCAAAGACTGCAGCAGCATGTAAAAGAATTCATTTCATTTTTTTTTTTTTTAAGTTAAGAAAGTTTTCCAGGAGATGGTGAGTTTTAGTTTGTCTTGTCTGGATAGAGGTTTGATTTGCTCTTGAATGTTCCAGGGTGGAGAGAGACTTGGCAAAAGCACAGGATGTCGAGGTCTATTCAGTGTAATCTTCTCCCTTGTTTTCATCTTCACCATTGACACAGAGAGCAGCATACTTGCTTGCAGAACTGAACTTGAATGCTGAATTTTCTTTAGGTTTCTTTGGCTCAGGTGCAGATCTGGAGTTTGGATCCTTTTTGCCATCTTTCCTATTTGACTCCTTCCAGTGGTGTTTGTTGCCTCCATCTCCTGGACCACTGCTGGAGTTCCCAGTTTGGCCTTTTGGGACACTCATCCTGTCTACTTTATTTTCATCTTTCCCTCATGGTCCTTCTTCAGATGGCTGAGTTGGAGCTAGTTTCCACCTGCCATTTGTAGGGGATTGCTGCTCTGTGTCTGAGCTCTGAGATTGAGTAGGAAATTTAGAACTTCACTTCACCCAAGCATTCTCCTTCGGTGGAAGGGCTGGCATTACCTTTAGAGGCCAATCAGGTTTGGGAGGCTTAGAAGTTGGAGAGTGACAGTCTTACTCCATATTAAGTATTTCATTTTCTAGAGATTTCTCCACTCTCTCTCCTTCACACATTTCTGCCAGATGATTCTGTGATGATTCACTTCCTGTCCTCGACCCTTCTTGTTCCTGAGTTTGTTCACTACGCCAGCTTGGGTGTCTCTCCCGAGGCCATCGTTCTAGTTTTGGCTCATCCAACTGACATTGCAATTTGTCCTATTCCTTTTGTAGTCATTCTTCTACTTCTCTTTCTCTAGCTGTCATGTCAATAGGCTTTTCCTCTCCAAAGTTGGAAGCTGCTGGACTGGGCTGGAAAGTGCTAGCAGAGGGATCATCTTCCTTAGGAGTACTCTGAGGCTTTAGATTCAGTTTGAGTCTTTTGGGGGGGACCTCTATCACCACCCTACAATCATCCCAAGGGTAATCATCTCTGGAGCTCTGTGATCTGTCATCTCATCTGTCCTGTTGGTCTTCATAGTGGTCCTGCCTCCTCTGTAGTCATCATCTCTGCAGTACACACTACCAAATGCTCTTCTGCCATTGCCTATCCTGGAATCATAGCCTCTATAGTAGTCTTTGCTACCTTAGTCATCATAGCAATCCCATCCCCCATGTGAATCCATGTCCCAAGACCCATCACAATACCGATCTGAATCATAATGATCTCGATACTTGTCTCCAAAGCTATCATCATCTTTTCTAGGCGAGTAGTCATCAAAGGTGTCTGTGGCAGGACAGGCTCTCCAGTCTGTATCTGTTTTGTCAGACTCCCGGTTTCTATCCTGGCCGAAAGAACGATCATCCCTGTCTTTATCCTGAGCTTGATCAGCAATGTTCACTTGAATTCTCCTGTTACTTAGAGACTCTTCCTTTAGACTCAGGGCACTGAGCAGGGAATCCAGGTCCTCAAACTCAGCATAACCAAAACCTTTCAACCTCTCTGGATTGCTGGGTTCATGGGGTAATCACACTCCACTGGTATTTAATTCTCTAATGAATTCCTTAATTGATTCTTCTGTCACCTCATAGGGAAGGTTGCCTAGAAAAGCAGTGTAGGGTGGTGATTTGGGATATGGATGTGGTTGATATTGGGTTCCTGAGCAGCCTGTGGAGCAGTAGGAAGGATGGAATGGTCATAGGAGGTGCCCTATACACATGATCATCTTTACTGTGCCAAGTGGTTGAAACATCTCCTTCCAGGTCATCTGTTTCATCAGCCCAGCTGACTGGTTCGGGAACATAGGTGCTTTCTCCACCAGTACCCCCATCCTCAGCCAGAAAGTCTGTCAGGCAGATAGTCGTTCCCTTCCTATTTTTCTTTTTTGCTGAGGCCGCCATGTTGAGAGAGAGAAAGACAGAGAATGCAAAGGCTGTATAAAAGCTTTATAGTTTTACTTTTTGTAATTTAGGTAAATGGTCCATTTGAGTTTTTTATATTCAATGTGAAGTGTAATTTAAGGTTATTTTATATCTATGTGTGTTGGCTATACAACCAACATCATCAACTTAAAACTCATTTTTCCACCGAATGTCTTTTGTACCTTTGTCAAAAAGGTTTTGGCTATCGCTGCCTGGGGCTATTTCTACACTCCTCTGTTTCATTCATATGTTTCATTCTCCATCCTTCCAAAATATTGCAATGTCTAAATTACTGTAGCTATACACTAAGTCTTAATGTCAGGGTGATTGCTCCAACTTCATTGTTCTTTTTTAAAAAAAATAGCTATTTTAGTTCATTTGCCTTTCCATATAAAATTTAGAATGTTTGTTAATGTTTACAAAAAAAAAACTTTGTGAGATTTTGATATGAATTTATTTACATCTATGTATTATAATTGACATCTTTGCTATGCTGAGTCTTCCATGCTATGAATAAGTTACGTCTTTCCACCTATTTAGGTCTTTTTTTTCATTAATATTTTATAATTTACAACACAAACATTCTGCACATATTTAGTGAGATTTATACCTAAGTGTATTTTGGCAGTTGCTTTAGACGGTACAATGTTTTTGAGTTTCTAATTGTTTTTTTCACTACACATAACACACAAACACACACACACACACACATACATGCACACACTCTGTGTTAATTTTATACATATAACACATCTAAATTCAATTATTACTTATAGCAATTATTTGATAGATTTCTTGAGATTGCCTAAATAGAGAGAATGTCATCTGCAAAATACTTTTCTTTTTTTCCAGGTGAATCACTTTTTTTTTTCTTTTCTTTTGCCTGACTGTAATATTGCACTAGTTAGGGAATCTAGTACTATGTTGACGAAATAGTAAGAATAGACATCTTTGCTTTGTTCCAATCTTAGAGAAAAAGCATCAGTCTCTTACCATGAAGTATATTAGCTGTAGGCTTTTGGTACATGGTGTCTATCAGATTGAGGAATCACTGGATATTTGGACTATTCCTACTTTGCTTACAGATTTTATCCAGAATGAATGTCAGTAATTGTATGCCTTGAGTATTTCTAAATTTATTTAGACTTGTTTTTGTCCCAGGTTATAGTTCATCTTGGTAAATGTCCTGTATGGACTTAAGAGGAGAATGTATTCCTCTGCTGTTGGGTGGAGTATATAGGTCTATAAATTCCAATTAGATTAAGTTAGTTAATAGTGTTGTTAAAATATTCTGTATCCTTACTAATATTTTTTCTCTACTTGCTCTACTAAACATTGAGAGAGGGGTAGTGAAATTTCCAACTATAATTTCAAATATGTTCACTTCTCCTTGAAGTTCTATCAGTTTTCCCATAATTTTAAGATTTGTTGTTTGGTGGTAAAGTATGAGGATTGCTATGTCTTCTTGATAAATAGACATCACATTATTATGAAATAACCTTCCTTATCCTTAGTAAGATTTTTGGTATAAAATCTAGCTTTCAATAATACAGCCATTAAAACTTTCTTTTGATATTTATTATAATGGCATATATTTGTCTATACTCTTATCTTTACCCTATCTATTCCTCTATATTTAAAGTACATTTCCACAGGCAACATAGAGTTGTCTCTTGCTTTTATGTAAAATCTAACAATCTGTCTTTGAGTTTTTGCCTTTAAACTCTTTACATTTAAAATGATCATTTGATCCCTTTTTCTTCTTTATCTACCTTATTTTGGAATCATACGGTATGCTTAATTACTCAATTTTGTCTTGATTATATTAATATCTATAACTTTTATTTTTCTCATGGTTGATATAGAGTTTCGTATGCACATTTTTAACTTCTCAGTCTACCTTCAAGTGATAGTCTACCATTCATGTAATGTGTGGAACTTTTAAGATAGTGTAATTTCATATCTCCCTTTCTGACCCTTGTAAAATCTTCATATATTTTCCTTTTCATGTTCCTTTTACTGGTAACCGCATACTACATTATATTTATTTTTGTCTAAATAGTAAATTGTACACTAAAGATATTTGAACAATGAGAAAAATTTCTTATGTATGTGCTTATGTAGTTACAAATATCAGTGTTCTTCATTCCTTTGTGTAGACTCAAATTTCTGTCTGATATTGCTTTCCTTCTTCCTGCAAGGTAACATTCTTTTTAGTGAGATTCTACTAATGATAAATTATTTCTGCTTACATGTACATATGAAATAGTCTTTTTGTTTCCTTTGCTTTTAGAAAATATTTTTGATTTGTGTAGAATACTAGATTGATTTTACTTTCCTTTTCATTATTTTACCAATATGACTATGCTGTCAACTTTCTTGTGTTGTTTCCAGTGAGAAATCTGATGTCATCCTCATTTTTATTCCTCTGTTACAAATTTCTTCGTCTAGCTACTTTCTATATCACTGATTTGGAGCAACTTGATTATAATGTGTTTTTTAGTAGATATATTCCTGTTTGTTGTGCTTGCAATTTACTGAGTTTTTGAATCTGTGGGTTTACCTTTTTTTTTTTTTTTTTATCAAATTTGGACTCCAGTTACACATATATTCGGTGGCTTGAAACTGTCCCACAGTTCATTGAGAATTTTTCTACGTATTTTTTTATGTTTCTGTCTTTTATTTTGGATGGTTTCTATTACTATGTCCTCAAATTTATTAATCTTTTCTTCTCCAAAATAAAATCTGCAGTTAATCCCATTCACTGTGCATTTTAATTCTCACTCACATTGTAGTTTTCCTCCCTGGAAGTTTTATTTGGGTCTTTTTTGTATCTACCACATCTCTACTTAGCTTTTGAATGTATATAGTGTAGCAATAAAAACTGTTTCAATGTATGGGAAACTGTCGTAGTAACTGTTTTAATGTGGACTGTAACATCTTTGTCACCTCTGGGTCAATTTCAAATGACTAAATTATTTCCTCCTTATGGGTCTTATTTTTATGTTTCTTTGCATTCCTTGTATTTATTGGATGAAATATATTGTAAATTTTATCTTGATGGTTATTGTGCATTTTCGTACTCCAATAGATATACTTGAGGATTGTTTTGAGACATTACTTGGGAACAGTTTCATTATTTCAGATCTTGCCTCTTACATTAGTTGGACCCAAATAACTGTATTTAATGTAGGACCAATTTTTCTATCCTGTTGCTAAAAAATCATGTGTGCCTTATTTTCAATGCCCAGTGAATCTTGAAGTTCACCTGTCTGGCTGATGGGAAGATGCATTATTCCCAACTATGTGTGAATATGAAGTACCTCTAATCCAATCAGGTGTCTCTTTCCCCAGCCTCAGTAAGTTGTTTTTTTTAAAAGATCTGTTGATTTAATTCCATCAGAAATTAAAACCATAATTAAAAACCAAACAACAAAATATAACAAATAATTACTTTTTAAAATGTGACAAAGCATTAATATTCTAGTTATATTTGATAACAACCTGATGCACTGCTGTATCCTTTTCCAATCGCCAGAGTTATTTCTGTGACAAGTTCTTTTTTCTCTAGAACTATTTTATTATTTTTTTCAGGGAACAGAGCACCTTGTTGTTCCAAATTCCCAGCTCCATCATTTCAGCTGTCATGATTCACACTAGGCTAACAGCTATTGTGTAAAATTTGAAAAACACGAATACTAAAATTGGTGGCATAGTGTAACTAATAAGGATTTGTAAATATTTATCAAGGGAACAATACTAATAGAGTTGAATCCACAGAACAAGAATATTTCACTTGGTATAAGAGGACAAAACTAGCCAGAAAAAAAGAAGAGGTGCAGATGAAGTGATAGCAGCATGGTACATTTGAGGGTCTGTTAAATGGGTTGAGAATGGGGGAGCTGGAGAAGAGGCTGTAGGTAGTTGGAGCTCATATCCTGTCATGAAGACAGAAGGGGACAAAAGAGACATGCTCTCTTAATACCTCTTTGGTTTTAAAGACAGAGGTTATTGGGAAGTTGACAAGAATATAGGTGTTGAGTTGGAAATATTGATTATTTTTTAAGTGAAATTCAGTTTAAAGCAGAATCTTCTGTGCTCTTTGTTCACAGGGAACTCACAAGGGAACAACATAGACAACATTTTCACCTTCTCTGAGATTTCAGTCCAGTGGGGATTCAGAAACTGTCTGTACTGTAGGTGGGAGAGCTGCCCTTGGGAACTGAGAGGACCGGCATCAGATTTGGAATGGGATGGACAAGGAGGGCCTCTAAGAGGAGGAACAGTGAGTGAGGTGCAGTGAGTCCAGCAAACAGGGGAAGGAAAGAGGAAAGGAAAACTTGTGTCCAAGGCACAAGCCAGGGAATAAGAAGAGGTTAGTGGATTTCTAGGACTCTGGAACCAGTAATGTCTGAGTATAGTAGGAGCAGGGAAGGCAGACCATGTTGGGACTGGGCAGGTGAGAGAGAGCAGGTCAGGAAGTGAGCAGGGCTAGCTCACACAGGAATGCATGTGGTGTGGAGGGATTTGAATGCCTGGGTCTTGTTACTTCAAATAATAGTACCCCAGCCCAAAAGGTCTTCCTGTAGGAAGACAGTAGGAATGAGTGAGGATGGTCCCTGCCCTCTGGCGGGAGGGGTCGGGGTCTCAGCATTATCAGGTGGTGTTTGGTCTGGAGAGGAGTGAGGGTAGAGAGGGGCAGAGAGAACCTAGGATCCTGGGAGGGAGGCAGAGAGACTTAAATGCTGTTGCTCTCCTACATTACTCCATTGCTCAGCACCCCCACCCAACCCAGGGTGCAGATTCCTGTCTTCTCAGACATTTTGCAGGTATAAGTGGGATCCACAGATCTGAAATTCAGTGTGCCTGTTCTCCCTGCGCCACCTCGTGTCCACACATGGGAGTGGGCGAGCAGCCTAACAGGAAGCTCTGGATGAGGGGGTCCGCAGATGCGCAGTGAGACCTAACTGTAGCCCTAACCTGCACAGCAATGCAGGGAGGATTGTAGGAGGTGGGCAAGGTGGGGGTAGAGGCAGAGGCGCTGGGTGACACTAGGTGAATTTTCATGGGACGTTTCTTTGCAGACGTGCAGTTTCACACATCTGGGTGTGCATGCCCTCTTACATATTCTTTGATATTCTCATACAAACTTCATGATTTTTTTCCTGTGTCTCAGAACGTAATAAGTATTTTCGCTTCTATCACATATGCTCTTTTTCGTTATATATGCAGTGATAGTTGCTTACCTAAACTTCTTATTGGTGGACTATTTGTATTTAAAGTATTTTCCAACTGAGTAAACAAATGAAAGTATCTAATATGTCTTTGGTTGGTCATTTCTGCAGATTGCTATATTCGGTTTCAGGAGAGAGTCACATCTGCATGTCTTAAGCAAGGATTGTTTGGAATGTTGTGTTTTGCTTCTTAATTTTGGATATTTCTATGTTCTGGAAACAGTTATATCATCAATATTCATTTGAAAAAAATCTAGTTGGTTTATTTTTTACTTTGTTTTTACTCCTTTTACAATCTTATATCTTTTCTTCTGTTTACTTTGCATTTAATTTGCTCTTCTTTTCCAGTTTCCTAAGGTAGAGATTTAGACTATTGATTTTTCTCTTCTCAGATAAGTAAAGTATAGTTTGTTCCATCCTTTTGCTTTAATTTGTATGTCTTATATTGAAAGTTGTGTCTTCTAGACAACACATAAATGGGTCTTGTTTTTTGATCTACTCTGAATGTCTTTCTTTTATTTGCTGCATTTAGACTATTGACATTCACAGTGACTGTTGATATAATTGGATTAATATCCACTGTATTTGTTACTGTTTCCTATTTTCTATCCTTGTATTTTGCTCCTATTTTGTAGCCCACTCCTTTTCTGTCTTTTTTGAATTTAATTGAATAATTTATATAATTTCATCTCTCTCCTTTCTTAGCATATCTGTTATATATCCTTTATTTTAACCTTTTTTAGTAATTGCTCTTGAGAATAAAACTCTTTTCCTATTGTTACTGGATCTAACAAATAAAAGCTTGTTGAAAATAATAATAGAAAAATGTATTTGATTATGTATGTTTATATATGTATATGCTTAATATAAGTGACATGAATTAGTAATGATAAAAGGTATGAGCGGGGAATTAGAATTACTTTCTTGTTATAAGCTACTCACACTATTTGTGAAACAATGTAATGTTATTTGAAAGGGAGCTTGGATTACCTATACATGTAATATTGCAAACTATTGGGCAGGCTATTGGACCAAGGGCCTCAGTGGATTGCTGGCCAATGACCAGAGCTTGCAGTCAGATCCTTGCTATGCAGACTTCTCTCATTTGGCAGAATGATCCATCAATGCCATTAAGGGGGAAAATTGGCTAGTAAGACAGAAATCACAATCTTATGTAACTAATCACTCAAGTGGCATCCTATTGCCCTCTCAGTATTCTATTATTTACAAACAACTTATACACTGGAAGAGGATTAAAGTCAAGGTTGTATATGCCAAGAGGTAAGGATTACTGGGTGCCATCTTAGAGTCTACCTGCCATGACAGGTTTTCAATAAACTAAAACAGTCACTAGTTTTCACTTATTTTTTGTGACTTTGACATTTTGAAAAATACCATTCAGGCATTTTGTCAAATGCCCCCCACAAATTTGGATTTATCTGTTGGTTTCTCAAAATTTCTCTAAATTCTCAAAATAATTTAGATATTTTATCAAAGTTTAAGGACAAGAAAAACTGGAAAACAAATTGTTTAGAAATACAAACTTAGAAAAATATAAAGAAAATTAAGGGAATGACATATAAGGTACTCAGAATAATAGTTATCTCCTGTGGGTAAGAAACAGGATAAAATCGGAGATATGCAATCAGAGGGAACTAACAATATTGATAATGTCCTGTATGTAACTTGGCAGTGACTTTAAAAAAATGTGTTTACTTTAGTATAGTTTTAGTTTTACAGAACAGTTGTGAAGATGGTACAATTAATGTTTTTCACACACACCCGCACACAGTTTCTCTTATTATGGACCTCCTACATTATTGTGGAACACTTGCCACAATTAATTATACAATATTACCATTAACATTAACTAATATCCACACATTTACAGAACACCTCAGTTTTAACTTAATGTTTGTTCTCTGTTCTAGGACCACATTGAGGATGCCATGTCACATTTAGACACCTTAGATGCTTAGGCTGCTTTTATGCTATCCCGGTTTCTCCAACATTCCTCTTTTTTTTTTTTTTTTGATGACATTGACATCCCTCATTTGAATATCTCTGATGTTTTTCTCAGATTTACGCTGAATTTGTATGATTAGGGGAGGAAGATAACAGAGGAAAGGTTCCATCCTCATCATATCATATCGAGGGTAACATATTATTAACATGGCTTATCACTGTTGATGTTAATTTGATCACCTAGATGAAGTAGTTTTTACCAGATTTCTCCTTTGTAAAATTATTTCTTTTCACTTTTAATGTTCTTTTTTGAAAAGAAGTTATTATGCACAATGGTGCTTAAAAATTAGAGAGTTATGTGCTACCTTTTTATGTGCAGAGAATCTACAAACATTATTTAGAATCTCTCAGCATGAGCAATTTTTCTATTCTCCTAAATGTATTACATATTTATTCATTTATTTATTTATGTCAGTATGGAATCATGTATATTTATTTTATAATCTACTTATACTACTTCATTTATTTTGTTGCTCTAATTGTTTGAGTGGTGGCTGTTACAAGGTCTTTCAGTTGGCTTCTGTATCATTTTGAAATACCCACATCGTTATGATGTGGTTTTGCTTGGTTGGTTAGTCAGCTGGTTGTTTTATTGTTAGCATTTTCTTACTTTCAAGAAAGTTACTTACAAGTTACATCAGGCTAACTGTGTTGATTTCTTGAAAGCATGGGAGCAGTGTATTACTTACAGATCCAGAGAGAATAGGGCATCATCATTTCTTGCAGGGTCAACCTGGAGGAGAAGCAGTCCTGGTCTGTGGGCAGGGAGTAAGAAGGGGACAGGAAGTGACCTGTGGACCAGTGCATTTATTAGAATTGAAGACATTATTCCTACAGGCTTCCCTTAGAGAATTCTAATTAGTGGGTTTAGAGCACGCAGGTAGGAGATCTGTAGAGGCACACTGTGCCCGACAGGGGGTCACTGCAGCATATCTGCCTAGTCTATGCAGGATGTGGGGTCAGCGGAGTGAGACAAGTGTTGTACCTAGCTATCTCATAGGGGGTGGTCACCAGCATGTGGTTGTATAAGATACATATCTGGGTAGACCCCATTAAGGAAGTGGGAGAAAGTGAAAAACTGGAAACTATGTCATAGATGACTAAAGCCGGGTTCTGATATGAGCAAGTTAAACCTATATTCAAAGTGGATGCCTAGGCAATGTAAACTTATAAAATTTCATTGTAAGATTTAAAATAGGAATTAGTCTACTAATAACTCTTAAGTTTCTAATCCTTAGGTTGAAGATAAATGGAGTTGATCAACTTATATGAAACTATATTTAAGACAGTTTCCTCAATAGTAGATCAAAATACAGCAGATGAGCCCCCATGATTTCACAGTGAGGAATGGGCAGTCACAGAGAAAAAAATCTCATTCTGCATTGACGCTAGAGGGCACATTCAAATCTCTCAAATACAGAAGCACCTTAAAAACCATATTATGAAACTATCATTGCCAGAAGACAGTTATAATGTGTTGTTCTTGTGTTCAAGTGCTTATACGTGAACTTGGTCTAAAAGCCTTCCATTGAAACCTTCTGGTGATAGCATCAACATCAAAACTTGCAGAAGGGCTGCATGTAGATTGGAAAGATAATCTCACCAAGAGTAGAATAGAACCCTCACAACAAATACAGCATAATCAATACTTCTGATTATTGAAAATTATGATAACATGGGAAAAATAATAGAAAAGATGAGCCAAAAGTGATTCAGAAGATTGTGACTTTGAATGGGAGAAAATTTAAAAATACATTTGTGAATGTATTTTGCTTATAGTTTCCATTACATGTAATCACAGGATTGATATAAGACAAATGTCCACATTTATATAAGTTGAAAATAGTTTTTTCCAGTAATTATAATATAGAAATTCTAAGTGGTAAGAATTTTTTGTGGTGTAATTTGTAACTAGTTTTATTCTCTTATGTTGATGTATGAAGTAATGATTAATCTTACAATTGATGCAATTAATACATCTGCAATTATTTAGGCAAAGCTGTCCATTTTAGCAAATACTGACTTAATGGTTAGTATACACCTTCTATTAGTCCATAGGCTTTACATATTATTAGTTTATTCAATCCTGTCAACATCTTAAAAGCTAAGAACTATAACATCTGCCATGTTTCAGTTCTGAATCTAAGCTAAAGCCCCACAAACAAAGGAATTAAAGAACCTTGAGCTATACTCAGTCTATCTCCAGAGTCTTTGTTCACATTGACAATGTTAGAATACCTTTTTCTAATATGAAACATTTTTTAAGTCTAGTTTAAGAAACCTTAGCCTAAATCATGGTCATTTGGGATGTTATTTTCCTAAATTAGCTTCTAAATACTGTATTAAATTATGTGTATAATGTGAGCTCAAAGGTCAGAATGCATTTCCCCCTATGGATAGTCTACTTCATAGAATATTTATTGATAACTCTTCTTTTCCCCCATTTTCTTATCTTTATAAATTATTTGCATATATATGAATGTATGTGTTTCTGAGCTCTCATTTCTTTCTCCTCACAATTGGGTTATTTTTCTATCTCTTTGCAAATATCACACTGTCTTCTTATTATGAGAGTTCGTTTAACACAAGAATTTTACTTTAAGATCCCATTCGCTTAACTACTGTGCTGTTGTGTCATGAGAAGAATGAGAATTTGCATATCTTGCACCTACACCGATATTCCCAGCTGTACCTCAAATAAAGACAGTTTAGTATTTTACTACATTACTTTTGTTGCTTTTCTCTCTAACATCCTTATTCTTAGTAATCCTCCCACAACACTTCCCGCTTTATTTTCGTTTAGTACATTCTCACTGAATTTCATTCAACCTCCTCATTTTCTTTCCCTGTTTTGTGGAGCCTTGGAAACTTTCTACTCTGATAGCAACAGTCAGCAGGGCAGGAACTTGTACAGACATTTCTGGATGTGTCTCTTGGGAGCAGGGATGCCCCAGTGTTTGAGGCCCTCCACCTCCGGACCACGCCCATCAAGGGTGGGGCCAACTCCTGCAGCTGAGCTCAGAGCCTCTCTGTGCAGTCTGAATGGGCAAGGCCAGCTGCTGGCTGCCTTCTCTCTGGGGTCAGTTGGAAAATCTCTTCTTTTGTATAAATATCCACTTTGTTCGACAATCTTTCTGCTTGCTGACCAAAGACACTTAACTGCTCAGACCTTGCTTTGTAATATTTGTTTTTGCTTTTTGTTTTGGCATGCAAAATGTATTCAACACTTAAGTATAAATTTACCTTTGTGGATACACAGAAATATCATCTACAAACAATTTGTATTTTGCATTGTGTATTAATGCTTTTATGCCTATATTTAAAAATTCATTCATAATCATTTTTCAAAGAATCTTTTCAATTATTTTCATTGTTTCATGCACCACTGTTTCATTAATTGAATGGGAATACACTTTTGTTAGAAAAGTCAGATGGTATACAATCTCTATTAGTGTTCTCCAAAAACTTCCTCTGAAAGCACAGACCAGATACTTTCTTACTGTGCAAGTATGAACATCATCCCATTGTTTGGTTTATTTCTTCAGTAAAAACTATTGATATTGGCTGGAGTCCTTGATTTCTTGCACCTCATTTTTGTTAATGTCTACATGATAGTTACTGGAAAAGATGACTATATATATATATATATATATATATATATATATATATCTTACTTTTTGTTGAATATATATATTAGTTTTTATAAAATAAAAAATAAAATGTCACCTAGAAATGTCACCTACATATACATGGATCTCTAGGCAACAAACATTTCAGTAATATGGTATTTGTAGAAAGGGAATTATAATATTTTATATACTTTCTCCTATTAACTAGCATAATATTTCAAAATGCCTTCATGCTTGTTACCCTTATAGATTATCACTTTTGTTGACTTAGTTGATAATTTACCCACCTTTCTATCATTTAACTGATCTATTGATGTCTATTGTATTAGCCTGAAACTTATACACTCCTCTGAAACTGTTCGTATTTCATAGACAGTTGAGTGTCTCGGCTACTCAGACTGGGTTAAACATGGCTTCCCTTACCTGAAACTATCAAGAGACACAAAAGCAAAAAAAGGGCAGAAACAATTCAGAATTCCAACAAGCAGAATAGGATTCATTTATGGCCTACAATGTGATGTGCCCTAATGTCAGCATGGCTGTGTTGAGAGGACCACATTCTTTGCTAAGGATGCATTCCTACAGGGTGGATCTCTGAGACTCAGTAGCATATGTCTGCTATACAAGTAAGGAAATCCTCTATCTAGTGTACTTAAAATCATTCTAAGTGGTTTGGAGTTATATGTTCAAAATTTAATAAATGTTAGCAACAAACAGCAAGAACATTGATACTTTATGATTACTTTCAGACTAAGTTAATAGACTGGTATTTGTTTTGCCAACTAATACTGCATGCAGAGGCTCTGGGTTTCAATATTGTATACAGAGAATTTCAAAGCCAGATCTTGGTAAAATATTTTTGCTCTATTATTGAATTGGAACCTGGTACTTACCTTACTATAACTTCATATAAAGAGAATCCTTATACTCCATGCCAGCTACATAAACTGTAGCATTTATATAGTGAAAGTAAGAGGCAAGATGATTTCTGAGTTTAAATGAAACTGGGCTGGGTGCAGCAGCTCATGCCTGTAATACTAGCGCTTTGGGAGGCCAAGACATGAGGCCAGGAGTCCCAGACCAGCATGAAAAGAGTGAGATCCCTGTCTCTACAAAATGATAAAAAAATAATAAAAAATTTAACCAGGCATAGCTGCTCATGTCTGTAGTTCCAGCTACTTGGGAGGCTGAGGCATGAGATCATTTGAGCCCAAGAGTTTGAGGTTGCAGTGAGCTATGATGATGCTAGTGCCCAGAGTGAGACTCTATATCAATAATAATAATAATAATAATATAAAGAAAGAAACCTGGAGGTTTTCTGGGGAAATAAATAGAGGAGATGAGCCTTACTGGTTAATACTTCTCTTGATGATAATTGCTTTCTGTCCTTATAAATAGAAAGCTCTATTTAAATTCATTAATAATGTAATTTTATCAGCTACTCATAACAAAAATCACAAGAAATGGCAATTGGGGTCCATATCGGTGGTTCAATCTACTTATACACATCATTTTCTGTATCTCTAATTGTTCGTCCTTTATCCTTGGGTTTCTCATGCCTGAGGTAGCCATGGTATGAATAGGACTGATTTTTTATGAGTTAGGAATAAGATAAAAATGTTGGGGGGCCCAGTTTATTATTCAAATGGTTTATCTTTGTGTCTTTTCTTTTTTTTTTTTAACTGTTTCTATAATTCCCTAATCTGTGTCTCAGTAAAGTAATCATGTCAAATAGCAAACCTGTATCATGAGAGCTGGCATGATTGTTGTCAGTTGATACAGGACATGGAGAATAGCTTGAAGAAACTGTACAGTGTTATTCTGGGCTCAGTTCTATCTTCTCAACTCGGGAAGTTTTCCAAGATTCTTGCGCACTATAGCCAGGAATTATTCTTAAAACATGAAACTAGGGTAATAGTAGGGCTTACATAATAGTTTTACATCTCTTAGTTATCAATGTCTTTCCTTGATAATGTATAGTATCTTGTACACACTTGTTTAATACAATCATTTTTTTGTTTTTATATGTAGTAAGCCATATGCAATCCCTATTATTTTTTTTGCAGCATCTTCATTCATTCCATCTAGAATTACTCATAAATACTTACTGCTGATTGTATATTTCTAGTTGGAAATATTAAGGTGAATAAGAAACAATGTGAAAAACTCACATGGAAAGATCAACAAGTGAACTGGAATTTATAACAGTAAAGGAAAGATAAGAATTGATCAATGCATAATGTGTTTAGGAGTCTTTATGAGCAGCATCCACTGCATGTCAATAAATCAAAGGTTTAAGATGGACCTAAAAGAAGGGATTAATTTTCTGTGTAACTAATGTATAGATGATAGCCTTATTTTGTACTTTTTGGAAAAAGCCCTTCTAGAGTTATAAAGGCATATGTTTTATTCACATAAAATGAAAGCAATATTGAAATTAATTTATAAATGTAGTCACAAATATTTTGATATTCTGATTGTTCTGAATTAGATTTTAATTCAGAGTCATGAATATCTTCACACATCACCCACTGAGGCATGAGGGCTGATGGCAATGAGACATTTCTTAATAAGAGAGGCTGCACCAGTGTCTGTGTTATTTCCACCTTTCCTGTAGACATGCATTCTGCAGGTTTTGATTCAGGTGATCTTACCAGAAAATGACAGCAGAATATTTCAGGAAAAGCTCGTTCACATGCAGAATATGAAAATCATGCCCTGGCTTCCACCATACAAATAACAATTGTGATCAAATTTGAAAACCACAAATACTAAAATTTATAAAATAGGGTAAATAATAAAAGTTTGGAAATATTTATCTAGGGAACCATATTAATACAGCTGAATCTAGAGAATCAGATTTTCCTTGGTCTAGGAGGGCAGCACTGTGAGGAAAGACAGAAGAGGTGGGGATGAAGCTGAAGCAGCATGGTCCACTAGAGAATTTGTCCAGTGGGTTGAGAATTGGGGGAGGGGAGCTGGTGCAGAGGCTGAGGGGAGTCAGGGCTCATAGTCTGTCCTGAGGATAGAAATGTCAAACATTCATGACAATCTTTAAGTTCAAGTCCTCTTTGCATTGAAAAAGAATTGGAGTTTATTGATAAATAAGCAAGAATATAGGTGAAAAGTTTGAGAGATTCACTAATTAGCGAAATTCAACATAACAGAGAATCTTTGTTGCTCTTTGTCCACTGCATGTGTGGGGCTCAAAGGGAAACAATGTGGACAAACTTTTCATATTCTCTGATATTTCAGTTCCATGGTGACTCAAAAAAATTTAGAAGACTAAACTGTAAGTGAAAGAGCTTCCCTTGGAAACTCAGAGGTCAGACATCAGATCTAAGTGGGTTGGACAAGGATGGCCTCTAGAAAGAGGAACAATGAGCAGATTCTGCATAGTGAGGAGCAGGGAGTCAGACAAACAGGTGAGGGAAAGGAGAAGAAGAAAAAAAATTGTGTCCATGGCACAGGCCAGAGCATGAGAAGAGGGCAGTGGATTGGAAGGACCACTGGGATCAGTAATGTGTGAGGATGGCAGGAGCAGGAAGGGCAGACCATGGTGGAATTGGGCAAGTGAGAGAGGGCAGGGCAGGAAGGGAACAGGGACAGCTAACAGAAAAATGGATTGTGTAGAGGGATTTTGAGTACTTGAGCCTTGTTCCTTTTAATGATTTCCCAGCCCATGAGGTCTGCTTGTCAGGAAGACAGAATCAGAGAAGATGGTCCCTTCCCATGGGGGAGGTCCCTGGGCATTACCAGGTGGGGCTGTGTTTCAGGAAAAGCTAGAGCACAGAGGGGCAGAGAAGGCCCCCAAACCAGTGGACAGGTAGATTCAGGGACTTGGATGCTCCTATTAGCCTCCCTTTCTCCACCGCTGAGAACCCCAAACACCACCCCGAGTGCAGGTTTCTGTATCTTCAGTCATTTTGCAGGTGACTGCAGAGGTGAAATGCACGAATCAGAACATTCAGACCAGCCAGCTCAGAACGCCACCTGGCGTCCACTGGCTGAGAATTGCCTAACAGGAAGTGAGGATGCCAGGGGTCCGCAGCTGCGCAGAGAACCGACCTGTAGCTGGCTGGTGGCTCAGGTGAGGCGCGGTGGGCTGAGGGCGGTGGGCTGTGGGCTGTGGGCGATGGGTAGTGGGGAATGTCTTCACAGAAGGTTTCTTTGCAAACATACACATGCTCATCCATTTATGTGCGCATATCCTCTTAATTATCCTTTGATTTTTTTTCATTCTTACCTCTTGATTGTCTCGTGTGCCTGTGAGCATAGCAGACGTTTGGGCTTTGTCCTTCTATTACATATCCCCTTTTGCATTATGTGTGTAACGATATTTTCTTACCTATGTTTCTTACTGGTAGATTATTTATATTTAAAATATTTTCCAGTTTAGCAAATAAATGAAATTACCCTGCCTTAGTATGCCTTTGTTTTTTTCATTTTTGAAGATTAGCATCTATTTAAGGGAGCGAGTCCCCTCTGCATGCCCTTAAACAAAGGCACGTTTGAGGTGTTGTGTGGTCCTTGTTAATCTTCTGTGTTCCGGAAACTATTAAATATCAACATTAATTTGAAAAATGCTATTGTTTTATCTTCTATTTTGCTTTTACTCTTTTTACCATATTTTTTTTTCATCTGCTCAATTGTGATTTCCTCCTCCTTTAAATGTCCTGCAGTTGACACTTTGATTCATTTTTATTTTAGATGTTTCTTCTTTCCTAACAGATGCATCAGTGCCTGAAATTCCCTTTAATCTCTGCTTTCGTCCCATTTCACATTTTCTGGTGAGATGCATTTTTATTTGGTTCAAAATATTTGTTAATATTTCTTAATATTTTTAACCTATGGGTTATTTTAAGTGCATTTAATCACCAAGTAATTTGTGATTTTCAGTTACCATTCTGATTTTGATTTCTAGTTTAATACCATTATGGTTGGAGAGCGGGTATTGTAAATATCTATTATTTTACATTTGTTTGGTTGGATTTTATGGCCAAAAATATGGACTGTTGTGGTGAATGGTTGATGTGGCCTTATGAAGAATGTGTTTTCTGTAATTTTGGGGTGAAATTGTCAATAGATATTAATTATATACAGTTGATTGATAGTGCTGTTAACCATATATGTAAGGGTTAATTCCAGGGCACTCAATTCCATTCCATTAATCTGTATGTCTATCTTTATGCTAACCAATGCCACACTGTCTTGATTACTATCACTTTGTAATAACTTTAGAAATCAGGAAGCATAAATTAAGTACTCCTACTTTTTCTTTTTCTAGATTGTTTTGGCTATTTTGAATCTCTTGCATTTCCACATAAATTTTGGAATCAGGACAGGTGCAGTAGCTCATGCCTATAATCCCAGCACTTTGGGAGGCCGTGGAGGGAGTATCATTTGAGGTGAGGAGTTTGAGAGTAGACTGGGCAACATGGCAAGAACCTGTCTCAACAATTTTTTTAAAAAAACAAACACTAGTGGGCGTAGTGGTACGTGCCTATAGTACCAGATACTCTGGAGGCTGAGGCAGGAACATTGCTTGAACCCAGGAGTTTGAGGCTGTAGTGAGCTATGATTGCACCAGTGCATTCTAGCCTGGGTGGCAGAGTGAGGCCCTGTCTCAAAAATAAATAAATAAACAAATAAATAAAAAATAAAAAGGAAAAAGAAAAGAATCAGCTTATAAATTATTGCAAAAAATAAAGCAGCTTGTATTTTGATGATTTTTTTAAACAGGTAAATTACATTGAACTTACGGATTCATTTTAAAAGTATTATAATCTTAGCAATATTGAGCCTTCTGATCAGTGAAGATGAGATTTCCCCCATTTATCTAGGACTTTAAATCTTAAATACACTTTATAGTTTACAGTGTACATATTTTACATGTATCTTATTAAATTTATTTTTCCTTTTTGATGGTGGATTAAATGTAATTATCTTATTTTCATTTGTAGAGTGCTACTTGCTAGTGTATAGAAATGCTATTGATTTTTGTATACTGCAATCTTGCTTAACCTGTTTTTTATGAATTGTATATTAGTGAATATCCTAGCATTTTCTGTATAACAAGATTGTGTATTTGTGGGTAGGAATAGTTTGACTCCTTCCTTTTCAATCTCGTGGTTTTACATTGATTACTCTGTCCTAATTTCCCTGGCTACAACCTCTAGTTTTATGGTGAATAGAAGTGGATAGTGTGCAGTCTTGTTTCTAATCCTGGGTAAAGAACTGAGCCTTTTAGGATGATATGTTATGTGAGATTTTTATGGCAAGAATAATACATCTGCTTTTATATTGGTCGATCATAAAGTGATTTGTATGATAACCATTCATGTGATTAGAAGGACTAATGGGAAGAAAAATATAGACATACTATTGTTATGGATTGAATAATTAGATTTGGAATGCTGCATACAGGGAGCATTGCTCATATTTCTAAGATTAGAGCATAAATTCTCAATGTATAGCTTTTTTCTAAATCTTTAGAGAGTTACGACTCCCATGCAAACAATCAATAAACTATGCCATTTTTATCTTCCTTCTCAATGGAATATTGAAGATTTTTTATAAAATCACCTCTCTATATTTGTTGTATTTTTATTTATAGTTTGGTCTTAAGATATCTCTCTGGAGAGAGGCTACAAACTCTAGCCCTGCTCTGGTGGAGCTCCAGGGGAGGTAGTCATAGTGTTTTCAATCAAAGGATACTTCTTTATCCTGGTGTGTGACCTAATGCCAAGTGTCTGACCTGTGACTAGTCATTCCTTCACAAGAAAACAGTGTTTATAGATCAGACAAGATATCCTTGTGACTCTTTTCTGACCTCTGTCCAGTTTGTCTTTTTTCTACCATGATAGCCACTGTCTAGGGGAGGCCTGAGAGGAAAGAAGTTTGCTCTGAGGTGATGATCAATGGGACATATAGAAGGCAACTTGACAAAACATATAAAATAACAGAAATGGCATGTTACTTACAGATCCCAGAGAGAAGAGACCGGCATGCCTCTGAGGGCAGATAGGAAGGAGTGAAATGTCCTAGACACACGCCCACAACCAGCAGGTGAGGGGAAAACAAAAAAAGAGGGAGGAACCTGTGGCCCAAAGTCTTTATTGAGGTCTGGAGTATTACCAGGTAGGTTTCTCATGGGTATAACT
Source organism: Microcebus murinus (assembly GCF_040939455.1). Classification (NCBI taxonomy): domain Eukaryota; kingdom Metazoa; phylum Chordata; class Mammalia; order Primates; family Cheirogaleidae; genus Microcebus; species Microcebus murinus. The sequence goes on from NC_134110.1 coordinate 20,370,171, forward strand.
GGTCAGTTTTGAGCAAGCAACTATGAGTTCCACAGAGTCATGCTGTGAGTGAGAGGTGGTCACTGTGGTATATCTGCACAGTACACATGGGGAGTGGGATTTGTGGATGGAGCCAAGGTTTTGTCTAGCTGTCCCATAGGAAAATATGTGCTGAGGCAATATACAATCATAAAGATTCAATACCACATATAAACTAGGAATTCCCATAGTCCCCTAATAGCTCTAGTGTCTCTACTGGCCAGGTGGAAGTTAAGTGGAGTTGAACAACTTATATGAAATTATACTTCAGCATGTTTCCTCCAAAACAGTCTGGAATAGAGTAGATGAACCACCGTTATTTTACACTGCAATATATACAGTCAGAGGAAGAAAAATAGTGTATTTCACTAATGCTAGAGTGCATATTTTTACATCTTTCAAATAGCGATGCATCTTAGAAATGATACTGTAAAGTCACCATCAGCCGTGAGGCAGTCATTATGTGTTTGTCCTCATGTATGTATGAATAAACTTGATATAAAACCTGTGTTCCACATTTTGGATGTTATCAGCATCAAAACTTGCAGAGGGCTATCAATATTTTTGGAAAGATAATCTCAAAGATTATGAAATTTCACAATTCTGTAATTGTATATTGCCTTAGCAACCATTTTGAATATAGGTTTAACTTGCTTGTAACAGAAGCAAGGTTTAGTTGACTTTGACAGTTTCCAGTTCTCTGCCTCTTCCCAGTTCTTTAATGTGGTCAATCCAGATATGAGCTTTGTGCAACCTTCCTATGAGATAGCTGGACACCAACTGCCTGACTCCATCCACTAATACCCACTCTGATTTCTTGTGAGGAATCTAACAAGAAACGCAGCATTGCCAAGGCTTTTGATGATGATGAGGAGGAGGAAGGTGTGGACAAGATGAATTGAAAAGTGATTCAGAAGTTTGATCTGAATAAGAGAAATTTACAAATACCTTTGTTAATATATTTTACTTATTTTTTCCATCTCAGGTAATCATAGAAGTGATATGAAACAAATATCCACATATATGCTAGTTGAAAATGGTGCTTTTTCCCAATAATTTATAATCTAAAAATTCTGAGTAATAAGAATTATTTGCGTCACAGTTTGTCAGTAGTTTTATTCTTTCATTGTGACATATAAAATAATGATGAATTTTACAATTGATGCATATGATGCATAATGCAAATTTTTAGAAAAAGTTTTCAGTGTTAACAAATACTCATGTAGTGGTTAGTATAGATCTCATATTATTCCACAGATTTATATGTTATTAGTTCTTTCAATCCTAACAACATCTCCATAGGGCGGCACTATTTTGAATCTCAGCTAAAGCCCTACAAGGAAGGAATAGAAGAATCTTGAGTTTGACTCAGTCTTTGCTCACAACAACTGTTATTATAGAATATGTTTTTCTTGTATAGTAAATGTAAGAAAAGGTTTATATTTTAGGAATTCTTTCCATTCACCTCAGTAATGAAGTTATTTTTTTCTAAATTAAATTATAAATGATATATGAAATTGCTTTTATATTTAGGTCTGAGATCCACTTAGAATGGATAATGTATGTAATGGGAAGGTAACAGTAGGTTGTATTTTTAATGATGCATATTGATATTCCTAAAACATTTATTGAAAGTTTATTTTCCCATCTTATGTATTATTTGCTTAAATATTAATGTCTTTTTTAGTTCTGTTTTTTCTATTGTTCTTCTCCATTTGCAAATACCACACTTTCTGAGTTATTAAGATACTTCATTTCACACACAAATTTTCCTGCAATTCCCTTTCTTTTAGCCACTGTGCTATTCTATAGTGAAGTAAAAGAAGAGTAAAAAACTGCATGCCTTGTACCGACACCAATATCCACCTGTACCTCGAGTAAACAGAAAGGTTTAGAACGTTGGAACATTGCTGTTGTCATTTATGTGTCTAACCTCCTTGTGAATCTTAGGCAATACCTGGACATACCCCCACTTTATGTTTTTATCTTTCTCAGTGAATTATATTTGCTAGCGTGCATCCTCATTTTCTTTCCTTGTTTTCTGGAGAATGAGAGAGTTTTTCCCTCCATCAGCAACAGTGGTGGTGGTAGGAACCTGTACAGAGAACACTGACTCCCTGAGTGCCTCCTGCACAAGCAAAGGCAGCCCAATGACTGTGGTCTTCCTCTTCCAGACCACGCCCCCCAATGCCTGTGCGCAGCTGGTACAGCTGAGCTCAGAGCTCCCTTCGGGGTTTTCAGGGTCTGCAAGGGCAAGACAGATAGTCCCTCCCTTCCCTCTGGAGTTGGGAAAGTGCTGAGGAAAGCACTTTTTTTTTTTTCCAGATAAAGAATGAATTTCTTCAACAGTGTTTCTGCTTGCTGATCAACAACATGTTACTGCTTTGGGCCTTGCTGGGTAATATGTGTTCTCCTTTCCTTTCCCCTTTTCCCCTTTCCCCTTTTCCCCTGTCCCCTTTCCCCTTTCTCCTTTCTCCTTTCCCCTTTCCCCTGTCCCCTTTCCCCTTTCCCCTTTCCTTTCCTTTTCTTTTTTTTTTGCTATTTGTTTTTTGAATGTGAATATTTTTAATACTTTTGTATACATTTTCATGTTATTTGTTACATAAACATTGTCTATAAGAAAATTTATATTTTGCTTTATGTATTAAGACCTTTCATGCTTGTGTTTAAATATGAATTCATTCGTTCATTATCAGTTTTAAAAGAATGTTTTCAACTATTTTTGTCTTTTCATGCCATCACTTTTTAGTAAATTTAAAGGTAATGTCACTTTTATTAGGAAAGAACACACATATGTTACACATTCTATGTTTGAATCTTTTCCAGAAATGTTGTCTACAATACCTCTGGTTGAAAGGGTAAGTGACAAAGACTACTGAGAGTCACAGGCACAGTCTGCTCAGAGTCCCATACTTAAGTGGATCTGTGAAAGTTTTCATTGTATGCCTTAGTTTGTTCTAATTGTCTAATGTTCACAAAGGCATTAATTTGTCTAAATGGAACTCTGATACCACCTTTCTGAATGCACAGACCTGCAACATTGTTATTGTGGAAGAATGAATTTCATCAAATTGTCTGATTTTCTCTTTTCTCAAAAAATATAAGCATTAGCTAAAGTCCTTGACTTCTTTCACCTCATTTTTGTAGATATCTGCATTATATTTTCTTCTATAGATGGCCCATAATATAGGTATACGTTCTTTTCTTACTCTTTAATGTGTAAATATTAAAATTGTTTTCAGTTTTTAGTAAAATAAATGCCACTCAGAAAATATATAAATACACCTCCAGGCAGCCCACATTTTCATTTCATGGTCTTGTAGAAAGAAATTTACAGTAGTTAATATTTATTTTCTCTTATCACCTAGCACAATATTTCCAAATGGTTTTCATGCCTGTTACTTTTTAATATTGCCATTTTTATTGGCTTAGTCTATAAGTTACCCACATTTCTATTATTTATATGATCTATTTATGTTCATTATTTTGTCTGAATCTTTCACTCTCCTATGATCTAGTTCGCATGTGAAGAGAAAGCTGAGTCTCCTAGATAGTAAAGAAGAGGTTACTCAACCTGGAACTACGAAGAGACACAGAAGCAAAAGAGAACAGAAAGAATTCAGCACTCCAATAAGCAGAGTGGGTAGCATTTAGTGCCTGCAATGTGCAGGGTACTTATGCCAGTGAGATTGCTTCGAGGGGACCACATTGTAAGTAAGCATATCCTATAGGATGCATCTTTTAGACTCAATGGCAAATGTCTGCTGAACAAGTAATGAAATCTTTAGTCTAATGATCTAAACCAGAGGTGGGGAACTTTTTCATGTTGGAAGGCCACATTAATTTATCTGTAAGCCAAATAAAGCTGCATTCAAGAAACTTCAATTAGGTAGACTTAAAAATGTACACTGGTTTATAAAAATCTACTGTATCTTATCAATTTGAAAAAATGGATACTATTTGTTAATTTTAAAGTTAACTAACCTTTTAATTACTTTGTCCTGTCTGCTTTTTGTTGGAAAGCATTTGAATATTTGGTTGCAGCATGAAGGTCCATAGTTTCAGTTGATCCTCTAGGTGGGTATCAGCCAGTAGTGACCTTAAAAGTGTCTTGATTTGGGTTTGGTAGGAGTATATAGATCTGCAGCAATAAGTGGGTGAACAGCAAGAAAGGACTTTTTGGGCATGTTGCTAAAGGTGGGAATATTGTCCATTTTTCCATATTTCAATTGAATCTTTCTTAGCATCAAACAATAACTTCAAAATATCATCTAGTAAGGGCTCAATCAATTCCATCTATAGTACTTTAGGTGCCTTGGTGATATCAACTAGGTGAGGCTGAAATGCTAATTTGTTTTTGTTTTTTTTCTTACTCGGCCTCTCAATTATTATTATTATTTTTTTTTATTTCGGCATATTATGGGGGTACAGATTTTAAGGTTTCAATAAATGCCTATTTCCTCCCCTCCCCCCACAAGTCTGAGTCTCCATCATGACCATCCCCAGATGGTGCACATCTCACTCATTATGTATGTATATACCCGCCCCCCTCCCCCCTCCCACCTGCCCAATACCCTATTACTGTAGTACCTATGTGTCCACTTAGGTGCTACTCAGTTAATACCAGTTTGCTGGAGAATATATCTGGTGCTTGTTTTTCCATTCTTGGGATATTTCACTTAGTAGTATGGGTTCAAGCTCTAACCAGGAAAATATAAGATATGCTATATCACCATTGTTTCTTAGAGCTGAATAGTACTCCATGGTATACATATACCACATTTTATTAATCCATTCTTGGATTCATGGGTACTTGGGCTGTTTCCACAGCCTTGCAATTATGAACTGTGCTGCTATAAACATTCGAGTGCAGGTGTCTTTTTTGTAGAGTGTCATTGGATCATTTGGGTAGATGCCCAGCAATGGGATTGCTGGATCAAATGGTAGATTCACTTGTATCGCTTTAAGGTATCTCCATATTGCTTTCCACAGAGGTTGAACTAGTTTGCAGTCCCACCAGCAGTGTAGGAGTGTTCCTCTCTCTCCGCAACCACGCCAGAATTTATTGTTTGGAGATTTTTTGATAAAGGCCATTCTCACTGGGGTTAAGTGATATCTCATTGTGGTTTTGATTTGCATTTCCCTGATGATTAGAGATGTTGAGCATTTTTTCATATGTTTGTTGGCCATTCTTCTGTCTTCTTTAGAAAAATTTCTGTTCAAGTTCTTTGCCCACTTTTTAATGGGGTTATTTGATTTCTTCCTCCTAATTTTCGTGAGTTCTAAGTATACTCTAGTTATCAGTCCCTTATCGGATGCGTAGGATGCAAAAATTTTCTCCCATTCTGTAGGTTGTCTGTTTACTTTCATGACTGTTTCTTTGGCTGTGCAGAAGCTTTGTAGCTTGGTCATGTCCCATTTATTTATTTTTGTTGCTGCTGTGACTGCCTTTGGGGACTTCTTCATAAACTCTTTGCCCAGGACAGTGTCTAGGAGAGTGTTTCCAACTTTTTCGTCTAGAGTTATAATGGATTCATACCTTAGGTTTAAGTCTGTTATCTAGCGTGAGTTGGTTTTTGTGAGAGGTGAAAGGTGTGGGTCCTGTTTTAGCCTTCTACAGGTGGCTATCCAGTTTTCCCAGCACCATTTATTGAAGAGGGATTCTTTTCCCCAGCGTATGTTTTTGTCTGCTTTGTCAAAGATTGGATGGCTATATGAGGATGGTTTTATATCAGGATTCTCACATCTGTTCCACTGGTCAATATTCCTGTTTTTGTGCCAATACCATATTATTTTAATTACTACAGCTTTGTAGTATAGTTTGATATCTGGCATATTAATGCCTCCCATTTTGTTTTTGTTGCCTAGAATTGCTCTTGATATTCGGGGTCTTCTTTGCTTCCATACGAAGCGTAAAATTATTTTTTCTATATCTGTGAAGAATGCTGTTGGGATTTTAATAGGTATTGCATTGAATCTGTAGATCAGTTTGGGTAGTATAGACATTTTGATGACATTGAGTCTGCCGATCCACGAGCATGGTATGGATTTCCATCTGTTTACTTCCTCTGCAATTTCTTTCCTCAGTGTTTCATAGATCTCCCTGTAGAGGTCTTTTACGTCCTTGGTTAAGTATATTCCTTGGTACTTTAATTTCTTTGTTGCTATTGTGAAGGGAATTGAGTCTTTGATTTTGTTCTCAATTAGATTGTTGTTGGCGTATATGAATGCCTCTGATTTCTGTGTATTGATTTTGTATCCTGAGACTTTACTAAATTCATTGATCAGTTCCAGGAGTTTCTTGGTTGAATCCTTGGGGTTTTCTAGATACAATATCATATCATCAGCAAACAGTGAAAGTTTGATCTCTTCTGCCCCTATTTGGATACCTTTGATTCCATTTTCCTGTCTGATTGCTGTAGCCAAGACTTCCAGCACTATGTTGAACAGAAGTGGAGATAGTGGGCAGCCTTGTCTGGTTCCAGTTCTAAGTGGGAATGATTTCAATTTTTCGCCATTCAGTATGATGTTGGCTATGGGTCTGTCATATATGGCTTGTATCATTTTTAGGTATGTCCCTTCTATGCCTATTTTCTTAAGTGTTCGTATCATGAAAGGGTGTTGAATTTTGTCAAAAGCTTTTTCTGCATCTATTGAAAGAATCATGTGGTCTTTGTTTTTGCTTCTGTTTATGTGGTGAATTGCATTTATAGATTTACATATGTTGAACCATCCCTGCATCCCTGGGATGAAGCCCACTTGGTCGTGGTGGATTATTTTTTTGATAAGTGTCTGGATTCGGTTAGCTAAGATTTTGTTGAAAATTTTTGCATCTATATTCATTAGGGATATTGGTCTGTAGTTTTCTTTTTTTGTTGCATCCTTTCCTGGTTTTGGTATCAGAGTAATATTCGCTTCATAAAAGGTGTCGGGGAGGTTTCCATTCTTCTCGATGTTGTGGAATAGTTTCTGCAAGATAGGTACTAGTTCTTCTTTGTAATATGGTAAAATTCAGGTGTGAAGCCATCTGGACCGGAACTTTTCTTTTCAGGGAGATTTTTAATAGCTATTTCTATTTCAGCTGTTGAGATTGGTCTGTTCAGGGAATCTATTTTTTCCTGGTTGAGCCTAGGGAGACTGTGTGTTTCTAGAAATTTGTCCATTTCCTCCACATTTTCTAGTTTGTGTGCATAAGGATTTTTGTAGTCTTCATAAATTGTATCTTGTATCCCGTTGGATCAGTTGTGATATCTCCTTTTTTGTTCCTGATGGAGCTTATTGGAGATTTCTCTTTTCTGCTTTTCGTTAGCTTAGCCAACGGTGTGTCAATTTTGTTAATTTTTTCAAAGAACCAACTTTTTGTTTTATTAATCTTCTGAATAGCTTCCCTGTTTTCAATTTTGTTTAGTTCTGATTTGATCTTGTTGATTTCAGTTGTTCTGCTGGTTTTGGGGTTGGTCTGTTCTTCTTTTTCCAGCTCTTTCAGTCGTTTCATTAGATTGTCTATTTGTGATCTTCTCGTCTTTTGGTTATAGGCATTTATGGAGATAAACTTTCCTCTCAGAACTACTTTAGCTGTGTCCCAGAGGAGTTGATAACTTGTCTCTCCATTGTCGTTTTCTTCATAGAACTCTTTTATTTCCGTCTTGATTTCTTCATTTATGAAGTAATCATTTAGTAGGAAGTTGTTTAATTTCCACGTTTTTGTGTAGAAATGTGAGTTTCTGTTAGGGTTGATTTCTACTTTTATTCCACTGTGATCTGAGAAGGTACATGGTATGATTTCTATTTTTTTAAATTTCTTGAGATTTTCTTTGTGTCCTAGGATATGGTCAATCATAGAGAATGTTCCGTGAGCTGATGAGAAGAACGTATATTCAGTGGATTTGGGGTAGAATGTTCTGTAGATGTTTGTGAGACCCAATTGTTCTAGAGTTTTGTTTAAGTCCATTATTTCTTTATTAATTTTCTGTTTGGAGGATCTGTCTCGTGCCGTCAGTGGGATGTTGAAATCTCCGGCGATTATGGAGTTGTTATTAATCCATTTGCTTAGCTCCAGTAAGGTTTGCTTTATGAATCTGGGTGCACCTAAGTTGGGTGCATATATATTTAAAATTGTTATCTCTTCTTGTTGAACTGTGCCCTTCACCATTATATAATGACCCTCTTTGTCTTTCACTACTTTTGTTGGTTTAAAAACTAAATCGTCTGAAATTAGAACTGCCACACCAGCCTTCTTTTGGCTTCTATTTGCTTGGAATATTGATCTCCACCCTTTTATTTTTAGTCTATATGCATCCTTGCAGGTTAGATGTGTTTCCTGAAGACAGCATATACTTGGCCTGTATTTTCTTATCCATTCACCCAGCCTATGTCTCTTGAGTGGAGCGTTTAAGCCATTCACATTTATTGAGAGAACTGATAGGTAAGGTAGATTACTGATCATTCTGTTGGGTTGGATGTTGTTGCTATGATTTCTGTCCTGAGCCATTGTAATATTTGGCCTTTAATATCTTTGGGTTTTGGTTGTTTTTATATCCGTGGGTTATTATTATGATGTTCCATGTGTAACGCTGTTTTAAGTACTTCTTGTAGGGCTGGTCTTGTCTTGGTGAATTCTCTGAGCTTTTGCTTGTGTGAGAATGTTTTTATTTCTCCTTCATATACGAAGCTTAGTTTTTCAGGGAATAATATTCTAGGCTGGGCATTGTTTTGTTTCAAAAGAGTGAGAATGGGGCCCCAGTCTCTCCTTGCTTGTAAAGTCTCATTAGAGAAGTCTGATGTTATTCGAATTGGCTTTCCCTTGTATGTTCCTTGCTTCTTTTGTCTTACAGCTCTTAGAAGGGCCTCTTTAGTTGATACTTTGGTCAGTCTGATGACTGTCTGTTGTGACGTCTTCCTGTTTGCGTTGAATCTCCCAGGGGTCCTCTGAACTTCTTGAACTTGTACATGAAGATTTTGAGCAAGGCCTGGGAAATTTTCCTCTATTATATCTTCAAACAGCCTGTCAACCCTTGAGTGTTTTCTTCTTCCTCTTCTTGTAACCCTATGACCCTCACATTAGGTTTCTTCACAAAATCCCACAGCTCTTGTAGGCTTTGCTCTTTTTTCTTGTTTTTCTGCTCTATTTCTGTGACTGATTTATTTGATTGGAGGGTGTTATCTTCAAGCTCCGAGATTCTTTCTTCTGTTTGATGTACCCTGTTCTTGAGACTTTCCACTGTATTTTGTAGTTCCTTGAATTGATTCTTCATTTCCAGGAGTTCGGTTACACTTTTCTTCATTGTGTCTATTTCTTTTCCCATATCCTGGAGGCTTTTTGTGATTTCTTTGTGTTGGTTTTTGAGTTGTTGTTGCAGCTGGGTGAGTGTTCTTATGATCCATATACGAAATTCCTCTTCTGTTGTATTGGTTGCCTGATTTTGGTTGGTGTCCGTTTCTAGGGGGCTGGTGCTCCTCTTTGGGGGTGTGTTTTCCGTTTGGTTCTTCATATTTCCTGAGTTCTTTCGCTCATTTCTTCCCATGTCGATCAATTGTTGTTTCTTTCCTTAAGTTATTGTTTGGGTATTCACACACTTTGTTTAGTTTCTGAGGCGTTAGGTGGTGCCTGTGGGTGAAATTGGACCACTCCCTGTATATTGAGTCAGTGGGTGCCGTGGAAAGGCTGTGCAAGATGCCATCCCTGTCAGTAGGTGGCGTTTGCTTGGAGGAACAGGCTATACTGTTGATTTTGTGTCCTGTTAACAGCTCTTTTTCTGGGCGGAGCTGGGTTGGATAAGCCTGCCCTCTGGCCGTTAGCAGGGGTCAAAGTTCTGTTCTCTGCTTCCAGGGAAAGCTGTCAGGGTGGGGCTGGAATGGTCCCGCTCAGCCAGAAAGTCTGGGTGTGGGGGTGGGGCTGTCTGAGACCCGCAGTCTGGAGCGGGCCTCGCTTCTTTCCACCCTCCCCAACTCTGCAGGTACTCCTGGGCCTCTGCCAGCAGGCCAAACCACAAGCCACCAGGCCTCCCCGGACTGTGATGCCGTCAGGGAGGTTCCCTGCACAGGAATGCCACCTGGGTTGGGCGCACGGCCTCCTCCTGGGAGGAGGGTTGCCCTCTAGGACGCCGATCCGCCCCTGGAGGCACAGACACCTCAGTAGGCTGTTCACGTATAACCCTTCTGTTCCCCGGGCAATGCTAGCCCTTGGTGCAGGGGATCTGGTCTGCAGGTCTGACCTTGGGTCCCAGAGTGCAAACTGTATCCCCACCAGGGAGAGGATTTCCAGTCCCAATTCACCCACAGGGAGCCCAAGCTGGGTCTATGTCTCTCAGCCTCTGAGTCGGCACTGTTCTCCTGGGAACACGGTGCCAGCAGCACCTGGGAGGGCGGGCGGGTAGGGAGCTCACAGCCTGAGTTCCCCTGAGTCAGCTGTAGGGTCCCAAACGGGAAGGTCCCATTCCCTGGAGGTCCCTCTGGCTGATGGCTGTATTGTCTCTCTGGGCAGCCATGGGTAGGGTCGGCGGAGGGGAGGAGGAGGCAATATGGCGCCTGCCGCGCGGCTCGGGTCTGTGCACACGGAGGTGCCCGGAGGAAGTTGGGAACCTGGTGCCATGTCTGCTACAGGCTCACCGCTGTCTGGCGGCAGCGGTCTCTGGGCTGGCATCCGCAGGTCTCTCCACCCGCTAGGGAGCCCACCAGCAGTCCCAAATGCAGGGGTGGGGAAACAGCAAATCCACCTACCCTTGCCGCTGGTCTCAGGGCTGCTCTGGTGGTCTCAGCCTCCAGTTCTCCTCAGCAGCCTCCTCCCGTGGAGTCTCCCGGGGTCTCAGGTACCCCTCCTTCCGGCCCTTGTCCGTTGTATGCTCGTCTTCTTGCTTCTTTCCTCTAATTTCTGCTAGAATCTGTCTTTTCTGCAGAGGCACTCTGTCTGGCGGTGTTATTCGTCCGCCATCTTGCTCCGCCCCCCCTGAAATGCTAATCTGAATGTGATGTCATGAAAATTCTGTGAACCTTTCATTTTGTTATTCTACAACAATTTAATAATAGGTCTATTACAGCTGTGCATTCTTCAAATGATTTGTATATATCATTCTGCTCATCAGTGACCTTTGCTAACTGGGAAAAATGTTTATCTGAAATTTCCTTTTGAAGAAGAAATATTTTGAGGTACGATAGCTTTTTTCAAAATTCTTAGATTTTTCCAATATATCATACATAGACTTAGTTTTACCTTGCAAAGAAATATTCAAGTCATTTTGATTTGATATGATATCACAGAGAAATGCTACATTCCTATAGAAATCTTCTTTCAATAATTCACATTGCTGATTCTATTCTTCATAAAATTTAACTATCTGTTCTTGCAGAGATAAAATTTTGGCTAATAACCCCTGTCCCTGTGATAGCTAGCACACTTTAGAATGATAGGACAAATTTACACTAAATACCCCATCTTTCAAGTTTAGCATGCTACAAAACTGAAGATGCCCATGCTGCATTTGCACGACTGTAGTTAACAGTACTTATAATTTGTTGCAAAGTGTGACTTAAAGTAGTAGCTTTTAGCACACAGATTTTCTGATGCAAGATACAATAAAAAGAAATGAAAGCATCTAGATGTGCTTTTTTATCTGTGAAATAAACTTCATGTTTTCTTGTCATGGAGTTTTTGTTTTGTTTTGTTTTGTTGTTTTGTCTTGCTTTCTTTCTCAGTCTAGAGTGCAGTGGTGTCATCTTGACTCACTGTAGCCTCGAACACCTGAGCTCAAGTGATCCTCCTGCCTCAGCCTCTATAATAGCTGAGACCACAGGCATACATAACCAATCCCAGCTAACTTTTTATTTTTTGTAGCGACAGGGTCTTGCTATTACCAGGCTGGTCTTGAACTCCTCAGTTTTTCTACAAAATGTTTTTCATTCCTTCTGCAGATTCTCAATGATTACTATATCCCTGGCTATATGCTTTTATTAATGGTTGGCAATATTAAGTGGAATAAAGAACAATGTAAGTTAAAGTCACAAAGAAATGCAGATAATTTAACTAGAATTTGCAACACTAAAGGGAAAGTCCGAATTGGTCTATGCACAGTACCTGTAAAATTTTCTGTCAGAGTCAAAAAAAATGATTCTAAAAGAAAAGGATACTATCTCTGTCAATAATCTATTCTATACATACTAGCAATATTTTTTATTTATTGAAAAAGCCCTTCAGAATATAAAATTATAACTTTTATTCACATACAAATTAAAGCAATATTGAAATGAATTTAAGAATGAATTCAGAAATATCATGACTTTTTAATATTAATTGTTCTGAATCAGATCTTGATTCAGAATCATGGCTAGCTTAACATCACTCTCGGTTGAATGAAGATTGATAGCAAGAAACATTTCTTAAGAAACAAGGCAGCACCATTTCCTGTATGATTTCCCCCTTTCCTGTTGACACACAGTATCAATTTTTACTTTAATTTCGCTGTGGTCAGAGAGTAGACATTTTAGGGTTTCTATTATGCTAAATTTGTTAAGGTGTCTTTTTTGGCCAGTAAGGTTAGTTGTCCAAGTGGACTTGAGAAGAATGTGTGTTCTGCAGGTGTTTGGTAAAGTAATTTGTGGATGTCAATTATATACAGTTTATTGATAATGATATTGAGTTCAAATGTGTCCTTACTGATTTTCCATTTTTTTTTTTTTTTTTTTTTGAGATAGAGTCTCACTCTGTTGTCTGGGCTAGAGTGCCGTGTCATCAGCCTATATCACAGCAACCTCAAACTCATGGGCTCAAGCAATCCTTCTGCCTCAGCTTCCCGAGTAGCTGGGACTACAGACATGTACAACCATGCCCCGATAATTTTTTCTATAGATTTTTAGTAGTCCATCTAATTTCTTTCTATATTTAGTAGAGACAGGGGACTCGCTCTTGCTCAGGCTGGTCTCAAACTCCTGAGCTCAAAAGTTCCTCACGCCTCAGCCTCTCAGAGTGCTAGGATTCTAGGCGTGAGTCACCCTGCCAGGCCTGATTTTCCATTTCTGATAGAGTGTGTTGTCCATCAATAATAGTGGGAATCCATCTAGTTTTCCTTGCAGTTATGTCAGTTTTTGTCTCTTATAAATTATCTACTGTTGTTAGATACATACACATTAAGCAATATTATATCTTCTGAGAGAATTTACCACCTTCCTTTTTATGTAATGCCCTTCTTTATACCTGGGAATTTTCCTTGCTTTAAAGTTGGCTGTGTCTGAAATTAATGTACTCTTGCTTTATTTGATTAATACATTACTGTATATTGTTCCATACAGTTTTAGTTTATATGTGACTTTATATTTAAAGTGGATTTCCTGTAAACAACATATAGTCGGGCCTTCTTCCTGACAGTCTCTATCATTTAATTGGTTCATTTATGCCATTTAATGTGATTATTGTTATAGTTGGTATTACTGGTATATCTATCTTGTTTGTTTGTGTGTTCTACCTGTTGTCCTTGTTTATTGCTTCTTTTTTGGTATTCCACTAATTTTCTACCTTTTGTAATTTTAATTGAGCATTTTTATAATTCCATTTTCTCTTTTTTCCTAGAATATCAGTTATATTTCTTTTTCTTTACTTATTTTTACTTTTTAGTAGTTGCCCTTGGAAATAAAAACTATATTTTTGCATTTTTTAATGATCTAATAATTAACAATTTGTTGGATAGTCTTTTTTTTTATATGAGGTATCTTTAATAGTCACATTCATAGAAGCAGAAAATACAATAATTGTTGCCAGGGGCTTAGGAGTGAGGGAAATCAAGAGTTGTTCAATCAGTGTAAGATTTCAATTATGCTAGATGAATGAGCTCTAGAGATCTGCTGTATAACATATTGCCTATAGTTAATAATACAGTAGTATTGTGCCCTTAAACATATTTGAGAAGGTAGATTTCACATTAAGTATTCTTACTACCAAAACAAAATAAAATGAACAAAACAAAGGGGCACAAGGAAACTTTGTATCTATTACCTTGATTTTTTTTTGCAGTTGCATTTATTTTATTTTATTTTATTTTTAATTTCAGAATATTATGGGGGTACCAATGGCCAGGTTACATATATTGCCTTTGCCCCACATGAGTCAGAGCTACAAGTGTGCCCATCCCCTAGACAGTGCTCACCGTACCCATTAGGTGTGAATAGATCCATCCTGTTCTCCTCCCTCCAACCTGCCTAACACTTGATGAATGTTACTGCCATATGTGCACATATGCATTGATCAATAATGATTCTATGTGGCTTTACACTGTGCTGGAGTGGTGGTCACTGTGGCATAGCTTCATGGTTTGCACAAGGTATGAAGGGTAATGTGGCAAAGCAAGTGCTGTATATAACTCTCTTGCTGGGAGATGGCCACCAGCAGGTAGTTTGATAAGGTAAATATCTGGATCGACCACATTAAGATCTGGGAGGGGTCAGAGAACTGGAAACTGTGTCAAAGATGAGTATACTTTGCTTCTGCTATGAAGAAGGTAAACTTGAATCAAATTGGATGTTGAGGCAACATAAATTTATAAGAATTAAACAACAGATAAAATAAGAATTCCAGGAGTTTACTAATAAAACTAATATCTGTAATATTTAGGTAGAATTAATTATAAATGGAGTTGATCAATATAGGAAGTAAAAAAAAGGTAGATATGCAGTTGTTTTCTTATTTTAGAATAGAATTTGGAACATAGCTTTCAAGGAACATCACTCATATTTCCAGACATAAAGTAAATGTTCTCTGTACTCACCAGCAAATTGGTATTAACTGATCAACACCTAAGTGGACATATAGGAATGACATTTATCGGGCATTGGGCAGATGGGAGTGGGGAGGAGGGGATGGGTATATACATACATAATGAGTGTGATACGCACCATCTGGGGGATGGACACGCTTGAAATCTGACTCTTGGGAAAAAGGGGGTAGGCGATACATGTAACCTAAACATTTTACCCCCATAATATGCTGAAATTAAAAAAAAGTAAATGTTTTCCACATAAAGTTTTGTCTAGTTCTTTAGAAAGGTATCACTCCAATGCAAACATCTGGTGAACTCTATGCCATTCCTACCTTCCTTCCCAGTGAATTTCTTGAATACCTCTAATAGCTAGGTAGAAGGTAAATGGAGTTGGTCAACTTATATGAAACTATCTTTGAGGCCGTTTCCTTAATGACAGACCATACCACAGCAGATGAGCTCATGATTTTACACTGAGAAATAGGAAGTCAAAAGAGAAAAATAGTGCATTCTGCATGCTAGAATGCATATTGTCACATCTTTCAAGTAGAGATGTGTCTTAAAATTGATATTGTCAAAGTGTTATTTATAATATGATTGTCCTCATGTGCACACACATGAACTTGGTGTAAAACACTTCCATTATCACTTTCTGATAATCATTAAAACTTGCAGAGTGGCTTGTCAGTAGTTTATAAGGATGTATATTACTGTTAATGCTAATTTGATCATCTGGACATGGTAGTTTTGGTCAAATTTCTTCTCTGTAAAATTAATCTTCTTTCCATGTTATGCTTTTTGAAAAGAAGTCACTATGTATTGCACATACTTAAAACATGGAGAAACTTGCTCTGCCTCCTTAGAGAGAGAGCTTCTACAAATATCATTTGTATTTATTCACCATGGGTAATTCATCTATTCTTAATGTATTATTTATTTATTCAATGTTTTATTTAAATCATATGGATTATTGCATGATTTGTGATGTTTAACTTACACTATACTTAGTTTATTTATTTTTTTAAATTTTTTTCAGCATATTACGGGGTACAAATGTTTAGGTTACATATATTTTCTTTGCCCCACCCAAGTCAGAGCTTCAAGCATGTCCATATTCCAGATGGTGCGCACTACACCCATTAGGTATGACTATGCCCATCCCCTCTACCCCCTCCCACCTGTGTGACACCTGATGAATGTTAGTACTATATGTGCACATAAGTGTTATCAGTTAATACAAATTTGATGATGAGTACATGTGGCCCTTGTGTTTCCATTCTTATGATACTTCACTTAGTAGAATGGGCTCCAGTTCTAGCCAGGATAATACAAGAGGTGCTATATCACCATTATATTTTGTGGCTAAATAGAACTCCATGGCATACATATACCGCATTTTATTAATCCACTCATATATTGAAATGCCCACATTTTGATTTTGTGTAGTTGGTTGGTTGTGTTTTTGTTTAACATCATTTTACTTTATGGCACTACATGATGCTGTAGGCTAATCATGTTGCTTCCCTGCCAAAGCCTAGTATTAACCATTTTTTCAAGGAATCTTAGTTTATTTTTCTTTGGTGAATGGTATTAGAAGTAAAGATCTGGACAGTGAGTGAACTAATGGGCACTAGGAGTCTGTTGATTCTAGACTTTGTCAACTGTGCAGCGTAACTATACATGTGTTTATACTAACTCACACTTATACACGTATATATAAATATTTCTATACTTCTCCATATATATATATATGAAGTTAAATTTGCATTTCTATTAATATCTCCAGCACCACATCATCTAATCCAGTAAAACTTGAATCAATCTTTCCATTCTCACTTTTTCTATGCATCCTCCCACTCTAACAGTGAGAAAGTTCACCTCCTTTAATCACTGAGTCCCAAAACATATGCATAGTGTTTTCAGAATTGACAATACATTATGTCCATGGGGAAGAAAAAAACTTTAATAAATAAAGCACAATGCTCATGTTCAGATCCTTTGGCTTTAGCTTTAGAATCTCCCCTATTGCCTAAGTTCCTTAGGTCAGTCCTACTTTCACTCACATGTTACTTCACAAATTTGTTATACCATTAGATTATTTGTGTGCATTGCACCCTGGGGTCCCCTAATCTAAAATAATATTTAACATATTATTTAATGTATGTTAAGTACATGCATTTAAGTTCACTCTTTATAAAGTTCTCAGTTTTACACTGAAAAATAGGAAGTCACAGAGAAAAATGGTTCATTCTATATGCTAGAATCCCTATTATCATATCTTTGAAATAGAGATGCATCTTAATATTGATATTGTAAAATAATGAGCGAGATGTGCACCATCTGGGGGATGGTCATGATGGAGACTCAGACTTTTGGGGGGAGGGGGGGAAATGGGCATTTATTGAAACCTTAAAATCTGTACCCCCATAATATGCCAAAATAAAAAAAAATTAAAAAAAAAATGTTATTGCCAATTGAAAAATAGCGTCATTAACAAATCATTACAGTGTGAAGAGAATAATTTCATTATATAAAAAAAAAATCTTCTGCATTTCCCATATTCAAACTTCCCCTGTCCCAAACCCCTAGTAATCAGTAATTTTTTTATATTAGCTATAATTTCACCTTTTCTACAATGTCATATAAAGTATACAGAATGTAGTCTTACAAACTAGCTGCATTCAATTATGAGTATGCCTTTAAAGTTTGTGAAGTGTATCTCATGATAGTTTAGATTTGCATTTCACTGAAGACTTAATATGTTGAACATCCATCTTTTTGTGTGCTTAAGGACATTTCTATAGTTTTTTTGTGATAAATGTCTATTCACATAAGTTGCCCACTTTTATTTAGGACATTTGTCCTTTTATTTTTGAATTGTAAGAATGTTTTATATATTCTGGAAAATATTCTTCTATCAGCCATATGATTTGGAAATATTTTCTCCTTTGCTTTTGGTGGTTGTGATGGTATAAATCCTGAGGAAATTTAATTAATCTATTTTTTTCTTTTGTCACATGCATAATAGTGTCATATGTTAAAATCCATGTACCTCTTTTATTAACTTGGATGGAGCTGGAGACAATTCTTCTAAGTGAATTATCATAAGAATAGAAACACAAATACCACGTGTACTCACCATCAAATTAGAACTATGATCAACAGCTATGTACACATATGGAAATAACATTGATCAGAACTCAAGCAGGTTAAATTCACAACTATTGGGTACAATGCACACTATCTGGGTGATGGACACACTTATTACTTTGACTCAAATGGTACTAAAGCAAGTTATGTAACCAAAACATTTTTACACCCATAATTTCTGAAATACATTTTAAAAAATTAGAAAAAAATAAATAAAATTCCCCCAATATTAAAAAAAAATCTATTGTTTCACCTTAGAACACAAAGATGTTCTCTTCAATGGGATTTTTACTTTTAACTCTTAACATGTAGGTCCATGTTCTATGTTGAATCAATGAAGTATATGGTATAACAGAGGAGTTCAACTTTCCTATGTATATCTACTTGTCCCAGGAAGATTTGTTGCAAAAAATATTTTGATTGTTTTGATAACCTTGCAAAATTAGTTTACCATGAATTTAAGAATTAATTTTGTGGGGAGGCAGGGCCATGAGGAGATTAGCTACTTTTCCCTGTGTAGCCAGGTCCCTTAGATAGGGATCACCATAGAGCAGGCATCCTCAAACTACGGCCCAAGGGCCACATGTGGGTGTTTTTGCCCATTTGCTTTTTTACTTCAAAATAAGATATGTGCAGTGCGCATAGGAATTTGTTCATAGTTTTTTTTAAAACTATAGTCCAGCCCTCTAACGATCTGAGGGATGGTGAACTGGCCCCCTGTTTAAAAAGTTTGAGAACCATTGTGGAGGATAAGAAAATTGATAGGAAAAAGAGAGAATAGAAGAATATATAGAGACTAAGGTGTAGTTTATAGTTTTATATAAGAAGATCAGATAACAGTGGGGGTATTCAGGAGTCTAGACCACATTTCTGTAAGTGGTCCAGCCCTGAAGTTAGATTTATATAGGCTTTTATAATTATAGATATCAATTATCAGTTTGCCAGGGTAACATATTTACATATCAATTACATTACATATCAATTTTACATTTACATAGTGCAGTTGCTATGTGAACAGGATTATATAGTAACAGGTAGTGGGTTAGGGTAAAAAGTCCTTTTAAAGGGCTTTTTACAATTTTTAATCTATCTAGGTGAACAAACAGATATAAAGTCTTTTAAAGGCTAACTTTTAAGTTTTAAGAGATAGTTATCAATTAACAGGAATAACAAAGGTATAGTGGCTCTATATTTTTTGATCCAGTTATTGTGGACTTAAGGCAGACAATCAGGAGAGAGCAGGAAGCCCATCTCTATAAAACAAATTATTTATAACCACAGGGGCATGTCTCTGGGAAAAGGGCACTCATTGTGTCTGGCTCCTATCCTGTGAGCCAGGTATTTACCTGTTTTTCCTTTCAAAAATAGGAAAGCTCCACAGAGGAGATAACCAGGAAGTCTCTTGGAAAACAACTTTACTGGAGCCTTGAGAGCCCTCCCAAGGCAGAGGCAACCCCTGATAAGTGAAATAATGAGTTTATATATTCCTTTAGGGCAAAACCCTGAAAACTCTTGATTTTGTCTTTAATATAGGAACATTGGGCGATGTAATAAAATAATGATCTTATGATCATTAATTTCTTATTCATATTTCCCCAACAAATTTTGGGGCACTTTATTCTGCTGTCATATATGTCTATCCTTATATCAATACCACCTTATATCAATGTCTATCCTTACTATCAATTTATAGTAAGCTTTCAAATCAGGAATATGAATCAAATACTCCAACTTTGTCCTTTTTCAAGGTTGGTTTGGCTATTCCAGAGCATTTGCATTTCTTTATGAATTTTAGAATCAGCTTGCCAGTTACTGCATAAATTAGTGTTTCTGAGCTTCATTTTAGATTATTTGCTAGTATATAGCAATGCAGTTGATTTTTTAAATTGTTTTTGATTACTTCATTGCTACTGAACTCATTTTGGGTTCTAACCTTATTTTAGTGGCTTCCTTAGGATTTTCTATAAGCAACATCAAGTTATTTGCAATGAAATATTGTTTGAATTTCTTTCTAATCTGGATGTCTTATATTTATTTTTCTAGACAAATCACCCTATGTACTCTAGTACAATGTGAAATAGCAGTCAAGAGTGGACATCTTCTTTTTTCTTAATCTTACAGAGAATACTGAGTCTTTCACAATACTGTATGTTGTTATGTGAGTTTTTCATGGATGTCTTTTTTAGGTTAAGGAAGTTTCCTTCTGTGCCTAATTTGTTTAGTGTTATTTTTTTTTTCATGAATGGGTTTTGGATTTGTCAAATGCTTATTCTACATCTTTTGTTATGATTCTGTGTTTTTGTCTTTTATTCTATTAAAATAATGAATTGTACTAATATTTTTGTATGTTTAATGAAACTTACACTCTAGTGATAAATATTCCTGGTTATAATGTATAATTATTTTTATATGCTGCCAATTTGTTTGGATAGTATTTTTCTGAGGATCATTGCCTTTGTTTCCTGAGGCATTTTTGTTGTAATTTTCCTGTCTTGAAATGTCCACTGTGGGATCAGTGTAAATTGGCTTCATAAAATGAAGTGTTCTCTTTTTCTCCATACTTTTTTTCTTAGAAAAAAAGTTAGTAAAGGATTATTTTTAATTCTTAATAGGTTTACAGTTATTCAGAAGTGAAGTCCTCTTGTCCTGGACAGGAACTGGATCCTAGCAACAATCTCATCAGCTTGGACAGTGACCCTTCCCCATGTGACTCTTTAGTTGAAATAGTTGGATCATGTGACCCTGAGAAACTGTAAGTAATATGTTTCAGTGTTTTTGAGCCACTAAGGTATGTGGTAATTTTTTATGCAGAAATAAGTAAGTAAAACAGCTCACAGTAAATGAATGTGGTGTCCTAGGTTAGATTCTGGAATGAAAAATGACATTAGTGAGAAACCTGTCAAAATATGGAGAAAGACTGTACTTTAGTTAACAGTTTTGTACCTTTGTAATTTTCTGAGGCACATAAAGTGCTAATATTTCAGGAAGCTGAAGAATATATGGTACCATCTTTTAATCTTTCTAAATCTAAAATAATCTTGAAATAATAAATGTTCTTTAAAAATAATTATTTTGCTACCTAAAATACATAAACACAAAACCTCCACTCAGAGGACCAATGGGCATATAGGGAGAAAATACCAAAGCGGCCTAAGCATCTACCTCTCCAAACCCAGGTGCACCTGCTACAGGAAGACACCCTCAATCTCCAGGGCCTCTCCTTTCTATTTCCCTATAACATTCCCCGTTAGACAGTCACTACTTTGTATGTCAGTGAACACATCTTCAAAGACAGGTACCTGTGCCTAACATATCACAGAATTCTGATTCTCAGACAGTGTTTAGCAGTGTAGCTACAGGATCATACTGAAGACTTTGTTGAAGACATCACTTCTGGACATTAAAAGCCAAGACTGAGAAATGCCAGTGACAGGGAACACAAATCATATTTCCTTATTCAGGAGTGTTTCCTAGAGATAGGGATTCCTTTTTCAAGTTTTAGAAGAGAATTTTACCTTAACGCCTTTGAAAAAAATGCTGTGATAATTAAGTTATCAATCATGAAGTTGACACTTACATTGTGGAATTAGATTTTTCATTGCTAAGCCCATAAGCCACAGAATTGGTATCTTTATGGTAGATGACTAGAGTACAGGAAGAAACAAAACTTTAATAAACATGGGGGATTAGACCAGCCGCTGCTTATACCACCAGGGAATAAAACTTTGGAAACCAGATTATTGAAAGGTAAAGGCATATGAGTGATTTAGAATATGTTGTACAGACACAGGGGAGCCATGTTAAAATAAGAAAAAGAAGCAGCAATGAAGCTATATATGACATATCCCCCACCCTCCAGACAGTGATTTAAGAGATGGACAGAGGTTGAAGGATAACTCTGCATAGGTGCTGTCTAAACAATAAACCCTATAGCAGGGAGGACTGTTCACTCATCCTCACACAGCTCCCTGTTCACAGGCCACTGTACGAGTCTGGATAGCACCAGGGCTATGTATAGGAAACATGTCTACAAAGCCTAAGTGCCATGGGATTGCATATTGCAGCCCATGGACAGCCACCAAGTTAGTTTTTTGCTTTAATTGTCCATAATCATGAATGTACCCTTACACCTGTGGTCCCCAACCCCTGGGCCATGGACTGGGCTGCAGAACTCCACCACTCCCTAACTGGGAAAATTGTCTTTCATGAAACTGGTCTCTGGTGCCAAAAGTGTTGGGGAACACTGCTCTTCACTGCATTCAGAGCTTTAATGAGAAAATGAGTTCCTGTGCCCTGGAAACTTGGAGTGAGACATATAGCTAGCCTGGACCACATTTCTCACTTCTGAGATCAGCATAGCAGATATTTAGGTGCTTTTATAATAGGAATTTGTAATTCAAGAAACTTCTCCTCCATTATTATCTTTCACTCTGTGAATAAGCACAACCTATTTAAATCATAATCTTAAAACATAGAGGGTTGCTCTGTTCATTTCATTATAACAGGAGTTTCTGTATGCTAAATGACTTGTGAAATCCATTTGTCCTCTTTATTTTTATGTGTACATTATATTATATAATGATGTATACTGTGAGTATGATCCATCACTAAATTCTTCAGAAAAAAAAATGCAGCATGCCAGGGTATGAAGGAGGCATAAGCAAATGTGGACAGTGAGTGACACATCACAAAATGCCAGTAGTGACAATGAGCTCTAAGTGCTCAGAGTTAAAAGTGAGCAGATTTTAGACATAAAACAGTATTAGCATTATGTTATAGTCACAGATAACACAGTGCTGAGCACTGGGTTCCAAAGCATTAATATTGGATAGCATGGAAGATATGATTTCCCTCAACCTCTTAACTTTTTACCAGATTTCACTTAGGCTACCCTCCCCACCAGAATTCTCAAAAATATGCCATTGCAAAGATTTCAAGTCTTAGACCTCATCAGGAGAAAATAATCCAACTCTCTGTCATCGTCCTGTAGTCTGAATAAAAACTATAATAGTGTCCATGGATGCATGGTTCATATATTTGAGTTCAGGACTTGTTAACTAGAGTACCTGAAACTCTTGGTGTCCACACAATCAACATCCTGTATTATAAAGTACATGAATGTTCTCTTCATTCATTATGCTCTCTAAGGAACCCCAAAGGCTACTCTAGTTTGCAAGTACCTAAAAGTAGAGTTGACCAGAGTAACAACTGCTTAGAGAAAAACCTTTTATGAAAACCATAAACAGGAATTTTTATAATCATCATCCATGTGATTAGAAGGATGAATGGAAAATAAGAAAAGTATAATTATATAATTGTTCTGGACTGAAGAATTTTATTTGCAATGCATCTCACAGGGAGCATTTCTCATGTTTATAAGTACATAAATTCCCCGAATACGCATCTTTTTTTTTCTTCCTTTTATTTCATCATATCATGGGGGTACAAATATTGTTAGGGTTACAAATATTTCCCCTGGCCCCCCTCCCTCCCCCTGTTGTGCCAGAGATTCAAATGTGTCCAATCCCCCAGTGGTACGCACCACACACATTATGTAAGTACACACCATTCTCCTCCTCCTCGCTCCTGCCTGGCCACCACCTGATAAAAAGTTCATTTTCTTTTTTATTTGTTTGTTGTTGTAATTTTGACATTTTGGTTACATTGTATATCTTTGCTTCTCCCTTAGAAGGGTTAGAGTTATGCCCTTCCCCTCCAAAATGCTCGCCACATCCCTAAGATTGGGTATCCCCCACCCCCCAAATCCCTAGTGAACATTACCACCATTTGAGAATAGTTTTAATGATTACCAATTTGATGGTGAGTAGATGTGGGGCCCATTTTCCATGTCTTGTGTCGCCTCACTTTGGATAACAGGCTTAAGTTTAATCCAGGATAGCATAAATGGTGCTATCTCACTATCATTTCTTAGGATTGAGTAATATTCCATTGTGAACATATACCACATTTTAATTATCTACTCATGAATTGATGGGAACTTGGGTTGTTTCCATGACCGTACAATAGTGAATTGCGCTGCCATAAACATCCGGGTGCAGATGTCTTTATAATAGAATGTCTTATGCTCCTTTGGGTAGATGCCCAACAATGCTATTTCTGGGTCGAATGGTATTTCTATTTCTAGCTGTTTGAGGATCTCCAAATTCTTTCCCACAAAGCTTGCATTAATTTGCAGTCCCACCAGCAGTGTAAGAGTATCTCTCCGCATCCTCACCAGCATTTGTTGTTTTGGGATTTCTTGATATAGGCCATTCTTACTGGGGTTAGGTGGTATCTCATTGTGGTTTTGATTTGCATTTCTCTGATGATCAGTGATGTTGAACATTTTTTTATATGTTTGAAGGCCATTATTCTGTCTTCTTTGGAGAAGTTTCTTTTCATTTCCATCGCCCATTTCTCGATGAGATTGTTTGATTTTTTCTTGTTAATTCTTCTAAGTTCTAGATAGATTCTTGTTATTAGAACTTTATCAGAGGTGTAGAGAGCAAACATTTTCTCCCACTCTGTGGGTTATCTGTTTGCTCTACTGATGGTTTCCTTGGCTGTGCAGAATTTTTTTTTAATTTGATCAGATCCCATTTGTTTATTTTTGATGCTGCAGTGATTGCCTTGGGGGTCTTCCTCAAAAATTATTTGCCTAGACCAATGTCTGATAGCATTTTTCCAACATTTTCTTCTAGGATTCTTAAAGTTTAATGCCTTAAGTTTAAGTCTATTATCCATCTTGAGTGAATTTTTGTGAGAGATGAGAGGTAGGGATCCTGATTTGCTCTTCTGCATGTAGCTAACCAGTTTTCCCAGCACCATTTATTGAAGAGAGATTCTTTTCCCCATTGTATATTTTTGTCAGCTTTATAAAAGATTAGATTACTGTATACTGATGGTTTCATCTCTAGTATCTCAGATCTATTCCAGATATCCATGATTCTGTTCTTGTGCCAGTACCAGGATGATTTAACTATTATTGCTTTATAGCACAGTTTGAAGTCAGGAAGACTGATGCCTCCCAGTTCTTTTTATTTAAGATTGCTTTGGCTATATGAGGTTTTTTTTATGGTTCCATACGAAGTGAAGAATTATTTTTTCTAGATCTGTAAAGAATGCTGATAGTATTGCGATGGGGATTGCATTGATTCTGTAGATCACTTCAGGTAATATTGACATTTTAACTATATTGATTCTACCAATCCATGAACAAGGTAGATTTTTCCATCTGTTTAAATCTTCTACAATTTCTTTTTTTAGTGTTTTGTAGTTCTCCTTGTATAAATCTTTTGTATCTTTCATTAAGTATACTCCTAGATATTTAATTTTCTTTGGGGCTATAGTAAAGGGTATTGCATTTTTGATTTGAGTTTCTGCTTGATGGTTCTTGGCATATATGAATGCTTATGATTTGTATATATTGATTTTATAACCTGAAACTTTACCAAATTCAGTTATCAAGTCTAGGAGTCTCTTGCAAGAGTCCATGAGGTTTTCTAGGTATAATATCACATCATTGATGAAGAGCGAGAGTTTGATTTCATCTGTCCCCACTTGAATACCCTTAATACCCCTCTCATGCCTGATTGCTATCGCTAGGACTTCAAGCACTATGTTGAATAGGAGAGGAGATAGTGGCCATCCGTGTCTAATTCTGGATTGAAGGTTGAAAGATTTCAATTTTTCCCCATTTAGAATGATATTAGCAGTGGGTTTGTCATAGATGGATTTGACAAATTTAAGGTGTGAGCCATCTATGCCTATTTTGTTAAGAGTTTTTATCATAAAGGTGTGTTGGACTTTGTCAAATGCTATTTCTGAATCTATTGACAGAATCATATGGTCATTATTGTTGATTTTATTTATAAAGTGAATTGCATTTATAGACTTGCATATGTTGAATCATCCTTGCATCACTGGAATAAAGCCCACCTGGTCATGGTGAATTGATGTGCTTGGTGAATCTTGATGTGCTGCTGAATTCTATTCACTAAAATTTTATTTAGGATTTTTGTGTCTGTATTCATGAGGGATATTAGTCTGTAATTTTCTTTTTTGTGTGTGTGTCCTTTCCTGGCTTTGGTATCAAGGTGATATTGGCTTCGTAGAATGAGTTAGGAAGGATATCATCCTACTCAATGGTGTGGAATAATTTCTGTAGTATAGGGATGAGGCATCTTTGTATGTTTGGTAGAACTCTGAAGTGTAGTCATCTGGCTCGGGACATTTCCGTTTGGGGAGGTTTTTAATTACTGCTTCAATTTCTGAGCTTGAGATTGGTCTATTCAGGAATTCTGTTGCCTCCTGGGGGAACTTAGGGAGGTTCTATGAATCCAAGAATTTGTCCATTATATCTTCATTCTGTAGTTTTGGGGCATATAGTTTTTTCATAATAGTCAAATATAATGTTTTGTATTTCTTTGGTATCTGTTGTGATCTCTCCTTTTTCATTTTTATTAGGCTTATTAGAGGCCTTTCCCTTTGGGTCCTTGTCAATCTAGCAAGAGGACCATCAATTTTGGTTATCTTTTCAAAAAACCAGCTTCTGGTTTTGTTGATCTTTAGTATACTTCTCTTGTTCTCCATTTCATTCAGTTCTTCTTTGATTTTTGTTATTTCTTTTCTTCTATTAGGATTAGAAATTGTTTGCTCTTCTTTTTCCAATTCCTTGAGCTTATTCATTAGGTTGTCAGTATCTAAGCTTTCTGGTTTTTGGATGTGAGTGTTAATTGCTATTAGTTTTCCTCTCAGGTAAGCTTTTGCTCTATCCCACAGGTTTTGGTAAGAAGTGTCACCGTTATCATTTTGTTCGAAGAAATTCTTTATTTCCCTCTGAATTTCTTCCTTTACCCAATAATTTTTCAATAATAGATTGTTTAGTTTCCATGGTTTTGTTAGTGGTTGAATTTTTATATAGGAATTGAACTGTAATTGTATACCATTATTGTCAGAAAAGATACAAGGTATAATTTCTATTTTCTTAAATTTTTTGAGATCTGATTTGAGGCCTAGGATGTGATCAATTTTGGAGTAGGATCTATGGGCCGCTGAGAAGAATGTAAATTCAAGTTCATTTGGATGGAATGCTCTATAGAGATCTGTCAGACTTTTTTGATCAAGGGCTTTGTTCAGGTCCCTTATTTCTTTGCTTATTTTCTGTTTGGAGGATCTATCCAGATCATTCAATGGAGTGTTGGATGCTCCTGTATTGAGTGCATAGAAATTAAGAATTGTTAAATCTTCTTGTTTGATCTTCCCTTTAACCATTATATAATGGCCATCTTAATCCCTTTTTACTCTTGCTATTTTAAAGCTTATATATCTGCAAATAGTATAGCTACTCCAGCTTTCTTTTGACTCCCATTTGACTGGATGGTAGTTTTCCATCCCTTGACCTTCATCCAGCAGGCATCTTTGTGGATTAGATGTGTTTTCTGTAGACAGCAGATGCTAGGCTTGTGAATTTTTATCCTCTCTGCCAGTCTATGTCCCTTCAGAGGACAGTTTAAGCCATTTACATTTATTGAAAGAATTGAAATTTGAGGAAGATTACCATTCCTATTGTTGGGTGGGGAATTGTTGCTTTGTTTTACTTCTTGAGCCATCATTTAGTTTGAGATCTAAACTTTAATTATTTGATGATTTTACTTTGAGGATTGACTACTGCCTTGTTTGGTTAGAAATTCAGGTCTGAGAACTTCCAGTAGGGATTGTCTGGTCTTTGCAAATTCCTTCAGTCACTGTTTGTCTGAGAAGGACATTTCTCCCTCATAGATGAAACTTAATTTTGTGGGATAAAGCATTCTAGATTGGGCTTTGTTCTGTTTTAGAAGATTAAGGATAGGCACCCAATCCCTTCTAGCTTGTAAGGTTTCAGATGAGAAGTCTGATGTTAGTCTGATAGGCTTACCTTTATAGGTCATTTGCTGCTTTCGTCTCGCTGCACGGAGAATTGTTTCTTTCACGTTTACTTTGGTCAGTCTAAAAACCACGTGGTGAGGTGATTGTCTCTTTCACATTGAGTCTCCCAGGAGTTCTCTGTGCTCCTTGTATTTGGATATCAAGATTTCTGGCCAGGCCTGTCATATTTTCCTCCAGTATTCCACGAAATAAGTTTTCCAGCCCTTGTGAATGTTCCTCTTCCTCTTCCAGAATCCAAATCAATCTGATATTCAGTTTTTTAACATAATCCCACACTTCCTGTTAGCTTTGGTCTTGTCTCTTGTTTCTGTGTTCCCATTCTTCTTCTGATTTGTTTAGAGCATAGGCATAATCTTCAAGTTCTGAGATTCTTTCTTCTGCATGTTCCATCCTCTTTTTAGGCTTTCCACTGAATTATGGAGATCCTTGAATGTTTCCTTCATTGCCAGAATTTCTGTTTGTTTTTTCTTGATGGTCTCAATTTCTTTGGAGAATCTTTCATTCATTTCCTGTATTGTTCTTGTGGTTTCTCTATGTTGTGATTCTATTTTCTCTTCAATTCCATTTAGTTTTGTAGCAATCCATATTCGGAAATCTTCCTCTGTTAGTTTACTCATATCATGTAAGTTGGTGTCAGATGATGGAGAATGAGTATTTTGCTTTCGAGGTGGCTTTTCTCTCTGGTCCTTCATGTTTCCTATAAATTTTTGCTGGTTCTTGCTCATCTGGACGCTTTATTGAGGATCAGAGATGCAGGGATTGGATTATGAGCTAAAATCTGGAATTCCAGAGGGATGATCCTTGGCAGATCTGGGAATATGTGCTGTGGATCTGTACTGTCTTAGAGGAGTCTGAGCCTGTTGGGTTATCTTTGACCTGTTGTATTCACCAACTTTTACTAGAGATTAGTGAGATTGGAACCTTTGCTTAGACTCCCCGAAATTAAATCCCTCTTGTAAGCGTGATCCCTCTATCAACTACTCATATGAAGAACGAGGCAATCTGATGAGCTATGAGGTTATTCTCTCTTTTTGTTGCTTGTGGTTTACGAGGGGAGGTCGGTTATCAAGCTTTTCCAATATCTATATAATGAGTTCTAAACCCTTAAATGTAAACAGGACTCTCAGCCTTTGGTGAGTGCCATGCCTCTCCCAGGGATCCTTGGGCCGTGTTACCTATTTAGTTGGGGAGAGATAAGCAATAGGTATCGACAAGCTTAAGAGATTATACTTCAGAGGTTGCTTGATCTGTGGCTAGAGTGAAGCTGCTAAAAAGTTATTCAGAGATCATTCGCTGCATATGTGTGGCAGCTCCTGGTGGAAAGTGTCTTTTGGTGCAATTGTTAGGGATTCTCTTTGAGATTCTCTTTCTCAGAACACAAGTCTATAATTTGGCAACTGCCTGGATACCAAGGATAAGCTGTTGGATTCTGCTTTTAACAGATGATCCAAACCAACTCACTGTAGTAAGGCATCAAGTCTTTTTTTATCCATCTCTCCAAAGATGGAGTTTAACTGGGTGGTGTGAAGTAAAAGGCTCAGGGCTGTTGAAGAGGCCTTTCCCAGAAGCGCTGAGGGACACAGAACAGAGAGCCACTTGCCTAGCAACTCTGCTCCTGCATATGAGGGGTGAGGCCCTACCCTATGAAATACCAATGGCCTGGCCACAGACAAGGACCTTCTGCAACCTAGGCGGGCCTTAGCCCTAAAAGTAGACTCCCTCACTACTGCGTGTTTCTAGGGCTGAGGGCTGATCCTTTGGCTGAAGACCCTGCCTTCCAGGTTGGCTCTAGGATATGGGTCATGTCTCAGCTTGGGTATCAGTCTAGAGAGACTGTTACTAAACCCTTTCATGGGAGGGGTCTGGGCCTTTGGTGAAAAACAGGCCAGCAATGGATACTAAGCAATAGGAGATAGAAGTCCAGCCTCTGGTTTCAGCTTGAATAATGGTTTGTTTCACTGCTCTGCCTGGGGGTGGAGTCTATAGTTTTGGAGAGAAGCACTTATCTCAAAACCCCAGAATGTGCTGAGGGTACATTTGTCCCATGTGAGAGTTTGGAGATTGGTCTCTTTCCTATTTCCACCCTGTTAGGGCAGGCTCTATTTGTTAGGAGCAAAGCAGAGGCAGTTGGGTGGGATGGGGAACTGTCTGACAGGAGACACCACCTGGGGAGCAATCTCTCTCCCTCTTCCCTCCCCTCCTTGGTAGGACTTGAGACACTGGGATCTGCCAGGAGGCTTCACCAAGGATCGAGCTCCTTCTGTCTTCCACTCCCTCACCAGCAGCTCTTGAGCTGCCAGGCACCACTGAGAATCTCCACTGAGGGGTGAAAACTATCCCTTTTCCGTGTGTCACCAGTGGAGCTTTAGCCACTGCAGACCCCTGGGGAGGATCCACGGAGGATGGCTCTAGCCTCCTCTTCCACCCCTTCACCGGCAGAGCTCAGGCGGCTTGGGTCCGCGGACAAGTTCCGCTGAGGGGTGAAAACTTTCTGCACATCCCCAGCGGCGGTGGGGCTTGGGCCACTGAAGACCCCTGGGGAGGGTCCGCGGAGGATGGCTCTCACCCCTCCTTCCCCCTCCCTTCACTGGCAGAGTTCAAGTGGCTGGGGTCCGTGGACAAGTTCCACCAAGGGGTGAAAACTTTCCGCACGTCCCCGGCAGCAGGGCTTGGGCCGCTGGAGACCCCTGGGGAGGAACCCGGAGGATGGCTCTCGTTCCCCCTTTTGCTCCTTCACCAGTGGAGCTCAAGTGGCTGGGGTCCGCGGACAAGTTCTGCCAAGGGGTGAAAACTTTCTGCGCATCCCCTGGTGGTGGCAGGGCTTGGGCTGCTGGAGACCCCTGGGGAGGGTCCATAAAAGATGGTACTTATCCCCTCTTCCGTTCCCTCCCTCACAGAGCTTGGGCCGCCCGTGTTTACCAGACAACTCAGTCAAATGAGCAATCTGTCTCACTTTTCTTTCCCTTCACGAGGGATGCATAAGCCGCTGGTGTTTATAGATAACCCAGCAAAGGCCACCTTGCACCATGCCCTGGAGATTTCAAATTACTTTCCGCTCCTGCCTCCTCTCCAACCTGCCTGCCCATCTGTGTTACCTCTTCACGCTGTCTTCAGGCACTTCCCTGCTTCTGTGGGTGTGGAGGTCAGTGAAGGAGAAGTCATCTCCCCATGGGATGGATCACACAGCCGTTTGGCTGGCCACTGAGCACAGACAGCTTGCAATCCCCATGGTACCACTCAGATTCTCAGAACTTCACGGCAAATCCACTGAGTCACTTTCCTCCTTTTCCCGGCACTGCTGCCCCTCAAAGCTTCCCTGCAATTCCATGAAGCCAATCCTGTGGAAGAACTACCCACTCAGGTGATTCAGGCCGCCTTCTTCACCTCCCACTCCAAGAGCAGAGAGCCAGGAGGTCATCCCTAATCCACCATTTTTTACAATCCCCACCAAATACGTATCTTTATATGTCTTTAGAGAGCTACCATTCCAGTGCAAACTTTCAAGTGCCTCTTTACGATGTCTATTTTCCTTCTCAATGGAAATTATGAACCAAAGTCGTCAAAATGACCTCTCCACATATGTTTTATTTTTGTTATTTCTAGTTTGCTTTTGTTGAAGTGTCTCTCTGGACAGTTTCTATAAATTATAGCCATACCTAATGGGATTCCAGGGAATTGAGTGAGTTTTGGATATTTGCCATGTTCCTTTCATGGGATACTTCTTTATCTTTGTGAATGGCCTACTAAGTGTCTGACCTATGACCATGTATCCTTCTCACTGGAAACTTATTAATGTTTGCAGATGCCCTTGAGGCTCCTATATGACCTACATATATAGTTTATTTCTAACAAGATACCTGGATCTACCATGTGGATGTGGAAGAATATGGAGAACTGGAAACAGTGCCCCATCCCCCCAAAACTCTGAGTCTCCATCATGACCATCCCCTAGATGGTGCACATCTCACTAATTATGTATATATATATACCCGCCCCCCTCCCCCCTCCCACCTGCCCAATACCCTATTACTGTAGTACCTATGTGTCCACTTAGGTGCTACTCAATTAATACCAGTTTGCTGGAGAATATATCTGGTGCTTGTTTTTCCATTCTTGGGATACTTCACTTAGTAGTATGGGTTCCAGCTCTAACCAGGAAAATATAAGATGTGCTATATCACCATTGTTTCTTAGAGCTGAATAGTACTCCATGGTATACATATACCACATTTTATTAATCCATTCTTGGATTGATGGGCACTTGGGCTGTTTCCACAGCCTTGCAATTATGAATTGTGCTGCTATAAACATTCGAGTGCAGGTGTCTTTTTTGTAGAGTGTCATTGGGTCATTTGGGTAGATGCTCAGCAATGGGATTGCTGGATCAAATGGTAGATTCACTTGTATTGCTTTAAGGTATCTCCATATTGCTTTCCACAGAGGTTGAACTAGTGTGCAGTCCCACCAGCAGTGTAGAAGTGTTCCTCTCTCTCCGCAACCACGCCAGCATTTATTGTTTGGAGATTTTTGATAAAGGCCATTCTCACTGGGGTTAAGTTATATCTCATTGTGGTTTTGATGTGCATTTCCCTGATGATTAGGGATGTTGAGCATTTCTCCATATGTTTGTTGGCCATTCTTCTGTCTTCTTTAGAAAAATTTCTGTTCATGTCCTTTGCCCACTTTTTAATGGGGTTATTTGATTTTTTCTTTCTAATTTTCGTGAGTTCTAAGTATATTCTAGTTATCAGTACCTTATCGGATGCGTAGGATGCAAAAATTTTCTCCCATTCTGTAGGTTGTCTGTTTACTTTCATGACTATTTCTTTAGCTGTGCAGAAGCTTTGTAGTTTGATCATGTCCCATTTATTTATTTTTGTTGCTGCTGTGATTGCCTTTGGGGACTTCTTCATAAACTCTTTGCGAAGGCCAATGTCTAGGAGAGTGTTTCCAACTTTTTCCTCTAGAATTCTAATGGTTTCATACCTTAGGTTTAAGTCTGTTATCTTGCGTGAGTTGATTTTTTTGAGAGGTGAAAGGTGTGGGTCCTGTTTTAGCCTTCTACCGGTGGCTATCTAGTTTTCCCAGCACCATTTATTGAAGAGGGATTCTTTTCCCCAGTGTATGTTTTTGTCTGCTTTGTCAAAGATTGGATGGCTATATGAGGATGGTTTTATATCTGGATTCTCATATCTGTTCCACTGGTCAATATTCCTATTTTTGTGCCAATACCATATTGTTTTAATTACTACAGCTTTGCAGTATAGTTTGATATCTGGCATATTAATGCCTCCCATTTTGTTTTTGTTGCCTAGAATTGCTCTTGATATTCAGGGTCTTCTTTGGTTCCATACGAAGCGTAAAATTATTTTTTCTATATCTGTGAAGAATGCTGTTGGGATTTTAATAGGTATTGCATTGAATCTGTAGATCAGTTTGGGTAGTATAGACATTTTGATGATATTGAGTCTGCCGATCCACGAGCATGGTATGGATTTCCATCTGTTTACATCCTCTGCTATTTCCTTCCTCAGTGTTTCATAGTTCTCCCTGTAGGGGTCTTTTACATCCTTGGTTAAGTATATTCCTAGGTACTTAAATTTCTTTGTTGCTATTGTGAAGGGAATTGAGTCTTTGATTTGGTTCTCAATTAAATTGTTGTTGGCGTATATGAATGCCTCTGATTTCTGTGTATTGATTTTGTATCCTGAGACTTTACTAAATTCATTGATCAGTTCCAGGAGTTTCTTGGTTGAATCCTTGGGGTTTTCTAGATACAATATCATATCATCAGCAAACAGTGAACGTTTGATCTCTTCTGCCCCTATTTGGATACCTTTGATTCCATTTTCCTATCTGATTGCTGTAGCCAAGACTTCCAGCACTATGTTGAACAGAAGTGGAGATAGTGGGCAGCCTTGTCTGGTTCCAGTTCTAAGTGGGAATGATTTCAATTTTTCCCCATTCAGTATGATGTTGGCTATGGGTCTGTCATATATGGCTTGTATCATTTTTAGTTATGTCTCTTCTATGCCTATTTTCTTAAGTGTTCGTATCATGAAAGGGTGTTGAATTTTGTCAAAAGCTTTTTCTGCATCTATTCAAAGAATCATGTGATCTTTGTTTTTCCTTCTCTTTATGTGGTGAATTGCATTTATAGATTTACGTATGTTGAACCATCCCTGCATCCCTGGGATGAAGCCCACTTGGTCGTGGTGGATAATTTTTTTGATAAGTGTCTGGATTCGGTTAGCTAAGATTTTGTTGAAAATTTTTGCATCTATATTCATTAGGGATATTGGTCTGTAGTTTTCTTTTTTTGTTTCATCCTTTCCTGGTTTTAGTATCAGAGAAATATTCGCTTCATAAAAGGTGTCGGGGAGGTTTCCGTTCTTCTCGATGTTGTGGAATAGTTTCTGCAATATAGGGACTAATTCTTCTTTGTAAGTGTGGTAAAATTCAGGTGTGAAGCCATCTGGACCGGAATTTTTCTTTTTAGGGAGATTTTTAATTGCTGTTTCTATTTCAGCTGTTGAGATTATTCTGTTCAGGGAATCTATTTCTTCCTGGTTGAGCCTAGGGAGGCTGTGTGTTTCTAGAAATTTTTCCATTTCCTCCACATTTTCCAGTTTGTGTGCATAAAGATTTTTGTAATATTCATAAATTGTATCTTGTATCTCTTTGGGATCAGTTTTGATATCTCCTTTTTTATTCCTGATGGAGCTTATTAGAGATTTCTCTTTTCTGCTTTTCGTTAGCTTAGCCAATGGCGTTTCAATTTTGTTTATTTTTTTAAAGAACCAACTTTTTCTTTTATTAATCTCCTGAATAGCTTCCCTGTTTTCAATTTCATTTAGTTCTGATTTGATCTTGTTGATTTCACTTCTTCTGCTGGTTTTGGGGTTGGTCTGTTCTTCTTTTTCCAGCTCTTTGAGTCGTTTCATTAGATTGTCTATTTGTGATCTTCTTGTCTTTTGTTTATAGGCATTTATGGAGATAAACTTTCCTCTCCGAACTGTTTTAGCTGTGTCCCAGAGGAGTTGATAACTTGTCTCTCCATTGTTGTTTTCTTCATAAAATTTTTTTATTTCCATCTTGATTTCTTCATTTATGAAGTAATCATTTAGTAGGAGGTTGTTTAATTTCCACGTTTTTGTGTAGAAAGATGAGTTTCTGTTAGGGTTGATTTCTACTTTTATTCCACTGTGATCTGAGAAGGTACATGGTATGATTTCTATTTTTTTTAATTTCTTGAGATTTACTTTGTGTCTTAGGATATGGTCAATCTTAGAGAATGTCCCGTGAGCTGATGAGAAGAACATATATTCAGTGGATTTGGGGTAGAATGTTCTGGAAATGTCAGTCAGACCCCATTGTTCTAGAGTTTTGTTTAAGTCCATTATTTCTTTATTAATTTTCTGTTTCACGGATCTGTCTCATGCCATCAGTGGGATGTTGAAATCTCTGATGATTATGGAGTTGCTATTAATCCATTTGCTTAGCTCCAGTAAGGTTTGCTTTATGAATCTGGGTGCACCTAAGTTGGATGCAAATATATTTAAAATTGTTATCTCTTCTTGTTGAACTTTGCCCTTCACCATTATATAATGACCCTCTTTGTCTTTCACTACTTTTGTTGGTTTAAAAACTAAATCGTCTGAAATTAGAACTGCCACACCAGCCTTCTTTTGGCTTCTATTTGCTTGGAATATTGATCTCCAACCTTTTATTTTTAGTCTATATGCATCCTTGCAGGTTAGATGTGTTTCCTGAAGACAGCATTTACTTGGACTGTATTTCTTATCCATTCAGCCAGCCTATGTCTCTTAAGTGGAGAGTTTAAGCCATTCACATTTATTGAGAGAACTGATAGGTAAGGCAGATTACTGTTCATTCTGTTGGGTTGGATGTTGTTGCTATGATTTATGTCTTGAGCCATTGTAATATCTGGCCTTTGATATCTTTGGGTTTTGGTTGTTTTTATATTTGTGGGTTATTATTATGATGTTCCGTGCATAACACTGTTTTAAGTACTTCTTGTAGGGCTGGTCTTGTCTTGGTGAATTCTCTGAGTTTTTGCTTGTCTGAGAATGTTTTTATCTCTCCTTAATATGTGAAGCTTAGTTTTTCAGGGAATAATATTCTAGGCTGGGCATTGTTTTGTTTCAAAAGAGTGAGAATGGGGCCCCAGTCTCTCCTTGCTTGTAAAGTCTCATTAGAGAAGTCTGATGTTATTCAAATTGACTTTCCCTTGTATGTCACTTGCTTCTTTTGTCTTACAGCTCTTAGAAGGGCCTCTTTAGTTGATACTTTGATCAGTCTGATGACTGCATGTCGTGACGTCTCCTGTTTGCGTTGAATCTCCCCGGGGTCCTCCGAGTTTCTTGAACTTGTATATCAGGATTTTGAGCAAGGCCCGGGAAATTTTCCTCTATTATATCTTCAAACAGCTTGTCCAAATCTTGAGTGTTGTCTTCTTCCCCTTCTGCTAACCCTATGACCCTCACATTAGGTTTCTTCACATAATCCCACAGCTCTTGTAGGCTTTGCTCTTTTCTCTTGTCTCTCTGCTCTATCTCTGTTACTGATTTATTTAACTGGAGGGTGTTATCTTCAAGCTCTGAGATTCTTTCTTCTGTTTGATCTACCCTGTTCTTGAGACTTTCCACTGTATTTTGTAGTTCATTGAATTGATTCTTCATTTCCAGGAGTTCGGTTACACTTTTCTTCATTGTGTCTATTTGTTTTTGCATATCCTGGAGGCTTTTTGTGGTTTCTTTGTGTTGGTTATTGAGTTGTTTTTGCAGCTGGGTGAGTGTTCTTATGATCCACATACGAAATTCCTCTTTTGTCATGTTGGTTGCCTGATTTTGGTTGGTGTCCGTTTCTAGGGGGCTGGTGCTGCTCTTTGGGGGTTTGTTTTCCGTTGGGTTCTTCATATTTCCTGAGTTCTTTTGCTGATTTCTTCCCATGTCGATCAGTTGTTCTTTCTTTCCTTTAGGTTATTGTTTGGGTATTCACACACCTTGTTTAGTGTCTGAGGCATTAGGTGGTGTCTGTGGGTGAGATTGGACCACTCCGTGTATATTGAGTCAGTGGATGCCGTGGAAAGGCTGTGAAGGATGCCGTCCCTGTCAGTAGGTGGCGTTTGCTTGGAGGAACAGGCTATGCTGTTGATTTTCTGTCCTGTTATGAGCTCTTGTTCTGGGCAGAGCTGGGTTGAGTAAGCCTGCCCTCAGGCAGTTATCAGGGGCAAAGTTCTGTTCTCTGCTTCCAGGAAAAGCTGTCAGGGCGGGGCTGGAATGGTCCCGCTCAGCCAGAAAGTCTGGGTGTGGGGGTGGGGCTGTCTGAGACCCGCAGTCTGGAGCGGGCCTCGCTTCTTTCCACCCTCCCCAACTCCGTAGCTACTCTTGGGCCTCTGCTAGCAGGCCAGAGCGGAAGCCACCAGGCCTCCCCAGACTGTGATGCCGGCAGGGAGGTTCTGTGCACAGGAATGCCACCTGGGTTGGGTGCACGGTCTCCTCCTGGGAGGAGGGTTGCCCTCTAAGATGCTGATCTGCCCCTGGAGGCACACATACCTCTTTAGGCTGTTCACGTATAACCCTTTTGTGCCCCGGGTAATGCTAGCGCTCGGTGCAGGGGATCTGGTCTGCAGGTCTGACCTCTGGGTCCCAGAGTTCAAACTGTATCCCCACCAGGTAGAGGAGTTCCGGTTTCAATTCACCCACAGGGAGCCCAAGCTGGGTCTATGTCTCTCAGCCTCTGAGTCGGCACCGTTCTCCTGGGAACACCGTGCCAGCAGCACCTGGGAGAGCTGGCGGGTAGGGAGCTCATAGTCTGAGTTCCCCTGAGTCAGCTGTAGGGTCCCAAAAGGGAAGGTCCTGTTCCCTGGAGGTGCCTCTGGCTGGTGGCTGTATTGTCTCTCTGGGCAGCCGCGAGTAGGGTCGGCGGAGGGGAGGAGAAGGCAATATGGCGCCTGCCGCGTGGCTCGGGTTTGTGCACACGCAGGTGCCCAGAGGAAGTTGGGAACCTGGTGCCACGTCTGCTACAGGCTCACCACTGGCTGGCGGCGGCCGTCTCTGGGCTGGTGTCTGCAGGTATTTCCACCCGCTGGGGGGCCCACCAGCAATCCCAAATGCAGGGGTGGGGAAACAGCAATTCCACCTACCCTTGCCGCTGGTCTCCGGGCTGCTCCAGTGGTCTCAGCCTCCAGTTCTCCTCAGCAGCCTCCTCCCGTGTGGTCTCCCGGGGTCTCAGGTACCCCTCATTCCGGCCCTCGTCTGCTGTATGCTCATCTTCTTGCTTCTTTTTTCTATTTTCTGCTAGAATCTGTCTTTTCTGCAGAGACACTCTGTCTGGCGGTCTTTCATCTGCCATCTTGCTCCTGAAATCCTTTTTTTTCATTTATTAATGTAAAACATACATAGTCTTATTTCTGTCTCATAGTTTATGAGATGTTTTCTTCTTTTTTCTAATCCTTCAAAAAATTTACTGTGTGAAGTATATTTCTTTGCTATTTGTGTTTATATATGCCCCTTGATAATTTAGAATTATGTTCCATTAATTGCTCTTTCTAATGTCCACCCTTTAAACTTTTTATGGCTTATTAAGTGTGTGTGGGTGTGTTTGGAGATCTTGACACAGAAAAGCAAGAATATCAGGTTGCCAGTACATTTTGTATATGTTTAGAGTCACATTGAAAACATGGCTCCTCCAGTACTGTAGTAAGCCTACTGATTACACATTCCCAGTAAACACAGCAGGCTCAAGTCCCTTTGCACACTATGTTTCATGATTGTCTTATGTTAGCAGTTTCTAAATATACAGTTTGTGTGAAGACAAATCATTTCCCATGGTCAGCCTGTGTATATAGTAAATTCATCATGTATCCATTTAGTTACTAAAATATTATCATAAGATTGAGAGACTGTGGCAAAAGGGGAATAATGGAATAGAGAATGAAGTCTAAGTTTATGTTAATGATACTTTCAGTTTGGATCAGATACCCAAGAGAAAATTGTACAAACTTGTATGGCAGGAAAGCTTTGACATGATTCACTTTTCCAGAGGACTTAGTTAATTTTTTATTGGAATTGAAATATAGGAGGTTGTACCTAAATAGAAATATTAAAAGTTTTTTTAAAAAATTAATGAAAAACAAAAGTGAAGAAAGAAGTAAACTATAAGTGCTGATGGATTCAAAATATAGGGTTGTATTTAGTAATGCAATCAATAGATAGGCACTGGGTAGTAATATCATTTTTCCAATGTGAGCAAAAATTACTTAAAGTTAGTGAGGAGAGACAAAGTTGTTGAAAGCAGGTTTATATTGTGTGTTGTTTTGGTGTTAATACATTTTTGCTCCAATTATCTAAGTTATAAATATTAAAAATTGATTTTTGCATTATTTATTATATTCTAATTTTTACATGTGTCAAACTGTCATCTTCCAAACTGTGCTATCTCCTTAGAGATAGTGGTTCTGTTGGAGTTTATGTTGCCATATTCAAGAAATTAAAGCTGAAGTGTATAATGTATTTTAATGCAAATAAGTACTCTATATGAAAGTAATCCAGTTATAGATTGTGAATTTGTCAGAAGCTGCCTTCTCAAGATCAATACTAAGCATAATTATCAGAAGATTCTGAAAAGTTATTTTCAGGTATCAGTCAGCCTAGCCAAATGTCCTTTAATAGGAAGAGCCAAATGTCCTTAATAGGAACTCATTCCGAGTTCAATGTGATGACTCAGTTATCTCACAATGTTCCTATCTATATACCCTTCTTTTATTTTCTCATAAAATTACATTATCATAATAACTTCATTAGGCAGACTTCATCCTTAAATTTTCACATTGCAGATAGGTCTGGTGTTTCATTTATTTTGAACTATTTGTTGTTAATTATGTACCATACTTGAGTAAAACTAATTAATACAAAATCATCTGTAAGAAAGTAAAAAGTGATCAGGTGACTATAGAGTGGATTATTAGTGTCTGTCATATTGGGAAAGTTCTAAGGGAATATAAGAATCTTGGATGTTACATAATGACAGTGCAACCAAATGATTAAATTGTATTTCATTATAATTAATATTTATATATTATCTCAATTTATTTGTGTGCTGTTTTTCTTCCTTTTTGGCAGGTAAAATAAGCTATGACAAATGAACACTATGTCAGGGAATAAAACTAACCAGATCTCTGTGCTTTTATTATTCTTCATGTGATAGAACAGTAATAAAATGAGCCTCAATAAATCTACAGAATTAATTTTACATAAACCATGTTAATCGAAATTCACAATTGGATTGAATTAGAAATAAGAACAGCTTGAAAATATCCCAAATATTTGGAAATTAAACTTATCACTCCTATACAATTTATAGGACAAACAAGATATAAAATGCAAATCGAAAAGTATTTTGAACTGAATAAAGGTAAAATTATAACATTGAAAAATTTGTGTAACAGTGATAAAACAGTATTTAGGAGAAAGTTCATAGCACTGAAATGCCTATATTAGGAAAGAAGAAAGCTCTTAAATCAATAGCTTTCCATTTACCTTAAGAAGCTTTAAAAAGATCCAATTAACTCAGAGTAACAGAAATAAAGGCAATAATAAACATCAGAGTGAAATCAATGAAACATAAAATGAAAACATGTATAAAGAGAAAAATTGGTAAATTGAAAATTAGTCCATTGAGAAGATGAATAATGTCAATAAACTTCTAATGAGAGTCCTTAAGAAGAAAAAGAGAAAAGCAAGATGCAAATACCAACAGCTGGAATTGTGAGAATCATTACAGATTCTATTAATTAATATCATGATAAGGATAATTTATGAAAGATAATTCATAAATAATATTTTCAATATTATTGAAAATATTGATAATATTGAAAATATTGATAATATTTTCAATAACTTAAATGCACTGAAAAAATTCCTGAATAACATAAACCATAAATATTCAATGAAGAAGAAGTAGATAACATGAATAGCCCTATGTTAAATAATTTGACTTTTTAGTTGAAACAGAGAAAACTCCAGGTATATGTAGCTTCACATGAAATAAGAAAACAATACGCATTCTGTATAATATTACAGAAAATTTTAAAGAAGGTCATATTTCCTACCTCACTCTATATGTACAGCAATGCACATATAGAAAACCCCAAAATTTAAAAAGAATGTACAACAATATCCCTCATGAATATAAATGCAAAAATATCTAAGCCACATTTTAACAAAGGAAATATCAAAATATGTAGAAATATTTTGTGACCAATCAGGGTTTATCCAAGGAATGCAAGATTCATTTTACATTTAAAGATCAATCTATGCAGGCAGATCACTTCTGGAAAGTCAGAAGTAAGAAGATTAAGAAGCTCTAAAAATCCACTCCTCCATAAAATCAATAAGTGATGTGACAGAAATCATCAAAAGTAATTTTTCAAGACTTTGGAAATTAAACAAAGATTTACAAAATTCCAAAGAATATTTACTTAAGGAAAATGGCTGACTCAGTAGGAACTGGAAGTTTTGTATCCCTTTACCAGGCCCTCTTCCCATCCTCTTCTTCCCAGCACTATGGTAGCCAGAAAAACCTGCTTGATAACAACCACTGAAGAAGAAAGAACATGTTTTGGAATTTCACACAAAAGCCCCATCCCTGGAGAAGTATCACTATTTGACCAGTCTGGAAGATCCCTGGAAGAGCTGATTACATAGAACTTATATTTATTTATACTGAGTCAGTGCTCACTTGGTAAGAAAAATCTCAATCCCAGAGCATTATTTAAAAATAACTTATGACAATTGTTGTATATAACAGATACCTGAAGTATTGATAGCTGTTGGGACAAACAAGAAGATGGCCAAAAAAAATAAAAAGGAAAATGTTGGGAATGATGTGTCCAAAGGATGCTTTAAAAATCTCTGAGACATTCATTTTTATCTAGAAATCCACATACATGTGCAAACCTCTACGCCAAGACAAAAAACATCCTAATTGCTTACCGCTGGCTTTCCTTTTAGGTTCTGTGCAAGCAGGAGCTTAAGCTAAGGAAGGATTGTAAACTACTTGAGCACTGAATGCAAGCCACAACAGCAAATAGCAATAAACACACGGTTTGGGAATGGAGAGACGCTGATTTACAGAGTTGCCACATTATATATAAAAGTTCCAATTTTCAACAAAAAATTACAAGACATCAAGGAAACAGGAAAGTATATCACATATGAGAAAAGAAGAAGCCACTATAAACTACCCTTTAGAAAGTCAAAATGTTGGACTTACTAGACCCAGACATAAAATCTGCTATTAAAAATGTTAAAAAGGTAAAGGAAAACATGTCTCAAGAATTGAAATATGAAAATAATGTCATATCAAGTATAGATTACTAATAAAGAAACATAAATTACAAGGAAGGATCACATGAAAATTCCAAAGCTAAAAAATAAAATAATTGAAATAGAAATTACACAAGAGGCTCTCTTACAGCAGATTTGAGAGGACAGAAGAATTGGTGAACCTGAAGATACGTCGATTGAGATGTGTTTCCTGTAGACAGCAGATATTAGGCTTGTGGGCTTTTATCCACTCTGCCAGTCTATGCCTCTCCAGAGGACAGTTTAAGCAATTTATATTTATTTGACGATTGAAATTGGAGGAAGATTTCCATTCAAATTGTTGGATGAATTGCCTTGTCTTACTCCTTGAGCTATTATGCAGTTCAAGTTCTAACCTTTAAATATTTGAAGATTTTACTTTGAGGGGTATTTACTGCCCTGTTTGCTGTTTAAGGAGGTCTGAGAACTGCCTATAGGGCTGGTCTGATCTTTGCAAATTCCTTCAGTGATTGCTTGTATGAGAAGAACTTTATTTCTCCCTCATACATGAAACTTAAATTTGCCAGATAAAGAATTCTAGGTTGGGCTTTGTTCTGTTTTAGAAGATTAAGAATAGGCAGCCAATCTCTCCTGGATTGTAAGGTTTCAGATGAGAAGCCTGCTGTTAGTCTGATAGGCTTTCATTTACAGTTTATTTGTTGTTTTTGTCTCACTGCATGGAGGATTGCTTCTGTCACTTTACTTTTGTCAATCTAATAAACATGGGATGAGGTAATTGTTTTTTCACGTTGAGTCTCCCAGGAATTCTGTGTGCTTCTTGTATCTGGCTATCAAGATTTATGGCCAGGCCCAGCGTATTTTACTGCAGTATTCTGTGATATAATTTTTCAAACCCTTGTGAATGTTCCTCTTCCAGAATCCCGATCAATCTGAGATTCGGCTTTTTTTACATAATCCTACACTTCCTGTAAGCTTTGGTCTCATCTCTTGTTTCGGTGTTCCCTGTCTTCCTCTGATTTGTTTAGTGCATAGGCATAATCTTCAAGCTCTGAGATTCTTTCCTCTTCATGATTCATCCTTTTCTTCTCTTTTCTTTTTATTATTTTATTTTATTTTAGTGTATTATGGGGGCACAAGTGTTAAAGTTACATATATTGCCAATGCCACCACTCCCCCCTCAAATCAGTGCCTCAAGGGTGACCATTCCCCAAAAATTGCACATCCCACTCATCGTGTTTGTATATA
The DNA here is from genome assembly GCF_040939455.1 of Microcebus murinus. Classification (NCBI taxonomy): domain Eukaryota; kingdom Metazoa; phylum Chordata; class Mammalia; order Primates; family Cheirogaleidae; genus Microcebus; species Microcebus murinus. The sequence continues at coordinate 20,413,603 of NC_134110.1, forward strand.
CTCATCCCCTCGTTCCCCCTGCCACCTGCCCAACACCCAAAAAATATTATTCCTACATGTCCACTTAGGTGTTGATCTGTTAATACCAATTTGTTTGTGAGTACATGTGGTGCTTCTTTTTCCATTCTTGATATGCTTCACTTAGTGTAATGGGTTCCAGCTCTATCCAGGAAAATACAAGAGGTGCTATATCATCATTGTGTCTTAAAGCTGAATAGTACTCCATGGTATACATATACCACATTTTATTAAACTACTCATGAATTGATGGGGACTTGGGTTGTTTCCATAGCTTTGCAATTGTGAATTGTGCTGCTAGAAACATTTGAGTGCAGGTGTCTTTTTCATATAGTGACTTTTGATCTTTTAGGTAGATGCTCAGTAGTGGAATTGCTGGGTTAAATGGTAGATCTACTTGTATCACTTTAAGGTATCTCCACATTGCTTTACAAAGAGGTTGAACTAGTTTGCATTCCCACCAGCAGTGTAGGAGTGTTCCTATCTCTTCAAAGCTCTCCAACATTTATTGTTTGGGGACTTTTTGATAAAGGCCATTCTCATTGGAGTTAAGTGATATCTCATTGTGGGTTTAATTCGCATTTTCCTGATGATTAGCGATGCTGAGCATTTTTTCATATGTTTGTTGGCCATTATTCTGTCTTCTTTTGAGAAGTTTCTGTTCATGTCTTTTGCTTATTTTTTGATAGCGTGGTTTGATATTTTCTGGCTGATTTTCCTGTGTTCTAAATAGATTCTAGTTATCAGCCCTTTATCAGATTTGTAGCTTGTGAAAATTTTCTCCCATTCTGTGGGTGTTCTGTTTGCTATCTTGACAGTTTCTTTGGCTGTGCAGAAGCTTTTTAATTTGCTCATGTCCCATTTGTTTATTTTTGTTCATACTGTAATGGCCTTTTGGGATCTTCTTCATGAATTGTTTGCCTAGCCCAATGTCTAGAAGAGTATTTCCAACTTTTTCCTCTAAAAATCTAATAGTTACACATCTAAGGTTCAAGTCTGTTACCTAGCGTGAGTTGATTTTTGTGACAGGTGAAAGGTGTGGGTCTTATTTAAGTCTTATACATGTGGCTATCTCGTTTTCCCAGCACCATTTATTGAATAGGGATTCTTTTCCCCACTGTATGTTTTTGTCTGATTTATCAAATATTAGTTGACTATATGAGGATGGTTTTATATCCCGGTTCTTGGTTCTGTTCACCTGGTCAATGTCCCTGTTCTTGTGCCAGTCCAAAGCTGTTTTAATTACTATAGCCTCATAGTATAGTTTGAAGTTTGGTAAATTGATACCTCCTTTTTTTTTTTTTTTTGGCCTAGGATTGATTTTGCTATACCAGGTCTTCTCTGGTTCCATACAAATCATAAAATTATTTTTTCTGTATCTGTGAAAAATGATGGTGGCATTTTGAGAGGGATTGCATTGACTCTGTAGGTCACTTTGGGCAGTATAGACATGTTAACAATGTTGATTCTGCCAACCCATGAGAATGGTATATTCTTCCACCTGTTTACATCCTCTGCTATTTCCTTCTTCAGTGTTTCATAGTTCTCCCTGTAGAGGTCTTTTACCTCCTTAGTTAAATATGTTCCTAGGTACTTTTTTTGTAAGTTGGTGTCAGTTGATGGAGATTGAGTATTTTCTTTTAGAGGTGACTTTTCTCTCTGATCTTTCATGTTTCTTGTGAAAGATCTTTCATGTTTTCCTGTTTCTTTCACATCTGGATGCTTTGTCAAGGACTGGAGGTGCTGGGATGGGATTATGAGCTAAATTTTGGGATTCCAAAGGAATGATCCTTGGCAGAATTGGATATATGTGTTCTGGTCCTGTGTCATCTTACAGGAATTTGAGCCTGTTGGGTTGTCTTTGATCTGATGTCTTCACCTTCTGTCTACAGAGTTTAGTGGGTTTGGGCCCCTTCTTAGACTCCCAGAAGTTAGCTCACTCTTGTGAGAGTGAGTCAGCTATCAACCACTAGGTTGAAGTGGGAAGCACTATGTTAGGCTCTGAGTTTACTCTCTTTTGTTACTTGTGGTTTGTGAGAAGGAGTCAATTATCAAGTTATTCCAAATCCTATGTATTGTCCTCTAAGCTTCCTAATAGGATATACAGGTCTTCCAGTCTTTAGGCAATGTCCTGCCACTCCCAAGGATTCCTAGTGTCCCATCATTATTTTAGGAAGGGTGAGAGGAGCATCAGATATCCGTGAGCCTAAGAGAGAATACTTCAGAGGTTGCTTGATCTGTAGCTAGGGTGGAGCTGTTAATAAGGAGCTCTGTTATTCAGAGGTGCTTTGTAACACTTTTGTAGGAGCTCCTGGTCCGGGGAGGCAATTGGTGGAAATGCTAAGGACTATGTTCAAGTTTTTCTTTCCAGAACCACAGGCCTGTAGGTCAGCAACAATCTGGGTGCTAAAGGAAGCTCTTGTGTTCTTAACTTATCAGATGATCAAAACAAATCAGCTGTATGTAGACATCACTCTGCCCCCTTTTGCTTAATACCAAAGACCCACATATTCAAGCTAGTCCTACAGTGAAAGTAACATTCATCCTTTGTCCTCACCTTCCACAGCTGACTCTGATTTATTGGGCCAGGTGTGGAGGCAATAGATGAGGATGTCCTTATAGCTGCTAGAAGCGCCTTTTAGTTGCCAGTGGGGAAGTGAAAGTGTAGTGGAGTTAACACTCTTGTGACATAGCCTTGAACAGCCTCTTTCTCAATTCTGTCCAGGGGTGGAGTCAGACCCTTTGGAGCAAAGCAAATGGGCCCAAGTCACAGGAGAGTGTGGGTGGTAATATCTCCCCAGGTCGCATCTGTAAAAACTGCCTCCTTCACAACTCCACCTTGCTATGATGGGTTCTGCTCTCTGGGCACAGGGTGCCCATAATCAATCTGTTGAGACAGCTGGGCAAACCAGCATTCTCCCCTTTCCACCCCTTTAAACGCAGTCTGAGGCAAGCCGCAGGAATAAGATGACCCAGGGTTGGGTTGGAGGAACAGATGGATTTCTCTCCTTATTTATCAGCTGGAAGGCTGACATGTTCAGTTTGGCCAGGGCAGAGGGGAGGTCTGAGACCACTTCCAGAGCCACCCTCTGCAGTGTTTCCAAGTTATGAAGTGGCGGTGGCCCGCTCTCCCAGCACCAGCGTGGAAGGTGCCTGCAAGGAGGAAAGCTGGGCTGGGTTTTGTGGGCTGTCTCAAAGCCACTGTTGAGCCCACCACTTCCCCAACTCACAGAGAGACAATGGTTTAAGTGCAGAGATCTGTGCTCTCTATCTACCCAGCACCACCCAAAACCTCAGCCATATCCAAGGGCAGAGCCTGTTCCTGCAGTATGGGGAAGCTTCCACAGAGTTTGGACCCTCCCCCTCCTGAAACTGACTCAGTGGAGCACTCACGGGATTTCAAAATGTTCCCTGCTCCAGTCTCCACTCCACACAGCCCGTCATTCTGTGCTTCCTCTTCCCACCAACTTTGGGTACTTCCCTGCCTGCATGGGTGTGGAGTTCGGTGGGGAGGGAGCATCTCCCTGCTCATGGCAGAACCAATGCCTCATCCAGATGGCAGGCCAACCAATCCCTGTGGTGGACATGCTCCCTCCCTATTGTATATTTCTGACTCCCAGGGTTTTGGAGACGATTACCCGATTCACCTTTGATTATCAGCAGTGTTTTGTGTTTTTTTCAATGGTGATTCTCTGCATGCTTGCAAAGCTGATCCTGTGGAATTGCAGTTCACTCACGTGTGGTTGTCTCCTTCTTCACTTCCCACTCTGAGAGCAGGGTGCCAGTAGGTCACACCTAATCTGCCATTTTTTGGATGTCACTTTACTTTTTATCATAAATATCATCGACCACCAAATTTGTATTTTGTATTGTGTATTAATATCATTCAAGCTCTCTTTAAAATGCATTCTTATTCTCTTTATAATACATCTTTTCAATTATTTTCATCTTTTCATGTATCACCCTTTACTAAATTAAATGAAAATACTACTTTTATTAGGAAAGACAGATGTTACACTTTTTCTATTTTACTGTTTTTCAGAAAGTTTCTCTAAAATACCTTTAGTTGATACATGAGTAACAGAAACTTTTCTGGGAACCATGAGACAGAATTTCCTCAGTGTCATTGTTAAAAAGAACTGCAAATATTTCTATTATATGACTTAGTTTGTTTTGTCCTAATTGTGAAAAGTTGAAAAATCATTAATTTGTATATGTAGAACACAGAGACTTTCTTTCTGAATACATAGTGCAGACATTTCTTTAACATGCAAGAATGAATTTCCATATCTGGTTTGATTTTCTCTTACCAAAAACTTATATACATTGTCTGGACTTTCTGATTCCTTCCAAATAGTTCTTACAAATGTCTGCATGTCATGTCCTTGTACAGATGGCTTACAATATAGATATGTTTTTGTTTCTGTTTTTTTTTTTTTTTTTTTGAGACAGAGTCTCGCTTTGTTGCCCAGGCTAGAGTGAGTGCCGTGGCGTCAGCCTAGCTCACAGCAACCTCAAACTCCTGGGCTCCAGTGATCCTTCTGCCTCAGCCTCCCGGGTAGCTGGGACTACAGGCATGCGCCACCATGCCCGGCTAATTTTTTATATATATATCAGTTGGCCAATTAATTTCTTTCTATTTATAGTAGAGACGGGGTCTCGCTCTTGCTCAGGCTGGTTTTGAACTCCTGACCTTGAGCAATCCGCCCACCTCGGCCTCCCAAGAGCTAGGATTACAGGCGTGAGCCACAGCGCCCGGCCTGTTTCTGTTTTTTGATGAGTGAATACTAATGTGTTTTTAATTTTCTTTTTTTTTTCTTTTTTTAAATTCTTATTTAATCTTTATTCTTATTTATTCATACAAATATGCACACATACACACAGATACATACATGAAAATATGTTTTCTCAAAAACATTTATAAAAATTAAGGTATTAAAAATTAATATTAAGAGAAAATTTCTCCTTGATATTTTTAAATAGACTTTATCTTTAGAGAAGTTTTAGGTTCACAAAAATATGGAGCAGAAGAGAGATTTTACTTATACTTCTGTTCCCCCACACGTGAATAGGCTTCCCAATTACCAACATCCCCCACTACAGTGGTACACTTGTTATAATTGATGAACCTACAGTGACATATCATTATCACTCAGAGTTTGTAGTTTACAATAGGGGGTTCACTCTTGGTGTTGTATATATAATGGGCTTAGACAAATGTATGATGTCATGTCTGTACCATTACAGTATTTTACTGGATACTTTCATTTTCACTGAGCTATAAGTTCTCTGTCCTGTGTATATTCATTTCTCCCTCCTGTGAACCTCTTAAAAAGCCCCTTGGAAAATGTGTACATATATCTTAGTGCGTGTTTTCATGATATGGTCTTATGGAAAGGGACGTGTAATGTATATGCATTTTTGTCATCTAGCAAATATTTTAAAAAGGGTTTTGTGCTTTGTTACTTTTTAGATCAGAAGATAATTGTCTTTATTGCTTTTTTTCCATGTATGGAGATGGAGAGGCACAACATAGAGAAAGTTTTCATATTCTATGATGTTTCAGTTCAATGGAAATTCAAAAAAACTTAACAGAAAACTAAAGTGTGGGTGGAAAAGCTGCCCTCAGGAACTCATAGGACAGGCATCAGACCTGGAATTGGATGAATGGACAAGGAAGGCCTCTAGGAGAAAGAACATTGAGGAGATTCTAGAGAATTAGAAGCAAAGAGTCAAGGAAATTGGAGGAAAAAAGAAGAGGGAAAAGTGTGAACATAGCACATTCCAGGGCATTAGAAGATGGAAGGGGATTGGCAGGACCACTGGGATCAGTAATGTGTGAGAATGGCAGAAGCAAGAAGGGCAGATCATGGTGGGAATGGCCAGGTGAGAGAGGGAAGGGCAGGAAATGCGCAGGGGCAGCTCACAGAGAAATGCATCAATGTGAGGGAATTTGAATGTCTCTTCCCCCCCTTCATATGATACCCCAGCTCATGAGATCTGCTAGTTAGGAAGACAATCGATGAATGACGATGGTCCCTGCCCTCTGGAGAGGTTCCTGTGTATTACCAGAGTCTAGAGAGAGGCTTGGGTGAAGAGGGGCAGAGAGTACCCCCAGGCTGGATGACTGGCAGGCTCAGGGACTTGGGTGCTACTGCTCTCCTCCTTTTCTCCATCATTTAGACCTTCCCCACACTTCCATGAGTGCAGGTTTCCATCCTCTCAGACACTTTGCAGGTGTAGGAGGGATCCAGGATTAGAAAATTGAGAGGACTGACTCATGGTCCCCTGCTGTCCATATTTAGGAGGCTGAGAGCAGCCTGACAGGCAGTGCTGATGAGAGGAGGCTGAAGCTGCACAGAGAAAGGACCTAAGGCTAGTGGCACAGATGAGGCAGACAATGGGGGTAATGGGTACCAGCCTGAGCAGGTGGACAGTGGGCAGTGTGTGGCTTTATAAGACATTCCTCTACAAACATACACATGTTCATGACTGTGTCTGCATGTCCTCTATGTGTTCTTTGATATTTTCAGACAAACTTCTTGATTTCTTTATCTTTTTCAGTGCATTACACATATAATTTCATTATTTCTGTCACATTTACTCTTTTACATTATGTACCTAGCAATAGTAACTTACCTAAATTTTTTATTGTCAGATTATTCATAGTTAAATAATTTTCAAAATCATTTATTTATTTTAATTGGCATAATTGTGTATATTTATGAGTTACAATGGTTGCTTTGATCTATGCATGCATTTTATTAAGATGTAATCAAACTAATTAACATATCCATTATTTCATCAACCTATCATTTTTTTTTCTGTGAGAACTTTAAAATCTATTCTTTCTATTAGCAATTTAAAATTATACTGCATAACTTAATAGACAAAATATATTACTCTTTATTACTATGCCTTTGATTGGTCACTTCTGAAAATTAATATTTCTTCATTTCAGAGGAGGTTCACTTTTCCATACTACTAAGCAATGGTACTCTTTATGGTGTTGTGTTGTTCCCATTAATTTTGGATATTTCAATGTTCTGGGAATCATTGAGCTATCATTATTCATTTGAACAATCCAGTTGCTTTAAATTTTTATTTTACTCTCTTCAGAACATTATACAAATTGTTTTACTTATTTTGGATTTAGTTTACTCTTCTTTTTCTATGGGCCAAAGGTGGAAACATAGGTGACTGGTGTTAGATCTTCCTTCTTCACTATGTGCATACAATGCTATACATTTATATCTAAGCTCTGCTTTCATTGTACTACACAAATTTTGATGTTATGTTTTCATTTTCATTTATTTCAAAGTATTTTTAAAATTTCTCTTGAGATATCTTCTTTGCCCCTTTGCATTTGGGGATTTTTCAGTTTTCTTTCCAGGTATAATTTCATTTCTATTTTAATTCCATTATGGTCTGAAAGCATACATTGTATGTTTTTCACTCTTTTAAATTTATCATGGTCTATTTTATCATCCAAATATAGTCTATCTTGGTAAATGTTTCAGATGAACATAAGAACGTCTATTCTACTTATTATTGGATGAAATAATCTATACATATCATTTACAACTAGTTGATTGATAGTAGTGTTCAGTTCAACTATGTGTTCATTGAAAATCTACCTGTTGATTCTGTCCATTGCTCATAGAGGGCATTGATATTTGCAAATATATAGTGCATTAATTTCTTTCTCCTTGCAGTTCTGTCAATTTCTGCTTCATATAGACTGACACTATTGTTAGGCAGGCACACATTGTGAGTTGTATCTTATTGAAGAATTGACTCCTTTATATAAAGTCTGTTGTTATTCCAAAAAAATTCTTCACTTTAAAGTCTGATCTGTCTGAAATCAATATAGCTAATCTTGCCTTCTTTGCTTAGTAGTCAGCATGGCATATACTTTTATTAGTATGTATCTTTATATTAAAAGTAATTACTTATAGAAAATACAGAGTTGAGTCTTCTTTTTTCATCCACTCTGACAATCTAGTCATAATTTAATTTGATAATTTAGAGTACTAATTTCAAAGTGATTATTTATATAATTGTATTAATATCTACTAATACAATATTTATCACTGTTTTCTATTTGTTGCCCTTTTTCTTTCAATTTTTTGTTTTCCATTTATTTTCTGTCTTTTGTTGTTTTAATTGAGCATTTTATATAGCTCCATCTTCTCTCCTTTCTTTTTTATAATAATTATGCTCAATTTATTCAGAAATACAAAATACAATTTTGAAAGCAAATATTTTTTCCCTGTAAGAGTCTATTGTATGAATTTATGATTTTTTAAAAATTCAGAATATTATGGAGGTACTAATATTTTGTTTACATGAATTGTGCTTCTCTAACCCAAGCCAGGGCTACAAGTGTGTCCTTCCCCCATACAGTGTGCCTTGTTTCCATTAGCTGTTGGTATACCCCCTTATACCCTCTACCTCCCTACCCCCACCCCTCTACCTGACCGGCACCCAATGAGTATTACTACCATGTGAGCACCTTAGTGTTAATCAGTTAGTACCAATTTGATAGTGAGTATATGTAGTGCATGTTTTTCTATCCTTATGAAACCTCACTACTAAGGACAGGCCCAATCTCTATCCAGGATAATATAAGAAGTGCTAGATCACCACTGTTTTGTGTAATTGAGTAGTATTACATTGTGTGTGTGTGTGTGTGTGTGTGTGTGTGTGTGTGTGTGTGTGTGTGTGTGTGTTCAATATTTTATTAATCCACTCATGGAGTGAATGGCACTTGCATTTTTTTCTACATTGTTTCTTTGCTTCTTTTCTGTTTGGAAGATTGGTCCTATTCGGTCAGTGGGGGGTTGTAATCCCTGGTTGCTATGGTGTTATTGTTTATTATGCTATTTAAATCAAACACAGTTTGCTTTATATATCTGGGTGCCGCTCAGTTGAGTGCATATATACTAAAAATTGTTAAGCCTTCTGGTTGGATTTTTCCTTTCACTATTATATAGTGACTATTTTTGTCCTTCCTTACTTTTGCTATTTTAAAGCTTATGTTATCTGAAATAAGTATAGATAAGCCCTGCATTCTTATGGCTTCCATTTTTTTCTGGAGGATTGTTTTTCATCACTTGACATCGAGCCTGAAAGCATCTTTGTGGGTTTTATATGTTTCTTGTAGACAGAAGATACTTGGCTTGTGAATTTGTTTCCACTCAGCCAGTCTGTATCTATTCAGAAGATAATTTAAGACAATTCACATTTATTGAGAGGATTGATATTTGGAATAGTTTTCCATTCATATTATTGGGTAAATTCCTGTTGTTTCATTTTACTCCTCAAACCATCATGGAATCTAGGTTCTAGACTTTAACTCTTGAGTGATTTTACTTTGGTGAGTGTCTATTGTGCTGTCCAATGTGTAATGCAGTTCCGAATACTTCCTGTAGGGCAGCTCTGGTCTTCACAAATTACATCATTGATTGCTTACCCTGGAAGGTCTTTATTCTTCATAGATGAAGCTTAATTTTGCTGGGTAGAGAATTCTAGGTTGGCCATTATTCTATTTTAGAAGATTGAAGGTAGGTGCCCAGTCCCTTCTGGCTTGTAAAGTTACAATTGAAAAGTCTGCAGTTAGTCTGATAGATTTTCCTTTTGGGGTTATCTGCTTTTTTAATCTTACTACATGAAGGATTGCCTCTTTCTTATTTACTTTGGGCAAGTTGATAATTATGTAACATGGTGATTGCCATTTCACATTGACTTTCCCTGGAGTTTAATGTGCTTCTTGTATTAGGATATCTAGATTTCTGGCCAGGCATATTTTCCTCTAGTATTCTATGAAATAAATTTTCCAGCCATTATCTATATTCTTCTTCTCCCTCTGGGACTCCTATGATTCTTATATCTGGCTTCTTTACATAATCACATATTTGTTGTATGTTCTATTCTTGTCTCTTCTTTCTGTGTTCTTTTTTTATCTAATTTGTTTAGCACAAAGAGCTTATCTTTAAGCTCTTAGATTCTCTCCTCTATGTGACCCATTCTATTCTTAAGGATTTCCACTGTATTTTGTAGTCTCTTACATGCATCTTTCACTTCCAGAATTTTTTTCTTCTTTTTATAATATTTCAATTTCTTTAGAGAAATTTTCATTGAGTTTCTGTATTGTTCTTGTGGCTTTTTTGTGTTATATTTCTATTTTCTCTTCAATTCCATTGTGTTTTCTTACAATCTATATTCAGAATTCTTCCTCTGAAAATGTAATCATATTGTGTGAGTTGGTATCCATTGTTGAAAATCGAATATTTTGGGGGGGGGAGTGAATTTTCTCTCTGCTCTTTCATGTATCCTGCATTCTTTAACTGATTCTCACTCATCAGTCTACTTTGTCAAGTACTAGGGGTGGTAGGGCTGCTTTATGGCCTTATCTCCAAGTTCCCAATGGGACGTTCCTTGTCAGTGCTGGGGATGCATGGTGGTTCTGTATTGCCTTAAGGTGTTTTAACAATTTGTATTACCTCTGACCTGTTGTCTTCACCTCTTTCCAGTGGAGATTAGTGTTTTGTCCCCTTGGTTAAGCTCCCAGGTGGTTAATCACTCTTGTGTGTATGACTCCACTGTCTTCCAGTAGTTTCAGATGGAAGAGACTGTGTTGATCTATGAGATTTCCCTCTCTGTTTTTGATTGTAGTTTGGGTGGGACAGCCAATTTTTAAGGTATTCCAATGCCTTTGTGTTGGGCTCTGATCTCCCAAATGGTGTATATGAATTCCTCAATCTGTGGGAAATGTCTTCTCACTCCTGAGGGTTACTTGAGCCCTGTTGCCACTTTAGGTGGGGTAAGGGAAACTTGTTCTTGCAAGTCTGAGAGTATATACTTCTGTGGTTGCTTGATCTTCTGCTAGGGTAGAGCCGCTTATATGTTATTCAGGGTTCTTTTGCCACATTTGTGAGACAGCTTCTGATGAGGGGCATCAATTGTTGCAATTGCTGAGGACTCTGGCCAGGAGTTTTCTTCCCAGTCTACAAACCACAAAGCCTGGATGCCAAGTACAAGACCTCATATTATGTTCTTATTAGATAATCAAAACTGGCCTGATGGACCAAGTCAACGGGCTTCCCCCTATTGCTTAATACAAAGACCCCATAGATTCATGCCAGTTGTACAGAGAAAGCATCTTTTTCTCACTTCCCCCTGCCACCAAGGGCAGAGCCTGCCCTTCTGAGGTGAAAGCCACCTGGCTGGGGGATGGGTGTTGTCTGAAACTGCTAACAGACTTTGGTTTAGAGTATCAGTGTTGAGGAGACATGCTTAATCTTTGCCCACTGAAGCTGGCTCAACTAGCTGAATCTACAATTTGTGGACTATTTTTTTAGTTCTTAAGTCTCACAGATTTATACCAGTCATGCAGAAAAAGCAATTTTTGTCACTTCTCCCCACCTCCAAGGGCAGAACCTTCCCTGCCAGTGCAAAAGTCACCAGGCTGGGGAAGAGACATAGTCTGAGACCCCTGCATATCCCAGACCAGAAACAGCTTCCATTATTTCTCCCCACCTCCAAGTGTGGAGCCTGCCCAACCAGGGGAAAATCATCAGGCTGGGGAATGTGTGTTGCGCAGAACCACAATGTGCCACAGCATCTCTTGGTTGTGGCCCCCCAAAATGGTGGCTGTTTACCCATGGAGAGCCAGCACTGAGAGATACTTCTCAGCACTCAGCAGATGCTGGTTTGGCAGCCTGTTTCAACACGTCACAGGCTGCTCCCACTGTTTCCCTGTCCTGCTGTCTCATGTCAGTGCAATAAAGGTTCTTGGTCTCTCTGTCCTGCCCTGAGCCAACCAAATCTTCAGTGGTTTCCAGGAGCAGAGTCTCCCTTTCCACATTCACCTCCTTTGTCCTGGTACTCTTGACTGCCAGAGGTGACGTGCCTGTCTCCATACTGCCTCCTGTGGTCCCAGGAAGTGTCCATTCAGACCAGTCCTTTCCCCACCCAGTGCAGTCCAAGAACAGAGCACCAGGGAGTTCAAAATGTTTACTGCTATTGTCTCTTCTCCACATAGCCTATCATTGTGTGCTCTAACTTTGCACTGACTTCAAACACTTCCCTGCCTGAATGGATGTGGAAGTCAGTGTAGAAACAGTCATCCTCCTATGTGTCAGATCACACTGCCCTGGCTGGCCTGGGAGGTACAGCTGTCCAATGCTCTATTCCCTATTGTATATCTCCCATTCTCCAGACTTTGTGGTCAATTCTCTCATTCACCTCTTTTTTCCCCTAAACTGCTTGTCCCATGCTGCTTCTCTGCAGATTCACGATGCTGTTATTGGGGGAGGGTGATACACTCCTGTGTATCTGTCTGTATCCTTCACCTCATACTCTGGGAACAGAGAACCAGGAGGTCACCAATGAGCCGCCATTTTTACCACTATCCCCCACCTATATCAATTTTTCCAATAGGATATGCAGTTTCCAATAGGACATGCAGATATGCACAGAAAGGACATGACATGAAGCCATGGTATAGGTAAGGCAAGCAAGAGGAGAATATGATGATGGGGTCAGGTGTGTAGTGACCATTGGGTTGGCTTTGCAGGGTGTTATTCTGCAGACATACACACACTCATCTGTGTCTGTGTGTCATCTTTCATGTTTTTTACCATAGAAACCTCATGATTCTCTAGAGTTTCTCAGACTGTGACATATATTTTAATTTCAATCTTTGTATCACATTTATGTTCCTTTTTACATTATGTATGTAGCAATAGTTACTTACCTAAATGTCTTATTGGAAGATAATTCATAGTTAAATAATTTCCCAACTTATTTATTTTAATTGACAAATAAGAATTATTTATATTTATGGGTTACAATGTAGTGTTTTGATCTTTGGTAAACTTTGGTAAGATTTAATCAAACTAATCAACATATTCATCACCTCTTCAACATATCATTTTTTGTGGTGAAAGTATTAAAAATTATTCTTTGAGCAATTTAAAAATATGCTACTTAGTAAACAAATAAAATTACCTCTCATTTCTATGTACTTGATTGATGGTTTCTGAAAAGTAGTATCTCCCCATTTCATAGAGAAGTCACTTCTACATGTCCTTAAGGAAGGGTACTGTTTGGCATGTTGTGTTTTTCATACTAAATCTGGATACTACTATGTTTGGAAACTACTAAGCTAACAATATATGTTTGAAGAATCCAGTGATTTAACTTTTATTTTTATTTTACTCCATGTACAATATTATATAATTATTTTTACTTATCTTGAATTAATGTACACTTTTCCCCAAGATTCCAAGAGTGAAAACTTAATTTTAGATTTCTCTTCTTATCTAATATATGCATTTAGTGGTATACCTTTCTTTCTAAGCTCTACCTTCATTCCATCCAATAAATTTTTATGCTATGTTTTTAGTTTAATTTAGTTCAAAATATTATTAAATGTATATTGAGATGTCTTTTTTGTTCCATATTTCATTTAGAAGTATGTTGTTCCCATGCATTTTGGGATTTTCCACTTATCTGTAGAGTTATCCTTTGATTTCTAATTTAATTCATTTGCACTCTGAGGGCAGACATTGTATGATTTACATTCTTTTAAATTTGTCATGGGATTCTTTATGGACCAGAATGTGGTCTGTCTTGATGAATTGTCCATGTGCTCTTGAGAAGAATGTGTTATCTACAGGTGTTGGTTGAATTAGTAGCACAAAAAGCCCAGTTTCTTTCTGTCTATTAACCATAGGCTGTATTAAGGTCCTTGCCCAGTGAGCTTCTACTACATGACAAAATACTTCACAAAATCCATGAAGGAGACAGTTTGTAAGCAAGACAGAAATCACAGTCCCATGTAACACAATCACCTAAGAGGCACCCTGACACCTTTGCAATATTGTTTGAAAGCAAGTCACAATTCTGACCACACTGGAGGGGAGGGGATTAGAATACAAGCTGGTGTATCCCAAGAGGTCAGGATCATTGTGCATTTGTCTAATGGTCTGCCTGCCACACAGATATTCTCCAATCTATAATAATTTCTCTGTTTTCACTTACTTTTTATGACTTGACAATTTTGAAAATTATTAGGTATATGGTAAAATGTTCTACAATGTTATAATGTTCTACAATTGTAATTATATTAGGAATGTGAATTAAATTTATCCCTTACATTTATCTAAATTTGAAATCAAGGAATACTGATAAATTTTTTATTTAGAAAACAGACACAGAGAGAAAAATAATAAAATAAACTTGGGAAAGACAAGAGAGAATTCACAGTAATTGTAACTTTCAGCCATTAAGGAAGATTAAATTGAGGAGATGCACTCAGATGGAAACTACAGTATTGCTATTTTTTTATTATTTCAGAATACTTCAGGGGTACAAATGTTTAGTTTATATATATTTCCTTTACCACACTTGAGTCAGACCTTCAAGAATATCCATCCCCCAGACAGTGTGCACCACAACCATTAGGTGTGAATATACCCATCCCCTCCTTCCCCCTCCAATCTACCCAACACCCAATGAATGTTACTAGTATATGTGCATATAAGTGTTGATCAATTAATACCAATTTATAGTGAGTACATGTGATGCATGTTTTTAAGCTTGTCAGTGAATTAAAACAACATAAACTTTTAAATTTTAAGAATTTTAAGAATGGTATTAGATTTACATAACAGTTCCAAATATAGTACAGAGAGGTTCCATATACCCTGCACATAATATCCCTTATTATTAATATTTACTTCTTACAGCAGTCAGAGATATTTGCCACCATTAACCAATGAATAATATGTACTATCATTACTATCCACATTTTACTCAGATTTTATTAGTTTTCACTCTATGTCCAGTTTCCTTTGCAGGATCCCATCATAACATACCTCATGACATTTAGATATGCTTCCTTTTTTGGCTCCTTTACCTTTGACAGTTTCTCAGAATTGCCTTGTTTTTGATAACACTGACATACATAATATGGGATTACTGTGATATTTTTCACATGACTAGACAGCATCTGCGGGTTTGGGGGAAGAAAATCAGAGGTCCAAGGCATTCTTATCACATACGATATCAAGGTTAGATAGTGTTATCATGCTTTATCACTTGTGATGTTCATTACATCACCTGGATAAGGGAGTTCCTGTCAAATTCCTCCGCTATAAAATTATTCTTTTTTTGCATTGTATACTTTGACAAAAGTTCGTCAAACACAAACACACTTAAGAAGGGGAAATCATGCTCTACTTGTATGGGCAGAGTTTCTACAAAACATATTTAGAATCCTCAACTATGAACATGTGTCTGTTCCACTCCATTTTTAATATATTAAATCATTCACTTATATCAGTATGCAAACATGGACATTTATTTTACACTTATACTACTTTCTTTATTTTATTGCTCTAATTGTTCTGGTGTTGGCTATTGGAAGGTCTTTCAGTTGGTTTCCTTGTCATTTGGAAGTATTAGATAATTATGTTTCTTTTTCTTTCCTTTTTTTTTTATTTCGGCATACTATGGGGGTACAGATTTTAAAGTTTCAATAAATTCCCATATCCCCCCTCCCCCCAAAAGACTGAGTCTCCATCATGACCATCCCCCAGATGGTGCACCTCTAACTCATTATGTATGTATATACCAGCCCCCCTCCCCCCTCCCACCTGCCCAATACCCTATTACTGTAGTACCTATGTGTCCACTTAGGTGCTACTCAATTAATACCAGTTTGCTGGAGAATATATCTGGTGCTTGTTTTTCCATTCTTGGGATACTTCACTTAGTAGTATGGGTTCCAGCTCTAACCAGGAAAATATAAGATGTGCTATATCACCATTGTTTCTTAGAGCTGAATAGTACTCCATGGTATACATATACCACATTTTATTAATCCATTCTTGGATTGATGGGTACTTCGGCTATTTCCACATCCTTGCAATTATGACTTGTGCCGCTATAAACATTCCAGTGCAGGTGTCTTTTTTGTAGAGTGTCATTGGATCATTTGGGTAGATGCCCAGCAATGGGATTGCTGGATCAAATGGTAGATTCACTTATATCACTTTAAGGTATCTCCACATTGCTTTCCACAGAGGTTGAACTAGTGTGCAGTCCCACCAGCAGTGTAGGAGTGTTCCTCTCTCTCCGCAACCATGCCAGCATTTATTGTTTGGAGATTTTTTGATAAAGGCCATTCTCACTGGGGTTAAGTGATATCTCATTGTGGTTTTGATGTGCATTTCCCTGATGATTAGGGATGTTGAGCATTTTTTCATATGTTTGTTGGCCATTCTTCTGTCTTCTTTAGAAAAGTTTCTGTTCAAGTGCTTTGCCCACTTTTTAATGGGGTTATTTGATTTTTTCTTCCTGATTTTCGTGAGTTCTAAGTATATTTTAGTTATCAGTCCCTTATCGGATGCGTAGGATGCAAAAATTTTCTCCCATTCTGTAGGTTGTCTGTTTACTTTCATGACTATTGCTTTGGCTGTGAAGAAGCTTTGTAGTTTGGTCATGTCCCATTTATTTATTTTTGTTGCTGCTGTGATTGCCTTTGGGGACTTCTTCATAAACTCTTTGCCCAGGCCGATGTCCAGGAGACTGTTTCCAAATTTTTCCTCTAGAGTTCTAATAGTTTAATACCTTAGGTTTAAGTCTGTTATCCAGCGTGAGTTGGTTTTTGAGAGAGGTGAAAGGAGTGGGTCCTGTTTTAGCCTTCTGCAGGTGGCTATCCAGTTTTCCCAGCACCATTTATTGAAAAGGGATTCTTTTCCCCAGCGTAGGTTTTTGTCTGCTTTGTCAAAGATTAGATGGCTATATGAGCATGGTTTTATATTAGGATTCTCACATCAGTTCCACTGGTCAATATTCCTATTTTTGTGCCAATACAACATTGATTTAATTACTACAGCTTTGTAGTATAGTTTGATATCTGGCATATTAATGCCTCCCATTTTGTTTTTGTTGCCTAGAATTGCTCTTGATATTTGGGGTCTCCTTTGGTTACATACGAAGCGTAAAATTATTTTTTCTACATATGTGAAGTATGCTGATGGGATTTTAATAGGTATTGCATTGGATCTGTAGATCACTTTGGGTAGTATAGACATTTTGATGATATTGAGTCTGCCGATCCACGAGCATGGTATGGATTTCCATCTGTTTACATCCTCTGCTATTTCCTTCCTCAGTGTTTCACAGTTCTCCCTGTAGAGGTCTTTTACCTCCTTGGTTAAGTATATTCCTTGATACTTTAATTTCTTTGTTGCTATTGTGAAGGGAATTGAGTCTTTGAATTGGTTCTCAATTAGATTGTTGTTGGCGTGTATGAATGCCTCTGATTACTGTTTATTGATTTTGTATCCTGAGACTTTACTAAATTCATTGATCAGTTCCAAGAGTTTCTTGGTTGAATCTTTGGGGTTTTCTAGATACAATATCATATCATCAGCAAACAGTGAAAGTTTGATCTCTTCTGCCCCTATTTAGATACCTTTAATTCCATTTTCCTGTCTGATTGCTGTAGCCAAGACTACCAGCACTATGTTGAACAGAAGTGGAGATAGTGGGCAGCCTTGTCTGGTTCCAGTTCTAAGTGGGAATGATTTCAATTTTTCCCCATTCAGTATGATGTTGGCTATGGGTCTGTCATATATGGCTTGTATCATTTTTAGGTATGTCTCTTCTATGCCTATTTTCTTAAGTGTTCGTATCATGAAAGGGTGTTGAATTTTGTCAAAAGCTTTTTCTGCATCTATTGAAAGAATCATGTGGTCTTTGTTTTTGCTTCTGTTGATGTGGTGAATTGCATTTATAGATTTACGTATGTTGAACCATCCCTGCATCCCTGGGATGAAGCCCACTTGGTCGTGGTGGATTATTTTTTTGATAAGCGTCTGGATTCAGTTAGCTAAGATTTTGTTGAAAATTTTTGCATCTATATTCATTAGGGATATTGGTCTGTAATTTTCTTTTTTTGTTGCATCCTTTCCTGGTTTTGGTATCAGAGTAATATTCGCTTTATAAAAGGTGTCAGGGAGGTTTCTGTTCTTCTCGATGTTGTGGAATAGTTTCTGCAAGATAGGTCCTAGTTCTTCTTTGTAAGTGTGGTAAAATTCAGGTGTGAAGCCATCTGGACCGGGAGTTTTCTTTTTAGGGAGATTTTTAATTGCTGTTTCTCTTTCAGCTGTTGAGATTGTTCTGTTCAGGGAATCATTTCTTCCTGGTTGAGCCTAGGGAAGATGCGTGTTTCGAGAAATTTGTCCATTTCCTCCACATTTTCCAGTTTGTGTGCATAAACATTTTTGCAGTATTCATAAATTGTATCTTGTATCTCTTTGGGGTCAGTTGTGATATCTCCTTTTTTGTTCCTGATGGAGCTTATTAGAGATTTCTCTTTTCTGCTTTTCGTTAGCTTAGCCAATGGTGTGTCAATTTTGTTTATTTTTTCAAAGAACAAACTTTTTGTTTTATTAATCTCCTGAATAGCTTCCCTGTTTTCAATTTCATTTAGTTCTGATTTGATCATGTTGATTTCACTTCTTTTGCTGGGTTTGGGGTTGGTCTGTTCTTCTTTTTCCAGCTCTTTGAGTCATTTCATTAGATTGTCTGTTTGTGATCTTCTTGTCTTTTGGTTATAGGCATTTATGGAGAGAAACTTTCCTCTCAGAACTGCTTTAGCTGTGTCCCAGAGGAGTTGATAACTTGTGTCTCCATTGTCGTTTTCTTAATAGAATTTTTTTATTTCCATCTTGATTTCTTCATTTATGAAGTAATCATTTAGTAGGAGGTTGTTTAATTTCCACGTTTTGTGTAGAAATGTGAGTTTCTGTTAGGGTTGATTTCTAGTTTTATTCCACTGTGATCTGAGAAGGTACATGGTATGATTTCTATTTTTTTAAACTTCTTGAGATTTTCTTTGTGTCCTAGGATATGGTCAATCTTAGAGAATGTCCCGTGAGCTGATGAGAAGAACGTATATTCAGTGGATTTTGGGTAGAATGTTCTGTAAATGTCAGTCAGACCAAATTTTTCTAGAGTTTTGTTTAAGTCCATTATTTCTTTATTAATTTTCTGTTTGGAGGATCTTTCTCATGCCGTCAGTGGGGTGTTGAAATCTCTGGCAATTATGGAATTGTTATTAATCCATTTGCTTAGTTCCAGTAAGGTTTGCTTTATGAATCTGGGTGCACCTAAGTTGGGTGCATATATATTTAAAATTGTTATCTCTTCTTGTTGGACTTTGCCCTTCACCATTATATAATGACCCTCTTTGTCTTTCACTACTTTTGTTGGTTCAAGAACTAAATCGTGTGAAATTAGAACTGCCACACCGGCCTTCTTTTGGCTTCTATTTGCTTGGAATATTGATCTCCACCCTTTTATTTTTAGTCTATATGCATCCTTGCAGGTTAGATGTGTTTCCTGAAGACAGCATATACTTGGCCTGTATTTTCTTATCCATTCAGCCAGCCTATGTCTCTTGAGTGGAGAGTTTAAGCCATTCACATTTATTGAGAGAACTGATAGGTAATGTAGATTACCGATCATTCTGTTGGGTTGGATGTTGTTGCTATGATTTCTGTCCTGAGTCATTGTAATATCTGGCCTTTAATATCTTTGGGTTTTGGTTGTTTTTATATTTGTGGGTTTTTATTATGATGTTCCATGCATAACGCTGTTTTAAGTACTTCTTGTAGGGCTCGTCTTCTCCTGGTTAATTCTCTGAACCTTTGCTTGTCTGAGAATGTCTTTATTTCTCCTTCATATACAAAGCTTAGTTTTGCAGGGAATAAGATTCTAGGCTGGGCATTGTTTTCTTACAAAAGAGTGAGAATGGGGCCCCAGTCTCTCCTTGCTTGTAAAGTCTCATTAGAGAAGTCTAATGTTATTCGAATTGGCTTTCCTTTGTATGTCACTTGCTTCTTTTGTCTTACAGCTCTTAGAAGGGCCTCTTTAGTTGATACTTTGGTCAGTCTGATGACTGCATGACGTGACGTCTTCCTGTTTGCGTTGAATATCCCAGGGGTCCTCTGAGCTTCTTGAACTTGTATATCAAGATTTTGATCAAGGCCTGGGAAATTTTCCTCTATTATATCTTCAAACAGCTTGTCCAACCCTTGAGTGTTGTGTTCTTCCTCTTCTTGTAACCCTATGACCCTCACATTAGGTTTCTTCACATAATCCCACAGCTCTTGTAGGCTTTGCTCTTTTCTCTTGTTTCTCTGCTCTATTTCTGTGACTGATTTATTTAATTGGAGAGTGTTATCTTCAAGCTCTGAGATTCTTTCTTCTGTTTGATGTATCCTGTTCTTGAGACTTTCCACTGTATTTTGTAGTTCCTTGAATTGATTCTTCATTTGCAGGAGTTCGGTTACACTTTTCTTCATTGTGTCTATTTCTTTTCCCATATCCTGGAGGCTTTTTGTGGTTTCTTTGTGTTGGTTATTGAGTTGTTGTTGCAACTGGGTGAGTGTTCTTATGATCCACATACGAAATTCCTCTTCTGTCATATTGGTTGCCTGATTTTGGTTGGTGTCCTTTTCTAGGGGGCTGGTGCTCCTCTTTGGGGGTGTGTTTTCCATTTGGTTCTTCATATTTCCTGAGTTCTTTCGCTGATTTCTTCCCATGTCGATCAGTTCTTGTTTCTTTCCTTAGGTTATTGTTTGGGTATTCACACACCTTGTTTGGTTTCTGAGGCGTTCGGTGGTGTCTGTGGGTGAAATTGGACCACTCCCTGTATATTGAGTCAGTGGGTGCCGTGGAAAGGCTGTGCAAGATGCCGTCCCTGTCAGTAGGTGGCATTTGCTTGGAGGAACAGGCTATACTGTTTATTTTGTGTCCTGTTAACAGCTCTTGTTCTGGGCAGAGCTGGGTTGGGTAAGCCTGCCCTCAGGCCGTTAGCAGGGGTCAAAGTTCTGTTCTCTGCTTTCAGGGAAAGCTGTCAGGGCGGGGCTGGAATGGTCCCGCTCAGCCAGAAAGTCTGTGTGTGTGGTTGTGCTGTCTGAGACCCGCAGTCTGGAGCGGGCCTCGCCTCTTTCCACCCTCCCCAACTCCACAGCTACTCCTGGGCCTCTGCCAGCAGGCCAGAACACAAGCCACCAGGTCTCCTCGGACTGTGATGCTGGCAGGGAGTTTCCCTGCACAAGAACGCCACCTGGGTTAGGCGCACGGCCTTCTCCTGGGAGGAGGGTTGCCCTCTAGGACGCCTATCCGCCCCTGGAGGCACACACACCTCAGTAGGCTGTTCACGTAAAATCCTTCTGTGCCCTGGGCAATGCTAGCCCTTGGTGCAGGGGATCTGCTCTGCAGGTCCGACCTCTGGGACCCAAAGTTCAAACTGTATCCCCACCACGGAGAGGATTTCCAGTCCCAATTCACCCACAGGGAGCCCAAGCTGGGTCTATGTCTCTCAGCCTCTGAGTTGGCACCGTTCTCCTGGGAACACGGTGCCAATAGCAACTGGGAGGGCAGGCGGGTAGGCAGCTCACAGTCTGAGTTCCCCTGAGTCAGGTGTAGGGTCCCAAACGGGAAGGTCCCGTTCCCTGGAGGTGCCTCCGGCTGGTGGCTATATTGTCTCTCTGGGCAGCCGCGGGTATGGTCATTGGAGGGGAGGAGGAGGCAATATGCCGCCTGCCGCGCGGCTCGGGTATGTGCACACAGAGGTGCCCGGAGGAGGTTGGGAACCTGGTGCCACGTCTGCTACAGGCTCACCGTTGGCAGGCGGCGGCGGTCTTGTGGCCGGTGTCCGCAGGTCTCTCCACCGCTGGGGAGCCCACCAGCAGTCCAGAATGCAGGGGAGGGGAAACAGCAAATCTACCTACCCTTGCCGCTGGTCTCTGTGTTGCTCCGGTTGTCTCAGCCTCCAGTTTTCCTCCGCAGCCTCCTCCCGTGGAGTCTCCCGGGGTCTCAGGTACCCCTCCTTCCAGCCCTTGTCCGCTGTATGCTCATCTTCTTGCTTCTTTCCTCTAATTTCTGCTAGAATCTGTCCTTTCTGCAGAGACACTCTGTCTAGCAGTGTTACTCGTCCGCCATCTTGCTCCGCCCCCCGGTATTGCGTTTTTGACTTGAGTTTCTGCTTGATGGTTCTTGGCATATAGGAATGCTTCTGATTTGTGTGTATTGATTTTATACCCTGAAACTTTACTGAATTCATGTATCATGTCTAGGAGTCTTTTGGAAGAATCCATGGGGTTTTCTAGGTATAATATCATATCATCGGCAAAAAGTGAGAGTTTGATCACATCTGTTCCAACTTACATGCTCTTAATACTCCTTTCTTGCCGGATTTCTATAGCCAGGACTTCGAGCACTATGTTGAATAGGAGGGGAGAATGTGGGTATCCCTGTCTGATTCTGGTTTGAAGAGGGAATGATTTCAGTTTTTCCTCATTTAGGATGATATTAGCAGTTGGTTTGTCAAAAATGAATTTGATAAATTTAAGGTATGTGCTGTCTATGCCTATTTTATGAAGAGTTTTTATCATAAAAGTATGTTGGACTTTGCCAAATGCTTCTTCTGTATCTATTGACAGAATCATATGGTCTTTGTTCTTGATTTTATTTATCAAGTGGATCGCATTTATAGACTTGTGTATGTTGAACCAGCCTTGCATCCCAGGAATAAAGTCCACCTGGTCATGGTGAATTTTTTCGTTGATGTGCTGTTGAATTCTATTTAATAAAATTTTATTTAGGATTTTTGCATCTATATTCGTGAGGGATATTGGTCTGTAATTTTCTTTTTTTGTTGAATCCTATACTGGCTTTGGTATCAAGGTGTTATTAGCTTCATAGAATGAGTTAGGCAGAATGCCACCTTTCTCAATGGTGTGGAATAATTTCTGTAGTATAGGTATGAGTTCGTCTTTGAATGTTTTGTAGAACTCTAAAGTATAGCCATCTGGCCCAGGACTTTTCCATTTGAGAAGGTTTTTAATTACTGCTTCAATTTCTGAGCATGTGATTGGCCTGTTCAAGAACTCTGTTACCTCGTGGGTGAACTTAGGGAGGTTGTGTGAGTCCAGGAATCTGTCCATTTCATCTTCATTCTGTAGTTTTTGGGCATATAGATTTCTATAGTAGTCAAAAATAATGTTTTGTATTTCTGTGGAGTCTGTTGTGATCTCTCCTTTTTCATTTGTTATTTAGTTTATTAGAGTCCTTTCCCTTTGAGTTCTTGTCAGCCTAGCCAGAGGGCCATCAATTTTGTTGATCTTTTTGAAAAACCAGCTTCTGGTTTTGTTGATCTTCCATATAATTATCTTGTTTTCCATTTCATTTAGTTGAGCTTTGATCTTAGATATCTCTTTCCTTATGTTCAGACTGGAATTGGTTTGCTCTTCTTTTTCCAATTCCTTGATTCTATTCATTAGGTTGCCAGTGTCTACTCTTTCTGTTTTTTGGATGTGAGTCTTTATTGCTATTAATTTTCCTCTCAGATATGCTTTTGCTGTATCCCTCAGGTTTTGGTAAGATGTGGCTCCATTGTCGTGTTGTTCAAAGAAGTTCTTGATTTCCCTCTGAATTTCTTCCTTGACCCAGTAGTTATTGAACAGTAGATTGTTTAGTTTCCAAGACTTAGTGATTTTGTGTGTATTTCTGTTAGGATTGAACTCTAATTTTATACTACTATGGTCAGAGAAGAGACATGGTCTAATTTCTATTTTCTTGAATTTTTTGAGGCCTAGCATGTGATCAATTTTGGAGAAGGATCCATGGGCTGCTGAGAAGAATGTAAATTCAGCTTTATTTGGGTGGAATGTTCTCTATAGATCTGTCAGACCTTTTTGGTCAATATATTTGTTTAGGTCCCTTATTTCTTTACTTAATTTCTGTTTGGAGGATCTATCCAGTTCATTTAGTAGTGTGTTGAAGTTCCCTGCTATTATGGTAGTGTTGTTTAAAGTGGTATTTAGCTCAGACAAGGTTTGCTTTATGTAATTGGGTGCTCCTGCATTGGGTGCATAAATATTAAGTATTGTTAGATCTTCTTGTTCGATTTTCCCTTTCACCATTATGAAGTGGTGTCTTTAACCTTTTTTACTTTTGCTAATTTGTATCTAATGTTGTCTGCAAATAATATAGCTACCCCTGCTTTCATTTGCCTTCCATTTGCCTCGATAATAGTTTTCCATCCATTGATCTTCAGCCAGGTGGCATCTTTATGGTTTAGATGTGTTTCCTGTAGACAGCAAATACTAGTCTTGTGGAATTTTATCAACTCTGCCAGCCTATGTCTCTTCAGAGGACAGTTTAAACCATTTACTTTTATTGAGAGGATTGAAATTGGAGTAAGATTTCCATTCATATTGATTGGTAAAGTGCTGTTGCCTTTCTTAGAGCCATCAAGAAGTTCGAGGTATAGACTTCAATTCTTTGAGGATTTTATTTGTAGGAGTGTCTATTTTCCTGTTCACCATGGAAGGCAGGTCTCAGAATTTCCTGTAGGGCTGGTCTGGTCTTTGCATATTCCTTCAGTGATTGCTTATCTCAGAAATATTTTATTTTGCCCTCATATATGAAAGTTAATTTTGCCAGATAAAGAATTCTAGGTTGGGCTTTGTTCTGTTTCGGAAGATTAAGAATATGCACCCACTCACTCCTGGCTTATAAGGTTTAAGATGAGAATTCTGCGGTTAGTCAGATAGGCTTTCCTTTATAGGTTATTTGTTGTTTTCGCCTTGCTGTACAAAGGATTGCTTCTTTCACATTTACTTTGGTCAGCTTGATAACCACATGACGAGGTGATTACCTATTCACATTGTGTCTCTCAGGAGTTCTGTGCACTTCTTGTATTTGTATATCAAGATTTCTAGCGAAGGCCGTCATATTTTCCTCCAGATATGCCGTAATATAAGTTTTCCAACCCTTGTGAATGTTCCTCTTCCCTCTTCTGGAATCCCGATCAATCTGAGATTTGACTTTTTTACATAATCCCACACTTTCTGTAAATTTTGGTCTTATTTCTTTTTTCTGTGTACCCTTTCTTCCTCTGATTTGTTTATCATATAGGTGTAATCTTCAGGCTCTGAGATTCTTTCCTCAGCATGATCTATTCTGTTTTTGAGGCTTTCCACTGTATTATGGAGTTCTTTGAATGTTTCCTTCATTGCCAGAATTTCTGTTTGGTTTCTCTGAATAACTTCAATATCTTTGGAGAATTTTTCATTGATTTCCTGGATTGTTCTTGTGGTTTCTCTATGTTGGGATTCTATTTTCTCTTCAATTCCATTGAGCTTTCTAGCAATCCATATCCAGAATTCTTCCTCTGTTAGTTTAATCATATCATGTAAGTTGGTGTCAGTTGGTGGGGAATGAGTATTTTCTTTTGGAGGTGACTTTTCTCTCTGATCCTTCATGATTCCTGATGTCTTTCACTGGTTCTTCCTCCTCTGGAGACTTTGTTGAGGACAAGAGTTGCTGGAACTCGATTATGGGCTGTGTTCTTGAGTTCCAAAGATATGATCCTTGGAAGAGGTGGGGAGTATGTGTTCTGGTCCTGTATCTTCTAAGAGGAGATTGAACCTGTTGGATTATCTTTGACCTGATGTCTTCACCTTGTGTCCACAGAGTTTAGTTGGTTTGGGTCCCTTGCTTAGACACCCAAGGGATCGCTCACTGTAGTGAGATGGAGACCAATTTCCACCACTGGGTTGAAATGGGAGGGACTGTATTAAGCACTGAGTTTACACTTTCTTTTGATCTCTGTGTTTTGTGCAAAGGAGTAAATTGTCAACGTATCCCGAGATCTTTGTATTTTGTCTAAGCCTCTAAATAGGATATACAGGAATCTCATTGTTAAGTGAATTTCTTGCCACTCTCAAGTTTCCTCAAGTCCTCAGGAATAGCAGCCTCCTTCACTACTCTGCCTTCCTATGATAGGATCTGCTCTCTGGGCACAGATTGCAAACAGATAAATGCAGCAAGAAACCACCCAGGTTCTAACTTGCAAGATAGCCACTGAACAAAACACCGCTCTCCTCTTTCCACCCTTTTCAATTCATCTTCTGAGTCTACGAAGTTGATTAGGGCAGAGAGTAAGACCTAGCTCACTACCAGGGAAGACCTCTGCAGTGTTTCCAATCTATGGGGTGGCAGTGGTAAACTTTGGTGGCGTTGATGCCGTGTGTCCCTTGTTTGGTGGAAGACTGGGTTGGGTTTGGCAGGCTGGCTTCAAGTGACCACTGCACTTCATAATTCCCCCACTTGCAGAGACCCAGTGGTTTATGTGTGGGGAACTGTCCTCTGTCTACCCAGCACCAGCCAAAGCTTCAATGGTATCCAAAGGACAAGCCTCCTTTAAGGTAGAGTCCCCACTTCCTGTACCTGAAAGCATCCTGAGGTGGGATGCCCAATTTGGAACTCGTTTCTGGTGTATGCAGAGGCAGCCACTGAGTTCAGCACCTATAGGTTCAGCTCCTGAGCCTGCTTCAGTGGATCACTGGGAGCTCAAAAAGCTGCCTCCTCCAGAAGCACAAGCAGTTCACCTGTCCTGGGGTAGTGGGGATGCCTGAGAATCACCTCTCATGCTGCCCTCCATGGTGTCTCCAAACCACGGATGGGGCGGCGGGGCCGAGAAGCAGCTGCAGGGCTCAGACTTTTTCCCCACCCATTAATGCTTCAGCAGAGTGCTGTGAACTCAAAGAGCTGCCTTCTCCAGAAGTGCAAACAGTTCGGCTGGCCGAGGGTAGTGGGGATGCCCGAAATATGCCTCCTGCGCAGCTCTCTGCATCTCCAAGCTACGAGGCGGGGCAACAGGGCTGGGAAGTGGCTGCAGGGCTCAGACTTTTTCCTCACCAACTACCGCTTCAGCGGAGCACTGTGAACTCAAAGAGCTGCCTTCTCCAAAAGTGCAAATAGTTCAGCTGGTCTAGGGTAGTGGAGATGCCTGAAATACGCCTTCCATGCAGCTCCCTGCATCTCCAAGCCACCGGGCAGGGCAGCGGGGCTAGGAAGTGGCTGCAGGGCTTGGTCTTTTTCCCCACTTACTACCGCTTTAGCAGAGCGCTGTGAATTCAAAGAGCTGCCTTCTCTAGAAGCACAAACAGTTTGGCTGGCCTAGGGTGTTTTTTGGGGGTGCCCAAAAAACACCTCCCGCGTGGCTCTCCATGTCTCCAAGCCATGGGGCATCGTGATGCACAGCTTTGGGGTTTGTGCACTGGATGTAGAGACAAGCCTTAGAGTTATGTTGTTATCAGGTGATCTAAGCCAGTCTTATAGGCCAATTCAAGATGCTGTGCCATATTGCTTAGCACCAAGGCCCTACAGATTCATGCCAGTTACACAGAGCAAGCCACTTCTCTTGCTTCTCCTCGCTTCCAAGTGTGGATTCCCCATGCCCTGCATGAAAGTTGCCAGGCTGAGGGAGGGGTATTTCCTGAGAACACCGCCCACCCAAGTGTCTGGGGATCCCACAGATGGCAGCCTCCTACCCATGGACCACTAGTGTTGGGGGGGCATGCTCAAGCTTCATCCACTGATACTGGCCTGGCAAGCCAAATCAACAGATGCAGACTGCTTTTTAACACCAAAGTCACATAGATTTATGCCAACTGCACAGAGAAAGCAGCTCTTCTCCCTTTTCCCCTACTCCTAGGTCAGAGCCCCCACACCCAGTGCAAAAGTCTCCAGGCTGGTTGAGGGGTGCTTCCCCAAACCATGGCACACCACAGCATCTCTGGGCTTTGGACTGCCAACATGGTGGCCACCCAGCCACAAAGAGCCAGTGCTAGGAGCAACTGCTCAGGGGTCAGCAGATTCTAGTACAGCTGGCTGAATCAACAACCTGCCAGCTGTCCCCAATGCATCACTATTCCACTGTCTCATGTCTGTTAAGTAGAGGATCCTGATCTCTTAGTCTCACCCTGACCCTACCAATTCTTTGGTGGTTTCCAGAGGCAGAGTTCCCCTTTCAGTGTTCACCGTCTTTGTTCTGGTCCTGCTGACCACCAAAGGTGAGGTACTTGTATCCAAACTCCCTTGTGAAGTTGCTGGAAGTGTCCATTCAGACCAGTCCCTTCCCCACACAGTGTTGTCCTAGCACAGAGCGCAGGGGAGTTAAAACTCTTCCCCACTATTGTCTCTTTTCCATAGAGCCTGCCATCTATGCCACAACTTTGCACCAACTTCAAGCACTTCCTCATCTGAGTGGTTATGGAGGTCATTGGCGGAACCTGGCATCCTACAGTAGGTCAGATCGCACCGTCCTGGCAGGCCAGTCAGGCACAGCCACCCCACACTCTATTGTATATCTTACACTCTGCAGTCTTTCCGATCATATCTTTCATCACCTTTTTTTTTTTTTTTTTTTCCTGTGCTGCTTGTCCCATGGTGCTTCTCTGCAGATTCGCAATGCTGTTCTTGTGGGAGAGCAATCTACTCATGTATTGTTGTCCAAGTTTTTCATCGCCTACTCTGGGAACAGAAAGCCAGGAGGGCACTGGTTGTCTGCCATTTTTCTATATCTCAGGTTATTTTTTCATTTCATTATAACAGGGTTTATTATAAGCTATGTTACTTGTTAATTTTTTCTGCTTTTTATGCCAATGCATACATTGTAGTTAATCTGATGTATACTCTTTGTATCATATGTCAGTCACCCCCACCACACCATCAATCCCTTCTTATCTTGTTGCTTCAGGTGAATGAGGACCCCTAAGTGGCCAGGTGATAGTCTTAACTGTTAGTTCAAAGGAATAATATTCTGTGTGTCCTCGTGGCAGCATTCTTCCACCTGAATCAAAAACTTCTAGGCTGAAAGAGCACAAAATTTGAAGAACCGGAAGGAAAATCTTTACTAGAGTCACTAGGGGTAGTGGTTAGTGGTTTCACTCCCATTTCCACACCTTGATTCCTGGATCTGTGTTTACTGGCTATGGAGGAAGCAGTACTATATTTTGGATGATGATTAAGAGCATATACAACCTTCTGTAGAAACTTATCCTACCCTGAATAGTATTGTCACGTAGCTATGCTGTAACTGCTATTTCAAAGGACATTCTGGTACAACAAATGTTACGGTGTGTGGTTCAGAGGACAAACTGAGTGACACACAGAGAATCAGAGAATCAAGGTTTATTCACTGGGGATTCATGGGGAACTTGTCACCAAATTCCGAGCCCCATCTACTGTTTTTTTTTTTTTTTTTTTTTTTTTTTCCCCACTTTGATTAGGTTGGGTTGGTACAACAGGTCGAAGTCTCAAAGTCTCAGTGGCTGATGCAATTGCAGAAGCTAGGTAACAGGTTAGCATTAGGTCGATGAGGTCCTTCCTTATCATTCCCCCCTTTGATGCCCTGTATGTCTATTATAGGGCATCATTTCCCACTGGGTGATAGCCTCGCAAGGCCATTATGTGAGCTGTTGCTCTCCAGGTTACAATTGTCTCTGTGAATTTTATAACCATGCTAAATATGCAGGGACCTAAAGTGACAAGGATGAGAATGGTTGTTAGTAGCCTGGCCAGAGGTAGTAGCCATGAAATCCATTGCCCTAAGTTGAAATGCCAGGTTTGTTCTAATGCCTTGTTTCTTTTCTGGATTCTCTCCTATCTCTCTGATGTTTGTGGTTACTACTCCTGTCTGGTTTGTATAGTACCAGCACTCTTCTCCTAGTAATATACAGGTCCCCCCCCCACCTTCAGCAGTGAGTAGGTCTAAGGCCCATTCTGTAAGGTTATTGCTGTTAGTAAGTTCAGTTGACTCTGGAGGGACAGTAGGGAATCTGCTACTTGTTCCATGTCTTCATTTAGCTCTTGGGATAACTGGTGGTAGATGCTCAGGGATGTTCCTAGGGCACCTACTCCTGCTCCTATCCCAGCAGCAATTCCTCCTCCTATGAGGATAGACGCTAGAAAGGCCCATCTTTCTGGATGTTTGGATGGGGGTTTAGTGCAGCTTCAGGTTGCTGTGTTTCAAAGATAGAAACATCTAGGGTGAGGAAGACCTGTGTGTAGGTCCTGGTCCAGTTTCCCAGGAGGCAGAGGTAGGCAATGTCTCCAAAAAGAAAGAATCTGCCATCCCGAGACATGTGGCAGTGGCATTACTGTGTAAGGTTTGGTTATTTGTGCAGAGCTCACCTGATATGAATCCCAATATTTCATTTTCTCATGCATTAGTAATGCAAGTGATATTCAGGTGGGAAGTTATGGCTAAGTGGACATTGTATGCCACTGGGCCCACCAGGTATGTTTTCTTTTGGTCTGGGATCAAGATGCTAGAGTTCAGCCTGGAGGCACAGGGACCCCAATATAGACATTTTTCTGGAGAGGCAAACAGACCCAACATGAGGTATGGTTGGGTAGGGCCTGGAGGGTCATATTGAGGAAATGAATTATTAGGGGAGAGGTGTCCAGGGGTTCAGTGATCTTCTATATGCCAGTAAGATCTGGCCTCTTACAATATGACTGTGTTACTAAGGCTATCTTAATAAGCTGAACCTTTGTGTCTTCAAGATATTGGGTTTTAGCCTAGTCTTGGACTCCTCCCACATCAGACATCCCTGCATTGGTCAGGTAGGTCCAACAAGCTGGTTTGCCCTTTGGGGATATACAGGATTGAGTGTCACCTGTAATGGTACCAAGCCAGAATTTTCCCCACTATGACACACCTGAACATGGCTATAACATGTGTTTGGCATGTAGGTGTGAGCCATGAAACCTCCCAGGGACCAGAACCCTCAATTAATCCCATTGGTGGAGGGAATCCTAGTCCTAGCAGAGCAAGCCTCAGGGCAGGCATTGTCTGCTGTAGTTGTTAGGGCAAGTGCCCCAACCAGGAGGAGAGTAATGACTGGACCAGGAGTAGACATTCTATAATGATCTAAAATATCATAGCTAGTGACACCCTCTGCAGTCCATTCCAATTTCCCTGGGATAGCAAGAAGCATTCAATCCCTAGTAAGGCTGCTACAACCCCAGGGTCAGAGCCAGTGATCTCATTTACTCCTTTCCAGTCCTAGGAGTGGATGTCCTCACTGGGAGACAGTTAAGCTGGATCTTCAGTGGGTCCTACAGGTCCTGATGTGCAGTTCAGAGATCAGTTTTTTTGGCTGGTTCAGGGTTTTTCACCCAGGAGTGGTAGATTCACAGAGTGATACCTGCAACTTTAACAGTACTGGGGGTAAGTAGTATCACAGTATGGGGAATCTTCAGGTGGACTCTAGGGGTGTTCTTCTCCAATCCTTTAATCAAACTGGATCCCCAGGTTGGCGGGGGTGGACAGGGAGATCCTGGCAATAGGGGTTTTCTCTAGGATGGTGTGGTGGATATGACACATAGTTTTAGCTAAGGCTTGCAGGTGTGTGTTTTATTTACAATTCTCCTAATTGTCTAAAGTCTTACCTTAATCACCTAATGGGTTGGGGATGTCTACTGAATAGGATTTCAAAGGGTTAATATCCTGTGGACCCTGGTTTGCACCTGACCCTGAACAGGGCTAGGCTTAGCGTGTCTACCCAGGGTAATTGTATATCCTGACATAACTTCAAGAGTGGTCTTGAGGGTACAGTTCATGCGATCTACTTTCCCAGAGCTCTGTGGCCTGTAGGCTGTGCATAATTTCCATTTGATTTCTAGTGCCTTAGTGAGGATTTGCATGATCTCCACGGTAAAGCTTGGTCTATTGTTGCTGCTGAAGGAGAGTGATAGAACATACCTGGAGATGATTTATCTCAATAGAAACTTTGCCATTTCCCTAGCCTTTTTGGTCTGGTTAGGGACTGTTTCAACCCAGCCTGAGAAGGTGCATATGACTACAAATAGGTCTTTATAGCCCTGACATGGCTTTACTTCTGTGAAATCAATTTCCACATCTTAGAACGGAGAGGTTCCAGTATACTGAATTCTTGGGGCAGATCTCCACCTGACCACTGCATTGATTTTAGCACAGGTCTGGCAATGGTCACTGACTGCAGCAGCAATAGATGGAAGTCTGATGATGTAGTAATACTGGGTGAGTAGATGTGTGAGGGCCGTTTTCCCTAAGTGAGTCAGGTTCTGATGTTGGGAGACCATGGAGTATGCTAATTTATTGGGGATAAAGATGTTATGGTTCTGTAGGTGCCACCACCTATCTGCATCCTTCTTGGCCTTTCCTGCTCTGCCCACTGGTTCTCTTCTAGGGTATATTTTGATTTCATCAGGCCACTCAGGTGCTAACAAGATTTGGCAACAGGGTTGGAGCATTGGTCTTCTGAACATCCTCAGCTGGCTGCTTGGTCTACTAGGCAGTTACCCAGAGTGATTGTTTCTGTGCCCTTTTGGTACCCTCAATAGTGGATGACCACAATTTCTTTCAGCTCCCAAACTGACTCCAGCAGTTGCAGGATTTTGTCCCTAATTTTGATCTCCTTTCCACCTACCATCAGCAGTACCCTCTCCCTGTTTATTGCCCAGTGAATATGTATTTTGGCAAAAGCATACTTAGAGTCTATGTATATGTTTGCCTTCTTACCCTAGGCATGTCTGAGGGCTTGGAGGAGGGCCTATAGCTCCACCCTTTATGCTGTCCACCCTTGGGGGAAGAGGGCTGACATGACAACCTTATCAACTATGGTGACTGCGAAGCCCGCCAGTCATTTCCTATTCTTGATAAAACTACTGCCATCTGTGTAGAGCTCTAAGTCCAGTACTGGCAGAGGACTATCTTTCAGATCTGGCCAGCTCACATAGACTTCCTCTACCAACTCGGTACATCATGGTCCAAGGACCCTGGCTTGATGGTCAGGATGGTGGTGGGATTCCAGGTCTGGACAGTCTCCAGAGTTACCCATGGATTTTTGCATAGCAGTCCTTGGTATTATGCTAACCAGTTGCTTGAGAGTCACCGGTGCCCTGAATGTTCATTAGAGATATTATTTATGAGGGACTCACACACAGAGGTTGTGTGCAATGGAGAGTAGTTATGGCAGGCCCGTGAGGAGATCAGCTACTTCTCCACGGAGCCAAGTCCCTAAGATAGAGGTTGCCACAGAGAATGAGGAAATTGATAGGAAACAGAAAGAATAAATAATACACAGAGACTAAGGTATAATTTATAGTTTTATATAAAAAAAATCAGATATAACACAGCGGGGTATTCAGGAGACTGGCATATCCCCATGAACACTAGCATATGGTTAGATTCATACAGGTTTTTATAATCACAAATATCAATTACCAGTTGTCAGGGTAATATACTTGCATATCAGGGAATACAGCTAGGGGATACAGGTAGTGTGTTGGGGTCAAAAGTCCTCTCAAGGGACTTCTAATCTATCTAGGTGAACAAACAGGTACAAAGTCTTTCAGGGGCTATCTTCTAAGTTCTAAGAGGTAGTTGTCAATTAACAAAGATATAACAAAAGAGATATAGTGACTCTATATTTCTTTTATTAGTTATGGTGGACTTAAAGGTAGAGAGACAGGAGAGAGCAGGAAGCCCATCTCTATAAAACAGATTGTTTATAACCACTGGGGCACATCTCTAGGCAAAGTGCACTCATTGTCTCTGGGCTCCCATCCATATTTACTTTGCCTTGTCTTTCAAGACACTGGGAAACTCACAGATTTTGAAATACTGAGAAGTCTTCCTGGAAAACATCCCTACCAGAGATTTGAGAGCTCTCCCATAATAGCAGCCTCTACTAAGTGAACCATTGGGTACACGCATTCCTTCAGGGCAAACCCCTGAAAACTCCTGTTTCTGTCTGTAATATGGTAATATAGGGTTATACAATAAAATAATGGTCTTTCGAGCCACATTTTATTAATTCCTCAATCATATTTCTCAGCATTGTGTCCCACTGTGAGTTTGTCTGCTTCCTTGACTAGCAGGGCGATGGCGCCAGTACGTGGAGGCCATCCTGCTGTTACCAGATCCAATTGTTTTGACAGATAAGCCACTTGTTTCTGCTACAGTCCCAAGGTTTCAGACAAAATCCCCAAAGCCACTTGTTTCTTCTTGTGTACCAACAGTTTGAAGTCTTTGGTGAGGTGAGTAGCCCTAGTGTGGTGGCTCTTTTTAGTAAGTCTTCTATTTTCTGAAAAGCCCTTTCCTGACTCTCGGCACATTCTAATTCTTTCTTTCCAGGCCCGCCTAGAACTTTGCACAGAGGCTTGGGCTTTAGGGGGAACTCTGAGTTCCAGATGCAGCAGAATATGGCTGCTCTGAGGAATTCTCTGAGTTGTCTCTGACTGGTTGGCCTGGGAATTGTACAGATGATGTGTTTCTGTTCATGTTCCAGTACCTGGCATCCCTGAGTGATGTGGAAACCAAGGTACTTTACCTGTTGCCTGCATATCTGCACCTTTTTCCAGGAGACTTTGTATATCTTGTCAGTGAGAAGTTAGTGCAGGTGCCAGTTTCCCTGGTGGCAGTCTTCTATGGTTGGGCTTGCTAGGAGGAGGTCATTGATGTACTGTAGAAGTGTGCAACAGATTTCCTCTCACGAAAAGGAGATGAGGTGAGTGGCTAGAGCCTCCCTGAACAGAGTTAGTGAATTTTTAAATCCCTGTGGTGGTCGTGTCCAGGCCAACTGGGTTTTCCTTCCATTCTGTGGATCCTCCCAATCAAAGAGGAATAAGGGGTTGGCTCTTTGGAGCAAGCCACATACAGAAGAAAGCATACTTTAAGTCCAGGCAGGAGAAGCAGGCAGAATAAGGAGGAATGAGGCCCAGGAGGGTGTATGGATTTGGTACCACTGGGTGGAGAGTCACTGTAGCCTTATTAATCAGTCTCAGGTCTTGGACAGGCCAGTATCCACATCCATGAGGCTTTTTGACTGACAGTAGAGGGAAGTGTTCCATGGGGATTGGCACTCTACCAAAATCCTCCTGCTTGAGCCTATCGATGTGTTCCTGAATACCCTCTCAAGCCTCCTTGGGGATGAGGTACTGTCTCCTGGTCAGTTGGGCTCCCAGTTTCATCTCGATCACTGCATGTTGTTGTGCAAGACCAGCTGGGGGAGGGTTCCTCCTCTCATACCTATGGGCAATCCTGCCAGAAGTCAGGTGCTTTCTGTTCCTATTTGGCCTTGTTATATAGTTTCCATTCTGACTCCCTGGGCAGGGCGACCACCATTATGAGGGTTTCTGGGGTGCCGAGTTTGAGTCTTGCATTCCCTTCTGGGTGGAAGGTAATCCAGGCTTCCAGTTTTCTCAGGAGATCCCAACCCCAGAGGGGAATGGGGCAGTCAGGTATGTAAAGGAATTCATGCCTTATCTGATTGCCACCCATCTGGAATATTCGGGATTGGCAGAAGTTCCAAGCTACTCAAGTTCCAGTGGCTCCCAAAATGGTGGTTTCCTGCTTTGTAAGTGGAGCCACCAGGGTTATCACCACCGAGTGTTTTGCCCCAGTGTCCACCATGAATGTTATGGTGGCCCCCCACTTCCATTATGACCATAGGCTCCCAGGAGCCAAAAGTCAGGGCACCTGGTAGGTTGTATTCTGAGTCAACCCAAGGGAGACTGATGAGGTCCTGGGTCTCCAGATCCTTCTGGAAGCTCTGGGGAGGTTCCTATTTGGCAGTGGCTGGTTTCTTCTTTTGGAGGCATTCATACTTCCCATGACCAATCCCCTTAAAATAAGTGCCCTGATCAGGCTTCAGGGTCCTTTGTCTCCTGGGTCCTCCTTCCCCTGGCAGGCCAGGTCTCTTGGCTCAGTCAGGTTTTCCAAGGTCAAAAGCCAGTAGAGTAGCTTTCTGTTTCATTTTCTTGTCATTCTCCCTCTGAGAAGTACAGTCTCAATTAATATAGACCTTCTGGTCCACTTCCATCAGCTGCGTGATGTCCTTTCCTACAAACCCATCAAGCTTCTATAGTTTCTGTGGGATATCAGTATAGCACTGTCCAACAAATGTGCCATTCACCATCCACTGATTTTCTGCCACCACTGGGTTGAAGGGTGTATAGACTCGGTAGGCCTCACAAAGACACTCATAAAATTTGCTCTATGATTCCTCAAGCTTCTCGGTGATCAGAGTGACTTTGTTCATGGTGGTTGGTTTTCTGGCTCCCTTTCAGTCCCCATTGAGGAAAGGTCTCTGATATCTTCTGAGTGCCTGGCATCCATTGCGAGAGTGGAAGTCCCAATCTGTGTTAGTCTCGGGTACTGCATTCCGTGCTTGCTGCTCTATGTCCAAGATTCCTGCTGGAGCCTGGTCCTGGAGCCACCTGTGGGTCCAAGCTACATTCTGGCATCATTCTTCTATGTTAAAAGAGTCAGAAGGAGCTGGCAGCAGTCTTCCCTAGTAGGATGGTGGCTCTGAAAGACGGATTCCAGGAGGTCAAGAAGGGCCAGAGGTTTTTTTGAGTATGGCAGAGTGTGGTGCTTCCAGTTCAGAAGGTCAGTAGTGGAGAAGGGCTGGTAGTACAGGAATGGATGATGTAGCTGAATGGACCCATTCCCGGCAACCTGTGCTGGCCATGTACCTCAGGCAGGGACATGTGGAGGTCCAAAGTCAGGGCCTGAGCTGCCTGTAGTCTGCGGGTGATGGGAGTGCCAGCACCTGATTGGTCCGGAATCAGTGGTAGAGAGACTGATAGTGACAGGTTGTCTGGTGGATTTGGGGATGCTTCAGGAGGAAACATGGTAGTGTTGTAGAGGGGTGGTCATAGATTCTTTTTAGATCCTCTTCAGGGGCTCCCTAATGGATGAGTTTGGACAGTTTGGAGTCTCTGGTCCTTTAGGCCACAACAATCCTGCTCTGTCCCTTATTAGCACAGAACCAGACCTAAGGGGGCCTGGTCTGAGCAATCTCTAGCCATGAATCTATGTAAGGAAATTGGTCAGCATGGCTGGGAGTCCTAGTCACATTCTACAAACTGCTTGCAGTGTGGGGAGGTCTAAGTTTCCCATTGCGGGCCAATTGACATCAAATGTGGGCCATTCATTCATGTTCACAGAGGGTCCTAAATTGACTGGGACTCAGTGTCACACTGTAATCTCATGTGAAATCCTTCTTAAAGTTCTTTAACATGCATTTAAGGACTATAGGTTTAGATTCTACACTACCCATCCTAGACCCTTGGACGGTGTCACAGCTTAACAGAAAATGGGGGTGGGTTTCTTTCAGGTGTTCAACTGGCTGTGCCCCTTGTTAGAACTTAGGCACATCTTGGCTAAGGTGTACCTGTATTGAACCCAGGCGTGGTCACCCCCTTTAGGGGAGTTAATCACCTTTATGCCATGCAACACTACCACAGAACTGCAGGTGAGGACCCCCTCAGGTGCTGTAGCTATAGCTGTGGAACCACAACCAGTCACTCTTCATTCACTCATTCAGAAAGGCAGAGATTACACATTCCCACCTTGGGAATTCGCTGCACTCAGGAGGTGATCACTCTCCTCTTCCATTATCTGATGGGCCTGACTCGGACAGATACTGGGACCTTACCTGATCTAATGTTTCTAGACTTGATTTGACTTGTCCGTCCCTTTGGCATGTCCGGGTGAGTTTGGGAACCCCCAGATGGCAAGAGGTTCTAAAGAATGAAGATCTTCTGCAAAATGGCAGTTGAAGCCAGTTTGTTTCTGTGGCAGAGATCCCGCCAGTCACTGGGACCATCCACGAACCGGTGGCTTCAGGGGCCAGCATGGTTGGTTTTCTGGTCAGGGAACCAAATTGTTATAGCAAGTGTTACAATGTGTGGTTCACAGGACAAACTGAGCAGCACACAGAGAATTAGAGAATCAAGGTTTATTCACTGGTGGGCCCAAAGGGGACTTGCCACCTAATTCTGAGCTCTGTCTACTGGATTTTTCCCACTTTTATTAGGTTGGGGTGGTCTGAGGGTGGAGTCTCAGGTGGCTGATGCAATAGGTAAACACAATTACAGAATCCAGGTAACAAGTTAGTATTAGGTTGATGAAGGTCTTCATTATCAATTCCACTGTCTTTTATTTTCTTTGAGACAGAGTCTCACTCTGCTGCTCAGGCTAGAGTGCTATGCCCTCAGCCTAGTTCACAGCAACCTCCTTCTCCTGGGCTCAAGAAATCCTTCTGCCTCAGCCTCCTGAGTAGCTGGGACTACAGGAAAGTGCCACCATGCCTAGATAATTTTTTCTACATATATTTTAATTGTCCCGCTAATTTCTTTCTATTTTTAGTAGAGATGGGGTCTCACTCTTGCCCAGGCTGGTCTCTAACTCCTGAGTTCAAATGATCTTCCCTCTTTGGTCTCCTTGAGTGCTAGCATTACAGATGTGAGCTACTGCGCCAGCCTCATTCCACTGTCTTACCAAGACAGCTTCTGCAGGATGCTGTGGAACATGGTAAGATCAGTGTATTCCATGACTAGAGCCTACAGCTTCACTTCTTAAGCTGTGAAGTGTTCCTTGGTAAGGCACAATGCTGTGTGACTTCCATGGTGGTGGTGGTGAAGGCATTGTGTAAATTAATGGGTGGTAGTTTTGGCAGAAGACTTACATGAAGGAAAAACAAACAAACAAACAAAACAACGTATGCAGATTAAGCGTCTTTTAAGGAAATAACACCGCCCCTTCCATGATGGAAGCTATAAATGTAATCAACCTAAATCTAGGGAGATGGCTGGGAATGGTGCAATTCCCAGGGAATGACCCAAGGGATGGTGCAATATTATTGTTGCTGAACCAGGTGAATTTTCCCACTGCCTAAGAGAAAGTCAGTGCACTGTGACAGCAGGGTATGCATCACAGAAAGAGTTAAATGCACATATCATTAAGTAGAAAGAGGGGAGAAATTTCTCAAATCCACCTGCCCAAGAATTTGGGAGAGTTTTTAAAGACAGCTTGACATAGGCAATTGGGTCTACTAATTTGCTGGGTTTGAGGTGGAGCCGTAGGGTTGTAGAAATTGTCTCCTTTGCTGACCAGGTCCTTGGGTGGGAGTCAAAGAGCAGTTGAGTCAGTTTCTTGGTATGGGCCACTTGTCTGGGTGGTCAGCCATTCCACTGGAATGTGGGACCCGGAAGATACCTCAGAAACCACCCCTACATTTCAAAAAGGTGATGTTATTATGGAGCGAGCTAGCAATCTCTATGACCACCAGCTATGTGTCTCCAGAATGGCAATTACAGAGAAGCAAACAGGGAACAGTGGGTAATTATTATCATTATTTTTAGCTAGGTCTATGCCTTATTTTTACCTAGGCCCATACCACAGTTCTTGCCTATGCCTTTTTATCAATTTTTAAAATTGATTTTAATATTGGTCTCAGTGTTAGTCTTTGCTGCTGAAGGATCGAGCACTCAGAGGGCTCATAAACAGGTCAGCCTTAAGGAGTGGAAATCCATGTTGCTCAGTACATACACAACCTCTATTCGTGCCACCATGGCTACTTTGTTCATAGCCCATTGGGCGAGGCAGGCAAGGAGGCTCAGTAGTATTGTCAGGACTGATTATCCTGTCCACTGATTATTAAAGTCCTATTATGCTGAGGAAAAATTGTGGTGAGCATTCACAACTAAATATGGTGTAGAGCTGGAGAGTTGATATACCCCTGAGATAGTACAATGAAGTTGTACTTCTGGCCTTGTCACTAATAGTAAACTGCACTATTGGGCTTTGTGGGCAGGGATGGAGAAAAAGGCATTTGCCGGAACAATGACTACATATCAGGATCCAGGAAATGTGTTTATTTGCTCAAGCAATGAAACCACACCTGGAACAGCAGCTGGGCCAGGTTCTCTCTTTCTTCTGCATAGGCTGGAGAGCAGAGTTGATTTGTAATGTGTTGGGAATCACCACCTCTGCATCTTCTCAGCCCTTGATAGTGCAAATATTCTCTACTATCCCTCCATGGAGTAAGTTTTGTTTTTATTTGTTATTTTACTAGACATAGATAGCTCTAATGACTTCCATTTGAACTTTCCACCATAATTCCACCTCTCTCCATAGGTTTGGGGACCAGTGTGGGAATTCTGCCAGCTGCTGAGTATGTCTATTCCAGTTTGCATTCTGAAACTTAGGAACTGACAACAAGATAGATTCAGGGCTTTACTGAAGTGACTGTGAATTGAACCTGAGCTTCATTGGTCACCTGCCCTCCATAAGCCTCTACTCTAGCAGCAAGGAAACATACATATTTCACTCCTACTGTAATCAGTTTCAGTTCAGAGGCAGAGTCCAGTGTCTCTACATGGTCTGATTATTTCCCTTTCTCCAAAGCACAGTTACCTCAGTAAAAGTTGATGTAAGTCCCTTTTGGAAAGATGTGACAAGATTAACAGTATACATTTTTGACAGTGTACCAAGGTCCATCCTGGAGGAAAGCCAGATTCACTTTTTTGAAGAAAATGGTTCTGAGAATGTAAACTGGTTCAAGTATGGGAGCTGATGGAGGGGCCATGATTCTATTTTTTGTGATTTGATTTGAAATTTTGTTTTCTTGACCTGAATGGTTTCTGCTTATACAGATCAAGTGACATATTAGTGGGCCTCCTATTGTATTTCACGTCTAGAAACACCATGGTTAACTAGCTAACACTGCATCTACACAAGTGAGACTACTCTTGTTGGTTTGCCTTTTCTGTCCATTGTGGTAACTAAGCACACCTTGCCTTTGATAGTTTAGTGCCACCACTTGGCCTCTGCTCATGTAAGATCTAATTATTTCCATGGCATTTAAATTTTCCAGTTGTGCATAAGTATCTATCTATCTATCTATCTATCTATCTATCTATCTATCTATCTATCAATCTATATGTAAAATTACAATTTATCCATTTGTATCTATTTAAAATAAACATAAATTCATATTAATACTTTAGCACTATATGAATTTGTCTATCTATTGACATTTATTTGTAAGTAAATCTAAGAGTCAGTAAGTTGTTTCTGTTAACTCAATTATACCATCTGGCCATACATGTATAATGATTTAAGAATTAGTAAGTGTACCCTTAGCTAACTAATGTTAAGTGATTATGGACAAATCCCATGTCCTTCAGACTCAGAATCTGAATGAAGTAGGGGAACAGTGGCTGACCTAAGTAATTTAGGAAATAGGGGGAGATTGAGTCTGAAGGACATGGGATTTGTCCATAATCACTTAACATTAGTTAGTAAAGCTATTTCCCTTAAAGGTACACTTACTAATTCTTAAATCTCTTAGCTAGTAATATACTTCATTTAGCACAAAGTTTCATTCCAGAGCCCATGTTTAACCACTTCGGTACAAGTGTCGACTATAATCGATAGCCACAGATGAACCGAGCGTCGACTTTAGCTGACAGCCGTGATATGAAGGCATACAGCCGAGTATCAACTTTAGCCAACAGCCATGATATGACTTTTCTAATTTTTCATTTATCAAAATAAAATTGTGAACATTTAAAAATAACGTATGAAATAACATGTAAAAACATATATGTATATGTTACTTATTCTGATTTACAAGTAAAGCTGCCTATAAAGTAAAACAAGCTTTCAGTGCTTTCAAGCTTTCCTCATAATACAAGAGCAAAACGGATTCGTCATCAATGCACAGCACAAACTATAGTGCGGACTATGAGTGCTGGCTGTGGGCAAGGTTTCATAGCTGTTGAGCTCTGTACTGAAGTGGTTAATCACTAGGCTATTCTTTATTGAAGAAGGAGAAGTGTAAATATCTGAATGCCTTATACTATACCAAAATGTCCAGCTCAACTTTTAATAAAAAAGGCAGAATGCTTCATTGAAGCCATTAAGGGAGAAAGTTTGTAAGCAAAACAAAAACCACTATATTATGTAACACAATCACCCAATCATTTACCTTTAACTTTGTCATATTTAATTGTATCCAGGCAACTCACAATTCCACTCCACACTCCTGAGGAGAAACACAGAATGCAAAGTTGTGTATACCACGAGGTAAGGATCTTTGACCGCCATCATCAGGTCTACCTTCTGCATCAGGTCCTGTCCACTCGACAGTAGCACTTCAGTTTTCATTTATATCCCATGACCTTGATATTGTTATAAAAAGAAAAAGAAGAACTAATCAGGTATTTTATAGGATGTACTATAATATGGATTATTTCAAATTATTTCTTGTACTTTGACTATGGATATGAATTAATTTAATTATACTTAATTAACTTTGAATATTAAAAAGCTTAACAGTATGTTATTTAGAAAAACAAACATATACAAAAATAAAAATATAGCAATGACAAATAGGGAATCTGAAATACTAGTAAACTTCACCAGGTTAAGGAAGAAAATAGAATTTGGGATGTGCACTCAGGGACATCAGTATTGTTGATAATGCTCTGTGTATTATGTTCAGAAGGGAATTTTGATGACCAGAGAAACTTTTCTATTTTCTTATACTTTTAGATTTACAGAACAGTTGGAAGTCAATACAGAGCGTTTATATATACAAAACAAAATGTTTCTTGTAATTATATTAACTTCTTACTTCTGTATGAGACATTTGTCACAATTAACAAACCATTGGCTATTGGAAGGTCTTTTAGTTGGGCTCCTGTACCATTTTGAAATACCCCCATCATTGCAGTTTGATTTTGGAGACTAATATCTCCCACACCATGTTATTTAATCCAGTACTACATGAATGAATCACCCCATTCCTGCTAGTGTATGTAAACTTCCACTCTAACAGTGAAAAACTTGCCATCTTTACTTAACCACTTAGTCCCAAAATACAAGCATAGTGGTTTCAAAATTGCTAATCCATACCCATGAGGGAAATAACTTTACTAACTAAAGTGAAGTGCTTATCTTCAAATCCTGACCATTTAGAAGACTTAGATTCTTCCCTTATTTGTTAAATTACTTTAGTCAGTATATTTTCTCAACCACATCCTTTACTGAGGTTATTTTATATAGTTGTTATATAGTTACATTATTTTGACTTCATTTTTAGCTATTATCCCTAACATAATAAATGATGCTTTTCCTTTGCATACATTTAAGCTCACTCTTTGTGATATAAAGTTCTGTTAGATTTTTTTTTTTTAATGTTCATTAGTAATCTATTGTAACACTATGGACAATAATATCATCACACAAAATAATCTGCATTTCACCTATTCAACTTGCCTTTCTCCCACTAATCTTTTTACAGTCTTTATAAATTGCACTTTTCCACAGTGTTCTTTAAATGGAATTAAACATTACACAGACTTTTTGAACTAGTTCCATTAACTTATAAATAAACATTTAAGATTTGTGGAGTGCATCTCATGATGGTATAGATTTGCATTTCACTAAGCGCTGTCCAGGAGTCTGGGTAGTAATCAGACACAGCCATATTTACTCTTGAGTGGTGGATCCAAGGTATTATACCTGTAACTTTAACAGCAGT
Organism: Microcebus murinus; assembly: GCF_040939455.1. Taxonomy (NCBI): domain Eukaryota; kingdom Metazoa; phylum Chordata; class Mammalia; order Primates; family Cheirogaleidae; genus Microcebus; species Microcebus murinus. The sequence goes on from NC_134110.1 coordinate 20,456,889, forward strand.
AGGGGTGACTAGTACAACAGTATGAGGGCCTTTCCAAGTGGGTTCTAAGGATTTCTTTTTCCAGTCCTTAACCCAGACTAAGTCCACAGGTTTGTGGGGATAGACTAGGAGTCCTGGGGCTATTGGAGTGCTCTCTAAGATAGTATGATTAATCTGGTTTAGGACTTTGGATAGGGAAACAAGTTTATGCATAGACTTTCTTCCCCTATCTGCCTGATATCTCCTTTGATCCTCTTAATTATGGGTGAGGGTCTTCCATATAGAATTTCAAAGGGTGTATACCCTGTTGGTTCTGGGGTACATCTGATATTGAGGAGAGATAAACTGAGCAGATCTGTCCAAGGTAGTTGTGTTTCTTGACACAACTTTGCGAGGTGGTCTTGAGGGTTTGGTTCATGCATTCTACTTTCCCTGAACTTTGTGGTCTATAGGCAGTATGGAGTTTCCACTTGATTCCTAACATGTTAGTCAGATATTGTGTAATTTCTGCCATGAAGCTGGGCCTGTTGTCACTGCCAAATGAGAGTGGCAGTCCATGCCATGGGATGATTTCTTTTAATAGGATTTTATTACCTCTCTGGCTTTTTCAGTCCATGTGAGGATGGCTTTGACCCAGCCCAAAAAGGTCCACAGCATAACCAGCAGGTACTTGAATCCCCTGAACAATTTTACTTAAGTAAAGTCAATCTCTACATCTTCAAAGGGGAAAATTCCTGTGTATTGGATGCCTCAGATGGGCCTGGACCATGTTGTCACCTTGTTCTTGGCACAGACTTGGCAGTGAGCACAGAGGGTTGTAACAAGGGATGGGAGCCAGACAATGTAGTAATACTTGTTGAGTAAATTGGAAAGCACTGTCTTTCCCATGTGAGACAACAGGTGATATTGGGAGGTAATTGGATATGCTAGTTTTCTGGGGATGAAGACTCTGTTGCCTTCCAGGTGCCACCATACCAGTTGATCCTTTATACCACCTTTTTGTTTTGCCCAACCATCTTCTTCTGGTGTATAATTGGGTTTTTATGACCACTCAGGTGCTAACAGAATTTGACTAGTGTCTTAGGAGTTATTGTTAGGGGGCTTTTGACCAGCTGCATTCTTAGTTGTCTGGTCAGGAAGGCAGTTAGCAGTAACTACTGTGTCGGTCCCCATTTGATGTCCACAGCTGTGAATAACCACAATTTCTCTTGGTTACCATATGGCTGTAGCAATTGGAAAATTTATTCTTTGTTTTTGATTTCTTTGCCTCCTGTCATTAATGGTCCTCTTTCCCTATAAATGGCTCCATGTACATGTAAAGCACACCAGACATATTTTGAATCAGTGTAAATATTTGTCCTTTTATCCTTGGCATATTTTAGGGCTTGGATTAAGGCCCACATTTCTGCCATTTGTGTGGACCATCAAGTTGGCAGGGGTCTTGCCATAATTTCCTTGTCTTGTGTTGTAACTGTATAGCCTGCCCTTTGTTTCCCATCCTGAACACAGCTGCTGCTGTCTGTGAAGACTTCTAATTAAGGATTTGGCAGAGGGCTGTCCTTAAGGCCTGGTCTGCTGACATACAGTCCTGTTACTTCAAAGCAGTCATGGTCTGGGAGTCCCAGGTTAACAGGCAGGAGGGTCATCGGATTTAGGGTCTGCACAGCCTCCAATGTGGATTGTCGCATAACAGTCCTTGATACTGAGCCAGTTGGCTGCTGGCAAGCCACTGGTGTCCCAAATTGTTAATTAGTTATATGACACTGTGTGGGATGTGAACATGGGTATGTCGACCCAAAGTGAATTTGTCAGCTTCCTTGATTAGGAGTACTATTGCTGCCATGGCATGAAGGCCATTCAGGTGCCACCATGTTAGCTACTTGGACAGATATGCTACAGGTCTCTGCCATGGTACGACAGTTTGGGTCAAGACTCCTATTTCCACCAGGCCCTGCTAATTAACAAATAAACTGAAGTCTTTGGTATGATCAGGTAGTTTTAGTGCTGGGGCTATTTGTAACTGAGTTTGTAAGTCTCTCAAGGCTTGTTCTTATTCATCTTACCATTCTAAGTCTTTGATTCTGGTCCTCATAAGACCTCATAGAGTGGCTTAGGCAAGTGTGCAAAACTATGGATCTTGATGCAAGGAAACCCAATTGCTCCCAGAAATTCTTGGAGTTGTCTCCAGCTACTGGGCCTCTGGATTGAGCAGATTGTATATTTCCACTCATGTCCCATCTCCCTCTTCCCTTGAGAAATCTTGAAACCTAGATATTTGACTACTCTCCTCCAAATCTGGACCTTTTTCCAAAAAACTTGCATCCCTTTTCAGTGAGCAGTTGGAATAAGGCTAAGTGGCCTGAAGGCAGTTGTCCTTGGTTTGGCATGCTAGGAGGAGATCATCTACATATTGCAGGAGAGTCCAGTTGAGCTCTTCCCTCTGGTAGGAGGATAAGTTTTCTGCTAGTATCTCTCCAAATATCATTCATGAGTTTTTGAAGCCCTGTGGTGATTGCATCCACCTAAGCTGTCTTTTTCTTCCAGTGTCAGGATCTTCCCATTCAAATGCAAAAAAGGGCTGTTTCACTGGTGCCACTCCTAGGCAAAAGAAAGTATCTTTCAGGTCCAGGCCAGTGAGACACTCATCAAAGTAAAATCTTCAAAGAGTTAAAGGCTAGAACTTGAACTACATGATGGCTCCACAAATAAGACAAAACAACAGGACTTCACCTAACAATATGAATGAAAATATTCCTCCAATTTCAATCCTCTCAATAAATGCAAATGGCTTAAAATGTCTTCTGAAGAGGCATAAACTGGCAGAGTGAATAAAAATCCATAAGCCTAGTATCTGCTCTCAACAGGAAACACATCTAACTCACAAAGATGCCTTCTGGCTGAAGGTAGAGGGATAGAAAACAATCATACAGGCAAACATAAGTTAAAAGAAAGCAGAAGTAGCTATACTATTTGCAGATAACATGAGCTTTAAAATAGCAAAATTAAAAAGGATAAAGATGGCCACTTTATAATGGTGAAAGGGAAGATCAAATAAGAAGATTTAACAATTCTTAATATTTATACACCCAATGTAGAAGCACCCAATTACATAAAGCAAACCTTGCCTGATCTAAATAGCATATTAAACAATACTGCCATAGAAGCAGGGATTTCAACACTCCACTGAATGAACTGTATAGATCCTCCAAACAGAAAATAAGCAAAGAAATAATAGGCTTAAATGGAGCTCTTGATCTAAAATGTCTGACAAATCTATACAGAGCATTCCACACAAATAAAGTTAAATTTACATTTTTCTCAGTAGCCCAGGGATCCTTCTCTAAAATTGATCATATACGAGGCTGCAAATCAGATCTCAAAAAAATTCAGGAAAATAGAAATTATACCGTGTGTCTTCTCTGACCATAGTGGTATAAAATTAGAGTTCAATTCCTATAGAAACACTCATAGATGAAACTTAATTTTGCCGGATAAAGAATTCTAGAGTGAGCTTTGTTCTGTTTTAGAACATTAAAGATAGGTTCCCAATGCCTCCTGACTTGTAAGGTTTCAGATGAGAAGTCTGCTGTTTGTCTGATAGGCTTTCCTTTATAGATTATTTGTTGTTTTCACCTCGCTGCACAGAGGATTGCTTCTTTCATATTTACTTTGGTCAGCCCAATAACCACGTGATGAGGTGGTTGCCTTTTCACGTTGAGTCTCCCAGGAGTTATGTGTGCTTCTTGTATTTGGATGCCAACATTTCTGGTCAGGGCCTGTATATTTTCCTCCAGTATTCCGTGAAATAATTTTTCCAACCCTTGTGAATGTTGCTCTTCCCCTTCCAGAATTCCGATCAATCTGAGATATAGCATTTTTACATAATACCACTCTTCTTGTAAACTTTGGTCTCATCTCTTCTTTCTGTGTTCCCTTTCTTCTTCTGATTTATTTAGTACATAGGCATAATCTTTAAGGTATGAGATTGTTTCCTCTACATGATCCATTCTTTTCTTGAGGATTTACCCACTGTATTATGGAGTTCCTTGAATGTTTCCTTCATTGCCAGGATATATGTTTGTTTTTTCTATATTGAAATAATACAGAACATTTCTTTGGAGAATTTTTTGTTAATTTTTTGAATTGTTCTTGTGGTTTCCCTATGTTGGGATTCTATTTTCTCTTCAATTCCATTGATTTATCTAACAATCCTTATTTGGAATTCTTCCTCTGTCAGTTTAATCATATCATGTAAATTGGTATCAGTTGATGGAGATTGAGTATTTTCTTTTGGAAGTGACTGTATGTAGACATCACTCTGCCCCCTTTTGCTTAATTCCAATGAACCACATATCCAAGCTAGTCATAAAGGGAAAGTGACTTTTCTCCTTTCTCAGACCTTCCAGTGCTGAATCTTATTTGGTGGGCTGTCGGGCGGAGGAATTTATGCTTAACTTTGCACAGATACATGGACAAATTTGAAATATATATATATGTTTCTGTGAAGTACTATACAGAAATATATTCATTTTTTTTCTGTTAGATGACAAAGTGTAGAATGGACAGACATATAGTAGCAATGCCCAAATCTTCATTTCTAATCCCATTTATCAAAAAAGGACTACAATTTTTTGAATAACTTGTAAATAACATGCTAACATAATTAACCTAGAGCAACTTTTAGTGCCAAAAAATAAGAAACTACTAAATAACAGAACTTTTAAAAATAAATTGATAATTGTAGGTAAAGCTTTTCATTTATTTTCTTAAAGGTTTGGAAGAATTTATCAGTGAATTCATCTCAGCCTGGGCATCAGTTGAATCCTAAAGTCAATTATGTGAGTTTGGAAGCAAGTCCTTCTACACCCGAACTTTCAGTTGAGTTCTCAGGTACTCTCTGTCACATGCTTCTGGATTCCTGACAACAGAGAAATTGTGAGTAAGGTGTATGTGGTTTTGAGCCACTAAACTATGTGGTAATATGTTATGCATAAATAAGTAATGAACCTGACATAAGTGTAATGTGGTGTCCTGGATGAGATCTTAGCACATGCAGATGATGTTAGTGAAAAACCTGGTAATATTTTTAAAACATCTGCACTACAATTAAAAGTTCTATACCATTTTCAATTTCTGGATTTTCATACATATAATATGGTTATGTAATATATTAACATTATAGGCAGATAAAGGGTATATGAAAATCTACATAGGATACTTGCAACTTTTTAAATTTAAAAATAACTACATAAATATTTTTTAAGAATATATTTCAAAAATTATATTTTGTATAAAAAGAATCCAAACGCAAGAAAAACAAACAAGCAAACACCAGAACTTTGGACTCAACAGGTAATGCTCCAGAGATACACTCCTCTTTCTCCTTCCCACTCACACTCCTTATTACCCAGTCACCAAATAGAATGTCAATAACCATGTCTGCAAAGTGTCTGTGCCTCACATAGCCCAGAGAGCCTCATTTTAAGGTATTCTTTGGCTGTGTGTCTTCAGGATCCCACAAAATACTTTTTAAAGAAATCACTTCTAGACATTAGATGCCAAAATTGAGAAATGTTAGTGACAGAGAACATAAATATTTTTTTCAATGTAAGTCCATGGATGGTAGTTTGGGCAGCAGACTTGCAGGCAGGAAAGAAAATGCATATGCAGGGTAAGGGCCTGTTCTAGTAAGGAATTAACACTGACCATTCCATCATGGATGATGCACATTATATTCAACTTAAAACCAGGGGGCTGGCTGGTGACCCAAGGAATGGTGCCATATTATTGCCATCCAACCAGGTATATTTGCCCTCTGCCTAAGAGGAAGCCAACATGCTGAGACAGAGAATGAATTTAATCCACCTAGCACTAAGTGGGGAGATGGGAGAAATTTCTCAAATCTGCCTCCCCAAGAATTTGGGAAACAGAGTGTGTAAAAACAGTTTGGCATAGGCAATTGTGTTTGCTAATCAGCTTGGTTTGTGACATTACCTTAGGGTTGTGTAAACCGTCTTCTTTGCCATTCAGGTTTTTAGGTGGTGGTTATAAGGCTAGTTGAGTCAGTTCCTTAGTGTGGGCCACTACTCTGGGTGGGTCACCCATTCCACTGAAATGTTGGACCAAGAAGATATCTCAAAACTACCCCTAGATTTCAATGAGGTGACATTATCTATGGAGAAACCTAAAAATGGTTATGATCACCAGCTATGTGAAGCCAGAGTGATGATTATAGAGAAGCAAAAGGGGGGCGGTGTCTAATTATTGTCAGTATTTTTTTTGCTAAGCCTGTGCATTATTTTTAGCTAAGCTCTTACCACAGTTCTCACCTTGCACCTTTTCATAAATTTGTAAAGCTGGTTTCAACCTCCCCCCTTTCTCTTTTTCCCAACCTCATTATGGAGGGTGTGGGCAAAATAAGAAAATGCACTCTGGCTTATTCCTCTTGAGAAGGAATGGAGTTGGGTTTTAGCCCAGGATAACAGAAGTGAAACAATTTTTTCAGTCATCTGGAAATATCTATGGGTGCTGGATTTCAGACCTAAGGCTTGTATGATGAAAACATTAGTACTCTTATTTACAGCATTGGCACAGTGCTTAATTGAATAGTGGACTATAACATAGTTAATATCTAACTTTAAGAGCCCCTGGAGCACTGATCTGAAGTTCTGGGGAGTCCAAGTGAATAATCTCAGAAACTAATTACGTGTGCCTCACTATCAGAGCCCAGTTTTAGCCACACAGCTTGTTGGAATTTTTTTTCTACTCAGGTTTGAACTTTTCCTGAGGTACTGTTTAATACTGCACAGACTCCTCTTTGGTTAGCCAGCAGGAAATCTAGCACTGCCAGATTATCTAACACTACTTGGGCTAGAGAGTTTAGGGAATTTTTTGAACACTAAGGATTTTTACAATTTCTTCTGCTATCAGACCCAGAGTCTCAGACAGGTTTATAACCATATCTACATTGGTGTATATTGTGTAGGCAAGAACTGGTATTTACAGCAAGCTTTGCTACCAGGTGTTCTTGTATCTTCCTGGTGAGTCTTTATTAAGAATTTGGTGGAGGATTTTATCTGGAGACTTGTAGTCAGGACGTTACTCAGGATTAAGTCCAAACTAGAGGCAAATATCAAAAACTCAGAAAGAGTAGATAAAACTAGAATCTAATAACAAGTGAAATATATTTCTTTTATTTCTGAACCATATTTTCTTTCTTCAGTTTCTCATTTTCATTATACGTGAATCATATTAGGATCAATTTACTTGCCAAAATAAACTTTACTCTCATTATAATTGGCCTGATAATTTGCATAAAGTGCAGTAGAAATAATTATTAGCCATATAGTCTTTTCTTTTAAAATTGGATTTACTGTAAATTTTCATACGGAATCTCAGGTTAGACTTGAAAGCCTCTCAAGTCAAGCCAGGGATGTATCTGTGCCATTAGATACCTGTATGTATTGGGTAAATTCCTCTTTTCTGGAGATGCCAAAGTAGCTTGGGATTCCTGGTCCTGTCAGAAAGTGACATTCTTTCTTCACTATACATAAGAAAATGTTATTGATGAAGTACCTAGCAAGTTTTTCCAAAGGGATTTATATCACACTTATAAAGTCAACTTTAATTCCTTAATACAGTCTGAGTACCTCTGAAAATATACCATCCAGTGAAAGCCTTGGTATAATAGCCCATGCATTCCATTGTGTCCCTTTGTAGAAGAAAACAAATTCTTATTGAACTTATTCAAATAACAATATTTCCATATATTAGGAATAATTAAAAATAGTTTTAGGTTCTGGAGAAATGAATTGGAGAAAAAAAAATATTTGCTTCAAATTTTGCTTAGAAATATATACTTTGTTTTAAGGTATAAATAGCTCAAAGGAAAGGAAAAAAATTCTTGACTTCTGGAAGGCAAAAAAAAAAAAGGAATCAGCAATGTTTCATACAAAACCTCATAAAAACTTTAGTCTCATGTAATTATTTTCTGTTCTGTCTGAGGTTGAGTTAGTGATACTCATAGTCATATGAGTTGTCTAATTAAAGTCCTAAAATCTTATTTTGCTTAGTCCAATAGTATTTAATATCTAAAGCTATCGGGAACCTGTATTCAAGAGAACTTGTTAGTTCTTTCCATGACTTATCTTGAAGAAGCAAATATTGGACTTTGCCAGTTTAAAAAACCACTTTCTTGGCCGGGCACGGTGGCTCACGCTTGTAATCCTAGCACTCTGGGAGGCCGAGGCGGGCGGATTGCTCAAGGTCAGGGGTTCGAAACCAGCCTGAGCAAGAGCGAGACCCTGTCTCTACTATAAATACAAAGAAATTAATTGGCCAACTAATATATATATAGAAAAAAATTAGCCGGGCATGGTGGCGCATGCCTGTAGTCCCAGCTACTTGGGAGGCTGAGGCAGGAGGATCGGTTGAGCCCAGGAGTTTGAGGTTGCTGTGAGCTAGGCTGATGCCACGGCACTCACTCTAGCCTGGGCAACAAAGCGAGACTCTGTCTCAAAAAAAAAAAAAAACACTTTCTTTTTTTATTTTTTATTTCAGCACATTATGGGGGTACAAATATTAAGGATGTGTATAATGCCCTTGCCCCTTCTCCCCCCACAAGTCTGAGCTTCAAGTGTGACCACCTCCAGATGCTGCACATCTCACTCATTATGTATGTATTAACCCGCCCCTTACTCCCCCCTCCCACTTGCCCAATACACAATAAATGTAAATCCTATGTGTCCACTTAGGTGCTAATCAGTCAATACCAATTTGCTGGTGAGTATATGTGGTGCCTGTTTTGCCATTCTTGGGATATTTCACTTAGTAGTATGGGTGATTCAGCTCTATCCAGGAAAATACAAGATGCACTATATGACCATTATTTCTTAGAGCTGAATAGTACTCCATGGTAATACATATACCCATTTTATTAATCCACTCATGTATTGATGGGCACTTCGGTTGTTTCCACAGCTTTGCAATTGTGAATTGTGCTGCTATAAACATTTGAGTGCAGGTGTCTTTTTTGTAAGTTGCCTTTTGTTCTTTTGGGTAGATGCCCAGTAGTGGGATTGCTGGATCAAATGGTAGGTCTACTTGTATTGCTTTAAGGTATCTCCATATTGCTTTCCACAGAGGTTGAACTAGTTTGCAGTCCCACCAGCAGTGTAGGAGTGTTCCTCTCTCTCCACATTCACGCCAACATTTGTTGTTTGGGCACATTTTGATAAAGGCCATTCTTACTGGAGATAAGTGATATCTCAGTGAGGTTTTGATTTGCATTTCCCTGATGATTAGAGATGTTGAGCATTTTTTCATATGTTTGTTAGCCATTATTCTGTCTTTTTTTGAAAAGTTTATGTTCATGTCCTTTGCCCACTTTTTGATAGGATTGTTTGATTTTTCTTGCTGATTTTCATGAGTTCAAGGTAGATTCTAGTTATCAGCCCCTTATCAGATGTATAGGATGTGAAAATTTTCTCCCATTCTGTAGATTGTCTGTTTGCTTTCATGACTGTTTCTTTGGCTGTGCAGAAGCTTTTTAGTTTGATCAGGTTCCATTTATTTATTTTTGTTGCTGCTGTGATTGACTTTGGAGTCTTCTTCATAAATTCTTTGCCTTGGCCAATGTCTAGGAGAGTGTTTCCAACTTTTTCCTCTAGAGTTCTAATAGTTTCATACCTTAGGTTTAAGTCTGTTACCCAGCGTGAGTTGATTTTTGTGAGAGGTGAAATGTGTGGATCCTGCTTCAGCCTTCTACAAGTGGCTATCCAGTTTTCCCAGCACTATTTATTGAACAAGGGTTATTTTCTCCAGTGGATGTTTTTGTCTGCTTTGTCGAAGATTAGATGGCTATATGAGGATGATTTTATATCAGAGTTCTCAGTTCTGTTCCAATGGTCAATATTCCTATTTTTGTGCTAATATAAAACTGATTTAAGTACTACAGCTTTGTAGTATAGTTTGAAATCCGGCATATTGATACCTCCCATTTTGTTTTTATTGCCTAGTTTTGCTTTTGATATACGTGGTTTTCTCTGGTTCGAAACCAAGTGCCTTTTCTTCTTTTAGGCCAGTTACCAAAAAGGTAAAGATATTCCTTCTGCAGTGGCATTTTTTCATTAAGAAAGAACAGATTATAGAATGAAAGTGAGTACATTATGTACTTTCATTAACACCAAATTAATGTTTTTAAAGTGTGGTTTTTAACAAAAATTTAAATTATAATAAACTGGATCTCATAAAAATTCCTTCATAAATTCCTTTTTATGAACTTTATCTCAACTTGCACACACTATGTATAAATATACCTAAATCTTTCTGGTTTTGTGACAAATTTCCCTTTCTTAAATGACCATTCATCTTAAGAAAAAAACATAATCCATAGCAGATTCTTTCTTACACAGTATTACTCTAATTTCTATTTAATCTTTCTTACCAAAAATATATTTCTATATTCATTGCCTTTTCATATCTCTTTCTCTTGATCACCAGTTGATTTCCATCTTGTTTTTATTTTCTTCTCAAAGTTATATTATTGACCAACCTTTAAATAACTACTGAATTAGAAAAATTATACCAATATAATAAGAAAATCTTTTTATGCCTTTATAATTTTTCTTATTGTAAACATATCTTATTTTTGGAACACTTGATACATGTACTGATTACACTTCTTATTTTAAGTAACTTCAAATTTTAGTGAAAACTTAAGAAACAAGAAGTCACAAATTGTCTGTCATAAACCACTTGTCCCAAAACAAGATTACAGGTTACTATAGAAGGTATTTAGTATTCTGATAATTATAAAAGCAAAAATCTTACTTTTTATACAGAGGAAGTCAGTTTTCCAAACCATCATATGACCTATTATAGACAAACTGACATACAAATTAATGAGGAGGCAAACTAAATGTGTCTCTTTTCTCTTCTACTCACTATTTTGCAATACATTCAAGAGGTGAACAAAAATATTTTGGTATTCCTATTAATATCACATGAAAATCTAGTTCAAATGAGAAAAACAAAATTTTCTATTACATTAGTGTATTAATGGTAAAGCTAATTTTAATAAAATTTAAAAACAAATCCATCTAATATTAATCAATTTTACGATAAGGTAAGTTTTTCAGAAGCCTTCTATAATCTTTATTTTTTATTAGATTATTTTTATACATTTTGTTTTGTATTTCACCATAATATGGGGGTACAAATGTTAAGGCTACATACATTGCTCTTGACTTCCCTCCCCCCTCAAGTCAGAGCTTCAAGCATGTCCATCCCCCAGAGAATGCACATCACACTTATACATTTATATACCCATCCCCTCCACCCCCCTCCTACCTGCCTGACACCTGATAAATGTTTTTGTTGTTGTTTTAACATTTTGGTTAGATTTTATAACTTTGCCTTTACCTAGCAATGGTTAGAGGTATGCCCTTCCCCTCCACACTGTTCATCTCATCCCTCAGATGTGGGTCTACAGATCCAACCCCCGATTCTCTGGTGAACACCACCACCCTTTGAGCACCATATTGATAAATGGTCAGTACCAATGTGATAGTGAGTACATGTGGAGCCCATTTTTCTGATCTTGTGTCACCTCACTTTGGATAATGGGCTTAAGCTCAATGCTGGAAAATATAAGTGATACTAGCTTGCTGTCATTTCTTAGAATTGAGTAAACATATACCAAATTTTAATAATCTACTCATGAATTCATGGGCACTTGGGTTGTTTTTTGCATCCTTGCAATAGTGAATTGTGCTGCCATAAACATTCGAGTACAGATGTCTTTATAATAGAATGTCTTATGCTCTTTGGGGTAGATGCCTAATAATGCTATTGCTGGGTGGAATAGTATTTCTATTTTTAGCTGTTTGCAGTATCTCCAAATTCTTTTCCACAAAGGTTGCACTAATTTGCAGTCCCACCAGCAATGTAAGAGTGTTCCTATCTCTCCACGTCCTCGCCAGCATTTGTTGTTTGGGGATTTCTTGATACAGGCCAATCTCACTGGGGTTAGGTGATATCTCATTGTGGTTTTGATATGAATTTCTCTAATGATTAGAGATGTTGAGCATTTTTTATATGTTTGCAGGCCATGATTCTGTCTTCTTTGGAAAGGTTTGTGTTCATTTTCATTGTCCATTACTTGATGAGGTTTTTTGATTTTTTGTTGTTGTTGTTAATTCTTTTGAGTTCTAGATAGATTCTTATTATCAGACCTTTATCAGAAGTGTAGAGAGCAAATATTTTCTCCCATTCTGTAGGTTGTCTATTCACTCTAAGTATAGTTTCTTTGGCTGAGCAGAAGCTTTTTAAAAATTAATCAGATCCCCTTTGTTTATTTTTGTTGCTGTGGTGATAGTTTGGGGGGTCTTCTTCAAGAATTCTTTGCCTAGGCCAATGTCAGAAAGGGTTTTCCCAAAATCTTCTTCTAGGATTCTTATGGTTTCATGCCTTAGGTTTAAGTCTGTTATCCATGTTGAGTGGATTTTTGTGAGAGATGAGAAGTGGGGATCCTGATTCATTCTTCTGCATGTAGATATCCAGTTTTCCCAGCACCATTTATTGAAGAGAGTTTCTTTTCCCCAATGTAAATTTTTATCTGCTTTATCAAAGATAGGTTACCATATGCAGATGTTTACATCTCTGGAATCTCAGTCCTATTCCAAATATTGATGCTTCTGTTCTTGTACCAGTTACAGGCTGATTTAATTATTATTGATTCATAGTACAGCTTGAAGTCAGGAAGACTGATGATTCCCAGTTGTTGTTTTTTTTCTTTTTTTTTCTTTTTCTTTTTTTTTTTTTTTTTTTTGCTTTCATACAAAGTGAAGGATTATTTTTCCTGGATCTGTGAAGAATGATGGTGGTACCTTCATGGGAATTGCATTAATTCTGTAGATAACTGTAGATAATACCGACATTTTAATGATATTGATTCTACCAATGCATGAACAAGGTAGATTTTTCCATCTGATTACATCTTCTATAATTTCTTTTTTTGGGTGTGTGTCTTGTAGTTCTCCTTGTGTAAGTCTTTTGTATCTTTCATTAAATATATTCCTAGATATTTAATTTTCTTTGCAACTATACTAAAAGGTATTGCATTTTTTATTTGAGTATTGGCTTGGTGGTTCTTGGCATATATGAATGCCTCTGATTTGTGTATATTAATTTTGTAAACTCAGACTTTACCAAATTCATTTATCAAGTGTAGGAGTCTCTTAGAGGAATCCATGGGGTTTTCTAGGTATAATATCATATCATCTGTGAAGAGTGAGAGTTTGATCTCATCTGCAACCACTTGGATGCCCTTAATACCCCTCCCTTGCCTGATTACTATAACTAGGACTTCAAGGACTATGTGGAATAAAAGAGGAGATAGTGGGCAACCTTGTCTATTTATGGTTTGAAGTGATAATGGTTTAAATTTTTCCCCATTCAGTATGATATTGGCTGTGGGCTTCTCATAAATGGACTTGATAATTTTAAGGTATTAGTTGCTTATGCCTATTTTGTTAAGTGCTTTTATAATAAAGGTGTGTTGGATTTTGTCAAATGATTTTTCTGCATCTATTGAGAGAATCATATGGTCTTTGTTCTTGTATTTACTTATGAGGTGAATTGCGTTTACAGACTTGCATATGTTGAACCAGCCTTGCAAGCCTAGAATAAAGCCCACCTAGTCATGGGGTATTATTGTTTGATTTCCTGCTGAATTCTGTTTGCTAGAATTTTGTTGAGGATTTTTCATCTATATTCACGAGGGATATTGGTCTGTAATTTTCTTTTTTCTGTGTGCCCTTTCCTGACTTTGATATCAAGGTAATATTGGCTTCATAGAATAAGTTGGAAAGGATACCATCCTTTTCAATGTTGTGGAATATTTTCTGTAGTATAGGTATGAGTTCATCTTTGTATGTTTGGTAGAACTCTGAGTTGTAGCCATCTGATATGGGACTTTTCCATTTGGGGAAGTTACTAATTACTGCTCCAATTTCTGTGGTTAAGATTGGTCTACTCAGGAACTCTGTTATCTCCTGGGTGAACTTAGGGAGGTTGTATGAATCCAGAAATTTGTCCATTTTTTTGTTATGTAATTTTATGGCATATAGTTTTCTATAGTAGTCAAACATAATGCTTTGTATTTCTGTGGTGTGTGTTATGACCTCTCCTTTTTAATTTCTTATTGAGTTTATTAGAGTCCTTTTCTTTTGAGTTCTTGTCAGCCTAGACAGAGGACTATCAATTTTGTTTATCCTTTTGAAAAACCAGCTTCTAGTTTTGTTGATCTTATGTATAATTCTCTTGTTCTCCATTTCATTTAGTTCTGCTTTGATCATAGTTATTTCTTTTCTTCTACTAGGATTGGAATTGGTTTGCTCTTATTTTCAAGTTCCTTGAGTCTATTCATTAGGTTGTCAGTATCTAATCTTTCTATTTTTTGGATGTGAGTGTTTATTGCTATTAGTTTTCCTCTCAGGTAAGCTTTGCCATATCCAACAAGTTTTGGTAACATGTGTCTCCGTTATGATTTTATTAAAAGAAACTCTTGATTTCCCTCTGAAATTACTCCTTGACCCAATAATTATTAAATAATAGGTTGTTTAGTTTCCATGATTTTGTGAGACATTGAGTGTTTCTGTAGGAATTGAACTCTAATTTTATACAACTTTGGTCAGAGAAGACACATGGTATAATTTCTATTTTCTTGAATATTTTCACATCTGATTTGTGGCCTAGTATGTCATCATTTTTGTACAAGGATCCATGGGCTGCTGAGAAGAATGTAAATTCAACTTTATTTGGGTGGAATGTTCTGTACAGATCTGTCAGATCTTTTTGATAAAGAGCTCTATTTAAGTCCATTATTTCTTTACTTAATTTCTGTTTGGAGGATCTATCCAGTTTACTCACTGGAGTGTTGAAGTCCCCTGCTACTATGGCAGTAGTGTTTGACGTGATATTTAGATCACACAAGGTATGCTTTATGCAATTGAGTGCTCCTATATTGGGTGCATAAATATTAAGAATTGTTAAATCTTCTTGTTGGATCTTCTCTTTCACCATTATAAAGTGGCCATCTGTACACTTTTTTACTTTTACTAATTTAAAGCTTATGTTATCTGCAAATAGTATAGCTACCCATGCTTTCTTTTCACTTGTGTTTCTTGGATGATAGTTTTTAATCCCTTGATCTTCAACCAGAAGGGATCTTTGTGGGTTAGATGTGTTTCTTGTAGAGAGCAGACACTAGGCTTGTGAATTTTTATCCACTCTGCCAGTCTATATCTCTTCAGAGGACAGTTTAAACTGTCAACATTTATTGAGAGGATTGAAATTGGAGGAATATTTCTATTCATATTGTTAGGTGGAGTCCTGTTGCATTGTCTTGCTGCTTGAGCCATCATGCAGATCAAGATGTGTCCTTTAACTCTTTGAAGATTTTTCTTTGAGGAGTGTCTATTGCACTGTCTGGTGTGAAAGGCAAGTCTGAGAATTTCCTGTAGGGCTGATCTGGTCTTTGCAAATTCCTTCAGCAATTGCTTGTCTGAGAGGGACTTTATTTCTCCCTCATAGATGAAACTTAATTTTGCTAGATAAAGAACTCTAGGTTGGGCTTTATTCTGTTTTAAAAGATTAAGCATAGGCACCCAATCCCTCCTGGCTTATAAGTATTCAGATGAGAAGTCTGCGGTTAGTCTGGTAGGCTTTCCTTTATAGGTTATTTGTTGTTTTCACTTTGTTGCATGGAGGTTTGTTTCTGTCATGTTTACTTTGTTCAGCCTAATAAACACATGATGAGCTGCTTACCTACTCACATTGAGTCTCTCTGGAGTTCTGTGTGCTTCTTTTATTTGGATATCAATATTTTTGGCCAGGCCTGACATATTTTCCTCCAGTATTCCGTGAAATAATTTTTCCAACCCTTGTGAATGTTCCTCTTCCTCTTTTGGAATCCTGATCAATCTGATATTTGGGTTTTTTACATAATCCCACAATAGTTGTAAGCTTTGGTCTTGTCTCTTGTTTCTGTGCTCCCTTTCTCCCTGTGATTTGTTTAGCACATAGGCAGAATCTTCAAGCTCTGAGGAATTTTTTCTCTGCATGATCTACCCTGTTTTTGAGGCTCTCCACTGAATTATGGAGTTCCTTGGTAGTGTTATTCATTGTCAGAATTTCTGATTGGTTTTTCTTTATTATTTCAGTTTCTTTGGAGAATTTTTCATTCATTTCCTGTATTGTTCTTGTGGTTCTCTATGTTGGGCTTCTATTTTCTCTTTAATTCCATTCAATTTTCTAACAATCCATATTCAGAATTCTTCATCCATCAGTTTAATCATATCATATAGGTTGGTGTCAGTTGGTGGAGAGCAAGTATTTTCTTTTGGAGGTGACTTTTCTCTCTGATCCTTCATGGTTCCTGTTGTCTTTTCCTAGTTCTTTCTCATCTGGATGCTTCTTGAGGACGGGAGGTGCTAGGACTTGATTCTGAGCTGTGTTCTGGAGTTCCAAAGGAATGATCCCTGGAAGAACTGGGACATATATGCTCTGGTCTTGTATCGTCTTATAGGAGTTTGAGATTGTTGGTTTATCTTTAACCTGATGCCTTCACCTTCTGTCTACAGAGTTTAGTGGATTAAGGCCTCTTGCTTAGACACCCAGGGGTTAGGTCACTCTTGTTATATCGAGACCAGTATCAACCACTAGGTTGAAGTGGGAAGCACTGTGTTAGGCTCTGAGTTTACTCTTTCTTTTGTTATCTGTGGTTGGTGAGAAGGAGTCAACTATCAAGGTGTTTCAAGCCCTTTTTATTGTGCTATAAGCTTTTAAATAGCATATATAGGTATCTCAGTCTTTAGGGAACGTTCTGCCACTCCCAAGGGTTCCTAGAGTCCTGTAACTAGGATGGGTGAAAGGAATATCAGGTATCAGTGAGCCTAAGGGAGAATACTTCAGAGTATGTTTGATCTGTAGCTAGTGGGGAACTGTTAATATGTTATTCAGAGATCTTTTGTCACACTTTTGGAGGAGCTCCTGGTGAGGAGAATCAATTGGTGCAATTGCTAAGGACTATGGTCAACATTTTCCTTTCCCAACCACAGGCCTGTACGTTGGCAACAATCTGGGTGCCAAAGGCAATCACCTGTGTTCTGAACTTATCAGATAATCCAAACCAATGAGCTGAATGTAAACATCACTCTGCCCCCTTCTGCTTAATTCCAAGGACCCACATATTCAAGCTAGCCCTACAAGGGAAGTGACTTTTCTCCTTTCTACTGACCTTCCAAGGCTTAGTCTTGTTTGGTGTGCTGGACGGAGGGGAGAGGCAATGAGTGAGATTATTGAAAGTCTCAGACTAGGAAATGTATTTTCTCACCCCCCCCAAGGGTGGAGTTTGCTCTGTCAGAGGGGAAGATAACCCACCATTGTGAGGGAAAGGCACTTTCTAGGGCTACATAAACAAGACATGGTTACTCTCGTACCCCTACCCCACCAAGGACAGGGTTTATCAGGTCGGTATGTGGCCTAAATCTCAGGGCTGTTGGAGAAACCCTGTCTGAGGCCACTGAGGGTCCCAGAACAGAAAGACACCTGCTATGCCACTCGGCCCCTGCTGGGGTGTGATTAGTCCCTTCCTCACAAAACCCCTGTTGCCTGGTCACCTCCAAGCATTGTCTTCAACCCTGGCAGATCTCAGCCCAGACAGCAGGGTCCTTCACCCCTCCTCAATTCCTTGGAATGGGGCTTCCCCTTTAGATGGAGGCACCAGCTACCAGGCCACAGTAGAGAGGTAAAGATGGGACTCAGCTTGAAATGCTGTCCTGATAAGCTGCTAGAAATGCCTTACAGCTGCCAGCGGGATGGTGGAAGGGAAGCGGAGGAAACAGTCTTGCAAGACAGGTTTCGGGTTGAACAGTCTATTTCTCAACTCAGCCTAGGAGCCGAAGCACCAGAGCCCAAGTTGTAGGAGGGTGTGGGTGGTAAAGTCTCCCTTGGTCACATCTGGAAAAGCAACCTCCTTCAACTTGCCAAGATGGGCTCTGCTCTCTGGGCACAGATCACAAATGGCTGAGTGCCTCAGGAGACCGCCCACATTTAATCTTGTGAGACAGCCGCACAAAACACCACTCTCCCATTTCCGCCCCTTTAAACTCAGCATCTAAGTCCAAGCCACCGGAATGGGAAAACCCAGGGTGGGGTTGGAGGGACAGACAGATTTCTCTCCTTATTTCCCTCTTCCAGATGCCTGATCCATTCAGCCAGGTTAGGACAAAGGGTAAGTCTGAGACTGCTTCCAGAGCAGCCCTCTGCAGCATTTCCAAAGTATGGAGTGACAGCAGTGCACCCTCCCAGTCCTAACACAGAAGGCCCCAGCCCAGAAGAAGGCTGGGTTGGGTTTGGTGGGCTGGCTCTAAACCACTGCTGAGCTCATTAGTTCTCCAACTCGCAGAGACCCAACAGTTTATGTGCAGGAATCTGCTGTCTGTCTACCCAGCACCAGCCAAAGCCTCAGCGGTATCCAAAGGCCAAGCCTCCTTTGAAGTAGAGGTCCTCTTTCCTGGTCTTGGAAGCATCCTGAGGTGAAATGCCAGACTCAGCACTCGTTTCTGTGATATGGGGAGGCGACCACTATGTTTGGACCATTCCCCACCCAAAACTGGCTCGGCAGAGCACTCAGGAGAGTTCAAAATGTTGCCTGCTCCGGAAGCCCGATCCATTCAGCTGGGTTAGGGCAGAGGAGAGGTCTGGGACAGCTTCCAGAGCAGCCCTCTGCAACGTTTCCAAGCTACGGAGTGGCAGCAGTGTGCCCTCCCAGCACTAACTCAGAAGGTCACCTGCTCGGCAGAAGGCTGGGTTGGGTTTGGCGAGCTTTCTCCAAACCACCACTGAGCTCACTAATTCCCCAACTTGCAGAGACCCAACAGTTTATGTGCAGAGATCTGCTCTCTGTCTACCCAGCACCAGCCAAAGCCTCAGCGATATCCAAAGGCCAAGACTCATTTAAGGTAAAGTCCCCACTTCCTGGCCCTGGAAGCATCCTGAAGTGAGATGCTAGACTTGGCACTCGTTTTTGTGGTATGGGGAAGCAGCCGCTGGGTTCAGACCCTCCACCACCTGAAACTGCCTCAGCAGAGTGCTCCAGAGAGTTCAAAATGCTGCCTGCTCAAATCTCTGCTCCACACAGCTCATCTGCCCAAATTACCCCTTCCCACCCCACCAACTTCAGGCACTTCCCTGCCTGAAGTGTGGGGTGTGGGGTTCGGTGGGGGAGGGATCATCTCCCTGTGCAAGGCAGAAGCAATGCCTCGGCCAGCTGGCCAATCAGGGTGGCAGACGGGCGGACGCATTTCCTCCCTATTGTATATTTCCAACTCCCTAGGTTTTGCAGAAGATTTTTTGATTCACCTTTAATTATCACCCCGTTTTTTTTCCATATCCCAGTGTTTCTCGGCAGGCTTGCAAAGCTGATCCTGGGTAAGTGCAGATCACTCACATGCAGTTGTCTGCTTTCTTCACTTTTCACTCTGAGAGCAGAGAGCCAGGAGATCAGCCCTACTCTACTATTCTTCCAAATCTCATAATCTTTATTTTTTAAACTTTTATATCTACCAACTTTTATCATCATTTACTTCTGTAATTTAAAACAATTTCAAAACCAATAAATAAGACAAAATTATTTTTAATAAACTATTAACATTTCTGACTTATATTTATTATTTTTAATCTTTTAAAATATGTTATTTAAAGTATTTTTCATTTGGGATTGTTTTCCTATAAGTTTTAATTACATATATTAATAATGTCAACATTTAGAAAAACATCAGGAGTTAAATTAACTTTGAACTGTTATCAGTCCCCTGTTTTTATCAGCACATATAAATGTATTTAGTTTTCTATATGTTAAAATAAGATGTGAAGGTATATAAACTTAAACTTACATTTAACAATTGCTGTTTCAGTATTTTCCCTTATAAATGGCTCAGCCATTTTATGCTTATTCTCTTAAACTTAACATAACCTGACTTTAAGTTTATACGTTACTGAAAAGAATTTTGAATATATGTTCCAACCGTAAGAACATTTCTGGTCCTTCTAGTCCTCACATCTCCTTGTGGCATCAAAGATGGCTACAAAGAACAGGGGCCTGTCTTGTGTCTTTAATTCATTTACAAGGTGCAGAGTTCAAGACAGAAACCAGGATGCTCAGAGGATCCAATTCGTTCCAGAATTGCCACAGGGCAAACCTGGGGCATTAAAGAAGTGGCCCTTTTGAGCTAGATCATGTCTTGTAGCTGCTGGTCTAGGCACTTAGAATGCATCCTCAGGCCTCACCATGGACTCTTGTCCAGACTCCAGAAACTAGAGGCTAAAAACCAAAAACACAAGCTCACATCAAATCTAGAAGATTTAAAAATATTACAGAAGCTGCAGTTCTATGAAGTTAACACATCTAAACTATAATCACAGTTTTAAAACTAGTTTTGTTTCTCAAATATTACCAGACCCATGTGAATTACAAGACATCTGAGTTCTTTCCTAGTTTCCCAATAAAATATTACATTTAAGTACCTATTGATAAGTCAGTTAACTATAGCATTTTTATATATTTTGGTAGTGAAATACATAGATACACAAACATGCAGACATACATACAGAAGCAGAATTTTCATTTCCCAGCTTTTAAAATGTATGTATATATAATTTTATTCAGACTCTTAATCATTTATTTACCTATTTTATTGCTGTAATCAATTGTTAGCTAGGCAACATTTTCCCTTCTAAAAAGATGACTCCTAGGTGAAAGAAGGCAGAACTCAATATTTTTTTCAGCATATTATGGGGGTACAGATTTTAAGGTTTCAATAAATGCCCATTTCCCGCCTCCCCCCACAAGTCTGAGTCTCCAGCATGACCATCCCCCAGATGGTGCACATCTCACTCATTATATATGTATATACGCGCCCCCCTCCCCCCTGCCCAATACCCTATTACTGAAGTACCTATGTGACCACTAAGGTGCTGTTCAGTTAATACCAATTTGCTGGTGAGTATATGTGGTGCTTGTTTTCCATTCTTGGGAAACTTCACTTAATAGTATGGGTTCCAGCTCTAACCAGGAAAATATAAGATGTGCTATATCACCATTGTTTCTTAGAGCTGAATAGTACTCCATGATATACATATACCACATTTTATTAATCCATTCTTGGATTGATGGGCACTTGGGCTGTTTCCACAGCCTTACAATTATGAATTGTGCTGCTATAAACATTCGAGTGCAGGTGTCTTTTTTGTAGAGTGTCATTGGATCATTTGGGTAGATGCCCAGCAATG
This sequence comes from Microcebus murinus, assembly GCF_040939455.1. NCBI lineage: Eukaryota > Metazoa > Chordata > Mammalia > Primates > Cheirogaleidae > Microcebus > Microcebus murinus. The sequence continues at coordinate 20,478,222 of NC_134110.1, forward strand.
GGATTGCTGGATCAAATGGTAGATTCACTTGTATCACTTTAAGGTATCTCCATATTGCTTTCCACAGAGGTGTAACTAATTTGCAGTTCCACAAGCAGTGTAGGAATACAGAATATCTTTATTTCCATCTTGATTTCTTCATTTATGAAGTAATCATTTAGTAGGAGGTTGTTTAATTTCCACGTTTTTGTGTAGAAATGTGTGTTTCTGTTAGGGTTGATTTCTACTTTTATTCCACTGTGATCTGAGAAGGTACATGGTATGATTTCTATTTTTTTAAATTTCTTGAGATTTACTTTGTGTCCTAGGATATGGTCAATCTTAGAGAATGTCCCGTGAGCTGATGAGAAGAACGTATATTCAGTGGATTGTGGGTAGAATGTCCTGTAGATGTCAGTCAGACTCAGTTGTTCCAAGGTTTTGTTTAAGTCCATTATTTATCTATTAATTTTCTGTTTGGAGGATCTGTCTTGTGCCATCAGTGGCGTGTTGAAATCTCCGGTGATTATGGAGTGCTATTAATCCATTTGCTTAGATCCAGTAAGGTTTGCTTTATGAAACTGGGTGCACCTAAGTTGGGTGCATCTATATTTAAAATTGTTATCTCTTCTTGTTGAAGTGTGCCGTTCACCATTATATAATGACCCTCTTTGTCTTTCATTGCTTTTGTTGCTTTAAAAACCAAATCGTCTGAAATTAGAACTGCCACGCCAGGCTTCTTTTGGCTTCCACTTGCCTGGAATACTGATCTCCACCCTTTTACTTTTAGTCTATATGCATCCTTGCAGGTTAGATGTGTTTCCTGAAGACAGCATATACTTGGCCTGTATTTTCTTATCCATTCAGTCAGCCTATGTCTCTTGAGTGGAGAGTTTAAGCCATTCACATTTATTGAGAGAACTGATAGGTAAGGTAGATTACTGTTCATTCTGTTGGGTTGGATGTTGTTGCTTTAATTTCTCTCTTGAGCCATTGTATTATCTGGCCTTTAATATTTGGGTTGTGGTTGTTTTTATATTCATGAGTTTTTATTATGGTGTTCTGTACGTGACACTGTTTTGAGTACTTCTTGTAGAGCTGGTCTTGTCTTGGTGAATTCTCTGAGACTCTGCTTGTCTGAGAATGTCTTTATTTCTCCTTCATATATGAAGCTTAGTTTTGCAGGGAATAATATTCTGGGCTGGGCATTGTTTTGTTTCAGAAGAGTGAGAATGGGGCCCCAGTCTCTCCTTGCTTGTAAAGTCTCATTAGAGAAGTCTGATGTTATTCAAATTGGCTTTCCCTTGTATGTCACTTGCTTCTTTTGTCTTACAGCTCTTAGAAGGGCCTCTTTAGTTGATACTTTGGTCAGTCTGATTACTGCATGTCATGATGCCTTCCTGTTTGCATTGAATCTCCCAGGGGTCCTATGAGCTTCTTGAACTTGTATATCGAGATTTTGAGCAAGGCCTGGGAAATTTTCCTCTATTATATCTTCAAATAGCTTGTCTACCCTTGAGTGTTGTCCTCTTCCCCTTCTGCTAACCCTATGACCCTCACATTAGTTTTCTTCATATAATCCCACAGCTCTTGTAGGCTTTGCTCTTTTCTCTTGTTTCTCTGCTCTATCTCTGTGATGGTTTTATTTAGTTGGAGGGTGTTATATTCAATCTCTGAGATTCTTTCTTCTGTTTGATCTACCCTGTTCTTGAGACTATCCACTGTATTTTGTAGTTCCCTGAATTGATTATTCATTTCCAGGAGTTCGGTGAAACTTTTCTTTATTGTGTCTGTTTCTTTTTCCAGGTCCTGGAGGCTTTTTGTGGTTTCTTTGTGTTGGTTATTGAGTTGTTGTTGTAGCTCGGTGAGTGTTCTTGTTATCCACAGACGAAATTCCTCTTCTGTCATTTTGGTTGCCTGATTTTGGTTGGTGCCCATTTCTAGGGGGCTGGGGCTCCTCTTTGAGGGAGAGTTTTCCGTTTGGTACTTCATATTTCCTGAGTTCCTTCGCTGATTTCTTCCCATATTGATCAGTTGTTTCTTTCCTTTAGGTTTTTGTTTGGGTATTCACACACCTTGTTTAGTTTCTGAGCCGTTAGGTGGTGTCTGTGGGTGAGATTCTACCACTCCCTGTATAATGAGTCAGTGGGTGCCGTGAAAAGGCTGTGCAGGATGCTGTCCCTGTCAGTAGGTGGCGCTTGCTTGGCGGAACAGGCTATGCTGTTGATTTTGTGTCCTGTTATCAGCTCTTGTCTGGGCGGAGCTGGGTTGGGTAAGCCTGCCCTCAGGTACCACCAATGTCGTTAGCAGGGATCAAAGTTCTGTTCTCTGCTTCCAGGAAAAGCTGTCAGGGAGGGGCTGGAATGGTCCCGCTCAGCCAGAAAGTCTGGGTGTGGGGGTGGGGCTGTCTGAGACCCGCAGTCTGGAGTGGGCCTCGCTTCTTTCCACCCTCCCCAACATCGCAGCTACTCCTGGGCCTCTGCCAGCAGGCCAGACCACATGCTACCAGGTCTCCCTGGACTATGATGCCGGCGGGGACGTTCCCTGCGCAGGAACGCCACCTGGGCTGGGTGCACGGCCTCCCTTTGGGGGGAGGGTTGCCCTCTAGGACACTGATCTGCCCCTGGGTGCACACACACCTCAGGAGGCTGTTCACAAATATCCTTTCTGTGCCCCAGCAATGCTAGACCTCAGTGCAGGGGATCTGGTCTGCAGGTCCGACCTCTGGGTCCCAGAGTTCAAACTGTATCCCCACCAGGGAGAGGAGTTCTGGTCCCAATTCACCCACAGGGAGCCCAAGCTGTGTCTGTGTCTCTCAGTCTCTGAATCGGCACCGTTCTCCTGGGAACACCATGCCAGTAGCACCTGGGAGGGCTGGCGGGTAGGGAGCTCACAGTCTGAGTTCCCCTGAGTCAGCTGTAGGGTCCCAAAAGGGAAGGTCCCGTTCCCTGGAGGTGCCTCTGGCTGGTGGCTGTATTGTCTCTCTGGGCAGCCGCGAGTAGGGTTGGCAGAGGGGAGGAGGAGGCAATATGGCACCTGCCGCACGGCTCGGGAATGTGTACACGGAGGTGCCCCAAGGGATTTGGGAGTCTGGTGCTGCATCCGCTACAGGCTCACTGCTAGCTGGTAGTGGCAGTCTCTGGGCTGGTGTCCGCAGATCTCTCCACCCGCTGGGGAGGCCCCAGCAGTCCCAAATGCAGGGGAGGGGAAAGGTGATTTATCCACCTACCCTTCCTGCTGGTCTCCAGGCTGCTCCGGAGGTCTCAGCTTCCAGTTCCCCTCCGTAGCCTCCTCCTGTGGAGTCTCCCGGGGTCTCAGGTAACCCTCCTTCCGGCCCTCGTCTGCTGTATGCTCGCCTTCTTGCTTCTTTTTTCTAATTTCTGCTAGAATCTGTCTTTTCTGCAGAGACACTCTTTCTGGCAGTGTTTCTCATCCACCATTGATCCTCCCTTTGAGAACTCAATTTTTTTGTCTATTACTCTTCAGTATTGCAAGTTTGTTGAACTGATCTTTATTCCTAAGCCAATTTTGTTAGAGCACTTACTATTTTCTCTCCAGAAAATCATGTCATTTGGAAATAGAGATTGACTTTCTTTTTAATCTTGATGCCTTATGTTCATTTCTCTAGACAAATTGCTCTGACTACATCCTTGAGTAAAAGATTAAATATAAATAGGAAGAATGGGCATTTTTCTCTTGTTTTGAATCTTGGAAAGTATTGAAACTTTCATAAAGGTCTTGATAATATTAATATTGAATTGTTCCCATTAAAGTGAAGACAATTCTATTTTCATAATTTGCTGCATCATTGATGAAAATGTGTTTGGGATTTTTTCAAGTGCTTATTGTGCACTTTTTAAATGATCATGTATTTCTTTTGCTTATTATATGTGGGGGCTTGGCCTAGAAGAATGCATGGAAGGATGGAAAGAACCTGAGCAGCATGAATGCAGGGTCAGGTGAAAATGCCATCCTGAACCTGCTTGTTTGGTGTATGCAAAGGTTAGCTGAAAACAGCTGACCTGTATGGAAGTTGTTAAAGACATTAGCAAATGGCTTTGACATTTTTCAGGTGTCCTTGGAAATAAATACGTGGTGGAACTTAGTTGAGGAGGCCATTTTTTCCTTCAGTCTTTGATTTCTCCTCTTCTCTCTAAACTATGTGTTTTGAGTAGTTATTCCTTTGCTAGCGAGCTCAGGAGCGAAAAGCTGCTGCTACAATGGTGAACCCAATGTGATTCAGGAATCCACGTGTCCAGTGAACATTTTCATCATTTGGACTATAAGGGGAATCATCCTGGTAAGGTACAGTTCTTCCTACTGCTTTGGGAAAGGGACTGAGGTGTGTGGTTTCAGAAGGGGATTTTTATCATGAGGCAAGAGCTGAGGAAAGATCGGCGAATCTATCTGCTCATTTTGCAGCAGCTCTTAAAAGCTGCTCGGTGTTCTGTTGGACCAAAAGCCTTACAACAGCTCTTATGTGCAGGAAGGCAACATTGCCCCAGGTTCCCATATGAGTCCACATTAGATTTAGAACTCTGGGAATAAGTATGGGAGGTTTTTAAGAAGAATCTTAGGAAGGAGGTATCCCTTGCCATGTTAACTACATGGAGTCTGATGTGAACAGCACTGACCCCTTTACATGTTCCTACCACTTCTAACCTGTTGGAACCCTCTCCTTCTCCTCTTCCTCCACTGTCTGCTCCACCAGCATTCTCTTCCAAGAAGGAGCAAGTGTCCCATGCCATAAAATTTCTAAATTCTGAGCCAGTCTTTCCACCATCACCTTCTGTGGTTCAGCAGGAGGAACAAGTACCTCCTCCTCCTTCCTTCCCTCTCAAAGGGGATCTCTATTCCTCCCCTGGTAAACCACACACTTCTCAACATTGCCTATGAGAGGGGCAATCTTTATGGGGGTGAGATTTGCTAGAACAGTGGAATCTTCTAACTACCCAGTCTTTTCAATAGGGGCAACTGCTAAGATAAATCCAATATAACCAACACCTTTACAACGGACTACTAATTCACCTACCTGGATAAAGCAGTAGCCCATTAAGCAGGATGAATTAAAACATGTCAAATCTCTTGTCTGGGTCCAACTTAAAGTGGGACCTATACAACCTTCCCTGATCATACCTAAAAAAAACAATAAGTGGCATTTACTACAGGACCTAAGAGCTCTTAATTCTATTATGGTCCTGATGGGACCTCTAAAACCTGGTCTACCCCAGTTGTCATTAATTAAAAGAGATTGTCTTTTGATTGTAATTTTGATTTTTCACAATTACTCTAAAGAAACAAGACCAGGAAAGATTTGAATTTTCTGTTCCCACTTATAATGATGCCCATTGTGTCAAAAGTAGTTCGAAAGTAGTTCCACAAGGAATATTGAAGAGTCCCACTATTTGTCATTATTATGTTCAAGCTCTACTCCCTTTTAAGGGCCAGTTCTCATCTGCTGTCATCTATCACTATATGGATGATGTATTATTAGCAGCTCCTTCGCAAGCAGAATTATTATGATTGCTTGCCCATGTATAAACATATACTACATACTGCCATCCATGGGCAGCAAATTGCCCCAGACAATATACAGCTTACCCAACCCTGGCACTATCTTGGTTATCCACTTTTTTTGCCTTCACTATAACCCCAACAAATAGCAATCTCCTTGCCTTCTACCCTGACATTACATTTATTACAACAACTTTTGGGACATGTGAATTGATATGACCTACTTTAGGAATTATTAACCAACAAATACGTCATCTTACTAATAAAAGGTGATACCGATCCATCTTAATTTCCTTCACTAACATCTCTGGCATTACAGGAATTCCATGCTATCAACAAAACCCTTAATCACTGTCAACTGTCATGTATGGACCAGACAAATCTGTTCTTTTATTTCTCTTCAACACCGCCCTATCTTGAACTGCTCTTCAAGGCCAATTAACCACCTCACATCCCTTCTTTGGAGTGGTTATTTTTACCTCATACTCCCCTCAAAACCTTTTATCCCGTTCTAGATCTCTTTGCCTCTTTAATTATTAAAGGACACTGTCATACACAACAATTGCTGGATTAGTTCCATACACTATGTATCTCCCTATTCCTAAAAACTGTTTTGAAGCAATTTTACATAATTCTTTACTTTGGCAACTAGCCCTTGCAAGTTATGTAGATTCTCTTTCCTTCCATTACCCCTCCAACAAGGTTCCCTCCACTATCTGTTCTCTTCCTGTAGAACAGATACAAAAGTCTCCCCTATACCTCTTCCTGCCACCCAGACAGTGTTCATAGATGGCTCAAGATGATCATCTAAAGCAGCAATTGCATGGAAAGTCAGTAATTGTAAATATTAATCCACCTCTGGTTTTTCCTCCACTCAACAAGCAGAATTAGGGATGCTTATATTAGCTTTAAAAACATTTCCATTAGAACCCCTAAACATCATCACTGACTCCCATTATGTATTCTATTCCATTCTTCATATTGAAAATGCTATCATTAAGGATATACCTAATAAATCATCAAAAATTCCTTGTTCTATAGCACTTATTAGATATCTGGCAACAAACCCTCTTTATTATATTCACGCTCATACCCCTTTGCCTGAACCTCTGACAGAAAGAAATAATACCATTGCTCATCTCATTTATATTCCACTAATGTCTTTAAAAATTCTCTAATGTCCCATCAGTTCTTTCACCAAATGCTCAAACACTTACTAAAAAGTTTATTACCCAGAAACAGGCTACTCACATAGTAGTGCCTGTTCAGCTTGTCAGGCTATACAAGGTGTGCCTCTGTCACCTGGGGTTAACCTTCAAGGCTTAACTCCTAACTCACTCTGGCAAGTGGATGGCATTCATTTCCCTGCCTTCTGGTGCTTTCATTATCTATCACTCATTTGTTAAACTCCATTGCTTATCTAGGGCTTCCTCATACTGTATAGACTGATAACAGGCCCTGTTACACCACAGTTACTTTTCATAGTACTTTACTGGACTGGAGCATTCCACACATGCCACATCACTGGCACTCCACATAACCCTAAGGGACAGGCAGTTGTTGAGTGGACAAACCTTAAAAAACAAATGGAAAAACAAAAGGGGGAGTATCATGCCTCTCCACAACAAATAGTAGTGAAAGCATTATATACTCTTTTTTTCTTCTTTTAAGACTTTTTTTTTTTTAATCAGGATATTATGGGGATACAAACATTTGGTTACATGAAATGCATTTGCCTCACTCTTAACTTTTTAAACTTTGTCCAGTCTCCATCCACCCTCCACTGTGGTCCTTCATCATTACACCACCCTTTCCAGATCCCCAACCCTAACCCCGACAGAAAGTGTGGGTGTGTTGATGGGACTCGGCAGGACCCTGGGGCAGCCATTTTGGTGTGTTAACATGGGGAAGAGGATATGTTTGTGTTCAGACATCTATAGGTCCCAAGTGGTTCCTTTTCAGATGAGTTTGCATATATCTTGAGCTGAATTTCACAAATGAAACATCTCTCCCTCCAGCCGCTGCCAACAGGGGTCCCACCATGATGGACACATAACACATCCTGAGTGATGGCGCCCAGGATCACCTCGGGTCAATTGAAACAACTACAGACATAGGTGTCAGCTATGCTAACACAATTAGGGGCTCCTCCTACACAGAGGAACACTTTTCTGGTGCATTTGGCTATCGTTCCCTAGAATAGCAGTCAGGTGCCCCTAGGGCTGCTTTGTAGCCTTTTTCTCCTTTTATTTCTCCCAGGCAGTACAGCCACAGTTTACTGGGTTCATGTCTTAAACTCACTTGTGTTTAGCACCCTAACACAGTGGTACTCAGGGATCCCTCTGTCTACCAATGACTCAACATGGACTGGAGTAGTATGGTTGCCTCCACATACCTGGCAGACAAATGGAACAGACTCACTTAATATCACAGAGTCAGTAGTTTATCATTCCTCTAAATGCTCCTGTGTGTGTGTTACCAACTTACATAATACAACATGGTGCATTCCCATGACCACCCAAAAATATCTATATTATCAACCGGTCATTCTTGGTCTTGTCACTTTCTGTCTTTTTTACTTTCTAGGACAGATCTGCCAACTGATGACCTCTCAATGCCAAAATGGAAAGACACTGGGTGAAGTTTACATATCTTTTTCTCCTACTCACACTCCATCTCTAATATTTTTTTTTAGTTTTTTTTTTTATTTCGGCATATTATGGGGGTACAGATTTTAAGGTTTCAATAAATGCCCATTTCCCACCCTCCCCCCACAAGACTGAGTCTCCAGCATGACCATCCCCCAGATGCTGCACATCTCACTCATTATGTATGTATATACCCGCCCCACTCCCCCCTCCCACCTGCCCAATACCCTATTACTGTACTACCTATGTGTCCACTAAGGTGCTACTCAGTTAATACCAGTTTGCTGGAGAATATATCTGGTGCTTGTTTTCCCATTCTTGGGATACTTCACTTAGTAGTATGGGTTCCAGCTCTAACCATGAAAATATAAGATGTGCTATATCACCATTGTTTCTTAGAGCTGAATAGTACTCCATGGTATACATATACCACATTTTATTAATCCATTCTTGGATTGATGGACACTTGGGCTGATTCCACAGCCTTGCAATTATGACTTGTGCTGCTATAAACATTCGAGTGCAGGTGTCTTTTTTGTAGAGTGTCATTGGATCATTTGGGTAGATGCCCAGCAATGGGATTGCTGGATCAAATGGTAGATTCACTTGTATCTCTTTAAGGTATCTCCATATTGCTATTCACAGTGGTTGAACTAGTTTGCAGTCCCACCAGCAGTGTAGGAGTGTTCCTCTCTCTCCGCAACCACGCCAGCATTTATTGTTTGGAGAGTTTTTGATAAAGGCTATTCTCACTGGGGTTAAGTGATATCTCATTGTGGTTTTGATTTGCATTTCCCTGATGATTAGAGATGTTGAGCATTTTTTCATATGTTTGTTGGCCATTCTTCTGTCTTCTTTAGAAAAGTTTCTGTTCAAGTCCTTTGCCCACTTTTTAATGAGGTTATTTGATTTTTTTTTCCTGATTTTCGTGAGTTCTAAGTATATTCTAGTTATCAATCCCTTATCAGATGCATAGGATGCAAAAATTTTCTCTCATTCTGTAGGTTGTCTGTTTACTTTCATGACTATTTCTTTGGCTGTGCAGAAGCTTTGTAGTTTGATCATGTCCCATTTATTTATTTTTGTTGCTGCTGTGATTGCCTTTGGGGACTTCTTCATAAACTCTTTGCCCAGGCCGATGTCTAGGAGAGTGTTTCCAACTTTTTCCTCTAGAATTCTAATAGTTTAATACCTTAGGTTTAAGTCTGTTACCCAGCATGAGTTGGTTTTTGTGCGAGGTGAAAGGTGTGGGTCCTGCTTTAGCCTTCTACAGGTGGCTATCCAGTTTTCCTAGCACCATTTATTGAAAAGGGATTCTTTTCCCCAGCGTATGTTTTTGTCTGCTTTGTCAAAGTTTAGATGGATATATGAAGATGGTTTTATATCAGGATTCTCACATCTGTTCCATTGGTCAATATTTCTATTTTTGTTCCAATACCATATTGTTTTAATTACTACAGCTTTGTAGTATAGTTTGATATCTGGCATATTAATGCCTCCCATTTTGTTTTTGTTGCCTAGAATTGCTCTTGATATTCGGGGTCTTTTTTGGTTCCATACGAAGAGTAAAATTATTTTTTCTATATCTGTGAAGAATGCAGATGGGATTTTAATAGGTATTGCACTGAATCTGTAGATCAGTTTGGGTAGTATAGACATTTTGATGATATTGAGTCTGCCAATCCACGAGCATGGTATGGATTTCCATCTGTTTACATCCTCTGCTATTTCCTTCCTCAGTGTTTCATAGTTCTCCCTATAGAGGTCTTTTACGTCCTTGGTTAAGTATATTCCTAGGTACTTTAATTTCTTTGTTGCTATTGTGAAGGGAATTGAGTCTTTGATTTGGTTCTCAATTAGATAGTTGTTGGCATATATGAATGCCTGTGATTTCTGTGCATTGATTTTGTATCCTGAGACTTTACTAAATTCATTGATCAGTTCCAGGAGTTTCTTGGTTGAATCATTGGGGTTTTCTAGATACAATATCATATCATCAGCAAACAGTGAAAGTTTGATCTCTTCTGCCCCTATTTGGATACCTTTGATTCCATTTTCCTGTCTGATTGCTGTAGCCAAGACTTCCAGCACTATGTTGAACAGAAGTGGAGATAGTGGGCAGCCTTGTCTGGTTCCAGTTCTAAGTGGGAATGATTTCAATTTTTCCCCATTCAGTATGATGTTGGCTATGGGTCTGTCATATATGGCTTGTATCATTTTTAGGTATGTTTCTTCCATGCCTATTTTCTTAAGTGTTCGTATCATGAAAGGGTGTTGAATTTTGTCAAAAGCTTTTTCTGCATCTATTGAAAGAATCATGTGGTCTTTGTTTTTGCTTCTGTTTATGTGGTGAATTGCATTTATAGATTTACGTATGTTGAACCATCCCTGCATCCCTGGGATGAAGCCCACTTGATCGTGATGGATTATTTTTTTGATAAGTGTCTGGATTCTGTTAGCTAAGATTTTGTTGAAAAATTTTGCATCTATATTCATTAGGGATATTGGTCTGTAGTTTTCTTTTTTTGTTGCATCCTTTCTTGGTTTTGGTATCAGAGTAATATTCGCTTCATAAAAGGTGTCGGGGAGGTTGCCGTTCTTCTCGATGTTGTGGAATAGTTTCTGCAAGATAGGTACTAGTTCTTCTTTGTAAGTGTGGTAAAATTCGGGAGTGAAGCCGTCTGGACCGGGACTTTTCTTTTTAGGGAGATTTTTAATTGCTGTTTCTATTTCAGCTGTTGAGATTGTTCTGTTCCGGGAATCTAATTCTTCCTGGTTGAGACTAGGGAGTCTGTGTGTTTCTAGAAATTTGTCCATTTCCTCCACATATTCCAGTTTGTGTGCATAAAGATTTTTGTAGTATTCATAAACTGTATCTTGTATCTCTTTGGGGTCAGTTGTGATATCTCCTTTTTTATTCCTGATGGAGCTTATTAGAGATTTCTCTTTTCTGCTTTTCATTAGCTTAGCCAATGGTGTGTCAATTTTGTTTATTTTTTCAAAGAACCAACTTTTTGTTTTATTAATCTCCTGAATAGCTTCTCTGTTTTCAATTTCAATTAGTTCTGATTTCATCTTGTTGATTTCACTTCTTCTGCTGGGTTTGGGGTTGGTCTGTTCTTCTTTTTCCAGCTCTTTGAGTCGTTTCATTAGATTGTCTATTTGTGATCTTCTTGTCTTTTGGTTATAGGCATTTATGGAGATAAACTTTCCTCTCAGAACTGCTTTAGCTGTGTCCCAGAGGAGTTGATAACTTGTCTCTCCATTGTCGTTTTCTTCATAGAACTTTTTTATTTCCGTCTTGATTTCTTCATTTATGAAGTAATCATTTAGTAGGAGGTTGTTTAATTTCCACGTTTTTGTGTAGAAATGTGAGTTTCTGTTAGGGTTGATTTCTACTTTTATTCCACTGTGATCTGAGAAGGTACATGGTATGATTTCTATTTTTTTTTAATTTCTTGAGATTTACCTTGTGTCCTAGGATATGGTCAATCTTAGAGAATGTCCCGTGAGCTGATGAGAAGAACATATATTCAGTGTATTTGTGGTAGAATGTTCTGTAAATGTCAGTCAGACCCAATTGTTCTAGAGTTTTTTTAAGTTCATTATTTCTTTATTGATTTTCTCTATGGAGGATCTGTCTCGTGCCATCAGTGGGGTGTTGAAATCTCCGGTGATTATGGAGTTGCTATGAATCTGTTTGCTTAGCTCCAGTAAGGTTTGCTTTATGAATCTGGGTGCACCTAAGTTGGGTGCATATATGTTTAAAATTGTTATCTCTTCTTGTTGAACTGTGCCCTTCACCAATATATAATGACCTTCTTTGTCTTTCACTACTTTTGTTGGTTTAAAAACTAAATCGTCTGAAATTAGAACTGCCACACCAGCCTTCTTTTGGCTTCTATTTGCTTGGAATATTGATCTCCACCCTTTTATTTTTAGTCTATATGCATACTTGCAGGTTAGATGTGTTTCCTGAAGACAGCATATACTTGGCCTGTATTTTCTTATCCATTCAGCCAGCCTATGTCTCTTGAGTGGAGAGTTTAAGCCATTCACATTTATTGAGAGAACTGATAGGTAAGGTAGATTACTGTTCATTTTGTAGGGTTGCATGTTGTTGCTATGATTTCTGTCTTGAGCCATTGTAAAATCTGGCCTTTAATATCTTTGGGTTTTGGTTGTTTTTATATTCGTGGGTTATTATTATGATGTTCCGTACGTAACGCTGTTTTAGGTACTTCTTGTAGGGCTGGTCTTGTCTTGGTAAATTCTCTGAGCCTTTGCTTGTCTGAGAATGTTTTTATTTCTCCTTCATATAGGAAGCTTAGTTTTGTAGGGAATAATATTCTAGGCTGGGCATTGTTTTGTTTCAAAGAGTGAGAATAGGGCCCCAGTCTCTCCTTGCTCGTAAAGTCTCATTAGTGAAGTCTGATGTTATTCGAATCGGCTTTCCCTTATAAGTTACTTGCTTCTTTTGTCTTACAGCTCTTAGAAGGGCCTCTTTAGTTGATACTTTGGTCAGTCTGATGGCTGAATGTCGTGACGTCTTCCTGTTTGCATTGAATCTCCCAGGGGTCCTCTGAGCTTCTTGAACTTGTATATCAAGATTTTGATCAAGGCCTGGGAAATTTTCCTGTATTATATCTTCAAACAGCTTGTCCACCCTTGAGTGTTGTCTTCTTTCCCTAGTGATAAGCCTATGACCCTCACATTAGGTTTCTTCACATAATCCCACAGCTCTTGTAGGCTTTGCTCTTTTCTCTTGTTTCTCTGCTCTATTTCTGTGACTGATTTATTTAATTGGAGGGTGTTATCTTCAAGCTCTGAGATTCTTTCTTCTGTTTGATCTACCTTGTTCTTGAGACTTTCCACTGTATTTTGTAGTTCCTTGAATTGATTCTTCATTTCCAGGAGTTCGGTTACACTTTTCTTCATTGTGTCCATTTCTTTTTCCATATCCTGGAGTCTTTTTCTGTTTTCTTTGTTTTGGTATTGAGCTGTTGTTGCAGCTCAGTGAGTGTTCTTATGATCCACATATGAAATTCCTCTTCTGTCATATTAGTGGCTTGATTTTGGTTGGTGTCCATTTCTAGGTGGCTGATGCTCCTCTTTGGGGGTGTGTTTTCCGTTTGGTTCTTCATATTTCCTGAGTTCTTTCGCTGATTTCTTCCCATGTCGATCAGTTCTTGTTTCTTTCCTTTAGGTTATTGTTTGGGTATTCACACACCTTGTTTAGTTTCTGAGGCGTTAGGTGGTTTCTGTGTGTGAGATTGGACCACTCCCTGTATATTGAGTCAGTGGGTGCTGGGAAAAGGCTGTGCAGGGTGCCGTCCCTGTCAGTAGGTGGCGTTTGCTTGGAGGAACAGGCTATGCTGTTGATTTTGTGTCCTGTTATCAGCTCTTGTTCTGGGCGGAGCTGGGTTGGGTAAGCCTGCCTCAGGCAGTTAGCAGGAGCCAAAGTTCTGTTGTCTGCTTCCCGGAAAAGCTGTCAGGGCGGGGCTGGAACACTCCTGCTCAGCTAGAAAGTCTGGGTGTGGGGGTGGGGCTGTCTAAGACCCGCATTCTGGAGTGGGCCTCACTTCTTTCCACTCTGCGCAACTCCGCAGCTACTCCTGGGCCTCTGCCAGCAGGCCAGACCACAAGCCACCAGGCCTCCCCGGACTGTGATGCCGGTCGGGAGGGTCCCTGCACAGGAACGCCACCTGGGCTGAGAGCAAGGCCTCCTTCTGGGAGGAGGGTTGCCCTCTGGGATGCTGATCCACCCCTGGAAGCACACACCTCAGTAGGCTGTTTAGGTATAAGCCATCTGTGTCACGGGCAATGCTAGCCCTTGGTGCAGGGGATCTGGTCTGCAGGTCCGACCTCTGGGTCCCAGAGTTCAAACTGTATCCCCACCAGGGATAGGAGTTCCAGTCCCAATTCACCCACAGGGAGCCCAAGCTGGGTCTATGTCTCTCAGCCTCTTAGTCGGCACCGTTCTCCTGGGAACGCCGTGCCAGCAGCACCTGGGAAAGCTGGCGGGTAGGGAGCTCACAGTCTGAGTTCCCCTGTGTCAGCTGTAGGGTCCCAAAAGGGAAGGTCCCATTCCTTGGAGGTGCCTCTGGCTGGTGGCTGTATTGTCTCTCTGGGCAGCCATGGGTAGGGTCGGCGGAGGGGAGGAGGATGCAATATGGCGCCTGCCGTGCGACTCGGGTCTGTGCACACAGCCGTGTCCGCAGGAAGTTGGGAACCTGGTGCCACGTCTGCTACAGGCTCACTTCTGGCTGGCAGCGGCCGTCTGTGGGCTGGTGTCTGCAGGTCTCTCCACCCTCTGGGGAGCCCACCAGCAGTGCCAAATGCAGGGGAGGGGATACGACAAATCCACCTACCCTTGCCGCTGGTCTCCGGGCGTCTCCAGTGGTCTCAGCCTCCAGTTCTCCTCCGCAGCCTCCTCCTGTTGAGTCTCCCTGGGTCTCAGGTACCCCTCCTTCTGGCCCTCGTCCGCTGTATGCTCGTCTTCTTGCTTCTTTTTTCTAATTTCTGCTAGAATCTGTCTTTTCTGCAGACACTCTGTCTGGCAGTGTTTCTCGTCCACCATCTTGCTCCACCCCCCTATCACATCCCGCAGGTTTCTTTTTATTTCTTGTATGTTTTCTGGATTCCTTCTCTTAGCTCCCTGACTTTTGTGGTTACTACTTCTGTTTGGTTTATATAGTAGCAGCATTCCTCTCCTAGGAATATGCGGTCCCACCCTTTTCAGCAGTGAGTAGATCTAAGGCCCATCTATTCTCTAAGGTTATTGCTGCTAGTGAGTTCAGTTGACTCTGGAGGGACAGTAGGGAATCTGTTACTCATTTTATTTCTTAATTTATTTTGGGGGGATAACTGGTGGTAGATGCACAGGGATGTTTCTAGGCCACCTACTCCTGCTCCTATCCCAGCAGCAATTCCTCCACCATGAGGATCAATGCTAGTAAAGCCCATCTTTTCTGAGGGTTTGGGTGCGGCTTAGTGCAGCTTCCAGTTGCTGGGTTTCAAAGATTGAATCATCTTGGGTGAGGAAGTCCTGAGTGCAGGTCCCAGTCCAGTTTTCTGGGAGGTAGAGGGTAGGCAATGTCTCCACAAAGAATCTGCCATCTTGGGTGCAAGTGGCATTGACATTATTGGGTAAGGTTTGGTTATTTGTGCAGAGTTCACCCACTATGAATATTTAATTCACTTCTGCATTGGCAATGCACATGATATTTAGGTGGGAAGTTATGGCTAAGTGGTCATTGTATGCTACTGGGACCATTAGGGATGGTTTGTTTGGGCCTGGGATCAAGATGCTGGAGTTCAACCCTGGAGGCAAAAGGACCCCAATATAGATTCATTTATGAAGGGGCAAATAGACCCAACATGAAATATGGTTGGGTATTACCTGGAGGATAATATTGAGGAATCCAGTTGTTAGGAGAGAGGTATCCAGGGGTTCAGTAATATTTCATATGCTGGTAAGATCTGGCCTCCTATAAGTTACCTCTGTTACTGAGGCTATCTTAGTATGCTGACCTTCTGTGTCTTTCTGCTGTTGAATTCTAGCCTGGTCCTGGACTCATACCCCATCAGACATACCTCAGTGAGTGTAGTAAGTCCAAGTGGTTTGCCTCTTTGTGCTACACAGGTTTGAATATCTCCTGTAATGGTGCCAGTCTAGTATTTTGTTTCCCTACTGTGGCTCACCTGAGCCTGACTATCACATGTCTTTGGCATGTATATGTGGACTGTGAAACCTCCCATGGTCCAGAAGCCTTGAGTAATCCTGTTAGTGGAGGGAATCCAAGTCCTAGCATAATAAGCCTCAGGGAAGCCTTTCACTGCCATAGTTAAGGCGAGTGGCCCAAACAGGAGGAGGGTAAGAAATGGGCCAGAAGTAGACATCCTATAAGGAGCCAAAATATCACAGCTGTGACACCCTCTGTGGTTTAGTACAATTTCCCGGGGCTACCTAGAAGAGTCAAATTCCTAGTAAGGCCACTACAACCATGATGAGGGCCAGGGCCAGTGGTCCCATTTATTCCTGTTCAATCCTGTGTGTGGCTGTCCTCATTGGAATATAGTTATTGGGTTCTGCTGGTCCTGATGTGCAGTCCAGAGATCAGTTTCATTGTATGGTTCAGCCTTTTTGACGCAAGAGTGATGGATCCACAAGATGATAATTGCAACTTTAACAGCAGTGGAGGTAACTAGTATCACAGTATAGGGACACTTCCAGGTGGGCTCTGGGGATGCTCTTTTCCAGTCCTTTACCAAGAGTAGATACCAAGGTTGGTGGAGATGGACAGGGAGACCCAGG
Source organism: Microcebus murinus (assembly GCF_040939455.1). Taxonomy (NCBI): domain Eukaryota; kingdom Metazoa; phylum Chordata; class Mammalia; order Primates; family Cheirogaleidae; genus Microcebus; species Microcebus murinus. The sequence continues at coordinate 20,494,680 of NC_134110.1, forward strand.
GCGAAAGGGTCTTTATTCCTAGGATGGTGTGGTGGATATGGTACATAGTTTTGGCTAAGGCTTGGAGGTGCGTGTTTATATTACCCTATTTAGGGTATTAGTTACCCTAATTGTTTAATGTCTCCCCTTAATCACTTGCTGAGTGGGGGAGGTTTACCAAATAGGATTTCAAAGGTTGACTATCCTGTGGGCCCCATTGTGCACCTGACCATGAACAGGGCTATGTTTAACATGTCTACCCTGGGTAACTGTGTTTCCTGACATAGCTTCATTAAAGTGCTGTTGAGGGTCTGGTTAACATGCTGTACTCTCCCTAATCTCTGTGGCCTGCAGACAGTATGTAGTTTCCATTTGGTTCCTATTGCCTTGGTGAGGGATTCCATGACCTCCTGGGTGAAGCTTGGCCCATTGTCACTGCCAAAGGAGAATGATAGACCATACCTGGGATGATTTCTCTGAATAGAATCTTTGACACTTCCCTAGCCTTTTAATTCAGGTAGGAACTGCCTCCATCCAGCCTGGGAAGGGGCATATCACTACGAGAAGGTAGTCCCGACATGGTTTTATTTCTATGACATCAATTTCTACATCTTAAAATGGAGAGGTTCCAGTGTACTGAATTACTAGGGGAGTGGGGGACGTGTCTTGGCCTGACCACTACATTGTTGTCTGCCAGCGGACACTGACTGCTGCAGCAATGGAAGGAAGTTTGGCAATGTACTAGTACTGGGCGTGTAGCTGCATGAGGGTTATTTTCCCTAAGTGAGTTCGGTTGTGATGTTGGGAGACAATAGAGTATGCTAATTGATTGGGGTAAAGATGTTATGGTGCCACCACCTGTCTGTGTCCTTCTTGGCCTTCTCCTATTCTGTCCACTGGTTCTCTTCCAGGGTATATTTTGGCTCTTCTGGCCACTAGGGTTCTAACAATATTTGGCACTGGGTTTGAGTGTTGTCCTCTGAACATCCTCGGCTGGCTACATTTTTGGCCTTTTGGTCTTCCAGGAAGTTGCTCGTGGTGATTGGATATGTGCCCTTTTGGTACCCTTGACAGTGGATGACCACAATTTCTTTTGGGTCCCAAACTGCCTCCAGCAGTTGGAGGATTTTGTCCCTATTTTTGTTCTCCTTTCCACCTGCAGTCAGCAGTCATCTGTCCCTATATTGCCCTTTAGGTATGTATTGTGACAAAGCTTGGATGGGGGCCCATAGTTCTGCCCTTTTTGCTGACAACCCTTGGGCCAAGGGAGCTGACACGATGACCTCATTGACTGTAGTGACTGTGAAGCCCACCAGTCGTGTCTCATTCTGTATAAAACTACTGCCATCCTTGTAGAGTTCTAAGACTGTCCAAGAAATTCAGCACCCACCCTTTGCTGATTTTTGGCCACTTCTGGTTTGAAGGGTTTATAGATTTGATAAGCCTCACTAAGGCACTCGTAGAATTCGCTTGGGGATTCCTCTGGCTTCTAGGTTATTAAAGCAACTTTATTCATGTAGTTTGGTTTTCTGGCTCCCTCCAGAACCCCATGGTAGAGAGCTTCTGATACCCTCCAAGTGCCTCACATCCACTCAGGGAGTTGAAACCCCAATCAGGGTTAGTCTCAGGTGCTGCTTTCTGTGCCCACTGTTCCATGTCCAAGGTCCCTGCTGGAGTCTGGTCCTGGAGCCACCTCTGGGTCCCAGCTACCATCTGGCGTCATTCTTCTATGTTAAAAAGGGTCAGAAGGAGCTGGTGGATGCCTTCCCAAGTGGGATGGTGGATATGAAAGATAAATACCAGGAGGTCAATGAGAGCCTGAGGTTTTTCACAGTATGGCAGGGTGTGGTGCTTCCAGTTCAGAAGGTCAGTGGTGTAAAAGGGCTGGTAGCACAGGACTGGCTAACCTGGCTGAATGAACCTATCGCCTGCAACCTGTGTCAGACCTCACACCTCATGCAGGGGCATCTGGAGGGCCTAAATTGGGCCCTGAGCTGACCTTCGCCAGTAGGTAATGAGAGTGCCAGCTCCTGGTTGGTCTGAAACTAGTGGCTAGTAGACTGATGATGGTGAGGTGTCTCATGGATTTGGGGGTACTTCAGGAGGTGTCACAGTAGGGTTCTAGGGCGGTGGTAGTGGATCCTCTTCAGGAGCTTCCTGATAGATGGGTTTGGACAGTTTAGAGTTTCTGGTCCTTTGGGCCACAAAAATCCTGCTATGGCCCTTATTGGCACAGAACTAGACCCAATGGAGCATGGTCCAAGAAATCTCTAGCCATGAATCCATTTAAGAAAATTGGTTGGGATGGCCAGGAATCTCAATGACGACTCTCCAAACTGCTTGCACTGTGGGGAGGTCTAAGTTTTGTGTTGCGGCCCAGTCCACCCTGAATGTAGGCTATTCTTGTTCACAGAGGGCTCTAAATATGTTCCTATTCTTCTATTCCATTTGTTTTCTACCTTTTGTGGTTATAATTGAGCATTTCATATGATTCTATCTACTCACCTTTCTTGCTGTATCATTTATACTTCCCTTTTACTTTTTTCATGGTTACCTTAGGTAATATTTTTTTTAATTTTTATACTCTTAATTGATCTAAAAAATATCAGCTTGTTAAAAATAACACCATTATCTTTGATTTAGTATGTGTAAGTATGTGTCATATATGTACATGCATATGTGTTTGAGTATTTTATATAAAAATGAAAAGAATGAAGGCAGTATACTAGAGTTTTGAGGGAAGAATGAGGATTATTTTTTTATTACCAGGTGCTCATTCTACCTCTTAAGGGATATACTGTTATTTTAAAGGGGATTTGCCTTAAATTTTAAACATAAATTGCAAACTGCCAGGCAGGCTACTGGACCATGGGCTGAGGCATTTGAAGCAATTTAACAGAGCTGCATTCAGTTCCTTCCCATGTTGTCCTCTCCTCCAGGCAGAATGTTTCAACCATGCTATTAAGGGGTGTGTTTGCTAGAAAAACAGATACCAGAAATTTAGGTAGCATAATAACCCTATCACCATCACATCACCTTGTCATATTCTATTATACCAAAGCAGGTGTAATTTTCTGCCAAACTTCATAGGGAAGGATTAGAATACAAGGTTTTGTATACCAACAAGTAGAAATCATTGATCGCCATGTTTAGGTCTGCCAACAATATCCAATCCTATCCAATCTGCAACAGGTTCTCAGACTTAACTTATTTTGCATAATCTTGGTACTTGTGACAAGAACTGATTGGTTACTTAGTAGGATGTATCACAATATGGATTCATCTGATGGTTTCTCACAATTTGATTAGAAGTGTACATTTGGAAGCCTTTATTTACCTAAGTTTGGAGACAATGAAACTGAAAAATGTATTGTTTAGAATTAAACAATAGAGATAAAAATAATAAAAATGAGGAAATGATAAATAGGACATTTAAATTAATTATAGACTTCACAGGAATAAAAACCATGGTATTAGAAAAATGCACATTTGGAGCATCAATAATGAAAATATTCTGTTTATTAAGCTCAGCAGTGAAATTTTAACAATTTTTTTGTATTACTCTACAGTAGCTTTGGATTTACATAATAGTTGTATAGTCAGTGCAGGGAGTTTACATATTCCCAATGCAGATTCTACATTTTTATTAGTCTCTTACAATAATATGAGATATTTTGACAATTAACAAACCAAAAATATTTGTTATTATTCACTGACATCCACATATTACTCAGATTTCTTTTTACTTTTGACTCATTGACTATTTTCTGTCCCACAGTATCTTTTTGGAAAACACATCACATTTAAATATCATGTCACCTTAGGTTTCCTTTGCCTCTGTCAGTTTCTCTGCATTTTCTTGATTTCATGTCATTGACATCTCTAGTTTGGGATTTGTTGATGTTTTTCTCATTAGACTGGAGTTGTGGATTTCAGGTAGGAAGACAGCAGGTTTAAGTGTCATACTCATCACAGTATGTCAAGCTTATATACAATCAAAATACTTTAATGCTAGTTTGATCACCTATACTAGGTGGTAGTTTAAGTCAAATTTCTCCACTGTAAAATTGACCTCATTTTCCCTTTTCACCTTTTAATTTTTGAGAAAAAAGTCAGAATGCACACTACCTACTAAAGAAGTGGGGAATTATGTCCCCCTTTATGAGCAGAACCTCTACAAATACCATTTATATTTCATTACCATATGTAATTTATATATGTTCTAGCATTTATTATATATATGTTCTAGCATATATTAAATTAGTGATTTATACTAAATAAAATATTATGTAAAGTAATGGTTCTTTATTTTATACTATACTTTGGTTAGCTTACTTTCTTGTTCAAAATTGTTCCTGTGATTTTCATTGGAAGGTCTTTCAGTTGGCTTTTGTACCATTTTCAAATATCCACAACATTGCTGTTTGGTTTTGTCTATGTATACAGATGATTGGATGTGTTTTTGTTGAGCATTTTCTTACTTTCTCTCACTAAATGGTGTTCTATTTTAATTTTGTTAACCTACTATTAACAATTTATTTTTAAAAATTCTGTGTTTAGCAGTTCCTTACTTTCTGGAAATAAAACATGCTCTAGGTAAATTATGTTAACCTACTGTTAGCAATTTATTGAAAAAATTGGAGATCCTTTTTTCATAAGTGGCATTAAAGAATTTGGGCAATGTGGTGTACTCATTGCTACTAGGTATCTGTCAATTCTACACATTGTCATATGACAGAAAAACATGTATATATTTGTGTATAGTACTTCACAGTAACCAACACACACATTTGACATTTGTCCATATATCTGTAGAAAGTTAAGCATGAATTCCTACTAACGTCTTTATCACCATATGATTCTAAACATGAATCTCTTTACCTATTCATACATCCATATAAGTAAGCTTCCACTGTTACATCTTACTTGTATATCAGCTCCTACTCTAAGACTGAAAAAGTTGGCTTCCTCTAATCATATACATCTGACAATACATGTATAGTGATTTTTGAATTGGTAATCCATGCCCCCATGGAAAAGAACTTTATCAAGTAGCGTATGTATATACAAATCCTTTATCCTGTAGAATCAGAATTTTCCCTTATTTTCTCACTTGTTTATGTCAGTCCCTTTTGCCTGCATTCCCTTCTGTAAGGTTATTCCATATCATTGTTATACATATATATAAAATATGTATATATAGCCTATTTATATGCATATTTATATACATATATAGGTGCTATATATAATTTATATCTATATATAGTCTATATTGCTTCTTATTATTCCCCCAAAATTAAATAATATTTTAAATTAACATTTATCTAGGCTCACACTTTGTTATGGAAATTTCTGCAGGATTTAAAATATAGTATAGGTTGGGCAGGCAGGGTGCTCACACCTGTAATTCCAGCAATTTCTATGGTGGAGTAGGGAGGATCTCTTGAGGCCAGGAGTTTGAGACCAGCCTGGCCAACATAGTGAAAACCTACATGTACAAAAAAATTAAAAAATAAAAATGTGTGGTTGAGTAGTATTTCATGGTGTGCATATACTATATTTTATTCACTTATATATTGATAGGCACTTGGGTGTTTCCACATCTGTTCAATTGTGAATTGTACTGCCATAGACATTCTAGTGCAGATGTCTTTATTATAGAATGTCTTCTTTTCCTCTTAGTAGATGCCTAATATGGGATTTCTGGATCAAAATATTTGTGCCCCCATAATATTCTGACATTAAAAAATAAATATATAACTAAAAGAAAAATAAATAACTAAAAAATAAATAAACATCTGGTGTATTAGTCCACACCTGCAGTCCCAGCTAATCCAGAGGCTGAGGCAAGAGGATCACTTTAGCCCAGGAGTTCCAATGTTTAGTAAGGTATGATTACACTGCCATACTTTAGACTGGGTGACAGAGGGAGACCCTGTTTTCAATAAAAATTTTAATAAAAATAAATTTTAAAAATATTAGCATTATAGTATGAAAAGAACAATTTACTGCACACATGCTAAATATTTTCAATTTTGATGATGTTCAATTGATCTATAGTTTTTCCTTTGTCACCTGTATTTTGATGTCATACTTTATAATTCATTTGTTTAATCTATGTCCATGAAGATTTGTTTCTGTCCTATTTGATTAGATTTGTAGTTGTAGCTTTGATATTTAGGTCTGTGATGTGTTTTGAGTCAATTATTTGTGTGACATGATGGAGAGGGTGGAATTCTATTTACATATAAATTTGTCACACAAATATTTGTTATAAAAATATTTTAAAATAATGAATCATCTGACATGCTTATAAAATAAATTTACCAAACTGACAAGATTAATTTTGGGTGTACAGCTCTATTCATCTGCTTACATGTCTATTCTTGCACTAGTCCTACAATGTGTTGATTACTATCACTTTTTAATTCTGAATTTGGGAAATATGAGTGAAGTACTCCAAGTTTTTTCTTCATTTTTGGATTGCTTAGTCTGTTCTGGAACCTTTGCATTTTCATGTAAATTTTAGAAACAGCTTGTCAATGAACAATGAAAAAAAACTAGCTAGGATTTCCATTGAGTGCAGATCCATTTGAAAATTGTTGGTATCTTAACAATATTAAGGTTTAGATAAATGAAAACAATGTCTTTTCATTATGTTCAAATACCTTTAATTTTTCATTTTATTTTGTACACAGTATACATATCATACACTAATTATGTTTATTAATTCCTATGAATATCTCCTTTTGGTACCACATTAAATGAAAATTGTTTTCTAAGATACATTTTAGATCAATTACTATACAGAAATAAGATTAAATTTCTGTGACCTTGTATCTTGCAATGTTGGCCTATAATAAAAGACATAAATGATTTCAGGAATTTTTCAGGGCTTTACCCTGAAGGAATATGTGAACGTATTAGGCCACATATCAAAAGCTGCCTCACCTCTGGAGGGCATTCATAGACATCTGTATCTAAAAATAATTGGCCTAAGGGCCAGTTCCTGCTTCACTTCTGACTACCTGTCTCAGTCAACAAAAAAACTAGATAAAGTAATATAGAGCCGCTATATTTCTGTTTAGCCTTTCTGCTAAATGATAATTTTATGTTAGAACTTAGAATTTTGTCTTAGAAAGATTTTGTAACCCTTAGTTCACGTAGAGTTAATTAAGGGATCTCTAGAATCTTTTTGGGAGACTTTTAACCTAAACAAATGTCCTGTTATTATTTAAATCTATTACCACTGGCAATGGATCACTGCACCAATAAATACTGATGTAGGACTTGTGGTCTCACAGCTCATGGGAATGCTGGAGGACCCCCTGGATCTACAACTTTTAAAACTGTACTTTTGTTTCTGTTTCTTCTTTTATTTCTATATACTCTATTTTCTTTTTTTATTATTTCCATATCCTTTGTGACGACCCCTGCCAAAGGGACACAATTTTTACTGGGAGCATATCTAACTTCCCACACTGCAATATTACCAGACAGTTTTTTTCTTGATGTTGTTGTTCTAATCTTATTTTAGTGGACTGCTTAGGATTCTCTATGCATTAGATCATGTTACCTGTAAATAGAGATAATTTGATTTCCTCTCAACAATCTTAGTATCATATATTTATGTTTTTAGCCTAATTTTACAGGGTACATCTTCCAATGCAATGTTTAGTACAAGTGGAAGTGGACATGGTTTTTGTGTTTTCAATCTTGGGGAAGTCACTGAGACTTCTTGACATTGTGTATTTTTCGGTGAGATTTTCCATGGATACCTTTTTAAAGTAAAGATGGTTCCTTGCTATGTACAATGTTAAGATTTTTTTTTTAACATGAGTAGGTATCAGATTTGTGAAATGCTTTACTGCATCTTTAGAGATTATCATGTGGGGTTTTATTGTTGTTCTTTTTTTTTGATTAAGTCATTATATTATACCAATTGCTTTTATATATTTTATCAAACTTAAGTTCCTGAGATAAATACCATTGTTAGTAATGTATAATACTGTTTATGTTGCTGATTTGTTCTGATAGTATTACCTTCAGAATTTTTGCCTCTGTATTTCTAATACATATTTGTCTATAACTTTAGTTTCCTAAAATGTCTTTGTCTAGTTTTGGAAAAAAGTTTAATTGTCTTCACAGAATGGTTTGGACAGTGATCTCCTGTCTTGATTTTATATTTTTGAAAGGTGATTTAGTAAAAGCTTGTCATTTATTTTTTGAAAGATTTGGAAGAATTTATCATTAAATTCATCTCAACCTGGGCAGCAGTTGACTCCTGAAGACAATCACGTGAGTTTGGAAGCTGACCTTTCTCCACCCAAGCCTTCAGTTGAGTTCTCAGGTACTCTCTGTCACATCTGGGTTCCTGAGAAACTGTAAGTAAGGTGTGTTTGGTTTTGAGCCACTAAACTATGTGCTAATATGTTACACAGAAATAAGTTATACACCTGATCTAAATGCAATGTAGTATTCTGGATGAGATCTTAGCAGAGATTATGTTAGTGGAAAACCTGGTAGTATTGGTGGTACATCTGTATGACAATTAATAGTTTTGTACCTTGCTTAATTTCTGTATTTTCATTGATACACTATAGTTATGTAAAATATTAACATTACAGGAAGATAAAGGACATATGAAAATCTGCATCAGATATTTACAAGGCTTATTAATCCAAAAATAATTCAAACTTTTAAAACTGTATTTTAAATTCACTTTTAAAAATTGAATTTAAAATACAGTTTTATATTTTGTATAAAAATAAACCAAACACAGTTAAAACAAATAAACACACACCAGGACTTTGGATTCAGGAGATAATGCTGCAGGGATAGACTCCAGTTTCTCCTTCCCTGTCACACTCCTTATTAGCCAGTCACCACTTAGAGTGTCAGTATCCAAGTCTGAAAGTGCCTCTGTGTGACATAGCCCAGAAAGCCTCACTTTAAGACATGATTTGGCAGTATGTCTTCAGGGTACCACAAAAAACTTTTTGAAAGACATCACTCCTAGAGATTAGATGCCAAGATTGAAAAATATTTGTGATAGAGAACATAAATAATATTTTTTCATTGTATGTCCATGGATGGTAGTTTTGGCCAAAGACTTGCAGGTAGAGAAGAAAATGTATATGCGAACTAAGTGTCTATTCCAGTAAGGAAATAATACTGCTGCTTTCATGATGGATGCTGCCCAGTGTAATCAACCTAAAACCAGGTAGCTAGCCAGTGATCCCAGAGAATGGTGCTATATTGTTGCCACCCACTCAGGTTCATTTGCCAATGCCCAAGAGGAAGCCAAGGCACTGAGACAGCAGAATTTGCACAGAGAATGAGTCTTATCTGCATAGTGCTGAGCAGGAAGATGGCAGAAATTTCTCAAATCTGCCTCCCTACAAATGTTAGAGACAGAGTTTTTAAAGACAGTTTGGCATTGGCAATTGAATCTGCTAATGGGCTGGGTTTGGGGCAGAAACTTAGGGTTGTGTAAATTGTCTTCTTTCCTCAGCAGGTTCTTGGATGGGGGTTGGTTATAAGAACAGTTGAGTCAGATCCTTGGTACGGGCCACTACTCTGGATCAGTCATCTGTTCCACTGGAATGCTAGAAGTGGAAGATATCTCAGATACTACTTGCCAGCTTCAAAAAGTTGATGTTATCTATGGATAAATCTAAGAATGTTCAAGATCACTACCTATGTGGCTGATAGTGGTGATTATAGAGATGCAAATGGAGGGACAGTAGCTAAGTATTATCATCATTTTTTGCTAGGCTTGTGCCTTATTTTTAGCTAAGCCTTTACCACAGTTCTTGCCTTGCACCCTCTTATAAGTTGTAATGCTGGTTTCAATTCTTCCCCTTTGCTTTTACCCAACCTCATTTCTGAGGTGTGGGCAAAATAAAAAGGGTGAGGGTAGAGTGGCAGGGCCACTTCGACTTTTTCTAGTTAAGAAAGGAAGGAGTTGGGGTTCAACCCAGGATGAGAGAAGAGAAATCATTTTGCTGCTGTCTGCAAATAACCACAAGTGCTCAGTTTCAGACCTAAGTTTCGCATGATAAAAACATTAGTAATCTTATTTAGAGCATTAGCCCAGTACTTAATTGAACAGTGGATTATAACATAGCTAACATAGCTTGAAAAGCCTCTGTAGAACTGCTCTGTACATTTGGGTAATCAAAGTGAATAATCCTGAAACCTGAAAGTTGGGGTTTTTTTTTAGTCCAATAGTATATCATCTCCAAGGTTATCAGAAAACTCTATTCAAGAGACTTTACCAGTTCTTTCCATGACAAATATTAGACTTAGCTAGTGTAAATAACCACTTTCTGTGATGAATCTAAGCTAAATAATTGTCTATGAATGACAACAGTCTTAGACTGGTCATGTTTAAAGAGACAACTGACAAATTATTTTTATGGCATACAGCAATTTAACATAATACCCACAATTATTACAAATAACATATATCAAGAGATAGCAATATTTTACAATAACGTGTGTGATGCACACCACTGGGGGATTGGACACATTGGGGGGAGGGTGGGGAAGCAGGGGCAATGTTTGTAACCCTAACAATATGTGTACTTCCATAATATGATGAAATAAAAGGAAAAAAAATAACATGCTTGTACAAATATAATGCAAAGAAAGTTAAACACTATTTCATATTTGACAATGCTTCCTATAAGGTAGTAACATGACAAATAAGCCTAATATGTCACTCGTAGACTTTTAGTGGCACTAATATACAAAAGGTAGTTTGAGGTCAAAAGGCTAGATTTTGAATTTGTGTTTTGGAAGGTTTGTCATATATCAGAGGGTTGAAACACTTGTTCAAAGACAATCACAAGCAACTATAAAATAATGGTCATTTATGTAACCAACAGTGATAGTCAACAAAAGATTATAAAGGGCATATAGGAAGTTATATGGGTGTAAACTATGACCCTTAAAGTTTTTATAATCAAAAACCTAATAAAGACAACAGAGAGATTATATTTTTAAGTGTAGCAGCTTTGCTTCTTTTAGGCCAGCCAGTTACCAAAAATATAAATAAAATCCTTCTATAGTGCATTTTTTTTTTTTTTTTTTTTTTTTTTTTTTTTTTTTTTTTGAGACAGAGTCTCGCTTTCTTGCCTAGGCTAGAGTGAGTGCTGTGGCGTCAGCCTAGCTCACAGCAACCTCAAACTCCTGGGCTCAAACGATCCTCCTGCCTCAGCCTCCCGAGTAGCTGGGACTACAGGCACAAGCCACCATGCCCGGCTGATATATATATATATATATATATATATATATATATATATATATATATATATTAGTTGGCCAATTAATTTCTTTCTATTTTTATGGTAGAGACGGGGTCTCGCTCAGGCTGGTTTTGAACTCCTGACCTTGAGCAATCCACCCGCCTCAGCCTCCCAGAGTGCTAGGATTACAGGCGTGAGCCACCGCGCCCAGCCAATAGTGCATTTTTTTAATTAAAAAAAAAACAGCTTATAGAATCAAAGTAAGTACATTATATACTTTTATTAACAGCAAATGAAGTTCTCAAGAAAAGTATTGTTTTAACAAAAAATAATTATAATCAACTGGATCATATAGAAAATTTCTTCATTAATTCACTTTTAAGAAATGTATCTCAAATTGCATGGACTGCCTATTAACATACATAAACATTCTGGGTTTTTGCTAAATTACACTTTCTTAAATAGCCACTCATCTTAGGAAAAAAAAACTTCTTTACTACATTCTTTGTTATACAATATTATCTCCATCTGTTTAAAATTTTTAACCAAAAATATATTTCTATATTCATTGCCTTTTTATACATCTTTCTCTTATTTGCTACTTTCCATCTTCTTTAATTTTTTCCTGAAATTTATATTTTGTTAAATTTCAGCATGTATTTTGTTTTTTTGTTTGTTTGTTTGTTTGTTTCATTTCTTTTTTATTTATTTATTTTTTATTTCAGCATATGATGGAGGTACAGATTTTAAGGTTTCAAAAATTGCCCTTTCCTCCCTCCCCCCACAAGTCTGAGTCTCCAGCATGACCATCCCCCAGATGGTGCACATCTCACTCATTATGTATGTATATACCCGCCCCCCTCCCCCCTGCCCAATACCCTATTACTGTAGTACATATGTGTCCACTTAGGTGCTACTCAGTTAATACCAGTTTGCTGGTGAATATATGTGGTGCTTATTTTTCCATTCCTGGGATACTTCACGTAGTAGCATGGGTTCCAGCTCTAACCAGGAAAATATAAGATGTGCTATATCACCGTTGTTTCTTAGAGCTGAATAGTACTCCATGATATACATATACCACATTTTATTAATCCATTCTTGGATTGATGGGCACTTGGGCTGCTTCTACCGTCTTGCAATTATGAATTGTGCTGCTATAAACTTTCAAGTGCAGGTGTCTTTCTTGTAGAGTGTCATTGGATCTTTTGGGTAGATGCCCAGTAATGGGATTGCTGGGTCAAATGGTAGATTCTCTTGTATCGCTTTAAGGTATCTCCAAATTGCTTTCCACAGAGGTTGAACTAGTTTGCAGTCCCACCAGCAGTGTAGGAGTGTTCCTATCTCTCCGCATCCACGCCAGCATTTGTTGTTCGGGGTCTTTTTGATAAAGGCCATTCTCACTGGAGTTAAGTGATATCTCACTGTGGTTTTGATTTCCATTTCTCTGATGATTAGAGATGTTGAGCATTTTTTCATATGTTTGTTGGCCATTCTTCTGTCTTCTTTAGAAAAGTTTCTATTCAAGTCCTTTGCCCATTTTTTTAGTAGGGTTATTTGATTTTTTCTTGCTGATTTTCGTGAGTTCTAAGTATATTCTAGTTATCAAACCCCTATCGGATGCGTAGGATGCAAAAATTTTCTCCCACTCTGTAGGTTGTCTATTTACTCTCATGACTGTTTCTTTGGCTGTGCAGAAGCTTTTTAGTTTGATCATGTCCTATTTATTTATTTATTTATTTATTGTTGCTAATGTGATTGCCTTTGAGGACTTCTTCATAAACTCTTTGCCTAGGCCGATGTCTAGGAGAGTGTTTCCAACATTTTCCTCTAGAATTCTAATAGTTTTGTACCTTAGGTTTAAGTCTGTTATCCAGCATGAGTTGATTTTTGTGAGAGGTGAAAGGTGTGGGCCCTGCTTTAGCCTTCTACAGGTGGCTATCCAGTTTTCCCAGCACCATTTATTGAAAAGGGATTCTTTTCCCAAGCATATGTTTTTGTCTGCTTTGTCAAAGATTAGATGGCTACATGAGGATGGTTTTATATCAGGATTCTCAGTTCTGTTCCATTGGTCAATATTCCTATTTTTGTGCCAATACCATATTGTTTTAATTACTACAGCTTTGTAGTATAGTTTGATATCTGGCATATTAATGCCTCCCATTTTGTTTTTGTTGCCTAGAATTGCTTTTGATATTCGGGGTCTTCTTTGGTTCCATACGAAGCATAAAATTATCTTTTCTATATCTGTGAATAATGCTGATGGGATTTTAATAGGTATTGCATTGAATCCATTGAATCTGTAGATCAGTTTGGGTAGTATAGACATTTTAATGATGTTGAGTCTGCCGATCCATGAGCATGGAATGGATTTCCATCTGTTTATATCCTCTGCTATTTCCTTCCTTAGTGTTTCATAGTTTTCCCTGTAGAGGTCTTTTACCTCCTTGGTTAAGTATATTCCTAGGTACTTTAATTTCTTTGTTGCTATTATGAAGGGTATTGAGTCTTTAATTTGGTTCTTGATTTGATTGTTGTTGGTGTATATGAATGCCTCTGATTTCTGTGTATTGATTTTGTATCCTGAGACTTTACTAAATTCATTTATCAGTTCCAGGAGTTTCTTGGTTGAATATTTAGGATTTTCTAAATATAATATAATATCATTGGCAAAGAGTGAGAGTTTGATCTCTTCTGCCCCTATTTGGATACCTTTAATTCCATTTTCCTGTATGATTGCTGTAGCCAGGACTTTCAGTGCTATGTTGAATAGAAGTGGAGATAGTGGACAGCCATGTATGGTTCCAGTTCTAAGTGGGAATGCTTTCAATTTTTCCCCATTCAGTATGATGTTGGCTATGGGTCTGTCATATATGGCTTGTATCAGTTTCAGGTATGTCCCTTCTATGCCTATTTTCTTAAGTGTTCGTACCATGAAAGGGTGTTGAATTTTGTCAAAAGCATTTTCTGTATCTATTGAAAGAATCATGTGGTCTTTGTTTTTGCTTCTGTTTATGTGGTGAATTGCATTTATAAATTTATGTATGTTGAACCATCCCTGCATCCCTGGGATGAAGCCCACATGGTCGTGATGGATTATTTTTTTGATAAGCGTCTGGATTCAGTTAGCTAAGATTTTGTTGAAAATTTTTGCATCTATATTCATTAGGGATATTGGTCTGTAGTTTTCTTTTTTTGTTGCATCCTTTCCTGGTTTTGCTATCAGAGTAATATTCGCTTCATAAAAGGTGTCGGGGAGGTTTCCATTCTTCTCAATGTTGTGGAATAGTTTCTGCAAGATAGGTATTAGTTCTGCTTTGTAAGTGTGGTAAAATTCGGTGTCAAACTATCTGGACCAGGACTTTTTTTAGGGAGATTTTTAATCGCTGTTTCTATTTCAGCTCTTGATATTGGTCTGTTCAGGGAATCTATTTCTTCCTGGTTGAGCCTAGGGAGGCTGTGTGTTTCTAGAAATTTGTCCATTTCCTCCACATTTTCCAGTTTGTGTGCATAAAGATTTTTGTAGTACTCCTAAATTATATCTTGTATCTCTTTGGGATCAGTTGTGATATCTCCTTTTTTTTTTTGCTGATGGAGCTTATTAGAGATTTCTCTTTTCTTCTTTTCATTAGCTTAGCCAATGGCATGTCTATTTTGTTTATTTTTTCAAAGAACAAACTTTTTGTTTTATTAATCTCCTGAATAGCTTCCCTGTTTTCAATTTCGTTTAGTTTTGATTTGATCTTGTTGAATGCACTTCTTTTGCTGAGTTTGGGGTTTGTCTGTTCTTCTTTTTCCAGCTCTTTGAGTCATTTCATTAGATTGTTTATTTGTGATCTTTTTGACTTTTGGTTATAGGCATTTATGGAGATAAACCTTCCTCTCAGAACTGCTTTAGCTGTGTCCCAGAGGATTTGATAACTTGTCTCTCCATTGTCATTTTCTTCATAGAATTTTTTTATTTCCGTCTTGATTTCTTCATTTATGAAGTAATCATTTAGTGGGAGGTTGTTTAATTTCCACTTTTTTGTGTAGAAATGTGGGTTTCTGTTACAGTTGATTTCTACTTTTATTACACTGTGATATTAGAAGATACATGATATGATTTCTAACTTTTTAAATTTCTTGACGTTTACTTTGTGTCCTAGGATATGGTCAATCTTAGAGAATGTTCCATGAGCTTATGAGAAGAACATATATTCAGTGGATTTTGGGTAGAATGTCCTGTAAATGTCAGTCAGTCTCAATTGTTCTAGAGTTTTGTTTAAGTCCATTATTTCTTTGTTAATTTTCTGATCGGAGGATCTGTCTCATGCTGTCAGTGGGGTGTTGAAATCTCCGGTGATTATGGTATTGCTATTATTCCATTTGTTTAGATCCAGTAAGGTTTGCTTTATGAAACTGGGTGCACGCAAGTTGTCTGCATATATATTTAAAATTGTTAACTCTTCTTGTTGAAGTGTCACCTTCACCATTATATAGTGACCCTCTTTGTCTTTCACTACTTTTGTTTGTTTAAAAACTAAACTGTCTGAAATTAGAACTGCCACACCGGCCTTCTTTTGGCTTCTATTTGCTTGGAATATTGATCTCCACCCTTTTATTTTTAGTCTATATGCATCCTTGCAGGTTAGATGTGTTTCCTGAAGACAGCATATACTTGGCCTGTATTTTCTTATCCATTCAGCCAGGTTAGATCTCTTGAGTGGAGAGTTTAAGCCATTCACATTTATTGACAGAACTGATAGGTAAGATACATTGTTGATCATTCTGTTAGGTTGGATGTTGTTGCTATGATTTCTGTCTTGAGCCATTGTAATATCTGGCCTTTAATCTTTGGGTTTTGGTTGTTTTTATATTTGTGAGTTTTTATTATGGTGTTCCATGTGTAACACTGTTTTGAGTACTTCTTGTAGGGCTGGTCTTGTCTTGGTAAATTCTCTGAGGCTTTGCTTGTCTGGGAATGTCTTTATTTCTCCTTCATATATGAAACTTAGTTTGGGAGGGAATAAGATTCTAGGTTGGGCATTGTTTTGTTTCAAAAGAGTGAGAATGGGGCCCCAGTCTCTCCTTGCTTGTAAAGTCTCAGTAGAGAAGTCTGGTGTTATTCGAATTGGCTTTCCCTTGTATGTCACTTGCTTCTTTCCTCTTACACCTCTTAGAAGGGCCTTTTTAGTTGATATTTTGGTCAGTCTGATGACTGCAGACGTGATGTCTTCCTGTTTGCATTGAATCTCCCAGGAGTCCTTTGAGCTTCTTGAACTTATATATCGAGATTTTGAGCAAGGCCTGGGAAATTTTCCTCTATTATATCTTCAAAAAGCTTGCCCAACGCTTGAGTGATATCTTCTTCCCCTTCTGGTAACCCTGGGACCCTCACGTTAGGTTTTTTCACATAATCCCACATCTCTTATAGGCTTTGCTCTTTTCTCTTGTTTCTCTGCTCTATCTCTGTGACTCATTTATTTAATTGGAAGGTGTTATCTTCAGTCTCTGAGATTCCTTCTTCTGTTTGATCTACCCTGTTCTTGAGAATTTTCACTGTATTTTGTAGTTCCCTATGTTGATTCTTCATCTCCAGGAATTTGGTTAAAGTTTTCTTCACTGTGTCGATCTCTTTAGTGAACTTTTGTTCCATATCCTGGCGGGTTTTGTGGTTTCTTTGTGTTGGTTATTGAGTTTTTCTTGCTGGTCGGTGAGTGTTCTTTTGAATCATATGTGAAATTCCTCTTCTGTCATGTTAGTTGCCAGGTTTTGGTTGTTGTCTGTTTCTAAGGGGCTGGTGCTCCACTTTGGGGGGGTGTTTTCCATTTGTTTCTTCATATTTCTGGAGTTCCTTTGCAGATTTCTTCCCATGTCGCTCAGTTGTTGTTTCTTTCCTTTATGTATTCATTTGGGTATTCACACGTCTTGTTTATTTTCTGAGCCGGTAGGTGGTGTTGCTCACTTGCGGCGGCCGTTGCTGGGCTGGTGTCTGCAGGTCTCTCTACCTGCTGGGGAGCTCACCAGCAGTCCAAAATGCAGTGGAGGGGAAACGGCTGATTCACCTACCATTCCCACTGGTCTCCGGGATGCTCCGGCATCCTCTGGTCTTCTGCCTCCTAAATTACACAGGATAGATGGCAGGAACGGGAACAGTTCTTATCTTAGCTTCACACCCAAGGTGGGGCTAGAAACTTTGGAGCCAAAGACCCAGCCCCAAGTCACCAGAGTGTGTAGGTCATAAAATCTCTCTGCCTTATATCCACCAAAGGCAGCCTCCTAGGAGGCTCGGCCCTGCCCAGGCAAATTCCAGGGCCTGGACACCGAGTGCAAAAGACCTGTGCAGGGAGAGACTGTCCTGAAGCCAGCAGGCTGGTAGCCAGACCCTCCCATCCCTGTCTTCTGTCTCTTTAATTACACAGGTGGAGATAAGAGGTAGGAATGGGAACAGTTCCTATCTCAGATCCACCCCCAAGGCGAGAACAGAGATTTGGGGGCCAAAGGCTCAGCCACAAGACACCTGAGCGTGGTGGATGTAAAGTCTCTCTGCCTTATAACCACTAAGGGCAGACTCCTATGAAGCTATGCCCTGCCCCGGTGGGCTCCAGAGCCTGGACACAGAGCGCAGGAGACCTATGCAGGGATAGACTATCCTGAAGCCATCAGTCAGGTAGCCAGACACATGATCTCATCTTCTGTCTCTTTAATTACACAGGTGGAGATAAGTGGCAGGAATGGGAACTGTTCCTATCTCAGCTCCGCCCCCAAGGCGAGAACAGAGATTTTGGAGCCAAAGGCTCAGTCACAAGACACTGGAGCCTGGTGGACGTAAAGTCTCTCTGCCTTATAACCATCAAGGAAAGCCTCCTACAAGGCTAGGCCCTGCCCCAGTGGGCTCCAGAGCCTGGACACAAAGCGCAGGGGACCTGTGCAGGGAGAGGCTGTCCTGAAGCTGGCAGGCCAGTAGCCAGGCCCACCTATCCCCGTCTTCTGTCTCTTTAATTTCACAAGTGGAGATAAGCAGCAGGAACGGGAACAGTTTCTATCTCGGCTCCGCCCCCAAGGCGGGGATACAAACTTTGGGGCCAAAGGCCTAGTCCCAAATCCCCAGATGTGGGGGTTGTAGAATATCTCTGCCTTATAACCACTAAAGGCAGCCTCCTACAAGGCTAGGCTCTGCCCAGGTGGGCTCCGCACTCTGGACACAGAGCGTGGGAGACCTGTGCAGGGAGAGACTGCCCAGAAGCGGGCAGGCAGGCAGGCAATGGGACCCACCTATCCCTGTCTTCTGTCTCCTTAATTACACAGGTGGAGATAAGTGGCAGGAATGGGAATGAGTTCTTATCTCAGTCCCACCCCCAAGGCTGGGACAGAGACTTTGGAGCCCAGAGAGGGGCTCCGTGTCGCAGGAGAGTATGGAAGGCAATGTTTCTCTGCCTTAAATCCATCAAGGGCAATCTCCCCTGTAGTACTGCCCCGTCCAGGCAGGGTCCACTCTCTGAGCACAGAGTCAGTGCCACTTGTGCAGCAAGTGACAGTCCAATATCAAATTGGTGGAGCAGGGGCACATACCAGCACTCTCTCTGCACCTCCCCTCCAAACCCTGAGCCCAAGTCAGCACTGGAAGCCAAGGCAGTGCTGGAATGCAGAGGGAGGAGCGGTGCCGGAGGGGCAGAGGGAGGGGGGGTCCTAATGGATCAAGGAGTCTAACTTTGTGCACTCTGACCTCTCAGTGCTATCTTAAACCTCCTCTATATCCAAAGTCAAAGCCTCCTTCTGTGTAAACTCCCCTTAAGCTTGACCTGGGAGTGTTCTGCAGGGAGATGCCCGAGTGGGCTCTGGTTCCTGCTGCACGGAGAGTGGTTCCTGGGCTCGGACCCTCCCCCACCTTAAACTGCGGCAGCTGTGTGCTCTGGCGAACTCAGCGCATTCCCTGCTCTAGTCTCCTCTCCACATGGCTTAGTCCCGTGCTGCCACTTCTCACCAACTTCAGGCACCTCCCAGCCTACGTGGAAGTGGAGCTTGGTGTAGAAGGGGGTGTTTCTCAGCACCAGGTAGGGCAGGCACCACTGCCAGCCAGCAGCGGCTTAAACCACTCCTCGCTCCCTCCCTGTTGTGTGCCTCCGAATCCCCGATTTTTGTGGAAGAATAATCCATTCACCTTTGCTTTAGGCTGTAAATGGTCTTATCCCTCCGTTTCCTGGTGGATGTCTGCAGGCTTGCGAAGCTGGTCCCCGTGGAAGTGCAGATGGCTCGCGTGTAGCTATCCACTTTCTTCACTTTTCGCTCTGGGAGCAGAGAGCCAGGAGAGCACCCCGATTCCGCCATTTTTTCCCCCAAGCATGTATTTTGAATTGACCTTTAAATAACTGCTGAATTAGACAAAATTACATCTATTTAATAAGAAATCATTTTATGCTTTTACATTTTTTTCTTTTTGAAAACGTATCTTATTTTTGGTATAGTTTATACATAGTATCATATATTCATTATAATTCTTATTTTTAGTAACTTCAAATTTTAATAAAAACTTTAGAAGCAGAAAGTCATGAATTGTCTGTCTTAAAACACTTGTCCCAAAACAATATTACAAGTTACAATAGATTTCATTTAGTATTTCAAAGATTTTAAAAAGCAAAAATCTTACTTTTTTGTAGAGAGGAGACTCAATTTTCCAAGCAATCATAATATCTAATATAGACAAACTGACCTACAAATCATAAGGAGGAAAACTGAATGTGTCTTACTTTTTTTCTCCTGCCCAATCCTTTACATTTTATTTAAGAGGTGAAAAAAATCTTTTCCTTTTTCTAATATCATATGAAAATCTAGTTCAAAAGAGAAAATCAAAATTTTTGTTGCACTAGTATATTAATGATAAAGGTAATTCTAATAAAATCTAAAAACAAATCCATTTAATTTTAATCAATTTGACCACGAGGTAAGATTTTTACATGCCTTTCATAATCATTATTTTCTGAAGTTTTACATCTACCCAGTTTTAATCATTATTTATTTCTCTAATTTAAAACAGTTTTAAAACCAGTAAATTAGACAAAATTATTTTAACAAAACTGTTAATATTTCTGTCTTACATTTATTATTTTTAAAAACCTTTTAAAATATTTTTATTAAAATATCATTTCTCATAGAGAATGGTTTTTTTCTATCTAGCAAGTTTAATTACATCTATTAATCATAATGTCAACACTTGAAAATACCATTAAAGTAACTTTGAATTCTTATCAGTCCCCAGTATTTATCAGCACACCTACATATATTTAATTTTTTGTATCTTATTTTTTTTAATTTCAGCATATTATGGGGGTAGAGATTTTAGGTTTCAATAAATGCCCATTTCCCCCCCTTCCACCACAAGTCTGAGTCTCCATCATGACCATCCCCCAGATGGTGCACATCTCACTCATTATGTATGTATATACCCGCCCCCCTCCCCCCTCCCAACTGCCCAATATCCTATTACTGTAGTACCTATGTGACCACTTAGGTGATGTTCAGTTAATACCAATTTGCTGTTGAGTATATGTGGTGCTTGTTTTTCCATTCTTGGGAAACTTCACCTAATAGTATGGGTTCCAGCTCTAACCAGGAAAATATAAGATGTGCTATGTCACCATTGTTTCTTAGAGCTGAATAGTACTCCATGATATACATATACCACATTTTATTAATCCATTCTTGGATTGATGGACACTTGGGCTGTTTCCACAGCCTAGCAATTATGAATTGTGCTGCTATAAACATTCGATTGCAGGTGTCTTTTTTGTAGAGTGTCATTGGATCTTTGGGTAGATGCCCAGCAATGGGATTGCTGGATCAAATGGTAGATTCTCTTGTATCGCTTTAAGATATCTCCATATTGCTTTCCACAGTGGTTGAACTAGTTTGCAGTCCCACCAGCAGTGTAGGAGTGTTCCTCTCTCTCCGCAACCACGCCAGTATTTATTGTTTGGAGACTTTTTGATAAAGACCATTCTACTGGGGTTAAGTGATATCTCATTGTGGTTTTGATTTGCATTTCCCTGATGATTAGAGATGTCAAGCATTTTTTCATATGTTTGTTGGCTATTCTTCTGTCTTCTTTAGAAAAATTTCTGTTCAAGTCCTTTGCCCACTTTTTAATGGGGTTATTTGATTTTTTCTTGCTGATTTTCATGAGTTCTAAGTATATTCTAGTTATCAGTCCCTTATCGGATGCATAGGATGCAAATATTTTCTCCCATTCTGTAGGTTGTCTGTTTACTTTCATGACTATTTCTTTGGCTGTGCAGAAGCTTTGTAGTTTGATCATGTCCCATTTATTTATTTTTGTTGCTGCTGTGATTGCCTTTGGGGACTTCTTCATAAACTCTTTGCCCAGGCCGATGTCTAGGAGAGTGTTTCCAACATTTTCCTCTAGAGTTCTAATAGTTTCATACCTTAGGTTTAAGTCTGTTATCCAGCGTGAGTTGGTTTTTGTGTGAGGTGAAAGGTGTGGGTCCTGTTTTAGCCTTCTACAGGTGGCTATCCAGTTTTCCCAGCACCATTTATTGAAAAGGGATTCTTTTCCCCAGCGTATATTTTGGTCTGCTTTGTCAAAGATTAGATGGCTACATGAGGATGGTTTTATATCAGGATTCTCACATCTGTTCCACTGGTCAATATTCCTATTTTTGTGCCAATACCATATTGATTTAATTACTACAGCTTTGTAGTATAGTTTGTCAATTTTGTTTATTTTTTCAAAGAACCAATTTTTTGTTTTATTAATCTCCTGAATAGCTTCCCTGTTTTCAATTTCAATTAGTTCTGATTTCATCTTGTTGATTTCACTTCTTCTGCTGGGTTTGGGGTTGGTCTGTTCTTCTTTTTCCAGCTCTTTGAGTCGTTTCATTAGATTGTCTATTTGTGATCTTCTTGTCTTTTGGTTTAGGCATTTATGGAGATAAACTCTCCTCTCAGAACTGCTTTAGCTGTGTCCCAGAGGAGTTAACTTTTCTCTCTATTGTCGTTTTCTTCATAGAATTTTTTTATTTCTGTCTTGATTTCTTCATTTATGAAGTAATCATTTAGTAGGAGATTGTTTAATTTCCACGTTTTTGTGTAGAAATGTGAGTTTCTGTTAGGGTTGATTTCTACTTTTATTCCACTGTGATCTGAGAAGGTACATGGTATGATTTCTATTTTTTTAAATTTCTTGAGATTTACTTTGTGTCCTAGGATATGGTCATTCTTAGAGAATGTCCCGTGAGCTGATGAGAAGAACGTATATTCAGTGGATTTTGGGTATAATGTTCTGTAAATGTCAGTCAGTCTCAATTGTTCTAGAGTTTTGTTTAAGTCCATTATTTCTTTATTAATTTTCTGTTTGGAGGATCTGTCTCGTGCCGTCAGTGGGGTCTTGAAATCTCTGGCAATTATGGAGTTGCTATTAATCCATTTGCTTAGCTCCAGTAAAGTTTGATTTCTGAATCCGGGTGCACCTAAGTTGGGTGCATATATATTTAAAATTGTTATCTCTTCTTGTTGAACTGTGCCCTTCACCATTATATAGTGACACTCTTTGTCTTTCACTACTTTTGTTGGTTCAAAAACTAAATCGTCTGAAATTAGAACTGTGACACCAGCCTTCTTTTGGCTTCTATTTGCTTGGAATATTGATCTCCACCCTTTTATTTTTAGTCTATATGCATCCTTACAGGTTAGATGTGTTTCCTGAAGACAGCATATACTTGGCCTGTATTTTCTTATCTATTCAGCCAGCCTATGTCTCTTGAGTGGAGAGTTTAAGCCATTCACATTTATTGAGAGAACTGATAGGTAAGGTAGATTACTGATCATTCTGTTGGGTTGGATGTTGTTGCTTTAATTTCTCTCTTGAGACATTGTATTATCTGGCCTTTAATATCTTTGGGTTTTGGTTGTTTTTATATTCGTTGGTTATTATTATGATGTTCCGTGGGTAACGCTGTTTTAAGTACTTCTTGTAGGGCTGGTCTTGCCTTGGTGAATTCTCTGAGCCTTTGCTTGTCTGAGAATGTTTTTATATCTCCTTCATATACGAAGCTTAGTTTTTCAGGGAATAATATTCTAGGCTGGGCATTGTTTTGTTTCAAAAGAGTGAGAATGTGGCCCCAGTCTCTCCTTGCTTGTAAAGTCTCATTAGAGAAGTCTGATGTTATTCGAATTGGCTTTCCCTTGTATGTTACTTGCTTCTTTTGTCTTACAGCTCTTAGAAGGGCCTCTGTAGTTGATACTTTGGTCAGTCTGATGACTGCATATCGTGACGTCTTCCTGTTTGCATTGAATCTCCCAGGGGTCTTCTGAGCTTCTTGAACTTGTATATCAAGATTTTGAGCAAGGCCTGGGAAATTTTCCTGTATTATATCTTCAAACAGCTTGTCCAAACCTTGAGTGTTGTCTTCTTCCCCTTCTGGTAACCCTATGACCCTCACATTAGGTTTCTTCACATAATCCCACAGCTCTTGTAGGCTTTGCTCTTTTCTCTTGTTTCTCTGCTCTATTTCTGTGACTGATTTATTTAATTGGAGGGTGTTATCTTCAAGCTCTGAGATTCTGTCTTCTGTTTGATCTACCCTGTTCTTGAGACTTTCCACTGTATTTTGTAGTTCCTTGAATTGATTCTTCATTTCCAGGAGTTTGGTTACACTTTTCTTCATTGTGTCTATTACTTTTCCCATATCCTGGAGGCTTTTTGTGGTTTCTTTGTGTTGGTTATTGAGTTGTTGTTGTAGCTCGGTGAGTGTTCTTATGATCCACATACGAAATTCCTCTTCTGTCATATTGGTTGCCTGATTTTGGTTGGTGTCCGTTTCTAGGGGGCTGGTGCTCCTCTTTGGGGGTGTGTTTTTCATTTGGTTCTTCATATTTCCTGAGTTCTTTTGCTGATTTCTTCCCATGTCGATCAGTTCTTGTTTCTTTCCTTTAGGTTATTGTTTATGTATTCACACACCTTGTTTAGTTTCTGAGCCGTTAGGTGGTGCCTGTGGGTGAAATTGGACCACTCCCTGTATATTGAGTCAGTGGGTGCCATGGAAAGACTGTGCAAGATGCCGACCCTGTCAGTAGGTGGCATTTGCTTGGAGGAAGAGGCTATGCTGTGGATTTTGTGTCCTGTTATCAACTCTTTTTCTGGGAGGAGCTAGGTTGAGTAAGCCTGCCCTCAGGCAGTTAGCAGGGGTCATAGTTCTGTTCTCTGCTTCCACTAAAAGCTGTCAGGGCGGTGCTGGTATGGTCCTGCTCAGCCAGAAAGTCTGGGTGTGGGGGTGGGGCTGTTTGAGACTCGCAGTGTGGAGCGGGCCTCGCTTCTTTCCACCCTCCCCAACTCCGCAGCTATTCCTGGACCTCTGCCAGCAGGCCAGACCACAAGCCACCACGCCTCCCCGGACTGTGATGCCGGCAGGGAGGTTCCCTGCACAGGAACACCTCCTAGGTTGGGCGCACGGCCTCCTCCTGGGAGGAGGATTGCCCTCTAGGATGCTGATCCACCCCTGGAGGCACACACACCTCAGTAGGCTGATCACGTATAACCCTTCTGTGCTCTGGGCAATGCTAGCACTTGGTGCAGGGGATCTGGTCTGCAGGTCTGACCTCTGGGTCCCAGAGTTCAAACTGTATCCCCACCATGGAGAGGATTTCCGGTCCCAATTTACCCACAGGGAGCCCAAGCTGGGTCTATGTCTCTCAGCCTCTTAGTCGGCACCGTTCTCCTGGGAACACCGTGCCAGCAGCACCTGGGAGAGCTGGCTGGTAGGGAGCTCAGAGTCTGAGTTCCCCTGAGTCAGCTTAGGGTCCCAAAAGGGAAGGTCCCGTTCCCTGGAGGTGCCTCTGGCTGGTGGCTGTATTGTCTCTCTGGGCAGCCACGAGTAGGGTCGGCGGAGGGGAGGAGGAGGCAATATGGCGCTTGCCACGCAGCTTGGTTCTGTGCACATGGAGGTGCCCGGAGGAAGTTGGGAACCTGGTGCCACGTCTGCTACAGGCTCACCACTGGCTGGTGGCAGCCATCTCTGGGCTGGTGTCTACAGGTCTCTCCACCCACTGGGGAGCCCACCATCAGTCCCAAATGCATGGGAGGGGAAACAGCAAATCCATCTACCCTTGCCTCTGGTCTCCGGGCTGCTCCGGTGGTCTCAGCCTCCAGTTTTCCTCCCCAGCCTCCTCCCATGGAGTCTCCCGGGGTCTCAGGTACCCTCCTTCCGGCCCTCGTCTGCTGTATGCTCGTCTTCTTGCTTTTTTTTTCTAATTTTTGCTAGCATCTGTCTTTTCTGCAGAGACACTCTGTCTGTCAGTGTTTCTCGTCCGCCATCTTGGTCGGCAATCCCAATTTTTTGTATCTTAAGGTGTCAAGATAAATAAACTTAAACTTATATTTAACAATCAATGTTTTAGTATTTTGCCTTATATAGGACTCCAACATTTTATGATTGTCCTTTTTAAATTTATATGACCTGACTTTAAAAGTTTAAGTTACTGAAAATAATTTTGGAGGCACAGCATAGTTTCCATCTCTAAAGTCTTTTCTGGTCCTCCTAGGTCTCACATTGTCATGTGTCATCAAAGATGGCTACAAAGGAGAGGGGCTGTCTTATATCCTCAATTTATTTACCACGTGCAGAATTCAAGACATAAAGCAGGATGCTCAGAGGATTGAATTCCTCTCAGAATTGCCAGGGGGCACAGCTGGGGCAAGAAGAAGTGACCATTTGGGGCTAGATCATGTCTTATAGCTGTTGGTCTAGGCACTGAGAATGCATCCCCAGGCTTCATCATGGACTCCTATCCAGACCCCAGAGTCAAGAGGATCAAAACCAAAACCACAAGCTCACCTCAAATCCAGCAAGATATAAAACTTTACAAAACCAGTGGTTTTATTGTTACAGCAAGTGTTACAGAGGGTGGTTCAGAGGATAAACCAAGCAGCACACGGAGAGTCAGAGAATAAAGGTTTATTCACCGACAAGCTCAGAAGAGTCTCACCAACAAATTCTGAACCCCATCTACTGGATTTTTCCCACTTTTATCAGGTAGGGGTTGTGTGAGGGGTGGGTTCTCGGATGGCTAATGCAATAGATAAGCATGATTACAGAAGCCAGATAATAGGTTAGCATTAAGTTGATGAGGGTCTTCCTTATCACCCCCCACTTTGATGCACTTATATGTCTATTATAGGGCATCATTTCCCTGTGGGAAATAGCCCCATGAGGCCATTATGTCACCTGTTGCTCTGTGGGTTATAGTTGTCTCTACAAATTTTATAACCACGTTCAGTATACAGGGACCTACAGTGACAAAGCTGAGATGGTTATTAGTGGCCCTACCAGAGGTAGTAGTCATGACGTATATTGTCCTAAGTCTACACCCCAGGTTTTGTTCTAAATCTTTGTTCATTTCCTGAGTTCTTTTTCTTAGCACCCTGACTTTTGTGGTTACTACTCCTGTCTGGTTTATATAGTAGCAACATTCTTCCCCTAGGAATTTACAGGTCGCCCACTTTTCAGCAGTAAGTAGGTCTAAGGCCCATCTGTTCTGTAAGGTTACTGCTGCTAGTGAGTTCAGTTGACTCTAGATGGACACTAAGGAATATGCTGCTCATTCCATGTCTTCATTTGGTTTTGGAAATAACTGGTGATAGATGCTCAGGGATGTTCCTAGATGACCTACTCATGCTCCTATCCCAGCAACAATTTCTCCCACTATGAGCAACGATGCTAATGAGGCCCATCTTTTCCAAATGTTTGAGCGGGGGCTTAATGCAACTTCCAGTTGCTGGGTTTCAAAGATACAAACATCTGGAGTGAGACATACCTGGGTGCAGGTCTAAGTCTTGTTTTCGGGGAGGCAGAGATAAACAATGTCTCCACAAAGAAAGAATATGTCATCCGTGTAGCAGGTGGCAGTGGCATTACTGGGTAAGGTTTGGTTGTTTGTGAAGAGTTCACCTAGTATGAATTCCAGTATTTCACTCTCTCCTCCATTAGTAATGCAAGTAATATTCAGGTGGGAAGTTATGGCTAAACGGACATTGTATGCTGCTGGGCCCACCAGGGATGTTTGTTTATGCTTGAGTTCAAGATTCTGGAGTTCCAGCCTAGAGGCACAGGGACCCTGACACAGACTCATTTCAGGAGGGGTAAACAGACCCAACATAAAGTATGGTTCAGTAGGGCCTGGAGGGTCATATTGAGGAATCAGGTTATTAAGGGAGAGGTTTCGAGGGTTTGAGAGATCTTTTGTACACCAGTGAGATCTGGGATCTTACAAGTTGACTTTTTAATGAGTCTATATTAATAAGATGAGCTTTTGTGTCTTTGAGCTGTTGGGTTTTAGCCTAGTCTTGGACTCCTTCCCCATCAGACATTCCCACATGGGTGAGGTAGATCTAACAAGCTGGTTTTCCCTTTGGGGGTATACAAGTGTGAGGGTTACCTATAGGGTACCAGTCCAGTATTTCTTTCTCCAGCTGTCACATACCTGAGCCTGACTATAACATGTGTTTGGCATGTAGAGGAGGGCCATGAAACCTCCTATGGACCAAAACCCTCAAACAATATCATTAGTGGAGGGAATCCAAGTCCTAGCAGATGAAACCTCAGAGCAGGCATTCTCTGACACAGTTAGGGTGAGTGCGCCAACCAGGAGGGAGGGTAAGGACTGGGCCAGGAGTAGACATTCTATAATGAACCAAATATCACAGAGGCACCCTCTGCAGTCCAGTCCAATCTTCTGGAGCTACTGAGAAGAGTCCAATTCCCACTAAGATCATTATAACATGAATGAGGGCCAGGGACAGTGATCTCATTTACTCTTGTTCAGTCCTGGATGTGGCTGTCCTCATTGGGAGACAGTTAAGCTGGATATTCAGTGGCTTCTGCTAGTCCTAATGTGCAATCCAGAGATCAGTTTTGTTGTCTGATTCAGCTTTTTTCACCTAGAACTAATGAATCCATGCAGTGTTACCTGCAACTTTAACAACAGTTGGAGTAACTAGTATAACAGTATAGGGACAATTCCAGGGACAGTATTTAGTTACAGTTGGAGTAACTAGTATCACAGTATAAAGACAATTCCAGGGACAGTATCTAGTTACAGTTGGAATAACTAGTATCACAGTATAGGGACAATTCTTTTCCAGTTCTTGAGCCAGACTGGATCCCCAGATTCATGGGGGTGGACAGGGAGACCCAGGGCATTAAGGGTTTTTTTTTTTTTTTTTTTTTTTGGGTTTTGGATTTTTTTTTTTTTAGGTTATTTTTTTTTTAATTTTTTTTTTATTTTGGCATATTATGGGGGTACAGATTTTAAGGTTTCAATACATGCCCATTTCCCCCCCGCCCCCCAAAAGTCTGAGTCTCCATCATGACCATCCCCCAGATGGTGCACATCTCACTCATTATGTTTGTATATGCCCGCCCCCCTCCCCCCTCCCACCTCCCCAATACCCTATTACTGTAGCACCTATGTGTCCACTTAGGTGCTACTCAGTTAATACCAGTTTGCTGGAGAATATATCTGGTGCTTGTTTTTCCATTCTTGGGATACTTCACTTAGTAGTATGGGTTCCAGCTCTAACCAGGAAAATATAAGGTGTGCTATTAAGGGTTTTTTTCTAGCATGGTGTGATGGATATGGCACATGGTTTTGGATAAGGCTTGGAGGTGTATGTTTATATTCAATTCCCCTAATTGTCTAATGTTTCTCCCCTTAATTGCTGGATGAGTGGGGGAGGTCTACTGAACAGGATTTCAAAGGGTAAATATCCTGTGGGTCCTAGTATGAACCTGACCTTGAACAAGGTTAGATTTAGCATGTCTACTCAGTGAAATTGTGTATCCTGACATAACTTCACTAGAGTCATCTTTAGAGTCAAGTTCATCCGCTCTACTTTACCAGAGTTCTATGGCCTGTACGTTGTATGTAATTTCTATTTGATTTGTAGTGTCTCAGTGAGGGTTTGCATGACCTCTACATTGAAGCTTTGTCCATTGTCACTGCCAAAGGAGAGTGATAGACCATACCTGGGGATGATTTCTCTTAAGAGAAACTTTGACACTTTCCTAGACTTTTCTCTCTGGGTAGGGATTACTAAGACTCAGCCTTGGAAGGTGCATATAACAAACAGCAGGTGTTTATAGCCCCAACATGGTTTTACTTCTGTGAAATCAATTTCCACATCCTTGAATGAAGAGGTTGTGGTGTACTGTATTCCTGGGACGGGTCTTGGCCTGATCACTGCATTGTTTTTAGCACAGGTCTGGCAGCGGGCACTGACTACTGCACTGATGGGCAGAAGTTTGGCTTCCGTAGTAGTACGGAATTGTAGTAGTTTGGCAATGTAGTAGTACCAGGTGAGGAACTGCAGGAATACTGTTTTCTCTAAGTGAGTCAGGTTGTGATGTTGAGACATAATGGAGTATGTTAGTTATTGGGGATAAAGATCTTATGGTTCTGTAGGTGTTACCACTCATTTGCATCCTTTTTTTTTTCTTTTTTTTTCATTTCAGCATATTATGGGGGTACAAATGTTAAGGTTATGTATATTGCCCATGCCTCCCTCTGCTCCCTTAAGTCAGAGCTTCAAGCATGACCATCCCCCAAACGTTGCACATCCCACTCATTGTGTTTGTATATACCCATCCCCCTTCCCCCTCCCACCTGTGCGACACCCGATAAAGGTTTTTCCTTTATGTCCACTTAGCTGTTGATCCGTTAATACCAATTTGCTGGTGAGTACATGTGGTGCTTGTTTTTCCATTCTTGAGACACTTCACTTAGTAGAATGGGTTCCAGCTGTATCCAGGAAAATACAAGAGGTGCTATATCACCATTGTTTCTTAACAATGGTATACATATACCACATTTTATAAATCCACTCACGAATTGATGGGAACTTGGGTTGTTTCCACAACTTTGCAATTGTGAATTGTACTGCTATAAAGATTCAAGTGCAGGTGTCTTTTTCATAAAGTGACTTTTGAACTTTTGGGTAGATGCCCAGTAGTGGAATTGCTGGATCAAATGGTAGATCTACTTGTATGGCTTTAAGGTATTTCCATATTGCTTTCCACAGAGGTTGAACTAGTTTGCAGTCCCACTAGCAGTGTGGGAGTGTTTCTATCTCTCTTCATCCACAACAACATTTATTGTTTGGGGACATTTTGATAAAGGCCATTCTCACTGGAGTTAAGTGATATCTCATTGTGGTTTTGATTCACATTTCCCTGATGATTAGAGATGCTGAGCATTTTTTCATATGTTGGCCATTATTCTGTCTTCTTTTGAGAAGTTTCTGTTCAAGTCCTTTATCCACTATTTGATAGAGTTGTTTGATTTTTTCTTGCTGACTTTCCTGAGTTCTAAATAGATTCTAGTTAACAGCTAGTTATACTGTTCTACAGCTAGTTATTCTAGTTATACAGTTTATTGAATGTGTAGCTTGCGAAAATTTTCTCCTGTTCTGTGGGTTGTCTGTTTGCTCTCTTGACAGTTTCTTTGGCTATGCAGAAGCTTTTTAATTTGATCAGGTCCAATTTATTTATTTTTGTTGCTGCCGTGATTGCCTTTGGGGTCTTCTTCATAAATTCTTTTTCTAGGCCAATGTCTAGAAGTGTATTTCCATTGTTTTTCTCTAGAATTCTAATGGTTTCACACTTAATGTTCAAGTCTGTTACCCAGCATGAGTTGATTTTTGTGAGAGGTGAAAGCTGTGGGTCCTGTTGCAGTCTTCATGTTGCTATCCAGTTTTCCCAGAACCATTTATTGAATAAGGATTATTTTCCCCAGTGTATGTTTTTGTCTGCTTTGTTGAAGATTAGTTGGCTATATGAGGATGGTTTTATATCTGGGTTCTCACTTCTGTTCCACTGGTCAATGTCTCTGTTCTTGTTACAATCCCAAGCTGTTTTAATGACTATAGCCTTGTAGTATAGTTTGAAGTCTTGTAAATTGATACCTCCTGTTTTTATTTGATTGCCTAGGATTGATTTTGCTATATGGGGTCTTCTATGGTTCCATACGAAGCATGAAATTATTTTTTCTACATCTGTGAAAAATGATTATGGTATTTTAATAGGGATTGCATTGGCTCTATAGGTCACTTTGGGTAGTATAGACATTTTAACAATATTGATTCTGCCAACCCATGAGCATGGTATATTCTTGCACCTGTTTACATCCTCTGCTATTTCTTTCTTTAGTGTTTCATAGTTCTCCCTGTAGAGGTCTTCTACCTCCTTAGTTAAATATATTCCAAGGTACTTTATTTTATTTGTTGCTATTTTGAAGGGAATTTGAATCTTTGATTTGGTTCTCACTTCTACTGTTGTTGGCATATATGAATGCCTCCGATTTCTGTGTATTGATTGTGTATCCTGAGACTTTACCATGTTTACTTATCAGTTCAAGGAGTCTCTTGGTTGAATCCTTGGGGTTTTCTAGGTATAATATCATGTCATCAGCAAAGAATGAGAATTTGATCTCTTCTGCTCCCATTTGGATGCACTTAATTTTACTCTTTTTTCTGATTGCTGTAGCAAGGACTTCCAATACTATGCTGAATAGAAATGGAGATAGTAGGCATCCTTGTCTTGTTCCAGTTCTAAGTGGGAATGCTTTCAATTTTTCCCCATTCATTATGATATTAGCTGTGGGTTTGTCGTATATGGCTTGTATCATTTTTAGGTAAGCCCAGTCTATGCCTATTTTGTTGAGTGATCTTATTATAAAAGGGTGTTGAATTTCGTAAAATGCTTTTTCTGCATCTATTGAGAGAATCACATGGTCTTTGTGCTTCTGTTTATATGGTGAATTAAATTTATAGTTTTGCGTATGTTGAACCATCCCTGCATCCCTGGGATGAAGCCCACTTGGTTGTGATGGATTATATTCTGGGCAAGCACCTGGATTTGATTGGCTAGGATTTTGTTGAGAATTTTTGCATCTATATTCATAAGGGTTATTGGTCTGTAGTTTTCTTTTTCTGTTGCATCCTTTCCTGGTTTTGGTATCAATGTTATGTTCACTTAATAAAATGTGTTGGAGAGGATTCCATCCTTCTCAATGTTGTGGAATAATTCTGCAGGATAGGCACCAGTTCTTCTTTGTAGGTATGGTAAAATTCAAGTGTGAGACCATCTGGTCCAGGACTTTTGTTTTTTTTGTGGGGGGGGGATGTTTAGGAAGGTTTTTTTATTGCTGTTTTAATTTCAGTACCTGATACTGGTCTGTTCAGGAATTCTATTTCTTCCTGGTTGAGCCTAGGGAGGCTGTGTGTTTCTAAGAAATTGTCCATTTCCTCCACATTTTCCAGTTTGTGTGCATAGAGGTTTTTGTAGTGTTCATAAATTATATCTTGTATCTCCGGGGCATCAGTTGTAATTTCTCCTTTATTTTTCCTGATGGAGCTTATTAGAGATTTTTCTTTTCTGCTTTTTGCTAGTCTAGCCAAAGATGTGCCAATTTTGTTTAGTTTTTCAAAGAACCAACTTTTTGTTTTATTCATCTTCTGTTGTCAATTTCATTTAGTTCTGATTTGATCTTAATGATTTCACTTCTGCTGGGTTTGGGGTTGGTCTGTTCTTTTTTTTTTTCCTAGTATTTGAGATGATTCATTAGGTTGTCTATTTGTGATGTTTTCAACTTTTGGATATAGTCATTTATGAAAATAAAATTTCTTCTCATGACTGCTTTAGCTCTATCCCACAGGTTTTGGTAGCTTGTGCCTCCTTTATCATTTAGTTCAAAGAATATTTTGATTTCCATCTTGATTTCCTTGTTTATGAAGTGATCATTCAGCAGAAGGTTGTTTACTTTCCATGACTTTGTGTAGAAATGAGAACTCCTGTTAGGATTGATTTCTACATTTATTTCATTGTCGTCTGAAAAGATACATGGTACAATTTCTATTATTTTAAAATTGTTAGAGACATATTTTGTGTCCTAGGATATGGTCAATCTTAGAGAATGACCCATGATCTGATGAGAAGAATGTATATTCAGTGGTTTGGGGGTAGAATGTCCTGTAAATGTCAGTCAGGCCCATTTGTTCTAAAGTTCTGTTTAAGTCCATTATTTCTTTGTTGATTTTCTGTTTGGAGGATCTGTCCTGTGCTGTCAGTGGGGTGTTAAAGTCTCTGACTATTATGATGTTGTTCTTTATCCATTTGTTTAGATCAAGTAGAGTTTGCCTTATGAATCTGGGTGCACCAAGGTTGGGTACATATATATTGAGAATTGTTATGTCTTCTTATTGAACTGTACACTTCACCATTATATAGTGACTTTCTTTGTCTTTTATTACTGTTATTGATTTAAAAGCTAAGTTATCTGTAATCAGCACTGCCATGCCAGCTTTCTTTTGGCTTCTGTTTGCTTGAAATATTGTTCTCTTGCTCTTTACCTTTAGTCTAACTGCATCCTTACTGGTTAGATGTGTTTCCTGAAGGCAGCAGATACTTGGCTTGTGTTTTTTTTTATCCATTCAGCCAGCCTATGTCTCTTGAGTGGGGAGTTCTAACCATTCACATTAATTGAGATAACTGACAGGTGGGGCAGATTTCTGTTCATTATATTGGATTGAAATTTGTTGCTTTGTTTTCTCTCTTGAGCCATTATGGTATCTGGGCTTTTATCTTTAGCTTAGAGTAGATTTACATTCATGAGTGTTTATTGTGCTGATCCGTGGGTAACACTGTTTTGAGTACTTCTTGAAGGGCTGGTCTTGTCTTGGTGAATTCCCTCAGTCTTTGCTTATCTGAGAATGTTTTTATTTTTCCTTCATGTACAAAACTTAGCTTTGCAGGGAATAAGAATCTAGGCTGGGCATTATTCTGTTTCAGAAGAGTGAGAATGGGGCCCCAGTCTCTCCTTGCCTGTAAAGTCTCAGTAAAGAAGTCTGATGTTATTTGGATTGGCTTTACTTTATATGTTACTTCCTTCTTTCATCTTACAGCTCATAGAAGAGCCTCTTTAGTTGATATTTTGATCAGTCTGATAACTGCATGTTGTGACATCTTCCTGTTTGCATTGAATCTCCCAGGGATCCTTTGAGCTCCTTGAACTTGTATCTGGAGATTTTTTAGCAAGGTCTGGAAATTTTTCCTCTATTATATCTTCAAATAGCTTGTCCAACCCTTGAGTGTTTTATTCTTCCCCTTCTGGTAACCCTATGACCCTCATATTAGGTTTCTTCACATAATCCCACATCTCTTGTAGGCTTTACTCTTTTCTCTTGTTTCTATGCTCTATCTCTGTGACTGATTTATTTAATTGGAAGGTGTTATATTCAATCTCTGAGATTCTTTCTTCTGTTTGATCTACCCTGTTCTTGAGACTTTCCACTGTGTTTTGTAGTTCCCTGAATTGATTCTTCATTTTCTGGAGTTCAGTTAGACTTTTCTTTATTGTTTCAATTTCTTTAGTGAATTTTTGTTCCAGGTCCTGGAATCTTTTTGCGTTTTCTTTGTGTTGGTTTTCCAGTTGTTCTTGCAAGTCATTGAATTTTCTTACAATCTATGTTCAAAATTCCGCTTCTGTCATTTTGTGGTCCAATTTTGGTTTGTGTCCATTTCTAAGGGGCTGGTGCTCCTTTTTGGAGTCTTGCTTTCCATTTGCTTCTTCATATTTCTGGAGTTCTTTCACTGATTTCTTCCCATCTGGATCATTTGTTGCTTCTTGCCATTAAGTTTTAGTTTGGATAATGGCACACCCTGTTTAGTCTCTGAGCCAGAAGGTGGTGTTTGTGGGTGAGATTCGACCACACCCTATATGATGAGTCAGTAGGTGCCATGAAAAGTGTGTGCAGAAATGTCTTCCCTGTCAATAGGTGGCGCTTGCTCAGAGGAACAGGCTACACTGTTGTTTTTAGGTCTTGTATCCAGCTCTTGTTCCTCTGGAGAGGCACTCTGGTGCCTCAGTTGTTGGGTGGGTTCCAGGTGTGTCCTTATTCTCCACCTCAGTGAGGGTGGTCTGTGAGTGAGTCTGGGCAGAGCTGGGTTGGGTAAAGCCTGCTCTGAGGCACCACAAATGCTGTTAGCAGGGATCAAAATTCTGTTCTCTGCTTCCAGGAAAAGCTGTCAGGGAGGGGCTGGAATGGCCCTGCTCAGTCAAAAAGTTTATGTCTGGGGGTGGGGCCATCTGAGACCCACAGTCTGGAGCAGGCCTCACTCCTTTCCACCCTCCCCAACTCCACAGCTACTTCTTGGCTTCTTCCAGCAGGCCAAACCTCACGCCACTGGGCCTCCACTGGCTGTGATGCTGGCCGGGAGGTTCCCTGTGCAGGATTGCTGCCTGGGCTGGGCACACGGTCCCCCTTTGGGAGGAGGGTTGCCCTCAGGCATGCTGATTTGCCCCTGAAGGCACAAACGCAATATTCATGAATATTCCTTCTGTGCCCCAGGTAATGTGATACTTGGGTGCATGGGATCTATTCTGCAGGTCTGACTTCTTGGGCCAGGAGTTCAATCCCTAACCCCACCAGAGAGAGGAGTGCCAGTCCTAATTCACCCATGGGGAGTCCAAACTTGGTTGATGTCTCTCAGCCTCAGGGTCTGCCCTGTTCTCCTGGAATCAATGGGCCAGCAGCACCTGGGAGGGCTGGTGGGTAGGAAGCTCACCATAAGAGTACCCCTCAGTCAGCTGTAGGGCCCCAAAAGGGAAGGTCTTGTTCCCTGGAGATGCCTCTGGGTGGTGGCTATATCATCTCTCTCAGCAGCCACAGATAGGGAAGGGGAAGGGGAGAATGGAGCAATATGGTGCCTGCCACGTGGCTCGGGTCTTTGCACATGGAGGTGCCCCGAGGGAGTTGGGAGCCTGGTGCTGTGTGCGCTACAGGCTTGCCGCTCACTGGTGGTGGCCATCTCTGGCGTGGTGTCTGCAGGTCTCTCCAACTGCTGGGTAGCTCACCAGCAGTCCAAGATGCAAGGGAGGGGAAAGTTGACTGTTCCACCTCCCCTTGCCGCTGGTCTCCGGGCTACTCGGGAGGTCTCTGCTTCCAGTTCTCTTCTGCAACCTCCTCCTTGGGAGTCTCCTGTGGTCTTAGGTATCCATCCTTCCGACCCTCATCTGATGTATGCTCATCTGCTAGCTTCTTTCTTCTAATTTCTCCTAGAATCTGTCTTTTCTGCAGAGACACATTTGCATCCTTCTTGGCCTTCTCCTGTTCTGTCCACTGGTTCTCTTCTAGAGTATATTTTGGTTCTTTTGGCCACTCGGGTGCCAGCGAGATTTGGCACTGGGTTGGAGTATTATCCTTGGTACATCCTCAGCTGGCTGCATTTTTGGCTACTTGATCTGTCAGCCGGTTGACAGTGGTGATTGTATCTGTGCCATTTTGTGCCCTCAACAGTGGATTACCACAATTTATTTTGGCTTCCAAACTGCTTCTAGCAGTTGAAGGATTCTGTCCCTATTTTTGGTCTCCTTTCCACCTGCAGTCAGCAGGCCCCTCTCCCTGTGTATTGCCCCATGGATATGTATTGTTACAAAGGCATACTTACAGTCTTTGTATATGTTTACATTCTTACCCTGGGCATGTCTGAGGACTTGGATGATGGCTAGTAGCTGCTCCCTTTGTGCCTACCACCCTTGGGGCAAGGGAGCTGACATGATAACCTCTTTGACTGTGATGATGACTGCAAAGTGGTCCAGTTGTTTCCCATTCTGGACAAAACTACTGCCATCCTTGTAGAATTCTAACTCTGGTGCTGATATAGGGCCATCTTTCATATATGGCCATCTGGCATAGACCTCATCTACTGCTTCCATGCAATTGTGGTCCAGGGGCCCTGGGTCAGTGGGTAGGAGTATCGTGGGATTCAAGGTCTGCACAGTCTCCAGGGTAACCCATGGATTTCTGCATAGCAGTTCTTGGTATTATACTAACCAGTTGCTTGAGTGCCACCAGTGCCCTGAGGTGTTCATTAGAGATATTACTATGTCAGGGACTCACACACAGAGGTTCTATTCCATTGTGAGTTTGTGTGCTTCCTTGATGGCCACCATTGCGTGGAGGCAAGGTGGCAATCCTGCACTACTGGATCCAATTATTTTCACAAGCCTCTGGTCTCTGCCAAGGGTGTACAGTTTGAGTCGAAACACCCAGACCCATTAGTTTCTTCTCATGTACAAACAGGTTAAATTCTTTGGTGAGGTCCAGCATTCCTAGTACATGGGCTCTTTGTAGTACATCTTTTATTTCCTGGAAAGCCCTTTCCTGACCCTTGGCCCATTCCAATTATTTGTTTTCAGGCCAGTGTATGACTTTGTACAGAGGCTTGCCCTTTAGGGAGAACCCTGGGATCTAGATGTAGCAGAATCCAGTGATTCTCAGGAATTCTCTGAGTTCTCTCTGATTGGTCAGTCTGGGAATTGTACACATGGTGTGCCTCTGCTCATGTCTCAGTGTCCAACACCCCTGAGTGATGTGGAAACTGAGGTACTTTACTTTTCGCCTATAGATCTGTGCTTTTTTCCAGGAGACTTTGCATCCTTTGTCAGTGAGCAGTTGGAGCATGCACCAGGTTCTGTGGTGGCAGTCTTCTCTGGTTAGACTTGCTAGAAGGAGTTCATCGACATATTGTAGAAGTGTGCAGTGGGTTTCTTCTCCTGGAAAGAAGATTAGGTCAGTGGCTAGAGACTCGCTGAATAGAGTAAGTTAATTTTTAAATCCCTGTGGTAGTCCAGTCCAAGTCAGCTGGGTTTTCCTTCTAGTCTGAGGTCCTCCCACTTAAAGGTGAAAAGGGACTGGCTCTTTGGAGTGAGCTGCATGCAGAGGAAAGCACCCTTTAAGTCCAGTCAAGAGAACAAGGCAAAATCAGGAGTAATGGGGCCCAGGAGTATGTATGGATTTGGTACCACTGGGTGGAGAGTTACTGTAGCCTCATTAATCAGTTGCAGGCCTTGGACAGGCTGATATCTACCACTTTGGGGCTTTTTAATTGGCAGGGGGGAGTGTTCCATGGGGTTTGACATTCCATAGAAATCCTCTTCCAGATGAGCCTATTGATGTGTTCCTTAATTCCCTCTCTAGCCTCCTTGGGGATGTGGTACTGTCATCTTCTGGTCAGTTATGTTCCTGGTTTCATCTTAATCTCCATGAATGCATATTGGTGTGCAAGACCAGGCAGTGGGGGCGGGGGTTGTCCTCCACCCATGCTGATGGAAATTCTTGCTGGAGGTCAGGTGGGTTCTGTTCCTCTTTGGCCTGGTCATATATCTTCCATTCTGAATCCCAGCGCAGGGTGGCTGCCAATATGAGAGTCTCTGGGGCACTGAGTGTGACACTCAGGGTCCTTTCCAGGCGGAAGATGATCTGGGCTTCCAATTTGCTCAGGAGTTCTCAACGTAGCATGGGAATGGGACAGTTAGATATGTATAGGATTTCATGTCTTATTTGATGGCCCCACCATCTGGCATATCCAGGATTGGCAGAAGGGTTGAACTACTCAAGTTCCAGTGGCTCCCACAATGGTGATTTTCCACTTTGTAAGTGGAGCCACCAGGGTTGTTACCACCGAATGTTCTGTCCCAGTGTTCACCATGGACATTATTGGTTGGCCTCCCACTTCCATTACAATCATAGGCTCCTGGGTGCCCAACTGTCAGGTAAACCCATTGGTCCAATTATGAGTCGACCCTCATAAGACCGATGAAGTCCTGGGTCTCTAGCTCCTGCTGGATGGCTCTGGTCAGGTTCCTGTTTGTTGGTGGGTGGTTTCTCTTGTTGGGGCAGTCATACTTCCAGTGACCAATCCCATTTCAATAGGTGCACTGGTAAGACTTCAGGGTCCCTCATCTCCTAGGTCCTCCTTCCCGTGGTGGGCCAGGTCTTTTGGCTGGGTCAAGTTTTCCAAGGGAAGTGCCCAGGATAGCAGCTTTCTGTTCCATTTTCTTGTCCTTCTCATGCTAGGCGGTCTGGTCTTGATTAACATAGACCTTCTGGGCCACTTCCATCAGCTATGTGATATTCATTTCTGCAAACCCATCAAGTTTCTGGAGTTTCCGTTGGATGTCAGTATGGGAATGTCCAATAAATCTGGCATTTACCAAGTATGGGAGTGTCCAATAAATCTGGCATTTACCATCTGTTGATTTTTGGCCGCCTCTAGGTCAAAGGGTGTGTAGACTCGTAGGTCTCACAAAGGTGCTTGTAGAATTTTCTCAGTGATTCCTCTGACTTCTGTCTGGGTGATCAGAGTGACTTTGTTCATATTGGTTGGTTTTCTGACTCCCTCCCAGAACCTGGGAGGGAGCTTCCCTATACCTTCTGAGTGCCTCAGGTCTGCTTGGGTAGTTGAAATCTCAATCAAGGTTAGTCTTAGGTGATTCTCTCTACACCCACTGCTCCAGGTCCAAGGTCCCTGCTGGAGCATGGTCCTAGAGCCACGTCTGGGTCCCAGCTACAATATGGTGTCATTCTTCTGTGTTAAAAATGATCATAAGGAGCTGAAAGCAGTCTTCCCAGATGGGATAGTGGGTCTGAAAGATGGATTCCAGGTCAATGAGGGCCTGAGGTGTTTCAGAGTATGGCAGAGTGCGGTGCTTCCATTTCAGTAGGTCAGTGGTGGGGAAGGGCTTGTAGTACAGGACCAGCCAACCTGGTTGATCGACCCCATCACCCATAACCTGCATTGGACTTTGCACCTCATGCAGGGGCATCTGGAGGGTAGAAGTTGGGGCCTGAGCTGACTGTAGACTGCAGTTGATGGGAGTGTTGGCACCTGTTTGGTCTGGAATTGGCAGCCAAGAGACTGATGGTGTATGGTGGATTCGGGGTTACTTCAGGAGGTATCACAGTAGGGTGGTAGGGCTGTGGTGTTGGATACTCTTCAGAAGCTTTTTGATAGATGTGTTTGGACAGTTTGGAGTCTCTGGTCCTTTGGGCCACAAAAATCCTGCTCTGTTCCTTATTAGCACAAAACTGGACACAAGGATGCATGCTCTAAGCAATCTCTAGTCTTGAATCTATGTAAGGGAATTGGTCAGGGTGGCTGGGAGTCTCAGTCAGGACTCCCTGAACTGCTTGCATGGTGGGAGGAATAAGGTTCTTGTTGAGGGCCAGTTGACCCAGAATGTGTGCCATTGGTGTTCACAGGGTATCCTAAGTCAACTGGGACTCAGTGTGATGCTCTAATCTCCTGTGAAATCCTTCTTAACGTTTTTTTAGCATGCATTTAAGGACTGTAGGCTTAGATTCTATGCTACCCATCCTAGACCTTTGAATGGTGTCACAGCTTACCATACAAATGTGGGGGTGAAGTTCTCTGGTGTCCTCCTGGCTGCATCCCTGGCAGGAACTTAGGCATGTCTTGGCTAATGTGTGCCTGTATAAACTCATGGTCATTCCCTTTAGGGGAGTGAATCACTGCTATGCCATACACCACCACCACTGCCACAGAACCGCAGGTGAGGACCCACTCAGGTTCCATAGCTGTAGCCATGGAACTACAAACATTCACTCTTCACTCGCTATTTCAGACAAGCAAAGGTTACACATTCCTGCCCTGGGAATTCCCTGCACTCGAGGTGATCAAGCTCCTCTTCTGTCCTCTCATGGGTGTCACTCGGAGGGGTTTTGTGACCTTACCTGGTCTGATGCCTCCAGACTTGATTTGACTTGTCCATCCCTCCAGCATGTCCAGTGAGTTTGGGAGCCCCAAGGAGCAAAGATATTCTGCAAAATGGCGGTTGGCATCAGCCAGTTCACTTCTGTTCCTGAGGTTCCACCAGTCACCACACCCTTCCCCAACCAGTGGCTTCTACAAGCCAGCCCGTTCAGTTTCCCAGTCAGGGAACAAAAATATTAGAGCAAGTGTTACAACAGGTGGTTCCAAGGACAAACCAAGTGGCACACAGAGAGTCAGAGAATCAAGGTTTATTCGCTGGCACACTCAAAGGGATCTCGCCACCAAATTCTGAGCCCCAATTACGGGGGTTTTTCCACATTTATCAGGTTGAGGGAGTCCAAGGGGTGGTGTCTCAGGTGGCTGATGCAATTGGTGAAGCCAGGTAATATGTTAGTATTAGGTGAGGGTCTTCTGAGCGGTGGGGTCTCAGCTGGCTGATGCAAAAGATAAGTATGATTGCAGAAGCCACATAGTAGGTTCTTATTAGATTGATGAGAGTCTTCCTTACCATTACAATGTTAACACATCTAAACTTTAATAACAGTTTTAAAACTAGTTCTTTTTACCAAATGTTACCAAAATCATGTGAATTAGAAGGCATTTGAGTTCTTTCCCACATTCCTGATAAGATATTTCAGTTAAGTGCTTATTTTTTTAAGTCAATTAACTATTGCATTTTTATATATTTTGGGAGTGAAATGCCAATACACATGAAACAGAGACACAGAAACATGCAAGCATACAGACAGAAGCAGAATTTTTATTTGTCACCTTTTAAAAATATATATATGTTTTAAATTGAGACTCTCAATCATTTATTTACCTATTTTATTGCTGTAAGCAATTGTTAGCTAGGCAATAATTTCCCTTCTAAGAAGAAGACTCCTAGATAAAACCAGGCAGAAAAATTACATTTCAAAATACAGAGCTAAGATTTTAAGCCTAAATGTTGTACCTTCATGTGCTCCTATCAAGAAAAAAATAATAATATAAGAAAGAAAAATAGGTTACATGCACATTTTCAGTTTAGGTAAGATACCCAGGAAAAGTACACTAAACAAAGGTAAGACTTGTCATGTAAATTTCAAACTGTGGCAAGAGTTTCTAGTGTCTCAGTCCTTTCTCTCAGACAAGTTTATTAACAAAATTTTCTTTTTGTATACATAGAAAATATTTTATAAAAGGGATTCAAGATATATGATTGAGGAGAAAGAGTTATGGCTTATGCCTGCAATCCCAGCACTTTTGGAGGCCAAAGTGAGAGCACTATACCAGGCCAAGAGTCTGACACCAATCCAAGCAACAAATCAAGAACCCCATCTCTACAAAAGGATAGAAAAAATCAATCAGACATAGTGGTGCCCATCTGTAGCCACCTTGTATGTTGAAGCAGGATAATAAGATTCATTCAGATTCCAGACCCAGAACAATTGAAACTTTCAAACAAGTTAAATTCAAGCATTTCCTAAATCAAATTTAGAGAGCTTACAAAGCAACTCTGTGGAGCTTCAGAATCTGAGAGACAACTTACAGGTTCCAGTTATGGGCTCAACCTGGGGGGTACCTCAGTTGTCCTCTTGGTGCTCTTTGAGGGTTCCTAAGAGCTCTCTTTTGGGATCCACTTCTGAAAAATGAAATTTGAGAGTTTATTGAGCAAAAAAATAGTCCACAAATAAGATGGCT
The DNA here is from genome assembly GCF_040939455.1 of Microcebus murinus. NCBI lineage: Eukaryota > Metazoa > Chordata > Mammalia > Primates > Cheirogaleidae > Microcebus > Microcebus murinus. The sequence continues at coordinate 20,537,215 of NC_134110.1, forward strand.
AACTTAGAAAAAAGTTCAGAGAGACTATGTAGGGGACTGACATATATTTCCCTAGTTTAAGAATTAAGTTTAGTAATGTACGTGCTCTGCCCAGAGCATTTAAAAGTAATATGTTCCAGACAAGGCCCCTATTGCCTTGAGGCATAACAAAAGCAAGGTGTTGCCTAGAGGCATAACAAAGGACCTGAGCTTCAAGTAAGCAAGCTGAGCTACCCGACCCCACAGCATTGGGGGTCTGGAGGCCACACGATAAACACCCTATAAGATGGCTGGTTAGTCAATGACAGGTAAGACCCCTCAAGGGAGGGGTGACCTAAGCCATGCACAGACGCCAGGGTTCAGCCGAAGATCTTAGGGGGTCACCCTAAGAGAAGCTGAGGATGAGAAACGCCCCTTGTGGCTCACCTTGCCCATCCTTGCTAATCTCGATCCTTTATCTATGCCTAGTGCGTAGAGCAACCACCTTGAAATTCTGAGTCAGGGAATATCTGCTTCCCTAAGGCCACATGTTCTGGAATTTATGGCTATCACTGCCATGCCTGGGTGGTTACGTACAAGGAACTAACTTTAATCTTTTAGAGTATAAAAATAAAACGGACCCGGTGTCTTATTACTTGAGTCAACCGTTTGTACATGTGTCTGCATTTTTATTTGTGTTCTGCATTTGTGTTTTGTGTTCTGTGTTCATCCTCTGTCCTGTAAATGGGCCACAACAAGACTACAGAGCTGCCAAGTGGTTAAGGAGGATCCATGGACAGTATGGTGCAGTGTTTGCCTTCAACAGTTGACTGCTTTTATTTGTCAAAGGTTCAGAGATTGGCAAAAAGGAAGGAGCAGAGAGGAATGAAAGTAAATGGAGCCAACTCTAGCCAGGGCAAACAGCTAATAATTTTGCTTTCAAACATTTTAACCAAAGTGCCCTTCTAAGTTGCCTTAACCCAGTTTATTCCTTAATCAAAGAAGCAAGGAGTGTCTCCATAGAGTTTAAAAAAAAAAAAAAAAAAAGGTTCATGAGATCTAAAAAGTCACAAAAATGTCTCAAAGGAAATTTTCACGAGCATTAACAAATGCAAAAGTTACACTAATACTAGACTGATACTAGTTAATTCCCTGCCCAAGAATCAAACCTAGGCTGCAGAAGTGAAAGCTAAAAATTTTAACCATTAGATTATGAGGTAAACTTCTCCTCTGCCATTCTTCCCAGAGGAGCAGTGTTCAAAGCATTTTTATGTGTGTTTTGGACCACATACTTGCATTTCCATTTTGCAAAGAGAATTTTTAAGGCTAGCAGAATTGTTACATGTTCCTTTAGTTCTAATATTCTTATAAATACAAGTAAGACAATTGTTTAGAATAAAGGATCTTTATAATGAAGTTTTAAATTTGGGATTCTTTAACTTAATGGGTCCATTTTTGCCATTAATTTTTAATGATGTACTTAATTTAAAGTGCATATCAAAGCCAAAAGGCCTTCCAAAAATTTCAAGAGTGTTCTTCTAGACAGACTCTATATTCTTTGTCCAACTAAGGAGAAGTCTCTCTAAAACAAGACTTTGTCTATAATATGGGAAAAGCAAATCAAGACTCATGAAGGAGGCAAAATACCTCCAGAGAGGCTAAACACTCTGGAGAGAGAAGAGGAGTTCTGTGCATGCTTTGAATAATCACTAGGATGTACCCAAGTTCCAGAAACTGTTTCTATACTGTAAACATGTCCATGCATCATGGATTGGCAATGTCCCACCTATACGGACAGGGTCAGGGATGGCAAACAGTCAAAGAAAACTGAGCAGACACTAGAAAATGTCTCTAAGTCTGCTCCACTGGTAAGAGGCTGCTGATCAATGGGCATATGCCTATTAGGGCAATCTTAGATGAAGCCCCAAATTGTACCCACCCAACCAGGTTCATTTGCCTGCTGCCCAAGAGCAAGCCAATATGCTGAGACATCAGGATTTGCAGCAGAGAAAGAGTTTAATCCACATAGTACTAAGTAGAGAGACAGGAGAAATATCTCAAATCTATTTCCTCAAAAATTTTGTAGAAGACTGAGCGCTAAGAAGGGGTCATAGCCAGGTCAGCCTTAATGAGTGGAAGCCTTTGTTGCTCAGCACATGCACAATCTCCAGTCCTGTCACTGCAGACACTTTGTTTATTAGCCCATTGAGAAATGTGGGGAAAGAGGCTAAGTAGTATTCTCAGAACTGATTATTCTCTCCACTGATTATAAAAGCCCTATTCTGCTGAGATAAGATTCTGATGCACATTCAGAACTAAAGTATAATGTAGGCTGGGGAGTTTGTATACCTCTGAGGTAAGACAATGAAGTTGTACTTCTGGTTTTGCCACTGACAGCTAACTCCTGGTGGATCTTGTGGACAGAGAGGGAGAAAAAGGCATTTGACAGGACAATAGCAGCATATTAGGCACAAGGAGATGTGTTTATTTGCTCAAGCAGTGAAACCACATCTGGAACAGCATCTGGGATTGAAGTCAGCACTTGGTTCAAATAATGGCAGTGCACTGCATTGTCATTCTCCAGGCTCTCTCTGTCTTTTGCATAGACCAGAGAGAAGAGTTGACTGGGGACATGTTGGGAATTACCACTACCACAACTGCATCTTTCCAGCCCTTGATAGTGGAAATACTCTCTGCTCTACCTGTATGGAGGCAGTTTTGTTTTTATTTGCTAATTTCCTATGTAGGACAGCTCTAATGACTTCCATTTGAACTTTCTACCATTATTGCCCTCTCTCCACAGATTGGGAACCAATGTGGGAATTCTGCCAGCTGCTATATCTATTTCACCTGTACATTCTAGAACTGAGGAATTGAACACAGCATGGATTCAGGGTTCTAGTAAAGTGACTTCTTCATTAGGTGAAAAAGGTGAAACTTTATTGGTCTCCTGACATTCCTACCCTCTACTCTAACTGCAGGGCCACAGGGACATTTCAGGTCCCCTGTAATCAATATCAGTTGAGAAGCAAGTGCAATGTCCCTAAAAGTTCTGATTATTTCCCAAAGCACAGTTACCTTGATAAAAGTTGGCATAAGTCCCTTTCGGAAAGGATGTGAGAAAGATCAACAATATACACTTTTGAGAGTGTACCAGAGTCCTTCCTGCAGGAAAGCCAGTTGCTGCTGCTTCTAAGATAAAGGTCCTGAGAATGTAAACTGCCTCACACCTGAGAAATGATTGAGGAATAATGATTATGTTTTTGTGATTTGATTGGGAACTTTGTTCACTTGACCTGCATTTTTTCTGCTTATATAGATCAAGTGATAATTTATTAGGTCTCCAATCTTATTTCACTTCTAGGAACATCATAGTTAACTAGCCAGCACGGTAGGTCTACACAAGTCAAACTATATTTGCTGTTGCTTTGCTTTTGTTGTCCATGGTGGTAACCAAGCCCACATTGCTTGTGATATTTGAGTGCCACTACTTGGCCTCTGTAGCCTAAGATCCAATTATTTACATGGCATGAAAATTGTTCAGTTATGCATAAATATAAATATGCATATATATATAATTTCAGTGTTATTTGTATCTATTTAAATTAAACGTGAATTCTTATTAATACTTCAACATTACATGAATTGTTCTATTTTCATTTCTTTGTAAATCTAAGAGTGAGAAAGTTGGTCTTCTTAACTCTATCATACCATCTGGACGTACATATGTAGTGGTTTCAGGATTAATAATTATACTCTCATAGGAAATAGCTTAATCAACTAATGTTAAGTGATTAAGTACAACTCCTTTGTTCTTTAGACTCATTTAGGAGAAGTATTAATATTTCCTAAATTACTTATATCAGCCACTCTTTCCCTACTCCATTCTGTGAGATAGTTTCATGGATTTGTTACAAAGTTTTATTATTGTGTCTGCATTTCTCCCTGGGTTCCTCCTATCTACCTAATCAGCATTTTAATTTGCATGCTCTTATGTTCAGCCTTTCTGTTAAACAATTCAGTAGGATTATTCATTAACTTATATAGGCATGTGTCTGATTTGAGCTCTCTGTGTTTTCACATTTGTTCATCTTTCTCAGTTTGGGTAAATATCACACTCTCTTGATTAGTAAGTTACCTCATTTAATAATAATTTTTCACTCCTGAGCCAATGCTTAAACACTAGACTGATCTTTAATGAAGAAAGAGGCATAAATGAATGCCTTAGACCTACACCAACGTTAACTTTGAATGAACAAGTGTGTTTAGAACATTAAAACATTACTGTTGATCCATCATTATCTGACATTTGGGCAATCCTCCCCCAAACACTCCCTGTATGATTTTTATCATGTTCATAGTGAATTTTATTGAATGCCATGTCTCCTCTTTTATTTTCTTGATTTCTTGAGTCAAAAAGTCCCAAGAGGGGCCTTTCTACTTCACCATCAGCAGCCGACGGTGAAAGGTACTTGTAGAGACACAACTGGGTGCTTCTTGTACAAATTCAGATGATGCAGTGGGCATGGTCTTTCCCTCTAGAACATGCTACCAAGGAGTGTGTGGCAGCTGGTTATCCCTGATAACCTCCCTTTCTTAAAAATCTGTTCTCTCAGAAATTAATATTGCTATTCCTTTTTATATAATTACTGTTATGGCATATTTTTCTGTGTCCATTTACTTTTAAATAATATAGTTGTACATATTTAAAATATTTTTAAACACACATTTGTATTCTATTTCCATTGACTCTGACATTTTTTGTCTTTTATTGGGTGAATTTAAACCATTGGCATTTGTATTCAATGTGAATATTGATGTAGTTGGATTAATATCCATCATATTTGCTGATACCTTTTGATTATGTCCTTTGTCTTTGTTCCTGTTTTCATTGACCACTCATTTTCTGCCTTTTGGGGTTTTAATTCAGCATTTTATGTAATTCCATTTTAACTCCATTATTAACGTTCAAGTCATACTTCCTTTTTTACATTTTACTGTTTACCCTAGAAATCTTTTATTTTTCATACTCTTAATTGCTAACAGAAAACACATTGTTAAATATAATAACAACAATGTACTTCATTATTTATGCTTATGTATATGTCATTCCTACATACCTATGCAGAAATACATATGCAAGTATGCTTTATATGAGTGGAATGAATGGCAACAATTACTCAAGGAATGGGAATGAAGAACTAGTATTATTATGTTATAATGTATTGACACTACCTTGTAAGGAATATATTCTTATTTGAAGGTAGGGTTTAATTCTTTGGAAAGACAATATTGCAAACTCTAGGGCATGGTATTTAATAAAGGGCCTTTTCCTTATTCGCCATTGACGAGAGGAAGCATTTCATTCCTTGCTATCTAGGTTTCTCAAATAAGGCAGATTTGCTCCAGCAAAGCCATTAAGGGAGAAAGTTTATAAGCAAAGCAAAAAATTAACAATTTATGTAACATAATCACCCAGTGACATATATTTACCTTTGTTGTATTCTATTCCTTCCAGGCAAATCTCAATTCCTCTCTACGCTCAGGAGAAGAAAAGGAGAATACAAAGTTGTGTGCATGAGGACATGGGGATCATTGGCTGCCATCATAGGGTCTGTTTTCCACATCATGTCCTGTCCAGTCTACAACAGTTTTTCAGTCTTCACTTACTTTGCATGACTTTGACCTTGTTTTATTATTGTTTTTAAAAGAACTAATGAGGTATATTATAGGATATAACATAAGGATTTTTCTAAATAGTTTCTCAGAATTTGACTATGGTTCTGTATTAATGCAGGCAATTATATTTATTTAACTTTGAATATTAAAAAGCTGAAAAGTATATTATTTAGAAAAAATCTATAGAAAAATAAAAATATTAGACATGACAAATAAGGACGTCAAAATACAAGTAACCTTCACCAAGTTAAGCAGAAAGTGGAATTTGGGATGTGTACTCAGGGACATCTGCAATATTGATAATGTTCATAAGGCCATTATGTGAGCTGTTGCTCTCCGGGTTACAGTTGTCTCTATGAATTGTATGCAGATGGTTTTATCTCTGGATTCTAAGTCCTGTTCCAAAGGTATGTGTCTCTGTTCTTGTTCCAATGCCATGCTGTTTTAATTACCCTAGTCTTATAGTGCAGCTTGAAGTGTGGTAGACTGATACCTACCTGTTTGTTCTTTTTACTTAAGATTGCTTTGGCTATATGAAGTCTTCTATGGTTCCATACAAAGTGTAGAATTATTTTTTCTAGATCTGTAAAGAATGATGATGGTACTTTGATAGGAATTATGTTAATTTTGTAGAACACTTTAGTATGGACATTTTTTTTTTTACAGTGCCCAAAATCATCTTTTTTTTTTATTATTTCAGCATATTATGGGGGTACAAATGTTAAGGTTATGTATATTGCCCCTGCCCCACCTCCCCCTAGGATGGACATTTTAATGATATTGATTCTTCCAATCCATGAGAAAGGTAGATTTTTCTGTCTCTTTATATCTTCTACAATTTCCTTTTTTTTTTAATGCTTGATTTTATTTTTATATATTTTTTCAGCATATTATGGGGGTACAAATGATTTTTCTTGGTGTTTCCTAGTTCTCCCTGTATATGACTCTCACATCTTTCATTAAATATATTCCTAGATATTAAATTTTCTTTGAGGCTGTTGTAAAGGATATTGTGTTTTTTATTTGAATTTTGGGCTGACTGTTGGTATATATGAATGCCTCTGATTTGTGTGTACTGATTTTTGTATCCTGAGACTTTATTGAATTCATTTATCAATTCTGGGAGTCTCTTGGTTGAATCCTTGGGGTTTTCTAGATATAATGTCATATCATCAGCAAAGAGCGAGAGTTTGATCTCATCTTCCCCCATTTGGACACCCTTAATTCCCCTCTCTTGTCTAATTGCTGTGGCAGGACTTCAAGCACTATGTTGAATAGAAATGGAGATAATGGGCAAGCTTGTCTGGTTCCAGTTCTAAGTGGGAATGGTTTCAATTTTTCCCTATTCAATATGATATTGTCCATGGGTTTATCATAAAATGGACTTGATAATTTTAAGGTAGGACCCATCTATACCTATTTTGTTAAGAGTTTTTATCATAAAGGTATGTTGGACTTTGTCAAATGTTTTTTCTGCATCTATTGAGAGAATCATATGGTCTTTGTTTTGCTTTTATTTCTGAGGCAAAATAAATTGCATTTATAGATTTGCATATGTTGAACCAGCCTTGAATCCCTGGAATAAAATCCACCTGGTCATGGTGAATTATTTCTTTGATATGCTGCTGAATTTGATTTGCTAAAAAATTGTTTGAGAATTTTTGCATCTATATCCATGAGGGATATTGGTCTGCAGTTTTCTTTTTTGTTGTTGTTGTGTCCTTTCCTGGCTTTGGTATCAAGGTGATATTGACTTCGTAGAATCAGTTAGGAAGAATACTATCTTTCTCAATGTTGTGGAATAATTTCTGTAGTATAGATATGAGTTCTTCTTTGTATGTTTGGTAAAACTCTGAAGTATAGCCATCGGGTCTGGGAGTTTGGGGAGGTTTTTAATTGCTGCTCCAATTTCTGAGCTTGAGATTGGTCTATATTTTTATGATTTGATTTGGAATTTTGTTCACTTTACCTGAATACTTTCTGCTTATTTAGATCACATGATAATTTAGTAGGCCTTCTATCTTATTTTACTGCTAGGAACACCATCATTAACTAGCCAACAATGTAGATTTATAGACGTTGGACTATACTTGTTTGTTTGTTTGTTTATTTGTTTCCTGTCCATTGTGGTAAATAAGCCCATCTTGCCTTGGATAGTTGAATACCATCAATTGGCCTCTGCTTGGCTAAGATCCAATTATTTATGTGGCATTTAAATTAACCAGTTGTGTACAATATAAATATACATGTGTGTGCATGTGTGTATAATTTCAATGTGTCCATATATATCTATTTAAATTAAACATAAATTCCTAAATACCTCAGCACTACTGGAATTGATCTATCTATTTTCATTTATTTGTTTGTAAATCTAACAGTAAGCAAGGTGGTTGTGTTAATTCAATCATAGTATTTGGCCACACATGTGTAGTGGTTTCAGAATTAGTACTTATATCCTCATTGGTAATAACTTTACCAACTAATGTTAAGTGATTATGTGCTAATCATTTGACATTTAGATTCAGCATCTCCCTCTAAGTCCTAAATTCCTTGGGTCAGCCACTGTTCCTCTATTCCATTCAGTAGATTGTTTCATGCATTTGTTATGCAGTTTGATTATTGTGACTGCATTACTTCCTGTGATCCCTCTACCTACTAAATAAGATTTTTGATTTGCATACTTTTATCTCCACCCTTTCTGTTATGCAATTCTGTAGTATTTGTGCATTAACTTACATAGGCATGCATCTGATTTGAGCTCTCTTTACTTATTTCATTTTTCTCACTTTTTGTAAATATCACACTCTCATAGATAGTAAGATACTTCATGTAACACAAGAGATTTTCACTCCAGAGCCTGTGCCTAATCACTAGGTTATTTATTTGTGAATAGGAATAGTAAATATTTAAACGCCTTACAACTACACCAAAATGTCCAGGTTAATCTTGAATAACCAAGTGTGTTCAGAACCTTTAAAAAATTACTATTGATACATTATTCTCCTAAAACCTTCCCTGTGGTATTTTTAAACACATTTTTAGTGAATTTTAATCAATTCCATCCCTCTTTTATCTTCCGTCTCCCCTTAATTTCTGGAACTAATAAGTCCAAAGACAGGGCCTTTCTACTCCATCGACAGCCCATAATGGCAGAAACTTGTAGAGATACTCCTGGGTGTGTGCTTCACAGGTTCAGATGATGTAGTGCACATGGTGTTTCCCTCTTGACCATGCTACTAGGGAGTGGGTAGCAGCTCGTTATCCCTGATAACCTCCCTTGCTTCAAAATCTGCTCTCACAGCAATTAATATTGCTACTCTGGCTTTTTATATAATCAGCTTTATGGAATATTTTGTTGTACTAATTTACTTTTATATGATATGTGTTTACATATTTAAAGTTGGGGTGTTTTGTTTTGTTTTCGGTTTTCGTTTTTTTGTAAATAACATACATTTGTGTCACAAGTTTATGTAATAAAATCACCCAGTGATTTTCCTTTATCTTTACCTTTGTCTGTATTATATTGCTTCCAGGCTACTGACAATTCCTCCATTGTCCCCACACCTACAGGATAAAAAGGTAATGCAGGTTGTGTATACCAGGAGGTAGGGATCATTGGCCACCATCACAGGGTCTGCCTTATGCATCAGGTCCTGTCCAATCTGCAACAGTATTCCAGTCTTCATTTACTTTGCATGCCCTTGACCTTGTTAAAAAAAAACAAAAAAACTAGTCAGATCTTTTGCCGCATGTACTAAAATATGGATTCACCTCATATACAGATATAATATCATATCAGCAAAGAGTAAGAGTTTGATCTCTTCTGCCCACATTTGGATGCCCTTAATTCCACTCTCTTGTCTAATTGCTGTTGCAAGGACTTCAAGCGCTATGTTGAATAGAAGTGGAGCTAGTGAGCAACCTTGTCTAGTTCCCATTCGAAGCGGGAATGGTTTCAATTTTTCCCCATTCAGTATGATATTGGCAGTGGGTTTGTCATAAATGGACTTGATAATTTTAAGCTATGAGCATCTATGTCTATATTATTAAGAGTTTTATAAGGATGTGTTGGACTTTGTGAAAAGCTTTCTCTGTATCTATTGAGAGAATCATATGGTCTTTGTTTTTCTTTTATTTCTGAGGCAAATTGCATTTATAGATTTGCATCTGTTGAACCAGCCTTGCATCCCTGGAATAAAGCACACCTGGTCATGGTGAATTATTTTTGCTTTGCTAATTATTTACTTGGCTGTGCAGACACTTCTTAATTTAATCAAGTATAATTTATCTATTTTTGTTGTTGCTATAATTGCCTTTGGAATCTCCATCATAAATTCTTTACCTAGGCCAATATCTATAAGAGTATTTCCAGCTGTTCTTCATTCTTTTCTTTTATAAGGTTTGGAATAATTGACCAGTGAAGCCATCACAACCTAAGCAGCACATGACTCCTAGAAACAATCACAGAAGTTTGAAAGCAGGACCTTCTCACCCAAGATTTCAGTTGAGTTCTCAGGTATTCTCTGTCATGTACATTGGATTCTTGAAAAACTGTGAGTAGGGTGTGTGTGGTTTTGAGCCACTAAAATAGGTGGTAATATGATATGCAGAAATACATAATGAACCTGACATGAATGTAATGTGCTATCCTGGATGAGATCTTAGCACAGACAAATGACATTATTGGAAAAACTGATAATATATGTAGAAACTCTGTACTTCACTTAATAGTTCTGCATCATTGTCAATGTCTGTGTTTTCATAGACATGCTATGGTTATATTTACATTGCAGGAAGATAAAGGATATATGAAAATCTATGTAGAATATTTGAAAATCTGTGATTTTAAAATTATTTTTAAATTTTTTAAAAAATATGTCAAAAACCTTTTTTTGGTATAAAAAGAAACCATGAACAGGAAAAACAAACAAACATGCACCAGAACTTTGGACACAGGAGATAATATTCCAGGGATATACTTCTTTTTTATCATTCCTACTCACACTCCCTGTTACCCTGTCAACAATTTGAGTGTCAATAACCACATCTGCGGCCGGGCGCTGTGGCTCACGCCTGTAATCCTAGCTCTTGGGAGGCCGAGGCGGGCGGATTGCTCAAGGTCAGGAGTTCAAAACCAGCCTGAGCAAGAGCGAGACCCCGTCTCTACTATAAATAGAAAGAAATTAATTGGCCAACTGATATATATATAAAAAATTAGCCGGGCATGGTGGCGCATGCCTGTAGTCCCAGCTACTCGGGAGGCTGAGGCAGAAGGATCACTCAAGCCCAGGAGTTTGAGGTTGCTGTGAGCTAGGCTGACGCCACGGCACTCACTCTAGCCTGGACAACAAAGTGAGACTCTGTCTCAAAAAAAAAAAAAAAAAAAAAAATAACCACATCTGCAAAACTAGGTGCCTGTGCCTCTCATACCCAAGAGAGCCTCATTTTATCACATTGTTTGGCAGCATATCTTCAGGATACCACAAAAGGCTTTTAGAAAGACATCACTTCAGAACATTAGATACTAAGTTGAGAAATGTTAATGATAGTGGATCATTGGCTGGGCACGGTGGCTCACGCCTGTAATCCTAGCACTCTGGGAGGCCGAGACAGGTGGATTGCTTGAGGTCAGGAGTTTGAAACCAGCCTGAGCAAGAGCGAGACCCCCTCTCTATTATAAATAGAAAGAAATTAATTGGCCAACTAATATATATAGAAAAAATTAGCCGGGCATGGTGGCACATGCCTGTAGTCCCAGCTACTCAGGAGGCTGAAGTAGTAGGATCGCTTGAGCCCAGGAGTTTGAGGTTGCTGTGGGCTAGGCTGACGCCATGGCACTCACCGTAGCTTGGGCAACAAAGCAAGACTCTGTCTCAAAAAAAAAAAAAAAAATAGTGGATCATTAACATTTCAAAACATAAGTATATTTAAATATATTTAAACATATCAAAACATAAATCATATTTTTCCATTCTGAAAGTTTCTTCATGATATAGTTTCCTTTTTCAAGTTTTAAAAGAGGAATTATACCTACAAGCCTTTGAAAAATTGAGAGGACACTTATTGTGGAATTATAATACCAATTTTGAAAACTAAATGCACAATATAGGTATTGTCGTGGTAGCAGGGTGATTAGGGTGCCAAAACAAACAAACAAAAATAGAGATAAATCATTTACAAACATGGAGGTTTAGGAAAGCCTCTGTTTACACAGACTGGGAAGATAGACTTTAGAAACAGGTTTTTGAAAGATGAAGGCCACGTGACTGCTTCAGAATGTGTTGTACACAGGTGGGGAAAGCATAGTAGAAATAATAAGAAACAACAACACAGGACAACATATTCCCCCCCTCCATGTAGAAATCTAAGAGAGGGACACAGGCTCAATGGTTACTCTGCAAATGTGCTGACTAACAAAGAGTCCACAGCAGGGAGGACTGTCCACTCTTCCCCACACAGCCCTCTGTTTTCAAGTCACAGAATTCTACTGGGTATCACCAGGGTTGTCTAGGAACCAGGCCTTCAAAGCCCACAAAGCCATGGGACTGCAAACTGTACTACCACAGACTTCCACACAATCAATACTGTTGTTTTTTGGTCCACAAACATAGGATATGTTATCTACAACACATTTGTGCCATCAGTGAAAAAACAAGCTCCTATACCCTGAAGACTGGGATTGAGAGATGGAGCTGATCTGAGCAACATTTCTCTCTTTCAATATCAGGATAAAATATATGGACATGCAGTTATTTTGAGCATTTGTAATTAATTAAACATTTTTACCTCTCTAAAGTAATACTTTAATCAATGAGAAAGGACAGTGACATTTTTAGTTTTTATTTTATTTTTATTTCAGCATATTATAGAGATACAAAGGTTTAGGTTATATATATTGCCTTTGCCCCACCTGAGTCAAGGCTTCAAGTGTGTCCATCCCCAGAAAGTGTACACTGTACCCATTAGGTATGAATATACTCATCCCCTCCTCTCCCCTCCCATCTGCCTGACAGCTGATGAATATTACTACTGAATGTGCACATAGTGTTGATAAGTTAATGCCAATTTGATGGTGAATACTTTTGGTGCTTGTTTTTTCATTCTTGTGATACTTCACTTATTTAAACACAGAAGGTGTCTTAATTTGTTTCTGTTGCCTATAACACAATAGTTTAAAAAGAATAATTTGTTAAGTAAAGAAATTTATTTCTTACAGTTATGGAGGTTGAGAAGTCTGAGATAGAGAGGACACATCTACTGAGAGCCTTCTTGTTCATGGTGATTTTCCACAGACTCCTGAGGCAGAGCAGAGCATCACATGGTGAGGTGGGTGATGGCACTAGTTCAAGTCTCCCTTCATCTTTTTATAAAGCACCGTTAAGACTCACATCAGTGGCTTAATGCATTTATGAGAACAAAGCCCTCATGACCCAATCAACTCTTTAAGACCTCACTTCTCAATATTGCCCTATAGGGATTGAATTTCAACATTAGTTTTCAATGGAAGGAATATTCAAATCATATTTTCAGCTTATTCCTTTCATATCATTAAGGCAGGGGTTACTATAAGCTATGTTTCTTGTTCAATTCTTTTCCCCTCTTTATGTTAATGCATATGTTATAGTTAATACAATGTATACTCTCTACATCATACTTCAGTCACTGCCAACACACCATTAATCCCTTGTTTTCGTGTTGCTTCAGGGACATGTGGACCACAAAGTGGCCAGGTAGCTATCTTAACTTTAAGTTGAAAAGAATCCTTTTTTTTTCTTTTTTTTGTCTCCTGGTGCAGCATTCTTCAACCTGGTTCTAAGACCACTAGGCTAAAAGGGAATAGAATCTGGAGAACAGGAAAAAAAATCTTTACTAGTGAGTCACTAGATATAGTGGTAAGTGGTACCATTCCCATTTCCATACCTAGGTTCTTGGATCTGTGAATCTTGGTTATGGAAGAAACAGTACCATATTTTGGATATTGATTCAGTGCATATGCAAGGTTCTGTAGAACCATGCACCAGACCATTATAATATTGTCAACTAGCTGGTCCTGTAACTGCTACTTCAAAGGCCATTTCACTGTCCTTCCAAGCCAGCTGTTGCAGGATGATGTAAAATATGGCAAGAATAGTGCATTCCATGAGTGTGAGCCCAGTATTGCACTTCTTTAGCTGTGAAGTGTTCTTTGATAAGAAGCAATGCTGTGTAAATTACATGACAGTTCTGAAGACATTCTGTAAGTCCACGGATGGTAGTTTGGGCAGAAGACTTTCATTCAGAGAAGGCAAAACTATTCAGGGAATATGTCTATTCTAGAAAGGAAATAACACTGCCCCTCCATAATGGATGCTGCCCAGTGTAAAAAAACCTAAATCCTGGCAGCTGGTGGATGATCCCAGAGAATGGTCTCATATTCTTCCTGCCCAACCATGTTCATTTGCCCACTGTCCAAGAGGAAGCCAATGTGCTGAGACAGCATAGTTTGTAGCAGAGAAAGAGTTTAATCTGCATAGCACTAAGGAGTGAGATGGGAGACATTTCTCAAATCTACTTCCCTAAGAATTCAGGAGATACCGTTTTTTAAAGAAATTTTGGCATAGGCAATCAAGTGTTCTAATTGGCTGAGTTCAGTGTGGAATCACAGCATTGTAGAAATTGTCTTCTTTGCTGACCAGATTCTTAGTTGGGGGTCACAAGAACAGTTGAGTCAGTTCCTCAGTTGTGCCCCAGGTCTGGGTGGGTCAGCTGTTCCACTGGAGTGGGGGACCTGGAAATTATCTCAGAAATTACCTCTAGTTTTCAAAAAGGTGATATGATCTATGGATAAAGCTAAGAATCTTTATGACCATCACATATGTGACTCCAGAGATGTATTTACAGAGAAGCAAACAGGGGACAGTGAGTACCTATTATCATTATGTTAGCAAGGTCTGTGCCTTATTTTTAGCTATGCCCTTACCAGAGTTCTCACCTTGCACCCCATTATGAACTTGTAAAGGTGGTTTCTATTCCCCCTGATCATTTACCCAACCTTATTGCAGAGATGTGGGCCAAATGAGAAAGGAAAGGGCAAGCGACCACTCTGGCTTCTTCCAGTTGAGAAGGAACAGACTTGAGGTTTAGCCCAGAATAAGGGAAGTGAAACCATTTTGCAATCATCTGCAAATATCCACAGTTGCTGGATTTCAGACCTAAGGTTTGCATGATGAGAACATCAGTACCCTTATTTACAGCCTTTGGACAATACTTAAGTGAACAATGGACTATAAGATAGATAATATCTAGCTTCAATAGCCACTGTAGAACTGATCTAAAGTTCTTGGGAATCCAAGTGAATAATTCTGACAACCAATCAAGTGTCAGGTCACTTGTAGAGCCCTATGATAGCCACACAGATTGTTGGGAATTTTGTTCTATTCAGGTTTCAAGTTTTCCTGAGGTTCAGGAGGTAGTGTTTAATACTGCACAGGCTCTCCCTTGTTTAGCCAACAGGAAATCTAGCACTGCCTGATTACCTAAGACTACCTGGTCTAGTGAGTTGAGGGACCTTTGTTGACCCTTGGGGCTTTTTGTAGTTTCTTCTGCAATCTGGCCTAAAGTCATAGACAGATTTCCAATCATGGCTCTGTTGGGATATACTCTGTAGATAGAGACTAGCATTTCTAGCAAACTTTGCTACCAGGTATCCTGGTACATTCCTGGTGACCCTCTCTTAAGAAGTCCATGGGGGACTTTATTTGGAGACTTACAGCAAGGAGAAATTCAGGATTCAGTCCAAATTGTAGACAAATATTAAAAGTTCAAAGACAGTAGACACAACTAGAATTTAATAACAGATGAACTATAGATTTATGTTTTATTTCTGAACCATATATTTTCTCTCCTCGTTTTCTCAGTTTTTATTAAAGATGAATAAATGTAGGATCAATTTATATGCCAAAATAAACTTATTGTCATTATGCTTGGCCTATTTGTATAATGTGCAATCAGAATAATTATTAGCCATATAAGCTTTTCTTTTCTTTTAAAACTGGGCTGGGCAAAGTGGCTATGCCTGTAATCCTAGCACTCTGCAAGGCCAAGGTGGGAGGAGCGAGACCCCATCGCTACTAAAAATAGAAAAAAATTAGCTGGAAAACTAAAAATATATGGAAAAAATTAGCTGGGAATGGTGGTGCATGTCTGTAGTCCTAGCTACTTGGGAGGCTGAGGCAGGAGAATCACTTGAGCCCAGGAGTTTGAGGTTGCTATGAGCTAGGCTGACTCCACAGCACTATAGCCCCGGCAACAGAACAAGACTCTATCTCAGAAAAACAAAACAAAACAACAAAAACAACAACAAACAGACTTTACTTTTTTCATGAGGAATCTCAGGTTTGACTAAAAAGACTGTCAAATCAAGCCAAGAATTTATCTGTGCCATTAGATACCTGTATGAATTGGGCAAATTTTTCTTGTCTCAGGTTGCAAATTAACTTAGAATTCCTGTTTCTGTCAGAAGGTAGCATTCTTTATGCCCTACAGATCAGGAAATATTATTGATGAAGTACCTGGCTAAATTTTCCAATGTGCTCTCTATCAACCTTATAAATTCAACCTAATTCTTTAACACAGTCTGCTGATCTCTAAAAATATGCCATTCCAGCAAAGCCTTGGTAAAGTAACCAATGTTTTCAATGTGTCCTATTGTAGTAGAAAACTGATTCTTATTAAACTTATGCAGATAACAATTTTGCCATGCATTAAGAATACTCACAAATAGCTTTCAAATTCTAGAGAAATCAAATAGAAAAATAAATGCTTCAAATTTTGCTTCAAATGCAGACTTTGGTGTAAGTTATAAATAGCTCAAAAGAAGGATTTTTTTTTCTTTTTTTTTGAGACAGAGTGTCGCTCTGTTGCCTGGGCTAGAGTGCTGTGACATCAGCCTAGCAGCTCACAGCAACCTCAAACTCCTGGGCTTAGGCGATCCTCCTGCCTCAGCCTCCCAAGTAGCGGGGACTACAGGTATGCACCACCATGCCCGGCTAATTTTTTTTTTTTTTTTTTTTTTGGTGTGTGTGTGTGTGTGTGTGTGTATTGTCCAGCTAATTTCTTTTGATTTTTTTTTCTTTTTTTTAGTAGAGACAGGATCTCACTCTTGCTCAGGCTGGTCTCGAACTCCTGAGCTCAAATGATCCTCCTGCCTTGGCCTTACAGAGTGCTAGGATTACAGGCGTGAGCCACTGCACCTGGCTCAAAAAATATTTTCTTGACTTCAGGAAAACAACACAAATCAGTGATGTTTCAAACAAAATGTCATAAAAATTTTAGTTCGGTCCCATGTAAGTAATTTCTGTTCTGTCTGAAGTTGAGTTAGTAAAACTCACAGACACATCAGCTTTCGAATTAAAGTCCAGGAAGTTTGTTTTATTTTAGTCCAATAGTATATGATCTACAAAGTTATCAGAAACCTGTATTCAAGAGAATTTGTCAGTCCTTTCCATGTCTTTCCTTGAACAAGCAAACTTTGACATAGCCAGTTTAAAAAAAACACTTTCTAAGATGAATCAAAGCAAAATAATAATTGACTATTGATGACAAAAGTCTTAGACTAGCCATAATTAAAGGGACAATTGACCAACAAAGTTGGATATTTTTGTGACATATGGCAATGTAATCCTAATTTTTACTGATAAAGTACACCGAGACATATCAATATTTTATAATATAGGAACATATATTAATAACATGATTATATAAATATAATCCAAAGAAAGTTAAACACCATTTCATATTTGACAATGTTTCCTGTATATTTTTAACATGTCAACTAAGCCTAATGTGATTCTGTTAGTGTTTCAGTGATCCTAATGCACAAAAACCAGTTTGAGGTCAAAAGGCTGGATTTAGGATTTGAGTTTTAGAAAGTTTCTCAGATCTCAAAGGCTTGAAACATTTGTTCAAATAGAATCACAAGACATTATAAAATAATGGCCTTCTATTTAATCAAGAGTGATAATCATCAAAAGATTCTGAAGGGAACACAGAAGTCATATGGGTGCAAACCTTAACCCTTTCAAAAGTTTAATTTCTTTAGTTACTTGAAAAATCTAATAAAGACAACACAGGGATTATCTTTTTAAGCATAAAATCTTGTCTTCTTTTAGGCCATTATGTAAAAGGTAAATAAAAACCTTCTGTAGTGTAATTTTTTAATTAAGAAAAGGAAACAGGACATAGAATCAAAAATAGTACATTATGTCATTTCATTAAGAGAAAATTGATATCTCAAACTGTTGTTTAAACCAAAAAAAATATGATCAACTTGATCACATACAAAATTCCTTTATAAATTCTTTTTAATGAACTTTATCTCAATTTGCACAGACTATTTATAAACATACCTATAACTCTCCGTGTTTGTGCTAAATTTCCCTTTCTTAAATAACCAGTCATCTTATAATCAAAAAAATTTCCATACAAGATTCTTTCTTATACAGTATTAGTCTCCTTTCTGTTTAACCTTTCTTAACAAAAATATGTTTCTATATTCATTGCCTTTTTACATCTCTTTCTCTTACTCACTAGTTACCTTCTATCTTGTTTTTATTTTCTTCTCAAATTTGTATTTTTAATCAAAATTTAAATCACCCTCTGAATTAGACAAAATTATATATATTTAATAAGACATTTTACACTTCTCTTAATTTTTTGTTATTAAAAACATTTAATTTATGGTAAACTTGATATATAGAACCATATGTATCAACTTGAATTCTTATTTTAGCAACTTGAAATTTTAGTGAAAACTTATAAGCGGGAAGTCATGAATTGTCTGTCATAATACACTTGTTGCAAAATAAGATTACAGGTTACTTTAGAATTCATTTAGTCACACTGATAATTCAAATATTTAAAATACAAAAATATTACTCCTTAATATATTAGAGACTCAGTTTTCCAAACAATCATAAGATCTAATATAGACAAACTGAAATGCAAATCAGTGAGGAGGCAAACTGAATGCATCTCTCTTTCTTTCTCTCCCCCCACTTTGCAGTTTATTCAAAAGGTGAACTAAAAGGAATTTGAGTTTTTCCCTAGATTGATGATAAAATATTTGATTTAAGCACTTATTTTTTAAACAAATTGATTAGAGTGTTTTTACATGTCTTGGTAGTAAGATATCACATACACATGGCATATATAGACACACAAACATGCACACATAAAGACAGAAGAAGACCTTTTATTTGCTGGCTTTCAATATATACATATATATTATTCAGACTATTAAGCTTTTAATTACCTATTTTATTGCTCCAAACAATTATTAGCTTGGCAACAATTTGCATTCTAAAATGATGACTCCTACATGAAACGAGGCAGAAATTTTTATTTTAAAAGCACAGAGCTAGGACTTTAGGCATAAATATTAAATCATATTTTTTGGTACAAAGGGAAAAAAGCATTATATGAAAAGTTTCATTTAAGATAAAATAGCCAGGAAAAGTACCCTAAACCAAGGTAAGATTTGTCACATAAATTTAGAACAGTGTAAGAGTTTCTACTCATTCAGTCCTCCCTCTAAGACACACTTGTAAACAGAAATTTCCTATATTTCCAGAATTTGTGTATATATACATGTGTGTATGTGTATATATAATTTTTTTATAAAATTGTTTCAAGATATCAAATTAATCTTCAGGAACATTGGCTTATGCCTGCAATCGTAGCACTTTGGGAGGCCGAAGCGAGAGCACTGTCTGAGGCCAGGAGTCTGAGACCAATCCAAGCAATAAACCAAGACCCCCACGTCCACAAAAAGGTAGAAAAATCAGCCAGGTGTGGTCACGCACACCTATAGTCCCAGCCACCTTGGACATTGAGGCAGGATAAT
Source organism: Microcebus murinus (assembly GCF_040939455.1). Lineage (NCBI taxonomy): Eukaryota > Metazoa > Chordata > Mammalia > Primates > Cheirogaleidae > Microcebus > Microcebus murinus. Next base: position 20,556,734 of record NC_134110.1, read on the forward strand.
TAGGTTCAATCTGATCCTAGACTCAGTATATTTTCTATTGCAACTTTCAAACCAGTTAGGATCAAGAATTCATTCAAACAAACTCAGAGAGCTTAAAATACAAATCTGAGGAGCTTCAGGATCTGAGAAAAAACGTATCCACAAGCCCCAGTAATGGGTACAACCTGGTTGTTACCTTGCTTGTCTACTTTGTGCTCCTTGGAGGTCTCTAGGAACTCTCCTTCATAACTATTGAAGTAACCCGTGGTGTCATTCAAGAAACAAGACACGGCAAATTGTCTGAGCAAGGCAGAATCTTTACTTCTGATGAGAAGGACACATCGCGGCAATAAAAGCAGCCAGCCAGCAGTGTGTTACGGGGAAGTTCTTCATCTTTTTATCCCTAATGCAGACCTAGGGCCACGTCTCATCCCATTGGTAGAGATGTTGACCTCACAATCTTTCTCTTACCTGACTGGCTAAGGTGTGTTGTTGGGGTAAAAGGGAGAACAAGGGAATTAAAGTTAGTAAATGTGGATTTTTTGGTATTACAATAAAGGAGATTAAGCAAAGGTTATCGTTATTGTACAGTTTGTGCTATGTGCTAATAATTATGTAAAGCTGGATATCAAACAGAATATTCCTTTGGAAAAAAAATATTAGGCCAAGGTCATCTCCTCCTACAATTTCCCCCTTTTATATTAGACTTTTCCACTCTTTTCCTCAAATTCAGTAAGGAGGAGCTGATTTTGGTGTTCTTGGTTTTTTAATAGTAACAATTTGTTTTTATAGGGAGGTGGATGAGGTTGTTTAGTTAAGGTGGTTTTTATTAATCTGTGGATTAGTCTCCTAATATAAGGGATAATGTACTATTTCTTTAATATTAAAACATTAAATACAATAATAGGAAGTTAGTATTGTTGTTATCAACCCTTTTTATTTTTTTAAACCATTGCTCTATTAAGCTAATGAAAGGGTTATCTATCCCTGAGATTTTCAGCTGGTTCATTAGTCAAGATAGTAAGTTTTTATAGAGTTTTTTTTTTTGTGTGTGTGTGTGTGTGCTGTCTGGAGCTGTGTTATTGGGGATACAAATGTAGCACTGGCCTTCAATCATGAAACACATATTCCACCTTTTTCTGTTAATATTATATCTAAAGCCATTTTATTTTCCCACATTATTTTACTGGTGGGCCCTAGTTGTTTGGTTATAATTTTTATGGCATCTCTGGTATAACTTCCAAAATTTTTTGATCATAGTATATGTAGTTGATTCAGTCTATATTTTTATTTATAGTGGACCACCAGAAGAATAAATATTCAAATTTGCCAGCTATTTGATTTCTAGTTTTGAATTCATTTGATACCTCTCAGGGGCTTCCAATAGCATTAATGAAAATATGGAGATCAAAAGATTCCCTGGGAGCATCTATTTTTCTTTTTGTCTGATGTCCCCTTTCCTCAACTAGGATCTGATTGGAACACCAGGGTAAAAGAAATGGTCAGTTGCACCAAAGTGCAGGTGCCACTCTAGCTTTTCAGTAGGACCTCAAATAGTTGGTCTTTATGATACCTCCAGATGTCTTCTCAGGGTATGGAGAGGGAAGACTGATCCTGTAGCTTCTTGAAGACCAGGCTTTGATTGTATCCTGTTGTGTTTCCAAGAGATGCTACCTTCTCCTCCCGTCTAGAGAGACACAAGGTAAAGTGGATGTCAGAGGCTGGTGGCCTCATGATCCTCGGGGGCTGAACCACAAGACCTCTCATGTTAGAGAAAAGCAAGGATAGGGTCTTGCACAATTTATTTCCCCATGCCATGGTCTCCTGGAAGAGAACTACCATACAGTGCATGCCCATAGGATTTATAGACTATCCAAGTGGAAAGGGAGCTGTTTGGATCTCTGGTCTTCCTGTCACACAGGGGTAACAATCACTCTTATTAGGGTGTGGACAGAATATTTGATCCATTTTAACTAGGCATTTAAATCATTATACCCAGTTTCTATTGCAACTGTTTGTCTTAAATCCTTGACTTTTACAACAGTTACCTTAGATGGGTCACTGGGGAAAGATATAGGTATAATGTTGTAAATTTATTTCTCTTTCTGTTTGATAATTTATTTTTTTCTGTTATGTAGGTTTTTAGTAAGATCAACTTTCATTTCCCCCCTCTTTGGTTAAAAAAATATATATTTAATGAACTCAAAATCTGGGGAATATGAATGGAGATGTCCTCTTATGCAGTTGCTTCCTGCTTGACATGGAAGTTGAGATGTCTCTACCTGAGTTGAGAGTTCATTTGGGTTACAAAGGGGGTTGGAATTGGATGGTTTTAAAAGTGAGAGTAGAGGCAGGACAGGAATCATGAAACCTGCAAGGACTCTTTTTACTTCCTTTTTTTTTCCTTCAGTTTTGAATGAGTAACTGGCTGTTCCAGGTTGGTCTTGAATTTACCACAAAACATAGTTTAGTGAGTTTTATTTCAATACTGGTAACTTAGAAACTGCAGCTTTAGCAGGCAAAAGATAGAAAGTTTAACAAACTTTACTTTTTAACTCCATAGTGGAAAATTGATCCTCTAAGTTCTGAATTTTTGCCCATTACTTTAAACATGTGTACAAGAATAGAAATCCAAAAGGCTTGATAAAGTCGTATAAACTGAGACAGAGAACTTTTTTGTTTTAAACAGAGATTCACCTTTCACTATAGCCAGTTTAATCACATACAAAATCCTTCCCTAAATTCTCCTCCATGAACCTTATCTCAACTTACACAGACTATCTTTGACATGCTTGGACTTTCTGTTTTTGTCCCAAACTTTCTTTCTTAAACCACAAGTTATTTTTAGGACACAAATTTCCATACAAGTTTCCTTTCTATACAAAATTAGTATCTTTTTAACTTTACATATTAAAATATATTCTCATATCTTTAACTTTCTTTATCTCTCTCTCTCTCCTACTTATTTTTTCCTTCTATCTTGTTTTTGTTTTGCTAAGCTCATAGAGTTAGGACCCCAGGGCTGGATCAAGGGGAAAAGAAGGTTGTATGTAAAGTCTCAGTTAGGTTTTTCTGGGAGCCTGAGTGGGAAGCCTGTGGTGTTAAAGGAGTTAGGTGTCTAACTGAATCATAATATTTTTTCCCAGTCTGGAATGAGGCAGGTGGGAAGAACAAAAAGGAATGGGCAAAAACTTCTCCCAGTGGTCAGAAAGGCTATGGAATACACAGGGGCTTTGTATTTTACAGGGGCTTTGTATTTTACTTCTCACCCTGATGATGGAGATAGGAGAGGGAAACAGAGGTAATGAAAATTCAGGGAGAGTAGAGTAATGGTGCCTGGATTTACTAAAGTCAATATGCTTACCTGTGACAGAGAGTTATCTGAGGCTGGACTATCCCAATGTGATGAAGGTGAACTTGTTCCAAATCTGGACATGTCCATCAGACTGAAGCAGTTCCAGTGCATCTGTGGGTATTGAAGATGCTGGCTCAGGGGACCATTGTCAATTCTGGCCCTGAGCTCTGCTACCTGGGGCATTGCTCTCCAGGTACCCAGATGGTTGTAGAGGAAGAAAGGTGTACTTCCCAGGGTAGGATGTGATCCTGGTGCCTTCTTCCCTTAGCCTTCAGGGTATCTCTGTCTCTGAAAAACTCTTTTATAGTGGTAGCCACTATTTGGAAAGCTTTTTTCTGCTCTTTGGTTGCTATCAGTCCCATTCTCTCGTTTTCCTCTTGCCTCTCCCCATCCTGGTTATCAAAGACCTTGAAGGCCAGTTTTAAATTTCCACTTGTGGATTCTGAGGCCCCTTTTCAAGCTTTTGGGGTTTATGCTGAATATCAGGGCTGAATGGGGGATGAAGAGCATTGCTAAGATATATTGTCCCTCCTGGGTGTTAGGATTTAAGTAGTAAGAGGACAGTCATGAAGGGAAAATACTGGACTTTTATCCTGGTTCTGAGTAATATACAATGCCTTCTGACCCTGCAGCCTCCCAAAGAGGGAGGTGGTGTACAGGCAGGGATGAAGCCTGTCCAGCCTTGGGAAGTGTGGCCAGGCAAGAGCGGTGGGGACAGAAGAAGAAGAAAGAGGAAGGGGAACAGGGAGAATCAAAAGAGAAATCTTATCTGGAAAATGAAGGCAGTGAGAAAGATGCAGAAGTAAAAAGTAACATGTGGCAGACAGAGTGAAGATTAGGATTTCTAGCAAGTTTAAAGAAAGGCTGAACATAGAGAACTTGAGACCTCCTTGCTGTGCCAGCAGCAACAGAAGGTTGAGTGGCAGAATGGCATTAGGTTTAAGAGATCCATTCTTGGGCCAAATTTCATTGTCATGTAACTTCATGTTGCCTCTGATCACAACTAGGAGAAAGAAAAGAAGAAGGACTTTAGGAATGGTCATACACTGAGACACTGAGAGTCTGCATGGGGTGTCCCCCTGCTAAACAACCTGAGGTACTGATCAGATATCAGGCATCTCTGAAATCTGAGTCAAACCAAGACCTAGAGATCTGGCCAGAAAACAGGCATCCCCAAGTTTTGACTCAAGCCAAGAAAAAGGGAGTTTAAGAATGGGCTCTTGTGTCTAAATGAAACAATAAGATTTTACCATTTATTAGTCCTAGCCGGCTATCAGGGAAACTTTTATTTTCTCTAGAGATTTTCTTGTGTTATTTCCATCTCGACTTCCTGGTTGTGTGTGTGCATCTCAGTCTAGAGGTTCAACCCCCCAACACACACACCTGGAGGTTTCTAACACTCTTAACTTTTGCTCTGTATGTGTCCAGTCTAAAGGTTCAACCCCCCAACTTGCAGGTTTCTTACACTCTTCACTTCCACTTTGTCCATTTCCTGACACTTCCTTGTGGAAATTTAGGCTCCTCTTAACATTGGTGTGTCAGTATAAACCCCTGACTAGGATCAAGTTCAAGACTAGGTACCACCTTCAGTCGTATGAGGCAGCCATGGAACTGCGAATCAGGACTTCACTATCACTTCATGCCTAAGGCACATCTCAGTCACACATACACACCCTCTGTAATATTCTGACAACCAACGAAATACTTCCTTGCCCGGTGACTTTTCTTACCTTAGTCTGTGCACAGAGTTACCTGGTTGCCAGGGATCCTGATTAGGCCTTTTTCCCTGTGTTGCTAAGAGCTCAGGTTCATTTACCGCTTTGGGGTGTGTTGGTCACCTTAATCCCAAGGGCTGCCACAAGGGGGTAGCATGACACGTCTTCCCCAGGAGCAGGGATCGAGTCCTCCTTCCAAAGAAAATGGGCGATCACCGGAGAAGCCTCCGAATTGTTGGAAGTAATCCGCGGTGTCGTTAAGAAAACAGACGCTGCAAATTGTCGTGGCAAGGCAAAATCTTCACTTTTGATCAGAAGGGTGCGCAGCAGCGGCAGCAAAAGCAGCCAGCCAGGAGTGCGTTATGGGGAAGTTCTTCATCTTTTTATCCCTAAGGCAGACGTAGGGCCATGTCTTATCCCATTGGTAGGGACTTCGACCTCACAGTTTTGCCTTGCTTGATTGGCTAAGGCGCGTTCTTAGGGTAAAAGGGAGAACAAGGAAGTTAGTTAGTGAATGTGGGGGTTTTTTGGTATTCCAATAAAGGAGATTAAACCAAGGTTATTGTTGCTGTACAGTTTGTGCTAAGTGCTAATAATTACATAAAGTTGGATATCAGACAGAATATTCCTTTGACAGAAAAGATTAGGCTGAGATCATCTCCTCCTGCATAAATAACACACTTCTGAAAGATTAAATTTAACAGAGTTTTATTGAGCAAAGAACAACCCACAAATCAGATAGCTGAACCAGAACAGGTTCAGAGAGACTCTAGCCCTGCCATGTGGTTAGGGACATTCATAGACAGTATGATTCAGCATTTGCCTTGAATAATCAGATGCCTTTGCCTGGCTAAGGCTCAGGGATCAGCAAAAAAGAAAAAGTAGAGAGGAATGAAAGTAAACAGAACAAACAGCTAACAGTTTTATTTTTGAATATTTTAAGTACACTCCTTTCAGCCTTAACCCATATTATAATGTAATCAAGGAGGCAAGATTTGGGGTTTTTGTTGTTTTTTAACCTCTTTAGAGGAAAAAAAACCCAGTAAAACATAAAAAAAAAAATAACAGTTTTTATGATGTCTAAAAAGTCATAAGAAAGAGCTCAAAGAAAGGAAAGTCTAACTAGCATCAACAAACAGCACAATTTATACAAATACCAAACCAGAACAAGTTCATTCCATGCCAAATAATTGAACATAGGATGCCCAGATGAAAACACAAAACTTGGACCCTTAGGGTATGAGGCGAATCAGTTTCTGCCCTTCTTCCCACAGAGGCAGTGTCCAAAGGATTCTTATCTCTGTTTTAGACAAGATATTTGCACTTCAATTTTTTTCAGGATAATTTTTAAGGCTGGCCATAAAATTTTTAAATATTCTTTTGTTCTGATCTTTTTTATAAATACAACTAAGACAGTTATTTACAATAAGAGATCTTTAAATTTATTTTTGAATTGAAGAGACCTTAAATAATCTATTTTAGCCATAATTTTTAAAGAAGTACTGATTATAAAGTGACTATCAAAACAAAAAACCTTCCAATTCTAAGAGTATTCTTCTAGAGATGCTCCCTAATCTCCATCTTGCAGGGAGAAGTCTCCCTAAGACAAGACTTTTCCTATAATATAGGAAAGCCAGCCAAGACTCACGAAGGAGCCAAAATGTCTTCAGAGAGGCAGCAAACCAGAGAAGGACAGGGATGCTGTACTTGCTTTGAATATTCACCAGGATGTCCTCAGTTTCCAGAAATTGTTTCTGTCCTGTAAACAGGTAGAAACACCATGGGGGAACAAAGTCCCACCAGGAGGGATGGAGCCAGAGAAGGCGCTCAGTGCAAGAAAACTGAACAGCTGTTAGGGCAAGTTTCTAAGTCTGCTGTGCGATTGAGAGGCTGCCAAACCATGGGCATATCCCTACAGTGGCAATCCTAGATGAGCCCCTAGTTTGTTGCTGCCCAACCAGGTTCATTTGCCCAGTGTCCATGATGAAGCCAATGCACTGATACAGCAGGGTTTGCTGCAGAGAAAGAGTTTACTCCATATAGCACTAAGCATGGAGATGGAAAAATTTCTCAAATCCACCTCCAAGAGAATTTGGGAGACAGAGTTTTTAAAGACAGTTTGGTGTAGGCAATTGTGTCTGATAATTGGCTGGATTTAGGACAGACCACAGGGTTGTGGAAATTGTCATCTTTGCTGACTGGTTCTTGGGTGGGGGTCACAAGACCATTTAAGTCAGTTTATCAGTATGGGTCACTGGTCTGGGTGGGTTAGCCATTCCACTGGAATACAGGACCTGGATGATTTCTTAGAAACTACCCCTTGGTTTCAAAAAGATGATGCTAACTATGGAGAAAGCTAACAATCTTCATGACCACCAACAATGGGACTCCAAGTGAAGCAAACAGGGGGACAGTTGGTAATTATCATAATTTTAGCTAGGTCTGTGCCTTATTTTTAACTAGATCTTTACCAGTTCTCACTGGTAAATTGCACCCTTTTATCAATTTGTAAAGGAGGTTTCAATATCAAGGGCTCAGTGTTGCTGGAAGATTGAGTGCTCAGAAGGGACATATACGGATCAGCCTTAATTAGTGGCAGTCTATGTTGCTCAGCACATGCACAACCTCCATCACTGCCACCATGGCCATGAGCCCATTGAGCCATGTGGGGAAAGAGGCTCAGTAGTATTCTCAGAACTGATTATCATGTCCACTGATTAAAATCCTATTCTATTGAGGTAAATTCTGGTGAGCATTCTGATCTAAAGTGCAACATAGGGCTCAAGAGTTAATATACCCCTGAGGTAGGACAATGATGGTGTATGTCTGCCTTGCTGGTGATATCAAACTGCTTCTGGTGGACCTTGTATACAGGAATGGAGAATAAGTCATTTGCCAGAATAATGGATATAGACCAGGAACCAGGAGATGTGCTTTTTTGCTCAAGCAATGAAACCATATCTGTTACAGCAGCTGGAATTTGAATCAGCACTTGGTTCAAATAATGGCAATGTACTGTCATTTTCTGGGTTCTCTCTGTCTTCTGCACAGGCCAGAGAACACAGTTTTGCAGGGATGTTTAGGGAATCACCACCCCTGCATCTTCCCATAATGTAGTGAGTTTATCAACCACATCTAGCAAAATAATATAGGAAAGGCAGGCTGGTGTCCACATAGAGTGATTCATTCTACGTATATACATCATTTACTTCATCTCTAAAGGGTATCCCTTCATCCTTGGGCTTGTGTTATGTAAAGGCCTTTGACTTTTTATAGTCAGAAATAAGATGAAAGACTTGAAGGCAAAGTTAATTCAAATGGATTATCTTTATGTCTTTGCTTTATTTTTCCCCTGTCCTGCTCCTGTACTTCTGTGAACCACGTCTCAGTGGACTGATGATGGCACTAGCAGGCCAGCCTGCTTAGGTGCTGGCATGAATATTTTCTCCCATTTTTACCATTGAATGTGGAAAGGGATTGGATGGAATTCAGTCAACTCATTCATCAGACTCTGAGTTGCCTTCTCTTAACTCAGACACTGTGTTCCAAAATTCATGGCACATCATGGCCTGAAAACTCTCACAAAGAATAACAGGAAATAGTAGGGCTGATGACATTGTTTCATGTCCCTCAGGTACCAGTGCCCCGCATTGATTGATGTGCTCTATATTTCAATCCAGTATTCTGTATAATTTGTCCATTTTTCTACATATGATAAGCCACATTCAATCCCTAGATGTTTTCCCACAACATTTTGTTTCATTTGTCCCACAGTTACTCCATCATTTCTGTATCCTTGGAGCTAGTTGATGTGATTACAGTGGATCTGGAACAATGTGAGTCCAACACACACAGAAAAGTGACTGGCAACTATAACAGTAAGGGGAAGGTCATAATTCACCAAATTAACAGTGTCTGTAGGAGTTCATTTGCAAGGTATCTACCTTATGAAAATGAATCAAAGGTGAATGAATCAAAGAACAATCTAAAAGAAATATAAAAGAAATGATAATGGCTCTGTCAATTACACTACTATACACATAATAGACTTATTCACACTTACTGAAAAAGCCGTTTTAGAATTTTAAATATACAAGCAATATTCATATACAAATGAAAACAATATTGAAATTCATTCATAAATTAATTCACCCATATCTTAATATTCTGATTCTGAATATTCTGAATTAGGTTTTTATACACAAGCAATGATATCTTTACATCACCTTGTGTAGCATGAAGAGTGATGGTAAAGAAACATTTTTTTTTATTTCAGCATATTACGATTATTTATGTGATTTCCCCCTTTCCTGTTGGCACCCATTCCACAAGTATCAATATAGGTGATCTTAGCAAGGTAAAACAGAACATTTCAAGATATACTCATGCATGTGCAGAAAATTTAAATCATGGCATGGCTCAAACAAGTCTAGCAGTAACTGTGACAAATTTTTTTTTAAAGTATATATTAGAAAATACCTGCACACATATAGTAAAATGAGTGAGGCATGGTAACTAATATGGATTTCAAAATATCCAAGAAACCATATTAATAGAATTAAATCCTATTGTACAAGTAAATTTTATGTCAGTAAGAGGGTAACACTGTGGAGGAGGACAGAAGAGGTGCAGATGAGGCAGCAGCAGCATGGTCCATTCGAGGGTCTGTGCAGTGGGTTGAGAGTGGGTGGCTGGAGAAGAGGCTGAGGAGAGTCAGGGCTCAAATCCTGTCCTGAGGATAGAAGGGGGCAAAAGAACCATGCTCATCTTCAAGTTCAAATCCTCTTCAGATTGAAAGAGAGACAGAGTTTTTTGGGAAGTAGGCAAAGATATAGGTGAGGAAGTTGAAAAGTTAGCTAAAACATTTATGAAATTCAACATAAAGCGAAATCTTCAGTGTTGCTTTGTGTCCACTACATGTGTGAGGGTCACAGGAAAACAATACAAACAATTTTCATATTCTCTGAATCAGTTGAAAAAACTTAGAAATCTAAACTTTCGGTGAAAGAACTGACCTTGAGAACTCAGAAGACAGTCATCAGACCTGGAATGGAAAGGACAAGGAAGACGTCCAGGTGGAGGAACGTTGAGAAGATTCTGAAGAGGAGCAGTGAGTCCAGCAAACAGGGGAGGGAAAGAGAAGAAGAAAAATTGTGTCCATGGCACAGGCCAGGGCATGAGAAGAGGGCAGTGGAGAAAGGTCCAGTGGGATCAGAAATGTGTGAGGACAGCAAGAGCAGGAAGGTCAGACCATGGTGGGACTGGGCTCATATTCAACAGGATCTTTTCTCCATGGACATAAAACATGTCCACACATGTGACCACATGTCCTCCTATATATTCTGTGATATTCTCCTTCAAAACTCATGATTTTCTCATTTCTCTCAGCTTGTAAGATATATTACATGAATTTATTTTTCTTTTAAATGACATTCATAGCAATTTTTGCCTATGTTTCATATTGGTAGATTATTTATATTTATAGAATTTTTTGGCCTAGTAATCAAAATAAATTATCCCACTTTGTGTGCCTTTAATTTTATCTTTTTTTTTTTTTTTTTTTGAGACAGAGTCTTGCTTTGTTGTCCAGGCTAGAGTGAGTGCCGTGGCATCAGCCTAGCTCACAGCAACCTCACACTCCTGGGCTCCAGCGATCCTTCTGCCTCAGCCTCCCGAGTAGCTGGGACTACAGGCATGCGCCACCATGCCCGGCTAATTTTTTATATACATATCAGTTGGCCAATTAATTTCTTTCTATTTATAGTAGAGACGGGGTCTCGCTCTTGCTCAGGCTGGTTTTGAACTCCTGACCTTGAGCAATCCGCCCACCTCGGCCTCCCAGAGAGCTAGGATTATAGGCGTGAGCCACCGCGCCCGGCCTAATTTGATCATTTTTGAAAATTAGTTTCTTCTCATTTCAAGGCAGAGTCACCATTGCATGGACCTAAGCAAGCATTTTGTGTTATTGTGTTTTCTTTATTAATTTTTAGGCCTCTGATGTGTCTTTGCTTTGTCATTTGACATAACAAATACATGTGTATACAAGTTAATATGTATATATGTATATTAACTTATACACACATATATTTCTACATTTGTCCATATAGATGTATGTAAAGTTAAGCATGAATTCCTACTAATATTTCTAGCAGCACATGAATTTAATCTAGTAAACATGAATCTGCAAACATTTTTCCCAGTCTTAGTGTGGTCTTGATGGTGTACTTTCAATCACAAATGTTTTTAATTATTTTGAAGCTCAATTCATCCCTTTATTTTTTTTTCTGTTGTCACTTGTATTTTGGTATCATAACTTATATGCCATTATTTCACCTAAATTTATATAGATTTATTTCTATTCTATGGGATGTGTAGTTTAACTCTTACATTTAGGTCTATGCTCTATTTTGAGTTAGTTATGTATAAAAAGTGGAAAGGAGTCATCTTGCATGTGGATATATGTTTGTGGTAGTAATACTTGTTAAGAAAATAATTTTCCACAATGAATTATAATGTCAAACTTATAAATAAGTTTACCGTAACTTTAAAGATTAATTCTGGATACTCAACTGTATTCCATTTACCTATATGTCTATCTTTGTATTAGTACCACAATGTATTGATTACTATTGGTTTATAATAAGTTCAGAAATCAGCATGTGAGTCAGGTATTCTAACTTTGTTTCTTCTTTTTAAGATTCTTTTCACTATTCTGGAGCACTTGAATTTCCATATGAATTTTAGAATCAACCTGCCAACCTGCCAAAACAATTGAAAAAATACATGTCAAGATTTCTACAGAGTTGTAATAGATTTGGAAATCCATTTAGAAAATATGGGCATCAAACAATATTAAGCCTTCCGATCAATAAAAATGAAATGTTTTGTTCCATTTATTTAAAATATTTAATTTTCAAATATATTTGTAGTTTATAATGTACATCTTATACTTACTATATTAAATTAATTCATAAATATATCTTTTTCTTGCTATATTAAATGAGATGATTTTCTTAGTCTCATTTTAAATCAACTGTTATTAAATAGAAATGCAGTTTATTTTATGTTTTCAGGACTTTATTATTTTTTATAGAGATAGAGTCTTGCAGTTTTATTCAGGCTGCTCTCAAACTCCTGGCTTCAGATGGTCCTCCTGCCTCAGCCTCCTAAATTGCTGGGATTACAGGCATGAGCCACTGCACCTATCCAGAAATACAATTGACTTTGTATTGACCTCACATAATGTAACATTACTGAACTGATTTTTTTCTTTTAATCTTACTTTAATGGAATTTTAAGGATTTTAAATACATTAGATCATGTCATTTCTAAACAGAGATAGTTTGACTACTTCTTTTCCAATCTGGATGCCTTATATTTATTTTTCTTGCATAATTCCACTAGTTCCATTTTCCAGTACATGTTTAATAGAAATGGTAGATGTTCACATCATTGTTGTGTTTTTATTCTTGGGGAAATTAATGGTATTTTCTTGACACTGTGTGTTGGTAGGTGAGTTTTTCCTTGAGGCAATTTTTAGGTGAAAACAGTTCCTTTCTATACATAATCTGTTCAGTGTTTTTACCATGAGTAGGCATCATTTTTGTTAAATGCTTATTTTGTACCCTCCGAGATAATTATGAGGCAACTGTCCTTTATTCTATTAATATATTACACTAATTGTTTTCATATATTTTACAAAACTTACTGAGATAAATACACTTGGTGATAGTGTATAAACCTGTTTTATGTTGCTGATTTATTCTGATATGTCCTTCAAGCTTTTTGCCTTTGTATTCATAACATTACTGGTCTATATATTTTTTTTCTTAAAATGCTTTAGTCTAGTTGTGTAATCTGGTTAAACCAGTCTCATAAACCAAATTGCACAGTGTTCCTTTCTCTGTTTTTATTTTTTTAAAGAAAAGTTAATGAATTATATTATTTTTTTAAAGGTTTGGGATAATTAAGCAATGAAGTCTTCTTGACATGGGCAGCAATTGACTCCTAGCAACAATCACATATGATTAGAAGAGGATCCTTTACCTGCTGAGCCTTCAGGTGAGACCTTGGCCTTGACCACCATCTATTAATACATTTGGATTCCTGACCCAGAGAAACCATGAATAATATATGTGAGCTTTCTGTCGCTAACGTGTGTGGTAATTTCTTATGCAGCAATGAATAAGTAATATACCTGACAGTCAATATAATGTGGTATCCTCGATTAGATTCTGGAACAGAAAAAATATATATTAGTGGTAAACAAGATAAGAAGGAAGTATGTACTTTTAGTAGTTTTATACATCTGGACATGTCTGAATTTTCAAAAAATATATTGTGGTTATGAAAATATTAACATTTCAGGAAGATATAGGGCATATGTACTGTCTTTGCAACTTTCTGTAAATCTGAAATTATTTCAAAGTTTAAAAAATTATACAGTATTTTTATTACAAGAAACCAAACATAAACTTAAAAAAAAAAAACAAAAACCAACCAAAGGGTGAAAATTTCAGGCCCAGAGGATGAATGGACATGTAGGAAGATAATACCAAAGCAGTTTCCTTTTTTGCCCACCATTCCAGTGCAGGTGCACCTGTTGCAGGAAGGCATCATCAAGCTCCAGAAACTCAGGCTCCCCATTACCCAGTGACCAGTTTGAGTGTCAGTAACCAATTCATTAAAGACAGTTAGCTGTGCCTCAAATGTCCCAGAAAGCCTACTTCAAGACATTGTTTAGCAGTGTATCTAAAGGATAATGTGAAAGACTTTACTAAAGATGTGGCTTCTGGATATGAAAGGCAAAATTGAGAAATGTCAGTGACAGAGAACATAAACCATATGTTTACATTGTGAGAGTTTATTCATGGTACAGGGTTTCCTTTTTCAAGCTTTAAAAGGGCAACTATACCTTCAAGCAAGCCTTTGGGGAAAAAAACCTGATAATTAAATTATTTTCATTGTTTAGAACCCTTTGTTATTTCATTGGGATCCTAATTTCTGTGGGCACTTGTACAATTATATCATCAGTTGCCAACCCTAAAAACCACAGAATAGATATTGTCATGGTAGCAGGTAAAGGTACAAAAAAAAAGTTTATAAACATGGGGGTTTTGGCCACTCTCTGCTTGTACAGTATGGTAAATGAAACTTACAAACAGGTTATTGGAAGATGAATACATTTGAGCATTTCACAATATGTTGTGGAGAGATGACAAAAGCCTGGTTAAAAAAATATAAAAAGGTACAACCTGTCTCCAAACCTTCATGCACTGATATAAGAGGTAAACACAGGCTACATGGTGACTCTACATGTCCTGGACAAAGAATCCCCAGAGAAGGTAAGACTGTCCTCATCCCCACACAGCTTCCAGTCACGAGCCACAGCACTGTGCCAGGTAGTGGCAAGGTTGTGTTCAGGAATCATGACTATAAACCCACACAGACTTGGCACTGTACAGTGCACTCCTAAGAACATTCATAAAGTTAAGACTGTTGGTTTTATGGTCCATAATCATGGGGTGTATTTTCCATACCACATTCATATTTTCAGTGAGAAAACAAGCTCTCGCAGCCTGGAGACCTGCAGTGAGACACATCTTGTTCCAGCAAATGTTACAGCAAGTGTTACAGTAATTGACCAGGGAAAGAACCAAGCAGCACACAGAGGTTTGGAGAATCAGCCTTTATTTCGCTGGTGGGCTCAAAGGGACACACCACCAAATTCTGAGCACCACTTCCTTATTTATCTCCAGTCTTAAACATTTCTTGGGTCACACACAACCAATCAACTATGAGCATGCAAAATTATCCAATCAACGGTGGGATTACTAGGATCAGCCGTAAGCTTCACATGTATCAAATCAGCAGTGGATTTTGCCTCAGGGCCCCCAGGCAGGGGCTTTTCCCTATCATTCCCCCCTTTTCATGCCCTTATCAGTTTACACAGTGGCATCAACCTCTCTATAAATCTAATAACTGCATTGAGCAAGCAGGGTCCTATGGCTACCATCAGAAGGGTAGAGGTCTGGCTAGGGGCAATAGCTAAATTAAAGCCCCAAGCCTGTTCTAACTCCTGTTTTCTCTTGTGGATTCTTTCTTTTAGCCCTTTGACTTTGGTAGTTACAATTCCTGATTGGTTTACATAGTAACAACATTCTTCACCGGAAACACACAAGTCCTCACCTATTCTGCTGTGAGTAAGTCAAGTGCCCGTCTATTCTGCAGAGTTTGCCAGTGAGTCTAACTGACTCTGGAGAGATAGCAGGGAGTCCTATCCCAGCTGCTGTCCCTCCCCCCTATAGGGCTCATTCGCTCCTGACATGGTTTGAGGGGCAGTTGGTTGTGTCTATTAGAGCGGGGGCCCAGAGAGCCCCAACCAAGAACAACATAGAGGTACCCCATGTAGACCCAGAAAAGGATTACCAAGAAGCAAGTTAGTCCAGTCTATTGGGGTGGAGGCCCCAAGTCCAATTCCCAAGAAGACTCTGAGTACTATAAGAGTCCAAGCCAGTGGTCCCATTCAGTCTTTGGTTTCTAGCCAAATTCAGAGGCCTTAGTGAGCAGGTGTCTGAGCCAGATCTTCACCGGGTCCTGTTAACTTTGTTGCACCATCTATTGGCTGGTCACATCATCCGTCTCAGCTCGTTTCACAAGGCAGTGCTTAACATATCTACCCAGGGTAGTTGTGTCTCTTGACGGAGTTTGGCCAAGGTAACCTTGAGGGTTTGGTTCATGCATTCCACTTTCCCTGAGCTCTGTGGCCTATATGTCATGTGTAACTTCCACTGAGTGACTAATGCCTTGGAGAGGATCTGTGTAACTTCTATAGTGAATCTGGGTCCGTTATCGCCCCGGGGAATGACCTCTCTCAGGGCCTCAACCCAACCTGAGAAGGTACATATCATAACCAGCAAGTATTTATATCCCCAGCTGAGTGGGGACACCCCAGTGTGCTGAATTCCTGGGTCTGGCCTTGGTTTATCCACTGCATTGTTCCTGGTGCAGGTCTGACACTGGGCGCTAACTGTCATTGCCACAGAGGGAAGTTTGGCTACATGTTAGTATTGGGCAAGCAGCTGGGAGAGGGCTGTTTTTCCCAGATGAGTCAGATTATGATACCAAGATACAATGGGATAGGCCAGCTTTCCCGGGATGAAGACGGTTTGGTTGGGCAACTGCCACCATCCATCTGCGTTTTTCCTGGCCTGTTCCTGCTCTGCCCATTGGTCTTCTTCTGGTTTGTTCTGGGGTTTCTCTGGCCACTCAGGGGCGAGGAGGATCTGGCATTTGGTGGATGCGTCCTCTGGTTGTCCCATACTGGCCACCTATCTTGCTGCCTGGTCTGCCAGACGGTTACTGTTGGCGACTGAGTCTGTGCTCTTCTGGTGGCCCCTGCAATGGATGACTGCAATCTCCTTTGGTGCCCTCACTGCTTCTAATAGTTGAAGAATTTCTTCCTTATTCTTAATTTCTTTTCCACCCGCGGTGAATAGCCCTTTCTCCTTGTAGATTGCCCCGTGTACGTGCACCATAGCAAAGGCATATTTGGAGTCTGTATATACATTGGCCCTTTTGTCTTGGGCATACCTGAGGGCTTGGATGAGCGCCCATAACTCTGCCCTCTGGGCTGACCATCTCTGAGGCAGAGGGGCTGACATGGTGACTTTGCTCTATGTGGTGACAGTGTAGGCAGCCAACGATTTGCCATCCTGGATGTAGCTGCTGCCATCCATGTAGAGCTCCAGGTTGGGCACCGGCAATGGACTATCTTTCAAGTCTGGCTGGCTTGCATAGATCTCCTCCACAGCCTTGGTGCAGTCATGGTCCAGGTGCCCTGGCTCAGTAGGAAGGAAGGTGGCAGGGTTTAAAGTCCACACAGTCTTGATGGTGATGCATGGGTTTTCACACAGCAGTCCCTGGTACTGTGCCAGCCTAGTGCTAGATAGCCATTGGTGCCCTGATGCATTCATCAAAGCCACTACTGCTTGTGGGACCTACACATGGATATTTTGCCCAAGCGTAAGCTTGTCTGCTTCCTTGATTAGCAAGATGGTTGCTGCCAGTGCTCTCAGGCAAGGCAGCCATCCTGATGCTACCAAGTCCAGCTGTTTGGACAGATAGGCTACTGGCCTCTGCCAGGGGGCCACAGTCTGCACCAGTACCCCCATAGCAACCTGCTTCTCATCTCTGAGGGCAGCCGTTCAGACTCCTCAAGCCAGGCCTGGAGCTCCCGCACCATCTGTTTTAGTGCCTTCTTCATCTGTTCTAGGTGTGCACTTGTGTCCTGCTCCTTCTTCAGCTCTTCAGCCATCATGGTGGCATCAGTGATGGCCTTCTTGGCCTTCTCCTCTGCCTCCTGCCTCTCCTGAGCAGCCTCTTCCAACTCCCCACTCAGCTGGGCCAAATCTACCTCGAGCTGCTGCTTCTGGTTCAGAAGGCCTGTGTTCTGCGAATGCAGGTTGAGGTGCTCAGTGGCCTCCAACAGCTCCTACTCAGCCAGCCACCAGCTACCCTCGCCCTGCTCCAGCGCAGCCCGCAGCTCCTCCAGCTCAGAAGCCAACAGTGCAGCTCAGCACTCCAGGGCCTGCGCCTGCTCTTGGAGCTCAGCTGCCAGCCGCTGCTCCTCATCCTGCCCCGCCTGCTGCTCCTTCGGCTGGGCCTGCAGCAGCCGTGTGGTTGCCTGGGCTTCCATGGCCTGACAGGTAGCATGGCCCAGCTACAGCTCTAGGTCACTGAGGTCACCTTCCATCTTCTTGAGCCTCAGTGCTTCATTGTGGGTATCAGTATCCAGGGAAGCCTGCAGGGACTCCACTGCCTGCTGGTG
The DNA here is from genome assembly GCF_040939455.1 of Microcebus murinus. NCBI lineage: Eukaryota > Metazoa > Chordata > Mammalia > Primates > Cheirogaleidae > Microcebus > Microcebus murinus. The sequence goes on from NC_134110.1 coordinate 20,574,612, forward strand.
ATTTTGCCTCAGGTTAGTGCACTCCTTATCTTTCTCTGCCAGTTTCTTCAGCCTTGACCTGGGAGAGCTACATCTGGATCCACAGAGTCTTGGTCTCCTCCAGCTACTCGGTCCTCTGGATGGCATTTACCTCATACTTGCTCAGCAAATCCCACCCCAAGAGAGGCACCAGAGAGTCTGGCATGTAGAGGATCTCATGCCTTATCTGATGGTTTCCCATTTGGTATATCTGGGACTGGCAAAGGGTCTGGCTACCTGAGTCCTGGTAGTTCCAATTATAGTTGTATCCCACTTTGTAAGCGGAGCCATGGGGTTGTCACAACTGAGTGTTCTGCTCCAATGTCCACCATGAATGTCATTTGTTGGCCCCCTACTTTTGTCTTGACCATAGGTTCCTGAGGGCCAAGATTGAAGGAACCCAGTCGGCCCTACTCAGAGTCAATGCCAGCAAGCCCCACTAGCTCTTGGGCTTCTGGATTCTGTTGGATAGTCACAAACGGGGTCCTCCCTTGTGACAGGTGACTTCCCTGTGGGGGCATTCACTCTTCCAGTGGCCAAACCCCTTGGAATTGGTGCACTGGTCTCTTCCAAGGGGTGCCCATCCTCTGGTTTCCCCCTTTTGTGGGGGTCCAGGCCACTTGGACAGGATGGGTCTACTGAGGGCAGCGGCCAGGAGGGTGGCCTTTTTCTTCATCCTCTGATCTTTCTCCCTATGAGCGGTCCAGTTCCAGTTGACATACACCTTCTCAGCCACCTCCATCAACTGTGTGATGCTCATGCCTGATAATCCTTCAAGTTTCTGCAGCTTCCTCCGGATGTCGGAGGCCGATTGCCCGACAAACGCTGCATTCACCATTCTCTGGTTTTTGGCTACCTCCGAGTCAAAAGGTGTATATATTCGGTATGCCTCACAGAGGTGCTCATAGATGTCATCAGGTGACTCTTCTGGCTTCTGGGTAATTAGGGCAACCTTGCTCATGTTGGTCGGCTTTTTGGCCCCTTCCCACACTCCTTGGAGAAGAGTCTATCAGTATCACTCAGATGCTGCTTGTCCTTCTGGTGCATTAAAATCCCACTCTGGGCTGGTCTCCAGCACCACTTGTGATGCATATTGCTCCACATCCAGGGTGCCTGCCGGAGCCCATTTCTGCAGCCACTTCCAAGTTCCAGTCATGTTTTGAAGCCATTCTTCGGTGCTAAAGAGGGTCAGTAGGAGTTGCCAGCAATCTTCCCACGTACGATGGTGAGTCTGGAAGATAGACTACAGGAGGTTGATGAGGGCCTGCAGTTTCTCCAAGTAGGATGGGGTACGGTGTTTGCAATTTAGTAGGTCAGTGGTGGAGAAAGGCTGATAATACAGAGCAGGTGGCAGATATACTTGTGGGTTGTAAGGCGGTGATGGGTCCTCAATCAGGTCTCCTTGATGTATCGGCTTTGCCTTGAGACTACGGACCCTCTGAGCTGCTAGAACCCTACTTTGTCCCTTTTCAGAGCAGAACAGAACCCAAGGGGGCATAGTTTGGGCAATCTCCAGCCATGAATCTATGTATGGGAATTGCTCTAGGTGACCCAGAGTCCCAGTCACCACTCTCCATACTGAACATGTTGAATTTATCAGCATGCACCTTAGAACTGTTGGCTTGGATTTGGACCCTCCCATGTTTTAACTGGTTTAACCAGTGCTCCCATTCCCTACACCACCACAAACACTCCTTTTCTGAACCTTGTCCCTGCCCAGACTCTAGTCCCTGCTCTGGCTTCTTCCCTTTCTCTTTTGTTGCAAGATGGACAGGACAGACAAGGGGTAGGGGCTTCTCTCAGGTTTCCACCTGGCTGCGTCCCTCACAGGAACTTAGGTGCATCTTGGCTAAGGCACACCCATGTAGACCCCGGGCCCGGTCACTCCTTATCACGTGGAGTGAATCGCCATTATGCCATACGATGCCGCAACAGAACCGCAGGTTAGCACCCACTCAAACCCTGTAGCCTAAGCCGTGGGGCCACAGACACAAGGAGTGCAATCAGTCACTGTGTTTCTTCCACTTCACATTCAGAGGTTACACATTCCCTCCCCCAGTTGGTCCCTTTACCTTAGGAAGTCAAGCTCCTCTTCCATCTTGCTCATGGGCCTATCCTTAGGAGAAATCAGGCTCCTCTTCTGTCTCACTGACAGGCCTATCCTTAGGAGGTCAAGCTCCTCTTCCATCTCGCTGATGGGCCTATCTCGGGCGGGTCCTGGGACCCTACCTTGTCCAACGTCCTGACTCTGACTGGTCCTTCCTTCCGGAGTGTGCGGGTGAGTCTGAGTCTCTGCGGCATACGGGAGCTCAGAGGTCCCTTCGTCCGCCGAGCTCGTTCCCAATCTGGTGGCTTCAAGGGGCCAGGGCAGTCAGCTTTCCCAGTCAGGGAACCAAAATGTTGTGGCAAGTGACCAGTGATTGACCAGGGAAAAAACCGAGAGCACACAGAGGGAGAGAATCAGCTTTATTTCACCGGCGGGCTCAGAGGGGCATGCCACCAAATTCTGAGCACCGCTTCCTTATTTCTCTCCAGTTTTATACACTTCTTGGGGTTACACACAACCAATATCCAATTAACGGTGGGAATTGTAGGATCAGCTGTAAGCTTCACATATATTCCAATCAGTAGTGGTTTTTGCCTCAGGGCCCCCGGGCAGGGGCTTTTCCCTATCACTGTCTCAGGAAACTTGATTATACTGACAGATGTCTTTGTGGTGCTTGTCTCACCTGCATCCAGTTCATTTCTACCTAGGCAGACACTCTCTAGGAAAGCCCTGAGGTGCCACCCCCCATTAGGGGGAAATCTTTCCCCACTCAGACCACTGACTCACAAGGCAATCTCTCCTCTGGAAACACCTTCATGGACACACCCACAAGTAATGCTTTATCAGTTCTCCAGGTAATCCTTAATCCAATCTACTTGATACCTAAAAATAACCATCCTGATATCTTCCCTTGACATGAATATGCATGCCCTGAAGCCATACTTACTCTCCAAGTAAAAACAGTAACAAGGTAACAGTTACACCTAACACAATACAAGTATCATGAAAACAACTGAAAAAAGTAGTAATCTTTTCACCTTGAGAGAAGGCAAAGTCCTTGGGCAATGTATGCTCTTATCTTGATATTCCATAACTTCAATACTATTATATAAAATAATAATCCTTAAATTTTGACATAAAGCCAATATCTCTCATGTTACATGATAAAATAAAAGGAGTAAAATGAAAACACAGATTTTGCTTAATATATGTATATACACAAACATACTCTTAGCAAAATGGTGAATAAATATAACAATTACAGTCCCCATATCTATAACTGGTCACACAGTCATACCAGATACTTATAACTACCATCTTCTACTACTCATTCTGAATTATCTTTGTCTTCAGAAAGCACCTCTGCTGGCCATGGTACTTTACGTGGTGGGGTGACACATACAAATATTCCTTAAGAATGTGAAACATTTGTATACCTGACTTGATTGGGTGGTTATGATTTCCATTGAATTAAATCACAGTGCATGTTATTATAATACTAAGACATGCCTTAAAGGATATCCTGTATTCCAGACATACTCTATCTTACCTCCATTTAGCAGTATTAGTCTGATTTCCCATTAGTAGACTAGGGTTATGGATAGAACAAAAATGAATATTTGTCCTATTTCCCATGGGTATTTAATCACTCCAGCTGACACCATAAATATATTCTTGTTCTGTCGATTCAGGGGTATGAGGACCTGAAAGTGGCCAGGTGGCAGTCTGAACTTTCAGGTCAGTGAAATCAGCTTTTTGTCTTTTGGTAATAGCCTTCTACCTTCTGGAACTAAGACCTCTAGGCCAGCAGAGCATAAAGTTGGGAGAACTAGAAGTAAAAACTTTGCTATGGGTTACTAGGGGTAAAAGTGAGTGGTGCCACTACTCCTATTTACACACCTTGATTCCTGGATCTGTGAACCTTAGTTATGGGAGAAACAATATCAATTTTGGATGCTGATTCACAGCATATACAACTTCCTGGAGTACCTTGTCCCAACCCTGTAAAATGTCATCACCTACCTGGCACTGGAACTGCTACTCCAGAGGTCTTCCACTGTCCTACCAAGCCAGCTGCTTCAGAATGATAGGGAACATGAGGAGATCAGTGAATCCCCTGAGCATGAGGCCTAGCCAGGGGCATGCTCATGTCATAGAGAAGTGGCCACTCAGAAATTTCTTGGCTTGAGCTGCACTCCCTATTGTAATTGGTAGGGGGAGGGGCCACTGTTCCTATTCAGCTGGCATAACCAAGGCATTTGGTTGCCATGGAAGCCAGGGGCTAGACTATTTCTCTCCAAGTGCCACACTCCTATCCAATATGGAGATTCTCCAGTGGGGGTGGGAGGGCATACACACATATCCCCATTCTTCAGCATCCCTCCACAATTTCTTGCTGGATATGTCCACAACAGCTTCCTTGCCACCTGAATCTAGGACTGAAACCTCTCCCCTGCATCTCCCTATACTGGTCTCATATCTGGGGCCACCAGAACCAGCCCTATCCTAAGCTGCCTGACTGCAATCTCATGAAACCCCAGTGGGCAGGAAGTTCCCAAATTGTGTCTTCCCCTGCTCTCTGTGGTGAGCTCACCTGGGAGCACTCACCAGCTGTAAAGAAGCAGCTATTCATGAACATTCATGAGCTTCTAGATTCAGAGTACTCTCTCTCGAAGTTGCAATGGGTTGGGAGGGGTTGTGGCTATTAGTTGTCCTAAATTCAAATTACTTTCCTTGATCCTGTGAATAGGGGAGGTGCAGAGAAAAAATTGGCAATGTGTAAGAAAGCTGGCACTCTGGTCTCTCATGACACTATCCCATGGGGTGTCTCTTATGGACACCCAAACACCTAGGGTTTGCTGGGTCTCCCCAGTATTCCTATTTAGCCACTGTGTTGGGGTTCATGGAGGGTGGAAGCATCTTCAGTATACTTTTTGTCCCATTGTTCACCAAAGTCACCTAGGTGGGATAGCGAAACCCCCCTCACCCTTTCATAGGGCTCTGCACCACTCTGGGTCTGATTCACACTGCTATCTTCACCTCTCTATCTTCTTCTTTCTCAGTTTTACAATTTTTCTCCATGGGGTCCCCAGATGTCTCTGTTTCTGTGATTCACACCTGAGCCGTGACTCTTCTCTGCTCTCCTCAGTCCAGTATTCTATCTTTCACCCAGAATGGTCCAACAAGTAATGTCTCCAGTCAGCCATCAAGGCTCGCTCCCCTGACGCTCTTTAAAATGTAGTGGTTCTCTGAGACTTTTTAAACTCTTAATTGCTAGTGTATAGAAATACAAATGGTTTTTGCATATTGACTTTGTGTGCTGCTACTTTGCTGAACTCTTTTCTTTAATACTAGTCGTATTTCATTAGAATTCTTAGCATTTTCCATATACAAGGCCATGCTATTTGCAAAAAGGCATAGTTTTACTTCCTTTGCAAATTGGAGGCCTCATACTTATTTTTCTAGACTAATTTCCCTGGCTATATCCTTCAATACAGAGCTGAATATAGGTGACAGGACAGCCTTGCTTTGTTTCTAATCTTGGAGAGCATATTGAGCATCTCTGATAACTTATAATGTTATGAGAGTTGTTTCTGTATGTCCTTTAAAGTGGAGAAAGTTCTTTTTTTTTTTTTTTTTTTTTGAGACAGAGTCTCGCTTTGTTGCCCAGGCTAGAGTGAGTGCCGTGGCGTCAGCCTAGCTCACAGCAACCTCAAACTCCTGGGCTCGAGTGATCCTTCTGCCTCAGCCTCCCGGGTAGCTGGGACTACAGGCATGTGCCACCATGCCTGGCTAATTTTTTTTTATATATATATCAGTTGGCCAATTAATTTCTTTCTATTTATAGTAGAGACGGGGTCTCGCTCTTGCTCAGGCTGGTTTTGAACTCCTGACCTTGAGCAATCCGCCCGCCTCGGCCTCCCAAGAGCTAGGATTACAGGCGTGAGCCACAGCGCCCGGCCAGAAAGTTCTTTTATATGCCTAATTTGCTATGTGTTTTGTTATTTAGCATGAATGCGTGTGCGGAGAATGCTCTGTGGCTAGCTTGTGCTGTGGCACAGACTTTGGAAATTGGAAGAAAAGACAAGTGGCTGCAGGCAGGTGAGACATGCTCTTTATTGTCGAGGAGTTACAGCAGCAGTGGAAAAGCATGGCTGAGAACGTGGCAAGCACTTACATATGGCTCTGAACAATAGTGGCAACATGCCATGGGAAAGCACGATCACATGAGTTCACACAGGAGATAATACCTTGGTTACATGAGTATGCTGACTCATGTCTCCCCAGAAGGCCAACTAATCAGGGGGGGAAGGCCAGAAAAAACACTGTGGCATTCATCTTAGATTGGCCTAAGAAACCTGTTGTCTACGTATGGCAATTTATTACATTCTACCCCCTAGGTAATGGGTTTCATGACTGACACATGGGCCCATAGGGAGGCCCCTTGGGCCCAAAGGCCACAAGAACAATACAGAGAACAACACAGTATTACCAGACCATAGCCAGCAGCTCCTAACACTAAAAGGGTTCAACACCAGGAGGATGAGAGACATTCCCACCATTGCTATAGTGGGTCTCCAGTTAACTGCTAGATGGCCTGTACCTCACCATAAACTTTCTTCAGTACAGAGGAAATAACCCCTGGTGATCAGGTATATATACACATGCATTCAGTATGTATGACTGTGCATGTCCCTCTTTGAGCTGCAGTGAAGAGATCAAGGGCCACACAGCCCCATTGTGGTATATTGTTTAGCAGTGTACCTGCAGGATCCCATTAGCACCTTTTTGGAAGATATGACTTCTGGACATTAGAAGACAAGATTAAGAAATGTTAGTGACAGGGTACATTAATTATATTTCTGGATTCAGGAGAATATTTTGTTGGTATTGGGATTTGTTCTTCAAGTGCTTATAAGACAACTGTATCTTTAAGCCTTTGAGAAAACCTTTTGATAATTATTTTCATTCTACAGACTCCATCATGAGTTCTTTGGGACTATGAATTCTGTTAATATTCACATCTAGTAACTATATTGCCTTTTACCAATAGCTATAGTATAGATATCCTTATTGTCACAAGTGAGCTGGGCTAAAAACAATGGTTGTAAATGTGGTTGTTTAATTCAGTATTTGCTTACAAAGACCTTGATATGAATATGTAGACAACAGACTTTTGACAGGTGAAGTCATGTGAGTGATTCAGAGTGTGCTGTACAAAGGTAGAGAAAGCCTTGTAGAAAGAACAAAAGAATAATACAGTACAACATGTCACCAACCTGCCATGCAGTGATCCAAGAAATGGACACAGTATAAATGATGACTCTGCGTATGTGTCATCTAAACAAAGAATCCCAATCTTGGAGGACTGTCCACTCATTCCCCACATAGGTCCCTGTTCACAAGTCACAACACTATGCAGGGTAGCACCAGGTAGTCCAGGCAACATGCCTACAAAGCCAATCAAAGTATGATACTGCAGACTGCACTGCCATGGAGATCCACAATGTCAAGACTATAGCATTCATGGTCTATAATTATGAGATACGTTCTTCACAGCACATTGATAGCTTCAGTAAGCCATGAGTTTTCAGCAGCCTGGAACCCTTAAGTGACAGATACAGCTCATCTCAACCACACGTCTCACTCCTATAATCAGGATTGCAGGATTATTGAGGTGCTGTACTTGAGCATCTACAATTCAAGAAGTCTTCTAGATCCCCTAACCTCATATACTTTATCCCTCACTTATATTTTACATCTTGACGTGTGAAGAATTATTTCAACTATTTCATTTTAACTGGAGATACTGTAATACTGTAATACTGAAATAACTTGACAAATCCCCTTTTCCTCTTCATTTCAATGCATACTGTTTTACATCGCTCATGATTGTGAATATCCTGCCTCACCAAAAAATATAGTAAAAAAAGAAAGAAAGAAAAAAAAAAGCCCGAGTGTCAGGCCATAAATGAGCCACAAGTAGATCCAAACATGAGGGCTACCTCAAGGTGGAAATTCAAAATCAATGAGCTCTAAGTGTTCAGGTTTAAAGAAGGTAGTTGATAGACACAAAACTGTACTTAAATGATGTCACAAGCATAGAGACACAAAACTGAGCATGGATTCCTCACACATGAGTCTTTGATAGCATAAAAGTTATGATTTCCCACAATATCCTCAATCAATGGAATTCACAAAGGCTGGCTTGATCACAATTCTCAAAAAGGTGTCATTGCATATAATCCAGATTCTTAGAACACATCATGAGGCAAGAATCAAACACCATCCCCACTTTAGAATTCAATGAATGAATGGTTCATATATTTGAGATCATGATTTCACATTCTTCTAATTCAGCCTTCGGGAATCTAAAACTCTACATGAAGGTACAGTCAAAATCATAAATCATGTATTATATGACTTTCTTCCTTATTCAATATATTTGCGAGGAAACAGGAAAACCAATTCCAATGTCCAAGTACTCAAAAATAGAATAGATAAGAGTAATAAGGGGGAGAACAAAAATTTTATGAAAACCGTAATTCATTTTTGTTTTTGTAAATGTAAGGGGTACAGGTGCAGTTTTATTACATATATATATTGCCAAGTGGTAAATTCTGGGCTTTTAGTGTTATTATAATCCAAAAGATGTACAGTGTACTCATTAAGTAATTTCTCATCCTTCATCCCCCTCCCACCCTGCTCCCCTTCTGAGGCTCCAGTAATACCTATTATTCTATACTTTATGACTATGGGTACACATTATTAGTTGCTTCTTACAAATGATGACATGCAATATTTGACTTTCTTTTTCTGAATAGTTTTACTTAAGATAATGGCTTCCAGTTTCTTCCATGCTGCCGTAAAAAATGATTCAATTATTTTTCATGGCTGAATACTATGTAATTGTGTGTATACATACAGATATATATCTCATTTTTATCCTATTATCTGTTGATGGACACTTAGGTTGATTCTATATCATTGCTATAATGAAAATATGTGTGTTTATCATAAGGTAATTTGTATGAACATTGTCCGTGTGATTAAAAATATGAATTGGAATGAAGAACAGGAGTGAAACAAATTTATGGATTGAAAAGCTGGATGTGGAATGCAGATTTGAGGAGCATTGCTCATATTTCTAAGATTAGGGCATATATTTACAAGATACAGCATTTTCTAAATCTTTAGAAAACTAGAAAGCTACCATTTCAGTGAATGTTTCAAATAACTCTTTACAATTTCTATCTTCCTTTTCAACTTATCTATTAAACCAAAGATTACAAAACTATTTATCCATGAACAAAATAGTGATTCTAGTAGTTTGCTAATAATTCTAATATATTTATTGACTAGGTAGAATATAAATGAAGTGGTCAGTTTCTGTGAAAATATATATAAGAATGTTTCCTGAATACCTGACCAGACTACAGAAGATGAGTCACGTCACTATTATTTAACACTGATAAAAGGGCAATCAGAGTAGAACAGTGTATTCAATTAATTCTATAGTGCACATTTCAACATCTTTCAAACAGAGATGCAACTTAAGTTTGAAAGAATTAAAATATTTTCCAGAAGGTAGTTATAACGTGATTATCTTCATGTATACAAACGTGAACTTGGTATAAAAATGATTGTTTTTACAATTAAAAAAATTCATTTCAGAATATTATGGGTGTTCAAACGTTTTGATTACATAAATTGCTTTTGTACCATTTGAGAAAAAGTTGTAAGTGTGCTCATTACCCAGGTGGTGTGCACCGTACTTGTTAGGTGTGAATTTACCCACCCCCTCCTTCTCCTTCCCACCTGCTTGATTTCCGATGAATATTTCCATATATGCACATAGTGTTGATTAATTAGTACCAATACGGTGAGTGCATGTGGTGCTTTTTTTTTTTTCCATTCTTGTGATACTTCACTTAGAAGAATGATTTACAGTTTCATCCAGGTTAATACAAGAGATATTAGTTCACCATTTTTTATGGCTGAGTAATACTCCATGGTATACATGTACTACATTTTATTAATCCACTCATGTATTGATGGGCACTTAAGTTGTTTCACATCTTTGCAATTGTGAATTGTGCTGGTATAAACATTTGAGTGCAGGTCTCTTTTTTATAGAATGTCTTTTTTTTCCTTTGGGTGTAAAAAATTTTCATTCTTTGCATATCAGCATCAAAATGTACAAAGGGAAGCTAGATGTGTTGACTCACACCTGTAATCCCAGCACTGGGAGGCTGAGGTCAGGAGCTCAAAGGCAGCCTGAGCAACATAAGGAGACCCTGTCTGTACAAAAAAATAATAAAAAAAAATAGCCAAGCCTGGTGACCCACACCTGGAATCCCAGATACTCAGGAGGCTGAGACAGAAGTATCTCTTGAGCTGAGGAGTTTGAGGTTGTGGTGAGCTATGATGATACCATAAAAAAAAAAAATAAAATAATTTTATAAAAAACTTGCAAAGAGAGAGAAGCATAGGACTCTCCCAAGAAATGCAGCAGTACCAATACTTCTGGTTAGCACAGATGATGATACTGTGGGGACAAGATGAGTTGAAAAGTGATTCAAAATAGAAGATCTGAATAGAAGAAATTTTGGAAATACCTTTGTCACTGTGTTTTTTGTATATGTTCCCTCTTCTCTAATCATAAGAGTGACTGATATGAAGAATATTTACATGTATATGTTTGAAAAAAAATTAAATCTATAAAAATGCAAGTGATAAGAAGTTTTTGTTTCATTGTGATTTTGTTCTTTCATTTTGATATATAAAACAATGATATGTGTTATAATAGATCTAAAAGATATGTCTCACAATTTATTGTAAAAAATAGTCTACATGTTAAGTATAGACTGATATTATACATGTTTTATGTGTTATTTATTCATACAATCCACTCAACATCTCATAGGTAGGTACTATTACCACACCCATGGTCTACTTGTGAATATGATAGAAAGCGCTAAAAGGATTAAAAAAATCCTTGAGTTTGTCTCAGTCTGTCTCCAAAGTCCTTGCTCATATCAACTGTGTAAATGCTTCTTTTTATATGATAAATTCTTTATAAGCCTGGTTTCATAGCCTATCTAATAGTCATGCAGATATTTTCCTATATGTTTTATATATTATATTCAATATTTATATATAGGTCTATGGTCCAGATGAACTTAATTTTGCTTAGAATATGGAGGAAAATTGAGATTTTTATTATTTCTATGATATATTCAATTTTGTAGAATATATTTAGAAAAAATGATTTTCCCCATTCATTAACTTAAATGATTTCTTTTTTTTTTTTTTTTTTTTTTTTGAATCAGAGTCTCACTTTGTTGCCCAGGCTAGAGTGAGTGCCGTGGCGTCAGCCTGGCTCACAGCAACCTCAATCTCCGGGGCTCAGCGATCCTAATGCCTCAGCCTCCCGAGTAGCTGGGACTACAGGCATGAGCCACCATGCCCGGCTAATTTTTTGTATATATTTTTAGTTGGTCAATTAATTTATTTCTATTTTTGGTAGAGACCGGATCTCGCTCAGGCTGGTTTCGAACTCCTGACCTTGAGCAATCCGCCCGCCTCAGCCTCCCAAAGTGCTAGGATTACAGGCGTGAGCCACCACGCCCGGCCTGATTTCTTTTTTTTTTTTAAGACAGAGTCTCATTCTGTTGCCTGGGCTAGAGTGCCATGGCATCAGCCTAGCTCACAGCGACCTCAAATTCCTGGGCTCAAGCCATCCTACTGCCTCAGCCTCCTGAGTAGCTGGAACTACAAGCATGCACCGCCATACCCGGCTAATTTTTTCAATGTATATTTTTAGTTGTCCAGCTAATTTCTTTCTATTTTTAGTAGAGACAGGGTCTCGCTCTTGCTCAGGCTGGTCTCAAACTCCTGAGCTCAAAGAATCCTTGGCCTCCCAGAGTATGCTAGGATTACAGGGGTGAGCCACTGTGCCCAGCTGTTTTTTTTTTTTTTTTTTTTTTGAGACAGAGTATCACACTGTTGCCCAGGCTAGAGTGCCCTAGCGTCAGCCTAGGTCACAGCAACCTCAAACTCCTAGGCTCAAGCAATTTTTCTTCCTCAGCCTCCCAAGTAGCTGGGACTACAGACATGTGCCACCATGCTCAGCTAATTTTTATATATTTTTAGTTGGACAATTAATTTCTTTTTTTTGTTGTTGTTTTTTGTTTTTTGGTAGAGATGGGATCTCACTCTTGCTCAGGCTGGTTTTGAACTCCTGACCTGAGTGATCCTCCTGCCTCGGCCTCTCAGAATGCTAGGATTATAGACGTGAACCACCACACCTGGCCATGATTTGTTTTTTTATGAATATTTCTTTTTCTACTGTTTTCTTTTGTATTCATTGGTTTATGCCTCTGTCTCTGTGCAAATACCATACTTTCTTAGTTACTAAAAGACTTAACACACAAATTTTCTCTTCAAAGACCATTTTTTTTTTTTACTATCTGTGCTTCTCAAAAATGAAGTAAATGAAGAGTAAAAACGTCTGTGCCTTGCTCCTATACCAGTATTCTCAGCTGTACTTTGAGTGGAGCAGTGAGTTTAGAACTTTCAGACATTACTGTTGTCTCTTGTGTCTCTAATGTCTTTTTCAAAAAATCGTCTCAGTAACACACCTTACTTTATTTATTTAATACATTCACCATGAAGACTTGGAGAAGCAACTCTGGATACTGCCTCAGAACCCTGTGGACATGGTTCTCCTCCAGACTACACCCAGCAAAGTTGGAGCCACAGGTGGGTCTACATGCTTAAGAACAGCTGCTCCGTGAAATCCCTTGGTAGGGAAGTTTGGGTAATTCAGTTCTTTTGTATAAGGATGAGTTTGTTGAACAATCATTCTGCTTGCTGACCAATCAGATTTTACCACTCCAGTCCTTGTATTATAATATTACTTCTTGTTGCTTGTTGTGGTGTGCAAATGCCTTTAACACTTGGGTATACATTTTGTTCGTTTTTTTTTTCTTTTGTCGAATAAATATCATCTATAATGAAATTAGTACTTTTGTCCTATGTATTAAATCCTTCCTTCTGGAAAAAATAATAAGTGTTTTTTGAAATAATATTTTAAATTTTTAATATCTTCCTGTATCACTCTTTCCTAAATTGAATGGGAATATAATTTTTATTTAAAAAGATAGGTGTTATACATTACCTATTTTAGCATTTTCCAGAATTTCTCTGAAATAACTCTGGTTGAAAAGGAAATAACCAGAGACTATTCTGGGCTCCCCTACAAAAATTGGCTCAGTCTCATGCTTAAAAAGAACTGTGAAAATTTCCATTAAATGGTAAGTTTTGCTCTCTTTGTGAAAGGTTCTCAAAGACATTAATTTCTACAGACAGAACACTAACACCCCCACTCTGAATGTAAAGATTGTGACTGTGCAGTTGTGAACTTCATCATATTGTTTGATTTTTATTTTTACTTAATAGTAAAGACTTAAATGGGAAAATAAAGCTATTCTTTTTTTAAAAAAAGTTTGCTTTTTTAAATATCACTGCCAAGCTTAAAAAACAGATCATTAGCAGTATTGTTGATGTTTCCTTGGTATAGCTCCTTAGTTTGTCTTCCTAACCACTGATTTTAACTATTTTTCAGTAAAAATAAACAAAAACACAATCACAAAAGGGTGTGGGGGATGGGAGATGGGGGGATGGGGAGAGGGGAGTGGTGGGGGTTGGGGCGGCGGGTGGGGAAGGGCATGTGGTCCGTCAGCAGAGGGCAGAGGATAGCTTTACAGGATGTTTCTCGGCGGGCATGTGAATTATCACACCGCTGTGTTTGCCGGTTGTCTTCCATGTTTGTTTTCTTAAAACCCTTGTGATTTCCTCCTGTTTCTCGAATTGTAACGTGATAAGTAAAATACCACTCAGAAACTGTGTACATACATCTACAGACAGGCAGCACATATTTTTATAATGTATAATGTGGTCTTGTAAAAAAGGAGTTATAAATTATATTTTTTATTAACTAGGAAATATTTTTATTTTTTTTAATGCTTGGTCCATTTTTATTTATCAGAGAATCTTTTCTGTTGCTTTTTGTCCACACATGTGAGCCTGCTCTCGGGGCAAAAACATAGACAACATTTTCATATTCTCCAAGATTTTGGTCAAGTGGGTATTGAGAAACCTTACAGAAATCTAAGCTGTGTATGCAGGAGCTGCGTTGGGAACTCAGAGAACAGGCATCAGACTTGCAGTGGGAAGGACAAGGAAAGCCTCTAAGAGGAGGGACATGGAGGAGATTGTGAAGAGTGAAGAGCAGAGAATTCAGCAAACAAGGGAGAGGAAAGAGAAGAGGAAACAGTGTGTCTGTGGCACAGGCCAGGGCAAAAGAAGAGGGAAGTGGATTGGAAGGAGCCCTGGGATCACTAATGTGTGAGGGTGACAGGAGCAGGGAGGTCAGACCATGGTGGGACCGGGCAGATGAGAGAGGGCAGGTTCAGGAGGATTGCAGGGGGAGCTCACAGAGGAATGCATGCTGTGTGCTGGGATTTTGAGTTTTTGTGCCTTGTTCCTTGAAATGGTATCCCAGCCCACGAGGTCTGCCTGTCAGAAAGACCTAACGAGTGAGGCAGGACCCTAGGCATTACCTGGACTGGCTGGTTCTAAGAAGGAACAAGGGTGAAGAGGGACAAAGAGGATGCACAGGCTGTCGGACTGGCAGGTTAGGGGACCTTGAATGCTCCTGTTTGTTTCTTTCTCCATCCCTCAGACCTCCCACACCACCTGGTTCTTGTACTCTCAGTCATTTTGCAGGTGTAGGTGGGATGCATGAATCAGGAAATGGTGTCAGTCCTCGTCTCACAGCTAACTGGCTGCCACCCCCTGGGAGGCTGAGAGCAGCCTGACAGGAAGTGCTGAGAAAGGTCCGCAGCTGCGCAGTGAGGGGACCAGAGGCTGAGCTCAGGCAAGGATGACGAGGCAGAGAGATGCTGGGATGCAGGCTGCAGCAGCAGGTGGGCGGCGGGGTGCTGGGGGACGGGGGCATGGAGGCATGGGGGATGGGATGATGGGGTGACTGGGTGATGGGGAGAGGGGAGCGGCGGGGTTCAGGGTCGGGGGCGGCGGGTGGAGGGGGGCATCATGCGGTCGGTCGTCAGAGGGTGGCTATACAGGATGTTTCTCCGCGGGCATGTGAATTATCACACCGCTGCGTTTGCCGGTTGTCTTCCATGTTTATTTTCTTAAAACCCTTGTGATTTCCTCCTGTTTCTCGAATTGTAACGTATATTTTAACTTCATTCTTTCTATCACATGTGCCCTTTCATGTTATGTTCATGGTAATACTTAACCTGAATGTCTTATTTGTGGATGATTCATAGATAATGCATTTGCTGACGTATTTATTTTTAACTGATAATGATTGTGTTACAATTTATGGATTACAATGTGAAAGATTATATACATTGTACAAAGATTCAATCAACGATTAACATAGACATTACCTCACCACCTTACCAATTTTTTTTTTATGGTGAGAACATTTAGAATCTATTATTTTAGCCATTCTATAATATACCATAAACCTTAATGAACACATGAAATTACCCTACTTTGTTTTGCCTTTGATTGATTATTTATGAAAATTATTATATTATCTCCCCATTTCAGAGGGAAGTCACCTCCGCATGCCCTCAAGCAAGGGTTTTGATTGAGGTGTTGTTTTTTTCCTGTTAATTTTGGATATTTCTATGTTCTGAGAACTATTAAGCAAACAATTTATTTGAAAAATCCATTTGTTTTAACTTTACTTTGTTTTTATTCTCATAACAATATTATGACTTTTCTTTATTTACTTTGGATTTAACGTACTCTTCATTTTCTAGGCACAAAGGTGGAAACTTACATGATTGATTTGGAATCTTTCGTCTATTCCCTATATGTGCATTCAATGATGCACATTTTTTTTAAAAGCTCTGCTTTCTTGCATCCCACACATCTTGATAAATTGTATTTTAATCTTCATGTATTTGAAAATTTTTTAAAAAATTTTTTTCTGGAGGTTTCTTTTTTGCCCATATGTTATTCAGAAGTGTGTTTTTTAATTCCTATGCATTTGGGGATACTTCACTTATCTTTCCAGTTAGTTATCTTTTGATTTCTAATTTAATTCTATTGTGATCTCAGAGAAATTTGTTATGGTATGTTTTATGGTCTAGAATGTGATATATCTTGGTGAATGTTTCTTATGAATTTAAAAAGAATGTGTAATCTGCAGGTGTTGGATATAGTAGTTTGTAGATGTCCATTATATCCAATTGATTGATGATTCTTTCAGTTCAGTGTTGTTATTGCTGGTTTTCTGTGTGGTGAATCGGTACTTTTCTGATAGAGGATGTTGAAATTTCCAACTATAATAGTGGATCCATCTCTGTTTTCTCAATATCTGCCTCATTTTTGGGGGACTCTGTTGTTAAGAGCATGAACTTTAAGGATCATGATATGTTGCTGGATAATTGACTCTTTCTCTTTTTGTGTAATTCCCTTCTTTTACTCTTCATAAATTTCCATGCTTTGAGGTCTGCTGTTTCTGTAATTAATGTAGCTGCTCTTGCTTTTGTTCATCAGAGTTAGCATAATATATTTTGTTCCAGGTATTTACTTTTAAATTATGTCTGTGTTTATGTTTAAAGGGGGGGTCCTTTAGGCAATATATAGTTGGGTCTTTTTTTTTTCATCCACTCTGTCAATGTGTGTGTTTTAATAAGTCCATTTAGATTATTGACATTGTGTTATAATTGACATAGTTGGATTAATGTCTACCATATTTGTGACTATTTTCTGTTTTTGCCTTTGTACTTTCATTCTGTTTTTGTCTTCAACTAATTTCCCATGTATTTTGGTTTTCTTTTAGCATTGAATATTCCATTTCATCTTCTTTCTTAGTATGTCAGCTTTATATCATTTTAACTTTTTATTGCTTTAATATTTTATTATATTATCAATTTATTCTAAGAGAAAAGAGTTTTTTGAAAATAATAGGAACCCTATGTTCAATATTGTATGCCTATTTATATGTCATATGCATATGTATATGTACACATATATGTACATGCACGCTCATGCATATATATGCTCACTGAATGATAATAATACAAAGGGAAGGAGAAAGAAATTAGGATTTTTATTATAAAATGTTCACACTACCTGTCAGGCAGTATAGTGTTATTTGAAAAGTATTTTGAATTAGTTTAAAATGTAATATTGCAAACTGTAAGATAGGCTATATTGCATAAAAATCCCCAGTTAAGCTACACACAATGCCTTGCCAAGTGGGTTTCTCTCACATGGCAAAATGCTTCATAAAATCCATCGAGAGAGAGAAATGGCTAGGAAGGCAGAAATCATAATCTTGTGTAATACAATCACCCAAGTAACATTTCAATATCTTTACACTGTTGTTTTAAAGCAAGTCACAATTCCTACTTACACTCACTGGAATGGGATTAGAATATAATGTAATATACAGGAACAGGTGAGGATCATTGGGCACCATCTTAGTGTCTACCGGACACATCAAGTCATATATGAAACATGTCAGCTATAGGGAAAAAATAAAGCTGCTAAATAAAGATAGTTTTATTCAGAAGTCTTATTGAGGATTCAAACCTGGGACAGTCTCTCAGAGAGTTCCTTTTTGTCTGATCCAAAGTAGTGTTTCAGCCTATAGTTTATATACTGGTAGTGGTTGTTCTGTATATGCTCAGAACTTCCTCACTTATTGTCTTCAGGGCATTCTTCCTGAGGGCTGCTCTCAGTCCCTGAGTCAGGCTTTGTGAAATCCTGCAGGCAAATAGAATGAGCAAACAGGGTGTCTTACATTTGCTACTTTTTCTCAGAAACAGTTTCTCAGTTTTCACTTCTTTTTTTATGACCTTGGCCTTTTTGAAAAGGACTAGTGAGGTATTATGTAGGATGTCCCACATTATAGATTTTTCTAATGGTTTCTCATGATTAGACTAGGGTATGGATAAATTAAATTAAAATTAAATTAAATTAATTTTAAAAATTAAATTAAAAAACTTTCTTCTAAATTTGGGGATAAAAACCCCAAAAAACTAAATAATATTGTAGTTACAAATACAAATGTAGAGAGAAAAATATAAAAATTTAGGGATTGACAGAGAATTCACAATAATAGTTAAATTCAGTGATTAGGGAGATAAACTAGGAGATGTATTAAGGGAACATCAACAATACTGCTAATGATCTGTTTTTTAAGCTTGGCAGTGACATTTAAAAAAAGCAAACTTTTTTTTTTAAAAGGTTTTATTTTCCCCATTTGAGTTTTGTCAAAAGAAAAAAGAATAAAAAATAGTTTTAGATTTACAGAATAGTTGAAAATGTATTAATAGGAGAGAGTTTACATATACCCCACACATAGTGTCCCTTTTTATTAACCTGTTACGTTAGTGGGGAATGTTAGTCACAATTCACCAACCATGATTATACATGATCATTAAATACTATCCACAGTTTATTCAGGTTTTCTAATTTTCATTTCATGTTCAGTTTCTCTTCTAGGAACTCACTCAGAATATCTCATCACATTTAGATATGATGTCTCCCTAGTTTCTCACAATGACATTTTTTCAGTTTCCTTGTATTAGATAATATTGACATTCCCGATTTGGGATTTCTTTGATGTTTCTCTCATGATGAGACTGGATTTGTGAGTTTAGGGGATAAAGATCTCAGAGTAAAAGTCCAATTGTCATCACATCATATCAAGGCTATATGCTATCCACATGACTTATCACTGTTGATGTTAATTTGATCACCTGGAGGAGGTAGTTCCTATCACATTTTTCCTCTGTAAAATTACTCTTTTTATTCTCCTTTCCATATTGTATTTTTAGAAAACAATGTCACTGTACACAATACACACTTAAGAAATGGGTGTTCATGCTCCACTCCTTATGCATAGAGTGTTTACAAAAGTTATTTGGAAAGTTCACCATGAACATGTGTATGTTTTTCTTCACATACTACATATTTATTCAGTCATTGATATTCATATACAAACATGAATATTTATTTTATAATACAAACATAGATATTTATTTTATACTTTTATTTTACTACTTTATTGCTAATATTTTTCCAGTGTTGGCCATTGAAAGGTCTTTCAGTTGAGACCTCTGCCATTTTGAAATACACCCATAATTAGGATTTGATGTTACTGTTTGTTAATGGGTTACCTTGTCATTTGTCGTTTTCTTTTGTTCTATTACTATGAGGTACTCCAAGCTAATTATGTTCATTCTCTTCCCAAGCCTAGTATTCACCATTTTTCATGGAGCCTGGGTTTATTTGATTGGATAATGGAATTAAAAACAAAGATCTGGTCACCAGGCATACTACCATTGTTCCTCAGGCATTTGTTTTCTAGTACTTGTCAGCTGACAGAGCAAAGAATTATATTTGTGTATACTGACTCATTATAAACATGTATGTATAAATACTTAAAATGTGCCTATATATCTGTATTAAATTAAATATGAATTTTCATAGTCTAGCAATATATAATCTAAGGCAGTACCACATCAGTCAATATACCTATTCCCACTTATTTTTGTGTATCCTATCACTTTAACAGTGAGGAAGTTGTTTCATTTAATCATATCATCCAAAATACCTATATAGTGGTTTCAGAATGGGACATTTATATTTCCAGGAAGAGAAACTTTACCAACTAAAGTAATGTGCTTATGTGCAAATCCTTTTTCCTTTAGAGTCAACATCCCTTCCTATCCCCTAAGTTATTTATCTCAGCCTCTTTTCCCAACTTTCTTCAGGGAGGTTATTTCATTCATTTGTTATATAATATTATTTTTTCTGCATCCCTCCCTGGTAGCCATTTACCACTAAATAAGTGATTTAATTTTCATACTTTTAAGTTCACTCTTGGTGTTATAATGTCCTATAAGATTTAAAAAACATTGTCATGTATCCATCATTACAGTATGATATAATACAAAATGATCTCACTGCCCCAAATAAATCTGCTGTCCTCACAAATTTGACCTACCTCTCTCCCAAAGTCCTAGTAAATACTAAATGTGTTGCTGTCTCTATACCTTTATTCTTTCCAGAGTTACACATTAATGGAATTGCACAGTATTTTGCCTTTTGCTATTTGCTTTTTTGTTTGTTTGTTTTAGTAATATGCCTTTTAGATTTGTGAGTTGTATTTCCAAGTTTTTTAGATTGGAATTTCCCTAATGGCAAAAGTTGTGTGGCCTCATAGCAAGTGTATAATTGTAGTATCCTTGGAGAAATGGATATTCAGATAATTTCCATTATTATTATTTTTTTTCTTTTCAAAATTATTTTTTTCCTTTTATTTCATCATATTATGGAGGTATGAATATTGTTAGGGTTACAAATATTGCCCCTGCCCCCCCTGCCTCCCCCCAAATGTGTCCAATCCCCCGGTGGTGTGCACCACACACGTTATGAAAGCATACACCCCTTTCCTCCTCCCCCCTCCCGTCTGCCCACCACCCAATAAAAAGTTTTGTTTGTTGGTTTTGTTTTTTTTTTGACATTTTGGTTACATAGTATATCTTTGGCTCTCCCTAAGAAGGGTTAGAGTTATGCCCTTCCCCTCTGAAGTGCTCGCCACATCCCTAAGATTGCCCCCCCCCCCAATCCCTGGTAAGCATTGCCACCATTTGAAAACCATAGTTTTAATCAGTCAGTACCAATTTGATGGCGAGTAGATGTGGGGCCCATTTTCCATGTCTTGTGTTGCCTCGCTTTGGATAACCGGCTTAAGCTTAATCCAGGATAGCATAAACGGTGCTAGCTCACAGTCATTTCTTAGGATTGAGTAATATTCCATTGTGAGCATATACCACATTTTAATTATCCACTCATGAATTGACAGGCATTTGGATTGTTTCCATGACCTTGCAATAGTGAATTGTGCTGCTATAAACATTCGGGTGCAGATGTATTATTATTGAAGTATTTGCCTGTTTATTTTTGAGTTGCAAAACATTTTTGTATATTTGGCATAACAGGCTTTTTTTCAGCTATATGATTGCAAAGATTTCTCCTATTTTGGGGGCTAATTGTTTTACTTTCCCTTGTGTACTTCAAATAAGATTTTAATTCTGATGAAGTTTAATACATATTTTTTTTATTCTTTCTCTTATGCTATAGGTGGTGTTATATCTTAGAAATCATTGTTTAACCTAAAGCCATGAAGATGTACTGCTATCTTCTCTTCTATGGGTTTGGATAATTTAGCTCTTATATTTGAGTATATAATCATTGAGTTAATTATGTATATAATGTGAGAAAGGAGTTCAACTTGCTTGTGGATATCTACTTATTCTAGCACCATTTGATGAGAAAATAGTTTTGCATATTGAATTGACTTCTCAACCTCGTAAAATCATTTGACCATGAAAAGAAAGATTAACTTTTAGACATTCAATTTATTCTCTCCCTTTGATCTGTATGTCTATCTTTATGCTAGTTCTACAAATCTTGATTGTGATAACTTAGTAGTAACTTTTGAAATTAGAATGTATGAGTCTACTTGGTGAACTTTGTTTTCTTCAAAAATATTTGGCTGTATATCATATGTGAATTTTAGAATAAGCTTGCTAAGTTAGGGAAAAAAATGTCACCTTAGATTTCTTGTGGTTTTCATTATATCTGCATACCTATTTGGAAAGTATTGCACATTTAAAAATATTAAGCCTTACATTTGTTTTTCTAGACAATTTACTGTGTCTGCATTCCCCAGGAAATAATTTAATACAACTGGCAAGAGTGGACATCCTTTGTCTTGTTTCCTAATCTTAGAAAAAATATTCAGCCTTTCTAATAACTTATGATTGTATTTGAGTTTTTGAAGGATGTCCTTTAAAAGTATAGAAGGTTCCCTATAGTCTTAAGTTGCTGCATGTTTTTCACGTGAATAGGTTTTGGATTGGTCAAGTGCTTTTTCCGCATCTTTTGAGATGATCGTATTTTTTTGTTTATTTTATTAATATAGGACTTGATACTAATTTTTTCATGTTGAATCAAAATTGCATTCTTGAGATGCATACCCTTAGTTATAGTATATAATCCTTTATAAATTTGCTGATTTTTTTACTAGTATTTCCTTGAAGATTTTTCTTCTATATCTATAAAATACATTAGTCTTAATTTTCCTTCCTTGAAATGCCTTGGTCTAGTTGTCATATCAAGATATATTAACCATAGTATACACTGGGATATGATCTCTCCCCTATTTTATTGTTGTTTTTAACTTTTACACAGAATTTGTGATATATTAATATTAATTCTTTAAAGTTTTGGAATAATTTACCAGTGAAGTCTTCTTGACTTACACAGGGAATTGAATACTAACAACAATCACTTGAACTTGGAAGTGAATCCTTCCCCAGATGAACCTTCAGTTGAAACTCAGCCTTGGCCTTTATCTGTCCTATATTCCTGACCCAGAGGAACTGTGAGTAATGTGTGTGTAGTTTTGAGCCACTAAGCTCTGTGCTAATTTATTATGTAGCAATTAATACGGGCACCACTTGATAGTAAATGTAATGGGTATCCTGGATTAGATCCTAGAAAATAAAAATGGTGCTAATGCTAAGACTAATAAATGTGAAGAAAGTTTGTACTTCAGTTAATAATTTTGTATAACAGGTATTTTCTTAGTGTTTATAAATAAGTTTTAGTTGTATAAGATGTTACATTCCAACTACTGAAGGACATACAAAGCTCTGTACTATTGGTGTATCTTTCTGTATATCTAAACTTTATTTCAAATAAAAATATGTTTTAAATAGTATTAGTTTAGTTTGGTACAAAGATGAGCAAAATCCTTGGGTTCAAGAAATGGATGGACATGTAATGAGAGAATAGCAAAGCACCTTCTATTATTATTCACTGTGTCAAACACAGGTGACATTCTTCAGGAAGATCCTTTCAAGTCCCAGTGACTCTCATCCTTTCTTCTTCCCCATCATTCATTCCATTTTCCATTTACCTGTTAGAGTGTCAGTAATCACCTCTTCAAAGACAGGGGCATGTTCCTCATATATCCCAGACAGTCCCATATTCATATATTGTTTAGTGGGAATACAAAATGTATACTAGTATTTATTTACAGCTTATGATAAGGAGGGCTATAATGCCAACATTGTAGTGCTGCAAAGAACACATTCTCTTGGGGACAAAGCATTTCTACCGAGTGAGTGTCTCAGTTTAATAGCATATGTCTAGCAGACAATTAGATTCCTCAATCTAATGGGCTCAGCACTATTCTGGGGACAGCATGGAGGGGTATTTGTTTAAGATTTATGAAAGGTAAGCAACCAATAGAGCAAGAACCCTGTATTTTATCGGCACTTACTCCAAATTAAAAGACAGGCATTTGTTTTGCCAGTTATGGCTTCAGTCAGGGTCTCTGAGCTTCATTACTATACACAGGGAATTTCAATGCCAGGCCTTGGTTTAAATAAATAAAAGGACTCCTCATTTATTGTATTATGGCCTGGCAAAAATATCTTTTAATTTTACTACATTTATGTAGTGAAGATCAGAGACAAAATATTTCCCAAATTTAAATTAAACTGAAAGTATTATAGGAAAACAAATAGAGATAAAGAGCTTTTTGGTTTTTTCCTTCTTTTGGTGATAATTGCATTCTACTCTTAGAAAGGTCTCCTTTAATTATTTCATAATGTAATGAGTTTATCAGGCAGACGCAGAAAATAACATAGTAAAGGCAAGTTGGTATCCATCCCCACTGAGTTGTTCAGTCTGCTTACACATGCCATTTACTTCATCTCTAAGGAGTATCTCTTCATTCTAGGCTTTGTTGCAAAATCATTCTGTCATGAAAATGACTTTGTCTTTTTGAAATCAGAAATCAGATGAAAGATTTGAAGACCAAGTTCATTGAAATGACTTTTCTTTGTGTCTTTACCTTTTTTCCTGTATTGCTCCTGGCCTTCTGTAAACCACATCTCAGCGTGCACTGTATGGGTGCTGACATGAATGCTCTCTTCCTTTCTTCCATTGGACGTAAAGAATGATAGAATGAAATTCAGTCACCTTGTTCTTTTTTTCTTCTTCTTTTTTTTTTATTTTTGAGACAGAGTCTTGCTCTGTCAACCTGGGTCATCATAGCTCACTGCAACCTCAAATTCCAGGGCTCAAGTGATCTTCTTGCCTCAGCCCCCTGAATAGCTGGGACTACAGGCATGTGCCACGACACTGGCTAATGTTTTCTATTTTTAGTAGAGATGGGGTCTTACTCCTGCTCAGGCTGGTCTTGAACTCCTGAACTTAAGCAATCTTCACGCCTCAGCCTCCCAGAATGCTAGGATTATAGGTATGGGCCACCGCGCCCAGACAGTCACCTTGTTCTTAAGACTCTCAGTTCTGTCTTTTCAACTGAAAGTGTTTTCCACAATCCATGCCACACCGCAGCCTGGAAACTCTCCATAAGAGATAACCTGAGGCAATTCAGGCCTCACATCAGTGTTTCATATCTCTTAGGTATCACTGCCCTACACAGTGTAATATATTCTGTCCTGCAACCATTGTTCTGTATTATGTGCCCATTTGTTTTGGTTTGTGCATGTGATAAGGTGTGCCCAATCTGTAGTAATTTTTCTATGATACCATATTTTTATTCATCCTGCAATTCCTGCATCATTACTGTACCCTGGCTGTATGGATCTAATTGGCAGTATTAAGGTGTGGGTCACACTCAGGTTAAGGCAGACAGCTTTGTAACTGGTATTTGTATCACCAAAGGGAGGATCAGAATTTGTCTATGCACAGTGTCTGTAGGCATCTTGTTGGGTGTCATCCTCTAGATGTCAATGAATCACAGATTTAAGAAAGATCTATAAGAAAGGATACTATATTTGTCAATTAAACTATTATATACATAATAGACTTATATACATGTATTGAAAAGTCCTTGTAGAATTTTAAGAGCACAAGTTTCATACACATAAAATTAGAAATCATACTGAAAGTAATTTATAAATATCCTGATATCTGATTCTGATTGTTCTGTATTCAGTTTTGACCCAGAGTCATGCATATCTTAACATCACACACTGTAGCATGAAGAGGTATAGCAAAGTAACCTTTTTAATACAAGAGGTTAAATATTGTCTGTGTGATTTGCATCTTTCATGTTCACATACATTCTGCAAGTTTTGGTGCAGGTGATATTACCATAAGGTGACAGCAGAAAATTTCAGGATATGTTCATCTTTTTGCAGATAATTAAAACCATGCCCTGGCTGACACAAAGCTAACAGAGATTGTAATAACACTTGAAAATAACACAAGAAAAAATAAGTGAAATATGGTAACTAATAAAATTTGAAAATATTTATTAGGGAGCCATATTAATAGAGCTGAATCTTGGAGAACAGAAGACTTTACTTGCTCTAAGGGAGCGAAACTCTCGAGAAGGACAGAGAGGTGCAGATGAGTTGGGAGCAACAGTGTCCATTCGAGGATCTGTACAGTGAGTTGAGAATAGGGGAGCTAGAGAAGAGGCTAAGGGGAGTCAGGGCTCGTACCCTGCTCTGAGGACAGAGGGGGGAAAAGAAAAGAACACATGTTAATATTCAAGTTCCAATCCTCTTCAGATTGAAATAAAGATGGAATTTGTTGAGAATTAAGTGAGGCATTTGAGAAATTTATTAATTCATTAGTGAAATTTAATATCATGTAGCATCTTCTGTGTTGCTTTGTGTCAATTACATGTATGGGGCTCACAGGGGAACCACAAAGACAAAGTTTTCATGTTCTCTGATATTTCATTTCAGTGGACATTTAGAAAATTTAACAGGAATCAAAACAATTGGGAGCACTGCCCTTGGGAACCCAGAGAACAGGCCTCAGACACAGAATGGGATGGATAAGGAAGGTCTCTATGAGGAGGAACATGAGGAGATTCTGCCGAGTGAGGAACAGTGAGTCCAGCAAACAGAGAAAGGGAAAGAGAAGAGGAAAAATGTGTCTATGGCTCAGGCCAGGGTATGAGAAGAGGACAGTGGATTGAAAGGACCCCTGGGACCAGAAATGTAGGAAGGTGGCAGGAGCAGGGAGAGTAGGCCATGGTGGGACTGGGCATAGATCCAGCAGAGGATTTTCTTCATGAACATTGACACATTCACATGCCTGTGTCTGCATGTCCTCTTACATGTTCTTTATTATTTTTATACAAACCTCTTATACAGTATTTCCCAACATATTATAGTAAAAAAAATCAAAATTACCCAAATTTAGTATCTTTAATTGATTATTTTTGAAAATTAGTGTCTCATTAGGAGTGGGGTCACCTCTGCATGAACGTAAGCAAGTGATTTGTTTGGGTGGTTGCATTTTCATTGTCTATTTTGGGTAATTATATGATATGGAAACTATTAAGCTATCAATATTCCTTTCAAACATCCAGCTGCTTTATCTTTAAGTTGTATTTACTGTTTTTATGATAGTATGACCTTCCTACTGCTTACTTTACAACTGCATTTGTTCTTCTTACTCTCCTTCCCTAAAGTGGAAACATAGATTTCTCTTTAAGATTTGCTTTTATTACATCCACAGATTTTCATAAATAGTATTTTCATCATCATTTAGTTGAAAATATTTTTAAATATATTTTAAAATTTCTTCTTTGGGCCATATTATGTTTAGAAATGTATTGTTTAATTTCCATGTATTTGAGGATACTTCAGTTATCATTTTGTCACTGATTTCTAGATTAATTTTATTGTGATGTCATAGTATGCATCATATGATTTCTGTTCCTTTAAATTTGATAATTTATTTTTTTATTTTTATTTCAGCATAATATGGGGGTACAAATGTTAAGGTTACATACATTGCTATTCCTTCCCTCCCCCCTCGAGTCAGAGCTTCAAGCGTGTCCATGCCCCCGACAATGCACAATGCACTTATAATGTATATGTATAAACCCATCCCCTGCCCAATACCCATTAAATGTTTTTTTTTTTTAATAACATTTTGGTTAGATTTTATAACTTTGCCTTTACTTAGCAAAGGTTAAAGGTATGCCCTTCCCCTCCACACTGTTCGCCGCATCCCTCAGATGTGGGTCTATCCCCCTAACCCCCGAATCTCTGGTGAACACCACCACCCTTTGAGCACCATATTGATAATTAGTCAGTACCAGTGTGATGGCAAGTACATGTAGAGCCCATTTATCTGATCTTGTGTCACCTCACTTTGGATAATGGGCTTAAGCTCATTCCAGGATAATATAAGCGGTGTTAGCTCACTGTCATTTCTTAGAATTGAGTAATATTCCATTGTAAACATATACCAAATTTTAATTATCCAGTCATGATTTGACGGGCATTTGGGTTGTTTCCACATCCTTGCAATAGTGAATTGTGCTGCCATAAACATTCAGGTGCAAATAATTTATTTTTAATGTCTATATTATGACTTATTTTGAGGAGCAGTCCATAGGGGCCAGAGAAGTATGTGTGTATATAACTTGGATTAAGTTATATAAAGATGCAAATTATATCCAGTTGACCAATGGTATTATTGAGTTTAACTATGTCCTTACTGATTTTTTTTTACCTACTGGATCTGTCCATTTCTGATGGGAGGGTGTTTTAAGTCTTCATTGATAGTAGTGAACTCATCTATTTCCTCTTTCAGTTCTATCAGTTTCTCTGTCACATTGTTTGACACTCAAATGTTAGGTCTATACATGTTAAGTATAGTTATATCTTCTGGAATAATTGACCCTTTTATTCTTAAGTCTTTTCTTATGCCTGATAAGTTACTTGCTTCAAAGTTTACTGTGTCAAAAATTAATATAGGTACACCTGCTTTCTTAGATTAATGGTAGCACGTTGTATATGCTTCCTATACTCACTTTTTATCCATATGTATTTTAAATTTAAATGAGGTTTCTTATAGCCAACATGTTGTTGGGTCTCATTTTTTATCTATTTTATCTATCTCCCAACTGTGATTTTTATTAGTGCTTTTAGAACATGAACATTCAAAGTGATTTTTAATATAGTTGGATTAATATCCACCATGTTTGGCATTATCTTCTACTTTTTATGCTTTATTCCTATTCTTGTATTCCAGTTTATTTCTGCTTTTTGTTGAACAAAAAGCATTTTTGAATTTTGTGATTTATGTTGAACATTTTATGATTCCACCTTCTCTCTTCTCTTAGCATATGCATCATAATGATTTTTTTTTTACTTTTCAGTTTTTGTTCTAGGTAATAATTTTATGTTTCATATTTTTTGTTGATCTAACAAATATCTGCTTGATGTAATAGAAACCATGTATTTGATTATATAAGTTTAAGTATGTACTATATATTTGCATATATGTATACATACATATATGTACAAGTAAATTTATATATAAATGCAATGAGTGACAGGAATCATACAATGGACATCAGGGAAAAATTAGGATTATTCTGTTATTATAAGTCATTCACAGTACCTCTGAAGGTACTTTTATTTGAAATAGGGTTTAGATTAGCTGTAAATGTAAAATGCAAATTTTGGACAGACTATTGGACCAAGGGCCTCAGGTCATTGCTGGCTGTTGACCAGACGCTACATTCATTTCCTTCTCATTTTTGCTTCCCCCCACATGGCAGAATGATTCATCAAACTATCAAGGAAGAAAGTTTGTTAGCAAGACAGAAATCATATTCTTATGTAAAATAATAACCTAAGTGTCATGCTATCTCCTTATAGCATTACGTTGTATCAAAGCAGGTCACGGTTTCTGCCCAAACTCACAGGGAGGGTATTAGAATACCAAGTTTTGTATATTAAGAGGTGGGGATCATCGGGCACCATGTTAGTTAGGGTCTGCCGCATCAGGTTGTGTCCAATCTGGAGCAGGTCCTCAGTCTTCACTTATTTTGCAGGACCTTGGCATTTTTTAAAAAAACTTACCAGATTTTTGTATGATGTATCGCAATATTGATTTATCTGATGGTTTCTCATAATTTGACTAGCATTATAGATTAATCTACACACACATTTATCTAACTTTCAAGACAGGAAAAACAGAACAGTATATTTTTTTAGAAATACAAACTTAGAAAACGGATAAAGAAGAATGAGAGACTGACAAATAAGGGATTCAAAGTAATAGTACCTTTCTCCAGGGTAACAGTGAGGATGAAATTGGGGAGATGCACACACAGGGCAACAATAATAGGGATAATATTCTGATTATTATGCATAACAGTGAATTTTTAAAAACAGAAATAAACTTTTCTATTTTATTTTTTTTACACACATATACTTTTATTAAGTAACTTTAAAAAGTTACTTATCAATCCAGTTTTGAAAATGTTTGTAGTCTTTCCTCTCTCCCTTTGATAAACACATAAACTTGTTATAAAAATAATCCAGAAGCATACAAATCAATCTGTTTTAAATTTCTGAAATATGACCAATTCTCCTTCACCCCATTTCCAAAGTTAAAAAGAAAGAAAAAAAATGGCTGTTTTAGAACTCATTCCCAGTCTCAACCAAATTATTTTCGTAATTATTATGTCCACAAATGCAGCCTCACTCTCCAGCCAAAGTCTTGGTTGCGGGAAAAACTGAATTGTCCAACACTTACATACTCTCTTGAGGGGAGGGCAATCTTGTCCCTTCAAGCTCAAGGCGGCAGCCACGTCCTTCTGCATCCCCCTACGCTTCCTAGAAGTTAACAGTATATATAGTTTTTGGTTTACAGTAACACGTGAAACTATTACTTCCTCCTCTTTCCTCCTTGGTGCTGTCTTCCCTTTCTCTTGCCACCCAAGCCGGGAGGCCTGGAATTCATCTTGTCTTCCAAGCCCCCCTTCCTCTTCCCTCCCTGGCTGGGCGGGCCCCTTTTCCTCTTGCCCCCAGGACCCTGCCTGCCCTCCTTTCTTTTTCCCTTCAGGCTCATTTGCCTCCTCTTGGAGGCCTCTTCCTGTTCCTCCTCCCTCATCTGCTTATTGGTGGCCCTTGTCACATCCAGCCTAGGCTTTTTGCTGTTCATGACTGGAAGCAGCTACATACAGATGATTCTTTTTTCTGGGCTGCAAAATTCCCCGAAAAGGGGCTGAAACTTCCTCTTCTTGCTGGAGCCCCGGGGCGCCTTCTCTTTGGGCAGGCGCTCCTCGAAGCGCCCCACAGAGGCGGTGGAGACCTTAGCCACCTCCATGGCGCGGCCCAGCTCCTCCTTACTCTGGTGTCCGGTAGGGTGCATGCGGGCCGCGCCACGTTTCGTAGCCGGTTCAGCTCGTTCTTGGCCACCCATTCCTTCTTGGCCTGAATCCGCTTGGCGAAACTGGTCCGCCATGAGATCGGCACCGCCTGGTACCTCAATCGGCCATTCCTTGGTGTTGACCCAGGTGCGCTGGTAGCCCCAGCGCGCCGTCACTGGCCACTCATCTCGCCCCGCACCAGATTGGTCTTCTTCTTCTGACGGATGCCCTTCAGGCGCGCAAACTGCTGCCAGCAAGTAAGTGGTCGCAGGGGGCGCCGGCTTCTCCCGCTGCAGGCGCGTGGCGGGCTCAGGCAGCCGCGCCACCAGCGCCTCTTCCACGCGCTCCATGGGCAGCTGCCACACCGCAGCTCCGGGGTTCCGGTCTGAAGCCAGCAGGTTGCCCAGGTCGAGCTCTATCTAGCTCTATCTCCTTGTACACAGTGATACGCTGCAGCTTCTCTGCCTCGTCCCGCTCCGCCTTTGCCAGCAGCTCTTCCACGCTTGGCCCTCCATGGCTCGGGTTCCTCGGCTCACTCGCTTTGGGGCCACAGCTGAAGTTACTTCTTGGACTACGGCAGTCCCAGCACCGGCAACACAACCACGTGCAGACGCCCGGAATAGTTTTAGATTTACTTAACAGTTTTTCTTATATGTTTGTTTATTTTAATTCAGGATATTATGGGCATACAAACATTTTGGTTACATGAAATACATTTGCCTCACTCAAACCGGGCCACAAGTGTGTTCTGCCTCAATACAGTGTGCCCCGTCTCCATTAGCTGTGGGTTTACCGACCCCCCACCCACCCTACCTGACTGGCATCCTGTAAGTATTACTACCATGTGAGCACCTTAGTGTTGATCAGTTAGTACCAGTTTGATGGCAAGTACATGTGGTGCTTGTTTTTCCATCCTTGTGAGAGCTCACTTCAAAGGATGGGCTCAATCTCTATCCAGGATGATATAAGAGGTGCTAGATCACCATTGTTTTTTGTAGTTGAGTAGTATTCCATGGTATACATATATCACATTTTATTAATCCACTCATATACTGATGGACATTTGGGTTGTTGTCACTGTTGGAACTGCTACTAGTTCCATATTTGCAATTGTAAATTGTGCTGCTATAAACATTTGAGTGCAGATTTCTTCATTATAGAGTGTCTTTTTTTCCTTTGGATAGATGCCTAGTAGTGGGATTGCTGAATCAAATGGTATTTCTATTTTTAGCTCTTTGAGGTATCTCCAAATTACTTTCCTCAGGAGTTGTACTAATTTGCGGTCCCACCAGCAGTGTATGAGTGTTCCTATCTCTCCACATCCACACCAGCATTTGTTTCTTTGGTACTTTTTATAGAGGCCATTCTCACTGGAGTTAGGTGATCTCGTTGTAGTTTTGATTTACATTTCCCTAATGATTAGAGATGTTGATCACTTTTTTTGTTTTGTTTTGTTTTTTTTTTTTTCTTTTTTGGGAAGTAAACAGCGAAGGAATGATCACTTTTTTATATGTTTGTTGGCCATTAGTCTGGGAGGAAAAATGGTGAAGTAAAGGTGACCTCCCGGTTCTCTGCTCCCAGAGAAAGAGGTGAAGAACTCTGTCTGCTAAGCACTACTTAACAGTTTTATTATAAACCTCTTACATTAGTGTGGGACATTTTTTACAACTGGCAAACCAATATTATGCATTATCATTGCTGTTTGATTTTATTTGGTTGGTTATGTTGTTCTTTAGTGTTCTTTTTCTTGCTGGCACTGCAATGTGCTCCAGGATAATTGTCAATTCCCTATCTGAACCTTGTCTGCTACTCGTTCCATGTCTTAATTTAGTTATTTAGATGGTTTGTAATAAACATTTAATGTTTATAAACATTTAATGTCCTAAACCAACTACTCCGGTTTCTATTTCGGTGGTGATTCTTCCCCCTATTAGGAGGCAGGCTAGGAGGGCTCACTTCTGAAAAGTCTTTGGGTGAGGGCTTAAGGCTATTGCTAATTCTTCATTATTGAAAACAGATATGTTCGATGTGGGGAAGACTTGTGGACATCTTTCTGTCCAGTTGTCTAGGAGGCAGGAGTAAACCTGGTTTCTACAGAGGAAGAAGATTCCTCTAGGGGCACAGGTTATATAATTACCAGAGGAGATGATATGTTTTGTGTACAAATTTCCCCAGGAACCTCTCCCACTGTGACATTACCTTGTATCTGGCTTTAACATGTAATATTCTGGTTTTGGGCCACAGCTATTCTGACATTGTTGGCTGCTGGCCTTTGGAGAGCAATCCAATTAGTCTCTGTTTTTAGTCTGCTATTATTGTAACTCTACTCTGAGGGTACTGGGATTCTAACATAAACCCGTTTTTGAAGTGGAAGACAGATCCAGCATGAGGTATGGTTGGGTAGGGCCTGGAGGGTTACGTTTAAAAACTTAGTAATTAGTGGGGATGTTTCAATAGGGTCTGTGAGTTTTCATACACCACTGAGATCAGGGCAGTTGTATAGTGGTGTAAGGTTGATTGAGGCTATTTTAATGATTTATGTTCTGACCTGTTTGTTCCAGTTTTCTGCTGCCTTATCTTGGACTCCTCTGCTATCTGACATTCCCATATGGGTGTATTATGTCTAGTGCGCCCTTTTTTATGCATGGAGACTGATATATGGCTAGATCCCCAGTGATGATTCCAGTCCAGTAGGTTTTTCCTTTCTGAGTACATGAGGTAGCTACTCTATAGCATCTGGCTGGCATAAGGATATTGGCAACAAATCCAATGCCATGGCAGTACCTGAGGCTGGATGGCATTTGGATGCAGAACTTCCCTGTTATGCACTGGCATGCTGGGTGTGCTCTGGTAGATAAGCTTGAGAGGGTTAGAGTGATTGCCAGAGGCAGAAGAAACATCCTGTTGTAGCCCAATATCATATAGTAAATGCTACTCCCCCCCCCACTGTCCAGTCTTTAGGAGTCACTGTATAGAGTTGGATTCCTAGTAGTAAGGCCAAAAGTCCAGTGACAATGTCTAGAACCAGCTGATTCATTCACCAAACACAATTCTTGGTGTCATGGCCTCAGCAGGTCTTCGATGCAGGTGAAGTTTTAGCGGATCTTCTTGCTTCTGCTGCACTGTCCAGGAATCCATGGTTGTTAGGTGCAGCCTTTTTCACTCAAGAGTGATGGATCCAAAGTGTGATACCTCTAACTCTCTGGCATTTTCGGTCCGAGTGGGGATGGCCTTGACCCAACCTGAGAAAGTGCATACCATAACCAGCAGGTACTTGTATCCCCTGCATGGTTTTATTTTCAGTAAAGTCAATTTCTTCATAGTCAAAGGGGGAAGTTCCTGTGTACTGGATGCTTGGGGTGGGCCTGGGTCATGTTGCCGCATTGTTCTTGGCTCAGAGTTGGCACTGAGCACAGATGGTAGCAGGGGGTGGAAGCCTGACAATATAGTAATATTTGTTGAGTAAATTGGTAAGGGCTGTTTTCCCCATGTGGGACAAAATGTGATATTGGGAAGCAATTAGATATGCTAGCTTCCCAGGGATAAAGACTTGGTTGTCTGACAGGACCACCATCCCCGTTCATCTTTCGTAGCACCTTCTTGTTCTGCCCACTGGTCTTCTAGTGCATAATTTGGTTTCTCTGGCCACACTGGTGGCAGGAGGATTTGACTGATTGATACCTTGGGGGTCATTTTCGGGGGTGTCTTGATTAGCTGCATTTTTAGTTGTCTGGTCGGCCAGGCGGTTACTAGTAGCCACTGGGTCCATCCCCTTTTGATGTCCCCAGCAGTGAATGACTGCAATTTCCTTTGGTTCCACATGGTTTCTAGTAGTTGGAGGATTTCTTCTTTGTTTCTGATTTCTTTGCCTCCCACCTTAAGCAGCCCTCTTTCCTTATAGAGGGCTCCATGGACATATAGGGTGCTCCACACATATTTTTAGTCAGTGTAAATATTCGTTCTTTTTTTCATTGCATGTTTCAGGGCTTGGATCAGGGCCCATAGCTCTTCATTTTGTGAAGACCATCTGGTTGGCAGTGATTCTGCCATGATTACTTTGTCATGTGTTATGACTGCATAGCCTGCCCTCCACTTCTCCTCCATGACATAACTGCTGCCATCCATGAAAAGTTCCAATTCTAGATCTGGCAGGGGGCTGTCTTTGAAGCCTGGCTTGCTGGCATGTACTTTTTCTATTATCTCAAAGAAATTGTGGTCTGGGAGTCCTGGATCAATGGGCAGGGGGTAGCTGGGCTCAAGGTCCACATAGCTTCAAGGGTTATTTGTGAATTTTCACATAACAGTCCCTGATGTTGGGCTACTCAGCTGCTAGAAAGCAGCTGCTAGAAACCGGTGTCCTATGTTATTGAGGAGTTGTATAACAGTGTGTAGAATTTGCATGTGGATTCACTGTCCCAAGGTGAATTTGTCAGGTTTCTTGATTAAGGACACTGTGGCTGCCAGTTCCTGGAGGCATGAAGGTCACCCACATGCAACTGAGTCTAATTGCTTGGACAGATATGCCACAGGTCTTTTCCATGGTCCCACAGTATGAGTCAAGACCCCTATTGCCACATGTTCTCATTCATGTACGAATAGATTGAAGTCCTTAGTGGGGTCTGCCAGTCCTAGTGCTGGAGCCCTTTGCAGGAATGTTTTTAAGGCTCTGAAGAGTTCTTCTTGTTCCTCTGTCCATTCCAACTCCTTGGGCTCTGGTCCTCGCAGGGCTTCATAGAGTGGCTTTGCCAAGTATGAGAATCCGGGATCTAGATGTGGCAGAATCTTGCCACCCCCAAGAACTCTTGGAGTTGTCTCCATTGTTGGGTCTTGGGATGGTACAGATTGTATGTTTTTGTTCATGTCCGAGGGCTCTCTGCCCTTGAGAGACATGGAAGCCCAGATATTTGACTTTTCTCCTGCAAGTTTGGGCCTTTTCCCAAGAGACTTTGTATCCTTTCTCTGTGAGTAACTGGAGCAGAGCTCGAGTGGCCTGAAGACAACTTTCCTTGGTCTGGCATGCCAGGAGAAGATCAACTACATATTGCAGGACAGTGAAATTATATTTTTCTCTTGGGAACAAAGCCAGGTCCACCATTAGTGCTTCTCTGAACAGAGTTGGTGAGTTTTTGAAACTTCGTGGCAATCCAGTAGTATCCAGGTTAACTGTCTTTTCCTTCTGGTGCAGGGGTCCTCCCATTCAAAGACAAAAAGGGACTGACTTATTGGAGCCACACACAGGCAGAAGAAAGTATCCTTTAAATCCAGGCAAGTGAACCACTCCTCATCCATTGGAATGAGTCCCAGAAGGGTATAGGCATTGGGCACTGCTGGATGAAGAGTTACTGTAGCTTCATTAACTATTTGTAGGTCCTGAACCAGCCAATAAGTCCTGTCCAGTTTCTTCACCAGGAGCAAAGGAGTGTTCGAGGGAGACTCGCATTCTAATAAGATGCCTTCCTGTTGAAATTTGCCTAGGTGGTTTTGGATTCCCTCCCATGCTTCCTTACAATAGGATGTTGTCATTTTCTTATGGACTGGGCTCCTGATTTTATTTCTACTATCACTGGTGCCCATAGGTGTGCCAAGCTGGGGGGATTGTCCTCCGCCCATACTGCTGGGAAGCCCTGTTTGAATTCTGGGGGATTTCCCCCCTTGGTATGGCCACTGTAGAGTCACCACTCCATCTCTCTTGGGACTGTGACTGCCATCATGAGGGATCCCGGGGCCTGGAGTGAGAGATTGGCTGAACCCTCCGGATGGAAGGTGATCTGGGCTCCTAATTTGTGTAGGAGATCTCGCCTCAGCGGAGGGATTAGATAGTCTGGAAGGTATAGAAATTCATATGACACTTTATGTTCCCCCATCTGGCAAGTTCAGGCTTGACAGAAGGGTCGAGCAACTTGGTCCCCAGTAACCCCTATTATAGTTCCATGTCGAGGACCCCCACTGGCACGTGGTCTTAAATCCATTACCGGGCACCCGAGGTGATTCTGTATCGTTATTCTGTCTTAAGAGTGTCAGGAGTAGCTGTCAGCAGTCCTTCCAAGTTGGTTGATGGGCCTGGGAAATGCTCTCCAGGAGGTCTGTCATGGCCTGCAGCTTTTCAGAATAGTAGGGAGTATGTTGTTTCCAAATTAGAAGGCCTGTGGTAGAGAAGGGGTGGTAGTAGAGGACTGGCTGTCCGGGCTGGACAGTTCCATCATCTGCAACGTGAGGCTGGCCTCGGACCTCCCAGACTGGCAACTGGAATAGGATTCTGGGTGGAGTGGAGACGGTGGGCTACTGGGATCCCTTTGGTGGGCGTTTCTGGCATTCGAGGTGGCAAGACTGAAGGTGGTGGTGTGACCGGGGCTGTAGGTGGTGGTGGCCCTGGAGTGGGGTCAGTGGGATTATATGGTGGAGGGAGGACTAGTTCATCTTCTGGGGGTTCCTCATGAATAGTCTTAAGACCTGAGCTCTTGGGACTTGTTCCATTTCTAGTTCCTCCAGCCCTCTGGACGAAGAGAACCTTGCTCTGACCCTTTTCTGTATAGAACCAAAACCAAGGAGGCAGAGTCTGGGCTGTTTCCAGCCAAGAATCAATATATGGGAACTGGTCTGGGTGTCCTGGTGTATTGGTAACCGCTTTCCAAACTGCCCAGACAGTTGGGACATCAAGTATACCCATTATTGGGCCACATGACTCTGAAGGAGGGCCACTTAACATCACAGAGGGTACAAAGATGATTAAGAGTCATCTTAATTCTGTAATCTTCTGAGAACCCTTTATTGAAATTCTTTAACATGCACCTCAGAACTGTGGGCTTGGACTCTCTCCCTCCCATGGTGAGCCCATGAGTGGTGTCACACAAGGGTGGGGAGTCTCTCAGTTGTCCATGTGGCTTCTCCCCTCATCAGGATTTATGTATATCTTGGCTAAGGTGCACCCATATAAGTCCCAGACCAGATCACCTCCTTTTGGAGAGTGGGTCACCATTATTCTGTATGATACTGCCACAGATACACAGGTGAGGACCCAGTCAAGTTCTGTAGCCGCGTGGCTGCGGAACCCTACACATTCACACAGGCAGTCACACTAAAGAGGTTAAAACATTCCCTCCTGGGGAACCTCTACCTGTAGGAGGTGATCAAGCTCCTCTTCCATCCATAGGACGGGCCTGACGGACGGGTCCAGGGACCTTACCGTGTCCGAAGTCTTCTGGTTGATAGTCTGTACCCTTACCTTCATCTGGGTGGGTCCAGGGCCCGGCGGTTGGTGGAACCCCAAAGAACAGGGAAATTTCCACAAAAGGCGGATGACACCGGCTCCATCAGGGTTGCTAAGGCCAGCCGACCACCACTCATGTCCTGAGCCAATGGCTTCAAGGGACCAGCACAGTAGGGTTTCCCAGTGAGGGAACTAAGATGTTACAGTAGAACTGATGGAAAACAAACTGAGCAAAGTGGAAAGAACCAGGTTTTATTATACCAGGGGACTCAGAGGAATCCAGCCTCCAAATTCTGAGCCCTGAACAAAAGTGTAGCAGTCTTTTATACATTTTGTTTAAGGAGGGTGTGGGCACAGTTGCAAGGTTGTCATCTTTAGCGGTGGCAGGGTCTTGAGCAACCTTAGTTCCTGGTACAGATTTTCTATAGAATTTCTTTCTGCTTTATCTTATCATAGAAGTTGCTGTACGCACTTTACAGAAGCAAGAGTGGCAGCTGTTTACGGTTACATAGAAGAATGTTTATGGGGGGGAGGAGTTTTGTTAAATGGAATTTTCTATTTCCCTAGCAAAGGAAGACCTGGGTTCAGGTCCGGGTCCAGTTTCCTGGGAGGCAGAGGTAGGCTATTTCTCTACAAAGAAAGAATATGCCATCCCGGGAAAACGTGACAGTGGCATTACTGGGTAAGGTTTGGTTATTTGTGCAGAGCTCACCTGATATGAATCCCAATATTTCATTCTCTCCTCCATTAGTAATGCAAGTGATATTCAGGTGGGAAGTTATGGCTAAGAGGACATTGTATGCTACTGGGCCCGCCAGGGATGTTTTGTTTGGGCCTGGGATCAAGATCCTGGAGTTCCAGCATGGAGGCATAGGGACCCCAATATAGACCCATTTCTGGAGAGGTGAACAGACCCAACATGAAGTAAGATTGGGTAGGGGCTGGAGGGTCATATTAAGGAACCAGGTTGTTAGGGGAGAGGTATCCAGGGTTTCAGTGATCTTTCATATGCCAGTAAGATCTTGCCTCTTATAAGTTGACTCTGTTACTGAGGCTATCTTGATAGCAGCTGAGCCTTTGTGTCTTCAACTTGTTGGATTCTAGCCTGGTCTTGGACTCCTCCTCATCAGACATCTCCAGTGGGTATAGTGAGTCCAACAGGCTGGTTTGCCTTTTGGGGCTGTACAGATTCGAATATAACCTGTAATGATGGTGGTCCAATATTTCTTTCCCTTTCTGTGGCACACCTGAGCCTGACTATAATGTGTCTTTGGCATGCAGGTGTGGACTGTGAAATCTCCTGTGGTCCAGAAGCCTCAAGGAATCCCATTAATGGAGGGAATCCAAATCCTAGCATAACAAGCCTCAGGGCAGGGGTTTTCTGCATAGTTGTTAGGGTGAGTGCCCCAACTAGGAGGAAGGTAGGGACTGAGGCAGGAATAGACATCCTGTAATGAGCCAAAATACCACAGTCAGAGATGTACTCTGCAGTCCAGTCCAATCTCCCAGAGCTACCGAGAAGAGTCCCATCCTCAGTAAGGTCACTATAAGCCCAATGAGGGGCAGGGTCAGTGATCCCATTTACTTCTGTTCAGTCCTGGGTGTGGCTGTTCTCATCGGGAGATGGTTAAGCTGGATCTTTTGTGGGTTCTGCTGGTCCTGATGTGCAGTCCAGAGATCAGTTTCATTGTCTGGTTCAGCCTTTTTCTCCCTGGAGTGATGAATCATGGAATGATACCTGTAACTCTAATAGCAGTAGGAGTAACTAGTATCACAGTATGGGGACCCTTCCAGGTGGACCCTAGGGGTGTTCTTTTCTAGTCCTTTACCCAGACTAGATCCCCAGGTTGGTGGCAGTGGACAGGGAGACCCAGGGTGATAGGGTCTTTTTCTAGGATGGTGTGGTGGATATGGTACATAGTTTTGCCTAAGGCTTGGAGGTGTGTGTTTCTATTCAAGTCCCCTAGTTATCTACTGTTGCCCCTTAATTGCCTGATGAGTGGGGGAGATCTATCAAACAGGATTTCAAAGGGTGAGTATCGTAGGGTCCCTGGTGCACACCTGACTCTGCACAGGGCTAGGCTTTGCATGTCTACCCAGGGTAATTGTGTTTCCTGACATAGCTTCACTACAGTGGTCTTGAGGGTCCAGTTCATGCCCTCAACTTTACCTGAACTCTGTGGCCTGTAGGCTGTATGTAGTTTCCATTTGATTCCTAATGCCATGGTGAAGGTTTGCATGACCTCCACAATGATGCTTGGTCTGTTGTCACTGCCAAAGGAGAGTGGCAGACCGTACCTGGGGATGATTTCTTTCCATAGAAACTTTGCCATTTCCCTGACATTTTTGGTCTGGTTAGGGACTGCTTCAACTCAGCCTAAGAAGGGGCATGTCACTACCAGAAGGTATTTATAGCCCCAACATGGTTTTACTTCTGTGAAATCAATTTCCACATCCTCGAATGGAGAGATTCCAGTGTAGTGAATTCCTGTGGCGGGTCTCTGGCTGACAACTGCATTGTTTTTAGCACGGGTCTGGCAGCGGGCATTGACTGCTGTAGCAGAGGATGTAAGTTTGAGGATGTAGTAGTACCCTGTGAGTAGCTGCATGAAGGTTGTTTTCCCTAAGTGAGTCAGGTTGTGATCTTGGGAGAAAATGACATTTGCTATTTTATTGGGGATAAAGATGTATGGTTCCATAGGTACCGCCACCCATCTGCATCCTTCTTGGCCTTCTCCTGCTCTGACCACTCATTCTCTTTTGGGGTATATCTTGGTTTTTCGGGCTACTCAGGTGCCAACAAGATTTGGCTCTGGATTGGAGTGTTGTCCTCTGAACATCCTTGGTTGGCTGCATTTTTGATGGTTGGTGTGCCAGGTGATTGCTGGTGGCAATTAGATCTGTGCCCTTTTGATGCCCTGAACAGTGGATGACTACAGTTTCTTTTGGCTCCCAAACTGCCTTCAGCAGTTGGAAGATTCATCCATATGTTTGATCGTCTTTCCACCTTCAGTCAGCAGTTCTCTCTCCCTGTATATTGCCCTATGGATATGTATTTTGGCAAAGGCATACTTAGAATCTGTATTTATGTTTGACTTCTTACCAAGGGCAGGGCATGCCTGAGGGCTTGGATGTGGGCTCATATCTCCCCCCTTTGTGCTGACCACCCTTGGGGCAAAGGAGCTGACATGAAGATCTCATCAACTGTGGTGACTACAAAACCCGCCAGTCATTTCCCATTCTGGACGAAACTACTGCCATCTGTGTAGAGTTCAGTGTCCCCACAGTCTCCAGGGTGACCCAGGGGTTTTCTCATACCAGTCCTTGGTATTGTGCTAACCGGTTGCTTGAGAGCTACCAATGCCCTGAGGTGTTCGTTAGAGATATTACTGTATGAGGGACTCAGACATGGAGGTTTTGTCCCAGTATGAGTTTGTTTGTTTCCTTCACTAGGAAGATGGTGGCCACCATTGCATGGAGGCAAGGTGGCCATCTTGCTGCTACTGGATCCAGTTGTTTTGACAAGTAATACACTGGTCTCTCCCATGG
The DNA here is from genome assembly GCF_040939455.1 of Microcebus murinus. Classification (NCBI taxonomy): domain Eukaryota; kingdom Metazoa; phylum Chordata; class Mammalia; order Primates; family Cheirogaleidae; genus Microcebus; species Microcebus murinus. Next base: position 20,615,733 of record NC_134110.1, read on the forward strand.
GCCCCCAGTTTGAGTCAAAACCCCAGAGCAACATGTTACTTCTCATGTACAAACAGGTTAAACTCTTTGGTGAGGTCCGGTAGCCCTAGTGTGGGGGCTCTTTTTAGTAGGTCTTTTATTTCCTAGAAAGCCCTTTCCTGACTCCTGGGCCATTACAATTCTTTGTTTTTAGGCTCACATAGGGATTCTTACAGAGGCTTGGCATTTAGGAAGAAACCAGGGATGTAGATGTGGCAGAATGTGGCCGCTTCGAGGAATTCTCTGAGTTGTCTCTGACTGGTTGGCCTGGTAATTGTACAGATGGTGTGCTTCCGCTCGTGTCCCAGTGTCTGGTGCCCCTGAGTGATGTGTAATCTGAGGTACTTTACCTGTTGCCTGCAGATCTGTGCCTTTTTCCAGGAGAGTATTCATCCTTTGTCAGTGAACAGTTGGAGCAGGCACCAGGTTCCTCGGTGGCAGTCTTCTCCAGTTGCACTTACTAGGAGGTCATATAGGTAGTGTAGGAATGTACAGCAGGTTTCTTCTCATGGAAAGGACATGAGGTCAGCAGATAAAGGCTCACCAAATAGAGTTGGTATAATTTTAAATCCCTGTGGTAGTCACATCCAGGTCAGCTGCATTTTCCTTCTATATGAGGATCCTTCCACTCGAAGGCAAACAGGGGCTGGCTCTTTGGAGCGAGCCGCAGGCAGAAGAAAACATCCTCTAAGTCCACACAGGAGATCAAGGCAACATGAAGAGGAATGAGGCCCAGGAGGGCATATGGATTCAGTAACACTGAGTGGAGAGTCACTATAGCTTCATTAATCAGTCTTAGGTTTTTGACAGGCTGGTATCCACCTCCATTGGACTTTTTGACTCGCAGGAGGGGAGTGTTCCATGGTGATTTGAACTCCACCAAAATCCCGTCCCACTTGAGCCTATCAATGTGTTCCTGAATTCCCTCTTGAGCCTCCTTGGGAATGGGGTACTGTCATCTGCTGGTCGGCTGTCCCCCCCAGTTTCATCTCAATCACCAGGGGTATATGTTGGTGTGCAAGACCCGGAGTGGTGGCTGTTGTCCTCTACCCATACTGATGGAAAATCCTGCTGGAAGTTAGGTGGGTTCTGTTCCTCTTTGGACTCATCATATAGCTTCCATTGCAATTCCCGGAACAAACAGGGTGACCACCGTTATGAGAGTCTCTGGGGAGCCAAGCGTGAGGCTCATGGTCCCTCTGGGTTGAAGGTGATCTGGGCTTCCAGTTTGCTCAGGAGATCTTGACCTAGGAGGGGAATGGTGCAGTATAGTATGTATAGAAATTCATGTCTTATCTGATGCCCCCCCCCATCTGGCATATTCGGGATTGGCAGAAGGGTCTAGCATCTTGAGTTCCAGTGGCTCCCACGATGGTGGTTTTCTGCCTAGTAAATGGAGCCACCAGGGTTTTTACCACCAAGAGTTCTGCCCCAGTGTGACCATTAATGTTATTGTCCAACCCCCCTCCCCTTCCATTATGATCAGAGGCTCCCGGGGGCCAAAAGTCAGGGAACCCAGTTGGTCCTATTCCGAGTCGACCCCAGGTAGATCAATAAGGTCCTGGGTCTCTGGCTCTGACTGGAAGCCCCTGGGCAAGTTCCTCTTTGGTGGTTTCTTTTGTTGGGGCATTCATGCTTCCTGTGACCAAGCTCCTTACAGTAGGCACACTGGTCAGGCTTCAGGGTCCCTTGTCTCCTGGGTCCTCCCTCCCATAGCAGGCCATGTTTCTTGGCTGCGTAAGGTCTTCCGAGGGCAGTGGCCAGGAGAGTGGCTTTGTATTTCATTTTCTTGGCATTCTCCTTCTGGTTGGTCTGATCTAGATTAATATAGATCTTTTCTGGGCCACTTCCATTAGCTGCGTCCTGTTCATTCCTGCAAACCTGTCAAGTTTCTGTAGTTTCTGTCAGATATCAGTTTAGGACTGCTCAACAAATGCAGCATTCTCTATTTGCTGATTTTCGGCTGCCTCTGTGTCAAAAGGTGTGTAGTCTCAGTAGGCCTCACAAAGGTGCTTGTAGAATTTACTCAGTGATTCCTCCAGGGTGATTAGAGAGACTTTGTTCATGTTGGTTGGTTTTCTGGCTTCCTCGTGGGAGAGCTTCCTGATACCTTCCAAGTGCGTCTCAACTGCTGGGAGAGTTGAAATCTGAGTCCAGCTTGGTCTCAGGTGGTGCCCACTGTTCCACACCCAAGGTCCCTGCTGGAGCCTTGTCTTGGAGCCATGTTTGGGTCCCAGCTACAATCCAACATCATTCTTCCATGTTAAAAAGGGTCAGAAGGAGCTGGTGGCAATCTTCCCAAGTGGCCTTGAAAGATGGATTCCAGGAGGTCAATGAAGGTCTAAGGTTTATTGGAGTATGGCAGGGTGTGGTGCTTCTGGTTCAGAAGGTCAGTGGTCGACAAAGGCTTGTAGTATAGGATTGGCTGTCCTGGCTAAACGGACCCATTGTCCCTAACCTTCATGGGACCTCACACCTCACGCAGGGGCACCTGGAGGGCTGAAGTTGGTGCCAGAGCTTACCATAGCCAGCGGGTGATGGGAATGTTGGCACCTGGTTGGTCTGGAACTGGCATTGTGGAGACTGACAGTGGCGAGGTGTCTGTTGGATTCGGGGATACTTCAGGAGGTGTCATGGTAGGGTTGTAGGGCAGTGGTGGTGGATCCTCTTTAGGAGATTCTTCATAGATGAGTTTGGACAGTTTGGAGTCTCTGGTGCTTTGGACCACAAAAATCTTGCTCTGTACCTTATTAGCATAGAACCAGACCCAAGGGGGCATGGTCTGAGCAATCTCTAGTTATGAAACTACGTAAGGGAATTGGTTGGGGTGACTGGAAGGCCTGGTCATGATTCTCCAAGCTGTTTGCACGGTGGGGAGGTGTAAAGATCCCGTTGGGGGCCGTTTAATCCTGAATGTGGGCCATTCGTGTTCACAGAGGGTCCTCAGTCTACTGGGACTCATTGCAATGCCATAATCTCCTCTGAAACCCTTCTTAAAGTTCTTTAACATGCATTTAAGGACTGTAGGCTTAGATTCTAAGCTACCTATCCTAGCCCCTGGAACATTGTTGCAGCTTAACAGACAAGAGGGGTGGTTCTCTTAGGTGTCTGCCTGGCTGCATCCCTCGTGGGAACTTAGGTGCATCTTGGTGAAGGTTTACCCGTATAAACCCTGGGCCTGGTCACTCCCCTTAGGAGAGTGAATGGCCATTATGCTGTACGCCGCTGCCACACAATCCAAGATGAGGATGCACTCAGGTTCCATAGCTGTAAGCATGGAACCACAGTTACTCTTCACAGAAGGGGGTTTCTCTCAAGTGTCTACCTGGTTGCATCCCTCGTGGGAACTTAGGCACATCTTTGTGAAGCTGTACCCGTATAAACCCTGGGCCTGGTTGCTCCCTTTAGAGGAGTGAATCATTGTTATGCCATGGGACGCCACTGCAGAATCGCGGGTGAGGACCCACTCAAATTCCTTAGATGTAGCCATGGAACCACAAACAGTTACTCTTCACTCGTTCATTCAGACAGGCAGAGGTTACACATTCCTGCCCTGGGAATTTCCTGCACTCAGGAGGTGATCAAGCTCTTCTTCCGTCTTCTTTCTTTCTTTCCTTTCCTTTCGAGACAGAGTCTCACCCTGTTGCTCAGGGTAGAGTGTCGTGGCATCTGCCTAGCTAACAGCAACTTCAAACTCCTGGGCTCAAGCAATCCTACTGCCTCAGCCTCCCGAGTATCTGGGACTGCAGGCATGAGCCACCATGCTTGGCTAATTTTTTCTATATATTTTTTTGGTTGTCCAGCTAATTGTCTTTCTGTTTTTAGTAGAGATGGGGTCTCGCTCTTGCTCAGGCTGGTCTCGAACCCCTGAGCTCAAATGATCCACCCAATCAGCCTCCCAGAGTGCTAGGTTTATAGGCATGAGCCACTGTACCCAATGTCTCTTCTGTCTTCTGGTGGGCCTGACTCAGATGGGTCCCAGGACCTTACCAGGTTCAATGCATCCAGACTTCATTTGACTTGTCTGTCCCTCTAGCACGTCCAGGATAGTTTGGGAGCTCCCCTCGTGGAATCTCCCAACAAGCGAAGGTATTGTGCAAAATGGTGGTTAGCGCCAGTTCACTTATGTGTCTGAGGTCCTGCCAGTCACTGCTCAACTGATGCCTTCAAGGGGCCAGCACGGTTGGTTTTCCTGGTCAGGTAACCAAAATGTTATAGCAAGTGTTACTGTGGGTGGTTTCGAGGACAAAGTGAGCAGCACACGGAGGGTCAGAGAATCAAGGTCTATTCACCAACAGGCTCAGAGGGGTCTCACCACCAAATTCTGAGCCCTGTCTACCCAATTTTTCCCACGTTTATTAAATTGGGGTGGTCTGATGGGTAGGGTCTCAGGTGGGTAATGTACCAGGTAATAGGTAAGTCTATGTGTCAAGTAATAGGTTAGTATTATGCTGATGCTCCAGGTAATAGGTTAGTATTATGTTGATGTACCAGGTACTATGTTAGTATTGTATTGATGAGGGTCTTCCATGAGGGGTGTGAGTCCCAGGTGGCTGATGTACCAGGTAATAGATGGGGGTATTTCTTATCAACAGGAGACATAAAAAAGAGGCAAAGCATGATAAGGAGTCATGTATATCACAGCTTGTTTTCAGAATCTGGATTCTGTGATTATCCGTGATTGGCTGGACTTTCAGGGAGCTCACCATGGGTGGTAGCAGGTTCTGGAGAGCCTATAGGTTTGAGTTCTGAGAAATGACTCTCGGACAGGATTTTCAGAAGCTTAGCTGTAGTGGTAGAAGTAGTGAGAGAATTATTTTAAAAAGTTGAAAGAGGTTTAATTTGTTCTGGGAATCCTTGAGTAAAATCTAGTCTCTGGGCTCTAAGTGCTGTGGTCCCTTTAAGAAGCTGTCTAGCGAGTTTTACTGCTGGCAGGTAGGTGCTGTGCCAGAGTTACCTAAGGCTCAGCCATTCTAGTGTGTTGAAGTTAAGTCTGTTCCGAAACCTTACTTGCTGTCAGACTGAAGCAGTTTCAGCGGGTCTGTGGGTATGGAGGATGTCCGTTCATGGAGGGGCGGCCAGTTCCCGAATGCAGGTGTGATCTCCCATTTTAGGAAGAGAACACTTGCTTTTCTAGTGCCTTTCTTTTGTCAGAGGGGGCACAGTCCTGACTGAGCCCATTTCCTGGGACATTTTACTCTAGAGACCTGGAGTCTTAGTGAAGGCATGGCTCAGTTCCTGTAGAAGGGTGTGGCCTTGTCATCTATTTGCCTGGGGCCTTTTGAGTGACTCTGGAAAAACTCCTTTACAGAGCAGCCACAATTTGAAAAGTATTTTTCTGTTTTAAGGGCTGTAGTCAGTCCCACTCTCATTTTTCTTCACCTCTCCCCATCTTGATTATTAAAGATCTTGAAGGACAGGTTTAGGAGATTATTTTGTAGGGTTTGAAGGCCTTCGTTTAATTTTTTGGAGCTTGTACTGATGTCAGACTCGAACTGGGAGATAAAATGTATGTTGAGGAGTAAAGTTTTCTCAAAAGTTCCTACTTCATAATCCCATAATAGGCCTGCTTTAGGGACAGTGACTGTCCTCACTGGCTGGACAGGGGACGTCTATGGATTTTATTGCCATATGCCTAGACAATAAGCCAAAAAATCTCCTTTTCTTCAGGGGATAGAGGCCAGAATAGTGTAGAGATTATGTCAGGTGAGATCATAAGATTGTGTTAAATAAGAGGGACATGTACCTGCATAATGTTTTCCACTCCAGCCCCCAGGACTTGAGCAGAATGAGATCATACAGTAGAGGGGCTGGGATGAGGGCAGGGAGTAGGTTGAGGATTAGGCTAAGGGAGTTCTTGTTGAGGAGACCTGTACGAGGGAGAGCTGAGATGGCAAGAGTCAGGATCTGAGGTTTTAAGTTGGTCCAGAGTAGAGGAGAAGGGGTGGGGGAAGGCCTAGAGCGTAGCAGGAAGATTTGAGTTGGATTATAGTTTTTGCAGAGTGAGAGTGGAGGGTAAAAATGTCTTGGACATAGGCAATTTCAGACCATTTGCCATTGCGGTGACAGAAATCAGCAAAGGGAAGATCTGAGTCTCGGTCCAGTGTCTGTCTCTCAGCTTGGTTTCAGCAAAGGAAGACCCGTGAGACCAGAATGTCAGAGATAGGAGGAACCCTAGAGTGATTTTGTGAGCTTTTTAATCGAGTCCAGGTTGGACTGGGAGAGAGAGGGAGTGGAGGTGATTTCCTTTCCAATATGAATGTCTTACATTTATTTCTACACTAATTGTCTTGGCTACATCCTCCAATACAATGTTGAATAGATGTGGCAAGAGTGGACATCCTTGTCTTGTTTCTAATCTTGGAGAAAGTATTGAGCCTTTGTGATATATGATAATGTTATTTATAAGTTGTTCATGGATGGCCTTTAAATTGGAGAAAGTTTCCTTATAGGCCTAATTTGCTGTGTCTTTTTACCAGGGATGAGCTTTGGATTTGTCAAGTGCTTATTCTGCTTATTCTATTTTGAAATGATCATGTGATTTTAGTCCTGTATTCTCTTAATGTAGTCCATGGCACTAATTATATTGTATTTGAACCAAATTTGCATTATTGAGGAAAATAGCCTTGGTCGTAGTATATAATACTTTTTATATGTTGTTGATTTGTTTTGCTGATATTTCCTCAAAGATTATTCCCCTATATTCATAAAACATATTGATCTTAATTTTCTTTTCTTGAAATGTTTTGGTCTAGTTGTGGTATGAGGATAAATTAACTCATACATTGGGGAATGACCTCTCTCCACTGTTATTGTTGTCTTTTAAATGTTTTTCAAAAATGTGTGATAGATTGGTATTAGCTGTTAAAGGCTTGGAATAATTCAGCAGTGAAGTCTTCTCAACCTGTGCAGACAATTGAATCCTTACAGTAGTCATGTGTGCTAGAAAGGGGATGACACTTTTCCAGATGAGCCTTAAATTTAAATTCCATCTTTAACTCATCTACATCTGAATTCCTAACACAGAGCAACTATAAGTAATATATGTGTAATATTTAGACACTAAGCTCTGTGGTAGTTTGTTATACAGCAACTAATTACTTATATATCTGTCGGTAAATGTAATAGTTTTTAGAATACCTGGTAAAATGTGAAGAAAATCTGTAGATCAGCTGATAGTTTTATGCCACTCTCAATTCCTTAGTTTTCATGAATAGACTGTTATAACCTGTTGATATTCTTGAATGTTGAAGGGCATGTGAAACTCTGCACAATTCATACATGGTTCTGTAAATCAAATGTTATTTCAAAATGAATTTTTTCTAAACAATATTTATTTGGCATAAAACAAAAACAAAGAAACAACAACATAAGAACAATACCTTGGCCTCAGGAGATAAGTGGACATGTAGAGAGAGAATAGCAAAGTCTTCTTTTTCCAGCTACTGTTGCAAACAGGTGCACCTGCTTCAACTCCAGGGACTCTTATCCATTTCTGTCTTCAAAATCACATACCTCATTACCCAGTCACATTTTGCATGTCATTAACTACTTCTTCAATGATAGGTGCCTGTGCCTCACATATACCAGAAAGCCCCATTTTGCCATGTTGTTTATCAGTCCATCTGCACAATAACACTACAGGCTTTTTGGATGATATGACTTCTGGACATTAGAAGCCAAGATTGAGAAATGTTAGTGATAGGAATCATAATCATATTCAGCATATTATTTTCTTTGTACAAGGATTTGTTCTTTGAGTGATTAAAAGACAACTGTATCTTGTTGAAATCTTTGAAAAAATTTTAGTAATTAAGACATTTTAATTCTACAGATTCCATCATGAATTTGTTGGGACTGTGTATTCTGTTGACACTCAATGTTTGTGGAATCATTTGCTCACTGGCAAGCCCGTAAGCTAAGATATGATACCATCCTGGTCACAGGTGACGTGAGTACAAAAAAAATGATTTATAAATATGTTGGTTACATATTTATAAATGTAACCAACAATATGTGCAGTGCCTGCTTACAAAAATGTGGATATGAACCTATAGACACCAGGATTTTGGCAGGAGATGGTCTATTAGTGATTCGGAATGTGGGTACACAGGTAGAGAAAACTCCATAGAAAAATAAAAGAAAAAGCATTATACAACATATCCCTAACCCACTATGAAGTGACCTAAGAGAAGGACACAGTATACATGATAATTCTACATATTCACTGGCTGGAAAAACAATCCCACAGCAATGAGGACTGTCCACTCATCCCCAGACAGCTTCCTGTTCACAGTCCATGTCAGTCTTCTGGAGAGCAGCAAGGCTGTGTCCAGGAACTGTGCCTGCAAAGCCTAGAAATCTGTGAAACTGTACACTGCACTCCTATGGACATTCACAAAGTCAGGACTATTGTTTTCATTGTCCATAATTATGACATATATTCTTCACTCCTTGAGACTTGGCATCCTCATTTAAATTTTGTATCTTAACACAAGGAGGATCATTCGATTCATTTCATTTTAACTGGAGATTCTGTAATAATTAAAAAACTCCTGATAAATTCCATTTTCCTCTCCATTTCAGTGCATACTTTTTAATCTATCATGTGTATACTGTTAATATCATGCCCCACCAAACTATAGACCAAACAAAATGAAGCAAACAAATAAACAAAAACAACAACAAAAATGCCAGAGTGGCAGGCCATAAGTGATGCTCAAGTAGATATGGATGTGAATGCTCCTTCAAGGTGGCAGATCAAAATAACATTTGTACCCCTACAGTATGCTAAAAAAAAATAAATTAAAAAAAAAGACAGGTGATAGACAACAACAACAAATCATAGTTTCTTAAATCATAGTTTCTAAAACTACTACTTCACACACAAAAATAGGAATTTCAGTAGTCCATTAATAACTCTAATATCTCTAATAGGTAGAATGTAAATGGAATTAATTGCTTTATGTTAAAATATATATAAACATGTTTTCCCAATAGTAGAGTAAAATACTGCAGATAAGCCACCATGATTTAACACTGAGAAAGAAGCAGTAACAGGGAAAGATAGTGTATTCAATTCATCCTATAGTATATATTTTCACATATTTCAAGTAGAGATGCATCTAAAAAATGATAGTGTTAAAATAACTGTCAGGCAGAATGTGATGGCTCATGCCTGTAATCCTAGTACTTTGGGAGATCAAGGCAGGAGAGTTGCTAGATGCCAGCAGTTCAAGACCAGCCTGAACAAGGACAAGACTCTGTCTCTATAAAAAGTAGAAAAATTAGCTGGGTGTGGTGGTGTGCACCTGCAGTCCCAGCTACTTGGGAGGCTGAGGCAGAAGGATCACTTGAGCCCGGGAGTTTGAGGTTGCATTGAGAGCTATGATGACAGCACTACACTCTAGCACCTGTGAGAATGAGATCCTGTGTCAAACAAAAACAAAAAACAAAGCAAATGAAAACCGAAATATTGGTCATAAGTAAGTCAAAATGTGATTGTCCTCCTGTTCATATACATGAAATTGGTCTAACAATCTCCCATTTACATCTTTGGGTGATCTCCTTAGCATTGTAAGTTACAGAAAAGGTGTTAGAAAGTGGGAAAGATAATCTCACAGGATAGCATAGGAATCTCATAAGAAATGCAGTATAACCAATTATTCTGATTAGCACAGATAATTATAATATGTAGGAAATCATAGAAAAGGTATGTTGAAAGTGATTCAGATAAGTTTTATCTGAGTGGGAGAAATTTTAGGGAAACCTTTGTCAACATATTTTGCTTATATATTCTATCTCATGAAATCACAGGAGTGATACAAGACAAATATACCACACGTGTATGAGTTCACAATAGTTGTCTCAATAATTATGGTGTAAAAATTCTAAGTGCTAAGTATTTGTTTCATTGTCAGTGGTTTAATTCTTTCATTCTGATATGTAAAATAATGGCACATGTTACAATAGATCTAAATGATACATCTCACCATTTATTATATAAAGAGTTTCATAATGAAGAGTGTAGACATAGTATTATATTACATGCTCTATGTTATTATTTCATAAAATCCATTCATCATCTCAACATCTCATGATTACTACACCCATTGTTCAGTTCTGAATCTAATGCTCTACAGGAAAGGAATAGAATAGCCTTGAGTTTGACTCAGTGTCTCTCTAGAATGATTGCTCACATGAACTATGTAAAATGTGGAGTTTTTTTACTCATAATAATTTCTCGATCTAGATGCAGAAATCTTACCCTATCTACTCCTGATCATGAAGGTATTTTCCCAAGTGTGTTCTATGTAGTCTATTAAATATTTTTATAAATAGAGCTATGCTCCTTCTGAAATTGATTTTGTGTGTAATGTCAGGTCAAAGGATAGATTTTAATTCCCTGAATGGATACTCAATTTCCTAGCATATTTTTAGAAAAATTAAACTTTTCACATTTATCAGCTTATGAATGATTTGTTTTTATATGCACATATCTGATTTTTAGCTCTACTTTTTCCACTGATTTATTCCTTTGTGCAAATACCACACTTTCTTAGTTACTAATAGACTTCATTTAATACAAGAATTTTCTCTCAAGAGCACATTCCCTTAACAACTGTGCTGTTCTACCATGAAGCAAAACCCTACCTGTCTTGCACCTACACCAATACTCCCAACTATACCTTAAACAAAGCAGAGAGTTTAGATCTTCAGAACATTGCAGTCAACGGTGCTTCCTGCACTGGTGTACAGGACCCTGTGGACTTGGTCTTTCTCTTCCAGACCATGCACACCAAGGGCAGAGCCACAGAAGGAGCTTCTAAGCTCAGAGCCTCTTTGTAGGGGTTGCATGCGTAAGGACAGCAGCTCCCTGACATATCAGAGGTGGGTAGGGGAATTTAGTTCTTATATTTAAAAAGTTTGTTCAACATTCTGCTGCTGACAAATGACAACTCAGGAATTCAGTTCTTGCATTGTAATATTCTTCATTTTGATATGACTTCATTCCTTGGTTTAAAAATGAATTCATAATTGTTTTCCAAATAACCATTTCGATTTTATTTTTTTACCAATTAGCCAAATTATAGATCAATTATTTTAATCTTTTCACACATCACTCTGTCATACAGCAAATGAAAATACCACTTTTGTTAGAAAAGACAGGTGTTACACATTCTTTGTTGTATCACTTTCCAGGAATTTCTTCTGAATTATCACTGATTGGCAATGAGAATGACAGAGACTATTCTGGGAGCCACAAGGAAAAAATTGCTAAGATTCTCATGTTAAAAAAAAAGCTATGGAAGTTTCTATTATATGGCTTACTTTGCTATGCATCTGAAAGGTTCAAAGATATTAATTTGAACAACATTCCCATTCTGAATGCAGTGAGCAGCTTCTGCTTTGTGCAAGTGTGAATTTTATCATGTTCTTTCATTTTCCCTATACCCCAAAACTATAGACATTGGCTGGAGTCCATATAATCCCTTCTACCTCACTTCTATAAATATGTACATGACATTTCCTTGTACAGATCATACCCATATTGTAGATATGTATCCTTTTCTTTTTATAATCAGTGATTACTAAAGTTATTTTTAATTCTCAGTGATATAAAAAAGACCACTTAGAAAATTTGTATATCTGTGTGCTCTAGTTAGCAAATATTTTTGTGACATTGGCTCATAGAGAGAGTTACAACATTTTATTATTTAATCTAGTTTAATGCTTTATTAAAGTTTTTCATGCTTATAACATTTTATATTTTCATTTTTTGTTGTTGTTGTTGGAGTTAAAAATGTATCCAGCTTCTTATTATTTAACTGATCCTTTGATCTTCATTGTTTTAGTCTGAACCTTTCACAATCCCTTGACATCATTTGTATGTGAACAGACATTGAACAGAGTCCTAGCTAACAGACTGTCCTAGCTAATTGATACAGCAGGGGTTCCTCAACCTGGGCTTAACAAGTATTTCCTCACCTGAAACCAAAACATAACAAAACAAAGCAAAAAGGAGAGAAGAAAAAATTCAGGACTCCAACAGGCAGACAGGATTTCTTTAGGGTTTGCAATTAAGAATGCCTTACTGCCAACATATCTGAATCTAAGGAACACATGCTTTTATAAAGGATCCATTCCTATAGAATGAATCTCCAAGAATCAGTAGCATTTGTCTATTACACATGTAAGGCAATTCTCATTCTAAAAGGCTAAAAATCTTTTTTCAAGTATTGGGGACACCTGTTCAAGATTTATTACTTAAGAAAACCAGTGAAGCAAGAACACTGTTATCTTATTGTTACTATTACTCTAAATTAATAGATGGGCATTTGGTTTTCCAGGTATGGCTTCAGTCAGGTTCTCTAGTCTTCAGTATGGTACACAGAGAATTTCAGTGCTTGATATTGATTTAATAAATTAAAAAAAAAAAAACTAGTGTCCATCATCTATTATATTACAACCAGGCATTTAATTTAATTTCCTTGCATATAAAAAACAATCGTATACTCCATGCAAACCACATAGACTGTGGAATTTATGTTGGGAAGAAAAGATAAAAAAAATCCCAAATTTAAAGTAAACTAGAGAATTTTTAGGGAAACGGAGGTGAAAAGTGTTATTGGTTTCTCCTTCTTCTGGTCTTAAAAACATAATAGAAAGCTATGATTACATTATTTCATAATGTAGTGAGTTTATCAGCCACATATAACAAAATAAAATAGGAAAGGTAGGTTGGTGACCACATGAGGTAGTTCAATCTACTTAGACACATCATTTACTTCATCATCTGTAAGCGCTATCCCATCATCCTTGGGCTTGTTGCAAGATCACTGTGTCATGTAAAGGCCTCTGACTTTTTATAGTCAGAAATAAAAGGGCTGAAGGTGAAGTGCATTCAAATCGTTTCCCTTTATATCTTTGCAGTTTTTGTTGTTGCTTTGTTTTTTTTCTGTACTGCTCCTGTACCTCTGCAAACCAAGACTCAGGGTAATAATGATGGCACCCAGTCTGCATGAGTACTGGCATGAATGAACTCCCCCTTTCTTACCGTTGGCCATGGAAAGTGAATGGATGAAATTAAGCAAACCTTATTCTCCAGACTTTCAGTTTCATCTTCTCAACTCAGAGTATCTTCCAAAAATTTCATGTCACAACACAGCATGGAAACTCTCCCAAAGCAATGATCTGAGGCAATAGGGTGGCTAACGTCATTGTTTTCAGACCCAGTACGACTGCCTTTCTTCTACTGATGTACTCTGTTTTATAATCCATTGTTCCATATAATTTCTATGTTTTTTCTATATGTGATAAGCCTTGCTCAATCTTATGAGTTTGTCCACAACATGTTTCATTTTTCCTGCATTTACCCCATGATTACTCTACCCCTGATTGTATGGATCTAGTTGGCAACAAAGTCATACTCAGAGAGAGAGACAGAAAAGTGAACTGGCATTTGCATCACTAAAGTGAAGGTCAGAATTGATCAGTGCACAGTGTCTACCAGAATCTTGTTGGGGAGCACACACTATAAGTAAATAAATAAAAAAATTTAGGAAGGATTTAAAATAAAGTATATTACTCCTGCCAATTAAACTATTATTCACATAGTAGATTTATTTTATACTTACTGAAAAAGGCCTTTTAGTATTTTAAACGTACAAATGTCACTCATAAAAATGAAAAAAATGAAATTAATTCATACATATCTTGATTTTCTAATTCTAATTGTTTTGAATTAGATTTTGACCCGGAGTTAAGGATATATATCACCCCTGTGGCATGAAGATGGATGACAATGAAACATTTTCTGATAAATAGGGCGCATCATAGTAGTTGTCATTTCCACCTTTCTTATTGACACTCTGCAAGTGTTGATGCAGGCCAATTTACCAGAAAGTGACAGAAAATTTCAGGATATGTTTATCAATGTGCAGAAAATTGAAACCATGCCATGATTAACACAAGTCTAGCAGTCAATGGGAGACAATAATTGAACAAATGTATATAGTAAAAATAATAAAATATGGCAACTAATAAGGACTTGGAAATATGTATTGAGGGAGTCATATTAATAGACTGATTCTTAGAGAACAAGGAGACTTTCCTTCATCTAAGATGACAACACTGTCCAGGAGGACAGAAGAAGTGCAGACGGTGTAGGAGCAAGATGTCCATTCGAGGTTCTGTTCAGTGGGTTGAGAATGGGGGGTGCTGGAGAAGAGTTTGAGCAGAGTCAGGAATCACATCTTCTGTGTTGCTCTTTGTCCACTAGATAGGTGGAGCTTACAGGGAAAAATTATATACAGGCAAAGTTTTCATATTCTCTGACACAGTTTGGTGGGCATTGAGAAAACTTAGAAATCAAACTCTAGGTGGAAGAGCTTCACTTAAGAACCCAGAAGACAGTCATCAGACCTGGAATGGGATGAATAAGGAGGGCCTCTAGGAGGAGGAATATTGAGGAGATTCTGGAGAGAGAGGAGCAGTGAGTCTAGCAAACAGGGAGAGGAAAGGGAAGAGAAAAAATTGTGTCCATGGCACAGGCTAGGCTGTGAGAATGGGCCAGTGGATTAGGAAGACTCCTGAGATCAGTAATGTGTGAGGGTGGCAGGAACAGGAAGGGCAGACCATGGTGGGACTGGACATAGATAGATCCAGTGGGGCATTTCTCCGTGAACATACAAGTTTTCATTCATCTATGTCTACATGTCCTCTTATATGTTTTTGATACTATCATTCAGACTTCATGATTTTCTCAAGTCCCTCAGTTTGTAACAGTTACCACGTTAATTTTTCTATCTCATGAAAAATGGTGCATTATTGACACTTACAGTACTTTTCACATAGTAAAAACAAAAAAAAATTATTCTGCTTTGTCTGCTTTTATCTTATCATTTTAGGAAATTAGTCTTTTTATTTCAGAGGAGAGTTTTCTCTGCATGCACTTAACCAACATTTTGTGTGTGTTATTAGGTTTTCATTGTTAATTTTGGATACTTCTGGGAACTATCACTATCCCTTTGAACAATACATTGGCTTTATCTTTCACTTTGTTTTTATAGTTTTTACATGAATATATCTTTTGCACTGCTTATTTTCTATTTAATTTGCCCTTTTTATTTTCCTTTCTTATGGTGGAAACATAGATGATTGAATTTAGATCTGTCTTCCTTCCCAATGTATGCATTCAATAGAATTTCCTTTAAGCTCTTCGTTTGTTACATCCATAAATTTTGATAAGTTGTTTTCTCATTATTGTTTTGATGAAAATATTTTTAATGTATCCAGAAATATCTTCTTTGGGCCATGTTGATTTTAGAAGTGTGTTATTTTATCTCCATGTATTTTGAGATATTCCAGTTACCTTTCTCTTATTGATTTCTAGTTTAATTTCATTGTAGTCTGAGAGGACATTGTATAATTTTCTTCTTTTAAATTTTATAGGCTCCATTTTAAGGTATATAATATGGTCTTTCTTGGGGAGAGATCCCTGTGGGCTAGAGAAGTATGTGAATTATGCCCATTGTTGGATTAAGCAGCCTAAAGATGTAAACTATATCCACTTGACAGAAAGTGTTGCGTTCAACTGTGTCCTTACTGATTTTTCTACTTGTTGGTTCTGCCCATTTCTGATAAAGTATGTTGATGTCTCGAAAGAGAATAGTGGAATCATCTGTTGAGTTTTTCAGTTTTCAGCTTCTACTCCACTTAATTTGACAAACCATTGATAGGCCCATATATAATAATGGTAGTTGTACTTCTTGGAGAATTGTCCCTTTATCCTTTCCTTATGCCCTTCTTTGTTCTTGACAATTTTACTTGCTTTAAAATCTGCCCTATCAGAAATTGCGTTCCTTGATTAATTGTAGCATGTTATATTGTCTTTTTTTAAGAAAGCAGGCTATATTTGCCACTTACTTATTCATTTATATAAATATAGGGATTATGAGTGTCGTTTTGTCTCATGAGTATATTGGGGAGTGGTGAAGTCTGGGCATTTAGTGTAGTCATTACCCAACTGAAGTACATTGTACCTAGTTGGTAAATTGTCAACCGTCACCCCCCTCTACCCTCCCACCTTTTGGAATCTCCAATGTCTATTATTCCACTCTGCATGTCCATGTATACCCATTGTATAGTTCCCACTTATAAATGAAAACAGTGGTAGCATGTTGTATTTGTTCTGTCCATTTACTTTTAAAATTTTTGTTTCAGTGTATTATGGGGGTACAAAACTTTAGGTTACATACAGCCTCTGCCCCGCCTGAGCCAGAGCTTCAAGCACGTCCATTCCCCAGACCATGCACACCGTATCCATTAGGTGTGTATATACCTACCTCCTCAGCTCCCCTCCCACCAGCCCGGCACCTGATGAATGTTACTACTATATGTGCACATAAGTGTTGATCAATTAATACCAATTTGATGTTGACTACATGTGGTGCTTGTTTTCCATTTTTGTGATATTTCACTTAGTAGAATGGGCTCCAGCTCTATCTAGGACAATACAAGAGGTGCTATATCACCATTGTTTTTTGTGGCTGAGTAGTACTCCATGGTGTAAATATCACATTTTATTAATCTACTCATGTACTGATGGACATTTGGGTCGTTTCCATATCTTTGCAATTGTGAATCATGCTGCTATAAACATTCTAGTGCAGATGTCTTTTTTATAGAATTTTTTTTTTTTTTTCCTTTGGGTAGATGCTCAGTAATGGGATTGCTGGATCAAATGGTAGTTCTACTTGTAGCTCTTTGAGGTATCTCTGTATTGCTTTCCATAGAGGTTGTAGTTTGCAGTCCCACCAGCAGTATAGGCATGTTCCTATCTCTCCATATCCATGCCATCTATTTACTTCTAATCCATAAGTGTCTTTATATTTAAATTGAGTTTCTTATAGACAGCATATAATAGGGTCTTATCTTTTCATCCATTCGATCTGTGTTTGTTAACAGGCACATTTACTACATTGTCATTCAAAATGAGTATTGATACATATACTTGGATTAATATCTACCATATTTGTTACTGTCTTCTCGTTCTTATGTTGTCTTGGTTCCTATTCTTGTTCCTCTGCCATTCATTTTCTACCTTTTGTAGTTTTTATTGTTTTATACGATCCCATCTTCTCTGTGTTCTCAGCATATCAGTCACATGCCTTTTCTTACTTCTCTAATGGTTTACCCTAGGTAACAAAAATTTTATTTTCATATTCTTAACTGAGATAAAATAATATCACCAATGTATTAATTATATACACTTATGCTATATATATATAACATATGTATATATATGTATACACACAAACACATATGTATATGTGGGAAGGTGCTTATGTATAAATGAAATGAGTGACAGGAATGATACAAGGGACAAGAGGAACGAATTAGGATTATTATTACAAGATATTCACAATACTCTGAAGTGATATGCTCTTATTTGAAAGGGAGATTAGTTGTAAATAGAAATTGCAAACTGCTGGGCAGGCCAATGGATCAGGTCCTTGCTGGCTATTGACTAGAGGCTGCGTTCAGTTTCTTCCCATCTTGGCTCCTCACATGTGGCAAAATGCATCCTCATAGCAATCAAGGGAGAAAGTTTACTAGAAAGACAGGAATCACATTTTATGTAACATAATCACCCAAGGGACACCCTGTCACCTTTTACTTTTCTGTTGTATATCACAGCTAATCACGTTTTCTACCCAAACCCACATTGAGAGGATTAGAAGATAAGGTTTTTACATCAAGAGGCAAGGATCATTGGGCACCATGTCAGGTCCTGCCCAATCTGGAGCAGGTTCTCAATCTTCACTTATTTTGCATGATCTTGACCTTTGTTAAAAGAATTGGTCAGGTATTTTGTACGATGTGTCACAGGATGGATTTGCCTGACAATTGCTCAAATTTTGATGGGGAATATACAGTTAAACACATACTTACATTCAGATGAATACAAGAAAAATTGAACAGGATATTATTTACAAATAAAAATTTAGGGGAAAAAAGTAATAAATAAGTATTTGGTAATGATAGAAAATTAAAAATAATTGTAGCCTTCATTGGGATGAAAAGAGGATGGAAATGGAAATATTCTCACATGGAACAGCAACATACTGATAATGTTCTGCTTATTGAGCTCAACTGTCATTTATAAAAAATTAAAAAACAAACTTTTCTATTTTAAAATAGTTTTACATAATAGTAAATAGGATTTACATAATAGTTAGAAGTAGGTACAGAAAGTTTATATATACCAAACACACAGTTCCCTTTCATTAACCTTCTACATATATTTTGGAATATTTGTCACAGTTAACCATTATCATACATTATCATTCTTTAATTCCATACATTAATGAGATTTTCTTTTTCTCACTTAATCTCTATTCTCTGTTCCACAATCACATCCAGAATACCACATCACATTTAGATATTGTGTCTCCTTATGCTTCTTTTGCCTATGCCAGTATCTAAGACTTACTTTATACCACACATTGTTATGTGATTTTTTTCTGAATTCCCTTTCTAGGTGAAGAAAATTCCCTTCTATACATAATTTGTTCAGTGTTTCTATAATGAGTGGGTTTTGAATTTGTCGAGTACTTATTCTGTGTCTTTGCAGGTAATTGTGGGTTTTTTGTCCTTTATTCTATGAATAGAATGTATTATGCAATTTTTTTTTTCATATGGTTTACCAAACTTGTATTCCTACAATTAATGCCATTTAGGATGTAGGTTTCCTAAGATAAATGCAAGTTTCTGTCTGGAAGTTGCTAATTTTTTTTTTTTTTTGTATTATTTCCATGATGTCTTACCCCTGTATTCATAAGGCATATTGCTCTATGTTTTTTTTTATTTCTTGAAATGTCTTCCTTTTAACCCCAAAGCACAGACAACCAAAGCAATTGGACAAATGGGATCACATCAAGCTAAAAAGCTTCTGCACAGCAAAGGAAACAATCTACAAAGTGAAGAGACAGCCCACAGAATGGGAAAAATATTTGCAAACTAATCATCTGACAAGGGATTAATAACTAGAATATGTAAGAAGCCCCAACAACTCCATAGGGAACAAAATCAAATAATCTGATTAAAAACTTGGCAAAGGATCTCAATAGACATTTCTCAAAAGAAGACATACAAATGGCCAACATGTATATGAAAAAATGCTCAACATCATTAGTCATCAGATAAATACAAATCAAAAATCAAATCAATGAGATATCATCTCACCCTAGTTAAAATGGCTTTTATCGAAAAGATGGGGAGTAACAGTTGCTGGTGAGGGCATGGAGAAAGGGGAACTCTAATACACTGTTGGTGGGAATATAAATTAGTGAAACCACTCTGAAGAACAGTATGGAGGTTCCTTAAGAAACTAAAAATAGAAATATCATATGAGCTCACAACCCTACTACTGGGTTGTAGTATCCAAACGAGGAGAATTCAGTATATCAAAAAGATATCTGCACTCCTATGTTTATTTCAGTACTATTCACAATAGCCAAGATTTTAAATCAACCTAAGTATCTATCAATTAATGAATGTTTAAAAACATATATACAGTGGAATATTATATAGCCATAAAAAGAATGAAATCCTGCCATTTGCAACAACATGGATGGAACTGGAGAACATTATGTTAATTGAAACAAGCCAAGTGCAGAAAGACAAATCTCACATGATCTCACACATATGTGGGAGCTAGATATTGAAACAATTGATATCATGGAAATAGAGTAGAATGGTGGTTATCAGGCTGGGTAGGATAGTGTGAAGGAGGTATAAAGTGGGGATGGTTAATGGGTGAAAAAATACAGATAGATAGAATGAACAATATTTCATAGCACAACAAAGTGACTATAATCAACAGTAAGTTAGAGGATACTTTCAAATAACTAAAATACTGGAATTGGAATGTTCCCATCACAAAGAAGTGATAAATGCCTGACATGATAGACGCCCCAGTTACCCTGATTTGATTAATTTACATTGTATGTCTGTATTGAAACATCAAATGTACCTTAAAGTATATGTAACTATTATGTTTACATAATAGTTAAAAATCATATTTTTTAATAAAAATAAATGCCTTCTTTTATTTGTGGAATCAAAGTTAACTGCCCTCATAGAATGCATTGGGCAGTGACCTCTTGTTTATTTTCTTCTTGGAAGTAGAGTTAGTGAAGAATTGCTATTTTTTGAAGTTTTCGGATAATTTATTAGTGAACTTATCTCAACCTGGGCTGCAATCAACTCCTGATTCCAATCCCATGAACTTGGAAGAAGATCCTTTTGCAGCCAAGCCTTCAGTTGAAAACTCAGCTGTTGTTGTCATTTATATCTAGATTCCTAACACAGAGAAACTGTGAATAATGTGTATGTGTGTGGGGGTGGTTTGAGCCAGTAAGCTATATGGTAATTTCTTATACAGCAACAAATAAGTAATATACCTGACAGTAAATGTAGCGTGGTATCCTGAATTAGATCCTAAAACAACAATAACAATAATAACATTAGTGGAAAACTAGGTAATATATGAATAAAAGTCTGTACTTTAGTTACTAGCTTTGTACTTTTGTCAATTTCTGAGTTTCTCATAAATATACTATGTTTATAAAAGCTGGCAACAGTACATGAAGCTGAGTATTAGAAAAACGCTATGTTGTATCTTTGCAACTTTCTGTAAAGCTAAAATCTTTTGAATATAAAGTGTTTTTTAAAAAAGTATTTTTGTTTAAAAAAACAGAAAAAGAAAACAGCTTTAGGCTCAGAGAATGAATTCACATGTAGGAAAAAAATGACTAATCAGCTTCCCTTATTAGCCCCCATTGCAACCCAGGTGTACCTGCTGCAGGAAGATACCATCAGTCAAGCCCCAGGGCCTCTCCTCCTCTTTCTCCTTCCCCATCACATTCTACTTGACGCAGTTAGCACTTTGATTGTCACTAACCACATCTTCCAAGATAGGTGCCTGTACCTCACATATCTCAGGAATCCCCATTTTAAGACATTGTCTGGCAGTGTATCTGCAGGATCCACTGAAGCATTTTTTTTTTTCCACACACAAGACTTCCATAATAATCAGATATATAAATATATATATTGGCCAATTAATTTCTTTCTATTTATAGTAGAGACGGGGGTCTCGCTCTTGCTCAGGCTGGTTTCGAACTCCTGACCTTGAGCAATCCGCCCGCCTCGGCCTCGCAGAGAGCTAGGATTACAGGCGTGAGCCACCACGCCCGGCCCTACTGAAGCATTTTTGGAAGACATGAATTCTGGACATTAGAAGCCAAGATTAAGAAATGTCGGTGACAGGGAACATAAACCATATCTTTGCAATCTGAGAGATTTATAGTTTAGGGTTTCTTTGTTCAAGCTTTAAAAAGAAAACTATCTTCAAGCCTTTGATAAAACCAAGCTGATAATGAAGATCTTTTAATTTTCCAGACTCCATCATGATTCACTGGGAATATATATGCTATGGAAGCTTACCATGGGTTTATATTACCAGTTGCCAAGCCCAAAAGCCACAGAATAGGCATAGTTATGGTAGCAGGTGAATAGTGTACAACAAAAATATTTTATAAACATGGGGGTTAGCCAGCTCCTGCTTACACAGACTTGGAAATGAAACTTCAGAAAATAAGTTTTTGAAACGTGAAGGCTTGTAAGTGATTCAGAATGTGTGGTGCGATGGTGGAGAAAGACTGGCAGTAAAACAAAATAACAAGTACAATATGACATAACCGCATCCATCCATGAGGTAATCTAAGAGACGGACACGGGAAGATGTGTTGAAGAGACCCTATGAGGTGCCTCTGACAACTTACACCTCGTTGAAATTGTCATGAGTAAAAACCTTGAGTCCATCATACCAGAATAATGAGGTACCCGATGGAAGAAGACCCAAGACTCCAGTTGATGGGCTAGCCTTTAGGTGACCTAAAGTATCTGTTTAAGGAGAAGGAAAAATGGAGATGTTGATATTTTCATTAATCTTTCTTCAGTTATTTGTTCTGTCTATAGGATGGAGAGACAACTCTTCAGTGGGGATTTCCTGGGACTCTTCTACTGATCTGTCTTAATGCTGGATTTGTCATCCTAGACCTCGTTTGGTGCAAGTATTCTGGTTTATGATTTTTTAATTTGCAGAAGCAAGTCTCTCATATCTCCTCTAAGGTTTGATTAATGGCTCTGTATTCAGAGGTCCCATGTTTGTTTCTTACCCAGTGCTGTATCAGACATTGTGTGCAGAATGACAGTAAGAACCCACAGTCCTACCAGGCTCTTAGATAACCAAGAGGAGCAACATCTCTCTTATCAAGTATCCTCCATTTGGCCTTGTCAATGCTTTCAGTTGTAGTTGTTGCTTATGCCCTTTTTTCATCTCGTAATTAATTGCATTATACTACCAGAGCTTGGCAATGACATAAATAAGTGCAAACCTTCCATTTAAAATATCACCCCAATTCAACAGGAAGTAGCTTGATGATTATATTGCCCCTCCTTGCGTAGATATGAAATGTAAAATTGATAGTGGGGAATATATAACAGAGATAATGGAGTGACAAAAGGTCAAATGTTTTACCAGTTGTCTCTTTAAACACCCCACACTCTTTCTGGAAACAAAAACCTACATCCCTGATTGAGGCCAGTAATCAGAGGGGCAGGAGAGTGTCCTTTGTTCTTTGTACCACAGAAGATGCCTCAGTGGTCTGGGTGGAGGTCACAAGATCATCTTCACTGGATATGGGATGGATCAGAACATCTGAACTATAGTTAAACAGCAATAGCCTGAAGCTTTAACCATCACTTTAAAAGCTCTGTATGTCTGCTTGTAGTTAAGACAATAGCACTTTAAGACGAGAGTCTCCATCCTCCTCATTTACTGCCAAATTAATAAACATCTTTTTCCTCTTCCTCAAACCACTTGTCCTTGTTCTTCTGATGTGGCCTCAAGGACAAATGCCAAACTTTTCTATTAAATACTATATTGATTTTTTTAAATATTTAATTCTGTGATTTACCTGGTATTGACTTGGTGTGTAATAGGAGTTTCAAAGTAGATTTTATTTTCACTGAGGATTTAGGATGTTTAGGATATTCAGTATCCTAAAATATTTATTGATAATTCATCTTTTCTCCAACAATCCTCCCTATGAATTATTTGCTTAAATATGCTTGTATCAGTTCTTCAGCTGTGTTTTCTTTTTTCCATTGGTCTATTTTACTATTTCTGTACAAATACCACACTGTCTTGTTATTGAGAAAGTTCATTTAACACAAGAGTTTTCCTGCCAGAGCTCATTCTTTAAACCATCGTGCTATTGTATATTGAAGACAGAGAAGAGTGACTACCTGTGTGTCTTTTACTGACTCAGTCCCAGCTGTACCTTGAATGAAGTAGAGGGTTTAGCACTTTAGAATATTGCTGCTGTGGCTTATGTCTCTAATGTCATTGACAATCCCACCCCCAACTCCTCTCTCCCTGTTATTTACTTAGTACATCCTCAGTAAGTTTCATTCAATCTCACATCTTCTTATTTCCTTTCTCTGTAGAGTCTTGAGAATTTTCTACTCCAGCAGCTACAAGGAGCAGAGTAGGAGTCTTCACAGACATTGCTGGATGCCTCCTGCACAAGTACAGACTGCTCTGTGGGTAGGTCCTCCTCCTACAGCTCATGTCACCACAGCCAGTGCAGGAAAATGCAAAGGTGTATTTGAGGTATGCATGGCTAGCTGCTTCATGTTCTTCCTCTGGAGTTGGTAGGATAATTAATATATTTTGTAAAAAGGCCAAATTTGTTTAACAATCATTCTTCTTGGTCACCCAAAGGATGTTATCTCTTCAGACTTTTCTTTACAATATTTGTTCTTGGTTTTTGTATGCAAATGCCTTTACAATTTGCATAAATATTTGCTTTGTTTTGGTATCATAAACATTATCTACAAACCATGTATTTTGTACACCACACCAGTATATGTTACCACATGGGGGACACGGTGTTGGTCTCTCATGCAGGCGAATTTTGCACTCATTGGTGGCTTTAGTCAGTTTGGTCTTGCTTAGTAGAAGTCCATGTTGCTGAGCCCATTCATAATCTTCATCCCTGCCACCATGGCCACTTTTTTCATGAGCCCATAGGGCAATGAATGGGGTGGTGCTGATACTAGAGGCTGACTAGTATTGCATAATGTGTTATCCTATCTACTCGGTTATTAGGGCATTTTCTGCTGAAGTAAAATTTGATGAGCACTCACATGGGACACAAATATCTTCACATCTTTTGCCCATTCAGAGGTGTCCATTCACAAACCTCTTCCCCATATTTCTTAATTACCAATTATTCAATTAAGTTCCTTTGAAGTCCCTGATGATCTGTCTAAACTATTGGCTACAACCCATGAAACAGAATATATTTTCACGTCTGCCCATTTCTCCTTCCAAGAAAAGTACACAACCTGAACTCCTTGGTGAGAACATTTCCTGTCACTACTGTCCTTCAGGGAAGTCCCAGAGAGGGATTGTAATGCAGCATTGTCCACATTTGAGTAGTGCTTACATCCCTACATAACCATCTGTAAACAAGGCTCATCATAGGGAATTCCCCAGGAGGCCATGGGTGCAGCTGGGAGGGTGAAGGCAGTGCAGCAGGAGTGGACACTATGGGCATTTGGGCCACTTCTTCATGTAACTTACTTATGCATTCAGGGCCTTCTTATAGCTGATCATGTTTATACTACTTCCATTTGATGATGGATAGAGTGCTGCAGTGCATGCACAACTTTATGGCTTAGTAGGTAAAATAACACTCACTTAATGATGGGAAGATCAGGTAGCGTTGAAACATTTTGGTCATGATCATGTATTCAATGTCTACCAAAGCCCAATAGCAGGCTACGAGCTGCCTCTCAAAAGAAGAGTATTTCTCTGAGGATATTGGTTGTGCCTTGCTCTAACATCCTAAGGGCCTCTGCTGTAATTCACCTAAATAGTCTTGCCACAGGCTCCAAACATCATCTCTACCTGCCATTGACACTTCAAGTGCCATTGGATTTGCTGAATTATATGGCCTAAGTGATAGAGCATCTTGCATAGCAGCCTGGACTGTTGTAGAGCCTTTTTATTCTGAGCCCCACTCAAAACTAGCAGCTTTTCAAATCATTTGCAGTTGAGCCAGAGTAACAAAACCCAGATGAGGAATGTGTTGCCTTCAGACTTCAAGTATGCCCACTATGTTTTGTGACTTTGTCTTGGTTGTAGGAGAGGCCAGATGAAACAAATTACACTTCATCTTAGAAGGAATATCTTGACATGTGCCACACCACTGGACCCCTAAAAATTTCACAGATATAGAAGGCCCACAAAAATTTAGTTTTAATTCCCACCCACTGATGCGCAAATGTCTTACCCATAAGTCCAGAGTAGTTGGTACTTCACATTGCCTAGATCCAGTCTGCATAATGTCACCAATGCAATGGACCAGTGTAATATCCTGTATGGGGAAGGCAATCAAGGTGCCTATGAAATAAATTGTGACACAGGGCTGGAGAGTTGATATATCCTGAGATAGGACACTCAATTTGTATTGCTGGTCTTGCCAGCTTATAGCAATCTGCTTCTAGTGAGCCTTCTGGACAGATATGGGAAAAAAAGCATTCATCATATTAATAGCTGCACACCATGTCCAGGAGATGTGCTAACTTGCTAAAGCAATGAAAACGCATCTGGTACAGCCTCTGTAATTATAGTCACCACTTGATTCAGCTAGTGACAAATCACTGTCATTCTCCAGGTTCTCTCTGTCTTCTGCACAGGCCAAATAGAAGAGTTGAGTGAGGATGTGGTGGGAATTACCACCCCTGCTTCCTTCAAGTTCTCGATGGTGGCACTAATCCATGTAGTCCCTCTAGGGTTGTGATTTTGTTTTTGATTTACTATATTCCTAGGTCAAGACAGCTCTAATAATTTCCATTTGGCCTTTTTCACCATAGTAGATCTCAATCCAATGATCTGAGAGCAGTGTGGGCATTCTGCCACCTGCTAAGTATGTCTATTCCAGTTAGGCATTCTGGACCTGGAAAATGACTGGGAACCTACTGGACTCCCTGTGACTGAGCTATAAGCTAAAACTTCATCAATCACCTTACCTACATAAGTCTCTGTTCTAACTGAAGGACCACAGTGACGTTTCGGGTCTCCTGGAATCAATATCAGTTCAGAGCCAGCATCTGATAGTCCCCAAAAGGTCTAATTATTTCCCTTTCACCAGTGTACAGTTACCTGATAAAATGTGGTAAGTACTTTAGGGAAAGATGAGAAAAAGATTAACTGTATAATATTTTAGTAGTGTCCTGGGATCCTTCCTGGAGGAAACCCAGCCTCCTCTTCAAGGAAGGAGTTCTAAGACTTATAAAGTGGTTCAACTTTGGGAATTGATTGAGGGGCTTTAATTCTCAGTTTTTATGATTTGAGTTAAAATTTTGTTCACTTGACAAATTTGTTCGCTTGTTTTCTGCTCGTACGGATCCAGTAAGAATTTAGTAGCCTTTGTAATTCTTTCATTCTGATTGTTGCTTTCTTTTTGCTGTCCATTATAGTAAGTATGCCCCCCTGACCTTTGACAACTGGGTGCCACTATGTAGATTCTGCACCTCTGGAATTGTATTATTCTTATTGCGTTTACATTTTTCAATTAAGCGACTGTGGTTCTCACTGTAACGTCCGGACTATAGAGCAGAGCAATCACAGAGCCCTTTAGGGATGCTGGGGCTAACCTCACAAATCTATTTCTCGAAGTGTTGAAGAAAAGTGTCTTCTGGACACCCCCAATACAGATGTGTGGGGAGGAGGCTCTGTGGCTAGCAAGTGTACTGGAGTTGGTCTCAGAAATTGAAAGAAGAGGCGGGCAGCAGCAGGCAAATGAGACATACTCTATTGTCAGGAGGATGCAGTGGTGCAGCGAGAATATAGTGAGCCCTTATGTATGGCTCAGGACAATAGTAGCAACATGCCATGGGAAAGCGTGATTATATGGGTTTACATAGGAGATAAAACCTTGGTTACATAAGTGTGCTAATTTATGCCTCCCCAGAAGGCTGGTTTGTTGGAGGGCCAGGCTAGAAAGAACACTTTGGCAGTTATTTTAGTTTGGTCTAAGACATTTATTGCCTATACAAATGATTTTTTTCTTACATTTTCTCCCCTAGGTCAGGGGTCCTCAAACGTTTTAAACAGGGGGCCAGTTAACCATCCCTCAGACCCTTGGAGGGCCATTGGAGAGTGTGGCGCACATTCCACACATGCGCACTGTGGGCCCGGGACAGTCGGCTGCTAAGCAGGACAGGCAGTGGCTGCAAAAACACAAGGCGGGCGGGATAAATGTCCTCGATGGGCCACAGTTTGAGGAACCCTTCTAGGTAATAGGTTTCACACGACATATGGGTTTATAGGGAGGCCCCCTAGGCTCAAAGGCCACAATAACAGTATAGGGAACAGTATAGTACTACCAGATCATAGCAAGCAACTTTTAACACTAAAAGGGTTTAACATTAGGACGATGAGAGGGGTTTCCATCATTGTTGTAATGGGTTTTCAGTTAATTGTTGGATGGCTTATACCTTGCCATCAATTTTCTTTAATATAGAGGAGATATTTTCCTGGTGATCAGGTATATATACACAACAGTTAGTATATATGACAGCGTATGTGCTCCCTTGAGAGGAGCACAAGGAGATCAAGGGTCATGCGATTTTGCAAAACCGTCTTTTTTATTTAGGTGATTTTATCCATTAGGAGGGTTCAGTCCTGTCTAGTTTGATTTAGGGCCCAAGCAGTATGCTTTGCTAGGGAATTTATTTTTATTTTTACTTTAATGTCTTCACCCCTAAGGAAAAAGACGGTTACTGGGTAAAGCTACATGGAGGTTGTTTCACCCAATGTCAATGGGAGAACATGACATTTTCATTATGTGGCTTTTTGGTTAAGGTGGGGAGGATTTTCCCTGGGATGTGTGGCCATTCTTACATATATCTTCCCATCTAATGAGTAGGAAGATAAAACCATCCCTATTTTTTATATACCCATTAAAATCTCGGGGGCACTTTGTCAGTATGGGGGTACTTTGTCAGTGTGAACAGTCCCTATGAAAGGTTTTTAATGCTCCCAGAGGTGGCATTATTATTTTGAGTAATATTGGCCAACCTTGGGTTTTCCATGTAGGTAACCAGACAGTGAGGTCCTTAAATACAGCTCAGTTATTAATGCAAATATGTAAAGGGGATGGTCTGTGCATTATTATAATTTATATGGCACGCAATTTAGTCAATTATTTGTTCTGCCCCTGTCCCGTTTCAAACCAAATTTTATTATGATTCAACTGGATGGCCACTGCTATCCATTGGGCTAAAAGGCCACAACTGAATTTGTTGGTATACCGTGCCTCCATTGGAGGGGGACCCTGTCCTTTAAGTTATGGGTTTTTTTTCCCCTAGGTACTATCATGGTCTGAGGGTCAGCATCAGAAACAAATTCAACAGGGCCTAATACTGTTTCTGGGGTCCCCTCTAACTGGGTGCTTTGGCCCAACCCCTGATCCACATCAAAGAGGGGGCTTCAACCATAAAATTTTGCAGTTGCACATTGTGAGTCTCTTTGGCAGGTGTCTTAGTTCTACTCCTTGAGTGCTTTCATGAATTGCTGGTGGGGAGCCAGCTGATTTCATAAAGCCAGTAATACCTTATTAGGCTGTTTAGTTTTTCTTCATCCTCCTGCTAGTAGGAGGTCTAGGCACATCTGGGCTCACAGCACCTTCTGGGCCCCTTGTACTGCCTTCTTTTATAGGAATCCCTGAGTTCACAGGCACTTTTTGGATTCTTGTAGCATATGCACTCATCCCTCCCCTCCCTCACTCTTAGGCATCTCCCAAAGCTGCCATAGCAGTGGTGACCTCATGTATCCTCTTCCCTACATAGGGAGTGAGCACAGCTGCCAGTGAGCCAGACAAACTGCGGGGAGCTGTGGCTAAGATTTGGTCACGCATGAGCATAGTGAAGCACTCCGCATTGGGCCCCCACCAGTTATCTATTGTAAAAATGGCTTGGTGAATTCCCAGTTCCCGAAGAAACTGCATTAAGTCCATGTATGAAGTCCACTTACAGTTTTGGGTAGTTCTCCAGAGTCATCCTTACTTACATTTATGGAAATTTGAATCCCTAAGCATTTCCTTTCTTATAATGTGTTCTCACGGCAACCATAAGCCATTGAAGTAAAGAAAGAGTGGTCACCCTCACCACGGTGGCTGCTTGTCTGTAGCATCTGCCTCAAGGAAGATGTATAGTTATGGATGCCAATTGTTCCATCACCCCTGGGGAACACAGGACGCTGTCCATCCCTTCATGCCATAAGCGTAACAGCCAGGCAGGCAAGGTTTCCCCAGGACATCATCTGCAGTTCCCGCAATCTCCACGGGCATGTAAACGGAGTAAGAGATATGCTCTGTTACTATAGATGTGCCCTGCACCACTCCCCGGGACCCCATGGATTGCACATGCTTCATTCATTGTTTCACAACTGGGCAGGTGCTCAGCAGGGGAGGGGCCGCGTCCTTGGGCTCCTGCGTACTTGCAGTTTCCTCGGCATCCATAGCCAAAACACTCATTAGCTCCTTCTCCAAAGCCTGCACCCAGGCTTACAGGTTTTCCTGTGTCACTTATAACTCTCTTACCTGGGTTGGGGGGGACACTTACCCCAGCTGAATCCTACCAGCTATGCCCAATGTGGGGAGGGGGCTCTGTGGCTAGTGAGTACACCAGAGCAGGTTTTGGAAATTGAAAGAAGAGGCGGGTGGCAAGGGGCAGATGAGGCATACTCTTTGTTGTTGGGAGGATACAGCGGCGCAGCAAGAATGTGGCGAGCACTTATATATGGCTCAGAACAATAGTGGCAACATGCCATGGGAAAGTGTGATCACCTGAGTTTATATAGGAGATAACACCTTGGTTATGTAAGTGTGCTGATTTATGCCTCCCTGGAAGGCTGGCTTGCTATATGACAGGGCCAGAAAACACTCCGGCAGTCATCTTAGGTTGGCCTAAGAAATGTATTGCCTATACAAATGAATTTTCCTTTACAGGATGAGTAGGTTTTAATGATAAATCCACTCTAGCATTCCAATCGCCCTAAGCCTCTGTATACTTTCCTCTTTGGTAAAACAAGGTAGGTGGCTGAACTCACTCAGAATTGGCCATGTTTTGACCTATGTTTCAGCCAACCAAACAAACAAGCTATTGGCACCTTTCATGATTCTCCAAGCTGCAGCATGAAATGCAGAATCTCTGCTTACTGGACCCATATCTATAAATTCAGAATGATCCATCTTCACATTCCTTCCACCATTACCCCAACCTTTAATATACATTTCCACATGTGTTCCCCAGATTTCTGCTAGTACAAATTGAAAAAAAAAAACCAAAAAAAAAAAAAAAACAGGTAGTTCTTTTGAAGTATAGTGTACTTCTGCATGGGTCACGCTTTAGACCTTACCTTTAGAGGCCTGATAAAACTTGAGTCTAATTATATGTACACAAGCAATGGGAGTATTAGAGGTAGGTCCTAAAGAGAATCATCAGTGTCTTTCTTGGCAACTGTCTTAAGGGGAGTCCATGACAATTTCCTTAGGCAATGCAGATGTAATCCACTCAGACAGGTGGAAAGGTCTGTATCACTGTGGGTGTGGAAGTCAGTCTCATTGGGGTAGGGTTAAGGAGACAACTTGTCTGGGAAAACTGAACTCAGAATGCAGAAGCACAATTTCCTCGGCTTCTTCAGGGTCCTCTCAACCATCTCCATTCCAATATACACAATTCTATTTATTCCCAATGAATTCCCTCACCTTAATAGTAGACACCTGCAAGGCTGAGAGTTCAGCTTTCCTTGTAATTCAGCCAATTGCATGAGCATGGCTTGCATTTGATTTCCAGCAATTTCAGCCCTGTGGCCAGAGGAGAGAAGACTTTGACTTAGAGTACAATTAGAAGCTCTTAGGTTATTTATGCAGAGCGTAAATTTATGGGAATTTGAACCCCTAAGCATTTCCTTTCTTTTAATCACTTTGCCCATACACATTAAGAAAAAAAAATCATTATTCCTTGGTTTACCATAAATATTCAAGTGTATCATATACAGGTTTACCAAATTCCTCGCCTCTTATCAGGGGTTGATTAGGAGTATAAAATGCAAATATTTTGCTTATCTCTGTACACAGTACATGCCATGTACTCTCAGTGTTCTCTGTACTATTAGAAATAGTGTCCTTAGCATTTTTAGGTCTAGATTATAGAGCCAGCTCTAGAAACTCCAAAAGCAATTAAAGACACTCGTTCTTAAAATTCTGCTCCTCTAGAACCATTCTTGCTACCTAATATGTCTTAGTTAGGGTTCTCTAGAGAGACCAGAATAATTGAATGGATAAATAGATAGATGAGAGGGACTTTATTAGATTATTGCCTCAGATAGATTTTGGAGGCTGATAATTCCCCACAACAGGGGAAGCTGGTGTATCTGGGATGCTGGTGGCATGGCTCAGTCCAAGTTCAAAATTCTCAGAACCAGGGTATCCCTTTGTAAACTAAAATAAAATTCAAGCCCCTGCCTTCACTCCCAACCCACCAACTGAATGGAACCCCCTCTTGGCCAAGGGGACCCAGCAAAACCTTAAAATTGAGTTCCTGACCATGAAAGGAAGAGAGGTAGTACACATCTCCTTCTACAATCTCTTTTTGGAATTTATTTAAATACAAATGACCAGCATTAATGTTAAAACAGAGACCATAAGACTGACAAAATAGACTGTTTGTGGCAATAAGATAATAAATTATTAACAGGCTATCCAAGGTAGAGGTTAAACCATGCCTTCAGGCCCTAAATTTGCTTAGCAGAGCACTTTGAGTCAGTATATTGTGGCTTGTTCTATGATTAACAGATTTCCTTATCTTAAAACATTCCTTTCTTTTGATTCCACGTTTTTAGAGAAAGCTTTATTTCTTTAACCAATTACAAATTAAAGAATCTCTGAAACTACCTATAACTTGTAAGCCCCTGCTTCAAGACGTCCCACCTTTCCAAGCCAAACCAATATGTACCTTCCATGTATCGATTTATGATTTTACCTGCAATTCCTTTCTCCGTAAATTATCTAAAACAAAACTATAACCTGGCCACCTCAGGACCACTTACTAAAGGCTTCTTGAGTTTGTGGATTCTCTAGGCCATGGTCTAACATTCTGGCTCTAAATACACCTCTTTAAATTATCTTACAGGTTTTTGTTTTGTTTTGTTTTGCTTTCCACCTTGGTGTAACTCTTAACCCAGCTGAATGAATTGGAAGTTCTGTCAGTTGCATCCTCTATAAATTTGAAATACCCCTATAATTATGGTTTGATGTTGTGTGAATGGTTAGTTGGCTGTGGATTTTTTTGGCATTTTCTTTTGTTCTGGCACTATCAGGTGTTCCAGGCTGTGTTTATTCCCTAAGCCTAGTATTCACCATTCCTTCACAGACCCCTATTTTCTTTTATGAGAAAATGGAATTAGAAATGCAGATCTAGGCACTTGTTATACTCCTGTTATCTCAGAGAGCTGTTTGATTTTAGGCTTTGTTAGTTGATAGAGCAAATCAATATATCTGTATATACTATATATACTGCTTATAAATATACACATATGTATATATGTATTTCTAAATGTGTCCATATGTATCTAATGAAGTTAAATATGAATTCTTACTAGTGTCTCTAGTACCACATGATCTTCAGTACCACATGAATCAATCTGCCCATTCCCACTTATTTGGATTTAGCCTATCACTCTAACAGCGAGCATGTTGGTTCTGTTAATGTAATCATACCACCGAAACAACAGGCTGAGTATCCAAAATGCTTGGGACCTGAAGTGTTTCATATGTCAGATATTTTTGGGTTTAGGAATATTTGCACATATATAATGAGATATTTTGTGGATGGGACCAACGGCTAAACACAAAATTTATTTATATTTTACATGCATCTTATCTATATAGCCTGAAGCTAATTTTATGCAATATTTTAATAACTTTCCATAAGAAATGAAGTTTGTGTACATTGAACCATGAGAAAGCAAAGGTGGCAGTATCTTAGCCACTTATATGGATAATCTGTGGTTGTTTGGTAGCATCATCATTCCTGACTCTGAATTTATATGTTACCCATAAGCGATTATTTCTTGCACTTACTTATACGTAAGTACTTAACAGTAAAAAAAAAAAAAAAAAATTATGGCATTCCATTAATACAGTGAAGAAAATAATATGTTCAGGGTAACTGAGCAGCACAGTAGCATCACCAAAATACAGTCATGCTCTGCAGAATGACATTTCAAGGACAGGAAACATATATGATTGTGGTCCCATAAGATTATAATGGAGCTAAAAAAGTTCTTGTAGCCTCATGATTTAATACACAATGCACTACTCACTTGTTTGCGGTGATGCTGGTGTAACCAAATCTGCTGACCTGCTGGCCCTATAAAAGTATAGCATATACAATTATATATAGTACATAATACTTGATTATGATAATAAATAATTATGTAATGTGTTTATGTATTTACTCTGTTGTATATTTTACCATTATTTTAGGGTGTACTTCTGAAACCATCCTCATAAAAATCAAACGTTAAGGTTTAAATAAAACATAGACTTTCAATAGAAACACAACTAGCACTAACCAGCTTGTATATAATTGTTATTCCACTTTCTTATAGCTGGTTACTGCTTAAAAGTCAAATAGCTCTTGTCACAGGGTTCTAACTCCCCTCAATTGTTTTCATAGATAACATCTTCAATTTTAAGAAGTCTGAAGGTTTCCAGATGATATATAAAATGTATAAATATATATATATTAAAAATATATACAATATGTAAAATATTTTTTGTGTGTGTGAATAGTAATTCTTTTTTTATCATATTATGGGGGTATAAATGTTGTTAAGGTTACATATATTGCCCTTGCCTCCCCTCCCCCTCAAGTCAGAGCTTCAAGCGTGTCCATCTCTGAGGTAAAAATATTTTATATATTAGTGTAGCCTAAATGTACAGTGTTTATAAAGTTTACAGTGATGTAGTGTACAGTGATGGCCTAAACCTTCATATTCACTTCAGACTTCTTAAAATTGACATGTTTTCCAGATACTGCATTCCAATGGGTCCACTTATGCCAGCCAGTCTGAAGATTCCCTGTGAGGAATTGAGTCAGTGCAAGTGTGCAGTTTGTACATCCCACATGCCCTAACCAGTCAGCCACCACATTTCCTCAACCCCCTACCTTCCAAAATTCCCTTAAAATCTCTAATTCAAAACTCTACAAGGAGGCAGATTTGAGGTTTTCTGCCATCTCCTCCTCTGGCTGCCTTACAATTATTAAACTCCTGCTTCAGCTCCCAATGTTTTAGTGTATTGATCTGTTACCACACAGTGGACAATCAAACCTGATAGTCCTATAATGCTGCTGCTGCTTTTTCTTCAAAACAATATGTATATAGATTAAATAAATAAATAAATATATGTATATATATATTAAATGTGTATGTGCGTGTGTGTGTGTGTGTGTGTGTGTGTGTGTGTAGAAGTTAACTGGAAATCAGCCTCAGGCAGGTGCTTCAGGAGGTATTCCAGAAGAAGGTATTGTTATAGGAGATGAAAGCTCCATGCCTGTTATTGTCCCTGAAGACCTTCCAGTGGAACAAGATGTGGAGGTGGAAACGAGTGATACTGATGATCCTGACCCTGTGTAAGGCTAGGCTATTGTTTTTGTTTGTGTGTCAGTTTTTAACAATAAGTTTACAAAGTAAAAGAAAGAAAAAAATAAAAATAATAGAAAGCTCATAGATTAAATATATAAAGAAAGAAAACATTTTGTATAACTATACAACATGTTTGTCTTTTAAGCTAAGTGTTATTACTAAAGAGTAAAAAATGTTAAAGAAATTGAAAACTTTATAAAGAAAAATGTTACACTAAGCTAAGGTTAATTTATAATTGAAGAAAGAAAAATATTTTATATATTTAGTGTAGCCTAAATGTACAGTGTTTATAAAGTTTACGGTAGTGTACAGTAATGGCCTAGGCCTTCATATTCACTCACCACTCACTCACTCACTCACTCATCTAGAGCAACCTCTAGTCCTGAAAGCTCCATGCATGCTAAGTGCCCTATACAGTTATATTACCTTTTATCTTTTATACCATATTTTTACTCTACGTTTTGTATGTTTATTTAAGTCTAGATACAAAATGCTTACCATTGTGTTATAATTGCCTATAATTTTAGTACAGTGATATGTCTTACATGTTCGTAGCCTAGGAGCAATAGGCTGTACCATAGAGCCTAGGTGTGTAGTAGACTGTACCATCTAGATTTGGGTAAGTGCACTTATGAGGTTCTTGTCATTAAGTAACACATGACTATACCTGTATCAGTAACAGCAAGCAATGGCAGGTTTTCAGTTTCCACCTATGATGCTGTGTTTTGATTAAAAGTATACTATATGTAATATTTTATTTGTATAAGTGAGAAGAAACATCAGCATCAATTGAGGGACCAGGAAGTAATAGGTCCTCTAGGGATGAGGAAGCCTCCTATTCGATGGCTTTTTAAAATGTTAAATGTTTTCTAAATGTTGTGCCTGCACTCAAATAGGTTAAAATTTTGGCATTTAGGATTTTGATTTTTGAATTAGGGATGCTCAACCTGTACTTGTATACTGGGCTTAGAATTAATAATTTATACTTCCATGGCAAAGAAGTTTATTGATTAAAGTACAGTGCTAATGTATAAAACCTTTGGCTTTTCCACTCAGATTCTCCACTTTATTCTCTAGTTACTTAGGTCACCCCTTCATCCCCTGACTTCCTTTCAGTGAGGTTATTTAATACATTTATACAGTTACTATTTTTTTTTTTGTCTTCATTCCTTCATGGAAACTCTCTGCTTACTAAATAAGGTTTTTAATTTGCATACTTTTGTGTTCACTCTTTATGTTATAAAGTTCTGTTAGGCTTTACAAAATGTTATCAAGTATCCACATTTACAGTTTCATACAGCATAATTTCACTACCTAAATGAAATCCTCTGTGCTTGACCTGATTAACTTCACTAGCTCCCAAACCTCTAATAACACCAGTAAAATTACTGTCTTATTTTTTTTTCCTTTTCCAGAGTATCATGTGAGTAGAATTATGCAGTATTTTCACTTTTCCAACTTGTTTTTATACTTATCAATATGCCTTTTAGATTTGTGTAGTATATGTCATGGTGGTTTACACTGGTATTTCCCTGATGACAAAAGCCATTGAGCATCTTTTCACATATTTATTGGATGTGACCTTAACTTCTTTGAAGAAATAGCTATTCAATTTATATTTTTTAATATTTGAGTTATATATACTTTTATATATTCTGGATAATAGATGCTTATCAGTTATTCGACTTGAAAAAATATTCTCCCATATTTTGGGTGTCTGTTTTCTTTGATGGTGTCTATTTTCTTGATGTACTTTGAATCACAAGAAATTATCATTCTGATGAAGTTCTCTCTCTATATATATATATCTATATCTATATATATAGATAGATATATAATATTTTATTCTTTCCCTTTTGCTTACACTTTCACATCTTAGAAACCATTGTTTACCCTAAAGCCAAAAATATGTAGTCTATATTTTCTTTTATGGATTGAGTCTATTTAGCTCTTTAATTTAGGTATATCATAATTTGAGTCGTTAATGTATATGGGGTTAGAGAAGAGTCCAACTTACATGTGGAAATCCACTTATGCCAGAAACATTTGATAAAAAATGTTATCCGTATTGAATTGACTTAGCACCCTTATAAAATCATTTGATCATAGAAGTAATGTTAATTTTTAGACATCCGAGACTATCCATTGACCTATATACATATCCTTATATTAGTACCATAAATCTTAATAATGTGGTTTTGTCCCTTTTACCATTAACAGAGGATATGACATTCATCATTTTAGTATGTTGAACCAAACTTTCATTCCTGAGATAAATAACCATATTGTATAATAATTTTTACATGTTATTAATTTGCTTTGCTAATATCTATGAGGACATTTGCCTCTATATTTATAAGGCATATTGATCTTAACTTTCCTTTCTTTAGTGTCTTTGTCTAATTGTGGTATCAGGATAAACTAACTCACAGTATACACTGGGAAGTGATCTCTTCCCCACTATTGTTGTTGTTGTTTTATATTTTAAAAGAATTATTGATAAATTGGCACTAATTTCTTTTAATGTTTGGAATAACTCACCAGTGAAGTCATCTTCATGTGGACAAAGAATTGAATCATAATAGCAATCACATCAGCTTAGAAGTAGATCCCTCTCCAGTTGAGCCTTCAGTTGAGACCTCACCCTGGCTATCATCTCTATCTGGATTCCTGACCCAGAGAAACTGTGAGTAATGTCTGAGCAATTTTGAGACACTAAGTCATGTGGGAATTTTTTATGCAAAAACTAGTAAGTATTATACCTGACAATAAATGTAATGTGGTATCCTGGATTAGATCTTGGAACAGAAAAATGACAGCATTAGGAAACCTGGCAAAATATGAAGAAAACCTGTAATTCAGTTTACAGTTTTATAACATTGTCATTTTCTTAGTTTTCATGAATATATTTTGGTTACAGAAGATGTTAACATTCTGGTAGCCTAAAGGGTATCTTAATATCTGTGCATCTTTCTGTAAATCTAAGATTATTTCAAAATAAAAGTGTTTTTTTTAAAGTATTTGTATAAAAAGGAAAAAAAAAGAGCAACAAACCTTATCTTCAGGAGTTGGATGGATAGGTAGGGAGAAAATAGCAAAGCGGCTTTCTTTATCATCCAACATTTCAAACACAGATGTGCCAGCTTCAGGAAGGCACCATCAGTCTCTAGGGAGTCTCTTCTACTTTTGTGTTTGCCATTATACTCCCCATTACCCAGTAAGGACTTTGAATTTCAATAACCAGTTGTTCAAAGATAGGTGTCTTTGCCTCACATATCCCCCAATGCCTCATTTTCAGACATTTTAAGCAGTGTATCTGTAGAATCCCACTAAAGCCTTTTTTTTTTTAATTTTTTTTTATTTTGGCATCTTATGGGGGTACAGATTTTAAGGTTTCAATAAATGCCCATTTCCCCCCCTCCCCCCAAAAGTCTGAGTCTCCATCATGACCATCCCCCAGATGGTGCACATCTCACTCATTATGTATGTATATACCCGCCCCCCTCCCCCCTCCCACCTCCCCAATACCC
Organism: Microcebus murinus; assembly: GCF_040939455.1. Taxonomy (NCBI): domain Eukaryota; kingdom Metazoa; phylum Chordata; class Mammalia; order Primates; family Cheirogaleidae; genus Microcebus; species Microcebus murinus. Next base: position 20,654,139 of record NC_134110.1, read on the forward strand.
TATTACTGTAGCACCTATGTGTCCACTTAGGTGCTACTCAGTTAATACCAGTTTGCTGGAGAATATATCTGGTGCTTGTTTTTCCATTCTTGGGATACTTCACTTAGTAGTATGGGTTCCAGCTCTAACCAGGAAAATATAAGATGTGCTATATCACCATTGTTTCTTAGAGCTGAATAGTACTCCATGGTATACATATACCACATTTTATTAATCCATTCTTGGATTGATGGGCACTTGGGCTGTTTCCACAGCCTTGCAATTATGAATTGTGCTGCTATAAACATTCGAGTGCAGGTGTCTTTTTTGTAGAGTGTCACTGGATCATTTGGGTAGATGCCCAGCAATGGGATTGCTGGATCAAATGGTAGATTCACTTGTATCGCTTTAAGGTATCTCCATATTGCTTTCCACAGAGGTTGAACTAGTTTGCAGTCCCACCAGCAGTGTAGGAGTGTTCCTCTCTCTCCGCAACCACGCCAGCATTTATTGTTTGGAGATTTTTGATAAAGGCCATTCTCACTGGGGTTAAGTGATATCTCATTGTGGTTTTGATTTGCATTTCCCTTTGAAGACATGACTTCTGGAAGTTAGAAGCCAAGATTCAAACATTTCAGTGACCCAGAACATAAATCTTATTTCAGCACTTAAGAGAATGTTTTTTTCATACAGGTATTTCTTCTAGTGGTCAAAAGATAAGTGTACCTTCGAGCCTTTGAGAAAATCTTGTGATGATTAAGTTCTTTTCATTCTGAAGTCCCCATCATAAAGTATTTGGGACCATGTGTTTTGCTGACATGCACATCATGGAGTGATATTACTCATTGCCGAGAGGAAATATTTATGACAAAATATTTATGACCATGGGAGGAGGAGAGCAAAGAAAGAAAAAGAGTTTGTAAATATGGTGGTTTAGGCCAGTTTCTGCTTACAAAGACCTGGATATAAATCTCTAGACACAAGATTGGGGCAGATGAAGGCTAGGGAGTGATACACATGCTTTATACACAGGTGAAGAAAGATCAGTATTAAAAAAACAAAAGAACAAGCAAGATGCAACATATCCCCAGTTTGTCATGCACTGATCTAAGAGGTGGACACACAATGATTGATGACTCTGCATATATGCTTTCTAAACAAAGAATCCCACAGCATAGAGGACTATCCATCCATTCATTCCCAATACATCCCTCTATCACAGACCACAGCACTCTGCTGCAAAGCAGCCAAGTTGTTTCCAGAAACTATGTCTACAAAGCCATGAACGTGCACACTGAATTCCCAAAGGAATCCACAAAGTCAAGATTATAACCTTCATGATCCATAATTAGGGATTTTCTCAACACCACACTGATTGTTTCAGTAAGAAAGTGAGTTCCTACAAACTGGAGACCTAGACTGACAAATATATGACCTGGACCATATCTCTCATTTGTAGATCAGTATAGCAAGTTATGTAGGTGGTGGTATTTAAGTATTTATTATTCAAGAAACTTTGTAACTTCATTTAGCTCATACTTCACTCCTTGAGACATGACAGTCTCATTTAAATTCCACACCTTAACAATTGCAGGGTTATTCTATTCCTTTCTTGTTAACTAGAGATATTATGATCTGTAAATTTCTTGTCAAAATCCCTTTTTCCTCTTCAGGTCAATGCATCCAATCTTATATATCATGATGTAAACTGTGAAAACCATGCTTCAACAAATAGTGGACACACACAAAAAATGCAGAGTGGCAGACCATAAATGATCCACAAGTATATATGGACAAGAAGTGCCTCATCTCAATGTGAACAAATCAGGGTCAATGAGCTCCAAGGGCTAAGATTTTAAAAAGACATGGTGGACACAAACTGTACTAACATGATGTTATAGTCACAAATAACACATTAAGCACCAAGTCCCCAAACAAACCTTCTGGTAGGTGGGAAGATAAGATTTCCCAAAATATACTAGACCACCAGATTTTGTAAAGGATGGACCAGCCAAGGAAATTCTCAGAAACATTCCATTGCAAATGACCAAATTCGTAGCTTAGATAATATCATGAGGTCAGTGCCAAACACTCTGACTCCATGCTCTAGCCTGATTAGAAGTTAGAGTTCAGTGAATGAATGACTCATGTATTTGAGATCCTGACTTCATGTTCACTTAATTAAACCTTCCTAAAATCTACATCTCTAGTAAATGTTCAGTTAACATTCTAGATCATAAACTGTATATGTGTATTTTTCACTCAATAAATTCATGAGGGAACATCAAAACTCGTTTATCATGGTTGAAGAACTGAATTTGGAATGCAACTTACAGAGACAATTGCTCATATTTATAATCTAAGGACAGAAATTTTAAAGTTATAGCTTTTTCTAAGTCTTTAGAAAGCTATCACTCTTATTATTTAAAAGTAACTCTTCATAATTTCAATTTTTTCTTTTCAGTGGATTCATTCAATCAAGGTTCATAAATCTTCTTCAAACATAAAATAGGAATTCTGATAATTAATAACTCTAGCATCTTTAATAGCTAGGAATAATGTAAATGGAGGTGGTCAATATATGTGAAATATATTGAAGTACGTTTCCTCAGTAATAGACAAGAATACAGCAGATGAGCCACCATGATTTAACACTGAGAAATGGGCAGTCACAGAGAAAAATGGTGTATTCCATTCATCTTTGAGTGTACAATTTCACATCTTTCAAATAGAGACTCATCTTAAATTTGATAGTTTTAAAACTCTGCTTGTCAGAGAAAGTCATAATGTGATTATCCTCATGTACACATACATTAACTTGGTCTAAAAACCTTCCATTGACACCTTTGAATAATAACATCAGCTTCAAAGCTTGCAGAGGAAGTATCAGAAGGTTGGAAAGAAAATCTCATAGGAGTAGCATAGGAATTTCAAAAGAATTATCCCATCACCAATGCTTCTGATTAGCACAGGTGATGATAAACCATGGACAAGATGAGTGTAAAAGTAATTGAAAAGAATTTGATCTGAATGGAAGAAATTTTAGGAATACATCTATTAATATATTTTGCTTCTGTGTTCCATATCATATAATCATAGGAGTGATACAAGAGAAATATCCATATGAATATAATTTGAAGATTTTTTTTCAACAATTATAATGGAAAAATTTTAAGTTATAAGAAGCCTTTGTTTTATCATATGTTAGTGGTTTTATTCTTTCAATCTGATATATAAAATATGTTAAAATTGATTCAAAGGTACATCTCATAATTTATTAGAAAAAAGTCTTAGTGGTTAGTGTTAACATGATATTATACATGTTTAATTACTAGTATTTTATAGAATCCACCCAACATTCAAGAAGTAGGCCTTATTACCATCTCCATGGTTCAGTTTTGAAGCTGGTCTAAAAAGCAATGCAGGAAAGGCTGAGCTTCATCTGTCTCCAGAGTCTTAGGTAACATCACCTATATTAGAATATCTTTTTTCCTTATATGATAAATACTTTCTAGGTCTAGTTTAAGAAATCTTACCCTACCACATAGTATTAAAGATATTTTCCTAAATTGTGTTCTATATACTGTTTTAAATATTTATATATTTTGGCCTAAGAGCTACCTGGAGGCCGGGCATGGTGGCTCATGCCTGTAATCTTAGCACTCTGGGAGGCCAGGACAGGTGGCAGGGGAATTGCTTGAGCTCCGGAGTTCTACACCAGCCTGAGCTAAAGTGAAACACTTATCTCTACTAACAAAAAAAAAAAGAAAAAGAAAAAAATTAGGTGCGCATGGTGGCGCGACCTCCTAGTCCCAGTTACTCTAGAGGCTGAGGCAGGAAGATCGCTTGAGCCTAAGAATTTGAGGTTACAGTGAGCTGTCTTGTCCCTACCATACTCTTCTGCAGGTCGACGGAGTAAGACTGTGTATCAAAAAAACAAACAAACAAACAAACAAACGCTACCTGGAATTGATATTGTGTGTAAAGGGAGGTCAAAGGTCATATTTTAAATACCCTCAAAGTATATTCAGTGTCTTAGAATACTTTTAAAAGAATCCATCTTTCTTACGCCGTACTTACCATAGCAGTGCGCAGGCGCAGTTCCTCCACCCCGCCCCCATTCCCTGGCTTCCTGTATTCCAGCAGGTGAACGACCCCCGACTCTTCCGCCTCCCTCATGGCATGGCTTGCCCTTTGCTCCGGACACTCGACCTGCAGTAGCGCAGCTCCCGGGCTGCTGCTCTGGCCCCCACGTCTCTACTGGCCGCAGGCCCAGGGCGGAGTGCAGGGAACTGGACCTGATGGTGCCAAATAGAACATCGGGGTGTGGCTGGTCAAGGTAATGTTCCAAGGCTCCCATTTGTGCTCCTCCTAATAGAAGTTCCAGCGACTTGAGACCATCCCACTCTGTGTGTCTTTTACAGTTCTTTCTTGGGCATCTATCTAGAGCATCACATATTTAGAGAGGTAGGAGTCGCTATTATGTATTTTTACAGATGAGGAAAGTAGCTTAGGGACACAAGTGTGTCTTTTAGCTGATTAGTAGTCTGAATCTGCCTAGAGTAGATCTCCTTTCCCCATGACCTGGCTGGCTTTCCTGGGCCCTGTCTTGGTATCCCCTGATTTAAGTGGTGAATTTTACCCCAGACCGAATAATTTCTTGTATCTTTTCATGGTGAGACTGATTTTGGTCATAAGCCTGTATAAGGCAGTTGAGTGCCTGCTTTCTATAAAGTTTATTTTTTCAGCCAGAAAGTAAAACTGGTCGCTGTGTACCCTTAAATTCTGTCTTAGATTGATGTCTTAGATTGAAAGCTCCTTAATGGAGCTTTCAAAAGAGCCAAAACAGCTCTGAACTCACAGAAGGAGAGGCCATTGGGCTGGAGTATTCTTTTAGAGCACTATTTCGTCTCATGGAATGGACCATCAATAAATGTTTTATGTTTATGTATGCATGTCTTTTTTTAAGCTCTATTTTATTTTTTCATTGGTTCTTCATTTCTGTGCAACTGCCATACTTTCTTAGTTACCAAGAGACTTAATTTAACACAAGAATTTTCCATTGTGCGCCTGCCCTCTGATCATCTGTGCTATTATTCAATAATGATGTAAATGAAGAGAAAAAACCTTCATGTCTTACACTCACACCAATATTAATATTCCCAGCTATACCTTGAATGAAACAGTGAGTTTAGAACTGTAGGACCTTGTTGTTAACTCTTATGTTTCTAATGTCCTTTTGCGTCTTAGACACTCCCCACAATACCACACCCTATTTTTTTTTTTTTTTTAATTTAAAACCTTCAATAATAGGGCCAGGCTCGGTGGCTCATGCCTGTAATCCTAGCACTCTGGGAGGCTGAGGCAGGCAGATCGCTCAAGGTCAGGACTTATACTTAACAAAAAAAAGTTTTAGAGTTTTAAATTTAAAACTTTTATTAGACAATACACATTTTATTCACATAAAATAAAATTATTTGAAATTAATTTATAAATTAATATTTGTATTGTTCTGAATTAGATTTTGACCCAAAGTTATAGATATCTTAACATAATTGTGTGTTCCATGAAGACTTACAGCATTTAGATAATGAAATTACACCATCATGTGTTGTGATTTTCATCTTTCCTATTGACACCATTCTTCAACCTTTGATGCAGATTATTTAACAAGGAGATAGCAGAAGATTTCAGGACATGTACTCCAGGTGCAGAAAATTAAAACCATGTCATGGCTCACACAAGGCTAAAAGCAAATATGATAAAATTTGAAAAGAAAACACAGTAAAATTGATATGATAACTAATAAGAATTTTGAAATATTTATCAAGGGAGCCATATAAATACAGATGAATCTAGGTGAAGAAGAAGATGATGTTATTTAGTTCAAGATGGCAGCACTGTCCAGAAAGACAGTAAGGTGCAAATGAGGGAGGAGCAGCATGGTGTATTCAAGAGTCTGTCCAGTCGTTTGAGAATGGGGACATAGGAAAAGAGGCTGAGGGGAATTAGGGCTCATATCCTTTCTTGAGGACAGAAGTTATGAAAGAGACATGTTCATCTTCAAGGTCAAATCATTTTCAATAGGAAGAGCTGTAGTTGTGAATTAGGTAAGAATGTCAGGTGAGTTTCAGAGATTCATTAATTGATTTGTGGAATCCAGTATGAAGAGCATGAGAAGAGGGCAGTGGATATGAAGGATCCATAATGTGTGAGGACAGCAGGAAGGTCAGAACATGGTGGGGCTGGGCGATGATCCAGGGGAGACATTTTCCATGAACATATACATGTTCACACATCTGTATCTACACAACTTTTACATGTTCTTTGATATTCTCATACAAACCTCATGATTTTCTCATGTGTGATTGTAACATGTATTAAATGAGTTTATTCTGTCACATGTCCCTTTTTATACATTACTTAATGATGGATTTTTAAAATTTATAGTATTTGCCAACTTAGTAGTAAACATACAAAATTACTCTGTTTGTGTATGTCTTTGTTTGATCATTTTTGTAAATTAACATCTCTTCCTTTCAGTAGGGGATCACCTATAGATGCTCTTAAATAAACATTTTGTTTGAGTTGTTTTGTTTTCTTTGTTAGTTTTGAATATGTATATATTTTGGAAACTATTAAGCTATCAATATTTCCTAGAACAGTCTACTTCATTTGTCTTTTACTCTGTTGTTACTGCTTTTATTAGACAATAGTTTGTCCTTTCTATTGTTTACTTCCATTTAATCTGCTCTTGTAATTCTTCTTTCCTAAGGTGGCAATGCAAATGATTAATTTTAGAGCTTTCTTCCTTTCAAACATATGCATTCAATAGACTTCCCTTTAAACTCTGTGTATGTCACATCTACAAGTTTTGATAAATTTTGTTTTCATTATAATTTTTATTTCAAAATATTTTAATATATCTTGAGATTTCTTCTGTGGGCCATGTTTACTCTCCGTGTATTTTATTTAGTATAGTCCATTTATCTTTCTGGAATATATTGACTTCTAGTTTAATTTCATTGTGGTCTGAGAGCACATGAAATTTTTATTCTTTTAAATTTGATAGGTTTTGTTTTAAGACATAAAATATAGTATATCTTGGAGAGAATCCATGTGGGCTAGAGAAATGTGATTTATGCCCATTTTTTGATTAAATAATCTAAAGATATTTAAATTATATCCAGTTGGCTGACGTTGTTTAGTTCAACTGTGTGCTTACTAATTTTCTATCTGCTGGATCTGTCAATTTCTGATAGAGGGTTTTGAAGCCTCCAAAGATTCTAGTGAACTCATCTATTTCTTCTTTCAGTTCTATAAGTTTCCCCTCACATAGTTTGATACACCATATTTAGGATCCTATGTATTAAGGATAGTTATATCTTCTTGGATAATTGACCCTTTTATCTTTATTTTATACCCTCCTTTAATCCTGATAAGTTTACTTCAAAGCCTGCTGTATTGAAAATTAATATCAGTACACATACTTTCGTTGAGGATATATGTTATAATAACTTCAGTTTTTGACTTAAATTCACATCTTTATATTTAAAGTGTTTTTTTGTATAGACAACACATAATTGCATATGGTGTTTTCATTCACTGTGTATTTTAACTGGTGCATTTAGAAATTGATGTTCAAAGTGATTATTTATATAGTTGGATTAATATCCACCATATTCATTACTATTTTCTAATGCTCATGTTGTCTTTGTTCCCATTGTTGTCTTCCACTCCTTTTCTACATTTTGTGGTTTTAATTGAGCATTTTATATGATTACAACTTCTCTCCTTTGTTACTATGTCAGCCACCCTTTCTTTTTTTTTTACATATTTAGTAGTTACCCTAGATAATAAATACTTTTATTTTTCATATTCATAATTGATACAGCAAATAATAGTTTGTTGACACAATAATAGCAATCATGTTTTAGGTTATGCTTAAGTATGTGGTATGCATACACATAGATGTTTTTATATATCTACGTACATGTATGTGCAAGTATATATTTATGTAAGCAAAATGACTGACAGGAATTATCCAAGGGACAGAATAATGAGGATTATTCTAAGGTATTCATACTATCTGTGAAGTGATAAACTCTTATTTGAAAGGGAGCTTAGATTATCTTTGAATGTAAATTATAAACTGTAAGACAGGCTGTTAGACCAAGGCCTCAGTTCCTTGCGGGCTGTTTACCAGAAACTGATTCTGTTCCTTCCAAAGTCAGGTCCTCCCATGTGGCAGAATGCTTCCTAATAGCCATCAAGGGGGAGAGTTGGCTAGCAAGACAGAAACCACTTTTCATGTAACATACTTTCACAAGTGGCATCCTTCTTGTAGTATTCTGTTGTATCAAAGCAAGTCACAGTTTCTTCAAAAACTCACAGGGAGGGTATCACAATATAAAGTTCTGTGCACTGCGAGGTAGAGATTATTTGACACCATGTCAGCATCTGCCTGCCACATCATATCCTGCCCAATCTGGAGCAGGTGCTCAGTCTTCACTTTTCTTGACCCTATGAAAAGAACTGGTCAGGTATTTTGCAGGATATATCACAATGTGTATTTGTCTGATGGTTTCTCATAATTTAACTAGGATTGTAGATTAATTACACACATATTAATAAAAGTTTGAATGAAGAAAATACTAAACAATATACCAATTAGAAATAGAAACTTAGAAAATTTACAAAGAAAATTGAGAAAATTAATGATGAGTAAGGAATTCAGAATAAAAGTAACCTTCACCAAGAGTAGGGGAGGAGGATAGAATTAGGGAGATGCCTATTAGGCATTAACAATATTGATAATGTTCTGTTTATTAAGCTCAGCAGTAAGTTTTTAATAAGAAAAGGAACTTTTATCTTTTAGAATAATTTTAGATTTACAGAACAGTTGCAAAGTCAGTACATAGAGTTTATATATAAAAATCCACAGTTTTTCTAATTTTTAACCTCTTACCTTAGAATGGGACATTTGTCATGATTAATGAACCATTATTATATAATATTCACTAACATCCACATGTTAATCAATTATCCCTTTTTTACCTAATGTCTATTTTTTTTTTCCAGAATGCCATCCAGAATGCCACATCACATTTAGCTATCATGTTCTTAGGATCTTTTTGCTTGTGCTAGTTGCTCAGAGTTTGCTTATTTTGGGTGATGTTGATATTAGTCATTTGGGGTTTATCTAATGTTTTTCTCTTGGTGAAACTGAAGTTACGGGTTTTGGAGACAGAGGCTACAGAGGTTAAGTGCTATTCCCATGACATTAACCAAGGATATATATTATCATCATGTTTTATCACTGTTGATGCTAATTTGATTACCTGGACAAAGTAGTTGAGGTCAAGTTTCTCCATTGTAAATTAATCTTTTTAATTTTCTCCCTTCTCCCTTTCTATGTACTTTTTGAAAAACAGTTGCTATGTTCTGCACATACTTAAGAAGTGGAGAATTATGTTCCTTCTCTTTATAGGCAGATCTTCTACACATATTTGTATGTCTTTCCAAAGGCATTTATCTGCTCTCTACCAGTTATCATAAATTAATTCAGTTTTTATACCATATGCCCTGTTATGTGTAATCATGGATATCTGTTTTGCCCTACTTTATTTTGTTGGTCAAATTATTCCACTACTGGCCTTTGTAAGGTCTTTCAGTTGGCACCTGTACTATTCTGAAATATACACACCATTGTAGTCTCATTTGTTTAGGTGGTTGATTTGGTTGTATAATTGTTTAGCATTTTCTTACTCTCTGGCAATACAAGGCGCTCCAGGTTAAACATGTTGATTTCTTTCCTAGGACTAGTATAAACCAACTCTTAACCAATTCTTTTTTTTTTTTTTTTGCTGTATGGTGTTACAAACAAAACTACGGGCATTGGGTAGGAGTCCGTTTACTCTAGGCTTTGTCATGTGACAGACCAAAGGAATATATGTGTGTATACTGTCACATATACACATATGCATTCCACATTTTTCCATATATATGTATATACAGATAAAATGAATTCCTATTAATGTCTTCAGCACCACACAAATCTAATAAACATGAATCATTCTACTCAATCCCACTACTTCTATGTAACCTCCCACTCTAGCAGTGAGAAAGAGTAAGAAAGTACCCTTCTTTTCCCACTCCCTTCAGTGAGGTCTTTTCATACATTTGTTATATAGTAATGTTATTTTATAATATCTGCATTGTTCCCTGTCATTCCTCAATCTACTGAATAATGTTTTCACTCACATACATAAAGGTTAACTAATTTTTGATGTAAAGTTCTGCATGATTTTTAAAATAGTATTATTTTATTAATCCACTCATGTATTGAAGGGCACTTGGGTGGTTTCCACATCTTTGCAGTTGTAAATTGTGCTGCCATGAACTTTCTAGTGCAGATGCCCTCGTTATACAATGTCTTTTTTTTGTTTGGGTAGATGCCTAAAGGTAGGATTGGTGGATCAAATGATATTTCTATTTTTAGCTCTTTGAGATATCTCCAAATTACTTTCCACAGGGGTTGTACTAATTTTCAGTCCCACCAGCAGTGTAAGAGTGTTCCAATCTCTCCACATCCACACTAGCATTTGTTTTTTTGGGACTTTTTGATAAAGGCCATTCTCACTGGAGTTAGGTGGTATGTGTATACCATGGAATACTGCTCAACTACAAAAAAAAAAAAAAAACAATGGTGAACTAGCACCTCTTATATTATCCTGGATAGAGCTTGAGCCCATCCTTCAAAGTAAGGTATCACAAGAATGGAAAAATAAGCACCACATGTACTCACCATCAAATTGGTACTAACTGATCAACACTAAGGTGCTCACATGGTAGTAATATTCACTGGGTGCTGGTCAGGTAGGAGCAGTGTGGTAGGGAAGGATAAACTCACAAGTAACGGATGTGGAACGCACTATTTGGGAGAAGGGCACGCTTGTAGCCCTGGCTTGGGTGAGACAAAGGCATTATATATAACCAAACTGTATACACTCCCATAATATTCTGAAATAAAAAAATAAGAATAGTATTATTAACACATGATTATAGCATCAGAGAATAATTTAATTGCATACAAAAAATTCTGTATTTTACCTATTAACTTATTTTTCTTAAGCATCTAGTAACTATTATCTTTATATTAACTTTATAATTTCCCCTTTTCATCATAGTCATATAAATGGAATTACACAGTATGTACTCTTTTCAAACTGACTTCTTTTCTTAAAATATACCTTTAAAATTTATGAAGTGTTTCTCTTGATGGTTTAGGATTTGCATTTTACTGGGGATTAAAGGTATTGAGCATATTTTCATGTGTCATTGGATGTTTGCATAACTTCTTTGGTGGAATGTCTATTCACACAGTTTACCCACTTTTAATTAGAATATCTCCCTTTTGATTTTTGAGTTGCAAGAATGTTTTATATATCCTTGACAATAGACCTTTATAAGATACATGACTTGCAAACATTTTTCGCAATCTTTGTGTTATGTGTATAGTGTACTTTGAATCATAGTAGTTTTTTGATTCTGATGAAGTTCAATGTATCTACTTTTTTCTTCTGTCACTTTTATTTTGGTGTCATATTTCAGAATCCATTATTTCACCTAAGGCCATGAAGATTTCTTTGTGTTTTCTATTCTATAGGATTCATGGTTGTAGCTCTTACATTTCAGTTTATGATTTATTTTGAATTGATTATGTATATGATATGAGGGAGGAGTCAACTTGCTTGTGGATATCTACTTTTCCCAGTAACATTTGTTCAAACAATATTTTTCCATATAAAAATATCTTGACAAGGTTGTAAAATCAGTTTGCCATAAACATAAGAATAATTTTGGATACTCAACTCTGTTCAACTGACCTATATATTTATCCTTATATAAGTACAAGGATGTTGTGATTACTATCAATTTTTATTAAGTTTTAAAACTTAATAAAAGAAACTGTAAGTTGAGTACTTCAAATTTGTTTTTCTTTTAAGATTGTTTTGGCTGGTTTAGACACCTTACATTTCCCTATAAATTTTAGAATTAGCTTTCAAATTATTGCTAAAAATGAAAAAAAAAATGTAAGCTAGAATTTCCAGGAGGATTGCATTGAATCTGTAGATTCCTTTGGAAAGAATTAGCATCTTGACAATATTAAGCTTTCTGAACAATAAAAATCTAATATTTTCCATTTATTTAGAATTTCTTTAGTTCCTTGATATTAAATTTATTTCTAAATATATTTCTTTTTTGATGCTATATTAAATTGAATTTTTTCTGAATTTCATGTTTTGATTAATTGCTATCATATAGGAATACAGTCTTTATTGATTTTGTATACTGCAACATTACTGATTTTTTTGGTTATAACCCTATTTTATTTGATTCCTTAGGATTTTCTATATAATAGATTATGTCACTGTAAGTAGAGATTGTTTGGTTTCTTCTATATTTATTTTTCTAGCCTAATTTTATCAACTCCATTCTCTAGTACAATGTTTAGCAAAAGAAGCATTAGTGGTCAACATTTTGTTTCTAATCTTGGGAAAATTACTGAGAATTTCTTGATACTTTGTGTTGTTATGTGAATTTTTCATGGATGACCTTGTGTTTTTACCGGAGTGGGTTTTGGATTTGTTATGTGTTTGTTCTGCATTTTTAGAGTTGTTCATGAGGCTTCCATCCTTTATTCTCCTGATATAGAATATTACACTAGTTTTTTTAATACGTTTTACCATACTTAGGTTCCTGAGATAAATACCCTTGGTCATAATGTATAATCCTGTTTTATGTTGCTGAGTTGATATTACTTTCATAAGGATTATTGTCTCTGTTTCTTGAGGCATATTGATCCATAATTCCTTTCTTGAATTGTGTGTTTCTAGTTGTGGAATCAGGGTTAACTGGCCTTATATAATATATTGGGCAGTGACCTCTTATCTTCTGTCGTGTTTATCTTCTTAGAAGAAGAGTTAATAAAAGATTTCTGTTAATTTTTTAAAGGTTTGAAATTGTTTACCAGACGTCATCTTGACCTGAGCATCAACAGACTCCTAACAGAAATCACGTGAGTTTAGAATGGGATCTTTCCTCACTTGAGCCTTCAGTTAAGACCTCAACCTTGGCATCATCTGCATCTGGATTCCTCACCTAGGGGGACTGTGAGTAATGGGTACATGGTTGTGAGTCACTAAGATAAGTAGTAATTTGTCATGCAGCAATAAATAATAATACACTTTACATTAAATGTTATGTGCTATCCTGGATTAGATCTCAAACAGAAAGGTAATATTAAGAACCCCAGTAATATGAAGAAATTCTTTAGTTTGGTTGTACCTTTGTCAGTTTCTGAGCTTTTATAAATATACTGAGGTTATATAAGATATTAACAATGAAGGGAGAGAAAAGGTGAGTCAAATTCTATATAATATTAATATCTTTGCAACTTTCTTTAAATCTAAAATTATTTCAAAGTAAAAATAAAGTGAAATGATGGCTCATATATTTGAGATCAAGACACACTGTTAACTTAGCCTTCCTGGCCTTTGACACTGGATGCAGATACACTCAACATCTTAAATTATAAATTATATGAGTGTATTCTTTATTTAATATATTGATCAGAGAAGAGCAAAGCCTATCCCATTTTCCAAGCACTCCAAAATAGAGTTGACCAGAGTAACACATGAGCAGAGTAATACATTCGTGAAAACCATACTGCATCTATATCAGCAGTGACTAATCCGTAAAGCTATTTGTGTGATCATATCCACATGACTAGAAAGACAAATGAGAAGGAAGAAAAGTTTAGACACACAAAGCTGTTCTGGATTTAAGAATTGTATTTGGCTGGGCACAGTAGTGTGTGCTTATATTACTAGCTACTCAGGAGGTTAAGGCTGAAAGATTGCTTGAGTTTGAGGCTGTAGTGCAATGTTATGCTGCCTGTGAATAGCCACTGCATGCCAGCCTGGCTAATATGAGACTCTGGCTCTAAAAATAAATAAATAGGATTCAGGCTGTAAATTACAAATAACATTGCTCATATTTATATGATTAGGCCTGAAATTCTCAAAGTACAGATTTTTCTGTCTTTAGAGTTTTACTACTCCACTGTAAACTTTTAAGTAACACCTTGCCATTTCTATCTTACTTCTCAATGAATGTTTTGAACTATAGTTTATAAAATTACCTCACTACATGTTTTATTTTTGTAACTTTTTGTTTGATTTTGAGATATCAGTTGGGATGGTGGCTATAAACTGTAGTCCTGCCTAACAGAATGCAAGGTTTAGTCCTGTGCCTTAATGGGATGATTTTTTTTCCTGATGGGTGGCCTAATGCCTGATTGAGCTGTGACTAGCTATCCCTCTCACAGGAAAATTATATATACTAGCACTTGCCCTTGTGGCTCCTGTCTGACCTGTGTTCAGTTTATTCCTACCATGATAGCCATTCTATAGAAGAGCACTGAGTCAGATAAAGGTGAGATTCAGGTGTTCTGGTCAGATGAGACTCAAGGAGGCAACTGAAAAAAATGCATAACATAAGAGAAGCAGTATATTACTTACAGATCCCTGAGAGAAGAGTACAGCATTCCTCAGAGGCCCAGGGGAAGGGGAGAGATCTCCAGGACACATACTCACAAGAAGCAAGGGTGGTTGGGGAGCAAAGCAGGAGAGATAGAATGATGGGCCAGTACATTAGGCAGTGTTTTCCAAAGAGAAAAAAACAAATAGAATATAGATTAAGATATAGATAGATGACAGGGGATTTATTAGGTCAAGTGATTGGCATGATTATGGAGTCTGAGAGGCCCCACAACAGTCCTTCTGCAGACTGGGTACCCTGGTATGCTGTTAGCGGGGCTCAGTCCAAGTCTGAAAACTCAGAACCAGGAAGCACTTGGTGTACTCTCAGTCTGAGGCTAAAATCCTGAGAGGCTGGTGGGCTACTGGTAAAAGTCTTAGAGCCCCAAGAAGAGAAAGACTGGAGTTCTGATGTGCAAGGGCAGAAGGAAGAGTGTGTCCCAGATCCTGGAAGGAAGGGGATGAAATCCTCTTGACTGATTTTTCTTTTATTTGAACCCGCAGCAGTTTGGATGGTGTTTGACCCCCATTGATCTTACTTATTCAGTCCACTGATTCACACACCAATCTGTTCCTGAAACACCCTCAGAGATATGCCTAGAAGTAATGCTTTACCAGTTCTTTAGGTAGTTCTTAATCCGGTCAAGTTGATTACTTAATATCCAAATAAAGACAATAACAAGGGAATAGTTCAGCCTAAGGGGGTACAGCTATCTTGCCTACAACTAAAAACTACACTAACCATTTTCTCTTAAGTTAAAGTCCTTAGGCAATGTTTATTCTTCTCTTGATATCCCATAACTTCAGTACTAAGTCAGTAGATCTCATGTTGCATGATAAAGGAACAAGAGAGGAACAAAAATGAAGATAAAGATATTTGCTACATACCTATATATAGCTATATATACACACATACACACGCAAACATATTCTTAACAAAATAAGGAGGAAATACTCATGACAATTGCAGTCTTGGTTTCTGTGACTAGTCACATGGTTGTAGCTGGTATCCCTCTACTACCATTCTGTATTCACTTTGTCTTCCACAAGCACTTCAGTTGGTGCTACTTCTTTACCTGGCAGGGTGATTGAAAGCTGCATTCCTGAAGGAACTGGACCTTTCATATTCCTGCCTGGACTGGTTGTTGTTATTTCCCATTGACCTTAGTCACAGGGCATGGTAATATTAAAGAAATGCTATATTACTTTTGTTTTCTGTTCCTTATATCAGAATACCTGAAACTGGGTAATGTGAAAGAAAAGAAACTTATTTCTTAACGTTTTAGAGGCTGAGAAGTCCACGGTTGAGGAACTACATCTCATGAGACCCTCTTGGTGGTGGGGACCCTCTGAAGAATCCCAAGGAAGCACAATGTATCACAAAGCAATGGAGCTGAGCGTGCTAGCATGCTAGCTCAACTCTCTTTTCCTTTTATAAAGCCACCAAGTCCCCCTCTCATTATGACCCATTAATCTCTAAACATTAATTTATTGATCTATATTTGGATTAATCCATGATTGGGTTATTAGGGCATGATTAATCTATTATTAGACTATGCCCTAATGATTCAATCACTTCTAAAAGGCAGCACATCTCAATACTGCCACACTGGGGATAAAATTTCAACATGAGTTTGGGAAGAGACAAATATTCAGCCCATGGCATTCTACCCTTGACTCCCCAAAACTCATGCCCTGTCATATGCAAATACATTCATTCCATCCCTATACTCCAAAGTCCTAATTCATTCCAACACCAATTCAAAAGAACAAAGTCCAAAATTTCATCTGTCAGCCTTTGAAATCAAAACAAATTATCTATTTCAGATAGAGTGGTGGGATAAAGGATGAGGTATACTTTTCCTATTCCAAAAGAGATAAATAGGCAAAAAGAAAGGAGTAACAAGCTCTAAGCAAGTCTAAAACCTAGCATGGTAGATGTTACATCTAAAATGTTGAAAATAATTTATTTTGACTACTGGTGCTGCCTCCTGAACATACTGCAGTGGAGGTTAGACTCCCACAGCCTCCGGCAGCGTCGCCTCTATTGCTTTCCTGGGTACAGTCTACTTAGCTGCTTGTACTAGTTGTAGTCATGTTACAGCAAAGCTGAGAACAAACCCAATGGCACAAAAAGGGTGGAGAGAACCAGGTTTATTTATGCCAGTGGGCTCAGAGGGGGCTTGCCACCAAATTCTGAGCCCTGAACAGAGAATGTAGTGGTCTTTTATGCATTTCATTTTAGGGTGTTACAGCAAAGCTGATTGAGAACAAACCGAATGGCACAAAAAGGGCGGAGAGAACCAGGTTTATTTATGCCAGTGGGCTCAGAGGGGGCTTGCCACCAAATTCTGAGCCCTGAACAGAGAATGTAGTGGTCTTTTATGCATTTCATTTTAGGGTGTTACAGCAAAGCTGATTGAGAACAAACCGAATGGCACAAAAAGGGCGGAGAGAACCAGGTTTATTTACACCGGCCAGCTCAAAGGGGACTTGACACAAAATTCTCAGCCCCGAACAGAGAGTGTAGCAGTCTTTTATACATTTTTGTTTTGGGGAGGGTGTAGGGCACAGTTACAATGTGGTTATCTTTAGTGTGGAAGGGTCTTCAGTGACCCCAGATTCTGGTAGAGAGTCTCTGTGGAATTTCTTCCTGTCTTATCTTACCATGGCAGAAGTTGCTACAAGCAGTTTATGGAAGCAAGGGTTATAGCAGTTTAGCAATTACATAGGTGCTTGTTCATGGGGAGGAGTTTTGCTGAGAGGAATTTTCCTTTGTTCTATCATTTCCCCTCTTTGATCCTTATTACAAAATTCTTTCTATAATGCATCATGTAAGGGATGATATCCCTGTAAAACCATGAGTTGGGACACTTTTTTTAGATGATGTTTTGTATGAAGCCGCTGATCGAGTTAAAGATGAAGGAGCCTAAGGTTATGGGGAGAAGTATAGTTATGATGAGTCCTGCCAGTGGCAGTGACCATGTAGCCCACGGCTTGAGGTTGAAGCCCCATGACTGTTCTAAATCTTGCTTTCTCCTTTTTATTCTTTCTTCTAATTCTTTAACTTTTGTGGTTACTATCCCTGATTGATTTAGATAATAACATTCTTCCCCCAGAAAGATGCAAGTTCCCCCATTTTCTGCAGTAAAGAGTTCCAGGGCCCAATGTTTTTTTAAGGCCACTACAGCTGGTGAATTTATTTGGGCTTGTAGAGATAGGAGGGAGTCTGCTACTCTTTCCATGTCTTCATTTAATTTCTGGGATAATTTAGTATGTGTTTAATGAAGTTCCTTGGCCATCTAATCCAATCTATTCCAATGCCAATTGGTCCTCCTACTAGGAGACAAGCCAAGAGAGCCCGCTTTTGCTGAATGTTTATGTGTGGGCTCAGAACCTCTTCTAATTCATTGTCTTAAAAAAATAGAGATATCAGGTATGAAGAATATTTGTACACAGCTACCAGACCAGTTTGCTGAAAAGGAGGAATATGCCTGATTTCCATAGAGGAAAAAGGTACCTTTTGGGGAGAAGATCATTTCTTTCCAAGACTCAGTTTTATTCTGTGTATATAAACTTCCAGGGACCTCCCCTACAGAGAGATTTCTTGCATCTTATGGAGACATGTTATGTTTCCCTTTGGGAGGGCAACCAGTTTAATATTGCCAGCTATTAGCCTGAGAATAACAGTATAATTAGTTTGGGCAGTGGGCTTGGTAGTTTTCATTCCACCCAGAGAGTACTGGGACTCCCATAAAGACCCACTTTTGTAGTGGGAGGCAAACCTAGCAGGAAGTATAGTTGGGCAGGGCTCATAGAGTAATATTTAAGAACTTGGCAATTAATGGGGATATCTCAATGGGTTCTGTAAGTTTTTTAATTCCACTGAGTTTGGGGGTCTGTTTGGCCGTGGGATAGTTATACCGATTTCGATGAGTTTTGTTCTAACCTTTTGGTCAAGTATTTCTGCTGCCTGGTCTTGCACTTCCCCTCCATCTGACATCCCTACACATGTATATTAGGTACAGCACACCATCTTTCCCATTGGGTGCCCACAATGGATTGGATCTGGGATAGAGATTTGCCCAGTCCAGTAGGTTGAGTCCTTATAGACACACGGGGTGGCTTTGGACTAGCAATGACCTGGCATGTGGATTGAAGAGATAAAGTGAGATCTGGCCCTTGTACACCATTTGATTTTAGATGGTAGCCAGAAACAGGTCTTCCCCTCTGATATGCACAGGCATGTGGGAGGGAACTCTCCCTCTGCTAAGGGGGTTACAGTTAGTGCCAAAAGTAGAAGAAACATGCTGTTGTGGCCCAATACAATATAGTAAATGTTATTCCTCCCCTCACTATCCAGTCTTTAGGGGTCACTGTGTAGAGTCCGATGCCCAAGGCTATGGCCAAAAGTCTGAAGAATCTGGTAGCAGTGCTGAGAGCCAGTTGGTTCATTTGGCTGGCTCAGTCCCTGGTGTTGTAGTCTGGGTGGGCTTTCCATGTAGGTTGTCTCAACCCGCGGGACCTTCTGTTGCGGGGATCAAGGGGGACCATGCCTGAAAGAGATGGGTGAGAGAAAGGAACGAGACCAAGCAAAGGATTGTCAAGGTCTGCTTTACTAGGTTTTTTGTTGGTTTTATAAGCATACAGAAACAAAGAAGTAGGGAGGGGCAGCAGGGGGGTTAGGGTTGATCGGTCAAAAGCAGTTTAGGGTCAATCAGTTACAAACATCCTAGGGTTTATCAGTCACAGATAGCCTCTGGCACCAAGCCTGGAGGGTTTATCAGTCACAAACAGCCTCTGGCACCAAGCCTGGAATATCTTGCAATCTTTCTCGGAACGGCCATTAAGCACCTTTTGACAGCTCAGGGTATTTATGGGTTAAGACCCTCAAAGGCCTCGGTTCCTAACATCTCCCCCTCTCTTTATTAATATGAGGGAGATTTGTATAAGTTGGTGGAGAGCCTGTCTTAGGCTACGCGATGGGCTTTTGCGACCAGCACCCCAAATATAAGATTGGGCGATCAATGTGAAGGTGAGGCCTCTGTCTTAGGCTATGTAGGTGGCATTTAGCTCTGGCACTTCTGATTATGAAGTGTGCCCCCGGGCATGGACCTACAATATTCTCGTCATGGAGTTACCTCACTGCTGGTGGGGTGTGCACCTGGTACGCGGCATTGCGATAATCTCGTCATGGGCGTCTCTACAGCCTTTGGAACCAACTGCGTTCTATGTCTGAGGCAAGGTTTGAAAAATTTAGACTCTCTGTGGCTGTATGGGGAGACTCTGTATGGAGGTCTTCTCTGGAGCCTCTTTGTCCTAGCCGTTGGTAAAACACGGAGACCGATTTTTGTGTGGCTGCGTCTACCTGTGACTTTACAAAGTCAGTTAGTTTTTTGAATGCTCAAGGCCCAAAGGTGAGGAGCAACAGAAATTTTATAAGCGGCCCTAAGACACTGGGAAGCAATGTGGATAGCCAAGGGGATGTGGAAAACCAATTTTGATACCATGCTTTACTCTGTTCTCTCCGTTTTTTTCTATCTTCTAGGCTTTGTCTAACTCTTTTAATGCTATCTTTTACCAGGCCTGTTTTGTCTGTGTAGAAGCAACATTTTTCTTTAAGTGCTGCACACAAACCTCTCTCTTGGAGGAACACTAAGTCTAGGCCCCTTCTATTTTGCAACACTACCTCAGAAAGCGAAGCAAGGGACTCTTTAAGATATTTTAAGCCCTGCTCTCGGAGATCATTATTGATGGCAGCAGAGAGCTGCAGGTACTGCTGGTTGGAGGTGACCAGAGAGGCTATACCTGTTCTAGCCCCTGTGGCACCAAGGCCTAGGACAACTGCGAGTGTTATGGCCGTGATGGCACTCTCTTTTTCCGGGGCATTGTGGTGCCGCATTCTCAAAAGTCTGAGCAGTTTGTCAGCAGGGTGTATAGTGAGTCTGGGGAGGAGCATGACTAACACACAATATTTTCTATGCTCAAGAAACGTTGCAGTGACTACATACAGGGTAAGACCGGAGGAACAAGCAAAGTAAGAGGTGTTAGGTGCCTGAATATACTGAAAGGTGGAGTTGACAGTAATTGACTGATTACATATTTTTTTAAGGGTGCGGGGGGAAGCATTTTTGGGCTAAGAAGGCAAAGGCCTAGGCCTGTGACTTGGCTGAGTGTCAGGCCATTATGGGTCTCTAGGCCCCATTTGAGTTTGCTGGTGTCGTTAGTAAATAATAGTTTATTAAATGTAGCGACACCTTCATAGAAGGGAGGCCGGGGGGAGTAGCATACCCAACATTCCTGATATTTTGAATTGTTGGCCTCTCGGATGGTCCTGACAGAGGCGTCGACCAAGGTGAGAAAATTTAAAATGAATAGGGCGTGATTAAGCAGGGTTTTGGAATTATTTGTCAAAGGGTACAAAATTTTTTTCTTGATTGTAGTTTGGAGAGCGTATTTTTTAACGTCTGATGAGCTCTCTCTACAATACCTTGGCCCTGAGGGTTATATGGAATGCCTGTAATATGCTTAATGCCTAGCTGAGCACAAAAGCTTTTGAAGTTGGAGCTGACATATTCTGGGCCATTGTTAGTCTTAATAACTTTAGGCTGAGGGAGGGAGGTGAGACAGGCTATAATATGACTAATAACGTGGCGGGTGGCTTTGCCTGTTTGTAGGGAAGCAAAGATAAATCCACTGCAAGTGTCTACAGAGACATGTACATATTTAAGCTTTCTAAAAGGAGGGTAATGAGTGACATCCATTTGCCAGAGCTTCCCAGGGATCAGGCCGTGAGCGTTGACTCTTAGGTGTGGCTCAGGGAGAACGGTAAAACAAGCCCTGCATTGGCGGATGATTTCTCTGGCTTGTTCTCTAGTAATGGAGAATTTAAGCCTGAGGGTATGGGCATTGAGATGGTGTAAATCATGAGCCTGGCGTGCAGCGCAGACAGGATCAACAGTGATAGTGTGGACTGTGCCTGCAATGTGGGATGCCTGATCAACAAGATTATTTCCAGCGACTAGAGGCCCAGGAAGGCCACTGTGGGTGCGAATATGGCCTATGAAAAAGGGCGCGGAACAGGAGTGAATGAGTCTTTGTAGTTGCTGGAACATTTGAGTGGTATTGTTGGAGGGCCGAATATGAGGCACAGTTTCTAAGGTGGCGACAGCATGAGCAACATAAGAACTATCAGTATACAAGTTAAATGGTGACTGATTTATGTTTTTGAAGACCGTGACTAAGGCTGCTAACTCAATGAGTTGAGCGGAGGAGAACCCGGTGGGAAAACTGTGGGCCTGGCCATTAATGCTATAGGCCGCGGTGCCCGAGGAGGATCTGTCGGTAAAGACTAAGACGGCTCTGGGAATGGGGGAGACTCTTGTTTTTTTGGGAAATATTACAGGTGTCCGATAGAGGAACTGAATTAGTTTATTAGGGGGGGTAATGATTATCTAGTTTGCCCTGGAAAGACGTACAGTTAACCGCCAAGTCATTGTCATTTTGTATTAGCCACTGAATTTGAGAAGCATTATAAGGGAGTATTATGACATCCGGATCTTTTCTAAAGAGCTTAAGGGAGTTTTCTCGCCCCAAGCGAATAATCTTAGCTACTAAGTAAGGGTAGGTGGGAAGGATTTTAGGGGAGGAAGCCGATAGGTGAACCCAAAAAAGAGGCTTGCCCTGCTAAAAGAGTCTCGTGGGCGAAAAGGGGGTGGGGAGGACAATGAAGTACAAGGGGGAATCTGGGGAGAAGTAGCCAATGGCCTGGGCATTTATGGCCTGCTCAACTAAATTAAGCGCTTGCTGCCCTTTTTTAGTTAGGGAGTGGGGAGAGGTTGGATTGGCATCTCCCTGCAGGATGTCAAATAGGGGTTTTAACTGTCCTGTGGTGAGTTTTATTTTTATTTATTTATTTATTTATTTTTTTTATGCAGCCCGCTGTTTCTGATGTGGTGAGTTTTAAATATGGGCGAAGCCAATTAATATCGCCTAGAAGGCGCTGAAAATTATTAAGGCATTGAAGAGAGTCTTTTCTGATTTGCACATTTTGGGAGAGGACCTTATTGGGGAACAATTTAAAGCCTAGGAACAGGTGAGGGGGGGAAAACCTGAATCTTTTCAGGGGACAAGCGGAGGCCTTGAGCTTGTAAGGCCGAGACAACCTGCATGGTAACTTGATGTAAGGTTGTCTCGTCGGCTCCGGCAAAAAGAATGTCATCTATATAATGAATTATATATATTTGAAGATGTTGAGTTCTAAAATAATTAATTGTCTGAGCCACATATTTTTGGCAAAGGGTAGGGCTGTTGGCCATGCCTTGAGGCAATACTTGCCATTGGAAACACGGGGAGGGCCCTATACAGTTTACTACCGGGAGACTGAATGCGAAGCGTTTGCAGTCATCTGGCTGCAATGGTATGGAGAAAAAGCAGTCTTTCAGGTCAATGACTATCTTATAGTAGCCTCTGGGGATAGCTACGGGCCAAGACAAACCAGGCTGGAGTGCCCCCATGGGAACCATTGTTTGATTAACAGCCCGTAAGTATTGTAGCAGCCACCACTTGCCAATCTTTTTTTGAATGACAAAAATGGGAGTGTTCCATGGTGAAGTAGAGGGCTCTATGTGTCTGGCAGCTAATTGTTCCTGCACTAACGCTGTAGCTGCGGCTAGCTTGTTAGATGGGAGGGGCCACTGATTGATCTAGACAGGTGAGTCACTCTTCTAAGTGATTTTATCTGCCTGAAGTGCAGGGGGATCAATGGCCCTTACAAAAAATGGTCTTTGAACCCTAGTCTTGATTTGTCTGACTTAGGGAGGGTGGTTAGGGGTGCTCTTAGTCTTTGACCCTCTTTGCCTAAACCCTGTCCTGGGAGGAATCCCTGTTTAAGCATTTGGCTGGTCACAACTTCATTTGGGCTGCACATAATGACATTCATTTGTGCAAGAATATCACGCCCCCACAAGTTAACGGGTAGGTTTGGGACTACAAAGGGTTGAGTGGTGCCTTTGTTTCCCTCAGGGTCTTCTCAAAATTTTTGAGCTCTGGAGAGTATTATTAGACTGCCCTATACCTTGCAAGTGCGTAAGGGAGGGCTGCAGTGGCCATGAATCGGGCCAGGCGTCTTGGGCAATAACTGTGGAATCGGCGCCTGAATCAAGAAGGCCTTCAAAAAGTTTACCATCTAATTTTAGCCGCAGGGTGGGCCGTTCTTTGGTGATAGCTTGGACCCAATAGAGATCAGAAGAGCCAGGGCAAGAAGCACCTCGGGTAGAGGCGATGGCTGGGAAGGATGTATTAAGGGGCAAGGGTAATGCCTGAACTAAGCGCTGTCCCTTAGAGACACACACAGGGCCGGTAAGCGCACTGGCTAGGATGTTAATTTCCCCTGTAAAGTCACTATCTACTATGGAAGGGTGGACTATGAGCCCTGCAAGAGTGGAGGAGGTTCGGCCCAGAATAAAAAAGAACATGTTAGCCGGGAGGGGCCAAAGGAGCCAGTAGGCAAAATTTGAACACCATTCTCAGGTCTTAATATTGTGTCGGAGGAGGCACACAAGTCCACTCCTGCGCTCTCTGTGGTTGCTCGGAGGAGTCTAGGGGCTGGGGATCCTCTTGTCGGCTGTTCTCTGAGGCCGACTGAAATTGAATAGGGCGAGGGGCCTGCGGCTAGCCCCTCAGGCCGTTTCCCGAAAGGGGGGGCAAGGGATTTTCAAGGGCATCAGTCTTAGAGCAGCACTCACTAGCCCAATGGTATCCCCTCTTGCAGCGAGGACAGAGGGAGGGGGGCCGAGTTGGCCTGCCTGGTGGTCCACTGAGGTTAGGGGGAGCAGAGGAGGTGGCTAAGGGACACTGTCTCGCAAAGTGCCCTGGCTGACTGCACTTAAAGCAGTCTCTCGGTGCCGTGGTTTCTTGGATGGCAGCCCCCACCGCAAGCTGTACAGCCTGCGATACCTTATGGGTGAAGGGGTCAACATCGTTACA
The DNA here is from genome assembly GCF_040939455.1 of Microcebus murinus. Lineage (NCBI taxonomy): Eukaryota > Metazoa > Chordata > Mammalia > Primates > Cheirogaleidae > Microcebus > Microcebus murinus. Next base: position 20,678,708 of record NC_134110.1, read on the forward strand.
CATTCTAATCATGTCATTAAGGTCTTTATTTTTAAGTTTGCCCCTGAGGATGGCCCTGCAGGTGCTGTTGGCATTTTCATAGGCCAATTGTTTGAGGAGTTTGTTATTGCCATCCTCTTGTCTGAGGGTCCTCTCAGCAGATTCTAAAAGCCTACCTACAAATTCACTAAAGCCCTCTTTAGCTTCCTGGGTGATTTTTGTCAGGGGAGTGAGAACAGATCCCGTAGAGGGAAGTGTTCGCCAGGCGCCGAAATCAGCTGCGGCGGTCTGAGACAAAAACCCGATCTGGAGTCCCCTTTGGCGCCGTTCAGTGGCAAACTTTCCTTGTCCGCTAAGTTTTTCAAGGGTCCAAGATGCAGAATTGGGTTTTTTTAAATTATTAGCAGCCATAGTCTGACAGCGGTTGAGAAAGTTGGCCTTCTATGAGAGGAACTGTCCGCGAGAAAGAACCGCCTGTACTAGCTTGATCCATTCTCCGGGGAGCAGGTAGCCGCCTCCCGAGGCTGCCTCTAGGAGGGAGTAGGTAAAGGGTGCATTGGTCCCATACGTCCTAACAGCAGAATTTAATTCTTTTAAAGTCTTAAGTTTTAGTCTGCGGAACTCAGTGGACTCTGCAGTGGGCCCCGGGACTGCCTCCTCCGGGGGGTCATCACCTTCACTTTCTCTTTCTCTCTCTTCTGTATCCTCATTATCTGAATCTTGGGGCGGGGACTGGCTCGATTTAGGGGTGGTAAGGTCTTTCTGGCTACCAGACCGGGTAACTACTGGGAATGCTAGGGCTTTATGAGAGGACTTTAAGGATTTTTTATTTAAGGTGGCATATGATTGGGCGGTCTCATGATGTGGGTGGCTAATGAAGACCGAATCTTTAAGCGTATCTTGGAGGGAGGACAAGTCTTTGGAAAGCTGGGCAAACTCTTTTTGAAGTTGTAAGACATCCTTCAATTGCGTAATCCTTTGACTTAAGTCTTCTTTGGCACGCAAAAGCAAGGGCATTGTAAGGGGAGGCATTAATGAAGGTGTGCAAAGGTGAGGCACGTAAGGAGGAGGTCTGTGGGGTGCCGCGGCAAGAGGCGGCCATTCGGGATTGTGATATCGGGCTGCTTCTTCCTCGAGGGTTGCTTTCTCTGCGGTGTCGAGGGACTCTCGGAGGGGTTGTCTCTTGAATACCGGGTAGTTGAATGCATGAGGGGCAATACCCTCGGGTAAGGGAGGGTAGAGGGTCTTGGTGTTTGGCCTACTAATCAGGGGCTCGTCCCTAGATGTCTGGAGCTCAACCGATGGGTCTGGAGGGGGCATATTAATACAAACTGAGGGGCAAGGGGAAGGGCATGTTGGTCTCTCAGGATTATTAGGGGGAGTCGACCCTTTGGCCGCCTCTAACGACGTTCTCCAAGCGGACCGTGACACGGGTCGGAGGCAAAATTCTGCTACGGAGAGTAGCTGCTTCTTATTGGGGTCTGAATCTGCCCCTTCAACAATATCTCTGATTAGTCCCCAGTACGAGAAAACATATCCAGGGACGGCATCTGGGCCTTGATTCAGAAGTAAATTGTTTAAATCTCTACCTACCTTTTGCCACTTGTGTGGGTGAATTTCAGGTCCATCAACTATGAACAAAAAACTTTACTAAGTCCTTTTTCTTAACTCTAATTCCTCTCTCTCTGAGTGAGGCCTTGAGATCCTTGATAAAAATGGCCTCTTTAGACAATGAATGGCCCATCTCGATGGGATGACAATGTAAAAAATCTACTCACCAGACCGTCAATTCTGTGAGCGGCAGAACGGAGGTCTCTCTAAGGGTTTCTCGGCCAAGGAGCTTGCGCTGGCGTCATCCGACAAAGGTCTGTACCTCGAGTCCCACGTTGGGCGCCACTTGTCCCGACCCGCGGGACCTTCTGTTACTTGCGGGGGTCAAGGGGGACCATGCCTGAAAGAGATGGGTGAGAGAAAGGAACGAGACCAAGCAAAGGGTTGTCAAGGTCTGCTTTACTAGGATTTTTGTTGGTTTTATAAGCATACAGAAACAAAGAAGTAGGGAGGGGCAGCAGGGGGGTTAGGGTTGATCGGTCAAAAGCAGTTTAGGGTCAATCAGTTACAAACATCCTAGGGTTTATCAGTCACAGATAGCCTCTGGCACCAAGCCTGGAGGGTCTATCAGTCACAAACAGCCTCTGGCACCAAGCCTGGAATATCTTGCGATCTTTCTCGGAACGGCCATTAAGCACCTTTTGACAGCTCAGGGTATTTATGGGTTAAGACCCTCAGAGGCCTCGGTTCCTAACAGTAGGTGAACCTTGAGTGGATTTTCTGGGTCCCATTGTGCTGTCCAGGAGTCTAGGCAGTCATCAGTTGTAGCCCTCTTAGTCTTAAGTGGTGGAGTTAAGGTATTATACCTGTAACTTTAACAGCAGTAGGGATGACTAGGAAAACAGTATGGGGGCCTGTCCAACTGGGTTCTAAGGGTGTCTTTTTCCACTCCTTAACTGAAACTGAGTCCCCAGGTTCGTGGGGATGGACTGGGAGTCCTGAGGCTATGGGAGTCTTTTCTAAGACAGTGTGATTAATCTGGTTTAGGACTTTGGATAGGGAAACAAGTTGTATACGTAGACTTTCTTCCCCTATCTGCCTAATATCTCCTTTGATCCTCTTGGGTGGGAGTCTTTCATATAGAATTTCAGAGGGGTACATCTGACTTTGGGGAGTGGTAAACTGAGTAGATCTGTCCAGGGTAGTTGTGTTTCCTGACACAACATTGCCGGGGTGGTCTTGAGGGTTCGGTTCGTGCATTCTCCTTTCACTGAACTTTGTGGTCTAATGGCAGTATGGAGTTTCCACTTGATTCTTAACATTTTAGCCAGAGATTGTGCAATTTTTACCATGAAGCTGGGCCCATTGTCACTACCAAATGAGAATGGCAGCCCATACCATGGGATGATTTGTTTTAGGAGGATTTTTACTACTTCTCTGGATTTTTCAGTCCCTGTGGGGATGGCTTCGACCTAGCCCAAAAAGGTGCACAGCATAACCACCATGTACTTGAATCCATCCCCTAAACAGTTTTACTTCAGAAAAGTCAATCTCTACATCTTCAAAAGGGGAAATTCCTGTGTATTAGATGCCTTGAGTGGACCTGGGCCATGTTGTCACATTGTTCTTGGCCCAGACTTGGCAGTGAGCACAGATGGTTGTAACAAGGGATGGGAGCCTGGCAATGTAGTAATACTCATTGAGTAAATTGGTAAGGCCCTGTCTTTGCCATGTGGGACAAAAGGTGATATTGGGAGGCAATTGGATATGCTAGTTTTCTGGGGATGAAGACTTGGTTGTCTGACAGGTGCCACCATCCCTTTTTCCCCCAACTGTCTTCTTCTGGAGTATAATTGGGTTTTTCTGGTCACTCTCGTGCTAAAAGGATTTGACTGATGTTTGGAGATTATTTTTAGGGGGCTCTTGATCAGCCATGTTTTTAGCAGTCTGGTTGGCCAGGCAGTTACCATTAGCTACTGAGCCCGTCTCCTTTTGATGTCCCCAGCAGTGAGTAACTGCAATTTCTTTTAGTTTCCATATGGCTTGTAGGAATTGGAGAATTTCTTCTTTGTTTTTGATATCTTTGCCTATAAATAGCTCCATGTACATATAAAGTGCACCAGGCTTATTTTGAATCAGTGTAAATATTTGTCCTTTTATCTTTGGCATATTTTAGGGCTTGGATTAAGGCCCACAGTTCTGCCCTCTGTGTGGACCATCCAGTTGGCAGGAGTCCTGCCATAATTACCTTGTCTTGTGTTGTTATTGTGTAGCCTGCCGTTTGTTTCCCATCCCGACATAGCTGCTGCTGTCTGTAAAGAGTTCTATTTCTGGGTTTGGCAGAGGGCTGTCCTTAAGGCCTGGCCTTCTGACATACATTTCTTCTGTTATTTCAAAGCAGTCACGGTCTGGGAGTCCCGGATGAAAAGGGAGGAGGGTCATCGGATTTAGGGTCCACACAGCCTCCAGAGTTTTTGTGGACTGTCATATACTAGTCCTTGATACTGAGCCAGTCAGCTGCTAGAGAGCCACCGGTGACCCAAATTGTTAATGAGTTGTATGACAGTGTGCGGGATGTGAACACCAGTGTGTCAACCCAAGTGAATTTATCAACCTCCTTGATCAGGAGTACTATTGCTGCCACTGTGCAAAGGCATGAAGGCCAACCAGATTCCACCTTATCTAGCTGCTTGGACAGATATACTGTAGGTCTCTGCCATGGTCCAACAGTTTTGGTCAAGATTCCTATTGCCACCAGGCCCTGCTCATTAACAAATAAGTTGAAGTCTTTGGTGTGATCAGGCAGTCCTAGTGCTGGGGCTATTTGTAATTGAGTTCGTAAGTCTCTCATGGCGTGTTCTTGTTCATCTCCCCATTCTAAGTCTTTTGATTCCGGTCCTCATAAGACCTCATAGAGTGACTTAGTCCAGTGTGCAAAACCCTGGATCCAGATAGGACAAAACCCAATTGCTTCCAGAAATTCTGAGTTGTCTCGGCTATTGGGCCTCCAGATTGAGCAGATTATATGTTTCCACTCATGTCCAAGCTCCCTTGGCCCTTGAGAAATGGGGAAACCTAGGTATTTGCCTACTCTCCTGTAAATCTGGGCCTTTTTCTAAGAAACTTTGTATCTCTTTTCAGTGAGCAGTTGGAGTTAGGCTCGAGTGGCATGAAGGCCGTTGTCTTTGGTGTGGCATGCTAGTAGGAGATCATCTACATATTGCAGGAGGGTGCAGTTTAGCTCTTCCCTCGGGTAAGAGGCTAAGTCTGCTGCTAGTGCCTCTCCGAATATTACTGGTGAGTTTTTGATGCCCTGTGGTAATCATGTCCACGTTAGCTGTCTTTTTCTCCCAGTGTCAGGAACTTCCCATTCAAAGCAAAAAGGGGCTGGCTCACTGGTCCCACTCATAGGCAAAAGAAAGCATCTTTCAAGTCCAGGCAAGTGAAACACTTAGCATTTGGTGGGATAAGTCCCAGAAGGATGTAGGGGATGGGCATCACTGGATGAAGAGTTACTGTAGCTTCATTAATTGTTCGTAGATCCTGGACTGGCCAGTAAGTCCTTTCCGGTTTCTTCACCAGAAACAAAGGAGTGTTCCAGGGAGACTGGCATTCTACTAAGATGCCTTCCTGTTAAAGTTCGTCTAGGTGGTGTTTATTCCCTCCCATGCTTCTCTCAGCATGGGATACTGTCACTTTCTTATGAGCTGGGTTCCTAGATTTCCACTGTCACTTGTGCCCATAAGTATGCTAATCCGGGGGTCTGTGCTCTGCCCAGACTGCTGAAAAGTCTTTTTTAAATTATGCGGGGTTTGTTTCCCCTAATGGTTTGATGGAGTTGTACCTGATGGGGTTCCCCCCCCCTCTTGGAATGCTGTCATTATAGAGTCACCATTGTGTTTCTCTGGGGACTGTGACTGCCATGACAAGGGATCCTGAGGCCTGGAGTGACAGGTTGGCTGTGCCCCCAGGGTGAAAGGTTATCTGGGCTCCTAGATTTGTAGGAGATCCCACCCCAGCAAAGGGATTGGGCAGTCCAGGAGGTACAGGAATTCATGTGTCACTTTATTTCCTCCCATCTGGCAAGTTCTTCGGGCCTGACAGAAGGGTTGAGCAGCCTGGTCTCCGCAAGCCCCTATTATTTTTGGCCTTCGTCTTGTGAGAGGGGCTACTGGGGGAGTCAGCACCGAGTGTTCTGCCCTGGTGTCCACCAGGAAGGTCACTGGCTGGCCCCCCACATTCATAATGACCATAGGTTCCCAGGGGCTGAGGTTGAACCCAGTTGGTCCTATTCCGAGCTGACGCCTGCAAGTCTGATGAGGTCTTGAGTTTCTGGTTCAAGCTGGAAGCCTTGGGGAGGGTTCTGTCTTTGGGGGGGTGGCAGTTTTTCAGTGGGGGAATTCAGTCTTCCAGTGTTGGTTCTTCCTTGCAATAAGCGATTGGTCTGGTCTCAGTGTCCCACTTCTTTGAGGTCTCTTTCCGGATGTTGGCTGGGTTTCTGATGGGGATGCTATTGGTTTGCAAGAGCTGCTGCGAGGAGTGAGGCCTTTTGTCTCATTTTCTTTTCACTTTCTCTTTGGGCACCTTGGTCCTGACTTCTGTACACTTTCTGGGCTACTTCCATCAGTTGAGTAATGTTCATCCCAGAGAAGCCCTCCAATTTCTCTAATTTCTGTTGTATGTCCGGGTGAGTCTGTGCCACAAAGGCTGCATTCACCATCCGTTGATTTTCTGGTGCTTCAGGGTCAAAGGAAGTGTACATTCTGTAAGCCTCACAGAGGTGCTAATAGAAGTCACTAGGTGTTTCATCTGCCTTCTGTGTGACTAGTTCAACCTTGTTCATGTTAGTGGGCTTATTAGCTCCCTCCCAGATGTCATGTAGAAGGGCCTCCCAATGCCATGGTGTCAGGCATGGCACATTGGGCCCATGGTTCCACATCAAGGATCCCTGCTGGTGCATTGTCTTAAACCCATCTCTGGGCACCAGAGGTGATTCTGCATCACTCTTCTGTGTTGAAGAGAATCAGGAGTAGCTATCAGCAGTCCTCCCAAGTTGGTTGATAGGTCTGGAAAATGCTCTCCAGGAGGTCTATCATGGCCTGTGGCTTTTCAGAATAGGAGGGAGTATGTTGTTTCCAATTTAGAAGGGCTGTGGTCAAGAAATGTTGGTAGTAGACGACTGGCTGCCTGGGATGGACAGTTCCATCATCTGCAATGCGAGGCTGGCCTCAAACCCCGAGGACCAGCATCTGGAGGGCTGGAATCAGATTCTGGGGAGAGTGGAGACAGTGGGATACTGGGTCCCTTTGGCTTGTCTCTCTAGTGTTTGATATGGCAAAACTGATGGCATTGGTGTGCCGAGGGCTGTTGTTGGTGGTGGCCCAAGGGTCAGGTCTGGTGGGATTGTGTGGTGGAGGCAAGACCAGGTCATCTTCTGGGGGTCCCTGGTGGATAGTCTTAACACCTGAGCTCTTGGACTTATTTTGCATTTAGCTCCCCCAGGCCTCTGAGCAAAGAGAACCTTACTCTGAACCTTCTCTATGTAGAACCAAACCCAAAGAGGCAAAGTCCGGGCTCTTTCCAGCCAAGAATCAATATATGGGAACTGGTCTGGGTGCCCTGGAGTATCTGTGACTATTTTCCAAACAGCCCGGACAGTCGGGACTTCAAGTGTACCAGTATCAGGCCACCCAACTCCGAAGGAGGGCCATTCAACTTCACAAAGTGTATGTAGGCTGTTGGGAGTCATTTTAATGCCCCGAGAACCCTTTCTAAAAATTCTTTAGCATGCACCTCAGGACTGTGGGTTTGGACTCTTTCCCTCTCAGGCTGAGCTCTTGAGCGCTGTCACACAGGGTAGGCTTTCAGTTGTCTGCCTGGCTGCTCTGCTTGTGGGGATTTAGGCACGTCTTGGCTAAGGTGCGCCCGTGTAAATCCTGGGCCAGGTCACTCCCCTTCTGGGGAATGGGTCACCGGTATGCAATACGACGCTGCCACTGATACACAGCTGAGGACAGAATCAAGTTCTGTAGCCACAGGTTGAGGAACCTCTCACGTTCACACAAGAAGTCACACAAAAGAGGTTATTACATTCCGTCCTAGGAAACCTCTACCTGTAGGAGGTGATCAAGCTCCCCTTCTGTCTGCTGGGATAGGCATGAAAGACTGGCAGCAAGGTCCCGGGATCTTACTGTGTCTGTTGGCTTCTGGATGATCATCTACACCCTCACCTTGTCTGGCTGGGTTCAGGGCTCGGTGGTCAGTAGAGACTCTCCAAGCAGAGAGAAGAATTATCTGCAAAGGGGATTTGGCATGCCTGGCTCCCTTGGTTGTTGGGGCTGGCCAGCCGGCGTCCCATCCCAAGCCAGTGGAGTCAAAGGACCAGCGCAGTCAAGAGGTTCTCAGTTGGAACCAAATGTTGCAGCAGGGCTGACCGAGAACAAACCGAGTGGCACCAAAAGGGTGGAGAGAACCAGGTTTATTTACACCAGTGAACTCAGAGAGGGCTTGAAACCAAATTCTGAGCCCTGGACAGAGAGTGTAGCAATCTTTTATAAATTTGTTTTGGGGAGGGTATAGGGCTCAGTTACAATGTGGTTATCTTTAGTGGGGCAGGGTCTCAAGCGATCCCAGTCCCTGGTATAGAGTTTCTATGGAATTTCTTTCTGTTTTATCTCACCATAGCAGAAGTTGCTGCAAGTGGTTTACAGAAATGGAAGTGGCAGTGGTTAAGCAGTAACATGGGGGGTTTGTTCATGGGTAGGGGTTTTATCTAGTGGAATTTTTATTTTTTTCTATCAGTCAGGTACCTAAAGCTTTCCTAGGTGGGTGTTGAGTGCTGAAGGTGACTCCACAGTTCTATGGTCCTGGTGGCAGTATCACTTTCACAACTCCCCTAGGCATTGTCATGATGGGGACTCTCTGCAGAAGCTCCAACCCTGTATTTCTGCTTGGCATTGCTCCACTGGGTTTCTCTGGGGTGGCCCCACCCCTGTGACAAGTCTGTGCCTGGGCCCCACTGGCTTCTAAGGAAATTTGTTGAAATTTGTAGAGATTGTCAAACTTTCACAGCTCTTGCTTTCAGTATTAGCACCTCAAGGACATTTCCATGGTTTTATTTATTTTTTTATTTTTTTATTCTTTTACTTTGTTCACCTTTCTCCTACAATAATGTATTTTTTTTTTATTTCGGCATATTATGGGGGTACAGATTTTAAGGTTTCAATAAATGCCCATTTCCCCCTCCCCCCACAAGTCTGAGTCTCCAGCATGACCATCCCTCAGATGGTGCGCATATTACTCGTTATGTATGTATATACCCGCCCCCCCCAATACCCTATTACTGTAGTACCTATGTGTCCACTTAGGCGCTACTCAGTTAATACCAGTTTGTTGGAGAATATATCTGGTGCTTGTTTTTCCATTCTTGGGATACTTCACTTAGTAATATGGGTTCCAGCTCTAACCAGGAAAATATAAGATGTGCTATATCACCATTGTTTCTTAGAGCTGAATAGTACTCCATGGTATACATATACCACATTTTATTAATCCATTCTTGGATTGATGGGCACTTGGGCTGTTTCCACAGCCTTGCAATTATGAATTGTGCTGCTATAAACATTCGAGTGCAGGTGTCTTTTGTGTAGAGTGTCATTGGATCATTTGGGTAGATGCCCAGCAATGGGATTGCTGGATCAAATGGTAGATTCACTTGTATCGCTTTAAGGTATCTCCATATTGTTTCCACAGAGGTTGAACTAGTTTGCAGTCCCACCAGCAGTGTAGGAGTGTTCCTCTCTCTCCACATCCACGCCAGCATTTGTTATTTGGAGACTTTTTGATAAAGGCAATTCTCACTGGAGTTAAGTGATATCTCATTGTAGTTTTGATTTGTATTTCCCTGATGATTAGAGATGATCATTTTTTCATGTTTGTTGGCCATTCTTCTGTCTTCTTTATAAAAGTTTCTGCTCAAGTCCTTTGCCCACTTTTTAATAGGGTTATTTGATTTTTTCTTGCTGATTTTCGTGAGTTCTAAGTATATTCTAGTTATCAGCCCTTTATCAGATACGTAGGATGCAAAAATTTTCTCCCATTCTGTAGGTTGTCTGTTTATTTTCATGACTGTTTCTTTGGCTGTGCAGAAGCTTTTTAGTTTGATCATGTCCCATTTATTTATTTTTGTTGCTGCTGTGATTGCCTTTGGGGATTTCTTCATAAACTCTTTGCCTAGGCCAATGTCTAGGAGAGTGTTTCCAACATTTTCCTCTAGAATTCTAATGGTTTCATACCTGAGATTTAAGTCTGTTATCCAGCGTGAGTTGATTTTTGTGAGAGGTGAAAGGTGTGGGTCCTGTTTTAACCTTCTAAAAGTGGCTATCCAGTTTTCCCAGCACCATTTATTGAAAAGGGATTCTTTTCCCCAGCGTATGTTTTTGTCTGCTTTGTCAAAGATTAGATGGCTATATGAGGATGGTTTTTTATCAGGATTCTCACATCTGTTCCACTGGTCAATAATCCTATTTTTGTGCTAATACCAGATTGTTTTCATTACAACAGCTTTGTAGTATAGTTTGATATCTGGCATATTAATACCTCCCAATTTGTTTTTGTTGCCTAGAATTGCTCTTAATATTCGGAGACTTCTTTGGTTCCATACAAAGCGTAAAATTATTTTTTCTATATCTGTGAAGAATGCTGATGGGATTTTAATAGGTATTGCATTGAATCTGTAGATCAGTTTGGGTAGTATAGACACTTTAATGATGTTGAGTCTGCCGATCCACGAGCATAGAATGGATTTCCATCTGTTTACATCCTCTGCTATTTCCTTCCTCAGTGTTTCATAGTTCTCCCTGTAGAGGTCTTTTACCTCCTTGGTTAAGTATATTCCTAGGTACTTTAATTTCTTTGTTACTATTGTGAAGGGTATTGAGTCTTTAATTTGGTTCTCGATTTGATTGTTGTTGGCGTATACGAATGCCTCTGATTTCTGTATATTGATTTTGTATCCTGAGACTTTGCTAAATTCATTTATCAGTTCCAGGAGTTTCCTGGTTGAATCTCTGGGGTTTTCTAAATATAATATCATATCATCAGCAAACAGTGAAAGTTTGATCTCTTCTGCCCCTATTTGGATACCTTTAATTCCACTTTCCTGTCTGATTGCTGTAGCCAGGACTTCCAGTACTATGTTGAATAGAAGTGGAGATAGTGGGCAGCCTTGTCTGGTTCCAGTTCTAAGTGGGAATGCTTTCAGTTTTTCCCCATTCAGTATGATGTTGGCTATGGGTCTGTCATAAATGGCTTGTATCATTTTTAGGTATGTCCCTTCTATGCCTATTTTCTTGAGTGTTCGTATCATGAAAGGGTGTTGAATTTTGTCAAAAGCTTTTTCTGCATCTATTGAGAGAATCATGTGGTCTTTGTTTTTGCCTCTGTTTATGTGGTGAATTGCATTTATAGATTTGTGTATGTTGAACCATCCCTGCGTTCCTGGGATGAAGCCCACTTGGTCATGATGGATTATTTTTTTGTTAAGCATCTGGATTCGGTTAGCTAAGATTTTGTTGAAAATTTTCCCATCTATATTCATTAGGGATATTGGTCTGTAGCTTTCTTTTTTTGTTGGATCCTTTCCTGGTTTTGGTATCAGAGTAATATTCGCTTCATAAAAGGTGTCAGGGAGGTTTCCGTTCTTCCCGATGTTGTGGAATAGTTTCTGCAAGATAGGTATTAGTTCTTCTTTGTACGTGTGGTAAAATTCGGGTGTGAAGCCATCTGGACCGGGACTTTTGTTTTTAGGGAGATTTTTAATTGCTGTTTCTATTTGAGCTGTTGAGATTGGTCTGTTCAGGGAATCTATTTCTTCCTGGTTGGGCCTATGGAGGCTGTGTGTTTCTAGAAATTTGTCCATTTCCTCCACATTTTCCAGTTTTTGTGAATAAATATATTTTTAGTACTGATAAATTATATCTTGTATCTCTTTGGGATCAGTTGTGATATCTCCTTTTTTATTCCTGATGGAGCTTATTAGAGATTTTTCTGCTTTTCGTTACCTTAGCCAGTGGCGTGTCAATTTTGTTTATTTTTTCAAAGAACCAACTTTTTGTTTTGTTAATCTCCTGAATAGCTTCCCTGTTTTCAATTTCATTTAGTTCTGATTTGATCTTGTTGATTTCACTCCTTCTGCTGGGTTTGGGGCTGGTCTGTTCTTCTTTTTCCAGCTCTTTGAGTCGTTTCATTAGATTGTCTATTTGTGATCTTTTTGACTTTTGGTTATAGGCATTTATGGAGATAAACTTTCCTCTCAGAACTGCTTTAGCTGTGTCCCAGAGGAGTTGATAACTTGTCTCTCCATTGTCATTTTCTTCATAGAATTTTTTTATTTCCGTCTTGATTTCTTCATTTATGAAGTAATCATTTAGTAGGAGGTTGTTTAATTTCCACGTTTTTGTGTAGAAATGTGAGTTTCTGTTAGGGTTGATTTCTACCCTTATTCCATTGTGATCTGAGAAGATACATGGTATGATTTCTATTTTTTAAAATTTCTTGAGGTTTACTTTGTGTCCTAGGATATGGTCAATCTAAGAGAATGTCCCGTGAGCTGATGAGAAGAACGTGTATTCAGTGGATTTGGGGTAGAATGTCCTGTAGATGTCAGTCAGACCCAATTGTTCTAGAGTTTTGTTTAAGTCCATTATTTCTTTATTAATTTTCTGTTTGGAGGATCTGTCTCATGCCGTCAGTGGAGTGTTGAAATCTCCGGTGATTATGGAGTTGCTATTAATCCATTTGCTTAGATCCAGTAAGGTTTGCTTTATGAAATTGGGTGCACCTAAGTTGGGTGCATATATATTTAAAATTGTTATCTCTTCTTGTTGAACTGTGCCCTTCACCATTATGTAATGACCCTCTTTGTCTTTCACAATTTTTGTTGGTTTAAAAACTAAATCGTCTAAAATTAGAACAGCCACGCCAGCCTTCTTTTGGCTTCCACTTGCCTGGAATACTGATCTCCACCCTTTTACTTTTAGTCTATATGCATCCTTGCAGGTTAGATGTGTTTCCTGAAGACAGCATATAGTTGGCCTGTATTTTCTTATCCCTTCAGCCAGCTTAGGTCTCTTGAGTGGAGAGTTTAAGCCATTCACATTTATTGAGAGAACTGATAGGTAAGGTAGATTACTGTTCATTCTGTTGGGTTGGATGTTGTTGCTTTGATTTCTCTCTTGATCCATAGTAATATCTGGCCTTTAATCTTTGGGTTTTGGTTGTTTTTATATTCGTGAGTTTCTATTATGGTGTTCCGATTGTAACATTGTTTTGAGTACTTCTTGTAGGGCTGGTTTTGTCTTGGTGAATTCTCTGAGGCTTTGCTTGTCTGGGAATGTCTTTATTTCTCCTTCATATATGAAGCTTAGTTTTGCAGGGAATAAGATTCTAGGCTGGGCATTGTTTTGTTTCAGAAGAGTGAGAATGGGGCCCCAGTCTCTCCTTGCTTTTAAAGTCTCATTAGAGAAGTCTGGTGTTTTCTTATTGGCTTTCCCTTGTAAGTTACTTGCTTCTTTCTTCTTACAGCTCTTAGAAGGGCCTCTTTAGTTGATATTTTTGTCAGTCTGATGACTGCATGACGTGACGTCTTCCTGTTTGCATTGAATCTCCCAGGGGTCCTCTGGGCTTCTTCAACTTGTATATCGAGATTTTGAGCAAGGCCTGGGAAATTTTCCTCTATTATATCTTCAAAAAGCTTGTCCAGCCCTTGAGTGTTGTCTTCCTCCCCTTCTGCTAACCCTATAACCCTCACGTTAGGTTTTTTCACATAATCCCACAGCTCTAGTAGGCTTTGCTATTTTCTCTTGTTTCTCTGCTGTATGTCTGTGACTAATTTATTTAATTGGAAGGTGTTATCTTCAATCTTTGAGATTCTTTCTTCTGCTTGATCTACCCTGTTATTGAGACTTTCCACAGTATTTTGTAATTCCCTGAGTTGATTCTTCATCTCCAGGACTTCTGTTAAAGTTTTCTTCACTGTGTCAATCTCTTTAGTAAATCTTTGTTCCATTTTCTGGAGGCTTTTTGTGGTTTCTTTGTGTTGGTTATTGAGTTGTTGTTGCAGGTCACTGAGTGTTCTTATGATCCACATTCGAAATTCCTCTTCTGTCATTTTAGTTGCCAGGTTTTGGTTGTTGTCTGTTTCTAAGGGGCTGGTGCTCCTCTTTGGGAGTGTGTTTTCTGTTTGTTTCTTCATATTTCCGGAGTTCCTTCACTGATTTCTTCCCATTTTGCTCGGTTGTTGTTTCTTTCCTTTATGTTTTCGTTTGGGTATTCACACGTCTTGTTTAGTTTCTGAGCCAGTAGGTGTAGTTGCTCTCTGTCAGCAGCCTTCGCTGGGGTGGTGTCTGCAGGTCTCTCAACCCGCTGGGGAGCCAGCAGTCCGAGATGTAGCGGAGGGGAAACAGCCAATTACCCTACCCTTCCTGCTGGTCTCTGGGCTGCACCGGCAGCCTCCAGTCTTCTGTCTCCTTAATTACACAGGTGGAAATAGATGGCAGGAACCGGAGCAGCTCCACCCCCAAGGCGGGGCTAGAGACTTTGGAACCAAAGGCCCAGCTCCAGGTCACCAGAGTGTGTGGGTTGTAACGTCTCTGTGTCTTGTATTCACCAAAGGCTGCTTCCTACAAGGCTAGGCCCTGCCCAGGCAAACTCCAGGGCCTGGACACGGAGTGCAGAAGACCTGTGCAGATTGAGATTGGCCTGAAGCCGGCAGGCTCGTAGCCAAACCCAGGGAACCCAGTGTTCTGTCTCTTTAATTGCACAGGTGGAGATAAACGGTAGGAATGGTCACAGTTCCTATCTCAGCTCTGCCCCCAAGGCGGGGACAGAAACTTTGGAGCCAAAGGCTCAGCCACAAGACACTGGAGCATGGTGGACGTAAAGTCTCTGTGCCTTATAGCCACTAAAGGGAATCTCCCATGAGGCTAAGCTTTGCCCAGGCGGGCTCTGCACTCTGGACACAGAGCGCAAAGACTGACCAGAAGCAGGCAGGCAGTCAATGGAACCCACCTATCCCTGCCTTTTGTCTCTTTAATTACCCAGGTGGAGATAAGCGGCAGGAATGAGAACAATTCCTATCTCAACTCCGCCCCCAATGCGGGGGGGGGGGGGGGCGCAGAGACTTTGGAGTCAAGGCTCAGCCACAAGAAACAGGACGGTGGTAGACATAAAGACTCTCTGCCTTATAGCAGCTAAGGGCAGCTTCCTTCGAGGGTATCTCCTGCCCAGGCGGGCTCTGCACTCTGGACACAGAGCGCGGGAGACCTGTGCAGTGAGAGATTGTCCTGAAGCCAGACCCACCAAGCCCCTTGTTCTGTCTCTTTAATTCCACAGGTGGAGATAAGCAGCAGGAACGGGAGCAGTTTCTATCTCGGCTCCACCCCCAAGGCGGGGATACAAACTTTGGAGCCAAAGGCCTAGCCCCAAATCCCCGGATGTGGGGGTCGTAAAATATCTCTGCCTTATAACCACTGACGGCTGCCTCCTGCAAGGCCCAGCTCTGCCCAGGCGGGCTCCACACTCTGGGAACAGCGCACGGGAGACCTGTGCAGGGAGAGACTGACCAAAAGCAGGCAGGCAGGCAATGGGACCCACCTATCCCTGCCTTTTTTCTCTTGAATTACCCAGGTGGAGATGAGCGGCAGGAATGAGAACAGTTTCTATCTCAGCTCCGCCCCCAAGGCTGGGACAGAGGCTTTGGAGCCCAGGGCGGGGCTCCGGGTCGCCTGAGAGTGTGGAAGGCAACCTTTCTCTGCCTTAAATCCGCCAAGGGCAATCTCCCCTGTAGCTCTGCCCCGTCCAGGCATGGTCCACTCTCTGAGCACAGAGTCAGTGCCGCTTGTGCAGGAAGTGACGGTCCAATATCCTCAGTGCTATCCTAAACCTCCTCCAGATCCAAAGTCAAAGCCTCCTTCTGTGTAAACTCCCCTTAACCTTGACCTGGGAGTGTTCTGCAGGGTGATGCCCGAGCGGGCTCTGGTTCCTGATGCTCGGAGAGCGGTTGCTGCGCGCGGACCCTCCCCCACCTTAAACTGGGGCAGCTGTGTGCTCTGGCGAACTCAGCGCATTCCCTGCTCTAGTCTCCTCTCCACACAGCTTAGTCCTGCGCTGCCACTTCTCACCAGCTTCAGGCACCTCCCCGCCTACGTGGAAGTGGAGCTTGGTGTAGGAAGGGGTGTTTCTCAGCGCTGGTTAGGGCTGGCGCCACTGCCCGCCAGCAGCGGCTTAAGCTGTGCCTCGCTCCCTCCCTGATGTATGCTTCGGAATCCCCGAGTTTTAGAATGATCGGTTCACCTTTGCTTTAGGCTGTAAATGGTTTTATCCCTCCGTTTCCTGTTGGATGTCTGCAGGCTTGCAAAGCTGGTCTCGTGGAAGTGCAGATCGCTGGAGTGTGGCTGTCTGCTTTCTTCACTTTTTGCTCTGGGAGCAGAGAGCCAGGAGGGCACCCCTACTCCACCATTTTAATCTCTCTCTACAATAATCCATTTCCATGGTTTTAGATTAGCACCTTCCAGAGCTGCTGCACAAGTCTCGGGCTGCTTATGCCAAAATAGATGGAATCCAGACAGCAGCATCCTGAGGTGTCACAGAGCAGGAGTTCCCTAGGACTGTCCCCAGAAATCATTGTAACCTCCTAGGCTTCTGGGCCTGTGATGGGAGGGGTAGCCTGATGATCATAGAAATGCCTTCAGGCCATTCTCCCATTATTTTAGCTATTAGCACCTGGCTCCATTTTAGGCATGCTAATCTCTGGCTAATGTGTGGCTTTGCCACACTCTTGGATTCCTGTCCTGAAAATGGTCTTTCATTCTCTACCACTTGGCCAGGCTGCAGATATTCTAAAATTTTCCCCTGTGTTGTTATTTTTTTCTCTAGCCTTTTACCTTAAGCAGTTATGTTACACCAAGTGTTACAGCGAATGACCAGGAAAAGAACCGAGTGGCACACAGAGAGTCAGAGAATCAGCCTTTATTTTGCGGGGAAGGTTCAGGGGGCATGCCACCAAATTTTGAGCCCCACATCCTTGTTTTTCTCCAGTCTTATACATTTCTTGGAGTTACACACAACCAATCAACTATGAGCATATGGAGTTATCCAATCAGCGGTGGGATTCAAAAGCATCCAATCAGCAACAAGCTTTACATATGTCCAATCTGTAGTGAGTTCAGCCATGGGGCCCTGGGATGGGGCTTTTTCCCTGTCAGTTACAAGGAACAACACAACAGCCTGGGCTCCTTGCTCCTTAGAAATTTCTTCAGCCAGATACAATAATTCAACACTCTGCAGTTCAGCCTTTTTCAGAAAGCCCTTGGGCATGGACATGATTCAGCCAAATTCTTGACCAGTTACTAACAAGGATGACCTGTATTCCAGTTTCCAATACCTCGTTCCTTAGTTCCATCTTAAAACCTTGTCAGTGTGGCCTTTACTATTCATATTTTTGTGAATTACAATAAAATCCTAAGCACCCCCCCAACTAAATGGACCCCCTCTTGGCCAATGATACCCTAGATAAACCTTAAAACTGACTTTCTGGTCATGAAGGGAATGGAGGTTGTAAACGCTTCAGGAAATAAGATGCTAAATTATTAACATGACCTAAATCCATGCAGGAAAAGGTTAAATCACCTACAAGCCATCAATTTTCTTAATAGATCACTTGAATGGACATATGTGGCTTTTCTCTGATTAACAGATTTCCTTATCTTAAAACATTGCAAGCCTTTAGACAAAGCTTTATTTCTTAAACAATTACAGATCAAAGAATCTTTGAACCCACCTATAACTTCTAAGCCCCTGCATCCAAATGTCCAATGTGAGGGTGGAGATGCTGGTACACCTGGGTTTTGAGGAAGATTTCTCCAGACAATGATTAGGAAAGAAAAGAAGAGGTTCATTTACTTTTCTCTGGGGAGGGGTAAAAGGACCAGCATGGAGATAGAGAAGGGAAGAATGTGGTGGCCCTGAAAACCAGCTATTGAGACTTTTTAAAGGGGTTGTAAAAATGACAGGGTATAGTCGAGAAATTCCCACATCCACTCCTTCCTTTATTCTTGACAGCAGGTAGATAACAAAAACACTGACGATGTCGAAGTCCAAGAGTTGGTTCTCCTGCCTTTTCTTGGAGAAAGGATTATCACAGGAAAGGTGACTCCATCTTCCAGATACGGCTGAGGCTTGGAGCTTGTACCCCTGATGTTCACTCAGGAACTCTTTAGACTGTAAAAAAAAAAAAAAAAAAAAAAAGCAGATTCTTGAAAAACAATTTTGAAAGTGAGGGATTTACAACTCTTTTCTGTCCATTTTGCTCTTTTCAGTAGTTGTGTAAAACAAAGCTCCTGTTGGTTACCTGTCAGTGAGAGAACTCATAGGATTGATCTTTAACTGTTACTGAATAAATTGTGAGATTAGGTATTTTCCTATTATTTTTGCAAGGCCACCTTTTCATCCAGCCTATTCAGGCCAAGCCAATGTACGCTTTTCATGTATTGAGTTATGATTTTATCTGCAATTTCTATCTCTCTAAAATGTATAAAACCAAACTGTTGTTTTGGCAAGTGTTATAGCAATTGACCAGGGAAAGAACCAAGAGGAACACAGAGGGTCAGAGAATCAGCTCAGAGGGGTTCAACGATGGCTCAGGGGCATACCACCAAATTCTGAGCACCGCTTCCTTATTTCTCTCCAGTCTTATACATTTTTTGGGTCACATACAACCAATCAACTATTATCCAATTAATGGGGGGATTAGTAGGATCAGCCGTAAGCTTCACATGTATCCAGTCAGCAGTGGATTTTGCATCAGGGCCCCCGAGTGGGGGCTTTTCCTTATCATTCCCCCCTTTTGATGCCCTTATCAGTTTACACAGCATCATTAACATTTCTATGAATGAAAAGCCTCCTCCTGTCTTTCGGTCCATTCTAGTTCCCCACTATCAGACCCCTGAAATGCGGCATATAACGGTTTAGCTTTCAGGGAGAAACCTGGTATCCATATGTGACAGAATTCTGCCACCCTGAGGAACTCCCACAGCTGCCTCCACTTTGTGGGCACTGTCTGGGGGTCTTCTCATTCAGAAGCGAATAATGGTTGGCTCGTTGGAGCCAGTCGCAGGCAAAATAATGCATTTTTTAGGTCTAGGCAGGAGAACCAGGCAGTGTCTGGTGGGATGAGTCCCAGGGGGGTGTATGGATTTAGGACCATCGGTTGGAGGGTGTCTGTGGCCTTATTGACCAGTCGCAGGTCCTAGACAGGGCGATACCCTCCTCTGTTTGGCCTGTTGACAGGCAGGAGCAGTATTTTCCAAGGAGACTGGCACTCCACCAAGATCCCTTCCTGCTTAAGCCTCTTGATATGTTCCCATATCCCTTCTCATGCCTCCTTAGAGAGGGGGTACTGCCATCTCCTGACTGGCTGGGTATCAGGGTTCACCTCAATCACTAAAGGGGCATGCTAGTACACAAGGCCGGGATGGGGGGGATATCTTCTGCCCAGACCAGTGGGAAACCTTGTCGGAATTCAGTGGGATTTTGCTCCTCTGTGGCCTCCTCATATAACTTCCATTCCATCTCTCATGGCAGGGTGACTGCCATTACAAGGGCTGTCCCCAGGGTGCTGAGCCTTAGACTCACAGCTCCTTCAGGATGGAAGGTGATCTTTGTCCCAAGTTTGCTCACCAAGTCCCATCCCAAGGGAGACACTAGACAGTCTGGCATGTAGAGGAACTCGCACCTTATCTGATGGCCCCCCATTTGGCATACCTGGGACTGGCAGAAGGGTCTGGCTACCTGAGTCCTGGTAGCTCTGACTATAGTTGTTTCCCGCTTTGTAATTGGGGCCACAGGGGTTGTCACAACTGAGTGTTCTGCTCCAGTGTCCACCATGAATGTCATTCGTTGATCCCCTACTTTTGTCTTGACCGTAGGTTCCCGAGATCCAAGAGTGAAGGAACCCGGTCAGCCCTACTTGGAGTCAATGCCAGCAAGCCCCACTAGCTCTTGGGCTTCTGGTTTCTTTTGGATAGTCCCAAATAGGCTCTCCCTTGCAATAGGTGACTTCTCATGTGGGGGCAGCTCTTGCTTACTTGCAGAAACTCAGGTCCTTTTTTATGCCTCTAGGCAGCAACCTTGTTTATCACAAGGACCCTGTCCACAACACATTACTCTCAAACACTCTGGGCAGAGCATGTACATTACTCACTAAATTTAATTCTTAAACCAGGAAATATGATGTCAGTCCCCAACATCTCCCCCTGTCTTATTTTATTTTGAAGGCGAACATGCTGGAACACAGCCATGATGTTTTGTTTTTGCTGTTGCTGAGTTGCTTGCCTTTTTTTCCAGCACCTGTAGATTAAGAGCACAAAACATAATACAAGGAGGACAACACCCAAATTTCTCCCAGTACTACCAAGCATAGTTTTTAATCAAGCCAAAGGGTAAGCCTGCAACAATCCACTGGCCAGGCCAAAAAAGATCTCATCATTATTAAAATCTGGCAAATTGTCTTAAAAAGCAGAGGTAATTTCTTGTTCTAATTTTTGGAGGTCACCAGTTAGGTTGTGGCCTCCATTTAACAATTTTCGTAATGACATCCAATGTCGACTACTATTGAAAGGAATAGGAGTGACACAAAAATGGGAAGAATTCCAATCACAATGGAGAAAAGATTGAGTTGTCAAAACCTGAATTTGGTCTCCTAGCCACTTTACTGTATTCTACAACTGTATAACTTTGCCTTCCAGGCGAGTATCAATTTCCTTCTGATGTTGCCATAATCTTTGTGAATCTTCATGCCCCTTATGAACAAAATCAGCAGTTTACACAGAATGGTGTAGGGCTACCCCAGCAACAGCAGCTGAGGAAGCAATAGCTATTAAGGCAGCTATTGCCATGATTACCAGACCAATGACTCTTTTTGTTCTACGAGCCAGCAAAGTTAATTTATTTAAAAGAGTAGTAACTAGAGCAGAGTCACTCCAGGGTCGGGAAAGGTTAACAGGCAACCATATCTCTGCCTTGAGGATATATAGACTATGTAAGGGTTTGTTAAAAGTAGCCCATGAAGTGAAGTTTACACAAGTAAATAGGGCACAATTACCAGGGCAAGTCAACTTTCCTGTAGACTAATTCCAATAAACAGTTCCCATAAGTAAAAGGTGAGGATAAGAGACATAGGCTAATAAGGACCTAGAGAATCGGTGGTGGAGGGTCACCTCAATCCCCGTGCCTTTATCAACAGACATATTACCAACCCAAACCGTAAGAGACCCTCCAGCAGCTAAAAGTTTCCAAATGTGCCCTTGTTTTTCTGACACTCCCCTACCCAGTAAGTGAGACTGTGGAGAGGAAAGGCCTTTATCATGCCAGATAACAGTTTTGTTAGCAATGGCCTTGATAGTGTCCTCATAAACACGCCAGCATGAGGAATGATTAGAAAACTTTTCCTTAAAGTCACCATAGGGGCTTCAGTCAACAATCTTAGGATTATTGTATACCTCTTTTAGAATTTTACCTCTACATACAATCCAATCAGAATGAGTTACAGGAGGTTCAATGTAAGGCATAGAACAAAGGGGAAGAGATGGAGGCCTTTCAGTTAAGTTAGACGTCACTCCTTTAAATCTTTTCATGGATAGCAACACAGTACGGGTGGCAAAAGTGCAACAGTTATATCATAAACCGCATGCTTGAGAAGAGGGTACCAAACAATCCTGTCCTGCTCCAAAACAATTGGGATTCCCTTGAGCATAGGTAGAGTAATTAGAAACCAGTCTCCCTTCATCCCCGGGATGTGGTGATTGATAGTGATATGGAGGAGGCAGCCATTCAGAATCATTAGTATAGACGATGACTTCAGGCTCCACCCAAGATATAGCTTTAAAGGGGGGGGGATAGGGAACATAAGCCCAATGTACATGCTGAACATCAGCAGAATCAACCTGGGCAACCACAGACAAACACAAAATTAGGAGAAAGGCAGGTTATGAAACAACCACCCCACTGGCGTTACTGCCCACTTTTTCTTTGTTTTGGGTGCCGCAATCTCATCTTGCATTGTATCTTGGTGTGGACATCATTTTTTTTTTTTTTTGAGTCATCGTACAGGAGCCCACTCACAACCTTGTCCTGTGGAGACATACGCATATCTCAACCCCATTGTAGAACTTCTCCCTCAGCCCATTCTCCAATAGGAGTGGCAACGTCCACAGGATCACAGGCTTTCTGCAAAGGAGGTGAAGAAGCAAAATGTTGCTTTGCTGCCAAGGCATGCAGGTCCTTCCAAAAATTTAAAAAATTAAGGGTATAAAGGGCATGGAGTAAATGTTGATGAGGAGATTCTTGGATTCCCCCTTTTTTGTTTTTGTAATTGAAGCTTGAGAGTGCAATTAGCATGCTCAATGATGGCTTGCCCATGGCTGTTAAAAGGAATTCCAGTAACATGTTGAATGGAATATAGTGTTAAAAAGTTAGCAAGTTGTTGAGAGGTATAAACTGGAACGTTATCTGTTTTTAAGGTCGCTGGAAGTCCCATGACAGAAAAACAGGAATAAAGATGAGTAATAACTGCATTGGCCTTTTTAGATCTATGAGCCATAGCCCACTGAAAGTGAGAATAGGTGTCAATATTATGATGAACATAGCGAAGTTTTCCAAATGTGGTGACATGGATAACATCCATCTGCCAAATATGATTACTACGCAACCCTTGTGGGTTGCACCCAGGGAGGAAAGAGGGAAGAGTGAGAGGGGCGCAGTCAGAACACGAGCGGACAATACCACGATCCTGTTTTCTAGAGAGAGAAAATCGTTGTTGAAGGCCTTTAGTATTAGTATGATGAAGGGCTTGTTCAGCCAAGGCATCTTGAACAGTAGCTACAAGTAAAGAATCAATGTTAGCATTGCCTTGTGATAAAGGACTGGGAAGTCTGGAATGCGAACGAATGTGCACCAAATACATGGGAAAATGTCATTTGAGAAGAAGAGCCTGTAGGTGTGAAAACAACTGCTGCAACGTTGTAGAAGAATTAAGTGGTAACAAGGCAATAGGTAATTGGGAGGTAACATAAACAGCATATTGAGAGTCACTAACAATATTAAGAGGTTCATTGGGAAAGTCTTGTAGCACCAAACAAATAGCATAAAGTTCACTTTGCTGGACTGATGGAAAAGGAGAGATAACAACCTTTTGTACCTGGGAGCTCCAATAACTGGTCTTGCTAGTGTTGGAAGTGTTAGTAAAAAAAAGTAGCAGCCGATAAAGGTTGGGAAGCTATAATTGTTAAAGGGAGAAAAGAATGTATATGTGAAAAAGAATACAATTTGTGAGGAGGATAGTGGTTGTCAAATGACCTGACACAATCAGCACAGCCTACCTGCCAAGCGGTAGAAAGTTCAAGATTAGTTTGAATGTCTTTAGAACTTAGATTAGTAACTATAGTATCGGGATTTCGTCTGGTCAATTGGCGACTATGACGCCAGCCTCTGGTTATTAAGTGATCGTGTTTATCTAAAGAATTAAGGAGTTTTTATTTTGGTTGTGTGGTAAAAACAGCCACTCAGAGATGCCAGCGTCTTGGCCCAAGCAACCTGTAGGAGAATGATATGTATGAAAAAGGTAGAGAATAATCGGACAGGAAAGTTGAAGAAAGGTAAGAAATCCAGAGCTAAGTCGTTCCACAAGCTGAAACTTTTGTTTGGCCTGTGGGGTAAGAGAGGGAGGACTGTCGAGGGCTGAGCTTCTCTCTAACGTAGCAAACAAATGTTGCAAAGCATAAGTAGGTATACCTAATGAAGGTCAAAGCCAATATACATCCCCAAGGAACTTTTGAAAGTCATTGAGTGTTTTTAAATGATTTCTCCTAATTTGTATTTTTTGTGGTCTTAACTGTTGTTCAGATAAACGATTTCCCAAATAACCAATAGGCAACTCAGTTTGAATTTTTTCAGGGGTAGTGACAAGATTATAGGATTTGAGCTGTTCTTGGAGATCGCTAAACATGCTATCACGCAGCACCTGATTTGGGGCTGCAAGAAGAATGTCATCCATATAATGATAAATGACAATAGAGGGGTGACATAGGCAGACAGGATTAAGGACATAATCAACAAATTCTTGGCATAGTGTAGGGCTGTTTAGCATGCCTTGAGGCAACATCCGCCACTGATATCTCTCAGTGGGGCACCCATTGTTATATTCAGGAATAGTAAAAGCAAAGCCTCACAGTCTGAGGCCTGAAGAGGAATAGTAAAAAAACAATCTTTAAGATCAATAACCTTAAGAGACAATCCCGAAGGGATCATGGAAGGCAAAGGGAGGCCCGGTTGTAAAGGACCCATTGGCTGAATACACTTATTTCTTGTAAGCCTTTGAGAAATCTCCACTTTCCTGATTTTCTCTTAATAACAAACAGGAGAATTCCATTGCAATGTAGAAGGCTCAATATGTCCAGCTCTAAGCTGTTCAGCAACTAAAATTTTTAAAGCCTCAAGGTTTTCTTTTGTTAAAGGCCACTGCTCTATCCATATAGGCTGATCTATAAGCCAACGCAATGATATAGCTCAAGGAGTTTGATGAGCAGTGGCAACTAGTTTAAAGAAGGGGGTGAGGTTTCCTCAGAGGAGGCTTTTTTGAAATGTATAGGGTCATAGCCCATTTTTAACATCATATTTTTAACATTGGCAGGTAAGCAAGGAATGGTCACAAAAGCTCCAATTGATGTAAAAGATCCCATCCCCACAAATTTACTGCAATGTCAGTGATGTAAAATTGTAAAGTGGCCTTGTGACCTTATGGTCCTATGCACATAAAGGTATCATCACTACGGTAAACATGTTGAGCCTGACATCGGCTGGAGAGAACAGTGGGTACAGCCTTCTTGGGCCATTCAGGGGGCCATTGAGCAAGGCAAATAATAGAAACATTGGCCCAAGTGTCTGCCAATTCTTCAAAAGAGTGGTCTGCAACAGTGAGATTAAGAACCGGTCAAGAATCTTGAATTAAACTTTCCCAAAACGCCTTTGTGCCTATACTGCCAAAATCTCCCTTGCGATTAGCTTCTCTGGTAGGAAACAGAGTATAAGGCAGAAGTGAAATTTGGGCAATGTGAGTTCTTGCAAAAAGTTTTGTAGTTTGAGAAACTGAAGCCATAATTTGTATTTCTCCAGTATAATCAGGATCGATGACCCCTAAGTGTATAAAAAGACCTTTGAGGGTGCTACTGCTTCTTTTAACAATCAATCCAACTTTTCCTTTAGGTAAGGGACCAAAAACTTGGGTAGCTAATTGATGAACGCCCCCAGCAGGCGTCAGTGTATATGTTTTAGCCACAGAGAGATCAGCTGTCGTACTGCCTTTAGTTGCAGCGTATAACTGAGTAACTTTTAGGGATTGTTTATCTGATAAAAAGGATTATTTGTCTCATGAGCCATCCCATCACTCACAGGGTACTGTTGGAAACGAGGCCTAATATTGTTTTGGGGGCCCTGATGTTAGGGGGCCCTCAAGAAGTTTCCTGACTGGGGATCTAAAGCATTTCCATTTTTATCAAATTTGTATCTACATTCATTGGTCCAATGACCTACTTTACCACACCAGCCACGGGGTTTTGAAGGCAGAGGTTTCATGGGCCGAGTATTGGAAGGTGCATTAAATGGTCCCCTTCATTTACATTCTTTTCTAAGGTGTCCCACCTTGCCACAGTTAAAACATGTGGGACAATTGTTACCTTTTGAATGGTGCCAGCTAACACAGTGGCGTGGTAGGCAGCGCCCCCCACACTGGCACAAGCCCTTACAAATTCATCTAAAGTAGTGCCGCTAGCCTTTAATGGGCACAACATTTTTTGACAACCAGGATTAGCATTTTCCACAGTCAAAGATTATATAATAGTAGCAGCCTCTGTGGAACTAATGCTCCTCTGAACCACCTCTTTAAGGCGAGATAAAAAGTCAGTATATGGCTCAGCAGGGCCTTGCATGGTTTTAGCAAAGGACGGCCCCAGAGTACCTGAGGTCTCAATCCTTTTCCAGGCTTGCATAAAAATGTATTGGTTTGAGATAAGGCCTGCATCTCTGAGTCCCGCTTGGACTTATAAGGTTTTATATTGCCCTGAGCCTGTAAGCTTGTCTTCCGTCGGTCTTGGAGGATTTTGTTGAGTGTTAAGACGAGCCTGAATGTGTGCTCCCTCAACCCACCAACTGCGAAGTTGCAGCCAATGAGAGCTCTCTAAGGTAGTTGTTCCTAACTGTTCCCAATCTAAAGGAATAAGAGTGTTTGGGCTCAAAAAGGCATCAATAAGACCAGTAACAAACGGAGATTGGGGACCATATGATTGAACTTCTTGCTTGACTTCCTTTAGAATTGTATATGGAAGACCCTGATATCTAATATGAAAACCACCCCCCGGATGATTGGCATCTACTCCCGGGCCAAAGGCCTCTCATGATGGGGAACGCCCTATGCCGTGGGATGGTGAAAATAGTGCCAAACTTAGGCATTAAAAGTGAGTTATCATTAAAATCAGGAAGAAGGGGAAAATCCTCATTTGGCCCTTGAATACACAAAGGAACAGTAAAAACCTGTTTTGAAGACTGGGCGGTAGGCTGAACAGGATAGGTGGCAAGAGGAGGAGGTGGTGGTGGACCAGCCGTTGCAGCCATCTTACTCTTTTAAAACAGCAGGATTAATTCTTGAATTTCAGATTAAATATGCTCTTTTAACTTGACTCGGGCAGAAACATCAGGAGAGGGATCAACTCTTTCCTCTCCTGAGGACTCTTCCTGATCATCTTTACTTGGGGAAGGAGGTCGAGATCTCAGAGAGTTTTTATCAGTTTCCCCATCAGAATCACCCTTCTCTGAGTCCGACTGGAGGAAGTATAGGGCCTGAGTAATAGCGCTACAAGCTGACCAAATTTTTAAAGCAATGATGTCCTCTTCCTGATGGGCGATATGCAAGGCTTCAACAACTTGTTGCCAGCTATGAAGATTTAACTGTACCTGAGATTGAGACTGAAACCAATAACAATGTTCCTGCACTAAAGCAAACAGCTGCTTTAGGGTTCCTCCTTTTACTTCAATACCCACCGAATTTAATAGTCCTTGAATTAACTTTTGATATTCACGCTCCGAAGCTGAGGAGGTATTTCCCATTTTTCCCGAGAGCTCCCTGTTGGGTGCCACTTACCAATAGCCAAAGAGGTGCCTGTTCTGTTGTCCCGGCTCGCGGGACCTTCTGTTACTCGTGGGGGCGAGGGGGACCGTGCCTGAAAGAGATGGGCGAGAGAAAGAAACGAGACCAAGCAAAGGGTTGTCAAGGTCTACTTTATTTGGATTTTTAGTAGGTTTTATATACAGAAAACAAGGAAGTAGAAACAGAAAAATAGAATGGGGGAATGATGAGGCTTTCCTGTGGGCTAATCAGCCCCAATCAGCATCCCAATGGCACCGGAAGATCTTTGTGATGGATCACTCAACCCCAACCTGGCAGGGGGTTGGGAACAATTGCAGGTAGCATGCCCTGGAGCAAGCATGGCATGAAATGCATTCTTCTTGGAACTATAGCTGGGGGGCTGGGTGCTATTTTCATCTTAGGCTATTTTCTGGGGCGAGGCCCGTGCATAGGACAAGTCAGGACAAGTCCTTGGAATGTGGAGGGTCTTAGTCTTCAACAACTCCCCCTATCTGTATTAATATGAGGGAGATTTACACAGGTTGGTGGAGAGCTTGTCTTAGGCTACGCGATGGGCTTCCGCGACCAGCACCCTAAATATAAGATTGGGCGATCGAAATGATGGTGAGGCCTCTGTCTTAGGCTATGTAGGTGGCATTTAGCTCCGGCACTTCTGATTATGAAGTGTGCCCCCGGGCATGGACCTACAATATTCCCGTCATGGAGTTACCTCACTGCTGGTGGGGCGTGCACCTGGTACGCGGCATCGCGATAATCCCGTCATGGGCATCTCCACAGCTTTTGGAACCAACTGCGTTCCATGTCTGAGGCAAGGTTAGAAAAATTTAGACCCTCTGTGGCTGAATGGGGAGACTCTGTATGGAGGTCTTCTCTGGAGCCTCTTTGTTCTAGCCGTTGGTAAAACACGGAGACCGATTTTTGTGTGGCTGTGTCTACCTGCGACTTGACAAAGTTGGTTAGTTTTTTGAATGCCCAAGGCCCAAAAGTGAGAAGCAACAAGAAACCTACAAATGGCCCTAAGACACTGGGAAGCAATGTGGTTAGCCAGGGGGATGTGGAAAACCAATTTTGATACCATGCCTCACTTTGTTCCCTCTGTTTCTTTCTATTTTCAAGGCTTTGTCTAACTCTCTCAATGCTATCTTCTACCAGGCCTATTTTGTCTGCGTAGAAGCAGCATTCTTCTTTGGGTGCTGCGCACAAACCTCCCTCTTGGAGGGACACTAAATCTAAGCCTCTTCTATTTTGTAACACTACCTCAGAGAGTGAAGCGTGGGACTCTTTAAGATATTTTAGACCTTGCTGTAGCTCTCGGAGGTCATTATCGATGGCTACAGAGAGCTGTAGGTATTGTTGATTGGAGGTGACTAGAGAGGCTATGCCTGTTCTAGCCCCTGTGGCACCAAGGCCTAGAACAACTGCGAGTGTTATGGCCATGATGGGCTCTCTTTTTTCCCGGGGCATTGTGGTGCCACGCTCCCAAAATTTAAGCAATTTGTCAGCAGGATGTACAGTGAGTCTGGGGAAAAGCATGACTAACACACAATATTCTCTATGCTCAAGAAACGTTGCAGTGACTACATACGGGGTAAGGCCAGAAGAACAAGCAAAATAGGAGGTGTTAGATGCCTGAATATACTGAAAAGTGGAGTTGACAGTAATTGACTGATTGCATATTTTCTCTAAGGGTGCGGGAGGGAGCATTCTTGGGCTAAGAAGGCAAAGACCTAGGCCTGTGACTTGGCTGAGCGTCAGGCCATCATGGGTCTCTAGACCCCATCTGAGTCTGCTGGTGTCATTAGTAAATAATGGCTCACCAAAAGTAGCGACGCCTTTATAGAAGGGAGGCCGGGGGGAGTAGCATACCCAACACTCCTGATATTCTGAATTGTTGGCCTCTCGGATGGTCCTGACAGAGGCATTGACTAAGGAGCGAATTAGTTTTGCCGAGGAAGGGGGCCCCTCGGGCAGGGTAGGTTGGTATAGGGAGGTGCTGAGCGGAGGAGGGGACACAGTTGGGGAGGAGGGTAGGCCCCTGGAGGGACTGTGAGGTCGAGGTGGGTGAAGGTTGTTATTAGGGCCTAATGCGACCGTAGGACCTCTGGGGAGGCTTTTAATTAACTTGATTTTAAATGTGAGACCAATATCTCTCCCAGATATGTAAAGTCTGAGCCCCCATTCAAATCTCCTGGACTGGTCCCAAGAAGCCTTTTTTCTAGCTTTGGTGAATGAAATTAACAGGGGGTTGCACCGCTGGTTGCTACACTCTTTCTTAAAGGGGACCAGACCGCTGTTGAGGTGGTATGGGGAAGGGGATTTTCTTTTGACTGTTATATAGTCTCAGGAGGAGGAGGGGCTCCAGTAGGTATCGTCCGTAGTCTCACAGCCCCAGGAGGCACAAAGGAAGTCAGGGGCATAGCCATATGCTTCAGCAAGAGAGCGGTCTCGATGAGCCCCAGGGCAAAAATATATAGGGGCCATGGTTAGATAGGTTCTTTGAACCTCAGAGCTACAGCCTGGCCGAGAACTGGTGTCTGGTTCTCCCGTGTTAATGGGTTTTACCTGTGGTGCAAAATGTGAGGGCTTGCCCCAATAGTCATGGGCTCTAAGGGCCAACACGCATAGGTCAATTTCTAGTGGATCCCATGACGTAGTGGCGGAGAGGTGAGAGGAGGAATTGGCAACGTCTCCTGCCTCATTAATTATTTGCCATGTATAGTTGTAGACCTGGTGGATGTTGGCTGCGGCGGTGTTCTTGACCGTGGCCAGAACTAGGCACAGGAGGATCAGCGTCTTCTCTCGAGGAGTCATTCTATTTTTGGAAGAGAACAGAATTAAGATTTCTTCTCAGGGGATTCTCTGGGTGGGTTATATAACTTAATCGCTCTCTCTGGTAGCCATCTGGCGTTTTTTGCCTGGGTATCGTAGATGCAGGCATGTCTTTTTCCCCATATGAGGACAGGGTCAGGCCCCAGCCATTTGCCTGTAACCGGCTACTTCTATAAGGCCTGTGCATAAGTATTTGTGGTGGATGGGTGCCAAAGGCAGTCAGCAGCTGTTTTGCCGGCAGTGTCAAAGGTGAGAAAATTTAAAATGAACAGGGCATGATTAAGCAGGGTTTTGGAATTACCTGTCAAAGGGTACAAAATTTCTCCTCCCGATTGTAGTTTGGAGAGCATATTGTTTAACGTCTGATGAGCTCTCTTTACAATACCTTGGCCCTGAGGGTTATATGGAATGCCTGTAACATGCTTAATGCCTAACTGAGCACAAAAACTTTTGAAATTGGAGCTGACATATCCCGGGCCATTGTCAGTCTTAATAACTTTAGGCTGAGGGAGGGAGGTGAGACAGGCTATAATATGGTTGATAACGTGGCGGGTGGCCTCGCCTGTTTGTAGGGAAGCAAAGATAAATCCACTGCAAGTATCTATAGAGACATGTACATATTTAAGCTTTCCGAAAGGGGGGTAATGAGTGACATCCATCTGCCAGAGCTCCCCAGGGATCAGGCCGCGAGGGTTGACTCCTAGGTGTGGCTCAGGGAGAAGGGTAAAACAAGCCCTGCATTGGCGGACGATTTCTCTGGCCTGTTCTCTACTAATGGAGAATTTAGGCCTGAGGGTATGGGCGTTGAGATGGTGTAGATCATGAGCCTGGCGTGCAGCGCAGACAGGATCAACAGTGATATTGTGAACAGCGCCTGCAACGCGAGTCGCCTGATCAACAAGATTATTTCCAGCTACTAGAGGCCCAGGAAGGCCACTGTGGGTGCGAATATGACCTATAAAAAAGGGCGTGGAACGGGAGTGAATGAGTCTTTGTAGTTGCTGGAACATTTGAGTGGTATTGTTGGAGGGCCGAATATGAGGCACACTTTCCAAAGTGGCGACAGCATGAACAACATAAGAACTATCAGTATACAAGTTAAATGGTGACTGATCTACGTATTTGAAGACTGCGACTAAGGCTGCTAACTCAACGAGTTGAGCAGAGGAGAATCTGGTGGGAAAACTGCGGACCTGACCATTAATGCTATAGGCTGCGGTGCCTGAGGAGGATCCGTTGGTAAAGACTAAGACGGCTCCTGGAATGGGGGAGACTCTTGTTTTCTTAGGAAATATTACATGTGTCCGATAGAGGAACTGTATTAGTTTATCAGAGGGGTAATGATTATCTAGTTTGCCCTGGAAAGACGTACAGTTAACCGCCCAATCATCATCATTTTGTATTAGCCACCGAATTTGAGAAGCATTATAAGGGAGTATTATGATATCTGGATCCTTTCTAAAGAGCTTAAGGGAGTTTTCTCGCCCCAAGCGAATAATCTTAGCTACTAAGTAAGGGTAGGTGGGAAGGACTTTAGGGGAGGAAGCCGATAGGTGAACCCAAAAAAGAGGCTTGCCCTGCCAAAAGAGTCCTGTGGGCGAAAAGGGGGTGGGGAGGACAATGAAGTACAAGGGGGAATCAGAGAAGTAGCCAATGGCCTGGGCATTTATGGCCTGCTCGACTAAATCGAGTGCTTGCTGCCCTTCTTTAGTTAGGGAGCGGGGAGAGGTTGGGTCAGTATCTCCCTGCAGGATGTCAAATAGGGGTTTTAACTGTCCTGTGGTGAGTTTTAAATATGAGCGAAGCCAATTAATGTCGCCTAGAAGATGCGGAAAATCATTAAGGCATTGAAGAGAGTCTTTTCTGATCTGTACTTTTTGGGAGAGGACCTTATTGGGGAATAATTTAAAACCTAGGAACAGGTGAGGGGCACAGACCTGAATCTTTTCGGGGGACAAGCGGAGGCCTCGAGCTTGTAAGGCCGAGACAACCTGCATAGTAACTTGATGTAAAGTTGCCTCGTTGGCTCCGGCAAAAAGAATGTCATCATATAATGAATTATATATATTTGAGGATGTTGAATTTTAAAAGAATTAATTGTCTGAGCTACATATTTTTGGCAAAGTGTAGGGCTGTTGGCCATGCCTTGAGGCAATACTTGCCACTGGAAACGCGGGGAGGGTCCTATACAATTTACTACCGGAAGACTGAAGGCGAAGCGCTTACAGTCATCCGGGTGCAATGGTATGGAGAAAAAGCAGACTTTTAGGTCAATGACTGTTTTATAGTAGCCTCTGGAGATAGCTACGGGCGAAGGCAAACCAGGCTGGAGTGCCCCCATGGGAACCATGGTTTGATTAACAGCCCGTAAGTCTTGTAGCAGCCACCACTTGCCAGTCCCTTTTTGAATGACAAAAATGGGGGTGTTCTATGGTGAAGTAGAGGGCTCTATGTGTCCAGCAGCTAATTGTTTCTGCACTAACGCTGTAGATGCGGCTAGCTTGTTAGATGGGAGGGGCCACTGATTGATCTAGACAGGTGAGTCAATTTTCTAAGTGATTTTATTTGCCTGAAGTGCAGGGGGATCAATGCCCCTTACAAAAAATGTTCTTTGAACCCTAGTCTTGATCTGTCTGACTTAGGGATGGTGGTCAGGTTGCTTTTAGTCCCTGACCCTCCTTGCCTAAGCCCTGTCCTGGGAGGAATCCCTGTTTAAGCATTTGGCTGGCTATAACTTCATTGGGGCTACACATAATGACATTCATTTGTGCAAGGATATCACGCCCCCATAAGTTAACAGGCAGGTTTGGGACTATAAAGGGTTGAGTGGTGCCTTTGTTACTCTCAGGGTCTTTCCATGTTAAAATTTTTGAGCTCTGGAGAGTATTATTAGACTGTCCTATACCTTGTAAGTGCATAAGGGAAGGCTGCAGTGGCCATGATTGGGGCCAGGCGTCCTGGGCAATAACTGTGGAATCGGCGCCAGAATTAAGAAGGCCTTTAAAAAGTTTACCATCTAACTTTAACCGCAGGGTGGGTCGTTTTTTGGTGATAGCTTGGACCCAATAAAGATCAGAAGAGCCAGGGCAGGAAGCACCTCGGTTAGAGGCGATGGCTGGGAAGGATGTATTAAGGGGCAAGGGCAATGCCTGAGCTAAGCGCTGTCCCTTAGAGACACACACTGGGCCGGTAAGCGCGCTGGCTAAGATGTTAATCTCTCCGGTAAAGTCATTATCTACTATGGAAGGGTGGACTATGAGCCCTGCAAGAGTGGAGGAGGCTCGGCCCAGAATAAAAAAGAACATATTAGCCGGTGGGGGTCCAAATGAGCCAGTAGGCAAAATTTGAACACCATTTTTAGGTTTTAATATTGTGTCGGAGGAGGCACAGAAGTCCACTCCTGCGCTCCCTGTGGTCGCTCGGAGGAGTCTAGGGGCTGGGGATCCTCTTGTCGGCTGTTCCCCGAGGCCGACTGAAATTGAATAGGACGAGCGGCCCGGGGCTGGCCCCTCAGGCCGTTTCCCAAAAGGGGCGGCAAGGGATTTCTAAGGGCATCGGTCTTAGAACGGCAC
This sequence comes from Microcebus murinus, assembly GCF_040939455.1. Taxonomy (NCBI): domain Eukaryota; kingdom Metazoa; phylum Chordata; class Mammalia; order Primates; family Cheirogaleidae; genus Microcebus; species Microcebus murinus. Next base: position 20,711,891 of record NC_134110.1, read on the forward strand.
TCACTAGCCTAATGGTATCCCCTCTTGCAGCGAGGACAGAGGGAGGGGGGCCGAGTTGGCCTGCCTGGTGGTCCATTGAGGTTAGGGGCAGCAGAGGAGGTAGCTAAGGGGCATTGCTTTGCAAAGTGCCCTGGCTGACCGCACTTAAAACAGCCTTTCTGTGCCACAGTGCCTTGAATGGCAGCCCCGACCGCAAGCTGCACAGCCTGTGACACCTTATGGGCGAAGGGGTCAACATCATTACATATTCGAATCATGTCATTAAGGTCTTTGTTTTTAAGTTTGCCCCTGAGGATGGCCCTGCAAGCGCTGTTAGCATTTTCATAGGCCAATTGTTTAATAAGCCTATTATTCTCATCCTCGTGCCCGAGGGTTCATTCAGCAGACTCTAAAAGCCTGCCCACAAATTCACTAAAACCCTCTTGAGCTCCCTGGGTGATTTTTGTCAGGGGAGTGAGAACAGATCCCATAGAGGGAAATGTTCGCCAGGCGCCGAAAGCTGCTGCGGCGGTCTGAGACAAAAGCCCAATCGGGAGTCCCCTTTGGCGCTGTTCAGTGGCAAACTTCCCTTGTCCGCTAAGTTTTTCAAGGGTCCAAGAGGCAGAATTAGGGTTTTTTAAATTATTAGTAGCCGTAGTTTGACAGCGGTCGAGAAAATCGGCTTTCCACGAGAGGAACTGTCCGCGAGAAAGGACTGCCTGAACCAGCTTGTTCTTTTCTCCAGGGAGCAAGTAGCCGCCTCTCGAGGCTGCCTCTAGGAGGGAGTAGGTAAAGGGTGCATTGGGCCCATATGTCCTAACAGCAGAATTTAATTCTTTTAAAGTCTTAAGTTTGAGTCTGCGGAACTCAGTAGGCTCTGCAGTGGGCCCTGGGGCTGCCTCCTCTGGGGGGTCATCTTTCCCTTTCTCTCCCTTCCGTATCCTCATTATCTGAATCTTGGGGCGGGGACTGGCTGGAAGAAGGGGCGGTAAGGTCTCCTCGCCTGTTAGACCTGGTAACTACCGGGAATGCTAGGGCTTTATGGGAGGATTTTAAGGATTTTTTATTTAAGGTGGCGTGTGACTGGGCGGTCTCCTGACGTGGGTGGCTAATGAAGACCGAATCTTTAAGCGTATCTTGGAGGGAGGACAAGTCTTTGGAAAGCTGGGCAAACTCTTTCTGAAGTTGTAAAACATCTCTTAATTGCGTAACCCTTTGACTTAAGTCTCTTTTGGTACGCAAAAGCAAGGGCATTGTAAGGGGAGGCATTAACGAAGGTGCGCAAATTTGGGGCGCGTAAGGAGGAGGCCATTCGGGATTGTGATATGGGGCCGCTTCCTCTCCGAGGGTTGCCTCTTCTGCGGGGTCGAGGGACTCTCGGAGGGGTTGTTTCTTGAACACCGGGTAATTAAATGCATGAGGGGCTGTACCACGGGCAAGGGAGGATAGAGGGTCTTGGTGTCTGGCCTACTAATCGGGGGCTCGTCTTTAGATGTCTGGAGCTCAGCTGAGGGATCCTGAGGGGACATATTAATACAAACTGAGGAGCAAGGGGAAGGACATGTTGGTCTCTTTAAATTATTAGAGGAAGCTGGCCCTTTGGCTGTCTTTAAAGACGTTCTCGAAGCGGACCGCGACACGGGTCGGAGGCAGAATTCTGCTACTGAGAGCAGCTGCTTTTTATTGGGGTCTGAATCTGCCCCTTCAACAATATCTCTGATTAGTCCCCAGTACGAAAAAACAGATACAGGGACGGCATCTGGGCCCTGATTTAGAAGTAAATCGTTTAAATCTCTACCTACATTTTGCCATTTGTGTGGGTGAATCTCAGGTCCACCAATAATAAACCAAGGGCAAGCACGATCAATGAACACAAAAAACTTTACTAAGTCTTTTTTCTTAACTCTAATTCCTCTCTCTCTGAGTGAGTCCTTAAGATCCTTGATAAAAACAGCCTCTTTAGACAATGAATGGCCCATCTCGATGGGGTGACAATGTAAAAATTTACTCACCAGACCGTTGACTCTGTGAGCGGCAGAACGAGGGTCCCTGTAGGGTTTCCTTTGGCCAAAGAGCACTCCGCGGCGTCACCCGACAAAGGTCCGTACCTTGAGCCCCACGTTGGGCGCCACTTGTCTTGGCTCGCGGGACCTTCTGTTACTCATGGGTGCAAGGGGGACCGTGTCTGAAAGAGATGGGCGAGAGAAAGAAACGAGACCAAGCAAAGGGTTATCAAGGTCTACTTTATTTGGATTTTTAGTAGGTTTTATATACAGAAAACAAGGAAGTAGAAACAGAAAAATAGAATGGGGGAATGATGAGGCTTTCCTGTGGGCTAATCAGCCCCAATCAGCATCCCAATGGCACCGGAAGCTCTTTGTGATGGATCACTCAACCCCAACCTGGCAGGGGGTTGGGAACAATTGCAGGTAGCATGCCCTGGAGCAAGCATGGCATGGAATGCATTCTTCTTGGAACTATAGCTGGGGGGCTGGGTGCTATTTTCGTCTTAGGCTATTTTCTGGGGCGAGGCAGGTGCGTAGGACAAGTTAGGACAAGTCGTTGGAATGTGGAGGGTCTTAGTCTCTAACATTCTGTCCCTCCATCCCAAAATGACACAGACCCTGCTCGCTGCGCCACTTGCCGTGGCCCATTTGCAGGACGAAGGATGAACACAAAACATAAAAGAAAGACACAGACACACAAGGATAGTACAAGACTCGAGTGTCAAATGCACTGGTCAGTTTATTTTTATACTCCAAAAATTCAAAGTTAGTTCCTTATACATGACCACCCAGGCATTACAGCAATGGCAAAAATTCTGGAACACGAGTCTAAAGACACAGATGTTTACTGACTCAAAGTTTCCAGGTAGTTGCTCTAGGTGCCAGGCATAGATCACTGACTGGGATTAATAAGGTTGGGCAAGGCAGCCATGGTTCCTCTAGGCTGGCCCCTGGCAGCTGTTCTCTCTTAGGTTGTTCCTCCCTGAGAAATCTTACCCATCATTGACTAACCAGCCATCTTCTGGGGCTAAGCAGCAATCAAAGGAACAGTGTGTTTATGGGGTGGCCTGTGGACCCCCACTGCTGTGGGACTGGGCAGCTATTGCATACTTGCAGAAACTCAGATCCTTTGTTATGTCTCTAGGCAGCAACCTTGTTTGTTACAAGGACCCTGTCTGCAACACATTACTCTCAAACACTCTGGGCAGAACATGTACATTACTCACTAAATTTAATTCTTAAACCAGGAAAGTATAATGTCAATCCCCAACATCCCTTGTCCTTCTGGCACATTGAAATACCACTATGGGTTGGTCTTGGGAACAGTTCGTGATACCTATTGTTCCACATCCAGGGTGCCCACTGGCGCCCCTTCCTGCAGCCATTTCTGAGTTCCAATCATGATCTGACGCCATTCTTCAGTACTGAAGAGGGTCAGTAGGAGTTGCCCGCAATCTTCTCATATGGGACGGTGAATCTGGAAGATAGATTCCAGGAGGTTGATGAGAGCCTGCATTTTCTCCTAGTAGGACAGGGTTTGTTGTTTCTAATTAAATAGGTCGGTGGTGGAGAAAGGCTGATAATACAGGGCAGGTTGTCCCGGCTGGATGGTTCCGTCATCCCAAAACTGCAGTGGACTTCGCATTTCACGCAGAGGCATCTGGAAGACTGGAATAAGGGGTTGGGCAGACCGCAACCAGTGGGTGAGTGGTAGAGATGCCAGCAGTGGAGAGGATGCAGTTGGAGGTGCCCGGGAAGGTGGCGTGACTGTGGGTTGTAGGTAGTGGTAGGTCCTCGATCGGGTCTTCTTGATGTATTAGCTTTGCCTTGAGACCGCAGACCCTCTGAGCTGCTAGAACCCTACTCTGTCCCTCATCAGTGCATAACCAAACCCAAGGGGTCATAGTTTGTGTGATCTGCAACCATGAATCTATGTATGGGAATTGATCTAGGTGACTCAGAGTCCGATTCACCACTCTCCATACTGAACATGTAAAATTTATCAGTATGCACCTTAGAACTGTTGGCTTCGATTTGGACGCGCCCATGTTTTAACTGGTTTAACCAGTGCTCCCATTCCCTACACCACCACCAACACTCCTTTTCTGGACCTAGTACATGCCCAGACTCTGGTCCCTGCTCTGGCTCCTCCCCTTTCTCTTTCATCACAAGACAGACAAGGGGTAGGGGCTTCTTTCAGGTGTCCACCTGGCTGAGTCCCTCACGGGAACTTAGGCATGTTGTGGCTAAGGTGTACCCGTATAGAGCCCGGGCCCGGGCACTGCCTGTCACAGGGAGTGACTTGCTATTATGCCATATAACGTTGCCAAAGAACTGCAGGTTAGCACCCACTCAAACCCTGTAGCTGAAGCCGTGGGGCCACAGAGACAATAAACACAAGCAGTCACTATGTTCATTCCACTCACACATTCACACAGAGGTTACACATTCCCTCCCCTGGGGGGGTCCCTATCCTTAGGAGGTGATCAAGCTCCTCTTCCGTCTCACTGATGGGCCTATCCTTAGGGGATGATCAGGCTCCTCTTACGTCTCACTGACAGGCCTATCTTGGGTGGGTCCCGGGACCTTACCCCATCCGACGTTCTGGCCTCAGTCTGACTGGTCCTTCCCTCTGGAGTGTCCAAGTGAGTCCAAGGCCCTGCAGCCTGGCGGAAGCTCAGAGGTCCGACCGTCTGCAGTGCTCATCCTCAATCCGGTGGCTTCAAGGGGCCAGTGCGGTCGGCTTTCCCAGTTAGGGAACCAAAATGTTCCAGCAAGTGTTACAGCAATTGACCAGGAAAACAACCAAGCAACACAAAGGGTCAGAGAATCAGCTTTTATTTCACCGGCAGGCTCAGAGGGGTTCGCAGGTGGGTTCAGAGAGGCTCGCTGGTGGGCTTAGAGGGGCATACCACCAAATTCTGAGCACCACTTATTTCTCCCCACTCTTATACATTTCTTGGGTCACACACAACCAATCAACTATTATCCAATTAACTGTGGGATTAGTAGGATCAGCCGTAAGCTTCACATGTATCCATCCAATCAGCAGTGGATTTTGCCTCAGGGCCCCTGGGCGGGGGCTTTTCCCTATCACTGTAACCCAATCCCTACAGAACCACTTGCTCAGGACTTCTTGGGCATGGCATCCTGGGCCATTGGTCAGACATGCATGGCTCAGAATAAACCTCTTTAAAATTATTTTACAGAATTTAGGTTTTTTCCATTACCATTTCTGCCAGCATTCTGGTCATAACCATTTTATCAGTCTCTAAGGATTCCCAAAACTTTCCTAGTCATTTTGTCTTCTAAGCCCTCATCAGAACCTAGGCTTTCTCTAGCCTGCTCCTCTAAATTCTTCCAGCTTCTGCCCATTACCAAGTTCTAAAGCTACCATCACATTTTTAGGTATTCAGTATCAGCAACACCTCACTTCTCAGTAGCAGTTTTCTTTATTAGTCCCTTTTCTGTTGCTTGTAGCAGAATGCATACGACTGGGTAACTTATAAATAAAATAAATGTATTTCTTATAGTTACAGGCTGATAAGTCCATTGTGGAAGGGCCACATCTAATGAGATTCTTCTTGATAGCTGAGTGTCGAGGCTCTCCAGGCTATCAGTTGGCTGGATGGTTGAACATGGCTAGAGGCCTCTCTTCCTCCTTTAAAGCCATCCATTGCCTTCCCATGATCACCTATTATTCCATTAACCCACTAATCTATTAATCCTTGAATGGATTGGATCATGAGGGCAGAACACTCATGATCCAATCACCTCTTAAAAGTCCTCACTTGCCAGTACTGCCACATTCAGGAAATTTATCGCTTAGAGGAACTAATACCTCTAGGCCCACAGAGCATAAAGTCACAGGAAGCAAAAAATTTCAAAGTGAATTTATTAGGGGATGAATATTGAAACAAGAGAAGATGCTAGGGACTCTTATGTATTGCATATTATTCTTCCTAACCTTTATTGTGGAGTATTAGTCTAATTTTCCATGATAGTCTGGATCAGTCACCCCACCCAATACTGCAAACCCCATCTTAAGAGTGTTGACTCAGGGACATGAGCCCAAAGTGGCTGTGTGCCAGTCTTGGAATCATTGCTGTGCCTCCCAGTGGCAGCATTTCTCCCTTTGGAGAGACCTAAGACCTCTAGGAACTAAGACCTCTAGGCCTGGAAGCATGAAGTCACAGGAAGCAAACAATTTTGCTAGGGGATCAGTAGGAGTAATAGTGAGTGGCATCACTCTCATTTTCATCCTTTGATTCCTAGATCTGTGAATTCTGTTTATAGGAGAAACAGCACTCTATATTGGATGCTGACTCAGAGCATAAACAGCCTCCTAAAGAAACATACTCTAGCCCTCTAAAGTATTGTCACCTAGCTGGTGCTGAGACCGCAACTTACAAAGGCCATTGCACCATTTTATTAAGCCAGCTCCTTCAAGACTACGGGGAACATGGTAAATGCAGTGAAGTCCATGAACATGAGCTTATTGCCACCTTCTTTGGCTGTGAAGTTAGTTTCTTGGTCAGAGGCAATAATGTGTGGAATACCAGGGTGGTGGATGAGGCTTTCTGTGAGCCCACAGATGGTGGTTTCAGCAGAATTGCATGCAGGGAAGGAAAAAATCAAGATCCAGAGTGTGATTCCAGTAAGGACAAGATTCTGTCACTTCCATGATGGAAGTGGTCCAGTGTAAACCACCTTCCATTAAGCATCTGGCTTATCAGCCAAGGGAGTGGTGCCATATTGTTGGGGGTGTGCAGCGTTGGTCTCTGCTGCTGGTAGATTGAGCACTCAGAGGGAGCCATAGCCAGGTCAGCCTTAATGAGTGGACGTCCATGCTGTGGAGCCCATGTATAACCTCCATCCCTGCCACCATCGCCACTTTGTTCATGAGCCCATTGGACAATGACAGAGGTGGCTGGGGAATGGGAATGAGTTATCATATCCATATCCACTTTGTTATTAGAATCCTCCTCTGCTGAGGTAAACCTTTGATAAACTTTCACATTGGGCACAAATATCTTCATGTTTTTTTCCACTAGGTCTATAGGCAAACTTCTTCCCCACATTTCTTTGTCACTAATTTTCCAATCATGTATTTTCCAAGTCCTTGATCATCTGGTCAAACCACTGGCTACAGTATAAACTCACCATTTGTGACCATTTTCTCCTTTCAACTAAAGTGCACAACTAGGTGTGGCCTGAAGTTTTGCCCATTGAGATTTCCCTTAACCATTGTCCTTCAGGGAAGTCTCAGAAAGGGGCTGTAAGTACTGTGGCTGTCACATTTGGGTGGTGTCTGCATATCCTGCAGAACAATCTGTAAACCAGACCTCAGTCTTCTCTTCCTCTGTTGAGTGATCATAGGGTGCTTCCGATGAGGCCATGGTGCAGCTGAAAGGGAGAAGGCAGTGCAGCAGTAGTGGGGACCGTGGGCATGTGGGCCACTTCTGCGTATTACTTGTAACTTCAGGACCTTCTCTGGCTTTATTATGTATATACTACTTCCATTTGATGATGGAGTGCTGCTGTGCCCACCCAACTTTATGGCTGGGTATGTCAGATAACATCGAGCTCATTACGGGCAGCTTGGGTCACATGGTAACTTTGTGGCCCATAATCATGAGTTGCATTTCTGTTAAGACCCAGTATCAGGCCTAGAGCTGAAAAGAAGAGTAGTTTCAGTGAGTGATGGTAAGGCCTTATTCCAAAATCCTAAAGGCCCCAGCTCTGATTCATCTATAGAGCCCTGTTAAAGGCTCCAAACAGCATGCCTGTCTGCTACTGATACCTCAAGTACCTTTAGATTTGCTGGATTATATTTATAAGTGTCAGATTAGCCTGTACAGCATCTTGGACTGTTGCAGAGCTTTCTGTTCTGGGAACCACTCAAACCTTGCAAAATTTCAAAGTCACTTGGTAGATTACCAGATTGGACCATAATCCAATCAAATGAGGAATGTATTGCTGACATAATCCAAATAGGCTAACTAAGCCTGGTCCTTCTTTCCTGGTTGTAGGAGGGACCATATTTAAGAACGTATTTTCCACCTTAGAAGAAAGATCTTGACATGCCTTGCACCACTGGATCCCTATAAATTTCACTTACAGTAGAAGGCCCTTGGATTATAGTTAGATATATTTCCCCGTCTGACATGTAAAAATATTAGGAATATGTCCAGAGTAGTTGCTACTTCACACTCACTAAGTTCAATCTGCATACTGTCATCAATGTCATGGACAAGTCTGATATCTTGTGAAGGGGAAGGCGATCAAGTTCCTTTCAAATTGTAACTTAAGGATGGAGAGTTGATATACCCCTGAGGTAGGACACTTTATTTATATGTTTGCATTGCCAACTTAGAGCAGACTGTTTCTGGTGGGTCTTATGGACAGAAATAAGAAAAAAAAATCACCAATCAGTAGCTGCATACCAGGTAAAAGATGTGTTAATTTTCTCAAGCAATAAAACCACATCTAGTATAACAGCTGCAATTCAAATTACCACCTGAGTAAGCTGATAGTACTCCACTGTCTTTCTCCAGGTTCCATCCATGTTTTGAAAAAGCCAAATAAGAGAGTTGAGTGGGGTTGTAGTAGGAATGACCATGCCTGCACCTTTTGAGGCCTTGATGGTGGCACTAATACCTGTAGTCCCACCAGGGTTGCAATTCTATTGTTGATTTGCTATTTTCATAGGTAGCAACAGCTCTAATGGCTTCCATTGTTTTGCCCCACCATCATAGCTCTCACTCCACAGTTCAGGTAACCAGTGTGGGGATTGTGCCAGGTGCTAAGTATGCCTATTCCAAATATGCATTCTGGACCTGGGAAAATGAGAAGACAGTACTTTTGGGGACCCACCAAACTCACTGTGAGTAGCTCTGAGCTAAAAATCAAATTAAGTACCTGAAACCTGTAAGCCTCTACTCTAACTGGAGGGCCATAGTGATGTGTTGGGCCCCTAGGTATCAGTGTAATTTCAGAGCCAGGGTCCAGTTATCCTCAAAAGTTCTTATTATTTTCCTTTCCTAAAACACAGTTACCCTGATAAAAGGTTGTAGGGCCCTTTTAGAAAGGATGGGAGAAAGATTTATAGTATAAAGTTTGAATATTGTACCTGAGTCTTTCACCTAGGGTACCTGGTTGCCCCTTATCTCAAGGGGTTCAGGACTATAAACTGGCGCATGTCTGGGAATTGAGTGAGGGCTTATGTTATGATCTCTATTTTTATGACTCAAGTTGGACTTTTGCTTACTTGACCTGAAATCCTTTCTGCTTATTTAGCTCAAGTAAGAATTTAATAGGCTTTCTACCTATTTAGCATCCAAGAATATCATGGTTAGCTAGCCAATGTCAAAGATCTACATGAGTCAGTGTAATCTGATTGTTACTTTGCCTTTGCTGTCCAGTAAAGTAACTATGCCCACCTTGCCTTTGAAGACTGACTGCTGCCACTTGGCTCCCAGCCCCCTGGGATCCAATTATTATATTGAAATTTTCCAGTCGAGTGACTGTGGGTTCTAATTATAAAGTCTGGTCTACAGAGAAGAGCCATCAGAAAGCTCTTCATGGATGCTGGGGCTCCCCTCATGAATCTTTTTCTCAAAGTATTGGTGAAAAGTATGTCTTCAGTACCCTTCCACTGTGGTTAAGTTGGTTTTAAATATCAAATCTACTCTAGCAATCCTATCTTCCTTGGCCATTAAATCCTTTCCTATAAGGTAAACCAAGGGAGATAAGGCATCTGCAACTTGCTTAAGGAGGGCCACCTTTTAATCCAATCGTATGATGAGGGCTTTTGTTGGATTTTCAACAATTTCAGCCCTGTGGCTATAGGAAAGAAGATTCTTAGTCAAAGCACATTTAAAAGGTCTCAGACTATTTATGAAAAACTGGATCCTAAAATTTGAACCCCTGAGCTTATCGTTTTCATTCAACTGGTTTCAGGTTAGAGCAGGCAGTTTCAGCACTCAGTTTGGAGAGAATTACACTTCTAGAACAATGTTATGTACTTGAGTGCTTTTTATCTCAGCTTTTCCACTCTGTTTTAGTTGCTAATGACAAGAATGAGCCGATTCCGATGCCAACTAAAATAAAATCTTAAGCCCCTCAGCTGACTGAATGGACTCCATCTCGGCCAATGGGACCACATTAATACCCTAAAGCTGAGTTGTTGGCCAGGAGAAGGGAGGTCAGACATGCCTCATTATGACCCCCTCTCTTCTTGGAGATGTTCTTTTTAAGACTTTAACATCCCTAAGGCTATGTAAGAAAAACCTTAAACCACACTAAGTTTACTTAACAAATCACTTGAGTCTGGGTATGTCTGGTGGCTTGTCCTCTAATTAACATACTTTCTTATCTACTTTTTTTAAGTGAAAGTGAGATTTATTCAGACACTATAGAAAGTTAGAAAGTCTACTCCACAGACAGAGCAGAAAGCAGAAGGAAAGTTCTTCCTGCAGAAAAGAAATGACTTCCTGCAGAAACTCTACAAAGTCTACCTTACAGACAAAGTAGAGGCTGGCCCTCCCTGCAGAAGAGAACTAGCCCCCCTGGTTGTTGTTGTCTTTCTATTTAGGCAACAGGCTAAAAAGGAGAGGAATATTCATGACAGGAGTGCTGTTCTTCCACCATCTTGGTTCTAAGTGGTGGGAACTTGCCCTTCTTTCATCTCATTTTCATCATGGCAATTAGAAACTTTGTTTTGAGACTTCCTGACTCAGTAAGACAATGGTGCCTCAATGCCCACAATGCCTAATGCATTGCCTGCAGCAATGCATACCCTGTTACAGTAGAACTGACAGAGAACAAACCAAGTGGCATGAAGAAGGTGGAGAAAATCAGGTTTTATTATGCCAGTGGGCTCAGAGGGGACTTACCACCAAATTCTGAGCCCCAAACAAAGAGAATCTTTTATACATTTTGTTTAGGGAGGGAGTGGGGCACAGTTACAATGTGGTGGTTATCTTTAGAGGGGGCAGGGTCTTGAGCAACCTTAGCTCCTGGTATAGCATTTCTATAGAATTTTTTTCTGTTTTATCTTATCATAGTAGAAGTTGCTGCAAACGGTTTACAGAAGCAAGAGCCACAGTTGTTTTGAGGTTATATAGGGGATTGCTTATGGGCAAAGGTTTTGTCTAGTGGAATTTTTTTTATTTCTCTATCACCCAAAGCAGTAGCTGCCATTTCCCTGTGTCATCCCCCTAAATCTTAAAGGGGTTTTAGAAGGACAAAGGACCATCTTCCCTATCTTCTTCCTGCTCATCTTATGAGTGTAGGTCCTGCCTAGCAATAGAAGAGTAAAAATCTCTAGAAATCTGGAGTAAGGGGCCCAATGGTGGGGTGTTTCCATGTTCTGTATTGTCTTCTGTGTTCTGGATTGGCTGGTGGGATGGGTTGGAATCCTTGCATTAGCATCATCTTAGCATGAAATTATTGTAACCTAGAAGAGACAAAGTTAATGAGAAGGTTAAACAAGCAAGGAACGCTCAAAGAGAAAGAGCAAGATGATAACAACAGTGGGACCGAAAGCCAGTTAATGGGTGGGAGATATATTTTGATGTAGGACCATATATCCCCTGGCAATTTGGTTCTGGCATTCCGAAGCCATTTGGCTCATTGCAAAATGTTGTTAACCCTGGTTTCAACCTCGCCAGAAGAGTTACCATGAAAGCAATAAGATGTGTTGTCAAGGGCACAGACTCCTCCTTGTTCTGCCAATAGGTAGTCTAAGGCTATTCAGTGATCCATATCATGGTTCATGAGAGAATCTGGAGAAGTTTGGAAGGCTTCAAGATATTGACCTGCATCTTCAGCTTTCCTTTCTATGAGGATAGACATGCTACATCACTGGGGGTGTATGAAAATAGACCAGGGTAGTTCTCTACCCATAGTTTTAGAGTATACATTGTTAGAAATGCCAAGGGAGGAATGCACAAGGCCAAGATGAGAGTCAAGATTTATGATAGCATCTGCATACAGACAGGCTGAGTCCAAAAATGGTGTCAGCCCCCAAATGGCAGGTGTCTAGAGATTTCATGGGTGGGTTTGAGTGGCTCTCAAAGGGGTGGGGCCAGACTGTCTTACACAAGCAAAGGGAGGGTGTCTAAAGTCAAGCTAGCATGGACCTTTCCACTAGCCTCTGGGTTCAGCCTAACATTCCAGCGTTTTGTTTTTTATGGAATAGGGGAAGAGGTCTTTTCTTCTATAGTTGCTTCCTGCTGAATAGAGGTGTTGATGGGGGGGGTAGTCCTCATTAGGCTGGTGATATTTATCTTCTGTGGACTGGATTAGTGTTTGGTATGGTGTTGAGGCCTCTAACAACATCATTTCTCACAAAGATTGATTAGTGAAGGTTCAGATTTGATTTTGAAGGAATTTAGAGAAACACTGAAGGATATAGGGGCCAAAGATTAGTATGAGAGTTATGATGATTAATGGTCCTAAGAAGGGTAAGAGCCAGGGCATCCACCCCCCTAAAAGGGAGGTAGTCCAGGGGGTATTTGGCCACAAAGATTTTGAACTTGTTCTCCTAATTAGGTAGCTGCTTATCTAACTAATCCTGATTTGTTAGTGTATAAACAGCATTCTTCCCTTAGGTAGGCACAAAGACACCGCCCCCCCCCCATCCTGCCCTTAGGAGATCCAGTTCTTGGTGATTTTGTAGGACTACTGAAGCTAGGGAATCTAGTTGACCTTGTACGTAGTGTAGGGTTTTGGAGACTTTTTCCAGAGAATGAAAGAATGAAAGAGCGTGAAAGTAGCATAAAGAGGTCCCTAATCCAGCAGCTCCTGTACCCACTCCTCTTGTGATCCTGAGTGTTATGTGGGGGGAGGCGGTGAGGTTTATGGTTCTTTTGGCCTTGGTAAGGGAGTATAAGGGGATAGGGAGGGATTGCTTTTTAGAGGCTATGAGGATTTCTGTAGAAAACATGATGATGGTGCAGGTTTCAATCCAATTGATTGGTAAACAAAAATAGGTGGAGGAGCCACATAAAAAGAAATATCCTGTTTGTCCTAGGCATGTCATATAGTCTATGGAAAAGAGGTGATCTTGGTTTCTGTCATATTTGTCTGGAGAAGGCTCTGTGTCCCAAAGAGAAAACATACTAGAGTAGCTCCAGGAAGGAGTTGAAGGGTAGGGGTTGTTAGGGACCGACCTTCTACAGCCCCACCAGACAGAAAAGCAGAGACATTGAGGATGAAATCACACAAGAGGAGGTTTATTTTCTGGCTAGCCAGGGTCCAAGCCCCAGAGCACCAATGCAGTGGCCACTCTTGCAGGCAAGGACCCCAACCGGGGTTGCAGCGTGCCTTTTATCTCTATGGTGCATACGCTATGCATTGGCTGATCATGCGTGGATCATGCATTGACCTTTAACATGATTGGTTGGCTGGTAGCCCTACCATACAGGGGTTCAAACAATGCAAAGTTGGCAAGCAACAGTTTCTATGGTGCAGGCAAGCAACAGTTTCTAAAAGTGGAAGTCTCGGTCAGCCTTCCCATATTTTGCTTCTGGCTTCACTGGGGGTGCGGGGCCTTGCAGGTGTGTAATGACTCAACCCCTCACAGGGTGTGAATGATCAGTAAAGAGGTAAAATTTGAGAGTATCCAGGTAAAAGTGAGTGAAGTCATTGGGATAGGTAGTTGGAGACAGGTATTGGTCATGTCTCCAGTAGATGAAAACCAAAGGGGAAGGTTAATGTGTTTGGGGGATTGTTCCTGACAGAACAAAGAGTTTATAGAATGGCCTCCTAGAGTGGAGAGGGAAAGTCGAGAGGTGTGGCATAGAGGGAGGGTAAATCTAGATGTGGAAGAAGGGGTATTATGACCTGAAGGAGGGGTGATGGTGATTGTCAGGAGTCGTGGCCCGTTTACAGGATGGAGGATGAACATAGAACATAAAACACAAACGCATAACACAAAGAAAACGCAGACACACATACAAACGGTTGACTTGAGTAATAATACACCGGGTCCGTTTTATTTTTATACTCTAAAAGATTAAAGTTAGTTTCTTGTACGTAACCACCCAGGCGTGGCAGCGATAGCCATAAATTCTGGAAAGCGTAGCTTTAGGGAAACAGATATCCCCTGACTCAGAATTTCAAGGTGGTTGCTCTAGGCACTAGGCATAGATAAAGGACCAAGATTAGCAAGGATGGGCAAGGTGAGCCACAGGGGGGCATTTCTCATCCCCAGCTTCTCTTAGTGTGACCCCCTAAGATCTTCGGCTGAACCCTAATGCTGTGCATGGTGTAGGTCGCCCCTCCCTTGAGGGGTCTTACCCGTCATTGACTAACCAGCCATCTTATAGGGTGTACCCAGCAATCACACGAACAATATGTTTATCATGTGGCCTCCAGACCCCCAATGCTGTGGGGTAGGGTAGCTCTTGCTTACTTGCAACTCAGGTCCTTTGTTATGCCTCTAGGCAACATCCTTGTTTATCACAAGGACCTTGTCCGGAACATATTACTTTCAAACACTCTGGGCAGAACACATACGTTACTCACTAACTTTAATTCTTAAACTAGGAAAATATATGTCAGTCCCCTACAGTTAGGGTGTAAGTTTTTGGTTGAGGGAGCCAACTGATTGTCATATGGGCTGTGTACATGAAAGACAGAGAGGAGGTTGGGACTTAATGTGGGTGTTAGTGCTGAGGGGGCTTATGAAGGCACAGGGCACAGTGGGCACTAATTTGAGGTAGGTGTTTAAAGACAAGTTAAGGTATTCTCTTGCCTTTTTCTGATATTGGCTTGGGAAGGTATTGTATTGGATATGACTTTGAGAGGAGAAAGCAGGTCCTTGATGGACTTTAAAGAATAAGGAGGCTGAAATATTTGTCCAGGTTTGGGCTGTTACTGGGGTAGTGGTGTATAGATCAGGTATCAGACAAATCCAACAATTTTGGGTGAGTCTGGGGGATGTTAAGTTGAGTAGGTGGTGAGATAGCGAAGGGATTTGGTTTAGATGATGTGGAAAGGGTTTGGAAGGAGTATCACTGGGATATTAAGGAGAAAAGTTATAAGTGACAGGTGAGATTGTTTCATTCTTAGTTTTTCCTAAGGGAAAGGGGATGGTGTCTTGGGGGTCTATAAGATTGATGATGTTCTCCCTAGGATGGGTGAAGTCTCCCATTATGTGTTAATCCTATAAGTATGTGAGAATAGAGGTTTTGAAGGAAGGAGGTTAAGTAGAGAGTATTCATAAGCTTTGTTCAGTGACTGTAGGGGCTACTTTTGGAGTTATGTGATTGTCAGGTGGGAAGTTGTTCATCTGTGGGCTGTTCTTATATTCATTCAAGCTGGATTTGTGTTGGTCCTGTGATTGTACTCTTACACCAGTAGGGAAGGGGTTTGTCTGTGTTAGGTTTGCTCCAAGTGGGAACCTTAAAAGTATGTATAGGATAGAATGTGGTTAATGGAAAATTCAGGCTTGTAAAACAATAGCCACAGGAGTCTGGAGAGTCCTCAGGCATTTATAAAACTAACAGACAGCTGCAGCCAGCATTCCTATCTTCCCTGAAAAGGACAAAGCTACCCGCCTCTCTTGTCTCTACAAGATGAGACTAACACAGGGGGCCCAGAAATTGGTTGTTAAAAATAAAATTATTTTAGTGACTGTTGTGGCCCAGGTACTCACTCCCCACAGAGAAGTCCTATAAAACTCAAGGTTTTCCCCTCCCTCAGAGTATATGCTCTTTGGCCTCCACCCATCTATACCCAGATGCTCAAAATAAAACAGCATTTTACTACACATGAGGCTTCTAGTGTCTCTCTCGACTACAGACCTAAATTTGGTGCCAAAACCCAAGAGGGTACACAGGGTGGACACAATATCCCTTGGTTACCAGTAAGGTTTCAATGGATCTTTGACTAAATTCAGAGAGGCCAGTCTCCTTGGTAGATTGAGAGTCCCTCGGAGCCATGAACCTCCCTTGTCTCTGACGAGGTAGCTGAGAGAAGTTCTGAGCCCAGCCACGGGGGCCCCCTCTCTAACTTGTCTCTGATCCTGGAGTCTAGACAGAGCGCTTTAGCTCTGCTGAGGTAAGGTAATTGTCCACCCAGACCCTCCTGAACCAAACTGAGAGAAAGACACCAGACTGTAACTCTGATCCTCCTTGGGGACTTCCAAAATCCACACCCTGAGATATCCTGTTCCTGGCGAGTGGGGAGCTCACGAGCTCATTCTTGTTTCCTATCCCTCATTCTCATTTACTCATCTCAGCTCAAAAGTCCTGCTGGTAAGCCAGAGGACGTTTGGCCCTTTGGGACCTCGTTGAGCTCACAGGCTCATTCTTGTTTACTCATCTCAACTCAAAAGTCCAACCAATAAGCCGGAGGACTTTTGGTCCCTGGGGCCTTTGTTGGACACAGGGACGCCTGTTCCGATTTATCTTGTGCTCATTGCTCATTAGTCACTCCCGTGCCATTCCCTCATTCTAGGGACACATAGGATTGAGTAGAATTGGCTTTGTGTGACCCCTACTCTTTCCAAGAACATGGGAAACTCTCAGTCTACCCCTCCTCTCAAAACACTAGGTCTCACTACAATTTCTATTAGCCCAGTAGCCAATGGTCTGAGATTTCCTATGTGCAAGCCTTTTCACCCTCCACTTTTGACCCTCACTCTGTACAAGGTATACTACAATTCATATCTTCTTACTACACTCCTAATCCTTCTAAGCTCAGCCCTTCCTTGTACAAGTATCCCTAACCAGACCTCCTCCCTCAGCCTAACCCCTAACCTGCCCCCTGTCCTCTTCTCAGTCCCCTTTCTACCCACTCTTGTTCTTCTCAAGTACCAGGACCTGCAGACTCTACCACAGTGGTTTATACCTACTCAGGTAGGTTGTGAGGCAGAAGGCATCATGCAGGTGTATGTCCCTTTTATTTAACTCAATCTTATGATCTGACCTGGCATTACCTTTACATTATTCTTCCCTATACTCTATCCCCTGAGGAGAAGGAGAGTATTTTACTTAATGCTGAGGCACATGGTGATGAAATCCATAGATGTGCCCCTGCCAAGCCAGTAGGGGCAGTCGCTGTGCCTAAAACAAACCAATTATGTGATTATCAAGTAGGAACTTCTGAGTAAACTTTACTCCTTAATATACATTTTATCTCCCAGTCTGCATCTGACATCACACACAATCTCCAAAATTAGCTGAAGGCCATTGAAACCCACCAAAAAAAAAAAAAAAAAATCTCCTAAACCTGGCCTTCAAGGTTTTTAATAACCAAGATGGGGAGAGTTGAAGGAAAAAAAGAGTGGAACTGACAACAGCCCCCAAAACAAAAAAGCTTTATAAATCATGGCTTTCCTATAAAAGAGTTTTTCCAAAGAGTCACTCAAAAGACCCCAGGCAAGTATAGGACAAGGCAAGACCCTTCTACAGGAACTGAGACCTGCCTCCACTAGACTCTGAGTACCTAGAGTAAAAATGCCCAGGAAATGGGTTCCACCAGGACTGTGCCCCCTCTAACAAAAGAAGGGCACTGGAAGAGAAAGTGCCCTCTTCCTAAAATGGGAAGATCACACCTGCATTCCAGAACTGGCTGCCCCACCCTAAACAGGCATCCTCCATACCCACAGACCCTCTGAAACTGCGTGAGTCTGACGGGCACATCAGGCTTCAGAACAGACTGAACTTTGACACAGCAGGATGGCCAATCTTCTGGCACAGGTAAAAACATTAGATCCATGCCTTCTGCTCTTCCTGAGTTTTTAGGGCCTCTATTTCCCTCTTACCTGCATCATCAGAGTCAAAGGTAAAATACAAACTCCCTGTGTATTCCACAGCTTCTCTGTCCACTGGGAGATAAAGTATTCGCCCATCCCTTTTTGCACTTCCAAGTTACCCCCACTGGGAAAAGATCTTACTGTTTCCTTCCACTTTACATACAACTTTTACTTAGTATGCTCTGACCTTTAAACTATAGAACCTGCCTTACTTCACCTAAAATTATCTGTATGTCTGTGTGTTGGTGTGACCATGTATGTGTAATGTTTCACTACCAAAATATGTAAAAGAACTCTAATTAATTGACTAAAAGAAAAGTAAGCAGTTCAAATATTTCATTAAAAAAACAAATTAGAAAGTAATTTATGAGTAAGAGAAAGGGATGTAAAGAGGCAATGAGTGTGGAAATAAATTTTTGGTAAGAAAAGATCTTGTATGGAACTTTTTTGTCCTAAATGATTGGTTATTTAGGAAACGAGAAAGTTAGGACAAAACAGAAAGTTTTAGGCATGTTCGGTAGATGAGCTGTGCAGGTTGGAATAAAGTTAATAAAGGGAATTTAAGAAGGAATTTAGTATGTGATAAAACAAAATTTTCTTAAAATATTAATTTATTCTTATAAATATCTTCCCCAAGGCTGTGTGAAATTCATATAGTTCTAATGAAGCCTTGATACTGTAAGTTCTGTGGTGGCAGAAGAAGAGTAATGAGGTCAACTAGATGCTAACAAACGTAGCATTTATTGAAAGCACTCCCGGGTGAGGTTCAAGGGTCCCAGAGCAGGGGCCCCAGAAGTTCACACCACCCAGGACTGTAAGTTAGCTTTTATAGGGGGCTAGTTGTTGTTGTCTCCAGGGCCCAGGGCAGGATGTTTTGCACCTGGGGCAGGGCATCTTCCTGCTTTGCCTTGGCAGGGGTTCCGGGCCAAGATGTTCTGTTGGTAACAGAATAACAATTAGAGCAGCTATTGTACAAGGTCTGCAGGTTTTGCAATGCTGTGAGGATGGGGGAAGTGGGGGACCCAGCCACCAGCCTTACATCCCAGCCTTTTCAGTTATAAATGGTCGCCGACTCATTCTAGCTTCTTCAAGCTGGATTGGGGTGACGTGGGGCTAAAGGTGGGAATTGGACCGTGGCAGAGCCATGGGCAAAGAGGAGTAGGGATACAGAAGGAGTTGGTTTATGGCCACTCTGGAGTGCTCTTGGAGACGTCTTTGGAGGAACTCTAACAAGCAAGGGGCTAGAAGACAAATTACACAAATGATTATTATGGGCCCTATTAGTGGTAGTAGCCAAGCAGCAAGGGGGGATTGTATCCAACCAAAATGCGAGGGATACTTGCAACCATAGCCCTGAAGGTCCTTTCTGATTTCAGACAGCTTGTTAATGTTTTGTTCTACTAACCTCAATTCATTTATGTAATAACAGCATTCTTCTTGGAGAAACATGCATGTTCCACACTTGTCTACTGTTAGGAGATCTAAGGCCCGCCGGTTTTGGAGGGTCACCTGTGCCAGGGAGGTCAGTTGTCTCTGTAATTATGCTAAGGAGGCTGACGTGGTTTCAAGGTCCAAATCTATCCTGGTGACCAAATCATGGACGAGACTATGCTGTGGCCCAGGGCTCCTCTGGCTAATCAGGTTCCCATGACTGATGTAGCCAGTGTGAGGCCTGTCATGATCGGAAGGAACGTAGCCTCCCGGCATCTGGTCTCAGTCATGACTCCCTTGAATTCACCCTCACTATACATCATTAGTTGGGGAACTATGATAACTGGAAAGCATGGACCCAGAGTAGATGAGTTGATACACCGGATGAGGGTCCCGTTACACCAGAAGAATCGTCCTGGCTGTGAATATAAATCAGAAGAGACAGTACGGTTGAAGAGACGGTGCCCATGAAGTTGTGAGTTGGGGTCAGTGTGGGAGGTTAAGTAACAGGGGCAGTCAGAGACAGGCCGATCAGCAGGCTCAGGTTCCCATAACTGGACTTGGGCAAGAGACAAAGAACAGTTGTGTCCCGCAGAGGGGCAGTGGAGTGGTTGGAGGAATTTAAAGGGACAGCTGCCAACAAGGGCCATTAGAGGGAGGCACGAGGAAATACTGTGAGATATTAGGGAATAGAGCAGATGAGTTAAGGAAAGATAGGGCGTGCTGCAGGATTTACAATCAGAAAGTGATGGAGCCGTTCGGGCCTGAGGAGACAAGCTGTCTGCCAGGGTCTGTTCTACCTGCAGGATAGAAGTTGCTACCTGGACATGAGACCGTATTTATGTCCAAGAGAGCTGTGCATTGTTCCCTGGGGAGTGCTAAATAAGTTATTCCTATATATCTTTCCAATGATACCTGTTTGCCAGCAGATATGGTCAGGATCTGGGATGGTTAGAGTGAAAGTTTGGTTGTTGGAATAAAAGCAGAACATCTTTTCACCCTGCCCCCTTCCAGTCAGGCGCATTTTACAAAACCAGTAAGGACACCCTCCATAGATGTTAGAAGCAGAATGTCAGTATTTCTTGGTCTGATATTAGGAAGGGGGTGGAAAAATTCTCCCTTACATTCCCCCCCTTGATACCCCTAAATGCACTGTGGCTATCACTACTGTATTATTAGAGGGCATCACCAAAATTGTTTAGTGGATAGTATACTTGGTAGGGCCATGATGCTGGCTGTGGCCCTTTGGGTAATTGTCATGAGCAACAGCATGAAAATGTTTTGGCCACATTGAACAATTCAGACATAGCAAAAAAAGCCAAGAATAAAATTAAGTTATACTGGAGGAAAATATGGCTTTGGAGATAAAGGATTTGACTGTCAGGTCATAACAGATTTTACTGTCAGGTTCAACTGACTTATAACCAGAAGGGAAAAAGTTATAGGAGCCGATGATAAAGATTAAAGGGGAGAGTTACCATTATAGCCCTTTCAAGTGGAGGAAAAGCTGAAAACAGCAAGACATAGCAAAAGCTGAACTTTTGAGATATAAACCTGAAAAGTTTCAAAATGAACAGATTATAAGCTTAGAATTAAACCTTTTTGCAGTTTTATTAAGATCAAATCAATATTTTAAGAAAACCTTGTGATTTTAACAAAAACTTTCTCTATTATTTATGGTCAACTCAACCATATACAAAATTCTTTCATGAATTCTTCTCTCTGAACACCATCACAACCTATACAGACCATCTACAACATGCTCAGACTTTCTGTTTTTGTCCTAAATTTCCTCTTTCCCAAATTACCAGCCATTCTGCTCCAGGACAAAAATTCTCCACACAAGACCCTTTCCCACATAAAACCATTTCTCTCTGTTCAATCTTTCTTACCAAAAATACATTTTCATACTCATAGGCTTTCTATGTCTTTTTCTCCACCTTACCTTCTACCTTGTTTTTATTTCCTCTTCTGTACATTGAATCAATCCAAACAACCTCTGATTTAGACAAAATTACACATTTTATGCCTCTTTTACAACACATCCTATTATTGATATACCGCATATATAGTATCACACACATTAACCAGAGTTCTTATTTTTAGTTGCATCTTGTATCTATAACCTGTATCCCGTATGAAGTTGATTGCCTATGTGAATATCCAAATTAGAAATAGGAGCCCCCATATAGTCCAATACAATATGACAAAACACAATATTTTACGCGTCCTCCTGTCTGGGGGCTATGGAGTAAATCCCAATGCCCAGTAGTAGTGCCAATAGTCCTGATACCCCAATGGGGATGTAGGAAATCAGTCCGGTCATTCAGGCTTGGGTGTGTTATAAGGAGAATTCGTTGGGATTAAGAGTTTTCCATGCAGAAGGCACTGTATAATGGGTTTTAGACCTCTGCAGTAGGTTGACTCAATAGGGAACTAGGGCCAGAAAGGGAAAGATGAAGGGTCTTTGAGCTGAATGAGGACAAGGGTGTGGTGTGTGGCTACCACTGGGGTGGGGGTGTCCCATACTTGGAGATTTATGAGTTCAGGTGGGAGAGAGCATGTTTCAGGAGGAGCGGAGGGTGTAGGTGAGGGGTCTGAAGAGAGGGATAGAAGAAAAAGGGTGGAGGTTCCTGAGAAAAAGTGGAGTGTAGTACCAAGTTTGGTTAGTAAATCTCTTCCTAATAGTGTAGCAGGACAGGAGGGCATGATAAGGAAGGAATGGGTGATGGGACGGTCATCAGTGAGACAAGTCAGGGGACTAGTAGTGGGGGGGTGGCGCAGGGTATGTCCATCAGTTCCCATTACCGACACCTGGGAAGGATAAGTAGGGCTTGTAAAAGAAGGCAGGACAGAGTAGGTAGCCCCCGTGTCAACCACAAAGGACACTGCCTTACCCTCTACCTTGATCGTTACCCTGGGCTCAGTGAGGGTGATCGGGATTGCTGAGTCGGGGCCTCTTCAGTCTTCAGCAGCCAGACCCAAAACCGCCATCGGCAGGTCCAAGAGTGTAAAGACTGGCTCCTTAGACTTTTGTCCTAAGGGACAGTCCCTTTTCCAGTATCCCTCTTGACCACATGCCAGGAAAGGTTTGGGGAGTGGACATGCCGTGGGCACCACTTGGTGCAGTGCCCTTCCTTACCACATTAGAAGCATGTGCCGGGCGGTGAGCTGTGATGTCCAGTCTGCAATGTAGGCATTCCCAGTCCTGTGATCTACACTGGCTGCAGGCTGCAACCAAGGCTGGGCCTGCAAGTGAGCCTCTTGGTGAGCACGGGCCTCATTTTGGGCTTTTGCCTGTTCATCTGGGAAATCAAATATTTTATTTATTTATTTATTTATTTATTTATTTATTTTTTATTTCAGCATATTATGGGGGTACAGATTTTAAGGTTTCAATAAATGCCCATTTCCCCCCCTTCCCCCAAAAGTCTGAGTCTCCATCATGAACATCCCCCAGATGGTGCACATCTCACTCATTATATATGTATATACCCACCCCCCCTCCCCCCTCCCACCTGCCCAATATCCTATTACTGTAGTACCTATGTGACCACTTAGGTGCTGTTCAGTTAATACCAGTTTGCTGGAGAATATATCTGGTGCTTGTTTTTCCATTCTTGGGATACTTCACTAGGTAGGATGGGTTCCAGCTCTAACCAGGAAAATATAAGATGTGCTATATCACCATTGTTTCTTAGAGCTGAATAGTACTCCATGGTATACATATACCACATTTTATTAATCCATTCTTGGATTGATGGGCACTTGGGCTATTTCCACAGCCTTGCAATTATGAATTGTGCTGCTATAAACATTCGAGTGCAGGTGTCTTTTTTGTAGAGTGTCACTGGATCATTTGAGTAGATGCCCAGCAATGGGATTGCTGGATCAAATGGTAGATTCACTTGTATCGCTTTAAGGTATCTCCATATTGCTTTCCACAGAGGTTGAAATAGTTTGCAGTCCCACCAGCAGTGTAGGAGTGTTCTTCTCTCTCCGCAACCACGCCAGCATTTATTGTTTGGAGATTTTTTGATAAAGGCCATTCTCACTGGGGTTAAGTGATATCTCATTGTGGTTTTGATTTGCATTTCCCTGATGATTAGAGATGATGAACATTTTTTCATATGTTTGTTGGCCATTCTTCTGTCTTCTTTAGAAAAGTTTCTGTTCAAGTCCTTTGCCCACTTTTTAATGAGGTTATTTGATTTTTTTCTTCTTGATTTTCGTGAGTTCTAAGTATACTCTAGTTATCAGTCCCTTATCTGATGTATAGGATGCAAAAATTTTCTCCCATTCTGTAGGTTGTCTGTTTACTTTCATGACTATTTCTTTGGCTGTGCAGAGACTTTGTAGTTTGATCATGTCCCATTTATTTATTTTTGTTGCTGCTGTGATTGCCTTTGGGGACTTCTTCATAAACTCTTTGCCTAGGCCGATGTCTAGGAGAGTGTTTCCAACTTTTTCCTCTAGAGTTCTAATAGTTTCATACCTTAGGTTTAAGTCTGTTATCCAGCGTGAGTTGATTTTTGTGAGAGGTGAAAGGTGTGGGTCCCGTTTTAGCCTTCTGCAGGTGGCTATCCAGTTTTCCCAGCAACATTTATTGAAAAGGGATTCTTTTCCCCAGCGTATGTTTTTGTCTGCTTTGTCAAAGATTAGATGGCTACATGAGGATGGTTTTATATCAGGATTCTCACATCTGTTCCACTGGTCAATATTCCTATTTTTGTGCCAATACCATATTGTTTTAATTACTACAGCTTTGTAGTATAGTTTGATATCTGGCATATTAATGCCTCCCATTTTGTTTTTGTTGCCTAGGATTGCTCTTGATATTCGGGGTCTTCTTTGGTTCCATACGAAGCGTAAAATTATTTTTTCTATATCTGTGAAGAATGCTGATGGGATTTTAATAGGTATAGCATTGAATCTGTAGATCAGTTTGGGTAGTATAGACATTTTGATGATATTGAGTCTGCCGATCCACGAGCATGGAATGGATTTCCATCTGTTTACATCCTCTGCTATTTCCTTCCTCAGTGTTTCATAGTTCTCCCTGTAGAGGTCTTTTACGTCCTTGGTTAAGTATATTCCTAGGTACTTTAATTTCTTTGTTGCTATTGTGAAGGGAATTGAGTCTTTGATTTGGTTCTCAATTAGATTGTTGTTAGCGTATATGAATGCCTCTGATTTCTGTGCATTGATTTTGTATCCTGAGACTTTACTGAATTCATTGATCAGTTCAAGGAGTTTCTTGGTTGAATCTTTGGGGTTTTCTAGATACAATATCATATCATCAGCAAACAGTGAAAATTTGATCTCTTCTGCCCCTATTTGGATACCTTTGATTCCATTTTCCTGTCTGATTGCTGTAGCCAAGACTTCCAGCACTATGTTGAACAGAAGTGGAGATAGTGGGCAGCCTTGTCTGGTTCCAGTTCTAAGTGGGAATGATTTTAATTTTTCCCCATTCAGTATGATGTTAGCTATGGGTCTGTCATATATGTCTTGTATCATTTTTAGGTATGTCCCTTCTATGCCTATTTTCTTAAGTGTTCGTATCATGAAAGGGTGTTGAATTTTGTCAAAAGCTTTTTCTGCATCTATTGAAAGAATCATGTGGTCTTTGTTTTTGCTTCTGTTTATGTGGTGAATTGCATTTATAGATTTACGTATGTTGAACCATCCCTGCATCCCTGGGATGAAGCCCACTTGGTCGTGGTGGATTATTTTTTTGATAAGTGTCTGGATTCGGTTAGCTAAGATTTTGTTGAAAATTTTTGCATCTATATTCATTAGGGATTTTGGTCTCTAGTTTTCTTTTTTTGTTGCATCATTTCCTGGTTTTGGTATCAGAGTAATATTCGCTTCATAAAAGGTGTCGGGGAGGTTTCCGTTCTTCTCGATGTTGTGGAATAGTTTCTGCAAGATAAGTACTAGTTCTTCTTTGTAAGTATGGTAAAATACAGGTGTGAAGCCATCTGGACCGGGACTTTTCTTTTTAGGGATATTTTTAATTGCTGTTTCTATTTCAGCTGTTGAGATTGGTCTGTTTAGGGCATCTATTTCTTCCTAGTTGAGCCTAGGGAGGCTGTGTGTTTCTAGAAATTTGTCCATTTCCTCCACATTTTCTAGTTTGTGTGCATAAAGATTTTTGTAGTATTCATAAATTGTATCTTGTATCTCTTTGGGGTCAGTTGTGATATCTCCTTTTTTGTTCCTGATGGAGCTTATTAGAGATTTCTCTTTTCTGCTTTTCGTTAGCTTAGCCTATGGTGTGTCAATTTTGTTTTTTTTTTTCAAAGAACCAACTTTTTGTTTTATTAATCTCCTGAATAGCTTCCCTGTTTTCAATTTCATTTAGTTCTGATTTGATCTTGTTGATTTCACTTCTTCTGCTGGGTTTGGGGTTGGTCTGTTCTTCTTTTTCCAGCTCTTTGAGTCGTTTCATTAGATTGTCTATTTGTGATCGTCTTGTCTTTTGGTTATAGGCATTTATGGAGATAAACTCTCCTCTCAGAACTGCTTTAGCTGTGTCCCAGAGGAGTTGATAACTTGTCTCTCCATTGTCGTTTTCTTCATAGAATTTTTTTATTTCCGTCTTGATTTCTTCATTTATGAAGTAATCATTTAGTAGGAGGTTGTTTAATTTCCATGTTTTTGTGTAGAAATGTGAGTTTCTGTTAGGGTTGATTTCTCCTTTTATTCCACTGTGATCTGAGAAGGTACATGGTATGATTTCTATTTTTTTAAATTTCTTGAGAGTTACTTTGTGTCCTAGGATATGGTTAATCTTAGAGAATGTCCCGTGAGCTGATGAGAAGAACGTGTATTCAGTGGATTTGGGGTAGAATGTTCTCTAAATGTCAGTCAGACCCAATTGTTCTAGAGTTTTGTTTAAGTCCATTATTTCTTTATTAATTTTCTGTTTGAGGATCTGTCTCGTGTCATCAGTGGGGTGTGGAAATCTCCGGTGATTATGGAGTTGCTATTAATCCATTTGCTTAGATCCAGTAAGGTTTGCTTTATGAATCTGGGTGCACCTAAGTTGGGTGCATATATATTTAAAATTGTTATCTCTTCTTGTTGTACTGTGCCCTTCACCATTATATAATGACCCTCTTTGTCTTTCACTACTTTTGTTGGTGTAAAAACTAAATCATCTGAAATTAGAACTGCCACACCAGCCTTCTTTAGGCTTCTATTTGCTTGGAATATTGATCTCCACCCTTTTATTTTTAGTCTATATGCATCCTTGCAGGTTAGATGTGTTTCCTGAAGACACCATATACTTGGCCTGTATTTTCTTATCCATTCAGCCAGCTTAGGTCTCTTAAGTGGAGAGTTTAAGCCATTCACATTTATTGAGAAAACTGATAAGTAAGGTAGATTATTGTTCATTCTGTTGGGTTGGATGTTGTTGTTTTGATTTCTCTCTTGAGCCATTGTAATATCTGGCCTTTAATCTTTGGGTTTTGGTTGTTTTTATATTCGTTAGTTTTTATTATGGTCTTCTGTGCATAACACTGTTTTGAGTACTTCTTGTAGCGCTGGTCTTTTCTTGGTGAATTCTCTGAGACTTTGCTTATCCAAGAATGTGTTTATTTCTCCTTCATATACGAAGCTTAGTTTTGCAGGGAATAAGATTCTAGGCTAGGCGTTATTTTGTTTCAGAAGAGTGAGAATGGGACCCCAGTGTCTCCTTGCTTGTAAAGTCTCATTAAAGACGTCTGGTGTTATTCTAATTGGCTTTGCCTTGTATGTTACTTGCTTCTTTTGTCTTACAGCTATTAGAAGGTCCTCTTTAGTTGATACTTTGGTCAGTCTGATGACTGCATGTCGTGATGTCTTCCTGTTTGCATTGAACCTCCTAGAGGTCCTGTGGGCTTCTTGAACTTGTATATCAAGATTTTGAGCAAGGGAAATTTTCCTCTATTATATCTTCAAATAGCTTGTCCAACCCTTGAGTGTTGTCTTCTTCCCCTTCTTGTAACCCTATGACCCTCACATTAGGTTTCTTCACATAATCCCCCAGCTCTTGTAGGCTTTGCTCTTTTCTCTTGTTTCTCTGCTCTATCTATGTGACTGTTTTATTTAGTTGGAGGGTGTTATATTCAATCTCTGAGATTCTTTCTTCTGTTTGATCTACTCTGTTCTTGTGACTTTCCGCTGTATTTTGTTGTTCCTTGAATTGATTCTTCATTTCCAGGAGTTCAGTTAAACTTTTCTTCATTATGTCTATTTCTTTAGTGAAGTTTTTGTTCTAGGTCCTGGAGGCTTTTTGTGGTTTCTTTGTGTTGGTTATTGAGTTGGTCTTGCAGGTAGTTGAGTTTTCTTACAATCCACATAGGAAATTCCTCTTCTGTCAGTTTGGTTGCCTGATTTTGGTTGGTGTCCGTTTCTAGGGGGCTGGTGCTCCTCTTTGGGGATATGTTTTCCGTTTGGTTCTTCATATTTCCTGAGTTCCTTCGCTGATTTCTTCCGATGTCAATCAATTGTTGTTTCTTTCCTTTAGGTTTTTATTTGGGTATTCACACGCCTTGTTTAGTTTCTGAGCTGGTAGGTGGTGTCTGTGGGTGAGATTTGACCGCTCCCTGTATAATTAGTCAGTAGGTGCCGTGAAAAGGGTGTGCAGGATGCCGTCCCTGTCAGTAGATGGCACATGCTTGGAGGAACAGGCTACGGTGTTGTTTTTGTGTCCTCTTCTCAGCTCTTCTTCCTGTAGAGAGGCACACTAGTGCCTCAGATGGTCAGTGGGGCCCTTGGACTTCCAGGTGTAATCTTTTCTCCCATCAGTGAGGGCTGGTCTAGGAGAGAGTCTGGGCCGAGCTGGGTTTGGTAAACCTGCCCTCAGGCACCACCAATGCTGTTAGCAGGGGTCAAAGTTCTGTTCTCTGCTTCCAGGAAAAGCTGTCAGGCAGGGGCTGGAATTTCGCTGCTCAGCCAGAAAGTCTGCGTGTGGGGGTGGGGCTGTCTGAGACCCGCAGTCCGGAGCGGGTCTCACTTCTTTCCACCCTTCCCAACTCCGCAGTTACTCCTGGCCCTCTGCCAGCAGGCCAGACCACACACCACCAGGCCTCCCCGGACTGTGATGCCAGCGGGGAGATTCCCTGCTCAGGAATGCCACCTGGGCTGGGCGCACGGCCTCCCTTTGGGAGGAGGGTTGCCCTCCAGGATGCTGATGTGCCCCTGAAGGCATACACATCTCAGTAGGATGTTCATGTGTATCCTTTCTGTGCCCTGGGCAATGCTAGCCCTCGGTGCAGGGATCTGGTCTGCAGGTCCGACCTCTGGGTCTCAGAGTTCAAACTGTATCCCCACCAGGGAGAGGATTTCCGTTCCCAATTCACCCACAGGGAGCCCAAGCTGGGTCTATGTCTCTCAGCCTCTGAGTCGGCACCGTTCTCCTGGGAACACCGTGCCAGCAGCACCTGGGAGGGCTGGCAGGTAGGGAGCTCACAGTCTGAGTTCCCCTCAGTCAGCTGTAGGGCCCCAAAAGGGAAGGTCCCGTTCCCTTGAGGTGCCTCCGGCTGGTGGCTATATTGTCTCTTTTGGCAGTCGCGGGTAGGGTCAGCGGAGGGGAGAAGGAGGCAATATGGTGTCTGCCGCGTGGCTGGGGTCTGTGCACACGGAGTTGCCCTGAGGGATTTGGGAGCCTGCTGCCACATCCACTACTGGCTTACTGCTCACTGGCTCACTGGTGGCGGCCATCTCTGGGCTGGTGTCTGAAGGTCTCTACCCGCTGGGGAGCCCACCAGCAGTCCCAGATGCAGGGGAGGGGAAAGGTGACTGGGAATTAAATATTTTAGATGCCAGGTTTACCAGGTTTCAGATGGGATCTGATGGCCTCCTTTTGCCTTTTTGAGTTTGTGTCTAATGTCAGAGAAGGACTGGATAATAAAGTGAGTTGCAAGGATGGTGGCCCCTGCTGGGGAAGTAGGGTCTAAGTGGGTATACTGGATGAGGGGATCTGTAAGGCGGCTGAGGAAGGCCATGGGATTTTCATCTGGCTTTTGAGTGACTTCTCTAAGCTTACCGTAATGTACTGCCTGGTGGGTGGCCACCTGGAACCCGACAACGCACTGTAACATGTGGTCTCAGCAATTTCTTCCTTCCTGCCTGGGTGGGGTGTCAGGTTTATATTCCCACCCTGGCTCTTGGTGGGGAATGGCCTCAGCTCCCACCAGCATAGTGCGGTCTGTAAGGTGGACCTGGTCAGCGTGGTCCTGACCCAGTCCAGACGTGTTCCTTTTCATTGGTGGTAAGGGTAGAGGATAGTATGACAAAGATGTCATGCCAAGTTAAATCATAAGCCTGAGTTAGGTACTAAAACTCCTTGGTGTAAGCTGTGGGATCACTGGAGAAGGAACCTAACCGCTTCTCTATCTAGGAGAGGTCAGAAAGGGAAAAAGCCACAAGGACCCGTACAACCCCTTCAGCCCCAGCCACTTCTCATAGTGGACATAGGAGGGACTGATCAGGGGATAGTGGACATAGGAGGGACTGATCAGGGGGTAGTGGACATAGGAGGGACTGATCAGGGGATAGTGGACATAGGGACTGATCAGGGGATAGTGGACATAGGAGGGACTGATCAGGGGATAGTGGACATAGGAGGGACTGATCAGGGGGTAGTGGACATAGGGACTGATCAGGGGGTAGTGGACATAGGAGGGACTGATCAGGGGATAGTGGACATAGGAGGGACTGATCAGGGGGTAGTGGACATAGGAGGGACTG
The DNA here is from genome assembly GCF_040939455.1 of Microcebus murinus. Classification (NCBI taxonomy): domain Eukaryota; kingdom Metazoa; phylum Chordata; class Mammalia; order Primates; family Cheirogaleidae; genus Microcebus; species Microcebus murinus. The sequence continues at coordinate 20,741,819 of NC_134110.1, forward strand.
ATCAGGGGATAGTGGACATAGGAGGGACTTATCAGGGGATAGTGGACATAGGAGGGACTGATCAGGGGGTATGCCTGAGGGTCCGGCATGTGAATGGGTATGGTGGCTGATGGGGGAGGATATGGGAGACCAGGGAGGAGTAGCGGAGGAAGAGTGTTCGGAGGAGGGTGGCAGGTGAGCGGGGGAGGAACAGAGGGATTTGGGGGGATCCGAAAAGGCAGAAGATGCTTGGGGAGGAACATTAGGTGGTGAGGGAGGCATGGTAGGAGTCGACAGTGTTGGAGAGGAGCCCGCGCCAGGAGAACCTGAACCAGACTGTAAGTCCAGGACAGGGAGGAGGGGAGCACAAGTAAAAAGAATGCCTGGACATAGGAGATTTCTGACCATTTGCCATTTCTGTGACAGAAGCTGTCAAGGTCCTGTAGGACGTTGAAGTTAAAAGTCCCGTTTCTTGGCCACTGTCAGTCATTGTCCAATATGTACATCAACCCGGCCATGTTACAGTAAAAGATAAGGCATTTGGGCATGACTTCCAGCCCCAGAGCCTTGAGGTTAACCAAGAGACACCCTAGGAGAGACTCACGTGGTATTTTGGAACTTAGGGTCCTCATGGTAGCTCGGTCACTATAACGAAAGGGGTGACACGAATCAGGATGATGTCTCCGCCCTGAGTGGTGTGCCGCAGAGAAGTAAAAGTTGCAGGGCAAATTCTAGGCATCTCCAGAATTCCCCTGCCCTGGAAGGAGACCTCTGACATGGGCCCATGGTTTAAGTAAGGACTCACTGTCCTGGAGAATGGACAGAGGTTCCTGGAATGACCAAACACCCACAGGGGAGACTCACTAGAGCCAAGAAGTCAAGGCGGGACACGAAGAGGCTTTTCAGAGTGCCGCAGGGAACCATAAGAGGGAGGTGCAGCCAGGCCCCTGGGACCAGTGGGCCAGTCATTCTCTCCCAGGTTTTGGCACCAAATGTAAGTTTTGTGGTGGCGGAACAAGAGTAATGAGGCTGAATATATGGTAACAAATGTAGTGTTTATTGAAAGTGCTCCCGGGCAAGGTTCAAGGGTCCCAGAGCAGGAGCCCCAGAAGTTCACGCCACCCAGGACTGTGAGTTAGCTTTTACAGGGGGCTAGTTGTTGTTGTCATCTGTTTCCAGGGGCCAGGGCAGGATGTTTTGTACCCAGGGTGGGGCGTCTTCCTGCTTTGCCTTGGCGGGGGTTCCAGGCTTAGATGTTCCTGAGATGTTCCATTGGAAACAGAATACAGTTAGGGCAGCTGTTGTGCAGGGTCTGCAGGTTTTGCAATGCTGTAAGGATGGGGGAAGAGGAGACCCAGCCGCCAGCCTTACAGATACATATTGCCAGTACTAATTGTAGTTACTAAATTATGTGTCACAAAAATAACCAGTTACATTGGTTACATCTGTAACCATGACTATTGTGAAATCTTTACCATCCATGTATGGTTGTTGTTTTCTCTGATTCTTCTTAATCAACAGTTTATAATCAACTGCAGTCCAAGATTTGCTTCTTTGTAAAATGCTGTGGAAAGAACTAAAATTTTTATAACTTTTTATTTTAAATGTTAATTATCTTACTTTGCTTCCCAAACCCATTGAAGTAGTATTAAGTAAATAACAAAGTTATATCCAGGATTTAAACTATGAAATTCTACCAGGCCCAACTTTATTCATCCTCTCTAGGTCTAAGGGCTATTGCAAAAGATACAGACATATAAAAATGTAAAAACTGATTTCAAGAGATAAAAATTAGTTTTTCAGTTTGGTTTAGTTCCTTTGTCTTTCTCCACCACCCCACCTGGTGCCTACCTTTCAGCAATGAAACTCACTGGATAGCTTCTTAAAGGGACCATAGCACTCACAGCTTAGAGACTAGATTTTACTCAAGGATTTTCCAGGACAAATTGGGTCCCCTTCAGCCTTTTAAATAATTCTCTAAATACTTCCACCACTACAGCTAAGCTTCTGGAAATCCCATCCTAGAGTCATCTCTCCAGACTCAAACCTACAGGCCCTCCAGAACCTGCTTCTACCCATGACGAGCCCCCTGAAAGTCCAGCCCATCATGGATACCAGGCTTCAATACCATGATGGGGTATATATGACTCCTCATTGATTTATAGCAAGTGTTACAGCAGGTGGTTCTGACGGAAAAACCGTCAAGCGCTGGGACGCAGCCACTCGCCGCCTCCTCGCCGCTCAGCATCCCTGTGGGCCGGTGCTGTGTGGGGCCTGGCTAGAGGCTGCAGCGGGTGTGCACTGCTGGGGCCGGGCCTCGCATGTTCACGCCCGCTGTCCGGGCAGCGCTCAGTGCTTGGCTGCCTGCTCCCGTCCTCCAGCCATGCTGGTGGCATGATCTTGATTGGATACCTTTTGAGTCCCACCATTGCTGATTGGATGTTCAAGCTTGTTGCTGATTGGACACTTTTTGAGTCCTACCAAGGGTATAAAAACAGGAGTAGAACAAGGAAGGGGATCAGATCCTCTCCGAACCCGTTGGCGGAATAAGGGGGTCAGAAGTCAGAAGTCGGCTGAGGAGTCCTGCTGGAGGAATAAAGACTGTTCTCCAACTCTCCATGTGCTGCTTGGTTCTTTCCCTGGTCAAGGGCTGTAACACTGGCTGCAACACTTGCCACAACATTTTGGTTAGCTGACTGGGAAAGCCGACTGAGCTGGCCCTTTGAAGTCACCAGAACGGCAGACGGCGGGCTGACACTACCGGCGCTGAGTGGCATCTCTCTCCTCCAGCACCAAGAAAAGAGAAGCGGAGCTGTTGGCCAAGGGCAATGCCAAGCTTGCCAAGGCCTTGCTGAGGGAGGGGAAGCAGGGACACTGATGCAGGCCACACTGCAACAGGCCTCCGGCAGGTGCTGACCTCCATGGCAGGAGGCAAGAGGCTGAGCAGGTGGGTGCGGGCTTAGCAAGCTGGAGCAGCAGGCACCCTGGATGTGGAACAATGGGTATCACGAGCGGTGCCTGAGACCAATCGACAGTGGGATTTCAACACCCCAGAAGGACAAGCGGCACTCAAGCAGTACCAAGAGGCTCTTCTCCAAGAAGTGCAGGAAGGGGCCAAAAAGCCGACCAACAGGAACAAGGTTGCCCTAATTACCCAGAAGCCCGAGGAGTCACCCTATGACTTCCACCAGTGCCTCTGTGAGGCATACCAAATATACATACCTCTCGACCCAGAGGTTGTCAAAAAGCAAAGAATGGTGAACGCAGCGTTCATTGGGCAGTCTGCCTCCGACATCCAGAGGAAGTTATAGAAACTTGTAGGATTTGCAGGCATGAGCATCACACAGTTAACGGAGGTGGCTGAGAAAGGTGTACGTTAACAGGGACCAGACCACTCAGAGGGAGAAAGATCAGAGGATTAAGAAAAAGGCCACCCTCCTGGCCGCTGCCCTCAGTAGACCTGACCCATCCAAGCAGCCTGGAGCCCCTCAAAAGGGGGAACCAGAGGACGGGCACCCCTGGCCAGAGACCAGTGTACCAACTGCAAGGGGGTCGGCCACTGGAAAAATGAATGTCCCCACTAGAGAAGTCACCTGTCGCAAAGGAGGGCCCCGTTCAGGACTATCCAACAGAAACCAGAAGTTCAAGAGCTAGTGGGGCTCGCTGGCATTTACTCCAAGTTGGGCCAACAGGGTTCTTTCAGCCCTCAGGAACCCACAGTCAAGATGAAAGTAGGGGGCCAACGAATGACATTCATGGTGGACACTGAAGCAGAACACTCAATTGTGACAACCCCGGTGGCACCACTTACAAAGTCGGAAACTACAGTCAGAACTACCAGGACTTGGGTAGCCAGACCCTTCTGCCAGTCCCAGGTATGCCAACTGGGGGACCATCAGATAAGCCACGAGGTTCTCTACATGCCAGAGCCCAGTGCCTCTCTTGGGACGGGATTTGCTGAGGAAGTATGAGGTGGACGCCAACCAGAGGACCGAGGAGTTGGAGGAGGCCAAAAAGAAGCTGGCAGAAAAAGATAAGGAGTGAGCTAACCTGAGGCGCAACCACCAGCAGGCAGTGGAGTCCCTGCAGGACTCCCTGGATGCTGAGACCCAGGCCCACAACAAAGCACTGAGGCTCAAGAAGAAGATGGAAGGTGACCTCAGTGACCTGGAGTTGCAGCTGGGCCATGCTACTCATCAGGCCACGGAGGCCCAGGCGGCCACACAGCTGCTGCAGGCCCAGCTGAAGGAGGAACAGGCAGGGCAGGTGGGGAGCAGCGGCTGGCAGCTGAGCTCCGAGAGCAGGCGCAGGCCCTGGAGCACCGGGCAGCGCTGCTGGCTTCTGAGCTGGAGGAGCTGAGGGCTGCGCTGGAGCAGGGCGAGTGCAGCAGGCAGCTGACTGAGCATGAGCTGTTGGAGGCCACCGAGCGCCTCAACCTCCTGCATAACACAGACCTCCTGAACCAGAAGAAGCAGCTCGAGGTAAATTTGGCCCAGCTGAGTGGGGAGGTGAAGGAGGCTGCCCAGGAGGGGCGGGAGGCAGAGGAGAAGGCCAAAAAGGCCATCACCAATGCCGCCATGATGGCTGAGGAGCTGAAGAAGGAGCAGGACACAAGTGCACACCTGGAATGGATGAAGAAAACACTGAAACAGATGGTGCAGGAGCTCCAGGCCTGGCTTGAGGAGGCTGAACAGGCTGCCCTCAAAGGTGAGAAAAGGCAGGTACCTATGGGGGTATTGGCACAGACTGTGGGCCCCTGGCAGAGGCCAATGGCCTGTCTGTCCAAGCGGTTGGACTTGGTGGTGTTGGGATGGCCACCTTGTCTGCAGGCACTGGCAACAACCATCTTGCTGGCCAAGGAGGCAGACAAGCTTGCGCTTAGGCAAGGTGTCCGTGTGTAATTCCCACATGCAGTGGTGTCTTTGGTGAACACATCGTGGCACCAATGGCTTCCTATCAGTCAGCTGGCACAGTGCCAGGGACTTCTGTGTGGGGACCCACAAGTCACCATCGAGACTGTATGGACCTTGAACCCTGCCACCTTCCTTCCTACCGGGCCAGGGCCCCCAGACCATGACTGTGATGAGGCCATGGAGGAGGTCTGTGCAGGCAGGCCAGACTTGAGGGATGGTCCATTGCCAGCGCCTCACCTGGAGCTCTACACAGACAGTATCAGCTACATCCAGGATGGCAAACGGTTACGCAGTCACCACAGGGAGCGAAGTCATCATGTCAGCCCCTCTGCCTCAGGGATGGTCAGCCCAGAGGGCAGAGTTATGAGCACTCATCCAAGCTCTCAGGTATGCCCAAGACAAAAGGACCAATGTATATGGATTGCCCCTGAATCTGGCTGGAAGCCAAGGACTGAATGGGACCACTGGCTTTGGACTCTTATAGGAATAATGACAGTCATCTTGGAAATTGGACTCAGGATCTTCACCCCAAAAGACTAGACTAACTTGCTTATTGGTAATCCTTTTCTGGGTCTACATTGGGTACCTCTGTGTTGTTCTTGGTTGGGGCTTTCTGGGGGAAGAATGCTGTTACTATGTAAACCTATCACGAATTGTAACTGTCAAAGTCAAAGGACTAAAAGATCCTTCTGATGGTAACCATGGCCCCCTGCTTGCCCAATGCAGTTAATAGATTCATAGAGAGGTCGATGCCTCTGTATAAACTGATAAGGGCATAAAAAGGGGGGAATGACAGGGAAACACTGTCGAACTCTGGGACTCAGTCACTTGCTGCCTCCCCCACTGGCAGGTGCTAAGCGGGTCTGGCTGGAGGCTGCAGTGGGTGCGGGCTGCTGGGGCCAGGCTTCACGTGTTGACGCCCTCTGTCCAGGCCCACACTCAGTGCTGGGCCACCTGCTCCTGTCCTCTGGCCGCACTGGCGGCACAATCTTGACTAGATACTTTTTGAGTCCCACTGTTGCTGGTTAGATGTTAAAGCTTGTTGCTAATTGGATGCTTTTTGAGTCCTACCAAGGGTATAAAAACAGGAGTAGAACAAGGAAGGGGGTCAGATCCTCTCCGATCCCGCTGGTGGAATAAGGAGGTCAGACGTCAGAAGTCGGCAGAGCCTGCTGGAGGAATAAAGACTGTTCTCTGACTCTCCGTGTGCCGCTCAGTTCTTTCCCCGGTCAAGTGCTGTAACACTTGCCGCAACAGTTCTGAGCACAAACCAAGTGCACACAGCACATGGAGAGTTGGAAAATCAAGGTTTATTTTCCAGCAGGCTCAAAGGGGTCTTGCTACCAAATTGAGCCCCATCTACCTGATTTTTCCCACTTTTATTAGGTTGAGGTGGTCCAAGGGGTGGGGTCTCGGGTGGCTAATATGTCCGGTAATAGGTTAGTGAATGCACCAGGTAATAGGTTAATATTATGTTGCTAAGTCAGGTAATAGATTAGTTGATGTGCCATGTAATCTCCCAGTTTTCTAATAGCAGCTAAAAATCAATTCTGAGCTCTTCCTACTCTTTGCTATCTCTCTCCCAAACCATCAGGCAACCTACTGGGACTCTGTTTTCACAAATACCTAAAAGAGCTCCGTTTTCTGCCCAAAACCATATCTCAGGGGCAAAGATAATATCCCCTGAAATGGTTCTGACCACATTTCAGAGATAACCAAATCTCCAGGAACAGGGGAAAAAAGCAGTCAAAAAGACAGTGGTGCTCGCTTCCCAATCTTTTCAATTTTTAATTTTTCCCATACCTTACACTTCCTTTTCTTATATGTATATAATAAAAAGAGCAGGAACCTGGAGAGTATGTATAGGACAGAACACAGTTAATGGAAAACTTAGGCTTATAAAACAATAGCCACAGGAGTCTGGAGAGTCCCCAGAATTTGTAAATCTAACAGCCAGCTGCAGCCAGCATTCCTATTCCCCCCCAGATAAGGACAAAGCTACTCCCCTCACTTATCTCTACAAGATGAGACTGTTACAGCAAAGCTGACCAAGAATAAACCTAATGGCACAAAAAGGGTGGAGAGAACCAGGTTTATTTATGCCATTGGGCTCAGAGGGGTTTGCCACCAAATTCTGAGCCCTGAACAGAAAGTGTAGCAGCCTTTTATTCATTTCATTTTAGCGAGGGTTTAGGGTAGTCACATTGTGGTTATCTTTACTGGGGCAGGGTCTTGAATGCCCCCAGTTCCTAGTATAGAGTTTCTGTAGAATTTCTTCCTGTCTTATCTTACCATGGCAGACATTGTTGCAAGTAGTTTACAGAAGCAAGAGTGGCAGCAGTTTTGAAGTTAGATAGGGGTTTGTTCATGGAGTGGGGTTTTGCCTAGTAGAATTTTCCTTTTCTGTCTCTCGGCTCCGAACCTAACAGTCTGGAGGTGGATGCCACTTAGAGTTGGGAAATAATCAAACCAGTTGTAGAATACTTGTCATTTAGATGCTGTTTGGGTTGATAAGAGAACTCTCTCCGGGCCCTTCCATTTAGGTTGTAAAGGGGCTGTCAGGTGACTCTCTTTAAGGAGAACGAGGTCCCCTGGGGATAGGTTAGTGGGTGGTAAGTCTTCAGTTTGTGGCTTGGGCAAGACCAGGTCTGCATATCCTCTGAGAAGTTGTCCAACGAGGTTTAGGGTAGGGGAGAGTCACCCAGAGAAAATAGTGAGACAGTAAAGTTACCCAGGAAGAAGGTCTGCCATGCATGAGTCCAAAAGGACTAAGGCATATTGGTGCTCATGGGGTGGCACGAATTCTGGTGAGAGTGACTGGAAGGAGGGAAATCCAGGTTTCTTTAGTTTCTAGGCTCAGTTTGGTTAGATGTGTTTTGACGATTGTATTAAGTTTTTGTACTTTTCCTAATGATTGGTATCTATAGGGTATGTGGAAGTTCTGTTTTATAGATATTGCTTAGCCAATCTTCTGTGTAATTTGGGTTATAAAGGCAGTCTATTATCAGACTGAAGAGAGGTTGGTAGTCCAAATTGGGGGATAATGTGGTAGACAAGAGCTTTGGTGACTTCTAGACATTTTTCAGAAGTGGAAAGAAAAGCTTCCATCCAGCCAGAGAAAGTGTCTACGATGGTAAGGATATATTTTGTCTTTTTGACTGGGAGCGTATGAGTGAAATCTGCCAGTCTTGTCCTGGGATTTGTCTTTGGGGTTGATGGGTAGGGAAGGAAGGGTGTCAAAGGCCCCCTTGGGATAAGACTGAGGAAGAAATAGAACAGGTTTTTGTGATTTCTTATAAAGTGGTAGGTAAGCCAGGATATGAGGAGGATGAGTTTTAAGAATTATAGGAGGGATCTGTAACTTACATGAAGGGCTTCGTGTAATTGTGTGGAGTAGGGACAGTGCCTGGGCCCAAGGCAGGATGCATTTTCCATTTAGTTTGTACCAGTCTCCTTCTAAGGTGGCACCCTCCTTGGTTATCAGTGAGTGTTATTCTGGGCTGTAGTGGAGGATAATTTTGGGCATGTCTAGGAGTTGTGGGGCTGTTGGGGGTGGCCAAAGAGCAGTGGCTTTGGCTGTCTGGTCTACCTGGTCGTTGACTTGGGTGATGGAATCTGTCCCTATTTGGTGGCCTTTGCAGTGGATTATAGCTGTTCAGTTAGGAAGACTTGCAGCTTTTAGGAGCTTGAGAATTAGAGAAGCATCAACTCCCACAATGGATATTCTGGAAGGGTAAGTGGAGCTGGCAAATTCAGATAAAGCAAAGTAAGTTGTGTTACTCTGGTAAGGAGTCTTCTCTTTTTAATGAGAAAAGAAATTGGCTTACCCTGCCTTGAGAGGTTTGGTCATAATCCATCTTCCAGTGGCCATTTCTGCCACAGTTAGGGCAGGGGCCAGCTGGAGGTGTAGGGTTGGGGCAAGCTTTTGCCCAGTGACCCTCTTTACCACACCTAAAGCATGGTCCAGGTGACATTCTTGTTCTGGGTATTTTGGCCCTTATTCCTTTATGGACTGGTGCCTTGTTGGTGGAGCCCTGGATAGCTTCAGCCAGCAACTAGTATTTAGCTTTGTCTCTTTTGTGTTTTTCTAATTTTTTTTCATGGTCCTAGTTATTAAAGACCTTGAAGGCTAGGTTTAGGAGATCCTTTTCTGGGGTTTGAGGGATTTTATCTAATTTTTAGAGTTTACATTGTCTTATGACCTGAGAAGACTGAGAGATAAAATGCATGTTTAAAACTAAGGCACCCTTGGCCAAGGTGGGGTTATTGTGATATATTTTTCTAGAGATTCCATTTAGGTGGGATAGGAAAAGAACAGGGTTTTCATCTGGGGTTTTTTTTTTTTTTTTTTTTTGGCTGATTTCTGTAAGTTTTACATAGCTCACCGCCTTTTGTCCAGCCTTTCTGAGGCCTGAGATAAGAGGCAAGAGGTCATGTGTGCCGGTGCTGGTGACGGTGACTGAGTGCTCCAGTTTGATAATCCCAAATGGGGTCTTCCCGGGTCACTGCTGTGGCACCCACAGGCTGGGTGTTATCCTGCCAATGAATATCAGCCTGGGCCTGGGCAGCCATCTAGACTCTTTCCTTCTCCTCTGGGCTTAAGGTAGAGGAGAGAATAACAAAGAGGTCATGCCACATCAAGTCATAAGATGGGGTGAGATATTCAAATTCTTTGGTGTAAGTAGTGGGGTCTGTGGAAAAGGAATCTAATCTCTTCTTTATTTGAGAAAGGTCGGATGTAGAGAAAGGGACATGTACAAAAATGATACCCACGACTCCCATCACCCCTCGGATGGCAGGGTTGGTTCTGGCCCAGCCACTTGTGAGGAGGAGAATAAATGGGTGGAGGATTTTGAGGAAGGGGACTTATAGATGACTGGAGTGGTGGGAAGGTAGGGTTGGTGGGTGTTCAGGAAATGTTGCTTGAGGAAGAGGGGACACATGGTGGGGGGGCAGTGGTTGCTGGGATCGAAGTCTCCATCAAAGTTGGGTGGGGGAGAAGAAAGGGGTTTGGAGTGTAAGAATAGGATATGGTAGGTGGAGCGGGAATGACAAGGAGAGGGACAGGATCTGAGGGTATGAAGCTCTGGACATAGGGAACTTCAGACCACTTTCCATCACGTTCTCAGAAATTATCTAAGTCACATAATGTGTTCAAATCCAAAGTGCTGTTTTGGGGCCATTGGGAGCCATTATCTAATTTATATTGTGGACAGTCTGTATTGCAATTAAATATTAAACATTTGGGCTTGATATCCCCCGGAGGCTAAGTTTGTCGAGACTCCTGAGGAGACATCTGAGTGGGGTGATTTTTGGAGGTGTAGATTGATTATTGCCCATTTGTAGAAGAAAATGGCACTGAGGGTGAGGGTGAGGGTGAGAGATAGATCGTCCAACTTTGGTGGGAATGTCCCATGTGCAAATGTCCTTACAGTTGGGTAGATTCAAGAGAGCAACAGTGAGGGAGGGAGAGGGAGAAGAGGGAACAGGGGAGGAGTCACTTACTTAGAAGATGGCCGCTGTGGGATGTGAGGTCATCGGTGTGAAGGCAAAGATTCCTCTGTCTGGTGTCCTTCCTAGCTAGCTTGAGAGGGCAGTGAGGAAGGATTGGTGCTGGCTGGTCCCCCAGTCTAGGGCAGGATTTGGAGTTTATCCCAGGATGAGCTACCACTGCCTATTGCTCCCTGAGTTGGAAGCCTGAGCCTGGGTTCTGGAGCCATGCCCCAGTTACTTTCCCCTCAAGGCCCTCTGGGTTTCAGCACCAAATGTTAGAAATGCTGAGGGAGGAATGCATAAGGCCAAAGTGAGAGTTAATGTCCCGGCCCGCGGGACCTTCTGTTACTTGCGGGGGCGAGGGGGACCGTGCCTGAAAGAGATGGGCAAGAGAAAGAAACGAGACCAAGCGAATGGTTGTCAAGGTCTACTTTACTTGGATTTTTAGTAGGTTTTATATACAGAAAACAAGGAAGTAGAAACAGAAAAATAAAGCGGGGGGATGATGAGGCTTGGGTGTGGGCTAATCAGCCCCAATCAGCATCTCAATGACACCGAAAGCTGTAATGCATTCTTCTCGGAACTATAGCTGCAGGGCTGGGTGCTATTTTCATCTTAGGCTATTTTTCGTGCTTAGGACAAGTCAGGAAAAGTCAGGACAAGTCGTTGGAATGTGGAGGGTCTTAGTCTCCAACATCTCCCCCTATCTGTATTAATATGAGGGAGATTTACACAGGTTGGTGGAGAGCCTGTCTTAGGCTACGCGATGGGCTTCCGCGACCAGCACCCCAGATATAAGATCGGGCGATCGAAATGTCGGTGAGGCCTCTGTCTTAGGCTATGTAGGTGGCATCCAGAACCGGCACTCCTGATTATGAAGTGTGCCCCCGGGCATGGACCTACAATATTCCCGTCATGGAGTTACCTCACTGCTGGTGGGGCGTGCACCTGGTACACGACATCGAGATAATCCCGTCATGGGCGTCTCCACAGCTTTTGGAACCAACTGCGTTCCATGTCTGAGGCAAGGTTAGAAAAATTTAGACCCTCTGTGGCTGAATGGGGAGACTCTGTATGGAGGTCTTCTCTGGAGCCTCTTTGTTCTAGCCGTTGGTAAAACACGGAGACCGATTTTTGTGTGGCTGCGTCTACCTGCGACTTGACAAAGTTGGTTAGTTTTTTGAATGCCCAAGGCCCAAAAGTGAGAAGCAACAAGAAACCTACAAACGGCCCTAAGACACTGGGAAGCAATGTGGTTAGCCAGGGGGATGTGGAAAACCAATTTTGATACCATGCCTCACTTTGTTCCCTCTGTTTCTTTCTATTTTCAAGGCTTTGTCTAACTCTCTCAATGCTATCTTCTACCAGGCCTGTTTTGTCTGCGTAGAAGCAGCATTCTTCTTTGAGTGCTGTGCACAAACCTCCCTCTTGGAGGAACACTAAATCTAAGCCTCTTCTATTTTGTAACACTACCTCAGAGAGTGAAGCGAGGGACTCCTTAAGATATTTTAGACCTTGCTGTAGCTCTCGGAGGTCATTATCGATGGCTACAGAGAGCTGTAGGTATTGTTGATTGGAGGTGACTAGAGAGGCTATGCCTGTTCCAGCCCCTGTGGCACCAAGGCCTAGAACAACTGCGAGTGTTATGGCCGTGATGGGTTCTCTCTTTACCCGGGGCATTGTGGTGCCTCGCTCCCAAAACTGAAGTAACTCATTAGCAGGATGTACAGTGAGTCTGGGAAAGAGCATGACTAATACACAATACTCTCTATGCTCAAGAAACGTTGCAGAGACTACATACGGGGTAAGGCCGGAGGAACAAGCAAAATAAGAGGTGTTAGATGCCTGAATATACTGAAAAGTGGAGTTGACAGTAATTGACTGATTACATATTTTTTCTAAGGGTGCGGGAGGGAGCATTCTTGGGCCAAGAAGGCAAAGACCGAGGCCTGTGACTTGGCTGAGCATCAGGCCATCATGGGTCTCTAGACCCCATGTGAGTCTGCTGGTGTCATTAGTAAATAATGGCTCACCGAAAGTAGCGACGCCTTCATAGAAGGGAGGCCGGGGGGAGTAGCATACCCAACATTCCTGATATTCTGAATTATTGGCCTCTCGGATGGTCCTGACAGAGGCGTTGACTAAGGAGAGAATTAGTTCTGCCGAGGAAGGGGGCCCCTCGGGCAGGGTAGGTTGGTATAGGGAGGTGCTGAACAGAGGAGGGTACACAGTTGGGGAGGAGGGTAGGTCCCTGGAGGGACCGTGAGGTCGAGGTGGGTGAAGGTTGTTATTAGGGCCTATTGCGACTGTAGGACCTCTGGGGAGGCTTTTAATTAACTTGATTTTATTTATTTATTTTTTTTTATTTTTTTTTTTTAATTATTTTTTTTTATTTTGGCATATTATGGGTGTACAGATTTTAAGGTTTCAATAAATGCCCATTTCCCCCCCTCCCCCCAAAAGTCTGAGTCTCCATCATGACCATCCCCCAGATGGTGCACATCTCACCCACTATGTATGTATATACCCGCCCCCCTCCCCCCTCCCACCTGTCCAATACCCTATTACTGTAGCACCTATGTGTCCACTTAGGTGCTACTCAGTTAATACCAGTTTGCTGGAGAATATATCTGGTGCTTGTTTTTCCATTCTTGGGATACTTCACTTAGTAGTATGGGTTCCAGCTCTAACCAGGAAAATATAAGGTGTGCTATATCACCATTGTTTCTTAGAGCTGAATAGTACTCCATGGTGTACATATACCACATTTTATTAATCCATTCTTTGATTGATGGGCACTTGGGCTGTTTCCACAGCCTTGCAATTATGAATTGTGCTGCTATAAACATTCGAGTGCAGGTGTCTTTTTTGTAGAGTGTCACTGGATCATTTGGGTAGATGCCCAGCAATGGGATTGCTGGATCAAATGGTAGATTCACTTGTATCGCTTTAAGGTATCTCCATATTGCTTTCCACAGAGGTTGAACTAGTTTGCAGTCCCACCAGCAGTGTAGGAGTGTTCCTCTCTCTCCGCAACCACGCCAGCATTTATTGTTTGGAGATTTTTTGATAAAGGCCATTCTCACTGGGGTTAAGTGATATCTCATTGTGGTTTTGATTTGCATTTCCCTGATGATTAGAGATGTTGAGCATTTCTTCATATGTTTGTTGGCCATTCTTCTGTCTTCTTTAGAAAAATTTCTGTTCAAGTCCTTTGCCCACTTTTTAATGGGGTTATTTGATTTTTTCTTCCTAATTTTCGTGAGTTCTAAGTATATTCTAGTTATCAGTCCCTTATCGGATGCATAGGATGCAAAAATTTTCTCCCATTCTGTAGGTTGTCTGTTTACTTTCATGACTATTTCTTTGGCTGTGCAGAAGCTTTGTAGTTTGATCATGTCCCATTTATTTATTTTTGTTGCTGCTGTGATTGCCTTTGGGGACTTCTTCATAAACTCTTTGCCCAGGCCAATGTCTAGGAGAGTGTTTCCAACTTTTTCCTCTAGAGTTCTAATAGTTTCATATCTTAGGTTTAAGTCTGTTATCCAGCGTGAGTTGGTTTTTGTGAGAGGTGAAAGGTGTGGGTCCTGTTTTAGCCTTCTACAGGTGGCTATCCAGTTTTCCCAGCACCATTTATTGAAGAGGGATTCTTTTCCCCAGCGTATGTTTTTGTCTGCTTTGTCAAAGATGAGACGGCTATATGAGGATGGTTTTATATCAGGATTCTCACATCTGTTCCACTGGTCAATATTCCTGTTTTTGTGCCAATACCATATTGTTTTAATTACTACAGCTTTGTAGTATAGTTTAATATCTGGCATATTAATGCCTCCCATTTTGTTTTTGTTGCCTAGAATTGCTCTTGATATTCGGGGTCTTCTTTGGTTCCATACGAAGCGTAAAATTATTTTTTCTATATCTGTGAAGAATGCTGATGGGATTTTAATAGGTATTGCATTGAATCTGTAGATCAGTTTGGGTAGTATAGACATTTTGACGATATTGAGTCTGCCGATCCACGAGCATGGTATGGATTTCCATCTGTTTACATCCTCTGCTATTTCCTTCCTCAGTGTTTCATAGTTCTCCCTGTAGAGGTCTTTTACCTCTTTGGTTAAATATATTCCTAGGTACTTTAATTTCTTTGTTGCTATTGTGAAGGGAATTGAGTCTTTGATTTGGTTCTCAATTAGATTGTTGTTGGCGTATATGAATGCCTCTGATTTCTGTGTATTAATTTTGTATCCTGAGACTTTACTAAATTCATTGATCAGTTCCAGGAGTTTCTTGGTTGAATCCTTGGGGTTTTCTAGATACAATATCATATCATCAGCAAACAGTGAAAGTTTGATCTCTTCTGCCCCTATTTGGATACCTTTGATTCCATTTTCCTGTCTGATTGCTGTAGCCAAGACTTCCAGCACTATGTTGAACAGAAGTGGAGATAGTGGGCAGCCTTGTCTGGTTCCAGTTCTAAGTGGGAATGATTTCAGTCTTTCCCCATTCAGTATGATGTTGGCTACGGGTCTGTCATATATGGCTTGTATCATTTTTAGGTATGTCCCTTCTATGCCTATTTTCTTAAGTGTTCGTATCATGAAAGGGTGTTGAATTTTGTCAAAAGCTTTTTCTGCATCTATTGAAAGAATCATGTGGTCTTTGTTTTTGCTTCTGTTTATGTGGTGAATTGCATTTATAGATTTACGTATGTTGAACCATCCCTGCATCCCTGGGATGAAGCCCACTTGGTCGTGGTGGATTATTTTTTTGATAAGTGTCTGGATTCGGTTAGCTAAGATTTTGTTGAAAATTTTTGCATCTATATTCATTAGGGATATTGGTCTGTAGTTTTCTTTTTTTGTTGCATCCTTTCCTGGTTTTGGTATCAGAGTAATATTCGCTTCATAAAAGGTGTCGGGGAGGTTTCCGTTCTTCTCGATGTTGTGGAATAGTTTCTGCAAGATAGGTACTAGTTCTTCTTTGTAAGTATGGTAAAATTCAGGTGTGAAGCCATCTGGACCGGGACTTTTCTTTTTAGGGAGATTTTTAATTGCTGTTCCTATTTCAGCTGTTGAGATTGGTCTGTTTAGGGAATCTATTTCTTCCTGGTTGAGCCTAGGGAGGCTGTGTGTTTCTAGAAATTTGTCCATTTCCTCCACATTTTCCAGTTTGTGTGCATAAAGATTTTTGTAGTATTCATAAATTGTATCTTGTATCTCTTTGGGATCAGTTGTGATATCTCCTTTTTCATTCCTGATGGAGCTTATTAGAGATTTCTCTTTTCTGCTTTTCGTTAGCTTAGCCAATGGCGTGTCAATTTTGTTTATTTTTTCAAAGAACCAACTTTTTGTTTTATTAATCTCCTGAATAGCTTTCCTGTTTTCAATTTCGTTTAGTTCTGATTTGATCTTGTTGATTTCACTTCTTCTGCTGGGTTTGGGGTTGGTCTGTTCTTCTTTTTCCAGCTCTTTGAGTCGTTTCATTAGATTGTCTATTTGTGATCTTCTTGCCTTTTGGTTATAGGCATTTATGGAGATAAACTTTCCTCTCAGAACTGCTTTAGCTGTGTCCCAGAGGAGTTGATAACTTGTCTCTCCATTGTCGTTTTCTTCATAGAAGTTTTTTATTTCCGTCTTGATTTCTTCATTTACGAAGTAATCATTTAGTAGGAGGTTATTTAATTTCCACGTTTTTGTGTAGAAATGTGAGTTTCTGTTAGGGTTGATTTCTAGTTTTATTCCACTGTGATCTGAGAAAGTACATGGTATGATTTCTATTTTTTTAAATTTCTTGAGATTTTCTTTGTGTCCTAGGATATGGTCAATCTTAGAGAGTGTCCCGTGAGCTGATGAGAAGAACGTATATTCAGTGGATTTTGGGTAGAATGTTCTGTAGATGTCTGTCAGACCCAATTGTTCTAGAGTTTTGTTTAAGTCCATTATTTCTTTATTAATTTTCTGTTTGGAGGATCTGTCTCGTGCCGTCAGTGGGGTGTTGAAATCTCCGGCGATTATGGAGTTGCTATTAATCCATTTGCTTAGCTCCAGTAAGGTTTGCTTTATGAATCTGGGTGCACCTAAGTTGGGTGCATATATATTTAAAATTGTTATCTCCTCTTGTTGGACTGTGCCCTTCACCATTATATACTGACCCTCTTTGTCTTTTACTACTTTTGTTGGTTTAAAAACTAAATCGTCTGAAATTAGAACTGCCACACCAGCCTTCTTTTGGTTTCTATTTGCTTGGAATATTGATCTCCACCCTTTTATTTTTAGTCTATGTGCATCCTTGCAGGTTAAATGTGTTTCCTGAAGACAGCATATACTTGGCCTGTATTTTCTTATCCATTCAGCCAGCCTATGTCTCTTGAGTGGAGAGTTTAAGCCATTCACATTTATTGAGAGAACTGATAGGTAAGGTAGATTACTGATCATTCTGTTGGGTTGGATGTTGTTGCTATGATTTCTGTCTTGAGCCATTGTAATATCTGGCCTTTAATATCTTTGGGTTTTGGTTGTTTTTATATCCGTGGATTATTATTATGATGTTCCGTGCATAACGCTGTTTTAAGTACTTCTTGTAGGGCTGGTCTTGTCTTGGTGAATTCTCTGAGCCTTTGCTTGTCTGAGAATGTTTTTATTTCTCCTTCATATATGAAGCTTAGTTTTGCAGGGAATAATATTCTAGGCTGGGCATTGTTTTGTTTCAAAAGAGTGAGAATGGGGCCCCAGTCTCTCCTTGCTTGTAAAGTCTCATTAGAGAAGTCTGATGTTATTCGAATTGGCTTTCCCTTGTATGTCACTTGCTTCTTTTGTCTTACAGCTCTTAGAAGGGCCTCTTTAGTTGATACTTTGGTCAGTCTGATGACTGCATGACGTGACGTCTTCCTGTTTGCATTGAATCTCCCAGGGGTCCTCTGGGCTTCTTGAACTTGTATATCGAGATTTTGAGCAAGGCCTGGGAAATTTTCCTGTATTATATCTTCAAAAAGCTTGTCCAGCCCTTGAGTGTTGTCTTCCTCCCCTTCGGCTAAACCTATGACCCTCACGTTAGGTTTTTTCACATAATCCCACAGCTCTTGTAGGCTTTGGTCTTTTCTCTTGTTTCTCTGCTGTATTTCTGTGACTGATTTATTTAATTGGAAGGTGTTATCTTCAAGCTCTGAGATTCTTTCTTCTGCTTGATCTACCCTGTTCTTGAGACTTTCCACAGTATTTTGTAGTTCTCTGAGTTGATTCTTCATCTCCAGGACTTCGGTTAAAGTTTTCTTCACTGTGTCAATCTCTTTGTTGAACCTTTGTTCCATTTCTTGGAGGTTTTTTGTGTTTTCTTGGTGTTGGTTATTGAGTTGTTGTTGCAGCTGGGTGAGTGTTCTTATGATCCACATACGAAATTCCTTTTCTGTCATATTGGTTGCCTGATTTTGGTCGGTGTCCGTTTCTAGGGGGCTGGTGCTCCTCCTTGGGGGTGTGTTTTCCGTTTGGTTCTTCATATTTCCTGAGTTCTTTCGCTGACTTCTTCCCATGTCGATCAGTTGTTGTTTCTTTCCTTAGGTTATTGTTTGGGTATTCACACACCTTGTTTAGTTTCTGAGGCGTTAGGTGGTGCCTGTGGGTGAAATTGGACCACTCCCTGTATATTGAGTCAGTGGATGCCGTGGAAAGGCTGTGCAAGATGCCGCCCCTGTCAGTAGGTGGCGTTTGCTTGGAGGAACAGGCTATGGTGTTGATTTTGAGTCCTGTTATCAGCTCTCGTTCTGGGCGGAGCTGGGTTGGGTAAGCCTGCCCTCAGGCCGTTAGCAGGGGTCAAAGTTCTGTTCTCAGCTTACAGGGAAAGCTGTCAGGGCAGTGCTGGAATGGTCCCGCTCAGCCAGAAAGTCTGGAGGTGGGGGTGGGGCTGTCTGAGACCCGCAGTCTGCAGCAGGCCTCGCTTCTTTCCACCCTCCCCAACTCTGCAGCTACTCCTGGGCCTCTGCCAGCAGGCCAGACCACAAGCCACCAGGCCTCCCCGGACTGTGGTGCCGGCGGGGAGGTTCCCTGCACAGGAACGCCACCTGGGTTGGGCGCACGGCCTCCTCCTGGGAGGAGGGTTGCCCTCTAGGACGCCGATCCGCCCCTGGAGGCACACAGCCCTCAGTAGGCTGTTCGCGTATAATCCTTCGGTGCCCGGGGCAATGCTAGCCCTCGGTGCAGGGGATCTGGTCTGCAGGTCCGACCTCTGGGTCCCAGAGTTCAAACTGTATTCCCACCAGGGAGAGGATTTCCGGTCCTAATTCACCCACAGGGAGCCCAAGCTGGATCTATGTCTCTCAGCCTCTGAGTCGGCACCGTTTTCCTGGGAACACGGTGCCAGCAGCACCTGGGAGGGCGGGCGGGGTCCCAAACGGGAAGGTCCCGTTCCCTGGAGGTGCCTCCGGCTGGTGGCTGTATTGTCTCTCTGGGCAGCCGCGGGTAGGGTCGGCGGAGGGGAGGAGGAGGCAATATGGCGCCTGCCGCGCGGCTCGGGTCCGTGCACACGGAGGTGCCCGGAGGAAGTTGGGAACCTGGTGCCACGTCTGCTACAGGCTCACCGTTTGCAAGCGGCGGCAGTCTCTGGGCTGATGTCCGCAGGTCTCTCCACCCGCTGGGGAGCCCGCCAGCAGTCCCGAATGCAGGGGAGGGGAAACAGCGAATCCACCTACCCTTGCCGCTGGTCTCCGGGCTGCTCGGTGGTCTCAGCCTCCAGTTCTCCTCCGCAGCCTCCTCCCGTGGAGTCTCCCGGGGTCTCAGGTACCCCTCCTTCCGGCCCTTGTCCGCTGTATGCTCGTCTTCTTGCTTCTTTCCTCTAGTTTCTGCTAGAATTGGTCTTTTCTGTAGAGACCCTCTGTCTGGCGGTGTTATTCGTCCGCCATCTTGCTCCGCCCCCCTTTTTTTTTTTTTTTTGAGACAGAGTCTCGCTTTGTTGCCCAGGCTAGAGTGAGTGCCATGGCGTCAGCCTAGCTCACAGCAACCTCAAACTCCTGGGCTCCAGCAATCCTTCTGCCTCAGCCTCCCGAGTAGCTGGGACTACAGGCATGCGCCACCATGCCCAGCTAATTTTTTACATATATATATCAGTTGGCCAATTAATTTCTTTCTATTTATAGTAGAGACGGGGTCTCGCTCTTGCTCAGGCTGGTTTTGAACTCCTGACCTTGAGCAATCCGCCCGCCTCGGCCTCCCAAGAGCTAGGATTACAGGCGTGAGCCACCGCGCCCGGCCTTAACTTGATTTTAAATGTGAGACCAATGTCTTTTCCAGATGTGTGAAGTCTAAGCCCCCACTCAAATCCCCTGGACTGATCCCAAGAAGCCTTTTTTCCAGCTTCGGTGAATGAAATTAACAGGGGGTTGCACCATTGGTTGTTACACTGAGGATCAGTGGGTGGTTGTGGGGCGTAAGGGGACGAAGGAGCTTGACGGGGAAACTGCTTTTTGACGGTGATATAATCCCAGGAAGAGGAGGGATTCCAGTAGGCATCACCGGTGGTCTCACAGCCCCAGGAAGCACAAAAGAAGTCAGGGGCGTAACCACATTGATAGTTGTTGGTGCGAGGCCGATGGGCCCCTGGGCAAACATAAAAGTCTATATACCTTGTTGCGGAGCGTCCAGCTCCCGAGGAACAAAGGCTGGGGGAGGAGTCAGCTATTGGAGGAGCTGGCTGAGGGGCGAAAAGTGCGGGAAGGCCACACGGGATCTCTAGCCCCAAGAGCTAATACGCATAGGTCAATTTCTAATGGATCCCATGGTATAACGGCGGAGAGACGTGAGGAGGAATTAACAACGTCTCCTGCCTCATTAATTACCTGCCATGTATAGTTGTAGATCTGATGGATGTTGGTTGCGATGGTGCTCTTGATCATGACTAGAATCAGGCATAGGAGAGGCAGCGCCTTTTCTCGGGGAGTCATTGTATTTCTGGAAGAGAACAGAATTAAGAATTCTTCTCAGGGGATTCCCTGGGTGGGTTATATAACTTAATCGCTCTCTCTGGTAGCCATCTGGCATTTCCTGCCTGGGTATCGTAGATGCAGGCATGTCCTTTTCCCCATATGAGGACAGGGTCAGGCCCCAGCCATTTGCCTGTAAGCGGCTCTTTCCATAAGGCCTGTGCATAAGTATCTGTGGTGGATGGGTGCCAAAGGCGGTCGGCAGCTGTTTTGCCGGCAGTGTCAAAGGTGAGAAAATTGAAAATGAACAGGGCATGATTAAGCAGGGTTTTGGAATTACCTGTCAAAGGGTACAAAATTCCTCTTCCCGATTGTAGTTTGGAGAGCGTATTTTTTAACGTCTGATGAGCTCTCTCTACAATACCTTGGCCCTGAGGGTTGTAAGGAATGCCTGTAACATGCTTAATGCCTAACTGAGCACAAAAACTTTTGAAATTGGAGCTGACATATCCCGGGCCATTGTCAGTCTTAATAACTTTAGGCTGAGGGAGGGAGGTGAGACAGGCTATAATATGACTAATAACGTGGCGGGTGGCCTCGCCTGTTTGTAGGGAAGCAAAGATAAATCCACTGCAAGTATCTATAGAGACATGTACATATTTAAGCTTTCCAAAAGAGGGGTAATGAGTGACATCCATCTGCCAGAGCTCCCCAGGGATCAGGCCGCGAGGGTTGACTCCTAGGTGTGGCTCAGGGAGAAGGGTAAAACAAGCCCTGCATTGGCGGACAATTTCTCTGGCCTGTTCTCTAGTAATGGAGAATTTAAGCCTTAGGGTATGGGCATTGAGATGGTGTAGATCATGAGCCTGGTGTGCAGCGCAGACAGGATCAACAGTGATATTGTGAACAGCGCCTGCAACGCCTGATCAACAAGATTATTTCCAGCTACTAGAGGCCCAGGAAGGCCACTGTGGGCGCGAATATGACCTATAAAAAAGGGCGCAGAACAGGAGTGAATGAGTCCTTGTAGTTGCTGGAACATTTGAGTGGTATTGTTGGAGGGCCGAATATGAGGCACAGTTTCTAAAGTGGCGACAGCATGAGCAACATAAGAACTATCAGTATACAAGTTAAATAGTGACTGATCTACATATTTGAAGACTGCAACTAAGGCTGCTAACTCAACGAGTTGAGCAGAGGAGAATCTGGTGGGAAAACTGCAGACTTGGCCATTAATGCTATAGGCCCCGGTGCCTGAGGAGGATCCATCAGTAAAGACTAAGACGGCTCCTGGAATGGGGGAGACTCTTGCTTTTTTGGGAAATATTACAGGTGTCCGATAGAGGAACTGGATTAGTTTATCAGGGGGGTAATGATTATCTAGTTTGCCCTGGAAAGACGTACAGTTAACCGCCCAATCATCATCATTTTGTATTAGCCACCGAATTTGAGAAGCATTGTAAGGGAGTATTATGATATCTGGATCCTTTCCAAAGAGCTTAAGGGAGTTTTCTCGCCCCAATCGAATAATCTTAGCTACTAAGTAAGGGTAGGTGGGAAGGACTTTAGGGGAGGAAGCCGATAGGTGAACCCAAAAAAGAGGCTTGCCCTGCCAAAAGAGTCCTGTGGGCGAAAAGGGGGTGGGGAGGACAATGAAGTACAAGGGGGAATCTGGGGAGAAGTAGCCAATGGCCTGGGCATTTATGGCCTGCTCGACCAAATTAAGCGCTTGCTGCCCTTCTTTAGTTAGGGAGCGGGGAGAGGTTGGGTCAGTATCTCCCTGCAGGATGTCAAATAGGGGTTTTAACTGTCCTGTGGTGAGTTTTAAATATGGGCGAAGCCAATTAATGTCACCTAGAAGACGCTGAAAATCATTAAGGCATTGAAGAGAGTCTTTCCTGATCTGTACTTTTTGGGAAAGGACCTTATTGGGGAATAATTCAAAACCTAGGAACAGGTGAAGGGGGACAGACCTGAATCTTTTCCGGGGACAAGCGGAGGCCTCGAGCTTGTAAGGCCGAGACAACCTGCATAGTAACTTGATGTAAGGTTGCCTCGTCGGCTCCGGCAAAAAGAATGTCATCCATATAATGAATTATATATATTTGAGGATGTTGAATTCTAAAAGAATCAATTGTCTGAGCTACATATTTTTGGCACAGGGTAGGGCTGTTGGCCATGCCTTAAGGCAATACACGCCACTGGAAACGCGGGGAGGGTCCTATACAATTTACTACCAGAAGACTGAAGGCGAAGCGCTTAACAGTCATCCGGGTGCAATGGTATGGAGAAAAAGCAGTCTTTTAAGTCAATGACTATCTTATAGTAGCCTCTGGGGATAGCTACTGGTGAAGGCAAACCAGGCTGGAGTGCCCCCATGGGAACCATAGTTTGATTAACAGCCTGCAAGTCTTGTAGCAGCCGCCACTTGCCAGTCCTTTTTTGAATGACAAAAATGGGGGTGTTCCATGGTGAAGTAGAGGGCTCTATGTGTCCAGCAGCTAATTGTTCCTGCACCAACGCTATAGCTGCGGCTAGCTTGTTAGATGGGAGGGGCCACTGATCGATCCAGACAGGTGAGTCACTTTTCCAAGTGATTTTATCTGCCTGAAGTGCAGGGGGATCAATGGCCCTTACAAAAAATGTTCTTTGAACCCTAGTCCTGATCTGTCTGACTTAGGGGGGGGTGGTCAGGGGTGCTCTTAGTCCCTGACCCTCCTTGCCTAAGCCCTGTCCTGGGAGGAATCCCTGTTTAAGCATTTGGCTGGCTACAACTTCATTGGGGCTGCACATAATGACATTCATTTGTGCAAGGATATCACGCCCCCATAAGTTAACAGGCAGGTTTGGGACTACAAAGGGTTGGGTGGTGCCTTTGTTTCCCTCAGGGTCTTCCCATATTAAAATTTTTGAGCTCTGGAGAGTATTATTAGACTGTCCTATACCTTGTAAGTGCGTAAGGGAAGGCTGCAGTGGCCATGATTGGGGCCAGGCGTCCTGGGCAATAACTGTGGAATCGGCGCCAGAATCAAGAAGGCCTTCAAAAAGTTTACCATCTAACTTTAACTGCAGGGTGGGTCGTTTTTTGGTGATAGCTTGGACCCAATAGAGATCAGAAGAGCCAGGGCAGGAAGCACCTCGGTTAGAGGCGATTGCTGGGAAGGATGTATTAAGGTGCAAGGGCAACACCTGAGCTAAACGTTGTCCCTTAGAGACACACACAGGGCCAGTAAGCGCGCTGGCTAAGATGTTAATCTCCCCGGTAAAGTCACTATCTACTATGGAAGGGTGGACTATGAGCCCTGCAAGAGTGGAGGAGGCTCGGCCCAGAATAAAAAAGAACATATTAGCCAGTGGGGGTCCAAATGAGCCAGTAGGCAAAATTTGAACACCATCTTCAGGTTTTAATATTGTGTTGGAGGAGGCACACAAGTCCACTCCTGCGCTCCCTGTGGTCGCTCGGAGGAGTCTAGGGGCTGGGGATCCTCTTGTCGGCTGTTCCCCGAGCCCGAATGAAATTGGATAGGACAAGGGGCCCGGGGCTGGCCCCTCAGGCCGTTTCCCGAAAGGGGTGGCAAGGGATTTCCAAGGGCATCGGTCTTAGAACGGCACTCATTAGCCCAATGGTATCCCCTCTTGCAGTGAGGACAGAGGGAGGGGGGCCGAGTTGGCCAGCCTGGTGGTCCACTGAGGTTAAGGGCAGCAGAGGAGGTGGCTAAGGGACACTGTCTCACAAAGTGCCCTGGCTGACCGCACTTAAAACAGCCTCTCTGTGCCGCAGTGCCTTGGATGGCGGCCCCAACCGCAAGCTGCACGGCCTGCGACACCTTATGGGTGAAGGGGTCAGCATCATTACACATTCTAATCATGTCATTAAGGTCTTTGTTTTTAAGTTTGCCCCTGAGGATGGCCCTCAAGCGCTGTTAGCATTTTCATAGGCCAATTGTTTAATAAGTTTATTATCGCCATCCTCCTGTCCGAGGGTCCTCTCAGCATATTCTAAAAGCCTACCTACAAATTCACTAAAGCCCTCTTGAGCTCCCTGGGTGATTTTTGTCAGGGGAGTGAGAACAGATCCCGTAGAGGGAAGTGTTCGCCAGACGCCGAAAGCGGCTGCGGCGGTCTGAGACAAAAGCCCAATCGGGAGTCCCCTTTGGCGCTGTTCAGTGGCAAACTTCCCTTGTCCGCTAAGTTTTTCAAGGGTCCAAGAGGCAGAATTGGGGCTTTTTAAATTATTAGTAGCCGTAGTTTGACAGCGGTCGAGAAAATCGGCTTTCCACGAGAGGAACTGTCCGCGTGAAAGGACTGCCTGAACCAGCCTGGTCCATTCTCCGGGGAGCAAGTAGCTGCCTCCTGAGGCTGCCTCTAGGAGGGAATAGGTAAAGGGTGCATTGGGCCCATACGCCCTAACAGCAGAATTTAATTCTTTTAAAGTCTTAAGTTTTAGTCTGCGGAACTCAGTAGGCTCTGCAGTGGGCCCCGGGACTGCCTCCTCTGGGGGGTCATCACTATCACTTTCCCTTTCTCTCCCTTCCGTATACTCATTATCTGAATCTTGGGGCGGGGACTGGCTCGAAGAAGGGGCGGTAAGGTCTCCTCGCCTATTAGATCTGGTAACTACCGGGAATGCTAGGGCTTTATGGGAGGATTTTAAGGATTTTTTATGTAAGGTGACGTGAGACTGGGCGGTCTCATGACGTGGGTGGCTAATGAAAACCGAATCTTTAAGCTTATCTTGGAGGGAGGACAAGTCTTTGGAAAGCTGGGCAAACTCTTTCTGAAGTTGTAAAACATCCTTTAATTGCGTAACCCTTTGACTTAAGTCTTCTTTGGTATGCAAAAGTAAGGGCATTGTAAGGGGAGGCATTAACGAAGGTGCGCAAATTTGGGGCGCGTAAGGAGGAGGCCATTCGGGATTGTGATATTGGGCCGCTTCCTCTCTGAGGATTGCCTCTTCTGCGGGGTCGAGGGACTCTCGGAGGGGTTGTTTTTTGAACACCGGGTAATTAAATGCATGAGGGGCTGTACCCTCGGGTAAGGGAGGATAGAGGGTCTTGGTGTCTGGCCTACTAATCGGGGGCTCCTCTCTAGATGTTTGGAGCTCAACTGATGGGTCCTGAGGGGGCATATTAATACAAACTGAGGGGCAAGGGGAAGGACAGGTTGGTCTCTTAAAATTATTAGGAGAAACCGGCCCTTCGGCTGTCTTTAAAGACGTCCTCGAAGCGGACCACGATACGGGTCGGAGGCAGAATTCTGCTACTGAGAGCAGCTGCTTTTTATTGGGGTCTGAATCTGCCCCTTCAACAATATCTCTGATTAGTCCCCAGTACGAAAAAACAGATACAGGGACGGTATCTGGGCCCTGATTTAGAAGTAAATCGTTTAAATCTCTACCTACTTTTTGCCATTTGTGTGGGTGAATCTCAGGTCCACCAATAATAAACCAAGGGCAAGCACGATCAATGAACACAAAAAACTTTACTAGATCCTTTTTCTTAACTCTAATTCCTCTCTCTCTGAGTGAGGCCTTAAGATCCTTGATAAAAAAGGCCTCTTTAGACAGTGAATGGCCCATCTTGATGGGGTGACAATGTAAAAATTTACTCACCAGACCGTCGATTCTGTGAGCGGCAGAATGAGGGTCTCTGTAGGGTTTCCTTCGGCCGAAGAGCACTCCGAGGCGTCACCCGACAAAGGTCCGTACCTCGAGCCCCACGTTGGGCGCCACTTGTCCCGACCCGCGGGACCTTCTGTTACTCGCGGGGGCGAGGGGGACCGTGCCTGAAAGAGATGGGCGAGAGAAAGAAACGAGACCAAACGAATGGTTGTCAAGGTCTACTTTACTTGGATTTTTAGTAGGTTTTATATACAGAAAACAAGGAAGTAGAAACAGAAAAATAAAGTGGGGGGATGATGAAGCTTGGGTATGGGCTAATCAGCCCCAATCAGCATCTCAATGACACCGAAAGCTGTAATGCATTCTTCTCGGAACTATAGCTGGAGGGCTGGGTGCTATTTTCATCTTAGGCTATTTTTCGTGCGTAGGACAAGTCAGGACGAGTCGTTGGAATGTGGAGGGTCTTAGTCTCCAACAAGTTAAGAGCTTTATTACAGCTTCTATATACAGACAGGCTGAGTCCAAAAATGGGCACCAGCCCCGAAGTTGAAATTGTGGGTGTCTAGGGCTTTTATGGGTGTGTTTGGGTAGGCCCTCAAAAGGGGAGTGGCCGGACTATCTTGCACAAGCAAGGGTGGAGGGAGTCTAAAGGTCAAGCTCCCATGGAACTTTTACATTATCCTCTGGGTTCAGCCTAACATACATCAGTCATGTGAGTAGTGAAAGAGTGGGAAAGAAGAAATGGAAATTTTGTGTCACTATCCCCTTGTGGGGGGATGTCCAAGAAATTATGAAGCATGGCATATCCAGCAATTGGTTAAGTTTTTACCCTCAGCCAGGGCATAAGAGAGTTGTCAAAACAAACAAAAAATTGGCAGACAAGGTTGGTATCAAAAGCAAGAGCATTATGTTCGTGATTACCATAATTGAGATATTATAGATTACACACAACGAGAGCCAGAATACAATTAAAATCAAAAGCTAAATATCCGTTTTTCTGAAGCTGAGTGATGGTTTCTTTTGTTCTTGAATAGGACCTTTAACCCGTCAAAAGGTTGGCTTTTGTAGGCAGGCTCTCATGAAGTTCTTTCTGGGTCTGCCTAAAATGGCTCAGGGGAAAAAAGTTTCCCTATATAAGCATACTCAGCTGGAAATTTCTTGAAGTTTAACAGCAGTGGGGACACTGAGTGATACAGGAAAAGAACCACTCCACTTTGGGCATAATTGGTCCTCAGGAGATCCCTCTTTCCAAGATCTTAATAAGACTTGATCTTCTGGAGGTATAGGGGAGTTGACCTCTTCCTTCGAGGGGGAGAGTAATATTTTATTGCCATATTCTTGGAGATCTGTTTGGGCCTGACTTAGTGTTCTATGAGTTTTATCATCAAATAAGAGGTCTAAGGTTAGAAAGGGCCTCCCATAAGTTATTTCAAATGGGCCTAGTTTTAAGGTTTCTTTGAGGGCTATGCTAATTTGTAGGAGGGCTATAGGTAGGAGGGAGACCCAGTTTTCAGAGGTTTCCTGACAAAGCCAGTATCCTTTTCAGGATGTGATTGGCTTTCTCCACCTTACCTGATGATTGAGGTATCTGGGAGGAGTGGAGATGATAGGTAGTGCCTAAGGCTAAGGAGACCTGCTGAGTCACTTTGGCAGTAAAGAAAGGCCCATTATCACTTTGTAAACTTTTTGGTAGTCCAGATAGTGGAATGATTTCTTTAAGTAAGCACTGGGACACTTCCAATGCTTTCTTGGTCATAGTAGGAAAAAGTCTATCCAATGCATGAAAGTGTTTATAAATACTAACAAATATTTTAATCCCCTGAAGGGTGGCAACTGGGTAAATTATATTCACCAGTATTCTTCTGGGTATGTTCCCTGGTATTGTATGGGTTGGAGTAAAGATGGAGGCATAGGGTGACTTCCAATCCTTATGGGCACAAGTTCACAGGCCTTCATGACCCTCTTGATAGTTTGGGAAAAACCCCTACTAAAAAACACATGAGAAAGAAGCCTAAATAGAGAGTCTCCTCTCGTGTGTGATGAGTCATGGAAGAGCATGCTTGAATATATGGGACCTAAAAACTTTTAGAATAAAAAGGAGAATGGCTTTAAGTTTACACAACAAAACTTACTTTTGTTAATGTCTAAATTCTCTACCTTGAGATTTTATACTTGGTTTCATGTCTTTGGAAAGGCAAATTTAGATTTTCCTAGCAACAATTGTTTAGGGCAATAAATCAAGTAATCAGGAAATCACTAATCTAGCATGGGAGAGAGAAACTATATGAAAACTGCCAAATGAAGATGTGTGTCAGTATGTCACAGTTTCAAGATTATTTTCAGTAATTTGAAATCTTAAAATAGTAGATATCAAAAAAAAAAAAAAAAAGAATATACAGGACCTCCCCCCATATTCCCTACGTTTTGTAAAACAAATCTAGCTGCAGTATGGTATTATACTTTAGGGAGCCATGTACCGGCCATGCCTCCTGATCCTGACATGTGTTGCGACCATGCAGTATTATAAAATAATCATAATAATAACAGTACATTTCTTTCTTTTAAGACTTTCTAACTTAAATTTATTCCAGTTGTTGAGAATGGCATCCTAGTGGGGAGTCCTTTGGGATGCCAGTTATCGTCCCCATCCTGAACAAACCTGCTAGACCCAGGGGCTTCTTGAGGACTGTCAGGGAACTAATAAGTACAATGTTTTACCTTCCTTTTTCCTCTAAGAAAATTCACAAGGTAATAGTGCCCAAACCTTGCAGGATGAAGACTATTGCAACTGAGAAAGCTCAAAGGCTCCAGGAGAAAAGACAGAACACAGCAAAACAAATGTTGCAACATACAAAGTACAGAACAGGCTTCAGTCTGAGAACACGTGTAACATTACAAATGTAACATTATAATCTGACTTGAAGAAATCACTTGGGGTTAGACTAGCAGCCTAATTGCAGGCAAGAAGATGCCTCAGACAAGGGAAAAAAAGAAAGTTTTCATGATCACAAGCAGCCTGGAGAAATTACAAAGCCAGCTCACTTAAGATACCAAGAATAAGTCTAGAGCTTAAGGGTTTTGGAAACAAACAACCTAAGGAACAACAGCCAGTTGCTGAGAAAATGATAAGTCTTAGAGTTAGGGAAAGCAAAGACAGGTCATAAGGGGGTTAAGAAAAGAAAAAGTTAAACACTAACAGAGAGCACTAAGCAGCCTGGCATTCAGAAAAATAAGCATTCCCAAGGGGCCCATTTCAGCCCTTTAACTTGAGATCACCAAACAAGAGACTCCCTTCCCAAATGCTGAAAACTTTGAGGGACCCAGGGTGGGGGAGTATGCTGCCTATTTCAGCTAAAGTGTGCCCTATTTAAGCTACCTGGTATCCCCAGGGGGCCTATTTCAGCCCTTTAAGTTGGAGTCACTCACACAATCTGGCCCTGGCATACCAACATCACCACAATAAAGAACCTCTATTAAGAAAATAAAAATTTTGGAACAAGCGGGAAATGGCCCACTTTACAGAGAATGGAAATAATTGCCTAGAGATCAGAGAAGAAGGGGAAAAAGGAGAGAGTGAAGAGTCAGAAAGAGAGACATGGAATAACAGAGTTGGACACTTGAGAAGGCAAGAAAACTGAAAAGAAACCAAACCAGACAAAGAGAGACTACCTATCCTTCAGGTATGAATAGTGCCATACAGTGTTACTTTGGGGCCCCAGTGGGGGGCCTTTGGTCCCTTTTTGGTTGCCAGGAAGATGATGCAGGAAAGTGACTCCCAATTCTGGGAGCCACTAGAAGTCCAAGTGGGTTCTTGGCTTTGCACAAGAATTTAGAAGTGAGCAAACAAAATGAAGTAAAAGTGAGATTTATTCAGAAACTATAGAAAGTTAGACAGTCTACTCCAGAGACGGAACAGAGGCAAGCTCTCCCTGTAGAAAAGAACAGGTTCCTAGCAGAAATGCTAGAAAGTCTACTCCACAGACATAGTAGAGGCTGGGCCTCCCTACAGAAGAGAACCAGCCCTTAACTTAAAACAGTCTGAGCCTTTAGACAAAGCTTCATTTCTTTAACCAATTACAAATCAAAGAATCCCGCCTATAACCTGTAATCCCCTACTTCGAGATATCTGGCATTTTTAGGTCAAAGCAATGTATGCCTTCCAGACATAGATTTATGACTTTATGTGTAATTCCTGTCTCCCTGAAATGTATAAAACAAAACTGTGACCCGACCATGGCGACCCCTACTCAGGGCTTCCTGGGCATAGCTCCAGGCCATGGTCCTCAAATGAGGCTCAGAATGAACCTCTTTGAATTATTTTATAGGGTTGAAGTTTCTTTTCCCATTGAGCTGTTGATCAACTTTCACACACTGCAGGATATCAGTACAGTTTTCACAGGGCACAGAGGTCAGTGGGGTAGAATAAGTGGTGTATCTAGCTGTCCTATGTGGAGTGGTCACCTAGAGGGGGTTCTATAAGAAAATAATTGGAGTGACCACATTGAGGAACATGGAGGAGGCCATACACTGGAAGCTGTCATGGGTGACAAAACCCTGGTTCTGGTATGAGTATACCAAGCAAATCCAATATGAATGCTCAATCCAGTGTAAAATTATAAGAATATACTGCTGTATTTAAAATAGAAATTCCAATATAATAATAACTTGCATTAAGCTATATTTAAGCATGTTTTCTCCATACTAGATTATTATATAGCAGTTGGGCCACCATGATTTGACCTTGAGAAACAGGCAGTCACAGAGAAAAAATGGTATGTTTTATTTTTTGTAAAGGGCACATTTTCACATTGTTCAAATAGAGATGCATCTTAAAATTGCTGTTGGTCAGAAAGCATTCATTCATAAGGTGATTAGCCTCATGTGGACACATGTAAAGTCGATGTAAAAACTTTCCATTGTCACCTATGGCAATATTGTCGACATCAGAACTTCAGAAGGAAGGTAAATAGGTAGAAAGTCTAACAGAAGCTTTTATACAACTCTAATAATAAAGGTGGCATCATCAAAGCTTAATTAGCTTAGATGGTATCAAGGTAGGAGAAATCATAGATAAGATGAGTTTAAAAGTTATTCAAAATAGTTTGGTTTGAACAAGATAAATTTATAAATAGAAAACCTTAGTTAATGCGTTTTGCTATACTTTTCCAACTTATATAATATAATCATAGGAGTGATGTAAGATAAAAATGTCACTCCTGTAATCACAGCAACTTGGGAGGCTGAGGCAATAGGATTGCTTGAAGCCAGTATTTCAAGACCAGCCTAAGTAATAGTGAGACTGCTTCTATTAAAAAAAAAAAAGCCAGTTTTGGGGGTGCCTGCCTGCAGTCCCAGCTAATTAAGAGACTGAGTGGGGAGGACGGCTTGAGCCCAGGAATTTTGAGAGTTTGAGGATGTAATGATCTATGATCACACCACTGCACTCCAGCCTGGGTGACAGAGCAAGAGCTCATCTCTAAAAAAAAAAAAAAAAAAAAAGAAAGAAAGAAAGGAAAGAAAAGAAAAAAATCTACATTTATGTAAATTCCATGAGTTTTCTTCTACAATTATAAGGTAAAATTTTTAAGTGATAAGGTGTATTTGTATCATAGTTTGTTTTTATGCTTTCATTGTGACATGAAATAAAAATGTACCTTACAATTAAATCAAATTATACACCTTGCAATTACTCAGACTAAGCTGCCAGTATTAGCAAATACTGAGTTAGTGTTTACTGTGCTACAAACCTATGATTAACATTAGTTTATGCACTTTGTGTATTATTAGTTAATTCAGTCCTCACAATATCTCAAGAGGCAGGAACTAACTACCACTCTCATGGTCTAATTTGGAATCTGAGCTGAACCCCTGCGGGAAAGGGGTAGAAGAACTTGAGGTTGACTGTATCTCTATCCAGAGTCTTTGCTCACATCAACTATGTTAGAGTATTTTTTCTCTTATAGGGAAAAGACTTTCTACATGCTTCTGAAGAATTTCTACCCTACCTCATAGTCATGAAATTATTTCTTAAGTTATAAATGCTGTATTGACTTTTTTCCAGTATTTGGTCTATGATCCACCTGAAATTGATTTAGTGTGTAATTACCTGAAATTGATTTATTCTATAATCACCTGAAATAGATTTAGTGTGTAATATAAGTGTTATGGTCTATAGTGCTAGAAAAAGACCACCTAAAGACCGAAACTGAGCCAAATTGTGTCTTTATTAGCTGGCCACTGACTACTCCCTGCACTACTGAGAGACAGGCACAGAGAGTAGCCCTGAGTCAGGAAAAGCCGGCTCTTTTAAAGGCAAAAACCACACTCTGAAAAAAAATTATCTAATTGTACAAGCACAGTTACAGAAGCCAAAGAAAGTGTTTAGTCTTAGCCATGATACATTCTTGTTTCAGCAGGATCGGGGAGGGTTTGGGAACTTTCCATAGCCTTGAGGTGGGTTTCGTAGGAGTCACCTGTCACAGCTAAAATTTAACACTGAAGCAGTATGATTACAGACAGCATTCCACATTCTGTTATCTAAGCCGAGGCACTGTTGGGCGCCTCAGTACTCCAGGGTGTTTCGGGCCTGGGCTAGCTGCTATTTTATCTTGTGGATGTAAGTTTTGAGGTGGTGGAAGAAAATGAAAGGAGGCCAATTAGATGCTATCAAAGGTAGTGTTTATTGAAGCACTCCCGGGTGAGGTTCAAGGGTCCTGGAGGAAGGGGCCCCAGGAGTCGCACCACCCAGGACTGACTGTGCGCTAGCCTTTTGGGGGGAACCGCAACTGTTTTGGGGGGCGATGCAGGGTCTAAGCAGGAAGTTCTGCATCTGGAGTTGCAACTGCTTTTTTGGGGGGTGCAGGGTCTAAGCAGGAAGTTCTGCACCCGGACGTCCTCCTGCCTTGTCTTGGCAGTTTGTCTGAGTTGAGATGTCCCGCCGAAAACAGGATGCGTTTGCTACAACATGGCGCATCCTGTTATCATCGGAACACCCCGGCCCAGAAGCTTGGCGGTTCCAAGATAGGGGGGTGCAAAGGGAAAAGGGGAAGAGTGCCCATCAGCCTTACATCCCAGCCTTTTTGTTGATAGATGGGCACTGACTCTTTCTAGCTTCTTCATGCTGATTTGGGGTGATGTGGGGTTAAAGGTGGGATTCGGCTAGTGGTGGGGCTGTGGGTATAGGGAAACATGGGTGTAAGAAAAGCTGATTCACTGCCACTTGGGAGAGCTTCTGTAGGTGGCATTGAAGAAACTGCAGGAAATGGGGAAAACAAAAAGATTAAACAGATGATTATGAGGGGCAGCAGCCAGGTAGCAAGGAGAGAGACTGCATCCAGTCGAAAGGGCTGGTGGTCTGGTGGCGACTATTGCACAGGTCTTCAGCAAGGTTGGTAAGCTTGTTTATGCTCTGCTCTATAAGGCCTGATTCATTACTAAAGTAACAGCATTCTTCATGGAAGAAAAGACAGGTTTCTGCCTTGTCAGCCGTTAACAGGTCTAGCTCACTCCAGTTCTGAAGAGTGACCTGAGCCAGCAACATCAGCTGTCTCTGCAGCAAAGCTAGCAGAGTAGAAGTGCTTTCTTGGGTGACGAGTAGGCTATCTGCAAAGTATCGGGCAGAAATGATACTATAACCTAAGGCATCTCCCACAAGCACCAAGGCTGCAATGGAATAGGCTAAGCCAAGTCCTACCAGGACTGATAGAAAGATGGCTTGTTTCTGCCAGGGCTTTGGGAGGAGCCATACAAATTTGGCTTCACCATGCAAGGTTAACTGGGGAACTATTATGACAGGGAGACAAGGACCTGGGGAGGATGCATTAATGCAGCGGGTAAGCATCCTGGTGCACCAGAAAAACTGCCCTGGAGCAGAGAAGATGGGTGCATTTACAGTGTGGTTGGTGATCCAATGTCCATACAGCTGTAACCCAGGGTCAGTGTGGGGAGGTGAGAAAGTATATGCAGTCTGCATGGGGCTGGCCCATAGGCTCAGGTTCCCAAAGGGGTATATGGGTGAGTGTAATGGAGCATGGAGGGGTTGATGAGGCAGTCATTTGAGGACTGGAATATTTAAGTGGAATAGCAGCCAGTGGGGACCACTGAAGGGAGGCACAGAGAAAACAGTAGGAAATATTAGAGGCCAGTGCCGAGGAGTTAAGAAAGGCAAGTGTGTGTTGCATAATGTCTACCCAAGAGGTAAGGGAGGAGGTAGAGGCCTGGGAAGGATTAAGCTGCCCAGAAAAGGTTTATTCTGCCTGCAGAATGTTAGCGGATATCTGAATCTGAGTTCTAAGTTGGTTTTGAAGAAGAATATATTTTCGGCTGATGTGGAGTGTGCCTTGGAGTTCAGAGTAAAACATATTCCAGTATAATTTCCCTGTGACTTCTGTTACCCATTGCTGGTTCCTTGGGTCAAAGATGTCCAGTCTAAGACCTGGGCCATGAGAAAAGAACATGGTTTTGTCTTCATTGCCAAGCATCTGAAAGTGGCAGGAATTATAGGGGCAGACACCATAGTTGTCAGGGTCTATTGTTTTATAGTACCTAGCTTTCTGGTGAAAGGTGAAGCAAAGAATCTCAGCATACCTAGGGTTGACACTTACAAGGGTGAGGTCAATGTTTATAGAGTGCCGACACCCAGTCTGGGGGCAGTCAGCCTGACCAGCTAGATGGGTTATCAAGGTTTTTTCCCGGCAGTAAGTTTCCCTTACTGTGAACTGAAAGATGTATACCGGGCTGGTGGAGATCAGTGGTAGGAGGACAGCAATGAGTATTGCTAAGGATCGTATCACTTCCATCCCTGTCTAGTAGAGGGAGGAAGTGGTACAAGCTGGGGGACACCGAGCTGTTTGTCCAAGAAGCGGACACAATGGGCGTGACCAGTAGTTTCCCGGTTCCACCAGCAGGCTTTGCAGTTGAAATTGTGGGAGGTGGCTCCAGGGTGCTGCCGTGGCCCATTTGCAGGACGGGGGATGAACACAGAACAAAGAGACACAAAAGGAAGACACAGACACATACAAAGGCGGTTACATGACTTGAGTGATGAATGCACCGGGTCAGTTTATTTTTATACTCTAAAAAATTAAAGTTACTCCCTTATGTGTGACCACGCAGGCATTATAGCAATGGCCATAAATTCCGGAACACGTAGCCTTAAGGACACAAATGTCCTCCAACTCAAGCTTTCCAGGCAGTTGCTCTAGGTGTTGGGCAAGGCAGCCACAGGGGGCATTTTTCGTCCCCAGTTCCTCTTAGGCTGATCCCCTGCGGCTGAGCCTGTCTTAGGTTGCCCCTCCCTTGAAGGATCTTACCCATCATTGACTAACCAGCCATCTTATGGGGCTAAACAGCAATCACAGAACAATGTATTTATCATGTGGCCTTCAGACCCCACTGCCGTGGGGCTGGGCAGCTCTTGCCTTAGTGGGGAAAGTCAGGTCCTTTGTTATGCCTCTAGGCAACAACCTTGTTTGTCACAAGGATCCTGTCTGGAACACATTACTTTTAAACGCTCTGGGCAGAGCACGTACATTAGTCACTAAATTTAATTCTTAAACCAGGGAAGTATAAAGTCAGTCCCCTACATATCCCTCTATCTTATTTATTTTTGAAGGCGAACACGCTGGAACACAGTCATGACGTTTTGTTTTTGCTGTCACTGAGTTGCTTGCCTTTATTTCCAGTACCTGTAGGTTAAGAGCACAAAACATAATACAAGGAGAAGGACACCCAAATTACTCCCAATACTACCAAGCATAGTTTTTAATCAAGCCAAAGGGTAGCCCACAAAAATCCACTGGCCAGGCCAGAAAAGAACTCATCATTATTAAAATCTGGCAGATTGTCTTGAAAAGCAGAGGTGATTATTTTTTTCGTATTATGGGGGTACAAATATTGTTAGGGGTATAAATATTGTTAATGTTACATATATTGCCCCTACCATTCCTCCCCCTGCCCCCCCCACCTTACCTAAACATCAAGCGTGTCCTACCCTCAGGTGGTGCACATCGCACCTATTTTGTCAGTGTAAATTCTTCTCCTCCTCCCCCTTCCCATTTGCCCACCACCCATTAAAAGTTTGTTTTCCCCTTTTTTTGACCTTTGGGTTACATTGTATATCTTAGCCTTTCCCTTGGAAGGGTTAGATGTATTCTCTCCCCCCCCCAAATATGCTCACCACAACCCTAAGATGTGTATCTCCCCCTACCCCAAACCCTAGTGAGCACTATCCCCATTTGAGCATGATAGTTTTAATCAGTCAGTACCAATTTGATGGCAAGTAGATGTGGAGCCCGTTTTCTTGATCTTGTGTCACCTCACTTTGGATAATGGGTTTAAGCTTAATGCAGGATAGCATAAATGATGCTAGCTCACTGTCATTTCTTAGAATTGAATAGTATTCCATTGTGAGCATATACCAAATTTTAGTTATCCAATTGTGAATTGCTGGACACTTGGGTTGTTTCCATGATCTTGCAATAGTGAATTGTGCTGCCATAAACATTCGGGTACAGATGTCTTTATAGTAGAATGTCTTATGCTCTTTTGGGTAGATGCCCAACAATGCTATTGCTGGGTCAACCCAGAGGTGATTTCTTGTTCTAATTTTTGGAGGTCACCAGTTAGGTTTTGGCCTCCGTTTAACAATTTTCGTAATGACATCCAATGTTGACTATTGAAAGGAATAGCAGTGACAAAAACGGGAAGAATTCCAATCACAATGGAGAAAAGATCGAGTTGTCAAAACCTGAATTTGATCTCCCAGCCACTTTACTGTATTCTGCAACTGAATAATTTTGCCTTCCAGGTGAGTATCAATTTCTTGCTGATGTTTCCACAATTTATGCAAATCATCATGCCACTTACCAACAAAATCAGGAGTTTGCACAGAATGGTGGAGAGAAACTCCAGCAATAGCAGCTGAGGAAGCAATAGCTATTAAGGCAACTATTGCCATGATTATCAGACCAATGACTCTCTTTGTTCTACGAGCCAGCAAAGTTATTTTATTTAAAAGAGTAATAACTAGAGCAGAGTCACCCCAAGGTCAGGAAAGGTTAACAGGCAACCATATCTCTGTACGAGCCTTGAGGATATATAGACTATGTAAGGATTTGTTAACAGTAGCCCATGAAGTGAAGTTTACACAAGTAAATAGGGCACAATTACCAGGGCAAGTCAACTTTCCTGTAGACTGATTCCAATAAACAGTTCCCATGAGTAAAAGATAAGCATAAGGAACACATGCCAGTAATGTTTTAGAATTGCGATGCTGGAGGTGTACTTTTACACCTCCCTTCTCATCTGAGGACATATTTTCCACCCAAATTTTAAGGTTTCCTCCTGTAGCCAAGAGTTTCCAGATGTGCCCTTGTTTTTCTAACCCCCAATCTTATCATGTCAGATAATCGTCTCATTAGCAATGGCCTTGATAGTGTATTTATAAACACTCCAGTGTAAGGAATAACCAGAAAACTTTTCCTTAAAGTTGCCATAGGGGCTCCAATCAACAATCTTAGGATTATTGTGTACTTTTTTTAGAACTTTACCTCTACATTTTCTCCAAAATGAGTTACAGGAGATTCACTGTGAGGCATAGAACAAAGGGGCAGAGATGGAGGTCTTTCAATTACGTTAGAAGGCACCCCTTTAAACCCGTTCATAGATAATAGTATAGTGCAGGCTGCGAAAGTAGAGGTGTTATATTGCAGACCCCAAGCTTGAGTAGAGGGTACCAAACAATGCTCTCCTGCTCCAAAACAAAAGGGATACCCTCGGGCATAGGTACAGTAATTAGAAACCAGTCTCCCTTCATCCCCAGGATGCGGTGATTGATATTGATAAGGAGGAGACAGCCATTCAGAACCATTAGTATAGACGATGACTTCAGGCTCCCCCGAAGATACCGCTTTAAAAAGGGGTGGATAGGAAACATAAGCCCAATATACATGCTGAGCATCAGCAGAATCAACCTGACCAGAGAAGCAGAAAATTAGTAGAAACGCTGGTAAATTAAGAGGCAACCACACCGCTAGTGTTATCACACACTTTCTCTTCTTCTGTTTGGGACATCTCAGTCCCATCATCCATGGATTCTTCATGTGGATATCGTCTTTTGAGTCATTGTACAGGAACCCACTCACAACCTTGTCCTGTAGAGACACAAGTATATCCTTGACCCCATTGTAGAACTCCCTCAATCCATCCTCAAGTAGGAGTAGTAATATACACAAGATCACAGGCCTTTTTGTAAGAGAGGGGAAGAAGCAAAATGATGCTCTACTGCCGAGGCATGCAAGTCCTGCCAAATATTTAATAAATTAAGGGTATAGAGGGTACGGAGTAAATGTCAGTGAGGAGATTGCTGACTCCCCCTTTTTGTTTTTGTAATTGAAGCCAGAGAGTGTAATTAGCATGCTCAATGATGGCTTGCCCTTGGCTGTTAAAAGGAATTCCAGTAATATGTTGAATGGAATATAGTATTAAAAAGTTAGCAAGTTTTTGAGAGGTATAAGCTGTAGCATTATCTGTTTTTAATGTCACTGGAATTCCCATGACAGCCAAACAGGAATAAAGATGAGTAATAACTGCATCGGCCTTTTCAGAGCTATGAGCCATAGCCCACTGAAAATGAGAATAAGTGTCAATCGTATGATGAACATAGCAAAGCCGCCCAAATGAGGCGACGTAGGTAACATCCATCTGCCAAATATGATTATTGCACAACCCTTGTGGGTTGCACCCAGGGGGAAGAAAGGGAAGAGTGAGGGGCATAGTCGGACCGCGAGCGGACAGTAGCATGAAACTGTTTTCTAGAGAGAGAAAATCATTGTTGAAGGCCTTTAGCATTAGTATGATGGAGGGCATGTTCACCGAGGCATCTTGAACAGTGGTTAAAAGTAAAGAGTCAATATCAGCATTACCTTGTGATAAGAAATCAGGCAGTCCAGAATGCGAACGAATGTGCACCAAATAAATAAGAAAATATCGTTTGAGAAGAAGTGTCTATAAGTGTGAAAACAGCTGCTGTAACCTTGTAGAATAATTAAGTGGTAATGAGGCAATAGGTAATTGGGAGGTAACATAAACAGCATATTGAGAGTCACTAACAATATTAAGAGGCTCATTGGGAAAGTCTTACAGCACCAAAGAGCATAACGTTCACTCTGCTGGACTGATGGAAAAGGAGAGATAACTTTTTGCACCTGGGAACTCCAATAACTGGTTTTGCGAGTGCTGGAAGCATCAGTAAAAAAAGTACCAGCAGTTAAAGATTGAGAGACTATAAGTGTTAGAGGAAGAACAGAATGTATACGTAAAAAAGAATACAATTTGTGAGGAGGATTGTGGTTATCAAATGTTCCAACATAGTCAGCACAGGCTACCTGCCAGGAGGTAGAAGGTTCAAGATTAGTTTGAATGTCTTTAGAACTTTAGAATGTCTTTAGAATGTCTTTAGAACTACTATTGGATTAGTAGTAACTATAGTATTGGGATCTTGTCCGGTCAACTGATGACTATGGTGCTGGCCCCTGGTGATTAAGTGAGCAAGTTTATCTAAGTAATTAAGAAGTTTTTTATTTTGATTGTTAGGTAAAATCAGCCACTCAGGGATGCCAGCATCTTGGTCCAGGCATCCTGTAGGAGAATGATATGTATGAAAAAGGTAGAGAATAATCAGACAGGAAGATCAAAGAAAGGTGAGAAATCCATAACTAAGTCATTGTTCCACAAGTTGTAGCTCCTCTCGGCCTGTGGGGTAAGAGAGTGAGGACTGTTGAGAGCTGACCTTCCTTCTAATGTAGCAAACAAATGTTCCAAAGCATAAGTAGGTATACCTAATGAAGGTCGTAGCCAATTTATATCTCCAAGGAGCTTTTGAAAGTCATTGGGTGTTTTTAAATTTTCTCTCGCAATTTGTAATTTTTGAGGTCTTAACTGTTGTTCAGATAAACAATATCCCAAATAATCAATAGGCAATTCAATTTGAATTTTTCAGGGACAATGACAAGATTATAGGATTTCAGTTGATTTTAGAGATTGCTAAACATGGCGTCACGCAGCAACTGTGTTGGGGCTGCGAGAGGAATATCATCCATATAATGGTAAAGGACAATAGAGGGGTGCCATAGGCGGACAGGATTAACAGCATGATCAACAAATTCTTGACATAGTGTAGGGCTGTTTAGCATGCCTTGAGGCAACGCCTGCCACTGATTTCTCTCAGTGGGGCGCCGACAGTTATACTCAGGAATGGTAAAAGCAAAGCGCTCACAGTCTGAGGGCTGAAGAGGAATAGTAGAAAAGCAATCTTTAAGATTAATAACAATGAGAGACCATCCTGAAAGGATCATGGAAGGCAAAGGAAGGCCTGGTTGTAAGTGGTCCATTGGTCAAATACACTTATTTATATCTCATAAATCTGTGAGAAATCACCACTTCCTGATTTTTTTCTTAATAACAAAAACAAGGGAATTCCATGGAGATGTGGAAGGCTATATATGTCCAGCTCTAAGCTGTTCAACAACTAAAATTTTTAAAGCCTCAAGCTTTTCTTTTGTTAAAGGCCACTGCTGTATCCATACAGGCTGATCGGTAAATCAATGCTATGACATACCTTGAGGGGTTTGGTGAGCAGTAGCAACTAGTTTAAAGGAGAGGATGTCTCTTCAGAAGCCTTTTTTAAATGTATGGGGTCATACCCAATTTTTAAAATCAGATTTTTAACATTGGCAGGTAAGCAAGGAATGGTCACAAAAGCTCCAAATTGATGTAAAAAATCCTGTCCCCACAAATTTACTGCAATGTCAGTGATGTAAAATTGTAAAGTGGCCCTTTGACCTTCTGGCCCTATGCACATGAAAGTATCATCACTGTGATAAACATGTTGAGCCTGGCCCAGTCCAGAAAGTACAATGGGCATGGTGCTCTTGGGCCATTCAGGAGGCCACTGAGCAAAACATATAATGGTGACATAGGCCCCAGTGTCTACCAACCCCTCAAAAGAGCAGTCTGTAACAGTGAGATTAAGAACCGGTCGAGAATCTTGAATTAAAGTTTCCCAAAACACCTTTGTGCCTGTGCTGCCAAGTCCCCCTTCGCAATTGGCGTCTCTAGTGGGAAACAGGATATAAGGCAACAGTAAAATCTCAGCTATATGAGTCCCTGCAAAAATTTTTGTAGTCTTAGAAACTGAAACTATAATTCGAATTTCTCCAATATAATCAGGATCAATAACCCCTAAGTGTATAAAAAGACCTTTTAGGGTGCTATTACTTTTTCCAATAATCAATCCAACTTTTCCCTGAGGCAAGGGACCAGAAACTTGAGTAGACAGCTTATGAACATACCCTGCTGGCGTTAATGTATATGTCCTAGCCACAGAGAGTTCAGCCGCTGCACTGCCTTTCATGGTCATGTGTAACTGGGTAACTTTTAAGCATTGTTCATCTGAAGAAAGGGGTTGTTCATCTGATGGGCTGTCCCATCGCTCACCAAATACTGCTGAAAGTGAGGCCTCATACTGTTTTGGGGGCCCCTTGAGAAGTTTCCCAAATTCCCTTCATTAAGAGTGGCAGAGGATTGCCATTTTTGTCAAATTTTGATCAACATTCATTAGTCCAGTGACCTATTTTACCACACCGGCCGCAAGGCTTTGAAGGCAAAGGTTTTACGGGCTAGGCATTTAGCCCTCCTTGTTTGCATTATTTTCTAATATGTCCCGCTTTACCACCATTACAACATATAGGACGATTATTCCCCTTTTGAATGGCTCCAGCTAATAAGGTGGTGTGGTGAGCGGCACCTCCCACACCGGCAAAAGGTCGAACAAACTCATCCAAAGTAGCACTGCTAGCTTTTAACGGCCATAAAATTTTTTGATAATCAGGATTACTGTTTTCCACAGCCAAAGATTATAAGATAATAGTAGCGGCCTCTGTGGAACTAATGCTTCTCTGGACTGTCTCTTTAAGGCGGGATAAAAAAAATCAGAATATGGCTTGGTGGGGCCTTGCATGGTTTTGGTAAAAGACAGCCCCAGCATTCCAGACATTTCAGTCCTTTTCCAGGCTCGGATAGAAATAGATTTGGTCTGAGCTAAGGCTGCATCTCCGAGTCCCACTGGGGCTTCTAATTTTTATATTGCCCTGAGCTTGTAAGCTTGTCCTCTGTCGGCCTTGGAGGATTTTGTTGAGTGTTAAGATGAGCCTCAATACGAGCTCCCTCAAGGGGGGTCTCTAATGTAGTTGTTCCTAACTGTTACCTATCTAAAGGAATAAGAGTATTTTGGCTTGAAAAGGCATCAATTAGACCAGTAAAAAATGGAGATTGGGGACCATATGATTGAACTTCTTGCTTGACTTCATTTAGAATTTTATATGGAAGACCTTGATATCTAATATGAAAAGCACCTCCTGGATAGTTAGCGTCAACTCCAGAGTCACAAGCCTCTCTAACGATGGGGAACACTGTATGTTGGGGGATGGTGAAAGTAGTGTCTGACTTTGGCATTAAAGGTAGATTATCATCAAAATCAGGAGGAGGGGGAAAATCATCATCTGGCCCTTGTGTACGCAAAGGAACAGTAAAAACGTGTTTTGAAAATGGGGCGGTAGGCTGAACAGGAAAGGTGGCAAGAGGAGGAGGTGGTAACGGACCAGCCACTGCAGCCATCCTGCTCTTTTCAAACAAAGGTATTAACTCGTGTATTTCAGATCAAATAAGCTCTTTTACCTTGACTTGGGCAGAAACATCAGGAGAGGGATCAACTCTTTCCTCTCCTGAGGACTCCTCCTGATCATCTTTACTTAGGGAAGGAGATCGAGATCTCGGAGGGTTTTTGTCAGTTTCCTCATCAGAATCACCCTTCTCCAAGTCCGACCGTAGGAGAGAGAGAGCCTGAGTAACAACACTACAAACTGACCAAATTTTGAAGTCAATGATATCCCCTTGTTGATGGGCAACACGCAAAGCTTTAACAACTTGCTGCCAACTATGAAGATTTAATTGTACCTGAGTCTGATACTGAAACCAATAACAATGTTTCTGCACTAAAGCAAACAACCACTTTAGGGTTCTTTCTTTTACTTCAACCCCTACCGAATTTAATAAACCTTGAATTAACTTTCGATATTCATGCTCAGTGGCTGAGGGGGTATTTCCCATTTTTCCCAAGAGTCCCCAGTAGGGTGCCACTTAACAATAGCCAAAGGGGTGCTTGCCAGGTCCTCTACCCCAAAATGATGCAGACTCTATTCAGGGTTCAAGACCCTCTAGGGTTCTAGACCCTGCTCGCTGTGCCACTTGCCATGGCCCGTTTGCAGGATGGGGGATGAACACAGAACAAAGAGACACAAAAGGAAGACACAGACACATACAAAGGCGGTTACATCACTTGAGTGACAAATGCCCTGGGTCAGTTTATTTTTATAGTCTAAAAAATTAAACTTAGTTCCTTATAGATGACCACCCAGGCATTACAGCAATGGCCATAAATTCTGGAACACGTAGCCTTAAGGACACAGATGTCCTCTGACTCAAGGTTTCCAGATGGTTGCTCTAGGTGCCAGGCATAGATCACAGACCGAGGTTAGCAAGGTTGGGCAAGGCAGCCATGGGGCATTTTTCGTCCCCAGTTCCTCTTAGGCTGATCCCCTGCGGCTGAGCCTGTCTTAGGTTGCCCCTCCCTTGAAGGATCTTAGCCATCATTGACTAACCAGCCATCTTATGGGGCTAAGCAGCAATCAAAGGAACAATGTGTTTATTGTGTGGCCTCCAGACCTCCACTGCCGTGGGCCTGGGCAGCTCTTGCCTTAGTGCAGAAACTCAGGTCCTTTGTTATGCCTCTAGGCAACAACCTTGTTTGTCACAAGGATCCTGTCTGG
Source organism: Microcebus murinus (assembly GCF_040939455.1). Lineage (NCBI taxonomy): Eukaryota > Metazoa > Chordata > Mammalia > Primates > Cheirogaleidae > Microcebus > Microcebus murinus. Next base: position 20,785,616 of record NC_134110.1, read on the forward strand.
AACACATTACTTTTAAACGCTCTTGGCAGAGCACATACGTTACTCACTAAATTTAATTCTTAATCCAGGAAAGTATAACATCAGTCCCCAACATGGCTCAGCCCGATATACCACAGTGCTTGAAGCTGGAGGGTATCAAAGGAACCAGGCTTGGTGTGCTAGCTTTCTCCCATTAACAGTAAGGCTGAGTGATATTCAGGTAGTGGTGGGAGTGCCGGTGGCCTTTAGGCCAGGCATAACTTGGTTGGTCCAACCTGCTGGCAGAAATAGGGACTTGGTATAGCAGTGGGGGATGCCCGTTTACTCGGGAGAGATGGTGCCAGGACCACTGGGGTTATTAAGAAGCTTGACTGCCGTGGGGGTAGTCAGGGCCACTGTGTGGGGTCCTGTCCACTGGTGCTGCAATGGCTTGGGGTGGAGGACTTTAAGAAGCACTGAGTCGCCTGGTTGAACATCCATGTGTGACACAGCTGGGTCAGTTTCAGGAGCTTGGGGCAGGTACCTGTCTGCATGGGTTCGAAGGAGCTGCCTGAAGAGAGAAAGTTAGGGGAGATAAGATGTGAGTAGTGGGGGTTGGGCAGGAAAATGGTGATTAATGAGAAATGGGTGTCCGTCCATGAGCTCAAATGGGCTAAGGAAAGTAGAGTTCCAGGGGGCTGCTGTAATCCCGGTGAGGGCTGTGGGGAGGAGGTCAGGCCAGGACTGTTGAACCTCATTAGAGAGTTTGTTAAGTGGTCTTTAATTAACCTGTTTGCCCGTTTGACTTTTCCCAATGACTGTGGCCTATAGTGAATGTGGAGCTTCCATGTTATACTAAGTGCCTTGCAGACCTGGTGAATAACGTTGCAAATGAAGGCTGGGCCGTTGTCTGACTGAACAGAAGAGGGCAGGCCAAAGTGAGAGATGATCTCTGTGAGAACCTCCCTGTCTTGGTGGTGGTGGGAAAGGATTCAACCCAACCTGTGAAGGTATATCCAGGCTAAGAGGTACTTGAAGTGTTTGTGGGGCAGCATATGGGTACAGTCGACCTGCCAGTCTTGCCCAGGGAGATGGCCACACATCTGATGTAGAAAGCCTGAGGCCTCCCTGAGGGTTAACAGAGGTGCAACAGTCTCGATGATGGAACCTAATGAGGGGTGTGAAAATAGAGGCTGCAAGAAATGAAAGAGACCTTTGGGGCCGATATGAAGGAAGGAGTGAACCTGGCTTATAAGGTCTGAGGCTTGTGTAGTAGGGAGAGCTAACTTACTATGGAGTATGATCCATCCATCAGCGGTGAGTGAGCCTCCTTCACCGAGAAATTTGTCACGTTCATCAGGGGTGTAACCGGGTGGGAAGTTGGGTATAGTGAGAAAAAGGAGAAGAACAGGATTAGGGTGCTGCGGGGAAGTGAGACTACAAGCGACAGCATCGGCATAGTTATCTCCCTTAGTAACTGAGAAGCAATGGCAATTCTGGTGTCCCTTGCAGTGTATGATGGCCAGCTGGGCGGGCAGCTGTAAAGCCTCAAGGAGATGAGAGATAAGGGCTTTGATGACTGGAGAGCCTTTAGTAGAGAGCTCTTTCCATGTGGCAGCATGGCAGTGGGCTATCATAAAGCATATTTGGGGTCAGTATAGATATTAGCAGCTTTGTTATTGGTTAAATGTAAGGCTCAAGTAAGAGCAATTAGTTCTGCCTTCTGGGAAGTTGTGCCTTCAGGAAGGCGAGAGGCTTCTATAATCTGAGAGGCCAAAACCATGGTATAGGCTGCCTGGCGTTTGCCATCATCCTCTAAGGTTGAACTGCTGTCAACAAAGAGGATGAGGTCTGCCTTAGGAAGAGGTTAGTCCGAGAGGCTGGGCCTCGAGGCAGTAGTAGCATCAATTAGCTCAGGGCAAGAGTGAGTAGCAAGGGTTGAGGATGGGATGGGGAGTAGGATAGCAGGGTTAAGGGTTGGAGGCTGAGCCAGGGTGATGGTGGGGTTTTCTATGAAGAGGAGAGGAAACTCCTGTAACCTGGAAGTAGTGAGTAAAGCCAATGAGTGGCGAGTTAGGAGATCTTGAAGGTGGTGGGTAAAATAGATATGGAGGTCTTGTCCTGAGGAAAGTTTAGGGCTTCCCTAGCTAAAATAGTTGCTATGGTTAATGCCCTTAGGCAGGGTGGCCAGCCGCAGACCACAGTGTCTAGTTGCTTAGATAAATAACCCACCAGAGTACCAGTAAGAGGACCAAGGGATTGCATGAGGACACCAAGGGCCAGACCCTGGTGCTCATCCATGTAAAGGTAAAAAAGATTTCTCTGGGTGAGGGAGCCTTAAAGGGAGAGCCTGGAACAAAGTGTCTCAGAGTTTTAGGAACACACGGCAGACGGCTTGAGGATTAAGGGACCAGCTGAACTGTCATGGGCTGCCTCATAGAGGGGCTTGGCAGGGAGAGAAAAATTGGGGATCCAGTGTCAGAAGAAGCCGACAAATCCCAGGAAAGACATAATCTGCTCGGCCAAGTTTGGCGGCTACAGATTACGGAGAGCTTGTTGATGGTTAACAGTGAGATGCCGGGTGGTAGGGGTGAGGTAAAGACCAAGATAGGTCACAGCAGGTAATCACAATTGAGCTTTGGAGAGGGATACCCAGTAGCTTTTTGAGGCGAAGAAGTTGAGCAAGGTATTTGTTTGGTCTTTGGAATGTTCCAGGGAAGGGCCACAAAGCAGTAGGTCATCAGTGTATTAGAGGAGAGAACTAGGCTGGAGGGGGCAACTGAGGAGATCTTGAGCAAGGGCCTGACTGAAGAGGTGAAAGCTGTCTCTAAATCCCTGGAGTAGAACAGTCCACATGAGTTGTCGGGCAGTGTTTGTGTCAGGATCTTTTCAAGTGAATACAAAGAGGTTGTAACTGGCAGGATCCCGGGGAATAGTAAAGATGGCATCTTTAAGGTCTAAGACTGAGAAGTGAGAGGTGGAGGGAGGGATGTGAGATAGCAGAGTGTAGGGGTTGAGTACTATAGGGTGTATAGGAACAACAGCCTCATTGATGAGTCTAAGGTCTTGGACCAGGAGGTAAGAACGGTCTGGTTTCTTTACCGGCAGGATGGGAGTATTGTAAGGGGAGTTAGTAGGGATGAGGAGGCCTTTGCGTAAAAGGTGTTCTATGATGGACTTAAGTCACCTGCAATGGGAGGGTTAGATCGGAAACTATGGCTGTGAAGGGAACGATGAAGGGTCTTTTAACTGGATACGAATGGGTGTCTGGTGGGTGGCCACCGTTGGAGTGGAGGTATCCCATACCTAAGGGTCTACCAGCTCAGACGGCAGGGGAAGAGAAGGGGAGTGTTCCTGACCAGTGGGGGAGACAGGAGAGAGAGAGAATAACAGGAGGGTTGTTGATCCCAAGGGGAAGTGGAGGGTGGTACCCAATTTAGTTAGCAGGTCTCGTCTCAGTAGAGGATTAGGACAGGTAGGCATGATGAGAAAAGATTAAGTTATAGGCCAGCTGTCGAGGATGCATGTGAGGGGCCCGGTAGTGCAGGGTAGGGATGGTCGGCCATCAGTTCCCATAAAGGAGACCTGGGGGGATAAGTGGAACCGGAGAAAGAAGGCAGGACAGAGAAGGTAGTCTCCGTGTCAACCAAAAAGGACACTGCCTTATCCACTACCTTGATTGCTACCTTGGGCTCAGCGAAGGTGATCGCAGTTGCCAAGTCGGGGCTCTGTCAGTCTTCGGCAGCGAGGCTCAAAACCGGCAGTGGCAGGTCTAGGTGTGGAAGGGCTGGCCCTCTAGTCATAGGACCGGAAAGACTGTCACTTTCCCAGTGTCCCTCTTGACCACAGGCCGGGCATGGTTTAGTGGGTGGACATGGCTGTGGCAGTATTTAGCCCAGTGGCCTTCTTTACCACATTTGAAGCACTTGTCAGGCCCTATACTGCCAGGTCTGCTTAGTGATGTGGGCTTGCCCAGTCCACCTATCCCTGCTGGCTGCAGAGCTGCAACCAAGGCTTGGGCTTGCAGATGTGCCTTTTGGCAAATGTGGGCCTCCATTTGGGTCTCTGTCTGCTTATCTATGGTTAACACCACAATGGGCCGCAGCCTGGAGACCTGCCAAGATGCATTGTAACATGCCGTCTTGCCTTTTTTGGCGGTCTCGCCTTTTTTGGCCGTCTTGACCAGCTACAGTGTCAGGCTAGTATTCCCATCCTGGGTCATTCTTGGAACAGCGTCTGCCCCTACCAGCATGGTGTTGTCCATCAGATAGACCTGGTCAGCATGGCCTTGGGCTGCGGACCAAACATGCTCCTTCTCATCAGTGGTGAGGGTAGAGGACAGTATGACAAAGATGTCATGCCAAGTTAGGTCATAAGCCTGGGTTAGGTAACAAAGCTCCTTGGTGTAAGCTGTGGGATCATTAGAGAAAGAACCTAACCGCTTCTCTATCTGGGAGAGGTCAGAAAGGGAAAAAGGCACAAGGACCCGTACAACCCCTTCAGCCCCAGCCACTTCTCATAGTGGACAATGAAGAGATTGGTCAGGGGGCGGCCAGAGGGCCCAGCATGTGAGCGAGTATGATGGCTGACAGGGAGGACACTGGTGGCTGGGGTGGTGTGGCAGGGGAAGGGTACTCGGAGAAAGGTGAGTAGGTCAGCTGCTGGTGAACAGGGGGAGCACAGAGAGTCTTGGGAGGGTCATAAAAGGCAGAAGGCCTCTGTGAAGGACATCAAGTGAGGCAGGAGGTGGTGTAGGAGTCGAGGTTGGCAGAGGGGGAGTTCGTGCCAGAAGAACCTGTGCCGGGCTGCACATCTGGCATAGGGAGGGACAGCAGTGCAAGTAAAAAAATGCCTGGACATAAGGGCTTTCCAGCCATTTTCCACTCTTGTGACAGAAGTTGTCAAGGTCCTATAGGACATTAAGGTCAAAGGTCCCGTTCTCCAGCCACTGTGAGTCATTGTCTAATTTGTACATCGGCCAGGCCGTGTTGCAGTAGAAGATGAGGTGTTTGGGCTTAATGTCCAGCCCTAAGCTTCTGAAATTACCTAAGAGGCCCCCTCGGGGCGTCTCATACGGTATTTTGGAAATTTGAGCCCCCATGGTAACCCAGTCACTTGGAAAACCTGACTTAGTGTCAAGTCGGAAGTGGTAACATGAGTCAGAGGGACACCTCCACCCCCACCGGTGTGCTGCAGAGAAATGAAAAGTGTAGGGGAAATTCTAGGCATCCCCAGAAGTACCCTAGCCCAGGAGGATACCTCTGACGTGGCCCCACAGTTTTTGAGGATGGACTCAGCCTCTTGGAAACCGGACAGAGGCTCTGGAGATGTCCAGGTACCCACAGGGGAGACTCACCAGGGCCGGAGAGTGAAGACAGGGCCAAGGGGAGCTCGGAGGTCTTGGTCTGTTTAGCAGGAGTTCATGAGAGCAGAGGCACAGCCAAGCCCGTCGGGCCGGTGTGCCAGTCACCCTCTCCCAGGTTTCGGCACCAAAAGTAAGTTTTGAGGCAGTGGAAGAAAACGAAATAAGGCCAATTAGATGCTATGAAAGGTAGCGTTTATTGAAGCGCTCCCGGGAGAGGTTCAAGGGTCCAAGAGTAAGAGGCCCCAGAAGTTGCACCACCCAGGACTATGGGCTAGCTTTTTATAGGGGAACTACAACTTTTTAGGGGGGCGATGCAGGGTCTAAGCAGGAATTTCTGCATCTGGAGTTGCAGCTGCTTTTGGGGGGGGGCTGCGGGGTCTAAGCAGGAAGTTCTGCATCTGGAGTTGCAACTGCTTTTTTCTGGGGGTGTGGGGTCTAAGCAGGAAGTTCTGCACCCGGACGTCCTCCTGCCTTGTCTTGGCAGTTTGTCTGAGTCGAGGTGTCCCACTGACAACAGGATGTGGTTGCCACAGCACAGCGCATCCTCTTATTAACGGAACACCCTGGCCTAAGGGCTTGGCGGGTCCAAGGTAGGGGTCAAGGGGAAAAGGGGAAGGGTAGCCATTGGCCTTACAGTGGACAGTTGTGTGTAATGCACCACTCTCCCCCTTATTTTCTAAGCTTAAGCATACTAGCAGAAGCAAAATGGCAAGTACGGAGTCAGATAAGGGTCAGCTGAAAATTTTCCACTCTTCTAAGCAAGCCAGCATAATATAGAAGCTAATGGCTGCTTCTTGGCTGCCTATGGTCCCTAGGCCCTAACAGTAAGTTTAAAGGTAGATTTTAATTCTCTAGGTGGATATTCAATATCTGGTAATATTTACTGATAATTCATCTTTTCATCATTAATCTTTTTTATAAATTATTTACATATATATGCATATTTTCATTCTAAGCTCACTTTTCTTCTTTGTATTGTTTTTTTTTATTTATTTATTTTTTAATTTTTTTTTATTTTGGCATATTATGGGGGTACAGATTTTAAGGTTTCAATAAATGCCCATTTCCCCCACTCCCCCCAAAAGTCTGAGTCTCCATCATGACCATCCTCCAGATGGTGCACATCTCACTCATTATGTATGTATATACCCGCCCCCCTCCCCCTCCCACCTGCCCAATACCCTATTACTGTAGCACCTATGTGTCCACTAAGGTGCTACTCAGTTAATACCAGTTTGCTGGAGAATATATCTGGTGCTTGTTTTTCCATTCTTGGGATACTTCACTTAGTAGTATGGGTTCCAGCTCTAACCAGGAAAATATAAGATGTGCTATATCACCGTTGTTTCTTAGAGCTGAATAGTACTCCATGGTATACATATACCACATTTTATTAATCCATTCTTGGATTGATGGGCACTTGGGCTATTTCCACAGCCTTGCAATTATGAATTGTGCTGCTATAAACATTCGAGTGCAGGTGTCTTTGTTGTAGAGTGTCATTGGATCTTTTGGGTAGATGCCCAGCAATGGGATTGCTGGATCAAATGGTAGATTCACTTGTATCGCTTTAAGGTATCTCCATATTGCTTTCCACAGAGGTTGAACTAGTTTGCAGTCCCACCAGCAGTGTAGGAGTGTTCCTCTCTCTCCGCAGCCACGCCAGCATTTATTGTTTGGAGATTTTTTGATAAAGGCCATTCTCACTGGGGTTAAGTGATATCTCATTGTGGTTTTGATTTACATTTCCCTGATGATTAGAGATGATGAACATTTTTTCATATGTTTGTTGGCCATTCTTCTGTCTTCTTTAGAAAAGTTTCTGTTCAAGTCCTTTGCCAACTTTTTAATAGGGTTATTTGCTTTTTTCTTCCTGTTTTTCGTGAGTTCTAAGTATATTCTAGTTATGAGTCCCTTATCGGATGCATAGGATGCAAACATTTTCTCCCATTCTGTAGGTTGTCTGTTTACTTTCATGACTATTTCTTTGGCTGTGCAGAAGGTTTGTAGTTTGATCATGTCCCATTTATTTATTTTTGTTGCTGCTGTGATTGCCTTTGGGGACTTCTTCATAAACTCTTTGCCCAGGCCGATGTCTAGGAGAGTGTTTCCAACTTTTCCCTCTAGAGTTCTAATAGTTTCATACCTTAGGTTTAAGTCTGTTATCCAGCATGAGTTGGTTTTCGTGAGAGGTGAAAGGTGTGGGTCCTGTTTTAGCCTTCTACAGGTGGCTATCCAGTTTTCCCAGCACCATTTATTGAAGAGAGATTCTTTTCCCCAGCGTATGTTTTTGTCTGCTTTGTCAAAGATTAGATGGCTATATGAGGATGGTTTTATATCAGGATTCTCACATCTGTTCCACTGGTCAATATTCCTGTTTTTGTGCCAATACCATATTCTTTTAATTACTACAGCTTTGTAGTATAGTTTGATATCTGGCATATTGATGCCTCCCATTTTGTTTTTGTTGCCTAGAATTGCTCTTGATATTCGGGGTCTTCTTTGGTTCCGTATGAAGCGTAAAATTATTTTTTCTATATCTATGAAGAATGCTGATGGGATTTTAATAGGTATTGCATTGAATCTGTAGAGCAGTTTGGGTAGTGTAGACATTTTGATGATATTGAGTCTGCCGATCCACGAGCATGGTATGGATTTCCATCTGTTTACATCCTCTGCTATTTCCTTCCTCAGTGTTTCATAGTTCTCCCTGTAGAGGTCTTTTACCTCTTTGGTTAAATATATTCCTAGGTACTTTAATTTCTTTGTTGCTATTGTGAAGGGAATTGAGTCTTTGATTTGGTTCTCAATTAGATTGTTGTTGGCGTATATGAATGCCTCTGATTTCTGTGTATTGATTTTGTATCCTGAGACTTTACTAAATTCATTGATCAGTTCCAGGAGTTTCTTGGTTGAATCCTTGGGGTTTTCTAGATACAATATCATATCATCAGCAAACAGTGAAAGTTTGATCTCTTCTGCCCCTATTTGGATACCTTTGATTCCATTTTCCTGTCTGATTGCTGTAGCCAAGACTTCCAGCACTATGTTGAACAGAAGTGGAGATAGTGGGCAGCCTTGTCTGGTTCCAGTTCTAAGTGGGAATGATTTCAATCTTTCCCCATTCAGTATGATGTTGGCTATGGGTCTGTCATATATGGCTTGTATCATTTTTAGGTATGTCCCTTCTATGCCTATTTTCTTAAGTGTTCGTATCATGAAAGGGTGTTGAATTTTGTCAAAAGTTGTTTCTGCATCTGTCGAAAGAATCATGTGGTCTTTGTTTTTGCTTCTGTTTATGTGGTGAATTGCATTTATAGATTTACGTATGTTGAACCATCCCTGCATCCCTGGGATAAAGCCCACTTGATCGTGGTGGATTATTTTTTTGATAAGTGTCTGGATTCGGTTAGCTAAGATTTTGTTGAAAATTTTTGCATCTATATTCATTAGGGATATTGGTCTGTAGTTTTCTTTTTTTTGTTGCATCCTTTCCTGGTTTTGATATCAGAGTAATATTCGCTTCATCAAAGGTGTCGGGGAGGTTTCCGTTCTTCTCGATGTTGTGGAACAGTTTCTGCAAGATAGGTACTAGTCCTTCTTTGTAAGTATGGTAAAATTCAGGTGTGAAGCCATCTGGACCGGGACTTTTCTTTTTAGGGAGATTTTTAATTGCTGTTTCTATTTCAGCTGTTGAGATTGGTCTGTTCAGGGAATCTATTTCTTCCTGGTTGAGCCTAGGGAGGCTGTTTATTTCTAGAAATTTGTCCATTTCCTCCACATTTTCCAGTTTGTGTGCATAAAGATTTTTGTAGTATTCGTAGATTGTATCTTGTTTCTCTTTGGGATCAGTTGTGATATCTCCTTTTTTATTCCTGATGGAGCTTATTAGAGATTTCTCTTTTCTGCTTTTCGTTAGCTTAGAGTACAAACTGTATTCCCACCAGGGAGAGGATTTCCGGTCCTAATCACCCACTGGGCGCCCAAGCTGGGTCTATGTCTCTCAGCCTCTGAGTCGACATCGTTTTCCTGGGAACACGGTGCCAGCAGCACCTGGGAGGGCGGGCGGGGTCCCAAACGGGAAGGTCCCGTTCCCTGGAGGTGCCTCCGGCTGGTGGCTGTATTGTCTCTCTGGGCAGCCGTGGGTAGGGTCGGCGGAGGGGAGGAGGAGGCTATATGGCGCCTGCCGCGGGGCTCGGGTCCGTGCACACGGAGGTGCCCGGAGGAAGTTGGGAACCTGGTGCCACGTCTGCTACAGGCTCACCGTTGGCAGGCGGCGGCAGTCTCTGGGCTTGTTTCTGCAGGTCTCTCCACCCGCTTGGGAGCCCACCAGCAGCCCCGAATGCAGGGGAGGGGAAACAGCAAATCCACCTACCCTTGCCGCTGGTCTCCGGGCTGCTCCGGTGGTCTCAGCCTCCAGTTCTCCTCCGCAGCCTCCTCCCGTGGAGTCTCCCGGGGTCTCAGGTACCCCTACTTCCGGCCCTTGTCCGCTGTATGCTCGTCTTCTTGGTTCTTTCCTCTAGTTTCTGCTAGAATCTATCTTTTCTGCAGAGACACTCTGTCTGGCGGTGTTATTCGTCCGCCATCTTGCTCCACCCCCCTTCGTATTGTTTTATTTCTCTATCTCTGTTCAAATACCATAGTCTTATTGTTAAGAGTTAATTTGATACAATAATTTTCCCGCCACAGCTCATTCTCTAAACCACTGTGCCACTGGGTAATAAACACAGAATAAAGTAAAAATATTCATACCTTGCTCCTAAGCCAATATTCCCAACCTTACCTAGAAAGAAGAGAGGAGGGTTTAGAACTCTAGAACATTGCTGTTGATACTTATGTCTAAGGTCCTTATCCACTCACACCACTCTGTTATTTTTCAGTATATTCTCTTGGAATTCCATTCAATTTCATGCCTCCTAATTTTCTTTCTCTGCTTTTTGGATCCTAGGAAAACTTGTACTCCCGCAGCCACAGTTAGCAGGATAGGAGCCTGTATAGACATCCCTGGGCACCTCTTACACAGCGCAGACTACCCAGTGGGTGTGGCTGGCCTCCTCCACCCCTCATTCACCATAGGCTGTGCAGGAGAAGGCATGTCTGAGTGCAGAACCTCTTCACGGGGTCTGCAAGGCCAGTGGCTCTCTGTCTGCCCACACTCTAGGATCAGTTGGGGATTTTAGTTCTTTTGAATAAAGATTGAGGTTGTTCAACAACCAATACCAAATTATCTCTTCAGATAATTCCTTCTAATATTTATTGTTAGTTTTAGGTTTTGTGTGCAAATGCCTTTAACATCCATGTATAGGTTTACTATTTGTTTGTCATGTAAACATCATCTCTAACAAAATATGTAATTTTTTTCAGAATATTACAGGAGTACAAAAGCTTTAGTTACATGAATTGCCTTTGCATTGCCTGAGTCATAGCTACAAGCATGCCCATTCCAGACAGCACACACCACATCCACCACACCCATTACTTGTGAGTTTACCTGTCCCTTCCTCCCCCCTCCCACTGACTGACACTTGATGAATATTATTTCCATATGTGCACATAAGTTTTGATCGACTAGTAACAATTTATTGGTGAGTACATGTAGTGTTTGTTTTTCCGTTCTTGTGATACTTCACTTAGAAGAATGGGCTCCATCTCCATCCAGGATAATACAAGAGGTAGTTCACCATTTTTTATGGCTGATTAGTACTTCATGATATACATATACCACATTTTATTAATCCACTCATGTATTGATGGGTACATCTTTTGAGTGCAGATGTCTTTTTTTATAGGATGTCTTTTTTCCCCCCTTTGGGTAAATACCCAGTAGTGGGATTGCTGGATCAAATGGTAGTTCTACTTTTAGTTCTTTGAGTTATCTCCATACTACTTTCCATAGAGGCTGGACTAACTTGCAGTCCCACCAACAATGTATGAGTGTTTCTATCTCTCTGCATCCATATAAGCATTTGTTGTTTGGGGACTTTTTGATAAAAGCCATTCTCACTAGAGTTAAGTAATATCTCATTGTGGTTTTAATTTGCATTTCCCTGATGATTAGAGATATTGAGCATTTTTTCATATTTTTGTTGTCCATTAGTCTATCTTCTTTTGAAAAGTTTCTGTTCATGTCCTTTGCCTACTTTTTAGTGGGGTATAATGCCCATCTTGTGTTTAACAATGCAAAATATTTTTTTCAATTATTTTCATCTTTTCATGCATCACTAGTGGACACGCAGCATCAAGGTCTTGGATGCCTCTGTGTCAGCCCCCTTTTCTTCATCACTCAAAATCACCCTGAGTGCAGACTCTTGTCCCCTCAGTCATATCTCAGGTGTAGGTGAGATCCATGGATCAGAAAATTCAGAGTCACTGGTTCATAGCAATCTGGAGTCAACATACAGGAAGCTGAAAGCAAGCTGATAGGAAGTGTGGGTAAAGGGAGTCTGCAGCTCTGCAGTGAAGGGACCTGAAGCCAGGGCACAGGAGAAATGACAAGCAGGGAGAAAAGTGCTGGTGCAAGGAGGTGGACAGCATGGGCAACAGACTGGTTTTACAGGACCTTTCTCTGGGGATACACATACATGTTCACCCATCTGTGTCAGTGTGTCCTCTTTGATACTCTCATGTAAACCTCATGATTCTCCTGTGTTTATCAGACTATAACATATGTTTTAACTTCATTCTTTCTATCACATAGGCCCTATTATATATGTATGAAGCAATAGTTACCTAAATTTCTTATTGGTAGATTATTCACAAATAAAGAATTTTCCAACTTATTTATTGTTAATTGACAGATAATTATTGTATATATGACTTACCATGTGGTACTTTGCTCTATTCATGTATTGTAGAAAGAGACATTCAAACTAATTAATATCCATCACCTCACCAAATTATTTTTTCATGGTGAAAATGTTAAAAATCTATAATTTTAGCAATAGTGAAGCATGCAACTTAGTAAAGAAATGAAATTACCTCACTTCAGCATGTCTTTCATTGATCATTTCTGAAAATTAATTATCTCATTTTAGGGTAGTCACTTCTGCATGACCTTAAGCAAAGCAGGGGTACTGTTTGAGGTGTTGTGTGTTCCCTTTTGTTTTGAATGTTTCTCTTTTATTGGAACTATTAAGCTAAAAATATTCATTTTAAAACTCCAGTAAAATGCTGTAACTTTTACTTTGTTTTTAGTCTCATAACAATATGTTTTATTTTACTTACATTGGATTTAATTTTCTCTTCTTTTCCTAGGTTCCAAAGTTGGAAACTCAGATGATTGATTTTAGATCTTCTATCTTTTCTTTTTTTTTTTTAATTTTTTATTAATTTTTCTTCACTAGTGCTAGGGATGGGGACAATACATCTTTTCTAATACATGAATTCACTGCTATAAATTCACCTCTAACCTCTGCTTTCCTTGCATGCCACTAATTCCAATAAGTTGTCTTTTCATTTTCTTTTAGTTCAAAATATTTCTTGAAAGTTGTCTGGAGATATTTTCTTTGACCCATATGTTGCTTACAAGTGTGTTGGTTAATCCTTATGCATTTTAGGATCTTCCAGTTACCTTTCCAGTTATCCTTTGATTTCTACTTTAATTCTGTTGCTCCATAAAATTATTGCTTTATGGAAATGTCCCCTATAATATTAGAGACAGAAATGATCTCAGGAGTTTTGCAGGTCTTTGCCCTGAAGGAATATGTGAACATATTAATTTGCGTATCAAAAGCCATCTCACCTCAGAAGGGCATCTCAGAGGTCAGTGGCAGGTGACACTGCAGTCTCAAACCAGTGGTTGTCACTTACTTTGAATGACAGAAGGTTTGCATGGAGCCATGGGATGAGAGCTGATCAAAGAGTGCCCACCCACCCAATTGTTTGCTGGGAGCATAACTAACTCCCTGCATAATTCCACTGTGGTCTGAGAGCAGACATGATGTGATTTCAATTTTTAAAAATTTCTTGTGGTATGTCTTTTTTTTTTTTTTTTTTAGAGACGGGGTCTCGCTATGTTGCCCAGGCTGGAGTGCAGTGGCTATTCACAGGCGCGATCCCACTACTGATCAGCACGGGAGTTTTGACCTGCTCTGTTTCCGACCTGGGCCGGTTCACCCCTCCTTAGGCAACCTGGTGGTCCCCCGCTCCCGGGAGGTCACCATATTGATGCCGAACTTAGTGCGGACACCTGATCGGCATAGCGCACTACAGCCCAGAACTCCTGGGCTCAAGCGATCCTCCCGTCTCAGCCTCCCGAGTAGCTGGGACTACAGGCCCGCGCCACCGCGTCCGTCCTTGTGGTATGTCTTATGTCCCACAATGTGATCTATCTTGGTGAATGTTCCATGTGAGCTTAAGAATGGTTCACATCTTATTAGAGATTTCTCTTTTCTGCTTTTCGTTAGCTTAGCCAATGGTGTGTCAATTTTGTTTATTTTTTCAAAGAACCAACTTTTTGTTTTATTAATCTCCTGAATAGCTTCCCTGTTTTCAATTTCGTTTAGTTCTGATTTGATCTTGTTGATTTCACTTCTTCTGCTGGGTTTGGGGTTGGTCTGTTCTTCTTTTTCCAGCTCTTTGAGTCGTTTCATTAGATTGTCTATTTGTGATCTTCTTGTCTTTTGGTTATAGGCATTTATGGAGATAAACTTTCCTCTCAGAACTGCTTTAGCTGTGTCCCAGAGGAGTTGATAACTTGTCTCTCCATCGTCGTTTTCTTCATAGAACTTTTTTATTTCCATCTTGATTTCTTCATTTACGAAGTAATCATTTAGTAGGAGGTTGTTTAATTTCCACGTTTTTGTGTGGAAATGTGAGTTTCTGTTAGGGTTGATTTCTAGTTTTATTCCACTGTGATCTGAGAAGGTACATGGTAATCCTAGCACTCTGGGAGGCCAAGATGGAGGATCGCTTGAGGTCAGGAGTTCAAGAATAGACTGAGCAAGAGCATGAGACTCCATCTCTACAAAAAATAGAAAAATTAGCATGCCTGTAGTCCCAGCTACTCAGGAGGCTGAGGCAAGAGGATCATTTGAGCCCTAGGAGTTTGAGGTTGCAGTGAGCTATGATGATGCCACTGTACTATAGCCAGGATGTCAGAGTAAGAACTTGCCTCAAGAAAAAAAAAAACAAGAGGAATATGTTACCTGCAGGTGTTGCATGAAGTAGTCCATAGATATCAATTATATTTAGTTGACTGATGGTACTATTGAGTTCTCCTTGGTTTTCATTGGAATTTGCCTGCTGACCTATCCTTTCCTAATAGAGGATGTTAAAGTTTCCAACTATAATAGTAGATTCATGTGTTTCTCTTGCCAATTCTCTTTGTCAATTTCTGCCTCACATAGTGTGTCACTCTTTTGTTAGATACATGAACTTTGAGGATTGTTATATCTTTTTGGAGAACTGGCCTGTTCATCTTTATCTAATGCCCTTAGCTATTCCTCATAACTTTCCTTTCTCTGAAGTCTGCTCTTTGTGTAATTAATATAGCTATTCTTGCTTTATTTGATTAGTGTTAGCATGGTCTATCTTGTTCTATTCATTTATCTTTAATTTATGTATGTCGATATCTTTTTATTTAAAAAATTTGCCTTGTAAACATCATACTATTGGGTTATCAATACTGTTCCACTCTGGAAATTTCATTCATTTAATTGGTACTTTTATGCTATTAACATTCAAATTGATTACTAAGATAGATTATTATCTACCATATTTGTTACTGTTTTATATTTTTTTGTCCTTGTTTCCCCCCCATTTTTGTCTTTCGCTCATTTAATGTCTTCTATGATTTAAATTGAACATTTCTTATAATTCCATTTATCTCCATTTTTAGTATATCAGTTATATACCTTTTTCACCTTTTTATGGTTATTCTGGGAATGAAACTTTTATTTTTCATAATCTTAATTCTAACAGATAAGTTTCTTGAAGTCCTGCTAAAATCAAGGACTCTTTCTTGCCCAACTCAAGGATTATGCCTTGCAAGAAATTGATGACCATCCAGATTAGCACAGGGCACACTCTCCTTGGACTGGTCCATGAACACCTTCTCCTGTCCCCCTTTTCTCTTGATGATAAATGTTCTTCTCATGTGAAAATTTTAATCTATCATATATTAAGTATGCTACTATATATGGTTTGCAATATTGACTAACTTGTGAATCAGCTTCAGCCTGTATCTCCGTGGCTCTGACTACAGAGTAAACGAGTACTACTAAGAATTGACTGTGGGAACTCCATGCAGTTCATGGCTTTCATGATGGAATATGCATTGATAAAATACTGACTTTGTGATAAAATACAAATGTCTGTGTACCTGGTTATATCTGACCTTGTACCACTCACAGTTATTGGCATATTTGGCACCTGTCCTCCACAGACAAATTTCTAAAACTAAAATCAGTTGGCATTTATAATCACGTAACTATAATAACCAGATTAAGAAAATTCCTCCAGCTAAAGACTCCACTAAAACTTAAATTAGAAATCAAGCCATTTGGCAAAACAAACTGCCACCTTTTCTAAAAAGATATGTAATCTCCTAGCACTCTGGGAGGCCAAGGCAGGAGGATAGCTTGAGGTCAGGAGTTCAAGACCAGCCTGAGCAAGAGTGAGACCCTGTCTCTACTAAAAATACAAAGATATTAGCCAGACAACTAAAAATATATATAGAAAAAATCAGCCAGGCATGGTGGCACATGCCTATAATCCCAGCTACTTGGGAGGATAAAGCAGAGGACTGCTTAAGTCCAGAAGTTTGAGGTTGCTGTGAGCTGGACTGACGCCACAGCACTCTAGTCCAGGCAACGGAGTGAGACTCTGTCTCAAAAAAAAAAAGAAGATATGTAATCTCACTTCACCTTGAAAGCCTCACTCCTCAAGGAAAACCTTGGGTCACTGAGTCAAACTTACCCCTGTCTTGCAGATTCAAAGGCTAATAAGGTTTTGGCAGATGCCAAGCTAGGAAGTTGATGGAGCCAGAAGGGCTCATACTGAGCAGGGTCTGTGCTTATGAGACCAGATATACTAGAAACATTCAAACTTTCTGCATATTTATCAGGAACCCTCAAGGTAACATTTATGGCAAACTTAATAAAAACACCAAGAGATAAATTTAAGAAGGCACCAAAATTATTTAGAATCCATATACAAGTCGCAAAATTCATTCAAAATGGACTTAGGGCATCTTGGCAAAATAAACTAAGGAAGACAAATCGGCCAGCCAGAGAAAATATTAATAATTTGCGATCCAACAATGTAGATGAAAACCAATTACACAAGAACCAAACAGGCAACAGGGCCATCCAAGGCCACCAACCAAGTACCAAAATAATGGACAGAGAAACTTCTGAATTCCAAAACCAAATCCACAGTGTCATAAACAGCAATAACAAAACCAGATAAATGTTACAAACTTTTTTGATCAAAAATCTAGAAACTCAGACTTTTGGGGGGAGGGGGGGAAATGGGCATTTATTGAAACTTTAAAATCTGTACCCCCATAATATGCCAAAATAAAAAAAAAATAATTAAAAAAAAAAAAAATCTAGAAACTCCCCAGGGGCAAGCTACAATACTCAAACCCAGAGATAATACACCATGTATACAATTGGCTATACAAATTGACAATTATACACATACAAACACATTCAGACACCTGAATAAAAGTAAGCCATCTGAGATATAACACACCACACTCTGACACAAACATAAGAGGCAAATTTACCTGAGGCTTCTCAATCTCTGCTTCTATACTGCTATATAAATTTAAACCTATAATTTATACTTTTTACTATTCAGTCAAATTAGTAAACATTATGGGAATGGATCTGATCCCGAAACATTTTAGCCTATGTTGGTCTACTAAGAAGCTAAAGGAATAAATTTCTCTAATCTCACACAAATTAAAATGAAGCCTATAACACTGCCTGCACCACACTAGGCTACATACACTAAACAATATTCATTAAAAGGAGTACATAAAGAAATAACTGAAAAATTCTGGAACTCCTCAAGAAAGATATTATTACAACTGGCATATAAAAGAACTGTAATAGTCCAATATGGCCTGTCCTAAAATCAAATGGAAGCTAAAGATTAAGTACTGACCATAGAAATTTAAATAAAGTATCACCTAAAATGCCAGGAGCATTACCAGAGGTAGAAGAAATCGTTAATATTAATAAGATCAATAACTACAAAGGCAAATACTTAGTAACCATAGTCATGTTAGACATATTCTTCACCATACCAATAAAGAAAGAAAGCCAGGAATATACCACCTTTTACTTGATGCAAATAATACCAATTTAAAAGGTTATGGGGCCGGGCGCGGTGGCTCACGCCTGTAATCCTAGCTCTCTGGGAGGCCGAGGCGGGTGGATTGCTCGAGGTCGGGAGTTCGAAACCAGCCTGAGCAAGAGCGAGACCCCGTCTCTACTATAAATAGAAAGAAACTAATTGGCCAACTAATATATATAGAAAAAATTAGCCGGGCATGGTGGCTCATGCCTGTAGTCCCAGCTACTTGGGAGGCTGAGACAGAAGGATCGCTTGAGCCTCAGGAGTTTGAGGTTGCTGTGAGCTAGGCTGACGCCACGGCACTCACTCTAGCCTGGGCAACAAAGCGAGACTCTGTCTCAAAAAAAAAAAAAAAAAAAAAAAAAAGGTTATAACAAGGATCTTTAAATAGTTCAGTAATAGCTCACTCCATTTTATCATCACATATAGACCAATCAAAATACACATCACTAGTGTCATACATAGATGACATTATAATGGTAAACAATGACCCGACAAAACTTACATAAAAAAATCCCAGTTAATAACAAACCTATGATTGCTGAGATGGACTATTAATATGAATAAAACCACAAATTACAAATTTATAGGGGTATAGTGGTTATCACAAGGGAGAAAAATCCTGACCTCAGTGATAGATATAAACCCTTAAGGGACTGAATAACAAACAGGAAGCACAAACATTAATAAGTTTATTTGGATACTGGAGACAGCATATGCCATACTTAAACATCATCCTGAAACCAATATATAAGATAACTAGGAAATACCAAGGCTCCACATGGGGACAAAAACAAACACAAACACTTGAAATATTCAGAAGAAAACATCACCACATAATAAACATTGTATCACTCATCTCCAAATTCACAGTTTAGGTTGGAAATTTTGAAGAGTGGTGAATGTTGAACATGTTCATTATGGACAAAGAAACCAGACTCTACGCTGGATGTCGTGGCTCACTCCTATAATCGCAGAGCTTTTGAGAGGCTCACTCGAGGCCAGGAGTTCAAGACTAGCCTGGGAAACATAGTGAGACCCCATCTCTGCACAAAAAGTTTAAAAAATAAAAAGCATGTCTGTGCCTATAGCCCTAGCTACTTAGGAGGTTGAGGCCAGGAGTTCAAGGTTACAGTGAGCTATGTGAGCTCTGATCATGCCACTGCACTCTAGCTGGAGCAATGGAGCAAGACCCGGTCTCTAAATTTTTAAAAAATATTAAAAAAAAAATAGTCCAGGGTCTAAATCCTTCCTACCAGTCAGATTTTGGACAACAAAATTCCCATACTTTAACAACAAATTCAGCCAATTTGAAAAATACACATGGCTTACATATGAAGCCCTTAAAAAAAACACTGAGCCTCTGACTGACAAAAACAATACTACAATTAAATGTTATCTGCCTCTCCTTCAGTGGATAAAACTGAGTCCTGAAGAATTGGCAGGTATCCAAATTGATCCACAGCTGCTCACATGGAAATGGTGCATCCCGGGTGAAGACACTGGCTTTAAGGGTCAACCAGGTCTCCTCACTGAGGAGATTCACAAGACTGAAATAGACTTGCCGGAATTTATTCCGAGGACAGGGATAATCCATGCCAGTGTAGGAAAATGGGGTCCTGTCTGGTCTAATGTCTTGCCTAAAACCTGGTTTACAGACGGATCAGCCTCCGTGACCCAAGGCCAGACCCAATGGATGGCAGCAGCCCTCAGTCCCCAGGACCAAACAGTTCTGAAGGAGTCAGGTAAATCACTCTCTGCACAACATGCAGAATTGATTGCAGTTGTTCTATCAATCAGACACTCAGTATCAGAAAGTCAAAAGACAGTATACGTATTTGTAGACTCATGGACAGTCACAAGTGTCACAGCCCTATGATCACACAAATGGAAAGAAAATAATTTTACAACTAACAATAAAGTCATATGGTCCAAATCTTACTGGGAGGAACTATATGAATTATCAAACAGAGTTACAATATTGATGACTAATGTAATGAAACACCAAAAAGGTAAGTCAGAGACCACAAAGTTTAATAACCAGGTAGATGCACTGACAAGTAACATAAGCATTGACATGCAAAACATACCTAAATTAAAGTTACACAGATTTCCACACAACTTACAGAGACATTCATCACCACTTCTACAACTCAGGAGAAAATAAGACAAGGAAAGTGAGATACCACAAACACTTCCTAAACTAGAATAAAACAGGGGGGATAACTTTAAACAGACACTGGAAACAGCTTACATACCACAAACACTCCTACAGTTACATAAGCAAAAGTGACATTTAGGTACATACTCATTGAACATGTGCCTATCAGACAAAAATCAAAAGGTGACATGGCAACAAATTAACAAGGCTATAACTAATTGTAAGTAATGTAAAACTAACCTAGACAAATATAGATGTACTAAATTCATAGATACATACAAACCCAACACCTTTAACTTCTGCTTACAGATAGATTTTATAGGACCATGAAATCATTCCTACCCACAAACATATTCAGTAACAAAGGTGAAGATATATAAATATATGGGGTTGACACAATAATAGTGCCTAGCCACCCATCCTCCAAATATACCATCTCAGCCTTCAAAAATTTCCCAGCTCACTATAGAACTCCTTAAATAATTAAAAGTGGTCAGGAGACACACATTACATCAAGAGTACATAAGCATTGGCAGATCAATGGGATATACAATGGAATTTATACCTATTCTATAATCCCACATCAACAGACTCTCTCAAATCTCTCTATATATTGATTTAATGGACTACTAAAAAGAAAATAAACCCCTTAGACAAAATGAACATGTTCCAACAAGGTCTTAACCTGACATGTTTTAATGTAAACTAAAGAGGAAGACTCCATAAAAGAAACCCCCAATCTTACCTTAATTAATTAACCTTAATGGTCATAAAGAATAAGGAAGAAAATAGTATAAATTTTATACCTTACAAGGTGAGCAGTAGGCTAAATGACAACACTATCTCCCATTAGGACATTATGGCCAATAGACACAGAAATGTGTATTGGACTATAAGAAAAAGAGGAGTATTAAAATTATACAAAATATCCAACCTTTCTCCAAATTCTCACTGGACATAGATTTGTTAACATACTTTCTACAATATCAGTACTATATTTTCTTTTCCATAAGAAAAATTGAAAATGTATTTTGATTTTATCCAATTTTACTTACCACTAACCTAATAGTTTTAACTTTAACATCACTTCTAGTCATCGCTGGAATAATTAAGTATTTTACTCACTTAAGACAACATGATGGCTACAAATGTATGCAACTTCTCTACTGATCTTATCACCTTTGTTATTCACCTCATATAGCCATCACAGTAACTTTACTGTCTTATTAATATTTATATTGACATCAGAGAGACTATAACCAGATAAACCTGAGTAACACAAGTGCACACCCCCCTCACTGCAAATTATAAATTATACTCTCTGCTTAATAAGCATAGTATGTGATTAACTATTTGCAGACTGACAGCTATAATACACCTGCAATATGTGGACTTAGCTTCTTCAAGATCTCCATCACCCCTGTGTGCCTCACCTTATTCAACTTTCTCCATGGTTTTGACCTCATCTTCGTCATCTAGAGTCTTCAGATCCATCTTACCAGATTCATTTGATGAATTAACTGGAGCAATCTGGCCCCCAATAGGGTGGTCCAGACTGGAATGTCAAATCAGAGCTGGTAGAAATCTAGGTGCCACAACTGGTCCCCAGCTTCCTATATTTGTGAACTAAATGCAGCAGTGGGAACCAGTCAAGGCTTAAGTGAAAATTCAGACCCTAAGGATTGCAGTGGTCTTGCTTAGCTACTAACCTATTATGTAAACTGATGAATAAAAGAGGGGAAAATCCATATAGCTACATTACTTTCCTTGATGTACCCGATCAAGTACAAAAAGTAGTATTCTAATGATCAAACATTTTATACTATGTATATTAAACCTACATGAATTGAGGCAGAGACTCACTCCTAGCATGATACAGTGGTAATTCCACAGACAGATAAAAAAACACAATCAACAAATAATTGTCTTATAAAGCCCGTTATTTATTGATGATTTTTTTTATTTATTTTTTATTTTGGCATATTGTGGGGGTACAGATTTTAAGGTTTCAATAAATGCCCATTTCCCCCACTCCCCCCAAAAGTCTGAGTCTCCATCATGACCATCCCCAGATGGTGCACATCTCACTCATTATGTATGTATATACCCGCCCCCCTCCCCCCTCCCACCTGCCCAATACCCTATTACTGTAGTACCTATGTGTCCGCTTAGGTGCTACTCAGTTAATACCAGTTTGTTGGAGAATATACTGGAGCTTGTTTCTCCATTCTTGGGATACTTCACTTAGTAGTATGGGTTCCAGCTCTAACCAGGAAAATATAAGATGTGCTATATCACCATTGTTTCTTAGAGCTGAATAGTACTCCATGGTATACATATACCACATTTTATTAATCCATTCTTGGATTGATGGGCACTTGGGCTGTTTCCACAGCCTTGCAATTATGAATTGTACTGCTATAAACATTCGAGTGCAGGTGTCTTTTTTGTAGAGTGTCACTGGATCATTTGGGTAGATGCCCAGCAATGGGATTGCTGGATCAAATGGTAGATTCACTTGTATCGCTTTCAGGTATCTTCATATTGCTTTCCATAGAGGTTGAACTAGTTTGCAGTCCCACCAGCAGTGTAGGAGTGTTCCTCTCTCTCCGCAGCCACGCCAGCATTTATTGTTTGGAGATTTTTTGATAAAGGCCATTCTCACTGGGGTTAAGTGATATCTCATTGTGGTTTTGATTTGCATTTCCCTGATGATTAGAGATGTTGAGCATTTCTTCATATGTTTGTTGGCCATTCTTCTGTCTTCTTTAGAAAAATTTCTGTTCAAGTCCTTTGCCCACTTTTTAATGGGGTTATTTGATTTTTTTCCTCTTGATTTTCATGAGTTCTAAGTATATTCTAGTTATGAGTCCCTTATCGGATGCATAGGATGCAAAAATTTTCTCCCATTCTGTAGGTTGTCTGTTTACTTTCATGACTATTTCTTTGGCTGTGCAGAAGCTTTGTAGTTTGATCATGTCCCATTTATTTATTTTTGTTGCTGTTGTGATTGCCTTTGGGGACTTCTTCATAAACTCTTTGCCCAGGCCGATGTCTAGGAGAGTGTTTCCAACTTTTCCCTCTAGAGTTCTAATAGTTTAATTCCTTAGGTTTAAGTCTGTTATCCAGCGTGAGTTGGTTTTTGTGAGAGGTGAAAGGTGTGGGTCCTGTTTTAGCCTTCTACAGGTGGCTATCCAGGTTTCCCAGCACCATTTATTGAAGAGGGATTCTTTTCCCCAGTGTTTGTTTTTGTCTGCTTTGTCAAAGATTAGATGGCTATATGAGGATGGTTTTATATCAGGATTCTCACATGTGTTCCACTGGTCAATATTCCTATTTTTGTGCCAATACCATATTGTTTTAATTACTACAGCTTTGTAGTATAGTTTGATATCTGGAATATTAATGCCACCCATTTTGTTTTTGTTGCCTAGAATTGCTCTTGAAATTCGGGGTCTTCTTTGGTTCCATACGAAGCGTAAAATTATTTTTTCTATATCTGTGAAGAATACTGATGGGATTTTAATAGGTATTGCATTGAATCTGTAGATCAGTTTGGGTAGTATAGACATTTTGATGATATTGAGTCTGCCGATCCACGAGCATGGTATGGATTTCCATCTGTTTACATCCTCTGCTATTCCCTTCCTCAGTGTTTCATAGTTCTGCCTGTAGAGGTCTTTTACGTCTTTGGTTAAGTATATTCCTAGGTACTTTAATTTCTTTGTTGCTATTGTGAAGGGAATTGAGTCTTTGATTTGGTTCTCCATTAGATTGTTGTTGGCGTATATGAATGCCTCTGATTTCTGTGTATTGATTTTGTATCCTGAGACTTTACTAAATTCATTGATCAGTTCCAGGAGTTTCCTGGTTGAATCCTTGGGGTTTTCTAGATACAATATCATATCATCAGCAAACAGTGAAAGTTTGATCTCTTCTGCCCCTATTTGGATACCTTTGATTCCATTTTCCTGTCTGATTGCTGTAGCCAAGACTTCCAGCACTATGTTGAACAGAAGTGGAGATAGTGGGCAGCCTTGTCTGGTTCCAGTTCTAAGTGGGAATGATTTCAATTTTTCCCCATTCAGTATGATGTTGGCTATGGGTCTGTCATATATGTCTTGTATCATCTTTAGGTATGTCCCTTCTATGCCTATTTTCTTAAGTGTTCGTATCATGAAAGGGTGTTGAATTTTGTCAAAAGCTTTTTTTGCATCTGTCGAAAGAATCATGTGGTCTTTGTTTTTGCTTCTGTTTATGTGGTGAATTACATTTATAGATTTACGTATGTTGGACCATCCCTGAATCCCTGGGATGAAGCCCACTTGGTCGTGGTGGATTATTTTTTTGATAAGTGTCTGGATTCGGTTAGCTAAGATTTTGTTGAAAATTTTTGCATCTATATTCATTAGGGATATTGGTCTGTAGTTTTCTTTTTTTGTTGCATCCAGTCCTGGTTTTGATATCAGAGTAATATTCGCTTCATAAAAGGTGTCGGGGAGGTTTCTGTTCTTCTCGATGTTGTGGAATAGTTTCTGCAAGATAGGTACTAGTTCTTCTTTGTAGGTATGGTAAAATTCAGGTGTGAAGCCATCTGGACCGGGACTTTTCTTTTTAGGGAGATTTTTAATTGCTGTTTCTATTTCAGCTGTTGAGATTGGTCTGTTCAGGGAATCTATTTCTTCCTGGTGGAGCCTAGGGAGGCTGTGTGTTTCTAGAAATTTGTCCATTTCCTCCACATTTTCCAGTTTCTGTGCATAAAGATTTTTGTAGTATTCATAAACTGTATCTTGTATCTCTTTGTGATCAGTTGTGATATCTCCTTTTTTATTCCTGATGGAGCTTATTAGAGATTTCTCTTTTCTGCTTTTCGTTAGCTTAGCCAATGGTGTGTCAATTTTGTTATTTTTTCAAAGAACCAACTTTTTGTTTTATTAATCTCCTGAATATCTTTCCTGTTTTCAATTTCGTTTAGTTCTGATTTGATCTTGTTGATTTCACTTCTTCTGCTGGGTTTGGGGTTGGTCTGTTCTTCTTTTTCCAGCTCTATGAGTCGTTTCATTAGATTGTCTATTTGTGATCTTCTTGTCTTTTGGTTATAGGCATTTATGGAGATAAACTTTCCTCTCAGAACTGCTTTAGCTGTGTCCCAGAGGAGTTGATAACTTGTCTCTCCATTGTCGTTTTCTTCATAGAACTTTTTTATTTCCGTCTTGATTTCTTCATTTACGAAGTAATCATTTAGTAGGAGGTTGTTTAATTTCCACGTTTTTGTGTAGAAATGTGAGTTTCTGTTAGGGTTGATTTCTAGTTTTATTCCACTGTGATCTGAGAAGGTACATGGTATGATTTCTATTTTTTTAAATTTCTTGAGATTTTCTTTGTGTCCTAGGATATGGTCAATCTTAGAGAATGTCCCGTGAGCTGAAGAGAAGAACGTATATTCAGTGGATTTTGGGTAGAATGTTCTGTAGATGTCTGTCAGGCCCAATTGTTCTAGAGTTTTGTTTAAGTCCATTATTTCTTTATTAATTTTCTGTTTGGAGGATCTGTCTTGTGCCGTCAGTGGGGTGTTGAAATCTCCGGCGATTATGGAGTTGCTATTAATCCATTTGCTTAGCTCCAGTAAGGTTTGCTTTATGAATCTGGGTGCACCTAAGTTGGGTGCATATATATTTAAAATTGTTATCTCTTCTTGTTGGACTGTGCCCTTCACCATTATATAATGACCCTCTTTGTCTTTCACTACTTTTGTTGGTTTAAAAACTAAATCGTCTGAAATTAGAACTGCCACACCAGCCTTCTTTTGGCTTCTATTTGCTTGGAATATTGATTTCCACCCTTTTATTTTTAGTCTATATGCATCCTTGCAGGTTAGATGTGTTTCCTGAAGACAGCATATACTTGGCCTGTATTTTCTTATCCATTCAACCAGCCTATGTCTCTTGAGTGGACAGTTTAAGCCATTCACATTTATTGAGAGAACTGATAGGTAAGGTAGATTACTGATCATTCTGTTGGGTTGGATGTTGTTGCTATGATTTCTGTCTTCAGCCATTGTAATATCTGGCCTTTAATATCTTTGGGTTTTGGTTGTTTTTATATCCGTGGGTTATTATTATGATGTTCCATGCATAACGCTGTTTTTAATACTTCTTGTAGGGCTGGTCTTATCTTGGTGAATTCTCTGAGCCTTTGCTTGTCAGAAAATGTTTTTATTTCTCCTTCATATACGAAGCTTAGTTTTGCAGGGAATAATATTCTAGGCTGGGCATTGTTTTGTTTCAAAAGAGTGAGAATGGGGCCCCAGTCTCTCCTTGCTTGTAAAGTCTCATTAGAGAAGTCTGATGTTATTCGAATTGGCTTTCCCTTGTATGTTACTTTCTTCTTTTGTCTTACAGCTCTTAGAAGGGCCTCTTTAGTTGATACTTTGGTCAGTCTGATGACTGCATGTCATGACGTCTTCCTGTTTGCATTGAATCTCCCAGGGGTCCTCTGAGCTTCTTGAACTTGTATATCAAGATTTTGAGCAAGGCCTGGGAAATTTTCCTCTATTATATCTTCAAACAGCTTGTCCAACCCTTGAGTGTTGTCTTCTTCCCCTTCTTGTAGCCCTTTGACCCTCACATTTGGTTTCTTCACATAATCCCACAGCTCTTGTAGGCTTTGCTCTTTTCTCTTGTTTCTCTGCTCTATTTCTGTGACTGATTTATTTAATTGGAGGGTGTTATCTTCAAGCTCTGAGATTCTTTCTTCTGTTTGATCTACCCTGTTCTTGAGACTTTCCACAGTATTTTGTAGTTCCCTGAGTTGATTCTTCATCTCCAGGACTTCAGTTAAAGTTTTCTTCACTGTGTCAATCTCTTTGTTGAACCTTTGTTCCATTTCCTGGAGGCTTTTTGTGGTTTCTTCATGTTGGTTATTGAACTGTTGTTGCAGGTCAGTGAGTGTTCTTATGATCCACATACAAAATTCCTCTTCTGTCATATTGGTTGCCTGATTTTGGTTGGTGTCCGTTTCTAGGGGGCTGGTGCTCCTCCTTGGGGGTGTGTTTTCCGTTTGGTTCTTCATATTTCCTGAGTTCTTTCGCTGATTTCTTCCCATGTCGATCAGTTGTTGTTTCTTTCCTTAGGTTATTGTTTGGGTATTCACACACCTTGTTTAGTTTCTGAGGCGTTAGGTGGTGTCTGTGGGTGAAATTGGACCACTCCCTGTATATTGAGTCGGTGGGTGCCGGGAAAGGCTGTGCAAGATGCCGTCCCTGTCAGCAGGTGGCGTTTGCTTGGAGGAACAGGCTATACTGTTGATTTTGTGTCCTGGTAACAGTTCTTGTTCTGGGCGGAGCTGGGTTGGGTAAGCCTGCCCTCAGGCCGTTAGCAGGGGTCAGAGTTCTGTTCTCTGCTTCCAGGGAAAGCTGTCAGGGCGGGGCTGGAATGGTCCCGCTCTGCCAGAAAGTCTGTGTGTGGGGCTGGGGCTGTCTGAGACCCACAGTCTGGAGCGGGCCTCGCTTCTTTCCACCCTCCCCAACTCCGCAGCTACTCCTGGGCCTCTGCCAGCAGGCCAGACCACAAGCCACCAGGCCTCCCCGGACTGTGATGCCGGCGGGGAAGTTCCCTGCACAGGAACGCCTCCTGGGTTGGGCGCACGGCCTGCTCCTGGGAGGATGGTTGCCCTCTAGGATGCTGATCTGCCCCTAGAGGCACACACTCCTCAGTAGGCTGTTCACTTATAACCCTTCTGTGCCCCGGGCAATGCTAGCCCTCGGTGCAGGGGATCTGGTCTGCAGGTCCGAACTCTGGGTCCCAGAGTTCAAGCTGTATCCCCACCAGGAGAGGATTTCCGGTCCCAATTCACCCACAGGGAGCCCAAGCTGGGTCTATGTCTCTGAGCCTCTGAGTCGGCACCGTTCTCCTGGGAACACGGTGCCAGCAGCACCTGGGAGGGCAGGCGGGGTCCCAAATGGGAAGGTCCCGTTCCCTGGAGGTGCCTCAGGCTGGTGGCTGTATTGTCTCTCTGGGCAGCCGCGGGTAGGGTCGGGGGAGGGGAGGAGAGGCAATATGGTGCCTGCCGCAGGGCTCGGGTCTGTGCACCCGGAGGTGCCCGGAGGAAGTTGGGAACCTGGTACCACGTCTGCTACAGGCTCACCGTTGGCAGGCGGTGGCAGTCTCTGGGCTGGTGTCCGCAGGTCTCTCCACCCGCTGGGGAGCTCACCAGCAGTCCCGAATGCAGGGGAGGGGAAACAGCAAATCCACCTACCCTTGCCGCTGGTCTCCGGGCTGCTCCGGTGGTCTCAGCCTCCAGTTCTCCTCCGCAGCCTCCTCCCGTGGAGTCTCCCGCGGTCTCAGGTACCCCTCCTTCCGTCCCTTGTCCGCTGTATGCTCGTCTTCTTGCTTCTTTTCTCTAATTTCTGCTAGAATCTGTCTTTTCTGCAGAGACACTCTGTCTCGCGGTGTTATTCGTCCGCCATCTTGCTCCGCCCCCCCTATTGATGATTTTTATACAAAAGAAATAATATTCCAATAATTAATCACTATATACAGGACCTAAACTAGATTACTCACTTATCAGCATCAGAAAAATACCCACAATAACTCTAGAATTAGGAAACTTCAGTTGGACAGTTAGAGAAAAACTACCCTGACCTATTACAATCATACAAGGAAATAAAATCACAACATAGCCATGTAGCTTCTGGTGTTTGTGATTGAATATGCAACAGTAAAAGTCTGACCATGTGGAAAGACACAAACATGCGTGGGCCTGGTTATGTCTGCCCTTGCACCACATGTGACATGTACTCATTACATGCATCCATATACATACTTGTGTACATGTATGCTTACATATAAGTGAAATAGGGATGAGGGGAGAAGTAGGATTATTTTAAGGCAGAAATTCTACTTGTGAAGAGATACAGTATCTTTTTTAAAAGAATCCTGGAGTGTAAATGTAATATTACAAACTACAGGGCAAGCTGTTGGATCAAGGACCTCAGTTCCTTGCTGGTTATTGACCTGCTGCATTAAGTTCCTCGTCATGTGGGCTTCTCCCAAATGGCAGAAGGTTTAATCAAATCCATCAAGAGAAAGTTTGCTAATAAGACAGAAATCACAATGTTATATAACATAATTACTCAAGTGATAATACCATTATTACTTTTGTGATATTTTATTGCTTTAAAGCAAGTCACAGTTCTGACCCACACTCATTAGGAGAATATTAGAATCAACTATACTTACAGATTTGGGTAAAACAAAAATAAAAATCCTTTAGACACTAGGCGTTTTGCAGCTGAAAGCTGGTGAGTGCTTCAGAATATGTTTGGCACAGGTAGAAAAAGCCTGATAGAGGCAAACCAAGCAGTAAGCATAATATAAAATATCCCCAACCCTCCAACAGTGATATAAGAGATGGACATGGGCTGAAGGATGACACTGCATATGTGCTGGATAAAGAAAGAATCCCACAGCAGAGAGGACTGTCCACCCATCCCCACACAGATTCCTGGTCACAGACCAGCACCAGGGTTGTGTCCAGAAACCATCCCTACAAAGCCTATACAAACATGAAATTGTATACTGCACTTCCATGGACATATATAATGTTAAAGCTTTCTTTTTTGGTCCATAAACACGGTGTATACTCTCTACACCACATTGATAGTTTTGGTGAGAAAAACGAGTTACTGTGGGCTAGAGACCTGGAGTGAGCAATACAGCTGACCTCCAAGCTCATGCTTTACTCCTAGGGAAATAACAGTTTCACATTTCACATCTTAACACATGGAAGGTTTAGTCCATTCATTTTATTTAGCTAGAGATGTTATATGACTTGTCAAATCCCCTTTTCCTCTTCATTTCAATACAAATTTTCTAATCTATCTGATGAGCACTGTGAATATCATGCTTTACCAAACTAGAGACACAAGCTGAGGCACAAGTATACAAGGAAGGGGTGACTCATTTCAATGTGGCAAACCAACAGTTTTGACTGTGGCTGGCCTGGCACCACAATTTTCAAAAAGTTGTCGTTAGAAACAAATTAAATTCTTAGAACACTTCATGAGGCAAATACCTAAAATTCTGTCTCGATACTCTACCCTGATTAGAGGGTAGAGTTCAATGGATGAATAGCTCACATATTTGAGTTCATGTTCACTAAATTCAGTCTTCATGGACTCTAAATCTCACATCGCACCAATTTGTCTCAACTTTTATGTACAAAGTCATGAGTTGTTTTTCAGCTGCCATGACCCCCCAGGTTGAAGGTCACATAACATGAACATGCCCAGATGAACCAAGCATGAAACTATAGGTGCTTAGAGTGGACTGAAGAGTAAGTTCCTGAATTAAGAAGTGGATGCCATATGGAATAACCCAGTCAGATTGAGCCCTGGCATCTCCCCATAGCATGGTCCAGTCTGAGCACATCTCCTGGCATCACCTATTTCAAGATCCAATCAGATCACACTTCATTACCCTATGCTTATAAAATCCTGCACCAGCCCCTAGCTCAGGGAGAGAGGTTTACAGATTTACTCCTATCTTCCTGCCAGTCAACTTTCAATAAAGCTTCTCTTCACAAGTTCTGGTGCCATGGTATTGATTTCTATGCACCTTGGGCAGTGAGCCCCTTGATTGTTTTGTAACATCAATATCTCAAAAAATAGGCACTATATTACCACTCCACAGTCCAGCTCTGAATCTGACCTAAAGCTGAATGGGAAAGGAATAGAATGAGCTTGACTCATCCAGAATCTCATCTTATGTCTACTATGTTAGAATACCTTTTCTCTTTATGATAAATACATTCTAGGTCTAGTTTCAGAAATTTTACTCTACTTTATAGTCATGAAGATATTTCCCTAAATTGTCTTTTATATACTGAATCAAATATTTCTATAGTTCACTCTATGAACTATCTGAAATAGTTTGTGTATCATATGAAGTCAAAGGTCACATTTTAATTTCCCCTATGGACGTTCAATTTCCTAAAACATTTATAGAAAATCCATTTTACCCCATTCATCAACTTATAAAATATTTGTTTATATATGATATTTTTATCTTTTTTTCAGCTGTGTTTTCTTTTTTATCTTTGGTTGGTTTCTTTGTCTCTGGCAGACACTACACTTACTTATGAAGAGACTTCATCTTACACAAGAATTTTCCCTCTAAAGCCCCTTCTCTTAACCACTGCATTATTCTATAATGAATCAAAAGAAGAGTGAAAACCTTCATGCTTTGCCTCTACATCAATAAACTTAGCTGTATCTTGAAAGTGGAGAGTTTAGAACATGGGACCATAGTGGGAGTCTCTTAGCTTAGACCCTCAATGTGAGTTCTACAGGCACAAGGACAAGTAGCTCACTGTCTTTTCCTGTGGTGTGAGTTGGAGAATTCAGTTCTTATGGGTAAGAATTAGTTTGTTAAACAATCATTTTACTTGCTGACCAATGACATCTTACCAATTCAGTTCTTGCATTGTAATGTGTCTTTTTGGTTTTTGTTTTGGTGTCCAAAATCTTTGAGCTACAGAAACGTCATGTACAACCATATTTGTATTTTTGTATTATGTATTAAGGCTTTTATTTCTGTTTAAAAATATATTAATAATTGTTTTTCAAATAACCATTTCAATTATTTTAATCCTTTCTCACATCACTGATTTCTAAATTACATGGCGATATAACTTTTATTAGTAAAAAAGATGATACACATTCATTGTTTCATTGTTTTCTACAAATATTCCCTGCAATATGTCTGGTTGAAAAGGAGGAGGACAGAAACTATTTCAGGAACCACAAGACAAAATTTGCTCAGAGTGTTATATTTAAAAATAAGTGTGAAAGTTTATATTATACAACTTAATTTGTTCCATATGTGAAAGGTCACAAATACATTAATCTGTGTAGGCAGAACAATAACACTGCTATTCTGTAATGCAGAGATCAGCCACTTTGTTACTGCTCAACTGTGAACTTCATCATATTCTTTGGAGTTTTCCTTTAGTCAGTAGCTATAGACATTGGCTAGAGCCTATAATTCCTTCCATCTTACTTCCCTAAATGTGTATTTGACATTTCCTTGTATATATCACCCATAGAATAGAGATGTCTTCTCTTCTTACTCTTTGAGTAGTGATTACTAAAATTGTTTTCAGTTCTCAAGGATATAAAAAAAAATACCATTTGAAAAATGTGTACATACATGTACTCAGTAGTCAGCACATATTTTTTCTAACGTTGGCTTGTGGAAAGGGAATTATCTTTTATTTTCTCATATTGAAAATTTTTAAAAATGTTTTTGTGATTGTAACTTTTTTTAGATTCTCATATGTTGTTGACTTAGTCAAATATTTACTCAATTTCCTGTTATTTAGCTATTCCTCTGATTATATTGTTGTAGGCTGAACCTTTGAGACTCCTTTGAAATAATTTTTTTATGTGAATAGTTGCCTGAGTCCATAGGCTAATGAAGATGGGATTCATCAACCAAAGTTGAATAGGAATTTTCTCACCTAAAACAAGCAAGAGACACAAAAGGAAGAAGTGAACAGAAAAAAGTTCAGGACTCCAATAAGATGATTAGGATCTATTAGTGTTTGCAATATGGAGTGCCAAAATTGCAACATGACAGAGTTGAGAGGAACACATTCTCTTATGAATGAAGCATTCATTCCTACAGCGTGAGTCTTTGAGTCTCAATATCATATGTCTACTTTACAAAGAAGAAACTCTTCAAAATAATGATCTAAAAGCTATTTTAGCAGTATAGAAGACATTTGTTTAAGATTTATGAGATGTGAGTAACCAACAGAAAACTGAAAATATAGTACTTAGATATACAAAGTTAGACAAATAATAAATAAAAATGAGGGATTGACAACTAGGAAATTCAAAATAATAGTAACCTTAAAAATAAAGTAGGACATTGTAGGGATGCACAGGTGGGACATCAACAATACTGATAAAGTTATGTTTACTAAGCTAGGTAGTGAATTAAAAAAATAGAAATAAATTTTTCTATTTTAGAATTTTTGGGGATATACAGAGAAATTGAGAAATTAGTACATAGAGCATGTAAATGTTTCCCTTATTATTAACCTTTTTACGTTAGTAGCGAGATCTGTCACAACAAACTGACATATATTTTCACTAACATACATACACTAATTGAATTTTCTTTTTTTTACTTAATATCCATTTTCTGTCTCAGAGTCCCATACAGAATATCACATCACATTTACATATCATGTTTCCTTAGGCTTCTTTTGCCTGTGCCAGTTTCTCAGACTTCCTTTGTTTTTGATATCATTAACATTTCTTCTTTGAAATTTCTGTGAAGTTTTTGTTATGATTACACTGAAGTTGTAGGTTTGAGGGAAGAAGATCAGAAAAAGAAAAATGATATTGTCATAACATTATACCAAGAGCATATACTGCCAATGTATGTTAATTATCTGCCCAATCCTATTATTAAAAATTTCTTCCAAAAATCTGGTTTCTCTTTTGCTTCACAGTATTAGAAGTAAAACTATGAGCAGTGAGTATACTCATTTCACTAGGGGTCTGTTGATTCTATGCCTTCTCATCTGATAGAGAAAATAAATATATGTGTGTATACTAAATGTATATATTCATATATGCACATATTTCCATGTATATGTCTCTTTCTATATATACATATGTGTTTATGTATATGTGTATGTATATATAAAGTTAAACATAGATTTTCATCTCTAGCAATATATTTATCTAATCTCCTAAAACATGAACCAATCTCCCATTCTCATTACTTCTATGTAACCTCCCACTTTAACAATGAGAAAGTTGACCTTTTTAATGTAATGATTGAGTTCCTAATTACATGTTTACTGATTTCAGATATGATAATCCATACTCTGATGGGAATAAAAGAAACTTACCAACTAAATTTGAGTACCTATTTATTCAGCTTTTGTCCTTTAGACTTAGATTCTTCCCTTATTTCCTAAATTACTTAGGCTAGTCCCCCTGCCCCAACTCCAGTTCATTGGGGTTCCCATGCACGTTTGTTGTACAGTTTATTTTTTCTACATTGCTCATTGGGTCCCCCAACCTCCCCAAAAATGTTTTTAGTTCATATACATAAAGTTTCACACATTGTGGTTTAAAGTTCTATAGGATTCAGGATTTGAAAAATAATATTAATATACCATTATACTGTCATAGAAAATAACTTCGCTGCTCAATAAAAATCTTCTGTGTTTCACCGACTCTATCTTCCTCTCTCAAGCCACTGGTAATCACTAATTTTTTTTTTTTTCTATCTCTGCAATTTTGCCTTTTCAACAGTGTCATATAAATGGATTTATACATTACAGACTTTTTCCTAACTGGATTCTTTCACTTAAGAATATACCTTTAAGGTTTGTGACTTGTTTCTCTTGGTGGTGAGATTTCAATTTTAGTAAGGATTGAGGGTCTTGAGCATCTTTTCATGTGCCTATTGGACATATGTATAGCTCATTCGTCTAGTCACACAGTTTATCCACTTTTAATTATGTCTTTCCTTTTTATTTTTTACTTATACAAAAATGTTAGATATTCTGGACAATAGACCCCTATCAGCTATATGATAGCTGAAATATTTTCTCCCATTCTTTGTGTTGTCTTGATGGTATACTTTGAATTACAGTAAATTTTAATTCTGGTGAAGTTAAAAATATATATTTCATTTCTTCTGTCACTTGCATTTTTGTATAATATTTTAAAATACATTGTTTTACATAAGGCCATAAAGTTGCGTGGGTTTTTTTTGTATTTTGTATTCTATGGGATTTGTAGTTTTAGCTGTTACATCTAGGTCTATCATTTAAGTCAATTTATGTATACGATATTAGGGAAAAGTCAACTCTCGTGTAAATATCCACTTGTCCCATCAGCATATGTTATAAAAATATATTCCATATTGAATTATCTTGATAATCTTATAAAATCAGTTTATTATAACTGTGAGAATTAATTTAGATATACAAATCTATTCCAGTGATCAATATGTCTGTGCTTATACTAACTAGTACCACAATATCTTGATTATTATCTGTTTGTAGTATATATAGAAATAAGAAAATATGAGTCTAGTACTCCAACTTTTTTCTAATTTTTAGAAAAAATAGAAATTTTAGAGCAAATACACTTTTATTTTTTTTTCAATTTTGCAGCAATTGACAAGCTGATTCTAATTCAAGTACTCTATCTAGCACAATCAAAACAATCATAAAAGTTATTTTTTCTCCTTTTTTATTCTATCTGGGCCCCCAGCCCATTGGAGGACTCACACCCACATTGAGGGTTGACCTTCCTGTCTCAATTCATTGACTCACATACTGGTCTCCTCTGGAAATACCCTCACAGACATACCCATAATGAATGTTTTACCAGTTCTTTAGGTAATCCTTAATACAGTTAAGTTGATACCTAAAATTAATCATCAAAAGTCCACCCCTTGTCACCTTGGCACATACTTAAGCTCCAAATAAAGACAATAACAAGGTAATAGTTCCACCTTGCATGTTACAACTATCCTTCATACAACCAGAGTTCATTTATACTTGTACCTTAAAAGGAAGTAAATTCCTTGGGTGATATTTACTCATTTCCTGATATTCTATGACTTCAATATTAAATGTGATATGGTGTCCTGGAATAGATGTTGGGAGAAAAAAAAAACAGTGGAAAACCTGATAAAATATGAAGAAACTCTCTATTTTCAGTACTTACTGTATACCATTATCAATTTCTGAGTTTTCCTAAATATACTATGAGATATAAACATTGTCAGAAACTTAAAGGCATATGAACTTCAACACAGGTGCACCTACTTCATAAAGATACCATAATTCTTTAGGGACTCACCTCCTCTTTCTTCTTTCCTATTGTCCTCCCCTTAACCGGGCCACCAGATTGATTGTCAGTAAACATTTCTTCAAATATCAGTGCCTGTTTCTAACATATCTCTAGAAGGCCCATTTTAAGACATTATTTGGCAGCCTATTTGCCAGATCCCCCTAAAGACCTTCTGGAAGACATGACCTATAATCATGGAAGCCAAGATTGAGAAATGTCAGTAACAGGGAACATAAATCATACTTTTTTTGCATTCTGAGAGTGTGTTTATGGCACGTGTTTTCTTTCTGAAGTCGTTTGTTTTGTTTTGTTTTGTTTTGTTTAGGTGGGTCTTGCTCTGATGTCCAGTTAGAGTGCTGTGGTATCAGAATGTCCTCACTTAAACAGTAGACATACTGCAAGGATACAAAATTTTAATCCTTGAGCTCATTTTTTTCTTTTATCCGTTTGCCTAATGACATAAGAAGCAACATACTAACATCATTATATTCCTTGGCTAACAAATGCTGATTCTGGGATGAGAAAGTTAAACCTATATTGAAAAGAGATGCCAAGCCAGCATAAAATTATAAGAATTCACTACAATAGGAATTTCAGTAGTCCAATAACAATTCTAATATCTTTAATCCTCAAATAAAAGGTAAATAGAATGGGACAACTTATGTAAAACTATATTTAATCAGGTTTTTCTCAATAATAGACCAAAATTGGACACAATTTCTCAGGTCCTCTCTTGAGGCCATGTGTTCTGGGCCAGGCACACACATTTAACCCAGAATAAACCTCTTGAAAAAATAGTAATATTAAACCAGAATATATCAGATGAGCCACCATGATTTTATACTGAGAAATGGGCAGTAATAGGGAAAAATAGTATTATTCCATTAATCTTAAAGTACACATTTGATTCAGAAGACTTTGATCTGAATTAGATAAATTTAGAATTCCTTTGTTAATATATTCCCTTTTTATTTTCCATCTAATGTAATCTTATGAATGGCATAAGAATATTATTCACAATTATATATGTTCACAGAGTTATTTTCAATTATTTTGAGATAAAAGTATGTGATAGTTTTGTCATAGTTTTTTCAAGGACTTACGTTTTCATTGTGACATAATAATGCACTTTATAGTTGATGCAAATGGTACTTCTTGAAATTACATGGAAAAAGCTATAATTATTAGCAGATACTGACAGCATTCAGTATACACCTACACATGCATTCATCCCTCACAACCTGTCAAGAGGTAGGAACTATTACCATTCTCATGGTCCAGTATCTCTGCAAACATACATACTACCATACATGTCATTTGATACTCTCATATTCATATGAATATATTATATTCATAAAATATTTTTTTTTCATATAAAATATATTTTTTTCATAAAATATACTTTTTTCTTTCTACCTCATAGAAAGAATAGGTTGTATACCTAGCAATACTTAGATTTTTTTTTTACTGGTGAATTATTCATATTAAGTTATTTACCAACTCATTAGAAAATATTGGTAGATCATTTCTGAAGATCAGTATCTCCTCACTTCATGGACGAGTCACCTCTACATGTCCTTAAGCAAGGGTCTCACTTCTAGTGTGTGTTCTTCCTGTTCATTTTGGACACATCTATGATCAAGAAACTATTAAGTTATCAGTATTCACTTCAAAAATCCAGTTGTTTATCTTTTACTTTGTTTTATCTGTTTGTAAAATATCATATATTTTCTTCTTCTTACCTTGGATTTAATTTGCTTTTCTCTTTTAAATCTCCTAAGATGGAAACTTAGATGTTTGAATTTTGGATTTCTTCTTTTCTAAAATATGCATTCAATGCTATAAATTTCCCCCTAAGCCCCTTTATTCTATCCCCCTAATTTTGGTAAGTTGTGCTGCATCAATTAAATTTAGTGACTTCATCTATCACCTGAAATCCCATACACAGCCATTCACCATACTGTGTAGGCTTGAGGCAAATGAATAGATCAAATTTGCCCAGAGTCAGGCCAGGTTTAGATATTTATGGGGTTTGAGGGCCTTCATCTAATTATTTTTAGAGTTTGCACCTGATGTCAGACTATGACTAGGAGATAAAATGTATGTTGAGGAATAAAGTTTCTTGAGGGGTTCCTATAAGCCAGGTCAGATTCTAAGATTGAATTAAATAAAAGTACCCACATAATGTCTTCCACCCCAGCCCCCAAGACTTCACTAGAAAGAGAGCAAGTAGTGGGGGGGCTGGGACGAGGGCAGGAAGCAGGTTGAGGGTTATTCCAAGGGAGTTCTAGTTGGGGAGACCTGTACAAGGGAGGGCTGAGATTGCAAGAGTCAGGATTTGAGGTTTTAAGTTTGTCCAGAGTAGAGGCTGCGGGGGGAGGGGGGGTGGTGACTAAAGTGTAGCAAGAAGATCTGAGCCAGATTACATAGTTTGTACAGAGTGAGAGTAGAGGGGAAAGAAAAAAAGGCTTGGACATAGGGATTATCAAACCATTTGTAATTGTGATGACAGAAATCAGCGAAGGGAAGATCTGAATTCTGGTCTGGTATCTGTCTCTCAGCTTGCTTCTGGCGAAGGAAGACCCATGGGACTTTTCGAGGACCAGAGTGAGAGAGATAGAAGGAACCTGAGAGTGAGTTTGTGAGCTTTTTTAGTGGGGTCTGGTTTGGACTTGGAGGGAAGAGGCATGGAAGCCAGGAAAATTTTAGAAGAGTTGCAGTGTGAGACAAGGGAGGGCTGTGCGTGGACAGTGAAGAAAGCCTGGACATAGGGAATCTCGGATCACTTGTCTGAATGTCAGGAAAAGTTACCAAGGTCTCGGAGAATTGGAAGCTCAAAAGTCTCATTTTGGGGCCACTGTGACCCATTATCTAATTTGTATTGGGGCCAGGATGTGTTACAAAAGAAGATGAGGTGTTTGGGTTTAAGGTCAGGATAAAGTTGGAGAGACTTTAGAGCAGAGAGGACACAGGCCAGAGGAGAAGAAGAGGGGTACAGGGTGGCAAATTTCCCATGCTTGGGGGAAGGGAAGAAAATAAAAGTGGATAGGCAGTTGTTTTGGGGGACCCTGGAAGTTGGATTCAGCGTGGGCTGCCTCCTGTGGGACCCCTTTATGTTCAAGGCAGTCAGACTTACAGTGAGGGCCCTTGCAGGTTGGAAAAAGAGGACAGAGAAACAAATTACCACACAGAGTGCAGGACAGAAGAAATAGAGGAGGTGCCCACACTGTGATCCTGGCCTGAAACTGGCTGTTAAATGGGTGGGTGGGGGCTTCCCTGCCACCGGTCAAACAGGAGGAAAGACTGTCTTCCCACAGTGAGTCGCCACCAGCACAGCAGTTTGAGACACAAGACTGCGGGCATGGTCCTTGGAGGAAATCAACAAAAGGAAAGAAAAAGAGAAAGATGTTAAGAAGAGAGTAGAGGAGGACAAAGAAACTGACAAAGGTGAGAGCAGGTTCCGAGGAGGCGAAAAAGAGTTGTGTCAGCTGGTGAGTCTTAGGACAAATATTGGTAAAAAGTGTCCTGGAAGAATCAGGACAGGAGCCAGCCTGGAGAAGGAACTACCCATCCCATCCTGGGTTTCAGCACCTAACGAAAGTGTGAAGGACCCAAAGGACACATTTCACACACAGGCTATGTGGGAGCAACAAGGCTGGTTTATTCACGGGTGCAGGTGATCTGAGTTCGAAAAGAGAGTGAGCACAGAAGGGGGTTAGTGAAGGTTTTATAAATGGGGATAGCCGACCCTCTCCCACTTGCCCTGTTCAGTTCTTTGTTTCTGGGACAAATTGGGAGGTGAAGAATTGTTTCCTGCTACCTGCAGCAGAGGATGGTGGGCAGAACAACTGTTTGTAGTAAATTCTTCTTCAAACAACCAACTCCTACTACCCCTTTACCCCAATCACATCTATCCTTCTTCTCTGGCCTCATCCTTATCTGGAGAACTAGGAAGGAATAGCCTTGGTCTCCATCGGGGAGGGGGGACGAATGAATTATGGCTGTAACTGCCTGTCAAATCTACTAGGGAGAGATAAACTTTGTCTCTATCAGGGAAAGAGGGGGAGGGAATGCTGGCTGCAAGCTGTCAGATCTATAAAGTCCAGGGACTCTGCAGACTCCTGCGGCTATTGTTTTACAAGCCTAAGTTTTCAATTAATCACATTGATTTTTAGCTGTCATTAGAAAATTGGGAGATTAAAGGCCATCCCAGTGTTACAGCAAGTGTTACAGCAAGTTCTGAGGCACACAGAAAGTCAGAGAATCAAGGTTTATTTGCTGGCGGGCTCAGAGGGGTCTCACCAACAAATTCTGAGCCCCATGTACCAAATTTTCTCCACTTCTATTAGGTTGGGATGGTCTAATGTGCCAGGTGATAGGTTAGTTGATGTGTTGGGTAATCGGACAGTATTATGTTGGGGAGGCTCTTCTGAGGGGCGGGGTCTCAGATAGCTGATGTGGCTGGTAATAGATAGGGGTTTTCCTTATCATTCCTCCCTTTGGTGCCCTTCTATGTCTATTGTAGAGCATCATTTCCCAGTGGGTGATAGCCTCGTAAGGCCATTATGTAAGCTGTTGTTCTCCGGATTACGATTGTCTCTAAGGATTTTATAACCACACTCAGTATGCAGGGACCTACAGTGACAAGGAGGAAAATAGTTATTAGCTGCCTGGCCAGAGGTAGTAGTCATGGAGACCAATACCCTAAGTCAAAACCCCAGGTTTGTTGTAGTTCCTTGTTTCTTTTCTGAATTTTTTTATCTTAACTTCCTGACTTTTGTGGTTACTAGTCCTGTCTGGTTTATATAGTAGCAGCACTCTTCCCTTAGCAATGTACAGGTCCCCCTCTTTTCAGCTGTAGGTAGGTCTAAAGCCCACCTATTCTGTAAGGTTACTGCTGCTAGTGAGTTCAGTTGACTCTGGAGGCACAGTAGGGATCTGGTACTCGTTCCATGTCTTCATTTAGCTCTTGGGATAACTGGTGGTAGATGCTCAGGGATGGTCCTAGGGCACTACTCCTTCTATCCCAGCAGCAATTCCTCCCCCTATGAGGATCGATGCTAGTAAGGCCCATCTTTCTGGGTGTTTGGATAGGGTTTAGTGCAGCTTCAGGTCACTGGGTTTCAAAGATAGAAACATCTGGGGTGAGGAAGACCTGTGTGTAGGTCCCGGTCTAGTTTCCCGGGAGGCAGAGGTAGGAAATGTCTCCACAAAGAAAGAATATGCCACTCCAGGAGCAGGTGACAGTGGCATTACTGGGTAAGATTTGATTATTTGTGCAGAGCTCACCTGATATGAATCCCAATATTTCATTCTCTCCTCCATTAGTAATGCAAGTGATATTCAGGTGGGAAGTTATGGCTAAGTGGACATTGTATGCTACTGGGCCCGCCAAGGATGTTTTGTTTGGTCCTGGGATCAAGATGCCTGAGTTCCAGCCCAGAGGCACAGGGACCCCATATAGATTCATTTCTGGAGAGGTGAACAGACCCAACATGAAGTATGGTTGGGTAGGACCTGGAGGGTCATATTGAGAAACCGGGTTGTTAGGGGAGGGGTATCTAGAGATGCAGTGTATGCCAGTAAGATCTGGCCTCTTATAAGTTGACTGTGTTGCTGAGGCTATCTTAATAAGCTGAGCCTTTGTTTCTTTGACTCATTTGATTCTAGCCTGGTTTTGGACTCCTCCCTCATCAGACATCCCCAGGGGGTGTAGAAAGTCCAACAGGCTGGGTTGCCTTCTGGAGCCATACAGATTCTAATATCACCTGTAATGATGGCAGTTCAGTATTTCTTTCCTCCGCTGTGGTACACCTGAGCCTGACTATAACACGTCTTTAGCATGTAGTTGTGGACTGTGAAACATGCCATGGTCCAGAAATCTGGACTAATCCCATTAGTAGAGGGAATCCAAGTCCTAGCATAACAAGTCTCAGGGCAGGGTTTCTCTTCCATAGTTGTTAGAGCAAGTACCCCAACCAGGAGGAGGGTAGGGACTGAGGCAGGAGTAGACTACATCCTATAATGAGCCAAAATACCACAGTTAGAAATGGGCTCTGAAGTCCAGTCCAATCTCCCAGAGCTACCAAGAAGAGTCTAATTTCTAGTAAGGTCCCTATAACCACAATGATGGCCAGGGCCAGTGGTCCCATTTAGTCCTGTTAAGTCCTGGGTGTGACTGTCCTCATTGGGAAATAGTTAAGCTGGATCTTTAGTGGGTTCTTCTGGTCCTGATCTGCAGTCCAGAGATTAGTTTCATTGTCATGTTCAGCCTTTTTCACCCAGGAGTGATGGATCCACAGAGTGATACCTGTAACTATAACAGCAGTGGTACTAACTAGTATCATACTATGAGGACCCTTTTAGGTGGGCTCTTAAATGTTATTTTCCATTCCTTTACCCAGGCTAGATCCTCAGGTTGGTGAGGGTGGACAGGGAGACCCAGGGTGATAGGTGTTTTTTGTATGATGGTGTGGCAGATATGGTGCATAGTTTTGTCTATGGCTTGGAGGTGTGTGTTTATATTCAATTTCCCTAGTTGTGTCATGTCTCCACTTAATCTCTTGATGAGTGGGGGAGGTATAACCAAACAAGATTTCAAAGGGTGAATATCCTGGGGGCCCTGGTGTGCACCTTACCCTGAATAGGGCTAGGCTTAGCATATCTACCCAGGGTAATTGTGTTTCCTGACATAGCTTTGATAAAGTGGTCACGAGGGTCTGGTTCATGGGCTCTGCTTTCCCTGAGCTCTGTGGCCTGTAGGCTGTATATAGTTTCCATGATTCCTAGTGCATTGGTGAAGGTTTGCTTGATTTCCACAGTGAAGCTTGGTCCATTGTCACTGCCAAAAGAGAGTGATAGACTGTATCTGGGGATCGTTTCTCTGAATAAAACTTTGCCACTTCTCTAGACTTTTCAGTCCAGGTAGGGACTGCTTCATCCCAGCCTAAAAAGGTGCATATCACTAACAGCAGGTATTTATAGCCCCGACATGATTGTACTTCTGTGAAATCAATTTCCACATCCTTGAATGGAGAAGTTCCGGTGTACTGAATTCCTGTAGCGAGTCTAGGCCTGACTGCTGCATTGTTTTTAGTACAGGTTTGGAGCAGGCGCTGATGGCTGCAGCGATGGATGGAAGTTTGGCGAGTAGTAGTACCAGGCGAGTAGCTACACGAGGGC
Organism: Microcebus murinus; assembly: GCF_040939455.1. Lineage (NCBI taxonomy): Eukaryota > Metazoa > Chordata > Mammalia > Primates > Cheirogaleidae > Microcebus > Microcebus murinus. The sequence continues at coordinate 20,828,477 of NC_134110.1, forward strand.
TGTTTTCCCTATGTGAGTCAGCTTGTGATGTTGGGAGACAAGGGGTATGTTAGTTAATTGGAGATAAAGATGTTATGATTCCATAGATGCCACCACTCGTCTGCGTCCTTCTTGGCCTTCTCCTGCACTTCTCACTCGTTCTCTTCTGGAGTATATTTTGCTTCTTTGGGCAGGTGCCAACAAGATTTGGCACAGGGTTGTAGTGTCGTCCTCTGAACATCCTAAGTCAGCTGTATTTTTGGCTGCTTGGTCTGCAAGGCGATTGGATCTGTGCCCTTTTGATGCCCTCAACAGTTGATGACTGCAATTTCTTTTGGCTCCCAAACTGCCTCCAGCAGTTAGAGGATTTTATCTCTAGTTTTGATCTCCATTCCACCTGCAGTCAGCAGTCCCCCCTCTGTATATTGCCCCATGGATATGTATTGTGGCAAAGGCATACTTAGAGTCTGTGTATATGATTGCTTTCTTACGCAGGGCATGCCTGAGGGCTAGGATGAGGGGACCTTAGCTTCGCCCTTTGTGCCAACCACTCTTGGGGCAAAGGAGCTGACATCATGACCTCATCAACTGTGGTGACTGCATAGCCTGCCAGTCATTTCCCATTCTGGATAAAACTGCTGCCATCCATATAGAGTTGTAAGTCTGATGCTGGTAGATGGCTATCTTTCAGCTCTGGCTGGCTTGTATAGACCTCCTCTGCTGCCTCAGTGCAATCATGATCTGGGGGCCCTGGCTCGCTGTGTAGGAGCGTGGCGGGATTCAAGGTTCCCACAGTTTCCAGGGTGACCTGAGGATTTTCGCATAGCAGTCCTTGGTATTGTGCTAACCGGTTGCTTGAGAGCCACCGGTGCCCTGAGGTGTTCATTAGAGATATTACTATATGAGGGACTTGCACACAGAGGTTTTTAAACCCAGTGTGAATTTGTCTGCTTCCTTGACTAGCAGGACAGTGGCCGCCAGTGTGCGGAAGCTAGGTGACTGTCCTGCCACTTCTGGATCCAATTGTTTTGACAAGTAAGCCACTGGTCTTTGCCACAGGCCTACAGTTTGAGTCAAAACACCCAGAGCTACTTGTTTCTTCTCTGTACAAACAGGTTACAGTTTTTGGTGAGGTCTGGTAGCCCTAGTGCAGGGGCTCTTTTTAGTAAGTAAGTCTTTTATTTCTTGGAAAGCTCTTTCCTGACTCTGGGCCCATTCCAGTTGTTTGTTTTCAGGCCCATGTAGGGCTTGGTACAGAGGCTTGGCCTTTAGGGAGAAACCTGGGATCCAGATGTGGCAGAATCTGGCTGCTTTAAGAAATTCTCTGAGTTGTCTCTGAATGGTTGCCCTGGGAATTGTACAGATGGTGTGCTTCCACTCATGTCCCAGTGTCCAGTGCCCCTGAGTGATGTGTAATTCAAGGTACTTTGCCTGTTGCCTGCAGATCTGTGGTTTTTCCAGGAGAGTATTCATCCTTTATCAGTGAACAGTTGGACCATGCACCAGGTTCCTTGGTGGGAGTCTTCTCTGGTTGCACTTGCTACGAGTACATATAGGTACTGTAAAATTGTGCATCAGGTTTCTTGTCATGGAAAGGAGATGAGGTCAGTGGCTAGAGCCTTCCTGAATAGAGTTGGTGAAATTTTAAATCCCTGTGGTCCTTCTATTCTTAGGATCCTCTCACTCGAAGGCAAACAGGGGCTGCCTCTTCAGAGCAAGCCACATGCAGAAGAAAGCATCCTCTAAGTCCAGACAGGAGAACAAGGCAGCATCAATAGGAATGAGTCCCAGGAGGGTGTATGGATTCAGTACCACTGGGTGGAGAGTCACTATGGCCTCATTGATCAGTCTTAGGTCTTGGATGGACCAGTACCCACCTCCATTGGGCTTTTTGACTCGCAGGAGGGGAGTGTTCCATGGGGATTGGTACTCCACCAAATCCCCTCCTGCTTGAGTCTACTGATATGTTTCTGAATTCCCTCTCGAGCCTCCTTGGGGATGGGGTACTGTCATCTGCTTGGTTGGGCTCCTGGTTTCATTTCAATCACCAGGGGTACATGTTGGTGTGCAAGACAGGTTATGTTTCTCTTTGGCCTCGTCGAATAGCTTCTATTCTGATTCCTGGGGCAGGGTGACTGCCAATATGAGAGTCTCTGGGGTGCCAAGTGTGAGGCCATGGCCCAGGTGATCTGGGCTTCCAGTTTGCTCAGGAGATCTCGACCGAGGAGGGGAATGGGGCAGTCCAGTTTGTATAGGTATTTATGCCATATCTGGTGCCCCCCCTATCTGGCATATTTGGGTTTGGCATAATGGTGGAGCTAATTGAGTTCCAATGGCTCCCACAATGGTGGTTTCCTGGTTTGTAAATGGAGCCACTGGTGTGGTTACCACCGAGTATTCTGCCCCAGTGTCCACCATGAACGTTATTGGTTGGCACCTCACTTCCATTATGAAAGTAGGCTCCCAGGGGCCAAGAGTCAGGGAACCCAATTTATCCTATTGTGAATTGACTCCAATGAGACTGATGAGGTCCTGGGTCTCCAGCTCCTGCTGGAAGCCCTTGGGCAAGTTCCTGTTTGGTGGTGGGTTGTTTCTTTTATTGGGACATTCATGCTTCCAGTGGCCAAACTCCTTATGAACTGGTTAGCCTTCAGGGTCCCTCATCTCCTGGGTCCTCCTTCCCATGGTAGGCCAGGTATCTTGCCTGGGTCAAGTCTTCGGAGGGCAGCCACCAGGAGAGCAGCTTTCTGTTTCATTTTCTCGTCATTGTCCCTTTGGTTCCAGTCTCTATTAACATAGACATTCTGGGCCATTTCCTTCAGCTGTGTGATGTTCATTCCTGCAAACCCATCAAGTTTTTGGAGTTTCTGTGGGATGTCAGTATAGGACTGCCCAACAAATATGACATTCAACATCCACTGATTTTCTGCCTCCTCTGGGTCAGAAGGGTGTGTAGATTCGATAGTCCTCACAAAGGTGCTCATAGAATTCACTTGGTGATTGTGACACGGAAAACGCCAGGCACCAGGACACGGCCACTTGCCGCCTCCCCATCGCTCTGCATCCCTGTGGACTGGCATCCTGCGAGGCCAGTTGGAGGGCATGGTGCCAGGGCTGGGGCCCCCGAGTGTCACCAGGGCCAGGGCCCTGCATGCTACCAGGGCTGGGGCCCTTGCATGTCACTAGGGCCGGGGAGCTGCATGCTGCCGGGGCCCCCGCATGCCGCTGGGGGCCCCGCGTACTGGAATGCCACCAGACCACGTGCCGCCACCTGTTTCCGACCACGCTGCTTGCGTGATCCTGTTTGGGTAATTTTTGAATCCTACTGTTGTTGATTTAATGTTAAAGCTTGTTGCTGATGGGATGTTAAAGCTTGATGTTGATTGGATGTTAAAGCCTATAGTTGATTGGATGCTTTTTGAGCCCTACCAAGGGTATAAAAGCAGGAGGAGAACAAGGAAGGAGGTCAGAAGATCAGAAGATGCGAAGAGAGCTGTAATACTTGCTGGGTTGGGCCTGCCAGAAGAATAAAGACTATTCTCCAACTCTTCTTGTGCTGCTCAGTTCTTTCCCTGGTCAAGAGCTGTAACACTAGCTGTATACTTGCCACGACATTTTGGTTCCCTGACCGGGAAAGCTGACCAAGCTGGCCCTTTGAAGCCACCAGGATGGCAGATGGCGGACAGCAGATGGTGGACAGTGGGCTGAGACTAGCGGTGCCAAGCAGCATCTCTCTCTTCCAGCGCCCAAAAGAGAGAAGTGGAGCTGTTGGCCAAGGGCAATGCCAAGCTTGCCAAGGCCTTGCTGAGGGAGGGGAAGCAGGGGCACTGGTAACAGGCCTCCCAGCAGGTGCTGGCCTCCATGGTGCATGGGCAGGAGCAGGAGGCTGAGCGGGTGGGTGCCAGGCTGAGCGAGCTGGAACAGCAGACCAAGGCCAGGATGTCAGACAAGGTAGGGTCCCCGAGACCTGCCCAAGATAGGCCTGTCAGTGGGACAGAAGAGGAGCTCCATCAGCTCCTAAGGGTTAGATTAGCAGGATGGAAGAGGACCCCGATCGGCTCCTAGGGGTAGGCCTATCAGTGGGACATAAGAGAAGGCCAATCAGCTCCTAAAGTGTAGGCCCATCAGCAGGTGTAGAGGAGCCCCATCGGCTCCTAGGGTGTAGGCCATCCCGTCATTGGGATGGAAGAGGAGCCCCATCAGTTCCTAAGGACAGGGATTCCCCCAGGGGAGGGATGGTGATTGCCAAGATGTGCCTAAGTTCCCTTGAGGGACACAGCTAGGTGGACATCTGAGAGAAACCACTACCCCTTGTCTAAGGGGAGGAGCCAGAGCAGGGACCAGAGACTGGGCAGGGACAATGTTCAGAAAAGGAGTATTGTCGGGCAGTGTAGGGGACAGGAGCGCTAGTTAAATCATTTGAAACATGGAAGGGTCCGAATCCAAGCCAACAGTTCTAAGGTGCGTGCTGATAAGTTTCATGCATTCATTATGGAGAGTGGTGACTGGGACTACATCCGACACCCCACAACCATCAGTTTCTCCACTGCTAACATCTCCACCACTTGTCCGTTGGTTGCAGTCTGCCCCAGACTTCCAGATGCCTCGGCATAAAATGCAAGGTCCACTGCAGGTTCCGGATGACAGAACCATCCAACCAGGACAACCTGCCCTGTATTATCAGCCTTTCTCCACCACCGATCTATTGAATTGGAAACACCCTACCCCGTCCTACTGAGAGAAACTGCAGGCCCTCATCGGCCTCCTGGAATCTATCTTCCAAACTCACCGTCCCACATGGAAAGATTGCCTAGAACTCTTACTGACCCTTTTCAGTATCAAAGAACGACATCGGATCATGATTGGAACTTGGAAGTGGCTGCAGGAATAGGTGCCGGTGGGCACCCTGGATGTGGAACAATGGGTATCATGAGCAGCACCTGAGACAAATCCAGAGTGGGATTTCAACGCACCGGAAGGACAAGCGGCACTCGAGCAGTACCAGGAGACTCTTCTCCAAGGAGTGGGGGAAGGGGCCAAAAAGCCAACCAACATGAAAAAGGTTGTCCTAATCACCCAGAAGCCAGAGGAGTCACCCTATGACTTCTATGAGTGCCTCTGTGAGGCATACCAAAAATACACACCTATTGACCAGGAGGCAGCCAATAACCAGAGAATGGTGAATGCAGCGTTCGTCATGCAATCGGCCTCCGACATCCGGAGAAAGCTGCAGAAACTTGAAGGTTTTGCAGGCATGAGCGTCATACAGTTAATAGAGGTGGCCCAGATGGTGTACGTCAACCGGGACTGGACCGCTCAGAGGGAGGAAGATCAGAGGATGAAGAAAAAGGTTGCCCTCCTGGCCGCTGCCCTCAGTAGACTCGACTCATCCAAGGAGCCCATACCTCCATGAAAAGGGAGAACCAGAAGACGGGCACCCCTGGCGAGAGACCATACACCAATTTCAAGGGGTTTGGCCACTGGAAGAATGAATGTCCCCACAAGAGAAGTCACCTTTTCTAAGGGAGGGCCCTGATCAGAACAATCCAACAGAAACCGGAAGCCCAAGAGCTAGTGGGGCTGGCTGGCATTGACTCCAAGTTGGGCCAACAGGGTTCCTTCAATCTTGGTCCTCAGGAACCTATGGTCAAGATGAGAGTAGGGGGCCAACAACTGACATTCATAGTGGACACTCAGTTGTGACAACCCCCGTGGCCCTGCTTACAAAGCAGGAAACAACTATGGTCAGAGCTACCAGGATTTGGGTAGCCAGACCCTTCTGCCAGTCCTGGGTATGCCAACTGGGGGGGCCATCAGATAAGGCACGAAGTCCTCTACATGCCAGACTGCCCAGTGCCTCTCTTGGGACAGGACTTGCTGAGCAAGTATGAGACAGACACCAATCAGGACCAAGGAGCTGGAGGAGGCCAGAAAGAAGCTGTCGGAGAAAGATAAGGAATGCTCTAACCTGAGGCGCAACACCAGCAGGCAGTGGAGTCCCTGCAGGACTCCCTGGATGCTGAGACCCAGGCCCGCAACGAAGCACTGAGGCTCAAGAAGAAGGTGGAAGGTGACCTCAATGACCTGGAGCTGCAGCTGGGCCATGCTACTCGTCAGGCCACGGAGGCCCAGGCAGCCACACAGCTGCTGCAGGCCCAGATGAAGGAGGAGCAGGCAGGGCGGGATAAGGAGCAGTGGTTGGCAGTTGAGCTCTGAGAGCAGGCACAGGCCCTGGAGCACCAGGTTGTGCTGCTTGGCTTCTGAGCTGGAGGAGCTGTGGGCTGCCCTGAAGCAGGGTAAGCGCAGCCAGCGGCTGGTGGAGCAGGAGCTGTTGGAGGCCACCGAGCAACTCAACCTCCTGCATTCACAGAACACAGACCTCCTGAACCAGAAGAAGCAGCTCAAGGTGGATTTGGCCCACCTGAGTAGGGAGGTGGAGGAGGCTGACACCCCTAAGACATCAACTTTGAATTTGCCATAGAGGGGTAGGAAGTCCTCGAATGCTGGTGGTATTGCCATTGTTTTCTCCCCAAAACATCCTAAAAGGACCTGGCTTGTGTGGCCGTGGCAGACATTCAACCCAGGAGGCCCACATAGGAGCCTCATTTTACTATCGTGAGTCACGGGCTTTAGTTTGAAAGCAACTCAGACAAGGCTTTCCCAGGTATGTGGCCCTATCTGGAACTTGGAGGTCGGTGAGAGCCAAGGAAAGAGGCAGAGAAGGCTGAAAAGTCTATCACTGATGCCACCATGATGGCTGAGGAGCTGAAGAAGGAGCAGGACACAAGTGCACACCTGGAATGGATGAAGAAGACACTAGAACAAACAGTGCGGGAGCTCCAGGCCTGGCTTGAGGAGGCTGAACAGGCTGCCCTCAGAGGTGAGAAGAGGCAGGTACCTGTGGGGGTACTGGTGCAGAATATGGGCCCCTGACAGAGGCCAGTGGCCTGTCTGTCCAAGTGGCTGGACTTGGTAGTGTTGGGATGGCCGCCTCGTCTGTTGGTCAAGGAGGAGGACCGGCTTGCCTTTTGGCAGGGTGTCCGTGTGCAGGTCCCACACGCAGTGGTGGCTTTGGTGAACACATCAGGGCACCAATGGCTTTCTAGCCATCAGCAGGCACAGTGCCAGGGACTGCTGTGTGGGGACCCATGAGTCACCATCAAGACTGTGTGGACCTTGAACCCTGCCACCTTCCTTCCTACCAGTCCAGGGCCCCTGGGCCATGACTGTGTTGAGGCCGTGGAGGAGGTCTGTGCAAGCCGGCCAGACTTGGGGGATAGTCTGTTGCCAGCGCCTGACCTGGAGCTCTACACGGACAGCAGCAGCTATATCCATAATGGCAAACAGTTGGCTGGCTATGCAGTCACCACAGGGAGCGAAGTCATCATGTCAGCCCCTCTACCTCATGGATGGTAAGCCCAGAGGGCAGAGTTATGGGCACTTATCCAAGCTCTCAGGTATGCCCAAGACATAAGGGCCAATGTATATGGAGTGTCCCTAAATCTGGCTGGAAGCCAAGGACTGAATGGGACCACTGGTCTGGGTTCTCATGGGAATTGTACCCGGGGCCTTCTCCCCAAGAGACTGGACTAACTTGCTTTGGTAATCCTTTTCTGGGTTTACATGGGGTGTCTCTGTGTTCTTGGTTGGGGCTCTCTGGGGAAGAATATATAAACCAATAAGAAATTGCAACTACCAAAATCAAAGGGCTAAAATATCTTTCTTATGGTAACCATGGGACCCTACTTGCCCGATGTAGTTATTAGATTCATAGAAAGCTTTATTCCTCTGTGTAAACTGATAAGGGCATCAAAAGGGGTGAATGACGCAGAAAATGCCGGGTGCTGGGACATGGCTGCTTGCCGCCTCCCTGTCGCTCCGCATCCCTACAGCCAAGTGCTGTGTGAGGCCAGTTGGAGGGCATGGTGCCAGGGCAGGGGCCCCTGCCTGCCACCAGGGCCGGGGCCCTGCATGGGGACCCCACGTACTGGAATGCTGCCAGACCGCGTGCCGCTGCCTGTTTCCGGCCATGCTACTTGTGTGATCCTGCTTGGGTACTTGTTGCTGATTGGATGTTAAAGCTTGATGTTGATTGGATGCTTTTTGAGCCCTACCAAGGGTATAAAAGCAGGAGGAGAACAAGGAAGGGGGTCAGAAGATCAGAAGATGGGAAGAGAGCTGTAACACTTGCTGGTTGAGCCTGCCAAAAAATAGACTGTTCTCCAACTCTTCGTGTGCCACTCAGTTCGTTCCCCGGTCAAGAGCTGTAACACTAGCTGTAACACTTGCCGCAACAATTATTCTGGCATCTGGGTGATCAGAGCAACTTTGTTCACATTGGTTCTTTCTCTGGCTCCCTCTTGGACCTTGTAGAGGTGAGTTTTCTGATACCTTCTGAGTGCCTCTCATCCTCTCGGGGAGTTCAAATCCCAATCCCAATCCAGGTTGGTCTCTGGTGCTGCTCTATGTGCCCACTGCTCCATGTCCAAGTACCCTGCTGGAGTGTGGTACTGGAGCCACATCCAGGTCCCAGCTACCATATGGTGTCATTCTTCTGTGTTAGAAAGCATCAGAAGGAGCTGACAGCAGTCTTCTCAAGTTGGTTGAAGGGTCTGAAAGATGGATTCAAAGAGGTTAACAAGGGCCTGAGATTTTTCGGAGTATGGTGGGGTGTGGTGCTTCCATTTTAGGTCAGTGATGGAGAAAGGCTGGTAGTACAGGATTGGCTGTCCTAGCTGAATGGACTCATTGTCCCTAACCTACATGGGACCTCACACCTTATTCAAGGGCATCAGGAGGGCTTAAGTTGGGGCCGGAGCTGACCATAGCCAGTGGGTAATGGGATTGTCGGCACCTCGTGGTCTGGAACTGGTGGCAGGGAGACTAATAGTGGTGGGCTGTCTGATGGCTTCTGGGGTACTTCAGGAGGTATCACAGTAGGGTTGTAAGGCAGTGGTGGAAGATCCTCTTTAGGAGCTTCCTCGTGGATGGGTTTGACAGTTTGGAGTCTCAGGTACTTTGATCCACAAAAATCCTGCTCTGTCCCTTATTAGCACAGAACCAGACCCAAGGGGGCATGGTCTGAGCAATCTCTAGTTATGAAACTACATAAGGGAATATGTTAGGGTGGCCACGAGTCCTGGTCATGATTCTCTAAACTGCTTACATGATGGGAAGGTCTTACATGATGGCCCCCTGTTGGGGGCCAGTCGATCCTGAATGTGGGCGATTCATGTTCACAGATGGCCCTCAGTCTACCGGGACTCATTGTGGTGCCGTAATCTCCTGTGAAACCCTTCTTAAAGTTCTTTTACATACATTTAAGGACTGTAGGCTTAGATTCTACACTACCCATCATAGACCCCTGAATGGTAATATAGCTTAACAGACAAAGGTGGGGATTCTCTCAGGTGTCCGCCTTGCGGTGTCCCTTGACAGAACTTAGGCGCATCTTGGCGAAGCTGTACCCTATAAACCCCGGGCCTGGTCACTCCCTTTAGGGGAGTGAATCACTATTATGCCATAGGACACTGCTGCAGAAACCGCAGGTGAGGACCCACTCATGTTCCATAGCTGTAGCTGTGGCACCACAAACAGTCACTCTTCTCTCACTTTTTCACTCACTCATTCAGACAGCCAGAGGTTACACATCCCTACCGTGGGAAATCTGTACACTCAGGATGTGATCAAGATCCTTTTCTGTCCTCTCACAGTTGTGACTTGGAGAAGTTCTGTGACCTAACCTGGTCTGATGCCTCCAGACTGAATTGAACTTGTCCATCCCTCCAGTGTGTCTAGTCGAGTTCAAGACCCCGCAGTCAGCAGGAGCTCCAGAAAAGGGAAGATATTCCACAAAATGGTAGTTAACACTGGTTTGCTTCTGTCACAGAAGTCCTGCTGGTTACTGTACCCATTCTTGAACCAGTGGCTTCAAGGGGCCAGTGTGGTTGTTTTTTCTAGTCAGGGAACCAAAATGTTACAGCAAGTGTTACAGCAGTTGGTTCTGAGGACAAATCAAAGGACACATGGAGAGTTGGAGAATCAAGGTTTATTCACCACAGGCTAAGAGGGATCTTGCCACCAAATTCTGTGTCCTGTCTACCTGATTTTTCCACTTTTATTAAGTTGGGGTGGTCTGTGGTGTGGGGTCTTAGGTGGCTAAAGCTGCAGGTAATAGGTTAGTTGATGTGTCAAGTAATAGGTTGGTTGATGGGCCAGGTAATAGGTTAGTATTATGTTGATGAGGGCCTTCCCTGAGGGGTAGGGGTCTCAGGTGGCTGATGTGCCAGGTAATAGATGGAGGTTTTCATTATCACTAATATACCCACTTTTTGTTGTTAAAATTAAATTTTTAAGTAAAATGAACTCAGAAGTTGTTAAAATGGGTGGGGATCTTTCTTCTGTAGCTTCTTTGAGCTGAGGAGGGGTGTTAGAGATCTTTTTACGGAGTTCATTTATTAAAAGGGAAGGGATTGAAAATGGATGGTCATGAAGTTAGAGGGAGGATGTAGTTTTAATGGAGAGAAATAGTTAGGATCTGAATTGTACCAGATAGTAGAGAATGTAGGGTTTGAAAATGAGAGTTGAAAGTAGAGCCACTAGGGGCCTTAGGTAAGAGTTTAAGATCAGGCATGGTGAGAGGAGCTCGTAATTTGAAAATGTAGAGAGGTTTTTTGGACTGCAAGCAGATAGTGATGTCATGGAGTGTCCATAGTGGGGAAATGGAAAGTAAGGTTATTCTTATTAGGGTTTCCAGCATAGGCAAAGGACTGACCAGCCTGGTATGTAAGTTGGTCTGTGGAGACATTCATAGAGTGACACAAGAAGTATAAAAAGAGGCAAAGCACAATAAGGAGTCATGTAGACCACAGCATGTTATTGGAGACTGGTATCCATAATGAGCTGGATTTTCAGGGAGCTCACAATGGGTGGAAGCAGGTACTGGAGCACCTGTTGGTTTGAGTCCTCAGAGATGACTCTCAGACGGGATTTTCAGAAGTTTAGCTGGAGTGGTAGAACCAGTGAGAGAATCATTTAAGAGGTCAAATTAGGATTAATTTATTCTGGGAAATCCTTGAGTAAATCTAGTGTAGGCTATAAATGCTGTGGTCCCTTTTAGAAGTGGTCCAGTGAGTTTTACTGCTGGCAGGTAGGCACTAGGTGTGGGGGGGGAGGGGGGGAGGAATATAAAGGAACCAAAACGAACTTACTAATTTTTATCTCCTGAAATCAGTTTTTACATTTTATACTTCTGTCTCTTTTGTAATAGCCCTGAGACCTAGAGAGGATGAATACGGTTGGGTGAGGTGGAAGTTAATAGTTTAAATCCTGGAGATAATCCTGCTATTTACTTAATAGTACTTCAATGGCTTTGGAAAGCAAAATAAGACAATTAATAATATTTTAAATAAAAAGTCATAAAAATTTTAGGTTTTTTTATGACATTTTCCAAAGAAGCAAATTTTAGACTGTAGTTGATTATAAACTGTTGTTTAAGAAGATTCAGAATAAAACAATAATCATCCATGGATGGTAAAGATTTCACAATAGTCAAATGTAAAAGGGATTTGGTTATTCTTGTGATACATAATTTACTATATATAGTTGTTGATAATATATAAAGGCCTACTAGAAATTTGGGGATTTCACATAGCCTTGGGGCAGATATTTAAAGAGTAAAGTAACATTTTAATAAAACTATTTTATCACATATTAAATCTCTTCTTAAATTCTCTTTATTAATTTTATTCCAACCTGCACAATTTACCAAACATGTCTAAAACTTTCTGTTTTGTCCTAACCTTCTCATTTTCTAAATAACCAGTCATTTAGGACAAAACCAGTCATTAGGACAAAAATTCCACATAAGATCCTTTCTTACCAAAATTTCCACACTTATTGCCTCTTTATATCTCTTTCTGTTACTCACAAGTTACTTTTTATTTTGTTCTTAATGAAATATTTGATGCAAGCCAATTAATAGAGCCCTTTTACACATTTTGGTAGAAAAACATTATATATATATGGTCACACAAACATATAGAAGTGGACAATTTAAGATGAAACAAGGCAGAAAGTTATATAGTTTGAAAACTCAGAGCACACCAAGAAAAAGTTGCATGTAAAGTTGTAGTTAAATTTTTATGTAAGTCCGAGGAAGGAAGCCATAAGATCTTTTCCCAGTGGGGGTAATTGGGAAGTACAAAAGGGGTGGGCAAATACTTTTTATCTCTCAGGGGACAAAGAAGCTGTGGAATAGATGGAGGGTTTGTATTTTACCTTTTACTCTAAAGATGGGTATAGGAGAGGGAAATAGAGGCCCTGAAAATTCAGGAAGAGCAGAGGACATGGCTCCAGCATTCTTACCTGTGCCAGAGAGTTACCTAAGGCTCGGCCATCATGGTGTGTAGAAGTTCAGTCTGTTCCAAAGTCCTACATGCCCTTCAGATTAAAGCAGTTTCAGAGGGTCCATGGGTATGGAGGATGTCCGTCTAGGGTGGAACAGTCAGTTCTGGAATGCAGGTGTCATCTCCCATTTTAGGAAGAAAGCACTCACTTTTCCAGTGCCCTTCTTTGTCAGAGGGAGCACTGTCCTGGCGGAGCCCATTACCCGAGACATTTTATTCTAGGGTCCCAGAGTCAGGAGTTCCTACATGCCAGGTGAGATAATAAGACTGACTTAAAGGCCGGGCGCTGTGGCTCACGCCTGTAATCCTAGCTCTTGGGAGGCCGAAGCGGGCGGATTGCTCAAGGTCAGGAGTTCAAAACCAGCCTGAGCAAGAGTGAGACCCCGTCTCTACTATAAATAGAAAGAAATTAATTGGCCAACTGATATATATATAAAAAATTAGCCGGGCATGGTGGCACATGCCTGTAGTCCCAGCTACTCGGGAGGCTGAGGCAGGAGGATTGCTTGAGCCCAGGAGTTTGAGGTTGCTGTGAGCTAGGCTGACGCCACGGCACTCACTCTAGCCTGGACAACAAAGCGAAACTCTGTCTCAAAAAAAAAAAAAAAAAAAAAAAAAAGACTGACTTAAAGTAAAGGGACATGTACCCAATGCCTTACACCCCAGCGAATTAGAGTGAATAGTAAGGGGGCTGGGATGATGGCAGGGAGCAGGTCGAGGGTTAGGCTAAGGGAGTTCTGGTTGGGGAGACCTGTATGAGGGAAGGCTGAGATCCCAAGAGTCAGAATTTGAGGTTTTAAGTTTGTCCAGAGTAGAGGGGTAGAGAGACGGGAGAGGCCTAGAGTGTAGCACGAAGATCTGAGCCAGATTACAGTTTCTACAGAGTGAGAATAGAGGGTAAACAAGGCATGGACCCGGTCCAGTGTCTGTCTCTCAGCATGCTTCCAGCGAAGGAAGGCCCGTGGGATTTTTCGAAGACCAGAGTGAGAGAGATAGGAGAAACCGTAGAGCAAGTTTGTGAGTTTTTTCATCCGGTCCAGGTTGGACTGGGAGTGAGGAGGAGCAGAGGCGAGGAAAATTTGAGAAGAGTCACAGTGTGAGATGAGGGAGGGCTGTGCGTGGACAGTGAAGAAAGCCTGGACATAGGGAATCTCGGATCTTGTCTGAATGTGGGCAAAAGTTACCAAGGTCTCGGAGAATTGAGAGTTCAAAAGTCTCATTTTGGGGCCACTATGTCCCATTATCTAATTTGTATTGGGGCCAGGATGTGTTACAAAAGAAGATGAGGTGTTTGGATTTAAGGTCAGGATAAAGTTGGAGAGACTTTAGAGCAGAGAGGACACAGGATAGAGGAGAAGAAGAGGGGGTACAGGGCGGCAAATTTGCCATTATTGGTGGAAGGAAAGAAAAATAAAGTGGACAGACACTTGTGTTGGGGCCCTGGAAGTTGGCTTCAGCGTGAGCTGCCCCCCACCCTGTGGGACACCAGCGGGTTGGAGGCAGTCAGACTTACAGTGAGGGCCCTCGCAGGCTGGAAAAAAGAGAAAAAAAGGAAGGACCACCAGAGTGTAGCACCAAATGAAAGGGTGAATCAATGACCCAAAGGAAACATTTCACACACAGGCTATATGAGAGCAAAATGGCTGGTTTTTTCACCTGGGTGCTTATGGGCTGAGTCTAAAAAGTGAGTCAGCACAGTAGGGGAATTAGTGGGGGTTTTTATAAATGGGGATAGCTGACCCCCTCCCACCTGCCCTGCTCAGTTCTTTGTTTCTGTGACAAACTGGGAAGTGAAGAATTGTTTCCTGCTACCTGCAGCAGAGGATGGTGGGCATAACAGCTGTTTGTAGTAAATTCTTCTTCAAACAACCAATTCTTACTATCCCTTGACCCCAGTCACATCCATCCTTCTTCTCTGGCCTCATCCTTATCAGGAGAGCCAGGGAGGGATAGCCTCGGTCTCCATCAGGGAGAGGGATGAAGGAAGCTGGCTATAGATGTCTGTCAGATCTACAAGGGAGAGATAAACTTTGTCTCTATCAGGGAGAGAGAGGGAGGGAATGCTGCCTACAGCTGTCAGATCTATAAAGTCCAGGGATTCCCAGACTCCTGTGGCTATTGTTTTACAAGCCTAAGTTTTGCATTAATCACATTCTGTTCTATATATATTGTTCAGGTTCCCACCCAGAATAAACCTAACAGGCCCTTTCCCAATTCTTGCCGTGAATCTCCTTTTTTCAGGAAGCACTGGATCTTTGCTTGTTTATCAGCTTTATCACAGTTTCACTTTTATTATGTGGCACATGTCATGAGTGATTACATTACAGTTTGTTCTGCTAGAGCCTGGTATAGGAGATAAGTCTAAAATAATGACCTCCCATAAATTATATTTGTTACAATTGTAAAAAGTTCACAAAGGCTTTAATTTGTATAGGCAGAACACTAAGACTGCCATGCTAAAAGCAAAGAGCACTTTGCCTCTATTCAAGTATGAAATTCCTCATATTGTTTGATTTTCTTGTTACTAAAAAGTTACAGACATTCACAGAGGGAGGAAAAAATGTCAGATTAATGGTGACCTCCTGGCTCTCTGCTTCCAGAGTAGGAGGTGCAGAATGTGGAAATATACACACGAGTGGATCACTGTCCCACAGGAACAGCATTGTGAGTCTGCAGAGAAGCAGTATGAGACAAACAGTACTGGGGGAAAAAAAAAAAAAGGTGAAGTGGATAATTGACCACAAAGTCTGAAGAGTGTGAGATTTACAATAGGGAATAGAGCATGGGATGGCTGTGCCCATTGCCCATCCAGGGCAGTGTGATCTAACCCACAGGAGGATGAATATTCCTCTACCAACCTCCACATTCACTCAGGCAGGGAAACACCTGAAGTCAGTGCAAAGTTGTGGCACAGGATGACAGGTTGTATGGAGAAGAGACAATAGCAGGAAATATTTTGAACTCTCCAGTGCTCTCTGCTAGGTCCTTACTGGGAGGGGTAGGGACTGGTCTGAGTGGACACTTCCTGGATGCACAGGAAAGGATTTGGAAATAGGCATCTTGCCTCTGGTGGTCACTGGGACCAGAACAAAGGAGGTGAACACCGAAAGGGAGGCTCTGCCCCTGGAAGCTACCAAAGATGTGGCTGGCATAGGGTGGGACAGAGAGTGCAGGACCCTCAACTAGACCCTCTACTGATGCAAGACTGAGGGTGAGGGAAGCAGTGTGGACAGCCTTTGGCTTGTTGAAACAGCCTGCCAAGCCCAGCACCTCCAGCCCCCTGAGCAGTCACCTACAGTGCTGGCTTTCTGTGGGTGGGCAGGCGCCATTTTGGGGGTACATTGCCTAGAAATACTGTGGTGCATTGCGGTTCTGGACACCACCACTTCCCCAGCCCAGGAGGACGAGCTCAGGCAAAGGTCTCAGGCAATGCCCCTGCCCCTGCCAGACAGAACAGGCCCCACCTTTGGAAGAGGGGTGCAAAGAGAGAAGCCACTTTCTGAACATTCATTCCCCAACCCTGCTACTTGCCTTTTTGCACTGGTAGGACAGGCCCTGCCCCTGGAGGTGCAAAGTGAGGAGAGATGCTCCTTTCTGGGCTGGGTCTCATGGTGGCCTCGGGTGGTGCCTGTCCCCCTGGCCCAGCCATGTGTGTTTCATGCGAACAGGGAAAACCCTGCCCTTGGAGGTGCGGAGTGAGGAGAGAGGCCTTATTCTGGGATGGGACCCATGGTAGCCTCAGGTGGCGTTCCTCCCCTGGCCCGAATGCTTGTCTACCCACTGCTAGGGCAAACCCTGCCCTTGGAGGTGGGGAGTAATGAGATAAGCCGCTTCCTAGGTTGAGATGCTTGGTGGCCACAGACAGTACCCCTCCCCCAGCCCAGCAGCTTGACTGTCTCTCCAGCAGGGCAGAGCCCACCCTTGGAGGAGGGGAGAAATAAATGAAGATGTTTTCTGGGCTGGGACATGTGGCAGTCTCAACCAACACCCCTCCCTCATCCAGCAGGGCAGACTCCACCCTTGGATGCAGGGAGAAGAGGAAAAGTCACTTTCTCTGTGTGGCTGGCATGAATCTGTGGGACCTTGAAACTAAGCAAAAGGGGGCATACTATTGATTCAGTCCAGCAAGTTATTTCTGATGATTTGATAAGAATGTAACACTAGGGTTTGCCCTTGGTGCCCAGGCCACTGCCAGCTTTTGGGCTTGTGGACTGGGAAGGAAAATCCTGGCCAGAGTCCTTAGCAATTGCATCAATTGACACACCCACCTGGAGCTGCTTCACAAGTGTGGTGAAAGTACTCTGAATAACATACTAGCAGCTCTCTCTTAACACCAAATCAAGCAACAATGAAAGTATATGCTCTCAAATTTGTAGGTACCTATTGCTCTTACCCAGCCTAAAGTGGCAACAGGGCTCAAGTTACCATTGGGAGTAACAACACATTTCCCTTAGATTGGGGTACTTGTATATGCTATTTAGGGGTTTAGAGCACAACACAAAGACATTGGAATACCATGATAATTGGCTCCTCCATGCAAACTACAAGCAATAACAAAAAGGGTAACCCCATAATTCAACACAGTGTGTTCCATCACAAACAATTGGAGTGCAGCGAGTGACACACACAAGACTGACTCATCACCTGGGAGCTTAAGCAAGGGGTCCAAAGTCACTAATATCCTTTAACAAGAGGTGAAGACAACAAGTCATAGATTACCCAACAGGCTAAAACACTTCTATACAGGCAATACAGGACCAGAGTGCATCTCCCCAGCACTGTCAAGAAACGTCCCTTTGGGGACTTGGAGATAAGGCCATAAACCAGACCTAGTACCCCCAGTTCTCAACAAATTAGCCTGATGAGAAAGAATCAGTGAAAGAACATAGGAAACATGAAAGATCAGAGAGAAAATTTACCCCCAAAAGAAAACACTCAATCTCCATCAATAGATATCAACTTATAAATATGATTTAATTGAAAGAGGAAGAATTACAAATATGGATTGTAAGAAAATTCAATGGAATTGAAGAGAAAATAGAAACCCAACATAAAGAAGCCACAAGAACAATGCAGGAAATGAATGAAAAATTCTCTAAAGAAGTAGAAATACTACAGAAATACCAAACAGAAATATTGGAAATGAAAGAGCCATTCAAGGAAATTCAAAACACATTGGAGGGCCTCAAGAACAGAATGGATAACACAGAGGAAAGAATCGCAGAGCTTGAAGATAATGCCTATGTCTTTATCAGATGAAGAAAAAATCAGATGAAGAAAAAGAACACAGAAACAAGAGACAAGATGAAAACATACAAGAAATGTGGGATTATGTAAAGCAGCCAACAATAAGAATAATTGGTATCCAAGAGAGGGAAGAAGAAATACACAATGACAGGAAAACTTATTTCATGGAATACTTTAGAAAAATATGCCTGACCTGGCCAGAAATATAGATATCCAGATAAAAGAATCACACAGAACTCCTAGGAGACTCAATGTGAAAAGGCAGTCATCACATCACCTAGTTACTAGGCTAAGCAAAGTAAACATGAAACAAACAATTCTCTGAGCAATGAGATGAAAACAGCAGATAACATACAAAGGAAAACCTGTCAGACTGACTGCATAATTCTCAACTGAAACTTTATAAGCCAAAAGGAACTGGGTGCCTATCCTTAATCTTCTTAAACAAAATAATGGCCAACCTAGAATTCTCTACCTTACAAAACTAAGCATCATCTATGAGGGAGAAATAAAGACCTTCCCAAATAAGCAATCACATATGAAATTTGTGAAGACCAGTCCAGCCCTACAGTAAGTATTCAGACCTACATTTCACACTGAATAGCACAATAGACACTCTCCAAAGTAAAATCACTCAAGAGTTAAAGTCTAGAACCTGGATATCACGATGGCTCAAGGAGTAAAACAAAACAATAGAAATTTACCCAATAATATAAATGGAAATCTACCCCAAATATCAATCCTCTTAATAAATGTGAATGACTTTAATTGTCCTCAGAAGAGACATAGACTGGCAGAGTTGATAAAAATCCACAAGCCTAGTATCTGATGTATACAGGAAATGCATCTAACCTTCAAAGATGCTTTCAGGCTAAAGGTCAAGGATGGAAAACAATCTTCCAGGCAAACAGAAGCCAAAAGAAAGCAGAGGTGGATGTGCTTACTTCAGATAACATAAGCCTTAAAATAACAAAAGCAAGAAAGGGCAAAGATGGCCACTAAATAATGGCAAAAGGGAAGATCCAACATGGACACCTAACAATTCTTAATATTTATGCACCCAAATCAGGAGCACCCAGATACATAAAGCAACAATAAAGCCATAGTAGCCACGGATTTCAAGACCCCACTGACTGAACTGGACAGATTTTCCAAACAGAAAATAAGCAAAGAAATAATGAACATAAATAGTGCTCTAGAACAAAAGAGTCTAACTGACATCCACAGAACATTTCACCAAAATAAAGCCAAATATACATTCTTCTCATCAGCTAATGGAATTTTCTCCAAAATTGAGGAGATAGTAAGCCACAAATCAGGCCTCCACCAATTAAAAATACTAGAAATTATAACATGTATCTTCTTAGATCATAGTGGGATAAAATTAGAGGTTAATTCCAACAGAAACACTCACCATTTCACAAAGTCATGGAAAATAAACCATCTATTGTTGAATAACTATTGGACCAAGAAGGAAATACTGGTGGAAATCAAAAGATTCTTTGAACTAAATGATAATGGAGACACAAGTTATCAAAATCTGAGGGATACAGCAAAAGCATTCCTGAGTATAAAACTAATCTTTTACAAAGCTTACAAAAATACACACTGGGAAAAAGAATCTCTTTTCAATAAATGGTGCTGGGAAAACTGGATAACTACATGCAGAAGATTGAAACTGGATCCCCACATCTCACTTCCTACAAAAATTAATTCATGAGGGATAAGAGAATTTAAACCTAGTCATGAAACTTTGACAATCCTAGAAAAAAATGTAAGGAAGACTCTTTCAGACATCAACCTAAACAAAGAATTTAGATAGACAACCCCAAAGCAATCACAGCAGCGACAAAAATAAATAAATGGGATTTGATCAAAAAAACAAAACAAAACAAAACAAAAAACTTCTCCACAGCTCATTAGAGTGAATAGATAGGCTACAGAATGGGAGAAAATAGTTGCTCTGTACACATCCAATAAAGGGCTGAAAACAAGAATCTATCTAGAACTCAAAAAAATAAACAAGGGGGGGTAGAGCAATATGGTGGACAAGAAACACTGCCAGACAGAGTGTCTTTGCAGAAAAGATAGGTTCTAGGAGAAATTAGAAGAAAGAAGCAAGCAGACGAGCATACATTGGAGGAAGGTCAGAAGGAAGGGTACCAGAGACCATGGAAGACTCCATGGGAGGAGGTTTCAGAGGAGAACTGGAAGCAGAGACCTCCCATGTAGCCTGGAGACCAGTAGCAAGGGTCAGTAGAGCAGTTAACTTTCCCCTCCCTTGCATCTCGGACTGCTGGTGAGCTCCCCAGTGGTTTGAGAGAACTGCGGACACCAGCCCAGAGATGGCCACTGCCAGTGAGTGGTAACCCTGTAGCGGACATGGCACCAGACCCCTAACTCCCTCAAGGCACCTCCCTGTGCACAGGCCTGAGATGCGCGGCAGGTACCATATTGCCTCATTCTCCCCTAGCCTGTCCCTATCCACTGCTGCCAAGAGAGACAATATAGCCACCAGCCAGAGGAACCTCCGGGGAAGAGGAACCTCCGATTTGGGGCCCTACAGCTGACTAAGGGGTATTCAGACAGTGAGCGCCCACCAGCCAGCCCTCCCAGGTGCTACTGGCCTGGTAATCCCAGGAGAATGGAGTAGACCCCAAGGCTAAGAGACATAGACACAGCTTGCGCTCCCTGTGCGTAAATTGGTACTGGCACTCCTCTCCCTGGTGGAGTTAGGGATTGAACTATGGGGCCCAGATCAGACCTGCAGTCCAGATCCCATGCACCCAGGTCTCCCATTGCCTGGGGCACAGAAGGAATATTCGTGAATACCTACTGAGGTGTGTGTGCCTTCAGGGGCAGATCAGCATCCTTGAAGGCAACCCTCCTCCCAAACGGAGGCCATTTACCAGCCCAGGCGGTGTTCCTGTGCAGGGAACATCCCAGCCAACATCAAAGCCAGGGGAGGCCCGGTGGCGTGAGGGCTGGCCTGCTGACAGAGGCCCAGGAGTTGGGAAAGGCAGAAAGCAGCAAGGCCTGCTCCAGACTGTGGGTCTCAGACCCACTCCCACATGCAGACTCTCTGACTGAGCAGGGCCATTCCAGCCCATTCCTGACAGCTTTTCTCGGAAGCAGAGAACAGAACTTTGACCCCTACTAACAGCATTGGTGGTGCCTGAAGGCAGGCTTACACAACCCAGCTCCACCTAGACTCGCTTCAAGACCAGCCCTCATTGAGGGGGAGAAAAGATATACCTGGAAGTTCCAGGGCCCCACAAACCACCTGAGGCACTAGAGTGCCTCTCCAGAAGTACAAGAGCTGGTTACAGGACAAAAAAACAACAGCGTAGCCTGTCCCTCTGAGCAAGCACAACCTACTGACAGAGAGGACATTCTGCACACCCTTTTCATGGTACGTACCAACTCATAATACAGGGAGTGGTCAAATCTCACCCACAGACACCAAATACTGCCTCAGAGACTAAACAGGGCCTGTGAATACTCAAACGAAAACCTAAAGGCAAGAAGCAATAACTGATCCGGATGGGAAGAAATCAGCAAAGGAACTCTGGAAATGTGAAGAACCAAGTGGAAACCGCACCCCTAAAGAGGAGCACCGGCCACTTAGAAATGGGCACCAACCAAAATCAGGCGACCAAAATGACAGAAGAGGAATTTTGAATGTGGATCGTAGGAAAACTCTACGATCTGTGAGAACAACTGGATAACCACCACAAAGAATACACAAAAAGACACCAGTACCTGGAACTCAAATTCACTAAAGAAACTGAAAAAATTAAGAAAAGTTTGAATGCCTGGAAATGAAGAATCAATTCAGGGAACTACAAAACACAGTGGAAAGCCTCAAGAACAGGGTAGATCAAACAGAAGAAAGAATCTCAGAGCTTGAAGATAACACCCTCCAACTAAATAAAACCATCACAGAGATAGAGCAGAGAAAAGAGCAAAGCCTACAAGAGATGTGGGATTATGTGAAGAAACCTAATGTGAGGGTCATAGAGTTACCAGAAGTGGAATAAGAAAACACTCAAGGGTTGGACAAGCTATTTGAAGATATAATAGAGGAAAATTCCCCAGGCCGTGCTCAAAACCTTGATATAGAAGCTCAGGAAGCACAGAGAACCCCTGGGAGATTCAATGCAAACAGGAAGACATCACGACATGCAGTCATCAGACTGACCAAAATATCAACTGAAGAGGCCGTTCAAAGAGCTGTAAGACGAAAGAAGCAAGTGACACACAAGGGAAAGCCAATTCGAATTACACCAGACTTCTCTAATGAGACTTTACAAGCAAGGAGAGACTAGGGCCCCATGCTCACTCTTCTGAAATGAAACAATGCCCAACCTAGAATCTTATTCCCTGCAAAACTAAGTTTTGTATATGAAGGAGAAATCAACACATTCTCAGATAAGCAAAGACTGAGGGAAATCACCAAGACAAGACCAGCCCTTCAAAAAGTACTCAAAACAGTGTTAACCATGGATCTGCGCAATAAACAGTCATGAATGTAAATCTACTCAAAGCTAAAGGTCACAGCCCAGATACTACAATGGCTCAAGATAGAAAACAAACCAACAAAGTTCAACCCAACATAATGAACAGAAATTTGCCCCACCTATCAGTTATCTCCATAAATTTGAAGGCTTAAAATCACCAATCAAGAGACATAGACTGGCTAAATGGATAAAAAAAACCACAAGCCAAGTATCTGCTGCCTTCAGGAAACACATCTAACCTGCAAGGATGCAGTTGGACTAAAGGAAAAGGGGTGGAGAAGTATATTTCAAGGAAACAGACGCCAAAAGAAAGCTGGCATGGTGGTGCTGATTACAGATAACTTAGGTTTAAATCAAAAAAAGTAATAAAAGACAAAGATTGTGACTATGCAATGGAATGGGAAAAAAATTGAAAGCATTCCCACTTAGAACTGGAACCAGAGAAGGCTGCCCACTATCTCCACTTCTATTCAACATAGTGCTGGAAGTCCTGGCTACAGCAATCAGACAGGAAAGTGGAATTAAAGGTATCCAAATAGGGGCAGAAGAGATCTAACTTTCACTGTTTGCTGATGATATGATAGTATATTTAGAAAACCCCAAAGATTCAACCAGGAAACTCCTGGAACTGATCAATGAATTTAGTAAAGTCTCAGGATACAAAATCAATACACAGAAATCAGAGGCATTCATATAAGCCAACAACAATCTAATTGAGAACCAAATCAAAGACTCAATTCCCTTCACAATAGCAACAAAGAAATTAAAGTACCTAGGAATATACTTAACCAAGGAGGTAAAAGACCTCTAAAGGGAGAACTATGAAACACTGAGGAAGGAAATAGCAGAGGATGTAAACAGATGGAAATCCATACCATGCTCGTGGATCGGTAGACTCAATATCATCAAAATGTCTACACTACCCAAACTGATCTACAGATTCAATGCAATACCTATTAAAATCCCCTCAGAATTCTTCACAGATATAGAAAAAATAATTTTACGCTTCGTACGGAACCAAAGAAGACCCCAAATATCAAGAGCAATTCTAGGCAACAAAAACAAAATGGGTGGCATTAATATGCCAGATATCAAACTATACTACAAAGCTGTAGTAATTAAAACAATATGGTATTGGCACAAAAATAGGAATATTGACCAGTGGAACACATGTGAGAATCCTGATATAAAACCATCCTCATATAGCCATCTAATCTTTGACAAAGCAGACAAAAACATACGCTGGGGAAAAGAATCTCTCTTCAATAAATGGTGCTGGGAAACCTGGATAGCCACCTGTAGAAGGCTAAAACAGGACCCACACCTTTCACCTCTCACAAAAACCAACTCACGCTGGATAACAGACTTAAACCTAAGGTATGAAACTATTAGAACTCTAGAGGGGCCGGGCGCTGTGGCTCACGCCTGTAATCCTAGCTCTTGGGAGGCCGAGGCGGGCGGATTGCTCAAGGTCAGGAGTTCGAGACCAGCCTGAGCAAGAGCGAGACCCCGTCTCTACTATAAACAGAAAGAAATTAATTGGCCAACTGATATATATATATAAAAAAAAAATTAGCCGGGCATAGTGGCACATGCCTGTAGTCCCAGCTACTCGGGAGGCTGAGGCAGAAGGATCACTCGAGCCCAGGAGTTTGAGGTTGCTGTGAGCTAGGCTGACGCCACGGCACTCACTCTAGCCTGGACAACAAAGTGAAACTCTGTCTCAAAAAAAAAAAAAAAAAAAAAAAGAACTCTAGAGGGAAAAGTTGGAAACACTCTCCTAGACATCGGCCTGGGCAAAGAGTTTATGAAGAAGTCCCCAAAGGCAATCACAGCAGCAACAAAAATAAATAAATGGGACATGATCAAACTACAAAGCTTCTGCACAGCCAAAGAAATAGTCATGAAAGTAAACAGACAACCTACAGAATGGGAGAAAATTTTTGCATCCTATGCATCCGATAAGGGACTGATAACTAGAATATACTTAGAACTCACGAAAATCAGGAAGAAAAAATCAAATAACCCCATTAAAAAGTGGGCAAAGGACTTGAACAGAAACTTTTCTAAAGAAGACAGAAGAATGGCCAACAAACATATGAAAAAATGCTCATCATCTCTAATCATCAGGGAAATGCAAATCAAAACCACAATGAGATATCACTTAACCCCAGTGACAATGGCCTTTATCAAAAAATCTCCAAACATTAAATGCTGGCGTGGTTGCGGAGAGAGAGGAACACTCCTACACTGCTGGTGGGACTGCAAACTAGTTCAACCTCTGTGGAAAGCAATATGGAGATACCTTAAAGCGATACAAGTGAATCTACCATTTGATCCAGCAATCCCATTGCTGGGCATCTACCCAAAAGATCCAATGACACTCTACAACAAAGACACCTGCACTCGAATGTTTATAGCAGCACAATTCATAATTGCAAGGCTGTGGAAACAGCCCAAGTACCCATCAATTTAAGAATGGATTAATAAAATGTGGTATATGTATACCATGGAGTACTATTCAGCTCTAAGAAACAACGGTGATATAGCACATCTTATATTTTCCTGGTTAGAGCTGGAACCCATACTACTAAGTGAAGTATCCCAAGAATGGAAAAACAAGCACCAGATATATTCTCCAGCAAACTGGTATTAACTGAGTAGCACCTAAGTGGACACATAGGTACTACAGTAATAGGGTATTGGGCAGTTGGGAGGGGGGCGGGGGGCGGGTATATACATACATAATGAGTGAGATGTGCACCATCTGGGGGATGGTCATGATGGAGACTCAGACTTTTGGGGGAGTGGGGGAAATGGGCATTTATTGAACCCTTAAAATTTGTACCCCCATAATATTCCGGAAAAAAAAAAAAGAAAAAAAGAAAAAAAAAAACTAAATCGTCTGAAATTAGAACTGCCATGCCAGCCTTCTTTTGGTTTCCACTTGCCTGAAATACTGATCTCCACCCTTTTACTTTTAGTCTATATGTATCCTTGCAGGTTAGATGTGTTTCCTGAAGACAGCATATATCTTGGCCTGTATATTCTTATCCATTCAGCCAGCTTATGTCTCTTGAGTGGAGTGTTTAAGCCATTCACATTTATTGAGAGAACTGATAGGTTAGGTAGATTACTGTTCGTTCTGTTGGGTTGGATATTGTTGCCATGATTTCTCTCTTGAGCCATTGTATTATTTGGCCTTTAATCTTTGGGTTTTGGTTGTTTTTATATTCGTGCATTTTTATTATGGTGTTCCGTGCATAACACTGTTTGAGTACTTCTTGTAGGGCTGGCTTGTCTTGGTGAATTCTCTGAGACTTTTCTTATCTGAGAATGTCTTTATTTCTCCTTCATATATGAAGCTTAGTTTTGCGGGGAATAAGATTCTAGACTGGGCATTGTTTTATTTTAGAAGAGTAAGAATGGTGCCCCAGTCTCTCCTTGCTTGTAAAGTCTCATTAGAGAAGTCTGGTGTTATTCTAATTGGCTTTCCCTTGTATGTCACTTACTGCTTTCATCTTACAGCTCTTAGAAGGGCCTCTTTAGTTGATATTTTGGTCAGTCTGATGATTGCATGTCGTGACGTCTTCCTGTTTGCATTGAATCTCCCAGGGGTCCTCTGAGCTTCTTGAACATGTATGTCAAGATTTTGAACAAGGCCTGGGAAATTTTCTTCTATTATATCTTCAAATAGCTTGTCCAACCCTTGGGTGTTGTCTTCTTCCCCTTCTGGTAACCCTATGACCCTCACATTAGGTTTCTTCACATAATCCTACATCTCTTGTAGGCTTTGCTCTTTTCTCTTGTTTCTCTGCTCTATCTCTGTGATGGTTTTATTTAGTTGGAGGATGTTATCTTCAAGGTCTGAGATTATTTCTTCTGTTTGATCCACCCTGTTCTTGAGACTTTCCACTCTATTTTGTAGTTCCCTGAATTGATTCTTCATTTCCAGGAGTTCAGTGAAACTTTTCTTCATTGTGTCTATTTTTTTAGTGAACTTTTGTTCTAGGTCCTGGATGCTTTTTGTGGTTTCTTTGTGTTGGTTATTGAGTTGTTGCATGTCGGTGTTCTTATGATCCACATTCAAAATTCCTCTTCTGTCATTTTGGTTGCCTGATTTGGGTTGTTGTCCATTTCCATGGGGCTGGTGCTCGTCTTTGGGAGTGTGTTTTCCGTTTGGTTCTTCATATTTCCTAAGTTCCTTCACTGATTTCTTTCCATGTCGATCAGTTGTTGTTTCTTTCCTTTAGGTTTTTGTTTGGGTATTCACACATCTTGTTTAGTTTCTGAGCCTTTAGGTGGTGTCTGTGGGTGAGATTCGACCACTCCCTGTATAATGAGTCAGTGGGTGCCGTGATAAGGCTGTGCAGGATGCCCTCCCTGTCAGTTGGTGGCACTTGCTTGGAGGAACAAGCTATGCTGTTGTTTTTGTGTACTGTTATCAGCTCTTCTTCAGGGCAGAGCTGTGTTGGGTTAGCCTGCCCTGAGGCACCACCAATGGCATTAGAAAGGGTCAAAGTTCTTTTCTCTGCTTCCAGGTAAAGCTGTCAGTGAGGTGCTCGAATGGTCCTGCTCAGCCAGAATGTCTGCGTGTGGGGGTGGGGCTGTCTGAGACCGGCAGTCAAGAGTGGGCCTCGCTTCTTTCCACCCTCCCCAACTCCGCTGCTACTCCTGGGCCTCTGCCAGCAGGCCAGACCACACGCCACCAGGCCTCCCCGGACTGTGATGCTGGCAGGGAGGTTCCCTATGCAGGAACGCCACCTGGGCTGAGTGTACGGCCTCCTTTTGGGAGGAGGGTTTCCCTCTAGGACGCTGATCTGCCCCTCAAGGCACACACACCTCAGTAGGCTATTCATGTATATCCCTTCTGTGCCCCAGGCAATGCTAGACCTCGGTGCACAGAATCTGGTCTGCAGGTCCGACCTCTGGGTCCCAGAGTTCAAACTGTATCCCCACCAGGGAGAGGAATTCCTGTCCCAATTCACCCACAGGCAGCCCAATCTGGGTCTATGTCTCTCAGCCTCTGAGTGGGCACCGTTCTCCTTGGAACACCGTGCCAGCAGCACCTGGGAGGGCTTGTGGGTAGGGAGTTCACAGTCTGAGTTCCCCTTAGTCAGCTGTAGGGTCCCAAAAGGGAAGGTCCCATTCCCTGGAGGTGCCTCTAACTGGTGGCTGCATTGTCTCTCTGGGCAGCCGCGGGTAGGGTCTGGGGAGTGGAAAGGAGGAAATATGGTGTCTGCCACGCGGCTCGGGTCTGTGCACACGGAGGTCTTGGACAGAGTTGGGAGCCTGGTGCTGCGTCCGCTACAGGCTCACCGCTAGCTGGCGGCAGCTGTCGCTGGGTTGGTGTCCGCAGGTCTCTCCACCCGCTGGGCAGCCCACCAGCAGTCCCAAATGCAGGGGAGGGGAAAGGTGATTTATCCACCTACCCTTCCCGCTGGTCTCCGGGCTGCTCCTGTGGTCTCATTTTCCACTTCTCCTCCACAGCCTCCTCCCGTGGAGTCTCCCGGCATCTCATGTACCCCTCCTTCCGGCCCTCGTTCGCTGTATGCTCGTCTTCTTGTTTTTTTGTTTGTTTGGTTTTTTTTTTTCTAATTTCTGTTAGAATCTGTCTTTTCTGCAGAGACACTCTGTCTGGCGGTGTTTCTTGTCTGCCATCTTGATCCCTAAGCTGTAGACTTTTGATCGAAGTGCTCCTAATTCTTACATAGTGATGCCAAACACTTGTTCTATGTACATGGATAGAGTCAAAACTTCCTTTTAAATCTCATAAGTTCCAAATCCTAATAAAAGAGTCCTGAACACCATAAACTTAGAATTTGATATACAAGTTGGTGTTTTATATATCACATATAGTAGGTTTGTGTAGGTCCACTTTATGAGCTCAAGTTTTTAATTTGACTGGCATTTAATGTGGAGTACCTGGTAATAAAGGATATCTGATAACCAAGTCCATAGTGCCCTGATCATCTAGGTACGAAATACTTGTATATTTTATCATCACATAAGATAAAAAGACTGGTATTATTTACAGACAGAGTAAGATAGAACCTGTGACCTCCCTGTTTGGAGTTTGTTGTGCCTTTTCTTCCTCATTGGCATCTACAAATCTTTTTTTATTTTGGTTGACTTTGGCTGAAGTTTATTTTTTATTTTTTCAGAATATTATGGGGGTACAAATATTTTGGTTACAAGTAATGTCTTTGTCTCGCCCAAGCTAGGGCTAGAGGAATGCCCTTCCTCCATATAGTGTGCTCCATCTTCATTAGTTGTGAGTTTACTCATCCCCAACCCCTCACCTGACCAGGACCCAATGAATATTACTACCATGTGAGCACCTTAGTATTGATCAGTTAGTACTAATTTGATGGTGAGTGCATGTGGCGCTTGTTTTTCCATTCTTATGATACCTCACTTCGAATGATGGGCTCAAGCTCTATCCAGGATAATATAAGAGGTGCTAGTTCACCATTTTTTTTAAAGAGTTGAGCAATATTCCATGGTATACATATACTACATTTTATTAATCCACTCATACATTGATGGGCACTTGAGTTGTTTCCACATCTTAGCAATTACGAATTGTGCCACCATGACATTCTAGTGCAGATGTATTTATCATAAAATGTCTTTTTTTCCTTTGGGTAGATGCCTAGTAGTGGGATTGCTGGATCAAATGATATTTCTATTTTTAGCTCTTTGATGTATGTCCAAATTATTTTCCACAGAGGTTGTACTAATTTTTCAGACCCACCAGCAGTGTCGAGTATTCCTATCTCTTCATATCCACACCAGCATTTGTTGTTTGGGGACATTTTGATAAAGACCATTCTCACTGGAGTTTGGGTGACATCTCATTGTGGTTTTGATTTGCATTTCCATAATGATTACAGATGTTGAGTATTTTTTTATATTTCTGCTGGTCATTATTTTGTCTTCTTTTGAAAAGTTTCTGTTCATGTCCTTTGCTTGTTTATTGATGGGGTTGTTTGATTGTATCTTGTTGATTTTTCTTAAGTTCTATATAGATTCTTGTTATCAGCCCTTTATTGGATGTGTAGAAAGCAAATATTTTCTCCCATTGTGTAGGTTGTCTAGTTACTCAAATGCTAGTTTCCTTGGCTGTGAAGAAGCTTTTTAATTGGTCAGGTCCCATTTATTTTTGTTGCTTCTGTGACTTTTTGGGGGGTAGTCTTCATAAATTCTTTGCCTAGGCCAATGTCTATAAGAGTTTTCTCAACATTTTTATTTCCCATATGTATATCCCTGCCAGTCTGTGGGAACAGAATAGGTTGTGAAGTATTTGATACAAAAGAACTTTGGTCCAGTTCTGGCAGTAACGGGACTTGGTATTATCAGTTATTTAAGTTAGTCCAGACTTTTGGTCTATGTATATGTAATCTTTAGTCTATCACAACTTGACATTTGGATCAAGTGAGCTACCCCAGGTTATACAGGCCTGACTTGTGAGCCTCCCATAACATATGGTGATTTGATAAGTGTTAACATCAAGAGGATTAGTGTGAGCACCTTCTATGATATTAATAAGAGGTACAAGAATGTCATCTGTGGAATCAAACTATTGGATCTTGTCAAAATATTAATATTCCCCTGGTGTGTCACCCAGAAAAGATCAAGCATCATTGTTGTTGTTAATATAGAGGTAAACATTTCTTTCTAGTGACCTAACCTGAACAAAAGATAGCTACCATAGAGGTTTTTCTGTGTACAGTTGACTCACCAACAGGACAAGCAACATGATGTATTTCTCTGGTTATGGATACCACATTTTCTCATACATCCATCTGCCAGGCTGGTTCCACCAGGCACTCAAACTGGCAGAAACAAAAATTATTTCAGGTTCCTTTGCATGATCTAGACATTAGCATAATCAGCAGTTAGATTGATTAGTTAATGTGGCCAGGGTTTGAAAGACTGGTGCAAAGGAATACTGGGTCTGTGCCTGACATGCTAGAAAAACAGTAAAGGTTAGCAATAGCAAGACATGTTAATAGTTTGAAAGAAGAGCCAGAGTGGAAGATAACAGGAAGAATGTGATAGGCTGAGCCACTCTCCAATCAGCCTCCAGTATGCAACTCTCAAAGGATGAGGCTTAAAAGAAGAGTGTTTTAAAAGGACCCTCTTGGGGGATTGAAAGAAAAACAAATAGGTTTTAGATGAAAAATATGATCTCTAAAATATGGTCTCTCATTCCATCAACTTGGAAAAAAGCTTTATACTTCATGAATACATCTGCTTTAGGGGCCTGGAAATTGATCCTGGAAATTCTTACTTTCAGGTTACCTGTAAATGTGGTCTTCTAATTGTCTCAGTGTAGTTATGCATGGCTTGCATGAATGCAGGAAGATTTCTATTTTTTTTTTTTTTTATGAAAGTGTAGGTGGTTAACAGCAATTCATAAGGGTCTTCCCAGTGAGGTTGACAGCAGACATATTCTTTAAAAACTTTGATGTATACAGGATCCCCTGGACATACCTTGATAGGTAGCAAGGCATTTCAGTTGGTAGAAGCCATGCTCCTTTCACTGGGCACATTAGTTAGCATCAGTATATAGCAAGTCATGGTATCACATCATTCACTTAAATCCCCATAGTGTTAGGCCAGTCTGGTAATAGAAAGTTTAGAGGTGTTGGTTGGCATGGGCTGAAGGAACACTATTTTAAAAAAGGGATTAATTCATGTCTCCTATTTAGAGTAGTCAAGATTTTCATAACGGCCAAAGGTAATGTTTATCACCATTTAAGTCCAGTTTCTTGACAGACTTTTATCAAAGTCTTTTTTATGTCAAATTTTTATGTTCCACTTGCCCTGAGGATTGGGAATGATATGAGGCATGAAATTTTAAAAAGTAAAATGAACCTGGGGCTAATAACAGGACCTAGACCACAGGGTTGTTGTTAGAACAGGATGACAAATTTTTATAAAGTGCTTAGCATGGTTCCAGCACATGCCAGGGGCATGCAGAGGGTCCCATCACATTGGGACAGCACATGTTAAGTAACAGCAAACTCATCCTTGATTATTTTTCCCTAGATGCCCACAGGTATCTCCTTCTACCAGAGGCCCCAACACCTGCCCACACCTTGATGGCCTGACCAGGACCCAGTGGTAGAAGCTGGTTGCCCACTAAGTGAGGCTGCAGAAAATAGCAAGAAGCCATGAGGTGTGGTGATAAAACCCATTCACTTTTGAAACTGGCTGCCTGGATTTAAATCCCAGCTCTGCCATAAACCAGCCATGTAAAATTGAGTGCATGCCTTAATCTCTCTGCACTTTGTTTTCCCATTTGCCAAGTATAGACGATAGTGACAGTAGCCATGTCATAGGGTCTTTGTGAGGTTTAATATATGTCAAGCGCTCAGAACAGTGCCAGGCACACAATAAGCACAATACTAGTTTCCATTAATTTAGAATATATACTTAGGTATAGCTAACATTTATTGAGCATGTTCTATGTGTCAGGCACTGGGCTAACTACCTGATAGGTATTATCTCATTTAAAACTCACAGCAACAATGTGAGGCAGATACTATTATTACAATCATTTTACAGATGAGGAAGTAAAGTTTCAGGAAGGCTGAGTTT
Source organism: Microcebus murinus (assembly GCF_040939455.1). Lineage (NCBI taxonomy): Eukaryota > Metazoa > Chordata > Mammalia > Primates > Cheirogaleidae > Microcebus > Microcebus murinus. The sequence continues at coordinate 20,860,239 of NC_134110.1, forward strand.
CCAGGATTACATAAAAGGTAAAGAGAATTTTAATATCTCCTTAAAAGTGATCACAAAACTTGTGGGCTATCACAAAGGGACAGACACTGTATATGATTCCACTTATATGAAACACCTGGACTAGTCAAGTTTTATACATGGAAAGCAGAATGGTGGTTTCCAAGGACTGGGGAGAAGGCAGAGAGGGGAGTTAGTGTTTAAGGGGTACAGATTTTCTGTTTGGCAGAATAAAAGTGTTCTGGTGATGATGGAGATAGTTGCACAACCATGTGAATGTGCTTAATGTCATTGAACTGTACACTTAGAAATGGTTAAAATGATAAATATTATGTGTATTTTACAGCAATTTGAAAAAAAGAAACTGTGTGAGCTAAGCCAACACACCACTGTATTGCCTTTCTAAGGTGGATGGATGGAAAGATGGATGTATGGGTGGGTAGATAGATAGAAGGAAGAAGGAGAGGACAAAAGAAAATTACAGAAGGGGAAGGAAGAGAGAGAAGGAAGGAGGGAGGAAATACTGGGAGGTGCATTTTATTATGCCTTCACTCACCAAATATGTAAATAGTTACTGTGAGCCAGTCAGTCTTCTGAGGGCTGGCTGGAGATATAGCAGTGAACAAAACAGGCAAGGATTCAGCTCCATGCTTAGAGCCATGTCTCACTGTTTGTATGTATCCCTAGAGACAGAGAAATAATGTTAAAGATAAAGAATTTTTAATGATCATTTGTACCATTACTGACTATTCACTCCATCTCCAACACTGTGCTAAACATTCTTCACATATACACAACAACCCTATCAGATAAGTCTCATTACTTCTTATCCCCATCTTCAAAAGAGAAAAATGAGGCACAGAGAAGTTAAAGAACTCACCTGGGGTAGATGAAAAGTACCTGCTTCAGGACAGACATGGATATGTCTCAGCAAGGCTGGAACAGTCTGTTGACAGCCCTTGTCAGCCCAAGGCGTGGGAATCTAGGTCCTCTGTTGAACATCTGTTCATCCCCAAAATATTCAGTATCTCCTTTCTTGCCAATTGTCTTTAGCCTTGTTCCTTCCTTCCTCCCTGTCCCACAGCATGTTGTATAAGATGTTCTTTTCCAGTTCCTGTAAATAACAACAGAACACAGTCATCCAACCCTCAGCCTCTCTGTCTCCCTTATTCTTTGCTCAAGTCTTGCCAGTGCTGCTTCCAGAATAATTCTCTCCTATTTTCATCCAGGCTTTCATCAGTGTTTCCTTAGTCCCTTGAGAAAAATCAAACTAACATTCTTTACACACCTGTCAGATGTTAGGCCCTTCACTGGACACCTCAGAGACATTTTCTCAATTCATACTTACACAACATCCTATTATTTAACCCATTTCATACCAGGAATGTCCTGGTGGTGTTGATTGCTATAATAAGTCCTCATCTGGTCTACTTGCCTGGCCCAATCATCTTCTATTCCTTTAACACTGGGAGTCAGCAGGGCACAGTGGGTAATGGTGGTCCCCATACCCATAGAGTGTATGTTTTGTGCAGATGATATGAGACAATCACCTATCACAGTGCCTAATTCAGAATAAGTATCTCAGAAGTAGGAGCTCTTATTATGGTTTGTATTGGTCAGAATAGGCTAATTTCTATTTAAAAAATAAAACAACATTGCAGTGCCTTAGCAAAAAAAAAACTTGATTCATTGCTCACATAATAGTGCATAGCAGGCTCTTCATCAAATGGTGACTCAGGATCAGGCTAATTCTATCTTGGAACTTCCCCATCTAAGTCTTCAAATCTCATTCTGTCAGTAGGGAAAGAGACGATGTAGAGGACTGTGCAGGAGGTTATTATGGGCTCTGTACAACCACAGAGCCAGTAGACTTGGGGTGCATGTGACCCAGTGAGGCACCAGCAGCTGTGGCTGAACCAGTGCCTGTATCATCCTTCCCCAAATTACAGGGAGTGCAACTCAGGAAGAGTCTTCTTCCACTTGGGGAAAGGAAAAGGAAGAGCTCAGAGGTGTTTGTTTTACAACTTGGGTACCAGCTCAGCCACAGTAAAATAAAGAACCAAGCAGACTCCTGAGGGCCCTGAGTCCAGGCATTAGTTCCTGGATGGCATTTCTGGACCCACCCTGAGCCAGAAGGAAATATACTTCCCTGAAGGGAAGGACCCAGTCCTGGAAGGATCCACCACCTGCTGACTAAAGGACCCTTAGGCCTTGAATAAACATCAGAGGTAGCCAGGCTTTGGGTGAGACTAGACGGGTTTCAAGTGTGACCTGGTGCTAGTGGCCACAAGGGAGTGCCCACATCACTCCTCCACCAACTCCAGCAGCCCAGCACAGATACTCAGGGAAGATAGCAGGAGACATAGCCTGAATCTAGGGAATTCTTCCGTATCTTACCCAAGTTCACCAAGGCAGTACCACCAGGAGTTTGCAAGAGTCACAGCATTACTGGGCTTTGGGCACCCCCAGTGCTGATAAGGTTACAGTGATCAAAGACTTATATTACAATATTCAATTATTTTTTAATATCTGGAAAGTCTTCTCTAGAAGAATGGGATCTAACAAGCCCAGACTATGAAGATAAAAATGAATACCTAAGTCTTCGATATCCAGATATCCTTGAACATATACAAGCATCAGGAATATATATATCTGCATAGCCAGCCAGCCGTTTGCCATCCTGGATGTAGCTGCTGCCGTCCATGTAGAGTTCCAGGTCGGGTGCCAGCAACAGACTATCTTTAAGTCTGGCCAGCTTGCATAGACCTCCTCCATGGCCTCGGCAAAGTCATGGGCTGGAGGGGGCCTGGATCGGTAGGAAGGAAGGAGGCAGGGTTTAAGGTCTGCACAGTGTCGATGCTGACTCATAGGTTTCCACACAGCAGTCCCTGGTACTGCACCAGCCGACTGCTAGAAAGCCATTGGTGCCCCAATATGTTCATCTAAGCCACTACTGCGTGTGGGACATGCACATGGACATTTTGCCCAAGCGTAAACTTGTCCGCCTCCTTGATCAGCAAGACAGTTGCTGCCAGTGCTCTCAGGCAAGGCAGCCATCCTGACGCTACCAAGCACAGCTGTATGGACAGACAAGCTACTTGCTTCTGCCAGGGACCCACAGTCTGTGTCAGTACCCCCATAACTACCTGCTGCTTCTCATGCACGAACAGGTTGAAGTTCTTGGTGATGTCTGGCAAGCCCAACGCCTTCTTGAGCAACTCTTTTAATTCTTGAAAAGCCTCCTCCTGGCTTTCGGTCCATTCTAGTCCCCCAATATCAGGTCCCCATAATGCCTCATATAACAGCCTAGCTTTCAGGGAGAAACCTGATATCCATATGCCACAGAATCCTGCCACTCCGAGGAATTCCTGTAGCTGCCTCTGCTTCATAAGCAAATAGCGGTTGGTTCCTTGGAGCCAGTTGCACACAAAATAATGCATCTTTTAGGTCTAGGCAGGAGAACCAGGCAGTGTCTGGTGGGATGAGTCCCAGGAGGGTGTACGGGTTCAGGACCACAGGGTGGAGGGTCACCGTGGCCTCGTTGACCAGTCGCAGGTCCAGGACAGGGTGATACCCTCCTCCATTTGGCTTCTTTTTTTTAATTTTTTTTTTATTTCAGCATATTATGGGGGTACAAATTTTAAGGTTTTGAATAATGCCCTTGTCCCTCCTTCCCCCACAAGTCTGAGCTTCAAGTGTAACCATCCCCCAGATGGTGCACAACTCACTCATTATTTATGGATATACCTGTCCCCTCCTCCCCCTCCCACATGCCCAATACCCATTGGTATTGGTATTAATGTATTGGTATTAATGTAATTTCTATGTGTCTACTTAGGTGCTGATAAGTTAATACCAATTTTCTGGTGAGTATATGTGGTGCTTGTTTTGCCATTCTTGGGATACTTCACTTAGTAGTATGGGTTGCAGCTCTATCCAGGAAAATACAGGATGTGCTATATCACCATTGTTTCTTAGAGCTGAATAGTACTCCATGGTATACATATATCACATTTTTTTAATCCACTCATGAATTGATCGGCACTTGGGCTGTGTCCACAGCTTTGCAATTGTGAATTGCATTGCTATAAACATTCGAGTGCAGGTGTCTTCTTGACAGGCAGGATTGTCGTGTTCCAAGGAGACTGGCACTCCACCAAGATCCCTTCCCACCTAAGCCTCTCGATGTGTTCCCGTATCCCTTCTCATGTCTCCTTGGAGAGGGGGTACTGCCGTCTCTTGACTGGCTGGGCACTAGGCTTCACCTCAGTCACTAAAGGGGCATGCTGGTGCACAAGGCCAGTGGGGGTTATCTTCTGCCCAGACTGTCCCGGCCCGCGGGACCTTTTGTTACTTGAGGGGGTCAAGGGGGACCTTGCCTGAAAGAGATGAGTGAGAGAAAGGAACGAGACCAAGCAAATGGTTGTCAAGGTCTACTTTACTTAGATTTTCTGCTGGTTTTATAATTATACAGAAACAAGGAAGTATGAACAGAAAAATAGAGTGGGGGGATGATGAGGCTCGGGTTTGGGTCAATTAGCCCCAATTAGCATCTTATCAGCATCAAAGCTGTTTGTGACTGATTACTCAACCTCAACCTGGCAGGGTTGGGAACAATTGCAGGTAGCACACCCTGGAGCAAACAATTGCAGGTAGCACACTCTGGAGCAAGCACGTCATGGAATGCATTCTTCTCGGAGCTATAGCTGGAGGGTTGGGTGCTTATTTTCGTCCTGGGAATTTTCCAGGGCGAGGCCCGTGGGTAGGACAAGTCGTTGGGGTGTTGAGGGTCTTAGTCTCTAACACCAGACCAGCAGGAAAACTCACCAGAATCTAGTGGGATTTTGCTCCTCCATGGCCTCTTCATATAACTTCCACTCTGCTTCTCATGGCAGGGTGACTGCCATTACAAAGGTCGTCCCCAGAGTGCTGAGCCTGAGACTTGGAGCTTCTTTGGGATGGGAGGTCATCTGTACCCCAAGTTTGCTCAGCAAGTCCCATCCCAAGAGAGGCACCAGACAGTCTGGCATGTAGAGGAACTCATGCCTTATCTGATGGCCCCCCAGTTGGCATACCCAGGACTGGCAGAAGGGTCTTGCTACCCGAGTCCCAGTAGCTCCGACTGTAGTTGTTTCCCGCTTTGTAAGTGGGGCCATGGGGGTTGTCACAACTGAGTGTTCTGCTCCAGTGTCCACCATTAATGTCATTTGTTGGCCCCCTACTTTTTTCTTGACCATAGGTTCCCAAGGGCCAAGGGTGAAGGAACCCAGTTGGCCCAACTCGGAGTCAATGCCAGTGAGCCCCACTAGCTCTTGGGCTTCCAGTTCCTGTCGGGTAGTCCCAAACAGGACCCTCCCTTGCGACAGGTGACTTCTCTTGTGGGGACATTCATTCTTCCAGTGGCCGAACCCCTTGCAATTGGTGCATTGGTCTCTTGCCAGGTATGCCCATCTTCAGGTTCACCCCTTTTGTGGGGGTCCAGGCCACTTGGACGGGTTAGGTCTTCCAAGGGCAGCGTCCAGGACAGCGGCCTTTTTCTTCATCTTCTGATCTTTCTCCCTCTGAGCAGTCTGGTCCTGGTTGACGTACACCTTCTGGGCCACCTGCATTAACTGTGTGATGCTCATGTCTGCAAACCCTTCGAGTTTCTGCAACTTCCTCTGGATGTTGGAGGCCAATTGCCCGACGAATGCTGCATTCACCATTCTCTGGTTTTCAGTTGCCTCTGGGCCAAGAAGGGTGTATATTCGGTATGCCTCACAGAGGTGCTCGTAGAAGTCATTGGGTGTTTCCTCTGGCTTCTGGGTAATTAGGGCAACCTTGTTCATATTGGTCGATTTGTTGGCCCCTTCCCGCACTCCTTGGAGAAGAGCCTCTGGGTATTGCTCGAGTGCTGCTTGTCCTTCTGGTGTGTTGAAATCCCACTCCGGGTTGGTCTCGGGCGCCACTCGTGATGCTCATTGTTCCACATCCAGGGTGCCTGTCAGCACCCGTTCCTGCAGCCACTTCTGAGTTCTAGTCATGATCTGATGCCATTCTTCAGTACTGAAGAGGGTCAGTAGGAGGTGCCAGCAATCTTTTCACATGGAACAGTGAGTCTGGAAGATAGATTCCAGGAGGTCAATGAGGGCCTGTGGTTTCTCTGAGTAGGACAGGGTACCATGTTTCCAATTCAATAGGTCGGTGGTGGAGAAAGGCTGATAATACAGAGCAGGTTGCCCTGGCTGGATTGTTCCATCATCCAGAACCTGTGGCGGACCTCGCATTTCATGCAGAGGCATCTGGAATGCCAGGGTAAGGGGTTGGGCAGACCGCAACTGACAGATGAATATGGTGGAGATGCCATCGGTGGAGAAACTAGTGGTGGTGGGGTATCGGGTGCAGTCGGGGGTGCCCGGGAGGGTAGCATGACTTGTACATTGTAAAGTGGTGGTGGGTCCTCGATTGGGTCTCCTTGATGTATTGGATTTGCCTTGAGATCGCAGACCTTCTGAGCCACTAGAACCCTACTCTGTCCCTTGTTGGCACAGAACCAAACCCAAGGGGGCATAGTTTGGGTGATCTCCAGCCAAGAATCTGTGTATGGGAATTGATCTGGGTGACCCGGAGCCCCAGTCACTACTCTCCACACTGAACGTATAGTGGACAGGTCAAGGGTTCCTTCCACAGGCCAGCCTACTCCAAAGGTCAGCCACTCCAACTCACAGAGGGTTCTTAATCTGCTGTGTGTCATGATGACCCCGTATCTGCCCTTAAAGCCTGTTTTGAAATTTATCAGCATGCACCTCAAAACTGTTGGCTTAGATTTGAACCCACCCATGTTTTAACTGGTTTAACCAGTGCTCCCGCTCCCTACACCACTAACAACACTCCTTCATTGAACCTTGTCCCTGCCCAGATTCTGGTTCAAGTGTGGGAACTTAGGCACGTCTTGGCTAAGGTGTACCCATATAAAGCCCAGGCCCAGTCACTCCCTATCACAAGGAGTGAATCGCTGTTATGTCCTACAATGTTGCTACAGAACCGCAGGTTAGGACCCACTCAAACCTCGTAGCCAAAGCTATGGGGCCACAAACACAATGACCGCAAGCAGTCACTAAGTTCCTTCCATTCACATTCACAGAGAAGTTACACATTCCCTCCCCTGGAGGGTCCCTGTCCTTAGGAGGTGATCAAGCTCCTCTTCCATTTCACTGACGAGCCTATCTCAGATGGGTCCCAGGGCCTTATCTTGTCCAATGTCCTCGCCTTGGTCTAACTGGTCCTTCCCTCCAGAGTGTCCGCCTGAGTCCGAGGCCCTGCGGCTGGTGGGAGCTCCCAAGGAGCAAGGATTCCTGCAAATGGTGGTTTGGTGCCGGGTCATCTCAGTTGTAGAGGTCCCACCCTCCACCGTTCCAGGTGGCTTCAAGGGGCCAGTGAGGTCAGCCTTCCCAGTCAGGGAATCAAAATGTTACAGCAAGTGTTACAGCGACTGACTGGGGAAAGAACCGAGCGGCAAATTCTGAGCACCATTTCCTTGTCCTTCTCCAGTTTTATTTCTTGGGCTTACACACAACCAATCAGCTATGAGCGCCAGGGGTTATCCAATCATCACTGGGATTCAGAAGTGACCAATCAGTAGCAGAATTGAGAGAGCACCCAACCAGCTATGAGCATATATGCAATCGGCAGTGGATTTTGCCTCAGGGCCCCTGTGGGGGGGCAGCTTTTCCCTATCAATTCCCCTCCCCTATCTGCAGCTGCCAAGAGAGAGAATTTAGCCACCACCCAGAGGCATTGGCATAGAATGGGACCTTTCCTTTTAGGGCCCTGCAGGAGACTGAAGAGTGCTCAGGAGAACTCAGACTGTGAACTCCCTGCCCACTGGCCCTCCCAGATGCTGCTTACCTGGTTACTCCAGCAGAATGAGGCAAATCCCAAGGTGGAGAGATACTGACTCAGCTTGGGCATCCCATGGATGACTTGAGACCAGCACTTTTCTGCTTGGCAGCGTCAGGGATTGATCTCCAGGCCCAGGGCACAGGCCTGCAGGCCAGATCCCATACACCCAGGTCTTGAACACATTGCCTAGGGTCACAGGATATTTGTGAACTAGTCTAGTGAGGTGTGTGTGCCTTCAGAGGCAGATCAGAGCAGGTCCTAGCTACAGGGTGCTGGAGGGACAACCCACCTCCTACAGGAGGGCTGCACTCCCAACTTAGGCTGTGATCCTGCATGGGGAACTTCCCGGCTCACATCACAGTCAGGGGAAATCCACTGGTTTGAGATCCTGCCTGCCGGTAGAGGTCTGGGAGAAACTTTGGAATAGAGGAGGGTGGAAAGATGCCAGGACTGCAGACTGCACCAGACTGCAGGTCTCACACAGCCCCATCTCCACACGCAGAATTTTTGACTGAAGGAGCCATTTTAGCCCCTCGCTGGCACCTTTGGCCAGAAGCAGAGAACAGACCTTGACCCCTGCTAACAGCATTTGTGGAGCTTGAGGGCAGGCTCACCCACCCTAACTAGGCCTACCCTCACTACCCCACCTCCCATTGCTGAGGTGGAAGATAAGGACACACCTGGAAGTCCCAGGACTCCATCTACCACCTGAGGCACTAGTAGTAGATGGAGTATCTCTCCAGAGGAATGAACAGACAAAACATACACTGGGGAAAAGAATACATACTCAACAAATGGTGCTGGGAAAATTGGATAACTTCATGTAGAAGACTGAAACAGGATCCATTTTTTTTTTACCTTTCATAGAAATCAACTCACAGTAGATAACAGACTTAAACTTAAAGCATGAAATTATAAGAATACTAGAAGAAAATGTGGGGAAAATGCTTACAGACATTCGCCTAAGCAAAAAATTTATGAAGAATACCCCAAAGAATACCCCAAAGCAACAACAAAAATAAATAAATGGAACCTAATCAAATTTAAAAGTTTCTGCACAGACAAGGAAACTATCACAAGAGCAAACAGACAACCTACAGAATGAGAGAAAAATATCTGCATGCTATACATCCAATAAAGGGCTGGTAATTATAGTCTATATAGAACTCAGGAAAATCAGCAAGAAAAAAATCAAAGAACCCTATCAAAAAGTGGGCAAAGGACATGAACAAAAACTTTTCTAAAGAAGATAGACTAATGGCTAAGAAACATGAAAAAAAAATGTTCAATATCTCTAATCATCAGAGAAATGCAAATCAAAACCACAATTAGATATCATTTATCCCCAATGAGACTGGCCTTTATGAAAAAGTCCCAAAACAATAAATGTTGGCATGGATGTGGAGAGAGAGGAACATTCATACACTGCTGGTGGGACTGCAAACTAGTACAAACTCTGTGGAAAGCAATATGGAGCTATCTCAAAGAATTGCAAGTTTACCATTTGATACAGGAATCCCATTACTGGGCATAAACTCAAAGGAACAAAAGGCATTCTATAAAAATGGCATCTGCATTTGAATGTTTATAGCAGCACACTTCATAATTACAAAGATGTGGAAACATCTCAAGTGCCCATCAATACATGAGTGTATTTTTTATATATATTTATTTATTTCATCATATTATGGAGGTACAAATATTGTTAGGGTTACAAATATTGGCCCTCCTCCCCCTTCCCCCCATGTGTCCAATCCCCTGGTAGTGTGCATCACACACGTTATGGAAGCATACACCCCTTTCCTCCTTCCCCCTACCACCTGTCCACCACCCGATAAAAAGTTTTGTTTTGATTTTTTTTTTGACATTTTGGTTACATTGTATACCTTTGCCTCTCCCTAAGAAGGGTTAGAGTTATGCACTTCCCATCCAAGATACTTACCAACTCCCTAAGATTGCCCCCCCCCCGAATCCCTGGTGAGCATTGCCACCATTTGAAAACCATAGTTTTAATCAGTCAGTAGTGTATTAATACAATGTTGTATACATATACAATATATATGTATACCACAGATTTCTACTCAGCCACAAAAACAATGATGATCTAGCACCTCTTGTATCCTGGATAGAGCTGGAGCCCATTCTACAAAGTGAAGTATCCCAAGAACGGAAAAACAAGCACCATATGGACTCACCAACAAATTAGTATTAACTGATCAACACTTAAATGCACATATAGTTGTAATATTCATTGAGTGTCAGGCAGGTAGGAGGAGGGGATGGGTGTATTCATACCTAATGGGTGTGGTGCTCACCATCTGGGGAATGGACACACTTGTAGATATGACTCGAGTGGGGCAAAGACAATATATGTAACCTAAACATTTGTATCCCCATAATATTCTGAAATAAAACAAAAAAAACCCCACTAATGAATGGATAATGAAAATATGGTGTATGTATATAATATATATATATATGAATACTACTTCATTAAAAATGAAATCATGTCATTTGCAACATGGATGGAAGTGGAGGTCATTATGTTAAGTGAAATAACAAATATCACAGTTTTTCTCACTTATTTGAAAGCTAAAAACAGTTGATTGCACAGAGGTAGAAAGTGGAATGATAGATACCAGAGACCTGGAAAGGTGTATGGGAGTGGAGGAAATAAAGAGAGATTTCTTGGCCGGGCGCGGTGGCTCACGCCTGTAATCCTAGCTCTCTGGGAGGCCGAGGTGGGTGGATTGCTCAAGGTCAGGAGTTCAAAACCAGCCTGAGCAAGAGCGAGACCCCATCTCTACTATAAATAGAAAGAAATTAATTGGCCAACTGATATGTATATAAAAAATTAGCCGGGCATGGTGGCACATGCCTGTAGTCCCAGCTACTCGGGAGGCTGAGGCAGAAGGATCGCTGGAGCCCAGGAGTGTGAGGTTGCTGTGAGCTAGGCTGACGCCAGGGCACTCACTCTAGCCTGGACAACAAAGCGAGACTCTGTCTCAAAAAAAAAAAAAAAAAAAAAAAAGAGAGATTTCTTAATGGGTGAAATCATACAGTAAGATAACAAGTGTAAGTTCTAATGTTTGATAGCAGAATAAGGTGACTGTAATTAACAATGTGTTGTATTTTTCAAGAAGCCAGAAGAGAGGACTCAAAATATACCAGTGACATAGAAATGATAAATACTCTGGAGTAGAGTGCTGTGGCTTGCACCTGTAGTTCTAGCTACTCAAGAAGCTAAGCCTAGAGAATCATTTGTGCCCAGGAATTCAAAGCTGTAGTGACCTATTGATAATACCACCACATTCCAGCACCAGCAACAGCAGAGCGAGACCGTCTCAAAAAAAAAAAAAAAAAAAAAAAGGAATAATAAATACTCGGGTGGTGGATACCCTAAATATATTCTATGCATCTAGGAAAATTTTACATGTACCCCATAAACATGTACAAATATAATGTAGCGAAAAAGAAAAGAAAGAAAATTTGTTGAAAAATCATTCTACTTGCTAACCAAAGACACATTGCCTTTTCATGATTTGCCTGATAATATTTGCTCTTTTTAAAAATTTATTAATTTTTGGAGGGAAGGTCTTGCAAATGTCTTTAACCCCTGTATATATTTTATTTGTAATTATTCTCATATAAACACTATCTACAACCACATTCCTATTTTTATATTCTGTACTAATACATTTCATTCCTGTATTTAAAAATGCATTCGTAATAGTTTTTCATACACTTTTCAAAATATCTGTTCAATTATTTTCATCATTTCAAGCATTACTCTTTACTAATTGAATATAAAAATGACTTTATTAGAAATGACAAATGGTATACATTCTTTGTTTTAGTGTTTTCTAAAAATTCCTCTGAAATAGCCCTGGTTGAAAAGGAGAGGGAAAGAGACTTTTCTGGGAGACACAAGGAAAAATTTTCTTAGCATTTCATGTATAAAAGAGCTGTGATTTTTTCCATTATACAGCTTAGTATTCTCTGATTATAATATGAATGGATTTTTCCAATTATGAATAAATTAGACATGGATTTGTATAGAAAGGACCCTGAGACTCCCTTCCTGAATGTGGAGACCAGCCACTATTCTTCTGTGCAAATCATATTGTTTTAGGTACTCACTTGTTGCCCAGGCTGATCTTGAATTCATAGCCTCTAGCAATCCTCCTACCTCAGCTTCCCAAAGTGTTGTGATTATAGGCATGAGCTAGGCAGATTACCATTTTCATGGATACAGTCAATAATTTACATACATTCTATTATTTTGCTGGTCTATTGTTGTCTATTGCATTAGAGTTAACTTTTAATACTTTCCTGCAATAGTTTGGGTGTGAATAGACAGCTGAGTATCCTAGCTAGTTAAGATGGGATTATTTAACCTAAATTGTCTCAACTAAAACTACCTTGAAACACAAAAACAAGAAGAGAGTAGACAAAATTCAAGACACCAACAAGCAGATTATAATTGTTTTAGGGCCTGCAATGTGGAGAGGCCTAATGCCAGCATAACAGTGTTGAGAGGAGCACATTCTCTTGTGAGGAAAGGATTCCTATGAGGTCAGTCTCTGAGACTCAGTAGCAAATATCTGCTATGCAAGTAAGGAAATCTTCAATCTAATGGTCTAAAAAATGATTCTGTGAGGGTGGTGTCTTTCAAGATATATGAAATTAGAGAAACCAGAAAACCAAGAGCATTGATACTTGATGGGTATATTTACTCCAAATTAGCAAATGGATATTTGTTTGGCCAGATAAGGCTCCAAGGGGTCTGGGCTTGAAGACTGTCTACAGAGAAGTTTAAGGTCACATTACAGTTAAGAAAAAAAAAAATGAACCCCTCATCTTCACTCTATTTTATTACAGCCTGGTGCCTGGGGCTGTTAGCCTTCCCTTCACTGCAAATAAAGAGGAATCCTAGACTACATGCAGAGTATACAGGCTGTGACACAAAGCTAAAGATGGGGGGCAAGATAATTCCCAAACTTAAGGAATACTGGAGATATTCTGAGGGAGGAAATAGAGGAGATTAGCCTTACTGGTTTCTCCTCATTTCCAGGTAATTGGGTTCTGTTTTTATGAATAGAAAATTCCATCTAAATTATTTTCTATGAGTAAGTTTACCAGTCACAAATAAAAAGAAATGTTAATATCAGGTTATGATCCACATTCTGCACATGTTGATCCAAATGATCTTACCAAAAGGTGATGACAGTTCAATCTAATGAACATATCAATTTTTTCATCTCTAATAAATATCTTTGGGCTTGTTGCAAGATGGCCATGTCATGGAAAGGCCTCTGTCTTTTTGCTATCAATAATAAATTTAGTTGAAGACCAAGTTCATTCACATGTCTTCTCTTTGTGAAACACCTTTTTTCTTCTAGACTGTTCCTGTAGTTCTGTGAATCATGTCTCAGTGTAATAATGATGGCATTGGCAGCCCTGAATGAACGGAATGTTATGTCATTATTCTCCCCACTTCTTACCACTGGATATGGAGAACAGTTTCAGAAAATTGGGCCAAATTGTTCCTCTATATCCTCAGTTCCATTTTCTCACTTCAGAGTGCCTAGGTTCTTGTCACACCACACCCTGAAAACTTCCACAAAGCAGTCACCTGAGGCAATAAGAGGTCTCGTATAATTGTTCCACATCTCTGTTATCACTGTCCTTTATTGATATACAATGTCTTGCAAATTATTGATTTATATACAAGTGCATTTTCTGCAGTGAGGCACGTCCAATATCTACCAGTTTTACTACAACATCTTGATTCATTCCTCTTACAATTAATTATTCAGTCATTATTGTACCCCTGACTGTATGCTTCTAGCAGGAAACACTGAAGTTAACAACAGACAATGTGAGTGAATCTCAAAGAGAAAACAGATGAGGTAAGTGACATCTATAACACTAAAGGGAAAATCATAACTGATCAAGGCAGTGTCTTAGGAGTCTCCATGGGGTCATCCACTATGTCAATGAATTAAGGATTTGGAAAAAAATTTTAAAAAGGATAATATCTCTGTCATTTAAACTATTATCCACATAATACCCTTATGCCATATTTATTGAAAAAGCCCAAATAGGATGTGAAAAGTCATATTTTATCCCATGAACATGAAAACTGGATTGAAATTAGTTCATAAATGAATTCACAAATGTCCTGACATTCTGATTCTGATTGTTCTCAATTACTTTTTGACCCAGAGTCATGAATATATTAACCTCACCCTCTGTGGCAAGAAATATTTTATTTTTATTTTTTTTGAGACAGAATCTTACTGTGTTGCCCAGGCTAGAGTGCCATAGCATCGCTTCGCTCACAGCAACCTCAAATTTCTGAAATTAAGCAATTCTTCTGCCTCAGGCTGCCAGATAGCTTAGACTACAGGCACGTGCCACCATGTCAGGCTAATTTTTCTATATATTTTTAGTTGTCTGACTAATTTCCTTCTATTTTTAGTAGAAACAGGGTCTCGCTCTTGTTCAGTCTGGTCTCGAACTCCTGACCTCAAGCGATCCTCCCACCTCAGCCTCCCAGAGTGTTAGCATTACAGGCGTTAGCTACCATGCCCACCCACGAAATATTTCTTAATAAAAGAAACACCATTGTCTGTGTGATATTCACCTATCTTATTGATATTCATTCTGCACATGTTGATACAGGTGAGCTTACCAAAAGGTGATGACAGAAGATTCTAGGAAATGTTCTTTCATCTGCATACAATAAAAACCACATCTTGGCTGCTGCCATGCTAATAGCAATTCTAGTAAAATTTGAAAAATAAAAAAAAACACATGCAAATATTAGCTAAATATGGTAACTAATAAGTTTTCGCAAATATTTAGCAAGAGAGCCATGTTAAAAGATCTGAACCTTGGATGACAAGAATATTTTCCTTGGTCTAAGATGGCAAAACTATCCAGAAGGACAGAAGAGGTGTAGATGTGCCAAGAGGAGCACGGTCCATTCGAGGTTCTGTTCAGTGTGTTTAGCATGGTGGTTGGGGTTGCGGGCGCTGGAGAAGAGCTGAGGGGAGTCAGGCTCATATCCTGCCCTGAGGACAGAAGGGGGCAAAAGAACTGTTCATCCTCAAGTCCCCTTGAGATTGAAAGAGTTGTAGTTTATTGTGAATACATAAGAATGTAAGAAGTTTGAAAGATTCATTAATTGCTTTGTGAGATTCAATATAAAGTGGAATCTTCTGCGTTGTTCTTTGGCCAGTACATGTGTGGGGCTCACAGGGAAACAATGTAAACTTTTTTATAGTCTCTGATATTTCAGTCCAGTGGAGATTCAAAAAAGAATAGAAACTAAACTTTAGGTGGAAGAGCTGTCCTTGGGAACTGAGAGGACAGGCATCAGACCTGGAATGAAATGGACAAGGAAGGCCTCTAGGAGGAGGAACACTGAGGGATTCTGGATAGGAAAGAGCAGAGAGTCCAGAAAACAGGGGAGGGGAAAGAGAAGGGGAAACACTGTGTCTGTGGCACAGGCCAGAGCCTGAGAAGAGGGCAGTGGATTAGAAGAACTACTGGAATCAGTAATGTGTAAGGATGGCAGGAGCAGGAAGGGCAGACTATGGTGAGACTGGCCAGGTGACAGAAGGCAGGTCAGAAAGTGAGCAGGGACCACTCACACAGGAATGCATGCTGTGTGCAGGTATTTGAAATGTCTGTTTTCTTCTTTGAAATATTGTCCCCCATTCCATTAGATCATCTGGTCAGGAAGGCATTCAGAAAGTAAGGATGGTCCCTGTCCACTGTGGAGGACCATTAATAGTACCAGGAGGGGCTGGTGCTGAAAGGAGAGGGGTTGGAAAAGGACAAAAAAGTTCCTGCCCCTTCAGTCCTTTTGCAGGTATAGGTGGGATCCATGGATCGAAAAATTCACACTAGCCAGCTCACAGCAACCTCACACCAATATGACACAGGCTGAGAGCTGCCTAATGGGAAAAATTGGATGAGGAGCCTCCTGAGATGCTCAGAGAAAGAACCACAGGTGAGCTACACAGGCCAAGCAGGCAGAGGACTGCAGAGGAGGTAGTGGTGGATGGCAGTTGGGTGCACAGGCTTGAGGGGACTTTTCACCACAGACATATACAAGTTTACCTATCTCAGTCTGCCTGTCCTCGTACATGATTTTTGATATTCTCGTGAAAACGTTATGTTTTTTTTTTTTTTAGGTTTCTCACAGTATAACTGTAGAAGCAGCTTTTCACTCCTGAGCATTTCTCACAGTATAACTGTAGAAGCAGCTTTTCACTCCTGAGCTTGGTAGTGAAGGAATAATTACTCAAAACACATAGTGTTTAGAGAGAAAGGAACAGGCTAACATCTGAAGGAGAAAATGGCCTCCTTAGCTACATTCCTTCCCATATTTATTTCCAAGGACACATGCAAAAGGTCAGAACCATTTGCTAATTTAACAACCTCCATATAGGTCAGCTGTCTTCAGCTGACTTTTGCACACAGCAAATAAGCAGCTTCAGGCAGGCATGTTCACCTGTCTCTTCATTCACCCTGATCACAGTCTTTCCATTTATCCATCCTTTATTCTAGGCCCAACTCCCACATATAACATGCATTTTGACTTTATTAGTTTTACAACATGTACCTTTTCCTTGTATACCTGGCAATGAAGTGAATGACAAAGGGGGCACAAGTTATCAAAATCTGTAGACTCAGCAAAAACAGTCCTAGGAAGAAAATTCATAGCCTTAAATGCTTATATAAAAAAGATGGGCCGGGCGTGGTGGCTCACGCCTGTAATCCTAGCTCTCTGGGAGGCCGAGGCGGGTGGATTGCTGGAGGTCAGGAGTTCGAAACCAGCCTGAGCAAGAGCAAGGCCCTGTCTCTACTATAAATAGAAAGAAATTAATTGGCCAACTAATATATACACAAAAAATTAGCCGGGCATGGTGGCGAATGCCTGTAGTCCCAGCTACTTGGGAGGCTGAGGCAGGAGAATTGCTTGAGCCAGGAGTTTGAGGTTGCTGTGAGCTAGGCTGACGCCACGGCACTCACTCTAGCCTGGGCAACAAAGTGAGACTCTGTCTCAAAAAAAAAAAAAAAAAAAAAAGATGGAAAGATCACAAATTAACAATCTAATGACATTTCTCAAGGAACTAGAAAAGGAAGAGCGAACCAAAATCAAAGCCACCAGAAGAAAAGAAATAAATAAGATCAGAACAGAAATAAATAACATTGAAAACAAAAAAATGATACAGAAGATCAATGAAATGAAAAGTTGGTTCTTTGAAAAGATTTAAAAAATAAATAAAGGCGAGGTGCAGTGGCTCATGCCTGTAATCCTAGCACTTTGGGAGGCCAAGGCAGGAGGATCACTTGAAGTTAGCAGTTCTAGACCAGCCTGAACAAAAGCAAGACCCTATCTCTACTAAAAATATAAAAAGTTAGCTGGAATTGTGGGGTGGGTCTGTAGTTCTAGCTCCTTGCAAGGCTGAGACAGGAGTATCATTGGAGCACAGGAATTTGAGGTTGCAATGAGCTATGATGACACCATTGCACTCTAACCAAGGCAAAAGAGCAAGACTCTGTCTCCAAAAGAAAATAAATAAAGAGAACTCTTGATATATTAACCAGGAATAGAAGAGAAAAGAATCCTAGTAAGATCAACCAGAAATGAAGCGAGAGATATTACTACTGATAGCAGAGAAATACAAAATATCCTCTGTGAATACTATGAAAATCTCTATGCATTTAGATTCAAAAAAGCAAGAAATGGGCAAATTACTGGAATCACACAACCTCTTATGACTCAAGGAAGAAGTAATACAATTACTTAACAGACCAGTAATGAGCAAGAAGATTGAGACATCAATAAAAAATTTTCCAAGTAAAAAATCCCTGGGCCAGATCAGTTCATATCCAAATTTTATGAGACTACAAAGAGTTAGTACACATACTAAAGAAATTTTTCTATAACATGGAAAGGAGGAAATACTTCCTAACTCATTTTATGAATACTACTTTGATACCAAAGCCAGGAAAGTACATTACAGGAAAAACAAAACAAAACAAAAAAAAAAACTATAGACCAATATCTCTTATGAATACAGATGAAAAATTCCTCAATAAAATACTAGCAAAATGAATTCAACAGCACATCATAAAAATAATCCACCATGACTAAGAGGGCTGCATCCAGGAATGCAAGGGTGGTTCAATATACATAAATCAATAAATGTGATTCAACACATAAACAGAAGAAAAACAAAGATCATATGATCATCTCAATACATACAGAAAACATGTTTGACACATTTTGACACCCTGTTATGATAAAAACCCTCAACATACTAGATAGAGAAGGAACATGTGTCAAAATTATAAAAGCCATATATGACAAACTTCCAGCCAGCATCATACTGAATAGGGAAAAGCTGAAATCATTTCCACTAAGAACTGGGACAAGACAAAGATACTCATTGTCACTGCTTCTGTCTATAATGCTGGAACTCGTAGCCAGAGCACTTAGACAAGATAAAGAAATCAAGGTATCTATATTTGGAAAGAGAATGTCAAATTATTGCTTTTTGCAGACAATATGATCTTATACCTAGAAAACCATAAAGATTCTACCAAAAGACTCCTGGAATTGATAAAGAAATTCAGCAAAGTCTTAGAGTACAGAATCAGTGCACACAAATCAGTAGCATTCCTATACACCAATAACAGTCGATCTGAAAGTCAAATCAAACACTCGATTCCATTCACAATTGCTACAAAGAAAATAAAACATCTAGGAATATACTTAACCAAGGAGAGGAAAGAACTCTTCAAAGAGAACTATAGAACACTGAGAAAAAATTGCAGATGTTGCAAACAAATGGAAAAACATATGCTCATTGATTGGAAGATTCAACATTATTAAAATGTCCATACTACCCAAAGAGATTTACAGAGTCAGTGCAATCCCAATCAAAATACCAACATAATATTCAGAAACCTAGAAAAAATAATTCTATGCTTCATTTGGAACCAGAAAATACCTCGAATAGCTAAAGCAATCTTAAGCAAAAGGAACAAATCAGGAGGCATCACTTTATCAGACTTCAAATTATACTACAAGGTTATAATAACCAAAACATCATGGTATAGATACAAAAATAGTGACATAGACCAATAGAACAAAACAGAAAATTCAGATATAAAGCCATTTATACAGACAACTGACCTTTGACAGATCAAACAAAAATACACACTGGTGAAAAGAATCCTCATTTATTAAATGGTGCTGGAAAAATTGGATAGCCACATGCAGAAGAATGAAAAAGAATCCATATCTCTCACCATTCACAAAAATTAATTCAAGGTGGATAAAGGACTTATTGTAAGGCATGTAACCCTAAGAATTCTTGAAAATAATGTTGGAAAAAGAACTCTTGTGGATATTGGACTAGGCAAAAATTTATAAATAAGACCCCAATGGAAATCACAGCAAAAATGAAAATAAATAAATTGGACTTGAGTAAATAAAAGTCTTCTGCACAGCCAAAGAAATAATCAACAGAGCAAATAAAAACCTACTGAATGGTAGAAAATATTCATGAACTATACATCTGATAAAGGGCTAATAATCAGAATCTACAAAGAATTTAAAGAAATCAGCAAGAAAAAAATCAAACAACCCCATCAAAAAGTGGGCATAAGACATGAGTGGAAGCTTCTCAAAAGAAGATAGACAAACGGCCAGTAAACATATGAAAAAATGTTCATTGTC
Source organism: Microcebus murinus (assembly GCF_040939455.1). NCBI lineage: Eukaryota > Metazoa > Chordata > Mammalia > Primates > Cheirogaleidae > Microcebus > Microcebus murinus. The sequence goes on from NC_134110.1 coordinate 20,879,884, forward strand.
ACTAATATTTAGGGAAATGCAAATTAAAATCACAATGAGATATCACCTTATCCCTGTTAGAATGGCTTTTATTAAAAAGTCCAAATAAAATAGATGCTGGTTTGATTCAGAGAAAAAGAAATGCTTCTACACTGTTGGTGGGACAGCTAATTAGTACAAACTCTATGGAAAACAGTATGGAGAGTCCTCAAAGAAATAAAAGTAAATATACCATTTGATCCAGTAATCCCAGAATCCCAGTACTAGTATTTTCCCAAAGGAAAAGAAGTAATTTTACCAAAAAGACACCTTTATGCAAATGTTTATTGCAGTGAAATTCACAATTGCCAAAATGTGGAATCAACACGTGTCCACCAATTTATAAGTGGATTAACAAAATGTTGTAGATGTATACCGTGGAATATTACTCAGCCATGAAGAAGGATGACTTAATGTCTTTTGAAATTATTTGTATGGAACTTGAGACCATTATCCTATGTGAAATATCTAAACAATTTTAAAACAAACACCACATGTACTCACTATTAAATATTAACTAACTGATGAGCACATGTGTTCAAAAAGGGAACTAAAACTCAATTAAATTCAAGCAGTTGGGAGGGGTAAGAGGCTATGGGCAAAAACCTACCTAACAGGTAAAATGAATACTATCTGAGTGACGGGAACACTTATAACCAGGCATTAAAAAGTAATCCATATAACCAAAAATATTTGTACCCCTGTAATACTTTGAAATTTTTTAAAAAGTACTTAATTATCACAGGGTTTTCTCAAAAGACATTCAGTATAGTAGTGTTTTGATAATTCAAAGAAGGAAACCCTGTTCCAAAAAAGTACACACCAGAAAAAGAACTCTCTTCGATGCAGAAATTATAATTTATGTTCTCTGTCACTGACATCTCCCAATCTTGGCTTCTAATGTCCAGAAAGCATGTCTTTCCTAATGGCTTTGGTGGAATCCTGATGATACATTTCCAGAGGATTTCTGAACATTGGACTTTCTGATATATATGAGACACAGGTGTCTATCTTTGAGGAAGTGATTGCTAACACTCATAGAGGTTCCATAGGAAAGTGACATTCTCACCACATTATATCAAGGTACATACTATCCAAATTCTTTAGCACTATTAATTTTAATTTAATCATTTGGATGAGATAATCCCTATTAAATTTCTCACCTGTAAAATTAATCTTTTGTCCATTTCCCAGTGGTATTTTTTTCAAAACAGAGATAAATATTCATACCACACACTTGCAAATCAACAATAAAAGGCAATATCTCAGTTAAAAATGGGCATTTATTTGAATAGCCATTTCTCCACAGAATCCATAGTCATGTTCAATAAGCACATGAAAAGATGCTTTATGTCTTTAATCACTTGGAAATGCAAATCTAAACCATGAAATATACTTCACAATTCTAAAAAACATATTACTAGGTGAAAAAAATGGAAAAGGCAAAATACCATGTATTTTCCTTTATATGATCATCTAGACAAGGTAACATTATAGAGATATAAAACAGATGTATGAATACTAGGGGTTTGGGAGAGAGGAAGGTTGAACCGGTGAAATTCAGAGAATTTCTTTAGGGCAGTGAAAATATTATTCATGAACACTGTAAAGGTGTGCACATGATCCTGTTTTTCAATTTCTACAGAAGCTCATAACACAAACAGTGAAACTTAATTTATGCAAATACAAAACAGGCTGGGTGCTTGTTGCTCACACCTATAATCCTAGTACTTTGGGAGACTGAAGTAGGAGGATTTCTTGAGGCCAGGAGTTCAAGAGCAGCTGAGAAAGATCTCTGTAACTATATACATAAAATTTTCAGGGCATGATGGTGCATACCTGTATTCCCAACTACCCAGGAGGCTGAGGTGGTAGGACCACTTGAGGTCAGGAGTTTTACTTTGCAGTGAGTTATGATGATGCCATTTCACTCTTCCCAGGAAACAGAGGGAGACTCTGTCTCAAAAATTAATTAATTGATTATTTAATATGTTGGGGGTTTCCAGGGAAGAATGCAGGCAAAATAATATAACTATATTACAAATATATATGAAACCTCACTGAACCAAGTGTGGGATAAGGGAGCTGACATAAATAACATAGGAAATAAATAGTGGAGATTCTGAGGCTATGTCCAAAGGATTTTTACATAGGCACTGAAATTTAGTTGGCAAAGTTGTTTCACCTTGGTTTATAGATTACCAATTCTGAAACAACTATATGTGTATTTTAAAATAGTATGGCTAAATAAACAGAAATAAATTTCTCACTCTTTGTGTGGTAGGCTACATACAAGTAAGTGGGGATGGGTACATAAATTTGGGTGGTATGGATTATCATGTGGTACTGAAAACATTAGCAAGAATTAATGTTTAATTTATTTTTTAATTGTTTTTATTATCTAAAATGCTATGGGTTCAAATATTGTTAGGGTTACATATCTTGCCCCTGCCCCCATTCCCACCCCACTATGCCAGAGCTTCAAGCATGTCCAGCCTCAAGTGGTGCGCACTGCACCCACCATGTAAGTGCATACCCTTCCTTATCTCCCCCCTTCCACCTGTTCACCTCCCAATAAAATATTTTTTTAGACATTTTGGTTACAGTGTGTATCTTTGCCTCTCCCTAAAAAAGTATAGAGGTAATCCCTTTCCCCCTACAATGCTCATCACATCCTTAAGATGTGGTCACCCCCCCCCAAATCCCTGTTGAACACTACAATTTTTTGAGCATCATACATTTAGTATGTCAGTACCAATTTCATGGCCAGTAGATACGTAGCCCATTTTCCACGTCTTGTGTCATCTCACTTTGTATTACAGGCTTAAGCTTAATCCAGGATAGCATAAACGGTGCTAGTTCACTATCATTTCTTAGGATTGAGTAATATTCCATTGTGAGTATATACCACATTTTAGTTATCCACTCATGAATTGATGGGCACTTGGGTAGTTTCCATGCCCTTGCAATAGTGAATTGTGCTGCCATAAACATTTGGGTGCAGATGTCTTTATAATAGAGTGACTTATGTTCTTTTGGGTAGATGCCCAACAATGCTATTGCTGGGTCGAATGGTATTTCTATTTCTAGTTGTTTGAGGTATCTCCAAATTCTTTTCCACAAACGTTGCACTAATTTGCAGTTCCTCCAGCAGTGTAAGAGTGTTCCTGTCTCTCCGCATCCTCGCCAGCATTTGTTGTTTTGGGATTTCTTGATACAGGCCATTCTCACTGGGGTTAGGTGATATCTCTTGTGGTTTTTATTTGCATTTCCCTAATGATTAGAGATGTTGAACATTTTTTTATATGTTTGCAGGCCATTATTCTGTCTTCTTTGGAGAAGTTTCTGTTCATTTCCATTGCCCATTTCATGATGGGGTTGTTTGAGTTTTTCTTGTTTGTTCTTTTAAGTTCTAGATAGATTCTTGTGATTAGACCTTTATCTGAAGTGTAGAGAGTAAATATTTTCTCCAATTCTGTGGGTTGTCTATTTGCTCCAATGATTGTTTCCTTGGCAGTGCAGAAACTTTTTAATTTAATCAGATCCCATTTGTTTATTTTTGCTGTGGCAGTGATTGCCTTGGGGGTCTTCCTCATAGATTATTTGCCTAGCCCAATATCTGATAGGGTTTTCCTAACATCTTCTTCTAGGATTCTTAAAGTTTCATGCCTTAGGTTTAGGTGTCATCCATCTTGAGTGAATTTTTGTGAGGGGTGAGAGGTTGGAGTCCTGATTTGCTCTTCTGCATGTTGCTAACCAGTTTTCCCAGCACCATTTATTGAAGAGAGAATCTTTTCCCCATAGTATATTTTTGTCTGCTTTATCAAAGATTAGGTTATCGTATACAGATGGTTTGATCTCTGGAATCTCAGATCTATTATAGATATCGATGTTTCTGTTCTTGTGCCCGTGCCAGGCATATTTTACTATTATTGCCTTATCGTACAGCTTGAAGTCAGGAAGACTGATCCCTCCCAGTTCTTTGTACTTAAGATTGCTTTGGCCATATGTGGTTTTCTCTGATTCCATACAAAGCAAAGAATTATTTTTTCTAGATCTGTAAAGAATGCTGGTGGTATTTTGATGGGGATTGCATTGATTCTGTAGATCACCTTAGGTAATATTGACGTTTTAACAATATTGATTCTACCAAGCCATGAGCATGGTAGATTTTTCCATCTGTTTAAATCATCTGCAATTTCTTTTTTTAGTGTTTCATAGTTCTCCTTGTATAAATCTTTCGTATCTCTCGTTAGATATACTCCTAGGTATTTAATTTTCTTTGGAGCTATAGTAAAGGGAATTGTGTTTTTGATTTGAGTTTCTGCTTGATGGTTTTTGGCATATATGAATGCTTCTGATTTGTGTATATTGATTTTATACCCTGAAACTTTACTGAATTCATTTATCAGATTGAGGAGTCTCTTGGATGAGTCCATGGGGTTTTCTAGATATAATATCATATCATCGGCAAAGAGTGAGAGTTTGATCTCATATGACCCAACTTTGATGCCCTTAATGCCCCTCTCATGCCTAATTCTACAGCTAAGACTTTGAGCACTATGTTGAATAAGATGGGAGAAAGTGGGCATCCTTGTCTAGTTTCAGTTCAAAGGGGGAATGATTTCAATTTGTCCCTATTTAGAATGATGTTATCCATTAGTTTGTCATAGATGGATTTGATAAATTTAAGGTATGGGCCGTCTATACCTAATTTGTTAAGGGTTTTTATCATAAAGGTATGTTGGACTTTATCAAATGCTTTTTCTGCATCTACTGACAGAATCATATGGTCTTTGTTCTTGACTTTATAAAGTAGATTGCATTTATAGACTTGCGTATGTTGAACCAGCCTTGCATCCCTGGAATAAAGCCCACTTGGTCATGGTGAATTATTTTTGGTGTGCTGCTGAATTCTATTTGCTAAAATTTTGTTTAGGATTTTTGCATCTATATCCATGAGGGATATTGGTCTGTAATTTTCTTTTTTTGTTGCATCCTTTCCTGGCTTTGGTATCAAAGTGATATTGGCTCCATAGAATGAGTTAGGAAGAATACCATCCTTCTCAATGGTGTGGAATAGTTTCTGTAGTATAGGTATGAGTTCATCTTTGTATGTTTGGTAGAACTCTGGGGTGTAGCCATCTGTCCTGGGACTTTACTGTTTGGAGAGGGTTTTAATTATTGCTTCAATTTCTGACTTGTGATTGGTCTGTTCAGGAACTTATTTTCCTCCTGGGTGAACTTAGGGAGGTTGTGTGATTCCAGGAATCTGTCCATTTCGCCTTCATTCTGTAGTTTTGGGGCATATAGATTTCTATAATAGTCAAACATAATGTTTTGTATTTCTGTGGAGTCTGTTGTTATCTCTCCATTTTCATTTCTTATTGAGGTTATTAGAGTCCTTTCCCTTTGAGTTCTTGTCAGCCTAGCCAGAGGGCTGTCAATTTTGTTGATCTTTTCAAACAATCAGCTTCTGTTTTTGTTGATCTTCCATATAATTCTCTTATTTTCCATTTCATTTAGTTGAGCTTTGATCTTAGATATTTCTTTTCTTCTGCTAAGATTTGAATTGATTTGCTCTTCTTTTTCCATTTCCTTGAGTCTACTCATTATGTTTTTGGTGTCTAATCTTTCTGTTTTTTGGATGTGAGCATTATTGCTATTAGTTTTCCTCTCAGATATGCTTTTGCTGTATCCAAAAGGTTCTGTTGCCATTTTGTTCTAAGAAATTCTTGATTTCCCTCTGAATTTCTTTCTTGACCCAATAGTTATTCAACAGTAGATTTTTTAGTTTCCATGACTTAGTGATGTGGTGTGTATTTCTGTTAGAGTAGAACTCTAATTTTATACAACTATGGTCAGAGAAGACACAAGGTATTTTTATTTTCTCGAATTTTTTGAGGTCTGCTTTGTGGCCTAGTATGTGATCAATTTTTGAGAAGAATCCTTGGGCTGCTGAGAAGAATGTATATTCAACTTTATTTGGGTGAAATGTTCTGTATAGATCTGTCAGACATTTTTGTTCAATATCTTTGTTTAGGTCCCTTATTTCTTTACTTAATTTCTGTTTTGAGGATCTATCCAGTTCATTTAGTGGTGTATTGAAGCCCCCTGCTATTATGACAGTATTGTTTAGTGTGGTATTTAGCTCCAACAAGGTTTGCTTTATGTAATTGGGTGCTCCTGCATTGGGAGCATAAATATTAAGAATTTTTAGGTCTTCTTGTTGTATGTTCCCTTTCACCATTATGAGTGGCCTTCTTTATCCTTTTTAACTTTTGTTAATTTAAATCTAATGTTGTCTGTGAATAATATAGCAATCCCTGATTTCTTTTGACTTCCATTTGCTTGGATGATAGTTTCCCATACCTTGATCTTCAGCCAGGAGGCATCTTTATGGTTTAGGTGTGTTTCCTGTAGACAGCAAATATTATGCGTGTGGAATTTTATCCACTCTGCCAGCCTATGTCTCTTCAGAGGACAGTTTAAACCATTTATGTTTATTGAGAAGATTGAAATTGGAGGAAGATTTCTATTCATATTGATGGGTGAAGTCCTGTTGCTTTGACTTAGAGCTTGAGTCATCATGAAGTTCGAGATCTAGACTTTAATTCTTTGAGGATTTCATTTTGAGGAGTGTCTATTGCCCTGTTCACTGTGGAAAGCAGGTCTGAGTATTTCCTTTAGTGCTGGTCTGGTCTTTGCATATTCCCTCAGCGATTGTTTGCCTGAGAAGGATTTTATTTCACCCTCATAGGTGAATCTTAATTTTGCCGGGTATAGAATTCTAGGTTGGGCTTTGTTCTGTTTTAGAAGATTAAGGATAGGCACCCACTCCCTCCTGGCTGGTAAGGTTTCAGATGAGAAGTCTGCCGTTAGTCTGATAGGCTTTCCTTTGTAGATTATTTGTTATTTGTGCCTTGCTGTACAGAGGATTTCTTCTTTCACATTTACTTTGGTCAGCTTAATAACCACATGATGAGGTGATTGCCTATTCACATTCTGTATCCCAGGAGTTCTGTGCACTTCTTGAATTTGGATATCCAGATTTCTATCTAGGCCCAGCATATTTTCCTCCAATATGCCATAGAATAAGTTTTCCATCCATTGTGAACGTTCCTCTTTCCCTTCTGGAATGCCAATCATTCTGAGATTCGACCTTTTTACATAATCCCATACTTCCTGTAAACTTTAATCTTGTCTCTTGTTTCTGTGCACCCTTTCTTCCTCTGATTTGTTTAGCATGTAAGTATAATCTGCAAGCTCTGAGATTCTTTCCTCAGCATGATCTATTCCGTTTTAGAGGCTTTCCACTGTATTATGGAGTTACTTGAATGTTTCCTTCATTGCTAGAATTTCTGTTTGGTTTCTCTGAATTACTTCTATATCTTTGGAGAATTTTCCATTAATTTCCTGGATTGTTCGTGTGGTTTCTCTATGTTGGGATTCTATTTTCTCTTCAATTCCATTGAGCTTTCTAACAATCCATATTCGGAATTCTTCCTGTGTTAGTTTAATCATAGCATATAAGTTGTTGTAAGCTGGTGGAGAATGAGTATTTTCTTTTTGAGGTGTCTTGTCTCTCTGATCCTTCATGATTCCTATTATCTTTCACTGGTTCTTCCTCATCTGGATACTTTGTTGAGGACTGGAGGTGCTGGAACTTGATTATGAACTGTGTTCTTGGGTTCCAAAGGATTGCTCCTTGGAAGACCTGGGGAAGATGTGTTCTGGTCATGTATTGTATCTTCCAAGGGTTCTTCGAATCCTCAGGAATAGCAGCCTCCTTCACTTCTCTGCCTTGCTAAGACAGGCTCTACTCTCTGGGCACAGAATGCCAACTGCTGAGTGCAGCGAGATACAACTAATGCCTGTCCTATGAGATCCCAAGAGTAGCTCTTTCACCCAAAATTTAGTTTATTGAAGACTTGTGAATCCCTACTGAACTTTAGCATTAGATGATATAAAAACATTTGTTTATGTTGTTCCCCTCTGAGCCCTGTGGATGGTAGTGGACAAATAAATAAAGAAGAAGCAAACAAATGAAGAAGAAGTTCTGATAATCTAAAAAGTCACAAGCATAATTTAAAATATTTGCTAGCTAAAAAAATAACTATAAGTTACAATTTCCTTTCTACAAGACCATAACATAAAAAATATGTGCTCCCTGGAGATGTATATACACATTTTATGGTGGCAGATATATATATATTTTTTTCTTTTACTGAAAATTGAAAATAATTTCAGTAATCACTTATCAAAGAGTAATAAAATAATACATATCTATATTATGATTTATCTGTGCAAGGATATGCCATACAGACATTTAGAAAAACTCCAAAGCTCTAGACATTCTCTATAATGTTTGGGTAAGAAAAAAATCAAACGATATGCTGAAATTTATTATTGTATATTAAGAAAATGATTGCTCTTTTTATTCAGGAAAGGAGTTTCATGATTCTATCTATGCAAATAATAATTTGTGAATCTTTCACAATTAGCACAAACTCTAAGCCACAACATGGAAACATTCACAACTCTTTTTAAGGATAGGACTGAGCAAATTTTGTCTTGTGGTATCCAGAAAAGTCCTTACTTTCCTTTCCAACTAGAAATATTTCAGAGGTGGTTTCTGGAAAGCTATATAACAGAGACTATGTAATGTCTTTTCTAATAAAAATGGCATTACATTCAATTTAGTAAAGGTTTATGTTTGAAAACAAAAAATATTTTGAAACTGTTAGAAGAAAATATGGGAAAATGCTTCAGGACATTGGTCTGGGCAAAGATTTTCTTGGTAACACCGCAAAATCACAGGCAAGAAAGGCAAAAATAAACAAATGGGATTACATCAAATGAAAAAAACCAAAACTTCTGCATAGCAAAAGAGACAACCTCCAGAATGGAAGAAAATATTTCAAACTATTTACCTGACAAGGGATTAATTAATATTCAGAATATGTAAGGAATTCAAACAACAGCAAATAAACAAATAATCTGATTACAAAATGGGCAAATATACTGAATAGACATTTCCCGAAAGAATACAATACAAATGACCAGCAGGTATATTTTTAAATGCTCAATATCACTAATTATATGGGAAATACAAATCAAACCCACAATGTGATATTATCTTAATCAAGTTAGAATGGCTACTGCTAATGACAAAAAATAACAATACTGGCAAGAATGTGGAGAAAAGGGAACTCTTATACACTGTTGGTGGGAATGTAAATTAGTCCACTATTATAGAAAATAGCATTAATATTTCTCAAAAACACTAAAAGTAGGAATAATTATGATCCAGCAATTTAATTACTGAGTATATATCCAAAGGCAAGAAAATCAGTATGTTGAAAAGATATCTTCACTCTTATGCTTTTTGCATCAATATTCACATTAGCCAAGATATGTAATCAATATAAATGTCCATCAAAGGATGAATAGATTACAGAAATATCATATATACACACATATATTTGGCCACACAAAAGAATAAAATTCTGTCATTCACAGAAACATGGATAAATCTGGAGGCCATTATAAGCCAGGAACAGAAAGAGCAATATCACATGTTCTCACTCATATGTGGCAGCTAAAAAAAATTTATCTCAGAGAAGAGAGTGGAATAGTAGCAAAGACTGGGATTAGTAGGGAGGAAGTAGGAATAGAGAGAGGTTGGCTAATGGGTACAAAATTCCAGTTATATGGAAGAAATAAGTTCTAGTTTTCTACAGCACAGTAAGGTGATTGTAGTTAACAATTTATTGTATATTTCAAAATAGCTAGAAAAGACAAATTTGAATGTTCCCAAAACAAAGAAATAATAATTATTTGAGGTAAAAGATATTTCAAAATAGCTAGAAAAGACAAATTTGAATGTTCCCAAAACAAAGAAATAATAATTATTTGAGGTAAAACATTTTATTTGATCACTACACATTTTATATATATATACATGCATCAAAATATCACATGTACTACATAAATATGTATAATTATTATGTATCAATTAAAATTTTTAAAGGGCACACAGAAAAAATTATGTGTCTTTTTACCAATCTTCAACTTTGCTAGACATTATCACTTGATTCTATATAGTAGACTGAAAGGCAATTTGAATAGTCACCTGGACAGAATGGAATGGGGAATTTGGTTTGTAACTGCCCATGTAGAGAAATTATTGCCAAGAAGGCATGGTTCAAGATGTTCCTTCCAGGAGATAGGCCAAAAGCTAAGACCCAAGAAAAAATCAGACCTAGGAAATCAGTCCAATCAGCCAGACTTCAAAAACCTTTATTAATGTGAAAACACATTGCCAATAGTATTATTAGAGCCGGTTTCCTTCAGCCCCAGGAAGAGAGAGGCAGAATCGCTGAGGCTGCAAAGCACAAAGAAGTTTATTGGCTAGCTCGAGCTAGGGTCCAGGTCCCAGAACACCAACCAGTGGCCTCCCTAGGAACCAGGACCCTGCCCTGGGGTATAAGTCAAGCTTTTATACTTTTCTGCAAGTTATACATGCTGGGTACACCTTCCCCCTCCCACCTTAGTCCATTGGTTCCTTTAAAAGTGGCTGATCATGTTGGCTCCTGATTGGCTCCTTCAAAAGCAGCGCAAGTCATTTCGGGGAAACGTGTTGTCCACATCAATTCGGGGAAGGGTATAGTAGGTGAAGTTTCAGGGAAACCGAAACTTAGGCCTACTCCAGGAAGTGTAGCCTGTCATGGAGTCATTACTGCTCTAATTCCTGTTTTACATTATGTGCTTGCTTTGCCAGGAAAGGGCTTTGGACTTTTAAGCATTCTCTCTAGCGACCTTACACTAATGATCCTAGTTTCATTACCTTGTTCTTACAAGTAAGTTCTTTGAACAACACAGTGAAAACTGTCTTGAAATCTCCTGGCCTGGCCATAAGTGACAGTACAACTATCAAATTAACTTGTGTATGGGGATGGCCTCAAGTTATGGCCCATAAGAACACATGTCATCCTCCAAATTCTATATTATGATGTTTAATTAAATACCAAGAATTTGAAATATGAGATCCAACTGACCCCCCAGAAAAAGAGAAAAAAGAAAAAAACATATGAGGCCAGGCATGGTGGCTCATGCCTATAATCCTAATACTCTAGGAGGCTGAGGCAGGCAGATTGTCCAATGTTAGGAGTTTGAAACCAGCCTGAGCAAGAACGAGACCTCATCTCTACTAAAAAATAGAAAGAAATTAATTGGCAAACAAAGTGTATAGAAAAAATTAGCTAGGCATGGTGTGGTGCATGCCTGTAGTCTCAGCTACTTGACAGGCTGAGGCAGAAGGATTGCTTGAGCCCAGGACGTTGAGGTTGCTGTGAGCTAGGCTGATGCCACAACACTCTAGCCAGGGCAACACAGTGAGACTCTGCCTCAAAAAAATAAATAAATAAAATAAAAAACATATGAGATAGTGACATTGTCAAAGATACACAGGAGAGGAGGATCAAGATGGCGGACGAGAAACACTGCCAGAAAGAGTGTCTCTGCAGAAAAGACAGACTCTAGCAGAAATTAGAAAAAAGAAGCAAGAAGGCGAGCATACAGCAGACGAGGGCCGGAAGGAGGGGTACCTGAGACCCCGGGAGACTCCACTGGAGGAGGCTTCGGAGCAGAACTGGAAGCTGAGACCGCCGGAGCAGCCCGGAGACCAGGGGGAAGGGTAGGTGGATAAATCACCTTTCCCCTCCCCTGCATTTGAGACTGCTGGTGGGCTCCCCAGCAGGTGGAGAGACCTGCAGACACCAGCCCAGAGACAGCCGCCACCAGCTAGCAGTGAGCCTGTAGCGGACACAGCACCAGATTCCCAAATCCCTGTGCACCTCCATGTGCACGGACCCGAGCCGCGCGGCAGGCACCATATTGCCTCCTTCTCCCCTCCGCCGGCCCTACCTGCGGCTGCCCAGAGAGACAATACAGCCAGCAGCCGGAGGCACCTCCAGGGAATGGGACCTTCCCTTTTGGGACCCTACAGCTGACTAAGGGGAACTCAGACTGTGAGCTCCCTACCCACCAGCCCTCCTAGGCGCTGCTGGCACAGTGTTCCCAGGAGAACGGTGCTGACTCAGAGGCTGAGAGACACAGACACAGCTTGGGCTCCCTGTGGGTGAATTGGGACCGGAACTCCTTTCCCTGGTGGGAATACAGTTTGAACTCTGGGACCCAGGGGTTGGACCTGCAGACCAGATCCCGTGCACCAAGGTCTAGCATTGCCCAAGGCACAGAAGGGATATTTGTGAACAGCCTGCGGAGGTGTGTGTGCCTCCAGAGGCAGATCAGCATCCTAGAGGGCAACCCTCCCACCAAAGGGAGGCCGTGCGCCCAGCTCAGGCAGCGTTTCTGCGCAGGGAACCTCCCCGCAGGCATCACAATCTGGGGAGACCTGGTGACATGTGGTTTGGCCTGCTGGAAGAGGCCCAGGAGTAGCTGTGGAGTTGGGGAGGGTGGAAAGAAGCGAGGCCTGCTCCAGACTGTGGGTCTCAGACCGCCCCACCCCCACAAGCAGACTCTCTGGCTGAGTGGGACCATTCCAGCCCTGCCCTGACAGCTTTTCCTGGAAGCATAGAACAGAACTTTAACCCCTGCTAATGGCATTGGTGGTGCCGGAAGGCAGGCTTACCCAACCCAGCTCCGCCCAGAACAAGAGCTGATAACAGGACACAAAAACAACAGCATAGCCTGTTCCTCCAAGCAAGCGCCACCTACTGACAGGGACGGCATCCTGCACAGCCTTATCACGGCACCCACTGACTTATTATACAGGGAGTGGTCGAATCTCACCCACAGACACCACCTAATGGCTCAGAAACTAAACAAGGTGTGTGAATATTCAAACACAAACCTAAAGGAAAGAAACAACAACTGATCGACATGGGAAGAAATTAGCAAAGGAACTCAGGAAATATGAAGAACCAAATGGAAAACACACCCCCAAAGAGGAGCACCAGCCCCCTAGAAACGGACACCAACCCAAATCAGGCAACCAAAATGACAGAAGAGGAATTCCGTATGAGAGAACACTCACTGAGCTGCAACAACAACTCAATAACCAACACAAAGAAACCACAAAAAGCCTCCAGGATCTGGAAAAAGAAATGGACAAAATGAAGAAAAGTTTAACCGAACTTCTGGAAATGAAGAATCAATTCAGGGAAGTACAAAATACAGTAGAAAGTCTCAAGAACTGGGTAGATCAAACAGAAGAAAGAATCTCAGAGCTTGAAGATAACACCCTCTAACTAAATAAAACCATCACAGAGATAGAGCAGAGAAACAAGAGAAAAGAGCAAAGCCTACAAGAGATGTGGGATTATGTGAAGAAACCTAATGTGAGGGTCATAGGGTTACCAGAAGGGGAAGAAGACAACACCCAAGGGTTGGACAAGCTATTTGAAGATATAATAGAGGAAAATTTGCCAGGCCTTGCTCAAAATCTCCATATACAACTTCAAGAAGCTCAGAGGACCCCTGGGAGATTCAACACAAACAGGAAGACGTCACGATATGCAGTCATCAGACTGACCAAAATATCAACTAAAGAGGCCCTTCTAAGAGCTGTAAGACGAAAGAAGCAAGTGACACACAAGGGAAAGCCAATTCGAATTACACCAGACTTCTCTAATGAGACTTTACAAGCAAGGAGAGACTAGGCCCCATTCTCACTCTTCTGAAACAAAACAATGCCCAGCCTAGAATCTTATTCCCTGCAAAACTAAGCTTCATATATGAAGGAGAAATAAAGACATTCTCAGACAAGCAAAGTCTCAGAGAATTCACCAAGACAAGACCAGCCCTACAAGAAGTACTCAAAACAGTGCTACGCACGGAACAACATAATAAAAACTCACGAATATAAAAACAACCAAAACCAAAAGATTAAAGGCCAGATAATACAATGGTTCAAGAGAGAAATCAAAGCAACAACATCCAACCCAACAGAATGAACAGTAATCTACCTTACCTATCAGTTCTCTCAATAAATGTGAATGGCTTAAACTCTCCACTCAAGAGACATAGGCTGGCTGAAGGGATAAGAAAATATAGGCCAAGTCTATGCTGTCTTCAGGAAACACATCTAACCTGCAACGATGCATACAGATTTACTTTTAAAAGTAAAAGGGTGGAGATCAGTATTCCAGGCAAGTGGAAGCCAAAAGAAAGCTGGCGTGGCAGTTCTAATTTCAGACGATTTAGTTTTTAAACCAACAAAAGTTGTGAAAGACAAAGAGGGTCATTATATAATGGTGAAGGGCACACTTCAACAAGAAGAGATAACAATTTTAAATATATATGCACCCAACTTAGGTGTACCCAGTTTCATAAAGCAAACCTTACTGGATCTAAGCAAAAGGATTAATAGCAACTCCATAATCGCCGGAGATTTCAACACCCTACTGACAGCACAAGACAGATTCTCCAAACAGAAAATTAATAAAGAAATAATGGACTTACACAAAACCCTGGAACAACTGGGTCTGACTGACATCTACAGGACATTCTACCCAAAATCCACTGAATATACGTTCTTCTCATCAGCTCACGGGACATTCTCTAAGATTGACCATATCCTAGAAATTTACACAAAGTAAATCTCAAGAAATTTAAAAAAATAGAAATCATACCATGTACCTTCTCATAAAGGAAAAACAAGGAAATGTGGCATGGGGCTGGGGGTAAAAGTAGAGCCTGAGAAGAGTCCAGAAGAATAAATGATAAAGGCTGGTCAGTGTAAATGTGATTGTGCAGCAGTGTGTCTGCATGCTGGCAGTTACTGGAGTTAGGAATCTGTCATTCCAGACAGAGTGGGGCAAAGAATGGCCTTCCTAATGAGGCCATTTCAAAGTAACAACTTTCAGAGTTTTGAAAAAGACACTCTTGACTTGAAAGAGAAACACGTACATCTCAAAGAAACAGAGGGAGGATTCACAACTGTAATTCCTTTTTTGTAATTGTAATTCCTCTAGGAAAGAATAGTGGGGGCCTATATTCTGGTGTTGGATAGAATAAACAGTAAGTTGTGTTGACAGCCTTAATAAATCCTAGGGTTGTGGCATTGAGCTGTTAGAAACTGAGTTTGTTTTTTCTTATTAAGTCTTCTAATGTGAAAAGAGAGGAGTAGGTGAAATAATTTATGCTGACAGTCTATAGAGTTTATGGCACAGGGTTAAAGATTAATCTACAAGAGACCACAAAGGAGCCCAGGTAGAGTTTGATCAAGGAAAAATATTTGTCAGTATCAAAGACAATATTGGAACCTAAAATTCATATCAAATCTCAAAGGATCCTGCACAGCCAAAATAATCTATCAAAAGGACAGATTTGAAGGACTCATACTTCCTTATTTCAAAACTTATTACAAAGCTGCATTAAACAAAACACTGTGGTACTGACATAAAGACAGGTATATAGACCAATGAAATAGAATAGATAACCCAGAAATAAACCCTCCCATATGTAGTAAAATGAATTTTGAAAGAGTTCCATTATGAGTCAATTGGTAATGAATACTCTTTTCAAGAAATGGTGTTAAGAAAATTGGCTATCTTCATACAAAAGAATGAAATTGGACCATTGTCTTATAAAATAATTTTTTTCTTTTTTTTTTAATTTCAGCATATTATGTATAAAGATCTTGCCTCTTCTCCCCCCACAAGTCTGACCTTTGCGTGTGACCATCCCCTCGAGGGTGCATATCTCACTCATTATGTATATATATACCTGCCCAATACCCAATAAATGTAATTCTATGTGTCCACGTAGGTGCAGCTCAGTTAATACCAATTTGCTGATGAGTATATGTGGTGCTTATTTTTCCATTCTTGGGATACTTCACTTAGTAGTATGGGTTCCAGCTCTATCCAGAAAAATATAAAATGTGCTATATCACCATTGTTTCTTAGAGCTGAGTAGTACTCCATGGTATACATATACAACATTTTATTAATCCACTCATGAATTGATAGGCACTTTGGTTGTTTCCACAGCTTTGCAATTGTGAATTGTGCTGCTATAAACATTAGAGTACAGGTGTCTTTTTTGTAGATTGTCCTTTGTTCTTTCGGGTAGATGCCCCGTAGTGGAATTGCTGCATCAAATGGTAGATCTACTTGTATCGCGTTAAGGTAGCTCCATATTGCTTTCCGCAGAGACTGAACTGGTTTGCAGTCCCACCAACAGTGTAGGAGTATTCCTATCTCTCTGCATTCATGCCAACATTTATTGTTTTGGGACTTTTTGATAAAGGCCATTCTTACTGGAGATAAGTGATATCTCATTGCGGTTTTGATTTGCATTTCCCTGATGATTAGAGATTTTAAGCATTTTTTCATATGTTTGTTAGCCATCTTGTAGAAGACTGAAGCAGGATCCACACCTTTCAGCTTTCACAAAAATCAACTCACGCTGGGTAACAGACTTAAACCTAAGATATGAAACTATTAGAATTCTAGAGGAAAATATTAGAAACACTCTCCTAGACATTGGCCTAGGCAAAGAATTTATGAAGACCTCAAAGGCAATCACAGCAGCAACAAAAATAAATAAATGGGACCTGATCAAACTAAAAAGCTTCTGCACAGCCAAAGAAACAGTCATGAAAGCAAATAGACAACCTACAGAATGGGAGAAATTTTCACATCCTACACATCTGATAAGGGGCTGATAACTAGAATCTACTTAGAACTCATGAAAATCAGCAAGAAAAAATCAAACAACTCTATCAAAAAGTGGGCAAAGGACATGAACAGAAACTTTCAAAAGAAGACAGAATAATGGCCTTATGTAATACTTTAAAAATTTAAAATGAATTGAAGACCTAAATGTAGGAGCTACAACTATAAAACTCCTTGAAGAAAACATAGGTGAAAAATGACATTGGATCTGGCAATGATTTTTTTTTAATTAATTATTTTTTTTTTATTTTGGCATATTATGGGGGTACAGATTTTAAGGTTTCAATAAATGCCCTTTTTCCCTCCTCCCCCCAAGTCTGAGTCTCCAGTATGACCATCCCCCAGATGGTACACATCTCACTCACTATGTATGTATATACCCACCCCCCTTCACCCTCCCCCCTCCCCAATATCCTATTACTGTAGTACCTATGTGTCCACTTAGGTGCAGCTCAATTGATACCAGTTTGCTGGTGAGTATATGTGGTGCTTGTTTTTCCATTCTTGGGATACTTCAGACTCCAAAAGCACAGACAACAAAAGTAAAAATATATAAATTGGAGTACATCATAATTAAAACATTCTGTGTATTATTAAATTATGTTTGGGCTTATCAATGGAAAATAAGTCAAAGTCTATAAAATAATTTAAATAGGTTTATTCTGGGCCAAATTTGAGGACCATGGCCTGCAGCCATGCCCAAGAAGACTGGTGCAAGTGGACTTTCTGTGGTTGAGTTACATAGTTTTATACCTTTCATTGAGACAGGGATTACAGGTAAAGTCATAAATCAATACATGGAAGGCATAAATTGGTTTGGCCCACAAAGGCAAAATATCGTGTAGTAGGGGTTTACAAGTCATAGGTGGATTTAGGGATTCTTTAGTTAACAATTGGCTGAAAGAGTTAGGCTTTGTCCAAAAGCCCAGAAATCAGCAGAAAGCAATGCTTGAATTAAAATAAGGGTTTTCTATCTTTCATGTGATGCTATACTGGAATCAGGTCAGGAAGTAAACCATATCATAAAAACCTGAGATTTTATCATTGGTAGGCGTGACTCACCAGGCCCCGTTAGGAAGGAATTGGGGCAAAAGAAAAATATCAACGTTTAGTCCTGTGTTTCCTCTGTTGGCCAAAGATCATTCCATGAAATGCATAAATAGGCCACCAAACAGCAGAAGGTCCCATGGTGCTAGGAAGGCTCATTTCTGGAGTTGTCTATTTGGACATCTTGTGTGGGTAAGGATGGTTTTAATATTGGCAATGTATCTTAGGGGAAGGATATGATTCAGCCTGATTTGATAGCCAATTGTTTAAGGATCCAGAGAGAGTCAGGCCTAGGGTTCTGTCTGAAAAAACATCCTTGACCAGATCCATTTTTTGAGCTATCATCATCTTGGTCTTTCATTGAGTTTTATTTATATTTTTTCTTTTCCTCTATCTGGTATAGCATTTATAAGAAATATGTGATGATGATATTACAGCAATAAGTGTTTTAGGGCAGATGGGACTGGAGGGAGAAAGGCACTCACCAACCCTTTAAAACTTTCTAGGCTTTTAAAGAGTAAAACCCAAAACCTCAAAGGCAAGGTTATAAAATTATTTTATCTAGTGTTAGTGTTATTATCTAGTGTTATTATTTTATATAGTGTTTAGATACTATATTATTGGGTTTAGTTGTAGATTTGTAGCAAACATAAGCATTGTTAACCATTAAAGCTAAGAAATTTAGAGACTTTATTGTGTTATAATGTTTTAGTCTCTTTGGTAATTTGTCCTAATGTAGCTTATAATTTTCTTGTTATATCTCCTTTGCATAAACCCCATAACTGAGAACAATTACACTCAGGAAGTTCTAAATCTATGAGAAGAAGGGAATTATTATTATTATTATTGGGATGGATATCTGCACCACATGCCTGAAAAGACAAAGTTTCTCAGTATTTGTTTAAGCTTCTGTGTGTCCCTCCTTGATCTGGAGGGTCTAAACTAATTCTTTTCCTCTGAGTCAGCCCTTACAATCTCACATGCCTTCTCTTCCATGATAGTCCCTGGGCCTAGAGGGAGGATGTTTTCAGTGACAAGGCATTGGTAGTGAATAACATGTTTGGCCTGGTGGGATTCAACAGTTTTAAATCGTGGAGATATCAGATAAACTTGTTGTTTATTTATAACTTACCATGACTCTGGAAAGCAGGTCAAGAGAACCAATAAGTTTTAAATAAAAAGTCATAACAAATTTAGTTCAATCCATGTAACTAATTTCTGTTCTGTTTGAGGTTGAGTTGACACTAATTATAGTCATGGAAGTCTGTTTTGTTTTAATCAAATGGCATATAATCTCCAGAGTTATCAGAAGCCTGGATTCAAGAGAATTTGTCAGTACTTTCCATTACTTTCCTTAAAGAAGCAATCTTTGGACTTACCCAATTTAAACAACAGCAGCAGCAAAAACACTTTCTGGGAGGTATCAAAGGAAAATAAAAAGTCAGACTAGTTATGTTTAAAGAGACAATTGACAAAGTTGGTTACTTTTGTGGCATATAGCAATTTAACATAATAACGATAACTATTACTGATAACATACACTAAGACATATCCATATTTTATAATATTGAAACAGTCTTATGCAAATATAATCCAAAGAAAGTTAAATAGCATTTCATATTTGACAATGCTTCCTGTATGGTTTCAACATAGCAAATAAGCCTAAATATGTGTATCTTAGATTTTCAGTGACCATAATATACAAAAAGCTAGTTTGAGGTCAAAGGGCTAGATTGAG
Source organism: Microcebus murinus (assembly GCF_040939455.1). Classification (NCBI taxonomy): domain Eukaryota; kingdom Metazoa; phylum Chordata; class Mammalia; order Primates; family Cheirogaleidae; genus Microcebus; species Microcebus murinus. The sequence continues at coordinate 20,899,393 of NC_134110.1, forward strand.
AATTTGGGTTTTGGAAAATATGTCAAATATCAAAGGCTTGAAGCATTTGTTCAAATAAAATTTCAAGCCATTGTAAAATAATTGTCATTTATTTAACCAAGAGTGAAAATCATCAAAAGATTCTAAAAGCGGTACAGGAAGTTATATGGGTGTAAATCTTAACCCTTTTAAAGTTTAATTTTTCTAGTTAATCAAAGCCTAATAAAGAGAAGACAGGGATTATCTTGATAAAGCATGAAATCTTCGCTTCTTTTAGGTCAGATACTGAAAAAGTAAATTAAAAACCTTCTGTAGTATGACTTTTTAATTAGAAAAAGAAAATAGTTTACAGAATCAAAATGAGTATATCTTGTAATTTTATTAAGAGCAAATTAATATTTCAAGAAAAACTTGTTTTAACCAAAATTTCTTTTTATTTATAGCCAACTGGATCACATACTACAGTCCTTCATAAATTTCCTTTCGTAAACTTTATCCCAACTTTCATGGACCTCCTATAAAACATGTCTAAAATTTTCTGTTTTCTCATTTTTCTTTTCCTAAATAACCAGTCATTTTAGGACAAAAAATACATACAAGATCATTTCTGTACAATATTGTTCTCCTTTCTGTTTAACCTTCTTACCAGAAATATATTTCTATATTTGTTCCATTTTTACATTTCCTTCTCTTATTCACAAATTACTTTCTAGTTTTTTCTTTCTAAATCTGAATTTTGATTCAACCTTTAATTAATGAATTGGACAAAATTACACATAATAAGAACATACTTTATTCTTCTTTTATAGCTTTTCTTATTAAGCACTTCAGTATGGGGCTCACCAGCCACGGAACCTTGCCCACAGCCAGCACTCATAGTTCGCATGATAGTTTGTACTGTGCATTGATGACGAATCTGTTTTGTTCTTGTGTGATGAGGAAAGCTTTAAACCACTGAAAAATTATTTTATTTTACAGGCAGCTTAAGGAAAATAACTATAATAACTCCTACTATGGACTTGTTAAAAGGTCACAGATTCATAGTAACTTATTAACTGAACAGACGCACTGCAACTGCAGAGATAAAAGCTGTAAAAGTAAAAGCTTTGGCTATAGACTAAAGTCCACGCTCAGCTGTGTGCCTTCATATCATGGCTGTCGGCTAAAGTCGACACTTGGCTGTGCGCATTCATCTGTGGCTATTGACTATAGTTGACGCTGGTACTGAAGTGGTTAAAAACATATCTTATTCTTTGGTATACTCTCAATATACATTGACATGCATTGACTAGAATTCTTATTTGTATTAACTGTAATGTTTAATGAAAGCACAAAAAGCAGGAAGTCAAGTCATGAATTGTTTATCAAAAGATACTTGTCATGAAACAAGACTGCAGGTTACTATAAAATTAGAATCATTTACTTTGTCAAACTGATAATTCACAGATTTTTAAAATAAAAAATCTTATTCTTTTAGAGAGGAGACAAAGTTTCCCAAATAATCATGTGACCTGATATAGATAAACTGAAATGCAAATTAGAGAGGAGGCAAGCTTTTTCCTCCACCCCACCTTTTTTTTTTTGCAGTTTATTCAAGAGGTGAACACAAAAACATGCCATTATTCTTAAAATCCTTTGTTATTCCTATTAATACCATATGAAAATCTAGTTCAAAAGAAAAGCCAGATTTTTCATTTACATTACTGTGTTAATGGTAAAGCTAACTTTAATTAAATTTTATAAACAAATCCACTTAATTTTAATCAATGACTGTAAGTTAAAATTTTTACTTTTTATAACATTATAAATTTTTTATAACCTTCATTTTTTTTACTTTTACTTAGTTTTGATCATTTGCTTATTTTAATTTTTTTTTCTATATATATATATTTTTATTTCAGCATATTATGGGGGTACATATTTAAAGTTTCAATAAATGCCCATTTCCTCCCCTCCCCCCAAAAGTCTGAGTCTCCATCATGACCATCCCCCAGATGGTGCACATCTCACTCATTATGTATGTATATACCCACCCCCCTCCCCCCTCCCACCTGCCCAATACCCTATTACTGTAGTAGCTATGTGTCCACTTAGGTGCTACTCAGTTAATACCAGTTTGCTGGAGAATATATCCGGTGCTTGTTTTTCCATTCTTGAGATACTTCACTAGGTAGGATGGGTTCCAGCTCTAACCAGGAAAATATAAGATGTGCTATATCACCATTGTTTCTTAGAGCTGAATAGTACTAAATGAAATTGAAAACAGGGAAGCTATTCAGGAGATTAATAAAACAAAAAGTTGGTTCTTTGAAAAAATAAACAAAATTGACACACCATTGGCTAAGCTAATGAAAAGCAGAAAAGAGAAATCTCTAATAAGCTCCATCAGGAATAAAAAAGGAGATATCACAACTGATCCCAAAGAGATACAAGATACAATCTATGAATACTACAAAAATCTTTATGCACACAAACTGGAAAATGTGGAGGAAATGGACAAATTTCTAGAAACACACAGCCTCCCTAGGCTCAACCAGGAAGAAATAGATTCCCTGAACAGACCAATCTCAACAGCTGAAATAGAAACAGCAATTAAAAATCTCCCTAAAAAGAAAAGTCCCGGTCCAGATGGCCTCACACCCGAATTTTACCACACTTACAAAGAAGAACTAGTACCTATCTTGCAGAAACTATTCCACAACATCGAGAAGAACGGAAACCTCCCCGACACCTTTTATGAAGCGAATATTACTCTGATACCAAAACCAGGAAAGGATGCAACCAAAAAAGAAAGTTACAGACCAATATCCCTAATGAGTATAGATGCAAAAATTTTCAACAAAATCTTAGCTAACCGAATCCAGACACTTATCAAAAAAATAATCCCCCACGACCAAGTGGGCTTCATCCCAGGGATACAGGGATGGTTCAACATACGTAAATCTATAAATGCAATTCACCACATAAACAGAAGCAAAAACAAAGACCACATGATTCTTTCAATAGATGCAGGAAAAGCTTTTGACAAAATTCAACACCCTTTCATGATATGAACACTTAAGAAAATAGGCATAGAAGGGACATACCTTAAAATGATACAAGCCATATATGACAGACCCATAGCCAACATCATATTGAATGGGGAAAAATTGAAATCATTCCCCCTTAAAACTGGAACCAGACAAGGCTGCCCACTATCTCCACTTCTGTTCAACATAGTGCTGGAAGTCTTGGCTACAGCAATCAGATAGGAAAATGGAGTCAAAGGTATCCAAATAGGGGCAGAAGAGATCAAACTTTCACTGTTAGCTGATGATATGATATTGTATCTAGAAAACCCCAAAGATTCAACCATGAAACTCCTGGAACTGATCAATGAATATAGTAAAGTCTCAGGATACAAAATCAATACACAGAAATCAGAGGCATTCATATATGCCAACAACAATCTAATTGAGAACCAAATCAAAGACTCAATTCCCTTCACAATAGCAACAAAGAAATTAAAGTACCTAGGAATATACTTAACCAAGGATGTAAAAGACCTCTACAGGGAGAACTATGAAACACTGAGGAAGGAAATAGCAGAGGATGTAAACAGATGGAAATCCATACCATGCTCGTGGATCGGTAGACTCAATATCATCAAAATGTCTACACTACCCAAACTGATCTACAGATTCAATGAATTACCTATTAAAATCCCATCAGCATTCTTCACAGATATAGAAAAAATAATTTTACGCTTCATAATTGGTTATAACCAGCTAGAGCCCTGAAAACCTGGCATGCCTTTGAACCTTTCAATTTACACAAATATTTGCAAGTAAAGGCACCATAAACCATCAGGTTGTGAAGTAAACTACATCATAAAAATCTGTTTACTAAAATTTTATCATTTGTAGGCATAACTCACCCATGCCCCTTAGAAAGAAATTTGGGCAAGAAAAAAGTCAGAATTTAGTTCTGAGCCTAAAGCAGTTGCCTCCTTATGTATTTTAAGTTCAGCCTAAAGGTTTCTCTGTACATAGTGAACTGTAACCTATCTGGATGTGTATGTAATAAGTCTGTAACCTACTTTTGTGCCAGTCACTGAGTTTTTGCCAAAGGTGGACAACTGTTCAAACTGTGTTCAACGAAGGCAAATGCTGAGCTGTAACAACTCCAGCTCTTTCTGTACCTCACTTCCATTTTCAGTAAGTCACTTTCCTTTTCTGTCCATAAATCTTCAGCAAAGTGGCAGTGCTGAAGTCTCTCTGAACCTGTTATTTTTCAGAGCTTCCTTTGCTCAATTAAACTTTGCTAAATTTAATTTGTCAAAGGTTTTTCATTTTAACAGATGGTGTCAGAAAGTGGGTCCTGAAGTAGAGTTTACAGTTACCCCTGGGAGCATTGAGTGACCAAGTGAGGTAGCTGCTGGGACCATTTTGACCATTGCTGTCTCACAGCAACTGATGATCATGGCTAAGTTATCTTTTGGATTACAAATCTCTGTGAATTGTGTTTTGAACTCTCCAAATGTGTTTGAGCTAATTGTTGATCTGATCTCAGTTCAGAAGTCACAACAGAAACTAGAATTTGTCCAGGATCAGATTACATTAGCAAAAACTCAGCCACTTTTGCATGAGGCTGAATCAGCAGAATATGGACAAGAGGTTTGAGGAGGAAGGAAAGAGAGACTTTACTATGCCAACAAAGAAGATATCATAGACCTTCTCCTCTCAAAATCTCAAATTTTCTAAACATAGGCTGGAATGCAGATCTTTTAAAGGGAGGGTTCTCAGATTCAGGCAATTACTGTGGATAACTATTCTAATAGTTCCATCTCAGCCAAATACAAATCCAGTGACTTCCACCAGCCACCCACCTAGGGGGCGGTGCCACCTGGGAATATTAACAAAAGACTTAACCTGCCTCAGGAATACAGGCCAGAATGAAGTTCCCAAAAAGAGTGGTAGAAGCTTTAAGGAGACAGAAAATCTTTTTGCCATTTTCATTTTAGGCCATTCCCTCTGTTATATATTCCCCACTCTCAATATTTCCTTTCCATATCTGTGGGATAAGGGAAGATGTAGTCAGCCATCTACTTCCTGCTGAAATGTGACGATATTTCAGTTGGAAGGTTTATTCTTATGTATATCATTGCAAAGCTTTGGCCGTGTATTTACAGCAACAGAAGAAATAGCAATAACTATAACAGTGAGGATTGATAAGGCAAAATGGACTTGCCTTATAGACAATGTCTGATACAGGGCTGGACAGGAAAGCACCCTGTAGGTGATTGAGAGACCAACTTCTGCAAATTCAAGAATCATATACAGATGACAAATACAGATCAACAGAAGAGGCAATAGCCTGGAGAAATCTTCGCTAAGGAGTTGTCTCTCCATCCTACAGAAAGAACAAATAGAGACAGGTTAGAAGAAAAAAAAAATCAACATTTTTATTTTTACCCTTCCTTAAATAGTTGCTTTAGATTGCCTAAAGATTGGTCCCTCCACTAGGTGCCTGGTTCTCTTTTTCCATGGGACACCTTGATACTCTGGTATGATGAACCCAAGTTTTCATTTTTGACAACTTCAATGAGGTGTGAGCTGTTCTAGGCACTTTATAGACTACTTTTTTGTTTTCATCTGGGGTAGAGACCTGAAAGATGCAAACTCATACATAATGATCAGTACCTGACTCAATCATTTGGCATATTGCTTTACCCTGCTTTTTACTCATGGCTGTATTACCGTACTTACCTCGAGATTCTGGGAAGGGTCTCTCATAAACTATTTCTTAGGGGCTTAACTTAAACCTGCTTCTGAAGGATATCTTTATTCAAATGGGGACAAACTGCGATATCACATTCTATTTTCTGAGTTGCTGTGTTATCTCTGATTCAAACGCATGTCCATTGTTGCTTTGTATGGGGGAGGGGAGCCTATGAACACGTTGATAACCTGCAGCATTATTGAGTCCACTGTGTAGAAAAGGCTCACCAGGTTCCCACTGAGGCTCCATTTTAAGTTCTTTGGTGATCACAGAAAATTGTGCAGTAGATATAGGTGCAGATTGCAGGAAACAACACCACCATGGAATAGTCACTTATGAAATGCCCAGGGCTACTTGGGCTCCTGGGCCCTATGCACAATGGAGCTATCTGAGCCTTATTGGTTTCCAGGTCCCTTCCTTCTTGTCTATGGAGCTTCCTTGCTGTAGAAGGAGGCACTGTTGAGCTGTCTCCACAGCTGCCTGTCCAAAGCATCCATCACCAGCATGCCATTTTCTACCTGCTTAGCCCCTTTGCCTGGGATGCTGATGTCCATTATCTGTTATCCTCCAAGGGTCTTTCCTGATCTGCTCATGCACATTCACAAGAACTAAACAAAGGCCCTGTTCTGGGCCAGCAGCTCCTGGTAGGAGCCTATCTTCGAGCTTTAGATACTCTTTCCATTCCCAGCCTGAAAAGATATCTACTAATACCAAGTGAAACTGTCATCCATCAAGAAAGGATTGGGCCCCCTCCATGCTGGACTCCTTGTGCAGTAGGTCACCTTTCCATCCTTGGACCACCTAAGCATATAAATAGTTTGTTGCATATAGGATTTTTCCAAATGAAGTCTCACCACATCCATTAAAATAAACACACAAACAGTTTATTGTAAATGGGGTTTTCCCAAATGAAGTTCCCCTAAATCCATTAATACATGATGCCTTTAGTGTGTGTAAGGGCCTCAAAAGGGGCTGAGCCAAAGTTTCAAGTAGGAGAACAAGTCCATGAGAAATTTGTCTCCACATAGCTGTGTTATCATAAATAGCACAGAGTCCCAGTCTTTAGATTCAAAGGGAATCTAAATCTTGCTGGGGGATCAAGGCCCCAGAAAACTGATTGCCTCCAGTGACCTTCTTAGCATCTCTGTTAGTAGCCTGACTTCCTTTTGCCATGTTGGCCACCTACTTTGGCTCAGCCATGGCCTATATGAAGGCCATTATTTCTGTGGCACATTTAATATTCTTATCTCTTGCCATCAGGAGACACCTTTCAAATGGTAAAATCATAGAAATGTTTACCTTTTCTTTTTGATAACTGAAACTCAGTTTCCTAGTCTGAAGTCCCATGTGGCAGTGTCACTGCTATTCTCACCACATATCCAGTCCCTCATTGTACATAAAGCTATTCCACCAGTGAGAAATCTCAATCTTGTTCTGGTATTAGCTGATATGACAGCTCCATCATACCTATAATACAGTCTTCAGAACCTAAACACTCATGTTGTAAAGGCAAAAGTGTGGCAGGATTGAGAATACACATAGTCTTCAATAACAATTTATTGAGGTCATCTTTCAGTAGATTTAACATGTTACTGGCTGTGGTATGTTTCTCAGCATCTATACTAAGACTCCAAGGCTCATTACTTGTTTTTCAGGTTATTTACAAGTCAGACAAACCCAGAAGCTGTTCCCTTAAGGGCCTGATACAAGGGCTTTACCATCAATCTGAAGTCTTGGATCTAGATGTTATAGTCTGAAGTGCGAGAAAAGACCACCTTAGAAACCGAATTGTGAGTCTTTATTTATTGGCCAGGACTATTTTTGTCCTGCAGAGTGGCAGGCACAGAAAGTAGTGATGAGAATGGAAAAACAGCCACCTTTTAAAGGCAAAAAACACACTCTAAAAATCTGATTAGTAAGCACTTTGACAGAAGTGAGAGAAAGCATTAATCTTATAATCTTACCTTGTTTTAGCACAATGGGGGGGTTGGAGCCTTGAGACAGGTTTTGTAGGAGTCACTGGCCACAGATTTAGCCCAGAGGATGGCTTAAGATTTGGCCCAGAGGATGCCCCTGAAGTATTCTAATTTACAGACAACATCAATCTTAGTTGAAGTACATCCTGCATCCTGTGATCTAAGCCAGAACGCATTCCACTGGGTACATGAAGCATGTCAGGCACCTCAGGGATCCAGGGTGCTTTGACCCTGGCCTAGAGGCTATATTTTGTGGGCAGTTGTGCCTTGCACCACCACCCTTCTCCTTAGTTTCTAAACTTACTCACACTAGCAGTCAGGATGGCAGGTGTGGAGTCAGATAAGGGTCAACTGAAAATTTTTTACTCTCCTAAGCAAGCAAGCAAGCGTAATACAGAAGCTAATGGCTGGTTATTGGCTGTCTATGGGCCATATGACCTAACATAGTCCACTGGTTTTTTAGGAGGGATCAAATCATTGATTTTTTTTGTCATTTGTATCACAAGTGTGCTGATAGTGGGTTCAAAGAACCATCAGCTTAAAGCCTGAATCCTCTGCTTAATATAGGATGTCAAACAGTTAATGATGCAGGTTTTAATTAGCAATGCTGACAGGAGAAGGATAATTGGTCCTGCTATAGCTGACAAGAGTGTTGTGAGCCACAGGGACAAGAAAATAAGTTTTTATGCCAATTATTATTATTATTATTATTATTTGGATTTTTTCCCTCTCCCTTAACCTATTTCATACTTGGGAGTGACTATTTTTTATAATACCAGAGTGATTAGCATAGAAGCAGCAGGGTTGCTCTTGGCTATGCAAAGGCCCCCTTGTTTCAGGAACAAGAGCTCTAGGCCTAGTTTAAACAAGCCACTGGAGAAACACTAAGAGTCTTTAAAAATTCTTATCTTTAGTGGGTCCTTGGTGGGCCTGATGACCCATTTCTCAGGAAGTTGATCCGGGGTCCCTCTCTTGATCTGCATGTAGTGGATCTCGTGACGTTTCCCAGCAACCTTTACAGCTGTCGGCGTGGTGAGGATTACTGGCAGGGGTCCAGTCCCCCTGGCCTCTAAGGTAACTGGTTTGAGTTTTATTTCTCATACAAGGTCTCTAGGTTGCACTTGGAACGAAGCCTTTTCGGGTCGGGGAGATTAGTTGGTCTAGGATGAGTGGCCTTTATAAGGTCCCGAGTCTGCCGGGCACTAGACTGTAAGGCCTGCAATGACTTAAGGAGGGAATGGTTATTTAATTTTGCTACTTTGTCTTCTCCCAGCTTGGGGATAAGTGGGGGAGGCTGGCCAAACAGGATTTTATATGGGGTTAAGCCTTTAACATAAGCAGTGCATCTAGCCCTTAGCAAAGCAAAGGGAAGGAGGCTCACCCAGTCTTTGCCAGTCTCTAGTTATAGTTTACTTAATGTTTTCTTTAACGTTTTATTTGTTCTTTTTACTTGTCCTGAACTCTGAGGTCTATAAGCATAGTGTAGTTTTTAATTAATTTTAATGCCTTGGTTAGTAGTTGAGTTGTTTTGGTGATGAATGCCGGGCCATTGTCAGACCCCATTGCCAGGGGAAGGCCGAATCTGGGGATAATTTTAGTCACTAACTTTTTACAACTACCCATGCTGTCTCTGACTTCATAGGAAAAGCTTTTGTCCATCCTGAGAATGTGTCAACAAATACAAGCCAGTAACAGTATCCATATTTACCCAATTTTACTTTTGTAAAGTCCACTATTTACTGTTTCCCTGGGGCTTGTCCCCTTAACCTGGTCCCAGGGGGAGGGTTAATCTCTTTACCTGAATTGAGTTGTGCACAGGTGAGACATCTCGTTGTTACCTGCTGGGCCATCTGATGTAGCCGAGGGATGTAGTATCCCTCTGGAGAAGTTCAGTCAACTTGGTGCTGCCGAGGTGGATGCTCTGATGCATTTGCTTGATTAGGTCCCATCCTAGGTATACAGGGACTAAGACTTTATTATCTGGGAGGATTTTCTAACCTCCTGAATCAGTTCTAGTTTTTAGGGCTTCTCCTATTTTCACTTTCTCTTTGGTATAGTTTGGAGAGTTTGGTGGGAGCCATTCTGGTAGAACAGGGAGAATTTGGAGAGGCCCCGCTGGTTTTTGTGTGACTTCCTTGGCTGTCATGTCAGCAAAAGCATTCTCTCTTGCCACTGGAGAGTCTGTGGTTTGGTGTCCCTTGCAGTGATGATGGCCACCTTTTTTGGTAATCAGATGGATTTTAGCAGGGCCAATATTTTAGGCTTATTTTGTTATTTTTTTTTGCCGTCAGAGGTTAAGAGATCTCGCTTCTGATAGAGCGCCCCATGTATGTGTGCCATTGCAAACGCATATCTGCTGTCTGTGTAGATGTTAATAGTCTTATTTTTTCCCCACCTCAGGGCTTAGGTTAAGGCTATGAGTTTTGCCTTTTGGGCTGAGGTCCCATTCCCCAAGGCTTGTGCCCAAATAACCTGGTCTGCAGTTACTACAGCCACTCCTGCATACCTGACTCCCTTGGACACGTAACTTCTTCTATCCATTTACAGCTCTTTGTCAGGATTTGCCCACGGATGGTCAGTGAGATCCGTCCTCAGGTTGGTCAGGGACTAGTATTTTAAGGCAGTCATGCAGTGGTTGTGATGAGTCATCATCCGGCAGCAAGGTGGCAGGGTTGAGAGCAACTGTCTTCAGGAAGCAAATCTTAGGTGCGTCTAGCAACAGTACCTGATACTGGGTTACACATGAGTTAGACCGCCATCTTTCAGGTGGGCTTTTTAATAATGCTTCTACTGCTTGAGGGGCAACTATGCACAAGTCCTGTCCCAATGTCAGCTTGGAGGCTTCCTTCACCAGAACGGCTGTGGCAGCAATAGCCCACAGACAGCCAGGCCAGCCAGGCCAGCCAGAGGCTACAGGATCTAGTCTCTTAGATAAGTAGGCTACTGGTCAGTTCCAGGGTCCTAACTTTTATGTCAGGACCCCTTTAGCTATTCCCCGAGTTTTAGCAACACACAATTGGAAATGCTTGGTCAGGTCAGGTAATGCCAGTGCAGGGGCATTTACAAGTGCCTGCTTGAGACTCTCAAAGGCTTTAGACTCACTTTCTGTCTACATGACAGCATCTTCCTTTTCCCCTGTGCTGACATACAGGGGTTTTGCTAGTTTCACAAACTTAGGGACCTAGAGTCTACAATATCCCACTGCCCCCAGAAATTCATGTACTTGTCTCTTAGTTTGGGGCTGAGGGATCTTTAAGAAAGCTTTATTCTATCAGTGGAGAGAGTCCTTTTCCCTTCTTTTAGCTCATAACCCAGATAAGTTGCTGACTGAGTGCACAGCTGGACTTTTTTAGCTGAAACTCAATATCCTAGCTGAACCAATACTGACAGTAAGTCCTCAGTTTCTCTCTTACACATGGCCAGATCTCTCGTAACTAGGAGAAGATCATCCACATACTACAAGAGAGTCACTTTTGGATGTTTTTGCCTAAAGTGGACTAGGTCCTGACTTAAAGCTTTATCAAGCAGTGGGTGGGTTTTTGAACCCCTGCGGCAGTCTCGTCCAAGTCAGCTGCCCCAAATAGTCTCCCTCCGGATCCGTCTACTCAAAAGCAAAAATAGGTTGACTTACTGCAGACAAGGGGAGTGAGAAGAAAGCACCCTTCAGGTCCAGCACGGTGTAGATACTATGGCTAGGAGGCAACGAACTCAGGAGGGTATATGGATTAGGCACAGTTGGGTGGATGGTCTCAATCCTTTTGTTGACTTCCCGGAGGTCCTGTACTGGTCAGTAGTCATCTGTCCCCAGCTTTTGTACCAGGAGCAGAGGAGTATTACAAGCCGACTGACGGAATTAAAATACCTGCCTCCTAGAGTCTTTTAGTATGCCCAGCTTGCCTTTAAGCTGATGGAGTACTGCCGGACTGGATGTGTAGTGCCAGTATCCGCTAAAAATTCTACAGGCTTGCCCCCAAGGTTTAAAGTTACCTTGGGCTCCTGGGGGCTCATTATAATGGAGCCCTGGCCCCATAACTCAGCATTTTTTACAAGGACAAGCGTGGGCTTTCCTTCTGCCCATGGAAGATGGGGGCATTCTCATCTCCAATACCTGCACTCCTTACAAAAGGCACACTGCCGGGGGTCTAGGGTGTGTCTTTCCCTTTTACAGGTCCTTGTTCCTGATTTTTCCTTTTGGCTATGTCGTGGCTTACTCAGACCCTTTATGACAGACATAAACCTTTTGTTTTGTCCTACATTTCCTCTTTTTTAAATAATCAGTCGTTAGGACAAAATTCCACCATACAACATTTTTTATACAACACTACAGAACAACGTTCATGGTAGAGTCGGGCCAGACAGCGCCTTAGGGCTCCCAGCTAGCCCGCTCTCAGGCCGTGCCCTATCTCACCCCGGCTCTGCCACCACCAGCCATCACAGCCCCAGTGCAGCCCCTCACTCCGCTCGGCTGCTCCGCTTGCTAGCAGTCCTGCCTGCGGAGTCCTCCTCCCCCACAGCAACGCCTGGGATGGAGGGAGCAGGGAAGAGGGAGGAGCTGCTGGGTCTCTCTGCCTGCAACAGTTGGAGACCCCTCCACTGCTCCTGCCTGGCAACCCATTTTAGCACCCCCTACACAGACCACTCTCACAAAATTTCTGCAAATTAAAGGAGTTAACTGAAAACCCATAAATATAAACACAAACAAGGGCACTGAAGGGCTCAGGAGTTTTTTTAAAAAATCAAGTCTAGGAATATGGGACCTGTAACTATCCAATATACTACAACAAGAGCTATCTTTTTTTTTTTTTTTTAACTTCCCGATCCTCCAGAGCCACTGCATATGGCCCAGTTCCCAATAACAAAGTCAATGTGCCAGAAAAGAGGTAAAGCACCAAGCCCATCATTTATGCAAGAATAGAAATTAAAAACTGGATTTGGAGACATATATCAAGATGTTTTATGTGGTACAGGTGGATTTTTCCCTGGTCAGTGAATAACATATGACATTGACAAGAAAAACAAACAGTTGGGCAAACATCAGGGAACCACTGTTGAGGTCCAGGGCGAGCCTCCAGGGGCTCTGCGATCATGGCTTTGGGCTCTCTCCAGTGGTTGTGTGCTGTGTCAATACTTTGTTCCTAGAATCCCATGTGAGGAACCTGTTATCAAGCTGGAACAAGAGGAAAGACACACACACACACACACACACACACACACACAGTCCAAACGAGTCATCCGTCACCAGTCTTATCAGCCACTCATTTACCATTGCACATAAAACATAGATACACCAAACAAACAGAAATGCCAGTGATGAAGATGGAACAGAGCCAAACGTTTTAGACACCAAACTACCCTTGAAGAGTAGTAACTACCTTTGCTACCTCCCGGCAGAAGCAACTAGGGCAGCCTTCTGAAACATCCAAAAGTCCCAGGTGATGTTTCACCTTCAGGACCACAAACCCTGAGAGTTAGCTAGGTCCAGCCTCTCTAGAGTAACCTAAAGGGAGAGAAAGGGGGGTTTTTAGTTAGCCTTGACGCCCACGAAGGTGATGCGATGGCCTGCTGCCCAGAGATATCTTCTGCAGAGTCAGCAGTGGTAGTTCCGGATCCAGCTGGGCAGGCTGCTGGCTTCTGGCTGGGTTCTACTTGGCTCCTCATTCCTAAGACACCTGAAAGAGGAGCAACCTGTGGTACAGAGGTTTATGAGGACACAGATCAGATTGACCAGAAGTCAGTTCTCAAGAGGAGAATGAGGCCCACTATCATCCAATATATAATTACTAAAATAATTATTTCCCTTCTGCCCCAGTCCTCTGGAGCTACTGAATAAAGACCTATAAAAAGCATAAAACCAACAGGCCAGGCAGCAAGTATATTAACCCAGTCACTGAGATAACAAATCCATTACCACCTTAAAGTTGAACCTGGAGGGGGACGCCGATTAATTGAAGCCACTGCAAAAATATCATGTCCCTCCTGTGTTAGTAACAAATAGCAAATAGCAGATAGCAAAAAGCAAATATTGCTTACAAAAAAAACAAAAAGCATAACACAGATCAGGGAACCAGTGAGCAGGTCCTGGGCACTGCTGCAGCTCTCCTCGAGGACGGTGGATGATGTCTGTGCTGTGCTCCTGAAACTCCTTGCAAAACAAGTAAAATTAGCTCCTATCATGGAAAAGCATGACAAAAAGGAATCATCAAGTTAGTCCTGTTTATTTGTAGAGACCAGTGCTGAGGGTGTCAGTGGAACTTTTTCTGCTGCTGCTGTCTACTGTTTTTTTTTCTCCTGACAATAAGGGCAGCACTGCTTGCTCTGACCAGGTTCCTGTTTTGACTTATGCTATACTTGGTTCTTGGCCAGATTCTTATTTCTGTTTTTACATGTCATTCAAAGAGGTTTACAATAATACAAAATGACACATACTAACTACCAGACAATAGTCAACAAACAAGATACTAAAATTTCAGGCAACAGGCCACCCAGCACACCACAGGTGCTGGATGGGGGCTGACTCAACCTTGCAGTCAAGACAGCTTCCTGAAACAAAAACCAAAGCTCCAAGTGACGTCTCAGGAGAGCTCATTCGCGGGAGTTCAGCTGCATCCAGCCTCCCAAAGGAACACCAAAAGGGCCCACAGAACAGACAAAATAGACAAACCAGACACTCACCGGTGAGCAGAACCGGAAGACTTAGTCCAGAGGAATTTGGTTGCTTTTTGAGGTGTCGGTGGCTGGTGCGTTGTCTGGCTGTCACCTAGGGCTGAGGAACGTCTCTCAGGGCTCCCCCCCCCCCAGATGAGGCACTTGACTCTGCACCTGGTCTCCGGGCACCGGTGGTCACCACGTTCCCTATGTCAGGCAATCTCACTGGGGCCTCCAAATGTTATAGTCCGAAGTGCGAGAAAAGACCACTTTAGAAACCGAATTGGGCCAAATTGTGAGTCTTTATTTACTGGCCAGGACTACTCCTGTCCTGTATAGTGGCAGGCACAGAAAGTAGTGATGTGAATGGAAAAACAGCCACCTTTTAAAGGCAAAAAACACACTCTAAAAATCTGATTAGCAAGCAGTTTTACAGAAGTGAGAGAAAGCATTAATCTTACAATCTTATCTTGTTTTAGTACAATGGGGGAGTTAGAGCCTTGAGACAGGTTTTGTAGGAGTCACCAGCCACAGATTTAGCCCAGAGGATGGCTTAAGATTTAGCCCAAAGGATGCTCCTGAAGTATCCTAATTTACGGACAACATCAATCTTAGTTGAAGTACATCCTGCATCCTGTGGTCTAAGCCAGAATGCATTCCACTGGGTACATGAAGCATGTCAGGCACCTCAGGGGTCCAGGGTGCTTTGACCCTGGCCTAGAGGCTATATTTTGTGGGCAGTTGTGCCTTGCACCACCACCCTTCTCCTTAGTTTCTAAACTTACTCACACTAGCAGTCAGGATGGCAGGTGTGGAGTCAGATAAGGGTCAACTGAAAATTTTTTACTCTCCTAAGCAAGCAAGCAAGCAAACATAATACAGAAGCTAATGGCTGGTTATTGGCTATCTATGGGCCATATGACCTAACATAGATAAGAACTCCAGATAAATTCTGCTGAATGGGAGGTTCACAAATCTCCTGCTAACCTTTCATGCCATTCAAATTCTGCAGCTTGTCTATAGCTGTCTCACTGTTGTTTGTCCCTTCCCCCACTGCTTGCTGCCTGGTTTGCTGAGTGCCAGACACATGGCTGGTGCAGGGGACCATGCTGGGGATAAGCTGTGTTGTAGAGGGAAGAGGATTCCTCCCCCCACTGGACAGATTCTGTCCATGAAAGTGGACATCAAGTAAATTCCGACTCTCAAATTCTCCCAGGGCTCCTGTGGAGATGTTAGAAGGCAGGGGCTCAGCTGCCCACTCCATGCTGAGTCCTGGACTTTTTTTTTTTTTTTTTTTTTTACTCTCCAGGAGCTTCTTACTACCTAGAGGCCTTTGTAATGTTTGGACAAAATTCTTTCTAAGGTTCTTTCTTTTTACAAAAAGCATACATAATTTGTCACCTTCTGATTACAGAATGTCCCCTGGCCAAATTGAGTTTTCTGCTTAGAGGAAGAGAGTGTGTCTGAGTTAGTTTCCATCCTGACCTCCCCCACCCCTTACAGTGGCAGCAGTGCTCCAAGATCCCCAGAGTCTGCCTTTATTATGTTGGCCACAGACAGCCTGCATGGACCTGGCAGTAGCATGTGGATAAGACATTTTCTTTCTTAAGTACTCTGCTCCTATTCTAGGCAAACACAAAAGGCAGATAGGAATTCTGCTGAGCACAATACAATGCTCCCAGCAGGGGTTGGGGCTGTAGGCCAGTTTTTCCCTCTGCCCTACTCCGCCCTACTTTTTTCTCCTCCATCAGTGTCAAAATGGCTGTCTTAAGTGTTAGTTGCCCCAGGTCAACCCTGTGCTGGGCTGTTTCTCCAACTGGCTGCCAGCCTCAGGCATAGGGTAGATCGGAGCCAGCCATGCCTTCCTGCAGATTGGCTGCAGGTACTGTGGCTGCTCTGACCCCCAAACCCCTCACCATGTGGCAGGGGCTGTGCTTACTGGTTTCCCTTTCTGCTGGGGAAATTCAACTGTTAAAAGCATTAACTTTATCACAGGCCTTTAAGATTACATTAGGTCATTAAACATGAAATGTCCAGCCTCAAATAAATCAGACATTTCCTACTCAATAAGTCAACACATATCGGATATTTACCTGATGTTAGGTCCGCAGATGAGAGATAGACACATGAAGCCTCAGGTGTAACAAAATGCTGTATATTTGGGGCATCTGGGTGTATATGGGTGGAGACCAAAAAGTATCCACCCTGAGGGAGGGGAAAGCCTTGGGTTTTATAGAGGGTTTCTTAGACAGGAGTGAGTACCTGGGCTAGAACAGCTGCTGTCATAAAAATAAATAAATAAACTAACAATTTCTGCGACCCCTAGGTCAGCCTCATCCTGTAGAGATAAGGAGGAGGGTAGTTCTGTCCTTATCAGGGAGATAGGAATGCTGGCTGCAATTGTCTGTTAAATTTACAACCTTCTGGGACTCTCCAGACTCCTGCAGCTATTGTTTCACAAACCTCAGTTTTCCAGTAACCACATTCTGTCCCATACATACTTTTAAGTTCCCACCTCGAACAAACCTAACATTCCACCCCTTTTTTATTATATACATATAAGAAAATGAAGGGTAAGGTATGGGTAAAATAAATTAAAAGATTAGGAATCAAACATCCTTGTGTTTCTGACTACTTCCTGCTGATAAGGGTCATTGTCAGGATTTGGTATTGAGTTGGAGGTGTGGAAGGGCTTGTTCCATTACGAAGATCTCTCTGATTGATTTGTGGGTGATGGCTTGAATTCTGTTTTTAAGAACGTAGGAAAAGTTATAACAACAAGGGCCAAAGAGGAGAGCTAGTATAAGCATTACTAGGGGTCCTAAGAAGGGTCAGAACCAGGTCATTTTTGGGAGGACTGATTGGAGGGAGATCCAAATTGAGTCTGCTATGTCCTTTTCAGAGAACTTTTTTAGCCACTCTGCATTTTCCAGTATCCATTTTGTCCTTTCTTCTACCCGTCCTGTGGTTTTTACATAGAAACAGCATGAGGTATTTATGATAGAACAAACTCCTCCTTCTGAGGCTAACAAGTAATCTAATGCTATTCTATTATCTATTAATATGACAGCTAATAAATTAAGGGACACTGATAGGAGCTCAAAGTTCTCTCCTATATCCTGGTCCACTGCAGCCATAGTGGTAGTGACATTTTTGGCTGTGATTGCATTGTATGTAATTCTTCCTGCCAATCCTGCTAGACTCAAGCCTGTCATAACTCCCACCAGCATGAGTCCTACAGCTCTTTTCTGGTGGTGTTGATGAGGGGAGATTGTAGATGTTATTGATTTTGGGAGAAGGATTGAAACATCCTTATCAAGCAGTAAACCATACCCTATGGACAAAATACCTCTAGTTTTTTATGGGATTTATACATTGTAGAGTAATTCTTTTGTTGTCTATGTCCCCCAAGAACATGATACCTGATGTTTGACACAGTAATCAGGTTTAGTAGTGTACCTTAAGAGGGATGAATGATTTAGCCATGACATGAAATGGGGATTTAAAGGGTGTTCAGGGAGGTAATGTGGGTAAGAGCTGTGGTGTATGCCTTCCCCCATGTTATTCTGGATGAGTGAGTCCCACTAGTGATAAATGTATGCTTGGAGGGAAATATTGCACAGAAGTGCAATATTTATGGGAGAAGGGATATAGTACACTTTATGGCATTTGGGCCTGCATAGACATCTGAAGCATTACATATTCCTTTACATGATGTGTGATTAAGGAAGTAGCAAACAGGCAGTGGCTCACGCCTGTAATCCTAGTCCTCTGGGAGGCCAAGGCGGGTGGATTGCTCAAGGTCAGGAGTTTGAAACCAGCCTGAGCAAGAGCGAGACCCCGTCTCTACTATAACTAGAAAGAAATTAATTGGCCAACTAATATATATATAGAGAGAGAGAAAAAATTAGTCGGGAATGGTGGCACATGCCTGTAGTCCTAGCTACTCGGGTGGCTGAGGCAGCAGGATTGCTTGAGTCCAGGAGTTTGCTGTGAGGTAGGCTGACACCATGGCACTCACTCTAGCCTGGGCAATAAAGCAAAACTCTGTCAAGAAAGAAAGAAAGAAAGAAAGAAGGAAAGAAAGAAAGAAAGGAAGGAAGGAAGGAAGGAAGGAAGGAAGGAAGGAAGGAAGGAAGGAAGGAAGGAAGGAAGGAAGGAAGGAAGGAAGGAAGGAAGGAGAAAGAAAAGAAAGAGAGAGAGAAAGAAAAGAAAGAGAGAGGAGAGAGAGAGAGAAAAGAAAGGAAAAGAAAGGAAAGGAAAGGAAAGGAAAGAAAGAGAGAGAGAGAGAGAGAGAAAGGAAGGAAGGAAGGAAGGAAGGAAGGAAGGAAGGAAGGAAGGAAGGAAGGAAGGAAGGAAGGAAGGAAGAAAGAAAGAAAGAAAGAAAGAAAGAAAGAAAGAAAGAAAGAAAGAAAGAAAGAAAGAAAGAAAGAAAGAAAGAAAGAAAGAAAGAAAGAAAGAAAGAGAGTCGCGCCCGCCTCGCCAGCAAGGAAGACGGGCAACTGGAGTTCTTCTGACAGCACTTTAATGGGGATTGCTTAGCTAGTTACATGCGGAAGATGCTGAGGCGTTCGCGCCCCACAAGAAAGAAGGAAGGAAGGAAGGAAGGAAGGAAGGAAGGAAGGAAGGAAGGAAGGAAGGAAGGAAGGAAGGAAGGAAGGAAGGAAGGAAGGAAGAAAGAAAGAAAGAAAGAAAGAAAGAAAGAAAGAAAGAAAGAAAGAAAGAAAGAAAGAAAGAAAGAAAGAAGCAAACAGCTTTTCCCTCCTTGGGCATGAATAAATTGGAGAAGTGGGATCATAAAAGACAATGACATAGATGGAGGGTGTGCAATCAAAAGAGACACCTGTTGCCATTATGGATGGTAGCAGATTAGTGTAAAGGATGGTACTGGAAGAGTGAAAGTAAAAGGAGTAGTTGGGATTAAAAGATGAAAGGGTTACAGGTATAGATGGAGTAAACTGTGAGGTGCCCTTAAATGGCTTTGTTTGAGACACTATGGATATATGAGCTGGGATGGTCTGAAGATAGGGTTCATCCGGAGACGGGATGGGTTCCTCCAGCAGGAGGAATTGTAGGACTGGACTATTTGTCGGCCTATTCCCCAGGAGGTATGAAAGAATATGTTATTATACCACATGGTTTTGGTGGATGAAATTAGAGTAGAGAGGAATAAATAAAGTATTACAGAAGGTAAGAAAGCCATCTTATGCTTGGTGGGGAGAGAAGTATTTCCTCCCAAGGGAAGTCAAAATCCCCCTGTAAGTAGATTTTAGGGGACATTACTCATCTATGTGGAGATCTGAGATCAATTCTGGTATGGGAGTGAGCCAGATGGATGTGAGTCCCATTACAGTAGACCTGTAGAAAGAGGAGGTGGAGGTAATAAGTCCCTCATTGTAGGATTTAAGATGAGAAATATCGATCCAGGGTAAGAGGCTTTGGAGTTTCACTTCTGTTGGTGTAGTCAACAGAACAAGATGTACCCTGCCCCTCATTTTGGTTGGAGTGGTTTTGGATGTGGGGTTTTTAATAAAACCCAGTCTCCAGGCTATTTGGTCAGATTGTGTGAAGTAGTATTCTGTGATTATGTTAGAGTTTCATTAGTAAACTCTCTAAATAGCTGTCTAACCAACCCCAGAGTAGGTGTAGAGTTTCCAAAGGCAGGAGGATCTGAGTGTGGGAACAGAGTTAATGTAAAGGGGCGGCCATACATGAGTTCAAAGTGGCTGAAGAAAGTGGGAGTTTTTGGCATTGCCCAGATTTGAATGAGGACTATTGGTTATAGAGAAGTCCATTGTTCCTTCACTTCTGAGGTAAGTTTAGTTTGTCATCCTTGAGGGTGGAATTCATTTCCTCTACCTTTTCCAAGGACTGGGGTCTATATGGGATTTGAAAGACCCAGTGTATGCCTAGGGTTTGCATTGCCTGTTAAGTGACCTGGGAGATAAAGGCCAACCCATTATCTGATTGAATTGAGGTAGAGAGTCCAAATTAGGGAATAATACATTTTAAAAGCACATGTGAGACCTCTGAGGCCTTTTCTGAGGTTGAAGGGAATGCCTCTACCCATCCAGAAAATGTGTCAACTATGGTGAGAAGACACCAGGTTCTTTTGATAGGGGGCATGTGAGTAAAGTTGATCTGCCAATCTTGGCCTGGGACTTAACTGCCTGTTTGATAAGTAGGAAAAGAGGGCAGCCTAGCTATCCTCTAAGGGGAGACCGACTAACAAATAGAGCATTTGTGGGTTATCTCTTTTAAAAGAAAAAATAGGTTTGGACAGTGAATGAGAGGTATTAGGAGGTGGAGGAGAGGTTTAAATCCTATATGTAATGAATTATGTATATCTCTCAGTATAGTGTATGTTTTTGTTTTTTTTTCTTTTCAGAGGATGTATTTTCTTTGTTTAGTAGCCAGGAGCCAAATTGAGTGGCCCCAGCTTCTAGTAGGGAATGTTTTTCTTCAGGGGAATAGTTAATGGAGTCATGAGAGATAGCTCTCATTTGGTTGGCACAAGTGGGAGGATTTTGTAAGGCTGCTCTTTTTGTCTCTTGATCTGTTAAGTTATTGCCAATTGTAATGGGGCCATGGCCCTTTGGTATCCTTTGAAATATATTACCGCCACTACCTTTGGTAGGTGAGCCACTTGTAAGAGTTTAAGAATGAGAGGTGCAATGACTATTGGGGAGCCCTTTGAGTGAGAAAGCCTCATTCCTACCATATAGAGGCAAGTGGAGTGTGGGATGTGAAAGGAGTATTTGGAATCTGTATAAATGTTAATTGTTGTATTCTCTGAGAGTGTTAGTACCCTTATTAGTGTCACCAATTGAGCCTTTTGAGAAGACATCCCTATGGGTAGTGGCCCACTTCCAATAATATTCTCTTGGGATGCTATAGCATACCTGGCTCTCCTCTGTTTCTCATGTAGATAGGAACTGCCATCTATGAACCAGGTGTAAGTGGAATTAGGTATGGGCTGTTGAGAAATGTTGGGGAAGTAAGGAAGTTTATAATCCAGTATTTCTCTGTAAGAATGCATGGAATTATCATGAGATATAGGTAAAAGAGTGCACAGGTTTAATGTAGGACTTTTGGCCAGAGATATATGTGGAGTTTCTACAAAAAGTAGATGAAACTGTCAAACATGAGAAGATGTTAGAGTTTTTAGGGCAGAGTGTGAAAGAATATTGGCAAAGGAATGAGAGGAGTAGACAGTGATGGGCTGTCCAAAAGTGAGTTTCTGACTCTCCTTTCTGAGAAGAGCAGCCACAGCTAAGACTCTCAGGCAGGCTGGCTAGCCCCTGATAGTTAAATCCAGCTGTTTGGACAAGTATGCTATTGTCCGTGTGTTTGGGCCATTACTCTGTTAAAATTCCTACTGCTGTACCCTGTCTTTCATCAGTATATAGTTGGAAAGTTTGGGTAAGGTTGGGAAGTATGAGTGTTAGAGGAGAGGTCAAGGCCTTCTTGGGGGCTTCAAAAGAGGGGTGAATATTTATAGCAGGACTTAATGGCTCATTGAGATCCTCTTTGGTTGCTTGATATAAAGATAGAGCTAGGATGCTGAAATCAGGGACCCAAATATGGAAATATCTAGCTAGTCCCAGAAAAGAGAGATCTGTCTTACTGATCGTAAAAGGTAGGGAGGTAATAAGACTTTTTCTATGTACTATCATTTCTCTTTCTGGGTGAGAGGGCTAGTGCTAGATAGGTTACTTGAGGTAAGGAAATTCATGTCTTTTTGGGAGATACTCTATAGCCTTTCTCTGCAAAGAAATTGAGGAGTTGTATGTTGGCGAGAAATAGTCTCAGAGGAAGTGCATAATCATAAATCATCTACGTATTTTAAGAGAACAGATGGGCAAAGATTTGGTTGAGTTATGTCAGAGGCTAGTGCCTGTCTAAAGATTTGGGGGCTGTCCCTAAATCGTTGGGGAAATACTGTCCAAGTAAGTTGTTGTGACTGTTTGGAGTCTGAGTTTGTCCATGTGAATGTGAAGATGTCTTGGGAGTTAGGGTATAGTGGAATTATGAAGAAGGCACCTTTTAAATCTAGTACTGTATAGTGGGTGGTGGAGGGTGGGATAAGAGATGGGATAGTATAAGCGTTAGGGACTACTGGGTGGATGGGTCTCACCACCTGGTTAATGAGTCTTAGATCTTGAACAAGGTGGTATGATCCATCTGGCTTTTATACTGGCAGAATAGAGGTGTTATGTGGGGGGTTAGTAGGGTGAAGTAAGCCTTGGGGGGAAAGAGTAGTAATGATAGGTTCCAATCCCTAAAGACCTTGTAAAGGAATTGCGTATTGGGCTAGGCAAAGAAATTAGGAATGGTCTTTTAAATGTATTTGGATGTGGGAGGGGGGAGTGGCTATTGAGGGGGTTGAAAGGTTCAGAAAAAGGTATAAGAGATGGAGGGGAATTTGTGAGGAGATGAAGAAGGGTGTTATTTGCCTGTGGCTCATGATAAATAGTAGCATATAATTTTGAGAGAATATGTCTTCCTAATAGTGGGGTTGGACATCAAGGGAAAACTAGAAATGAATGAGCAAAAATGTTTGAATCTAGATGGCAGATCAAAGGGAGGGTTATTAGAGGATGGGTGACAAGGCCATCAACTCCCACAATAGAGAGTGAGGACAGATGTGTAGGTCCGTGGAATTCTGGCAGGGCTGAGCAGCAGGTTGCCCCCATGTCAATGATAAAGGAAATCAGCTTACCTGCCACCAGCAGAGATACCCTGGGATCCAATGTGGTAATCATCTTAGAGGCTGTCGGTCCTGGGCACCATCAGTCTTCTGCAGTCAGGCCTAAGAGTTTCAGTAGTGTGAGATTAGGATTATCTGGTTTGTTGGGAGAAAGGGATGTGGCTCTGCCTCAAGGGGCTAAGCTGTAGTCGACCTTCCAGTGGTCCCTCAATCCACAGAGGGGACAAGGTCTCGGGTGTGGTTGAAGATTAGGACATTGTCTTGCCCAGTGGCCTGGTTGTTTACATTTAAAACCCAGGCCTGGTGGTGTCACTTGCCCCTTTCCCCAGTTTGACTGAGGATGTTCTGGGGGTCTGTTGATGACAGCTGCCAACATCTGATATTTGGCCTGGTCCCTCTTTTGTTTTAGAAGTTGTTGCTCCTCATCCCTGTTATTAAATAAATACCTTAAAGGTAATTTGTAACAGATCTCTTTGTGGGGTTTGAGGACCATCCTCTAATTTTTTTTTAAGTTTGTGTCTAATGTCAGGTGCAGCTTGGGAGATAAAATGCATAATAAGAAGTAAAATTCTCTCAGGGGTCGTAGGTCTAGAGTTGTATATTTTTGTAAGGCTTCAGTAAGCCTAGAAAAGAAGAGATCTGGATTTTTTCCTGTCCCTGTGTGATTTCTTTTAGTTTTTCATAATTGACTACCTTGTGGGTAGACTTTTTCAGGCCCACTAATGGGCATGTGATCATATGATCTCTCTTAGGCTATCCTTCTGTTTTCTCTTGAGTTCCTATTTGATAATCCCATAATGGGTTGGTTCTGGGAATGACAGTTGTCCCCGCTGGTTGGGTGGGGGTGCATCTATGAATTTCATCCCCATGTGCCTGGGCATTGAGCCAGACCCTATCCTCCTCAGGAGATAAAATAGAGGAAAGAATTATGTAGAGATCATGCCAAATAAGATTGTATGATTAAGTTAGACATTCAAATTCATTGATAAAAGCATAAGGATCAGTTGAGAAGGAACCTAGTCTTTTCTCTATCTGGGAGAGATTGGAAACAGAGAAGGGAACATGTACCCACCTTCCACCATAATGCCTTCCACCCCAGCCACTTCCCCGAGTGGGTATAAGCCTCATGTGGTAGAATCTGCAGGTTCTGAGATTTGGGCAGAGCAAGAGTGCATAGTCAGGGGGCTAGGGAAGGGGTTTGGAGTGGGTTCAGGTCTTGGTGGAGGAGTTCTATATGGGGGAGGGCTGAGATCAGAGGGATCAGAATCTGGAGTTCCTGGTTGTTTGGGGGTTGAGGGAGGAAGTTGGGAGAGGGGTTTAGTGTGTAGTAGAAAGATTAATGCCAGATTGCCATTCTGGCAGAGAAAGGATTGTGAGCAGAGAGTAAAGAAGGCTCGGACATAAGGGATTTCAAACCATTTGCTATTGTGGCGACAAAAATTATCCAGATCTTGTGATATGTTAAAGTCAAAAGTTCCGTTTTCAAGCCACTGGGAGTCATTATCTAACTTATATTGTGGCCAAACTATATTACAGTAAAAGATAAGTTGTTTTGGCTGAATTTCATCAGTGATACCTAGTGTTTTAAGGCTTTGGAGAAGGCACCCCAAAAGTTTTAGGAGTAGACTGAGAGTTTCCCATGTTCCTGGAAAGCATAGGGGTCACACAAGTCTGATTCTACTCAATTCTAGGCGTCCCTAGAATGAGGGAATTGAACAGGAGTGACCAGAGCATGCAAGCGCGAGTGATGAGTCAGAACAGGCGTCCCTGTGTCCAACAAGTGCCCCAGGGACCGAGAGTCCTCTCACTTACCAGGAGGAATTTTGAGTTGAGACCAGTCAAGAATGAAAGTGAGAGCAAGAGCAAGAGAGGTTGGGAAACAAGAACATGCTTGTGAACTCCCACTCACCAGGAACAGGATATCTCAGGGTATAGATTTTGGAGGTCAAGAAGGAAGATACCAGTCCAGTGTCTCTCTCTTAGCTTGGTTAAGGAAGGTACAAGTGGACAATTATCTTCCCTCAGATGAGCTAGAGAGCTCTGCCTATACTCCAGGATCAGAGACAACTTAGAGAGGGGACCCCTGCATGGCGCGGGACTTCTCCCAGCCATCTTGTCAGAGACAAGGGAGGTTTGTAGCTCAAGGGGACATAATCAACCCAGGAGACTAGTTCCCCTCAATTTAGTCAAAGATCCATGGAAATATTACCAGTGACCCAGGGACTCAGAAGAAAGCAGGATTCAGGAGTTAGCCCAGGACAAGCTGTCACTGCCTACTGCCTCATGAGTTGCAAGCCTTGCCTGCTACAGACTCAGAGTTCCTGTCCACCCAATGTGCTCTCCCGGGTTTCAGCACCAAATGTTAGATCCGGAGCCAAGAGGGAGACACAAAGTCTCACATGTGGCAAAATGCTGTTTATTCCGGGCAGAGAGACATGAAGCCTCAGGTGTGGCAAAATGCTGTTTATTCTAGGCATATGGGTGCAGATGTGTGGAGGCCAAAGAGTATCCACCCTGAGGAAGGGGAAAGCTTTTTGTTTTATAGAGGGTTTCTTAGGCGGGAGTGAGTACCTGGGCCAGAACAGCTGCTGTAATAAATTTTTGTTTGTTTGTTTATTTGTTTGTTTCATGGACATTTTAATCTAGTGTGACACTGAAAATGAACTAACAAATACATCTCTTAGGTGATGACAAGCATGACAGGAGGATTGAAGGAGGCACAGGGAATAGGGAGTGACATGGGAGCACATCAATCAAGTGCTTGACACTGTACCAGTGAAACTACACAGAGTTAGAAACTCTTGGCAGCAATTAGGGTTTGCTTTACTTTTAAACTATTACATACAAAAATCCACTCAAGATGGATAACAAACTTAAACCTAAGGCATGAAACCTTAAGAATCCTAGAAGATGTTGGGAAGACTCTTTCAGACATTGGCCTAGGCAAAGAATTCTTAAAGAAGACTCCCAAAGCAATTACCACAGCAACAAAAATAAACAAATGGGATCTGATTAAATTAAAAAGCTTCTGCATAGCCAAGGAAACTATCACTAGAGCAAATAGGCAACCTATATAACGGGAGAAAATATTTGCTCTCTACACTTCCAATAAAGGTCTAATCTATCTAGAACTCAAAAAAAAAAAAATAACAAGAAATCTATCTAGAAGAATCTATCTAGAACTCAAAAGAATTAACAAGAAAAAATCAAACAACCCCATCAAGAAATGGGCAACAGAAATGAACATAAACTTTTCCAAAGAAGACAGAATAATTGCCAGCAAACATATAAAAAAAAAAATGCTCAACATCTCTAATCATTAGAGAAATGCAAATCAAAACCACAATCAGATATCACCTAATCCCAGTGAGATTGGCCTCTATCAAAAAATCCCAAAACAACAAATTCTGGCGAGGATATGGAGAGACCGAAACACTCTTATACTGCTGGTGGGACTGCAAGTTAGTGCAAACTTTGTGAAAAAGAATTTGGAGATACCTCAAAGAGCTAAAAATAGAAATACCATTTGATCCAGCAATCGTATTATTGGGCATCTACCCAAAAAAGCATAAGACATTCTATAATAAAGATATCTGCACCCGAATGTTTGTGACAGCACAATTCACTATTGCAAGGATGTGGAAACAACCCAAGTGCCCGTCAATTCATGAGTGGATTATGAAAATTTGGTACACATTTACAATGGAATATTACTCAATTCTAAATTCTTTTTTAAAAACAACCAATTTCTGGGACCCCTGGATCAGTCTCATCCTGTAGAGATAAGGGAGGGGGGCAGATCCTTCCTTATCAGGGTGGATAAGAATGCTGGCTGTAGCTGTCTGTTAGATTTTACAACCTCTGGGGACCCTCCAGACTCCTGCAGCTATTGTTTTACAAACCTCGGTTTTCCATTAAGGACATTCTGCCCCGTACATACTTTTAAGTTCCCACCTGGAACAAACCTAACACCTGACCTTTGACAAAATAATTTCAGCTAAAAGAACAATCTAAAGTTTCATTTAACAGCCACTTTTCCTCCACAGCACATGCATTGGATTACAATAAAACCATTTTCTTTAGATGGAGGTTCAAAGCTATAAGTTTATTATCCAGCCAAAATTTTTCCCAAGGGACTTTTAGATAGAACATTCCTACGTTGCAACAAAAGTTTACAAACAAACACAGACAATGCAGAGAAGTCTCAACACAAAATGCCAGGCCTATCAAATAAATGGGAAAACCAAAGGGAACAATGCCACTTGTATTGTACCTCCACAGTGCCCCCAAATGCCCTTCATAGGGCTGCAAACTTCAAACCTTCCCCAAATGGTGTCCCAGTCTACCCTATTCCCTGGGGACTTATAAAGAGCTCCAAGTTTCCGCCCCACTAAACCACTACTTTTCTACCCACCAATGGAGCCTCAAAAACATTTGGGAGGTTTGAACCGCCCCCCTGGACAAATGGGGGGAAACAGGATCTCGGTGTCCTGGTGAGCTTTACTTACAAATGGCCATAGCTGTCATGACACTTCCCAAATATGTTTCCTTTACCTCCAAATCATCAGGTTGGTCAGAGCTTCATCCATCTGGAAATACAAAGATGGGACTTCCCACAGTGAAGTCAAGCCCTGGAAGCCGCTGGAAATCCATTTCTTTCTTACACAAAGAGGTGATGCCCTTTTCCCATGGCTTTTCCCACAGCTGCTCCCTGCCTCTTCTTGCAGGGTACCATTCTACCAGGAAGCCAATGGACCCACCCAGGGAAGCCAAAATCTATTCCATATTCACCCCTGTCAATTTTATCCTTCCATATCTATGGGAGGAGGGACAACTACTCTGTTACAATTAGATCTGATAATTAACTGGCTTGGATCCAGTTAAAGTCCTCATATGTCTTGCTGGGTCGGACAGAAACTGGCAGTAAATGGGAATACTACAGGGGTTGTGAACTTCAGCTTTTGGGAATTCACAGGGATTTTTGTGTTCTATATTCTTTGTTTCTTCTTGCATGTTTGGGTTGGGAAAAATCATTGGCTAAGTTGATCACGGAGACCAAAGAACCAAAGCCAAGATTCAAAGTGAAAATGAGATTCTTAATTTCTGGAAGAACTGAGTACAATACCTTCTGGCTACTCCTACCTATAAATGTATGAGTATTGGGCCCTGGAAGCAGCAAAGGCTTACAAAAATGGTGAAATCTTACTAAACGCAATTTAAAATTATAGTGGAATGTTCCAAATGAATAGCATTGCACTTTAAGAAGTACATTTTATAATGAAGCCTTCTGAATTAATCTCATCCAGAGATGCTTATTGATGTGCAGAAAATTCTAAAAAGCTTTCTGTAATACTGTTTCCTCTCTTAAAAGTCTCTGTACAGATGACTTATAGCTTAGTGACCAGTTCATAAGAAAAATCAAATCTGCTAACCTTTGGATTAGTTGCTATCCTGCCATGAAGGTAAAAATAAAACTATCCTGGATAAAATGTTTACAAAAGGTAGGCCCTCAGATCTGACTATGCCAAGTTCAGGAATAGAGAAGGCTTTATGCTTACCTATTTCTTAATGGGCTTCATTCAGCCTGAAGTCAATAATTTTAGCTAAGAAGCAGTAACTAAGTTTAAAAGGCTGCCTACCTAAAATACACATTTCTGGCATTTAACTGGCTATCTTGAAACCCTTTTATAAAAGACATTTGCATCTATAGAGAAAATTTTCATTTGTAACACTGTCTGAGAGGGAGGGCTAGGTTACTAGGAATTCTTACCTTTGTTTTCAATTTATGAAACAAGTCTTGCTTTTGTTTAAGGCACTTTTCCTGGCCATCTTACCTTACCTGGTCATTTAAGGACAACTTTTTTTCTCCTTGGTATGAACAAATTACGTTATAATATTTAGGCTTAATGTCTTAGTTCTGTGTTTTTGAGATATAAATTTTCTACCTTGTTTCACCTGGCAGTCATATTTTTAAAAAGGTAAATTGCTGCCAAGCTAATAATTGCCTAGGGCAATAAAGCAGGTAATTGAAATATTGATAGTATAAATGGGAAAAAATATATAAAATGTTGCAAATAATTCTTTATAAGAGCTATAAAATCTGCTGCTGTCTTTGTGTCTGTATGTCTGTGTTTGTATATTATATGCATGTGATATTTCACTACCAAAATATATAAAAAGAGCTCTAAATAATTGGCTTAAAGAAAAGTAAATGCTTAAATCACACATTTTATCAGAAAAATAGAAACTAACTCAAATGCCTTTTAGTTCATGTGACTTTAGTAATTTGGGGTAAAATAAAACTAGTTTTAAAATTGTTAAAGTCTAGATATCTTAAGGTCATATAAAGTTGCTCACTGTAACCACCTTTGTTCAACATAGAAGTCCAATTCAGAGCAATGAGGCAAGAGAAGGAAGTGTGAATCAAGAGTGTCCAAAGGAAGAAAGAAGAGGTCAAACTATCACTCTTTGCTGATGATGTAATCTTATATCTAGAAAACACCAAAGATTCTGCAATAAGACTACTGGAATTGATAAATAAATTCAGCAAAGTCTCAGGTTACAAAATAAATTTACACAAATCAGTAGCATTTCTATACACAAAGAACAATCAAACTGAGAGTCAAATAAAAGGTTCAATATCTTTCACAACAGCAACAAAGAAAATAAAATATCTAGGAATATATTTAACCAAGAAGGTAAAAGACCTTTACGTGGAGAACTACAAAATACTGAGGAAGAAAATCACAGAGGATGTAAATGAATGGAAAAACATAGCATGCTCATAGATCAGCAGAATCAACATTGTTAAAATATTCATATTATCCAAAGTGATTTATATATTCAATGCAAACTCCATTAAAATACCAACATCATTTTTGCAGATCTAGAAAAATAATTCTACGCTTTGTATGGAGCCAAAAAAGACCCTGAATAGCCTAAGAGACCTTAAGCAATAAGAATAAATTGGGAAGCATCACTTTACCAGACACCAAGCTATACTACAAGGCTATAGTAACCAAAACAGCAGGTACTGGTACAAGAACGGAGGCCTAGGCAAAGAATTTATGAAGAAGGCCCCCAAAACAATCACAGCCAGATTATCCTAAAAGGCTTCTGCACAGCCAAGGAATTAACAGAGCAAATAGACAACCTATAGAATGGGAGAAAATATTTACATACCAGTGCTAATAACCAGAGTTTACAAAGAACTCAAGCAAATTAGCAAGAAAACATCAAATGACCCCTCTACAAAGTGAGTCATGACATGAACAGAAGCTTTTCCAAAGAAGATAGACTAATAGCCAATAAACATATGAAAAACTGCTCAACATCTCTAATCATCAGGGAAATGCAAATCAAAACCACAATGAGATATCACCTTACCTCTGTTAGAATGGCTTTTTATGAAAAAGTCCAAAAATAACAGATGCTGGTATGTATGCAGAGAGATAAGAATACTTATACACTGTTGGTGGGACTACAAACTAATTCAAATCCTATACAAAATAGTATGGGGATACCTCAAAGAGCTAAAAGTAGACCTACCACTTGATCTAGCAATCCCACTACTGAGTATTTACTCAAAGGAGAAAAAAACATTTTATTAAAAAGGCACTTACACTTGAATGTTTATAATAGCACAATTCACAATCACAAAGAGGTGGAAAGAAGCCAAGTATCTATCAATAAATGAATGGATTAATAAAATGTGGTATATCATAAAGTATTACTCAGCCATAAAAAATGATGCACTAATACCTTTTGAACAACCTGGGTGGAACTGCAGACCGTCCTACTAACTGAAGTAACACAAGAATGGATAAACAAACACCACAGGCGCTCACTATTAAATTGGAAGTAAATGATCAAAACTATGTGTACATAATGGTAGTAAAATTCAAAGGGAATCAAGTAGGTTGGTGGGGGGTAAATTCATACCTAAAAGGTACAATGCACACTATGTGGGTAAGGGACACGTTTATAACTTTGACTGAAATGGTAGGTAATTCATGTAACTAAAATATTTTTACCTCCATAATATTCTGAAATTAAAAAAAAAAAAACAGATTGGATGCATTTGTTTATAAGATTTTATTTAAATTAGCTTTCATATAAACTAAGCCAAAAGTAAAATTTGGTTTTCTCTTTTCAGCAAAAAGTTTGTGTAATATTAATAAAAACACAGTATAATATTTTTCTTCACCTTTAGAGTAACTTCAAAACAAAGAAAGAGGAGAGGGAGAGAGGTTCTTTCTCATGCTGTCTTTCTCAGTTCTTTTGATTGTTTCAGTAACTGAGTCTCTTTTCTATCAAACAGTAAAGGTTTTGCTTTTTAAAGTCTTTGAATTATAACTTTGTCGAAATAAATGAATATTATTTTATAGCAAGCTTTTACGCTGTTTTGATTAAGTGTTTTAAACCTTTGATATATTTGACAGTCTTCCCAAAATCAAATTTCAAATTCAAAATTTAGTCTTTTTTATCTCTAACTTTGGAATGGTACAAATGGCCTCTGAAGCATCCAAAAGAGATATAAAAATATCATTTGATATATTAAACTACATGGGAAATATTGTCAAAAATAATCCATCATGGCCAAGTGAGCTTTATCCCAGGGATGCAGGGATGGTTCAACATACATAAATCTATAAATGCAATTCACAACATAAACAGAGGCAAAAACAAAGACCACATGATTCTTTCAATAGATGCAGAAAAAGCTTTTGACAAAATTCAACACCCTTTCATGATATGAACACTTAAGAAAATAGGCATAGAAGGGACACACCTAAATATGATACAAGCCATATATGACAGACCCATAGCCAACATCATACTGAATGGGGAAAAATTGAAAGCATTCCCACTCAGAACTGGAACCAGACAAGGCTGTCTACTATCTCCCTTTCTATTCAACATAGTGCTGGAAGTCCTGGCTACAGCAATCAGACAGGAAAGTGGAATTAAAGGTATCCAAATAGGGGCAGAAGAGATCAAACTTTCACTGTTTGCTGAAGATATGATATTATATTTAGAAAACTCCAAAGATTAAACCAAGAAACTCCTGGAACTGATCAGTGAATTTAGTACAGTCTCAGGCTACAAAATCAATACACAGAAATCAGAGGCATTCATATATGCCAACAACAATCAAATTGAGAACCAAATCAAAGACTCAATTCCCTTCACAATAGCAACAAAGAAATTAAAGTACCTAGGAATATACTTAACCAAGGAGGTAAAAGACCTCTACAGGGAGAACTATGAAACACTGAGGAAGAAAATAGCAGAGGATGTAAACAGATGGAAATCCATACCATGCTCATGGATCGGCAGACTCAACATCATTAAAATGTCTATGCTACCCAAACTGATCTACAGATTCAATGCAATACCTATTAAAATCCCATCAGCACGCCTATAATCCTAGCTCTCTGGGAGGCCAAGGCAGGCGGATTGCTCAAGGTCAGGAGTTCAAAACCAGCCTGAGCAAGAGCAAGACCTCGTCTCTACTATAAATAAAAAAGAAATTAATTGGCCAACTACTATACATAGAAAAAATTAGCCGGGCATGGTGGTGCATGCCTGTAGTCCCAGCTACTCGAAGGCTGAGGCAGGAGGATCACTTGAGCCCAGGAGTTTGAGGTTGCTGTGAGCTACGCTGATGCCACGGCACTCACTCTAGCCTGGCAACAAAGTGAGACTCTGTCTCAAAAAAAAAATTAAAAAAAAAAAAATCCCATCAGCATTCTTCACAGATATAGAAAAAATAATGTTACACTTCGTATGGAACCAAAGAAGACCCCGAATATCAAAAGCAATTCTAGGCAACAAAAACAAAATGGGAGGTATTAATATGCCAGATCAAACTATACTATAAATCTGTAGTAATTAAATCAATCTGGTATTAGCACAGAAATAAGAATATTGACCAGTAGAACAGATCTGAGAATCCTGATATAAAACCATCCTCATGTAGCCATCTAATCTTTGACACAACAGACAAAAACATATGCTGGGGAAAAGAATCCCTTTTCAATAAATGTTGCTGGGAAAACTGGATAGCCACTTGTAGAAGGCTAAAGCAGGATCCACACCTTTCACCTCTCACAGAAATCAACTCATGCTGGATAACAGAATTAAACCTAAGGTATGAAACTATTAGAACTCTAGAGGAAAATGTTGGAAAGACTCTCCAGACATCGGCCTAGGCAAAGAGTTTATGAAGAAGTCCCCAGAGGCAATCACAACAGCAACAGAAATAAATAAATGGGAAATGATCAAACTAAAAAGCTTCTGCATAGCCAAAGAAATAGTCATGAAAGTAAACAGACAACCTACAGAATTGGAGAAAAAATTTGCATCCGATGCATCTGATAAGGGCCTGATAACTAGAATATACTTAGAACTCACCAAAATCAGCAAGAAAAAAATCAAATAACCCTATTAAAAAGTGGGCAAAGAATTTGAACAGAAACTTTTCTAAAGAAGACAGAAGAATGGCCAACAAACATATGAAAATATGCTCAACATCTCTAATCATCAGGGAAATGCAAATCAAAACCACAATGAGATATCACTTAACTCCAGTGAGAATGGCCTTTATCAAAAAGTCTCAAAACAATAAATGCTGGCATGGATGGGGAGAGAGAGGGACACTCCTACACTGCTGGTGGGACTGCAAACTAGTTCAACCTCTGTGGAAAGCAATATGGACATACCTTAAAGCAATACAAGTGGATCTATCATTTAATCCAGCAATCCCATTACTGGGCATCTACCCAAAAGATCCAATGACACTCTACAAAAAAGACACCTGCACTCAAATGTTTATAGTAGCACAATTCATAATTGCAAAACAGTGGAAACAGCCCAAGTGCCCATCAATCCAAGAATGAATTAATAAAATGTGGTATATGTATACCATGGAGTACCTTTCAGCTCTAAGAAACAACGGTGATATAGCACATCTTATATTTTCCTGGTTAGAGCTGGAACCCATACTACTAAGTGATGTATCCCAAGAATGGAAAAACAAGCACCACATATACTCACCAGCAAACTGGTATTAACTGAGCTACACCTAAGTGGACACATAGGTACTAGAGTAATAGGGTATTGGGCAGGTGGGAGAATAGAGGGGGGCGAGTATACACATACATAATGAGTAAGATGTGCACCATCTGGGTGATGGTCACACTGGAAACTCAGACTTGTGGGGGGGAGGGCATTTTTTGAAACCTTAGAATTTGTACCCCCATAATATGCCAAAATAAAAAAAAATAATGTTTAACCTTCTTTGAGTTATATTTTTATGAATGTTATTAATTTATGTTCTAACATTATGTATTATTAAAATTCTGGAATTTCTTGGTGCATACTGTCACCCATAAATATTAGTTTTATGTTAAATCATTGTAGACCACAGAAATTACCAAATTTCATTGTTTATTATGTATTTAACTATGACAATATTAAGTCATTGTCACAGTTAATTGCTTAAGTCTGATGTAGTTTCTAAAAACTCTTTACAAGCAGGTAAAACCCCAGGGTATTGTGTCTTCAAGAAGGTTCATGAAAAGGACCCTGACAAGTACTCTTCAAGGTTTCCAATAACTGTAGTATCATAGCATTTGGATTTGAAGAGCTCAGGTAATTTTACGCCCAAATATAACTCCTTGGTATTTTTTTTTTTTTTTTGAGACAGAGTCTTGCTTTCTTGCCTAGGTTAGAGTGAGTGCCGTGGCGTCAGCCTAGCTCACAGCAACCTCAAACTCCTGGGCTTAAGCAATCCTACTGCCTCAGCCTCCCAGTTGCTGGGACTACGAGCCACCCACGTGCCATGGTGGCACAAGCCACCATGCCCAGCTAATTTTATATAAATATATATATATATATATATATATATATATATATATATATATATTAGTTGGCCAATTAATTTCTTTCTATTTTTTATAGTAGAGACGGGGTCTCGCTAAGGCTGGTTTTGAACTCCTGACCTTGAGCAATCCGCCCGCCTCGGCCTCCCAGAGTGCTAGGATTATAAGCGTGAGCCACCGCGCCTGGCCAACTCCTTGGTATTTTGAATTAAGGCCCTTTGAAATCAACAGGCCCATCAAAAGTGGATTTTCCTCTATCTGCATAACCATGTGGACCCATAAAAAGAAAAATGGACTTCGCTTCCTTTCCCTGTTATCTCACCATATTGCAGGAAAGAAAATCAAGAAGGCAATGAGACATGGTCCAAATCATTTTAAACATAATACCTATATCTCAGGTTAATTTATAAGTCAGGCTGTTTCTCCTCATCCATTCATTCTCCTAAGTATCTATTCATCTTCCGTAGCACCTAAACAGAATTACCTCTACTCTTCATCTCCCTCATCCCCTCTAAAAGGCATCTATAAATATATCTGGATCCCACTGGGATATTGGATAATCACTTCTTGATTCTTCCCATGCATGTGGTAAATAAACTTCTTCATCTTATTAATATGTCTTAATTGTGAGTTAATCTTTCAGTGAACTTTTAGGGTAAAGGGGAAGTTTCCCCTCACCCCTAAAGACTGAGTAAGAATCTCCAGAACTCTAATAAAGAGACTGATTGAGTTATAAAACTACTAACCTAAGCAGACAAGAATTAATTGAATACCAACAAAATATCTTGTTAGATTTTCATGCAAAATATACCAATACTGAAATTATTTACATATGCAACTTGAATGAATTCCATGGCCCAAGTCAAATTATCTATGATAAGCCATTTAATAAACGGTACTATACAGCTGAATTAGAGAAACAAAGTTGGCATTTAAGAGGATGTAAGTCCTGTGTTAGGTGTGGACTCATGGAAAGCCTGAATGGCCACCTAGTTCTTATTGGGTTTTTTAAAAAGTTCCCATTATCAACATTGTTAAAATGTCTATACTACCCAAAGTTACCTACAAAGTCAATGCAATCCCTATCAAAATACCATCATCATTTTTCACAGATATAGAAAAAATAATTTTATGCTTCATATGGAACCAGAGAAGACCCCGTATAGCAAAAGCAATCCTAGGCAATAAAAACAAAATAGGAGGTATCAATTTACCAGACTTCAAACTATACTGCAAGGCTATAGTCATTAAAACAGCTTTTTGCTGGCACAAGAACAGGGACATTGATCAGTGGAACAGAACAGAAAACCCAGATATAAAACTATCCTCATATAGCCAACTAATCTTTGACAAAGCAAACAAAAGCATACACTCGGGAAAAGAATCCTTATTCAATAAATGATGCTGGGAAAATTGGATAGCCACACGTAGAAGACTGAAACAAGAACCACACCTTTCACCTCTCACAAAAATCAACTCATGCTGGGTAACAGACTTGAACCTTAGGTCTGAAACTATGAGAATGCTAGAGGAAAATGTTGGAAATACTCTTCTAGACATTGGCTTAGGCAAAGAATTTATGAAGAAGACCCCAAAGGCAATCACAACAGCAACAAAAATAAACAAATGGGACCTAATGAAATTAAAAAGCTTCTGCACAGCCAAAGAAACTGTCAAGAGAGCAAACAGACAACCCACAGAATGGCAGAAATTTTTTGCAAGCTACACATCTGATAAAGGGCTGATAACAACAATCTATTTAGAACTCAGGAAAATCAGCAAGAAAAAATCAAACAACCCTATCAAAAATGGGCAAAGGACATGAACCTAAACTTCTCAAAATAAGACAGAATAATGGCCAACAAATATATGAAAAAATGCTCAATATCTCTAATCATCAGGGAAATGCAAATCAAAACCACAATGAGATATCACTTAACTCTATTGAGAAGGGCCTCTATCAAAAAGTCCCCAAACAACAAATGCTGGTGTGGACGCGGAGAGAGAAAAACACTCCTACACTGCTGGTGGGACTGCAAACTAGTTCAACCTCTGTGGAAAGCAATATGGAGATACCTTAAAGCAACACAAGTGGATCTACCATTTGATCCAGTAATCCCTTTACTGGGTATCTACCCAAAAGATCCAATGACACTCTACAAAAAAGGCACCTGCACTCGAATGTTTATAGCAGCACAATTCATAATTGCAAGGCCATGGAAACAGCCCAAGTGCCCATCAATTCATCAGTGGATTAATAAAATATGGTATATGTATACCATGGAATACTACTTAGCTTTAAGAAACAATGGTGATATAGCACCTCTTGTATATTCCTGGATACAGCTGGAACCCATTCTACTAAGTGAAGTATCTCAAGAATGGAAAAACCAGTACCACATGTACTCACCAGCAAATTGGTATTAACAGATCAACACCTAAGTGGACATATAGGAATAACATTTATCGGGTGTCAGGAGGGTGGGAGGGGGGATTAGGGGAAGGATATATAAAACCACAATGAGTAAGATGTGCAATGTTTAGGGGATGGATATACTTGAAGCTCTTACTCGAGCGGGGAGGGGGGCATGGGCAATATAAGTAACCTTAACACTTGTACCCCCATAATATGCTAAAATAAAAAATAAATTTAAAAAAGAAAATTAAAAAAAAATAAAAAGTTCCCATTATTAAAATTTCTGCATTCCATGACTCATCATGAGAGAGAGAAAATAATCCAAACCAAATGTGTGTGTTTAGGGGTGTATGTGTGTGTGTGTGTGTGTGTGTGTGTGTGTGTGTGTGTGTGTGTGTATAGGCATGGTGATTGTTCTAAATTGCTAAAATGGTTTATCACCCATGTCTTCCTTGTCAAACCCATAGTCCTGGGAGGACAATAAAACCTTCAGGTACATTTCTTCTACCTGTTTGCCCACTTAAACATTTATAGAGGTATTTCATTCAATTTTTATTTTCATTGCATGTTTTGTTTTTGTATAGAAACTTTCCCATGCAAGAGGGCTTATGTTATTAATGGTATCTAAGAGGTTATTAAGAAATATATTTTCCTCATGGGACAGTCATGGAGAAATCCTCAGGGTTAGAGGTATTTGTTTTAATGGAAAAGTTGTAAAATAGTTATATAAGGGTATTTATAATAATAGCATTAGGCAAAGTTAACTAAATTGACTGGATTGCCTTGGTCAACGTTACAGATTGATAATAATCAGATAAAATCCAATAAAAAACTTAAATTGATCTCTTATGAAATAGTCACTGGAAAGACTATGCACCTAATAATAGAACTTTATGTATCATCTGCTACTAAACTCTGATATGACTAAACACTGTAAGGGTTTCATGCAAAGTATACATTCACCAGGTAAAGAATGCTTTTCTTGGTCCATTGACTGAGGACAATCAACCCCTTCACAATCCAGAATACAGAGGTTGGAGCTTCTGAGAACATCAGAAAGACTGCCCTTGGAACCCACTCCACAGAAAACCTGAACCTTGCGTTGATAATATCACAGAGTAGAAGGACTCCTCCAGATTCTTGGAACTGTATATCCATTGGGGACCTTAAGGGAAAACTAACCAAGGAAGTTTTTCTCCAGAAGTAGTGGTGTGGAAAGCTTTCTCTCAAGATTATGCATCAAGACTTCTCCATGGACCAGGCTCAGTAGCTCACGCCTGTAATCCTAGAACTCTGGGAGGCACTCTGAGAGGCTGAGGCAGGAGGACTGCTTGAGCTCAGGAGTTTGAGACCAGCTTCAGCAAGAATGAGACCCTCTCTCTACTAAAAATAGAAAATAAAAAATTAGCCAGGTGTGGTGATACAGGCTTGTAGTCTCAGCTATTTGGGAAGCTGAGGAAGGAAGATTGCTTGAGCCCAGGAGTTTGAGGTTACTGTGAACTAGGCTGATGCCACAGAACTCTAGCCTGGGCTACAGAGCAAGACTCTGTCTCAAAAAAGAAAAAAAAAAAAAAAAGAATTCTCTATGATTATGAGACTGTGTTTTCATTGCTTTTCCTCTATGAACAATAGAACTAAAAAAGGTATCTCTTGTATGCACTCATGGGGCATACTTTAATCATGGAGGATTTTTCAGCCAACCTTATACATAAATAAACTTATGCCTTGATA
Source organism: Microcebus murinus (assembly GCF_040939455.1). Lineage (NCBI taxonomy): Eukaryota > Metazoa > Chordata > Mammalia > Primates > Cheirogaleidae > Microcebus > Microcebus murinus. The sequence goes on from NC_134110.1 coordinate 20,938,495, forward strand.
GATGAAAAATGAAGGGCCAATATGGGTAAAAAAATTGTTAATGGTACTTTTGTTTCCTCACACTCATTCAGAAACAGAACATTGGTCCACTCCTGTTAACTTACATCATATAATAAAGAGAAAATGGCCACAAAGCCTTCATTCTTCTGAATGGACATCATTTGCTGGGTCTCTTGTGTCTGTGGTTTGGAGTAATTGAGGCAATGATCTTAAAATGTATCCCTCATAATAGGCTCTATAGCAGATTCTACTGCAAAGTCTGTGGTTACACAAAAGATTTTCAATTTTCTTGCTAAAGTTATGGTAGATAATAGAATTGCTTTAGATTACTTACTGGATAAACAGAAGTATCTGTGCAGTTTCTGACATTTATTATTGCAAATGGAGACATGCATTGGGTATATAGATTCAGTTATGGGGGTTAATGAACAAACAGCTGCTTGGTTGAAATGAATAGACTCTTTATATATATTGGATTTTAGTTGGTTTTGTTCATTGGGACTATTACTAAGGAGCATACTCCAAATGCTTGCTATTATCCTCCTCATATTAGTAGACTCTCTGGCATACTGTATTTTCTAAAAAATTTAAATATTTGCATGCAGCTATCAGTAAAATGTCAAATTGTGGTCTCTTAAACTGGAATGACAAAAAATAAAAAACTAAAAAAAATGTGTGACCATGAGGACACTGTAACCATGAGTGACTTGCTGAGACCAGACATTCAAAAATGATGGTAACTTATGCTAAAGCCCTAAATTTCAGTCACACTCTCACCTAAATGAGAACCTGACCAAAAGGGAAGAACTTTTAAACAAACTTATGGGAGGCCATTGTTTTGGATTGAGCTTGGATACTAAGCCCCAACAGACCAGACCAAAGCAAAATGGAGTCACTCATAATAAATGCAACATAATCAATCTGAAATCTAAGGAAACACATAAATTTTAAAACAGACCAGGCTTTGTTTTTCTCCTGAAAAGAAGAGATTCCAACACAAGGAAGTCTCTTCTATCCTAATCCTTAGCAGCAGAAAGAAAAAAAAAAAAAAAGTTAACCTGAAGCCTTTGTTACCACCTCAGAAAACCCACTATTCTGCTATTTCCTGGTGAGATTTCAGGTACATTTAAGTACATTTACAATACGGACAGTGTAACATCTTTGCCTGAAGTTTTGGTCAATCTCTCAAAATTGGGAGATTGATCAAAAGAGGAGAATTGTTAAATTTAGCCTAATGTTGCCTCCTTACATATTTTAAGTTGAGCCTAAATGTTTCTCTGTACATAGTGAACTGTAACCTAACTGGATGTGTAAACAAGCTGTAACCTACTCTTGTGCCAGTCACCAAGTTTTGGAAAAGTAAATGCTGAGATGTAACAAATCCAGCTGTTTCTGTACCTCACTTCCATTTTCTGTGGATCACTTTCCTTTTTATGTCCATAAATCTTCTTCTACCATGTGGCAGCTCTGGAGTCTATCTGGACCTATTCTGGTTCAGGGTCTACCTGATTCGTGAATAGTTCTTTGCTCAATTAAACTGTGTTAAATTCAATCTACCTAGGTTTTCTTTTTCATTTAACAGAATCAAAGGACATAATGAGTAGACTAAAAAGACAAACTATGGAATGGAGTAAAATATTTGGAAATTATGTATCTGATAATAACTTACTATCTAGAATATATAAAGAACTCCTACAACACAGCAATGAAAAAAACAACCTGATTAAAACACGGGAAAATAATTTAAATAGATATTTCCCCAAAGAAGATAAATAGCCAACAAGCATGTGGAAAGATGCTCAACATTACTATTTTTTTTTTTTAAGACAAAGTCTCCCTCTGTTGTCCAGGCTAAAGTGCAGTGGTATGAACCTAGCTCACAGCATCCTCAAACTCCTCGGCTCAAGCGATCCTCCCTCCTCAGCCTCCAAAGTAGCTAGAACTACAGGCATATACCACCACACTCATATAACCTTTTCTCTTTTTAGTTGTCCAGCTGATTTCTTTATATTTTTAGTAGTGATGGGGTCTCGCTCTTGCTGAGGCTAGTCTCGAACTTCTGAGCTCAAGTGATTCTCAGCCTCAGCCTCCTAGATTGCTAGGATTACAAGCATGAACCACCATGCCCAGTCAACATTACTAATTATTAGGAAAATGCAGATCAAATCCACAGTGAGATATTTCTTCATAGTAATTAGGATGACTACTATCCAAATAATAATAATAATAATAAATGTCGGTGAGGATATGAAGATATTAGAATGCTTTTGCACTGTCACTGGGAATGAAAAAAGGTTCAGCTTCTAGGGAAGAATTTGGTGGATCCTCAAAAATTTAAAATATAATTACCATATGTACAGAAATTCTATTTCTGGGTATATAGCCAAAATAATTGAAAGCAGAATCTTGATGAGATATTTGTGTGCTCATGTTCATAACAGTGTCACTCACAATATCCAAGTAGGCACAACCTAAGTGTCCATCTAATGAGTAGATGAAAAAAATGTGGTATTACATACAATGAAATATCAGCCTTCAAAGAAAGGAAATTCTGACACATAATACAGCATGGATGAACCTTAGGGCATTAAGTTAAGTGAGACAAATCAGCCACAAAAAGACAATTACAGTGAGATTCCCCTTTTAAAAAGTACCTAGAGGCCGGGCGCTGTGGCTCACGCCTGTAATCCTAGCTCTTGGGAGGCCGAGGCGGGCGGATTGCTCAAGGTCAGGAGTTCAAAACCAGCCTGAGCAAGAGCGAGACCCCGTCTCTACTATAAATAGAAAGAAATTAATTGGCCAACTGATATATATATAAAAAATTAGCCGGGCATGGTGGCGCATGCCTGTAGTCCCAGCTACTCGGGAGGCTGAGGCAGAAGGATCGCTCGAGCCCAGGAGTTTGAGGTTGCTGTGAGCTAGGCTGACGCCACGGCACTCACTCTAGCCTGGGCAACAAAGCGAGACTCTGTCTCAAAAAAAAAATAAAATAAAATAAAAAGTACCTAGAGGTCGGGCATGGTGGCTCACGCCTGTAATCCTAGCACTCTGGGAGGCCAAGGCAGGTGGATTGCTCGAGATCAAGAGTTCGAAGCCAGCCTGAGCAAGACCCCATCTCTAGTAAAAATAGAAAGAAATTAATTGACCAACCAAAAATATATACACAAAAATGTAACCGGGCATGGTGGCTCATGCCTGTAGTCCCAGCTACTGGGGAGGCTGAGGCAGGAGGATTGCTTGAGCCCAGGAGATTGAGGTTGCTGTGAGCTAGCCTGATGCCACAGCACTCACTCTAGCCTAGGCAACAAAGTGAGACTCTGTTTCAAAAAAAAAAAAAAAAAAAGTACCTAGAGTAGTCAGATTCATAGAGGCATTAATAAAATGGTAGTTGCAAGGGAGCAGAGAAGGAAATGGGGAGTTGTTTAACGGATACAGAGTTTAATTTTTCTTTTTTTTTTTTGAAAAAGAGTCTCACTCGGTTGCCTGGGCTAGAGTGCCATGGCGTCAGCCTAGCTCACAGCAACCTCAAACTTCTGGGCTCAAGCGATCCTTCTGCCTTAGCCTCCTGAGTAGCTGGGACTACAGGTATGCGCCACCATGCCTGGCTAATTTTTTCTATATATTTTTAGTTGGTCAATTCATTTCTTTCTATTTTTTTTTTTTAGTAGAGATGGGGGTCTCACTCTTGCTCAGGCTGGTTTCGAACTCCTGACCTTGAGCGATCTGCCCACCTCAGCCTCCCAGAGTGCTAGGTTACAGGTGTGAGCCCCCACGCCCAGCCCAGAGTTTAACTTTTGCAAGATAAACGAGTTTGGGAAATTGGTTTCACAACAGTGTGAATGCATTTAATCGTACTGAACTTTACACTTAAAAAAATGAGTAAGAGGGTAAATTTATTGTTGCAGGTATATTACCACAAGTAATTTTAGAAAAGATTAAAATATTGGAAATACAATAGTGCTACCATATGTGTGTGTGTGAGAGAGAGAAAGAGAGAGAGAGAGAGTGTGTGTGTGTGTGTGTGTAGTATACAGTTTCTATAAAAAGCCACTAAGATTCCAGGTTCAGTTAAACTTGGTAGGACAAGCTGGCAGATGAAAAAATACATATAAATTATGTAGATTCTTACTGTAGATAAGGAATATGAGAAACTCAAAGGATGTTGGAAACAGGGCAGAAATAATGGGGATGGCACCTTGAGCTTGGTTCTTGACTTCACTGTGGTATTAGGAGGTCACAAAGCAGCTTCTGGGGAGATTGTCTCCATATCTTCAATTAACAACCAAATGTGAACACCATGTTCACTAATTTTGTATGTAAATCACTGGAAAACTATAACTGAAATGTAAACACATTGAAGACAGAGGTATTTGGGTTTTTTAACTTTTAATTCTGTATCCCAAAAGCCTAGAATATTTTTTCTGACTTCAATGGTGAAAATACATAGATGTTGAATTAATACATAGATAAAATAATAGGAATAAAGAAAACACTTTCCTTTTACCATCAGATGGTTCACTGAAAAATCACCTAACAAAAGGCAGAATAATAGGAGAAAAGACATACAAAATTTTACTTTAATGTGCATAGCATTAAATCACAGGAGAATGATCACTCAATAACCCAGTGACATACAAAGGCTTATATGTCCTTTGTCATAGACAGGGAGATGAAGAATGCAGACAATTACTTCTGAGGGCACTAAGTCATCAGGAACCATGAATAGACCTAGAAGCCAGGAAGCATACATTGGGAAATGGTGAGGGGCAGAGCTGCACAGGACAAAGATTGTATTATTATGCAGATAAAGTCTCCCAGGTAATTTCCTAGGGATACTCTCAAAAGAATAGATGAAAAATCTCTCTGTCTTATTGAGGACTCCCAGCCTCTTTTCTTCTCTGGTAAACTTTCCTGGTTATTTGATAAGATCCCTAAGGAGGAAGTTTAAGACAACTGTATTACTTTTGGAAATAAATTTTCTTGGTCACATAAGAAAATTCCAGAGATAGTCCTTTGCTGCACTTGGACAAGACAAAGTTAGAGGGACCTTGGTTCTGGGGAAGCTTCTAAGGCTTCTCAGCATGTCAAAGTGTCAAACATTGGGGTACCATTTTCTGAGTTTCAACAAAATATATTTGTGTATAAAGGATTTTTGTATAAAGGAAGGAAATTACAGCTAACATAAAAAATCCATCCTTATTAACTCAATTTTCAACTTTATCTGGATTGCCATATGTACAGTGTAAAAATATGTCACTTGTAGTCAAATAAAATTTTGTTTCAGTTATTATTTAAAATTTTCAAATAACATATATAGGTATACTGTTTTTTCTTCTTATGTGAACACATTAATTTAGGCTCTAAAAAAATAGCATAGCTAGCTCTAGCAATGTACATTATCATATTTTACCCAAACTTTTAATCATGTGAATAAGAATTTAAATTTATCTCATTTTCATATAGAAGCAAAATGGAGCTTATTATTTTAGATGTTTTACTTTCAAGTTTACCTTTAACCTCTTACTATTGGTTCTGGTATTTCTGTGGCAGTATGGTCCTCCACGTGACCCTGTCCCCATAGGAGAAGCATTCTGCTGTGTTGAGGAATTCTAAAAATTCAAGTCACTCTCCATCAGAGTTGTTTATTTTTTATTTCTTCCTCACAAATTTGTGTTATCCTTATAATAAATGTGTACATTTTCTGCTTTATTTACTAATCTCTGGCTCATTTCAAAGGAAGACTATTAAATGGGAGCAGAACAACTGAGCAAGATATGTAACTAAAAATGTGTATATTATATTGAGGAAGAAAGAAGAAGGACCTAAACTCAGTGTATTTTATAATTCCAAACGAATTATACTTCCAGAAGAAAAGTACATAAAGACAAACTGAGGGGTCAGGGAGTCTGTTTTAGTAGTTTCTTCCTTTTTGATGTTGACTGGTACTTTATTGAATGAATATACCACTATTTGCTTATCATTTTTATGAATATGAAATGTCATCAATATGGGTTACTTGATGGATATTTGGGTTGTTTCCAAGTTTAGGCTGTTATAATATGGTTACTACAAGCATACAGTTTCCTTTTTTTTTTTTTTTGTTTTTTGTTTTTTTTGTTTTTGAGTCAACGTTAGTGAGAAAATACAGTTTCATTTTTCTCATTTATCTTAGGAAATATCTTAAAGCTGGTTCACTGGATCATATAATAAATTTATAATTCAATTTACAAGAAACTGCCAAAATGGTGGCTAATATTTTTAATCCCAGCACATTGGGAGGTTGAGATGGGAGGACTGCTTGAGACCAGAAGTTTGAGACCAGATTGCACAGCATAGCAAGACCTAGTCTCCACAAAAAGTTTTTAAGAAATCAGCCTGGTAGAGCAGTGCACACATGTAGTCCTAGCAACTCAGGAGGCTGAGGTGGGAAAAATTACATGAGCTCAGGACTTCCAGGTTACAGTGAGCTATGATCATGCCAATGCACTTAAGCCTGGCCATTGTAACAAGACTCTATCTCTGAAGAAGAAAACTAAAAGAGGAGAGGAAAAGGGAAGAGAGGAGAGGGGAGGGGAGGGGAGGAGAGGGAAGGGGAGAGGAGGGGAGGGGAGGGAAGGGGAGGGGAGGGGAGGGAAGGGGAGGGGAGGGGAGGGGAACTCAGTCTGTTAGCATTAGTTCATATCCTTTTTGTCCAATCATACTTCTACACAGCAGTCCATACTTTGTTAAACCTAAGCATTAAAATGGACAAATTTCCCCAGTGCCTTAGAGTCTTTCTGAAGGTTCCTATATATAAATGTTAAATCAATTTTTATGCCTTTTCTCCTATTAATCCACCTTTTGCCAGTGATTTTTCAGGGAACCTCTAGATGTATAGTAGCATCTTGATGTGATTTCAATTCACATCTTTCTAATGACAATAGTATTAAGCATATTTTCATGGACTTGTTTGCCATTCATATCTATTTTAGATTGTTTCAATCTTCTCACTTTAAAATCATTTATTCATCTAATTTTATATATATGTATACTTCTTTATACAATATCTATATCAGTTATATATTGAAAATATTTTCTGTGAACCTGTGGCATCTCTTGTTATTCTCTTAGCAATGTCTTTCATGCCTTAAACTCACTTAACTCTTATTTCAGAAATACCTGCTACACTCATTTTGGGAATAAGGGACCCCTGTGCTCACAGCGCCATCTAGCAGCAACAAAAACGGAGGGGCAATGGCAACCTTAATAATAAGTTCAGAAAAAAGGCTGGAATCCCGGAAGCACGAGATATTGTTCATTTGAGCATCATTTTTTTTTAAATAGTTATTTAATAAAAACGGAAACACGCTGCATAATTGTTGCGAGTAAAAAAAAATATATATATATATATATATACAAAGTGTAGTAATTCCCAGTAAAGATACAGGGAAGTCTGGCACATGCCACTTTTCCTCTCACTTCCTACATGTATCGCAGGGGTTAAAAGTCGCTGTGAATACTATTAGGGTGATGAATTCATTGACAAACATGGATGTACAGCAGTGTGGTACTATGGACACAATACATAGTCCAGATTTGATTGCAAAACTATTTAGTAGACTTTGCATTATGTCGCATTAAATCCTTGAGTAACTGTATCTGTATGTGTTTGCATATACGTCGTTTTCCTCTTCACCAGCAATGTAGTTCACGAGATAAATAGAATTTATTAGGTTAAAGCGTTGACAGTTTATTACTCTTTAAAATGTTTTCCAGTCTGATACAGTTGTTTACGGCTCAAGTCTCCACGGAGTGACTGGAGCCCCAGATCCCCCGCAGGTCCCACCTGTGCGGCACAGCCATTGGCCTGTCTGGCCGAGCACTGCAGCAGGCACGGAATGCGCCATTGTCTCCCTCTTCCGTCCGCAACGCTGGCCTGCAATGAGCTGTGGGAAGGTCACATGACTGGCGGGGATGATGGCGGCCAGCAGGAACTGATACTGTCTGCGGCGCAGGCGCAGCGCGGGCTGAGCAAGAGGGCGGGACTAGCGCCCCTCTCTCTTGCTGTCTCTCTCCTGGTTTCCGGTTCCGGGCTCGCCATCGGTCTGTTCCGTTTAGGGTGTCCGCTGGAGTGTCCCGTGCGTCTTTAGCACTGCAAAGGCTTTAGCGTGTAACCTCTACTTAAAATGTTTTTCTCTCTGATGATTAGAGACGTTGAGCAGTTTTTCATGTGTTTGTTTTTAGGCTATCTTCATTTGAAAAGTTTCTGTTCAGGTCTTTTGCACATTTTTAATGGGGTTTGATTTATTTATTTTATTTATTTATTTATTTATTGCTGATTTGCTTGAGTTCTTTGTAGATTCTGTTATCAACATTTAATCGGATGTAAAGCATGCAGATATTTTCTCCCATTCTGTAGTGTGTTTGCTCTACTGATTGTGCTCTTGGCTATGGCTGTGCAGAAGCTTTTCAGTTTGTTCAGCATACTATCTGGGTGAAGAGCACACCTATAAGTCTGAGTCAGACTGTACAAAAGCAAATTATGTAACCAAAACATGTACTCCATAATATTCTGTAATAAATAATAATAATAATAAAACATTCTCTCTAAGCGCCATTGCATTGTTTTGGTTCTTGCTCCTTAACTTTGTATTAACCTTGAGTTTCTTTGTTTTTCCCAGATAAATACATACTGCGATGTTTCTGCAACACCCTCTGTTATTTTTATAGTTATATAAATATTTCCTGAATGATAATTTGATATCTTTTTAAAATAATTTTCATGTTTCTGCATTCATCTGAAAAACAGAAATGTTTTTCAATAATTCTAAATTTATGTCATTTTGTTTAAATGAGATTCTCTTTTCTATCTCTAGTTTTTCTTTTTTCAGAGTATCATACATATTAAATTACACAGGATCTTGCTTTTCCAGCTTCCTTTTTTTACTTACCAAGATGCTTTTTACATTTATAAAGTGTGTATCATGGTGGGTTACATTCGAGTTTCCCTAATGACAATAGACATTGAACATGTTTTCATGTGTTTATTGGAAATTTGTATAACTTAATTGAAGATGTCTATTCAAATAATTTGCTCATTTTTATTTGTGATATTGCTATTTCTTTTCTTTTTCTGTTTTCTTTTATTTCAGCATATTACAGAGCTACAAATGTTTAGGTTACATATATTGCCCTTGACCCACCTGAGTCAGAGCTTCAAGCATGTCCATCCCCCAGATGGTGCACACAGCACCCATTATGTGTGTTTATATACCCATCACCACCTCTCTCCCATCTTCCTGACACCTATTGAATGTAGATTTAAGTGCTGATCAGTTAATACCAATTTGGTGGTGAGTACGTGTGGTGCTTGTTTTTCCATTCTCATGACTTAGTAGAATGAGTTCTAGCTCTATCCAGGATAATATAAGAGGTACTATATCACTATTACTTTTTGTGGCTGAGTAGAATTTTCTTTAATTTTTTTTAAATATGCTGGATAATAAATTATCATCGGCAATATGACTTGCAAAGATTTTCACCCACTCATTGAATAGTCTTTTTACTTTTGATAGTGTACTTTGAATCACAACGGTTTTAATTCTGATAAAGTTCAGTATATGTATTTTTGTCATTTGTACTTCTGATGCCATATATTAGAAATCATTAACTTAAGACCACAAGGATTTATTTCTATGTTCTCTTCTATGGGTTTGGCAAGTTTAACATTTACATTTAAGTGTATGATCCATTTTGAGACAATAATGTATGTAATGTGAGGGATGATTCCAATGTGCATGTGAATATCCATTTTTCCCTGCAACATTTGATGAAAAAAAAAATATTTTTCCTATTGAATTCTTTTGGCAACCTTGCAAAATCAATTGACCATAAATGGAAGCATTAGTTATTCAACACTCAATTCTATTTATTTGACCTATATGTTTATTCTATACCAGTACCACAATCTTGGTTGCTATTGCTTTATAGGCACTTTTAAAATCAGTATGAGTGTAATGATCAAGCTTTGTTCTTCTTTTCAACATTATTTTTGCTTCCCTAGGTCTCTTGCATTTCAAACATAAATTATGATCAGTTTGCCAATTACTAAAAAAAAGAAGGTTCTTAGAATTTTGAGAGGGATTGCATTGACTCTAAAGATCCATTTGGAAAGTATTATCATCTTAACAATATTAAGCCTTCTAATCAATGAAGATGAACACAGATCATATTTCTGCATTCAGGAGTGTGTGTATATATATGTGTATACATTTACATACATATACATTTACATATATACATTTACATATACATACATATATACATACACACACACACACATATATATATACACACACACACATATACTTTTTTTTAGTACAGGGTCTCCTTTTTAACATTTTCAAGAAAACTCTATCTTTAAGCCTTTGAGGTAACCATGTGAAAATTAAGTTATTTCCATTCTCAAGACTTCATCATAAATTCTTTAAGATAGTGTCTTCTGTTGACACTTAAGATTATAAAATTACAATGACCACTGTGAAGCTCCAAATCCACATAATATGTATGGTTATGTTAACAGGTGAGATGGATACCAAAAAAGAAAAGGTTTTAAACAATGCTTCAGGCTAGTCAAGGTTTACACAGACCTAGAAGTCAACCGTTAGACACCAGCTTTTTGGCAGAAGAAGGTCAATGAATGATACATAATGTATGCTACACAGGAGGAGAGAGCATGGTAAAAAACAAACAAACAAACAAACAAACAAAAGAACAAGCAAGATATAACATATGCTCACCTCACCTTGAAGAGATCTGAGAGAGGGACACAGGCTGAATGGTGGCTCCATATATGTGCTGCTAAACAATTAATCCCCAGAAGGGAGGACTGTCCACAGGCCTCAGCAAACTGCTCTGTAGCACCAGGGTTATTTCCAGGAACCATGCCCGCAAAACCCATGAAACCAGGAGACTTCAGCCTGCCATGCCAGGTCATCATGCCTGCCATGGTCATCCTCAGAGCCAAAATTCGTGTATTATGGTCCATTATCATGGAGTATATTTTCCACACCACATTTCATGGCTTCCGTGAGAAAATGAGCTTCTGTGGCCTGAAGACTTGGAGTAAAAAAATACAGCTGTCCTGGACCATAGTTCTCACTTCAGAGATCAGGCTAGCAGTTATTTAGATGCTCTTATGTTGGTCATTTTTTTTTTTAATTTTTTTTTCTTTTTTTTTCTTTCAGCACATAACTTCTGCAGAAGGTCATTTTTAATTCAAGAAAACTTGTTACCCCTCCAAGCTCATACCAAGACAGGACAGAATCATTTAACTTATCCATCTTCAAATATAGAGGTTTATTTCATTCATTCCATTACAATAGGATTTCCTGTACTGCTTTCTAAGTGTGTTCCTTTAATCCTAAGTCCCCTTTTTCTCTTCATTTCGATGTATACATTATTGTCTATCATGACATATACTCTGTATATCATCACTCACTTAACTAATCAGAAAAAAAAGGGGGAGCACAGAATGGCAAACCATGAATGAGACACAAGTAGACATGGTCAAGGAGGGACCCATCTCAAACTGGCACAATTGTTATGCATTGAAGAAATGGATTTGTAATGCATCTTATAGGTAGTATTGTTCTTATTTCTTGTATTAGGAGAGAAATTCTAAAATATAGCTCTTTCTAAGTCCATAGAAATGTACCTTTCCTGGACAAACATACAACTAACTCTTTGCCATTTGTATCTTCCTTCTCAATAGATTTCCTGAGCTGTAGTTTTTAAACATAAGTCTCCATAAATGTTCTCTTTTTGTTATTACTAGATTATTCTTGAGGTGTTTTTCTGAATAGCGTTTATTTATAAATTCTAGCCCTCTCCAATAAGACAAGGTATTTTTTATGAATGTTTACAACTTCCCCTTCATAGGATATTTCTTTATGCTGTTTTAAGTGAAATGCATAAGAGTCTTACCATGACCAAGAGTGCCACCCACAGAGAATTTGTTTATACTGAAAGACTCCCACACAGATGTTGTGTGATCTGTGTACAGTTTACTCCTACAAAAAATAGCCAATGTCCAGGGGAGCCCAGGCTGCAATAAAAGTTAGTCAGATGAGATACAAAGAAGACAACTCAACAAACACATGAAATAACAAAAGCAGCATATTACATACAGTTCCCAAAGATAAGAGGACAACACACCTCAGATGGCCAATGAGAGGGGGTACATTTTCCTGGACACACAATCAAAACTAGCCTGTGGGGAGCAAAGAGAAAGAGATAGGGTTAGGGGCCAGTAGCTGAGGCTTTTATTGTGGTCCAGTCTTATATCCAAGAAGGCTTCTCACAGAGAGTTCTAACTAAGAGGTCCCTGCATCATATCTTCACAGTGTACATAGAGGGGGGCCTGTGGAATGAGTCCATTCTTATATCTAGCTGTCCATAGGGAGGTGGTCAACAATGAGTGATTGTATGTGATAACTGGAAAAACAATATTGAGTAACTAGAAGGTGTCAGAGGACTAGAAACTGTGTCAAGGGCTACTAAATTCTGCTTCTGGTATGATCAAGTTAAACCTGATTTAAAATGATACTGAAGCAACATAAGATTATTAGGATTCACAACATATATGCCACAACTTACAATAGTACTGTAGTATTTAATGTGTGTAATAACTAGGTAGAAGGTAAATGAAGCTGGTCAATTTATATGGAACTATATTTCAACAGGTTTTATCAATAACAAACTAGAAACAACAGATGAGATGCCCCAATGAGAAATGGACAGTGCAGAGAAAAAGTAGTGCATTCTATTAATGCTAAAGTGCACGTTTTCACGACTTTCCAATAGAGAACTATCTAAAAATTGATACCCTCAAAAACTATTGGACAGAATTCAGTTTTTATGTGATTCTTCTCACATGCACACACATAAACTAAGTCTAAAAACCTTTCATTTATATCTACTCTTAATATAATTATATCAAATCTTGCAGAGGAGCTGTCATTAGGTTGGGAAGATAATCTCAGAGAGAGTAGCATGGGAATCTCACAAGAAATGCAGCATCACCAAACCTGATTAACACAGATGATGATAATGAGGGGAAAATCATGGACAGGATCAGTTGAAAAATAGTTCAGAAGAGATTGGTCTGAATAAGAGAAATTTAACACATCTATGCTAATGAATTTTACTTATATTTTCATCTCATTGAATTAGATACTTGATATAAGACAAACATTCACACTTATACAAGTTGAGAAGAATTGTTATCAATAATTGTGAGGTAAATATTCTAAGTCATAAAACACATTGTGTTATAGTTTGACAGTAGTACTATTACTTCATTGTGACATAAGTTGATAATACATTTAACAATTGATGCAAAGGATATATCCTTCAATTAGTTAGAAAACATTGTCAGTATTAGGACATACTGACTTTGTGGTTAGTATGAGACTATTAGTCTACAAGCATTATGTGTCATTATTTCATTCAATCCTGAGAATATGTAAACAGGTAGATACTATTAGCACTCCTATGTTCCTCTTCTAAATGTTGACTGAAGCCCTACAAGAAAGAAATAGAAGAACCTTGAGCTAGATTCAGTCTGTCTCTAAGTCCTTTCTCTCATCAACTATATTAAAATATCTTTTTTATTATATGGTAAATATATTATAGATCTAATTTAAGATATCTTAGCCCAACACATGGTTCATGAAGTTGTTTTCCTAAAGTTATAAATACTGTATTAAACTGTATTTACATTTGGGTCTATAATCCATGTGCAATTGATTTTGTGTGTAATGTGAGGTTCAAGGTAGATTTGATTTTCCTGGATGGATATTCAACTTCCTATTATAATACATTGATTGAAAAAGCCATCCCCTCCACTAATTTCACTTACAAATTATTTACTTTCATATGCATATGCCTGTTTTGGAGCTTTCCTTTATGTTTTTTTGTTTTTTGTTTTGTTTTAGAGACAGGAATTTCCTGTGCAGCCCAGGCTGGAGAGCAGTGGCTATTTACAGGCAAGATCATTGCCCCCTACAGCCTTGAACTCCTGGGCTCAAACAATACTCCTGCCTCAGCTTTCTGGGTAGGTGGGAATACAGGCACAAACCACAACACCCGGTGCTCCTTTATTAATTCCATTAGTTCCTTTCTTTATCTTTGTCCAAATATCACATTGTCTAATAACTAAGAGACTTAACACAAAAATTTTACGTCTGTAACCCTTTATCTTTCCACTGTGATGCTCCATAATGGAGAACTTGAAGAGTGAAAACCTGCATTCCTTGCATCTACACCATTATTCCCAACACTGCCTTGAATAAAGAGGAAAGTTCAGAACTTTAGAGTATTACCGTTGACACATATGTCTCTAAAGTCCTCATGAAGCTCAAGCAATCCCTCCAACATTACTCCCCACTTTATTTGTTTAGTACTTTCTTGGTGAATTTTATTGCGTGTCTAGACTCCTCATTATCATTCCCTCATTTTTGAAGCCTAGAGAATTTTCTACTCCCCCAGCAAAAGCCAATAGACACAAGAACTTGTACAGACGTCCCAGGGTGGCTTCTGCGCAAGCGCAGATGTTTAATGAATGCGGTCCTCCTCCTGCAGATCACAACCACCAAGGGCGGGGCTGAGGCCAATGCAGCTGGGCTCTGACCTACCTCTGTGGGGTCTGCATTGGCAGGGACAGCTGCTCCCTAAGGCCCCTCAGGGGTTGTTTGAAGAATGCAGCTGTTTTGTATGAGAAAGACTTTTCTCCACAGCCATTCTGCTTGCTGATCAAGGACCCTTTACAGCTTCAGACATCTCTGGTAATACTTGGTCTTGTTTGGTTGTTTGTTTCTGTTTCCCACTGCAAATGTCCTTCACACTTGTATGCAATTTTCTTTTATCTCACAGAAACAGCATCTAAAATCAGCTGCATATTTTTGTATTGTGTATTAATGCCTTTCATTCCTGTGTTTAACACATTGACTACCGTGTGAGTTATATTTAACTCAGGCTAGCTTTGAGCCCTGGGCCTCCTGAAGCAAAACCCTGCAGTTGATTCATAAAAACCTTATTTGTTGATGTTCTTATTATTGCAATTAATATTGAAATTTAATTCTAAAAATGTGGATTGCATTGCATTGCATATAACTGACACACAGAAAACAATAAAAGTGACAAATTAGGAAGGATCATTTTGTTTTATTAAAACAGGGAAAAATTGTTTTTTTCTAGTGTGGCAGTCAATGTGTTAAAAATGAATTCCTGATCACTTCTCCAAATAATTTTCAATTATTTTCATCTTTTCAATCATTATTCTTTACTAACTGAAAGGAAATATCAGTTTGATTGGAAAGAGACATTACACATTCTATTATAATGTTTTCCAGACCTTTCCTTGGAAATACCTCTAGTTGAAAAAGAGAGGGACGGAGACTTCTGAGAGCAACAAGACAAATTTGCTCAGAATTGCATGTGTAAAAAGAGCAGTGATTGCTTATGTGGTTTAGTTTGTTTTAATTGTGAAAGGCACTAAGGCATTAATTATGTAAAAGAAACACTGACACTTTCATTCTCAATACAGAGACAGCCACTTCACGGCTATGCAAGTATGAATGTCCTGATGTTTGATTTTTTCCTTACTCAAAAGCTACGGACATTGGCTAGCATCTTTTATTTTTTTCTTTGTATTTGTAAATGTCTGCATGATGTGACTTTCATAAATAATCAGTAATATAGATATGTATTCTTTTCTTACCCTTTAATAAGTTATTCCTAACATTTCTTTTTGGTTTTCATTGAAATAAAAATTCCACTCAGAAAATATTGTCATATGTCTCCAAACAGCATATATTTTTATAAAAAGGTCTTGTAGAAAAGGAATTGAAATCTTTATTTACTTTGTATTTCCAGTTAATGAAATATTTTTAAAAGATTTTCATGCTTGTGAGTTTTTTAGATGTTACTTTTTTTTTTTTTTTGAGAGTCTCACTCTGTTGCCTAGGCTACAGTGAGTGCCATGGCGTCAGCCTAGCTCTCAGCAACCTCAAACTCCTGGGCTCAAGCCAACCTACTGCCTCAGCCTCCTGAGTAGCTGGGACTACAGGCATGTGCCACCATGCCTGGCTAATTTTTTCTATGTATTTTTAGTTGGCCAACTATTTTCTTTCTAATTTTAGTAGAGACAGGGTCTCACTCTTGCTCAGGCTGGTTTCAAACTCCTGACCTTGAGCTATCCTCCTGCCTTGGTCTCCCTGAGTGCTAGGATTATAGGTCTAAGCCACCACGCAGAGCCTAGATGTTAATTTTTATTATCTTAAGTCAAAATTTTTTCCACCTTTGTTATATTGCTGCTGAATTAATGCCCATTGATTTAAGCTAAACTTTTGTCACTACTTGAAGCAGTTCATGTATGAATAGATGGCTGAGAGGCCTGGCTAGTGAAGATGGGTTTTCTCAACCTGGATTAAACAAGGATTTTCTCTTAAATAAACAATTCAGGGCTCCAGAAAAGTAGACTAGTATTTATTTAGGGCCTGCAATGTCAATTGTACAAATGCCAACATGATTGTATTGAAAAGAACACATTCTTTAGTGAAGGAAGCATTTTTACGAGGTGGAGCTCTGAGACTCAGTAACAAGTGTCTGCTATACAAGTCATAAAATCTTCAATCTCATGGTCTAAAAACTGTTCTGGGGGTATCTATTTGAGATTTATGGGATATGAAATACCAAAAGATAAAGAGCATTGATATTTTGTGGATATTTTTATTCTAAATTGATGGACATTTGTTTGTTAGGTAATGCTGCAGTCAGAGATTCTGAGATTCAGTACTGTATGCAGAAAGTTTTAAGGCTAAATCCCAATTTCAAAAAAGAAAATGCCCCTCATCTTTATTATTTTATTGTGTTATTATCTGACACCATTAACTTTAATTTACCTACATACTGAGGACATTTGAATACTCTGTGCACACTATGTAGACTTGTATTTATTTAGTGAAAAATAAGGGCACGTTGATCCCCAAATTTGAAGGAAACAGGAGGTTTTGTTGAAAACAAATGGAGGAGCTAAGACTTAATAGGTTCTCCTTGTTTTAATTAGAATTTTGTACGGCTCTTATAAATGGGAGCTAAATTACAGATATTCTTTGATGTATGATAGGGTTACCTCCTGATAAACCTGTTGTAAGTTAGAAATATTGTTAAGTCAAAAATTCATTGAATACAAGTAATTCACTGTAAATCATAGCTTAACCCCCTTACCTTAAATATGCTCAGAACACTTATATTGAGGCAAAACCATCAAATACAAAGCCTATTTTATTATAAAGTGTTGAATATCTCATACATTGAATATTGTACTGAAAGTTAAAAAAAAAAACACAGAATGGTTGTATGGGTACTCCACATACAGTTTCTACTGAATATGTATCATTTTCATCCAGTCATAAAGTAAAAAAATCTTAAGTCAAACCATCATATGTCAGGGAACATCTTTGTGATAAAATGTAATAAGTGTATCAACCACATATAACAAGAAGTCCTAGAAGATGCAGGTTTGGGTCCAGGTGGGGGAGTTCAACTTACTTATACACATTTCCTTCATCTCTATCAGTTGCCATTCTTCCTTGGACTTGTTGCGAAATGGCTGTGCTATGTAAAGGCCTCTATGCTTATTCAGTCATGAATAAGATGAAAGGATTGAAGGTCAAATGTACTCAAATGGCTTCTCCATGTGTCTTTGACTTTTCCTCCTGGACTGCTACTGTAGTTCATGTAGACCTATGTCTTTGTAGAAAATGTGAGCACAAGGCAATTTTGGGACCATGAGACCATGAATGATAACTCTTTCCCATTTTTAACACTTGAATTGGCAAATGGCTTCATTAAATTGGGCCAAATTGTTCTCACAGATTGACGATTTCATCTTCTCAAAACAAGAAATCTCTAAAATCCCTCGCCACACTATAGTAGGAAACTCTCTTGCACCAGTTAACTTGAGGCAATAGTATGGTTCATATCATTGTTTCATCTCTCTCAGGTATATTGTCCTTCATTGTTTGATATGCAGTGTCTTGCAAATCAATGTTTACATAATTTGTCCATTTTTTTTTGTTTTTATATTTGTTAAGTCACGCCCAAAACACTATTGGGTTTTCCACAACATATTGATTCATACCTTCTGCAATTGCTCAAAAACTACTGTTATTCCTGGCTATTTTCTTCTATGTGGCAATATTAAGGAAAAATATGAGTGAAACTCAAATGGAAAGATAGACAATTGAACTGGAATTTGTAACACAAAAGGGAAAGTCATAATTGGTCTGCGCACAATGTTTGTAACAGCCTCAGTGTGTGTCAGTCATTGTATGTTAATGAATCAAATATTTAAGATGTAACAAATTAAAAGATCATATCTCTGTCAATTAAAATAGAGCTATGTGTTGCTTTAGGCTAGGAAATGTGTTCTAAGTAATGTGTCCTTAGGCGATTTTGTCTTTGCACAAACATCATAGAGTATACTTACACAATCTAAATGCTATAGTACTACATACCTATGCTATATGGTATGATCTATTGCTCCTAGTCTACAAATCTGTACAATATGTTACTGCACTGAATGCTGTTGGCAGTTGTAACACAATGGTTAAGTATTTGTGTATCTAAACATAGAAAAGGTACAGTAAAAATATAGTTTAAAAAATGGTACACTTGTATAGGGCACTTACCATGAGTGAAATTTGCATGACTAGAAGTTATTCTTGGTGAGACAGTGAGTGAGTGGTGAGTGAATGTGAAGGCCTAGGACATTACTGTATACTATGTAGACTTTATAAACACTGTTTACTTAGGCTACACTAAATTTATAAAAAAAAAATAAAGTAATTGTGCTATGACATCAAAATGAGTATAACATCACAAGGTGTTAGGAATTTTTCAGCTCCATTATAATCTTATGGGACTACCATTGTATATGCAGCCCATCATTGATGCAAACATCTTTATGTTGTATATGACTATACACATAGCAGCCTGTTTTGTACATATTGAAAAAATCATATTAGAATTATAAAATCTTGAGTTTTATCCACATAAAAATGAAAGCAATATTGGAATTAATTTACAAATGAATTCATAAATACACTGAAATTCTGATTATGGTAGTTGTAAACCAGATTATAATCCAAAATCATGGATATCTTCATATCACACCCTGTGACATGAAGACTTAACACAGTGAAATATTTGTTAATAAAAGAGGCTGCACCATTATCTGTGTGATTTCTGCCTTTTATATTGACACCATTGTGCATGTTTTGATGCAAGTGATTTTATCAGCAGGAGATAGCAAAAGATTTCAGGACTAGTCCATCCATGGACAGTATAAACTATGTCATAGTTTCCAACAGGCTAAAAGTGATTGTAATAAAATTTGGAGGAAACAAAATAAATGTATAAAACTAGTGAAATATGGTAATTAATATACATTTGGAAATATTTGTCAAGAGAACTATATGAATGTACTGAACCTTGAAGAACAAAATAAATTTCCTAGATCAAAAAGGATGATACTGTCCAGGACAATGGAGGTGCCGATGAGGCAGGGACAGCATGGTCCATTCAAAGGTCTGCACTATGGGTTGAGAATGGGGGGCTGGAGAAGAGGCTGAGAGGAGTCATGGCTCATATCCTGTTCTGAGAACAGAAGGGGAAAAAAGAAACATATTCATCTTCAAATACAACCCTCTTAGGTTTGAAAAAAAATGGAGTATACTAGGAAGGTGGCAAGAATATAGGTGAGGAACTTGAGAAATGTGTTAATTCGTGAACACATTTGTGAAGTTCAGTTAAAATAGAATCTTTCATATTTCTCTTTGTCCATTACATGTGTGGGGCTCACAGAGGAACAACATAGATAAAGTTTTTATGTTCTCTGATATTTCAGTCTAGTGAGGATTTAGAAACTTAATGGAAACCCAAACTGCAGATGAAAGAGCTTCCCTTGGGAACTGAGAGGCCAGGCATCAGACTTGGAATGGGATGGACAAGAAGGAGCTCTAGGAGGAAGAATGTTGAGTAGATTCTGGAGAGTGAGGAACAGAGACTCCGGCAAACAGGAGGGGAAAGAGAAGAGAAAAAAACGTGTTCATGACACAGGCCAGGGCATAAGAAGAGGCCATTGTATGTGGAGGATCACTGGGATCAGAAATGTGTGAGGCTGGCAGGAGCAGGAAGGTCAGACCCTGGTGGGACTTGGGCAGGTAAGAGAGGGCAGTTCAGGAAGGGAACACGGGTGGCTCCCAGAGGGATGCCTTCAGTGTGGAGGGATTTGAAATGTCTGTATCTTGTTTCTTGAAGTATTACCCACATTCCATGAGTTCTTCCTGTCAGGAAGGCAGTCAGAACAAGTGAGGATGGTCCCTGTCCACTGTGGATGACAATTACCATTACCAGGAAGGATTATTGCTGAGGAGGAGATGGGGTGGAGAAAGGATGAAAAGTTCCTGTCCCCTCAGCCCTTTTTCACGTGTAGGTGGGATACATGAATCAGAAAATTCACACCAGTCAGCTAACAGCCACTGGGCAGCAAAACATCAGAGGCTGAGAGCTTCCTAATAGGAAACTGTGGATGAGGGGTGCCCCCAGCTACTGAGAAGGTTACACTAGGTTAGCTACATAAGCAAGGCAGGCTGGGGGCTGCAGAGTTGGTGGTGGTGGGCAGTGATAGGTAGTGCATACCCTTTATGGGACTTTTCACCTTGGACATACACATATTCACCTATCTGGGTCTGCCTGTCATATTACATGTTCTTTGATATTCTCATATAATCTTCATGATTTTCTCATATCTCTCAGACTGTAACAGGTATTTTGACATCATTATTTCTACTACATGTACCATTTCCTTGTATACCTAGTAAATACCTAACCAAATGTATTTATTGGTAGATTACTCATAGCTAAATTATTTGTCAACTTTGTAATGGAATGAAATTGCCCTGGTTTGTATGCCTTTGGTTGATCATCCCTGATGATTAGCATCTCATAATTTCAGGGGGAAGTCACCTTGGCATGTCCATAAGCAAAGGTTCGGTTTAGGGTGTTGTATTTTCCTAGTTACCTTTGGATAGTTCTATGTTCTAGAAACTATCAAGCTATCAATATTCATTTGGAAATTCAAGTTGCCTTATATTTTACTTTGTTTTTACTCTCTTTACAATATTATAACTTTTCTTCTGCTTACTTTGGGTTTAGTTTATTCTTCTTTCCTTTCAATGTTCCTAAGGTGGAAAGATGATTAACTTTTAGATTTCTTCTTTTCCAATATATACACTCAATGCTATAATGTCCCTCAAAGTTTCCCTTTTTTTGTCCCACAATTTTTTTACTGACATCAATATTAGATTTATAGTTTTATTATAGTAACAAATAGTTGTCACAGTGAGATTTATATACATATACAGATTATACTTAAATTCGTATAGAATATTTACATTTTTAAGTTATACTTATGAAATTAGAAGATGAAGTACAGCTTAAGTTTTACAACAAAGAAAAGAAAAATATATAAGACAAAAACAAACAGTTAATAGTAAAAAATACAACTATATGTTCTCGATATAATGTGAAAACTTTTTGTCAAAAAGCTACATCTTCTTAATCTGATTGTCCAAATCATTAAAATATGGATGGTTCAGTGCTATCTTGCCAGAAATTCATTTGGCAGGATCATAGGCTAACATTTTTGAGAGCAAATATAAGCCATTTTCATCCAAGTTTTTGACATGGGATGCCAGGCTTCCTGGTTTCCACTTGGGAAATGTATTCTTATAGTTCTGTAAAGATTCCATGTCTGGCCACACACTTCATTATTGGGTGTGCTCAAAGCTCTGAAAATCCTGAAGAGTTGATTTATTTCTGAATCCCCATGGAAAAGTGGTTTCTTAGTTTCTATTTCTGCAGCTATGGTGCCTATACTCCAAATGTCAACTGGAGTGGAGTAATGAGCTGACCCCAGTAATACTTCTGGGGATCTGTACCTGAGTGTTACTACCTCAAGTATATGTACTCTAATAGGTATTCTAAAAGCTCTGGCAAGGCCAAAATCAGCCAGTTTAATTGTTCTTTTGTCATCAATCAATAGATTTTGAGGTTTTAAATCTCTGTGGAGAACTCTTCTAGAGTGACAAAACACAATCCCCTATAGGATTTGGTATAAGTAACTCTTAACAAGTGAAGAATCTATGAACTGACCAGGAGGGATAGAATCCAAATATTTCTTGAGGTCCATAGAAATAAATTCAAAGATGAGATATAACCTGGAATCCTACATAAGCACATCTTGAAGACTGACTATATTTGGGTGATGAAGTTCTTTTAAATGAGAAACTTCCCCAATTGCAGTACTAGGACCCCTTCCTCTTCTTCATGGCTACCACTTGGCTTGTAGTTTTGTGTCTACCCTTATACACAACTCCATAGGTACCTTCTCCAATTTTTCTCTGTTTTGGTATAATCTTCCATAGTTAATCAATAGGTATGGCAGATCCTGGCTTATTATCCCACGGCGGCTGCAGTGGCAGCTACCATGTCATCGTCACTTCTCTCTGTCCCACAAATTTTGATAAGATGTATTTCATTTAAATTTAGCTCAAAATATTTTATAAATTTATCTTGAGATTTCTTCTTTGACCCATGTCAAAGTGTATGTATTTCACACTTTAGCAGTTATTTTTCTTTTATTGATTTCTAGTATATAATTCTGTTTTGTTCTGAGGGGGTACATTGTATGATTTTTAATTCTTTCAAATTTATGTTCTACCTTTGTCAGTGGTCCATGTGGTATTGAGAAGAATGCACATTCTTTCCATTGTTTGATGCAGTGGTCAATTATATCCAGTTAATTGATGGTGCTTCTGAGTTCAACTGTGTTCTTACTGATTTTCTTCTTGCTGTATATTTATTTCTGACAGAGGAGTGTTGAAGTCACCAGCTATAATAGTGGATTTGTCTATTTCTCCTTGTAGTTTGCAATTCCTGACTCACATAGTTTGATGGTATGTTGCTATGTACATAAATGTTAGGATTATTATATCTTCTTGGAAAATCAACCCCATTATTATTATATACCACCCTTCATTGCCCCTAATAATTTTCCTGGCTTTATAGTTTGCTCTTTCAGAAATTAATATAGCTACCCCTGCTTTTTGATTAGTGTTAGCATGGTATATTTTGTTCCATCCATTTAATTTTAACTTATTTGTATCTTTATTTTCTTTAATTGACAGATAAAATTGGATGTGTTAATATTTACTGTGTCCAATATGATGTTTGAAGAATCATATGCCTTGTGGAATGAATAAATCTAGCTAGCTAATATACACATTACCTCACATATTTATCATTTCTGTGGTGGGAACATTTTATGTTCACTCATTTAGGATTTCTTAATAATAGCATATATTATTTACTATAGTGACCAGGTTGTACAATAGAACTCTTGAACTTATTCCTCCTATTTGACTTAAATTTGTATCCATCAACAAACATTTAAATGACACCTCCCCAAACTACTCCAGACCCTGCAACTAACATTCTGCTCTCTAGTTGTATGAAATGAACTCTTTTACATTTCACAAGTAAGATCATGTGGTACTTGTCTTCTTATGCCTGACTTACTTCACTTAACATAATATCCTCCAGATTCATTCATGTTGTTAAAAATGACAGGATTTCTCCATTTTTTAATACTGAATAGTATTTCATTGTGTATATATGTCACATTCTCTTTATCTTTCAATGCACAGACAGGTTGATTCCTTATCTTGGCTATTGTAAATAATGCTAGAATAAACATGAAAGTGCAGATAGCTCTGCAACATACTGATTTCATTTCCTCTGGATATATTCCCAGTATTGGGATAGATGAATCTTATGGTAGTTATATTTTTAATTTTTTGAAGAACCTCTATACTGTTTTTCATAATTGCTATTCTGTACTAATTTACATTGCAATCAACAGAGTGCAAGGATTCCCTTTTATCAACATCCACTACAACACTTGTTTTCTTTTCTCTTTTTTATAATAGCCATTGTAACAGGTGTGAGGTGATATCTCATTTAGATTTTTTTAATTTTTTATTTGAGCATATTATGGGGGTACAAATGTTTAGATTACATATATTGTATTTGCCTCACCGGAGTCGGAGCTTCAAGCATGTTCGTCCTCCAGATGGTGCACACCATACTCATCAGGTATGTATATACCCTTCCCTTCCACCTCCCTCCCATCCTCCCAACATCCAATGAATGTCATTACTATATGTGCATTTAAGTGTTGATCAGTAAATACCAATTTGATGGTGAGTACATGTGATGCTTGTTTTTCCATTCTTATAAAATGAATTTCCTGTAGAGAATATATGGTAAGATCTTGGTTTTCTTTTATTTAATCTAACAATCTGTGTCTTTTAATTGGTATATTTGGACTGTAACAGAGGAAATGGCCTGAAAAAAACAGCAAAAAAAAAAAATTCTGTCTTTTCTTTTCCTTTTATTTTATCATATTATGGGGGTACAAATATTGTTAGGGTTACATATTTTGCCCGTGCCATTCCTCCCCCGTACCCCACCTTGCCTTTTAAAAATATCCTCCACCTTTTTTGAGAACTAAAAATCTGCATCACTGCCTCAGGCCACTGTTTGGGAGGGGCAACAGAATGTCCTTTATTCTTGGTGCTACAGGATATGCCTAGAGTGGAACTCTCCAGGCAAAGGTCTGGGCAGATGTCAAGAGATTGTATTCCCCAGAGATGAGACAAATCAGAATCATCAAATGTAGTTGAACACAGCAACTACCTGAATTTTAGTGACCTCCCTTTAAATGCTCTATAATTCTACTTATGGATGAGAATTTTAGATTTTGAGACAGAAGTCTAGAATTATCCCCCTTTGCTGGCAAAATGTTAAATAATAAACTTCTCTTTCCTGTCCCTCAAATGACTTCTTCTCATTCTTCTGATGCAGCCTCAAGGACAAATGCTGAGCTTTCCATGACAGGACTATTGATATTCAAAATGATTATTGATATCATTCGATTGATAGCTACCATACTTGTTACTGTTTTCCATTTGTTGCCCTTGTTCTTTGTTCCTGCTTTTGTCTTCCATTCATTTTCTTCCTTTTTTTTGGTTATAATGAAAAATTTTATATGATTCTATTTTGTCTTCTTTCTTAGCATAACAGTTCTATTCTTTTTTTTTTACTTTTTATAGGTTACAGTATGGAAGAAAAACTTATTTTTTATTTTCTTAGTTAATCTAACAGATCACAATTTCTTGAAAACAAAAATAGCAACTATTGGCCGGGCGCTGTGGCTCACGCCTGTAATCCTAGCTCTTGGGAGGCCGAGGCGGGCGGATTGCTCAAAGGTCAGGAGTTCAAAACCAGCCTGAGCAAGAGCGAGACCCCGTCTCTACTATAAATAGAAAGAAATTAATTGGCCAACTGATATATATATAAAAAAATTAGCCGGGCATGGTGGCACATACCTGTAGTCCCAGCTACGTGGGAGGCTGAGGCAGGAGGATTGCTTGAGCCCAGGAGTTTGAGGTTGCTGTGAGCTAGGCTGACGCCACGGCACTCACTCTAGCCTGGATAACAAAGCGAGACTCTGTCTCAAAAAAAAAAAAAAAAATAGCAACTATTTATTTGATAATCTGCTCTTGTTTATATATTTTATGAGTGGTTTCTATGTGTGTATATATATGTGTGTGTGTGCTTGGATTGTCATATGTAAGTAAATTAATGATAGCAATAATACAAGTGGCTGCAGTTAAAGTGAGTATTGTTTTCTTATTGTGAACAGATATAGTGTTATTTGAAAGGAGACTTAGATCATTTTTAAATTATATTGTAGATTCCAAGTTCTCATTCCCATACTGGCTATAGACCAGAGGTTCCATTCATTTCTCTCTCCTATAAGCTTCTCCCACATGGCAGAATGCTTCATCAAAGCCATCAAGAGAGAGAGACATTGAGGCTGAAATCTCAACATTCTAATCATGACATTGTCTTTCCAGTGACCAGCTCCATCCAGAAGCTATCAGTCCATATTAACATACAAAGAGATAACATTTTGGAAAGTCCAAGATTTTAGGAGTTATATGTCCAGGAAATGAGAAGTAGACTAAATATATATTTCATAATATCAAATGTGCCCAATGCTAGTATCCACAATTTCTTCAAGGAGTCATAGTTTCTGTTATTGGCATATAAAATTAGAAATGAAGATCTGGGCACCAGGTGTACTCATTACTACTAGGTTATCTGTTTCTTTGAGGCCTTGTCAACTGTCACAGCAAAGAAATGAATATGTGTATACTAACACATACATAAATATTTCCTCATATGTTCATATTAATGTGTAACTTGATAAACTTAAACATGAATTTCTACTAATGTCTCCAGAACCACCAAAGTCTAATCCAGTACCACATAAGTCAATCCACTCATTCCCATACTTATACATAACTTCCCACTCTAACAGTGAGAAAATTATCTCATAGGAGCATGAACCCTAGTATATATATAAAAAAAGTGAGAAATTGGCCTCATTTAATTTATGATTGAGTTCTAAAATACATTTACAGTAGCTTTAGAATTTTTAATCCATACCCAGAAGAGAAATAACTTTACTAACTAAAGTACCAGCTAGCTGGATACAGTGTCTCACACCTGTAATACCAGCAACTCAAGAGGCTGAGGTGGGAGAATCTGTGAGCCCAGGAATCCAAGAGCAGCCTGAGCAACATAGCCAGACTCCTTCTTAAAACAACAACAACAAAAAAAACCCAATTAGCCAGGTATGGTGGTGTGTGCCTTTAGTCCCAGCTACTCGGGAGGATCTCCAGAGCCCAGGAGTTCCAGGCTGCAGTGAACTGTGATTGTGCCACTACTCTCCAGCCTGGATAACAGAGCAAAACCCCATTTCCAAAAAATGAAAGAAAAAAAAAAATTAAATGAAGCACAGTGCTCATGGACAACTCCTTTGGTCTTCACATTTGGAATCTCTACTTTTTTCCCCAAGTTACTTAGGTCAGTTCCTCTTTCCCCTACTCCCTTCAATGAGGTTACTTTGTACATTGCTATACATTTATATTATTTTGTCTGTGTTCCTCCATGGGATTACCCAATCTATAAATAATGTTTTTAATTTCTACACATTAGGTACTCTCTTTGAGTAATAAAGTCCTTTAGAGTTTCGAAAACAATATGATGTAGCCACGATTACAGTATCATACAGAATACTTTCATTGCTCTAAAGAAACTCCATATACTTCACCTATTCAACTGTCCTCCTTCACAAGTCCCTAGTAACCCTTGAATTTATTACTTTCTTTATTGTTCTAGCCTTTCCAGAGTGTTATACAAATGGAACTACTCACTCTAATCTTTTCAAGCTCACTTCCTTCACTTTAAAATATGCCTTTAATTTTATGTATTGTCTCAAAGTGGCTTAAATTTGCATTTACTTAAGAATGAATGGTGTTGCTCACCTTTGCAAATGTTTATTGGGCCTGCATATAAATTATTTGGAGAAATACATATTTACACAATTTATTTATTTATTTATTTATTTTTTTTTTTTTTTTGAGACAGAGTCTCGCTTTGTTGTCCAGGCTAGAGTGAGTGCCGTGGCGTCAGCCTAGCTCACAGCAACCTCAAACTCCTGGGCTTGAGTGATCCTTCTGCCTCAGCCTCCCGAGTAGCTGGGACTACAGGCATGCGCCACCATGCCCGGCTAATTTTTTATATATATATCAGTTGGCCAATTAATTTCTTTCTATTTATAGTAGAGACGGGGTCTCGCTCTTGCTCAGGCTGGTTTTGAACTCCTGACCTTGAGCAATCCGCCCGCCTCGGCCTCCCAAGAGCTAGGATTACAGGCGTGAGCCACAGCGCCCGGCCACACAATTTATTTTTAATTAAGATATCTGTCCTTTTTTTGTTTTGAACTATAAAATATTTTATAAATTCTAAATGATAGGTTCTTATCACTTATATAACTTTCCAACATTTTCTCCCTTTTTTAGGAATTCTTTTTAACTTTTTGAGAGTATATCTTGAATTACAAAGTTTTTTAGTTCTAATGGTAATTAATTAATTTATTTTTTGTCACTTTTTTATTTGGTATTTTGTTTTAGAAACCATATTTAGCCTCAGGACATTAATTTTCTGTTCTTTTCTACAGGTTTTAAAGTTTTAGCTTTTAAAATTAGGTCTTTGATCCATTTTGAGAAACTATGATTATGGTATGAAGGAAGAGTCCAACTTGCATGTGGATATTCACTTGTCCCTCCAACATCTTTTGGAAAAAAATTTCCTAAGTGAATTGCCATGGCAACCTCAAAAAATAAGTTGACCATAAATGCAAGGGTTAATTTTTGGACACTCATTTTCACTCCCTTGATCTCTATGGCTATCCTTATACCAGTACCACAATGTCTTAATTACTATCACTTCATACTAAGTTCTAAACTACAGTAATCCAACTTGGTTCTTTTTTTTCAAGTTTCTTTTGGCTCTTATGCATCTCATAGTTTTCCATATAAATTTTAGAACAAGCATGCCAATTACTGCATTAAAAAAGACAGAGTAACAGAGATTCCCATACTACAACCATAGCACTCTACTGGGCAGCACCAGATTCTTTTTTCTTTCCAAGAACAGTGACTATAAGACCTACAAAGCCATGGGATTACAGAGTGCACTACAATGGACATTCACAAAGTCAAGGCTCTTGCTTTTATTGTCTGTAAAAACGGGGTACACTCTCCACACCACATTCATAGTTTCAGTGAGAAAACCAGCTCCTGGAATCTAAGGACTTGGAATGAGAGCTATAGCTAAACTGGAAAATATATCTCACTTCTGAGAACAGAATAACAGATACTTAATTTAAGAAACATTCTCACCCCTCCAAGATCACAATTCATTTCATGAGACAAAACAGACTCACTGCACTTCCTCATAACAGCAAAGGAAAAAATAGGACACAATGCCAGGCCATGCATGAGTAAGCCACATGTAGCTCCGGAGTAGGAGTGACTCTTGTTAAAGTGGCAAATGAAAGTCAATGAGCCTTGGTGCCCAGGGTTAAGAGTAAAGGGAATATTACTACAATATGTACACTTAAGTGTTGATTAGTTAATATCAATATAGTGGTGCTTGTTTTTACATTCTTGTGAGACTTCTCTTAGTAGAATGGGTTTCAGTTCTATCCAAGGCAATACAATAGGTGCTAGATCACCATTTTTTTTTTTTTTGGTTGAGTAGAACTCCATGGTATACATATATGACATTTTATTAATACACTCATGTATTGATGGTCACTTGGGTTGTTTCCACATTTCTACAGTTGTGAATTATGCTACTATAAACATTCTAGTGCAGATGTCTTTTTTACAGAATGTATTTTCTATTGGGTAGATACCAAGTATGGGATTGCTGGATCAAATGGTAATTCTACTTTTAGCTCTTTGAGGTATTGCCATATACTTTCCAAAGTGTACTAGCTTGCAGTCCCACCAGCAGTGTTTGACTGTTCCTATCTCTCCACATCCATGCCAACATTTGTTGTTTTGGGACTTTTTAAAAAAATCTATTCTCACTGGAATTAAGTGATATCTCATTGTGGTTTTGATTTGCATTTCCCTAATTAGAGATTTTGAGCATTTTTTCATATGTTAATTGGCCATTAGTCTGTCTTCTGTCTTTTGCCTACTTTGTAATGGGGTTGTTTGATTTTTTTCTTGCTGATTTTCCTGAGTTTTATTTAGATTCTAGTTAGCAGCCCTTTATCAGATGGGTAGCATGTAAATATTTTCCTCCCATTTTGTAGGTTGTCTGTTTGCTTTTCTGATATTTTCCTTGGTTGTGCAGAAGCTTTTTAATTTGATCAGGTCCCATTTATTTTTGTTGTTGCTGTGATCGCCTTTTGGGTCTTCTTCATACATTCTTTCCCTAGGTCAATGTCTGTAAGACTTTTTCCAACATTTCCTTCTAGTATTCTTACAGTTTCATGCCTTAGGTTTAAGTCTTTTGTCCACCGTGAATTGATTTTTGTGAAAGGTGAGAGGTGCAGATCCTGTTTCAGTCTTCTACATGTAGCTATCCAATTTTCCCAGCACCATTTATTGAATAAGGATTCTTTTCCCCGGTGTATGTTTTTGTCTGCTCTGTTGAAGATTAGATGGCTATGTGATAATGGTCTTATATCTGGATTCTCAGTTCTGTTCCATTGGTCTATGTCTCTGTTCTTGTGCCAGTCCCAGGCTGTTTTAATTACTATAGCCTTGTAGTACAGCTAGAAGTCTGGTAAATTGATGCCTTCCAATTTGTTCTTTTTGCTTAAGATTGCTTTTGCTATATGGGGTCTTCTTATTTTCTTATTTTTTAATGAGTGTTCACTAAAATTATTTTCAGTGAAATAAAAAATGTCACTAAGCAAATATGTATACATGTGCTAGAGACAGCAGATATTTTGTAACACTGGCTTATATCAATAGAATTGTAACCTTTCATGTAATTTATTTTATCATCTAGCATAATATTTTTAAAAAGATTGTTCATGTTGTGACTTTTTCCAGTTATCATGTTGATTGATTTAATAATTTACTTACCTTCCTATCATTTAGTGGATCCATTTATGAATATTGTTTAAACGTGAACTTTTGACATTTCTCTGCTATAATTTATATGTGAATAGTTAGCTGAGTGTTCTTGCTAGTGAAGATGGGACTCCTCAATTTAGGTTGAACAGAGATTTCCTCAACTGAAACTGCCAAGGAACACAAAAGCAAGTCAAAGGTAGAAATAGTTCAAACTAAGATTTATTTGGGGCCTGCAGTACGGAGGGCCCTAATGCCACATGATTGTGTTGAGAGAACCACATTACTTTGTGAATTATGCATTCCCACAGGGTGAGTCTCTTGAGATTCAATAGCCTCTATCTACCATGTAAGTAATGATATCTTTAATCTAGTGGTCTATGAAATTATGCTGGTGGGTAGGTATTTGTTCAAAATTTAGGAGAAGATTCATAATATACGTTAAAGATTTATGAGATGTTAGCAACAGATACACCAAGAGCATTAACACATTATGGATACTTTTACTCTGTATTAATAGATGAGTGTTTGGTAAGATTATAGTCAGGGGTCTGAGCATCAGTACTATATATAGAGGATTTCAAGGCCAGATCTTGGTCAAAAATATACTTGTTATCTTCACTCTAGTATTGTATAAAAGTCTAACACCATTAATTTTAATTTCAATGCATATAAATAGCCCCCTTATACTTCATGGTAGCTACATAGAGTATAGCATTTATATAGTGAAGGTCAAAGGTAAGATGATTCCCCAAATTAAAGAAAAATAGAAAATTTCTGGGGGAAAATGTAGGAGATATGTCTCACTTGTTTTTCTTTCTTTTGATGATAATTTTCTTATGCTATTTTACCTAGAAGCTCTACATTATTTCATAATAAAGTAAGTTTATCTATCACATGTAACAAGAAATCATAGGAAATGTAAGGCAGCATGTATGCAGCATGGCTCAACCTACTTATACACACCACTTCCTTCATCAAATGGTTTGCCCTTGGGATTGTTGCAGATGGCTTTGTCATGTAAAGGCCTCTGTCTTTTTGTGGTCAGAAGTATGATGGAAAGGTTGAAGGCCACATTTATTAAAATATCATCTCCTTGAGTCCTTGTCATTTTTCTCCTGCACTGCACCTGAAGTTCTGGGATACATGTTTTAGTGGTATAATTTTGGCATATAGCAATATCGTATGCATGGTAGCTGGCATGATTTCTCACTCACATTCTTGCCCCTGGACATGGAGAATGTCTTTGATGAAGTATATATATATATATATATATATATATATATATATATATATATTGAGCAAACCAATGTGCAATGGCTATCAAACTCTCCTCTACTCCATCTGGGGAGCATTCTGGGCTACCACAGCCATAAGGCAATGTCACATTCCAAATAATTTTCAACTTTCATACAAGTGTGAAATGTAGCCAGTGTTAAGAATCTTGTAACAGAATCCTGCAGAGTTATTTGTGAGGTTTTCCTGGTTCTATTAATATCATTTGTTAATGATCTTATTAGTGATCTTAGAATGCCTGCCAGTAATTAAACAGCTTATTTTATTAAATGTCACATGGCAATAACAACAACAACTACCTCATAGAGGCTTGCTGAACTTAAATATGTTAATAATGATACCTTGAATGTATTTGTGCTCAGTAAATACTTGGCGTTCTTATGTTCTAAGGGAAGATTTTTTCCTAGGTAAATGAGCAGCAGTGCAGTGAAAAAAGAGGCACACAGAACAAATGATGTGCCTCTTTTATCCATCTTTAATTTATCTAGCCATTACTTCTTGATTCTGAATGGTAGAGGGGAAGGCAATTTGAATAGTCACATGGACAGATGGACATTGGGAATTTGATTTGTGACTGCCCATGTAGAGAAGCCACTGTCAAGAAGCCATGGTTCAAGGTGTTCCTTCCAGGAGACAATCCCAAAGCTGATCCCCAACTCTTGGGCTGGATGGCCCTACAGTGAGGGCATTCAGGGAGAGTTTCTACATCCATGCTAGATAATACAGATACTGGTAAAGCCATGCATTGCTTAACAACCTTTTGGTCAATATACGACAGTGGTCCCTCAAGATACTAATACTGCATTTTTACTTTTCTATGTTTACATATGTTTAGGTACATATATATTTATCATTGTGTTACAATTGCTTACTGTATTCACCATAGTAACATGCTGTGCAGGTTTGTAGGCTAGGAGCAATAGGATATACAATATAGCTTAGGTGTGTAATAGGCTATACAATATAGGTTTGTGTAAGTGCACTCAATGATGCTTGCACAACACAATGAAATCACCTAATAACACATTTCTCAGAACATAGCTCTATGTTATTAAGTGATACATAACTGTATATATTAACTGTAGTTTTAATATGTACATAGATTATCATCTATAAACATCAAAATATCATATTATTCTCATTATTATCTCATTACTATCTTACAGATTAGAAATCTGAAAGAGAAAGTTTAAGAAACTTTCCCAAAGCCATATAGAAAATGGCAGAACTGGGAAATCAGCCCAGACAGCCAGACTCCACCAGTCTTATTTCTTAATGTGAAAATACACTGTCAACAGCATGTTCTTGGCAAGGAATCTGATATTTATTTAGGTCCAGGGGTCTCACCATGTTACCCAGTCTGGTCTTAAACTCCTGGCATGAAGGGATCCTCCCACCTTGGCCTCCCAAGTAGCTGGGATTATAGGTGCACACCACTACAACCTGCTTTGAATCTGACAGTTTAAATGTTTAGTCCCTTACTATTACTCTCCCTTACTCTTAACCTTCTAGTTTCATTCCTCTGTCCTTATAGCAGTACATTCTTTGAACACCACCCTTAAAGCTACCTTGACATCTCACTCTTGTCCTGGCCATAGGTGATGATACAACTCTAAGATTTACTTGTATATGGGGATGGCCTCAAGCTTTGGCCCATAGCTTGTGGAGGCCTCCAAAATCAAAGAATCAATTATATGATTATTACTGAAATTCCAAAATGTTAAAAGTAAAATACAAGATCCATGTGGTACCCCCCCAAATAAACACACACACACACAAGACAGTGGTGTGGCAAAGATGAACAAAGCCAGACTCTACTTAGAGTGGTAAAGACAGATTTAATTCTTCTTAGGGTTGTGGCCTTGAGCTATCAAAAACTGAGTTACTGTTTGATTAAATCTTTAAATGTAGAAAGAGGAGCAATAGATGAAATATTGTGGTGTGAGTCTAGTTTTGACAGGCTAAGTTTAAAGCCTAGTCCAGAAGAGGCTCAGAGGAGCCTAGCTAGAGTTTCATCAAGGGGAATATCTTTGACGATATCAAAAATAAATGACATCAGATTTGGCAACAGTTTCTTGGATAAATCCCCCAAAACACAGGCAACTAAAATAAAAATACATAAATTGGAGTACGTTGGCCAGGTGTGATGGATCACGCCTATAATTCTAGCACTCTGGTAGACCGAGGCAGGAGGATCGCTTGAGCCCAGGAGTCTGAGGTTGCTGTTTCACCTAGTTTCAGCTAGGCTGATGCCACGGCACTCTAGCCCAGGCAACAGAGTGAGACCCTGTCTCAAAAAAAAAAAAAAAAAAAAATCAGAGTACATTAAAATTAAAACCTTCTGTGCATCAAAGGATGTAATCAATAGACTGAAAAGGCAAATACAAAAAGAAAGAAAATATTTGCAAATCATACATCTGATAATAATTTAATATCAATAATATATGAAGAACTCCTACAACTCAACAACAAAAATACAACCTGATTAAAAAACGGGCAAATGGCTTGAATAGAAATTTCTCCAAAGAAGATAAACAAATGGCCAAAAAGCACATGGAAAGATGTTCCACACCATGAATCATTAAGGAAATGCAGATAAAACCCATAATTACATACCACTGACAGAGCAAGAACTCCTCTTAGAGGCCTACCAGGCCACCCAAACATGAAAATAAAGGAAAATCTTGAGTTCCTCACAGGAAGTTCTGGGCACCTTGCTACCTTCAAAAAACGAATGGGCAACTTAATGAGCAGGAAGATGGTAGTAACAATGGCTCTGCCGGTAAGCCAGAGTCACAAGTTGTTTTGGTTCCCTATAGAAGCTAAAAGATGTCCTCTTATGTTCTTAAGTTATTTTTCAGAAACCCCCACTGGACAGAAAGTGCAGATAAGAGGGAATTAAGGAATTGAACTCTGACTGCTATCCTTTGTTCTAAATTTCTCCCTTAGTGACCTAGTCACAGCCATCTTAACATTCCTTCCCCTAATCCAAGAATCTGTAAATCCACCTCTGACCTGTAAACACCTTCTTTAGGATACCCTACCTTTTGGGGCTGGGCTAATGTATATCCTCCATGTACTGTTTTACAAGTTTGCCTGTAACTTCACCTTCTCTGAAATATATGCCTACCTTTATAAATCCTTGTTTGTAAGCCATTGAAGAGTTTGGGTCTTAAGCTTTAGCTTCCCATTCTTATTGTATAGTGCCATGCAATAAAAATGACTTTTACTCCCACTGCAGCTCTCAGCTTCAGTGTCTGGTTTTGCTGCACCAGGTGAGTAGACCCCAGCTTGGTTTGGTAATATAATTTCACAACCATTAGGGTAACTATTATAAAAAAAAAAAAAGAATATATATTGAACTTGAGTGGAAGAGGTGAGTCCTCAAAATAGAGGGCCATGATCCAAAGGAACCAGAGCAGTTGAGAAAACTGTATTGGTGCTCTGAGCTTTGAAACTATAAGAGAACGTTTTGAGAAATGGGGCACACTCACAGATTGTGTGGTAATGAGACACCCCCAAACAAAATGTTCTAGGGGCTTTGGTCTTGTGACTTACTCTTGTGTTGAGGAAGAGTGGATGCAGCAATGTGTGCTCAACCACACAAGGTTGATGGGCGTGTTGTGGAACCAAAGAGAGCTGTTTCTAGAGAGGATTCTGTAAAGCCTGGTGCCCATCTAACTGTGAAGAAAATTTTTGTTGGTGGTATTAAAGAAGATACATAAGAATATAATTTGAGAGACTACTTTGAAAAGTATGGCAAGATTGAAACCATAGAAGAAATTATGGAAGACAGGCAGAGTGGAAAAAAGAGAGGATTTGCTTTTGTAACTTTTGATGATCATGACACAGTTTATACAATTGTTGTTCAGAAATACCATACTAATAATGGGCATAATTATGAAGTGGAAAAGGCCCTTTCTAAACAAGAGATGCACTCTGCTGGATCGCAAAGAAGTTGGGGAGGTGGATCTGGCAATTTTATGGGTCGTGGAGGAAACTTTAGAGGTAATTTTGGCCATGGTGGAAACTTTGGTGGAAGAGAAGGCTATGGAGGTGGAGGTGGTGGCAGCAGAGATAGTTATGGAGAAGGTATTGGTGGATACAGTGAATTTGGAGGTGATGGTGGCAACTATGGTGGTGGTCCTGGTTATAGTAGTAGAGGAGGCTATGGTGGTGGACCAGAATATGGAAACTAAGGTGGTGGATATGGCAGTGGTGGAGGAGGATATGATGGTTATAATGAAGGAGGAAATTTGAGGTAACTATGATGGTGGTGGGAACTATAATGATTTGGTAAATTATAGTGGACAACAGCAATCAAATTATGGACCCATGAAAGGGGACAGTTTTTATGGAAGAAGCTCGGGCAGTCCATATGGTGGTGGTTATGGATCTGGTGGTTGAAGTGGTAGATATGGTAGCAGAAAAGTCTAAAAACAGCAGAAAATGTCTACAATTCTTAGCAAAAGAGAGAGCGAGGAGTTGTCAGGAAAGCTGCAGGTTACTTTGAGACAATCATTCCAAATGCATTAGAGGAACTGTAAAAATCTTCCACAGAAGGAATGATGATCCATAGTCAGGAAAGTTACTGCAGCTTAAACAGGAAACCCTTCTTGTTCAGGACTGTCATATCCACAGTTTGCAAAAAAGTGCAGCTATTGATTAATGCAACATAGTGTCAATAAGATGTACATTCCTGAGGTCTTTTATCTGTTGTAGCTTTTTCTTTTTCTTTTTGTTACATCATGTATATTGCCCAGTAAATTGTGGTAGTGGTACCAGAAACAAAAAATTTAGGAATTTTTAGCTTTAAAAAAATACAACAAATGTTGGGGGATTGGTGAAATTGAAATCCTTGGGCACTGGTCATAAGAATGCAAAATGGTGCAGCCTCTAGGGAAGATAGATTTGTGGTTCCTCAAAAAATTAAAAGTAGAATTCCCATAAGATCCAGCAATTCTATTTCTGGATATATACTGAAAAGAATTGAAAGCAGAGTCCTGAAGATATATTTGTACACTAACAGTCATATCAGTATTATTCACAATAGCCAAAAAGTAGGAACAACCCAAGTGTTCATCAATAGATAAACAGAAGAACAAAATGTGGTATTGCACACAATGAAATATTAATCAGCCTTGAAAGAAAGGAAATTCTGACACATGATACAACATGGACAAACTGTGAGGGCATTATGCTAAGTGAAATAAACCAAAAAAATAATAAGTGATTTGTACAGCTGGAATCCAGCAATTCCAGGTAATAGCAGATGCCTGATTTGGAAGTGATTTCCATATTTACTAGTTTTGTATGTATAGCACCTGGAAAACTAGAACTATTATAGAATGTAAGCTGTTTGGAGACAGATAATTTTATTTGGCCTTTCAATTCTATATTCCTAGAGCCTAGGATATATCCTCTTTACTGGTGAAAATACAAAGATGCTGAATTAATATATGGATGAATCTGTAGGGGTGAAGAGAAAACTTCCCTTTTGTCTTCTAAAAGTATGCTGAAAAATCAACTGACAAAAGGCAAATTAATAGGATAAAAAGCATATGAAACTTTATTTAAACATGCATAGCATAGGGGAATAGCAGGAGAATTATTAACCAGTAACCCAGTGAGATACAAAAGCTCAAATACCCTTTTTCATAGAGGGGAAAATGGGGACTATATACCATTCTTTTGAGGAGCAGTGAATCATTAAGGAGAATGAATGGATCTAGGAGACAGGAGGCAGACATTAGGGGAAGGGGAGAGGTATAGCTGAACAGGAACAAAGGATGTCTTATTATGCAGATAAAGCATCCCAGGTAATCTCTTAGAGGTACCCTTGGAAGAATACATGAACAGTCCGTCTGGCTTGGTTAGGACTCCCAGCCTCTTCCTTTTTGGGTGAACTTTCCTGGTTATTTGTGAGATCCCAAGGGAGAGCATTTAAGACAATTGCATTTTGGAAAGAAACTTTATTGGTAACATATGGAAATTCCAGACAGAATTCTCCCTCCACTTTCCAGGTAGGGCAGGACAAGACAGGATTATAGAAACCTTGATCTGAGGCAGTTTCTAAGGCCTCTCAGCATGTCAAAGTGCCAGTGTTTTGGGTATTTCTAATCCACAACAAAATATACTGATTTGTATATGAAAAATGGAACATATAGCTGGGGCAAAAAAAATCCATTCATATTAACTCAATTTTCACCTTTATCTGGTTTACCACATGAACAGTATAAAAATAGATCATTTGTATTCAAGGCATCAAACAAAATTTATTTCAGTTTTTCTTTAAAATTATAAGATACATAAATATACTATTTTTAGTTCACATATAACTAGTTTGTTATATGTGAACCTATTTACTTAGGCTATCCAAAATAGCATTACTAGCTCTAATAATATACATTGTCATGTTTTGCCCAAACTTTTAATGGAATGGATAAGAATCTGAATTTATCTAATATTTATATCGAACCAAGATGGAACTTACCATTTTAGATGTTTTACTTACTTATCAGTTCACTTACTCATTCTTTTACTGTTGGTTTTGTCCTTCCTGTGGCAGTGTGGCCCTCCACTGGACCCTTTCTCCATAGGAGAAATATTCTGATGTGTTTAGGAATTCTAAAAATTTAAGTCATTCCCCATCAGAGTTGTCTCTTTTTTCTGTTATTCCTATAATGAATGCTTAATCCTTCCTCTTTATTCTCTAATCATTGGCTCTTTCATAGTGAAAGCTATTAAATGGGAACAGAGTCAATAAAAATGATTTACAGTTTAAAAATTATATTATAACTGGGAAGAGAAAAGCAGAACCTAAGCTCAGTGCAAAGGAATAGTATATACAGACAGCCTGAATGGTCAGGGGTCTTTTACAAAGTGAAATAATTACTGAGTTACTTCTTAGAGTATTATGTGAGTGTATCAGGGCTATAAGAACAAAGTACCACAGACGGAGCTACTTAAAAGTTTATTTTCTCACAGTTCTGGTGGCTGAAAGTTCAAGATTAAAGTGTTGGCAGATTTGAATTATTCTGAGGTCTTTCTCCTTGGCTTCCAGATGGCCACCTAATAACTGTGTCCTCACATGGCCTTTCCTCTGTGCTTGCACATCCCTAGTTATCTTTCTGTATGTCTAAACATTCTGTTCTTCTAGGGACACCAGTCTGATTAGATTAGACCAACTGTAATTTAATTACCTAATATACAGCCACATTCTGAGACACTGGGGGTGAACGTATTATAAAACAGAAGAAAAAAAATATTTTCCTCCCCTGCTATAAGGTTTGTTGCTGAGTGCCCCATAAACAAGCAAACAAACAAAAAGCCAAAACAAACAAACAAAAAACAGATTGGCCAGGTGCAGTGGCTCATGCCTATAATCTCAGCATTTTTGGAGGCCAAAGCAAGAGGATCATTTACGGCCAGGGATTCAATACCAGCCTGGGCAACATAGTGAGACCCTGTCTCTACCAAAAATTTAAAAATTAGCCAGGCATGGTGGCATATGCCTATAGTACTACCTACTCCAGAGGTTGAGTCAGTAAGGATTGCTTGAGCCCAGGAATTTTAGACTCCAATGAACTGTGACCACACCACTGCAATCCAGCCTGGGCAACAGAGCAAGACTCTGTCTCAAATAAATAAATACACATTTGTTTAATATAAGTTTTATGTCACACAGAAGACTTCAGATATTCAGACACAACAATCCAAGGAAAACTGTATTTTGATCAACAGTCTTGCAGAAGTATGATTGGGGAACAAAAGGGTGTGATTTAATAGTAATAAGCTGGGAGTAATTTAGCAAGGCCTATTTGTTCAAATTATTCTTGGCATCTCTAATTCCCTTCAGGTGTAGGACAAAACACCTGTCACATGAGGCCCTTCAGGAAAGAGTGAGTGAGAGAAGGTAAGAGAGACCTTCCTCCCTCTGCTGTTGCCTTAATTCCCTTAAGCTTATAATACTTAATGTGCCAACGTACCATATTTTGGGGTAGAATTTGCACACACTTTCAGCTTCAACATATGAATATAACCCATAACAAGTATGAATACAGATTTCAAGGCTACAGATGGAAGAGAAGGACTATCAAGATATAAATATGTCCCAAGGTAAAGAGGCAAAATGAATGAGCTCTACATAAGGCTCTGAGTGGGAGTTGGAGCAAGAGAGAAGTCTGAACTTGTAGTTAGGACTTTTAACAATTTTATCTTTATACAGGAGGAGTAAATTGAAAATGTCTATAGAAAGGGGTTAATCATATTTTGACATGTGAGAGACTGTAATTTAAAGAAGAAAGGACTCAAAAGGAGATTGGTGCAATAACTCTTTAATTTTTAAGTTGGTCTTATTAAGGTGAAACTCATTCTTTTTCAGGAAAGAGTTTATGAGTTTCTACAAATAGAAGCTCTCAAGCAATCACCCCTACAATCAAAGTTTCCCATAGTGGTCACATCTTGGGAAAGCCTAATGAAGACATTATGCTTCCAGACCTCTGCTCCCAAGCCCATGTAGAAAGAAGATATTGACATGTTAGTGTCCAATGCCCCTCCCAGGGTATCACATGTTCGCTATCTGTTGCATAGGGTTTGGGCAGAATTGGTGTAGCCTGGTCTGTCTGTCCCTGTCCTGAGGTTACTTCTGCTGGAACTCATAGCCCTGTTACTTGACCTAGACATGTTGGCCTCATTCATCCAGTCCTGGAAGGAAGTTCATGTCATATGCAAACTTGATGTCTGATAATGTTACCCACCCAACTGGAAGGATCAGTTGTCCATCCCTAGTATCAATACAGAGGCCCCTGCACCCTCACTCTACTTGGTTCTGTCTCCCTACACTGTGAGACACCACAGAAGGGGGCTATTTTGATGAATCACTGCCACCAGATTAAAGGTAGGGGGCCCTGCCTGGGGTCCTATTGTCGCCTGAACCACAAACCATCCCTAGGATATACACACTGAAGGGGAAAAAGAATGGTTGAGAACACTGAGTTTGAGTTTTCACAGGCACAGCCTAATTAGGCAGCCCTCTGGTCCACTTCCACCCCTGTCAAGCTCAGTGTTTCCCATCATCTGCTGCAGTGCTATGTTTGTCTTTCATTGGTGTACAGTGTTTAGTTTTCATACTTCCAGATAGGGGTACCACCCAACTAGCTGGCCATCTTGGTGACTTGTGTTCATGTGAATCAGCTATTCCATTGCTCAATAGCTCCATTGGCCTGAAGATCACAGGGTACATGGAAAGTCCATAATATTCCATGAGAGTGTACCCATTGTCATGTTGCTCAGAATGAACTCCCATGGGATATTCAACATCATGATATAAGTTTATCTCAAAGACAGCTATGATAGCCTCAGCATCCGCATGGGTGACATATTATTTGTCCCCTCCAGGTAGCAAGTTGTTGCCATAGTCCTTTTCCCCATGAAGATAATCTTGTAATAGCATAAACACTTAGTTGCCATTCTAACCAGGTAGGTAGGCTGTTAGCAAAGACCCATGTGTTGATGAACATGTAGTAAGATACAGTGGTAGAATGGAACTACATTGCCATCATCAGTGCATGTACTTTGGCCCACTAGGCAGAACATCCATATTTAATAAATATCAGCCAAAATATGGCCAGCCAGTGGCCAGATGGCAGCCACAGCCAACAAACCCCATCTGCTCTGTTGTTTCAAAGAGCATCAGTAAACCATGCCATACCATTAGTAGGCACATTTGAGTCCTAAACTCCAGGTAGCCACAGAGGGAGCCAAAGCATCCCATGAGCCCTCGGTCTCTTCTAGTAAACTAGCCATTTATTCATGGATTCTATGTTCCCATGGAGTCCTGGCTGGGCCCAATCTTCAATGTACCATTTCTTCTTAATAGTTAAGCTCTGCTGAGCCTATCCAATTTATTTTTTGTGAGTGTATGAGCACCCAAGTGAGAATGGGCAGTTCAGGTTGCAGAATCACATGTGGTAATCTGGCCATAAAATGCCCAATCCCATCTGTCCCAACAGCAAGCAAGAATTGCCATTTTAATTTTTTTGTTTGTTTGGTTTTTTTTTACAGAGTCTCACTCTGTTGCCTAGGCTAGAGTGCCATGAATCAACCTAGCTTACAGCAACCTCAAACTCCTAGGCTCAAGTGATCGTCTTGCCTCAGCCTCCCAAGTAGCTGGGACTATAGGCACGTGCCACCATGCCCAGCTAATTTTTTTTTTTTATTTTTAGTTGTCCGGCTAATTTCTTTCTATTTTTAGTAGAGACGGGGTCTTGCTCTTGCTCAGGCTGGTCTCAAACTCCTGAGCTCAAGCAATCCTCCAGCCTCGGCCTGCCAGAGTGCTAGGATTACAGGCGTGAGCCACCATGCCCGACCAGATTGCCATTTTAGAAAGGCATGTTTGGTGGCTGCCTCAGAAAATTTGTATTCCCAATATCTGAAAGATTGATGCACTTCAGTGGCAGTTTTCTGTTGCCACAGACACCAGTCAATATGTGTGGAGATTACACACAACTGTAATTTGATTGGGCTAGAAAGCTCCAAAAGTCTAAAAGGCAGTACCTGAACCTAAACTTGTTAGACAGCTTCCAAGGCCTGCTGCTGCAAAGGGCTCCATTCAAAGTTACAGGCTTTGTTGTTCACCTTGACTATGGGAGCACAGAGAACACCCAGGTAGAGTACATGCTGTCTCCAGTACACAAAGAGGCCTATCAGCTGTCTGATATAGATGCCTCCTTTTTACCAGTGAGTTCTACCAGGGGCTTTACGGTAGCTGGGATGCATTTTTAGCTTCCTGACCAAGCATCTTTGGCATTCATGGTCTCCATGCCCAGAGGCCTTTTTGACCAGTTGAACTGGGATATTACATTGTGACATGGTGGACTGTCACATTTTTATTTGTAGCAAATTAAGTCCAGAATTAACAAAGTAATGTCTCTTTTTCCATTTCCAGAAGGCAGTACTTCTTTTGTTGAGTAACTCATTCATGCTTGGGTAGCTTAGATGTCAGGGATAAGTGGAAATGCCCCACTGCTTTGGCTCAGTTCTGAGCTGTGAGCGAGTATACCCCTTACACGGTGGTGAATTTCTGTGCCACAAACAGCCAAAATGTCAATGCCTATCATAGACTTAGCAGTGGGAACTACAGACATCTGAAATAGCCCAAAGGGCACCACCTACAAGCACATAAGCACTGTATGCAGATAAGCATCATGGAGCACCAGTCTATCCCATAACCTCCCAATGCCATTAATTATTTCCCTAAGGGAACCCAGAAACATTGTCATGTGGGCTCCAGTATACAAGAACCCAAGAAAAGACTGAAGTTCCCTCTTTTCCCCTCTTATCTTGACAAGGTATAGGGTCATTGGCTTTCATCAGGAACCCAGAGATGTTGGTCCCATTCCTGTGACATTTAGTTCACAATGTACCTTTATCAAACAAACATACCAGCCAGACTGCATAAGACTTCCCTGACCTTCCTTAATATCCATCCTTCAGATAATGTGCCTCCCTATTTGTGAAAGCTGACATTGCATGTGTTGGTTCTTTCTCATGCCACAAGGACCATCTAAGGACCTCTGTCTGGTTCCCCCTCAGCTGCTTCACGGTCCATCAGAGTGACCACATTTCAAGCTCTCAGGCCCTGACAATGAGTGATCACATAAGTGCCCAAGAACTAGGGGATCTAGTTCCCCTAGTTCCACTGTTCCCACATTCATTTCTCTCTGCCTCAGTCCATGCAGCCAGCTTATTTACACTTGCATGAACAGGACATGTGTCCAACTTATCACTCACATCCTTCCCCATAATTCATCCAGCTGTATGTCCAGTTCCTGTGCCCCCAAGC
The DNA here is from genome assembly GCF_040939455.1 of Microcebus murinus. Classification (NCBI taxonomy): domain Eukaryota; kingdom Metazoa; phylum Chordata; class Mammalia; order Primates; family Cheirogaleidae; genus Microcebus; species Microcebus murinus. The sequence goes on from NC_134110.1 coordinate 20,982,313, forward strand.
TGATGTCTCCACCCTGGACTTGGTACTGGGTGAAATTGTCCCTCCCACTTTGGCAGAAAGCCAAGGTTCTCACAGACTCAACCTTGATCAATGGATCAATTTTGTGAAGCATTTTCACTAATAACCAATCCCAAGAGAGGACTCCCACAGCATGGAGGAGAGAAAAGATCATCACTATAGCAACTACAAGGAATAGGATTCCAAACACTTTCATCCACTCCATCCTGGGATTCAGTGTTCCCAATTGCCTGAGTCCAGTGATGCAAAACAAACTCATAAGCAACAACTTATATGAAGCAGATTTATTACTTACAGATAGGAAGCAAGGGACAAAAGAAGCCTAGAATTCATTGTGTGCCAGTCCTCTGAGGCTCAAGAAGCCTTCCTGGTGCGGATAGAGTATTGACTGCACACTCCCCATTCACACCACAGCTGAGGTACCCTAAAAGGCAGTCCACCTGGGTCACTTAACTCAGGGGATACATGAATCATGAGGCAAAGCTTTTAAGGACATGCTGCTTCCAGAGGAGAATGGAATAATCCCCAAGCTGTCCTGAGCAGTTCTTCTCAACTCCAGATGTTACACTCCCTAGGAAGGGCAGGAACAAGGCCCAGGCTATTATTCCTAAGAGCCCCTTCCTATCTTAGGATGTTATAGTCCAGGCTCATTCTACACTTGTTCTTGAAAATTAAAAGTGAGAAAGGAGGAAAAACTGAATCCATCCAAGTCTACCTGGAGGACTGGCTTGAATCTTCACCTTAAAACTTCAATTGTGTTTCGAAAACCCATTTCGATAAAAAATAAAAAAAAATAAAAAAAAAAAAATTTCGAAAACCCATTTCGATAAAAAATAAAAAAAAATAAAAAAAAAAAAACTTCAATTGTGTTCCCTTGTAGTAATCTCTCTATGCTCAGTCTTGGTAATTATTGATCATATATCTATCTTGACAGCTTTGCCTTTTACAGAATGTTTTATAAATGAAATCATTTTGTATGCAAACTGTTATGTATGCTTTTGCTCACTCAGAAGCATGCTTTTGAGATTTATGTTGTTTTATGTCTCAATAGTCTGTTACTTTTTGCTGCTGATTTGTACTCTATTGAATCAATATCCCACAACTTGCTCATCATTTTTATTGATTTAAAATGCTATCAATATGGATATATTTTTTTATTAGAACATGATTTTTATTTCATCATATTATGGATAATTTGATGGATATTTGGATTGTTTTCAGATATGTGCTACAATATGGTTACTACAAGCATATAGTTTCATTTCTCTTGAGATAATCTTAGAGCTGAGTTTCTCGATTGTGAAATACATGATTCACTTTACAAGAAAATGCCAAAATCCTTTCCAAAGTGGCTATGCCATTTTGCATTTCCAAAGGAAAATATGAGAATTCTAATTGCTCCACATCCTTCCCAGTATTGTTATTGATTATATATATATACATATATATAATAATTTTAATTATTCTAGTAGATGTATAGTGGCAGGTAGCATCTCATTGTAGTTTCAATTCATCTCTTTCTGTTTTTCCTTTTTCTTTCTTTATTTTTTTTTGTTTTTTTTAGATTGGGTCTTACTCTGTCACCCAGGCCAGAGTGTACTGGTATGATCATAGCTCAGTGCAACCTCAAACAAACTCCTGGACTCAGGCAATCTCAGCCTCCACAGATAAAAATATTAAAAAAAGGGATAAATTTCTCCTTTGGGACATCAGCCAAACAGAGATTTAAACAAGTAGTCAATACTAATCAGATTAAAGATGCTTTAGTAAGGAATGTGAATTATTCTGTGGAAATCCATAAGATGCATGGACATACAATCCAGATTTAAATGGTCATTGTAGGTTTCCTGGAGGAAGTAACTTATAATTGAATATATGAAGAATAAGTAGCTAATTACCATGCAAATTAGAGATAGGAAAGACAAAAGGAGAATTAGCATTCAGGTAGAGACCAGGGCATGTATAGAAGTAAAAAAAAATTTTTTGAGATATCACAAGGAGGGTAGCAATTTCAGTACACTTGAAGGAAGCTATTTATCTGGGATTTTTAAAAAATATTTTTATATGTAATATGTAGCAATGTATGTGCCACATGGTTGCCACTCAATTTTCTTAGTTTGAAATAATGAATAGGTCAAAATCGGTATCTGGGGGTTAGATTTTTAAGGAATTTTATTCCATGTCCATATGTTAGAGTTTTATAGTTTTCTGTGGTTGTAGTCATCAGCTACTATGTCATCTACTTAGTTAAGAACACAGCTGTTGTAATTATAAAATGAGAATTTGGGAGTCTTGTAGATGTGAAGGAAAAAAAATATATCTATGGGGTTTAGATGTACAGGCAAAGAAAAAGTATGGGTGGGGAAATGAGAGATAACTTAAGGTCCAAGAAAAATAGCCACCAAAAAATTTAGTATTTTCAGTATAGAACCTTCTCTTAATGGAGTTACACCACCCTGAGAAAGATGCTGAGTCAGACAATGAATTCTCCACCTGGAAAAAGACAATTCAGCTCCAAGCACAGGTTGCTTTCAACCCTTAAACTCCTTACTCTTAACTTCAGCAGTACCTGCTACATCATGCCTTGGAGAATGAGGGACCCCTGTGCTCATAGCGCCATCTAGCAGCAACAAAAACGGGGATACCAATGATAACCTTAAAAATAAGTTCAGAGAAAAAAGGTGGGGGGGGGGGCGTCTGTGAACCAGAAAGTACAGTGTTCACTTGAGCAGCATTTTTTTTTTTTTTGAGACATGCCTACAGTGCAATGGCTGATCATAGCTCACAGCAGCCTTGAACTCTTTTGCTCAAGCGATTCTTCTGCCTCATCCTCCCAAATAGCTGGAACTACAAGCGTGTACCACCAGCTTGGCTATTTTTTTCTATTTTTAGTGGCGACAAGGTCTCTTTATGTTGTCCAGGCTGGTGTTTAACTCTTAGCCTCAAGGTATCATCCCACCTTGGCCTGCCAAAGAGCTAAGATTATAGACCTGAGCCACGAGCCCGGTAGGACTTTGTTGTTGTTGTTAATATTTGTTTAAAAACAGAAACACACTGCACAATTGCTCCGGGGAAAAAACAAACAAACAAACAAAAAACAAGCTATAATCATTCCCAGTAATGATACAGGGAAGCTTGGCCCCTGTCTACTTTTTCTGTCAGTTCCTACACATAATGCAGGGGTTAAAGATCACTGGGAGTACTATTAGGCTGACGATTTCATTGACAAACATGGATGTACAGCGGTGAGTTGCCATGGGCACACAAATAGTTCAGATTTGACTGCAAAACTACTTCAGTAGACTTTGTATTATGTCACATTAAATCCTTCGGTAACTGTGTGTGCGCGTGTGTTCTCATACACATTTTCCTCTTACTAGCACGACAGTTCAAGAAATTAATCGAATCTCTTCGGTTAAAGCCTTGATATGTTACTCTTTAAAACGTTTTCCAGTACAATAGAGTTGTTGGGCGTATTTGCTCAAGTTTCCGCGGAGGGATCTGGGGCTCCAGATACCCCGGGAATCCCACTTGCGCTGCGCAGCAATCAGCGCGTCCAGCGAGACACCACAGCTCCCAGGAAATGCGCCATTGTCCCGCGCGGCCGACCGGTCTGCTTTGCACTGTGGGACGGTCACATGACTGCGCGGGAGGACGGTGGCCCGCAGGGACCGATCTTGTGCGCCTGAGAGCGTAGCAGTCGGAGCGAGCAGGAAGTGGTGCCCCGCCCGCACCCGATTTCCGTTTCCTCTCTCTTTGCTGGTCTTTTCCGTTTAGGGCGCCCGCTGGAGTCTCCTATGGTTTGGTTGCATCGTAAAGGCTTTATCGTGTAACTTATCGGTAAAAAAAAAAAAAAAAAAAAAAATCTTTGTAGGGTCCATATCATTGTTTTGGTTCTTGCCCTTAACTTTGTATTAAGCACGTATTTATTTGTTTTTCCCAAGTAAATACCGTCGTGTTTCTACAACACTCTTTTTTTGTTGTTATGGAAACATTTCCTGACCAAAATTTTATGCCCGCACTTCTCAATGTTAATAATTTTCATTTCCATGTATTTGCATTCATTTGAAAAATTGTAATGTGTTTCAATAATACTGAGCTTAATGTCATATTTTAATGGAATTCTATTTTAATCATTTCTGTATAGTACATAAGATTCTCTATTGATTCTCCTGTGTTTTCCTTACTTTTGCAACAAAATAACTTTAATATGAGGGGACTTTTAGAAGCCTCAGGGTCAAAATTCCTGTTTCAATATCCCATCATAAAATGCTATTTTTTAATTTAAGAAAAATTGAAACATTGTGAAAAGTTTCTCAATTGTGTTTTAAAACAGCTGGGAAACTGTTTTGCTGTTTACTCTAATTTCCCTTACTCCATCTTCTTGTCTCTCACCATAGAACTGATCAATCAGTCTTAAAATGTTTTCTGTAATGGGTTTATTAACTTATGTCTTCCATTTGAAGAATGAGGGAGGGGCTGTCTCAGCTTAGGTTTTCTGCAGGACACAGGGAGAGCATGAAGCCAGTCTCCCAGTGCCTGAGTGATATTCCTGCAGTAGTAAACAAGTTGCAGATAAGACAAGAGCCACAAGAGCATCTGCCAGTATAAACAAATTTTCTGTGTGACAGACATATGGATACTGGTTGGACACTTAGGCATTGATGTGTCTGGCAGGTGAAAGAAATATCCCATGAAAGGCATATTTTAAACACCCAAGTCCAAATAACCTTTATCTCTTGTTATAACAGGGTTGTGAGCCACTCTGGTACTAAACCTAAATTTAGTTTTGAGCTCTCAAACAGAAGGTCAAATGGGTCCATGTACAACATCTGAAGACTCTTGTGAAGGTCATTCACTGGAAGTCAATAAATCAAAGATTTAAGATGGATCTGAAAGAAAATATGGTATCTCTGTCAATTAAACTATAATACACATAATAGCCTTATTTTATACTTATTGAAAAAGCCCTTTTGTAATTAGAAAGGCATAAGTTTTATTCATATAGAAATGAAAGCAATAATAAAATTAATTCATAAATGAATTCACAAATATTTTGAAATTCTGATTCTGATCCTTCTGAATTAGATTTTTATCCAGAATCATGAATGTCTTCACATCACCCTCTGTGTCATGAAATCTAACAGCAATGAAATATTTCTTAATAAAAGAGGTCTCACCATTGTTAGTGTGATTTTCACATTGACATCATTCTCCATGTTTCGGTGCAACTATTCTTACAAGAAGGTGACAGCTCAAAATTTCAGAACTAGTTCATCCATGTGCAGACAATTAAAACCATGTCATAGCTGCCAACAAGTTAACAGTGATTGTAATAAAACTTGAAAAAAAATAAAAGCATGCAAAAATTGGTGAAATATAGTACCTAATAAAGATATGGATTTAATTATCAAGAGTGCCATATTAATTGAGCTGAATCTTAGAGAACATGATTTTTATTGATCAATGGAACAACACTGTCCAGAAGGACAGAAGAGGTGTAGATGAGGCAGGGGAATATCAGAAACTATTGGAAAAAATAGTTTTCACGTGGTTATCTTCCTATGTACATGCATTATCTGGGTTTAAAAACCTTCTATTAATACCTTCTTTTAACATTAACATCAAAACTTGCAATGGAGCTGTCAGTAGTTGGAAAGGTAATCTCACAGAGAGAAGCATAGGAATCTCACAAGAATGCAACATCACTAAACCTTCTGGTTAAAACAAGTGATGATAATGAGGGGAAATCATGGACAAGATCAGTTGGAAACTGATTCAGAAGAGTTTAACTTGAATGAGAAAAATTTAGCAATTCCTTTGAGAATGTATATTGCTTATAGTTTTACTTCATTAACATGAGGAGTGATATAAGACAAGTGTCCTCGTTTATATAAGTTTAACTTATTGTCAATAATTATGAGGTAGAATTCTAAATCATACGAAGTATTTGTGTCATAGTTTAACAATGTTTTTTTTTCTTTCATTGTGACAAAAAATAATGATGCATTTTACAAATAACACAAATGATAACATCTTTTAATTACTTGGAAAAATTGTCTGTACTAGCAAATACTGACTTTTTGGTTAGTATGGAACCCTTTTAGGCTACAGGCATTATGTATCATTAGTGCATTCAATCCTCGTGGCAAGAGGTAGGTACTGTTAGCACTCTTATGTGCCAGTTCTGAATCTGAGCTAAAGCCCTACAAGAAAGGAATAGAAGTCTGGGTGTGGTGGTTCACACCTGTAATCCTAGCACTCTGGGATATGGAGATGGGAGGATTGCTTGAGGAGTTTCAGACCAGCCTGAGAAAGACTGACACCCATCTCTACTAAAAATAGAAAAATTAGCCAGGCACAGTGGCACTCACCAATAGTCCCAGCAACTAGGGAGGCTGAGGCAGGAGGATGGCTTGAACCCAGCTCACAAGCAGCTGAGCAGTGGCTATTTATAGGCAAGGTCATTGCCTCCTACTGCCTTGAACTCATGGGTTTAAGCAATACTCCTGCCTCAGTTTCCCCGGTAGGTGGGAATACAGGCACAAACCACAACACCCGGTACTCCTTTATTAATTCCACTGGTTCCTTTATCTTTGTGCAAATATCACATTGTCTAATAACTAAGAGACTTCACTTAACACAAAAATTGTACGTCCATAACCCTTTGTCTTTCCACTATGATGTTCCATAATGAAGACTGTGAAGAGTGAAAACTTGCATTCCTTGCATCTGCACCAGTATTCCCAACACTGCCTTGAATAAAGAGGAGAGTTCAGAACTTTAGAGTATTACTGTTGACACATATGTCTCTAAGGTCCTCGTGAAGCTCAAGCAATCCCTCCAACATTACTCCCCACTTTGTTTAGTACATTCTCGGTGAATTTTTATTGCGTGTCAAGACTCCTCATTATCATTCCATCATTTTTGAAGCCTGGGGGATTTTCTACTCCCCCAGCAATAATCAGTGGATGTGGGAACTTTTACCGACATCCCTGGGTGGCTTCTGCGCAAGCGCAGATGTCCCTTGAATGCAGTCTTTCTGCAGATCACACCCACCAAGGGCGGGGCTAAGGCCAATGCAGCTGAGTTCTGACCTACCTCTGTGGGGTCTTCATTGGCAGGGACAGCTGCTCCCTAAATCCCCTCAGGGGTTGTTTGAGGAATGCAGCTGTTTTGTATGAGAAAGACTTTTTCTCCACAGCCATTCTGCTTGCTGATCAAGGACACTTTACACCTCAGGCTTTCCTGGTAATGGTTTCTTCTTGTTTTCTTGGCATGCAAATATTTATTAACACCTGCATGCAATAGTCTTTTTATCTCACTTAACCGTCATCTGAAACCAAATGTATATTTTTGTATTATGTATTAACGCCTTTCATTCCTGTTTTTAAGAGTGCATTTATAATTGTTTTTCAAACTAATTGAGTGGAAAATCACTTTACTAGGAAAAACAGATATTAAACATTCTGTGTTATAGTGTTTTCCAGAAATTTACTATGAAATACCTCCAGTGGAAAAGGAGACAGAAACTTTTTTGACAGACACAAGACAAAATTTTCTCTGAGTGGCATGCTTAAAAATAGTAATAGTAATGACTGTTTAAATTATTTGATTCAATTTATTCTAATTGTAAAAGGTACCCAAGGCTTTAATTTTGTAAATGGAACACTGACACTTTCATTTTGAATACAGAGATAACCGCTTAATATAAACATCCTCATATCGTTTGCTTTTCTCCTGGTCCAAAAGCTATATAGACATTGACTGGAGTATTTGATTTTTTCTATCTTGTTTTTGTAAAGGTCTGAATGACATGTCTTTGTACAGATAACCCATAATATAGACGTATAGTCTTTTCTTATTCCTTGATGAGTGATTACTAAAAAATGTTTTTAGTTTTCATTTAAATAAAAATGATGTTTAGAAAGCGGTGTCATCCACTTCCACGCAGCATATATATTTTATAATATCACCTTGTAGAAAGGAATTCAAATCTTTATTTATGTTCTGTTATTACCTAACAAGATATTTTTTTAAATTTCATGCTTGTGAGTTATTCAGATTCTCATATTCGCTGACTCATTCAATAATTTACTCACATTTGTTACTTAGCTCTTGTGTTGATGTCCATTGTTTCAGGCTGAACCTTTGACATTTCTCTGAGATGTTTTACATGTGAATAGGCTGTGTGCCGCTGTCTAGTGAAGATGGAATTTCTAAACCTAAATTGAAAAGGGATTTCCTCCCAATTCAGGGCTCCAAAATGTCGACTATGATTTACTTAGGGCCTGAAATGTGGATTGTACAAATGCTAACATGATTGAATTGAAGAGGAATACACTGTCTAATAAAGGAAGCATTTTTACAGGGTAAGACTCAGACACTCAATAGAAAATTTCTTCTATACTGGTAATGAAATACTCATCTAATGGTCAAAAAATGGTTCTGAGGAGGTTTTGTTCAAGATTTATAAGATGGGGAGAACCAACAGACCAAGAGTGTTGATACTTTGTGGATATTTTTATTCCAAACTAGTAGATGGGAATTTGTTTGCTAGATCATGCTACATTCAGGAATCTGTGCTTTAATACTGTGTATAGAGAATTTCAAGCTAGCACCTGGTTAATAAAAAAAGTACACTTCATTCTTCATTTTCATTGTTTTATTTCATTATAACCTGACACTATTAAGTTTAATTTCCATGCATATTGAGATAAACTCAATACTCTTTGCAAACAATATAGACTATGGTATTTATTAATATGTAGTGAAAGTCAATGGCAAGATTATTCCCAAATTTGAAGAAAACTGGATTTTTTTGGGGGGGAAACAATTAGAAGAGATAAGGCTTACTAGTCTCTCCTTTTAATGAAAATTGTGTTCTGTTATTTTTTTTTTTTACTTTTAAAAACCATTATGGGTAGATAATAGTTGTACATATTTATGATATTCATGTGATATTTTGATAAAAAATATGCAATGTGTAATGATCAAATCAGGGTAATTCAGGTATTCATCACCTCAAGCATTTATCATTTCTTTGTGTTAGGAGTATTCAAATTCCACTTTTAACTATTTTAAAATATTCAATAAATCACAGTTAAGTATAGTTATCCTATTGTGCTACCAAATGCTAGACCTTATTCATTGGAACTGTATTTTTGTACCCATATACCATACCCACTTTTTCTTCACTACCCACTACCCTTCCTACTGTCTGATAACCATCATGCTACTCTCTATCTCCATGAGTTTTGTTTTTGTTTTTTTTCCAGCTACAACATATGAATGAGTACATGTGAAATTTTTCTTTATGGTTTATTTCACTTAAAAAATGTCATATGATAAGGTTTCATTCTTCTTATGGATGAATAATATTTTGTTGTGTATATGTACTACATTTTCTTCATTCATATCTTGATGGACACATAGGTTGATTTTATCCCATAGATATTATAAATAGTGCTATCAGTTCTTATGAATAGTGTCAGGGCCTAAACAATAATACCCCAATATGGAAGACTCAGAAGCAAAAATTTTTCTCTGACCTTCTCCTGTTCTGCCTCTCAGTGTCTTTCCTCCCTGAAGCTAGCCACAGAAACTAGAATCCATATTCCTCAGGATGGATCATAAAATCCAGAAACCCTTTTACTAAAGATAGCCATAAAATCAAAAATTATTCTGTGTAAAAAACTGTGGTAAAGATATTATTGAACCTACCTTGTTTGACTGTCAGTCATAAGACCCTCATTCCAGAGAAGGTCCTGCCCCACACCCAGAAGTAAGAAATGCATGCACAGAGAGACCATGAAGAATCTAGACAGACAGGTCTTGCTGGGTTTTCCAACTCATTCTATTAACATTAAATCATACACTTTTTATCCAATCATATTCCACATGGCTGTCTATACTTTGTTGAACCTAAGCATAAAAAATAGACAATTTCCCCTGTATCTTTGGGTCTGTTCAGAACACTTACATTAGAATACAGTTGGGCAAAATCATCCAACACAAAGTCTATTTTATTATAAAGTGTTGAATACCTCATCAAACAATTTATTGAATACTGTATTGAAAGTGAAAAAAAGAATGTTTGTGTGGGTACTTGAAGTATATTTTCTACTGAATGTGTATTGCTTTCACACAATCCTAAAGTTGAAAAATCTTAAGTTTAGCCACTAAAATTCACATACCCAATGTATTACAGAATCAGAATGTAATAAGTTTATCAACAACACAAAAGAACAAATCATAGTAAATGCAGGTTTAGGTCCAGGTTGGGTAGGTCAACTGACTTATACACATTTCGTTCACCTCCAATGGGTCACCATTCATCAAGCTGTGTCATACAAAGTCCTCTGTCTTTATTCAGCCATGAATAAGATAAAAGGTTTGAATGCCAAATGTATTCAAATGGCTTATCCATGTGTCTTTGACTTTTATCCTTGACTGCTACCATAGTTCTGTAACCTGTGTCTCTGTAGAATATGCTGACACAAATCAACCCTGTGTGCCTGGGACAATGCGTGATTACTCTCTTTCATTCTTAACACTGAATTTGGAGAATGGCTTCATGAAATTGGGCCAAATTCATTACTAAATGAGACTTCTAGACTCAGTTTCATCTTCTCATATTCTCAACACAAAATGTCTCCAAAAATCCTTGCCATGTACTACAGTAGTAAACTCTCTTGAAACAATAACCTCAGGTTATAGTAGGGTTCAAGTCAGTGTTTTACATCCCTCAGATATCTCTGATGTTCATTGTTTGAAGTACAGTGTCTTGTGAATCATTGTTCATACCATTTGTCATTTTTTTAAATTTTTCATTTATTAAAGTATATCCAAACCCTATTATTTTTCCATAACATTCTGGTTCATACCTTCTAAAATTACTCAATAATTACTGTGTTCCTGGCTGTTTTCTTCTAGTTGGCAATATAAAGGAATTGTGTGAGTAAAACTCACAGAAAATTACAAACAAGTGAACTGGCATTTGTAACTAAAGGATCAAAGGGAAGTTCAGAATTGGCCTGTGGCGTACACAGTGTCTATAGAAATCTCAGTGAATGTCAGCCATTGCATGTCAATGAATAATTATTAGGGATGGATCAAAACAAAAAAAAAAATCTCTGTCAATTAAAATATATATATACATTGCTTAATGACTGGGATATGTTCTGAGAAATGCATTGATAGGTGCAAACATCATATAGTTAATTTTACACAAAGCTAGATGCTATAAACTACTATATATCTAGGCTAGATAGTGTAGCCTATTGCATCTAGGTTACAAACCCATACAGAATGTTACTGTAATGAATACTTTTGGGAATTGTAATACACTGGTTAAGTATTTGTGTATCTCAACTCATCTGTATATAGAAAAGATACAATTAAAATATGGTATAAAGTAAAAATAAAATGGTACACCTGTCTAGGGCATTTACCAGGAATGGAGTTTGCAGGACTGGAAGTTGCTCTGGGTGAGTCAGTGAATGAGTGGTGAGTGATATGAAGGCCTGAGTCTGTACATTACTGTGGACTTTACAGACACTACACTTAGGCCACACTAAATTTATAAAAACAAAGTAATTGTACTACAACATTACAACAGCTATGATATTACTAGGATATAGGAATTTTTCAGCTCAGTTATAATTGTACAAGAACACCTTCTTATATGTGGTCCTTCCTTGATGGAAACATCATTCTGAGGTGTATAATAGTATTATAAACATAAAAGCCTATTTTATACTTACTGAAAAATCCCTTCCAAAATTATAAATGTATAACATTTTTCATATAAAAATAAAAACAATATTAAAATTAACTAATAAATGAATTCACAGACATATTGATTATAATAGTGCTAAACCAGATTTTAATCCACAGTCATGAATATGGCAGGTCTTAATATCACCCTGTGTTACATGAAGACTCATGACAATGAAACATTCTTTTAATGAAGGAGGCTGCACCATTGTCTGTGAGATTGACACATGTCCTGTTGACACTGCATTCACACATGTCCTGTTGACATTCTGCAAGTGTTGGTATAGGTGATCTTAACAGAATGCTACTGCAAAATATGCTCATGCATGTGCAGACAATGAACACCAAGTCATGGCTGCCACCTGGCTAACAGCTATTGTGACAAAATTTGAGGAAAAAAAATAGGTGAAATATGGTAATTAAGCATTTGGAAATATTTATCAGGGCAGCCATATGAATGTAGCTTATTTTGAAGAACAGACAAAATTATTTTGGTTTAAGAAGACAATACTGTCCAGAAAGACAGAAGAGGTGCCGATGAGGCAGGAGCAGCATGGTCCATTCAAAGGTCTGTACGGTGGGTTGGAAATTGGAGGCAGGAGAAAAGGCTGAAGGGAGTCAGGACTCATATCCTGTCCTAAGGACAAAAGGGGGCAAAAGAGACATACTCATCTTCATATCCAATACCTCAGATTGAAATAAAGGTGGATTTTATATGAAAGCAGACAAGTATATATATAATGAGTTTGAGAGATTTATTAATTTATTAGTGAAAGTCAATATAAAGCAGAATCTTCTGTGTTGCTCTTTGTCCACTGCATGTGTGGAGCTCACAGGGGGACAACAAAGATAAAGTTTTCATTTTCTCTGATATTTCCATCTAGTCAGGATTCAGAAATTGTGACAGAAATCCAAACTTTAGGTGGGAGAGCTGCCCTTGAGAACTGAGAACACAGGCATCAGACCTGGAATGGGATGGACAAGCAAGGCCTCTAGGAGGAGAAACATTGAAGACATTCTGAAGAGGATCAGTGAAACAAGGAAACAGGGGAGGGAAAGAGAAGGAAAAAGTGTGTCTGTGGCACAGGCCAGGGCATAAGAAGAGATCAGTGGATTTGAAAGGACCCCTGGGATCAGTGATGCATGAGGATGCGGGAGCAGAAAGGGCAGAACATGCTGGGATAGAGCAGATCAGAGAATGGTGGTGAGGAGGGATGCAGGAGCGGCTCACAAAGGAATGCACATGATGTGGAGGAATTTGAAATGTCTCACTTTTCTTCTTTGAAATATGCCCCCCGTTCCATGAGGTCTCCTGGTCAGGAAGGCAGTCAGAACAAGTAAAGATGGTGGAAAATTATTACCATTACCAGTAGAGTTGGTGCTGGGGAGGAGTGAAGGTGGAGAAGGGATGAAAAGTTACTGTCTCCTCAGTCATTTTGCAGGTGTAGGTGGCATCCGTAAATCAGAAAATTCACACTGGCCAGCTCACAGCCACCTGGCATCAAAACATCAGAGTATGAGAACTGCCTAACAGGAGGCTTCAGATGACAGGTATCCCCCCACTGCATAAAAAAGGGACTCCAGGTGAGCTAAAATGGCAAGTGTGGAAGGGGGCTGCTGAGGGAACTTTTCACCACAGACATACACAGGTTAACCTATCTGGGTTTGCATGTCCTCTTTCATGTTCTTTGTTATTATTGTCATACAAACATCATGGTTTTCTTATTTTTCTCACAGCATAACATGTCTTTGACTTTATTCTTTCCCTATTTCCATGTACTCTTTCATTGTCTACCTAGCAATACTTACCTAAGTTATTTACTGGTGGATTATTCATAGCTGAAGTATTTGTCAACTTAGTAATGAAATGAAATGCATACAAATGTCATTTGGTTGAACATTCCTCAATATTAGTGTCTGCTAATTTCCTAATCTCTACATGACCACGAGCAAGGATTCAATTTAGGGGGTTGTGTTTTCCTAATTAATTTTGGATACTTCTATGTTATGGAAACTATTAAGCTATCAATATTCATTTGAAAATTCAAGTTGCTGAATCTTTTACTTTGTTTTACTCTCTTTGCAATATTATATATTTTCTTCTGCTTACTTTGGATTTAATTTGCTCTACTTTTTAGTTTTCAAAGGTGGATATTTAGATGATTAATTTTTAGATTTCTTCTTTTCTAATAAATACATTCAATGCTATAAATTTCCCTCTAAGCTCCCATATTGCATTCCCAAATTTTGTTAATTGTTTTTCCATCAAATTTACGTCAAAGTAAGTAAATCTCTCTTGAGATTTCTTCTTTTACCCATGTATTATTTGGAAGTATATAATTTAATCTCCATGTATTTTTCAATTTACCAGTTATCTTTCTTGTATTAATCTCTAGTTTAATTCTACATCATAGGGTTATTTCTTCTTTCATGTCTGTGGTCTATCATGCTGAGTTGTCCATATGCATATTCTACTCACTGTTATATGAAAAAGTCTGTATATGTCCATTATGTCCAGTTCATTGATGGTGCTGCTGAATTCAACTGGATCCTTGCTGATTTTCTGCCTGCTGGATCTGTCTATTTCTGTTAGAGAAGTGTTAAAGTTGCCAACCATAGTTGCCATCTCGTTCTTCTTATAGTTTTAATAATTTCTGCCTCACATAGTTTGATGCTTTGTTGTTACATGCATACGTTAGGAATATTATATCTTCTTAGAAAGTTGAACTCTTTATTATTATGTAATTTCCATCTTTATCTTTGATAAATTTCCTGACCTTCTAATCTGCTCTCTCTGATATTAATATAATACTTCTTTTTTTTATTACATATTCTTCACCTATTTAACCTTGTTCCTTAACAAGCCCCTAGTAACCCCTAACACGTTTATTAGCTCTATTTTTCTACCCTTTCTAGAGTGTAATATATATGAAATACACAGTCTGTAGTCTTTTCAAACTGACTTCATTCACTAAAAAATATGACTATATTACTTGCAAACATTTTCTCACTTTTTTGTTTTTTTTAACTTTTTGACAGTATATGTTGAATCACAAAAGTTCTTATTACTATTGAAGATCAATTTATCTATTTTTACTTTTATCACTGTGCTTTTCAGTTATATCTTAGAAACTGTTGTTTAACTTTAGACAATAAAAATATTTTTATGTCCTTTTCAACAGATTTTTGTAGTTTTAGCTCTCACATTTAGGTCTACGATCCATTTGAGTCAATTATGTTTATGGCATGAGGGAGGAGTCCAACTTGCATCTTCTGATGATATTGTCAACATTAAAATTACACATGAGCTGTCAGTTGTGTGAATAATCTTATAGAGTGGAGTTCTTAGGAAAAACTAAAATCTGTAAAATAATCTAAAGAAGTTTATTCTGAGCCAAATATGAATGATCATGGCTCAGGGATCCATAAATCCAAGAACCTTTGAGTAAGTGGTCCCAAGGTGGTTGGGTTACAGTTTGGTTTTATACAAAACAGGGAGATAGAAATTGCAGGTAAACTTATAAATTAATAAATGCAAGATATACATTGGCTCAGCCCCAAAAGGCAGGATATTTTGAAGTGGGGGCTTACAAGTCACAGATTCTTTGATTTGTAATTGGTTAAAGAAATAAAGCTTTTTGGTCCCAATACCAACTGCTGGGTGGAAAAAAATAAAAAATAAAAAAATAAATAACTAAAAAAAAAAGAAAAAATATAAAAAAATAAATAAAGTTTTGTTTAATGAATTTGAGTCAGTAGAAACGGGGTACTTGAGTTAAGATAAAGAAGTCTGAGGCTGGGCTTGGTGGCTCACGCCTGTAATCCTAGCACTCTGGGAGGCCGAGGCAGGCAGATTGCTCAAGGTCAGGAGTTCAGAACCAGCCTGAGCAAAAGTGAGATCCCGTCTCTACTATACATAGAAAGAAATTAATTGGCCAACTAATATATGTAGAAAAAATTACCCGGGCATGCGGGCACATGCCTGTAGTCCCAGCTACTCCGGAGGCTGAGGCAGTAGGATCGCTTGAGCCCAGGAGTTTGAGATTGCTGTGAGCTAGGCTGACGCCATAGCACTCACTCTAGCCTGGGCAACAAAGCAAGACTCTGTCTCAAAAAAAAAAAAAAAAAAATGATAGGCCGGGCGCTGTGGCTCACGCCTGTAATCCTAGCTCTTGGGAGGCCGAGGCGGGTGGATTGCTCAAGGTCAGGAGTTCGAAACCAGCCTGAGCAAGAGCGAGACCCCGTCTCTACTATAAATAGAAAGAAATTAATTGGCCAACTGATATATATATAAAAAATTAGCCGGGCATAGTGGCGCATGCCTGTAGTCCCAGCTACTCGGGAGGCTGAGGCAGAAGGATCACTGGAGCCCAGGAGTTTGAGGTTGCTGTGAGCTAGGCTGACGCCACGGCACTCACTCTAGCCTGGACAACAAAGCGAGACTCTGTCTCAAAAAAAAAAAAAAAAAAAAAAAAATGATAAAGAAGTCTGCTGTCTTGTCATGTGAAGTTATGCCAGAGTCAGATTGCAAAGTAAGCCACATTTTACCAGATTAATAAAAATAAATCATTTTAATTAGTTTTAATTAGTTTTTATTGTTTGTAAGGCATTATTTAACCTTTGCCTTGTTTGACATTAGGTACTGTTTGCAATTTATTATAGTGTTGCCATGAAGAGTGTGTTTTGTCAGTTGTATGGTCTCTAGTTTAACATTAATGCTGGTGTGTCTAAACTCCAAAAGGGAAGGGGTATAAAGGAGACATGTCCAACCTCCCTTTCAGTCATGGGCAGGAACTCAGTTTTAAGGTTTTTCTAGGGTCTTCTTGGCCAAAGGGGTTATGTTCAGTCATTGGGAGGGGCTTAGTTTTTATTTTTCATTTACAGAGCTTAGGACTGACTCTCTCAAGAATTATAATATCACCAAAGCTGCTAATTAATACAGACGATGATAACACAGGAAAAATCATGGGTAGAATGAGTCAAAAAGTGATTCAGAAATATTCAATCTGAATGGGAGAAATTTTAGGAATACTGTTGTTAATGGATTTTGCTTATATTTTCCATCTCATGTAATAAGACTAATATACACATTTATGTGAATTGAAAGATTTTTTTAATAGTTATAAGATAAAATTCTAAGCAATAAGGAGTATATCTATTATTTTATTCCTTTATTAGAACATGTAGTTTACAATTGATTCAAACAATACATCCTCCAATGACTTAGAAATCATCAGTATTCAAAAATACTGACTTAGTGATTAGTACAGACCTTCTATCAGTCTACAGGCTTTATGTATTATTAGTTCATTCAATTCTTACAACATCTCAAGAAGTAGACACTATTACCATGATGCCCATGGTCCAGTTTTATTTTTTTTGAGACAGAAGAGTCTCACTCTGTTGCCCAGGCTAGAGTGCCGTGGTGTCAGCCTGGCTCACATAGCTCACGACAACCTCAAACTCCTGGCTCAAGCAATCCTTCTGCCTCAGCCTCCCAAGTAGCTGGGACTACAGGCATGTACCACCATGCCTGGCTAATTTTTTCTATATATATTTTAGTTGTCAAGCTAATTTCTTTCTATTTTTAGTAGAGATGGGATCTTGCTCTTGCTCAGAGCTGGTCTCGAACTCCTGAATTCAAACAATCCACCCGCCTCAGCCCCCCAGAGTGCTAGGATTACAGGTGTGAGCCACCACGCTGGGCCTCATGGTCCAGTTCTGAATCTCAAGCCCTAAAGGAAAAGAAACTGAGCTTGACTTAGTCTGTATCCAGAGTCTTTGTTCACATTAACTATGTTAGAATATCTTTGCTCTTATTTGGTAAATACTTTCTAGGTCTAGTTTCAGAAATGTTACTTTACATATGGTCATGAAAATTTCCAATTATAATTAAATGCTATGTTAACTTGTATTTATAATTCGGTCTATGAACCATCTGGAGATCATTTTAAGTGTAATGTGAGGTCAAAGACCAGATTTTTATTCTCCCAATTGATATTCCATTTCATATATAGAACATTTATAGAAAAATTCATTTTCCTCCATTGACGTTTATTATAAATTATTTGTTTACATTTGCATCTCTCTTTGAGCTCTTTTCTCTTTTTTTTTTTTCATTGTTTTTCTCTATGTATATCTGTGCAAATACAATTTTATCTTAGTTACCACATCGGTACGATGCTCACCGGCCTCGAAACCTTGCCCACAGCCGGCACTCATAGTCCGCAGGATAGTTTGTGCTGTGCATTGACGACGAATCTGTTTTGCTCTTGTGTGATGAGGAAAGCTTTAAAGCACTGAAAGCTTGTTTTACTTTACAGGCAGCTTTACTTGTAATGTAATTCAGAATAGGTAACATATACATATATGTTTTTATTACGTTATTTTTAAATGTTCACAATTTTATTTTGACAAATGAAAAATTAGAAAAGTCATATCACAGCTGTCGGCTAAAGTCAACGCTTGGTTCATCTGTGGCTGTCAACTATAGTCGATGCTCATACCGAAGTGGTTAAAAAGACACTTCTTTTATCACAAGAATTTTCCCTATGGAGAAAATTCTTAACCACTGTGCTGTCATATAATGAAGAATTAGTGAAAACCTACAGGCCTTGTACCTACATCAATAATCCCAGATATACCCCAAATAAAGAGGAGGGCTTAGAATTTTAGAATATTGCTGTTGATGCTTATGTCTCTAATATTCTAATATCCTTGTGACCCTCAGATAATCCCCTCATCACAACTCTCTGGTTTATTTTTTAGTGCATTTTCAGTGAATTTTATTCTCTGTGACACATCCTCATTTTCCTCCCTTATTTTCTGGGGCCTGAGGGACCTTTTAATATGCCGGCAACCGCCAGCCATGGCCAGAACCTATACAGACACCCCTGGGTGCTTCCTTTGTAAGCACAGAGGACCCCATGAAAGTTACCCTCCTCCCTCAGAGTATGCCCACACAATTGCAAAGCTGTTCTCTGTACTCCCTGGCTTCAGTTTGGAAAATCAATTTTTTTATATAAGAAGGATTTTTTTCAACAATTATTCTGCTTGCTGACACTATACCACTTCAAGCTATTCCTTATAAAAACTGTTATATTTTTTGGAGGGCTGGCAGGCAAATGTCTTTAACACTTGAGTAAAAATGTATTTCTTCTTTTTTCAGTCATGTAAGCATCTACAATCAAATGTGTATTTTTGTCTTATATATTAATGACTTTAATTTTTCTTTTTTAAAAATGCATTCATAATCAGTTTCCAAGAATCTTTTAAATTATTTTAATCTTTTCAAGCATAATTCTTTATTAATTTTATAAGAAATCACTTTTATTAAAAAAGATGTTATGGGGGGGAAATGGGCATTTATTGAAACCTTAAAATCTGTACCCCCATAATATGCCGAAATAAAAAAAAAAAAAAGAAAACAGTACAAAGGCCCCTCAAAAAATTAAAAATAGAGCTACCCTAAAAAAAAAAAAAAAAAGATGTTATACATTATCTGTTTCGGTGTTTTTTCTGGAATTCCCACCTAAGTACCTCTTATTGAAAAGGAGAGGAAGAGAGACTTTTCTGATAGCCACAAGACAAAATTTACAGTGGCTCCCTTTAATGGCTTAATTTGCTCTCATTGTGAATGGTTTAAAAGACATTAATTTGTGTAGATAGAACATTGAGAATCCCATTCAGAATGCAGAGACTAGCCACATATGAAGGATGTACTAATGAGCAACAGAGATAAACTTCTCCTTTACTTAAGGCAGAGAGTCTAACAGATAGGCAATAAAAGATAGATTAGAAATGATGTAGTAGGACAGGTACAATATCCACAAAATGTACACACATATAACCCAAATTTAAACTGATGGCTTTCTGTAGGAAGCAATTTATGATTCAATACATGAAGAATAAGTAGCAGAAAATCATGCAAATTAACACTAGGGAAGCAAAAGGGGTTAGTATTCAGGTAGAGACCAAGGCAAGCAGAGAAGGCAAAAAATCTGAGATATCACAAGGAGAGTAGCAATTTCAATACCTAAAGGAACACAGAAAACGACATCAGGGCTAGATTTTTAACGCATTTTATTCTGTGTCAATGTGTTAAGATTTTATATAGTTTTCCATGGTTCTATTCATCAGCTACTAAGGGGTCTGCTTATTTAAAAACACAACTGTTGTAATTCTAAAATGGAAATACAGAGTCTTATAAACTTGAAGAAAAATATATAGGGGTTTACACCTGATGATGAAAAGGAAAAGAAGAAGTATGCAGTGGGAAAAACAGAGACTGCCTAAGGTCCGTAAAGAGTAGCCACCAAAACAATTTAGTATTTTCAGGGTAGAACCCTCTCTTCATAGAGTTAGACTTACCTGTGAAAGATGCTGAGTCAGACAACGACCTCTCCACCTGGAAAAAGGCTCTTCAGCAGAGGTTGCTTTCATGCCTTAAACTCAACTTTACTCCTATTTTAGAAGTGCTTGCTAGCTTTTGGGATTGAGGGACCCCTGTGCTCACAGCGCCATCTAGCAGCAACAGAAAGGGGGTATCATGGCAAGCTAATACAAAACTCAGACAAAAGAAAATGGGAGCTCAGGAACCGGGATTTACTGTGTTCACTTGGGCAGGATTTTCAAAAATATATATTTATTTATAAACAAAAGCATAATGCATAATTGCTGTGGGGGAAACATAATTTTTAATCTTTCCTAATAAAGATGCAGGAAAGCCTGGCCTATGTCCACTTGTCCTGTCACTTCCTACACATAAAGCAGAGGTTAGTGGTCAATGTGAATACTATTAGTCTAATGACTTCATTGACAAACATGGATGTATAGCAGTGTAGTACCATGGACACACACATAGTACAGATTTGATTGTAATGCTAGTTCACTAGACTTGCATTGTGTCACATTAAATCCTTGAGTAACTGTGTGTGTTTCACACACTCATTTTCCTCTTCATAAGCACTGCAGTTCACGAGATGAATGGAATTTCTTGGATAAAGCCTTGGTAGGGTATTATTCTTTTTTTTATTTTTATTTTTTTTAAGGTTTTTATTCTTCAAAACATTTTCTAGTCTGATACAAAGGGATTATGCTCAAGCCTCTTAGGAGGGGCCTGGTTCTCCAGTTCCCCAGTGGGGGGTCCCTGCAGCCATCAGTGTCTCCAGCCCAGCACCACATCCCACAGGAAACGGCCATTGTCAGCCAAGCAACTGGCCTGCAGTGCGCTGTGGGAAGGTGACATGGCTGGCAGATCCTGTGGCTCACCCCTACCCCTCCAGGTTTCTCGTTCCTCCTTCTCTGAGGGTCTGTTATGCTTAGATGCGCCTGCTGGAGTTTCCCATGGATCGCTTGTGCACAAAGGCACATAATCTCCCCATTAAAAAAAAAAAAACAATTCTTTCTAGGCTCTGTGGGAGTTTCCCCTCCCCCCCAGAAGGCTCACTGAAAGATCAACTCATAATAAGACAGATTAATGAAAGAAAGAGATTTATTTACCTTGGGCTTGAGGAGAGTCACAGAGTGATTCCCCAGTATCCCAGTGGGTTCCAGAAATTTATATACTCTCATTTTAAGAGGGAAAAAGAGATGACGAATACAGGTAGTTTTGTTCAGGGGCAATAAATGGTTACTAGGGAAAATTAATAGATATTTTGAGAATGAATGGGGGGAGAGAGATTGACTTGCAAATGATTCTCTTTGCACATTAAATTAACCTGAGAGAGAGGTATTATTTTTTAAATTACTTGGGCCAGGTCTGGTTGCATTCTTGATCTTCTTTCCTGTCACATGTGGAGATCACAGGGAGGGGAAAGGAAGTCGATTGTTCTTTTTGATGGGTCCATCTGGTTTTATGCAGATAGAGGGAAAGCCTCCTGGAAAGCTTGTTGATCTCTTCAATTCAAAATACTCTTTTTTTTTTTTTTTTTTTTTGCGGGGTGCCAGTGGCTCACACCTATAATCCTAGCACTCTGGGAGGCCCGAGGCGGGTGGATTGCTCAAGGTCAGAAGTTTGAAACCAGCCTGAGCAAGAGTGAGACCCGTCCTAATATATATAGAAAAAATTAGCCAGGCATGGTGGTACATGCCTGTAGTCCCAGCTACTCCGGAGGCTGAGGCAGCAGGATCGCTTGAGCCCAGGAGTTTGAGGTTGCTGTGAGCTAGGCTGATGCCATGGCACTCACTCACTCTAGCCTGGGCAACAAAGTGAGACTCTGTCTCAAAACAAACAAAAATACTCTTTAATATTTGTGCATTGGATACGTTTTATTTGAGGATCTGCACAAATAATAAGTTCATGTCAAATGGAAGAGGTTTTCCAAAGGCTTAAAATTTATTAAATAGAACTTGGTGGTTGCCCTTAGTCTCTGTCTGAACTCAGCTGACTGCCACATCACTATTAGTAGTCTGCCCTCACTAATCATTTTCACCATACACAGATCTCAAATCTTTGGTTGGTACTTCCCATTTCTCTGGAAATCTCTTAAATTGCTCTCAGTTGTTGCAGAAGGAGGATCCTTCTCTTAATGACTGACCCAGAGACCAGGTGAGGAAGAAGACAAGCGTTTTATTCACTAGTGAGATTCAGAGGACAGGGTCCAAATTCTGAGCCCCCAGCAAGGGGTCTTTTATACATTCCTTAAGGAAGGTGAAGGACACAGTTACAATGTGTTTATCCCTAATCTCCAGTGAGGTCTTTGTGCAAGCTGCAGTCATGTGTGGCATTCCTAGCTGATCTATCATCTTTCCAGTGCAGGCCTGTTTGCGCAAGCAGGTAAGTTACAGAAGCCATAAGAGCAAATTTGGCAACTTAGTTTCTGGTGTGGAGTTTCTCCCTGTTTTCTTTCTTTTGTTTCACAGTGGCTGGGGACCCCTAGTTACTACAGAAGGGCAAAGTTTTTGTCTGTTCATACTCTACTCCAACAGAGGCAAAACTACATCCCTAAATTCTCATTTAAATTGTGGCTGTTGGCCGGCCCGGTGGCTCACACCTGTAATCCTAGCACTCTGGGAGGCTGAGGCCAGTGGATCGCTCAAGGTCTGGAGTTCAAAACCAGCCTGAGCAAGAGTGCGACCCCGTCTCTACTAAAAATACAAAGAAATTAATTGGTAAAACTAAAAATATGTAGAAAAAATCAGCCAGGCATGGTGGTGCATGCCTGTAGTCCCAGCTACTTGTGAGGCTGAGGCAGAACATCAAACAATAAAGATTTTCCATTTAACCCCAATTAAGCTTTTGAAAAGCTACATGTTTGTTGACAAGCACAGCTCACTCAGTAACTTGATGCTGTCACTAATGATAAAGCTGACCTGAAAGGCATGCTAGCCATACTGGGCCCTTCCATACAACTGATCAAAGTGGTCTTCTCTTATTTTTCCCTTATGTTTAAAATAATAGGACAAATGGTAAAAGATATAAATTGTACAGAAAGATCTAAAATAAATAAATTTCCTCTTCTCCTATAACACAGCAAATCTGATATCTTCAAAATCCCTAAATAGTCATATGAGTAACTCATAAACTGAAGTCAACCTCGGAATCACTTTATCTGAAAATAATTTTCAGGCCTTTAGAACAGTGTTGATTGTTTCACGTTACCTCTGTTACAGAGGAAAGTCATGCTGTCTTCTTCGGAAAGAAAAAAATAATAATTATAAAGCAACAGGCACACAAGTGCTCAGAGACAGCAAAGTCCAGGCAGCACCTCAGACTTCACTGGATCTAGTTGTGGCTCCAGAGAGAGTCCCTGGCATCACCCAGAAACACCGGCTTAGGAGCTAGCAGAGCCCTTCCTGAATGCCTCGGATCCTCCTGGCCAGCTGCACATCCTTTGGGAAAAGAGTAACTGGGCTGGCATGTAGGGTAGAGAGATAAGTATCCTCAAAGGGATGGACTAGAAATGCTTCTGCAGCCTCTCGTAGGGCCCGCAGGACCTGGGCTTGCCATTTGAAGTCCACAGCACGAGTGAATTTAGCACGTATTTACCTCGCCAGGAGGCTGAAGGGGTCCTTCCTTAATAAGAGGTGCGTGCTCTTCTGAATTTTTCGGATGATCTCCTTTAACATCTATGTTTCCTGTTTCCTCCGACCATGTTGGGTGAGCGGCTACAGAGGGGCCCGGCCGCGAGGGGCCGGGCGTGGGGCTCGCGCCTTGCCTCGTCCGCGTCTGGGGCTCTGGCTTGCGCCTCCGGCCGCCCTGCGGGCCCACGGCTGGCGGACCCTGGCGACCATCCGGGGCTCCGAGCGCTTGGGCTTCCGGGGACTGGAGGAAACGTGGAGGGGGCCGGACTGCTTCTGTACCGCCTCCAATTCAAAATACTGTTTATACCAAGGAGACATATTTTGTGGTGAAATTTCTTGAGCTCCTTCAGCTTCATATCATTGTTTTGGTTCTTGCTGTTTAACTTTGTATGAACCTCTGGTTTCTTTGCTTTTTCTAGATAAATGGTACTGTGGTGTTTCTACAATACACTCTCTCATTGTTATGTAAACATTTCTTGAACCATAATTTTATACCTTTTTCAATATTAATAATTTCATGTTTTTGTATTTGTCTGAAAAATTGAAATATTTTTCAATAATACTAAACTTATATTTTCTTTTTAAATGGTATACTAATTTAATCATTCCTGCATTGTCTTTAAGATTCTCTGTTGGTTCTCTATGTTTTTTCTTAGTTTTCCAACAATGGTCACCTAATATGAGAGGACTTATGAGGGCTTCAAGGTTAAACTTTCTCCAGAGTCTCAGTATCCTATTATAAATTACTATTACTGTATATTTTTTCAGCATTTTATGGAGGTACAAATGTTTAGGTTACATATATTTCATTTGTCCTGAGTCAGAGTTTCAAGCGTGTCCATCCCTGAGATGGTGTGCACCTTGCCCATTAGGTGTGAATATACTCATACCCTGCTCCTCCTCCTCCCTCTCCCCTGCCCAACACCCAATGAACGTTACTACTATATGTGCACATAAATGTTGATCAGTTCATATCAATTCCATGGTGACTACATGTGGTACTTGTTTTTCCATTCTCATGATACTTCACTTAATAGAATGGGCTCCAGCTCTATCCAGGACAATACAAGAGGTGCTAGATCACCATTGTTTTTTTTGTGGCTGAGTAGAACTGCATGGTATACATATACTACATTTTATTAAACCTCTCATGTATTGATGGGCATTTGGGTTGTTTCCAGTATTTGCAATTGTGAATTGTGCTGCTATAAACATTCTAGTGAAATGTCTTTTTTTCCTTTGGGTACATGCCCAGTAGTGGGATTGTTGGATCAAATAGTAGTTCTACTTGTAGCTTTTTGAGTGATCTCCATATTACTTTCCACAGAGGTTGTACTAGTTTGCAGTCCCATATTATTGTTTTTTAATTTAAGAAAAAATGTACACAGTCAAAAGAAATTTCACAATTTTTTTTAAAAAAAACAGCTACTAGACCTTGCTCTTCTGTGCATTCTGTCCCTTTCTAGTCTCTTACTCAAGCTATAACCTTAGAATTGATCATTCAATCCCAAAACTGTTTCCCTAATTGATCTTGCGTCTATATCACCTATGCTATTCTCTTGGTTCTAGATTTTTTTGTCCTGGAAAAGTATTTCTCATACTCTATAATTTATAGGTCAGCAACTTATTGCCCCCGCCCCCAAAGGGGGCATGTCTTAAGTATCTTAAGCTTTGTTAGCTATCTAGTCTCTCTGGCAGCTATTTGCCTATGCATGTCTAGCATGAAAGTAGCAATAGATCACATGTAAATGGATTGGCATGGCTGTGTGGTAAAGGTCTATTTACAAGTACTGGATCACCAAGGAAGGTAGTTCCTGATGTGTGGCTTAATCAGTTCCCTATTCATGATAAAACATTGTAATTTATACAACCCAAAAAGTCATGTATGTGTTCTTTTTTGTTGGTAATTTTTTTTTTTTTTTTGAGACAGAGCCTCACTCTGTTTCCCAGACTAGAGTGCCGTGGCATCAACCTAGCTCACATCAACCTTAAACTCCTGGGCCAAAGAATCCTTCTGTCTCAGCTTCCCAAGTGGCTGGGACTACAAGCATGCACCACTATGCCCAGGTAATTTTTTTCTATATTTTTAGTTGTCTGGCTAATTTCTTTTTATTTTTAGTAGTGACAGGGTTTTTTGCTCTTGCTCAGGCTCAGGCTGGTCTCGAACTCCTGAGCTCAAACGATCCACCATCTCAGCCTCCCAGAGTGCTAGGATTACAGATGTGAGCCACCGTGCCTGGCCGGTAATTTTTTGATATTACTTCCATTTCATGTTTTGTAATAAAATTTTGAAGCAACATTACAGAAGATAAGGTAAAAAGAGGGGATCTATACATAAATACACTAAGGTTAGTATATAATAAAACAGAATACTCTTTCTTTCTTTCTTTCTTTCTTTCTTTCTTTCTTTCTTTCTTTCTTTCTTTCTTTCTTTCTTTCTTTCTTTCTTTCTTTCTTTTTTTTTTTTTTGAGACAGAGTCTTACTGTTGCCTGGGCTAGAGTGCCATGGCATCAGCCTAACTCACAACAACCTCAAACTCCTGGGCTCAAGCAATACTTCTGCCTCAGCCTCCTGAGTAACTGGGACTACAGGCATGTGCCACCATGCCCAGCTAATTTTTTCTATATATATTTTTAGTTGGCCAATTAATTTATTTCTATTTTTTTTAGTAGAGATGGTATCTCACTCTTGCTCAGGCTGGTTTCGAACTCCTGACATTGAGCAATCTGCCCACCTTGGCCTCCCAGAGTGCTAGGATTACAGGCATGAGCCACTGTGCTGGCCCAGAATACACTTTCTACTATAATAATTATTCTATAATCTTGTGTCAATGGAACTCTGTAAAATAAAGAGATTTATTCTCAGCCAAATTTGAGGACCAAGGCCTGGAGACATGTCCAAGAAGCCTTGAGCAAGTGGACTTGCTGTGGCATAAAGTCATGAATCAATACATGGAAGGTATACATTGGCTTGGCCTGAAAAGGTGGGACATTTCAAAGGGTGAGAGGGCTTACAGGTTTTAGGTAGGTTTAAAGACTCTTTGATTTGTAATTGATGAAATAAATATGAAATAAATGAAGCTGTCTAAAGCTGGCGTCCTCAAACTAAGGCCTGCAGGCCACATGCGGCCCGCGGAGGACAGTTATCCCGCCCGCCTGGTGTTTTTGCCTCCGCTGCCGTCCTGCTTATCAGCCAACTCGTCCAGTGCCCACAGTGTGCCTAGGTGGAATGGGCGCCACTCTCCAAAGACCCTCCAATGGTCTGAGGGACAGTGAACTGGCCTGTTTAACCCCTGTTTAAAAAGTTTGAGGACCCCTGAAGGCTTGGAATGTTTTAAGTTAAGATAAGGAGGTCTGTTAATTAAAGAAAAGCCACCTGACATACACCTAAGCTCAGTGATTTGTTATGTAAATTGAGGATCTACAGGTTTGTCTTGTATGGCCTTAGGCCTGTTAATGAGTTACAAAGGATATCTACAAGAAGGGAGGGGGCATGATGAGGCATGACTGACCTCCCTTCTTCGGGCTATCAACTCCGTTTTAGGGTATCCCCTTGGCCAAGAGGGTGTCCATTCAGTCAGCCAGTGGGAGAGAGCCTTAATATTTTATTTTAGTTCACACTTGTATACCTTTTAGTAATATTGACTATCCTAATATTTTTATAAGAAGAATACATGCTGATGGTAACCAAAAAAAAGAAAATAGAAAAAAAATGTAATGGAACATTCACCTTCTACCCCAGATTCCAGCAATTGAAAATTACAATGTACTATCAACATTAAGGCTTTGATGTTCTCCTTTTCTTACATATGTTTATAAAATTTATTAATATGTATCATTATATATTTACTTTGTATTTTGTTAAATAAAAAGTTATTCAGTGATCACTTGTTAAAATATGGTAAGGAAGACTTTATTCAGGATCATGAGGATAGGTATAGGAACCACAACAATTGCTGTCAGAGAGATTGAGCTCAACTGCAAATGCAGCAAGGGCAAGTGGGAATTTATTAGTCAAAGAGCAGAGCTTAGCTGATAGGTGGAAAATTACTAAGAGGAAACATCAGAAGTAGGGGCATTTTAGCTAATAGGATTCCTCCTGAAGACAAAGAAGGATTCTGGCTAAACCAATCTAGGATTATTACTGAAGATTCTTGCTAGTGAAGGCTAAGGTGATAAGTGATAAGATATTACTAAGGATAAGGGATGGTGGAGGATGAACCTAATCAGGTATTGAGGGTGGGGAAGCTCTTGCTAAGCTGACTTAGCAGTGTCCTCTTCTTTGTGTGTGTGTATGTATGTATATACATTTTTTTATTTTTTTTTTTGAGACAGAGTCTCACTTTGTTGCCCAGGCTACGGTGAGTGCCGTGGTGTCAGCCTAGCTCATAGCAACCTCAAACTCCTGGTCTCAAGTGATCCTACTGCCTCAGCCTCCCAAGTAGCTGGGACTACAGGCATGTGCCACCATGCCCAGCTAATTTTTTTTCTATATATATTAGTTGTCCAATGAATTTCTTTCCATTTACGGTAGAGATATGGGGTCTTGCTCTTGCTCAGGCTGGTTTTGAACTCCTGACCTTGCTCTATCCTCCTGCCTCGGTCTCCCAGAGTACTAGAATTACAGGCGTGAGCCACCACGCCTGGCCCTTTATATATATATATATATATTTTTTTTTTTTTAGAGAAAGGGTCTCACTGTGTTACCCAGGCTGGAGTGCAGTGTTGTCATCAGCACTCACTGCAGCCTCAAACTCCTGGGCTCAAGCAATTCTCCCACCTCAGACTCTAGAGTAGCTGGGAATATGGGTTTACACCATTATGCTCGGCAGTATTTTTTTTTTCCTTTGGTAGAGATGAGGTTTCGCCATGTTGCCCAGGCTGGTCTTGAATTCCTGGGCTCAACAGATCCTCCCATCTCGACCTCACAAAGTTCTGGGATTACAGATGTGATCCATCACACCTGGCCCTTGATTTAGCAGGGTTCTTACTAAAACTGGATTTTATTTCCTGCAGATTACATGAGGCAGAGAAAAATAATAAATAAATAAATAAATAAATAATAAATAAAACTGGATTTTCAAGGAAGTACACAATGGGTTTAGGGGAAGATTCAGGAGCCTAACTAAAAATTGATTGAGCAAAGAATCTTTGTCAGTGTGTTTAAATATATTATACAGCATATATAAGGATAATATTAATTTCAGCTAGTACTTTTTCAGTGATTATTTGTGCCACTTATTGTTCTGAAATTATGCATTTAATTAAAACTCAGAAAATACATGTGCAGTATGTTCTATGAAATTAATGATTATTTAGATGAGAAAACAAAGGTAAAATTCATTTACAATTTCAAAGCAGCAATTAGCAGTGAAGTACGAACACAAAACAAAACCACTCTTCTGTCTACAGAGATCATGTTCTTCACCCTTATGCTAGGATGAACACCATCTTATATTTTTCTGTTTCCTTATGGTCTGAAGGCCAAATCTTGCCCTATACATTTTTTTTTTAAATTTGTTGTTGGAACACAGCTACACTATTCATTTATGCATCGTCTGTGGCTGCCTTAATGTTATGGCAAAGTTTAATAGGTGCAATAGAGACAGTGTGGACCATAAAGTTAAAATTATTTAATCTCTGCCCTTCATACCACCCAGTGTTCAGTCTGAGGCCTGGGCAGTTAAGTCTTTGTATGCTAATTAGGATGGGTTCTACACTTGTTCATTTGGGTTAGGCAGTGAGTTCTTCACCAATTCCAAGGGGTCCCTTTCCCAAGTGCCTCTCTTTCCACAATTTCCCAGTAATTTCTGTTTCCCTTTGGATTCCTTTTTAGTCCTCTGGCTATGATTTTTTTTTTATGTCTGGACTTGTCAGAGGACAAAAAGAAAAAAATGAAAAATAATGAAGGTTGGACTCACTGTCTTGGATCTACAAGTAACTCCTCCTAGCAGAGTAAGGTTTTCCCACCTTTAGCTTTTTTCTGTTGTTTGTTTTAGTTTTTCTCTTGTAAGCTACCTTAGCTGCCACCATGGCCAGGACAACTAGATGGCCTGGAGGGTTGGAGTAGAGGAGATTGGAGAAAAGGAAAAACAGGTGTCAGTGGAAAGGGGAACTCTACACTCCAAGTTCCCTTTTCAATCCTCAGACCAGAAATAGAGCTTCTAGAACCCTCAGTCTGCACTGTAGTTCTCAGTTCTGGGTTGTTAGATATCTTAAGTTCAGGCCAGGAGTTAAATAAGAAGTAGAAAAAAAAAAAAAAAAGAAAAGAAAAGAAAACCCATTACCTTTTCAGTAGAACTTTACAATTCAGTGTTCTTCCTTGATTCCCCTGTTAGTACTTACTCTGAGTCTTCAAATAGCTGTTCTATGCATTTTACCCAAGTTTTGTAGCTATGTTTAGTGGTTACGACAGGGAAAAGTATACTTACTTTGTCTTTCCTGAAAATAAAACCTCAATGGCAGCCTGTCACATGTTTGTAATTTTAGCAAAAAACAAAAAAAAACACAAAAAATTTTAATTTGTGCTCACAAATTCATATTTACACGAAAAAATAAAATCACATTCAACCCAAGATTCTCTTTTATCTTAGTATTTCTGTCTTTTATTTCTGTTTTAACCTATTTTTATTAGTAATACTTTTTTTTTTTTTTTTGAGACAGTCTCGCTTTGTTACCCAGGCTAGAGTGCTGTGGTGTCAGCCTAGCTCGCAGCAACCTCAAACTCCCGGCTCAAGCAATCCTGCTGCCTCAGCCTCTAGAGTACCTGGGACTACAAGCATGTGCCACCATGCCCAGCTAATTTTTCTATATAAGTTGGTCAATCAATTTCTTTCTATTTACAGTAGAGATGGGGTCTTGCTCTTGCTCAGGCTGGTTTCAAACTCCTGACCTCGAGCAATCCACCCACCTCGGCCTCCCAGAGTCTAGGATTACAGGCGTGAGCCACCACACCCAGGTGCAAATGATTATTAAATACAGAAGTTGATTCGTTTGTTTGTTTGTTGTTTCTAGGCTCATAATCACTAACTTTTGGTTTTTCCATGCTAGATTTGTATTTTTAACTAAAAGTTTTTTTTTTTTTTTTTTTTTTTTTGAGACAGAGTCTCGCTTTGTTGCCCAGGCTAGAGTGAGTGCCGTGGTGTCAGCCTAGCTCACAGCAACCTCAATCTCCTGGGCTCAAGCGATCCTCCTGCCTCAGCCTCCCGAGTAGCTGGGACTACAGGCATGCGCCACCATGCCCGGCTAATTTTTTTTTTATATATATATATCAGTTGGCCAATTAATTTCTTTCTATTTATAGTAGAGATGGGGTCTCGCTCTTGTTCAGGCTGGTTTTGAACTCCTGACCTTGAGCAATCCACCCGCCTCGGCCTCCCAAGAGCTAGGATTACAGGCGTGAGCCACCGCGCCCGGCCTAAAATTTATTTTTGAAGGTAAATATCTTACATAACATTTGGGCAAAAGGGAAGAAAAATTATTGTCTAAAGTTTGTATGGTTGTCCTACTTGTAATATTTTAGTGAGCATGTTCTCTTAATGATTTGTAATTTTTTTTTTCTTTTGAGGATGTATTTAGGTTCTAAAACCTTGAATAACTATTGTGAAAATTCAAGCTAAAAGAAGAGTAAGAGAACTAGAAATCTCAACATCTTTTATACAGGATGGTGGGGTGTCTTTTTATTATTATAATTCGTTTGCCTAAAAGAAAGGTGAGCTAATGTTTTTGAAAGCTTCATCAACTGGTGAACTTCATCTTGGTCTCCACTTTTTGTCTTTTACCCCATGAAAATGTCTTTTCAAAGCAGTGTTATCTGCCCATGGAGAATTTAAACAGGTGTCATCATCATTTTCTTCCAATCTCTTGAGTTCCTCTTGTCTCCTGTGATAATACAGCATCAGCTGCTTCTGCTCCTCGCTGCTAATTATAGGTTCTCGGGCTAGAGCTCCCTGTCCCCTTTGCTGAATCTTTAATCACGTTGAGTCCTGCCTGAGTTCCTGACAAATCTTATTTTCAAACTCCATCCGGATGGGATCATAGGATGGCAACCCCATGGGATAAACAATCATCACTGCCCATCGAAGCTGATCCAAGGCGTCTTTCACCATCTCCATAGTGATACAGACTCTGGCTTCCACTTGTTTCTTAGATATTATTGCTTTGGCTTCTTCTATAGTCTTCTTTAAAACTTGTTTCATTTTTTCATTTGGAGCTTGCCTATTCCTTCATCCAACGTCATCCTTTTTAAACACTAAACCCCAACTGGGCATACATTTTTCACCCCATTCATCCCTCAACTTCAATTCTTCAATCTGGTCATCAGTCAGTCCTTGCATGTTAGGAGGGAGAAATACGCCATGTCCTGGTAATTCTTCCATTTCTGAGCAGAGGTGCTGCACTTTGAGCCGCCAGTTGTAGTGGTGCACATGGGCCACCTGCACCCTGAGCTCCTCCAGCTCTGTGCTCTCGGGCGCCTGAAGCAGGAGCTGGCTCTCCTTGCCTAGAACCATGGTGGCCCAGCTGACCACCATGGGGGGGCGCTGGGGGGTGGGGAGGAGAGGTCAGCCTGAGGGGCGAACAAGGCAACGCTCTAACCATGACGGTGAGGCCGGACGATTTGTAATTTTTTAAACAATGACTACAGTGACTATTGCAGATACATTAAGAATACATGATTGCTTCCCTTTTCATACTACAGATACTCCTTGATTTATGATAGGGTCATGCCAGTTAAACTATCTTAAGTTGAAAATGCATTTAATATACCTAACTTACCAAACATCGGAGTTTAGCCTAGCTTACCTTTATGTGCTCAGAACATTTACATTAACCTACAGTTTGGTGAAATCAATCTAACACAAAACCCCTTTTATAACAAAGTGTTAGATATCTCATATAATTTATTAATACTGAAAGTGAAAAACAGAATGGTTGGATGAGTACTTGAAATACAGTTTCCACTGAATGTGTTTCACTTTCACACCATTGTAAAGTCAAAAAATTATAAGTTGAACCATCTTAAATTGCAAACTATCTGTACTGTGAAATTTCAATTTCTGGACAATCCAGAAGTAAGCTAGGGAAATTGGAAACCAGAGGCTTTGCAGCTCCTGCCAACTAAGCATAGAGGTTAGGAGTAGTCCTGGGATGACCCGCTGTCAGTCTGCCTCTGCCAAGCTGTGTTCCATCAGCATGTTTTGTCTTGTACCTCAGCACACAGGAAAAGCACTTTGACCAGAGTAGGGAGCTGGCTCTAGAGTGCTGTAGAAAGGTCACATGGCTGCCAGGGAGGACAAGGCTCCCCAGGTGCTAATCCTGGGCACACCTGTTTAGCCTGGACTGAGAGGGCGCAGGTTTCATGGCCCCTCCCACACCAACAAACACAATTGACCTCCACACCTCCAACTCTATCTTCATGTCCTCCACACACCTGTAATTGCATTTTGTACAGTAACAACTATCAATGGCAACGTATTAGGACCTATCATTTCAGATCACTAATATTAGTTCCTGCCAGTATTTATCAAGAATATAGTATATCCCTGGTACTTACTAGAAATATATTTCATAGTTTACATAATACGCATTGTAAAGTCATACATTGTATAGTATAAGTGCACAGAGAGGAAAGGAGAGGTTGGATGCAAATTCAGGAAGGCATAAAGTGCTGAGGTAATGACACTAAGCCCATCCTTCCTGTTCACAGACCACATTTCTCATCACTGCGCTGGTATATACACCATCATGATATTCTGAAACCCCTGATCATTTGTTGTGGAGAGCTTTTGGATTCTTTTAAATTTTGTTTCCTTAAAAGTTTCCATAGGCTGGGCGTGGTCGCTCACGCCTGTAATCCAGCTCTCTGGGAGACCAAGGCAGGCGGATTGCTCGAGGTCAGGAGTTCAAAACCAGCCAGAGCAAGAGCAAGACCCCATCTCTACTAAAAAAAATAGAAAGAAATTAATTTGCCAACTAAAAATATATAGAAAAAAATTAGCCGGGCATAGTGGTGCGTGCCTGTAGTCCCAGCTGCTTGGGAGGCTGAGACAGTAGGATCGCTTGATCCCAGGAGTTTGAGGTTGCTGTGAGCTAGGCTGACACCATGGCACTCTAGCCCCAACGGAGTGAGACTCTGTCTCAAAAAAAAAAAAATTCCATAGTATTTTATGTGGATGGGCCACAGTTACTTTTCATATACTATTATTTTGATATAATAATAATTTTAATATTTTAATAATTTTATTTGGGGTACAAGAAACAATGTTGAAATAATCATTCCTAGGCATATAGCTAAGACAAAGTTCAAATTTTGTAGTGAAGGTTCATACAGTAAAGGTGTTCATTTAAAATCTTGCTAGACACTACCAAATTGTTTTTGACTCTCTTTACCTCATAAGATGGCATGATTATCTTTGACTCATTTTTCTAGATAGAGCCAGAAATATCTTTATATTTGTAAAATATTGATCACTTCATTTATAAATTTGTTAGAATAATTTAACCATTATGTTTTTTTAGCTATTAATATATCGCTACTCATTGTTTTTCATAGCTTAGGCTTTCCCACATCTCTGCAACATCGTGTCAGTCCCCCACCTAAAACCAAAGTGGGACAAGCAAGCCAGAGGAGAAAGCAGAGGCTGATGAGAAGAAAGAATTGTTGAGGAAATAATTTAAGGCCTGTTTTGTGGATTGTTTTATTAGACTATTGCCTAGGTATTACATGGTTATATTAAGTATCAGAGTATAAAACACACTTACTATAGTTGCATATATATGCAACAAGCTTATTTTTCATATGCATGTCAAATAATAGTGTGAACAGACTAGGACACTTCTTCAAAGATCAAGAATGTCTTTACAGGCCGGGCGCGGTGGCTCACGCCTGTAATCCTAGCACTCTGGGAGGCCAAGGCGGGCAGATTGCTCGAGGTCAGGAGTTCGAAACCAGCCTGAGCAAGAGCGAGACCCCATCTCTACTAAAAATATAGAAAGAAATTAATTGGCCAACTAATATAAATATATAAAAATTAGCCGAGCATGGTGGCACATGCCTGTAGTCCCAGCTACTCGGGAGGCTGAGGCAGAAGGATTACTTGAGCCCAGGAGTTTGAGGTTGCTGTGAGCTAGGCTGACTCCACGGCACTCACTATAGCCGGGGCAACAAGCGAGACTCTGTCTCAAAAAAAAAAAAAAAAAAAAGAATGTCCTTACAGACCCAGCATCCATCTGGTTTCTGTTTCTGGCTGCTATGTGCATAGCCTTACTTATCTCTTTCTTCAATTCTATAGGTGACAAAAATTATCTGCTTAACTAATCATGAATCACTCTTCTGAACCTTCTCCTAATTCCATCTCTGCATGCCCTTGTAAAATAAACTTTTAGCAAGAGCTCAGGTAAGTTAGTTTAGCAAGGACCCTCCCACACCCGCAATATTTGATCAGGCCCCTCATCCTCCAGCATTCCCAGATAATGTCCCGTCACCCTGGACTGTCTTCAGCAGGGATCCTGTTAGATCAGGTTAGCCAAACCCCCAAGCCTCCTTCCTAATGTTACTTTTTAGTAATTTTCCACCCACTGACCTCCCAACCCTGTTCCTTGGCTGTAAATTCCCACTTGCCCATGCTGTATTATGAATTGAGCCCAATCTCTCTCCCCCACTGCAAAGCTCCATTGTTGTGATTCCTATACCTAACATGAGAGTTCTGAATAAAGACAATCTTGATGTGCTTTAACAAGTATCATTGACTATTCCTTTTTCTTTAACAGATGCTTTGAGGAAGATAATTTGGAGTCCCATCAGATCTCCATACCACTGGCAGTAACATGGAGCACTTCTCTAGGTAAGGATTGTCCCTGCTC
Source organism: Microcebus murinus (assembly GCF_040939455.1). Taxonomy (NCBI): domain Eukaryota; kingdom Metazoa; phylum Chordata; class Mammalia; order Primates; family Cheirogaleidae; genus Microcebus; species Microcebus murinus. The sequence continues at coordinate 21,017,995 of NC_134110.1, forward strand.
CACTTTCATTTCTGCCAATAAAATTGTAGGTTCAGTGTATGCTTTACCATTTTCTTTGGAAAATACCCATCTGATGGCCCATCAAGGCCATGACACACATTAGCTATGCCATGACACAGTTCACAAGAACAATTTTGAACAGAGATGCATACCTGCAGTGAGCTCACTTAATATTATCATTAATTTTAGTTATTTCTCACATGCATTTATCTTTTCATCTTTCATAAGATCCTAATGATATATTCCTTGTTCACATGTTACATACAAACAAACTGAAACTAACTGTGGGCACATTACCCTCACTTGGGATGTTATCTCAAGTGGCAGGACTGAGACATGAAGTGATACCATCAAACTGGCTTTTAAACCTTAAGTGTCACTGTTCTCCCAAAACACCTGGTATGGTCACTGACCCTTCAAATGTCCTTTCTCTATCTTACCTTCTCCTTTGCTCCATGTATCATCATGCTGTCCTACAGTAAATGCATTCCTTAGACACACCCTTAGGTATTGGGTTGACTCTAACTTTGTCTCTAGCCATGAGCATCAGTTATGTATTATAATAGGTCTGTCTGGACTGACATTAAAACATACACAAAAATTAGCCAGGTGTGTTGGCATGTGCCTGTAGTCCCAGCTACTGAGGAGGCTGATGAAGGAGGATCACTTGAACCCAGGAGTTTGAGGTTACAGTGAGCTATGATTGTGCCACTGCACTCTAGCCTGGGTGGCAGAGCAAGACTCCCTCTCTAAAAAACAAAACAAAACAAACAAAATTTGGCCAAAAATGTCTTTTGGCAGTCTCTAAAATTGGAGAAGGACCCTATATGGTTCTCATCGTGAGGCCAGAATCCCCTAAAACAAATAAAAAGTGAGGGCTGGGCTTTTTCAGGAAGAAGATGTAAGATGTTAGTAGCAAAAAATGGTGTTGCTGCCTATGAACTGTAAGTGAGAAAACATGTACCTATTAAAAGTCCATGTTTCATAACATTGGGAGAAGGAGGTGCTAGGTGAATGGAAAGGGCCCACAGAACTCTGAGTGCATCCTTAGTTAAATTGCAAGAGGGAAAACACAACAATTGAAAATATAACTGAAGATCTGATGAGAGGCCTGGCCAGTACCTGGAAGGATGGAGGATGTATAGCTTAGCATCAAATCTCACTATGACATTAGGAAGCACAAAAGCATCTTTTTCAAGCTTATGTACAAAGTGTCTTTGACTGTGACACCTTCTCTGAGAGACTATAAACATCAAGAGATGAATATTTACACGACTATGCACAAGTACCTGGAAAAACAGTAGATACTGAATATGTATTAGAATAGAGTACTTATAATCCTTCTCTTTTTATCACAATTTTATCCCCCTTGTCTACAATAGAGCCTGGAAGATTTTTGGAATCAAATGCATATCTTTAGAATGATTAAATCATGGAATGATTTTTTTTTTTATGCAGATGGAGCTGAGGTGTTGGCTCCATTGGTCAATTCAAGCATGTAAGAAAAAAATAAATGATAATATTAATTGAGCTCACTTCAGGTATGCATCCTTGTTCAAAGTTTTTCTCATGAACTGTTTCATGGCATAGCTAATGTGTACTTTGGCTTTAATGGAACATCAAATGGGTATCTTCTGAAGAAAATGGTAAAGCCGTACACTGAACCTACAATTTTATTGGCAGAAATGAAAGTGGCTTTGTGTTTATCTTGATCACCATGTTTGTGGCAAAGAATATGCTATTGGTATTTAAAGTGTGACTTGGCCGGGCGCGGTGGCTCACACCTGTAATCCTAGCTCTCTGGGAGGCTGAGGCGGGCGGATTGCTCGAGCTCGGGAGTTCGAAACCAGCCTGAGCAAGAGCGAGACCCCGTCTCTACTATAAAAATAGAAAGAAACTAATTGGTCAACTAATATATATAGAAAAAATTATCTGGGCATTGTGGCACATGCCTGTAGTCCCAGCTACTTGGGAGGCTGAGACAGAAGGATCGCTTGAGCCCAGGAGTTTGAGGTTGCTGTGAGCTAGGCTGACACCACGGCACTCACTCTAGCCTAGGCAACAAAGCAAGACTCTGTCTCAAAAAAAAAAAAAAAAAAGTGTGACTAAAATAAGGATCACTTTTTTAATGAAAGACTGAAATGACAATTATAGGATTATAATTATTTTCCTACTTTTATGTAATGTACTTAGTGGATTGGGAAAAGTAGATTATCACTAGACATAAGAATGTGTTCCCATTCACCTGAACCTAGTCAAAATGGGCATAATATGTTAATTGTTTCCTGGTATTGAAATTTAACACTTTCCAGTGCTTGGAATTTTGAGGAACAGATAATTCTTGCACTTGTTGTTTCATTCTGTTGTACCCTTCAGTGGCTGTGTTCTATTTCATTGGGTTATATATACAGGATCACAGTCACTAGAACCGCACTAGAGTATCCCAAATTTCAAGCAGAAGTTCCTTAGAATTTCCCATGTTTTAAAAATTTTCTTCCCAATGATTTTTCGATTCATTCCTTTTACTGAAATATTTCTGTATGCTAGGTTTTAGGCTTTTGATTGGTAGTATCGAGGTGAGAGAACAATTCCAATAAAATCACCAAAGGAAGACACACAAAAACCTGTCAATTGTAATACAAAGAGGAATGTCGAAGTTAGAATTTTCACTGTTTCCCTTTGAGTGCAAGTAGATGGGAGTTAGCACATACAATCAAATCAAAGAATTCTGTCCCTTAAGATGTACTTTAATGAAAAGCAAATAACCAGTTGCATCATAATATAAAGTTAACATCCTTAGCTTATATTTATTGAAATGATCCTTTCCAAATTATAGGTATAGCTACTATATACATATAAAACTAATTAGTTAAGATTCCCATAAGTGTCTTCACAGTCTGCATTCATTTCTTCAGTTTCCAATTTAGACTTAACAGCCATCAATGTCCATGATGTTCCAGGTAATATCATCCTCTGTGCCACTATTGGAGGTTATGATGTAGCATTTCATTACAAAATAAAAACCCAAAACACAAAACTCTCCACTGTTGTCCCTGAGACTTCTCTTAAAGACTTTGATACCAGTTCTGCAAAGGTCTGTGCTGGTGATCACATCAGAAAATATCAACAGGTTTTCAGACCAAATTTATGTGTGTACATGCCATGACAATGTGCTATCTGAGATGCCATTAATTATAAGTTGTATTTTGTTTCTCAGACGGTAAAATGAAAGAAAATGTACATAACCAATATTAATGAAACTCAAAATGAGTTTTGAAAAGATTAATGAAATGATCACTAATTACTGAGCTGATTCTTGAGGAATGCATAGAGTTAATATGGATCCAGCAGAGTGAAACATCCCACCTGGAAGGAAAGTAATCTATAATAGAGAAGTGCTTTGTGAAGAAGCAGGCTCAGCAGAGAGAGGATTCTCTTATACAGCTGATTACCTGAGGGAGCTTCTTCAGATAAAAGTCCTGTTCTTGGGTATAGCTATGGGCACCTGTAGTCCCAGTTACTAGGCAGGTTGAGCAGGGAGGATTGCTTGAGCCTAGGAGTTCAAGGCCAGCAGCCTGGGCAACATAGTGAGACCCAGTCTCTAAATAATAATAATAATAAATCCTTTACAGATTTGCATAAATTGAGAGATAACAGGAAGATAACAAGACAAGAGGTGAGGGATTAGAAAGACTGAAATAGCCTTATTTGGTTTTAAAGTTCAATAAAAGGTGAGCCTGGTTCATATCTGAGTTATGGCACCAAAAAAAAAAAAAGGTGAGCCTTTTCTATTGCTCTGTGTTCACTACATGTGTAAGCTCACAGATGAACAACATAGACAAAGTTTTTATATTCTCTGAGATTTGAGTCCAGTGGGGATTTGGAGAAATTTAACTGAAAACTAAACTGTAGGCAGAAGAGCTGTCCTTAGGAACTGAACGGACAGGCATCAGACCTGAAATGGGATGGACAAGGAAGGCCTCCAGGAGGAGGAACCTTGAGGAGATTCTGGAGAGTGTGAAGCAGTGATTCCATAAAACAGAGGAGGGGAAAGAGAAGACAGAAAAGTGTGTCCATGGCACAGGCCAGGGCATGAGAAGGGGGCAGTGGATTTAACGGACTGCTGGGCACAGTAATAATGTGAGGATGGCAGGAGCAGGAAGGGCAGACCATGGTGGGAATGGGCTGGTGAGAGAGGGCAGGTCAGGAAGTAAGCAGGGGCCACTCACAGAGGAATGCATGTGGTGTGGAGGGACTTTGAGTGTTTGAATTTTTTTTTCCCTTGAAATGGTACCCTCAGCCTATGAGCTCTGTCTATTAGGAAGACAGTCAATGAGGATGACCCCTACCACTGGGGAGGTCCCTGGGCATTACCAGGTGGGGTTGGGGCTGGGGAGAAGCAAGGATGGAGAAGGGCAGAGAGGAGCCCAGGCTCATGGACAGGTTGAATTGGGGACTTGGATGCTCCTGTTTGCCTGTCTTCCTCCAACATTCGGACCCCTGTCCCACAAGCCCCCGAGTGCAGGTTCCTTGCACCTCGGTCACTTTTCAGGTGTAGGTAAGATCCACAGATTAGAAAATCCAGAGCTACCTGCTCACCTACACCGGGCTCCCACCCTGGGAGGCTAAGAGCTGCCTAACAGGAAGCACTGAGGAGGAAGGTTTGCAGCTGCGCAGAGCAGGGACTGGAGGCCAGGGCCAGGGTGATGAGCTGGTGCTGGCGCGCAGAGAGAGGCCTTGCTTACCTTTCTGAACATTTCACAATAGGGGTCACATTCAAGGGGTGCCTGTTGACTCAGAAGCTCTTTGATTTTCCCACACAAACCTGGTTTTCTTGAGTGTCTCCCAACATTCCTACTGCATTCCTTCATAAGCTGTTTGATATGATGATGTAGCAATATGTAGCCAAATCCATAATAATATTTGTAGATTATTAATCCTTAATATATCACCACCAAATAGTTTTTACCTCAGCTTGATGTGTCTTTGCTCCTTCTCAACTTGGTAGTTTTCCTTTCTCACTCCTTCCTGTCTTCCTGCTTTCCTTTTTGTCGTATTACCTCTGACAAAGATTCTCTCCTTGACCAAATTCTAACCAAGCTCCACATCAAGGTTAGTCTATGAAGACTGGAACAAATAGTACCATAATTTCTTAGGGCTGAAGACCAGATCTCTAAAATGATTTTAGCTCCCCATAAAGTGCCTTTCTGAGAAAACTCAAGGCTCAAAAACAAATATACGCATAAATAAATAAGTAAACGTTACTGTTTGTTCCAGCCAATACCTGAGGATAGGACCTCTGCCTCCCATTCTGTGGGAGGATAGAATTCCAACGTCAATTATTTCTAGGGAACAGACACAGCTACCCTAACCATATTTATACTGACCAACCCTTTGTAATTTTTCACTCCCATGACTAGTGAACCCCTGCTAAACCTCCCACCTCCTCCTCATTCTTCCTCTAAAATGCCCACTTACCTCTACAAATCGGAGTTTGTTTCACACCGTACTCTTTTCCCTATTACAGCAGTTATTACTAATTAAGATCTGTCCTTAACACTTTAACTAGTGTCCTGCTCTGTTTATATTCCCCATCTCTTATTACATTTCCACAAGTATATCTTAGATTGTTACTGTTTCATGTATTAATTTTGGATTTTTGTAACTTCTATAAACTGGCTTCAGAGAAATAATAAAAATTATATTTTTCTTAAAAAAAACTGGCTTTGGGATTCAAAAAACTAGTCTTTAAATTTCTGTTGTTTTATATTTACATTTTTTATTAATTATTTCTAATATATTTATGAGATTTCAGTTTTTGTGGTATTAACCTATTATTATTTTGTCTTTTAGGACAATGAAGTGTCTGTAAACCTTAGAAACTACTCCCTAATCATTTGAGCCTATATAAAATGGATATTTTCAAACATACATATAATTTTTCATACTTAGCTACTTTCTTATCATTTCCTATTTTATGGGAATGTATGTAATATCCTTCTCTCCAGTTAGGCTGTTATAACACCTTTCATTGTACAATCTTCTATTTGTTGTTTGAAAAAGGAATTTAAGGAAGTAAAATGAAAATATGGGCCGGGCGCGGTGGCTCACGCCTGTAATCCTAGCTCTCTGGGAGGCCGAGGCGGGTGGATTGCTCGAGGTCGGGAGTTTGAAACCAGCCTGAGCAAGAGCGAGACCCCGTCTCTACTATAAATAGAAAGAAACTAATTGGCCAACTAATATATATAGAAAAAATTAGCCGGGCATGGTGGCTCATGCCTGTAGTCCCAGCTACTTGGGAGGCTGAGACAGAAGGATCGCTTGAGCCCAGGAGTTTGAGGTTGCTGTGAGCTAGGCTGACGCCACGGCACTCACTCTAGCCTAGGCAACAAAGTGAGACTCTGTCTCAAAAAAAAAAATATGAATACATATGAACAAATCTCAGTGCTATTACATTTATAAATAAATCTATATAAAAGATATATATGTATACACACTAATATGTATAAGAGTAAAGTTGAAATCATGACATTTTCCTCAAAAATTTTTAGCCAACATCTGTAGAACAATAAGTATATTCTCTTGTAATCACAATACCTTAACTACACCTAATAAAATGAGGTATGAATTTTTTTAAGATTATTTTGTTCCCTTTCCACTTTCAGATTTCTCCAACTTTTGAGTTTTCAATCAGGGGCAAATGAGGATTGTACATTGCAATTGACCCTTCTGTCTCTGATGCCCTTGTGAATCTTAAGCATTCCTCCCAATACCATTTTAAAATTTTAGTACACTGTCAGTGAATTTTATTCAATGGTATACCTCCTCTTTTCCTTTCTCTGTTTTCTGGACCCCTAGGGACAATTCTACCATGTGGAAACCTGGAAAACTTCTGTATTAATTTGTAAATTTGTAAGAAAGTAGAGAAAGTAAGAGGCAGCCATAAAGTAATCCCAACAATGTAAAAATATTAAATAATTAAATAATTATTAATTATTATTAATTAATTATTAAAAATTAAATAATTGCATTATTAGTGAACATACTTAATGTCACTGAGTTGTAAACTTAAAATAGTTAAAATGATAACTATCAATTTATATATATATTTACTATTTAGTTTGGTGCAAAAGTAATTGCGGTTTTAGCATTGCTGAAATTTGTGTTTGATATTAGAATACATTCTTTTCTTTTTTCTCTTTTTTTCTTTCTTTTTTTTTTTTTTTGAGACAGAGTCTCAGTCTGTTGCCCAGGCTAAAGTGAGTGCTGTGGCGTCAGCCTAGCTCACAGCAACCTCAAACTCCTGGGCTCAAGCAATCCTGCTGCCCTCAGCCTCCTGAGTAGCTGGGACTACAGGCATGCACCACCATGCCTGGCTAATTTTTTCTATGTATATTAGTTGGCCAATTAATTTCTTTCTATTTTAAGTAGAGACGGGGTCTTACTCTTGCTCAGGCTGGCTTTGAACTCCTGACCTTGAGCGATCCGCCCACCTCGGCTTCCCAGAGTGCTAGGATTACAGGCGTGAGCTACCATGCCTGGCCTATATTTATTTTAGACTATGGAAATGATGTTAGGCAAAAAACAAATCAAACAATTTTCTTATTCGAGTTTAAACTGGGTCGTAAAGCAGCGGAGACAACTCATAATGTCAGCAATGCATTTGGCCCAGGAACTGCTAATGAACGTATAGTGCAGTGATGGTTCAAGAAGTTTTTCAAAGGAGATAAAAGCCTAGAAGATGAGGAGTATAATGGCCAGCAATCAGAAGTTGACAGCGAACAATCAAGAGCAATCATTGAAGCCGATCCTCTTATAACTACATGAAAAGTTGCGGAAAAACTCAATGTCAACCATTCTATGGTTGTCCAGCATTTGAAGCAAATTGGAAAGGTGAAAAAGCTCAATAAGTGGGTGCCTCGTGAGCTGACTGAAATTTTAAAAAATCATCGTTTTGAAGTGTCATCCTCTCTTCCTGTATGAAAAAACAACAAACCATTTCTTGATCAGACTGTGACGTGCAACCAAAAGTGGATTTTATACAACAACCATCGTCAAACTGCTCAGTGGTTAGACCAAGAAGAAGCTCCAAAGCACTTCCCAAAGCCAAACTTACACCCCAGAAAGGTCATGGTCACTGTTTGGTGGTCTGCTGCTGGTCTGATCCACTACAGCTTTCTAAATTCCAGTGAAACCATTACATCTGAGAAGTATGCTCAGCAAATCCATGAGATGCACCAAAAACTGCAACACCTGCAGCCTGCATGAGCCATCAGAAAGGGCCAAATTCTTCTCCACAACGACACCCAACTTCGCCTTGCACAACCAATGCTTCAAAAGCGGAATAAATTGGGCTACAAAGTTTTGCCTCATCCACCATATTCACCTGATCTCTTGCCAACTGGCTACCACTTCTTCAAGCATCTGGACAACTTTTTGCAGGAAAAACACTTTCATAACCAGTAGTATGCAGAAAGTGCTTTCCAGGAGTTTGTCAAATCCAGAAATAGGAGTTTTGCACTACAGGAATAAACAAACATTTCTCTTTGGCAAAAATGTGTTGATTGTAATGTTTCCTTTTTTAAAAATTCCCGATATTATGGGGGTACAAATATTTTGGTTACATGTAATGCATTTGCCTCTCTCAAACCAGGGCTACAAGTGCACCCTTTTCCATACAGTGTGCTCTGCTTCCAATAGTTGTGTATTTACCCCCCCACCACCATCTCCACCTGAACAGCACGGAGTGAGTATTACTATCATGTGAGCACCTTAGTGTTGATCAGTTATTACCTTTTTGATGGTGAGTACATGTAGTGCATGTTTTTCCATCCTTGTTATACCTCACTTTGAAGGATGGGCTCAATCTCTATCCAGGATAATATAAGAGGTGCTAGATCACCATTTTTTTTTTTTGTAGTTGAGTAGTATTCCATGGTATACATGTACCACATTTTATTAATCCACTCATGCATTGATGGGCACTTGGGTTGTTTCCACATCTTTGCAATTGTGAATTGTACTGCTATAAACATTTGAGTGCAAATGTCTTCATTATAGAATGTCTTTTTGTCCTTTGGGTTAGTAGCCTAGTAGTGGGATTCCTGGATCTAATGGTATTTCTATTCTTAGCTCTTTAAGGTATCTCTAAATTACTTTCCACAGGGGGTATTTGCAGTCCCACCAGCAGTGTAAGAGTGTTCCAGTGTCTCCACATCCACATCAGTATTTGTTGTTGGGGACTTTATATAATAAAGTCCATTCTCAATGGAATTAGGTGAAATCTCATTGTGGTTTTGATTTGCATTTCCCTAATGATTAAAGATATTGAGTACTTTTTTATATGTTTGCTGGCCATTATCTGTCTTCCTTTGAGAAATTTCTGTTTATGTCCTTTGCCCATTTATTGATGGGGTTGTTTGATTTTTTTCTTTTTGATCTTCTTAAGTTCTAATAAGATAACTCATGTTATCAGCCCTTTATTGGATGTGTAGAAAGCAAATATTTTTTCCCATTATGCAGGTTCTCTATTTGCTCTAATGATAGTTTCCTTGGCTGTGTAGAAGTTTCTTAATTTGATCAGGTCCCATTGATTTATTTTGGTTGCTTCTGTGATTGCTTTGGGGGTCGTCTTCATAAATCCTTTACCTAGGCCGATGCCTAAAAGAGTCTTCCTGACATTTTCTTCCAGAATTCTTAAGGTTTCATGCCTTAGGTTTAAGTCTGTTGTCCCCTGTAAGTTGATTTTTATGAGAGGTGAGAGGTGAGGATCCACTTTCAGTCTTCTGCATGTGGTTATCCAGTTATGCCAGCACCATTTATTGAATGGAAATTCTTTTTTCCTACTGGGAGTGGTGGCTCACACCTGTAATCCCAGCACTCTGGGAGGTCGAGGCAGGTGGATCTCTCAAGGTCAGGAGTTTGAAACCAGCCTGAGCAAGAGTGAGACCCTGTCTCTACTAAAATTAGAAAGAAATTAATTGGCCAACTAAAAATACATACAAAAAAATTAACCGGGCATGGTGGCACATGCCTGTAATCCCAGCTACTTGGGAGGCTGAGGCAGAAGGATTGCTTGAGCCCAGGAGTTTGAGGTTGCTGTGAGCTAGGCTGATGCCATGGCACTCTGGCCTGGGCAATAGAGTAAGATTCTGTCTCAAAAAACAAAACAAAACAAAACAAACAAAGAAATTATTTTTCTCAAAGTATATTTTTGTCTGCTTTGTCAAAGATTAGATGGCAATATGAGGATGGTCTTATATCTGGGTTCTCTGTCCTATTCCAAAGGTCTATATGTCTGTTCTTGTGTCAATACCATGCTGTTTTGGTTACTATACCCTTGTAATAAAATTTGAAGTCTGGCAGACTGATGCTTCCCAATTTGTTCTTTTTGCTTAAGATTATTTTGGTTATACAAGGTCTTCTCTGGTTCTAAATGAAGCATAGAATTATTTTTTTCTAAATCTGTAAAGAATGATGATAGTATTTTGATAGGGATTACATTAATTCTGTAGATCACTTTAGGTAGTATGGACATTTTCACAATATTGATTCTGCCAATCCATGAGCATGGTATGGATTTCCATCTGTTTACATCTTCTGCAGTTTCTTTTCTCAGTGTTTCATAGTTCTCCCTACACATGTCTCTCACCTCCTTTGTTAAATATATTCCTAAATATTTAATTTTTTTTTATGCTATTGTGAAAGGTGTTTTTTGTCTTTGATTTGATTTTCAGCTTGACTGTTATTGGGATATATGAATGCCACTGATTTGTGTGCTTTAATTTTGTATCCTGAGACTTTGCTGAATTCATTTATCAATTCCAGTAGTCTCTCAGTTGAATCCTTGGGGTTTTCTAGATATAATATCATATCCTCAGCAAAGAGTGAGAGTTTGGCCTCTTCTGCCCTCATTAAGATACCCTTAAGTCCCCTCTCTCATCTGATTGCTCTGGCAAGGACTTCCAGCACTATGTTGAATAGAAGTGGAGATAGTGGGCAACCTTGTCTGGTTCCTGTTCTAAGTGGGAATACTTTTAATTTTTCCGTATTCAATATGATATTGGCTGTGGGTTTATCATATATGGCCTTAATAATTTTAAGGAATGTCCCTTGTGTGCCTATATTGTTAAGAGTTTTTATCATAAAAGTGTGCTGGATTTTGTGAAATGCTTTTTCTGCATCTATTGAGAGAATCATACGTTCTTTGCTCTTGCTTTTATATTTTATTTTTTTTCTTATGCTTTTTCACCACTATACTAACAAGGATGTTCTTGGTTTTATTTCTGTGGTGAATTGATTTTATAGATTTGCATATGTTAAACCAACCTTGCATCTCTGGGACAAAGCCCACCTGGTCATGATGAATTATTTTTTTGATGTGATGTTGGATTCTGTTTGCTAAGATTTTGTTGAGGATTTTTTCATCTATATTTATGAGGCATATTGAGCTGTAGTTTTCTTTTTTTGTTGTTGTGTCCTTTCCTGGCTTTGGTATCAAGGTAATATTGGTTTCATAGAATGAGTTTGGGAGAATATCATCATTTTCAATGTTGTGGAATAATTTTTGCAGTATAGGTATGAGTTCTTGTTTGTAGGTTTGGTAAAATCCAGGTGTGAACCCATCTGGTCCGGGACTTTTTGTATTTGGAAGATTTTTAATTGCTGCTCCAATTTCTGTGCTTGATATTGATTTGTTCATGAATTCTATTTCCTCCTGACTGAGCTTAGAGAGATGGTATGTTTCTAAGAATTTGTTCATTTCCCTCCACATTTTGTATTTTTGGAGTATATAGATTTTTATAGTATTCAAAGATAATTTTTTATATTTCCATGATGTCTTTTTCATTTCTGATTGAGTTTATTAAAGTCCTTTCTTTCTAGTTCTTGTCAATCTAGCAAGAGGGCTGTCAATTTTGTTTATCTTTTCCAAAAACCAACTTTTGGTTTCACCGATCTTCTGTATAGTTCTTTTATTCTCAATTTCATTTAGTTCTGCTTTGATCTTAGCTATTTATTTTCTTCTTCTAGGTTTAGAATTAATTTGCTCTTCCTTTTCCAGTTCCTTAAGATGGTTTATTTGTTTGTTGATTTTTGAGCTTTCTGACTTTTGGATGTGAGCATTTAACACTATTAGTTTTCCTCTCAGGAATGCTTTTGCTGAATCTCACAGATTTTGATAATTTGTATTCCCATTTATCATTTGTTTTGAAGAATCTCTTAATATCTGTCTGGATCTCCTCCTTGACCCAGTAGTTATTCAGCAATAGATTGTTTGATTTCCATGACTTTGTGAAGTGGTGAGTGTTTCTGTTGGAATTTATCTCTAATTGTATACCACTATGGTCCAAGAAGATTCATGGTACAATTTCTATTTTTTTTTTAATTTGTAGAGGTCTGATTTGTGGCCTAGGATATGATTGGTTTTGAAGAAAGTTCCATGAGCTGATGAGAAAAATGTATATTTGCCTTGATTTGAGTGGAATGTTGGGTAGATGTTTGTTAGACTCATTTTTTCTAGAGCTCTGATTAAGTCCATTGTTTATTTGCTTATTTTCTGTTCGGAAGATATGTATGTCTAATTCAGTCAGTGGAGTGTTTAAAACCCCAGCTACTATGCCATTACTGTTTATCATGCTATTTATATCAAACAGGGTTTGCTCTATGTATCTGGGCACTCCTATATTGGCTGCATAGATATAAAGAATTTTTCAGTCTTGTTTGATTTTTCCTTTCACCATTATATAGTGAACATCTTTATCTTTCTTAACTTTTGCTATTTTAAAGTTTGTTATCTGAAATAAGGATAGCTATGCCTACTTTCTTTGGCTTCCATTTGCCTGGAACTTTGTTTTCCAACCCTTGACCTTGAATGTGTTTTTGTGTGTTAGATGCATTTCCTGGAGACAGCAGATACTTACCTTATAATTTTTTATCAACTCAGCCAGTCTATGTCTCTTCAAAGGACAATTCAAGCCATTCACATTTATTGAGAGGATTAATATTTGGGGTAGATTTCTGTTCATATTCTTGGGTAAATTCTTATTATTTTGCTTTGCCTCTTGAGCCATTGTGGAATCCAGGTTCTGGACTTTAGCTCTTTATATTTCAATTAATAAAGATGTGTTTGAGTCTAGTTATAAGGATTTAAAAATTACTGTCCAAAACCACAATTACTTTTGCACCAACCTAACACAATAAAAACATTAAAAATATTATATTAGGAATGACTTTCAACTATATTTTCTTAACATATATATTTATATATAATCTCAGTTTTTTAATGGTTTATTTCTGTTTGTTTTTTAATTTCTCTTCTTATTGTAAGGAAAGAAGTACACTGTTTCAGTATGTAAAAATGCAAAAGTAATTATCAGACTTTTATCACACTTTAACAAAAAGGGGCTTTGTTTTCCTAAAGGTTGCTACATTCAGTCCCTTCCTTGTAATGGTGTGGTAAAAGCACCAATAATCTAGGGAGGTGATTGTGTAGGTATAGAAGAGTAGTTTCCAACCAATAGCCATCAATGTTACCCCTCTTCTTGATTTAATTATGTTATTGGAGTCTGGCACTGTTAACCTTAGTTTCCCTGTATAGAGAAGAATTACCATATATCCTAAATGATACATATGTGTGTGTGTGTGTATGTGTGTATATATGTGTGTGTATAGAAATGGGCTTTTATAGTTCTGATAAGCACTAAGCCAGTTCACCATTTACTAAACACCTTGAAATGTTTATGTTTCTATGAGCAGTTTGTTTTACTAGAAGAAAAAGAAAACCTTATGTTTAAGGGGAAAACTCTATTTTTCCACTGCTCTCACAACAACCACCAACACAGAAGACTTTGGTGACCCCAAAACATATGGATATTTCCTCCCACCATCAAGAAAGCCAGTATTTCAGCAGCAGATACCAGCTGGATGTCCTCCAATTCAGTTCTGACACTATCTACCTGGAGATAGCATCAGATCCCATAGGGTGAGGGCTCAGTCCCACAATACTTCCCCCTCCTTCCCACCAGCTGTAAGTCCAGGCCTCTGAAACTTCTAACCAACTAGCTTCAAGTTGGGGTTCCCAAAACCCCCTCTTTGAGTTTCACTAATTTGCTAGAGCAGCTCACAGAACTCGGAGAAACACTTATGTTATTGGTTTTATTACAAAGGATATTTTAAAGAATACAAATAAACAGCCAGATGAAGAGTTACAAAGGGCCGGGTCTGGAAGGGTCCTGAGTGCAGGAGCTAATGTCCCCATTGAGTTGAGGTATACCACCCTCCCCACATTTCGATGAGTTCTTGTTCACCTTCCTGTCAGTGTATTGGTGCTCAGCTATTGGGAAGCCCTCTGAACCTAGTCTTCTCGGGCTTTTGTGGATACTTCACTACTTCAGCATTCCTTACTCTAGGGTATGGGGCAGGATCCTCTCTGGAATAAGGGTCTTATGACCCACAGAAAGGTGGAGCAGGGAAACAGGCCAGCTATGGAGGCTCACACCTGTAATCCTAGCATTCTGTGGGAAGATCACTTGAACTCAGGGGTTCCAGACCAGCCTGAGCAAGAGCAAGACATTTCCTCTACCAAGAATAGAAAAAAAATTAGCTAGGCGTAGTGGTGTGTGCCTATAGTCCAAGCTACTTGGGAGGCTAAGGCAGGAGGATCACTTGAACCCAGAAGTTTGAGGTTGCAGTGAGCAGTGATGGTGTCACTGCACTCTACCTGGGGGGCAGAGTGAGACTCTATCTCAAAAAAAAAAAAAAAAAATTCCTTCAGCTTAAAATATTCAATATGCCAAAGTCCCATATTTTGGAATGGTGTGCCCTGAATGCCATCATTCCTCTGTCTTAAACTTTCCCAAGAAGTGTAACAGCCCAGAAATTGAATTTATAGATTGTCCCATAACATATTTAACCAGTTTCTCAGACCTAGAAATAGGTCAGTACAGTTAAACAGTTGTGTCTTCATTCAGTGGGCAATGACGTAACTATGAGTAGCCATATATGTTAGGCCTCTATATGGTGCAAGCAGTTGGGCACTTAATAAGGGGAATTTCTATGGAAAACAAACAAACAAGAACCACAAATATTAATGGTTAGAACAAAATATAAACTCAGTTTTATAGTCCAAAGGCAGTTGGTCTTTGGATGTTGGGTTTGAAGCCTCTTCAGATGGATTGAGGACAGGCAGTGGCAATCTGACAGAATTTCCTGTTCACAGGATATTCATTGGGTGTTCTGGTGAACTTTTCGAGTGGTCCACTCAGCAAAAGGCATAAAAATTGACCATAGGCTGGGCACGTGGCTCACGCCTGTAATCCTAGCACTCTGGGAGGCCTAGGTGGGCGCATCCCTCAAGGTCAGGAGTTTGAAAAATGACCATATGTGAGCTATTCCTGATGACTTCTCTAAAATCTGCTGACTGGCTTTAGCTTGCAGGGCTTTGTGAAAGGGGCAGTTTTTGTTTTTAGTGATTCCAAGTCAGAAATATAGGAGTAAAATTGAAAATATTAGTTGGAGAGTTGTGGACAGATAGTGGAGGAAACTAGAATTCAGGTTCCATTCCAATCTGTAGGTAGAAAATAATTCCTTTTTTCTTTTATTATTTAATATTTTTTAAATATTTCTCTTTTTTTTTCTATCCAGAAGTCTCTAAACATTTTGCAAGAAAATAATACCTTAAAAATAATAAATAGGGCCGGGCGTATGGTGGCTCATGCCTGTAATCCTAGCACTCTGGGAGTCCAAGGCAGGAAGATTGCTTGAGCTCAAGAGTTTGAGACCAGCCTGAGCAAGAGCAAGACCCCATCTCTACTATAAATAGAAAGAAATTAGCCAAACAACTAAAAAAAAAAAAAAAAATAGAAAAAATTAGCCAGGCATGGTGGCACGTGCCTGTAGTCCCAGCTACTCGGGAGGCTGAGGCAAGAGGATGGCTTAAGCCCAGGAGTTTGAGGTTGCTGTGAGCTAAGCTGATGCCATGGCACTCTAGCCCAGGCAACACAGTGAGACTATGTCTCAAAAAAAAAAAAAAAACAAAAAAAAACACACACACAATAAATAAATAGGACTAAAATATATTAATAATATCTAGTGGACATACTATAGTCTATCGAGACATAATATTTCCCTCTACAGTCACCCCTATCAAAGGTTGTTGATAATGTCTATCTGTGGATAGAGATTTCTATCAAATATAATCAAATCAAGACTAACTTATTTGCAAAAATAAGTCTAATCTCATTATATTTGCCTGATTACTTAAATTACTGCAATAAGAATAGTGATTGAACTTATAGCTTATTTTTAAGGTTGCTTTGTTGGAAATTTTCATAAGGAATCTAAGATTAGGCTTTGAAAAGCCTCTCTAAAGCTAGGAAGACAAGTCAAGAACTTAACATGAGATTTTGTCCTCCATACCTACTTATTTGGGTGAATTCCTGTCTCCTTGAGGTCCTCAAGATACGTCGAGGATCCTGGGCCTGATGGGGAGTAACATTCCTTGCTCCCTCGTAAGGCTGAGAATCTTATAAGCCAGTTAACAGACATTTTGTTTTTCCCCTAAGGAAGCTTTTCTCCTTAAAGTCTATCTTAGCTCCTTGTGTCTGGTCACATTGATTTTATGCATCATTCTCAAATATGACATTCCAGTAAAAACCTTGGTGATATAACCAATGTTCCAAATTGTGTTCTATTACAAGGAGAATGGATTCTTATTGAACTTATGCAAAGAACTACCTTGTCATGAAAAGGAGATTACTTACTAATAGTTTCCAAATTCTGAAGAGATCAGAAAAAGAAAAAAAACTAATTTTTTCCCATTTTACTTATTAAAGCATAATCTACCAGATTCTACAAGCTATAGATAGCTTAAGAAAAAAGAGAAAAACATTTCCTTAAATCTGAAAAATAAAACATTAAAGAACCAGCAATGTTTCAAACAAAACAAATCATTAAAAAATAATAATCCTTATCAGCTCATCTAGTCTCATGTAATTAATATTTGATTTGATTGACCTTGGGTTGGCAGTCTTATGAACATATCAGTTTTTTCATTAGAGTTCTAGACATTCTTAGTCCAGTTATATGATTTATTGTTTACTTTTTCAATTCTCTGAATGCATTTTTAGCAAATAATATCATAGAAGTTTTTTTCATTTACAAAAAATTACATTATTGAAGTTCAACATGATATTTTGAAATATGTATGCATTATAGAATAACTAAACCAAGCTGATTTACATGTGCATCACCTTACTTGTTTTGTGGTGAGAAAACTTGAAATCTACTCTCAGCAATTTTCAAGTATACAATACATTGTTAATAACTATATTTACCGCTGGGCGTGGTGGCTCACGCCTGTAATCCTAGCACTTTGGGAGGCCGAGGCGGGCGGATTGCTCAAGGTCAGGAGTTCAAAACCAGCCTGAGCGAGACCCCGTCTCTACCAAAAATAGAAATAAATTAATTGACCAACTAAAAATATATATACAAAAAATTAGCCGGGCATGGTGGTGCATGCCTGTAGTCCCAGCTACTCGGGAGGCTGAGGCAGTAGGATCGCTGAGCCCTGGAGATTGAGGTTGCTGTGAGCCAGGCTGACGCCACGGCACTCACTCTAGCCTGGGCAACAAAGTGAGACTCTGTCTCAAAAAAAAAAAAAAAAAAAAAAAAACTATATTTACCATGTTGTACAACAGCTTTCTTGTCTATCTAATTTTTTTTTCTTGAGACAGAGTCTCACTCTATTGCCCGGGCTATAGTGCTGTGGCGTCAGACTAGCTCACAGCAACCTCAAACTCCTGGGCTCAAGCAATCCTCCTGCCTCAGCCTCCAGAGTAGCTGGGACTACAAGCTTGCCCCACCATGCCTGGCTAATTTTGTTTTTCTATATATTGTTAGTTGGCCAATTAATTTCTTTCTATTTTTAGTAGAGACAGGGTCTTGCTCTTGCTCAGGCTGGTTTTGAACTCCTGACCTTGAGCGATCCGTCCACCTCAGCCTCCAAGAGTGCTAGGATTATAGGCATGAGCCACCACGCCCAGCCTAAAATTTTGTATCTTTCGACCAAAATCTCTCCAATCTACTTGTAGCCACTGTTAACCACTATTCTGTCTGATTTTATGAATTTAACATTTTTAGATTTCACGAATAAGTGATATCGGGCACTATTTGTCTTTGCGTGTCTGGTTTATTTCACTTAACATAATGTTATCCAGGCTTATTCATGTTGTCAAAAATGACAAGATTTCCTTCTTTTTAAAGGCTGACTAGTATTCCATTGTGTATATTTGCCACATCCTCCTTATTTATTCATCTGTTGATAGACATTTAGGTTGATTCCATATCTTGGCTATTGTGATTAATGTTGCAATGAACATGGGATGCAGATATCTTTTTGACGTACTAATTTCATTTCCTTCTGATACTTTTCTGTCTAGATGTACCTGAGCCTGCAGTCATTCCAGAAGTCATGACATAGGAGTTCCCATAAGGGGCTGCCCCCAACCATTCCCAAATGGGGCCAGTTGGAATTCCAAAGAAAGCAGCAATAAATACTCCTTTCCTCTGAGTAGAGTGGCAGTTCTCACAATGGTCTGATGACCTGTTTCAGAAGAAGATCGAAAAATCCTTTCTAGGTTTTATAACTTGTTTCAAGGGAAAGTGAGAAAGTCTTTCCTGCACATTTGGTTTCTCAAATTCCTTCAGTTTAAAATATTCAATATGCCAAGGTGTCATATTTTGAGGTAGCATGCCCAGAAAATTGTTATAGCATACAGAAAGAATACACACACACACACACATACAGACACATACATACACACACACACAAACACGAGTACAACACATCCTCTATGACTATCTTGAAACCAATTAACCTCAAACATTTATTTCTCGATGATCAAATCAGGCAGGTAATTGAATTTTTTTATTTATTTATTTTTTTTATTTCAGGATATTATAGGGGTATAAACATTTTGGTTACATGTTATGACTTTGCCACACCAAAGCTATGGTTTGAGGCGTGCCCTTTCCCCCCTACAATGCTCACCACATCCATTAGTTGTGGGTTTACTCACCACCAACCCCTCAACCCCCAATGAATATTGCTACCATGTGAACACCTTAGTGTTGATCAGTTAGTCCCAATTAGATGGCAAGTACATGTGGTGCTTATTCTTCCATTCTTGTCATACCTCACTTTGGAGAATAGGCTCAAGCACTATCCAGGTAAATATAAGAGGTGCTAGATACCCTTCACTTTTTGTAATTGAGTAGTATTTCGTTGTATACATATACCATAATTTATTAATCCACTCATGGATTGACAGGCTCTTGGGTTGTTTCCACATCTTTGCAATACTAAATTGCGCTGCCATAAACATTTGAATCCAGATGTCTTTATGCCCTTTGGGTATATTCATAATAGTGCTATTGCTAGAGCAAATGGTGTTTCTATTTTTAGCTCTTTGAGGTATCTCCAAATTCTTTTCCACAGAGGTTGCACTAATTTGCAGCCCCACCAGCAGTGTAAGAGTGTTCTTATCTCTCCACATCCTTGCCAGCATCTGTTGTTTTGGGACTTTTTGATAAGAGTCATTGTCACTGGAGTTAGGTGATATCTCGTTGTGGGTTTTTGTTTGTTTGTTTGTTTAAGACAGAGTCTGGCTCTGTTGCCTTGGCTAGAGTGCCATGGTGTCAGCCTAGCTCACAGCAACCTCAAACTCCTGGGCTCAAGCAATCCTACTGCTTCAGCCTCCCGAGTACCTGGGACTATAGGCATGTACCACCATGCCTGGCAATTTTTTTTCTATATATATTAGTTAGCCAATTAATTTCTTTCTATATTTTTAGTAGAGATGGGGTCTTGCTCTTGCTCAGGCTGGTTTCGAACTGTTGACCTTGAGCAATCTGCCCGTCTCCACCTCCCAGAGTGCTAGGATTACTTACAGGTGTGAGCCACCATGCCCGGCTTGGGATTTTTTGATGAAGGCCAATCTCACTGAGATTAGGTGATATCGGATTGTGGTTTCGATTTGCATTTCCCTAATGAATAGAGATGTTGAGCATTTTTTATATGTTTGCTGGCCATTATTCTGTCTTCTTTTGAAAAGTTTATGTTCATGTCCTTTGAACATTTATTAATGGGGTTGTTTGCCAAGGAAACTATCATTAGAGCAAACAGCCTACAGAATGAGAGAAAATATTTGTTTTCTACATATCAAATAAAGGGCTGATAACAAGAATCTATCTAGAACTCAAAAAAATCAATAAGAAAAAATTATTATTTTTTTTTATTTCAGCATATTGTGGGAGTACAAATGTTTAGGTTATGTGTATTGCCCTTGCCTCACCTGAGTCAAAGCTTCAGGGTGTCCAATCTCGAGATGGTGTGTACTGCACCCATAAGGTATATATATACCCATCCGTTTCTCCCCCTTCCCACCCGCCCAACACTCAATGAATGTAATTGCTATATATGTACTTAAGTGTTGATCAGTTAATACCAATTTGATGGTGAGTGCACATGGTGCTTATTTTCCATTCTTGGGATACTTCACTTAGTAGAATGAGTTCCAGCTCTATCAAGGATAATACAAGAGGTACTAGATCACCATTGTTTTTTGTGGCAGAGTAGAACTCCATGGCATACATATACCACATTTTATTAATCCACTCATGTATTTATGGGCACTTGGGTTGTTTGCACATCTTTGCAATTGTGAATTGTGCTACTATAAACATTCTAGTGCAGATGTCTTTTTATTAGAATGTCTTTTGTTCTTTGGGTAGATGTCTAGTAATGGGATTGCTTGATCAAATGATAGTTCTACTTGTAGCTCTTTGAGGTATCTCTACATTACTTTCCACAGAGGTTGTACCAGTTTGCAGTCCCACCAGTATTGTATGAGTGTTCCTATCTCTTCACATCCATGTCAGCATTTATTGTTTTGAGACTTTTGATAAAGGCTATTCTCACTGGAGGAAAGTGATATCTCATTGTGGTTTTGATTTTCATTTCCCTGATGATTAGAGATTTTGAGCATTTTTTCATGTTTGTTCGCCATTAGTCTATCTGCTTTTGAAAAGTTTCCCTTCATGTGCTTTGCCCACTTTTTTTTTTTATTTCGGCATATTATGGGGGTACAGATTTTAAGGTTTCAATAAATGCCCATTTCCCCCCTCCCCCCAAAAGTCTGAGTCTCCATCATGACCATCCCCCAGATGGTGCACATCTCACTCATTATGTATGTATATACCTGCCCCCCGCCCCCCTCCCACCTGCCCAATACCCTATTACTGTAGCACCAATGTGTCCACTTAGGTGCTACTCAGTTAATACCAGTTTGCTGGAGAATATATCTGGTGCTTGTTTTTCCATTCTTGGGATACTTCACTTAGTAGTATGGGTTCCAGCTCTAACCAGGAAAATATAAGATGTGCTATATCACCGTTGTTTCTTAGAGCTGAATAGTGCTCCATGGTATACATATACCACATTTTATTAATCCATTCTTGGATTGATGGGCACTTGGGCTGTTTCCACAGCCTTGCAATTATGAATTGTGCTGCTATAAACATTCGAGTGCAGGTGTCTTTGTTGTAGAGTGTCATTGGATCATTTGGGTAGATGCCCAGCAATGGGATTGCTGGATCAAATGGTAGATTCACTTGTATCGCTTTAAGGTATCTCCATATTGCTTTCCACACAGGTTGAACTAGTTTGCAGTCCCACCAGCAGTGTAGGAGTGTTCCTCTCTCTCCGCAACCACGCCAGCATTTATTGTTTGGAGATTTTTTGATAAAGGCCATTCTCACTGGGGTTAAGTGATATCTCATTGTGGTTCTGATTTGCATTTCCCTGATGTTTAGAGATGTCGAGCATTTTTTCATATGTCTGTTGGCCATTCTTCTGTCTTCTTTAGAAAAATTTCTGTTCAAGTCCTTTGCCCACTTTTTAATGGGGTTATTTGATTTTTTCTTCCTGATTTTTGTGAGTTCTAAGTATATTCTAGTTATCAGTCCCTTATCGGATGCATAGGATGCAAAAATTTTCTCCCATTCTGTAGGTTGTCTGTTTACTTTCATGACTATTTCTTTGGCTATGCAGAAGCTTTGTAGTTTGATCATGTCCCATTTATTTATTTTTGTTGCTGCTGTGATTGCCTTTGGGAACTTCTTCATAAACTCTTTGCCCAGGCTGATGTCTAGGAGAGTGTTTCCAACTTTTTCCTCTAGAGTTCTAATAGTTTCATACCTTAGGTTTAAGTCTGTTATCCAGCGTGAGTTGATTTTTGTGAGAGGTGAAAGGTGTGGGTCCTGTTTTAGCCTTCTACAGGTGGCTATCCAGTTTTCCCAGCACCATTTATTGAAAAGGGATTCTTTTCCCCAGCGTATATTTTTATCTGCTTTGTCAAAGATTAGATGGCTATATGAGGATGGTTTTATGTCAGGATTCTCACATCTGTTCCACTGGTCAATATTCCTATTTTTGTGCCAATACCATATTGATTTAATTACTACAGCTTTGTAGTATAGTTTGATATCTGGCATATTAATGCCTCCCATTTTGTTTTTGTTGCCTAGGATTGCTCTTGATATTCGGGGTCTTCCTTGGTTCTATACGAGCGTAAAATTATTTTTTCTATATCTGTGAAGAATGCTGATGGGATTTTAATAGGTATTGCATTGAATCTGTAGATCAGTTTGGGTAGTATAGACATTTTGATGATATCGAGTCTGCCGATCCACGAGCATGGTATGGATTTCCATCTGTTTACATCCTCTGCTGTTTCCTTCCTCAGTGTTTCATAGTTCTCCCTGTAGAGGTCTTTTACGTCCTTGGTTAAGTATATTCCTAGGTACTTTAATTTCTTTCTTGCTATTGTGAAGGGAATTAAGTCTTTCATTTGGTTCTCAATTAGATTGTTGTTGGCGTATATGAATGCCTCTGATTTCTGTGTATTGATTTTGTATCCTGAGACTTTACTAAATTCATTGATCAGTTCCAGGAGTTTCTTGGTTGAATCTTTGGGGTTTTCTAGAAAGGAAGAATGGGTGCTGTTACAAATTGAAAGAATTTAAAATATTAGATGAAACTCTACTCAGCATTCTGAGTCGTGCATTTACACCTTGAAACATCTGCATTTTGGTTTCTTTCCATACAAATCTACACTTAAGAAATACTTTTGCTTTTATTTCTATATATGCGTCATTGTATATGTATGTATGTATTATGTAGATCATGCAATGGTAACAGTATTAAATTAGGTGGCAGCAGCAGCAGCAGCAGCATTATTTAGCATGTACTGGTAGTATGTGCCAAGTTTGAAATTTTATTGATTGATTGATTCATTGAGACATAGTTTCACTCTGTCATCCGGAGTATGGCTAGCTATATTGCTGTGGTGTTAGCCTAGCTCACAGCAATCTTAAACTCCTGGGCTCATGTGATCCTCCTGCCTCAGCCTCCTGAGTAGCTGGGACTAGAGACATGCACCACCACACCTGGCCAAGTTTTCTATTTTTAGTGGAGACCAGGTCTTGGTTTTGTTCAGGCTGGTCTCAAACTCCTGACCTCAAGCTACCTCCTAGAATGCTAGCATTTCAGACATGAGTCACCATGTCACTGGTTCTTAAAATTTTAATTAAGAACCAGTTTTTTTTTTTTTTTTTAGAGACGGGGTCTCGCTCAGGCTGGTTTTGAACTCCTGATCTTGAGCAATCCGCCCGCCTCGGCCTCCCAAAGTGCTAGGATTACAGGCGTGAGCCACCACGCCCGGCAAGAACCAGTTTTTTGAAGTACTATCTTGAGTACAAAAAAAAAAAAATAACACAAAAAACAGTTTTTGAAGGTCATAAATTTCTGGAAAAGTATGAATATAACTAAAGAAAGTAAAATCTGTGATTTTGTATTGCCCCCCCCATCAATTATTCAGTTCCTTCTGGATCAAATACATTTTTAAAAGGGTACATGTTTTATGGTATATGTGATTTTATGCTGTCTTAATTATTCAGAATTTCTATTCGTGGATATCATGAGGGGATGAATTTAGTAGTTCCGAAGCATTTTTTCTGGCTATCGTAGCCTGTTTTGAAAACCAAGATTACCACAGAAGGTTTCACTGAATGTCCCACCCCCGCCAATACTGCGCCTGTCCCGCTAGCCACCTGGGTCACCATTCCATTCCCCGCCCATCTCTGGCAAAGCTGTCCCCAGGAAATACGCCATCATTCGGCGCGGCAGGCTCGCCAGCTGGGACCTCTAGGAAGGTGACATTCTCGAAGTAATGCCAGTGGCCTGCAGGGGCTGAGAACGCCCTGGTCTGCGCTGTAGCGTGCGCAGCAGGTGTTGGCGCCACTCCTCCGGATTTCAGTTTCCGTGGCCATGGAATACCTACATGTTTCATATTTGTTTTTGCTTTGTTCTTTTGTTTTTATGTGTAAGATTTAGTTTTTTAAAAGACAAATTTTCATGTACTTTTTTTTTTATACAGAGTCTCACTCTGTCGCCCAGGCTAGAGCTAGAGTGCTGTGGCGTCAGCCTAGCTCACAGCAATCTCAAACTCCTGGACTCAAGTGATCTTCCTGCCTCAGCCTCCCGAGTAGCTGGGACTAGAGACATGACATGCGTCACCTCACCCGCCTGATGTTTTCTATTTTTGGTAAAGACAGGATCTCACTCTTACTCAGGCTGGTTTCAAACTCCTGTGCTCAAGGGATCCTCCCACCTAGGCCTCCTAGAGTGCTGGGATTACAGGCGTGAGCCACCTCTCCTGGTCCCTTCATGTACATTCTTTTTATTATTATTTTTTTTTATTTTAGTGTCTTATAGGGGTACAAATGTTAGGGTTAAGTATATTGCCCATTCCCCCTCTCCCCCCTTGAGACTGACCCTCAAGCGTGACTATCCCCCAAACGTGGCACATCTCACTCATTGTGTCTGTATATACCCATGCCCTCCTCCCCGCTCCCACCTGCCTGACACCGGATAAATGTTATTCCCTTCATGTACATTCTTAATAGTGTACCCTATGTAGTACAGATTTTAAAAGATCCAACTTTCCCTATTTAACTTTTACTTTTTTCCTTTGGTTCTGGCTTTACAAATGTGACCAAAAGAGAGCTCTTGAGTTTATATAGAACAATATGAAAATAGTTGTGCATTAATTCTGTGGTTACAGAAACCATCAATGAACACATTTATTGGGCTTACTTTAAAATTATTCTGTGTCATCTTTAATATATTTTTTCAAAACACTTTAAATGTTTTTCATTAAGTTTGTAGAGTTTATTCCTTTTTTTAAATGAGACTTCTTTTATAAAAAGTGTATGTGTTTAGCTGGACACAGTGTGGCTCATGCCTGCAATACTAGCACTTTGGGGACAAAGGCGGGAGGATCACTTGAAGCCAGGAGTTTGAGGTTGATGTGAGCTATGATGATGCCACTGCACTCTAGCTCTAGGGACAAAGCCAGAGTGAGACCCTGTCTCAAAAAAAAAAAAAAGAAAAGAAAAGAAAAGAAAAGAAAAAAAAGTATATGGTATACATGTTTGTGTGTTTACACAATATATATTAAAAGTTTGCTGTTGATTCTGTAAGTCTGTCACTTTTCTACCAAAATATCTCCAATGACAGAGGCCAGAGACAGAGTTTTTCAGAGCAAATTTGCCACAGTGCCACATATTTTATTATAAAAGATCTCATGCATATCAGTATATATGTGTTTATTTTTGGTTTGTGTGTGTATTGTTAAAGAAAAATTAAATGATACTTGTTAAAGCACAATAAGGGTGACCATGGTGATAGGTATAGAGACCACTTCAAAGGGAGAAAGGGCTCAACTCCAAATACAGCTGGGCAAAGTAAGATTTATGGCAAGTAACAAGGTGAGGGGTCTGTGAACAGAAAATTACCAAGAGAAAAGGTCAAGGGTAAGGAGGCTTCTGAATAAACCAGACTAACTGGATTCTTGCTGAAGAAAGGCTAGGGTGATAGAACATCACCTGGGATATGGTGGAGGATAAGGAACCTGATCAGATATCAAGGATGAGGAGTTCGTATTAAACTGACTTAGTGGGGCTCTTTGCTAAAACCGAATTTTACAAGGAAGTCCACAGGTGGACCTAGAAGAAGGTTCAGGAGCCTCATTAAAACACATGGTCAAGCAAAAAGTATTTTTCAGTGTGCAAAAAAATCAAGATTTTATAAAATGTTCCTTCTCTTCCACCTATCTCTCCCATTTCCAAAGAACACAAAGCACATTTTGCATGACTTCTAGATTCATATACTTATATTTTGAATGACGTGTTATATCTTTCTCTTTGTAATTCTCAACCTCAGCATACATAAGTTGAACTTAGAAGTCAACATTTCCTGAACATGCTCCTCCACCAGAGTCACCTCTACAGATCTTGCTGCCCTTATTACTACTGAAGATACTTTCTCTTATGCAAGTAGAGATGTTACATGTTTTTAGCCTCTTCCCGTTTACCTTCCACTTGCATGCATACCCTGTGTAGTTCATTACCTCCTCTAGCTGGTATAGATGGTTATGAAACTTTCTCTTTTTTTTTTTTTTTTTTTTTTTTTGTGGCTGGGTTACAGTTTAATGAAACTTTTTCTTAATCAGAAACATTTGTCTTATTAAGAAGTGATTTTAATTGTAATTTAATTAATAATTTAACTCTTTCCTCACTTGTGGATACAGTGTTTGCTTTTCTCTAGTGATTTTGCTTGACTCTGCTATATCCCTCTGGCAAAGGCTGTGGTTCCCTCACTTGAGTGGGCATTAACATCATCTGGGGCCTTGTTAAAACACAAAGTGAAACCTTCATCCTAGGGTTTCTAGTTTACAAGATCTGGTTTGGAACCTGAGAATTTGCATTTCTAACAAGTGCCAGAACTTGTCTGAGGACCACACTTTGAGAAAATTGAGATTGGGATTCATTAACCTCAGTTAGAGAAAATCACTGAAATGTACCAAAACCAAGGAGAGAACAGATTGGAAGTCCCTTTATCAATGTGTGATTAATGCTTTACATACTCAGACTTCTTCAAGGACTCATAAACTCAACTCCAGAATACTGAACCAGAATACACATGTTAATAAGACTTCCAGTAATTTGTATGTTTATTATATTTTGAAAATCACTTGACTAGTTTGCCTCCCAATTGTCAAGTCCCAGAAGCAGAGCTCAGCTCAGAGAGATGTGGATGGCTAATGCTTTGTGTTCCAAGTCAGCTGTTGTTTAAGTTTTGTTTTGGAGAGTTACCCAGGTGCCCTTCCAAGTAGGCAATGATTGAAAGAGTATGCCCTAGAGGCATACTATTTTCTCTCCTAGCTCAGAACATTTAACTGATTTGAAGCAGGGACATTTCATGATTTGCGGGGGGATGAGGTGGGGAGGGGATATACTCACAAATTCTGGAAGTGGCAGAGATCCAAGGACAGCTACAATATCTCTGTTGTCCAAGGCTCTTCTGAAAGGCTCACATTGCTAGAGAAACAGATATGACCCAGAATCAACAGAAGCTAAACTGCAAGTTCAGCTTTGTCAAAGCTTCAGATGTAGCCATGTTTGTTAAGAAGATTGACATTAAGCAGATGAGCAGAGTATGCCTGTGGATCATTCAGGGAATTCAAGAGGAAGCAGGTGCATGCTCTTACTGCCAGAAAAACACCGGATCCTGGAGAAGTTGTAGCCCCTCCCAGAAACTATTTCTGCAGAGTACCCTCAGAATCATATCGGTCTGCATTCAACAAGAGTCTTCTTTCTGTTACTCTAAGAAGAGATCAACTTATTTTCCAGGTAAGGGAATGGGAGCAAATGTGATCCAGACAACAGGCTTGGCCAATTTCTCCAAGTTATGTTTTTAAAAGGCCCCCAGGCAAGGGATGCAAACAGCCCAAGGCTTGGTAAATGACCCTATGATCTGCCCTTGGCCTGTTATCATGTCAGAACTGAGTCACAGTACCTGCTTCTTGCTTTGTGTTTGCCAGACAAATGGCCGATACTGAAAAGGAGGAGGGCACAGCCATCCAGGCCAACTGCTGGTACTCCTTGGCCAATTAAAATGGTTGCTTTATAGGCAGTCACGGTGGCTCATGCTTGTAATTCCAATGATTTGGGTGGCTGAGGCAAGAGAATCCTGGAGGCCAGGAGTTTGAGACCAGCCTGGGAAACATAGGGGGACCCTGTCTCTTAATAAAAATAACAGCAACAACAAACAGTTATGTTCTTCTGTTGAGCAGAGCCTAGGATGCTAAAAATGTCCTATAGAAAGGCTAAATGGCCTCACACAGGAAGTGGCAGAGCTGGGGTATTAAGTAAAGCATTATAATCCAAGTCCTTTTTAAACATTTCACTGACTTGACACCCAGAAATTTCACATGTACTATCTGGAACCCAGAACTATTTTTTTAAACTTTCTTATTGTGAGCTGTAAACAGAAAACATTTTAGAAAACATAGTACTGCTTTACAAATATATAAAGCTAATACCCAAGTAAAGAAATAAATTATTCTTGGCTTTCCCAAAACTGCTGAGTATCCCTTCCCAATATTGATCACCTCTTCCAACCACTTTTACAAACTATGGGCCATTACCTACAAAATTATGTGTACATTACCCACTGACCATTCCACTGTGTGATATAGACCACAGAAAATTACATGCACAGTTTATGAAAAATATGTGTTTAAATATTTATAACAACATTATTTGTAATAGCCACAAAATGGAAATAATTCAGAATAGTTAACTAAATGGTTGTACATGAATTCAGTGGAATTCAGCTATACAACAAAAAATAATGAACTTTAGCTACATGTAAAAACCTTGATGAATTTCATAAACATAATGTTGAGCAAAATAATCTGGGCAAAAATATACTTGTATGATCCCATTTTTATAACATTAAGAAAAGTAGATGGTCTTAAAAGTCCGGATAGTGGTTATCTGTGAAGAGGAAAAAGGTTATTTTTAGAAGGGCTCACTGGGGTCTTCTCTATTGGTGGAGTTCACTGTGGTAAATTTAGGATTAGTTTATTTTCTACTTGTATTTTATATTTTTGTTTTTAAAATTTTGTATTAAATGGGAAACGTTCCCAAAAAGCACATTTATCCTGTGGCAGACGGAAGACATTCTCTCTACCCTCTTAGTGTCAGATAATTGAGTATATGAAATAAACTGACAGTGGCAGGTTGTTTTTTTTTTTTTTTTTCAATTAAAAAAAAAACAAAAAACTATCTTCTTTTTGAGATAGAATCTCACTCTGTTGCCCAGGCTAGAATGCCATGGCATCAGCCTAGCTCACAGCAACCTCAAACTCCTGGGCTGAAGCAATCCTTCTGCCTCAGCCTCCCAAGTAGCTGGGACTACAGGCATGTGCCACCATGCCTGGCTAATTTTTTCTATTTTTGGTAGAGACAGGGTCTCAGACTCCTGAGCTCAAATGATCTGCCTGTGTCAACCTCCCAGAGTGCTAGCATTTTTTAAATTTTTTTTCTTTTTTAAAGACAGACTCTTGCTCTGTTGCCTGGGCTAGAGTGCGGTGGCATCAGCCTAGCTCACAGCACCTCTACCTCCTGGGCTCAAGTGATCTTCCTGCCTTAGCCTTCTGAGTAGCTGGGACTATAGGCATGTGCCATCATACCTGCCTAATTTTAGTTGGCCAGCTAGCTTATTTCTATTTTTAGTAGAGACTGGGTCTCACTCTTGCTGAGTTGGGTCTGGAACTCCTGAACTCAAGCAATCCTCCCACTTCAGCCTCCCAGAGTGCTAGGACTACAGGCATGAGCCACAATGCCAGGCCCACAATAAACAGATTAACAGGAGAAAAAGTATACAAATTTCTTATAGGCACCAGGGTGTTACATCAAAGAAACTTGAATATCCCCAAATCCAGTGATATCTAGAAGCTTGTATACCCTCTTCATAGGGGAGAGAGGAGAGGGAGGTAGACAATTTAGGGGAGAATAAATGATTTTGGGGAAAGATGAATGGACCCTCAGAAGAATAGGTGACAATCTGTGACAAAGTCTGTCTGGACTTCGTGTCCGCTAATATTCTCTCCTGTGACATGAGCCAATCTTCCTTGGTTCATGAGATTCCTGGGGAAGGAATTCATGGCAATTAAAGTCCTTTTGGCATTCCAGCGCTGAGCAGAGCAGTGGCGGGCGTAGCTAGCGGGTGGGCAGCAAAGGGTGGGTACAGCTTGGTTTCCACCCCTCCCCCTCAGGCGCCAGCCCCACCCCTCTGCCAGCCAGCCAACAGTGTCCTACTATCCCCTGTGGTGCCCCCCACCCCCAGCAAATCTCCCTCTGACCTTGGGCAGCCAGAGCTCCAAGACTCCTCAGGACACCATGACCACCAAGGAGGCAGCAGGTGCTTACCCCACGAAGGCCAACAGACAAGAGAATGACCAGGTGAAAAGTAATGGAGACTTATCCCCAAAGGTGAAGGGGAATCGCCCCCCTCCCCGTTAACAGAACAGATGAGGCAGCTGGGGCCACAGGCGATTCCATCAACCCAGCACCCCTAGCCAGAACGCTGAAGCCAAGGGGGAGGCTGCCCTCAAGGAAACCCCAAGAAGAAGAAATTCTCTTCCAAGAAGCCTTTCAAATTGAGTGGCCTGTCCTTCAAGAAAAATTGGAAGGAGGGTGGGGTGATTCTTCTGCCTCCTCACCTGCAGAGGAAGAGCTGGAGTAGAGGGAGATTGGTGCCTGCAGTGAAGAGGGCAGTGCCCAGCAAGGGAAGGCTGCTGCCACCCCAAGAGCCAGGAGCCCTAGGCCAAGGGGCAGAGGCTAGTGCCGCCTCCAAGGGAGGAAACACAGAAGAGGCAGGGCCCCATGCTGCAGAGCCATACACTCCCTCGGGGCTGTAGAGTGGCCCTACACAGGCCAACGCTGAGCAGAATGAGTAGCTGGGTGATCTGTAAGCTGCAAAAACTATGCTGTCCTTGTGAAGTCACTGCCTGGACATGGTGCCCTAGCTGCCTTCCTGTGCCTTCAGAAAGGAAGGGGCTGTGGCCCTCTCACAGACATGTCCCCCCTCCTCCTCTCCCTCCTGTAGATTCTCCCATCAGCCATCTGGCCATCCTCTTAAGACCAGTCAAAGATGGTTCCTTACAGCTTCCCAAGTTAGGTTAGTGATGTGAAATGCTCCTGGCCCTGGCCCTCCCTCCCTGGCCCCACCCCTGCAGAAGGCAATTGTTGGTTTTCTTCCCCAATTCTTTTCCAAGTGAGTTTTGTTTACTCCCCAAATCCCTGAGCCAGATGTGGGGTGCTTATACTTCCAAACCTTGAGTGTCCAACCTTTCCTCCTGTTGAGTTTTTAGTCTCTTGTGCTATGCCTAGTGGCACCTGGGCTGGGGAGGACACTGTCCCTGTCTAGGTTTTTATAAATGTCTTACTCAAGTTCAAACCTCCAGCTTGTGAATCAAGTGTGTCTCTTTTTTGACTTGGTAAGCAAGTATTAGGCTTTCGGGCGGGGGAAGGTCTATAATGTGAAACAACTTCTTGTTGTCTTTTTTTTCTCCCATTGTTGCAAATAACTTTTAATAGTCAAACCCCCAGATTTGTACTTGGGGCAGAAAATTTGGGTGGGGATTGAGGCCTCTGGTTTAGTTGTGGTGATTTTTCCTGTCTACTTAACTCCATATTCCATTAGCTGAGTTCCAGTTTTCTATTGAACTATGAACACAATAAGAGCAAAATTCATATGATTATTTTCTCTGTTGAGTTAAATTGAATTGTGTGTGAAGGCTTGTACTAAAGTTATGTAGAGTTGAGAGAGGAGAAGCTAAAGTTCCAACCTCTATTTTTCTTTTCCTTTCTACCAGTGCCTCCAAATGCGTGGTACACGTGTTGTTTATTAGTTTATAAGGGACCCATAGGAGAAAGAACATTTCTAGTGTTTTATGCCAATCACAGAAAAAGCACCTATATGTTTCTTATAATTCTTTGCTTCTTAAAAGTAGGATTGGCTGGGCACAGTGGCTCACGCCTATAATCCTATCACTCTGGGAGGCCAAGGCCAGCGGATTGCTCGAGGTCAGGAGTTCGAAACCAGCCTGAGCAAGAGCGAGACCACGTCTCTACTAAAAATAGAAAGAAATTGGCCAACTCATATATATGTAGAAAAAAATTAGCCAGGCATGGTGGCGCATGCCTGTAGTCCCAGCTATTTGGGAGGCTGAGGCAGTAGGATTGCTTGAGCCCAGGAGTTTGAGGTTGCTGTGAGCTAGGCTAATGCCACGGCACTCACTCTAGCCTGTGCAACAAAGCGGGACTCTGTCTCAAAAAAAAAAAAAAAAAAAAAAAGTAGGATTGCCACTACCCTACCCCTAGGCACTTCCCTGGCTCCATACCTGCTTCCTTTGCTTCCATTGTGGTTCTCCATGAAGATTTTTTTTTGTTTTTTTTGTTTGTTTGTTTGTTTTGAGACAGAGTCTCACTTCGTTGCCAAGGCTAGAGTGCCTTGGAGTCAGCCTAGCTCACAGCAACCTCAATCTCCTGGGCTCAAGCAATCCTTCTGCCTTAGCCTCCCAAATAGCTGGGACTACAGGCATACGCCACCATGCCTGGCTAATTTTTTTCTATATATATTTAGTTGGCCAATTAATTTCTTTCTATTTTTAGTAGAGACGGGGTCTCGCTCAGGCTGGTTTTGAACTCCTGACCTTGAGCGATTCCCCCTCCCCCCCTCACCGATCCCCCTCCTAGAGTGCTAGGATTACAGGCGTGAGCCACCACGCCCAGTCTTATTTATTTCTTTAAATAGCTACTTTTAGGCCGGGCGCGGTGTCTCACACCTGTAATCCTAGCTCTCTGGGAGGCCGAGGCTGGCGGATTGCTCGAGGTCAGGAGTTCGAAACCAGCCTGAGCAAGAGCGAGACCCCATCTCTACTATAAATAGAAAGAAATTAATTGGCCAACTAATATATATAGAAAAAATTAGCCGGGCATGGTGGCGCATGCCTGTAGTCCCAGCCACTTGGGAGGCTGAGGCAGAAGGATTGCTTGAGCCCAGGAGTTTGAGGTTGCTGTGAGCTAGGCTGATGCCACGGCACTCATTCTAGCCTAGGCAACAAAGCGAGACTCTGTCTCAAAAAAAAAAAATAAAAAAATAAATAGCTACTTTAAGTTCCATTGTGAGGATATTTCAATTTTTTTCCAGTTTCTAATGTTTATTATATTTATAAATATTTAGGTGATTTCTTATTAATATATGCCTATTTTGTTTATATATCTGAATAACTAATATAGACACATAGCTAAAATATTAAATTATAAAAATAGGCTGGGTGCGGTGGCTCATGCCTGTAATCCTAGCACTCTGGGAGGCCAAGGTGAGCAGATTGCTCGTGGTCAGGAGTTTGAAACCAGCCTGAGTGAGACCCCGTCTCTACTAAAAATAGAAAGAAATTAATTGACCAACTAAAAATATATATACAAAAAAAAAAAAATTAGCCGGGCATGGTGGCACATGCCTGTAGTCCCAGCTACTCGGAGGCTGAGGCAGTAAGATCGCTTGAGCCCAGGAGATCGAGGTTGCTGTGAGCTAGGTTGATGCCACGACATTCACTCTAACCTGGGCAACAAAGTGAGACTGTCTCAAAAAAAAAAAAGATACACAGTGAGAAGTCTGCTGTCCACCCATGATGGCCATATATGCTGCTTTGCCTGGTACAGACCCAGGCATAAATCATTGTCCTGGCATAATTATGAATAGCCCCTTCTTTCTCTCATAAATGTAATAGTTTAGATGACGAATTATACAGACACTGTACTTAGATCCCTGTTTATTCACCATGCTGCTACCCCTCCCCATTCAGAAGCATCTGTGGTATCATTGTGTATCTGCCATAGGAATTTTATGTATATTTTGTAAATATATGATATGCATCAGTTCTATTTTTGCATTTTTTTGTAGACATGGTCTTACTCTTATGCCTAGGCTGGAGTGCAGTGGTATGATCATAGCTCACTGCAGCCTCAAAATCCTGAGCTGAAGTGATCCTCCTGCCTCAGCCTCCTGGGTAGCTGCGACTACAGATGCCCATACCATGCGCTAATCTTTTAAATTTTTTTTTCTTTTTTCTTTTTTTTTTCCTGTAGAGATGAGGTCTCCCTCTGTTGCTCAAGCTGGCCTCAAACTGGGACTCTAGCAATCCTCCAGCCTCAGCTTCCCAAAGCTCTGGGATTATAGACATGAACTATTGTGCCAGCCAATTTTTTTTTTTTTTTGCATTTTTAAACAAATGAATGTATCTATGCTTTTTAATTTACATTTTTACTAAAAATAAAAACAAAAAAACAATACTTCGGGCAGGCACAGTGGCTCACACCTGTAATCCTAGCACTCTGGGAGGCCAAGGCAGGAGGATTGCTCAAGGTCAGGAGTTCAAGACCAGCCTGAGCAAGAGCGAGACCCTGTCTCTATGGAAAAAATTAGCTGGGCATGGTGGTGCATTCCTGTAGTCCCAGCTACTTGGGAGGCTGATGCAGAAGGATTGCTTAAGCCCAGGAGTTTGAGGTTGGTGTGAGCTAAGCTGACACCATGGCACTCTAGCCTGGGCAATGGAGTGAGACTCTGTCTCAAAAAAAAAAAAAAAAAATTAAGAAAAAGATTCTCATACCCTCTTCCCTCTCTCTCTTTCTTTCTCAATCATTCTCTTGCACTCTTTGTACTTCTTTTGCCCTATCTCTGTCTGCCTTTCTCTGGGTGTATGTGTCTCTCTCTGGCTCTGTCTTATTAATTTACTTATTTCCCTATCTACTAATTTACATTAGTATGGACTCATGAACACATATTTTATTTAATGTGCTATAATCTCTTACTCTTATGTAGATACTCAAAGTTTGCCTAATTTGACTACTGGAAGCCCTTTCTAGTGTTGCCTGTGTCCTTTGACATGCCTTCATCAGTTATTTTAGTGCTGACCTAATTTTAGATTCTGACCCAAGAATATATTCCAAGCTCATCTTGTACCTCTCCTTTCCCTACCATGTAATCAGCCATATTTTCTCAAGAGTCTAGGTTCCTATTAGTGGAGAAAGTAAAGTTATTTAGACACTAAGGTCTTAGTGCTACTGATATATTATTGTTTTTAGATCATTTCAAATATACAGGATATAGCTGGGTTTGGTGGCATGCACCTATAGTCTCAGCTACTTGGGAGACTGAGGCAGGAGGATCACTTGGACTCAGGAGTTTGAGGATGCACTGAGCTATGATTATGCCACTGTACTCTAGCCTGGGTGACAGAGTGAGACCCTGTTTAAAAAAAAAAAAAGAGAGAGAGAGAAAGAAAGAAAAATATATCAAATATACAGGATATAAAGACATATACTACATATATAACTATATATTTATATGTATATATATGTATATACTATATATTTATATAAATGTATGTATGCATATACATATATTCACATATTTACAATGATACTTTCATGTCAATCCACCCCATAGGGTTTTTTCTGGGCTTCTTCCATTCCCTATTTGTATAGCCTCCTTCCACATTGAGAACTTTCTCTCCCAGCAAGGATCTTCTTGCATTTCTGTAGACTTCCCTTCTCCCTTCCCCTCACTTCCAGTGTTCCACTTTCCTCCTCTCAGTTGCTAGACCAGAGGATCACAAAGGTGTCTTAGATTTACTATAAACTTTCAGATAAGTGTGGCAACCTGTCTGCCCCATGGGAGTGGTAGCCTGTCTGTCTGAGTCCTGGGTGGCAGAAGCAGCCCAGGGCCTGGGCTGAGGCCCAGTCAACCTTCTGGGGGGCTACCATACCATTTCATATGCAAGGTATAAACACATTTTCTTCCACGTTGGGCCTGGCATTTCCTTTTCTGTTCAATGGTGGACTCCATGAGAGCAGGGTCCATATGTTGAATTTTCTGTTAGTATCAGTTTCTGAAACAAGAAAAAAATACATATTATTATTATTATTATTATTATTTTGAGGCACAGTCTCACTCTGTTGCCCACAGGTTAGAGTGCCGTGGCGTCAGCCTAGCTCACAGCAACCTCAAACTCCTGGGCTCAAGCAATCCTCCTGCCTCAGCCTCCCAAGTAGCTGGAACTACAGGCATGTACCACCATGCCCAGCTAATTTTTTCTGTATATTTTTAATTGGCCAATTAATCTCTTTCTCTTTTTAGTAGAGATAGGGTCTCACTCTTACTCAGGCTGGTTATGAACTCCTGACCCTGAGCCATCCTCCTGCCTTGGCCTCCCAGAGTGCTAGGATTACAGGCATGAGCCACTGTGCCCGGCCCATATTTTTCAAATAAAATTGAATGAAGGTGGTAACAGGTTTGACCCACAGAAAAGAATCAGCCCAAACATGTGTAAATCTATTTTGTCTCAATAAAAATATTTTTTTCTAGATTAAAACAATAAAAATTATGTCCCAGTCACCTCCCTCAGAAAAGCCTATTTGCTCTAGACTGACTTTTCACTGTGATTGGGTCTCTGAGTAAATGTTGAATAAATGATTTACCAGTTTTAAAAGTTTCAATAGTGGGGTGGACTATTATATTGTTTTACATAGGAGGCAAAGGATATTTTACACATAGACATTTACTTCATTTACCCTATGTCCTAGTTTAAATCCTCAGAATATAGATTACTATCCCCAAAAGTCTGTATCCTTTTTCATCTATACTTTATTAGACTAAGCTTTAACAAATTTTAAGAAGCTCTTTTATAATTGAGAGTATATTACTACAAGCTATTTTTAAAAAATGTATATTCTTTGATTATCAGGAACTTGACAATTAGTTTTGCTGCTTTTGTTTTTTGTTTGTTTATTTGTTTGTTTCTCTGATAATACTCCCATTCTTAGCCCCTGTCTATATTAATAATGCTGCCAGGAATGTTTTCCAGTTTCAGTTTTCTTCTTTCCTGATTATGTTAAAGAAAACAGAAGTGGATACTAGTTATAGTATTCATATTGTTATCACTAATAACTATTGCAATAGGGAAGAGAGTCCAGCATGAACTGAGCACAACTTTGATCTATACAGAGGTGATTGGGTGTTTTAAAGGGAGGATCAGAGAATAAGAATAGGGGTGAGCTGGAGGGTGCTCAGTAGATTCAGAGAAGTAAAAAATTACAAAAAGTCAAGGAGCAGGCTGTCCATGTGAAACCCATCTGGGGGTGCTAGCTGGTACTTTATGAAATTAGGCTCCTACTCTCCCTCAGAGGCAAGGGTGGGGGTGGGGGTGGAAAAGAGGCCCTATCTTCATGTGTTGGCTGAAACAAACAGTAAATTCTTTTGGTAGCCTTTATTTTCAGACAGGCATTTTAAGGAAGGAGTAGGATCATCCTAGGGAGATGGTCTAGAGCTGTTAGAAACTATATTAGTGTTTTTTTGTTTTTGTTTTTTTTTTGAGACAGAGTCTTGCTTTGTTGCCTAGGCTAGAGTGAGAGCCGTGGTGTCAGCCTAGCTCACAGCAACCTCAAACTCCTGGGCTCAAGCGATCCTCCTGCCTCAGCTTCCCGAGTAGCTGAGACTACAGGTGCAAGCCACCATGCCCAGCTAATTTTTTTGTTTGTTTCATTTTGAGTTGACTGGCTAATTTTTTTCTATTTTTAGTAGAGACGGGGTCTCGCTCTTGCTCAGGCTGGTCTTGAACTCCTGAACTCAAGTGATCCTCCCGCCTAGGCCTCCCAGAGTGCTAGGATTACAGGCGTGAGCCACTCTACCCAGCCTTTTATTAGTGCTTGTTCAAGTCATTATAGGCCAAGGTTATTACCTAGTTGAAAAGAGGCCTCAGAGGAACCTGACTGAAGTTTGGTCAAGGAGAGAGCCTTAATCAATGTGTCTGCTAGCAGTAAGAGTCATTGAGTATATAATCTTGATTGAAAGTTTACTTTTTGTGGCCGGGTGCAGTGGCTCACGCCTGTAATCCTAGCACTCTGGGAGTCCCAGGCG
Organism: Microcebus murinus; assembly: GCF_040939455.1. NCBI lineage: Eukaryota > Metazoa > Chordata > Mammalia > Primates > Cheirogaleidae > Microcebus > Microcebus murinus. Next base: position 21,055,946 of record NC_134110.1, read on the forward strand.
GGTGAATTGCTCAAGGTCAGGAGTTCAAAACCAGCCTGAGCACCTCGTTTCTACTATAAATAAAAATAAATTAATTGGCCAACTAAAAACATATAGAAAAAATTAGCCGGGCACGGTGGCACGTGCCTGTAGTCCCAGCTACTCAGGAGGCTGGGGCAGTAGAATTGCTTGAGCCCAGGAGTTTGAGGTTGCTGTGAGCTAGGCTGACACCATGGCACTCACTCTAGCCTGGGCAACAAAGTGAGACTCTGTCTCAAAAAAAAAAAAAAAAGTTTAATTTTTGCCAGACCTTTTGCCAATTGTTGACAAAATATCTATGGCCTTTGAGGAGAGGTAGTTTAGAAGAGAGAACAAGGAATCAGACATTCCTGAAATCTATGAAAGCACGATGAGCTAAAGTACAGTGTGTATAGGAGCCCAGAGGAGAGTGGCCAGGAAGGGATTTTTAGGGAAGACAGTGGTTGGGTTGGAGCTTATGGCGAGCCCAGGTGTTGGGGTGGTAGGATTTGGTGGGCATTCATAGACAAGGTACCTAAGCATATCAGAGAGACTGCCAAAGGGCAGAAGACCTGACTCACAGACTTAAAGAGGAGAAAGGGAAAAGGAGGAGACAAGGTATGGGTCTAACAGATGGGCAGGCCCATACAGTGGAGGGTGCATGACATGCATTGAAGGATTTTCATCAGGGTGATCCCCTGGCAATATGTGGGGAAGTCTGCAGGCTAATTGGGAAAACAGAAAGAATGAGATCATAGAGACAAATTTAGGGACTGATTCAGTCTATATTAATTTATAACAGGGGTCAGCAAAGTACAAGTAGTAGCTAAATCTGGATTGTTATCTACATGTGTATGGCTTGTGTAGGAACCCAGGCCCTTGGCTTCCTAAAGGTTCACTGAAATATCACTGACATGAGGCAGATAACAGATTTGAGTACAATACAAATTTGGACCAACAGACTAGCAATAGTTGAGGGCAAGAGACTAAGGACCAAGTAAATATTTTACTTACTTTTAATTATCAATGACTTATAAAGTACTAAACAGAACCAAAAAAGTTTCTCTGGAAAAGTAATTATTAATAATGACTTTTTTTTTTTTTTTTTTTGAGACAGAGTCTCGCTTTGTTGCCCAGGCTAGAGTGAGTGCCGTGGCGTCCTAGCTCACAGCAACCTCAAACTCCTGGGCTCGAGTGATCCTTCTGCCTCAGCCTCCCGGGTAGCTGGGACTACAGGCATGCGCCACCATGCCCGGCTAATTTTTTATATATATATCAGTTGGCCAATTAATTTCTTTCTATTTATAGTAGAGACGGGGTCTCGCTCTTGCTCAGGCTGGTTTTGAACTCCTGACCTTGAGCAATCCGCCCGCCTCGGCCTCCCAAGAGCTAGGATTACAGGCGTGAGCCACAGCACCCGGCCAATAATGACTTTTTTGTATTTAAAAATTTTTCATCTTGACTTTTCATGTGAATTTTGTATTATTTGCTCATATGTTAAAATTCTTTGCATTATTTTGTATTGTGCTCTAGTTACCTCATATAAGTGTAATCATGCAGTATTTGTCCTTTTGTAACTAGCTTATCTTACCTGTATAATGTCCCTAATTTTTTTTTTTTTTTTTTCCTTTGACAGAATCTCACTCTGTTGCCCAGGCTATAGTGTTATGGCATCAGCCTAGCTCACAGCGACCTCCAACTCCTGGGCTAAAGCAATTCTCCTGGGTCAGCCTCCTGGCTGCCTCAGCCACCATGCTGGCTAATTTTTCTATTTAGTAGAGATGGGGTCTCACTCTTGCTCAGGCTGGTCTCAAATTCCTGATCTCAAGTGATCCTTTTGCCTCTGCCTCCCAGAGTGCTAGGATTATAGGCATGTGTCACCATGCCAATGTCCCCAAGATTTATCCATGTTGTAGCATATATCAATATTCCCTTCTTTTTAAAGTCAGAATAATATCCTATTGTATGCATATACCACATTTTATTTATCTGTTCATCCATCAATGGATAGTTTGCTTCTACCTTTTGGCTATTGGGAATAATGCTATGTACATGGGTGTATAAATATCTTTTCAATTCCCTGCTTTCAGTTCTTTTAGATATAACCCCAAAGTGAAATTGCTGGATGATATGAAGTTCTGTGACCAGGTCTTAATTTATGGAGGTGACTAAGTGAAAACATGGAGAGATCAATGCCATGCCATTGAAAGAAGATTTTATTACTTACATTTACCCAGGAAGGGGGTACTCCATGCCACATCCCATCACATGAGAAATACTAGGTTTCTGTCAGAAGGCAGAAGATAGGAATGAAGGGAAAAGTTAGGCCAAAGCCTTTATTGAGAATTCCAAGGGATAGACAAAGAAGGTCAGAGTAAACAGTGTAGGATTGGCTAATTTAAATAATTCTGGCTGGTTTTGGGCTGGCTATAGGGATGGTCTTTAGTTGCTTAGTTCTTGGCCTGGGATGATTGAGGGTAGGGGAAATACTGGCTGATGAGAGTTAGATAAGAAGCTACCTGAGGCTATAGACTAGGATTGTTGGTTGGGTTATGAAAGATATATTCATAGGCAAATTTGTTATCTTTAAGGATTAGCTAGCCTTGTGAGGGGCAGTTTCTCCCAGAGTTTCTAAGGGCCCTTAAATACCACAAGCATCAAGAATACATAAAATAAGGCCGGGCGCGGTGGCTCACGCCTGTAATCCTAGCTCTCTGGGAGGCCGAGGCGGGCGGATTGCTCGAGGTCGGGAGTTCAAAACCAGCCTGAGCAAGAGCGAGACCCCGTCTCTACTATAAATAGAAAGAAACTAATTGGCCAACTAATATATATAGAAAAAATTAGCCGGGCATGGTGGCGCATGCCTGTAGTCCCAGCTACTCGGGAGGCTGAGACAGGAGGATCGCTTGAGCCCAGGAGTCTGAGGTTGCTGTGAGCTAGGCTGACGCCACGGCACTCACTCTAGCCTAGGCAACAAAGTGAGACTCTGTCTCAAAAAAAAAAAAAAAAAAAAAAAAGAATACATAAAATAAGGCTGGGCGTGGTGGCTCATGCCTATAATCCTAGCACTTGGGAGGCCGAGGTGGGAGAATTGCTGGAGCTCAGGAGTTGGAGACCAGCCTGAGCAAGACCGAGGCCCTGTCTCTACTATAAATAGAAAGATATTAGCCAAACAACTAAAAATAGTAAAAATTAACCAGGTTCGGTGGCACATGCCTATAGTCCCAGCTACTTGGGAGGCTGAGGCAGGAGGATCACTTGAGGCCAGGAGTTTGAGGTTGCTGTGAGCTAGGCTGACCACGGCACTCTAGCCTGAGCAACAGTGTGAGACTGTCTCAAAACAAAACAAAAAAAAAACCATAAGAAAATAAATTAATATAATTGGCTGTGTAATGAATGGATGCCAAATAAACAAATGCAGAAACTAAGAAACTTGGAACATACAGTAATTCTTTTTTGAAATTCTTTAAGGAAACCACATACTGTTTTCAATAGTGGCTGAACCATTTTATATTTCCATCAACATTGCACAAAGTTTTCTAATTCTGTACATCCTCACTCACACTTATGTTCTGTTTCTGTTTGTCTTAGTTTGTTCTTATAGTAGCCATCCTAATGGATGTGAAGTGATCTCTCATTGTGGTTTTGATTTTCATATCTGTAATAGTGATGTTGAACATCTTTTCATGTGTTTACTGGCCATTTGTATATCTTCTTTGGAGAAATTCCATGTAATTAATTTGCCCATTTTTAAATCTGTTTATGTTTATGTTGAATTATAGGAATTTTATATGTATTCTGACTATTAACCCCTTGTCAAATATGAATTTTGCAAATATTTTCTGCCATTCGGTGGGTTGCCTTTTCACTCTGTTGATTGTGTACTTTGACATATGGAAAGTTTTAATTTTGATGTATTCTAATTTATCTCTTTGTCTCTTTCCTTAGCTTTTGGTGTTATCTAAGAAGTCATTGCCAAATCCAATGTTATAAAACTTTTCCTTAAGAGTTTTATATTAATAGTTTTAGCCTTACATTTAGGTCTTTGGTCCATTTTGAGTTAATTTTTGTTTATGATGTAAGGAAGGAGCCCAACTTCTCACTCTTTTGTATGTTGATATGCAATTTTCCCAACACCATATGTTGAAAAGACTGTCCTTTCCCCATTGAATGGTCTTGGCACCCTTGTAGAGAAATAATTTGACCATATGGGAGGGTTTATTTCTATGCTTGCTATTCTATTCCATTGGCCTATGTTTTACATTCTTTTTTTAAAAGATATTTTTTAGGCAGAGCATGGTGGCTCACACCTGCAATTGTTGTACTATTGGATGCTGAGTCAGGAGGATTGCTTAAGCCCAGGAGTTTGAGACTGCATTGAGTTATGATTGTGCAACTGTGCTCCAGCCTGGATGACAGAGCAAGATCCCTTCTCTAAAATATATATATATATATATATATATATATATATATATATATTTAGTTTTTACATTTCAAAATGAGCATTCTTTTTTTTTTTTTTTTTTTTTTTGAGACAGTCTCACTCTGTTGCTCTGTTGCCCAGGCTAGAGTGCCATGGCATCAGCCTATCTCACAGCAACCTCAAACTCTTGGGCTCCAGCAATCTTTCTGCCTCAGCCTCCCGAGAAGCTGGAACTACAGGTATGCACCACCATGCCCAGCTAATTTTTCTATATATTTTTAGTTGTTTGGCTAATTTCTTTCTATTTCTAGTAGAGACGGGGTCTCGTTCTCGTTTTTGCTCATGCTGGTCTAGAACTGAGTTCAAACAATCCACCTACCTCAGCCTCCCAGAGTGCTAGGATTACAGGCAAGAGCCACTACCCCAGGCCAAAATTAGCACTCCTAATATGGCTTGTAGGAATAAAAGCAGTGAGGAAGACTGTGAATCACACTATGCTGACCAGAATTTCCTAAGAACTTTGGTGCCACAGCCCAAGTGTCTAGGGTAGGTATCAGCAAATTTTCTCCTAATGGGCCAGTGAGTGTTTCTATGTGAATAAGGAAAATAAAGATTTATTTTAAGGCATTGGTTTACATGTGGTGGAGTCTGGCAAGTCCAAAATCTGCAGAGTAGGCTGGCAGTCTGGAGAGCCAGGGAAGAATTGCAGTGTTAAGTCTGAAGCCAGTCTAGAGGCAGAATCCCCTCTTCCCCAGGGTACTTCAGTCTGTTTTCCCTTAACGCTTTCAAATGATAGGATGAGGTCCACCCAGATTATATAGGGTAAGCTACTTTACTCAAAGTGTACTAAATTAAATGTTAATGTACCCTAAAAAGCATCTTCACAGCAACATCCAAGCTGGTGTTTAGGCAAATATCTGAGCAGTACTGACACATAAAATTAAATGTTACAAGCCTGGGAAATAGCAAGATATTGTCTCTACAAAAAAATCTAAAAATTAGGCCGGGCATGGTGGCTCACGCCTGTAATCCTAGCACTCTGGGAGGCCGAGGCAGGCGGATTGCTCAAGGTCAGGAGTTCAAAAAACCAGCCTGAGTGAGACCCCGTCTCTACCATAAAAATAGAAAGAAATTAATTGGCCAACTAATATATATAATATCAAAATCAGCCGGGCATGGTGGCTCGTGCCTGTAGTCCCAGCTACTCGGGAGGCTGAGGCGGGAGGATCGCTTGAGCCCAGGAGTTTGAGGTTGCTGTGAGCTAGGCTGACACCACGGCACTCACTCTAGCCTGGGCAAGAAAGCGAGACTCTGTCTCAAAAAAAAAAAAAAAAAAATCTAAAAATTAGCTGGCTGTGGTGGCTTAGGCCTATAGTCCCAGGCACTTGGGAGACTGAGGCAGGAGGATTTCTGAGCCCAGAAATTTGAGGTTGCAGTGAGCTATGATGATGCCACTGCAATGTAGCCCAGGCAATAGAATGAGTCACTGCCTTAAAAAAAAAAAAAAAAAAATTACAAATTCACCTATTGACCTATTGTCAACATGGCTCCCAAATAGAGACTTTAACAAGGTCATACTCCTGCGTAACATGACACAACTACCTTGCATACAGCTAAAAATGCACTAACTCTTTCCCCAGAAGAGGATGCAGAGTCCTTAGGTGATAATTACTAGTCGTTGTTATTCTGTAACTTAAATACTGTAATGTAAATCTAACAATACCTAAATACTATGATATAAAGTCAATATATCTTATATATTAAATGGAGGATAAGAGAAGAAAGAAATGACATTTTATACATACACAAACCTATTCACAAAAAAAATAAGGATGAAATACTTATGACAATTAAAGTCTTGATTTCTGTAACTGGCCACATGGTGACAGCTGGTATTCATAGTTACCTTTCTGTACTACACATTACATATTTCCATTACCCTCAGCAAGCACCTCAGTGGATTGTGATTATTTACCTGGTAGGTTGACCCAAACCTTCATTCCTGAGGATCTGGGCCATCCATGTCCTGTCTGAATTGGGTGGTGGTTGTAGCTTTCCCTTCACTTAAATCACAGGGCTTGGTAGGACTAAAAGCCACCTTAAGGGATCTCCTGCATTTCATATATATTCTTTACTTCCTTTGTGGAGTAGTAGTCCAATTTCCCCTTAGTAATGAGGATTAATTATACCAGCAAACACATTAACTCCCTTCTTTGCCTATTGATTCCAAGGCTTGAGTGGTTGAATGTCAGTCTTAACTTCCAGTTCAGTGGAATCACTGTTGTATCTACTGGTGGAAATATTCCTGCTGTTGGAACTAAGATCTCTATGGCAGCAGAACATAAAATCATGGAGACAGGAAACAAAAACTTTGCTAGTGGGTCAACTAGGGGTAATAGTGGGTGGTACCCCTCCATATCCATCTCTTGGTTTCTAGACTTGTAAATCTGTATATGGGAGAAACATCATCTTATACTGGACACCGATTCAGAGTATACACAGCCTCCTGGAGAAACTTTCCCAGCCCGGCAATAACCCTATATAGCCATATAGCTGGTGCTGTTACTGAATCTTAAAATGGGTATTCCATAATTTTTTTTTTTTTTTTTTTGAGACAGAGTCTCACTTTGTTGTCCAGTCTAGAGTGAGTGCCATGGCATCAGCCTAGCTCACAACAACCTCAAACTCCTGGACTCAAGTGATCCTACTGCCTCAGCCTCCCGAGTAGCTGGGACTACAGGCATGCGCCACCATGCCCGGCTAATTGTTTCTATATATATTAGTTGGCCAATTAATTTCTTTATAGTAGAGACAGGGTCTCACTCTTGCTCAGGCTGGTTTCAAACTCCTGACCTCGAGCAATCCGCCCGCCTAGGCCTCCCAGAGTGCTAGGATTATAGGCGTGAGCCACTGTGCCCAGCCTATTCCATAATTTTATCAAGTCATCTGCCTCAGAATGGTAAGGAAACATGGTAATACCAGTGAATTCCATGAGCATGAGCCCATTGCTGTTCTTCCCTTGATACTAAGTAAGTTCCTTGGTCAGAAACAATGCTGTATGGAATGCTATAATGGTGGATAAGGCATTTTGTAAGTTCATGGATGGAAATTTTGGCAGATCATTGCATGCAGAGGAGGCAAATATGTAACCAGAGTAAAGGTCTATTCCAATATGAACAAAATGCTTCCCTTTCAACGATGGAGGTAGTTTAGTGTAATCAACCTGCCACCATGTAGCTGACAGATCCAACTCAGGGAATAGTGCTGTATCAGGGACTCAATTTTGGGGTCTGCTACTGGCGGATTGGGCACTCATAGGTGGCTGTAGCCTGATGGGCCTTGGTAAATAGAAGTCCATGTTAACCTCCATCCCTGCAACCATGGTCACCTTTTTCATTAGCCTCTTGAGACAATAACAGGGGTAGCTTGGAAGATCCTGACTGATATCCACATGACAGGTCATCCTGTTCACTTGGTTATTAAAATCCTTCTGTGATGAGTTCTCCCTTTGAGTGGGCATTCACATGGGACATAAATATCTTCATTTTTTTTAAAGGTGTCTCCATATATCTCTTTCCTATGCCTCTTATCACCAATTTCCAATCACGTTCCTTGCAAGTCCCTGGCCATCCAGCCAATGATTAGGCAAGCCCATGAATTGGTATATAATTGCATGTCTGATCATTTCTCCTTCCAAGAAAAATAAACAACCAAGTACACTGTTCTAAACTCTAACCACTGGGATAATTTCTCTTTACTACTGTCCTTCATGGAGGTCCCTAGAAAGGGTCTGAAGTGAGGGTCATGTCCACTTCTAAGTGATGCCTGCATATCATGAAGAACATGAGGCCAGGACCAAGTCTCCTCTTCTGTTGTCTGATTGAAGGGAACTCCCCAGGAGCCTACAGGTACAGGCTGGAGAGAGAATGCAGTGTAGCACTCTAGTCCTCAACCCCTGGGCTGTGTACTAGTACTGGTCTGTGGCCTATTAGGAACCAGGCCCCACAGCAGGAGGTGAGCAGTGGGTGAGTGAGTAAAGCTTAATTTTTATTTACAGCTGTTTCCCATCACTCATATCACCACATAAACTCCATCTCCTGTCAGATTAGCAGCAGCATTAGATTCTCATAGGAGTGTGACCCTACTGTAAACTGCTCATGTGAGAGTTCTAGGTTGTGTGCTCCTTATGAAAATCTAATGATCAGAGGTCGAGTTGAGGTGGTGATGCTAGCACTGGGGAGTGATTGAAAATATAGATTATCATTAGCCGAGAGGTTTGACTGAACAATAAATGTAATGCACTTGAATCATCTCAAAACCATCTCCCTCCCCCCTCCAGTCCATGGAAAAATTGTCTTCCATGAAACTGGTCCCTGGTGCCAAAAAGGCTGGGGACCACTGGTGTAGCAGGAGTGGGGACCATGGGCATTTGAGCCACTTCTTCATGTTACTTAGCCATGTCTTCAGGGCTTGTTCTGGCCCAATTTTGTATATATCACCTCTATTTAATGATGGAGCGCTGCTGTGCATGCCTAACGTTATGGCTCTGTGGGTCAGATAACACCCAGTTCATGATGGGCAGCTTAGGTCACATGGTTACTAGGTACCATGGTTAAGCTCTTCGTCTCTACTAATGTCTAGTAGCAGGCCAAAAGCTATTTCTCAAAAGAGTAGTTACCTATAGGAGATGAAGATCTTTGTTCTAAAATCCTAAGAGCCTGAGCTATGATTTATCTATATGGGCCTGCAAAAAGTTCCAAAACATTACTATCTGTCACTGATACTTCAAGCACCATTGTATCTATTGGATTACATGACCCAAGAGACAGAATTTTGCAAAGCAACCTGGGCCTGTAACAGAGCCTTTTCTAATTCTGGGATCCACTCAAAACTAGCAGATTTTCAGGTTATCACTGCAGCACTTGAACTGGAAATTGAATTCATTTTTCCCCCTGCTTTGTCCAGTGAAATTAGGAACAACCAGGAAACCTTGTATTTATTAGTTTGACAAAAATGTTCAAAGGTATCATATACTTGTTCACCCAGAACCTTGCCCCTTGTAAGTATTTTATTTGGAATATACAATGGTAATATTTTGTATATTTCAATAGTCACATCATAATATGGACTCTCTATCCATATTGTCTTGACTAATGGAGATAATTAATGCCTTTAAATATAGTAAGATTAGAGAACCAATTCCAGAAACCCCAACACTAATTCAGAAAATACATTCTTAATATTTTATCCCTGTAGAACCACTCCTAATACCAAAATCTGTTAGTCATGGTTCTTCAGAGAAACAAAGATAATTATCAAGTGAATATATTAGGTCTCAGTGTCTCTTCTCTTCTCTCTCCCTCTCTTTCTCTGAATTGACTCATATGATTCTGAAGGCTAGAAAGTCCAAAAATCTGCAATCTTCAGGGTGAGCAGAGACCCAGGGAAGAGTTAATGTCCCAGCTCTCTACCCACAGCAATCTGGAGACAGAATTTCATCTTCTATATCTTTGACCTTCTTTGTCTTACAACTCTCAATTGAATGGAAGAGGTCCACCCACATTAAGGAGGGTAATCTGCTTTATTCAAAGTCTACTTATTTAAATGTCATTCCTATCTAAAAACATACCATCATAGCAACATGACGTTTGGTGTTTGACCAAATATCTGGGTACCATGGCCTACCCAAGTTGATACATAAAATTAACATTACAGTCAGATTGCAAATATTGTGGCTTTGTGAGCCATATGGTTTATGTTACAACTACTTAACTGTGCAGTTGTAGTCATAGACAATATGTAAACAAACAGAAATGGCTGTGTTCCAAGAACACTGTATTTATAGACACTGAAATTTGAACTTCATGTAATTTTCACATGTCACAAGATTTTTGACTACCCAGCACCCAACACCCACCAGGTAAAAAATATATAGGCATGATGGCCTATATATGGCCATGATGGTACACTTGTAATCCCAGCTACTCAGGAGGCTGTGGTGGGAGGATCACTTAAGATTGTAGTAAGCTATGATTGGGCCTGTGAATAGCCAGTGCATTCCAGCCTGAGCAACATAGCAAGACCCTGTCTCTAAAAAAGGATATACAGGCAGCAGTTGGGATTTGGAATAGTTTGGTGACTGTCAAGGGATCTCTTGCCCAAAATGTGGGAGCAGTGAGAATATGTGCAAGGGCCATATGAAGAGGTTTTTATTTTGTTGCATGTGTTTCAACTTGCACATTTTCAAGAACAGGTACTTTCTTTTCCTGTTTAGCTTCTTCCTGAACCTGTCTTGGGATTTTCCAAAAAGTGTGCTATTAGGACAGTCTTCTTCCTGCTTCCCCCCAAATTGGGGGTGAGGAGTTACAGCAAGGATTTCTCTTTCCTGGTCAGGCTGTGCCTTGCTTTTTTTCTTGTGGGACAGATTATGCATGTAGGGAAAAGTCTGGAACCTGTCAGCTGTTCTTCTAACCCAGTGCTTTGAACAAAGCCTGTTGAGACCATTCTCAAATTCCAGTGCTCAGTGTGCATGTGCTGTTTTGTGCTTTCATTTATCTTTCTGCTTTGGCTTTAGGTTCATATATTTGCATTTATATAAACTCTTTGTGAAATAAAAATTATAATGAAATAAGGCAGCGTAGGGTAGTGGTTTTTTCTTTTTCTTCTTCTTTCTTTTTTTTTTTTTAGGCAAGCATAAAACTGAAGTTTATTAAGGAGAGAAATTTAAGATTACAGGGCAAGGCTGGGCATGGTGGCTCATGCCTGTAATCCTAGCACTCTGGGAGGCTGAGGTGGGCAGATTGTTTGAGCTCAGGAGTTTGAGACCAGCCTGAGCAAGAGCGAGACCCCATCTCTACTAAAAATAGAAAGAAATTAATTGGCCAACTAAAAATATATATATATAAAAAAATTAGCTGGGCATGGTGGCACATACCTGTAGTCCCAGCTACCTGGGAGGCTGAGGCAGGAGGATTGCTTGAGCCCAGGAGTTTGAGGTTGCTGTGAGCGAGGCTGACGCCACGGCACTCTAGCCCAGGCAAGAGTGAGACTCTGTCTCAAAAAAAAAAAAAAAAGAGTACAGGGCAAGATCAAGATATAGGTTTATAGAGCATGATACGTATGTCACAGATGATGACTGGGCTCCTTACACAGCAAAGGGACAGCAAAAGGAAGGGGCAAAAAGAGGGGTTGGCTATGGTCTGCATCTCATTTTATAGTGCCTGGATAGGGACCTCCCCCATGGTTCAGAGGTCACCATGGAACAACTTTGATTGGATACTTTAGAGTCACATGACCTGACCCTTAGGTACACACGTGAGTTCTAGGTCACTTTCTGGACTTTATGGTACCCATTCTGCTTGGCCTGTGGGCTAGAGAGTCCTCTATATTCTTTTGCAGCTGGTGTACCAAGTTCTGATTGGCAGATTCATAAGGTATTCCCTCATCCCCAGGTATGGAGAATTAGGGTGGAGCAGACCAGACTGGGGGCAACAACACCCACTTGCATCCCCAGGAGACCCAGAATCTCTCACTATCTACCTAACATTCCCCACTCTGTATTCTAGAGGCCCAAATAATTGGGTAGGGACATTGACTCATCTGGCTACTTTGTGCTGAGTAGGGGGTGATGATCCCTATTAGGGTGGCTTCTTGTAGGTTTTCTGGGTCTCTAGGGGACTTTGGTATATGTTTTTTATAGATTATTGTAGTTGTAGGTGTGAGGAGGGAGGTAGATGCCAGGGCTGGCAGAGAATGTAAAACTATTTGTAGCTTGATGGCCTCTAGATGGGATGAAATAAATTTAGTTAGAAAATGTATAAGGATCAGTTCCAATATGAGAATTCCTAGGATGTGAAGTGATGTGGTGAATGAGGGACTTACTAAGAACGTACACTAGGGCCTAGAGGTCTTGCCTCATGTCTGGAGATTGGAAGTAGACTCTAGGATGGCATCAATGTTGTCCTGAACTGTCCTGACTGGTTAACAGAAAAGCAGCAGTGTTCTTTTAGGAACAAGAAGGTGCCCCCTTCTGCTGGGGTTACAATATCGAGGGCCTACCTTTTATGTAAGGTGACCCCTGACAGCAAATCTAACTGTTCCTGTAAGAGGGAAAATGTATGGCTAGTTTTCACCAGGGCTTGTATGTGCTACCTCCACAGCCAAAGACTGCTGCAGGCCCAGGGATGTGCCTCCTGTTACTACTCCAGCAGTGGTTACTGTTCTTATAGAGGCAAAAAGTGGCAGTTTGGTTTGCCAGGGAAAAAAGTGTCTTGCCCATGGATAAACAGTGCTACTTATCTGAACAAGCCACAGCAGGAGGAGTCCCCTTAAGCAGGCATTGGTGATTCTCTAAGGGAGTACACAAATATTTGCCTCTGATATTGGAGTCCTTTTGTCCATGGGGGCCAGATGAGTTTCATTTTTGTCTTTTCATGGCTTCATCCAAGAATAGGGGATCCCAGTAGGTATGCTTGGGACCTTAATAGCAGTTGGGGTAACAAGTAAGACTGGATAAGGACTTTCTACACCAGGGTTAGCTGGCATGTGGGGGACCCATCTTTCTACTTGTTTGATGAGCACTAAGTTCCCTGGCTGACAGAGAGGACTAGGGAAATAAGGGTCTCTAGGCAGTAGCTTGTGTTCTTAAAATGTCTGTAAGAACCAAGCTATTTGAAGGGCACGTTGGTATCCAGCTGTTTCCTGTGAAGCCAAGGCAGGACTGTTGTCACTCTGTAAGGACCTGGGGAGGCCAAAACAAGATCTGATGTCCTTCAGAAGTCTTCAAGAAACTTCAGTGGCCTTTTCAGTCCTGCAAGGAAAAGGTTTAGCTCAATGAGTAAAAGTGTCAATAAACACTAATAAGGACTTGAATCCTCTATAGGGAGGCATTTCAGTGAAATCTATCTGCCAATCCTCACTGAGGTATGTCCCCTTTCATTGTGTTGGCTATGCAAGTTTTGCCCTCAAAGGCCCTCAAGGATTATTGGTTTGGAAGATAGTACAGAGTGAGGTAATTTGTAAGAGTCCCATGAGGCTAGGTTCCTCCTGAGCTTAGAAAGAAATCCACACTTACAGTTTAGACTGTAAGTCACATCCTAGCAAGTTGCAGGACAAGATCACTTCCTCACATAAACAAAGCAAAGGGTGAGTAAAGAATTGTTTGGTAGGTACCCTGCAGGTGGCAGGTAGGCCAGCCTATTTTCTTTTGATTTTGGGACTGCCTGAGACTCAAGCTCAGAAGTTCTGTTACAGAAAACAGAATTAGTGGCAGCCACCATGTTGTCCAGGGAGGTGGTAGGGTCCTGGATAAGCTTCTGGAGATTTTTCCTAATATCTGGTGGTGCTTGGGTCAAGAATTTGTCTTCACGGCCAGGTGTGATGGCTCATGCCTGTAATCCTAGCACTCTGTGAGGCCTAGGCAGGTGGATCACTCAACGTCAGGAGTTAGAAACCAGCCTGAGCAAGAGCAAGACCCCATCTCTATTAAAAGTAGAAAGAAATTAATTGGCCAACTAAAAATATATATATAAAAAAGTTTAGCCGGGCATAGTGGTGCATGCCTGTAGTCCCAGCTACTCGGGAGGTTGAGGTAGGAGGATCCCTTGAACCCAGGAGGAGTTTGAGATTGCTGTGAGCTAGGCCGATGCCATGGTACTCTAGCCTAGGCAATACAGTGAGATTCTGTCTCAAAAAAAAAAAAAAAAAAGAATTTGTCTTCTAACATCACCCATCCCTCATAGAAGTTAAGACTGAGAATGGTATGTTTCTCTATTGCCTCCCCCAGGCAATCCAAGAAGGCTATGGGGTTTTCCTCAGGCCCCTGTATGGTGGTGACTTTGGAATAGTTGACTGCCTTTTTCCTTGTGGCCTTGAGGCCAGCCCTGACACATACTAGAAAATATTAGCTCTTCCACCTCTCTTCTGAGGATTTATTATCCCACCCTGGGTCAGTTATGGGCACCACTGTTTTGTCCACTGGATATCTAGGATCTGAAAGATATAATCTGTCTAGCAAACTTTTGTGCCTCCATTAACACTCTGGATTTCTCAAAATCATTTTAAGTCTGGCTTAGATTACGTTGACATCTTTCCAAGCCAAGTCATAGGCTAGACACAAATGTTTTAATGTCTCTACATGCTTATCAGGGTGATTGATGCAACTTCCCAGATCCTGCTTTATTTGTTTTAACTCTACTAAAGGGCCTATGGACCAGGGTTGGTCTGAACCCCTCTGCTGTTTCCTCCAAGGGCAACAGTGGAGTAACATTTCCTCCTGCTGGAGGTAGAGATGGCACCACCTTCCCTTTGTAGGGCCCCCTTCAGGCCTCCCTGCAAATGGGGGCAGCTCAAAACAAGTGAGAACCTGAGGAGGATCTCTCAATACCATAGTCTTACTTGGCTCTGTATGCTCCTTGCACCACTAAGGATTCTCCCCTAAATAAAAGAAAGCTTATACACACAGTATTTCAGCTCATTCTCCCTCCCTCTTGTAAAAGAGGTCCAATTGTAACATGGTAGGAGACTTAGAGTCCCATGTGGTGACCACTGTTCTCCACTGTCCAGCTTGCACTGTGGTGGTTGTGCAGAATAAGATTAAGTGTTAGAGTGTCTGGATCAAACTTGTGCCAGTTTGGGATAATGGGCCTCAAAGGGATATTACGAGGGAAAGTAAAGGGAGAGGGAAATAAAAAAAGGAGAGACTTTGCCAGCAGGGGTCAGTTAGAGCTGGGTTTCCTCAAGTAACAAGCCAGACCACGTGGCCAAGGATCAAGCAGGGGGAAAGGGAGTAACTGAGGTCAGAGCTGGTTTTCCCCATGTAAAAACCTGGACCACATGGCTGATGGGCAAAGGAGAAAAGGGAGAGGCTAGACCTACTGGGGTCTGTTACAGCTGAGCATCCCGGGTAACAGCTGGAGCCACACAGCTAAAATATAGGTCCAGATGTCTCTTTTCTGATTCATGGGAATATGGGCTATGCATGACCCCTTCAACCTAGGAGCTTCTCATTGTTAAGCACCAGAACAAGGATATCTGTGGGTGAAACAACTGAGTTTGTTTGTAAAAGCAATAGTGCTTAAGTGGTCAGCCACAATAAGGAAGGCACTTCATGGGACAGAGTGAAAAGAAGCTTGAAGGTGAAGGAGAAAGGCCTGATAAAAACAGGGGTGTAGGTATTTAACTGTGCCCCACATAGGAGAGACATAGTAGGGATAGATGCAGGAGAGATGACACTTAGTCCCATCTTGCTTATTGCCATGCATACAGGTTCACTCCAAGCGACTGAGCCAGGCACTAGATGGCTTAGTGCAGATAAAACCAGGGGAGGAAAAACTGTTTTAGCTTTAACACAGGAAGGGGCTGCAATACTTCATCAGATTGAAAAGAAAAGTGCATTCTCAAAACCAATGCAAAGCCCGGAAATACAAAAGTGATAGTGCAAAGCCCTCTTCCCCAAATAGGAACAAAATGAAAGACTTCTCCCCTACCATGAGGGATGCATCCCCAAACTCCTTATTACACAGCTGGGTTTAGCCAAGAATTCAACCATGCAGTGAAATGGTGAGGGTGGAAAAGCAAAAGTGAGTACCAGCACCCCCTCCAGTGCTGGTTTCAAGGCAGGAAGAATCAAAGCAGGAATGTTATGGAGAAAGGCAAGCTGGCTTGACTACACAGAAACATTCATTCAACTTGCGGAAATGGTGAGGGTGGAAAAGTAGAAGCAAGGGTAGGAAGAACCAAAGTGAGAGTGTAACCATGGAGAAAGGCTTACCTAGGTAGAAACATGTGAGTCACACAAATGGCAGGGGTGGAAAAGCAAGAGCATAGGGCAGGAAGATGCAGAGCAAGCCTTGCCTAGAGATAAACATCCGAGTCACAGAAATGGCCAGGGTGGAAAAGGGAAAGCAAGGGCAGGAAAACTCAAAGTGAGAGTGTAACCATGGAGAAAGGTGAGCTGGCTTGCTAAGAGAGAAACGTCTGAGTCATGGCACCAAATATGTCAGGGTTTAGTCTGAAAATGTTGGTTCTTGGTGCACCCATGGCCAAAGAATGATCAGACATGCCAAAGACAGGCAAACATGAAAATCAGATTTATTGAGGAGAGAAAGATAGGATTAAAGATCAGGAACAAGATACAGGTTTACAGAGTGTGATATACCATGAATGACAACTAGACCCCATTGTGACAGCAAAGGGAAAGCAAGAGGAAGGGCCAACAAGAGGACTGTGTGATTTTTCTTTACCTTTAAGGGCCTCAGTTTCCTAAAAGTAAAATAGATAGAAATGAGAACTAAGTCATGTGGTTTTTAAATTAATTAATGTTGAAGTACCTATAAAAGTACCTGGTGCATAGTAAGCTGGATATATATTTGTACAATAACCAAATTAAAAAACTGCTCACATAAAACACAGATTTCAACCATCTAGTCTTTCTAGTTGTGTTACCTTGAATTTTCGCTTCTGAATTTTTAATTTTGTCATAAAAAGGACTTTTATTCCCTCTAAAGCATTATTTCCAATATTGTTGCCTACAATCCACAAATTTTTAGGGTGTAAAACTATTTTACCTGTACTTTAAATTATTTGCATATTTTTAAATAATGTGTATGCCTTTTATATTTATATTAGTTATAATATATTAGAATACAATTTTCAAAAATACTAGTTTAGTGGATAAAATTATTTCATTTTAATATTAGTAGAAGGCTTTTAAATTAAGGCAAATATTATATTTAAAAGATTCTGTTATAAAAGTATTCCTAATGTCAGAGAAGATGGACTGGGGATTATGTGGTGGTAACATAAACAAATTTCATGATATTTTGTATTTAAAACTTTACATGATTTAATATTTTGTTTTCTAATATGGTTGTATTTATTTTAAAGTATCTTTTCACACCCTCGCAAAATCATTTTATCCAAATAGCAGTATATCTTATTTTCATGCCTGGCTGGATTTTTATATTTGTTGCAAAGTAAGGAAATACAAAGAAATTTATATGGATCAAAATATATCAATCTACCACTCACTTTTCTAGTAGAATTTCTTAGTGTTGTATCAGTGTTTCACAATGTAACCTAGAACTCAAAATGGAAACCTGCCTTTGAATCTAAACAAAACAAACTTTCTCTTTGCTTCTCCCTTAACTCAAACTTTTCCCTAGGATTGATTAAAATAACTTAGAAAATTTCAAGTTTATATATTTGAAGTTATCACTTTATTTGGATTATTTCAAAAAGCAAGAAAATTCAAAATAATTCTATGAGGATTTATGCAAATATTGCCTAAGTAGCAGAATTTTGGGGGAGCAGAAATGGGCATGTTTAAAACCTGAAGACTTTGTGCTGAGAATCTAACCATTTTTTTTTTTTTTTTGGCTTCTTGGTATCTTATAGTGTTTGCCTGTCTCACAATTTTACTGATAATAGGCTGGGATTTGATAGTGGCTGGGGGTAGACCAATTGCTGTGGGGAGGGAACTTGTTTTTCTTTCTTTACCAGCCAAAGGAATACTATGGCCAGGGTGGGGAGTCCTACTTGTTGTGTAGATTTAGGGAGGCAAGCCCAAAATTAGGAAGGACCACCCAGGTGGAGAGAAGAGTCCCAGATGCTATGTAGGGAGATCACAGGGAACAGTTATTAATACTTCATAATGCCTGAACATCCTTGCACTTTTTTTCGCCTTGACATTTTATTTTCCTTATTGATTTCTGTGAGGTTTTGATGTAATTCGTCTATATTCATTATCTAAGTATATTGCAAATGTATCTTCCTGTATCTTTTTTTTAAACCTTGTTTTTGTGTCCTTTTGCCAGACTGTTTGTTTAGTTGCTATAGTTCATGAATTCAATTGCCAGAGAATTTAAAATTACAGAGATTATTCAGTGGGATGTCTGTCTCTACCCTTGTCTCCCCAGCATTCTTTTCCTTTGAAATAGGACATTTTTGTATCGTTCTTTGATCCCGTTTGTTTTTATTTTTCCTCTACTAATAATTTTTAATTTTAGAACAGTTTTATATTTATAGAATGATTTCAAAGATATATGGAGAGTTCCCATATACCTCATACCTGTTTCTCCTATTGTCAATACCATACATTGGTATGGTATATTTGTTACATGAATTTACCCATATTGGTACATTTTTATTAACAGAAGTTCATATTTTATTCACACATCCACAGTTTCCCTACAATGTCCTTTCTCTGTCCCAGGATCTCATCTAGGATATCACACTACATTTAATAGTCAAATGTCTCAAGGTTCTTCTTTGTTTTTGATGACCTTGACAGTTTTAGGGATTACTGGTCAGATGTTTGTAGAATGCCCCTCAATTAAGATTTTAAAAAATTGTATGAAGGAAGAAGATAGCAGACTAAATAAATAAATATTTTTAAAAACTGATTTATAATTCACATACTATATAATTTACCCTTTGAAATTACACACGTCAGTACTTTTTAGTATATTCACAATGTTTTCCAACTACCCCTATTATCTAATTTCAGAATGTTTTCATCATCCTAGAAAGAAGCCTCATAACAATTAACAATCACTCCTCATGCACTCCTTCCCTATCCCCTGACAATCTGTTTTCTGTCTCTATGGATTTACCTGTTCTGGACATTTCAGATAAACTGTAGGTCATATAGTAACTATATGGTTAACATTTTTTAGGCATTGCTACTTTTCCAAGTGGCTGAGTTACTTTACTTTCTTAGCAATGTATGAGGATTCCACTTTGTCTATCTCCTTCACTATACTTGTTATTGTCTTTTTAATTATAGCCCTAGGTGGCTTCTCATTGTGCTTTTCATTTGTATTTCCCTAATGACTAGTGATAGTGTCTTTTCATGTGCTAATTGTTCATTTGCATACTGAGTTTTTTTTTTTTTGAGAACAGTCTATTTAAATCCTTTGCCCATTTTTATTTTTTTGTTGTTTTATTGTTGAATTGTAAGACTTCCTTACACATTCTGGGTATTACATTCTTTCTTTTTTTTTTTTTTTTTTTGAGACAGAGTCTCGCTTTGTTGCCCAGGCTAGAGTGAGTGCCGTGGCGTCAGCCTAGCTCACAGCAACCTCAAACTCCTGGGCTTGAGTGATCCTTCTGCCTCAGCCTCCCGGGTAGCTGGGACTACAGGCATGCGCCACCATGCCCGGCTAATTTTTTTATATATATATCAGTTGGCCAAATTAATTTCTTTCTATTTATAGTAGAGACGGGGTCTCGCTCTTGCTCAGGCTGGTTTTGAACTCCTGACCTTGAGCAATCCGCCCGCCTCGGCCTCCCAAGAGCTAGGATTACAGGCGTGAGCCACAGCGCCCGGCCTGGGTATTACATTCTTATCAGCTTTATGATTTATAAATATTTTCCCCATTCTGCTGGTTGTCTTTTCACTTTCTTAATAATGCCCTTTGAAGCAAAAACTTTTATGTAACTGTGATGAAATCCAATTTATTTATTATTTTTGGTTACTTGTGTTTTAGGTGTCATAGATGAGAAACCATTGCCTAATCCAGGGTCATACAGATTTACAGATATATTTTATTCAAGTTATTTTTATTTTAATCTCTTAAATTTAGGCATTGGTCCACTTTGAGGTCATTTCTGTACATGGTGTGATTCAGGGTTTCTGATCAGTTTTTGCTGATTATGCAATGTCTGTTCTATAGAGAATAGTTTTTTTTTTTTTTTTCCCTCCCTCCCTCACTATATAGAGAATAGTTTTACTACAGATTTAGTGTCCTTTAAGCTTAAGTGTTCAGCTTGGGGGCATGTGTAGACTTTGGAAAAAAGTAGAATGATTGGGATACACATCAGGGAATATCATATTCATGGCCGAGTTTGCTGGCAGTCTCCTTTTCTGTATCTTCACTCCCCAATTGTAGGATATGCTGAATTAGGCCTATGAATTACCAAAATGTCCTTGTTAAGGAGATGAATGAGCCAAATAGCAGTTGTTTTTTGATACTCTGTAAGGCCCAGGAAGCCCATTATGCTGCCTCTGGAATTGAAAGCCAACTTTTTAATGCCACAGAACAAATAGAAGATTATGTGGAGGGCAATCAGAGTTTGAAAAGAGAACAGACCAAACGGGTAGAAGATGGGTCCGAGAAACTAGAAAATCAGTGATATGAGAGTTAAGAATTAAGGCTGGGCAAGGTGGCTCATGCCTATAATCCTAGCACTCTGGGAGGCCGAGGCGGGAAGATCATTCAAGGTCAGGAGTTTGAAACCAGCCAGAGCAAGAGTGAGACCCTGTATCTATAAAGAAAAAATTAGTCGGGCATGGTGGCACATGCCTATAGTCCCAGCTACTTGGGAGGCTGAGGCAGGAGGATCGCTTGAGCCCAGGAGTTTGAGGTTGCCGTGAGCTAGACTGATGCCATGACACTCTAGCCTGGGTAAAAAGTGAGACTCTGTCTCAAAAAAAAAAAAAATAAATAAATAGAATTTTAATAATATATATATTTTAATTGTAAAGGTGGGCTGGGCGTGGTGGCTCATGCCTGTAATCCTAGCACTCTGGGAGGCTGAGGTGGGTGGGTGGATCTTTTGAGCTCAGGAGTTCAAGACCAGCTTGAGCAAGAGTGAGACCCCGTTTCTACTAAAAAAATAGAAAGAAATTAGCTGGACAACTAAAAATATAGAAAAAAATTAGCCAGGCATAGTGGCACATGATTGTAGTCCAGCTACTTGGGTGGCTGAGGCAGTAGGATTGCTTGAGCCCAGAAGTTTGAGGTTGCTATGAACTAGGCTGACACCATGGCACTCTAGCCTGGACATCAGAGTGAGACTCTGTCTCAAAAAAAAAATTGTGGCCGGGCGCGGTGGCTCACGCCTGTAATCCTAGCACTCTGGGAGGCCGAGGCGGGTGGATTGCTCAAGGTCAGGAGTTCAAAACCAGCCTGAGCGAGACCCCGTCTCTACCATAAAAATAGAAAGAAATTAATTGGCCAACTAATATATATATATATAAAAATCAGCCGGGCATGGTGGTGAATGCCTGTAGTCCCAGCTACTCGGGAGGCTGAGGCAGGAGGATCGCTTGAGCCCAGGAGTTTGAGGTTGCTGTGAGCTAGGCTGATGCCACGGCACTCACTCTAGCCTAGGCAACAAAGGGAGACTCTGTCTCAAAAAAAAAAAAAAAAAAAAAATTGTGAAGGTAATTCTTTATCATTGCAAAAAAGTGGAAAGTACTACAAAAAGTAAAAAACAAAATCTTTAATTGTGACAGCCAAGAGAAGCCTAAGGAAACATGATAATGATGTGACATGTAATGTGTGGTATCTACAATTGAAAAGGATTTCAGTAAAAAACTGAGGAAATATAGTAATAAGATATGAACATTAGTTAACAACTACAATAAAAAATATATACACTATTCCCACTCTTAGAGGAAGTATCCCTGTAACATTTGGCACAACTCCAAGAGCCAAAACTTCTATAGTGTTTTTAGTCTATACTAGGACCTGTTCTAAATATATATATATTAACTCATTGAATTGTCAAACTATTGTATAAAATAAGTATAATACCCTTTCATTGTAAAGATTAGGAAAATAATGCACAGAAAGTTAAATAACTTGTCCATGATAGCATTGCAGTCAACATTCAAAGCTAGCATTTTAATCAAAAGAGCCTGAGCCCATATAATCAGAAATGAAAAGAAAAAAGAAAAAAAGAGCCTGAGTACAAAGGAATGTTTTTTTTTTTGTTTTTTTTTTTAATTTTTTTTAATTTTTTTTTTGAGACAGAGTCTCACTTTGTTGCCCACGCTAGAGTGAGTGCCGTGGCATCAGCCTCGCTCACAGCAACCTCAAACTGCTGGGCTCAAGTGATCCTCCTGCCTCCCAAAGGAATGGTTTTTATCATTAGACTATAATGGTATATTCTTTCATAATTTTTTTTTTTTTTTTTGAGACAGAGTCTCACTTTGCTGTCCAGGCTAGAGTGAGTGCCGTGGCGTCAGCCTAGCTCACAGCAACCTCAAACTGCCCGGCTAATTTTTTATATATATATCAGTTGGCCAATTAATTTCTTTCTATTTATAGTAGAGATGGGGTCTCGCTCTTGCTCAGGCTGGTTTTGAACTCCTGACCTTGAGCAATCCGCCCGCCTCGGCCTCCCAAGAGCTAGGATTACAGGCGTGAGCCACAGCGCCCGGCCATCTTTCATAATTTTTTCAATGTGCAAATAAACATATGTACATAATACATCTTCATATAATTTTACATTATATTTTGCTGGTCACTCTCATGATGAGTCAGCTTCTTTACTTTATACAAATATGTAACCAAGAACTATTAGAAATTGCAACTTTTTATAGATCAAAAACTATTAAATATTGATAATTTTATTTGGCTCCATCTAATAGGTCATTCTATCAGCCATCTCGTGTTTTATTACTTATATATACATTAATCTATTTAGCCTGTTTTTTGTGAGGCATATTATCTTAGTTACCAAGATTTTATTATGATAAAAGTCTGCATTGATAAGCCTGTGCTCACTTGTTTTAATATAGTATTATTTGAGGAGGGAATTTAACTCTTTAGTCCACCTCCGCTCCCCTCCCCACACTTCTTTGATAATGGATAATTGAAAAATGGCAAAGGTATATAAAAAACATGCAAATGAAGCTTTAAGATTATTTCCTTAGCTTCCTATCCTCAGAATTATATTTTTCCAACCTACACAAATGTCTTAAGTTTTAGATTTACCAATGCCTTTGTTACATCTGCAGGCAGGATATTATTAGCTTAAAAATCATGTGTTTACTTGTCCATTAGTATTGTATGAAAGTGCCTATTTCCTCCCACTCTAGCTATTGGTAAAATTTTTACGACTCTACTGGTAAAAATTTAAATGTATCCAAATTTAATAGACAATTTAGATTTTAGGTAGGGATCTAACTTTATATATTTATTTTAGAGTAATTGAATTGCCAATTTTCCTAATTGGATATACATTCTTTGCTTTTATTTCAAAGTATTAAGGGGGTACAAATGTTTTACAATACATGAATTGTTTTTGTAATGTTAGAGTCCTGACTATAGGTATACCTGTCACCCAAATAGTTTTCATATTACTCATTAGGTTGATTTATTCTGCTGCCCTGCCCTCTCCTCCCTCCTGTTCAACTTCCACTGAAGTTTTACTTCTCGCTGTGCAGATGTGTGCTCTTTGGTTAGTTCCAATTTAATAGTGAACATATGGTATTTGTTTTTCCATTCTTGAGATACTTCACTTAGGATAATGGTCTCCAGTTTTATCCAGATTGTTGTAAAATCCATTGGTTCATCTTTTTTATGGCTGAGTAGTACTCTATCATGCATATACCACATTTTATTAACCCACTCATGAACTGATGGGCACTTGGGTTGATTCTGCATCTTTGCAATTGTGAATTGTGCTATAATAAACATTTGAGTGTAGGTGTCTTTTCAGTGAAAAGTATTCTTTTCCTTTGAGTAGATACCCAAAAGTGGGATTACTGGATCCAGTGGTAGGTCTACTTTTAGTTCATTGTGGAACCTCCATACTGGTTTCCATAGAGGTTGTGATAATTTGCAGTCCCACCAACAGTATATAAGTATTTCTTTCTGTATGTATCCACGCCAGCATCTGCTGTTCTTGGACATTTTAATAAAAGCCATTCTAAATAGGGTAAGGTGCTATCTCACTGTGGTTTTAATTTGCATTTTCCCTGAGTAACTTCCTGGAGGGCTTAATTATATTATGGTCTTTTGGAAGAATAATTTTCACAATTTGCCACCCAAAAAGATAGAAAGTAGAAAATGGGAAAACAAATCCCACCAAATTTCAACAATGTATCATCTTCTTAGAATTAGGGATAATTTCTTCTGGAAGGGTTTCAAGTATTTGCATATTTGCATTGATTGTGGTTTCGATCAAATTAAACTTTCACAATCCAGCTTTTCCATATCGCATTTAGGAAGACCAAAGCTGATTGTAAATCAGGATTGCTTGGCCAGTGACACCTGCAAAAATTTCTTGGGGAACTATTAATAAGAAATATTTTCTAAACATTTTACATATATTTAAAAACAGATAGACCCGTACATTGACCCCCCAGTTGCTGGTGGTTTCTGGAGTCTCTCACTCTAGTGCCAGTGCTTTGGGTGCTAGAGGTCCAGTAGACCCCTACCGCCAGGTCATTCCGGTCAGACTGGACGCTGGGCCCCCTGCACTGCGGCAAACGATTGCGCATGCGCGGCCATAGGTGAGGCCTGGCGCACATGCGTGGTGGGGCAAGTGCTAAGTCTGCCTTTGCCGCGGTGAGTCCTACGCAGAGCTGGGTTGCCGCAGGAGATGCCTGACGCCTCACCCTGAGGATCGGTCAGTGACGCGATGGAGCGAGCAAGGTCAGCTGTTTGGTGGCTTTTCTGAAGAGATAATCTGGGGAGTGCTCATTTTTGTTCAGCAGATATTCCAGGTTTTCAGGTTTTAGAGTATTGTGAGAAGGAATTCAGGGCCCTAAAGTCCTTTGTTCCGGACAACTGACAGGGTTTGGAGACTTGGGGACGCTGCCATCCCTACCCTGTGGTATTCTGTCTTCCTTGCGTCACGTCCCCCAATCTGTCCCATCCTATTGCAGCAGGTTCTTTTGCGGGTGGATCTTTGCCCTTCAAATCAAGGTGACTGCGGCCAGGAGGGGTCTTAGGCGTGATGGCGGCAGTGGGGTGACCGCTGCGCGGTGGGACGAAGGTATATCGGGTGACCACGGGGCCTGGGGACTTGTTCTGGTGACCTCGGTGAGGAGGCTGTGGTAGCGGTCTGGAGGAGTACGTGGGCGTGATGGCGTGACTGTGGTCAGGGGTTTCCCTAGTGGTGACCTCGGCGGGAAGCGGGGTAGTTGGTGTGGCGGTAGAGATGGTGGGGCCTGTGGAGTGTCCGAGAGGGCAGCGGAATGATAGCTGAGGTGGGGAGGGCTCAGGGGAGAGGCAGTGCTGCAGTCGACAGCCTTTAATTTAGAGAAAAGTGAGAACGTTAAATTTTCTGACCTGCGGTGGGCGTCCAGTTTACATTTTTGTGGTGATTGTGCTTTTTTTTTTTTTTAAGCTGTCCAATATCTACATTGAATTAATGTAAATATTTGGTTTCTTTGTATTTTCTATGCCTTTATGATTTCTCACTATGGTATAAGATAGGGAAATGATGTGCAGGTGTTGAATTTATGGATCTCCTGACTGACATGCGAAGTGATGGTGGAGAGGCCTTTTGTTTTCCATTGTTTTCCCCTGAGTTGGGAATCGGGCGTTTGAAGGCTATCTGGGTTTAGTACAGGGGTCCATTCCGCGTCACAGCCATTGTGCGGCACCCCAAAGATGGCCGCCACTGCAGCAGCAAAGGTCTGCGCAAGCGTGGCAGTATGGGGGTGTTCGCCCCCTCCCCACAAAGCTGCAGGTGGGGAGGGGGCTCTGTGTTGGTCTGCCAAGCTTCTGCAGTGTTAGAATTTGAGCCACGCCCTCTCCAAGGTGCGGTAGTGAAGAGACGAGGCTGGGTAGAGCGGGTTGTTGCCCCCCTCCCCAAAGTGCCAGGGTCGGGAAGGGTACTGGGTGCGCAGCTGCAGCAGGGTGACAGCAGCCTCCGGCCCTGGTAGGGTGGCCAGCGGGGAGGGGGGGGGGTTATGCAGTCTCTGCCTGGAAGAGATGGCAGCCATCCCTTCACCTGGCTGCTACAGCAGCTGCTCCTTTCCGGATGTGGCGCTGTGGAGGGGGGCAGGGTAGTAGGGAAGGAGATGGGTTGGCGCAGGCTTTGCGGAGCCGGCTTGGCAGCTGCCCGCTCCCCATATTTCCACAGTGGAGGATAGGAGCGGAATGAGACAGCCGCCAGAGATTTGTACAGCCCCTGCTTTTGGGGATGGCAGCTGCGCTGCGCTTTTCAGTTCTGCAGTGGACTGGAGTGGTGGGGGTGTGGAGTTGAACAAATGCGCAGCCACCTCAGGACCTGCTGTATTGTTTCAGGCAGCCTCCATCACTGGTAGAGAGTTTAAATTTGTTTTCTGATTCTCTAGAAAATCCTACATTTTTGTTTTTCTAGATTCCTCCTTGGTTGTTTTGTGCATAATCTAATTCTCCATTTTTAGAATGGACTCAGTAACCTGTTATTTAAGTCTTCTTCCTGTTGCCTTTCTTTCTCACTTTGTAGATTTGATCAATTAACATTTACGTCACCATTGAGAGCCAGTTATCCTTCTTAATCTTAGGATATTCCATTCAGGTCCACACCATAGATACTTTACTTAAACAAGGGGTGAGGGGATCAGGTTACCATCCTGCCATGGTGAAGGGATGTGTGAAACACTGGACCTTGCTGGACTTTCAGGAGCTGAAAGCAGTAATTTGCATTTGTCTAATAAAGAGAAGAAAAGATAATCAAAATGTGGGGAGAATCCTATTGGGCTGGGGTCGGAGCTACTACTTTTAGTTGAATTTTTAAGTTAATGCTTGTGATCATTTATAAAGTTGTAGCTATTATGAAAACTTGGTGAGAAAGGATAGTGAGTGAAGTAGTTGAATTTCTGTATTACAGTACTTTTTTTCCTAAGCATTTTACGTTAAGGATTTTGTTTCCCTTTGCAGGATTTTAATGTTTGCCTTTTTATTTTTACATTTTTCCCTTGTAACCATTATGTCTGGTTGTGCTGAGTTGTAATTAATGAAAAGGTAAATTTAAGAAGCTTTAAAAACTTTGTTCTGGAATTGTCTCTTTCTGTGTAGTTTTAAAAATGAAGGGAGTCTGGGATTTAGTGTGATGTTTATCACTTACCCATTTTCATCCCTGCTTGTATGAAGATACTGCTTCAAATATATTTTGGTTTAATTTCTGATTATTTGGCTATTTGCAAGCTGATCATTTATCCTGGTCCGCCATTTTGTGGATTTTCACTCAGGCTCAGGATTCCAATATGGCCGATCCCTTTGGAAACGCCTCATGAAGTTTCAGGGTCTCTGTTCTACCCTGTGAACTGGCTCAGTATTAGGGCTTTTTGAAAATGGGGAGTGTAAGCTTTTCCTATGACTTAAAGCAAGGAAGGAAGGACTTTTCTGTTGTTCCCTTAGGGTGGTATCTGGTTTGAGTGTATTCACATAATTTATTTTGCATTATCTTGATTGCCCTATTCTGACAACTGCTTCATCGCTGAAATATTTCCCGCACTTATGATTATTTTGCATCTTTATTTCTTTCTTATTCTCTTCCTTTTACTAATGAGTAATTTTTTAAAGTGTTCCAACAAATCTCACTTTTAAGATGTTAAAGCTTTCTAAGTAAATTAATTTCTTATATTTGTCACTGCACTCTGTTCATGTAGCTATTTGGAAGAATCCTTGAAGTAAGCATGTTATGAGTGCTGCTCTTTACACAACTTGAGATGGTGAGGTTTTTAAAAATCTTCTTTGCTCCCTATAGGACTATCATTGGTCCTATCTCTCTCCTCTACTTTGTGGCCCAGAGCCTGAAAGTGAATGAAAGTTGTTACTGGTTAAGGTAGTTGACTGACATACTCCATCATGCCTGGCTAATTTTTTTTAGGAGGCAAGGTCAGGGTCTCACTATATTGCTCAGGCTGGGCTCGAACTCCTGGCTTTGAGCAGTCCTCCTACCTTGGCCTACTCCCAAAATGCTAGGATTACCGGCATGAGCCATTGCACCCATTCAGAATTCTATTTTTGGTGATTCTTCCCAGGTTTTATTTAGGAGGCACTAATTTTTCTTACGTTTTGGGGAGTGTAGACTGGCAGTATTTTATGTTAACTTTGTTTTTTTTTAAATTTAATTCCTAACATATTAGTTGAATTTTTATTAAGTTGGTTTTTGATGTAAAGCATATTACTTTATAGAAAGTGAGGCAGTTAGGAATAAAACTGTAGTATTCCATTGTTTTCTGCTTTTAGTATATTCTGAGGTTATTATATCTTTTCATAAAAGTGATATTAGAGCAAAAAATTAATGTTGTATACATATTAACTAAATTTTTCCCCTTAAATGCTTAATTTCCTGAAATGTTGGTCTCTGGGTAAGGAATGCAGCTAGTAAGATTATAAATAAGTGTGGGTATGTGAATGTATCAAGAACATTTGGGAAACTTCAATATTTTGATGAAAAGGCTCATAGATGTTTTTTATATGTAGTTTAAAAACAAGTACATTCAGAAAATTGAACTAATAATTTTTTATGATGACTGTTTTCTTTACTCTGACCTTTCGTCCTGAGCTGCTGCTGCTGAAGGAGTAAAGGAACTGAGGATTTTTTTGGTAGTGTTTGCAATTATGCAATATTAGATTAATTATGATCTTGATAGCTCCTTTTATTATATTAAATTATTATTATATTATCAACTATATTTATGTTTTTACCATTATGTTGTAGCACGAATCAGTACTTCATTTCTTTTTATGTCTGAATGACTTTTCTTTGTGTGGATATACCATACTACAACTTATTTTATATATTCATCAGTTAATAGACATTTGAGTTATTTCTACTTTTTGGGAATTATGAATAATGTTTTTAGGGACATGTACAAGTTTATGTATTTTAATATCACTCCATCTGGGAGTGGAGTTGCTGTGTCATGTGTTAAATTTTTAGGAAGTGCTAGAAGCTATACCATTTTACATTTCCACTAGCAATTTGTCCACATCCTCCCCAACTTCTGTGGTGTCAGGTAGTATCTTGCTGTGGTTTTGATTTGTATTTCTCTAATGACTAATGATATTGAGCATCTTTTCATGTGCTGTCTGGCCATTTGTATGTTTGGAGAACTGGGTATTCCTTTACCCATTTTAAAAATAGGTATTGTCTGGCCAGGTGTGGTGGCTCATGCCTATAATCCTAGCACTCTGGAAGGCCGAGGTGGGCAGATTGCTCAAGGTCAGGAGTTCGAAACCAGCCTGAGCAAGAGAGAGACCCCATCTCTACTGTAAATAGAAAGATATTAATTGGCCAACTAATATATATAGAAAAAATTAGCCGGACATGATGGTGCATGCCTATAGTCCCAGCTACTTGGGAGGCTGAGACAGTAGGATTGCTTGAGACCAGGAGTTTGAGGTTGCTGTGAGCTAGGCTGACAACATGGCACTCACTCTAGCCTGGGCAACAAGCGAGACTCTGTCTCAAAAAAAAAAATAGGTATTGTCTTTTTATTGTTAAATTATAAGAGTTCTTTACATATTTTAAATACAAGACTTTAAAATAAACTTATTGAGGTATGATTTACATACAAAAAGCTGTATATACTTAATGTTACAAATTGTATTAGAAGTATAGACCTTTGCAACCATTATAGTAAGTGACATAAACTTATCACCTCCGAAAGTTTCTTTCTTCTTCCTCTTTTTGTAGTTACTTTGTTTTGGGCCAGGCGTGGTGGCTCACACCTGTAATCCTATCACTCTAGGAGGCCTAGGCGGGTGGGATTGCTCGGGGTCAGGATTAAAAACCAGCCTGAGCAAGAGCAAGACCCCATCTCTACTATAAATAGAAAGAAATTAATCGGCCAACTAAAGTATACAGAAGAAATTAGCCGGGCATGGTGGTGCATGCCTGTAGTCTCAGCTACTCAGGAGGCTGAGGCAGAAGGATTGCTTGAGCCCAGGAGTTTGAGGTTGCTGTGAGCTAGGCTGACACCATGGCACTCACTCTAGCCTGGGCAACAAAGTGAGACTGTGTTTCAAAAAAAAAAAGACTATATGGTTTGCAAATATTTTCTCCTATTCTGCTAGTTGTCTTTACTTCCTTAGTGTCTTTTGGAGCAAAGACTTTTGTTTTTACTTTTGATGAGATCCAGCTTATCAATTTATTTCTTACACTACTTATACTTTAGGTGTTGTATTTAAGAGACCATTGCCTTATCAAAGGTCACAAAAACAATAACAATGTATAAAATTTTATCATTAATAAATTTAATATATATTTGATTTTTAAATCATTTTATATGACTTGATTAGAACATTTAAATTCTTAAAGGAATAAAGCAACTGTGGATTATTAGTAAGCTATTTTACCAGTCTTAATTTAACATGGCTTTAAAATAGCTAGGGTTCAAAGAATTAGCTTTTGGAATGTGTCCTTTTATTTCTACCTTTGAGATATTATTTTCATCACTTTTCTGAAAGGCTTTTTCTTCTTTCTGACTTAGTATTTTTAAATTGTAGGTTTAAGTGGTTTCTGCAGACTCTAACATGGCCAGCGCAAGTGGTGGGGGGTGGTTCATGCTCAGTTCCCTTGAGCAGCCATTTTGTTAGGTGTTCTGCAGATGATGACCTGGTGGGTTTGTGTGTGTTTGTGTGTATGTACTTGTATGTGTGTGTATTAATATATGTTTTTGCTAAGTTGATAGCTTTTTACCTAAAACAGTCCTTATATTATTTTTCTTTTGGAAATTATAAGAAAGCAGCATTTTCACGAGGTTTTTAAAGTAGATATTTTATAATTTAAACTTTATGCTCTATCAATCTGTACAAAAGGATCTCTATTATATTCTAAAAAAATATTTTCTGAAATCATTTTTAGAATCAGCTTTGCTATTTTTAGGGGGAAGTGTGAGGTGTGAGTAGGCAGTGGTGGTATGTTGTGTATGTGTTTGTGTGTGTATGTATGTATCTGTGATGGGCTCTTAGGAAAAAATGGTTGTAGCATAGATCCAGACTGAAAGATAAAGATCTTCTAATGTTTTAATTATAATTTGTTTTAATTAGATTGTGGATACTTTTATTTTATTTTTTTATTTTTTTTTATTTTTTTTATTTTTTTTATTTTTTTTATTTTTGGCATATTATGGGGGTACAGATTTTAAGGTTTCAATAAATGCCCATTTCCCCCTCTCCCCCCAAAAAGATTGTGGATACTTTTAAAAAAGCATTATATTAAATATAAATATAACCTTTAAACAGATAGTTGTTTCATATACTGATAAAGTTCTCTTAAAAGGAAAAAATGGTTGTAGCATAGATCCAGACTGGAAGATAAAGATAGTTGTTTCATATATTGATAAAGTCTATAACCAAATCTTTCTGTTTCAGGGATCGCTTACACCTGAGACGGACTACAGAACAGCACGTGCCAGAGGTGGAAGTCCAAGTCAAACGCAGAAGGACAGCTTCACTGAGCAACCAAGAGTGAGTACAGTTTGGGTTGAGGACCAGCCAGTTCAGGTCAGAAACCTGTTTCAGTTGGGACAAAGTATCATGCAGTAAAGTGATTAAAATGGACTTAATTGAAGAGCACATGTATATAATAAAAAACACGCAGGAAAAAAACAATGACATCCTTGTTTGTGTTGTTCTAATGTATTTCAAACTCTTAAAATATTAGTATTTTTGTCTTTTTTCACATACATGTGTGAGTTTTTATCTTTATAAAATTCTGTATTCTTCAACATATACATACTTAAGTTATTTTTGCTATTATTAAATCACTTTGTTGAGTCCCACTGTAATAAAAAAATTAAATCACTTTGTATGCTTGCACAATGTTCTGTGCATTGAAATAATATTAATTTACATATTTATTCTTTTTTTTTTTTTTTTTGAGACAGAGTCTTACTCTGTTGCCCAGGCTAGAGTGCTGTGGCATCAGCCTAGTTCACAGCAACCTCAAACTCCTGGGCTCAAGCAATCCTGCCTCAGCCTCCTGAGTAGCTGGGACTATAGGCATGTGCCATCATGCCTGGCTACTTTTTTCTATATATTTTTTTTAGTTGGCCAATTAGTTTGTTTCTATTTATAGTAGAGACGGGGTCTCTGTTGCACAGGCTGGTTTTGAACTCCTGACCTTGGGCGATCCTCCCGCCTTGGCCTCCCAGGGTGCTAGGATTACAGGCACAAGCCACCAAGCCCGGCCATACATATTCATTCTTGCTCTAAAATATTTAGGATTTTATTTTTGGTTAGTACATTTATCCAGTTAAAAATTTAAAGTATATGTAGTTTTTCCTCTCTATTTAGGAGATGTACACTTGTCACCCAGGATTATAGATATGTGGAAATAGACTTACACGGACACAAATATTTTAATTTAGGTTTCTAGAAGGGCAATTTTAATTAAAAATATATGAACTTTTTTTTTAATTTCAGGGTATTATGAGGGTATAGACATTTTGGTTACATTTTATAACATTGCCTCTCCCTAGTGGAGGTTAGAGGCATGCCCTTCCCTGCCACAATACTCACAGTGTCCTGTAGTTGTGAGTTTACCCCCCCAACTCTCCATCCCTTCAGAATATTACTACCATGTGAACAGCGTAGTGTTAATCAGTCAGTACCAATTTGAAGGAGAGTACAAGTGGAGCTTATTCTTCTGATCTTACCTCACTTCGGATAATGGGCTCAAGCTCAATCCAGGAAAATGCAAGAGGTGCTAGATCACTGTCATTTCTTATAATTGAGTAATATTCCATTGTATACATATACCAAAATATAATAATCCACTCATGAATTGACGGGTACTTAGGTTGTTTCCACATCCCTGCAATAGTGAATTGTGCTGCCATAAACATTTGGGTGAAGATATCTTTTTTTTTTTTTTTTTTTGAGACAGAGTCTCGCTTTGTTGCCCAGGCTAGAGTGAGTGCCGTGGCGTCAGCCTAGCTCACAGCAACCTCAAACTCCTGGGCTCGAGCGATCCTCCTGCCTCAGCCTCCCGGGTAGCTGGGACTACAGGCATGCGCCACCATGGCCGGCTAATTTTTTTTTTTTTTATATATATATATCAGTTGGCCAATTAATTTCTTTCTATTTATAGTAGAGACGGGGTCTCGCTCTTGCTCAGGCTGGTTTTGAACTCCTGACCTTGAGCAATCCGCCCGCCTCGGCCTCCCAAGAGCTAGGATTACAGGCGTGAGCCACAGAGCCCGGCCAAGATATCTTTATTATGGAATGTCTTTTGCTCTTTTAGGTAGATGCCTAATAGTGCTATTGCTAGATCAAACATTTTTAATGACATAATACATATTGAGTACACATTGAATCTTTGGTATTTTTTCATTGTCACTAAAATTTTGACAGAATCAGTAAGTGGGTGGCATTTTTTTTCTTTCCTTCCGTTATTTAAAAAAACATACAAGTATTAACAATGATTGACTATAATCTCTTGTAAAACACTTTTTTTTTTTTTTGAGACAGAGTCTCACTTTGTTGCTCAGGCTAGAGTGAGTGCCATGACATCAGCCTAGCTCACAGCAACCTCAATCTCCTAGGCTCAAATGATCCTACTGCCTCAGCCTCCCGAGTAGTAGGGACTACAGGCATGGGCCACCATGCCCGGCTAATTTTTTTTTGGTATATATATTTTTAGTTGGTCAATTAATTTCTTTCTATCTTTAGTAGAGAGGGGGGGTCTCGCTCAGGCTGGTTTCGAACTCCCAACCTTGAGCAATCCTCCCACCTCAGCCTCCCAGAGTGCTAGGATTACAGGTGTGAGCTACTACGCCCGGCCAAAACACATATTTTTAAATAAAAAGTTAATCTCTTCTTGAAGCTACCATCAATTAATTCCCTTTTCTTCTCCAGATGTCATTCCTAAGTACTTTGGTCTCTGTCTTTTCAGATTTGTACTATGCTTTCTCCTGTGTGTTTGTGTGTATGTGTGTCTGTGTCTGGTAGGGGGAGAGAAGAAGGAAGGAGGTGTGAAATATTTGAGATTTGTTTACATATATGACACTGTGCTGTATGCTGTATGCATTGTAACAATATGTGATATGGGGGATATTTCCATATTACTGCATATAATTTTACATTATTTTACAGATTATAAAATATGGGTATTATAATAACAATTATTTTAATCATTAGCTCGCTATCGGATATTTAGTTTGTTTGCATTTCTCGGCTATTAATGAAGATAAGAATGGTTACTTTGAAATTGCAGTTTGTTGATACTAATTATTTTATTTCACTTTTGCATGTTTAACATTTTTTCCTCATTGTAAAATGGGTAGCATTTCTAGTCTTGTTTTTTATATGCTCATTTTATATGTTAAAAATTGTAAAATACTGGCATATTTTAAATTACTGATGGGGGTAAAGATTTTTTCCTATTTAGTTTTTCTTTGTAAACTCTTGGTGTTATTAATTACATTTTCAGAATTGCTTTGAAAGGGACATTTTATAAATGTTTTATTTATATCATTTGTTTATATGTTTTATTGATAAGTACTTTATAGATATTTTGGGTAATATAATTTGTTTTTTATAATATGCTATTTTGTTATGTATTTTACTTGATATGGTATTATAATATCTTTTTTTCCTTTGAGTCTTTTGTAACTCCAAGGTTTTAATTTAATTAATTTATTAAATTTTTTGAGACAAGGTCTTGGTTTGTTGCCAAGGCTGGAGTGCAGTGGCCCTATCATAGCTCTAACCGCCAACTCCTGGGCTCAAGCCACCCTCCTATTTCAGCTTTCCATGAGTCATCACTTCCAGCTCCAAGGTTTTTAAAAGTGCCATTGGTATTCCCAGAGTTTTGAGAGCTAGTGGTGGAGGTAGGGTTGGGGTATGGTCTCTCAGGGGAAGACCGTGTTAGTGGGTGAAGTTTCTATCATGTTTATCATGTTTTTTTTAAGAGCTTTCATCCTATACAGCATCAGTGTGGACTAAAAACAACAGGTGATGTCATCCTCATCTTGTTTTGGGATGAGGTAAGCCTTCTTTAGGTGTCTGTCTTGTCCGTATCTGTGGAAACATTTAGATACTTTTGAAGAATAAATACATTGAATTTTTCTGACCTCCACTATATATACATTGTATATAAATACCAAGGTCTTGAATTGGAGGAAGGATCTGAGGGGACTGTTGAGTTAGGGATATAGGATAATTTCCCCACATGCTTCTTCATTTTGAGAGAAGGTGCATTATAGACACAGGTAAGCAGGATTGATAGGCCCTGCCACATGGTTCATGTGCTCAGAACTCTCAAAATTAGGATACTTACTAGTTACATTATTTATGTTTTACTGTGAGTGTTTAATGTTTATCTATTCATCTTCCACCTTCTCCCAAACCATAAGTACTGGGAGTCAGTCTTACTGGAGGAGTTGTGTGGATAGTACTGGCCCTAAAGATAAATAAAGGATTATTATTAATACTCTCTCCAGAAAATTCAAAGCAAAATTAAATAAAAGTCAACATGAGATGCAAGCAAAATATTCTACAAACCAACAATGAATATTAATAGAAATTCATTTATTTATTGACTTTTTTTTTTTTTTAGGACAGAGTCTTACTCTGTTGCCCCGGCTGGAGTGCCATGGCATCAGCCTAGCTCACAGCAACCTCAAACTCCTGGGCTCTCAAGCAATCCTTCTGCCTCAGCCTCCCGAGTAGCTGGGACTACAGGCATGTGCCACCATGCCCGGCTAATTTTTTTCTATATATTTTTAGTTGACCAATTAATTTCTTTCTGTTTCTTAGTGGAGACAGGGTCTCGGTCTTGCTCAGGCTGGTTTTGAACTCCTGACCTTGAGTGATCCTCCCGCCTTGGCCTCCCAGAGTGATAGGATTACAGGCATGAGCCACTGCACCTGGCTTATTTATTGATTTTTTTCATTGATTTTTTTTTCTACTCTTGGAATTGATGGCTGGATGTCACCCGTGTTTTTTGATGTATTGTGGATTTGAAGGGAAATTAGAAAATTGGTCTGTAGAGTCTTCTTAATTTATTTTTTGCACACTTTCAAATGTGTTTCCAAATCAACATTCTGCATTTTATTTATTAAATTCTGTATACGGTGCATCTTATTTTCTCAGTCTTTTCTTAGTCTTCTGTTGGGTTGCAGGTTAAACCCAAGAAGGACACTGCAATAGGAAATTCTATTAAGATAAATTTCAAGAAGATTTTTTTTTTTGTTTTGAGACAGAGTCTCGCTTTGTTGCCCCGGCTAGAATGAGTGCCGTGGAGTCAGCCTAGTTCACAGCAACCTCAAACTCCTGGCCTCAAGCAATCCTTCTGCCTCAGCCTCCGGAGTAACTGGGACTACAGACATGTGCCACCATGCCCCGCTAATTTTTTCTATATATATTAGTTGGCCAATTAATTTCTTTCTATTTATAGTAGAGATGGGGTCTAGCTCTTGCTCAGGCTGATTTCGAACTCCTGACCTTGAGCAATCTGCCCACCTCGGCCTCCCAGAGTGCTAGGATTACAGGCGTGAGCCACCGCGCCCGGCCAAGAAGATTTTTTGTTTGAAGCACTTTTTAGGATTTTATAGATTAGAAACAGTTGCAGTTCGCTAACAAAGAGGTTAAAATGGAGAATGTCCCAACTAAGATTTTATTTTTCATTAAGGAGTGTGAAGATATAAAGGTATGTGTAATGCAATTCTGATGCTAACTACCTGGAGTTAGTGCAGATTTCACAGATTAAGTATGTAGTCTCCCCATAAGATAATGCAAGCTCCATTATTCCCAGGCCACCCACTTCTGACTAGCTGGTTATAGATTCTGGGGTTCCTGTGACCTTCTTAGGTTTTCTAATTTGTTAAAATGACTCACAGAACTCAAGAAAGTGCTTATACTTATTAGTTTTTTTTTGAGACCGTGTCTCACTCTTTTGTCCAGGCTAGAGTGTCGTGGCATCAGCCTCACTCAGCAACCTCAAACTCTTGGGCTCAGGCGATCCTTCTGCTTTAGCCTCCTGAGTAGCTGGGATTACAGGGATGCACCACCATGCCCAGCTAATTTTTTATATATGTTTTTAGTTGGTCTATTAATTTCTTTCTGTTTTCTTAGAGACTGGGTTTTGCTCTTGCTCAGGCTGGTTTCAAACTCCTGACCTTGAGCGATACTCCCACCTCAGCCTCCCAGAGTGCTAGGATTACAGGTGTGAGCCACTGTGCCCGTTCCTACTCGTTAGTTTTATTATAAAGGATACAAATGAACAGACTCATAAAGCAAGGTCTGGGAGGGTTCCAAGTGTCCCTGTCCTCGCATGCATTACCTTCACATCAGTGGCTATCACCAACTAAGAAACTCACCAGAACTTTGGATGTCCAGGGTTTTTGTTCTGGTTTCATTATGTAGACATGATTGAATCATTGGCCATGTGATTGAATTCATCTAGCTCCCATCCCTTCTCAGGAGATCTGGCTGAGAGCCCTAAGCCTTTACTCTGTAGTCTTCTGTAGTTTTTGTAGGCTATTCTGAGTCATCTCATTAGCATAAATTCAGCTGTGATCCTAGGGACCTACCTTGAATAACTAAGGCACTCCTATCACTTGGTAAATTCTGAGTATTTACTGATT
This sequence comes from Microcebus murinus, assembly GCF_040939455.1. Classification (NCBI taxonomy): domain Eukaryota; kingdom Metazoa; phylum Chordata; class Mammalia; order Primates; family Cheirogaleidae; genus Microcebus; species Microcebus murinus. The sequence continues at coordinate 21,093,640 of NC_134110.1, forward strand.
ACATTCTAGGAACCAGAGACAGAGGCCAGCTAGATTAATTCTTTATTATATAAAAGCATAGTAAAAGTGTTTTTGAATTATTGCAGAAAAAGGTCCCATTTCCAAGTCCTTATTTATCAATAGGGCAGAACTGTTAGTGATACCTCCCCTCCCCACCAAGTAAATGCAGTTTCCTTTATCTCTTCACGTTCATGGTCAGATTTTACATCCAGATTACTGATTCATAGGTATATGTTGAGGGCTTTTCTCTTGAATTCTCTGTTACTAATAGTTGATTGGTTACATGGTTTCAATCTCCTTAAACAGCCTTGGCCCTGGAAGTTCCTTGTTTAGGTAGTTATTTTTCAGGAGATCAGTATGAATGACAGCCTTTAACATATCATTGAAAAAGCTTTAGCAAATCCCTTCCCTAATCCCAAAGGAGAAAGGATTGTTTCACATAGGATATTTGGAAAGTGAGTGAGTGTATATGATACTGATAATGTTTCTATAGGGCTAAGGGCTCTTGGGTTTTTAGTTATTTGGAAATGGTAAATGTCCACTAGTTCCTTGTGTCTCTGTGTACAAGGACTCCTGTTTTGTTTATTGTTTCCACATAAGGTGATGACATACTCTGGTCCTAAAGGAGGATCTTCCTAAATGTAAGAGTCTCTTCATTTTCTTTCATCAGGCTGCCTATGTACACAAATGTCTATTTATCATTTGTATATATTGTGCTCTTGTCCTAGGTGTCATTTGTACCCGAGGCGTTCTCAGCAGCAGCAAGCACCTGTGGTGGATTTCCAGGCTGAACTGAGACAGGCATTTTTAGCTGAGACACCAAGAGGTGGTTAAAGCAGTACTGGAACAGCAAAGAAGCTGATTCCAAGCAAAAAGCAGGTTAGAGCTGATGAAGTAATGATCAAAAATAAAGAAACCATTATAGAATAGGGTGTTTGGGCTTACTTAATTATCTGGGGCACATTACATTCTTTATCCTTAAAAGTTTCATGCAATAAGCACATTGCATTCCTGCCCTGACACTTTTGCCATGTTTCTATATTGTGTACAAATTTTGTAGTTCATGCATCTTAGGTAGTTCTATTCATATTTTACATTGATTTTCACTTTTATATGATATAAAAAATTTCATTATGATGTTGAATATTGTGGTAGAGAATGTTGCCTTTGTGGGAGACTTGATTTTTTTTTTAGCTGGTAGTTTGAACAAAGATTCAGCGAATAGTTTTGCATAAAACAAATGGGCATTTATTGAAACCTTAAAATCTGTACCCCCATAATATGCCAAAATTAAAAAAAAAGAACAAAAACATTTGGCAAGATAATTTTCTTAGGTATGCATGCGTGAAAGTAAATGGATTCAAAATACATTTTCTAAATTGAATTGCAGAGTATTGTATTAGTTTTCATTGCCTTCAAAAAATAATGTGCTGATTATAATACACTTTACCAACATTTGTTATTTCAATTAGAATATGATTTATGCATACTGAATTATAAATATACATCACATTCATTAGCAGTGAGTGTTAGAAAATCTAAATATTTCTTATGCTTATTTACTAATTCCTTTTTATTATTTTGTCTTTTTCTCACTTTTCTGTTTGACCAATGTATTTCCATTTAAATCAGGAATGTAATAAAGATACTATCCATAATTTTTCAATGTGGTGTAGATTTATTTAGTCTGTCTTTTTATGTTGATTGCTTTCATTTTTTAGGAAAAAGTCAGTGCAGAGTTTATTTTGATTTAGTATTCGTGTTTTTCCATGATTTTTCCTTTTTTAATTTTAAGATTATAATGCCCTAATTCTTAAAGGTTTATTATATACTTTTTTAGAAAATAAGAGAGGAAGAGGTTTTATGGATGAGTTATCTTATAGATTTTCTTTATTTCTGTTCTTGAAATATTACCACATTTTAACTTGAATTAATTAGGTCACCATTTTGAGTTTAAATCTAAGAAGAAAGACAGAAATTTTCTGAGAAATACTCCCTTTATACTCAGCTTTCTCTAGTAATTGCATGGACTTGGTTGCAAAGTGGACAATGAAAACTGATAATTGTCTCCAGCTTGTTCCCCCAGAGTAAGGGCATTTGTTAATGAATAGATGTGCATATTTGTTTCTTTTTTTAACCCAGAAATGTTTGGCTTCTCAATTCAGTTCAAAGTATTAAAACTTTAAGTACAGCATTATTTAGATTATAAATTATGATCTGTAAGTAGGATCATCTGAATTTCTTATATTTAAATTATGATTTATTCTAGTCTCAATTGCTAGTTCTATCTAAATAGTACTAGTTAACTAGGATTTCTTTAGAGCAGGGATTGATAGAATAATTGGTCCAATACTTGTTTTGTAAATAAAATGTTATTGGAACACAACCATGTTCATTTATTTACTTGTGGTCTGTGACTGCATTTGTGCTCCAGTGGCAGGTTTTTTTTTTTTTTCTTTTGAGACAGAGTCTCACTCTGTTTTCTGTTGCCTAGGCTAGAGTGGCGTGGCATCGGCCTACCTCATAGCAACCTCGAACTCCTGGGCTCAAACAATCCTACTGCCTCAGCCTCTCAAGTAGCTGGGACTACAGGCATGTGCCACCATGTCCGGCTAAATTTTTTTTTTTCTGTATATTTCTAGTTAGCCAATTAATTTCTTTCTATTTTTAGTAGAGACGGGGGTCTCGCTCTTGCTCAGGCTGGTTTCGAACTTCTGACCTTGAGTGATCCTCCTGCCTCAGCCTCCCAGAGTGCTAGGAGTACAGGTGTGGGCCACTGTGCCCTGCCAACTCTTAAATATTTTGTTTTATAACTTTGTATATGCATCACAAGAAGTGTTGATTGCTATTAAAAATAAATAGACCATCATTTTTTCAGTACTACCCTTTGTATTCTGTTTTGTTAAACATTTCTGTTAAAGCAAAATTTTTTTTCTTGTGGTTTTAATTGGCATTGTTTTTTGGATTAATATTTTCCATTTAGTTGTTTTCTCCTGTTACTTAATTGCTAATCGTTTTTGCACATTTTTCTGTGGAGAGTTTTCATGGAGTATTTTAAATTTTAAAAATTTGAATGAACATTAATGTAATGCTGTTATTCTATGATCTCTTATTTGTTATAAGTGCCTTGACCTAGTCTGTTTATTTTACTTTTGACATAAAGTAGGTTTACATTTTTATGCTGTTTGACCATTTGAAAGTCCACACTTTACTAAAATTTGAGAGCTTACTTATGTAAGAGATCTCAGATCATTAATTTGCTTATGTGGCTTTTGAGAAGATACACCATGAGTGCTCATCCATCAGTGTTGTGTGATATTGCAGCACTTCCTGTCCTCTTTCTTAGGAAGCATTTTATTCTCTTGTGCTGTAGTGATAATTTTTTTTTTTTTTTTGAGACAGAGTCTTGCTTTGTTGCCCAGACTAGGGTGAGTGCCATGGCGTCAGCCTAGCTCAAAGCAACCTCAAACTCCTGGGCTCAAGCAATCCTTCTGCCTCAGCCTCCTGAGTAGCTGAGACTACAGGCATGCGCCACCATGCCCAGCTAATTTCTTCTGTATATTTTAGTTGGCCAATTAATTTCTTTCTATTTTTAGAAGAGATGGGATTTCACTCTTGCTCAGGCTGGTTTCGAACTCTTGACCTCGAGCAATCCTCCCATTTCGGCTTTCCAGAGTGCTAGAATTATAGGCGTGAGCCACGGCACCCAGCCCGTAGTGATAATTTTTATCATCCTAAAAAGTGATTTGTTTTCTGCTTTACCTCAGAAGGCTTCATGATTATGGTGTGCTAAAATTAGCGATGAGAGAAAACTTTCTAAATTTTAAATCTGTCTTAAGGGAATCCTCTTTTAACCTCTCCAAGCAGTCAACTCTTATTTGAAGTTCTGAGTGAAACATATGTGTCTTCTATTTATACAGGTTATTTTATGTATATATTATATATGTAACATATCTATGCCCCATTTCTAGGTCTTCAGTTCTTTAGGTCATGATTCAAATCCCCAGATGTGTTTTCGTACTTAATCACTGGATAAAAAACATATAGTGGATATGGGGTGGATTGGTGAGCCTGAAATAGTTTGGATGGTGGACAGACACAGGACATTGAGTGTCCTTCAATTTTACTGTATTCCCATCCAAGGATATTTGTATAGATCTTTTGGATTCCTACATCAAAAATCTAGGCACCAGGACTGATAGATATTTGTTTACCTAAATATCTAATGATGGAGAACATTTGGAACCGAGGCTGGATAAGGAAATCTGTACTCTCAAATCTTTTGGTACCTGAAGGTAAAAGCTTTGTCTCTGAACTTTAAACTGATTAAACTTTCTAGAAAGAAGTTTATAATTGCAGTTTTCCTATTTTTTTTTTTTTAAAGACAGGGTCTTGCTCTGTGACCCACACAAGAGGGCAGTGGCATCATCATAGCTCCCTGAAACCTCAAACTCTTGGGTTCAAGCAATCCTTCTGCCCCAGGTTCCCTTGATACGAAGCTAGGAATATAGGCACGCACCACCACTCCTAGATAATTTTTCTATTTTTTGTAGAGATGTGGTCAGGCTGGTCTAGAACTTCTGAGCTCAAGTAATCTTCCCGCCTTGGCCTCCCAGAGTGCTAGCATTGTAGGCATGAGCCACCGTGCCTGGCCAGTTGTATTAATTTTAAAATGCCATGTACTTTGCTCAGTATGAAGCAGAGCTTATCTTGTTTTTTGCTCATTTTTCTCCACCAATGGCAATATAAAAACCATCTTGAGAACTCTGCACGTTATTTGAAGTTCCTGACTTTTTACTCTTTAAAAAGTGTTAATGACTTATAGTTGTCATACCATAAAATCCACCAATTTGAAGTCCATGAATCAGTCATTTAATTAAATTTGCATAACTGCAATCATTGCCACAAGCTATTCTGAGAACATTTGTATGGCCCCAGTAAGATCTCTCATAGTCATTTACAGTCACTCCCTATTTTTAGGCTGCAACTGATCTACCTTGTTCCTAAGAATAGCTGAAAGTCCCAAGTCGTAATAGATACAATGATATAAAAATGGAAATTGCCAGTGAGACACATGCACACTAAGAATTTACACTGCTATATAAAAAACCCTATGAATATTTATGACATAAGTTACCAGCCTTGAACTTAATCATTTTGGTTTGGGTCAGGAACTGCATTTATGTGGGAAGGAGGTGGTCTGTTTATTTGGATAGTTTTGTTGAAACCGTTATATATACAAACAGGATCTGTGGCCATTGGATTCTAGGCATTTTATCCCCAGTGTCATTCCTGTGCTCTTAAAAGCATTATTTCGATACTAGAATCAGTTATTATTATTATTATTATTTTTTTTGAGACAGTCTCACTTTGTTGCCCAGGCTAGAGTGAGTGCCATGGCGGCAGCCTAGCTCAAAGCAACCTCAGACTCCTGGGCTCAAGCGATCCTACTGCCTCAGCCTCCTGAGTAGCTGGGACTACAGGCATGCGCCACCATGCCCGGCTAATTTTTTCTGTATGTATTAGTTGGCCAATTAATTTTCTTTCTATTTATAGTAGAGATGGGGTCTCGCTCTTGTTCAGGCTGGTTTTGAACTCCTGACCTCGAGCAATCCACCCACCTTGGCCTCCCAGAGTGCTAGGATTACAGACGTGAGCCACCGCGCCCGGCCTAGAGTCAGTTATTATTAATATTAAAGGACTGTGGTATTGAGGGCATGGCTAAATTGTCTCCAGGCAGAAGCTGCACAAAGGATGCATGGCAGTTCTTATGTAGAAAACAAAGGTTGGGAGATATGCTGAGTAATGATCAGGAATTTTTTAATACAATCTGCTACCCTCCAAGTTCAAATAAAATGTGTTCAACTGCTATCAAATCTTGGGAATGACAGGGAAACATCTATTCTACATCTTATACCTTTACAGAATGAACTGTTATAATACTTTCATACCATTTTGTTCTCTTTTGGTCAAGTGACATACAGTTCCACATGGAAACAGTATCCTCAAAACTTTCTTTCACTTTATTGTTTTCATGAACCTGTAGTTCATAACCATTATTTTATTGATTTCATTTTTACATGTTTAAGTAGATAATTCAGAATTTACCTAGTTTACTTTGCTGTTTACAAATTTTCTCTATTAGAAACAGTGGAGAAAAAGCTTATTAGAAATTTTCCCATTATTAAATATGTGATTATATCAGTTTTTTAAATTACTCATCTTATTCCTTAATATAAATTCTTGTTAAAAACTAATATAATTCATGTTTTAGTTGGGGTTTTTCTTTTTGTTCGTTTGTTTTTTGAGACAGAGTCTTACTCTGTTGCCTGGGCTAGAATGCTGTGGTGTTAGCCTAGCTCACAGCAACCTCAAACTTCTGGGCTCAAGCGATCCTTCTGCTTCAGCCTCCCGAGTAGCTGGGACTACAGGCATGTGCCACTATGCCTGGCTAGGTTTTTCTATATATTTTTAGTTGTCCAGCTAATTTCTTTCTATTTTTAGTAGAGTCAGCGTCTCGAACTTCTGACCTTGAGTGATCCTCCCACCTGGGCATCCCAAAGTGCTAGGATTACAGGTGTGAGCCACCACACCCGGCCTCATGTTTCAGTTTTTTTTTTTTTTTTTTTTTTAAGAGGAAATGAAGTCAGAAATGTTTCAGTTTTTAATTAGTGTGATCAGCACTTTGAGATCCTTAACAATTCTATCTGCATTTGGTTGCTATATTTAGCATTTTAAAAAAGTAACAGGGAAAATGAGAGCTTATTGTTATGATGCATGTTTGATTACAGTCTCGTGTTCAGTCAATGTCAGACCACATATATAATGGTTATCCCATAAGATTATAATATCTGCTTGCATTATTTCAGGACAGGGGAAAAAGGATTATAATATCGTATTTTTGTTGTACCTTTACTGTGTTTAGATATGTTCAGATATACAAATACCATTATGTTATAGTTGTCTACAGTATTCAGTACAGTAACATGATGTACAGGCTACATGATGTAGCCTAGGAGCAATATGTATGTGTGTGTGTATTTATGTGTGTGTGTGTATATATATACACACACACACACATGCCATAAAGCCCAGGTGTGTAGTTAATTATTCTACCTAGGTTTGTGCAAATACACCGATGTGCACACAATGACTAAAATGCCTAACACATTTCTCATTGTATCACCATTGTTAAGCAATGCAAGTCTAGTATAAATGTCTGTATATATGTTTAGTAGTTGTGTGTCCTCTTCTGTTATAGGATGTCTTAAGCAGGTTTATAATAAAGTTGGTTCTTGGTGAGGAAAGATTATTTAGCATCATTTTGAATAGATTTAGGGAAAAGAAAGAACACATTACAGTTGAAAATATTTAAATGGTTTAGCCAAAAAGGAAAAAAGTATGAAGTAAGGAGTAATTGAGGTGTTGGTGTAGAGATGAATTGGTATTAACTTTGAGAAAGTTAAGCACTACCTAAAATAAGAATGGAAAGGAAAATATTAAATTTTGGGAAGTGAAACTTATTTTTTGAAACACTTAAGAATTACTACGTAAAATGAAATACAATGAATTTTATCAATCCTAGTTGTGTCAGTGTGGGAGTTAATATGAGGGAGTAGTAAAATTTGGTATATGTTTGGTGTGGGTATGGGGGCATGAGAGGAAGGATGTTTATAAACATGTCTGTTATGCTTTTTGTGCCACATTGTCTGCCTGTTTTAAAACATGATAGATTGCAGTGCAGCTATAACATGCTTTCCTCTGCAGGCTCCCTCTACTGTTTGAAGCTTCTGCCCAGCTTGCATTGTTTCTAGGAGAATCTGCGTCATACCTTTATCTATAGCCTTCCCTTAGGTCTTAAAGATCAAGAAATTTTAACTGTGGACATCAGATTTGGTGGAACAACAATCATGGTAAGATGTACATTAAGGCAGAGGGGTGGGAAGCTATTGTAAAGGTAAAAAAAAAAATATTTAGCCAGTATGTGGGGTGATTTTGAGTTCTAAATGTTAGAAATAAGGATATATTTGTGGAGATGGATTCTCATTGCATTGGGTAACAACTGGGGATGAGCAATGTCTAGTGCACTGTTAAGAGAGGTTTGGAAACCATCCTGAAAGATGTTTTATGATGTGAGTAAATACAGAAGGGGTTTTTAGTCATTATAACAGTTACAAGGGACTATCTTGCAGATGGGAGACCCAATGACCACTTTGAAAATTGAGGGGCTTGGGCTTGAGTAGGAAAGTAGTCTGGAGAGAGAGACAGCATCCTAAATAGAGATTATTTGGTTTAAGTTTAGTTGAGTAACAAGAGTGGATAATCTAGCAGGGGTCCCAATCCTATGGTGAGTTATAATAATGTAATGATAATAGAAGTAATCTACAAATAAATGTAATGTGCTTAGATCATCCTGAAACCATCCCTTCCCAGTCAGAGGAACAATTGTCTTCCACAAAAACAGTTCCTGGTGCCAAAAAGGTTGAGGGCTACTGATATAGAGCATGCTTTCCAAAAGAAAAGGATGAACGTCCCCACGAGGGTGAAAATTGGTTCTTGAGATGTGATAAAAACATCTTAGGCTTTATAATGCTTTGTGGTCCTTCAAAGGGTCACATTATATATAAAGACATATTATGTCTACATATTAAAATTTCATAAGTATGGGTGATTAGGATAAAAATCTAGAATGATGCCTATGGGGAACAAATGAAAGAGGAAGAAGGTAGAGAAACACTGATCCAGAGTTCTGAATAATAGGGTTGTGAGTATGATGGAACTGACAGTCCTTAGGAGAAATAAGAATTAGTGCATTATACTTGCATTGAGTTGACAAGAGTTGTAAAGTTTTTAAGGAATGTAAGAATTTTTCCAGGGGTAAAAGAAAATAGTCCACATGGTCAAGTGGATTTGGAAGTGGGATTTGGAATTAGAATTGGGAAAGGAAAATACGGGGATTAAAATTACAGATCTAAAAGGGAGCTGGGCAAAGGGATCACTATTTAGAAGGAATTTTAATTTTTAATCATGATGGGAATACTGCTCAGGGTTTTGAGAAGTACAAAGTTTCACATTTAGAGAAGTATAGTGTTTCTGGGTCCAAATTTCGTCCAGTATTTGAGTTAAGTTTGGAGGAATGTTGGATAAAAGGAGAGGAGATTTGTTTAGTTACGGAAACCAGATTTGGATTGGTATAGGAGTGGGTAAGAAATGGGAGAAATTTAGAAGAGGAGGCTGCAGGCAAGTTTATCATTGACTCTCATCTTACTATTTCCAGACTGTGGGCAAGAGTAGCAAGATGCTGCAGCACATTGACTACAGAATGAGATGTATCCTGCAAGATGGCCGGATCTTCATTGGCACCTTTAAAGCTTTTGACAAGCATATGAATTTGATCCTCTGTGATTGTGATGAGTTCAGGAAGATCAAGTAAGGACAGATTGAGTTTGGGTAATGGTGGGTAGAAGCAGTGGGAAGGGTAGGTCAGAACTGGAATTAGGTCAGAGCCTTTGCTTCAAAACTATTTGTAGTTTGTAAAAACAATCATGGATTTAGTAGAAATAAAACTGTGTAATATGATAGCAAGTTATATTTATTTTACAAATTGAGAAACTTATTAATTGATTTGCTTCTGTTACAGTCTAAGACTAAAGAAATCTTGGTTGTAACAGCAAATTGCTCTTAATGGTATAGGAGTTGGGATATGGTTACCATTTGATATCCCTTTTCTGCTTATTACTGTTCCCATTTCCTTATTTCAGTTTTGGATCCACCGTGATTAAGATTTAGTTATTTCGGCAGGGCGCGGTGGCTCACGCCTGTAATCCTAGCACTTTGGGAGGCCGAGGCGGGCGGATTGCTCAAGGTCAAGAGTTCAAAACCAGCCTGAGCGAGACCCCGTCTCTACCAAAAATAGAAAGAAATTAATTGACCAACTAAAAATATATATATACAAAAAATTAGCTGGGCATAGTGGCGCATGCCTGTAGTCCCAGCTACTCGGGAGGCTGAGGCAGTAGGATCGCTGAGCCCAGGAGATTGAGGTTGCTGTGAGCCAGACTGACGCCACGGTACTCACTCTAGCCTGGGCAACAAAGTGAGACTCTGTCTCAAAAAAAAAAAAAAAAGATTTAGTTATTTTGTTAAATATTTTTTAAAAATTTATCTCCCATCCTAATATGAAAACTAAGGTTTCAATTTTTACTATCTTAAAGGTTTAGACGTGTCATTTTAAAAAATAAATTAGTTCTGCTATGGCGTAACATCAAGGGAACATTATAAAAAAGACTGAAGTTAGGAAGAGATGTTTTACTATTTATCCTTGTATATTACATGAGTCTAGAGGTGTTTTGTTTTTATTTTTTGGTCACAACTCAGTTACTGTTTAAATGACATCAGTTATTGTCTTCATTGATACTTCATGATGTTCTATAAATATTCTGGTGAGGGAATAATCTTATGATCACTAAAATTTATGTGACTAAAATTTACTTCTGATTTATAGGCCAAAGAATGCGAAGCAGCCAGAACGTGAAGAAAAGCGGGTCTTGGGTCTGGTGTTGCTGCGTGGGGAGAACTTGGTATCCATGACTGTGGAGGGGCCACCCCCTAAAGATGTAAGGAAGATGTAGGGCAGGAAAGAACTTAAATGTAGAAGGACATTTTATTATTTGATATGTCTGAAATCAGGGCAAAATAGGAGTCACAGCATAGTATATATTTGTCAAAGAAAAAGTATACAGCATTTGATGTCAGTTCTTGGTTGTCTGTACTTTTAGGGATTAAAGGTTTTTTTATGAATTATTCTATATGCTTGGCATTACATAGATAAGGGTAAGATGGCTGATTTATTTTTGCTTTGTATGGCTATAAACATATATGTCCTCACAATATGGCAAATATGGGCAATTGTGGAATCTGCAGGGTATTTCCATGCTACTATTCTTGCTTATTTATTAATTTGAATACTGAACTATTATAATATGAGATAGGTGTCATGGGAAAATGGTGGGGAGAAGTAACCTTTGATGGATAAAACTACTGAGAACTTGGATAAATTGTTTTGTTTTAAGCTATAAATTTTCTTGTTTCAGACTGGCATTGCTCGGGTACCACTTGCTGGAGCTGCAGGAGGCCCTGGTGTTGGTAGGGCAGCTGGCAGAGGAGTACCAGCTGGTGTACCAATTCCGCAGGCTCCTGCTGGATTAGCAGGCCCAGTCCGAGGAGTAGGGGGACCATCCCAGCAGGTGAGGAACCAGGAGAGGGTTTTATTTTATTGGCAGAATGTGACTAGAGCCTAAGGAGATGTATTTATTTTTTTTTATTTCAGAATATTATGGGGGTACAAATATTTTGGTTACATAATTTGTTTTTTGTACAATTTGAATCAAAATTATAAGTCTGTCCATCACCTAGATAGTGTGCTTTGTACCAGTTAGGTGTGAATTTACCCATTCCTTCCACTCCCCTGCCACCTACATAATTTTCTTGAGTTTTATTTACTTGCATATCTGTACTTAAGTGTTGATTGATTAGTTCCAACTTAGTATTGTGTACATGTGGTATTTGTTTTGCCATTCTTGTGATACTTAGAAGTATGGTCTCCCATTTCCATCTATGTTGTTACAAAAGATATTAGTTCACCTTTTTTTTTTTTTTTTTGCAAAGTCAGCGTGCATAGCCTTTATTACTAGCGTTGGCATCAGGGTCACCTCTGTCGAACTCCGTGAAAGAGCCTTCTTTATTTTCAAGTTCAGAAATGTACTTTTTTTTTTTTTTGAGACAGAGTCTCGCTTTGTTGCCCAGGCTAGAATGAGTGCCGTGGCGTCAGCCTAGCTCACAGCAACCTCAAACTCCTGGCTCAAGCAATCCTCCTGCCTCAGTCTCCCAAGTAGCTGGGACTACAGGCATTCGCCACAATGCCCGGCTAATTTTTTGTATATATTAGTTGGCCAATTAATTTCTTTCTATTTATAGTAGAGACGGGGTCTCGCTCTTGCTCAGGCTGGTTTCGAACTCCTGACCTCGAGCAATCCGCCCGCCTCGGCTTCCCAGAGAGGTAGAATTACAGGCTTGAGCCACCGTGCCCGGCCAGAAATGTACTTTTTTTTTTTTTCCGGCATATTATGGGGGTACAGATTTTAAGGTTTCAATAAATGCCCTTTCCCCCCTCCCCCCACAAGTCTGAGTTTCCAGCATGACCATCCCCCAGATGGTGCACATCTCACTCATTATGTATATATATACCCGCCCCCTCCCTCCTCCCCCCTGCCCAATACCCTATTACTGTAGTACTTATGTGTCCACTTAGGTGCTACTCAGTTAATACCAGTTAGCTGGTGAATATATGTGGTGCTTGTTTTTCCATTCTTGGGATACTTCACTTAAGTAGTATGGGTTCCAGCTCTAACCAGGAAAATATAAGATGTGCTATATCACCATTGTTTCTTAGAGCTGAATAGTACTCCATGGTGTACTTATACCACATTTTATTAATCCACTCATGCATTGATGGACACTTGGGTTGTTTCCACATCTTTGCAACTGTGAATTGTGCTGGTATAAACATTCGAGTGCAAGTGTCGTTTTTATAAAATGTCTTCTTTTCCTTTGCGTAAATACCTAGTGGGATTACTAGATCAAATGGTAGGTCTACTTTTATTTATTTCTTTTTTCTTTTTTTTTTTAAATAAAAAAATATTTTTACATTTTTCTTTAACTTTTATTTCTTCATCACACTTGGGAAGGTAGGTCTACTTTTAGTTCTTTGAGGTTCTCTCTATATTTCTTTCCAGAGGTTGTACTTGTTTGCAGTCCCACCAACAGTGTATAAGTGTTCCTTTCTCTCTGCATCCATGCCAGCATCTGTTGTTTGGGGACTTTTTTTTTTTTTTTTTTTTTTTTTGAGACAGAGTCTCGCTTTGTTGTCCAGGCTAGAGTGAGTGCCGTGGCGTCAGCCTAGCTCACAGCAACCTCAAACTCCTGGGCTCAAGCAATCCTTCTGCCTCAGCCTCCCGAGTAGCTGGGACTACAGGCATGAGCCACCATGCCCGGCTAATTTTTTAATATATATATATATATCAGTTGGCCAATTAGTTTCTTTCTATTTATAGTAGAGACGGGGTCTCGCTCTTGCTCAGGCTGGTTTTGAACTCCTGACCTTGAGCAATCCGCCCGCCTCGGCCTCCCAAGAGCTAGGATTACAGGCGTGAGCCACCTCGCCCGGCCTGTTTGGGGACTTTTTGATAAGAGTCATTCTCACTGGAGTTAGGTGATATCTCATTGTGGGTTTTTTTTTTTTTTTTTTGAGACAGAGTCTGGCTCTATTGCCTTGGCGTCAGCCTAGCTCACAGCAACCTCAAAGTCCTGGGCTCAAGCAGTCCTCCTGCCTCAGCCTCCTGAGTAGCTGGGACTACAGGCATGCACCACCATGCCCAGCTGATTTTTTTAATATATATTTTTTTAGTTGTCCAGATAATTTCTTTCTATTTTTAGTAGAGACGGGGTCTCACTCTTGCTCAGGCTGGTTTTGAACTCCTGACCTTGAGCAATCCTCCTGCCTCTGCCTCCCAGAGTGCTAGGATTATAGGTGTGAACCACCATGCCTGGCCTCATTTTGGTTTTAATTTACATTTCCCTGATGATTATAGATATTGAGCATTATTTTGTATGTTTATTGGCCATTAGTCTGTCTTCATTTGAAAAGTTTATGTTCATTTCTTCTGCCCAATTTTTAATGAGGTTTTTTTCATTTTTTTTCTTGCTGATTTGCTTGAGTTCTTTGTAGATTCTGCTTATCAGATATATCAGACATATAGCATGCAAATATTTACTCCCATTCTGTAGGTTGTCTGTTTGTTCTATTGATTGTCTCCTTGGCTGTGCAGCAGCTTTTTAGTTTGAACAGGTCCCTTTTATTTTTGTTGTTCCTGTGATTGCTTTTCCGGCCTTTTTCATAAATTCTTTTCCTAGGCTTATATCTGTAAGAGTTTCTCCAACATTTTCTTCTAGAATTCTTATATTTTCATGCCTTAGATAATAGACTTAAACCTATGTAAGGATGGTTTTGTATCTGCGTTCTCTGTTTTGATCCATTGGTCTGTATCTGTTCTTGTGCCAAAACTATGCTATTTTGGTTACTATAATCTTGTAGTACAGCTTGAAGTCTGGTAAATTGATGCCTCACAATTTGTTCTTTTTTTTTTTTAAGACAGAGTCTTGCTTTGTTGCCCAGGCTAGAGTGACTGCGGTGGCGTCAGCCTAGCTCACAGCAACCTCAAACTCCTGGGCTCAAGCAATCCTGCTGGCTCAGCCTCCCAAGTAGCTGGGACTACAGGCATGTGCCACCATGCCCGGCTAATTTTTTCTATATATATATTAGTTGGCCAATTAATGACCTTGAGCTATCCACTTGCCTTGGCCTCCCAGAGTGCTAGGATTACAGGCATGAGCCACCATGCCTGGTCACAATTTGTTCTTTTTGCTTAAGGTTGATTTGGCTATACAGGGTGTTTTCTGGTTCCATATGAGGTGTAGAATTAGTTTTTATAGACCTAAGAAAAATTACATTGGTATTTTAATGGGGATTCCATTGAATCTGTAAATCACTTTGGGTAATGTAGACTTTTTAACAATGTTGATTCTGCTGATCCTTGAGCGTGCTATGTTTTTTCATTTGTTTACGTCCTCTGTAATTTCCTTCCTCAGTATTTTGTAGTTCTCCCTGTAGAGGTCTTTTACCTCTTTTGTTAAATATATTCCTAGGTATTTTATTTTTTTTGTTATTGCTATTGTGAAGGGTTTTGAGTCTTTGGTTTGATTCTCAGCTTGACTGTTGTTGGTGTATAGGAATGCTACTGATTTGTGTACATTGATTTTGTAACCTCAGACTTTGCTGAATTTATTTACAAATAACAGCAGTCTCTTGACAGAATCTTTGGGAGTTTCTAGATATAAGATCATACCGTCAGAAAAGAGCAATAGGTTGACCTCTTCTTTCCCCATTTGAATACCCTTGATTTCCTTCTCTTGCCTGATTGCTCTGGCTAGGACTTCTAGCACTATGTTGAATAGAAGTGGTGACAGTGGGCAACCTTGTCTGGCTTGTATTCTAAACAGGAATGCTCCCAATTTTTTCCCATTCAGTATAATGTTTAAATACCAAAGTGTACATGTTGGAATATGTAAGCAACATATGGTCATTGGGTGATTAAAGGTACCTTGATAAGATTAACTTGCCACTCTTACTTGATAAGTAAAGAGAATTTGGATGGATATGCCAGATCTGAGAAAAGGCAAAATGACTTGTTAGATAGTATTGTGCTAAGATTTTTTTTTTAAATATGGGAAACTGAATGAAATGCAAAATTGCAATAATCATATCTAATAGGTTATATATGCCATTTATTTTCTGTGTTTGAATAATGTGAGGGTGTTACTTTCACTATCTTTATGGCCATGCCTCCTCAGGTAATGACTCCACAGGGAAGAGGCACTGTAGCAGCTGCTGCTGTTGCTGCTACTGCCAGCATTGCTGGAGCCCCAACCCAGTACCCACCAGGACGAGGGACCCCACCCCCACCTGTAGGCAGAGCAACACCACCACCAGGTAAAGTATTAGTGAACAAGAAGAATTTGGTCCCTGGTGAGAGATTATATCATCTTGAGCAAGTGATGATTAAAAAGACATTGACTAATAAAATAAGGAATGAAGCGGCAGCCTAAGCACCTAACAAGGAATTTAGGGAATATGTTTCTCTCTTTCAGACACTGTTTTTTAATTAAAGGCTGTGGACTATTTTGAGCTGGGGATGTTATACAGGAGTAATGGTAAAAGAGAATTGATTTGACCTTCTGATTGTTGTTTGGGCTTATTTCTGTAAGGATTATTTGGGCTAAATCCTAACAACTTTCAACTTTCCTGAGCCAATTTATGAGGCCTTTATTTCTGCCATTTTTTTGTAGGCATTATGGCTCCTCCACCTGGTATGAGACCACCCATGGGCCCACCAATTGGGCTTCCCCCTGCTCGAGGGACCCCAATAGGTATGCCTCCTCCAGGAATGAGACCCCCTCCACCAGGAATTAGAGGTGAGTGGGAGCATAGGGCTCAGTGGTTCAGCCAGGTCCCTGAATACTTTCATGATCTTTTTCTAACTCTTTCTGTTTCCCTTTCAGGTCCACCTCCCCCAGGAATGCGTCCTCCTAGACCCTAGGATACTGATACTATTCATCTCAGTCACTTTTTTCCCTGCAATGTGTCTTGTGAAATTGTGTAGAGTGTTTGTGAGCTTTCTGTCCCCTTTCTGCATTAATAATAGCTAATAATAAATGCATAGAGAAATTAAACTGTGAGGTACTGTTGTACATTTTCTTTTGTTTTGCCTGTTGTGTTGAGGTCAGTATGAAAACTGGGATTTTTCTGGTCTTGAAGATAATTGTGGATGAAGGAAATCCTATTAAGTAATTCATTCAAATTGTTTTCTCTTTAATTCTTAGAATTAAATGGTTGTGATACTTGTTCCTGCTTCCTAACCTTCACTTTGTGCTTTGACTGGTGTTGTTTAATAACCCTTACAAATAAGGCAATTCATGACCAAGGGATTTAAGTGGTTGTGCTGCTTCACAAATGGTCTCTCATTTAACTATGCAAATCTGAGTGGAAGGGATATGGGATGAAAGGCCTTGTTTGTAAGGCCATTTGTGTACTTAGGAAATTGTGGCACTGAATCAGACTTTAATGCTCATTAAATCAAAGCATTTGGAACTTGGAATTGTTCCTTTCCATGGAATTTTGAACTTCAGTTGATCAGCTTTTATAGTGCCTTGTGAATAGAATAAAGGCCCTTATACTGTAATAAACATTCTCTACCAGTGAGTAAGTATTCATATATTAATTACTAAATGAGTGGCTGAGCATGGGTACTGGGAGGCAGGGGGTTGCATATTTGAGATTACACATTGTGTAACTTAAAATAAAGATAACATAGACCCATAAATATATTTGGCACATTAAAATACAGATTATGATTATGCCCGACTACATCACTTGGTACATACTGGGAGTTCTGAGGAGTAGACAAGCCCTGTGAGCTAAACAGTTAGGGAATGCCCTAGTATCTGGGTCCAATTTAAGTTAATTATTGAACAAAGAAGTAATTTTTAGAAGAAGAAAGGGAGGAGATTTTTGGGTTTAGTGAATGAATTATCCATATTGATTATAGGAGTTAGCTTGTCAGGTGCTACTGTTAGAAATTGGTGTTAGCTCCATAATAAAATACTGGTAGATTGATTATAATTTTGTTTTTTCTTTTGGATTTATCAGCAGTGGTTGCATATATGTTGCATTCTCCATCATTTAAGTCATCTCCTTGCAATTGGTAGTCATACAAAGGAAAGGAATTATCAAAGTGATTATAGTTGCTGTCATCAACTTTACATGATCTCTTCCCAAGTTGTTTTCAGAATTGATGGCCCTTTTCAAGTAAAGAACATAAAGTAGCCAAATGACATCACTTTTTTCAGATATATGTGGGTGGTATGTAAAGACCTATATTTTCTACCCAGTCTGCTCTTAGGGCCACTATTAATTGTGGCACTTTTTTGTTTTTGGTAGGGAAGCATTTTTCCTTGAGTAGGTCTGCTGATGTGGATGGCCCTGAGATTTTTGGCATGAGTGATCATGTAGCACATTTGCAGAAAACCTGTTTTAATGCTTCTTTAACTGAAGATGACCTGTTCTGCAAATAGAAGGTGAGTATAAAAACTGTAGATTCTGTAAGATGCCTGCTTTTAATAGCAATTTTGGTTGGTGATAATACCATTATCTTATGCCTGAAAGTTACTGGACTTTTTGAGAACCTTGATTATTTTGAGTTATATAATAGAAGACAACTTGGGATATAGATTTTAATATAGTTGAGTGGGGTTTAGGATAGGTGTATGAATCTTTTGTTTTGGATTGATAGATCTAAGCTTCTATAGGAGTCCATTAGGAACACATCAACATAACATTCTTCTTAGTATATGCTTGGTGTTACCTAGAAATCATCCTACATTTTGACATTCAAATCTGGAGTGTTCTCATCTAGAGCATGGTTGGGTAACAACTTTCTGATTTCTTGATAAACATATTTTGTTAACTGTTGAATCCATAAATACATTAATGTTGCATATCATATTTGGTATATGTTTTCATTGTGGTTTGCCGAGCAGTTTGAAATGGAATTCTGGGATTTAGTAGTTATGCTGCCTTAACATAGGTTATGAAGTATTTGAGGTGTTCTGTGTTTATATGATAAGTAAGATGGTTTTGCTATTAAAAGGATTTCAAAAGTTACTTGGGAAGCTTCTGCTTTTGTGAACTCATTAGTTCTTAATTATGATGTCAAATTATAGAAGTCTTCTAATTAATATACTGGTGTTTTGTCTCTTACAAGCTCCCGTAATAGAATATTGCAAAGAGAAACTGATTTACATAATTATATGCTACTTGTCTAGAAATTTTCATAATCACTTATCAAAGATTAGTGAAAATACACTTTAATCTAGTATGTTTATCTCAGATATCACCTTGACTGATTTCAGCAAGTAGAAAGTTATAGTCTCTATGAGGTGAAATTTTCAAATGTGTTTTAGCCAGTGGCTGATACATTGCTAGGTTCAGTTTTACTCATACTTACATTCTAGTTCCCTTGGTCCTGTCCATATACATAATAATGCTAAGTATATGAATTTTACAAAATAAAGCAAGGTATATTTTCATGAGTTTTTTCTATTGGGAGAAGGACATCTGAACCTGAAATGCAATATTTGTCACAACTTTTTTAGACTGATGTAATACTCTTTTGCCTACTTAGTTGATGACTCAGAAAGGAAGAGAGAATTTGCTCCTGAATTTTCTGACGTGTGGATCCTAACCAGTAGTGTCATAACGAGGCTGAAAATCATATTAGCTGCTTTTAGGACAGAAACATAAACCACTCAGGTAAAAAACCTTGTAATGAAAAGTAAGAGTATATTGCAGAGGCCTTGGCTAGGTTCATGATGACATAGGACCTTGTCTGAACATAATGATTTCAAAATTTGAGCTTAAAATGACACTGAAATCCAGTCAATGTGCCTCACTCTAGAGTTTCAGATTTCAAGATTTTCAACAGAAAATCTTACCTTGACATGTGAAAACATTGAATACTTAGAAATGGCAAGTGTAGTATTGCACTTTGACAGTTCCTCAAATATCCTTTATTTTCATGGATACTCTGAGTTTATTTATTTTTTCTTTTTTCTATACTTTGTATGTTGTTGAAAGCTAAAAGGAAACGTACCCTTGGATCACAGAAGGCACAGGCTCCTGGTGAGACATAAACAAGGACATGTTAAAATGAGTCTACACCTCTTGGATTTAAAAAAAAAAAAAAAAAAGTGCCAGAGTTCTAGGGTTCTAAGTGATGTCCAGGAAGAAGGAAGAATAATATTTATGGAGCATATACTGTGGAACACAGTGAGTATGGTATATGCTTTCACATGAACATTGTTGGCGTTTAGGATAGTTGATTTTGTGTGTTTTTTTTTCCTTTAAGTTATCTGTAGTTGATCAACTTGTACAGAGCCTATTACACAGTAGATGTTTAAGAAATACTAAATGAATGAATGCAACAGCATTATTAAATTTTTTTATGTTAGAAAACAAGTTTGTAGGTATTTTACAGTTACTTCCTTGTGATGGAATATCTGATTAGAATCTAGGCCTATCTGATATCTGACTTCATTCTCTTACACACTGAAGTAGCTATTCCTAGATAGAGGTTGATTGAATTATTTACTATTTACAAGCACTTTGTTTGATAGAGTGCCATGATATTTATAGTTTATTTTGAGGCATGTCTTTGTTATTTTTTGATAAAAGGCAGAAATCAATAAGTGCCACTTGAGATTACAGGAGTAGTGAGATGAGTAGCACTTAAAGAGCAGTATTTTAGATAAAGTTCGAAGGATATATCTGTTAAGCTAACAGAAAGAAGGTAAAGTGGGGAGTTTTTTAAATGTATGTATTGATAAAGGGATGAGGTAGTCTTAGAGCAAGGAGGGGGATGTAGACAAGAAGAAACAATTTTACCATTTCTTCTATTTTCATCATCTCTCTTGGGCATTGGAATCAACTTTTTAAATATAATGCCTACTTTCCTATGATTTTAAGAACTAACGTGGAATAGAAATGGTTACTAGGAGAAGATTGACTGAATAAATTTCCTTAACTGAGCATGATTAAATGTAAAAAGTGAGTTCCATACTAAGTGCCCAAAATTAAAGAAGGATCTTCGTAGCTCAACTGGATGTTTCTTTAATGTGAATCATTTTATATTTCATGACTGATGAGGATAATATAGTGACCTAGAGGGGTAGGTAATTGTACATCTGAATTGTTTTGACTGTTTCCCTTCTTATGTATAATTTATTTGTATAGCTATTTCCAGAGTTCATTTTATGTTAGATCATTTGTTCTTTAGTGGCAAAAATAGAGTTGAAAGGATACAGTTCCAGAAAATCAGTAATTTCATATCTATCAGGAGATATGCTTCAGGAAAAGTAGTATAAGTTCTGTTATTTCCATACAATTTGGATTGTGTTACCCTGTAACCTTGGTTCCTTGTGTTAGAGATGCTAGAACGTAGCTTGGATATCCTTCAGAATCTTTTTGTTGAACTTTGTGCTTCATCTGTTCAGCCAGCATTTATTTTGTTAGCCTATCCTCCTCCTCTATCTTTCTATACTATTTGTTTATACTTAACTCTCAAATATTCTGCTAAAAATTTTCTATTTACTCTATGTCCTTAAATTGATTTATATTAAGTTATTGGGGAGAATAGCAAGTTGTTGGTAATAGATCCCTCTGTGGTGACATTAGGATATTTCCGTTTCATTTCATTGGACAATTCGATTGTGAAAATGAATTCTATTTCTTTCACATTTTCTACCTACTTTTGTGTCACTTGAATGATTCTTGCTGTTTCATATCCATTGTCATATTGTCTCCCAGGCCAGAGACTGTCCCATGGGTAGAGGTATACTGTTTGCAGGCATTAATCATTTTACATAGTTGTATTAGTCATTGGGAAAGACCTTGAGAAAGACTTTGGCTGGATTTATGATGAGCTGTGTTTAATGAGCATGATGAAATAAGGCTCAACGTGATTACTCTGAAGTCCAGCCTAAGTATTAATCTAAGGACAAATATTCTGAATATCAGTGCTTAGTAAATTTCACAAGGTTTTCCCCATCAGTACTGTGCAGGTTAAGGAGAATGACACTGTAGGTTTTTTCAGTGCAATAAGGAAAGTTGGTTCTAGATCTGATAGTTCACTTTCATTTTGTAGAGTGTCTATGTTTGTAGCATTGACATATCTCACCTTTGTTTTTTCCACTATGCACTTCAAGTGATAACTTCAAGAGTGTAAGGACTTAGAAGCTAGTATGGATTTTCCCTCCATTATTATCATCACTCTGTCCAACCTTGTATGAAAGTTTCTTTTCTTTTTTTTTTTTTTTTTTTTTTGAGACAGAGTCTCACTTTGTTGCCCAGGCTAGAGTGAGTGCTGTGGCGTCAGCCTAGCTCACAGCAACCTCAAACCCCTGGGCTCAAGCAATCCTGCTGCCTCAGCCTGCAGAGTAGCTCGGACTGCAGGCATGCGCCACCATGCCTGGCTAATTTTTTCTGTATATATTAGTTGGCCAATTAATTTATTTATCTATTTATAGTGGAGACAGGGTCTTGCTCTTGCTCAGGCTGGTTTTGAACTCCTGACCTTGAGCTATCCGACTGCCTTGGTCTTCCAGAGTGCTAGGATTACAGGCGTGAGGCACCACGCCTGGCCTGAAAGTTTCTTGATCATATTTCCTACTGTTATTAGGAAGCTTCTCCATTTATCACATAAATGAGAAATTGTTAGTGTGTTGGTAAGACATTAGTTTGGTCTAAAATAAGACTTAAGTTATATTTTTAGCTGAATGGTAAAGTTATATTTAGAGAGATTAGTTTAATTCTACTTTAAAGTTACCATTTTCTGTATCTTGGAAAAACATAGGTGAAGATTTAAAGGTTTTGACTCTACGTGATTCATTTAAGGGAATGAAATTGCATCTTGCACTTTCTCATGCTGAACCCAGATGAAATGATATACTAAATACCATGGATTCCTTGAATGATGTCTCTGATCTCACATTATTCTATACTATTTATTTTTGCTTATATGAGTCATAGGTCTTTTGTTATCTGTGATTGGCATTCTATGATTTTGTGCTTCTGTTTTGCTTTTATGAGGGAGGTTTAGTGAGTAAACAGGCAATTTAGAAAATAGCCTGTATAAAAATATACCATTGACGGCTGAATATAGCAAAATCTTATCCTCAAGTAGTCATCTTAACTAGTTTAAAGGTTTGTATGTGTGTTGTGTTTGTGTATGTACATAATATGTATGCACATATTAATAAATGATGTGGATTTTGATACTGTGTGAC
Organism: Microcebus murinus; assembly: GCF_040939455.1. Taxonomy (NCBI): domain Eukaryota; kingdom Metazoa; phylum Chordata; class Mammalia; order Primates; family Cheirogaleidae; genus Microcebus; species Microcebus murinus. The sequence goes on from NC_134110.1 coordinate 21,116,155, forward strand.
CACATAAGAATTGACTGGTTTATACTGAAAAACTGTTGGGGTTCAGAAAAATGGACATTCTTTTAAAAAATGAGGTAGACAGGTTCTTTTTTAGTTTTTTCATTTACCAAGTCCCTGTTTTTGTGCTAGAAACATTAGTGTATTTATAACGTCTCAGATTGGTTTGGTTCCTCTTAGTGTTCTTGATCCAGGCAGATAGCAATAAGTACAGTGAATTGAGAAAAGTGAGCTACCCACTCGTACTAAATTAATTAGATTAGAAGCAAACAGTTGAATGAGAAAGGGAAGGAATGTATGTGGAATCTGTTGAGGGATAGTGTTGACATGGGGTCTTTGACCTTGACATGTTTGGTGCAATCTAGAGTAGTTAGTCCAAATAACCTCATTTGTGGGTGATATTTCACAGATGGCTGAAAGAAAATCCTCTGTAAGTAAAAATTTCTGGAAGAGATGACTATTTTTTGCTTTTATTTTTTGGAGGGGGCAGTGTAGTAGGGGGAGAGTACTCTTCATGATGAGACTTATTGTTTCTTGAAACAGATGACAGTTTCCATTCCTGCAAATGGAATCTGAGGTCAAAGGGAGTCTTAGATCCAGCCAAAGCTAATTTATAATAGAAGTGCTTTGGTGAGAGGAATGGAAGCAATAGATAGCTAAATCCATTGGTGAATGGGAAGAGGAAAAGAAGGAAAGAAACCAACTTTAAAGTAATTGGGACATGTCCTTGAGTTGTATGAAAGGAGACATATAAATTGAGAGTAATATAAAGATTGTGTCATTTTTGTCGGTAAGAAAGCTTGTACTGCTTAAATTTTGGAACAGTGGGAGGTAGATTAAGAGTCAGAATTATCATTTACATGCCAATTTCTATTTTCTTTCAGAGTATGAGTCTCAGCCAGATTTTCCATGTTAGTTTCTGTTTCCTTTCTTGAGGTAACCATATGTAGGTTGTATTATGTCTTGAGATTGCTATGATTAGCAAGCAAATGTCTGTTCTTGCTAAATTATTAGAATGAGTAAAGAGCTGTACATTTCTAGGGAGCTTTGGTTAAATTGGTGGTTATTAAAATTTAGTGTGCATCAGAAACACATGGTGGAGGGCTGTTAAAAACAGTCTAGTGGATCCTAACTTTAGTAAATTTGCTTAGTAAATCTTTGTGTGAAAAGTTGATTTTTTTTTTTTAACAAGTCTTAATTACTGCTGGTCTAGAAACTACACTTAGAGAACAAAACTAGGTTGTTATATTCAGGATGTTGAAACACTGATTTTTCTGAAAGTGCTGTTGTATTAATATGACTACCAATTTATATGGACATGAAAAACAAAATATCATAGTATAGTATATACATAAATGTGAAAATGACCAGGGCATTTTGAGGGGACGTTGTTATCTATAGTAATCAAAATCAATATACAATACTATTAAATATATTAATTTGTATTTTTTATTGCAAGGCTTTAAGAAATAGGAATGATTGATTGATAGTAACCATTGTGGCCAAATGCATGGGGGGGACATAAATAGTTCTATAAATTCCTTGGGAATATGAATCCATATATCTTTTGTAAGAGTGAATTGCCCATATTCATTATGCACCTCATTTGACGAAACAAACTTATTTTTGATAATTTCTCTAAGAATGAATCAACTATACCAATTCTAAAATCAAATTGAACTAAATTTGACTAAGCTTAACTAATTCTGAATTTAATTCAGCTAAATTCACTTTGGATAAAAGAAGATAAATAAGAATTCTAAGAAATAATAAATTAAAAAATAGCATTTTCAGAGTATATGTGATCTAATGAATAGTGTGTTAATTTCCTAGACATGGTAATTTCTGCCTAATACAGGTAATTAGGTAATCTGGTTTGTGTTTAACATTAGTTACTTAGCTGATCAAAACTTGTATTACTTTGCAAGTAGGCATATTTTGTTTAATTTATTTTTTATTTTGTTTTATATTAAGAATCTACTTCTGGATCATTTTAAGTGGGTTATAAACTGGCAATATGAATGAATTTCTGTATGTTGGGTTTGGGAAATACTGTTTTCTTGAAAAATTTCAGCATATATATTATATGTGGCCACAGATGACTTGTATTTGGTTTTTGAAATTTAGTAGTGTTTTTTTGATGGTGGTTCTCTTTGGAAATAGTGTTATCATAGACTATCCACTTTTACTTAGAAACTTTGTAAAATTAGGTACATTAATTGGGATTCCTCCAGGTTTGGAAGTGCTGAATAATACGGATATGTTCAGGACAAGTCAGAGTCATTCTGCATGATACAGCAGCTGAACAAAAAACCAAGACTTTAAATAAGAAGACTTCATTTGTTGGATGGACTGAATAAAATGAGAAGAAATCACAGAGGGCTTAAAAAAATTGTGGCTTACAATTTTTCTGACAGTGAGTTATTATAATTATATTGTAAGTTAGCAGCAAATTTGGGACATTGTATTTTTTATTTTAATTATTCCTATTGTATAATGTGTAACACTCTCTAATGAGCTTGGCTGGACACTGTGGCATCTCATTATTTTAGAGAGATCGGGTATTTTATCTATTGAGTGAATTATGACTCTAAGCAATATCAAGGTAACAACAAAAAAATCCATCTCTAAGAAATTTAGGTAGAGTCACAATGATGATACTTTCATAAAAGCCTTAATTTACTGAATAATGCTTTATGGCAAGATTTGAAAATGTTCCAAGAAGCTGTAGAATAACTTTTCTGATATTTTTCCTTTATATATATATATATATATATATATATATATATATATATATATATATATATATATATAAAAATAAACAAACATGAATGCTTTATTAGGTGCCTTGGTGTTCTTTACTAGGTGCCTTGGTATTCTTTTTACTACTCTGTCTTCAAGGACTAGCATAGTAATTGGCATCTAGTATATGCGTAGGGGGCTAGTCAATTTTTGTTCCATTGATATATTGTCATTAAAATTATTGGTAGAAACAATACATGAATGAATAGAAGATACAAGAAATTTGCCTTCTAATAGAGTAGAGGCAAAGTTTGGTCTCTAGTTTCACCCTTTGATTTTGTTTTTCCATTCTTCCTTAGGGTTTAGGTCAAGAACAATGGCATTTCATTGTGCCATATTGCTGGGGACAGAGAATTGGGGGACTATCTTGCATTTAATTAAAGTTGTCTATTTTATCAATTAAGGAGATTCTTACAAGAGTAGTTTGTTGAAAAGAGAAAAAGATATCCCTAAAGTTTGTTTATTATTGGATGTCTCCACTTGATTCAGGCCAGCTCACTGGAGAGTAAATCTGACAGGTTAAAAAAAAAATCCTGTGTGCACTTGAACTTGCCCTTTGTGTGCTACATCAAGAGGGCATTGCTATTGGAGAGGAAGAGACAGGGTTTACTTGTTAGTGGGTAAGAGTAATTGACCACATAAAAACAAGTGAAAATACATCTATCGTTTTTTTGGATTGGCAAAATATATTGGTTGTTTATTTTGTTGATTCCCTTAACATACATAAATATGTTCCTCAACTCAATGTAGAATTAAAACTTTGAATTTTTTTTCTGAAAATGGACAAATATGAATAGATAATTCAATAGGAAAATAACCAGAAAGTAAACGTGAAATATTTGAAACTGTTTTATATTCATAAACATGTTATACATGTAACTAAATTTTGAAGAGAAGTAAAAAGATAATGCTAGCTAGGAGACAAGTAAGTCCTTTCATGGACTCAAATGCAGCGTTAAAAAGATGGACCAGGATATTTCCTCTAGAAACTTATTACATGGAAAAGACACTGTTCTTTTTATTAGATGACTGATATGGAGCTACTTTTCCAGCTGAGAGTTTTGTCATCTTGGCTTTATTCACAAACTTTGAACCAGTCCTCTTTCTTCTAACCTCAGATTCATCTATATGGCAGAGCAGAGTTTTGGAAGATTTGATGAACTTCATGAGGTTTTCTTTATAAATCTGCAGTTGGCATGTTTTGGGAGTGTTAAAAATAAGCAATAATAAAAAAGTGGACAAAGATACTGTTTAAAGCATATTTGCCACAATAAAAACTGGAAGCCTCACATTTTAAGCACTAAACATTTGGATTATTACCTTCTGTGCTTTATTCTCATCTTCTGGTCCTTAGGAATCTCCAGAAATTTGTACAGCAGGAAACATTGATTGCAGTACACGATGGTTTAGGGTAGATTTGCAAGCTTCTTTTTTTACCCCCATTGACATAGATAAACAAGATTTATCTTCCTTTTTTTTTTTTTTTAAGGCAGAGTCTTGCTCTGTTGCCTGCACTAGAGTGCTATGGTGTCAGGCTAGCTCACAGCAATCTCGAACTCCTGGGCTCAAGCAATCCTTCTGCCTCAGCATCCCGAGTAGCTGGGACTATAGTCATGCACCACCATGCCTGGCTAATTTTTTTTTTTATTTTTGGTAGAGATGAGGTCTTGCTCTTGCTCGGGCTGGTCTCGAACACCTGAGCTCAAATGATCTACCCGCCTTGGCCTCCCAGAGTGCTAGGATTACAGCCGTGAACCACCACGCCCGCCGGATTTGTCTTCCTGAGTGATTGACCGTCCCTGCATTGATAAAATTGTAGTTTATATATCTGTTTGGAGCTTTCGGTGCACTTTTATTTCTATACTGATATGGAAGTCTAAACCCCTGTCCAGAAATCTGCTTTAAGGCACATCTGGCCAGTGCTCCACTGTAAAACCATTGTCCAGGGCATTTACTCCATTCATTTGCCTGCTCCGACAGCGTCAAGACAACTCTCACTCTACATTCCTCCCAAAAATGCCATCTGAGTCACAGCTTGGCAAGTGTATAAAGAGTTATCTATTGAATTAAAATTATTTCGGAAGTATATGACTTAATATATTTGGGCTAATCTTCACAAATTCAAGTAGACAAGCCAATCCTACAGGATATGTAGGAAGAAGAGGAAGGATAACACTTCTTAAATTCAGCTAGACAATTCATCACCTATAAAATCTATGGAAAAAGAAATGCAGGTTGATGCTGTCCTGGACTTCATCTTATCTTTAAAATATTTATATTGTGTGATCTTTGGACTTGGAAAGAAAAAAAACTGAATTTTTTTTTCTTGCTGTGGAGTATCTACTTGCCTTTGAAAGATTTACTGTTAAAAGCTGTGTCTATGTGACACTTAATGTACATATGCAGTAAACAGATCATTATTTTTCTGACTACCAGTATTGTATAACAGCCCTGAATCTTCAAATTAAATTATTTTCTGGATATATTTAGCTTATGAGTTTGTTTAAACACTTGGGGAAATTGTGTTTGGATAATGGTATTGAATGATGATATAAGATACTCATTGAATGATGAATGTGTATGAATTATTGATTATGCTTTAGGAGAGCCAGAGAATGAAATTAGACATGTGATAGTTTTATTGTGTATTTTTTCCTTAATCTTTGTTGGAATCTAATTAGTCAAAGATAGCTAGATTTTGAACATGAATCTAATAAGCTTTTTAAATGGTTATTGTGATAAAATAGCTGGTTTTGTAGGGAAGTTTCTACACACGTACTTGATAAGATTTTCTTCAACAAATTTTAGAAAGGAATTACGTGGTCATCTTTTTAAGTTATACACAATTCTTTTTTTTTTTTTGAGACACAGTTTCGCTTTGTTGCCCAGGCTAGAGTGAGTGCCCTGGCGTCAGCCTAGCTCACAGCAACCTCAAACTCCTGGGTTCAAGTGATCCTGCTGCCTCAGCCTCCCAAGTAGCTGGGACTACAGGCATGTGCCACCATGCCCAGCTAATTTTTTGTATGTATATTAGTTGGCCAATTAATTTCTTTCTATTTATAGTAGAGACGGGGTCTAGCTCTTGCTCAGGCTGGTTTCGAACTCCTGACCTTGAGCAATCCGCCTGCCTCAGCCTCCCAGAGTGCTACGATTTCAGGCGTTAGCCAAGGTGCCTGGCCATACACAATTCTTTATTCAATTTTTAAGTACTTAAGGGTGTGTGTCTTTTTTAGTGCTTCTAAAAGAAGACATGGGGAAATATATGCTAATCAGAAAATAATAAATCATTCTTGTTTATGTGCATTTGATAATGCAATGTATGAAGCTTCTAAATATTTGTAATTTTTTGAGATATAGATATCGCTAACGAGTTTGCTAAGATATGTAGAAATTTTTTAATATATGATTATAGAAACAGAACAGTTAAAATACCTCAGAGTGATATACATTAAAAATCCTTTGGATTATTGTTAGGGTTTTTTTCTAGGGTAACTTATATACTATTGTTAAATAAATAATCTTGTTAAGGCTGTTCTATGTATGGAAGTCATGGATATAGATGTTATTTTGTCAGTGGTCTTTATGTTAAAATTTGTATAGCATAAGATTTAATAGAAATTGCAGAAGATAGAATTGCAGAAGAGGCCAACCTATATGAAGACTTGCATGCTAAGGGTTGGGTGGGCTTTTGTATTGTTCGATATATAAGAGACAAAGGGACTATGTTCCCAAATCTTAACAAGAATAGAATGCTAGCTGACATTTTGCATTTTAGGGTAGGGGATTAAATTATTTAGACTATGATTTTGTTTGTTGATGAGAAGAGTAACTAGACTCTAGACAGCTTTGTCTATATTAGGCATATATAAGGTTTTAAGAGATAAGAGTGTGGGGGTGTTGAGGTACTGTGTGCATATGTGCAGAGGCAGTTTTTGTATGCCCACCAGGCTTTACTCTACCAAAGATGTTGGAGGTCTTACATATATTTTGGAAATAGCCTGATTTAAGTAGCTATACTTGCCTCCTATTGCCAGTTTGATTGTTAAATTGACATTGAACAATTTATTATCACCTGTCAACATTAATTCATTGCTGGTGGATATTGCTATAGAAAGTAATGTTACATCAACCTCACTAGCATGGAAAAGAAAAAAGAAAAGAAAAAATGATAAAAATAAAGAAAAAAGAAAAGATAAATAAAAAAAAAAAGAAAGTAATGTTAACATCTAATTTTCTATATGTATAAACATTGTAAAGATCTATAAATTATTAGGATAGAATTGGTTTTGTTTGCAAAATGCAATGGTATGGGCTCAAGTTTTAGGTTGTGATATATATAATAGAAAATGATCTTGTGGTAAAATATCTAGTATAATACTATATATCTATCTCTCTCTATATATGTATATATATATAATAGTATGTCAGTGTTTTTCTTACATGCAATATGGTGGACATATTGTTCATTGTTTATGATTTTTCAGACGGGTTTATATACAAATACAGTTTGAATAACAAAAAAATTTCCATGTGGTCAGATAGGCTAGAAATGTTTCCATTTGCCAATGGAAGTTGACTTTATAAGTGAATTGTTTCTGATTTAAGATATTTCTGTTTGTAGAGGCAATTTATAAGTTTGTATGGGGATACTAGCAATGGTATATGAAACTTGGGTTTTCTTAAAAATTGTCTGATCACTGTAATAAATACATCTGTGCTATATGTATATAGAAGGTATAGTTATTATGTTTTTTGAGGCATAGGAGCTATTCCTTCTGTTTTATAAATATATATACAATGAAAGCTATTTTCCTTTCCCATATTCAGATCACATGTGCATGTTTTGTCTTTCACTTACAGAGATTGTTGACACATGTGTACGTATGCAGGTTTTTATATACAGATAATAAGCAACACTTATTAAGTCACAGGATAGAAATATTAAATTGCTGGAGGATATTATATGGCTTCTAGATATATAGAGATAAATGTTACTTTTTGCTTTATAGCATCTGTGTACAGATTGTTGATAGACATACTGTGTTAATAATGAACTACTAGACAAGTGTGTAAACACTTTGTTAAATTGGATTGCTAGGCCACGTTTATTTGCGATTTATTTGGTTATGCAGTGTATATTACTGTTTTGTATATAAAAGATAAATGTCATTGTATAAGGTAATTTTGACTATGCCATTTCTGTCAGTCATATTTTTGGAAATATATGTTCATTGTAAAGGATAGAATCATTGTTTGCCCATAGAGTAACATCTTTGTGCATTTGTTAGGTTTGGATTTGAGGGTTATTGTTTGTTTGTTTTGGGGTTCTTGTAGTTTTAAAATTGGCTATTCTTTGTCAAAGTGTAGAAAACACTGCCGATCATATTTGTAAATATGTTACAGACAGGATTTTTTTTTCTTATTGCATTCTAATTGGTGCCTTGTCTCTGCCTGTGTTTATTGGGTTGTTGAGTGGGAGGGCAGAGATGGAGAGCACTTTACTGTGGTGTCAATAATAGACAAACATCTTGTATAACACCTGAGTTTTCTAGGTATATAGAAACACCCACCATACACACGCTATATATGATGGTGAAAAAGATTTTCTACCAATAGAAATATTAACCCCTGTGTTTTTCTCATTTGGTGTATATGGTGAGGTTTATTCAGCTTCTGGTGTGTACATATACATATGTCATCTACCTTTCAGATATGCAGAAATTTCTGTTATATTTTATGAATATATTGCACTTGAAAACATAGGGCACAAGCTTTTTATTCTTGAAATGAGATGGTTGACCAAATCTGTATTGTTGAGTGAGATTTTTATACTACTGTGTATATATTCAAGTTTTACTTCTAAAATATTGTTTCTTCATATTCAATATATGTGTATATATAAATATAGACATTGCTGATATGCCTATTTTTAAAAATCAGAACCATTTTTAATAATATAGGGGTTAGCTTCATTACATATTCACTTGTTTGTTTGGAGGGATATGGGGAAGGATGTTGGCTATAAACCCTTCCTGTAGGGGGCTTCTGCAGCCCCAAACAAATGGGGACAGAAAATACTGTATCAGCAAGATGGGGAACCTTCATAAATGGAGGTCCTAGTTTTCATATCCATGGGTTCTGGAGGGCTGAATGAGAGACTTGAGTTATGTTTGAATTTATATAATCCTTGGGAATTCCTGGAAACAATCCCCCATGGACACTGAGGAACAAGTGTACGGTCCTCTTTATTTTTATTTTTTGGTTTTATAGACATTATGAACATGTATATATTGCAAACATCAGTTTGTTAAACTGTACTTAATAAGTTGAAATGTTTAACTTTTGCAAATGACTTAAGAGCTCTATGTGGGTATCTCCCTGGGGTTTATTATTAAACCAATTTATTTATCATAGCTGCTCTATAACATTTTAACTTAAAATACACACATACACACACACATAGTTGACAAATTGAATGATAGAGGCTGGAAACATTTTTCTTTTGATGGTAGATTGTTATTTCCCCTTTGTATAAATTTTCATTTTATTTTTGGAATTATTAAAGACAAATTACTTGTACATCTTTGAGCTTATAAGTTTGTTATTGCATATATGCTGTCATGTTAAAGAGGGACATAGAGTTTTTTTGTAACACACTTTTATTTGGAAAACTAATTTGTAATTAAACTGTTCAGGCCCATTTTAAGTTAAAATAGACTCTCTTCTGAAGGGAATATCTTATTTTTTCTGATGTACTAAGTTAATGATGCAATTCATTTTTCTTAAGAACATTTTATAGAATCTCTATGTCATATGGTTGTATTCATTTGTTGCATGGCAATAACAAAGACAACTTTATAAATAATGGGCACATGAAATATTTAATTTTAAACAGTATTTCTTAGATGTATTGACAGTCTCACAGAGTATACTTTTGTGTATACCTTATTGTAAATTTGTTAGTACTATTGTCTTTGGCAATTATTGAGACAACAAAATCATTGATAAACAGGCTTATGAGCAACATAGAACTTAATCATATATTAATTTGGATATTAGAAGGAGAAAATGACATAACTATGTATTTAGCCCATTCTCATAGGAAGAATAGTTTGTCACTGTATCAGATAGGAATAGAATATATAATGAAATGCCATGTAAATTAATTTTCTGTAATTTTCTTTCTGTAAAGGTACTGAGTTTCCTAATATCATAATTATTTTTTCCTCTCTCTTTTTCCTTTCCTTTTCTTTTTCCTTTTCCTTTCTCTTTCTCTTTTTCTTTTTCCTGTTTTGTTTTCTTTTCACTGTTAACATTCAAGAAATAAATGACTTCCTTGAAGAGATTTTATTCTACCTCTTGGAACTATACAAAGTTCTGTATGTGTTCCCTTGGTTGCATGACAATACTCAAGACAACTTTGTAAATAGATACAAAATTTTAATTTTTAACATCTAGTCTTTCTAGGTGTATAGAGTCTCACAAAGTATACTTTTGTAAATAAGTCATTGTAAAATATCATGGTTTCATTGTGTTTTGAAATGTCTTCACAATGAAATTGATAAAATTGTGGGCTTTTTATTGTATACATATTTTGGTATCTGTGTTTTTGGATTGTTAGGGTAAGGAAAAAGTTAAGGGTATATATTTTTAACTTCAAATTCTCATAAGAAAGAAAAATTATATTTTACCCATTTCTTAGTATTGTATTATACATAAAAAACCTGTCATAATTTTGTAGTTATATTGATGATAGGGCATTATATAAATATAATTTTGTAGTCATTGTAGTAAATATCTTTTGTAAGCAAAATTTTCTTCTACCTCTTTGAATGATACAGTTTTATATTTACTTGGACTGCATGACAACATTCAAGACACTTTGTAAATAATGAATACATATGTCATTTTTTTAAGATCTAACTTTTCTTGATGCATGGAGTGTCAACAAAGTGTAAATTTGTAAATGTTTCATTGTAACATATTTGGCTCCTCTAAATATTTTGGTGTCACACAAGTAATTAATAATTGGCCACGTTTGTGAGTTTTGGGGACAGCAATGGAGTGCCTTGCCTCTATGTCTTCCCAAATGTTAGAGTCTCATGTATAAGAACGGCCACAATTGTTCCTTGTATGCATTATATCCTTACACAAATAGGGAACAAAAACCCTTGCATATATTTTTATTAATATCTTTAAAAAGAATGAGGAAAACATGAGAGGGAAAGGGAAATATCATTTTAATTCAAATATACATTGAGTGTTACAAGATTGCTAAAGTCATTGTTATTTTGCTGTATCTACTTTTTTCAAATTTATATTAATGCATCTATATTATAAATGTATGTTCACACACACATCTAAAATTAGTTTTAATGGTATAGATGTATAGCTTTTTTTAGGGTATTAACCTCATTTCTTGGTTGCTGCTTTACATTTATTTTTATTTTATAAATTACAGAAAAGAGGCTTTTAAGCTTGCACGTATTTCTAGAATATTGTTATATCTAAATGTATGCTAATTTTATGTTAAATAATGAGCAGTCCCATATAATTTGTTTTCTAATATTTTTCCATTATTTATACATCCATATGAGAACAGAACAATTTTAGTTATGAATATTTTTTTTTGTTTTTCTGATTGTTTCTAAAAATTTGCCTATATTACATATTTTTATGTTATGTGATGATAATCAGAGATACATTGTTACCTATAATGTAAATGAAGAAAATTTCTTATAAAGATCCTATCCACTACTGATCAAATTACTAATCAGTACATCTTTTTAAATGGAAAGTTGACAATGACAATCAAATTGAAAGTATGTACATTTTTTTAAGTGTTACAGTTTAATACTGGGATTTTATCTATTCCAATTGTTCAGATTTACAAAGAAGAAATACATTATAGGTTGAGTATAAAAACATAATAATACAAATACCTGAAATATCCATTATTAAATAAAAGATTGTAATGCTTATAGCTTATGCAACACGGATGTAATTCTAATGGTGAAAAAATATGCCTATATGGAAGGGTGTTTTGTTGGTATTTAAAATTATGGTATTTAAAATTGGTATTTAAAATTATGTCATTTTTCTATAAACAAAAACTAATTGCCAGTTTACAGAGGTGTGTGTATATGCCTCTTGTTTTTCTAATTGTAATTTAATGATTAATTACAAAAATATGAATTATACATGGGGAATACAATCTAATGATTAATACTTAATATGATGAGAATGGTGATTATTTGAACATTTTCTTTTGAATTTTTTATACGTAAGAATGTACATATTTGTATATTGCTATGTGACAAAAATCTAGAATGAATATATGATTTATATGAGAAGAAAATTGGAAGAAGATGGCAAAGTTTTAACAGTTCTATATAGAGAAATGAAGATAGGACTGCTTCTACTTTCTGCATTTGAAATTTTAAAAAGGTATTTCAAAAATGAACATTTAAACAATACAGGAAATGTTAAAGAGAAGCAATTTGTACCTGTCTTCACCCTTGTCCATCAGCATCATGGGAGTATTGGCCTGTTGTATCCAATATTTTATTCCCAGTGGCCATCGTGTATGGTTTTTGAATTATCTCATGAAGAATATATGATTTATATGCTAGTTCAGCTGAGTCTTGGCAATGAAACAAAGAGTATTGGATTACCCATGGGAAGAAGGCAGAAGATGGAATTGGAGGTAGGTGCGAAATGTGTGTATTTTGGTTGAGAAACAAATGAGTAAAGTGATGATAACTGAAACATTCTATGAAGAAAGTATATTTTTTATAGTTATAATGCCATTTTGTGGATACTGACTAGATCACGATGTTGCAGGAGGTATTTCTTGGGATGAGTTGGAAGTTATCCTTAATTGCATTGGGTATAAATAGAGAATAGATTTGTATCTTCCTTTTACAGTTGTTGAGTCTGTCTGAAGGATTTTAAGTAGGTCTTCAGGGTTTTATAGATCATTCAAAATTAGCATAGAAAAAATTGTAATATTCTCAGTATTTGTCTAAAAGGTATGGCTTAAAATGGTAAGAAAGTGTGAAAAGATTGTTGATTGAACTTATTATAACATTCTCTATTCACTATGCCTGACTAGCTTGAAGTTATATGTTCTGGTGCTTAAGTTGTATACAAATATTGCTGTATTAGAGACTGTTTTTTTCTGCCGATAATGATGAAAGGTATACACACACACATACCCCGCCCCCCCTAAGTACAATGGAAATCATTGGGACCATCCAATTTCCTATGGAGTCCCTTAATTTGTATGTCTTAACTGCTGACCATATGTAAAATGGTTCTGGTGCTGTTTTGGGGTGAGGTTTTGCCTAAACTCAGGAAAATAATACTGGTACAGACATTGTTCTTGGTTACCTTGGAATTAGTGAATGAATTAGTTATTTAAAAAGATATTTTACCGAAGTAAAGATGAAGTATATATGTAGAATGCATGTTATTTTAATTAATTTACTTATTTATGACCAAAAATGTTAGCATAATTAATAAAGAAAATGACCAAGTATATAATTATTAGAAATTATGAAATTGACATGCATATTTTCACAAATACAGTTTTTTTTATATGATGAAGGAGTTTATGGAAACATAGAAGATACGGTTATTGAAAAGTAGGAGTCATTACTGAGGTTGTAGAATTGACTTTGCCGCAGATTTCAAAATGAGGAATTGTTTCAAGGTGTTAACAGAAATTTGAACATTCACTTACTTGCTAACCTTAGATGTTTCATCAAATTGGTGTGTATCTCACCTTATAGTGGTTTTTTTTTTTTTTTTTTTTTTTTGCCTTTACACAAGGTGATAGTTCCAAAAAGGGACACCTAAGTCATTTTTTTTTTTTTTTTTTGAGACAGAGTCTCGCTTTGTTGTCCAGGCTAGAGTGAGTGCCGTGGCGTCAGCCTAGCTCACAGCAACCTCAAACTCCTGGGCTCGAGCTATCCTTCTGCCTCAGCCTCCCAAGTAGCTGGGACTACAGGCATGCGCCACCATGCCCGGCTAATTTTTATATATATATATATCAGTTGGCCAATTAATTTCTTTCTATTTATAGTAGAGACGGGGTCTCACTCTTGCTCAGGCTGGTTTTGAACTCCTGACCTTGAGCAATCCGCCCGCCTCGGCCTCCCAAGAGCTAGGATTACAGGCGTGAGCCACCGCGCCCGGCCTATTTTTTTTTTTTTCTTTTTGGAGACAGAGTCTCACTTTGTTGCCCAGGCTTGAGTGAGTGCCATGGCGTCAGCCTGGGTCACAGCAACCTCAATCTCTGGGGCTCAGCGATCCTACTGCCTCAGCCTCCCGAGTAGCTGGGACTACAGGCATGCGCCACTACGCCCGGCTAATTTTTTGTATATATATTTTTAGTTGGTCAATTAATTTATTTCTATTTTTGGTAGAGACGAGGTCTCGCTCAGGCTGGTTTCGAACTCCTGACCTTGAGCAATCCGCCCGCCTTGGCCTCCCAAAGTGCTAGGATTACAGGCGTGAGCCACCACGCCCGGCATCATTTTTGTTTTTAATCCCAAGAGGATGGTGCCTGCTATGAGTAAATGATCTGTTGCAATAGTCTCATTCTAGTGTTCTTTATTCCCTCAGCAGTATGATTGTAAGGGCAGTTGAATACACATTTGATGGGGGAGAGGCACTTTGTTTACTTAGGAGTTGATATATCCTGTTTTTCTTAAGGTCGTTGGCTTTTTGGTGGTACTTTGTTTCTCTAAATATAAGACAGGGTCTTATATTTATTTTAACTCAAGAAAAATATATTTTCCTCAAGAAAAATTTATTTTTCCTCAAGAAGACACCGTAGGGCTTATTTTCAGGGGATATGCTATTTTCCCCTCAAAGCCTCAGCTTGCAGCATGCGCAGAATGGCCAGGACCTGACAAGGAGGAGCCGACCTTATTGTTGGGGCTGCCCACACCTTTCCGGTCACCTATGGGATAATAGCTGTCACAATGGGGCAGATGAGAAGGACTGCTCATCTTCTTTACTGCACCATGACGAAATGCATGGGTTGTGCAGATAGGCTGCTTAGCCATGGCCATCACTAGGTCTTATTTTTGGGGTAGGGCTTATATTGTGCAAATGCTTAGAAATCCTGCTAGGGCTTATTTTATGGATAGGTCTTATTTTCAGGGAAACATGGTAGCTAGTTGACAAATTGAGATCTGGTTTGGTTACTATTGCTATGTAACAAATTATCTTGAAACAGTGGTATAAAATAATGACCATTGTGTCATATCCATAGGTTCTGTTGGTCAGAACTTTTGTCAATATCCAGAATAGGTTAGGAGCTGTGTTCTCTCCAGAGTTTCATTGTATCCTCTCCATTTTTAGTATAGTTACTATTTTTTCTCAATAGGTATAGGTTAAGCTTCTTTTGTTATTTTTCATTGGAATGTTTAGGCATTGTTCACATTTCTTGTTCAGAAATGCATATAGACTAAATATAATTCTGTATATGAATGGATAACATGGAGATAATAACTAAACAAAGAAGACAGAAAACATAACATGTGAGGATAATTTGGGAGAGATCAGTGTTAGCAAAGTATACGAAGGAAAGAAGCTAATACCTGGATGCCTTACTGTTAGAAAATTCCAAAAGTAATTTTGATACACATGCTGTTTCTTCATAATAGAATGAATGGTTGTTGTATTTCATTTCACAGATTTTATTAGTCCTTATTGATGATATAAAGTTTACCTCTAATCTTTTCTCATTTTCCCTACTGTGTTCTCTCAGGTGATGACTGAAAAGAAACATATGCCATTATTTCTACTGCTGGCATCACCAAAAGCAAAGTATGGTCTTCATAATGTACACAGACGACTTCCCATTTATGTGTGTTGCAAAGAACACTCCTTTCAGATAAAAAAAAAAAAAATCCTAGATGAGAAACCTCATTTTTGGAAAGTTATCTAAAGAGTATCATGGAAGTGAATTTTAACTAGGCATGATTGTCTTCATCGTTGCTGTTGGACTAAATCTCAGGAGCTGGAATGACTCAGACATTGTACAAAGAAGTTCAGGATGGTGGAATTAAAAGGGCTTCATCTCAGTGCTTTCATAAGTATGAAGTGTATATATTTATAATTTTCACTAATCACAGGGTAAATTTAAAACTGACAAAAAAATCTTCAAGAACACAAAGGACATGGAATATTATAAATTATAGTATATTTACTTAAATGCCTTTTTATTTCTAATTCTATTACTAATCTATTTTTTTATTAAAATGTTGGTACATAAGTAATTTTGGGGGGATAATATATTAACTACAGATTTTCTATGTAGTTAAGATGCTTCTGTAAGTTTGAATTCATCCAACTCCTGTGTTGGTATAATTGTTATAGATTGGAACTGTAGGAGCAAAGTATATACAAAATCTATTAATATATGTTGAGTAAATTTCCCATACTTCCTAAAATTGAACAAGTGTCAGATGTCAATATTTTTAATCATTGATAATGTAATATTATTATACAAAGAAATTGCTTTTTTCATCTACTAATGATAAGCTACATTATCTTAACATAGCCTTATTACTCACTTGTGTTATTTAATTTTCCTCTATTCCTTTTATTTTCACTTCCCCTTGTAATATTAGTCTCTCTGTTACAGATTTCTAAGAGCTCATTTATGATAAGGATGTTAACATTATGTCAAGCATTGCAAATGAAATACCATGTGTTTTCTTTTTTCTTTTATTGTGGTGGTTTATTTTTTTGATTGTACACAAGTTATGTATTGAAATATAATTATGTTCTGTTTTATATCTTTTGAGTTTTGTGTTTTTCTTTCAATACATTTACATTAGTGTCATTAATTCATTTGTATTGTTTTCTGTCTTTCATCTATTATTTTTGTCATTTATTTTTCCATTCTATGGTGTTAATGCATTAAATATTCAAATTACTTTGGCTTGTAAAGGTAACACTTAAGTCATAATCAGAAAGACAATCCCCACATATAATTTATTGTGTTTACCTTGCCTTCTACAGACACTTAACTGATAATTTTTGCTGTCTTATCTATTCCATTGAGTTCTATCTCATTTCTCTTCTTTTTCAGAATATTCCCTGTCTATATTCACATTATTTTCTCTCAATTGATGCTTATAATAATTTTTCAAGGTGGAAAAAAATGCAGTTTTAATTTCATTTGATCCAAATTTAATATATTAGGAGAGATTAAATCTCTGTAAAATTGAGTCCTCCTATCCAACTGCAAGGTATGTCTTTCTATTTTAATCAAATAATTATGTTGGTATAATGCTAGTAAAGTTTAAAAATATTTTTTTCATTTCTAGGCATTTCATAGGAATTTGTTAATTTAGTGATTAGAAACATTCACTCACCTTATTTTCTTATTGATATATGAAAGCCATTTCTGCATACCTTTTCTAGTAGCATTTCATTGAATTTCTAAATTAGGGTTTTCTTTCACAATTTGGGATCATTTTTATTATCTTGAATAAAGTACATTGGTAAGTATTTCTAGAACATATGGATGTATTAATAGTGCCCTTGGCATTTGGACTGTTAATGTGAATCTCTTAGTCTGAGGTTGTGTTCTTATTTATCATTTTAGGAAAATTTTTGTTAAAGATTTTTCACCAGATTTAATGACAGGATTAATAAAATATCTTTTTGTATTGTAGTTTATAATAATTGTCCTTAAATTGTCAAACTATAATTTAACTTTTTTTACATTTGAATATTCTTCTATACCATGAATGAATGAGCTAAGTTTATTTTTAAACATATACCCCTGATTATAGTTGTAATAATTATATTTGTAATTTCTGAAATGATAGTCCTAAACAAACAGCTTTATATTTGTTCTGTTTTCAGGGTTTTGTGTTGTTTTATTGTCTATCTGAAATAATTTTTGAGATTTATGATATAGATAGGAAGCAAGTAATATTGGCATTGTTTCTGAAAAATTTTTACTTTTAAATAATGAGTTATTTACAAAGGTGATGAAACTAAAGTAGTTATTTGTATATTATTCTTCACCTTCCTCTCATATTAACATCTAATTATCGAAAGCAGGAAATTAACATTGATGTACTGGTTTTAACTGAGCCACATACCTCATTCATATTTTTGGTGTTATTGTCATTTTATTGGTTGATAATTTGGATTTTACTTTGCATATATTTGTTATCTGCCTCCTGTTTGGAACATTTTCTTGGTCTTTGATTTTCATGATCTTTAATTTTGAATAGTCTACAGAGTATCTGATTATTAATATTGCTAAGTATGGTTATGTCTGATCTTTGTTCTTTAGGTTTAGCTTACATATTTTTGGCAAGAACACTATAGAAATGGTTTTGTGCTCTTCTCAGTTCATCACCAGGGTGCACATGATGTTAGTAGAGATGTTACTTTTATTACTTAAGTATCTTTTGGAGAAATACTAAAAACAGTGCAAACAATGTTTGTGATCATACCTTTTTTTTTTTTTTTCTTTTAAGAGACAGGGTTTTGCTCTGTCTCCCAGGCTAGAGTACAGTGGTCTAATCATAGCTCACTGCGTCCATAAATTTATGGGGCTCAGGTGATCCTTCTGCCTTCACCTCCCACATGGCTAGGACTGCAAGGGCAAGCACCTGGCTATTTTTTAAAATTTATTCTTCTTCTTTCGTAGAGTTGTCTTGCTATTTTGCCCAGTCTGGTCTTGAACTCCTGGGCTCAAGCAATCCTTCTACTTCAGCTTTCTAAAATGCTGGGATTTCAACCATGAGCCACCATGCTTGGCCTGTCATTATACTTTAGTCTACTCATTTTAGCCTGCATTGATATCTTTGCCTACAATTATAACTACTGTGGTGGTTATCAGATGATTATTTTTTAATTTTGAAGAATTTTATTATGTATGTTTGTATTATATATGTATATTTATGAGACAGAGTCTTGCTCTGTTGCCCTCGGTTGAGTGCAGTGGCATCATCATAATGGTTTTCTGCAATTTTTTAAACTCATGGACTCAGCCTTCCAAGTAGCTGAGACTACAGGCACATGTCACCATGCCCAGCTAAATTCTTTCTTTTTTTTTTTTGAGACAGAGTCTCCCTTTGTTGCCTAGGCTAGAGTGAGTGCCATGGTGTTAGCCTAGCTGGCAGCAACCTCAAACTCCTGGGCTCAAGCAATCCTTCTGCCTCAGCCTCCCGAGTAGCTGCGACTACAGGCATGCGCCACCTTGCCTGGCTAATTTTTTCTATATATATTAGTTGGCCAATTAATTTCTTTCTATTTATAGTAGAGACAGGGTCTCCCTCTTGCTCAGGCTGGTTTGGAACTCCTGACCTTGAGCAATCTGCCCACCTCAGCCTCCCAGAGAGCTAGGATTACAGGCCTGAGCCACTGCACCCAACCTTTTTTTTTTTTTTTTTAAGTAGAGACAGGGGAGGAGAGATCTTGCTCTTGCTCAGGCTGGTCTCAAACTCCCAAGCTCAAGTAATTTTCCCGCCTTGGCATCCCAGAGTGCTAGGATTATAAGCATGAGGTACCTTGCCATGATTTTATTTTATTTTTTCTATTTTCCCAGATTTTAATTATTATTATTTTTTGATTATTATTATTATTTTTTATTTTGGCATATTATGGGGGTACAGATTTTAAGGTTTCAATAAATGCCCTTTCCCCTCCCCCCACAAGTCTGAGTTTCCAGCATGACCATCCCCCAGATGGTGCACATCTCACTCATTATGTATGTATATAGCTGCCCCCCTCCCCCCTGCCTGATTTTATGTTTTATTAATAAGAGTTGGAATTTTGTACTCTAAGGAAGTGTTGTCTCTTATCCCTATATGTTCTGTTATTCATGTAAATGTGGACACATGGGTGTTTGCTTTATTCTAGGCATGAATTCATCAATGTCATTTTTATTTTAATCAGCTTTCTAGGGGTTTCTTAAGTTGGCTCCTTTGTCTTTTCAACGTTACATTACTTTGTAGCCCGACAACAGTGTCCGTTTTTAGTTTTGTATTACCCTGCTCCAATTGTGAAACCAGCAATTTCTCCTTGGATACCTACTTAATTATGGAGAATTGGTATTTAGAAAGAAAGGGATGATTGCTAGGAATCTTAATTTCTTTTAAATTATCACTGTTTATAAGCCCTCACAGAAAGTAGATGTATGTGTACTGGCATTTTCTCATTTTTTATTTGTGGTTTAATACACATAAGAAATATAACATTTATGATCTTGACTATTTTTACATATACAGGTCAATGATATTACATACATTCATGTTGTTGTCTAGTTATCACTACCATCTTTCTCCAGAACTCTTTCAGTCTTAAAAATCTGAATCTCTATACCTGTTAAAAAATAACTTCCCGGCCGGGTGCGGTGGCTCACGCCTGTAATCCTAGCACTTTGGGAGGCCGAGGCGGGCGGATTGCTCGAGGTCAGGAGTTCGAAACCAGCCTGAGCGAGACCCTGTCTCTACCAAAAATAGAAATAAATTAATTGACCAACTAAAAGATATATACAAAAAATTAGCCGGGCATGGTGGCGCATGCCTGTAGTCCCAGCTACTCGGGAGGCTGAGGCAGTAGGATCGCTGAGCCCCGGAGATTGAGGTTGCTGTGAGCCAGGCTGACGCCACGGCACTCACTCTAGCCTGGGCAATAAAGTGAGACTCTGTCTCAAAAAAAAAAAAAAAAAAAAAAAAACAAAACTTCCCATGCTCTCTTTCTCCAGACCCTGGTAACCATAATTCTAATTTCTGTCTCTAATTTTGACTACTATAGGTATCTAAGTGGAAACATTATATTTCTCTTTTATTTTTTCTCACTTTAAATTAAAAGCTATATATTTCTCTTTTTGTGACTTCCTTATTTTATTTAGCATAATATGTTGAAGGTTTTTCCACATTGTAGCATTTGTCAGAATTACCTTTTCTCAGGTAGAATAATATTGCATTATATGTATATACCACATTTTGCTTATCCATTCATTCATTGATGGGTACTTGTTGTTTCCTTTTTTTAGCTATTGGTATTAATGCTGCTGTGTACATGGGTGTACAGATTTATTTTTGAGTCTTTGCTCTTAAGTTATCTGGAGTGGAATTGATGGATCATACGGTAATTTTATTGATTTTGTTAAGGAAAAATTATGCTGTTATATTGTTTTTTTCACAGTAGCTGTATCATTATACATTCCCACTTAACACTACAAGGGTTCCCATTGTTCCATATCCATAACATTTTTTAATTTTTTGTTTTCTTGGAAGTAGCTATCCATATAGCTCTGAGGTGTAATCTTACTGTAGTTTTTACTTGAATTTCCCCAGTGAGTAAGTGATTTTGAGCATATTTTCATATATTACTAGAAATCTGTACACATTTTTACCCATTTTTTGTTTTATATTGAGAGAGGGTCTCAAACAATTCTTTTGCCTCAGCCTCCTGAGTAGCTGGGGGTGTAGGTGTGCACCACTGTGCCTGGCTAGTTTATTTAAAACCTATCTAATTTTTTATTTGTTTTTTTTTAATGTTTATGACATCCAGTTTGTCTACTTTTTCTATCATTGCTTGCATATTTTATGCGCTACTTAAGAAATCATTGCCAAATAAAAAATGTCATGAAGCTTTTTGCCCTACATTTTCTTAGTGTCATAGTTCAAAGTATTACAAGGTCATAGATACACATTGAGTTAATTTTTGTGTATGATGTAAGGTAAGGGTCTAACCTCATTCTTCTGTATGTAGATATCCACTCATTGCTTCACCATTTGTGGAAAACTTTGTCTTTTCCCCTTTGAATGGTCTTGTAAAGTTGTTGAAAATAAATTGATCATTTATGTAAAGGTGTATTACTGAACCCCTTTGTTCTATTTCCTTATACTGTATGTTTGCATTTATGCCAGTACCACAGTATTTTGGTTACTGTAGCTTTGTAGTGAACATTTTGAAATTCGGGAGTGCTACTCCTCCAGTTTTGTTCTTTTTCAGGATTGTTTTGGTTGTTCCAGTCCTTTCATACACCAGACGAATTTTAAGATTTTTTTCTTTCTATTTCTCTCAGAAATATCATGAGAAATTTAGTAGGGTTTAAATCTGTATATTGCTATCAGCAGTATTGACATGCTAATAATATTGTCTTCCAATCTATAAACATAGGATATCTTTTTGTCTTTGATTTCTTGTAGCAATGTACATTTATTTATTTGTTTATTTGTTTGTTTGTTTATTTATTTATTTATATAGACAGACAGAGTCTCACTTTCTTGCCTGGGCTAGAGTGCCATGGTGTCAGCCTACCTCACAGCAACCTCAAACTCCTGGGCTCAAGAAATCCTTCTGCCTCAGCCTCCCGAGTAGCTGTGACTATAGGCATGCACCACCATGCCCGGTTAATTTTTTTCTATGTATATTTTTAGTTAGCCAATTAATTTATTTCTATTTTTAGTAGAAACGGGGTCTCGCTCTTGCTCAGACTGGTCTTGAACTCCTGAGTTCAAATGAAATCCTCCTGCCTTGACTTCCCAGAGTTGCTAGTATTATAGACATGAGCCACTGCGCCCAGCCCAGAGATACTTTTTTACTTCTTTTCCAATTTGGATGCCTTTCCTTTTCTCCTTTTCTTTTCTTTCCTTTCCTTTTCTTTTCTTTTCTTTTCTTTTCTTTTCTTTTCTTTTCTTTTCTTTTCTTTTCTTTTCTTTTCTTTTCTTTTCTTTTCTTTCTCTTCTTTCTTTCTTTCTTTCTTTCTTTCTTTCTTTCTTTCTTTCTTTCTTTCTTTCTTTCTTTCTTTCTTTCTTTCTTTCTTCTTAACATAATTGTTCTAGCTAGGCTTTATTATACTATGTTGAATAGAAGTTGAGAAAGCAAGCATATTTGCTTTGTAGCTAATTTTAGAGGGATAACTTTTAGTATTTCACTATTCAGAAGGATGCTCCTTCTGATTTTTCACATATGGCTTTTAGTATCTTAATGCAGTTTCTTGTTTTTTTTTTTGTCAGCATATTATGGGAGTACAAATGTTTAGGTTACATATATTGCCTTTGCCACCACTCCCCCCCAGCCCCTGAGTTTCCTTCTATTCCTAATTTTTTTGAGTGTTTAACGTTTCATTTCTTTATTTTTTCTTTTTGTTTTTTTGAGACAGAGTCTTGCTTTGTTGCCCAGGCTAGAGTTAGTGCCGTGGCGTCAGCCTAGCTCACAGCAACCTCAAACTCCTGGGCTCAAGCAATCCTACTGCCTCAGGCTCCTGAGTAGCTGGGACTACAGGCATGTGCCACCATGCCCAGCTAATTTTTTGTGTATATATTTTTAGTTGGTCAATTAATTTCTTTCTATTTTTAGTAGAGACAGGGGTCTCACTCTTGCTCAGGCTGGTTTCGAACTCCTGAGCTTGAGCAATCCGCCCGCCTTGGCCTCCCAGAGTGCTAGGATTATAGGTGTGAGCCACCACGCGCGGCCCGTTTCATTTCTTAGTCTGTATCTTTCTGTGGTAACAGGCCTTATGAGTTTGTGAAAATGTTTCCTCCTTAGGAAAATTTGTTAGAAAAGCTTGAGAAGGATTGGTGTTAGCTCTTTAAGTATATGATGGAATTCTGCGGAGAGCCATCTGGTCCAGAGCTTTTCTTTATTGGAAGATTTTTCATTACTGATTTGATCTCCTTACTACATATGGATCTATTCAGAATTCAGATTTTCTTTTATTTTTTTGTGGCTTAGTTTTTGTAGGCTTTTGTTTTCTATGTTTCTGGGAATTTGTGCATTTTGTCTAAGCTACCCAATTTGTTGACATAAAAATGCCTATGGATCTCTTATAATTTCTGTAGAATTAATGTATCAAGTTTCATTTCTCATTTTGGTAATTTGTGTCTGCTTTCATTTTTTAATTTATTTTAGTTTTTAGTCAATCTACCTAAAGGTTTGTCAATTTTGTTGATTTTTGTTTTTAAAGAACCAACTTGGTTTTATTAATTTTGTCTTTTGTTTCCAATCTCTGTTTTTCATCTCTCCTCCAATCTTTCTTTTCTTCCTTTTTCCTCTCTTCATGTTTATTTTGTTGTTTTTCTAGTTAATTACCTTTTTAAGTTAAGCTGTTGAATTTTTTCTTTTTCTTTTTTATTTTTGAGACAGAGTCTCACTCTGTTGCCTTGACTAGAGTTCCATGATGTCAGCCTAGCTCACAGCAACCTCAAACTCCTGGGCTCAAGCAATCCTACTGTCTTAGCCTTCCAAGTAGCTGGGACTACAAGCATGTGCCACCATGCCCGGTTAATTTTTTCTATATATATTTTTAGTTATCCAGCTAATTTCTTTCTGTTAATTTTAGTAGCGATGGGATCTTGCTCTTGCTCAGGCTAGTCTCCAACTCCTGAGCTCACCTCGGCCTCCCAGAGTGCTAGGATTACAGGGATAAGCTACCAGGCCCGGCCTCTTTTTTTTTTTTTTAACTGATAGTATTTATAGGTGTAAATTTCCCTCTTAGCAGTAGTTTCAGTCTGTCCCCCATTGTTATTATGTTGTATTTTAATTTTCATTCTTTAAGCATTTTCTAATTTTCCTTTCAACTTCTTTTGTCTACCTGTTTGTGTTTTCTCATTTCTATAAATTTGGGAATTTTTCAGGGTTTTTCTTTTATTATTGATTTCTAACTGCATCTTATGGTCAGAGAAGTTGCTTTGTCTTTCTATTTATCTTTTTAAATTTATATTATAACTAGGTATATTCTAGAAAATGTCCTATGTGCACTTGAGGGAATGTGCATTTTTTTTGTTGTTGTTGATAGAATTTATATATTTTTTGTTGTGTTTATGTCTTTTATTTTTTTTATTTTATTTTATTTTATTTTTTTTTATTTTTTTATTTTTTGCAGTTTTTAAAAGGAAGATTTATTTGACAAGTTTCACTTAGCGCAATATACCTAAAAGGAAATCACAATACAATGAAAGATTTAAATCAAGGCCTCAGAATTTCGTACAAACACCAAGACCAACATCCTAAAGTATTGGTATTGCGTCTCTAATTTCCCCATTAACTTAAAAAAAAAGCTTCAACTTACGTGCCTTACAGGTTATTAAATGAAACTTGAATTAACAAACATGCCAAAATGTTTCACTTTAATTGTAGACACAGCTCCTATATTGAGTTTTACAAAAAAGCATGTCTTTCAACATGCATCCAAACAATGTTCAATATCATGTGGTATCATAGCAACATTTAACGTAATTCAACTGCTTTAACCTAAATACACTTACTGCTTAAGTACATCCTACAATATATAACTAACTTGAGAAAAGCTGGAACTTGTTTAACAGTTATACTTTACTCAACTTTGCTGTTACATCCTAGATGAGTGTTCAAAAATACCCAACCTTAAATCTTTAAAACAATCCTGATTTCCACTTATAGAGTAAGCATAAATCACAAGCTCGTATTGCAAAAAACTGTTAAACTGGTTTTGTTTTTCTTAAAAAAAGTTGACCAAGAGTCAGTGATCAGGATCAATTACATTCCCCTGTTTATGTCTTTTAGATATGATTGGTTTCTTGTGATGTTCTGGTACTCTGTTATCTTTCTTATTTTCTGTATGGATGCTGTGCCCATTATTAAGAGTAGACTTTGCATGCATTATTGATGAACTGTTTCTCCTTTTTTCTGTCATTTTTTGTTTTATATAATTTGATGGTTTGTAGTTAGGTGCCTAAATGTTCATAATTATTATCTACTTGCTGAACATCCTTTTATTGCTATATAATGTACATCTTCGTCCATTGTATCCATTGTATTTGAAGTCTGTTTTGTCTGATAGTATAGTCATAACTTCTCTTCTTATTATTTGCATTGTTTAGCCTTTGTCTTCCTCTTTTCAACATACTTGTGTCTTTGGGCAAAAGATGAGTCTGGTTAAATTGCATATTATTGGATCATTTGCTTTTTTTTAATTTTGTTCTTCACATTTCTGTCTTTTGTTTGAAAGTTTAATATATTTGTATTTAAAGTAATTACCATTAAAGAAGACTTAATTTTTGTTTATAATGTATCATATAGTTGTTTTTTTTCTTCTTGGTCCCTCATTTTCTCCATGACTTTCTTCTTTTGTTTGTGAAATTCTTTTGTCATTTCCTATTGTGTATATTTTTTTAGAACTTCATGGGTACTGTGGAGATTACCTTTAGTATCTAAAATTTGTAGCACCAATCTGAATTTACACCAGCTTAACTTCAATAATGTACAAAAATATCTGTTTCTTTAACACCTTCATCCCTACTCTATCAGTTGATGTCACAAAATTATGTATTTAATATATTGTGTATCCAAAAATGTTTTTTTAAATTCAGTCTCCTAATGATAAATTGTGGATTTACAACATTATAATAATACTAGCTTTTATTTTATTTTTTAAAGATTTATTCTCTTAAGTCATGATAGAAACAAAAAAGGATGATGCACCATTGTTACAATAAGACTACCTTTTTTTTTTTTTTTTTTTTTTTGAGACAGAGTCTCACTTTGTTGTCCAGGCTAGAATGAGTGCCGTGGCGTCAGCCTAGCTCACAGCAACCTCAAACTCCTGGGCTCGAGTGATCCTTCTGCCTCAGCCTCCCGAGTAGCTGGGACTACAGGCATGTGCCACCATGCCCGGCTAATTTTTTTTTTTTTAATATATATATATCAGTTGGCCAATTAATTTCTTTCTGTTTATAGTAGAGACGGGGTCTCGCTCTTGCTCAGGCTGGTTTTGAACTCCTGACCTTGAGCAATCCGCCCGCCTCGGCCTCCCAAGAGCTAGGATTACAGGCGTGAGCCATAGCGCCCGGCCTGTTCTTTAATTTTAACCTTCAGGAGTGTTTAGCATTTTTTTGCCAGGCATGTCTAGTGATAACAAACTCCTCAGTTGTTTGTTTCTCTGGAAATTCTCCATTTCTAAAGGAAAGTTTTGTTGGATATCGGATTCATAGTTGAGTTAGCTTTTAGCACATTGAGTATGTTAGTCTTCTTCCTTCTAGCCTGCAAAGTTTCTGATAAGAAATCAATTGATAATCCCTGGTATGTGACAGGTAATTTCTTTGTTGCTGCTTTTAAAATTCTCCTTGTCTTTTGCTATGGGTAGTTGAAATACATTGCATCTCAGTGTGAGTCTGTCATTTACTACTGCACAGTTTGTTGAGGTTATTGGATGTTAATATTCATGTCTTTCATTGAATTTGAGAAGTTTTTGGCCCGTATGTCTTAAGATAGTCTCTTTACCTATTATCTTTTCTTTTTCTGGGAATTCCACAATATGTGCATTGACCCATTTGGGTAGTGTCCAGAGGTCCCTTAAACTCTGTTCACTATTTTTTTTTATGTTTTCTCTTTTGTTTCTTCAGACTTGATAGTTGATATGTTCTTATTACTTCAAGTTTACTGATATATTTTGGTACCTGCTCAAATATTTTGAGTCCCTCTAGTGAATTTTTCATGTCTGTTACTGTACTTTTTGTGCCCTAGAATTTCTTATTTATACAGATTCTAGTTATCAGCTCTTTATCAAATGTGTACCATGCAATCATTTTCTTTTATTTTGTATCTTGTTTGCTCTAGTGATAGTTTCCTTGGCTATGCAGTAGCTTTTTAATTTGATCAGGTCCCATTGTGGCTTTGATTGCTTTTGTAGTCTTCTTCATAAGTTTTTTGCCTAGGCCAGTGTCTCTGAGAGCCTTTTCAACATTTTCTTCTAAAATTTGAATGGTTTCATGCTTTAGGTTGTCCATTGTGAGTTGATTTTTGTGAGAGGTGAGAGGTGTGAATCCTGTTTCCGTCTTGTACATGTGGGTATTCACTTTTCCTAGCTCCATTCTGTAATTTAAAGTAACAGTTATTATTATGAAATATTTTAGAGACTCCAGAAATGAAAACAGTAATAAAACTTTATAGACCTAGACCTAGCAGCTAGAACTAATAATTATCAACATTTTACCTTATTTTAAGAACTTATAGCTACCATGGTATTTAAGTCCTTAATAGTTTTATATGTTTATAGATAACACTTTTAAAGAACTATGGCAGGCCTTGTAGAACCTTGTCAAGTTGGAAGTCCACATTAATTTAGCTGTAATCAAATAAGGGTACATTCAAGAACTTTAATTAGATATGGTTACGAATGTACATTATTTTATAAATCTATTATGTACTTAATAATTTCAAAAAATTAAGACTATTTGTTTAAAGTTAACCTTTTAATGACTTTGTCATATCTGCTTTTTGTTAGAAAGGATTTGGATATTTGGTTGCAGTATAAAGGTCTGAACTTTCAGTTGATCCTCTAGATGAGTATCAGTTATTTGTGACCTTAAGGGCATCTTGATTTGGGTTAGGTAGGAGAATGTAGATTACCATCAAGAAGTTTTTTTTTGTTTTGTTTTGTTTTTGAGACAGAGTCTTGCTCTCTTGCCTTGGCTAGAGTGCTGTGGTGTCAGCCTAGCTCACAGCAACCTCAAACTCCTGGGCTCAAGCGATCCTACTGCCTCAGCCTCCCAGGTAGCTGAGAATATAGGCATGCACTACTATGGCCGGCTAATTTTTTTCTATTTTTGGTTGTTTGGCTAATTTCTTCCTATTTTTAGTAGAGTCGGGCCTCACTCTTGACTCATACTGGTCTCGAACTCCTGAGCTCGAGCAATCCTCCAGCCTCGGCCTCCCAGAGTGCTAGGGATACAGGCTTGAGCCACTGTGCCTGGCATAAGAAGTGGTTTAAAAGCAAGAAAACATTTTTTTTTTTTTTTTGGCATGGATGTGGGTATTCTACTTTATCGTTCCATATTTTAGTTGGATCTTTCTTAGCATCAAACAGTGACTTAAAATGTCATCTACTGAAAGCTGAATCAATACCATCTTAGTTTTTTAGGTGTCTTGGTAATATCAACTAGGTGATAATTAGGATTCGAATTGGAGTATGATATCATGACAAGTCATTGAACCTTTCATTGTATTTTCCAATTAATAGTTTTATAACATCTATGTATTCTTCAAACAATTGACTTATATATCATCTTAGTCATCAGTGATCAGTGCTAACTGAGGAAAATGTTTATCCAAAATTTCCTTTTGAAGAAGTGTTTTGAAAAAGTTTTATTTTTTTTTCAAATGCTTGGATTTTTTGACACATATCACATATAGACTTTATATTATCTTGCTAAGAAATATTCAAGTCGTTTTGATTTGACATTATAGCACAAAGAAATGCTGCATTCCTATAGAAATCTTCTTTGAATAATTCACGTTCCTGATTCTGTTCTTCATGAAACTTAATTATCTGTTTTTGCAGAGATAAAATTTTGGCTAACACTGTCCCTGTGATAGCCAACACACTTTAGAATGATAAGGCAAATCCACACTGAATACCTCATCATTCAAATTTAGCATGAACATAGCAGCTCTCAATTTTTAGTCCTCATGGCTTACTAACATTCTAGTGAGGCCAATCAATCTGGCAGGATTATTTTGTTGAAATTGTTTGTTATTTTAAATGTGTTTATTTTAAAATAAGATATAAAAGACGATCAATCATGTATTAAGAAAAGTACACATTGTTGGAATTGTGAATTGTGCTGCGATGACAGTTTGAGTTCATTTGTCTTTTTGATGAAAAGTCTTCTTTTCCTTTGGGGTAGACACCCAATCCTGGGATTGCTGGATCAAATCATAGGTTTACTTTTAGTTCTTTGAGGAATCTCTGTAAGGGTTGTTCTAATTTACAGTTCCACCAACAGTGTATAAGTGTTCTTTTCTCTTTGCATCCAGGCCAGCATCTATTCTTTTTGGACATTTTATGAAAGCCACTGTAACTGGGGAAGGTGATATCTCTTTGTGTTTTTAATTTGCATTTCCCTGATGCTTAATGATAAGCTTTTTAAAATGTGCTTATTGGCCATTGTCTGTTTTCTTTTGTGAAGCTTCTGTTCATATCTTTGGCCCATTTATTAATAGGGTTGTTTTTTTCTTGATGATTTGCTTGAGTTCATTGTAAATTTTGGATATTAGTCTTTTATCAGATATGTAACTTGCAAGTGTTTTTTACAATTGTGTAGGTTGTCTATTTGCTCTGTTGATCGTTTTCTTAGCTGTGCAGAAGCTTTTTAGTTTAATCAAACCTAATTTTTAATTTTTGTTGTTTTCATGATTGCCACTGGGGTCTTAGTCATAAATTTTTTGCCTAGGCTGAGAGCTAGAAGAGTGTTTTCTTCTAAAATTCTTATGGTTTCATGCCTTATATTTAAGTACTTTTATCCATCTTGAATTAATTTCTGTGAGTGGTGAGAGGTATGATTCTTGTTTCATTTTTCTGCATGTGGCAATATAATTTTCCCAGCACCATTTATTGACTAGGTCTTCTTTTCTCCAGTGTATATTCTTGTCTCCTATGGTCAACATCATGATGGTTTTATATCTGGGTTGTCTTTTCTGTTCCATGGGTCTATTTTTGTGCCAACACCATGCTGTTTTGGTTACTATAGCTTTTTAGTATGGTTTGAAGTCTGGTAATGTTATGCCTCCAGATCCGATCTTTTTCTTAAGATTGCTTTGGCTATTTGGACTCTTCTCTGGTTACAAACAAAGCATAGAATTGTTTTTTCTAGATCTGTGTAGTATGCAGTTAGTAATTTGATGGAGATTACATTGAATTGTTAATCACTTTCAGTAATGTGGACATTTTAAAAATGTAGACTCTATCCATGAGTGTGATATGTTTTTCCATATGTTTATATCCTCTGTGATTTCTTTCCTCATGGTTTCATAGTTCTCATAGAGATCTTTCACCTCCTTGGTTAATTATAATCCTAGGTATTTTATTTTCTTTGTAGTTATTTTTTTTTTTTTTTTTTTTTTTTTTTTGAGACAGAGTCTCGCTTTGTTGCCCAGGCTAGAGTGAGTGCCGTGGCGTCCTAGCTCACAGCAACCTCAAACTCCTGGGCTCGAGCGATCCTTCTGCCTCAGCCTCCCGGGTAGCTGGGACTACAGGCATGCGCCACCATGCCCGGCTAATTTTTTATATATATATCAGTTGGCCAATTAATTTCTTTCTATTTATAGTAGAGACGGGGTCTCGCTCTTGCTCAGGCTGGTTTTGAACTCCTGACCTTGAGCAATCCGCCCGCCTCGGCCTCCCAAGAGCTAGGATTACAGGCGTGAGCCACAGCGCCCGGCCTTCTTTGTAGTTATTATGAATGGTATTGAGTGTTTGATTTGACTCTGGGCTTTAATGTGATTGGTATATAGTAATGCTACTGATTTATGTACATTGATTTGTATCCTAAGACTTTGCTGACTTTATCAATTTATCAACTCCAGAAGACATTTAGTGGAATCTTTGGGGTTTTCTAGAAACAAGATCATATCATCCAAGAAAAGTGATAGTTTGACCTCCCCTTTCCCACTTTGGATACCTTTTTTCCACTATCCCAATTTCCCTGGCTAGGAATTCCAGCACTATGTCTTTTTCTGCATCTCAGGGAGAATGCTTTAAACTTTTCCCCATTCAGTATGATATAGGCTATGGGTTTGTCTTATATGGCTTCTATAATTGTGAGGTATATTACTTCTGTGCTTAGTTTGTTGATGGTTTTTATCGTTAAATGGTTCTGGATTTTGGCGAATGGCTTTTTCAATGTATTGAGATGATCATATAGTTTTTCCCCCCTTTTGCTTATGTGGTGAATCACATTTAGTGATTTATGTATATTTAAGTATCTTTGGATTACTTTTTTTATGTGCTGTTGAATTCAGTTTGCTAGTATTTTGTTGGGGATTTTTGCATCTATATTCATAAGGCATATTGGTTTTCGGTTTTTTGTTTTGCTTTGCTTTGGTGTTTCCTTTCCTAGCTTTGGTATCAAGGTGATACTGGCTTAAGTCGATGACTTGGGGAGGATTCCCTCCTTCTTAATTTTATGGAATAATTTCTACTTTATGGGTACCAGCTCTACTTTATAGATCTGGTAGAATTTAGCTGTCAATCCATGTGGTTCAGGGTTTTTTTTCATTGGGAGGTTTTTAGATACTGTTTTGATCTCATTGCTCATTATTGCTCTGGTCAAGAGTTCTATTTCTTCCAGATTGAGTCTTGGAAGGTTTTGTGTTTACAGGAACTTGTCCATTTCCTATACTTTCTCTACTTTATAAGCCTAGAGTTTTATATCGTATTCATTGATGATGCTTTTTTTTTTTTTTGAAACAGAGTCTCGCTTTGTTGCACAGGCTAGAGTGAGTGCAGTGGCATCAGCCTAGCTCACAGCAACCTCAAACTCCTGGGCTCAAGCAATCCTCCTGCCTCAGCCTCCTGATTAGCTGGGACTACAGGCATGCACCACCATGCCCGGCTAATTTTTTCTCTATATATTAGTTAGCCAATTATTTTCTTTCTATTTTTAGTAGAGACAGGGTCTTGCTCTTGCTCAGGCTGGTTTTGAAATCCTGACCTTGAGCAATCTGCCCTCTTCGGCCTCCTAGAGTGCCAGGATCATAGGCATCAGCCACCATGCCCAGCCTGATGATGCTTTTTATTTCTGGGGTATCAATTGTAATGTCATTTTTTTCATTTCTGATTCAGCTTATTTGGGTTCTTTTTCTTTCTAGCAAGGGGTCTGTCAGTTTTGTTTATCTTTTCAAAGAACCAACTTTTTGTTTCATTAATCATTTTATTTTTGTTTGTTTGTTTTTCAATTCATTTAGTTCTGCTCTGACTTTCATTATTTATTTTCTTCTGCTGGCTGTGTGTTTGGTTTGTTCTTTGCTATTTCCTTGAGGTGTGACATTAGGTTGTTAATTTGCGATCCTTGTGTCTTTTGGATGTAGACATTTAAGGCTATACATTTTCCACCTAGGAATGCTTTTGCTGTGTCTCATAGATTTTGATAACTTGTGTCCCCTTTGTTGTTCCATTCAAATAATTTTTTGATTTCCATCTTAATTTAATTCTTGACCCAATAATCATTCAGTAGCAGGTTGTTTAATTTCCATGACTTTGTTTAGGTTTGAGTGTATTTCTTGTGATTGATTTCTAGTTTTATTCTACACTGAAGGAATTTGTGAATGACCAGAGTGCCCTGCACGGAATACTCAGAATAACGTTACACAAAAATCAGCACAATAGATACCCACCAGTGTAAAATCACCTAAAAAAAAAAAAACCCCATACCTCACAGTTCTTATAAAATAATAGAACAAGAGGTAACAAAGAGCTGCAAGGAACTACCCAACAGGATGAACAGACCAATATCCCACATGTAAATGCTATCAATTAATGTTAACAGACTGAATGCTCCTCTTAAAAGTCATAGGCTTAGTGAATGGGAGAAAGAACACAAATCAAGAATCTACTGTCTAAACCTCAAGGACCCAGACTCAACATGAAAGGGTGGAAATAAAATATTCCAGGCAAAGTAAACTCAAAAGAGAGCAGGTGTAGCCATTCTCATATCACATATAATCGACTTTAAGCCAACAAAGGTGAAGAAAGACAAACAGCATGATTATATAATGTTAAAGAGAAGCAATTCAACAAGTAGTTTTAATATAATTTTGATATTTTATTATGAAAATGCATAAATATACTTTATACAGTGTATGCATTCCAGCAACAGCAACAAAAAATTGAATGGGTGTTTTGGTTCACATCTGTAATCACAACAACTTAGGAAGCTTAGGCAGGAGCATTGCTTTAGCCCAGGAGTTTAAGGCTGCAATGAGCTGTGATCAGGCCACTGCATTCTAACCTGGGGGATAGAGTGTGGCCCTGCCTAGTTCCTCAAGGACAGTCTGTATGTTTACATGGGAAAAAAATGAGGCACAGACCAATTTTGTTCTTGCTGTATAACTGTGCCTCATGCCTGTCACAGCAAAAAGCAGTGCATACTTGATATTTTTCAAAAATTATTTCTTAAAGTTGGTAGTGATAATTTGATACCATTTAAGTTTGGTATGAATATTCAACATCATAAAGTTGTCAGTTCTTTATGAGTTGATTTATAATTTCATTTTTCCTAAAATTTTTTATAACTAAACATTTTGATTATAGCTTTCTTTGGAAGGGCAAATATTTAAGAATACTAAGAATCTTTGTAAAGATTAGGAATGCTGATGTTAACTTGCTTAGGTATCATGGGTGTTAGCTTTGTATGTAATTAGAATCATATTGATGGCATTTATTCACAGAGTTATACAATAGAAAAGAAAATCATTAAGTTGACCCAATTGCATGAGAAATAGAACGTGTTACAATGTTATCTGTAATTCATGGGGAATATTGTTAGCCAAATGGAGAAATAATTTGATCGATTTCTTAGGATATACAGCAAGAAGAATTTAAAGTTAATATACAGGCAGGATGTGATAGCTCATGCCTGTAATTCTAGTATTTTGGGAATTGGAGGCAGAAGTATTGTTTCTGGCCAGGACTTTGAGACCAGCCTGAGCAAGAGCAAGACCTCATCTCCATAAATAATAGAAAAATTAGCCAGGCATGGTGTTGTGTGCCTGTGGTTGCAGCTAATAGGGAGGCTACAGCAGGAGGATTTCTACAGACCAGGAGTTTGAGGTTGCAGCAAACTGTGATGATGCTACTATAGTGTAGCCCAGGTGAGGGGGTGAGACTTTGTGTCAATAAATAAATAAATAAATAAATTTGAAAATTTATAAATAAATAAATTTGAAAATTTGCAAATAAAATTGCAAACTCATAATAAAGAGTATCTAAGATTCTATGTTAACAATTTTAAAGTTAGGATATAACATTGTAATTTGAAGTTAGTTCTGTGGCCAGTCTGATTGGTCTCCATTAGCAGGAAAAAGATGAATTAAGGCAAAGACTTAGAATCTATGTAAAACTCACAGCTGTACTGAGACCTCTGTGCCCAGCTGGCCAGTGTATTTTTTATCAATGAGTATAATTGGCAAATGGTATTGCTTCTTTGTATGACTGAGTAAGTGTCAGAATGGATGGATAATTAGTAGATACAAAATAAATGTATAAGTGGGTATCAGTTGGGGAAGATTAATGGAATCAAAAATGGATGATGCATAAGTAGATGACTGTATGTGTGGATTGATGGATGGATAGATAGAGAATTGTATTTTGGATGGAATTAAGAGATAAGGATAGGCTGGGTGTAGTGGCTCACACTTGTAATCCTAGAGCTCTGGGAGGGCAAGGCGGGCAGATTGCTCAAGGTCAGGAGTTCGAAACGAGCCTGAGCAAGAGCAAGACCCCATCTCTACTATCAATAGAAAGAAATTAATTGGTCAACTAAAAACATACAGAAAAAATTAGCCGGGCATGGTGGTGCATGCCTGCAGTCCCAGCTACTCAGGAGGCTGAGGCAGAAAGATCACTTGAGCCCAGGAGTTTGAGGTTGCTGTGAGGTAGGCTGATGCCATGGCACTGTAGCCCTGGCAACAGAATGAGACTCTGTCTCAAAAAAACAAAAACAAAACAAACCAGAGATAAGGATAAATAGAATATAATATGGAAGATGGTATATTTATATGAATGTGTAACTGTATATGTATATACACACACACATATATACATAAACACACAAGAGGATTAAGGACTAAAAACATTTTTGGCAGCTAAATTGAGAATGCAAGATGAACAGAAGGTGGATGTAAAATGGATTAATTGATAGGTACGCGATTGAAAGAATATATGCATAGGTTAGTTCAGGAAAGTTTACTTCCTAAATTTAAGTTCCTTAAAACTGTAAGTGTATAATTCTCATGGTTACTGTCCAACAGATTAAGGGTCGTATGGTCATGGCAGTAACTCATGGGCCTAATGTCACAAAAGACAGTGGTGCTTCTTGCTGATGTTATCACAACATAAGGTGTTTGTGATGCATTTTTGTTTTTTCTTCATATATTTCCCATGCCCCCCTCCTCCCTCAAGAGCTTCAAGCATGTCCATCCCCCAATTGTTGCACATCTTACTCTTTGTGGTTGTATATACCCATCCCTTCCTCCCCCCTCCCACCTTCTGGACACCTGATAAATGTTACTCCTATATATCCACTTAGATGTTGATCCGTTAATACCAATTTGCTGGTGAGTACATGTGGTGCTGGTTTTTCCATTCTTGAGATACTTAGTAGAATGGGTTCCAGCTGTATCCAGGAACATACAAGAGGTGCTATATCACCATTGTTTCTTAAAACTGAGTAGTATTCCATGGTATACATATACCAAATTTTATTAATCCACTCATGAATTGATGGGCACTGGGTTGTTTCCACAGCTTTGCAATTGTGAATTGTGCTGCTATAAACATTCGAGTGCAGGTGTCTTTTTCATAAAGTGACTTTTAATCTTTTGGGTAGATGCCCAGTAGTGGAATTGCTGGATCAAATGGTAGATCTACTTATATCGCTTTGAGGTATCTCCATATTGCTTTCCACAGAGGTTGAATTAGTTTGCAGTCTCACCAGCAGTGTAAGAGTGTTCCTCCCTTTCCATATCCACGCCAGTATTTGTTTTTTGGGGACTTTTTGATAAAGGCCATTCTCATTGTGGTTTTGATTTGCATTTCCCTGATGATTAGAGATGTTGAACATTTTTTCATATGTTTGTTGGCCATGATTCTGTCTTCTTTTGAGAAGTTTCTGTTCATGTCCTTTGCCCACTTTTTGATAGGGTTGTTTGATTTTTTTCTTGCTGATCTTCCTGAGTTCTAAATAGATTCTAGTTATCAGCCCTTTATCAGATGTGTAGCTTGCAAAAATTTTCTCCCATTCTGTGGGTTGTCTGTTTGCTCTCTTGACAGTTTCTTTGTCTGTGCAGAAACTTTTTAATTTCACCAGGTCCCATTTGTTTATTTTTGTTGCTGTTGTGATTGCCTTTGGGGTCTTCATAAATTCTTTGCCTAGGCTAATGTCGAGAAGAGTATTTCCAACATTTTCCTCTAGGATTCTAATAGTTTCACACCTAAGGTTCAAGTCTGTTACCCAGCGTGAGTTGATTTTTATAAGAGGTGAAAGGTGTGGGTCTTGTTTCAGTCTTCTACATGTGGCTATCCAATTTTCCCAGCACCATTTATTGAATAAGGATTCTTTTCCCCAGTGTATGTTTTTGTCTACTTTGTTGAAGATTAGTTGGCTATGTGAGGATAATTTTATATCTGGGTTCTCTGTTCTGTTTTACTGGTCAATGTCCCTGTTCTTGTGCCAGTAAAAAGCTGTTTTAATGACTATAGCCTTGTAGTTTAGTCTGAAGTCTGGTAAATTGATACTTCCTATTTTGTTTTTATTGCCTAGATTGATTTTGCTATACAGGGTCTTCTCTGGTTCCATATGAAGCGTACAATTATTTTTTCTATATCTGTGAAAAATGATGATGGTATTTTGATAGGGATTGCATTGACTCTGTAGGTCACTTTGGGTAGTATAGACATTTTAACAATGTTGATT
This sequence comes from Microcebus murinus, assembly GCF_040939455.1. Taxonomy (NCBI): domain Eukaryota; kingdom Metazoa; phylum Chordata; class Mammalia; order Primates; family Cheirogaleidae; genus Microcebus; species Microcebus murinus. The sequence goes on from NC_134110.1 coordinate 21,153,402, forward strand.
CTGCCCGACCCATGAGCATGGTATATTCTTCCATCTGTTTACGTCCTATGCTATTTCCTTCTTCAGTGTTTCATAGTTCTTCCTTAGAGGTGTTTTACCTCCTTAGTTAAGTGTATTCCAAGGTACTTTATTTTCTTTGTTGATATTTTGAAGGGAATTGAGTCTTTGATTTGGTTCTCACTTTTACTGTTGTTGGCATATATGAATGCTTGTGATTTCTGTGTATTGATTTTGTATCCTGAGACTTTACCAAATTCATTTATCAATTCAAGGAGTCTGCTGGTTGAATCATTGGGGTTTTCTAGATATAATATCATGTCATCAGCAAAGAGTGAAAGTTTGATCTCTTCTGCTCTCATTTGGACATCCTTAATTCCACTCTCTTATCTGATATCTGCGGCAAGAACTTCCAGCACTATGTTGAATAGAAATGGAGATAATGGGCAACCTTGTCCTGTTCCAGTTCTAAGTGGGAATGTTTTCAATTTTTACACATTCAGTATGATATTGGCTGTGGGTTTGTTGTATATGGCTTGTATCATTTTTAGGTAAGCCCCATCTATGCCTATTTTTTTGAGCATTCTTATCATAAAAGGGTGTTGAATTTTGTCAAATGCTTTTTCTACATCTATTGAGAGGATCATATGGTCTTTGTTTTTGCTTCTGTTTATATGGTGAATTACATTTATAGATTTGCATGTGTTGAACCATCCCTGCATCCCTGGGATGAAGCCCATTTGGTTGTGATGAATTATTTTCTTGACAAGCACCTGGATTCAATTTGCTAGGATTTTGTTGAAAATTTTTGCATCTATATTCATAAGGGCTATTAGTCTATAGTTTTCTTTTTTTGTTGCATCCTTTCCTGGTTTTTTGTATCAGGGTCATGTTTCCTTCATAAAATGTGTTGGGGAGGATTCCATCCTTCTCAATGTTGTGGAATAATTTCTGCAGAATAGGCACCAGTTCTTCATTGTAGGTGTGGTAAAATTCGGGTGTGAAACCATCTGGTCCAGGACTTTTCTTTTTAGGAAGGTTTTTTTATTGCTGTTTTAATTTCAGTACTTGATATTGGTCTGTTCAGGGATTCTGTTTCTTCCTGGTTGAGCCTTGGGAGGCTGTGTGTTTCTAAGAAATTGTCCATTTCCTCCACATTTTCCATTTTGTATGCATAGAGGTTTTTGTAGTATTCATAAATTATATCTTGTATCTCCATGGCATAATTTATAATTTCTCCTTTATTGTTCCTGATGGAGATTTTTATTTTCTGCTTTTCATTAGTCTAGTCAATGATGTGTCAATTTTGTTTGTTTTTTCAAAGAACCAACTTTTTGTTTTATTAATCTTCCGTATAGTTTCCCTGTTGTCAATTTTGTTTAGTTCTGATTTGATCTTAATGATTTCACTTCTTCTGCTGGTTTGGGGGATGGTTTGTTCTTCTTTTTCCAGCTCTTTGAGACGATTCATTATGTTGTCTATTTGTTATATTTTCGACTGTTGGATATAGGCATTTATGAAAATAAACTTTCCTCTCAGGACTACTTTAGCTGTGTCCCATAGGTTTTGGTAACTTGTGTCACCTTTGTCGTTTAGTTCAAAGAATCTTTTGATTTCCATCTTGATTTCCTCATTTATGAAGTGATCATTCAGCAGAAGGTTGTTTAGTTTCCATGACTTTGTGTAGAAGTGAGAACTCCTGTTAAGATCAATTTCTACATTTATTCCATTGTACTATCTGAAAAGATACATGGTATAATTTCTGTTTTTCTAAATTGTTTGAGATGTGCTTTGTGTCCTAGGATATGATTAATCTTGGAGAACGACCCATGAGCTGATGAGAAGAATGTATATTAAGTGGTTTGGGAGTAGAATGTCCTGTAAATGTCTGTCAGGCCCATTTGTTCTAGGGTTCTGTTTAAGTCCATTATTTCTTTGTTGATTTTCTGTTTGGAGGATCTGTCCTGTGCTGTCAGTGGGGTGTTAAAGTCTCCAACTATTATGGTGTTGTTGTTTATCCATTTGTTTATATCTAGGAGAGTTTGATTTCTGAATCTGACTGCACCATGGTTGGGTGCATATATATTTAGAATTGTTAGGTCTTCTTGTTGAACTGTACCCTTCACCATTATATAGTGACCTTCTTTGTCTTTTATTACTTTTGTTGATTTAAAAACTAAGTTATTTGTAATCAGCACTGCCATGCCAGCTTTCTTTTGGCTTCTGTTTGCTTGAAATATTGTTCTCCACCCCTTTACCTTTAGACTAATTGCATGCTTGCATGTTAGATGTGTTTCCTGGAGGTAGCAGATAGTTGGTTTGTGTTTTTTTATTCATTCAGCCAGTCTATGTCTCTTGAGTGGCGAGTTTAAGCCATTCACATTTATTGAGATAACTGATAGTTGGGGCAGATTTCTGTTCATTATGTTGGGTTGAACTTTGTTGCTTTGTTTTCTCTCTTGAGCCATTGTAGTATCTGGGTTTTGACCTTTAGCTTTATGTAGATTTACATTCATGAGTGTTTATTGTGCAGATCTATGGTTAACACTGTTTTGAGTACTTCTTGAAGGGCTGGTCTTGTCTTGGTGAATTCCCTCAGTCTTTGCTTATCTGAGAATGTATTGATTTCTCCTTCTTATACAAAACTTAGTTTTGCAGGGAATAAGATTCTAGGCTGGGCATTTTTTTGTTTCAGAAGAGTGAGAATGGGGCCCCAGTCTCTCCTTGCTTGTAAAGTCTCAGTAGAGAAGTCTGGTGTTATTTGAATTTGCTTTCCCTTGTATGTTACTTGATTCTTTCATCTTACAGCTCTTAGAAGGGCCTCTTTAGTTGATATTTTGGTCAGTCTGATGACTGCATGTTGTGGAGTCTTCCTGTTTGCATTGAATTTCCCAGGGGTCCTCTGTGCTTCTTGAACTTGTATATTGAGATCTTTAGTAAGGCCTGGGAATTTTTCCTCTATTATATCTTCAAATAGCTTGATTAACCCTTGAGTGTTTTCTTCTTTCCCTTCCCCTAACCCTTTGACCCTCACATTAGGTTTCTTCACATAATCCCACATCTCTTGTAGGCTTTGCTCTTTTCTCTTGTTTCTCTGCTCTATCTCTGTGACTCATTTATTTAATTGGAAGGTGTTATCTTCAATCTCTGAGATTATTTCTTCTGTCTGATCTACCCTGTTCTTCAGGCTTTCCACTATATTTTATAGTTCCCTGAATTGATTTTTCATTTCCAGTTCAGTTAAACTTTTCTTCATTGTATCAGTTTCTTTAGTGAAGTTTTGTTCCAGGTCCTGGAGGCTTTTTTTGGTTTCTTTGTGTTGGTTACCAAGTTGTTCTTGCAGGTCATTGAATTTTCTTATGAACCACATTGAAAATTCCTCTTCTGTCATTTTGGTTGCCTGATTTTGGTTGGTTTCCATTTCTAATGGGCTGGTGCTCCTCTTTGAGGGTGTGGTTTCCGTTTGGTTCTTAATATTTTCAGAGTTCCTTCGTTGATTTCTTCTCATGTCGATCAGTTGTTGCTTCTTTCTTTTAGGTTTTCGTTTGGGTATTCACACGCTTTGTTTAGTTTCTGAGCCGGTAGGTGGTGTCTGTGGTAGAGATTCGACCACTCCCTGTATGATGATGAGTCAGTAGGTGCCATGAAAAGGGTGTGCAGAATGTCCTCCCGGTAGGTAGGTGGTGTCTGTGGGTGAGATTTGACCACTCCCTGTATAATGAGTCAGTGGGTGCTGTGAAAAGGCTGTGCAGGATGCCATCCCTGTCAGTAGGTGGCGCTTGCTTGGAGGAACAGGCTACGCTGTTGTTTTTGTGTTTTGTGACCAGCTCTTGTTCCTCTAAGAGGCACTCTAGTGCCCCAGGTGGTGAGTGGAACCCTGGGACTTCCAGGTGTGTCCTTTTCTCCCCCTCAGTGAGGGCTGGTGTAGGAGTGAGTCTGGGTGGAACTGGGTTGGGTAAGCCTGCCCTCAGGCACCACCAATGCTGTTAGCTGTCAGGGAGGGGCTGGAATGGCCCTGCTCAGTCAGAAAGTCTACGTGTGGGGTAAGGGTGTCTGAGACCTGCAGTCTAGAGCAGGCCTCGCTTCTTTCCACCCTCCCCAACTCTGCTGCTACTCCTGGGCCTCTGCCAGAAGGCCAGACCTCACGCCACCAGGCCTCTCATGGCTGTGATGCTGGCCGGGAGGTTCCCTGCGCAGGAATGCCACCTGGCCTGGGCACACGGCCTCACTTTCGGAGGAGAGTTCCCCTCTAGGATGCTAATCTTCCTCTTAAGGCACACACACCTCATTAGGCTGTTTGCATATAACCCTTCTGTGCCCTGGGCAATGCGAGACCTGGGTGCACGGGATCTGGTCTGCAGGTCTGACCTCTGGGCCCCAGAGTTCAAACTATATCCCCACCAGGGATAGGAGTGCCAGTCCCAATTCACCCATGGGGACCCCAAGCTGGGTCTATGTCTCTCAGCCTCAGGGTCTGCCCCGTTCTCCTGGTATCACCAGGCCAGCAGCACCTGGGAGGGCTGGCGGGTATGGAGTTCACTGTCTGAGTTCTCCCCAGTTAGCTGTAGGGCCCCAAAAGGGAAGGTCCCGTTCCCTGGAGGTGCCTCCATCTGGTGGCTATATTGCCCCTCTTGGTAGCGGAGGATAGGGTTGGGGGAAGGGAGAATGAGACTATATGGCGCCTGACACAGGGCTCGGTTGGTGTACAGGGAGATGCCTGCAAGAGTTGGGTTCCTGGTGCAACGTCCACAATAGGCATACCGTTCACTGGCGGCGGCCGTCTCTGGGCTGGTGTCCGCAGGTCTCTCCACCCTCTGGGGAGCCCACCAGCAGTTGAAATGCAAGGGAAGGGAAAGTTAACCATTCCATGTACCCTTGCTGCTGGTCTCCAGGCTGCTCTGGAGGTCTCTGCTTCCAGATCTCTTCCGCAACCTCCTCCTGTGGAGTTTCCTGTGGTCTCAGGTGACCCTCCTTCCGACTCTTGTCCGATGTATGCTTATTTTCTTGCTTCTTTCTTCTAATTTCTGCTAGAATCTGTCTTTTCTGCAGAGATACTCTGTCTGGTGATATTTCTTGTCTGCCATCCTGATCTTCCTCCCCAGATCTGTTTTTTCTTTTTTTTTAAGAGACAGGTTCTCCTTATGTTGCCCAGGTTGGATTTCAGTGGTGTGATCATAACTTAGTGTAGCTGTGAACTCCTGGGCTCAAGCGATCCTCCTGCTTCAGCCTACTGCTGAGTAGCTGGGACTTCAGGTGTTCACCAACATGACTAGCCAAGTTTTCTTATTTTTTTAGAGATAAGGTTTCACTGAGTTGCCCAGGCTGGGATCAAACTCCTTGATTTAAGTGATCCTCTCGATTCAGCCTCCCATGTCATTGGGATTACAGTGTGAGCCACTGCACTCATCTCTACAATATAAGGGTTTATTGTTCATTATCACCATGATAGTGTTCATTGAAAATCATGCAGTAGCTCTTAAATGACTAATGGTAAATTGGGCAAGGTAAATTAATCACATGTCCTTCTCAACCTTTGGGTGGGAGGTTTAAGAATTGAATTTTTTTCATGTTCTTGTAAAAGAAGGATAAAGAACATCAATCATAAGTCACCTCTCTGGTCTCAAATACTGGATTTATTCCCCACTTGCATGGTAAACTTCACTTTGAGAACAACAAAAAGTGTTACCCAGGTAAAAGTCTAATATGTCTTAGCACTGTGATCTTCTCATTAGGTGATTTGTAGTAATCTGTATCTCAGGTTGCAGTGTGTTCTCTTGTCCCAGAGATATCTGAACGTAAAAGGTAGATATTTGTACCATGATCAATGATTGCCCAGGGACTGGGAAACCATAAGTTGTGAAACCATAAGTTGTGAAATGTGATAGTGATCACAATTACATAGAAATTTTGAAATCTCTCTGGAAAGATACAATGAGGGCCCTATATATTGTGGTAAAGAATGTTTCATTAGGCCTTGGGAGTTGCTCCCTTTTCCTTTGTTCCTCCTTTTCCTTTGTTCTTCTTGGTTTTCCTTTGCCCTCTGGGACATTTTCCCATTCTCCTCATCCTACTTTATTATTTTTAAGTAGGCATTATGAGACATATAGGAAAACTACAGAATGTTTACTGTTCATGGAGAGATGGAGCCCAAACATCATTTTAAGTCTTACAAGAATTATGGGCTTTTAGTTTCTTTGGCATTAAGAATCCTCTTGGAATAATGAACTGTCATATAGAGCAAAGCTTTCCTGACAGCTATTGTATCAGACTCACAGGGATGTTTTCATGAGTGAAAATTGTGTATTCAGCCAGTGGAATTTTGAAGGTACTGTGACTTCAAATTGACTACTGATGGAAAGCCACATAGAGAATTCAAGACTTGGTAGATGGGTACATTTAGGAGGGAGTGTTGGATTTATGGTTTCAAGCTTGGTTGTAAGAGTGAATAGACAGAAGTATGGATTGATGGACAGATGCAAGATTGGTAAGTTAAATTTTCTATGTATTGTACAATTATGTGGATTTAATAATTAGTTCATAAATTATTACAAGAGTGGATATTTAGAATGAAGGTTGGAAAGATGTTTTGATAATCTATTGTTTTATGGACTTAGGATACAATAATGGATGCATGCATGCTAAATTGGATATATGGAATAATGTAAGAATGGATAAAAACTAGAATATTTTAGTAGATGACTGGATGAAAGTATTAAGAATAAATATTTTGAAAAAATTTATGTTTTTCATAAACAGTTGTGATGTGTATAAGGGTATATGCATTAATGAAATCATTATTTAGTGAAGATGTAGATGGTTAAATGCCAATATGCTAGATTTAGAATGGATTCAAAATGAAATATTGTATACATGGATTTTTAGATTGATGATACAAGTATGGCTGGCTAGAACACAGGCAAATTGTAGGGATCAAGGCATAGAGACATTATTGCATGGGTGTGATTATTTCATGTTTGATGGTTTTAGAATAGCTTGATAGATACACACAAATGGGATGATATAGTAATTTGATTAGTATGAGAATAGACTGATACAATTATAAAGTCACGTATGTAAAGTTGAAGGAAAAAAAGGAAAGTTGAAGTATGATGGTGTATTCTTGTCATGGGAAAATTTATTATTTATGAAATCAAGTTTGGCATTTGAATTCTCAAATTGTTCTGATAGTAAATAAGCAAAACAAACAAAAACCAAGTATACTAAGTTCACAAAGTAATTTTCTTTTTCTTTTCTATTATTTTCTTTTTTTGAGACAGGGTCTTGGTCTATCACCTGGGCCAGAATACAGTGGCCTTATTATAGCTAACTGCAATATCAAACACCTGGGCTCCACCAATCCTTCTGCCTCAGCCTCCCTATTAGCTGGGACTATAGGCACGCACCCCATGCCCAGGAATTTTTCTAGTTTTTGATAGATAGGGTCTCATTCTTGCTCAGGCTGGTCTTCAACTTCAGGCCTTCACGTGATCCTCCTGCCTGACTCTCACAAATTGCTAAGATTACAGCTGTGAGCCACCATGCCTTGCCACAAAGTATTAATCATTTTAAAATCAAAATGATTTTTAATATTTTAATTATTTGGGGACTTTTCAGAGGTTGATGAATGATTCAACTTTACCTTCTGTATATTATACTTCATGGTATATATGTTATAATTTTTCATATTTTCCACAGTTATGTCTAAGCTTGTCCAGTTTAAGAAGTGAGACCTTGTTTACCACATGACATTTTCATATCAATCCAAATCATTGTACTTGTTTATCCTTTTCGTGGACTTCATTCTTCAAAAGTTCTGGTAAGAATCAGTAACTCTGCTGTACTGTTTTTGTTTTTTTTTTATAGGTGGATGTCTTGCTGTGTTGTCTAGGCAGGTCTTGAACTCCTGGCCTCAAGCAATCCTTTTTTGTGAGCCCACTGGGTCGCTAAATCCAGTTTGTCTGTGATAGTTTTAAACCTAAAACCATAGATGAAGTCCATAAAACATAGAAAATCAACAGATTGTGGAGACCGGCGCAGTGTCTCACGCCTGTAATCCTAGCACTCTGGGAGGCCGAGGTGGGCGGATTGCTCAAGGTCAGGAGTTTGAAACCAGCCTGGGCGAGACCCTGTCTCTACCAAAAATAGAAAGAAATTAATTGACCAACTAAAAACATATATACAAAAAATTAGCTGGGCATGGCAGTCCATGCCTGTAGTCACAGCTACTTGGGAGGCTGAGACAGTAGGATCGCTGAGCCCAGGAGTTTGAGGTTGCTGTGAGCCAGGCTGATGCCACGGCACTCACTCTAGCCTGGGTAAGAAAGTGAGACTCTGTCTCCAAAAAAAAAAAAAAAAAAAAAAACAGATTGTGGAGTGATTATTATTCACACGCAATGATAGATAAAAAAAACTCTTAAATATTGATGCAGTATTGATATGTAGGCTGTGGAGATTGTGATTTACTAATCTTATCTACTCTGACCATAGAATGTAATGTTATCTGGACAGAGACTATAATCTCTTTTTGTCCATACACTCTGTAAATTTCACATTATCTGATCCAGATTAAGTATTTGGAATAAATGAATCAATGGTGGATGGGTAGAGGGAGACAAGGAAAGAAGTCATATTGATTGGGGAATAAAAAGAGAGTGAAAGGGATACAGAAAGATGTCAGAGAGCTAAGTCATTAAGAAGCAGAATTTGCTGCAAATAATATGGGTTGTAATAACAGCACCAGGTTGAATTTTAGTTCCCTTTTCTGGATTTAGGACATTGCTAATATTCTCAGTGGGTACATAAGGTGAGCAGACAGGAGCTAAGGAATATTTCAATATCTGCATGGTAAAAGTAGATTCACAATATCCTTTTCATTTGATGAGTGAATGAAGAGTGTTCAAATATTTTCAAACATCCTTTTTTTTTTTTTTCAAGCATATTACCCAAGCAAGGACCAAAGAGATTTTCTTACAGGTAAGAGCAATTAAGGCCTACATTCTGATTTTTAACATACTTTTTTTAGCTATATTGATGATAGATTAGATTTTTGTTTGAGTTATCTTATATTAATTTCTTTTCCTAAAAACCTACTTTGTGGCTTATCTGATCATTTTTAGATAACATATAATCAAAGATTTTATAGTTATCTCTTGTTAGTAAACACAATTTAACAAAATCAAGAGTTTTTTTTGCCTTTAGTATCACCAGAAATTGAATAAGACTCATCTGGGAAAGCAGGGTGAATAAATATATGGATAATAGTGTTAGTGAGTTTGGGTTTTGGAAAGATTTCCAAAAAATAATATGGGATATACAGAGTCTATTTTTAGTGTTTCATTATAGCATTATTGTGGTTTTTTGTTGTTGTTGTTGTTGTTGTTTGTTTGTTTTTGTTTTTCCTTAACCGCTGACCTGGTATATATATTAGCACTAAGAAACTATACAGGAAATACTTGTTCAAAGAATGAATAGGTGGTTGAATGTCATGAAGATAATTTGGAATAGGAAATAATGTAGCGAAATCACAACAAATGGGCAGAAGAAAGGAGGGAAATTACAGTTTCATCATTTTCATAAAGTATGTATGCCTGGTTTTCATAGCTTGGGTATTATTTAACTTTAGGATTGTGGGAGTTGTTTTTTATGGAGTACCAATAAACACTTGACTTGAAGATGATATCCTTCTGTCACCAGGGATGGCTATGCCATAACCTGTTGTTTATTTCCATTTGCAGTATCTTCTGTATTCTCCCAGGTGAGGACCATGTGGACAAGAGGATCCTAAGAACATCACTAGTGATTCAATCTACAGCATCACCCAAATGCTGTTATTATTCTTTCTTGCTTGAATTTCATTGCATTTTGTATCTCAAGGCGCACAGCTTTTGTAGAAACCCAGGAATAGAAATGACCTGCTTTATTGGCAAGTAATTGCCTAGAATGTTATTAAGTACTTCTCTGTTCTGTTGATATATTTTGTATCTTCCTTTATTGTAGTATATTACCTCATATTTTTTATTTATATTTTGCTTTACAAATGGAAGTGAAATTTGTGCTTGATAAATGTAATTAATTCATTTTATAGGCCCATTGACACTTTAGTCACTCTTGATAACCAGGCTTTCTCAAAAGCTGAGTGCTTATGGTGGGCCAGTTTGATTTTGTTTTTTCCATTTGTAAGATATTTTCTTCCTCATTTGAATCAGGAGCTCATAAGTTTTTCCACAGGTGCCAGACAAGATAGTCTTATGCATTTGTGTTATCGGGGCTAGAGCTTCTGTGGTTATCTTGTTTATTGAACCTAATGAGTCTCACTCTAGATCAGGTTCTGAGTCTGTGTGTAGTTCACTTCTTTCCTAATGCCTAAACCTAGGATGTAGGTTATATAACAAATGTAAGGTAGAGCCAGACCCTTGTGCTGACATTTTCAGCCAGGTTGATACCATTTTGTAGAATATGTAGTCCTATCATTTTCTTCATATGATTAGTACTGTCTTATTTGGGGTTAGAGTGAAAATCTCAGTATACTGAAGAGATTTCCATTTTACTCACATTACCCTGATTTTTTGTTGATTTTCTGCTTAACCTAAGTGGGCTTCATATAAAATACTATTTATTTGAAGTTTTTAATTGTTGACTTCTGAAACATAAACTGCATTGTCATCAGGGAACTACTAATGTATTGCCTATAACCTGACTTAATAGATAAGTTTATAGTATAGAGGGATCCAATAATATACAGGCATCTCTAGACCAGTGTTAGCAATGTAAATAAATGCTAGAATTTTAAGATTATAGGATAATCCCTTTCCTTGAATGTCAATTACTTTTACCAACACAAGACTTAATGGTTTAAAAATTTCATAATTTGTACAGCCATCAATATCATTCTTACTATATTATTTTGTTCATTGCCAGCTAGATTCTGAGGTGGAATTTGTGTTCCTTTTTAAAACCCATTTATTTTATCTACAGAGAAATTCCTTTTGTACTTCCATAGTTCATTTACCTGAAACTATTTCTTGTATTAATATTTTCTAAATTCAAATTGCTCTTCTGGATATAATAAGAACATATGTCCTAATCACATATCTTCATGTTATCTGAAACACAAGATAATACCTAGTCAATATAGTATTTTGTAGTCTGTGCCAGCAGTCAACAAACTTTTATCTGTATAGGTCCAGACTTTGCAGGCCATACTGTTATAACTACTCAATTCTGCCATTGTAGTGTGAAAGTAGCTATAACCAGTTTATACCATTAAGTAAGGCTATATTCTAGTAACATTTATTTACAAAAAACATGTTAAGAGCCAGATTTGTACCAAAGGCTGTAGTTTGCTGACCTCTGGACTTGCAGTATTGGCTCAATATAGAAACCAGAAGGGAGAGAATGTCATCTCTTCTTGTGTGATTTTTTTCTGAATCTTCAACATACAAATTTGAACTTGAAAATGGGGAAGAAACTGCAATTAAGATTTCAAAATCTTGGATTTTAAAGCTAGTTTGAATGTGGCATCTTTCTTTTCTTTGCTTTTCTTTTCTTTGCTTTACTTTGCTTTGCTTTGTTTTATTTCTTTTCTTTTCTTTCTTTCTTTCTTTCTTTCTTTCTTTCTTTCTTTCTTTCTTTCTTTCTTTCTTTCTGTCTGTCTGTCTGTCTGTCTGTCTGTCTGTCTGTCTGTCTGTCTCTCTCTCTGTCTGTCTGTCTGTCTGTCTTTCTGTCTGTCTTTCTGTCTGTCTGTCTGTCTGCCTGCCTGCCTGCCTGCCTGCCTGCCTGTCTGTCTGTCTCCTTTCCACTTTGGTTTGGCACCTAGTTCATTGAAATAGAGCCACAAAGAATGAATGAGTTAGTGATATAAAGCAATGTATGGTCATTCGTACTCCATCTTCTATTCCTGCTCCCTGGGGGTGACAAGAGTTCACCATTTGTGATATGGTGGTCAGTAACTTTTCTGAGCTTATGCAAGTTTATATTGAATTCACTTACAAATTTGTGATCCTTATGTTAGAAATTATTTTGTAACTTTCAGTTTTCTTTACTATATCATGGACATATTTCCAAATCAAAAATATAACTAACCTGTAGACTTTTTATTGAATATAAAGTACATATTATAATGGACAAATCCATTTCTGGATTTTGGGAAATTCAGGTTAACTTGTTTTCATTTGTTTTGTTACTATATATAATGTTGTAATGTATATAATTATACATCTTTTCTAATCACATGGACTCTTAATTCTATACAATAGATGTTTAGGTGTGAAATTTTTGGATCATCAGTTATGTATACTTTTGATTTCAGTGGATAGTTTGTGAAATTGCCCTTGAATATATTATCTAGGCCATGGTAATGCTGATTTTTATAAAAACTTATATATGATGGGTGTTAATGGTTCTTTATATTTGTAGCCAATCTAATAGGTGAAAATGGTATTTTTAACTTAAATCTTATTTAAACAGTAGATGGCCATGAATAAAAAAGACCAAATAGTGATGAATAATTTATAATACAAAGCATTTCTTCACTTTTCCTCTCATCCCAAGAAACATCCTGTTTGTCAGAGCTAGAAACCATTAACATTATCTAAATTTAGTGCTTTTTGGAGGTTCATAAAATCCCTAAGTAAATCTTATACCATTTTTTAAAAATCTTAATTGTTGAAATAATTTTAGATTTAGAGTTGTACGAATCATATATAGAAAACTGATATATTAATCACCCAGATTGACTTTTCTTCTTAATTATTTTCTCTCTTTCCCTTCCTCTCTTCTTTTCCCTTCCCTCTTCTCCACTCTCTTTTTATACAGTGTTATTATTATATTAATTATATTTTAGTAATGGGCAGATATTTTGTTCCTTTAACCCAAAATACTTTAGCATTTACTTTCTAGGGGCCTTAACATCCTTTCATTTTAACCTTGGTAAAAATTTCAAAATCATGGAATCTCACTAGTATGAAAGTATAACATAATATACAATCCATATCTACATTTTACCAGTCGTTCTAGAGATGTTCTTTAGAGTAATTTCTTCCCTTATTCAGGATCCAGAAAAGGATGGGTCTTTAGTCGTATTTAATCTGAAACAGTTCCTCAGTCTTTCTTTGTCTTTGGTGACAATGGTATTCTTGACAAGTAAATAGCTGACAGTTTTTAAGAAGATGCCTCAAATTTTGATTTGTCATCAAACTTTCGCACAGTTCTTTTTATACTGATAGGTGATTCTTACTCTATCAGTGGGAATTAAAAAAAAAACTCAGTTATTGGTTATATTCATTAGTTGGTATTCTACTGTAAGGAAGAATTTGTGTATTATGGCTTATAAGAAATGTCCAGCAAAATATTTTTTAAATTGAAATACTGAATGAAATAATGAGGTAGTAAACTACATGAGAAAGCAGGGGAAGGGGTTACTTAAAGATTCTAAAGAATAGATCTCTAAATTGTGGAGTGTAATATGAGTGGTACATAGAATTCCATGGGTGGATGATATAAATACACATGGGAGAAGGAGAAGAGCAAGTTTTTAGTGGTAAAATCCAGCTAGGGATTTTAACAGTGCCTTCCTTATTGGCAGGGTAGTCAACAATTTTCTCAAAAAGACTGTCAGGCATGATGGTGGAATCTGGGTTTAGATTCATAATAGATTTGTTTTTTGTGTAGGTGGTAAATCAGTGGTATTTATTTGTTTTTCATTGCTTTGAGTTTCTTTAACCCATTAGAGTAGCTAAGGTTGATAGGGAAGAGACTGCATTCAGGAGCTATCTGAAGGTAAACACTCAGCTTTATTCATGTGTCACCTTAACGCTGTCCCTTCCATCCTTTGTGGTGATGTTTGTGTCAGGGGTCCCCAAACTATGGGGAGTTGTATAATTATTTCTTTATATATTACAATGTCTATTATATATAGACAATCCCCTTTAATGGATTTCTCCTCATTTTCTAAATTCTTAAATGATAGAGCATGCAAGGCACAGTCTTAGGCAAATACATTCCTACTCCCACATATACTCTATCTCTAGATCTTATCTTCCCATGGCCATAATTAACAAATCATGTCTCAATCCGAAGTATTATCTCTATCTCCTGAACAATGTGCACAATAAATTCAGTGCCCTTGAATCATCCTGAAACCATCTTCCCACTCCCCAGTCTGTGAAAAAATTGTCTCCCACGAAAACAGGTTCATAGTAGAAAAATGTTGTGGTCCACTGGTGTAGATAATACGGACTGTTACAGCTGCTATTTTGGTTACTTCCTGTATGTCTACATATTCTGTTTTGTGTTCTCTGTAAGTGGGGCAGTAGTCCACTAATAGTAATCTCAGATTTTATGCCAATTGAAGAAGGTTTCCAAAATAAATTCATTCTTAGTTTTGAACAGTGTCTTAGTTGCATTGATGAAGTGGTCCTAATCATGCTGACTATGATGAGTTTCAAAATCTCACTCATTGTTGCTGAAGTTAGGTCATCTGGCATTAATAAAAATGTCATGCTAATTTATAAATTGTGAACTGATGCAATGGCCTTAGAGGTGAAAATGACCTATTTGGCCAAAACTAGTGATCAGAATGTTCCCTGCTTTCTGTATCAAACTTTGTACTTAGGTTTTTTTTTTTTTTTTTTTTATTTTGGCATATTATGGGGGTACAGATTTTAAGGTTTCAATAAATGCCCATTTCCCCCCTCCCCCCAAAAGTCTGAGTCTCCATCATGACCATCCCCCAGATGGTGCACATCTCACTCATTATGTATGTATATACCCACCCCCCTCCCCCCTCCCCCCTCCCACCTGCCCAATACCCTATTACTGTAGTACCTATGTGTCCACTTAGGTGCTAGTCAGTTAATACCAGTTTTCTGGAGAATATATCTGGTGCTTGTTTTTCCATTCTTGGGATACTTCACTTAGTAGTATGGGTTCCAGCTCTAACCAGGAAAATATAAGATGTGCTGTATCACCATTGTTTCTTAGAGCTGAATAGTACTCCATGGTATACATATACCACATTTTATTAATCCATTCTTGGATTGATGGGCACTTGGGCTGTTTCCACAGCCTTGCAATTATGAATTGTGCTGCTATAAACATTCGAGTGCAGGTGTCTTTTTTGTAGAGTGTCACTGGATCATTTGGGTAGATGCCCAGCAATGGGATTGCTGGATCAAATGGTAGATTCAGTTGTATCACTTTAAGGTATCTCCATATTGCTTTCCACAGAGGTTGAACTAGTTTGCAGTCCCACCAGCAGTGTAGGAGTGTTCCTCTCTCTCCGCAACCACGCCAGCATTTATTGTTTGGAGATTTTTTGATAAAGGCCATTCTCACTGGGGTTAAGTGATATCTCATTGTGGTTTTGATTTGCATTTCCCTGATGATTAGAGATGTTGAGCATTTCTTCATATGTTTGTTGGCCATTCTTCTGTCTTCTTTAGAAAAATTTCTGTTCAAGTCTTTTGCCCACTTTTTAATGGGGTTATTTGATTTTTTCTTCCTAATTTTTGTGAGTTCTAAGTATATTCTAGTTATCAGTCCCTTATAGGATGTGTAGGATGCAAAAATTTTCTCCCATTCTGTAGGTTGTCTGTTTACTTTCATGACTATTTCTTTGGCTGTGCAGAAGCTTTGTAGCTTGATCATGTATGGAACCAAAGAAGACCCCGAATATCAAGAGCAATTCTAGGCAACAAAAACAAAATGGGAGGCATTAATATGCCAGATATCAAACTATACTACAAAGCTGTAGTAATTAAAACAATATGGTATTGGCACAAAAACAGGAATATTGACCAGTGGAACAGATGTGAGAATCCTGATATAAAACCATCCTCATATAGCCATCTCATCTTTGACAAAGCAGACAAAAACATATGCTGGGGAAAAGAATCTCTCTTCAATAAATGGTGCTGGGAAAACTGGATAGCCACCTGTAGAAGGCTAAAACAGGACCCACACCTTTCACCTCTCACAAAAACCAACTCATGCTGGATAACAGACTTAAACCTAAGATATGAAACTATTAGAACTCTAGAGGAAAAAGTTGGAAACACTCTCCTAGACATCGGCCTGGGCAAAGAGTTTATGAAGAAGTCCCCAAAGGCAATCACTGTACTTAGTTTTTAATGGCAGGCTTATAATATTGTTCATTAAATGTATGACGGAGAAAATGAAAGTAAGGCCAAAAATTACTGATTGTAGAGAAAGGAAGTATAAACTGAATAAACATGCAGATACATAGACATATTACCAGTGAACAAACTTGTTATCTAAAGAATGGAAACCAATTGAAGAGGGCAGTCAGGAATCTAGGAGAGTTTATTACTATTTTAGTAAGAGTGTTGTTGCTTGCAAATATGATTTGGTAAGGACGTCTTGGTAAATTTGAAATTTGCCTAAAACACAGTCTCTTCTGTTCCATGGAGCTACAGATGTCAGAGTATTTAAGACGGTTTTATTATAAAATTAATAAATTCAATCTCAACCTAGCAAAGTTAAAATTTCCATGATATGAAGAAAATTTAAAATGCAAAGTAAATCACAATAGGAAAGCATGTTACTATTTAATTATTATCTGTGATGATAATAGGAACTGTACTGTTTAAATTTCATACTATTATGGGGTTATAAACATTTTGGTTACATGAATTACTTTTAGAAACTGTACTTTTTGATATAGAGAGAAATGTACAGTAATCTCACAGAAGAATTCAGCTTATCTCTAATTCAAATCTAAATATAACCCACATACTTTTCACCTGGAGATGCAGGTGAGGGGAGAACACATCTGAGTGTGTTAAAGAAAGGAGCTTTCGATGCAGGAGAGAGTAAAGGGACTCTACATATGATTGACCATAAAATATAGTCACTTCCCATTAAAAACTGGCCCAGTAAATACTGTGCAGTCTTACCATTCAGGATAGAGCCTCTTCCTTCTAATAGTAGCAGAGTGAGCTAGACCAAGGAAAGCTGAGGGAGAAGATTGTAGTCTCTCATTTATCCTTATATTTATTGAACTTCACTACCCTGATAGATTTGCACAAAAATCCAGGCATATGGCTCTTCTGCTAACTGATTTAACTACTAAAGGATATTAAGTTAATTCCCAGGCAAAACTATATAATTGGTTAAAAATACCACCTCCATATTTATTTGAGAGTTCTACATATTCTCTGGTACATTTACCACCTAGTTTATCATGTGGCAATATATAGTGATCATATTACCTTTATTTTTCCACAAGATAATTAAATTCTAAAATTGATACTTTATATTCAGTAATTATAAATCCTCAAAAAATGTTTCTACTCCCATAATTTCTCATTTCAGCCTTTTCTAAATTGAGTGTTCTCACTCAAGTGTTTTGGGCAAGAATTTCCTTATTCAATGACTGTATTTAATCATAATTTACATCCCAACTGCTTTGGTTTTTCAAGATTTCCGATTTTGATTTCTATACTAAAGTTTCCTGAAATTTTATATATTCAAACAAATTAGGTAAGTTAAAGGTCACCTTGGATGTCTAAATATAAGGTAGCAAATGTAAGATATCAAATATATCAGATATCAAATAGCAAATATAAGATATCACTGTTAAGATAGCAAAAGTGGAAATAAGAAGGCAAGTTCATTGTTATTTAATAGTCATTTGGAATCTGTTGTATTAAGTTGGCGTACCTGGAAGTATTGAGAGGTACTGAGATTTGGGATGTAATTTGAAAGTATTGCTAGTCTTACTTGATAAAACATTGAATGATACCATGTGAGCAAAGAAGAGGAGGAGAGGATTGAAATAGGGCTCTTACAAATTGGGCCTTAACAATTGAGTAAATGGTGACACTGTTTACTATTTCCATGCTAGGGAAGGTTGGATTTCTTCAAATATAAGATTAAAAAAAATGTCTATTTTGTCATTTTTAGATTAACATTAAACCCACAGGGTAAGATTTAGATTTTTAAAGTGGAAATAGAAAGGAGGCTTAGGCTTGGGGAGGGGGTTAGTTTGAAGATAGAGATAATACTTTGGATTAATTGAGACATGACTTGTTAATTATGGCCATGGGAAGATAAGATCTAGAGGTAGAGTATATGTGGGAATGTATTTGCCTGAGACTGTGCCTTGCATGCTCTATCATTTAAGAATTTAGAAAATGAGGAGACATCCATTAAAGTGGATTGTCTAGAGTGGCTATAGTTATTAGATGAAAACCAAATGATTTTGGTGTCCCTGAAGATAAATGAATAATGAGGTTAAAAATAAATGAGATAGCAGTTGGATTTTGATTTGGAATTCAAAGACACAGTTTGCAAATAGACTATCATTGATTTTCGGTAAAAATGCTATGTGGGGATGAGAGACAGTTTTTTAATATTAGGTGTTTCGGTAAGAATGCCTAATCAAATGATATTTTTGAGTTGATTTGTCCTATAATGATTTGACCAATATTAGTTCAGCATAGAGACCTGTTGATGCCTGTGAGTTGCTTGTGTGAATCAGTATATGAACATAGTAGAACGAAGATGTATCACAGTTGTATAATATTAGAATCTCATCATCATACCACATTATATTTATACAAGATATAACTGAATATCTTCATTTCATCTCTTCATTCTTCTAATAGCAGTCTTTGTGCAGATTTATCATTTGAGTTCCCCTTATATTGTCTCTATCTGCTCTTGCAACCATTTGGCACAGAAATGTTTCTTTGAGGCAAGATTGCTGTTCAGGGATCTTGGCTTCTGTGAGATTTTCAGCAAAGATTGTTGAGGAAAGGAATGGGTGAGAGGCCATGTGAAAGAAAAAGTAACAGCACAATGATGAAGAAGGAATAAAGAAAGGATGATACTAGAAATTGAGGGAGTGAAACAAGATATAATGTGTACAAGGTAGAATTTTGAAAGAAATAGTTGCAGAGCAAGATCAAGGTGTGTTGAGCCTACATTTTAGCTACTAGTTCTAGAGGATAGTAAATGGCAATAACTTCACCAAAGTCAAGGAGAAGATATGACTGTGGAAGATGTTCTTTTCCAGTTAAATCTGGGGAAGGTGTTGACCATATCATTGTACATTGTCATTCTCTAACTAATTAGTCATAGAAACTGTTCAATCTGTCTAGATATCTACCATTTAAGTTTTGTAACATGCTTTTTGCTTCTAGCATTTCAGTTACCAAGTATCATTTCATCCTTCCTTTTTGTGTCTGTTTAACAGACTCTAAATAATGAGCTCCTATTGACAGGGATATTTTCCTATTCATATTTAACTTTCCATTACCTCATGGAATCTAGCATGTAGCAGATATTTAATTTAGTAACTTTGCTGACTAAACCACTTTTTAGATCATAGATGAGTGAAGTTTTGATAAATGAGCCCCTGTCACCTAAAGTGTGAGTAAAATAAGGGTTTTTATAGACCCAGTATGAGGTAGATGTTTGGTACTTCTTTGGGAATGTTATGACATGCCTGAGGAAATCACACATTCTATAGAAAACGTTGAGTTGGATTGTGCAAATATAGATCTTGGTATTGGGGAACTAAGCATCTGCTAGATTAGACCTTTTTATGATGAAAATTAGGGGTTGAGTATAAATCTCCATTGATAGTTATGGAATAATAGAATCTAATTCCTGTTCTCTATCCTGTTTTTATAGCTGTGCTGTTACTGTCCTCTTTTTCACTGTGTTCCCTAAAACAAGAATAGTCCAAAGAAGAATCCTAAGAAACCTTATGCATTGTAACTTTCTTTTTCTTTTTTCTTTTTTTTTTTTTTTTTTTTTTTCCAGACAGAGTCTCCCTCTGTTGCTCATGGTAGAGGTAGAGGTAGAGGTAGAGTGCAGTGGCATCATCATAGCTTATTGCAGTCTCAAACTCCTGGTCTCAGTCAATCATCCTGTCTGAGTCTCCCTGGTGGCTGGCAATACAGGTGTGTGGTTCCACACCTCGCTAATTTTTTTCTATTTTTAGTAGAGATGGGGTGTTACTCAGGCTGGTCTTGAACTCCTGGCTTCAAGTGACCCACCCTCTAGGCCCCCCAAAATGTAAACTTTGTAACTTTTAAAAATTCTTCTTTAATGGATCTGTTTATCATCCTACCATGCTATTATGGGTGCTTCCTAAGAGTACAAGAGTTATATTCACCTCTGTGATCCAGTTTACTTGTTTAATGTTGGAATTCAAGGAATACTGAAGAAATCTATCCTGATTAATAACAGATGGGGAGAGTGTATGTGTTTCAAATAAGAAACCAAGAGAGACAATAAGGAAAATGAGAAGGAATTGCTCATGAGCCTTTCACATTACTCTTGAGTTCAGAAAAAACAGAAAAAAACACTTGTGGAGATTGTGAAGAGTTGAAAACCTATAAAAAAAATTCCCTATCAGTAGGGAGAGCTGACCAGGTTTTTAGAAAAGTGTTGATTGCTAGGACACTGAGACATTAGGTAAATAGATGTGTGCCTCCTCATCTTGCTTTCATTCTGGCTTCTCACTAGCTATTCTGAGTAAGTTTAAGATTTCTTCTGACTTTGTAACATTTGGAAAAATTGTTGCTGTTAGTTTAATTTGGAGTAGTATCAGATTTACAAAAGTCTTGTTAAATTGTCTTATTGATTCATGTTCTTTTCTCTTTGTTGATAATCTCATATGGTTTTCCCACCTACACCCAATACCAACCCTATACCTTTGTGGAGAAGTGCTGGTTTGGAGAGACAGTCTGAGTGGATTCATGCTAAGATAGTAAATTTGAGTTGAGACCATTATTACATGGCAGTCAGACATGAGGTATCATAGGATTGATCAATATGCCTTAATGTAAATAGCTGCATGTATTTAGTCCTATTTGCTTTGGCCTTCCACTTCAAGCTCTTAATGTTGTTTTTATATCCTTATAAATGCACATACAAATTTTGATTTGATTTATGTTTTGTGTTCTGTCTCTTTTGCCCAAAATAAATATAATGAGCTCCTACTTGACAGGGATGTTTTTTCTTTTTTGTCTTATGCTACAATGTCAAAAAGTAAGAATTTCATTGAATAAACAAATTTACAAAAGAATGAGTGAGAGAGAGATTATGAATGAGAGAGAATATAGCAATAAAAGAGATTCTCATAGTCATGTAATATTACATATATATTATATATTACTATAATATTTTAATGTATTATATGCAACAAATATTACTGTATTCTGTTAATGTATTTGAATTATTTTGGAATCTGCCACATTTGACAATGTTCAAAAGAGGACATATAATATAGTGATTATTTAAAAATTAGATATAGAGATGTAGATATTAACTCTTTAAGAATACAGTTATTTGGCCGGGCGTGGTGGCTCACGCCTGTAATCCTAGCACTCTGGGAGGCCGAGGCGGGCGGATTGCTCAAGGTCAGGAGTTCGAAACCAGCCTGAGCAAGACCCTGTCTCTACTAAAAATAGAAAGAAATTAATTGACCAACTAAAAATATATATATACAAAATATTAGCCGGGCATGGTGGTGCATACCTGTTTCCCAGCTACTTGGGAGGCTGAGGCAGGAGGATCACTTGAGCCAGGAGATTGAGGTTGCTGTGAGCTAGGCTGACGCCAAGGCACTCACTCTAGCCTGGGCAACAAAGTGAGACTCTGTCTCAAAAAAAAAAAAAAAAAAAAGAATACAGTTATTTGGTTTAAAATAAATGATAGGTAAAAAACATAAAAATGCCTCTATTTTGGAAATTGGAGTTGTTTTTCTCTTTGGGGCCTTTCTCCTATGTGTGTTCTACACGAATGTTGTATAACTCTCACTTTGTCATTGCTCCATCTTTGCTAATCCTTCTGAAGTTCTGCATGAGTAGAAGAGGGTCCCCACTGATGATATTTTAGGTCTGCCTTCAGATTTATTGGGAATTCAAGGGATATGAGCTGCTAAGAAATAATTAAGAAATAACTCTTTATGTTACCAATGAAAGTAAAAGGTCTAGTGACTGTGCAACTTGTTAATACCCAGTTTTGAATCTTGCTTCTCAGTCAGAAATTTTACCTTCACTCTAACATTATTTTTCTGGGTCCTTCATATTTACTCAGATATTAACCAGTTTCAGAGTTCTTCATTCTTTCCTGAAGTTCCAAGTTTTCCTTTAGTTATCATTGTTCACCTGCCTAAAGAACTTTCTTTAGTGTCCTTACGCTGCACGGCTACTGTTGATAATTTTAGTATGTGGTGATTAGTTTTCTTTTCTATGACTATGCCCTTTTTTAGTCTTCTTTAGTGAAAGATATTGTTACTGAATATAGAATTAATAGTTCACATTTTTTTATTACATTAAAGATAATCCACTGTTTTCCAGAGTCCATTGATTTTCAATGGAAGTCAGCAAATGTTTTAATCATTGTTTCACTTTACATAATTGTGCCATTTTTCTCTGACTCCTCAAGATTTTCTTTTCATTGATATTAGGCCAATTTGGACTATGACATGACTCAGTGTGGTCTTCTTTGTATTCTTTGGTTGTTTGATGGAATTGTTGAATGTGCAAATGTTTTGTTTTTCATCACATTTGGCAGAATTTCAGCGATTTGAAAAATAACTTTCTTTTTCAGTCTTTTTTCTTGCCTCTGGGACTCTAATTTTGTGTGTATGTGTGTGTGTGTGTGTTTTGATCTATCGATACTGTCTTACAGATTCCGGCCATTGTTAAAAATCTTATTTTCTTGTTTTTTGGACTGAATAATTTCCAATATTCTATTTCCATGTTCACTGAATGTTTGTTTTGTTATTTCCAATATGCTCTTAAACCTGTCCTGTGTATTTTTTTCAGATACTTTATTTTTTACTTCCAGAGATATCTTGGGTTTTTTAAAATGTTATATCTAATGTGATATTTTATTCATTTACTATCAGAATACTTTTCTTCCTTATGTTTTCAGCATAATTATAATGACTTTTAAAAAATTTCAACATCTGGACTGTCTGAAGAATAACTTCATTTATTGCTCTCTTAAGTATGGGTTGTATTTCTCTTAGTATGCTGTGTAATTTTGGGTTGTAACTTGGACTTTGTGAATATGTTGTAGAAACTCTAAATCTCTTTTGCTTCTGTAATACAGTATTTTTCAGCCTCAGAACTATCGATATTTTAAATTGGATTCTTTCCTTGTTGTATTTTGGAGGCTGTTGTTTGGGATATCAGGTAGCATCCCTGGCCTCTATCCACTCATGCCAGTAGCA
Source organism: Microcebus murinus (assembly GCF_040939455.1). Classification (NCBI taxonomy): domain Eukaryota; kingdom Metazoa; phylum Chordata; class Mammalia; order Primates; family Cheirogaleidae; genus Microcebus; species Microcebus murinus. The sequence goes on from NC_134110.1 coordinate 21,176,614, forward strand.
CAACTCCCTCCCCTCCCACCACTTCTGCCATTGTAACAGCCACAAATGTTTTGCAGCATTTGTAAATGTTCTTTTATCACCAATGCGTATTCCCCTTTTCAATTGAGAACTATGGCTGTAAAGTATACTGATTGTTATTAAGGCAAACAGTTAACCTGGATGGATTCAAACTCTAATTTCTGCCTCCTGTGCCATGGCAAGTAGCAGAATACTCTGCTTAATTCTTTTCATATTGGTTGGGCTACTTGGAGTCTGTTCTACACAACAGGCAGTTGAAGGGTCAGCCAAAGATTTCACCATAATTTATACACAGGATTTCAGGCTCTTCCTTTCTGGATCTATACTCTGTGGGATTTTCTCCTCACTTTCCAGCTTCTACTGAGGCTACCCTTCAGCAAAATTCCATGAAAATAGAAGGAATTTCTTGTCACCCAAATGTGTACTGCCTTCTAGCATAGGGAAGTTGCTTTCCATGCCTTTAGGTACTTGTTTTGTTATTGAGTCTGGACTTTATAATTATTATCTGTGGGGTTCTTTGTTGAATAGTAGGTACTCCTCCATTACTAGTACCCAAACCTGTAAAAATATTTCAACTTATTAGACAATAATGTGCTTACTAGTTTCACTGATTCGTGCATTCTAAATTACACAATCTGCTAATGGTAGAGCTCTGTATCCTACATGAAATTTATCTGATTTTCACAAATGTTTTTTATAAAAAGGATACAAACTCAGATTTCTTTAGGAATTTTTTTAAGCATAGAAATTCTTATAAAGTATATATTTTTATGTTCTGCTTGTTTTTTTGTTTTGCCTAGCAAGAATTTTGTATTCATGTGGAGTAATCTCTATTCTCATCAAAAACAGATAGAACTTTGATTTCACTATGTGGCATGTTCTACTTTGCCTTGGTATTATTATTAGGAGTAGTGGGTGATCAATTTGGGCCAAATACTATTCTTCACCCTCATTCCACAAACATTATCACCTGCTTTTACCACTTTAAAGTGATGGAAACATTCTCCAGAATATTTTTACCCATGTCACAGAAAATCTAGTAAAATGGATAAAATGAAGAAATTCTTGTCCCCTAGTACCTGTAGCTAATATTTCCTCAGTGTTGTTTCCCACAGTCCAGATATTGCAAAGAGATGATATTTAGTCCGTAGTTCATAAGTATGGGAGTGTAATGAGCCTTGACCTGAGAGTAAGTGAGCTACCCAAGAGTAGATGCCCTGGTCATCTGAAATAAGACCATGCTTATGTGGCTTTCGTGTAATGTCTACAGGCGAAATGTAATCATTTCTTTCTTTGAGTAGTCGGTATAGCAAATAGTTGAAGCATAACTTTTGGTTAGCAAAGCACGATATTGTAGATATTTTAACAAAGATCAGTTATAGAGAGCTATTAACTAAACAAATTTAACTATTTGTATCTGTTTCATACTTTTGATAAAATCAACTTCCTTTAACATGAAAGTTGTTTCTTTATATTCTTGCTTTATCCTAGAAAGTCCTACAAAAAATAATCATTATTTTCAACGGTTAGTTTTGTTTTCATGGTATTTATAGTAAAAGAGTAAGTTAAAGACTGAATAGATGACTGTTATCTAGAAAAATCAGAATAAAATGGAGAGAATTGGTGATAAAAATACATTGCATTTAATTAATTGAAAACACTATCATTATGGTCCAAAGCCTAGGCATATGGAGTATTTTTTGAATTATACAGTAGATAAAACATTTGATATGAGTTCTTTTAACACAGAATTGATCCAGCTCTTGAAATACCATTTTTAAATTGAAGATAAACAGGTCATAGGCATCTTATAACTTCTGAATTTAGGGACAATGGAGTTAATTTTCCAATTGTATCTGTTTGATTTGAATGGTATATTTTTTCACTTTTCTCATAACTCCCAGATGTCAATTCCCATAATGATCATGCAAGGAAAGGAAGCTATGAAAATTCTTGCTATGTACACCATCACTAAAGCATAGTTCCTGAATTTTGTGGTCTTAAGAGAAATTGAGAAACAAAATTTCAATGAATATATAAGACAAGCTGCTGTGGAAAAAGAAGTATTCAGTTTTGAGAAAGAATTGATTGGTGTCCTTATATATTATATTGATGATTCACAAACTCTGCCCCAATTCTGCTTTTATCTATCTATATTTATCTAATCTTATGTATCAAAAATTATCTATCAATCTATCTGGTTTTATTAGTCATCTATTTATCTTAATCATCTGTCTATCTTTATCAATCAATCATCTATCTGTTGTCTATCTATGTCATTTAGCATGATAGAAGAGCATAGCAATGGAGACTCAAGGAAGTTACCTCCTATGTTAGCAGGCAGAGTTGATAGTGCCCTATGAGGTGATGATGCATAAAAAGAAAAAGAAGAGAGCATGAGAACTGTGGAAGCCTAACTCAGGGGCCTTGTCCAGCAGGAACTTTGGCCTTGTTATTATGCATGACTCTCAAAAATCAAAATAGAGCTGACAATCTTGTGTCATCTTGGCATGAGAAAACTTAAATATGACTCTGCCTTTTTAGTCCTCCTCTATTGCCATAATTTAAAACTCTGTTTTAATTATATTATCTGGGTATATATTATATATTAATTATATAATATATACCCTGGCCTGTTTTAAACTAGATCATGGATTGGCAAACTTTTTCTGTAAAGGGCCAAATAAAAATTTTCAGTTTTGAAGGATTTATCATCTCTGTTGCAGCTAATTTACTCTGCTGTTGTGGTATGAAAGCTACCATAGATGATACGTAACTGAATGAGTGTGGTGTGGCTATATTTCAGTAAAACTTTACAGCAGCTACCTGTGGGATGGAGTTTACCAATCCCTGAACTATAGCATTGGCTAACCTGAACCCTGAAAAATAGTGAGATTAATTAACTCAGCCATGTGGTAAAAATATTTGAGAATTATTTCACCATTTTATTTTCATGAAAATTATTTTTAGCTCCTTTGCTATTTCCCATTCATAAGAAAGTGATATAAATGACTGCCATGTGCTAGCATCATAATCTATACAGTGTAAAACCAGTACAGTATAATTACTTGGAGTAATATTAATCCATTTTAGTTAAAGCTTATAAATTATATTTCAAAATTTAATGTATTTTTTCCTCATTTCTTCTATAACACTCCCGAAGAATTAGTGTCTACAATCTTGCCTATCTTCTTTTCCAATTTGGCACAGTTACAATCCAAATGTGTCTTTCAGGAGGCTGGATGGTGTCTGTCCCCCTTGGACAATGATTTGCACCTATTTTGACTCCATCTGAACAGTTGTAATTGTTTCATCATATCAGAGTAGGATCAATACATGCCAAAGATATTGTTTAACATAGCTTGTAAAAACTTGAGTCAACAGTATACATAGCCAATGAATACAATCTTTAGTCCAGTTAAATTGTTTTGCAAATTTGCTCTTATTTGTCCATGCTATCTGAGTGGAGTATTTAAAGTAGAGGAAAAGCCCATGTGTTGTGGCTCATACCTGCAATCCTAGCACTATGGGAGGCTGAGGCAGGAGCATCCCTTGAGGCCAGGAGTTCAGGAACAGCCTGAGCAAGAGCAAGACCCTGTCTCTACTAAAAACAGAAAAATTAGCTGGTCATGATGTGTGCCTATAGTCCCAGCTACTCAGAAGGCTAAGGCAGGAGAATCCCTTGAGCCCAGGAGTTCAAAGTTGCAGTGAGCTGTAATGAGGCCATTGCATTCTAACCTGGGTGAGAGAGTGAGACCATGTCTCAAAAAAAAAAAAAAAAAAAAGAGGGAAAGAAAATAAATAACTCTCTAACTTTAAATTTGGGCTATTGCTTGTTTTGCAGTCAATTATAAATATGTTCATTTATTTGAAACATAGAACAAACTTAATATTCTGTGAAAGGCTCACTTAAATTAATTGGAAAAGTATATAAACAAGCAATTCATAAAAGAAAAGCATTGCGAATGGCCAAGAGTATATAAAATATGTTCTACATTCCAATCTTTATAATGAAATTTGTGCATATATGAAATATGAGACATGCGAAATATATATTTTAAATGTATATTAAATAAATCAACAATTGTTTGCCTTTTTCACCTATCAGATTAACAGGTATATATGTTAACAAAGCATAGAGAATTTAGAACTCCTATGTGTTACAGTCTTTTCAGGAATAAAGTGCAAAATAAATATCAGAAGGAAATTAGTACATTTTGACCAACAATTTTAGTTTTAGAAATTTACCAATAATGATGTAATAGGAAGTGTTCCAAGATGTATGTAAACTTAAGGGTACTCATTACAGTATTAACAATACTTGTAAAATAGCAAATAACATTTTTGTCAAGTCATGCTAGGAAATTTAGTGATGATACATTTAACCAATTCAGTTATTAATATGGTAATATACGTTAAAATTAATCAATATGAAAGTACAGCTTTCAGACATTCATTTATTCACCACTAATTGAGTATCAACTATGTTTGAGGCATTAACATTGTATTTCATTCATGTGAAACCATATATGTATGTGCTTATTCTGATATAGTCAATAAATCAATTTGATAGGAAAAATACTCACAAATTATCCATAATGAGTTCTGGTCATTATTTTATTCTGTGTGTTTGTGTGTATGTGTGTATGTAGTTTCAAATACATATATTATTTCAATTATTCATAGCATTGAATTATTAGCATATGTGCCAATGTGGAGGTAAACACTATAGATGAATTATATCATTTAATATTCATAATAAACATGGAGTTAGGGTATTTATTCCTTTTTAAAGATTAGTAAATTGAGTTTGAATTTGTGTAATTCATCCTATTATTCACAACATAAGACAAGTAAAACTACACTATGGTGTTTCCTCCTTGGATATATAATTTAAAGTACTTATAACTTACTTAATCCATTGAGCAAAACCATTTGTTGGGAAAAATGCAGATTTCAGAGATCATATTCATTTTCCCTGTGTCTTTAAAGTCAGAGATATGAGACTTAGAAGGTGTAACTTTTCAAGATGGAAAGTGTAAGTGTTGGGATATTGCAAAAATAGGAGAAAAGGATGAATAAAGCACTGATTTGTGGGAAATATTATGATATAAACCTTCAAGGAGTTACCTCGACAAATATGAGGTACCATTGCTTAGGAGATGAAGCACTGTGTTCCTGAGCAGAAACCATGTTATAGACAAAGTACTGAAATTTTATGGAGGCACAAATCAAAGTCCTAAGAGAAATGCCCCATAAAAAGTCACTAAATGAAAAAAACAAAACAAAACTGACTTTAGATTAGAGTTGATCACAGGCAATATCAGTACATAAACACTGCCAATGGCAGGGAAAAGGCCAATGGCAATATCTGAGTGAAGAAACAATTTACAACTGATGTAGATTTAAATGTCATAACCTCTTGTTGGAATATTTTTTTCCAATTGAAATTTATCTGCGTTCTAAGGAATCTCTCCCCTTTAAATGTGTGTTCTGGCTGGGCTCAGTGGCTCACACCTGTAATCCTAGCACTCTGGGAGGCTGAGGCGGGAAGATCGCTCAAGGTAAAGAGTTCGAGACCAGCATGAGCACGAGCAAGACCTGGTCTCTACTAAAAATTGAACGAAATTAATTGGCCAACTAAAAATATATATAGAAAAAATTAGCCGGGCATGGTGGTGCATGCCTGTAGTCCCAGCTACTTGTGAGGTTGAGGCAGAAGGATTACTTGAGCCCAGGAGTTTTATGTTGCTATTAGTTAGGCTGACACCATGGCACTCTAGCCCGGGCAACAAAGTGAGACTCTGTCTCAAATTAAATAACTAAATAAGTAAGTAAGTAAATAAAAAAAAAATAAATGTGTTCTATGATCAGTTTACTTTTTCCCCTAGTTATCTTCATTATAAGCCTTTCCTAAAGACAACACTTGTGTCTTGCATGTGCAATTTAGTAGTTCTCAGCTAGTAAATGAGACATTGGTCAAAATGATAAGCATGGGGGATTGTGACAAATTTAATGCTTCATCAAGTAGCTGAAATATGTTTAGAACATACTAAATGTTTAGAAGTATGTTTAGAACATACTAAACATACATGGTATATTTAGCATCACCATGCTTCATCAAATAGTTGAAGTATGTCTAGAACTTTGACTAGTTTGTAATGTAAGTAATGTGCTATGCCATTCCAACTTTGCTTTTTTATTTTCTGGTATTTTGATTGGGAAATTGACTATATGAGATTCTTTCAGTTAAGGCTCTGGAATTTTGAGAATACTGAAGGAGGAAAATGAATACAGAAGGAAAAAACATTTAGAGATATGTGAAGCTGCATCTCTCAAAGAAGGACCACTGGACACCAAGGAGTGGACAAACTCTGGTTTTGTCTGATACCATTAGGCGATATTTGGACACTGTGAATCTCTTGAAGGATGGGAAAACTGATTATTGGTGGTAAGATTTTATAATGTTAAACTAATATATGAATGAATGAATGGGTAAGTAGGGTAGAATGTAAAGCTCTTCTTTATAATATAAAGGCTTAATCAACATAAAAGTAATGACAGGATATGATATATTGATATTTGGCAGTCAGAATTATTTCAGCTGGGAACCATCAAAGGTTACTAATACTTGGAGGGAATTTAAAGAGAATAAGGAAATATAAGTAGTTTCCAATTATCTGCTTCATGTGATACTTTTACATACAAATGTAGTAACTTTTTGGTGGAGAACCTGGTAGGCACCCTATGAAGTAAGAAAATGAAAGTTAATAGCACCAGTAATGGAAACCTCTGGCTGCACTGATAGGCTGTATTGAGAAGAACACAGCCTCATTTCTGTAGTATTACTAGAAGAGTTCATAAACCTAAATTTCCTTGTGAAGAAACATCAGACTCAAATTGAGTAACATTTTACTTTTAGTCTTCAAACATACTATTTTCACTGGGCAGATGTGTCAGATTGTGTCAAACTAAATAGACATGAGAACTGTATATAGCATCGATTCAGATTTTATAAAGGACATTAAAGGAAAGTTTGCAAAATCTGAAGAAAGTCTGTCAAGTAGTTTATAATATGTAAGCATTAATTGCCTAACTTTGATAAAGATTTTGAGGTTATGTAACAGAAAAATCTTGTTTTTAATAAATAAAAATAAAAAGATTTAAGAGGTAACCACATCATAGCTGTGAATATACATGTTTCAAAAAGTAGAAAAAAAGAAGCAAATGAAACAGGGGTAGCAAAATGATAGCAAATAAGGAATCCAGGTGGAAATTATCCAGAAATTATGAATACACTTATATCTGCTCAGTAAGTCTGAAATTAGGTCAAAATAATATAGAAAAATATATAGACAGATTGTTTGAATATATGGTTTCAAGCATACGTATGTGCTCAGGCAATGTGTAAATATATATGGATGAATACTGTGATAATAGTGAGCCTTGTGGTTACCTGCATTTGAATCAGTTATGTTAAAGGAAATCTTTTTATCCTGAATTTTTTCACTTAACATGTTTTCAGGATTCAGCCGTGTGGTAGCATATATCAGAACTGCATTCCTTTTGATGGAGGAGTAATATTCTGTTGTTTAGATATACCATAGACAACATTGTTTATTCATTCATTAGTTAATGGACATTTGGGTTGTTTCCATTTTTTTGGCAATTATAAATAATCCTGCTGAGAACATTTTTATGGAGACTTTTGTTTGTGTTGGGCATATTTTCAATTCTCTTATAGGTGAACATAAGGTAACTGTGTTTAACATTTTGAAAACCTGTCTGTCAGGGATTTTTAAAATTATTTTTGTTGCATTTAAAGGCAGTCAATAGTCTATGCAAAATGAACATTCCATTGACTATTGGTGTAAACACTTCTTACTGTAGAAATAATTAAATTGAAATAAGTTATGTACAGTCCATCGCTTCACATCTGGTTGATCAAATGGACTTGGATATGTTTCATCATTACATATTTTTGCTTTTGTCTTTGAGTTTGAAATGGAATGGAATCAATGTTGGTTTGAATATAAAATACAAAATATAATATATGTCCTTGCTCTACAACATTACTTAAGAAGCTGGAAGTTGTATCTAGAATACGTGCATTATGTAGTACTCAAGAATAGTAGGGTAGTTCAGATTGGTAGAATTTTCCACATGAGTATGCTGATTTTCCTCATAATGTTTATGTAGAGCTTCAGTGAAAAACTTTCTCTCTTGAGCCTAGTAGCTGATGTAGCCTCCCTCATTTATTGTGATCTTCATTTTCCATGTAGACATCAAGTGACTCAGTTTGCTCTAAGATTATTAATGTCTGTGTTACTTAAGGAGTGATCCTTTTCTCACAGGCAGCAGGCATAAGGTGTCCTTTCAGTGAATATAACTGCATTGTACATTCACATATTGTGGAAAATCTGAAGAAAATGAGAGGTGAACAGTACAGTGTTTCTATTTTAAGCAAGTAATTTATAACCTCAGGTTTCGCTTCTTTCACCTAGCAAAAGTCATGTGAGATCACCATCCATGTTTTTGTCTATAATAATAATTTGTTCCTTTTTTATAGATGAAAAGTTTTCCATCATATGCTTGTGCAAAAGTTTGTTTATCCAATCTTCACCCTTGTTTAAGGGTACTTGGGTTGTTTCAAGTTTCTGGCAATTGCAAATAGAGCTCCTATGAATATTAGTGTAAGGTCCTCATATGAACATGAATTTTCATTTCTCTAGGATAAATGCCCAGGGATATGATTGCTGAGTTTATATAATAAGTGTATGTTTAATCTTATAAGAAACTGCCAAAGTTTCTGGAGTAGCTTCACAAAATGTTTAAGGAACCCTGTTATTTTGCATTCTTGCTAGCAGTTGGTAATGCATTCTTTTTTATTTTAGCAATTTTATTATAATAAGGATATTGGGGATATCTCATTGCAATTTTTATTTGCATTTCACTAATAACTAAGAATTTTGAACTTCTTGTGTGTTTATTTGCCTTTCACATATCTTCTTAGATGAAATGTCTCTTCAAGTTTTAGATCTATTTTCTCATGGGATTTTGTTTCTCCTTCTAGCTGTTGAGTTTAGAAACTTCCTTTAATATTCAGGGTGAAACATTTTTTATGGATGTGATTTTCAAATATTTTTTCCTCATTTTTATCCTGTCTTTTCATAATCTCATTGGGGTTTCTCACAGAGTAAATTTTTTTAAGTTTGATGGCATCTGATTTATCTGTTTTTTTCTTTACATGGATAGTCTTTTTGGTGATGACGTTGTCAAATGAGTATTTGTAGGGCTGTTTGTAGTGTAGTCCTATTATTTTCATTTGATGATGTCTATAGCATGATGTCTGTCAGAGATGTATCCCCGTTTCAATTCCTGATATTAATAATCTATATTTTTCCTTTTTAATTTTTTTATTATTTTTGGTCATGCTGGCTACAAGTTTATAATTTTATTAGCCTTTTTAGAAATTCAGCTGGGCTACAAATTTAAAGTTTTATTAGCCTTTTTGGATATCCAAGTTTTGCTTTCATTTATTTTTTCTGTTGTTTTTCTATTATCAATTTCATTGAATTTGGTTCTAATATTTATTATTTCCAGCTTCTGTTGTTTTGTGTGTCCTTGGCTTTTGTTATTGTGTCTTATTTTGGAAGATGAGGTTGCTGATATGAGACCTTTCTTTTCTAATGTAAGGATTTTAATTTTATAAATATCCTTTTAAGCATTACTTTACATACATCCCATAGGGTTTTATTTATTTATTTAGAGACAAAGTCTCACTCTGTTGCCCAGGCTAGAGTGCCATGGCATCAGCCTAGCTCATAGCAACCTCAAACTCCTGGGCTCAAGCAGTCCTACTGCCTCAGCTTCCTGAGTAGCTGGGACTACAGGCATGCACCACCATGCCCGGCTAATTTTTTCTATATATATTTTTAGTTGTGCAGCTAATTTCTTTTTATATTTTTTTTTATTAGAGATGGGGTCTTGCTCTTGTTCTTGCTGGTCTCGAACTCCTAAGCTCAAATGATCCTCTTGCCTCGGCCTCCCAGAGTGCTAGTATTACAGGCATGAGCCACCATGCCCAGCCCATCCCATAGGTTTTGATACATTTTATTTTCATTTTGTATAGTTCAAAATACTTTCTAATTTCCTTTTAGACTTCTTATTTTAATTACTTAGATTGTTTGGAAGTGTGTTGTTTAACACGTGTATTTGCATGTTTTTCAGTTATATTTGGTTTTCATTTCTATTTTAATTTTTGTCAGAAAATAGACTTTACATGCCTTAAATTATTTTAAATTTGTTAAGGTTTGTTTTATGGCCTAGGATAATGTCTATCTTGGTAAATGTTCCTTGTTCATTTAAAAATATTTATTTATTGTTGCATAAAATGTTCTATGAATGTCAGATCTCATATTTTGTGGTAGTGATCAGGTTTTTTTTTAGTATATTTGTGGATTTTCTGTTTACTCATTCTACTGATTACTAAGAGAGGAGTGTTAGAGTATCCATCTATAATTGTAGGTTTTCACTTCTTTATGTTTTTGCTTCTTGCATGTAGAAGCTCTGTTATTATAGTTGCATACACATTCAGGATTGCTTTATCTTTTTGCTGAATTGACTCATGCAATGTCCCTTGTTATCCTTGGAAGCTTTCCTTACTTTTTCTGATATTAATATTGTCACTTCAGATTCTTTCTGATTTGCTTTTCTACTATATCCTACCTATAGCATTGTATTTAGAGTGGTTTTAGTGTAAACATCATATAGTTAGGTCTTGTTTTTTGTACTCATCAAGCAGTTTTGTTTGTCAGGTCCTCATACTCATCTAGGCTGGGTTATCAGAGAAAAGGAAAACCATGAAAATCATTCTTGTTTCCTGATATTTTTAGTTTCCCCATTTCACCTTCAAGCATTTATCATTCAGAGTCTTCTGCTAACATATCATTGTATTCCTCCTGGGATTCTTAATGGAATTCCATGGTGGCATAAAGATGGACCATCCTCATTCCCTTTTTTTTTTTTATTTTGGCATATTATGGGGGTACAGATTTTAAGGTTTCAATAAATGCCCTCCCCCCCACAAGTCTGAATTTCCAGCATGACCATCCCCAAGATGGTACACATGTCACTCATTATATATATATATATATATATATATATATATATATATATATATGTATATATACACATATATATATATATACCCGCCCTCCTCCCCCCTCCCCCCTGCCCAATACCCTATTACTGTAGTACCTATGTGTCCACTTATGTGGTGCTCAGTTAATACCAGTTTGCTGGTGAGTATATGTGGTGCTTGTTTTTCCATTCTTGGGATACTTCACTTAGTAGTATGGGTTCCAGCTCTAACCAGGAAAATATAAGATGTGCTATATCACTGTTGTTTCTTTTCTTTTCTTTTCTTTTTCTTTTCTTTTCTTTTCTTTTCTTTTCTTTTCTTTTCTTTTCTTTTCTTTTCTTTTCTTTTCTTTTCTTTTCTTTTCTTTTCTTTTCTTTTCTTTTCTTTTCTTTTCTTTTCTTTTCTTTTCTTTTCTTTTTTAATTTTAAAGAGATTTATTCAGAACCAAATTTGGGAACCATGACCTGGAGCCATATCGAAAAAGCCTTGAGCAAAAGAACTCACTGCAGTTGGGTTACAGTTTGGTTTTATACATTTCAGAGAGACAGTGGTTACAGGTAAAGTCATAAATCAATACATGGATGGAAGGCATACATTGGTTTGGCCCCAAAAGGTGGGCTATCTTGAGTGGTGGGGGCTCTTATAGGTTATAGGTGAGTTTAAAGATTCTTTTTTTTTTTTAATGACTTTCTAGTTTCTTTTCTTTTTAAAAAAATTTTGATGTGATTATTTTATTTTTTATTATTTTTTCTTTATTTTGGCATATTAGGGGGGTACAAATTTTAAGGTTTCAATAAATGCCCTTTCTCCCCCTCCCCCCACAAGTCTGAGTTTCCAGCATGACTATCCCCCAGATGGTGCACATCTCTCTCATTATGTATGTATATACCTGCCCCTTCCCCCCTCCCACCTGCCCAATACCCTGTTACTGTAGTACCTATGTGTCCACTTAGGTGCTGCTCGGTTAAATCACCATTGTTTCTTAGAGCTGAATAGTACTCCATGGTATACATATACCACATTTTATTAATCCATTCTTGGATTGATGGGCACTTGGCCTGTTCCTCCAAGCAAGCACCACCTACTGACAGGGAGGACATCCTGCACAACCTTTTCATGGCACCTAATGACTCATTATACAGGGAGTGGTCAAGTCTCACCCACAGACACCACCTATTGGCTCAGATACTAAACAAGGCCACTCAGAAACTAAACAAGGCATGTGAATACCCTAACAAAAACCTAAAGGAAAGAAACAACAATTGATCGACATGGGAAGAAATCAGCAAAGGAACTCTGGAAATGTGAAGAACCAAATGGAAAACACACCCCCGAAGAGGAGCACCAGCCCCCTAGAAACAGACACCAACCAAAATCAGACAACCAAAATGACAGAAGAGGAATTTCGAATGTGGATCATAAGAAAATTCAATGACCTGCAAGAGCAACTCATTCCCTTTTTCTTCTCTTATGTTTTGTCCTTGTAATTTCCTATTTCATTTTATTCTGTTTTCATAATTTTCACTTATCGTATGAAATTTCACATTTATTTTTTTTGTGTTCTTGCTATTGTTCTTTTATTTTCTATATAATGTTTTGAAATAGATTTCAAAGTTTATATACTATTGAAATAGATTTCTAAAGTTCTTATTTCTTATTTCCATAATATTGGTCTTACAATTCCCCTATCATGTGCCTTTAATTTTACCCATCACAGGGTATTTTCATAAAATATTTTGTTTTGTGGGAATATATTTTACAATCTCTGATTGAAGGAAAAAATTGGCTTACCACTAATTTCTATAGCAGATAGGATTATCGACTATTTTCAAAGTGGAGAATTTTGGGAGGAAATAAATGAAGAAATGACAAAGGTGACCAAGGACCAAACAGCTGTGACATGTGTAAGGATAGCTGTATGGTAATAATTACAGACCTAATTATCACATTTCATGTTTTAATGAATTTCGTGTATTTTTTGAACTGATTTATTTTATTTGTGATATTTTGCTGCAGGTCAATGTCTAGAACAAGTTACAACACGTCAGGGACAAGAGGTGAGCAGATACTGGGGTGTTTTTGAAATTGTTTATTTGTGTTGTGGCCAGTGATGTCAGAACTTCAAGGTCTCAGAGTTCATGATTTCACAGGCTCAAAGACTTAATGTACATAATTTTACAATTCCCTTCTTGTCTATTTGTTCATACTAGTATATAAATAGATTTGTGGTATCATGGCTCTTCTCCGAATCCAAAGAGTCACTGATGCCTATTATCCCAGCACTTTGGGAGGCTGAGGTGAGACACTAGGAGTTCAGGACCTTCCTGGAAAACATAGTGAGGTGGCCTCTCTGCAAAAAACAAACAGACAAAAAAAATAAAAACTGAATGTAGTGGCTCATACCTGTAGTCCCAGTTACTCAGGAGGCTGAGGTGGAAAACTTGAGCCCAGGAGTTCAAGGTTACAGTGAGCTATGTTGGGCTACTGTGCTCCAGCATGCTTAACAGAAAAAGGCCTATATCTAAAATATATAAATATTACATATATATATTAGACATATAATATTCTGTAAATTACAAACATATTAAAATTGTACATTAAAAACATACAGCTTAATATGTTTTCAAAGGATGCCCATTCTCCCTAAGATTGGGAACAAAACAGGGATGACCTGTCATTATTTCTGTTTATATTATTTTGAAAAATCCTACCCCATGTAAGAAAAGGAAAAAAAAAAAAAAAAGAGCCATAAAGATTAAAAAGGAAGAAACAAACTTCTTTTCACCAATAACATGATTGTTTATTTTAAAATATCAGAAAGAATCTTTAATATTTCTAGAACTAAAAACAAGGTTAGCAAGTTTCAGGATGCAAGGGCAGTGTATAAAAGGGCAGCATTTATTATTACATATTAGCAATGAAAATTTGGAATTTGAAATGCCACTTGTGATACTGCAAATAATATATCATTTATGTGTAAATCTAGGAAGATATGTTCATAATCTTCATAATAAAAACCACAAAACACTGATGACAGTTACTATAGAAGACCAATATAAATTCAGATACCGTTATATTTTGTGTTCATGAATTAGAAGGCTTAATATTGTTGTCAGTTATCTCAAATTTCATCTGTAGATTCAATGCAAACAAAGACCACTACAAGCTTCTTTGTAGATATTGACAAGGTGATTATAAAAGTAATATGGAAAGGCTAGAATAGCAAAAATGATTCTGAAAAACACTAATAAAGTCAAGAGTGACACTACCTTATTATTATTATTTTTTACAATATATTTATTTATTTATTTTTTGAGACAGAATCTCACTCTGTTGTTTGGGCTAGAATGCTGTGGCATCAGCCTAGCTTACAGCAACCGCAAACTCCTGGGCTCAAGTGATCCTTCTGCCTCGGCCTCTTGAGTAGCCAGGACTACAGGCATATACCAACATGCCCAGCTAATTTTTCTATGTATTTGTAGTTGACCAATTAATTTATTTCTATTTTTAGTAGACAGGGTCTCACTCAGGCTGCTTTCGAACTCCTGACTTTGAAGGATCCTCCCACTTCGGCTTCCCAGAGTGCTAGGATTACGGATGTGAGCCATGGTGCCCAGCGGACACTATCTTATTTTAAAGCTTACTATAAACCCGATGTTGTTGAAAGAATTGACACATAGTTCAAGGAAGATAATAGTATCTTTGGGAGATTGTGATAGAAATAAGATACTTGGGTGGTTTCTAGAACATTGATGTTTGTTTTTTTGATCTGTGTGTCACTTGCTATGTTTGGCGCAGATTTATTGAGCTATACAGTTTTAGTACATGCACCTTGCCATATGTATATTACATTTAAGGACAAAGTTAAAACCATCCCACTAAACTTGTCCAAATATTGGTTAATATATTTTCTAGGAATATTATTGAGTAAATTGTGTGTTATTTGGAGCCTTACGATTGATGTTCTTAGAACAGGTCAAGAATATTTTCTCTTTAACACATACATTTTGAGCAAATCATATTAGGGAATAATTATTTATGTATTTATAGTTTTACATATTTTTATTTTTTTCATGTATTTATTTATTTTTCTTATCAATTTTTCTCCTTTATGAAAATGTATTAAACAATTCAGAGTCCCAAGTATTAAAGATATTTTATTCCTGTAGTTCTCTTTGACATTAAAATTCCTCTCCTCTCCCCTCCCCTCCCCTCCTCCTCTTCTCTTTTTTTCTTTTCTTTTTTGACACAGGGTCTCACTCTGTTGCCCAGGCTGGAGTGCAGTGGTGTCAGCCTAGGTCATAGCAACCTCAAACTCTAGGCTCTAGTGGTCCTCCTGCCTGAGCCTTTTGAGTAGCTGGGACTATAGGCACATGCCACTATGCCTGGCTATTTTTTTCTATTTTTAGTAGAGACAGGGTCTCACTCTTGCTCAGGTTGGTCTTGAACTTCCAGGCTCTAGTGATCCTCCCACCTTGGCCTCTCAGAGTCCTAGGAGTACAGGTGTGAGCCATCATACCCAGCTAATAATATTTTTCTTGAATGTTATCAAGCAGTAAAGTCTTTTTTGTTTTGTTTTGTTTTGTTTTGTTTTGTTTTTTGAGACAGGTTCTTACTGTTTCTGCTGGGCTGGAGTGCAGTGCTATTATCATAGCTCTTTGTAACCTCAAACTCCAGGCTCAAGAGATCATCCTTCCATAACTTCCTGAGTAGCTGAGACTACATGGGTGTGCCACTAAGCTGGGCTAATTTATCTATTTGTTTGTAGAAACAGGGTCTTACTTTTTTGCTAAGGCTAGTCTTTTATTCCTGGGCTCAAGCAATCTTTCCACCTAAGCCTCCCAAAGTAGTAGGAGTACAGTCATGAGACACATTCCTGGCTATTTTCTTTATTTTGGTGTTGTACATTTCTATGGATTTTAACATATGTGTAGATTTTTATAATCATGACCACTGTCAGGATAAAAAGCCATTGCATCTTTTTCCCTTCAACTCACACAAATCACCTTGTCCCTTGTTAGTCATGTCCTAAATCCTTAACTCCTGAGAATCACTAATCTATTCTCTATCCCTATAGTTTTGTCCTTTTGAGAATGTTTGTAAGTGAAATCATTCAGTATTAACTTTTGAAAATTTCATTCAGCATAATTCTCTTGACATACACCCAGGTATATCGACAGCTTATTTTTATTGTTGAGTAATATTCCATTCTTTGCATGCAACACCACTTCTTTACTATTTATCCTTTGAATGATATTTACATTGTTTCTAGTTTTTCCGCTTTCACCAATAAGGCTGCTCTGAATAGTTTTGTACTGATCTCTGTGTGAACCTAAATTTTGTTTATAGAGGAGTCAGAAGACTTTTTCTGGAAGTACTAGATAATACACATTTTAGAGCTTGGGACTATATGATCTCTGTCACAAACTGCTCAGTGAATCCAATGAATGGATATGTGTGACTGTGTTCCCTTGAAACTTTACTTACAAAAGTAGGTAGTCAGCCTTGGTATGTATTTTTCTGTTCCTTGCTATAGAATAAATACTCAGGATTGCGTTTTCTCTGTTGTATGGTGAGTTTATGTTTAATTTAAAATAATCTGATAAACTAGTTTCCTGAGATTTTGTAACATTTTACATTCCTATCAAGAATGTGTGAGAGAGCCTGTTGCTGCACATCCTCATCATACTTTGTATAGTCATTATTATTTTTTTTTTTTTTTGAGACAGAGTCTCACTTTGTTGCCCAGGCTAGAGTGAGTGCTGTGGCATTAGCCTAGCTCACAGCAACCTCAAACTCCTGGCCTCAAGCAATCCTTCTGCCTCAGCCTCCCGAGTAACTGGGACTACAGACATGTGCAACCATGCCCCGCTAATTTTTTCTATATATATTAGTTGGCCAATTAATTTCTTTCTATTTATAGTAGAGATGGAGTCTAGCTCTTGCTCAGGCTGATTTCGAACTCCTGACCTTGAGCAATCCGCCTGCCTCGGCCTCCCAGAGTGCTAGGATTACAGGCATGAGCCACTGCGCCCGATCTCTCTATGTTGCCCAGATTGGTTTTGAATTCCTGGCCTAAAGGGATCCTTGTGCCTTAGTCTCTCAAAGTTCTGGGATTATAGGCATGAGACACTCTGCCTGGCCTTCTTTGTCATTTCTTTTATTATATATTTCTACATTATTTGTAGTGGTTGCACTAGGGATTACAAGTAACATCTCCATTTATAACAACCTAGTTGAGATTAATACTAATGTAATTTTAATAGTACAGTGTTTGCTTATATATTGTTCCAGTTTCACTTTATGCTGTATTGTCCCAAATTATATATTTATACTTTTGTGACCATCACCGTAAGCTTATTATGCATTTATTTTTAAAATCAGATAGAAAAAAATATAAGAGTTACAAAAATACATCAATACTAGATTTTTATTTGCTTATGTAGTTACCTTTACTGAGTAGTGTTTATTTCTTTGTTTACGTTCAAGTTATTATCTATTGTCCTTTTGTTTTTCACCTTGAAGGACTGGTTTAACATTTCTTATAGGGGAAGTCTGCCAGCAAAGCACTCTGTTGTTTTGGTGATGATTGTTGTTTTTAAATCTGGGATTGTCTTAATTTCTCCTTTATTATTTAAGGAAAGTTTTATCAGAAATATAATTTTTGGCTGAATGTCTTTTTGCTTCAGTACTTTTGCTGTTATCCCACTGTCTTCTAGCCTACATGGTTTTTGATGAGAAAACAGTTGTTAATCTTACTGAGGCTCTCTTTTATTTGATGAGTTGCTTCACTGTTCCCGATTTCAAGATTCTATATCTGTCTTTCTTTTTCAACAGTTTATGATGTGACTCGGTGTGGATCTCTTTGATTTTATTCTACTTGACAGTCATTGGACTGCTTGGATGAGTAGATTCTTTTTTTAATCAAGTTTAGGCAGTTTTGGATATTATTTTTTGAAATATATTTTCTGTTTCTTTCTTTTCTCTTCTTCTGGCATTTTAATTTATGTGTATGTTGGTACACTTGATGGTGCCCCCACAGGTCTTTTAGGCTATCTTCTTTAATTTTTTTAACCCTATTCCTTTAACTGGATACTCTCAATCGACCTACCATTGGGATTGCGTTGTATTTTTATTTTTACTTTATGTCAATTCAAATTTGCTGATGAGCTCTCTCTGTAAATTTTCATTTTTTTAATTGTGCATTAGCCTCCAGAATTTCTTATTGGTTTCTGTCCCAAGAAAATATCTCCTTATTGATATTCTCTTTTTGTGGATAAATTGTTTTTATTGTTCCTTTAATTATGTAGACATGATTTCCTTTATTACTTTGAACATATTTTAAATAACTGATTTAAAAAGTATTTTTCCCATTGAGTCTAGTATCTGGGTTTTTTTCAGGGACAGTTTCTATTGATTGTTTTTACACTTGGTGTATAGGACATAATTTCTAGATTCTTTGAACGTCCCACAATTTGTTTTTAATATTGGACATTTTGTATATAATAATATCAAATTCTGAAATTCCAATCAAAACTTCCCTCTGTTTTGGCTGCTTGTTGCAGCAGTTGTTGTTGTTGTAGTAGTATATGGCCAATGGCTCTGTTCTCTTAGATTAGTGGATAGGTAATGATTGGACAGATTTCCTTAAACACCTGAAAAGAAAAAAATATCTCTGTCATTACAGAGAGTCTGTGTTTTTGTGTGTGTTGGGGCATGCCTTCAGTGCTCACCCAGGCATTTTACAATTTTATCTTAGCCTTAATACTTGTTTCCACAGAGCTGTCAAGTGTCATAGTTGGGGGTTTAAGGTGTGTCTAGTTAATCAGTTTCCTCATCAGTATTTTCCCCCATTGGTCTGATTCACACTAAAGATGAGTCCTAGACACTGTTTGATGTTCAAGTATTTCATTTTGGCAACACTCTTACAAAACAGGGAGTGGGAACAGGCTAGTGGCATCGGTAGAAACTGTCTCACAGAAAGACTAGATATTGGTTATGGGATTAGATGATGGACTGACTGGGAGGATCTCCATGTGGAAGATATCGTCAGAGTTTGGGGGATTCTTCCCTTTTTCTTATTCAATCTGTCAGTTACTAGGTGATTCATAAAAAAAAAATTAAGGTATTCTTGTAAGGATAAGCTTTGTCTTTGTGCTGAAATGGTCTTGTCTCCTGGAAATCTCTGGGCCAGAGGTGATAATCCCTGGGCCAGTTTTCATCATATTGCTTAGTGACACATAGTGCTGGCCCTGAGAGATGTTTCAGTGGGCCTTATGACTGTCATTAATCATACAGCCACAATATGTCTCTTATAGTATATGACACTCAAGTCACTCATAGTAGAGAGCTTAGGGTTCTCTTATTACCTGAACATAGCCCTGTACCCATTCAGATTCACAGGAAACTGCTAGATCTTCTGAACGTTTGTATTCCATAAATAATCTTATTCCCTTGCCTTTCCTCACAAGGTTTTTCATTAATTGATTGTTTGCCAGGCAGTATCAACTAAAACATTTGCCTGTATATGTTTTGTTAAACATTCCCCATTTATCTGGTTTAGCTTACCATTGGTTGATTTCTGATTTAGGAAAACTAAAAGCAATCCCTCTGTTGTGTAGGCTAGAGTGCAGTGGTGTCATCATAGCTCACTGCAACCTAAGACTCCTGGGCTGAAGTGATCTCCCTACTTCAGCCTCCGGAGTAGTTGAGACTATAGGCATATAAGCATGTGTCACCATACCTGGCTAATATTGTCTATGCTTTTTTTAATTCTTTTTTATTTTTTTATGAGATCCTTTGGGAATATCATCTATGTTTTTACAGAGATGGTGGTCTCACTATATTTCTCTAACTTCCTTAATTTTTAAGGAAATCATATTGTATTTTGTGTATATGCCACATTTTATCTGCTGATAGACATTTGGATTGCTTTCATATCTTGGCTGTTGTGAATAACGCTACAATTAATTTAGATTTGCAAATATCTCTTTGAGATCCTGCTTTCAATTCTTTTGGCTGTATACCCAGAAGTTATATTGCTGGATCATATGGTAATTCTAGTTTTAATTTTGAGGAAACTCTGTACAGTTTTCTGTAACAGCTGCACCATTTTATATTCAAAGCAACAGTATACAAGGATTCTGGTTTCTATACATTCTCATCAACATTTTTATTTTCCATTTGTTTTGTTATTATTACTTTTTTTCTGGTTATTCTAATAAATACCAGGTGATATTTCATTGTAGTTTTGATTTGCATTTCTCTAATGTTCAGTGATATCAAGCATTTTTTTAAAAAGAGGTAAGGCTCTTTTGTCCAGGATAGAGTGCAGGGGGTGAGATCATGGCTCACTGCAACCTCTAGTGTCTTCTAATATATAATACCATTTGGCCATTTGCATTTATCCTTTGGAGAAATTCCTATTCAGTTCTGTTGCCCATTTTTTTTTTTTTTTTTTTTTTTTTGGTCAGGGTTTTTTGGTTGTTGTTGAGCCATATAAGTTTTTTGTTTATTGTGGATGTTAATCCCCTATTAGACAAATGGTTTTGCAAATATTTTCCTCTCATTTCATAAGCTTTCTTTTCACTTTGCTGATTGTTTTCCATTGATGTGTGGAAGTCTTATGTTTGATGTAATCCTATTCATTTACTTTTGTTGTTTGTTCTTTTAATGTCATATACAGAAAGTTATAGCCAAGGACAATGCTAAGAAAGTTTGTCCTATGTTTTCTTCTAAGATTATTACACTGTCAAGTTTTATTTTTAAATATTTAATCCATTTTAAGTTGACTTTTGTGATGGTATGAGATAAGGATCTAATTTAACGTTTTAAATGTTTGTATTTACAGTTTTCTGAACACTATTAGCTGAGTAGATATTGTTCTTGACCCCCTTATCAAAGATTGGTTAACTGTAGTGTGTGGGTTAATTTCCAGATTCTCTGTTCTTTTCCATTAGATCATATGTCTGTTTTTCATGCCAGTATTATACTATTTTGATTCTGGTAGTTTTGTCATATACTTTAAAATCAGTAAGTGTCTCCAGCTTTGTTTATCATGCTTAAGATTACTTTCGCTGTTTTTGGTCTTTTGTGGTTCTGCATGAATTTTGGGATTTTTTTTTTTCTTGTAAAAAATGGCATTGGGATTTTGATAGGGATTGCGTTAACTCTTTCTATTGCTTTGGGTTGTATAAACATTTTGACAGTATTTATATTCTAGAATATGGGGTTTATTTCCCTTTATTTGTGTCCTTTTAAAATTTCTTTCTTTAATGTTTTATAATTTTCAGGTCTTTTACCTGTTTGGATAAATTAATTTCTAATGATTTCTTGTTGTTATTGGTAACATAAATAGGATTGTTTTCTTAATTTCCCTTTCTGATTGTTCTTAGGGTATAGAAATGCCATTGAATTTCAAAATCTAATATTATTGCAAAATATTTAATTGACAAATAAAAATGTATATATTCAAGATGTACAGTCTGATGATTTGAAATATGTATAATATTTCACAATGAAATAATCATTGTGAAGTGATTATCACAATCAATTTATTAATATCTGTCACCAACTATTATACATTAGATCCTTAGAACTTGTTGATATTGCCAGGAGGAATGGTTTTGGGGGAAAAAAAGAACTTGTTGATATTATAACTGAAAGGTTGTTCCCTTTAATCAATATATCCACATTTCCCCTAGGCTGAATCCCTGGCAACTACTACTATTCAATTTTTTTTATGAGCTTCACATTTTTATTTTTATAAATGTGAGGTTATATAGTATTTGTTTGTTTCTCTGACTTACTTCACATCTTATAGTGGCCTCACGGTTTACCCATGTTGTTGAAAATGGCAAATATTCCTTCTTTTTTATTGCTGAATAACATCCCATTGTATATATGTACTACAATTTCTTTATCTCTACGTCTGTCATTAGGCATATAGGTAGTTTCCATTATCTTTTCTATTAAAATAATGATGCAATGAACATGGGAATGTACATATCTCTTAGAGTTACTGATTTCGTATTTTTAAGATATATACCCAGGAGCTCAATTGTACAGCGAGTCTGTATTTCATGTTTTGAATAACCTCTGTATTGTTTTACATAATGGCTATACAAATTTCCATTCCCACCAACAGAATAGTATAAATTATTCCCTATTCTCTATATTATCATGAAAACTTCTTTCTGATAATGGCCTTTATAACATATCATTGTTTTGATTTGCATTTCCCATATGATTAATGATTTTCTCCAAAATGTTATGTTATTGGCCCTTTATACATATTCCTTGGTGAAAGATCTGTTCAGATCCTTTACATAATTGAATATTGGATTTGTTTTGTTGCTATTACATTATTATTTTGTATAATAACCATATTATACATAAGGTTTTCAAATATTTTCCCCCATTTTGTTAAGTTGCCTTTTCATACTGATGTTTATTATCTTTGTCTTGCAGAAGATTTTTCAGTATTTGTCAATATTTTCCCATTAATTATACTATTTAAATTTTAGTTAAGGGTTTTTCATATATGGCCCTTATTGTCTACATAGTCCTTTCTATTCCTATTTGTTAAGAGTTTTTATCACAAAAAGATTTTGAATGTTGTTTTATGCTTTTCTGCATCTATTCAGATGGTCATCATTCTGTTAATATGAGGTTGAGGTATAATATTGATTGAATTATATATGTTGACCAATATTTGTATCTGAAGGATAAATCCCAATCAGTGTTGATATATAATTCTTTTAATGTTCTGTCTTTGCTTTGAGCTTCTTTCCTTTCCTTTCCTTTTTTTTTTTTTTTGTTCTTGAGACAGGGCTTTGATGTGATGCCCAAAATGGAGGACAGTGGCACCAAGGTGATACCTCAATGCAGTTTTAAGCTCTTGGGATATAGCAGTCCTGTTGCACCAACCTCATAAAGTAGGGGAGCTAAAGATACATGCCACCATGTGTGACTAAGTTTTTGTTTGTTTGTTTGTCGGTATGTTTTTGTTGAGATAGAGTCTCACTCTGTTGCCCTTGCTAGAGTGCTGTGGTGTCAGCTTAGCTCACAGCAACCTCAAACTCCTGAGCTCAAGCCATCCTCCTGCCTCAGCCTCCCTAGTAGCTGGGACTACGGGCATGCAGCACCATGCCAAGATAAATTTTCCTATACTTATTTTTCGTTGTACAGATAATTTTCTTTCTGTTTTTAGTAGTGACAGGATTTTCCTCTTGCTTAGGCTGTTCTTGAACTCCTGAGCTCAATGATCCACCTGCCTTGGCATTTGAGAGTGCTAGGATTATAGGCGTAAGCCATGCACCTTCCCACGTGATTTAAGTTTTGAAATTTTTTTTTCTGTACATATTCGAGATTTCCCTACATTTAGCCAAACTAGTATGCTAAAACAATTTCCCACCTCTGCGTCCCAACATGCTGATTAGAAATGCAAGCCATTAGGCATGGCAATTTAATGTTCTATTGAGTTTAGTTAACTATTACATTATCGAGGATTTTTGCATCTATGTTAACAGATATATTGGATTCTAACTGTTATAAGTGAAAAGAAAATTCAGAAAATGATATTTTTCTACTATATCTGGAAGACTTCAGGAAGGAGAAAACAAACACAGACAAAATTCATAATCTCAAAATAAAGAAGAAAATTTTCATGATGTAAGAGTAAATAAAAGAAACGGCTTCAGCCAGGCGCGGTGGCTAACGCCTGAGGCTGAGGCGGGCGGATTGCTCGAGGTCAGGAGTTCGAAACCAGCCTAACCAAGAGCGAGACCCTGTCTCTACTATAAATAGAAAGAAATTAATGGGCCAACTAATATACATAGAAAAAATTAGCCGGGCATGGTGGTGCATGCCTGTAGTCCCAGCTACTCGGGAGGCTGAGGCAGGAGGATTGCTTGAGCCTAAGAGTTTGAGGTTTCTGTAACTTAGGCTGACACCAAGGCACTCACTCTAGCCTTGGCAACAAAGTGAGACTCTGTCTCAAAAAGAAAAGAAAAGAAATGGCTTCAGTGATAAAAGTGTGATTTAAAAACAGCGAGTGATTCATGGACATGTTCTGCAATACACCATGTCACCCAATATTTGGGTGTTGAACTAAGAATAAAGGTCAAAAAAGAAACATGGAAATATCCTAATGGTGAGAAGAGATGTAGATTATTTTTTTTTTTTTTTAAGAGATGTAGATTATACAGCAGGACTAAAACACTCCTAGTAAGACATGTATTACAATTAGCTTGGTAGGCTTCCACTACTGAAATTCTGTAACCAACTGAAATCCCTGTTAGGAAAGTAGAGGTTTCCACAGGTGCTCATGCTTGCTTTTCACTCAGGAAAAATCCACAAGGCAGGAAAATTACCAGGCGGGAGGGTTATACCACTGGAGGAATGACATGGAAGTGGTAGCACACGCCCCCGCGTCCCTTTCTGAAAACGTACATGTGATTTGTGTACTCTTCTCAGGGGGAGTTGCCTTGGGAGGCATGCCGTCTGCTCAGAAGGGAGAGGCCCATTTGTTCTGAGGCCCGGAGGCGCTTGGGGGTCCTGCATTTTGGAGTGGCCTGGCACACGCCCCATGCTGGTGGATCGCTCAGGAGGGTAAGCGTTGCTTTGCCCCACGTGCTGACTCTGTCTTCAGGCTCTTGTAGCTCCTCCCAGGAGTTGTCCGTTTGCAGGCCGGTGATGGCACGGCGAGTTGCACTCCCAGAGGGGGCCGTGTTTTCCTCTGGCTCAGTGGCATGGCTCTGGGTCCTCCAGGGTGCTGAAGGTCTTGGAGGCCAGCGGCTCGCCCAGTGCCCGGCCCTGGGGATGGCACTTCCCCCATCTGGGAACGTGGCTTGGATCGATGATGAGTCCCCACAAAAAACATTCCTTGGAAAATCTGAACAAAATGAGTGAAACCCACTACCGTCTCTCTCATCGGATCTGAGGTCCAGCACGTTTCCTGAGCCAAGAATTTAGGAGTGAGAGACAAATGCCAGTGGTACACATTTCCGCCTCGGCCGAGGGCATGCACGGGCGTGGGGAACATTTCCCACGTGTGAGGTACACAGGCAGGAGAGTGATCCGTGCATTGGGCTCTCAAGTGATGGTGTGTGGGCCACCGCAGCAGTCCAAGTGTTACCAGTGGTGCAGGTGCGCCAGGCTTGGCGAGCTCAGGGACAGCACGTGTGTCGCGAACACACTCACGTAGACCTGGGCCCCCGTGGCCTGTGTGTGCAGGCAGAGGGTGGGGTGTTCGATTCCCTGAAGAGAGCACAAGGCCCAGGCCTGAGGTGCAAGTCGGTGTTGCCTTTCTGTTTGGTCGGGATGGGGCATTGCTCGAGGTGAGAAGACAGAGGGAATAGAGATTTGGTGGCGGCCCGTGTTGGCACCCACTTCGGACCCCCACCTGGCTGGCGGTCACATGGGTGGTGGGTAGTTTCCCCAACTGCTTGCTCCTGATCCCTGGGTGGAATCCCTGCATGCCAATGACTGGCGACCTTGGCTGGAGGGGACCCCGGAGTCATAGGGTTGCTGCGTGCTCACGAGAACGTCCATGTCTCCAGGGGCCTGGGTTTCTATGGCGCGGGTGAAGGCTCTTGCGTGCCTATTTCTACACAGGCATGGGCATTCCAAAGGAGGCCCTGAGAGGAGGGTAACAGTGAGTGCTTCCGTTGCCCCACCCCCCCATCACTCCCCAGTGGGTTCCTCGGTCACTGTGGGTCATGGCTACCATCTCCCGGCCCCACCATAGTGTCGACAGCACCTGAATAGGTCCCTTGGCGCCCCATTGCTGGGGTGCTCCCCTGTGGCAGGCTGTCTGAGCTAATATTCTCTTTGGAGCTTCTAAGATCATTTGCAGGAAGCGTGCATGCTTGTTGTGGTGGGAAGGAAATTTGCATGTCACCGGCAGTGGCGCTGGCATGGGCTTCTGTTCGTTCCCTGTGTAAAATGTTGGGGTTTGGTGAGATTTACTAATCTCACGGAGTGTTCTGTGTCGGTTCACCTCTTGTTTATTTCATTGTTTGGAATACCCGATTTCTTAGTTGTTGGATGTATTTAAGTGTGCAATTCCTTGTGTCCCACGGGGGTACTGGAAAGTACAGTGCATGAAACTCCCACACATGTATGTACAAAACCGGGAAGCACGCAAAGCTTAAGTGCCGAGCCTACGCAGGGGCGTGTATGGTGTGGCTCCCTAGAACGTTTCCCTGTAGGAGTCCGCCTGTGGCATTTGTCTGGTCTGGTGGCCAAGGGAAGGGCTTTTTTTCAAGGTGTAGCTGGGTGTCGAATTGGTCCTTCTGACAAACCTTTGAGATAGGGACGTATGAACATCCCTCCGGTGCGACAGAGAGCTGCAGGCCCAGGGGCTGTAGGGCATGCGTCGACAGAAATCGGGAAGCCCACGGAGCTTAGATGCAGGGTGAGGGTCAGGACTGTGAATTGCATTGTCCTCTCAGCCAGCGTCCCTGTCTACCGTTCTGAAGCGGACCCGTGTTCTTTGAACTTCCCCAGAATGTGCGGCCACGGAACGAACAGCAGCAGGGAAGAGCTCCGTACAGTGGCGCCGCTGGCCATGCGAAGAGTTCCGGTACAGGTGTGGCGCGGAATAGTTTGGGTGCTGCTGGACCTGTCGGCAAGGTGAGCCTCTCTTTCCCACCGCACGCAGCTTTCCCTAAAGCACAAGGCGAAAACTGTGCCTGGATCGATGGTGACTTGCACGTGTGTCTTCCCCGTTGGAAAGCTGAACAAAATGGGTGCAAACTCTGTAGCGTCATCCCCTTCAAAGTGAGGTCCAGCACTGTGCTGCCACATGGAATGGAGAGAGAGGGACAGCTTCCCTGTGTTCCCCTGGCTAGAGCTCTGGGTTAGTCCGGGCTTGGGGACGTGGTCCCGGTTGAGCAAAGGGGAGCCGCTGGGCACTTAACAGTTCCCAGGTTAGGGGATGGCTGTACGGAATGACTGCAGTTGGTTAGGGCAGGATATCACACCTCTAGCTTTCTGGGCTTTGCGAGTATACAGGCACACAGGAAGAGTTAGTGTTAACTTACCTCTGAATCTACAGTCTGGGTCTTGAGGTCGTGGCACCTAGGGACCTCGTAACCTTCCCCCCCCCGGATAAAATAACTAACTACTTGCGTTTGGCAATAGAGCAGAAGGCCACGCGTTGGCCATCCTGCGGTCATTTTTCCTTTTGGCCGAGGTGATTGAGTCCCTATGGTGATTGGGCAGAAGCAGGGGCCGGTAGTCACAAGCAGGGAGATCACACTGGTTTTGTTTTCGCTGTGGTGCACGGGGTGAGTGTGTACGTGCTGCTTGTGCGTGTGCGGGGATCATCAGAGTTCCCTGCCGGGCGATGGCTCCTGCAAAATACAAAGGAAGAGAGCCGTGAGTGTGTCGACTTGACACCCCTGTGTGGGGATTACTGAGCGACCACTGTGAATCTCCTCCAGGGGTTGTTTGGCTTTGGAGGTGCCGGAGCCAGCGGGCGACGTGCGCCCACGGCACCTGGAGTTAGGGGGCGAGGCTGAGAAATGAAGAGACAACAAAAAGATGGGGACGGGAGGACGGAGTCCTTGCTGACTGCCGCACCTCGTTTATTTCCGTTGCTGTATTTATACAGATAAGAACAAAGGAGAAGCAAAATGCATTGGAACAGGTGGTGCATGTCTTCATTAAACCAGAAAACAAAACAGTTCTTGTTTCTTTTAACCTTACGTCACTTTGATAGTCCTTTCCCTCGCTTAAGCAATTTTCTAATCTACAACTTAACTTTTTTCTGATATCAAAAAAGCTACAAATACTCAACTATGATCACTCAGACAGTTCAAGGAAAGAGCACCCAAGCGTAATTAACAATTCTGAGAAAGGAGTGTGCAGGGCCTAGGGGGGGCTATAAGCTACAAGGGCTGTGTGCACAGGATTACTTCAGTGACCTTCTATAACTGCTACTGTTATCTCCAGCACCCTCTGTAAGCTAGAAGAAAGGCCAAGAATGTCAGAGCTATGAGTTAAGGCGCCAGGTGCTGTGTCTCAAGGACCCCAGTGTTCTGGGCAGCAACCGCACTTTAACTCTCCCGTGTTCAGGACAGCTTCCAACATGGAGGGATGTGCCAAGATGGCCTCCAGTTGCTGGGAGGGAAAGGGGATGCTCTGTCCACATGCTCGGGCATTTTAGCCGAAGGCTGTTCTTTCCTGGCAGGCTGTGATCCAGAACTGAGGTGGGTTGTTTGATTCCAGGGGGCTTTTGAGCAGATTACTGGCACACACGTGCCATCAAGTTAGGGTTGTGTGATTTGCAGGCCGAGGCCCATGGTTTCTAATCCCGTTATGTGTTGAGGGGAAGCGGTTCTGGGCAGAGGCTGATGTCCCCTACCTGGCCGCCCTGCCTCTTGAAACTTGGAAGCATTTGGGGTGTTCAGGAGGTTGGCATTTAGAAAAGCCTTCTGTGTGACACCTGTGGGGAAGCCTGTACTGAGAAGGTGTCCACGTTTTAATAGACCAGTGTCCCCTTGAGGTCCAAAGTGTTTTTACGCTCTCCCTGCGGTTCTTCGAGGTGGAATTGTGCAGCGGGGTAAAACGCACACAGGGCAGTCATTAGGTTTCGTTTGGACGGCCAGGCATGATTGGAGGGCAAGGCCGGCAGAGAATTTTGGTCTTCTCCAAATGCATGTATTAGATTTTGGCAGGCCTATACGCATGTGTTGTGCAAAAATGGACTACCTTCATGATATTAAGCATCTCTTTTTGTAAAGATTTTAGTTTCCTAAGTTCAGTACCAAGGAATTAGCATATTCTGTGATGATTTCAAATAGACATTGCTTGAAATGCTGAACAAATTGAATTAAATTTGTATTTCCTTGTCTTCATTTAATTGAGGTTTAAGACGTTGCTCATCTCACAAGGAATAGATACAAAGTGTTGACTTACTGCCATTATTCCATATGCCTTCTTCTGTGGGGTCCGTCTTGGTTTGGAAAGTGGTCTTCAATTGGCTTGGGCTGTACACGGATAAGGTGGATATCAGAAGGCCACTGGATGGGTTGTTCTATTGACTGTGTTCTGCCGAGGTAGAGTTGCACACCACCAGATAGCTTTGCCACATAAGTGTGGGTGGTATAGTGAAAGTTAGCCAGTAATCTGCCTATGAGCATAAAGGGTGGTCGTTGATGTCATTCCATTTAGTCACCATATTCTCCAGTGTAAGAGAGGTCCTTCTGCTCTGGAAGAGATTGCTAGGCCACAACTTGGCCATCCTTTTGCTAGAATTTGTCTGTGGCCGAGGATCTTGGAGTGTGCATGGTCTTGGGCAGAATCTTTGTCAGGCAGCATTAAGGACTTTCTGATCACCTGTTTTTGTTCTTGTGAGGAGTTCTGAGGTCTCCATGTTGAGCTTCTACATCCAGAGTGGTCATCCAAGTTCTGGGGCTAGCGTTAACTCCTGCCACATGAAAAGGGGCAGAGTACCACGGGTGCACTTCATTTGTGGGAAGTAAGTGGGTTTTATGAGCCTGTTTTGGGCATGGAATGGTGCACACAGTGTGGCAAATGCCACAACGACCCCAGGGTGCTGGGAGTGGGATGCCATGCCATGAAGCACATTGGGTCAGGTGTGGACATTGTATAGGTTTCTTGAAGGAGTCCCCTTCGGACCCTGACTAGGATTTTTGTCTCCATGTGGCACCTGCAGGTCGTGTTGGTCTAGATTCATCTCAGCCTAAGTTGTGTATGGCTTGGACAGGAGTTCCTTGTTCCCCTTTCCCAGTGGTGGTTATAGGGAAGGTTTTCCTTGGGCATTCTGGATTACCCTTGTCTGCACACTCTGCAGACACCTCAGCACACTTGAGGTTGTGGAGAACATGGCAGTCTGATTTTGACATGATACATGTATGGACATGGAGAGCCTCATGGCCCTTGCAAGGAAATATGTCATTTTTCCCTGTTGTTAGGTCATTTTCCTGTCTTTGCTGTTGTTCTTCCTTGGGAAACAGTGATCATGTTGCCGAATAGCAATAATGTCCTCAGGCCATGGGTGTATTATCTTTGAGCCGGGGGCCATGTTGAGAGAAAACGTCCTGAAGGTGTTCGAAGCTGTGGGCTTCTGGGCATTGGAACCCCAGCAGTATTGAGCCTGTCTGGCTTTCGTATGGGTACTTGAGTTTTTCCTGTGAGGCAGGCACCAGGGTCAATTTAGATTTGTGATCTAGGTTTTCTCCTAAGGATAGGTGTTTTTATGTCGGCACAGTCCAAAAGGCCTCGAGGCCCAGAGGACACTGCCCTTTGTTCAGGAAGGAAATACTTTCCTCTGAAACCAGCCACGTGGTACTATGGCAGTGTTTTTTTGTCTCGTCTTAGGGCCAAGCAATCAGCTTTTGAGTAAGGATTTTAGTGGGTAGCTGGGTGTGGAATTTGTTCTTCTTCAAATCCTTTAAAATGGGAACTTAGGACCATCCTTTTTATATGACTGAGAGCTACAGGCCCAGGTACTCCAGGGCATGCATCCACACAGAAGGAAAAGCACACAGAGCTTAGATGTAGGGTCTGTGTCAGGAGTTTTAATCATAATTGCATTTTCCCCCTGTCCCTGTGTGCCATTAAAGTGGACCAGTGTTCCATCTATAATACCTCAGATTCTGTTGCCATGGAATGAATAGCAGCGGTCTCTAGGTACCAGCAATGTAGAGTGACATTCCCCAACATGTGAACTGCTACCATAACCATGTGGCTTGGAGTCCTTTGGGTGCTTTTGTTTCTGTCATGATGGGGACCATGTCTTTACCAAGCATCCAGCGATCAGATTGCTGTGAGTTATAGGTGTGCTGTAAGAGTTAGTGTTAGGCTTCATCTGAATTCCCATGCTTGTCCTCAGGGTTGTGCCACATAAACCTCTTGTCTCCCAGTCAGATGTGGAATGTGAAATCCCTTACATGCAAGGAGCTATTCCATTTGGCCATTTTCATCTTCCTTGTACTCTGGATATTGGGTATGCTATAATTACATGGATGTTCAGCAGATGCATAATCAGTGCTGGTCTGGACTTGTGCACCAGGTCTTTTAAGCAGGAAAAATGAAAAGAATGCACTCCTGAGGTAGCATGTAATATCTACTATGATGACAAATGATTTTGCCATGGATGTGCTACGAAGATTTTGACTGATGGCTTCTTGTACGATGGATTTCTATATCATGGTCATCAGCAATGTGAGCGTAATGATACTGGTCATCTACGTGGTCAGACAGACGTGGAACATTGATGGGATTAAGACTACTGGGACTTAGGGATGCTGTGCCTGAGGCTGTGAGAGGATAGGAGGTAAAGGAATTGCCTGAGCAGAAGCCTGAAATAAGTGTACATGTTAACTGCCTAATCTGGGGACATATATCAGTGACCTGGGAGTACAGCAAAGCATGCTCAAACTTTAGAGTCTAAGGGATCTCATGCATGAAAAGCCATGGGTGTCCTGACATGAACAGTTCTCATGATTGTAGAGGTATATTGTAATATGTCAGCCCAGGAGAAGGGTCTCAAGGCTTTCATAGTGCTCAAACACTGGGCCAAGTTTCTTTTCTCTCTTTCTCTCAACAATGCTTCAGTTAATGTAAAACTAGTCTGCCAGTGGAAAGCATGTAGTTTCCTTATTTTTTGATCAAATGAGTCACAGCTACTGACATTAAAGATTGATATCCATGTAGATAGCTTGAGCTCAGGATAAAATCAGTTTACCTTGATAAAAAGGGTTGTACCTACTGAAGAATTATGTGTTTTTCACTTCTAGGAAGGAGATGGAAATTAGCTAGGACACCTTGTGATTTTGGAGGGGTCCCAAAAACCATGAATCATTGTATCCCATGATTTCTTCACATGAGATCATTGTATTTTGCAACATGGCAAAGAGAATAAAAAGCAAGTCCTGGGGTGCAGTCATTGCCACCCAAGTATTGGAGTGCTGTTGGTCCCCTGACATCCCCACTTTCTAAACTATTATTTCTGTGTCTGTGTCTTTGTTTTTCTCATTTCTTGCAACACAGTCTGCCAGGGGAGCCTATCTTTATCAGGGATGTCACAAAGCCCTGATAGAACTTGAAATCCTATAAATCCTTGCAAGTAGATGTTCCATTCGGCAAATTTTGTTTCCCTGTACTCTGTAGGTTGGGTGTCATATAATTCTGGGGATGTTCAGCGGCAGAGTAAGGAAGTGCTAGTCTGGCCATGTGCAGTGGCAATGTGCAGTGGACTAGACCAACAGAAATCACTCCTGAGGTAACATCGAATTTTGAGTGGATTTAGTTTTCTGGGCTATGCTAATTCTATTACAAAATAACGTGGGGCTTCCTTGGTTTGAGGAGAGTTGGTCACTATGGGGAGGTTTAGACATTGGTCAACTGGTCAGGTATCTAATTCTTAAGATACCTAAATATTTCATGCTGGCCTCCACGTTCAGCGACCTAGATTCCCTGATTGTAGACAGGAGCATGTTTTACATATGATGACATTTAGTGAGCTTCTCCTTTATGCCAGTATCAGAAATAGACAGCCATACTTCTCCTAACTCTTATATATTGTCTCTTGACAGAGAAAGATGTGGGCCTGGACCTGTATTTTACATGGGCAAAATCAGTCATCTCCCTGGAGAGCTGACGAGAAGGCAAGGATATGCTGAATATCATTCTGCCCTCTCATCTTCATGAGTCTATGGAAATTCTAGTATCCATCAGGCTTATGTTTCTAAAGTATCATCATTTTCCTCAGGGCATATGACCTTTCAATTACATCCAGAGCCTGGTGATGATTGTTGTACGTGGGGCTGGTGCCTGCCTGTGATGCCACTCTCCTTGCTTGAGCATTTGTGTAGTCTCATCCCAGGGTGATAGAAAGCTGAGTGCATTGGTGTCTGCCCATATCCGGGGCTAAAAGTCCCATTTTGTAAATGTGCCTAGATCGAAGTTGATTTAAAACGGCAATGTATCTACTTGGAATCTGAAATAAATGAGTGACCAGGACATTTCGTGAGCTGAGGTCCAGTAAGGGGAGCATGTCAGCTGCATACACAGAGGCAGTTGAGTGGGCCAGGTGATACTACCAACGGGGGGACTAGGTTTGAGGTGGGTTATTTGAAAGCTATCTGATTGCATTGACCACGGGTAAATAAATAGTACACATTCTCAGAATATCAACTTGTGGGGAAAAGTGGAAACTCTTTGAATGTTTGGTGGCAGCTGCTATCAAACACAGTAGAAAGAGAACCTGGGCAACCAGCACATGAAGAGGGAGAACCAAGGGTAATTGCTGCACCTGTACTTGGTCCATTCACACGTTTATTGAGGCAGGCAAAATCTTCCCAGTAAAGATAGCTCTTTTGAGGCTGCCCACATGCTCAGAATCCAAAGATGTTTTGAGTTTGTTCTTGTCGTTTCCTTCTACATGGAACCATTCCCTGTGGATTCTTTTTTTTTTTTTTTTTTTTTTTTTTTTCAGTGATACTAACAGTGGTACCTGTGGATTCTTCACAGGAGCTGAAAACAAAGTCACCCATGTTTACCCCCTTGTTCCTTTTTTAGTTTGTTTTTCCTATGAATGAAGCAAAGGAATTAACTTCCACTGAGCTTTCCTTCTCCATGGTGGTCTGTCTGGGGAGTTTAGCCAACCATGGAACAGAAAATATTTGCAAACACATGAAAATCAATCAGTCCATTGATCGTCATAATCACTCAATGGATTTATCCATCATTCATGAATCCATTGATGCTTTCACTTGTTCAGTTTCTGCACTATGGTCATTTACACCTAAACAGTAGTGTGTACCACATAGCCACAAAGCATATCAATCATTTTGGCCCTTCTTTTTTCTCAGATGACTACTCAACACACGCAGGGTGTGATGTGTGCCTAGGTGGTGGGTATCGTGGCCATTCTCCATAAGGGGCTTGAGCACCTGTAGTTTTCCACATGCTCTTGGGATCCTGGAACCTCTTGGGCACAGATTTCAAGTGTTATAGTACCTTTCAATGCTGGCTTGAATTACATTCTGCATCCAACCTATTCCAATGTCAGATGATTTCCTTTCAAATTCTTGGATGTTTACATGGAGGTCACTCTCCCATAACTCAGTGAGTTTCCACTGTGTTTTAAGAGAGAGGCTAGAGATATCCTACGTGATGTGGAGGGCAGTGTGCTCAGAGCTTGTTGAGACGGATGATTTTGAGGAATTCTTTCTGTAGCACCCTGATCAAAGAAGGGAGCCTGATTGTTCTTGGCAAAGAGAAGGTTTGTGGAGTGCCACATGTGAATTGATACAAATAATTGGTACACTAAAGCCTTCTAGTAAGCCTCTTTTTATTTTTTTTTATTCCTGGAGTGCCTAAGTTTCCCTGTTCTTGGGAGTTTGGGTGTCACTGAATTACATGGTAGGATCTCAGTGGTGAACACGAGCAGTATGTCTCTGTCGTGTGTAAGGGCTTTGTCATGTGATGTGGAAGTAGGAAAACAGTAGCCTCCTAAGGTAATGACCAAATTGTGGTCAGTTCTTGTTAGGAGGATTTGGACTGGTTTCCATGACTTCTTTAAGAAATGAAGAAAGTTCAAGGAAGTGCCAAGGATCACTTGACATAAAGAGTGTGAGGCATTCATGACCTGAGGAGGCATATTGGGCTTGTGTCTTCTTAATGTTCGGGCGGCACATTTAGCTCGGCATTGAGGGATATCAGAAACATCTTAATGGATTATAAAACTAGTAGGCTTTACCCACAGAGTCATAGTGGTGTGAACATAGGCAGCCATGTCTTTGGTCATCATTTCTCAACTACACAAGATAACCACCATGGACTGAGCCCATTATATTTACTCATGCCAGTTTGGGAAAGGAATAGACATGGTCTCCATATTCCCACAGACATAATGTCTCCCCACAGGACACAGGGAAGTGAGACCTGGGATTTGTGGGAACAAAATTCTCTTCCCAGTGTGCCGACCTGAAGGAAGAATACAGGAAGCAGCTTTCTCTGCTGTCCGCAAGGACCACTGGGAATTCTCTCCTATGGTAAGTATCTTGTCCCACAATCACTGTTGTGCCATCTAGGGAGACAATCATGAGGCTGCATGGAGGCAGGGCCCTAATCATGCTAGCCCGCCATGGGGCCGGGCATTGCTTGTGATGCCGATCTCCCTGGTGGGAGAGGGTGGCTTCGTGAGTCTCAGGGTGACAGAGAGCAGAGTGCTCAGTGTCTGTCCCATATCTGGGTCTTAAGTTGCTTTCGTACCCGTGCCTGGATCGATGATGTTTACAAAAAATGGAAACTCTTGAAATCTGAACAAAATGAGTGAGGAATTAATCTGAGGTCCAGTGCACGGTTCGCCATGCTAGCAGGGCAGAAGGAGGTCACTTAGGACAGCTAGTGGTACAGAAAGGCCTGTGATGTTTGGAAACCCTAATTGCTCATGTGCTTTAAGCAATTAACATTGGTGGTAGGCCGGGCGCGGTGGCTCACGCCTGTAATCCTAGCTCTCTGGGAGGCCGAGGCGGGCGGATTGCTCGAGGTCAGGAGTTCGAAACCAGCCTGAGCAAGAGCGAGACCCCGTCTCTACTATAAATAGAAAGAAACTAATTGGCCAACTAATATATATAGAAAAAATTAGCCGGGCATGGTGGCGCATGCCTGTAGTCCCAGCTACTTGGGAGGCTGAGACAGAAGGATCGCTTGAGCCCAGGAGTTTGAGGTTGCTGTGAGCTA
This sequence comes from Microcebus murinus, assembly GCF_040939455.1. Classification (NCBI taxonomy): domain Eukaryota; kingdom Metazoa; phylum Chordata; class Mammalia; order Primates; family Cheirogaleidae; genus Microcebus; species Microcebus murinus. The sequence goes on from NC_134110.1 coordinate 21,212,498, forward strand.
GGCTGATGCCACGGCACTCACTCTAGCCTGGGCAACAAAGTGAGACTCTGTCTCAAAAAAAAAAAAAAGAAAAGAAAAAAAAAAAAAAAAAACATTGGTGGCAGTGCATCCAAACTCTTTGCTCGCTTGTAGTACCATGGAATACCTTTGAGGGCATGGCTGTGGGCTTCCTTACCCCATAATCACCAAACCCTGGGGAATTGAACTAAATTTAATAATAGTAATGGTAAATCATTATGCCAACCAATGAAAGTTTTCCCACCTGGATCAGTGGGACAGAGGTTCTGCTGAGTGATCTCTGTTCTCTCAGGAGGACAAAAATATGACACAAATCCAGGAATATGACACTTTTTTATTATATATTATTTATTTTTCGATAACTTTTGTTTATGTAAAACCATTTACATGAAAATTAAAGAAAAGACATGGAATCTTAGCATTTTGTTTTATTAAAAAATCGATTGTTCCCACAGTAAAGGGATATGACAATGTTTCCCCTTATGGGTACTCTAATCAGCCGAGCAAACCCATTCAGATTATTTCATTGCTAGGTTCAAATGAAGGCACCTACAGTTATTTATGTTATTGCCATGACTAGGTATCTCAAATGCTGACCTTTTAAACAATACTGTATTTCGAACTTTCCCAGTTACTTAATGGGTTTTCATCATCTGTGATGGAACGTGAAAACCTATGGTTTACATGAAAGCACTCGCGTGGAGATGGAAGAGCAGACGCCCCCTGTGGAATCTTAGCGATCTTTCTTATCAAAGACCGGGCTGGCCACCCAGCCAGCCACGGGATACGGCGTGCTCGACCCTTGTGGGTTCCCTCATCCACCCAGCAAGCCCTTTGGAGCCTACGGCTGAGCCGGCTCCAGCCGCGCGCAGCGTCCGTCATTTCGGAAAGAAAGCGACGTGGCTCTACGTTTCAAATGCTGAACTTCCCACGTGGGTGGCAGTGGCCAGCCTCCCGGGTCCTCGGTGGGTTTCCATGGTCTTTGAGGTGATGATGAATGATGACGCAGCGGGTGTGCCAGGGAGACCTTGAGTCAGGGGCCTCGGGACAAGGCATTTCTATGCCATGCTCGTGGGCGATGTGAGCGTAATGCCTCTGGTGTTCCACGTGGCCAGACAGACGTGGAACGTGAAATCCTAAGAGCGCTTGCAAGGAGAGGTTCCATTCGGCAAATTGTGTTTCCCCTTGTACTCTGCAGATCGTGCTGTACGCGATCGCGGGGGCGTTCGCCGGCGGAGTGGGGAAGTGCTGGTCTGTCCACGTGCGGTGGCCCGCCTACGCGGGCGGGACCACCAGAAGTCACTCCCGAGGTAACGTCCGGTTTTGAGCGGACTGAGGTTTGCGGGCCCAGCTAGTTCCCTGTGAGCAAAAACGCGGGACGTGCTCAGTTTGGAGGGTGGGTTGTTCCCCACGGGGAGGTTGTGGGCGTCGGGCCACTGGTCAGGCATCTAACCTTGTCAAGACGCATACAGATTTTGTGCGCCGGCCTCCACGTGGAGTGACCCCACGCTCCCTGTCTGAGCGATGGCGGGAGCGTGATTTGCACGCGATGACGTTGAGCGAGCTCCTCCCTCCTGCGGGTTTGAGAAACAGACAGCCGCACTCCCCCTCACACACGTCCCCTTGTGTGTCCCCTCTCGCTCCAGGAAGACGCGGCCAGGATCTGGATTTCGCGCGGGCGAGTTCACTCTTGTCCCTGGAGACCTGACGAGAAGGAAGGCCGTGCCGGAGGTCATTCTTCCATCCCGTCCCCTCGGGCCTGCTGCGGGCATTCCGGTATCGGTGAGCCGCGTGTTCTGAAGTGTGACTCAGTTTCCTCGGGGCACCATGAGCGCCTAGTGACAGGGAGAGCCCGGCGATGCCGGCCGGCCGCGAGGCTGGCGCCTGCCTGTGGTGCCGCTCTCCATGCTGGAGCGCCGTGGGTGGGCTCTCCCCGGGGTGACGGAAAGCTGAGTTGAGCGGTGTGTGCCCCCTGTCTGGGGCTCAGGGCCCCCTGGCGAAAATGTGCCTGGTTCGAAGGTGACTTAACAAGGCGCAGTGGATGTCCTTGGAGCGTGAACATACTGGGTGAGGGCGCCACGTCTTTGGGCTGAGGTCCAGCAACGGGACCATGCCTGGCACACACACCGGAGGCCGTTGAGTGGGCCCGGTGGCAGTAACGCCAGGGACTAGGCTTGGGGGTACGTTATCTGAAAGCTACATGGTTGCATCGACCAGGGGGGAGTGACTGGTGCATGCGTGTTCTCTGAATGTCAACGTGTGGGGTACAGTGGAAGCTCTCTGAGCGTTTGGGTGGCAGGAGTGCCTACGATCCCCGTGTCCCTTGCGGTTTGGGCGTCACCGAACGCCACGGCGGGGCCTCCGTGGTGAACAGGGCCAGCACGTCTTTGTCCCGTGCACGGGATGGTTGACGGGGAAGGAGGATCCCGGTAGCGCCCTGGGGTAGTGGCCGAACCGTGGTCAGTTCGTCTGGGCCACTTGGGTGTCTGAGAGTCCTTCGAGGGTTGGAGCGATTCCTAGGTAGTGCCAGGAATGGCTTGACACGAAGCCTGTGAGGCCTTCGTGACCCGAAGAGCCATCGTGGGCTTCTGTCTCCCTGACGTGGGGGCCGCTCGTTGAGCTGAGCATCGTGCAACGTCAGAAACGCCCGAGAGGGGCGACGAGAAAGCTTAAGAGTGCTTTACGCACGGGAGTCATAGCGATCGGAGGATAGGCAGCCTTGTCTTTGGTCGTCGTCCCCCGGCCTCGGGAGACAGCCACTGTGGCCTGGGCCCCTTACCTTTGCCGATGGGAATTTGGAAAAGGAACACGCGCGGTCCCCGTATGCCCACACGTGTGATCTCTTGCCGCAGGACGCAGTGGAGTGAGACCTGGGCTCCTTTCCGGGGGATGAATTTCTCCTCTCCCCTGTGTGCCGATGTCAGGGAAGCCTACGGGGGAGCAGTTCCGGCCGCCATCCCCAGAGTCCCGTGGGAATCCCCTCCTACGGTAAGGGTCCTGTCCCACGGTCACCGCGGTGCCTGGTTGGGGTGGGGATGGGACGGTGACTCCGCGTGGAGGCGGGGCCCTGACCGTGCTAGCCCGGCACGGGGGCCGGTCATGGCTTGTGACGCCGGTCTCCCTGGTGGGAGAGGGTGGCTCGGCGAGTCCCAGGGTGACAGAGAGCCGAGTGCTCAGTGTCGGACCCGTATCTGGGGCCCCAGGTCCCTTTCGCACGCGTGCCTGGATCGATGATGTCTAAAAAAAAATGGAAACTTTTGAAATCTGAACAAAATGAGTGAGGACTCGAGCTGAGGTCCAGCACGGGGATCGCCACGCTACCAGGGTGGAGGGAGCTCAGTCAGCACAGCTAGGGGTGTGTGGCAAGGCCTGTGATGTTCGGAGAGCTAAAATGCTCACGCGCTTTGAAGCGAATTGCTTGGGTGGTGGTGTGTCCAGGCCCAGTTGGTGGCTTGGGGTAGCATGGAAACCCTTTGAGGGCGTGGCCGGTGGCTTCCTTACCGCCCCCTCCCGAGACCCCGGGGAAGTGAGCGGGAATTGGCGATTCCCCCTGGGAAATCAGTGCGCCTTCCCATGAGCCCTTCTCCCACCTGGCCGAGCTGGCCAGGGGCTCCGATGGGTGGTCGATCTCTGTTTTCTCAGGAGGGCAAATTGAAAGGTATGGCCCACATGCAGGGACGGGACCCCGCTTTATTTCCTGGTCCCTTTCGCCTACGTGAAAGCACTCGCGTGGAGATCGAAGAGCAGACGCCCCCTGTGGAATCTTAGCGATCTTTCTTATCAAAGACCGGGCTGGCCACCCAGCCAGCCACGGGATACGGCGTGCTCGACCCTTGTGGGTTCCCTCATCCACCCAGCAAGCCCTTTGGAGCCTACGGCTGAGCCGGCTCCAGCCGCGCGCAGCGTCCGTCATTTCGGAAAGAAAGCGACGTGGCTCTACGTTTCAAATGCTGAACTTCCCACGTGGGTGGCAGTGGCCAGCCTCCCGGGTCCTCGGTGGGTTTCCATGGTCTTTGAGGTGATGATGAATGATGACGCAGCGGGTGTGCCAGGGAGACCTTGAGTCAGGGGCCTCGGGACAAGGCATTTCTATGCCATGCTCGTGGGCGATGTGAGCGTAATGCCTCTGGTGTTCCACGTGGCCAGACAGACGTGGAACGTGAAATCCTAAGAGCGCTTGCAAGGAGAGGTTCCATTCGGCAAATTGTGTTTCCCCTTGTACTCTGCAGATCGTGCTGTACGCGATCGCGGGGGCGTTCGCCGGCGGAGTGGGGAAGTGCTGGTCTGTCCACGTGCGGTGGCCCGCCTACGCGGGCGGGACCACCAGAAGTCACTCCCGAGGTAACGTCCGGTTTTGAGCGGACTGAGGTTTGCGGGCCCAGCTAGTTCCCTGTGAGCAAAAACGCGGGACGTGCTCAGTTTGGAGGGTGGGTTGTTCCCCACGGGGAGGTTGTGGGCGTCGGGCCACTGGTCAGGCATCTAACCTTGTCAAGACGCATACAGATTTTGTGCGCCGGCCTCCACGTGGAGTGACCCCACGCTCCCTGTCTGAGCGATGGCGGGAGCGTGATTTGCACGCGATGACGTTGAGCGAGCTCCTCCCTCCTGCGGGTTTGAGAAACAGACAGCCGCACTCCCCCTCACACACGTCCCCTTGTGTGTCCCCTCTCGCTCCAGGAAGACGCGGCCAGGATCTGGATTTCGCGCGGGCGAGTTCACTCTTGTCCCTGGAGACCTGACGAGAAGGAAGGCCGTGCCGGAGGTCATTCTTCCATCCCGTCCCCTCGGGCCTGCTGCGGGCATTCCGGTATCGGTGAGCCGCGTGTTCTGAAGTGTGACTCAGTTTCCTCGGGGCACCATGAGCGCCTAGTGACAGGGAGAGCCCGGCGATGCCGGCCGGCCGCGAGGCTGGCGCCTGCCTGTGGTGCCGCTCTCCATGCTGGAGCGCCGTGGGTGGGCTCTCCCCGGGGTGACGGAAAGCTGAGTTGAGCGGTGTGTGCCCCCTGTCTGGGGCTCAGGGCCCCCTGGCGAAAATGTGCCTGGTTCGAAGGTGACTTAACAAGGCGCAGTGGATGTCCTTGGAGCGTGAACATACTGGGTGAGGGCGCCACGTCTTTGGGCTGAGGTCCAGCAACGGGACCATGCCTGGCACACACACCGGAGGCCGTTGAGTGGGCCCGGTGGCAGTAACGCCAGGGACTAGGCTTGGGGGTACGTTATCTGAAAGCTACATGGTTGCATCGACCAGGGGGGAGTGACTGGTGCATGCGTGTTCTCTGAATGTCAACGTGTGGGGTACAGTGGAAGCTCTCTGAGCGTTTGGGTGGCAGGAGTGCCTACGATCCCCGTGTCCCTTGCGGTTTGGGCGTCACCGAACGCCACGGCGGGGCCTCCGTGGTGAACAGGGCCAGCACGTCTTTGTCCCGTGCACGGGATGGTTGACGGGGAAGGAGGATCCCGGTAGCGCCCTGGGGTAGTGGCCGAACCGTGGTCAGTTCGTCTGGGCCACTTGGGTGTCTGAGAGTCCTTCGAGGGTTGGAGCGATTCCTAGGTAGTGCCAGGAATGGCTTGACACGAAGCCTGTGAGGCCTTCGTGACCCGAAGAGCCATCGTGGGCTTCTGTCTCCCTGACGTGGGGGCCGCTCGTTGAGCTGAGCATCGTGCAACGTCAGAAACGCCCGAGAGGGGCGACGAGAAAGCTTAAGAGTGCTTTACGCACGGGAGTCATAGCGATCGGAGGATAGGCAGCCTTGTCTTTGGTCGTCGTCCCCCGGCCTCGGGAGACAGCCACTGTGGCCTGGGCCCCTTACCTTTGCCGATGGGAATTTGGAAAAGGAACACGCGCGGTCCCCGTATGCCCACACGTGTGATCTCTTGCCGCAGGACGCAGTGGAGTGAGACCTGGGCTCCTTTCCGGGGGATGAATTTCTCCTCTCCCCTGTGTGCCGATGTCAGGGAAGCCTACGGGGGAGCAGTTCCGGCCGCCATCCCCAGAGTCCCGTGGGAATCCCCTCCTACGGTAAGGGTCCTGTCCCACGGTCACCGCGGTGCCTGGTTGGGGTGGGGATGGGACGGTGACTCCGCGTGGAGGCGGGGCCCTGACCGTGCTAGCCCGGCACGGGGGCCGGTCATGGCTTGTGACGCCGGTCTCCCTGGTGGGAGAGGGTGGCTCGGCGAGTCCCAGGGTGACAGAGAGCCGAGTGCTCAGTGTCGGACCCGTATCTGGGGCCCCAGGTCCCTTTCGCACGCGTGCCTGGATCGATGATGTCTAAAAAAAAATGGAAACTTTTGAAATCTGAACAAAATGAGTGAGGACTCGAGCTGAGGTCCAGCACGGGGATCGCCACGCTACCAGGGTGGAGGGAGCTCAGTCAGCACAGCTAGGGGTGTGTGGCAAGGCCTGTGATGTTCGGAGAGCTAAAATGCTCACGCGCTTTGAAGCGAATTGCTTGGGTGGTGGTGTGTCCAGGCCCAGTTGGTGGCTTGGGGTAGCATGGAAACCCTTTGAGGGCGTGGCCGGTGGCTTCCTTACCGCCCCCTCCCGAGACCCCGGGGAAGTGAGCGGGAATTGGCGATTCCCCCTGGGAAATCAGTGCGCCTTCCCATGAGCCCTTCTCCCACCTGGCCGAGCTGGCCAGGGGCTCCGATGGGTGGTCGATCTCTGTTTTCTCAGGAGGGCAAATTGAAAGGTATGGCCCACATGCAGGGACGGGACCCCGCTTTATTTCCTGGTCCCTTTCGCCTACGTGAAAGCACTCGCGTGGAGATCGAAGAGCAGACGCCCCCTGTGGAATCTTAGCGATCTTTCTTATCAAAGACCGGGCTGGCCACCCAGCCAGCCACGGGATACGGCGTGCTCGACCCTTGTGGGTTCCCTCATCCACCCAGCAAGCCCTTTGGAGCCTACGGCTGAGCCGGCTCCAGCCGCGCGCAGCGTCCGTCATTTCGGAAAGAAAGCGACGTGGCTCTACGTTTCAAATGCTGAACTTCCCACGTGGGTGGCAGTGGCCAGCCTCCCGGGTCCTCGGTGGGTTTCCATGGTCTTTGAGGTGATGATGAATGATGACGCAGCGGGTGTGCCAGGGAGACCTTGAGTCAGGGGCCTCGGGACAAGGCATTTCTATGCCATGCTCGTGGGCGATGTGAGCGTAATGCCTCTGGTGTTCCACGTGGCCAGACAGACGTGGAACGTGAAATCCTAAGAGCGCTTGCAAGGAGAGGTTCCATTCGGCAAATTGTGTTTCCCCTTGTACTCTGCAGATCGTGCTGTACGCGATCGCGGGGGCGTTCGCCGGCGGAGTGGGGAAGTGCTGGTCTGTCCACGTGCGGTGGCCCGCCTACGCGGGCGGGACCACCAGAAGTCACTCCCCAGGTAACGTCCGGTTTTGAGCGGACTGAGGATTGCGGGCCCAGCTAGTTCCCTGTGAGCAAAAACGCGGGACGTGCTCAGTTTGGAGGGTGGGTTGTTCCCCACGGGGAGGTTGTGGGCGTCGGGCCACTGGTCAGGCATCTAACCTTGTCAAGACGCATACAGATTTTGTGCGCCGGCCTCCACGTGGAGTGACCCCACGCTCCCTGTCTGAGCGATGGCGGGAGCGTGATTTGCACGCGATGACGTTGAGCGAGCTCCTCCCTCCTGCGGGTTTGAGAAACAGACAGCCGCACTCCCCCTCACACACGTCCCCTTGTGTGTCCCCTCTCGCTCCAGGAAGACGCGGCCAGGATCTGGATTTCGCGCGGGCGAGTTCACTCTTGTCCCTGGAGACCTGACGAGAAGGAAGGCCGTGCCGGAGGTCATTCTTCCATCCCGTCCCCTCGGGCCTGCTGCGGGCATTCCGGTATCGGTGAGCCGCGTGTTCTGAAGTGTGACTCAGTTTCCTCGGGGCACCATGAGCGCCTAGTGACAGGGAGAGCCCGGCGATGCCGGCCGGCCGCGAGGCTGGCGCCTGCCTGTGGTGCCGCTCTCCATGCTGGAGCGCCGTGGGTGGGCTCTCCCCGGGGTGACGGAAAGCTGAGTTGAGCGGTGTGTGCCCCCTGTCTGGGGCTCAGGGCCCCCTGGCGAAAATGTGCCTGGTTCGAAGGTGACTTAACAAGGCGCAGTGGATGTCCTTGGAGCGTGAACATACTGGGTGAGGGCGCCACGTCTTTGGGCTGAGGTCCAGCAACGGGACCATGCCTGGCACACACACCGGAGGCCGTTGAGTGGGCCCGGTGGCAGTAACGCCAGGGACTAGGCTTGGGGGTACGTTATCTGAAAGCTACATGGTTGCATCGACCAGGGGGGAGTGACTGGTGCATGCGTGTTCTCTGAATGTCAACGTGTGGGGTACAGTGGAAGCTCTCTGAGCGTTTGGGTGGCAGGAGTGCCTACGATCCCCGTGTCCCTTGCGGTTTGGGCGTCACCGAACGCCACGGCGGGGCCTCCGTGGTGAACAGGGCCAGCACGTCTTTGTCCCGTGCACGGGATGGTTGACGGGGAAGGAGGATCCCGGTAGCGCCCTGGGGTAGTGACCGAACCGTGGTCAGTTCGTCTGGGCCACTTGGGTGTCTGAGAGTCCTTCGAGGGTTGGAGCGATTCCTAGGTAGTGCCAGGAATGGCTTGACACGAAGCCTGTGAGGCCTTCGTGACCCGAAGAGCCATCGTGGGCTTCTGTCTCCCTGACGTGGGGGCCGCTCGTTGAGCTGAGCATCGTGCAACGTCAGAAACGCCCGAGAGGGGCGACGAGAAAGCTTAAGAGTGCTTTACGCACGGGAGTCATAGCGATCGGAGGATAGGCAGCCTTGTCTTTGGTCGTCGTCCCCCGGCCTCGGGAGACAGCCACTGTGGCCTGGGCCCCTTACCTTTGCCGATGGGAATTTGGAAAAGGAACACGCGCGGTCCCCGTATGCCCACACGTGTGATCTCTTGCCGCAGGACGCAGTGGAGTGAGACCTGGGCTCCTTTCCGGGGGATGAATTTCTCCTCTCCCCTGTGTGCCGATGTCAGGGAAGCCTACGGGGGAGCAGTTCCGGCCGCCATCCCCAGAGTCCCGTGGGAATCCCCTCCTACGGTAAGGGTCCTGTCCCACGGTCACCGCGGTGCCTGGTTGGGGTGGGGATGGGACGGTGACTCCGCGTGGAGGCGGGGCCCTGACCGTGCTAGCCCGGCACGGGGGCCGGTCATGGCTTGTGACGCCGGTCTCCCTGGTGGGAGAGGGTGGCTCGGCGAGTCCCAGGGTGACAGAGAGCCGAGTGCTCAGTGTCGGACCCGTATCTGGGGCCCCAGGTCCCTTTCGCACGCGTGCCTGGATCGATGATGTCTAAAAAAAAATGGAAACTTTTGAAATCTGAACAAAATGAGTGAGGACTCGAGCTGAGGTCCAGCACGGGGATCGCCACGCTACCAGGGTGGAGGGAGCTCAGTCAGCACAGCTAGGGGTGTGTGGCAAGGCCTGTGATGTTCGGAGAGCTAAAATGCTCACGCGCTTTGAAGCGAATTGCTTGGGTGGTGGTGTGTCCAGGCCCAGTTGGTGGCTTGGGGTAGCATGGAAACCCTTTGAGGGCGTGGCCGGTGGCTTCCTTACCGCCCCCTCCCGAGACCCCGGGGAAGTGAGCGGGAATTGGCGATTCCCCCTGGGAAATCAGTGCGCCTTCCCATGAGCCCTTCTCCCACCTGGCCGAGCTGGCCAGGGGCTCCGATGGGTGGTCGATCTCTGTTTTCTCAGGAGGGCAAATTGAAAGGTATGGCCCACATGCAGGGACGGGACCCCGCTTTATTTCCTGGTCCCTTTCGCCTACGTGAAAGCACTCGCGTGGAGATCGAAGAGCAGACGCCCCCTGTGGAATCTTAGCGATCTTTCTTATCAAAGACCGGGCTGGCCACCCAGCCAGCCACGGGATACGGCGTGCTCGACCCTTGTGGGTTCCCTCATCCACCCAGCAAGCCCTTTGGAGCCTACGGCTGAGCCGGCTCCAGCCGCGCGCAGCGTCCGTCATTTCGGAAAGAAAGCGACGTGGCTCTACGTTTCAAATGCTGAACTTCCCACGTGGGTGGCAGTGGCCAGCCTCCCGGGTCCTCGGTGGGTTTCCATGGTCTTTGAGGTGATGATGAATGATGACGCAGCGGGTGTGCCAGGGAGACCTTGAGTCAGGGGCCTCGGGACAAGGCATTTCTATGCCATGCTCGTGGGCGATGTGAGCGTAATGCCTCTGGTGTTCCACGTGGCCAGACAGACGTGGAACGTGAAATCCTAAGAGCGCTTGCAAGGAGAGGTTCCATTCGGCAAATTGTGTTTCCCCTTGTACTCTGCAGATCGTGCTGTACGCGATCGCGGGGGCGTTCGCCGGCGGAGTGGGGAAGTGCTGGTCTGTCCACGTGCGGTGGCCCGCCTACGCGGGCGGGACCACCAGAAGTCACTCCCCAGGTAACGTCCGGTTTTGAGCGGACTGAGGTTTGCGGGCCCAGCTAGTTCCCTGTGAGCAAAAACGCGGGACGTGCTCAGTTTGGAGGGTGGGTTGTTCCCCACGGGGAGGTTGTGGGCGTCGGGCCACTGGTCAGGCATCTAACCTTGTCAAGACGCATACAGATTTTGTGCGCCGGCCTCCACGTGGAGTGACCCCACGCTCCCTGTCTGAGCGATGGCGGGAGCGTGATTTGCACGCGATGACGTTGAGCGAGCTCCTCCCTCCTGCGGGTTTGAGAAACAGACAGCCGCACTCCCCCTCACACACGTCCCCTTGTGTGTCCCCTCTCGCTCCAGGAAGACGCGGCCAGGATCTGGATTTCGCGCGGGCGAGTTCACTCTTGTCCCTGGAGACCTGACGAGAAGGAAGGCCGTGCCGGAGGTCATTCTTCCATCCCGTCCCCTCGGGCCTGCTGCGGGCATTCCGGTATCGGTGAGCCGCGTGTTCTGAAGTGTGACTCAGTTTCCTCGGGGCACCATGAGCGCCTAGTGACAGGGAGAGCCCGGCGATGCCGGCCGGCCGCGAGGCTGGCGCCTGCCTGTGGTGCCGCTCTCCATGCTGGAGCGCCGTGGGTGGGCTCTCCCCGGGGTGACGGAAAGCTGAGTTGAGCGGTGTGTGCCCCCTGTCTGGGGCTCAGGGCCCCCTGGCGAAAATGTGCCTGGTTCGAAGGTGACTTAACAAGGCGCAGTGGATGTCCTTGGAGCGTGAACATACTGGGTGAGGGCGCCACGTCTTTGGGCTGAGGTCCAGCAACGGGACCATGCCTGGCACACACACCGGAGGCCGTTGAGTGGGCCCGGTGGCAGTAACGCCAGGGACTAGGCTTGGGGGTACGTTATCTGAAAGCTACATGGTTGCATCGACCAGGGGGGAGTGACTGGTGCATGCGTGTTCTCTGAATGTCAACGTGTGGGGTACAGTGGAAGCTCTCTGAGCGTTTGGGTGGCAGGAGTGCCTACGATCCCCGTGTCCCTTGCGGTTTGGGCGTCACCGAACGCCACGGCGGGGCCTCCGTGGTGAACAGGGCCAGCACGTCTTTGTCCCGTGCACGGGATGGTTGACGGGGAAGGAGGATCCCGGTAGCGCCCTGGGGTAGTGACCGAACCGTGGTCAGTTCGTCTGGGCCACTTGGGTGTCTGAGAGTCCTTCGAGGGTTGGAGCGATTCCTAGGTAGTGCCAGGAATGGCTTGACACGAAGCCTGTGAGGCCTTCGTGACCCGAAGAGCCATCGTGGGCTTCTGTCTCCCTGACGTGGGGGCCGCTCGTTGAGCTGAGCATCGTGCAACGTCAGAAACGCCCGAGAGGGGCGACGAGAAAGCTTAAGAGTGCTTTACGCACGGGAGTCATAGCGATCGGAGGATAGGCAGCCTTGTCTTTGGTCGTCGTCCCCCGGCCTCGGGAGACAGCCACTGTGGCCTGGGCCCCTTACCTTTGCCGATGGGAATTTGGAAAAGGAACACGCGCGGTCCCCGTATGCCCACACGTGTGATCTCTTGCCGCAGGACGCAGTGGAGTGAGACCTGGGCTCCTTTCCGGGGGATGAATTTCTCCTCTCCCCTGTGTGCCGATGTCAGGGAAGCCTACGGGGGAGCAGTTCCGGCCGCCATCCCCAGAGTCCCGTGGGAATCCCCTCCTACGGTAAGGGTCCTGTCCCACGGTCACCGCGGTGCCTGGTTGGGGTGGGGATGGGACGGTGACTCCGCGTGGAGGCGGGGCCCTGACCGTGCTAGCCCGGCACGGGGGCCGGTCATGGCTTGTGACGCCGGTCTCCCTGGTGGGAGAGGGTGGCTCGGCGAGTCCCAGGGTGACAGAGAGCCGAGTGCTCAGTGTCGGACCCGTATCTGGGGCCCCAGGTCCCTTTCGCACGCGTGCCTGGATCGATGATGTCTAAAAAAAAATGGAAACTTTTGAAATCTGAACAAAATGAGTGAGGACTCGAGCTGAGGTCCAGCACGGGGATCGCCACGCTACCAGGGTGGAGGGAGCTCAGTCAGCACAGCTAGGGGTGTGTGGCAAGGCCTGTGATGTTCGGAGAGCTAAAATGCTCACGCGCTTTGAAGCGAATTGCTTGGGTGGTGGTGTGTCCAGGCCCAGTTGGTGGCTTGGGGTAGCATGGAAACCCTTTGAGGGCGTGGCCGGTGGCTTCCTTACCGCCCCCTCCCGAGACCCCGGGGAAGTGAGCGGGAATTGGCGATTCCCCCTGGGAAATCAGTGCGCCTTCCCATGAGCCCTTCTCCCACCTGGCCGAGCTGGCCAGGGGCTCCGATGGGTGGTCGATCTCTGTTTTCTCAGGAGGGCAAATTGAAAGGTATGGCCCACATGCAGGGACGGGACCCCGCTTTATTTCCTGGTCCCTTTCGCCTACGTGAAAGCACTCGCGTGGAGATCGAAGAGCAGACGCCCCCTGTGGAATCTTAGCGATCTTTCTTATCAAAGACCGGGCTGGCCACCCAGCCAGCCACGGGATACGGCGTGCTCGACCCTTGTGGGTTCCCTCATCCACCCAGCAAGCCCTTTGGAGCCTACGGCTGAGCCGGCTCCAGCCGCGCGCAGCGTCCGTCATTTCGGAAAGAAAGCGACGTGGCTCTACGTTTCAAATGCTGAACTTCCCACGTGGGTGGCAGTGGCCAGCCTCCCGGGTCCTCGGTGGGTTTCCATGGTCTTTGAGGTGATGATGAATGATGACGCAGCGGGTGTGCCAGGGAGACCTTGAGTCAGGGGCCTCGGGACAAGGCATTTCTATGCCATGCTCGTGGGCGATGTGAGCGTAATGCCTCTGGTGTTCCACGTGGCCAGACAGACGTGGAACGTGAAATCCTAAGAGCGCTTGCAAGGAGAGGTTCCATTCGGCAAATTGTGTTTCCCCTTGTACTCTGCAGATCGTGCTGTACGCGATCGCGGGGGCGTTCGCCGGCGGAGTGGGGAAGTGCTGGTCTGTCCACGTGCGGTGGCCCGCCTACGCGGGCGGGACCACCAGAAGTCACTCCCCAGGTAACGTCCGGTTTTGAGCGGACTGAGGATTGCGGGCCCAGCTAGTTCCCTGTGAGCAAAAACGCGGGACGTGCTCAGTTTGGAGGGTGGGTTGTTCCCCACGGGGAGGTTGTGGGCGTCGGGCCACTGGTCAGGCATCTAACCTTGTCAAGACGCATACAGATTTTGTGCGCCGGCCTCCACGTGGAGTGACCCCACGCTCCCTGTCTGAGCGATGGCGGGAGCGTGATTTGCACGCGATGACGTTGAGCGAGCTCCTCCCTCCTGCGGGTTTGAGAAACAGACAGCCGCACTCCCCCTCACACACGTCCCCTTGTGTGTCCCCTCTCGCTCCAGGAAGACGCGGCCAGGATCTGGATTTCGCGCGGGCGAGTTCACTCTTGTCCCTGGAGACCTGACGAGAAGGAAGGCCGTGCCGGAGGTCATTCTTCCATCCCGTCCCCTCGGGCCTGCTGCGGGCATTCCGGTATCGGTGAGCCGCGTGTTCTGAAGTGTGACTCAGTTTCCTCGGGGCACCATGAGCGCCTAGTGACAGGGAGAGCCCGGCGATGCCGGCCGGCCGCGAGGCTGGCGCCTGCCTGTGGTGCCGCTCTCCATGCTGGAGCGCCGTGGGTGGGCTCTCCCCGGGGTGACGGAAAGCTGAGTTGAGCGGTGTGTGCCCCCTGTCTGGGGCTCAGGGCCCCCTGGCGAAAATGTGCCTGGTTCGAAGGTGACTTAACAAGGCGCAGTGGATGTCCTTGGAGCGTGAACATACTGGGTGAGGGCGCCACGTCTTTGGGCTGAGGTCCAGCAACGGGACCATGCCTGGCACACACACCGGAGGCCGTTGAGTGGGCCCGGTGGCAGTAACGCCAGGGACTAGGCTTGGGGGTACGTTATCTGAAAGCTACATGGTTGCATCGACCAGGGGGGAGTGACTGGTGCATGCGTGTTCTCTGAATGTCAACGTGTGGGGTACAGTGGAAGCTCTCTGAGCGTTTGGGTGGCAGGAGTGCCTACGATCCCCGTGTCCCTTGCGGTTTGGGCGTCACCGAACGCCACGGCGGGGCCTCCGTGGTGAACAGGGCCAGCACGTCTTTGTCCCGTGCACGGGATGGTTGACGGGGAAGGAGGATCCCGGTAGCGCCCTGGGGTAGTGACCGAACCGTGGTCAGTTCGTCTGGGCCACTTGGGTGTCTGAGAGTCCTTCGAGGGTTGGAGCGATTCCTAGGTAGTGCCAGGAATGGCTTGACACGAAGCCTGTGAGGCCTTCGTGACCCGAAGAGCCATCGTGGGCTTCTGTCTCCCTGACGTGGGGGCCGCTCGTTGAGCTGAGCATCGTGCAACGTCAGAAACGCCCGAGAGGGGCGACGAGAAAGCTTAAGAGTGCTTTACGCACGGGAGTCATAGCGATCGGAGGATAGGCAGCCTTGTCTTTGGTCGTCGTCCCCCGGCCTCGGGAGACAGCCACTGTGGCCTGGGCCCCTTACCTTTGCCGATGGGAATTTGGAAAAGGAACACGCGCGGTCCCCGTATGCCCACACGTGTGATCTCTTGCCGCAGGACGCAGTGGAGTGAGACCTGGGCTCCTTTCCGGGGGATGAATTTCTCCTCTCCCCTGTGTGCCGATGTCAGGGAAGCCTACGGGGGAGCAGTTCCGGCCGCCATCCCCAGAGTCCCGTGGGAATCCCCTCCTACGGTAAGGGTCCTGTCCCACGGTCACCGCGGTGCCTGGTTGGGGTGGGGATGGGACGGTGACTCCGCGTGGAGGCGGGGCCCTGACCGTGCTAGCCCGGCACGGGGGCCGGTCATGGCTTGTGACGCCGGTCTCCCTGGTGGGAGAGGGTGGCTCGGCGAGTCCCAGGGTGACAGAGAGCCGAGTGCTCAGTGTCGGACCCGTATCTGGGGCCCCAGGTCCCTTTCGCACGCGTGCCTGGATCGATGATGTCTAAAAAAAAATGGAAACTTTTGAAATCTGAACAAAATGAGTGAGGACTCGAGCTGAGGTCCAGCACGGGGATCGCCACGCTACCAGGGTGGAGGGAGCTCAGTCAGCACAGCTAGGGGTGTGTGGCAAGGCCTGTGATGTTCGGAGAGCTAAAATGCTCACGCGCTTTGAAGCGAATTGCTTGGGTGGTGGTGTGTCCAGGCCCAGTTGGTGGCTTGGGGTAGCATGGAAACCCTTTGAGGGCGTGGCCGGTGGCTTCCTTACCGCCCCCTCCCCAGACCCCGGGGAAGTGAGCGGGAATTGGCGATTCCCCCTGGGAAATCAGTGCGCCTTCCCATGAGCCCTTCTCCCACCTGGCCGAGCTGGCCAGGGGCTCCGATGGGTGGTCGATCTCTGTTTTCTCAGGAGGGCAAATTGAAAGGTATGGCCCACATGCAGGGACGGGACCCCGCTTTATTTCCTGGTCCCTTTCGCCTACGTGAAAGCACTCGCGTGGAGATCGAAGAGCAGACGCCCCCTGTGGAATCTTAGCGATCTTTCTTATCAAAGACCGGGCTGGCCACCCAGCCAGCCACGGGATACGGCGTGCTCGACCCTTGTGGGTTCCCTCATCCACCCAGCAAGCCCTTTGGAGCCTACGGCTGAGCCGGCTCCAGCCGCGCGCAGCGTCCGTCATTTCGGAAAGAAAGCGACGTGGCTCTACGTTTCAAATGCTGAACTTCCCACGTGGGTGGCAGTGGCCAGCCTCCCGGGTCCTCGGTGGGTTTCCATGGTCTTTGAGGTGATGATGAATGATGACGCAGCGGGTGTGCCAGGGAGACCTTGAGTCAGGGGCCTCGGGACAAGGCATTTCTATGCCATGCTCGTGGGCGATGTGAGCGTAATGCCTCTGGTGTTCCACGTGGCCAGACAGACGTGGAACGTGAAATCCTAAGAGCGCTTGCAAGGAGAGGTTCCATTCGGCAAATTGTGTTTCCCCTTGTACTCTGCAGATCGTGCTGTACGCGATCGCGGGGGCGTTCGCCGGCGGAGTGGGGAAGTGCTGGTCTGTCCACGTGCGGTGGCCCGCCTACGCGGGCGGGACCACCAGAAGTCACTCCCGAGGTAACGTCCGGTTTTGAGCGGACTGAGGTTTGCGGGCCCAGCTAGTTCCCTGTGAGCAAAAACGCGGGACGTGCTCAGTTTGGAGGGTGGGTTGTTCCCCACGGGGAGGTTGTGGGCGTCGGGCCACTGGTCAGGCATCTAACCTTGTCAAGACGCATACAGATTTTGTGCGCCGGCCTCCACGTGGAGTGACCCCACGCTCCCTGTCTGAGCGATGGCGGGAGCGTGATTTGCACGCGATGACGTTGAGCGAGCTCCTCCCTCCTGCGGGTTTGAGAAACAGACAGCCGCACTCCCCCTCACACACGTCCCCTTGTGTGTCCCCTCTCGCTCCAGGAAGACGCGGCCAGGATCTGGATTTCGCGCGGGCGAGTTCACTCTTGTCCCTGGAGACCTGACGAGAAGGAAGGCCGTGCCGGAGGTCATTCTTCCATCCCGTCCCCTCGGGCCTGCTGCGGGCATTCCGGTATCGGTGAGCCGCGTGTTCTGAAGTGTGACTCAGTTTCCTCGGGGCACCATGAGCGCCTAGTGACAGGGAGAGCCCGGCGATGCCGGCCGGCCGCGAGGCTGGCGCCTGCCTGTGGTGCCGCTCTCCATGCTGGAGCGCCGTGGGTGGGCTCTCCCCGGGGTGACGGAAAGCTGAGTTGAGCGGTGTGTGCCCCCTGTCTGGGGCTCAGGGCCCCCTGGCGAAAATGTGCCTGGTTCGAAGGTGACTTAACAAGGCGCAGTGGATGTCCTTGGAGCGTGAACATACTGGGTGAGGGCGCCACGTCTTTGGGCTGAGGTCCAGCAACGGGACCATGCCTGGCACACACACCGGAGGCCGTTGAGTGGGCCCGGTGGCAGTAACGCCAGGGACTAGGCTTAGGGGTACGTTATCTGAAAGCTACATGGTTGCATCGACCAGGGGGGAGTGACTGGTGCATGCGTGTTCTCTGAATGTCAACGTGTGGGGTACAGTGGAAGCTCTCTGAGCGTTTGGGTGGCAGGAGTGCCTACGATCCCCGTGTCCCTTGCGGTTTGGGCGTCACCGAACGCCACGGCGGGGCCTCCGTGGTGAACAGGGCCAGCACGTCTTTGTCCCGTGCACGGGATGGTTGACGGGGAAGGAGGATCCCGGTAGCGCCCTGGGGTAGTGACCGAACCGTGGTCAGTTCGTCTGGGCCACTTGGGTGTCTGAGAGTCCTTCGAGGGTTGGAGCGATTCCTAGGTAGTGCCAGGAATGGCTTGACACGAAGCCTGTGAGGCCTTCGTGACCCGAAGAGCCATCGTGGGCTTCTGTCTCCCTGACGTGGGGGCCGCTCGTTGAGCTGAGCATCGTGCAACGTCAGAAACGCCCGAGAGGGGCGACGAGAAAGCTTAAGAGTGCTTTACGCACGGGAGTCATAGCGATCGGAGGATAGGCAGCCTTGTCTTTGGTCGTCGTCCCCCGGCCTCGGGAGACAGCCACTGTGGCCTGGGCCCCTTACCTTTGCCGATGGGAATTTGGAAAAGGAACACGCGCGGTCCCCGTATGCCCACACGTGTGATCTCTTGCCGCAGGACGCAGTGGAGTGAGACCTGGGCTCCTTTCCGGGGGATGAATTTCTCCTCTCCCCTGTGTGCCGATGTCAGGGAAGCCTACGGGGGAGCAGTTCCGGCCGCCATCCCCAGAGTCCCGTGGGAATCCCCTCCTACGGTAAGGGTCCTGTCCCACGGTCACCGCGGTGCCTGGTTGGGGTGGGGATGGGACGGTGACTCCGCGTGGAGGCGGGGCCCTGACCGTGCTAGCCCGGCACGGGGGCCGGTCATGGCTTGTGACGCCGGTCTCCCTGGTGGGAGAGGGTGGCTCGGCGAGTCCCAGGGTGACAGAGAGCCGAGTGCTCAGTGTCGGACCCGTATCTGGGGCCCCAGGTCCCTTTCGCACGCGTGCCTGGATCGATGATGTCTAAAAAAAAATGGAAACTTTTGAAATCTGAACAAAATGAGTGAGGACTCGAGCTGAGGTCCAGCACGGGGATCGCCACGCTACCAGGGTGGAGGGAGCTCAGTCAGCACAGCTAGGGGTGTGTGGCAAGGCCTGTGATGTTCGGAGAGCTAAAATGCTCACGCGCTTTGAAGCGAATTGCTTGGGTGGTGGTGTGTCCAGGCCCAGTTGGTGGCTTGGGGTAGCATGGAAACCCTTTGAGGGCGTGGCCGGTGGCTTCCTTACCGCCCCCTCCCGAGACCCCGGGGAAGTGAGCGGGAATTGGCGATTCCCCCTGGGAAATCAGTGCGCCTTCCCATGAGCCCTTCTCCCACCTGGCCGAGCTGGCCAGGGGCTCCGATGGGTGGTCGATCTCTGTTTTCTCAGGAGGGCAAATTGAAAGGTATGGCCCACATGCAGGGACGGGACCCCGCTTTATTTCCTGGTCCCTTTCGCCTACGTGAAAGCACTCGCGTGGAGATCGAAGAGCAGACGCCCCCTGTGGAATCTTAGCGATCTTTCTTATCAAAGACCGGGCTGGCCACCCAGCCAGCCACGGGATACGGCGTGCTCGACCCTTGTGGGTTCCCTCATCCACCCAGCAAGCCCTTTGGAGCCTACGGCTGAGCCGGCTCCAGCCGCGCGCAGCGTCCGTCATTTCGGAAAGAAAGCGACGTGGCTCTACGTTTCAAATGCTGAACTTCCCACGTGGGTGGCAGTGGCCAGCCTCCCGGGTCCTCGGTGGGTTTCCATGGTCTTTGAGGTGATGATGAATGATGACGCAGCGGGTGTGCCAGGGAGACCTTGAGTCAGGGGCCTCGGGACAAGGCATTTCTATGCCATGCTCGTGGGCGATGTGAGCGTAATGCCTCTGGTGTTCCACGTGGCCAGACAGACGTGGAACGTGAAATCCTAAGAGCGCTTGCAAGGAGAGGTTCCATTCGGCAAATTGTGTTTCCCCTTGTACTCTGCAGATCGTGCTGTACGCGATCGCGGGGGCGTTCGCCGGCGGAGTGGGGAAGTGCTGGTCTGTCCACGTGCGGTGGCCCGCCTACGCGGGCGGGACCACCAGAAGTCACTCCCCAGGTAACGTCCGGTTTTGAGCGGACTGAGGATTGCGGGCCCAGCTAGTTCCCTGTGAGCAAAAACGCGGGACGTGCTCAGTTTGGAGGGTGGGTTGTTCCCCACGGGGAGGTTGTGGGCGTCGGGCCACTGGTCAGGCATCTAACCTTGTCAAGACGCATACAGATTTTGTGCGCCGGCCTCCACGTGGAGTGACCCCACGCTCCCTGTCTGAGCGATGGCGGGAGCGTGATTTGCACGCGATGACGTTGAGCGAGCTCCTCCCTCCTGCGGGTTTGAGAAACAGACAGCCGCACTCCCCCTCACACACGTCCCCTTGTGTGTCCCCTCTCGCTCCAGGAAGACGCGGCCAGGATCTGGATTTCGCGCGGGCGAGTTCACTCTTGTCCCTGGAGACCTGACGAGAAGGAAGGCCGTGCCGGAGGTCATTCTTCCATCCCGTCCCCTCGGGCCTGCTGCGGGCATTCCGGTATCGGTGAGCCGCGTGTTCTGAAGTGTGACTCAGTTTCCTCGGGGCACCATGAGCGCCTAGTGACAGGGAGAGCCCGGCGATGCCGGCCGGCCGCGAGGCTGGCGCCTGCCTGTGGTGCCGCTCTCCATGCTGGAGCGCCGTGGGTGGGCTCTCCCCGGGGTGACGGAAAGCTGAGTTGAGCGGTGTGTGCCCCCTGTCTGGGGCTCAGGGCCCCCTGGCGAAAATGTGCCTGGTTCGAAGGTGACTTAACAAGGCGCAGTGGATGTCCTTGGAGCGTGAACATACTGGGTGAGGGCGCCACGTCTTTGGGCTGAGGTCCAGCAACGGGACCATGCCTGGCACACACACCGGAGGCCGTTGAGTGGGCCCGGTGGCAGTAACGCCAGGGACTAGGCTTGGGGGTACGTTATCTGAAAGCTACATGGTTGCATCGACCAGGGGGGAGTGACTGGTGCATGCGTGTTCTCTGAATGTCAACGTGTGGGGTACAGTGGAAGCTCTCTGAGCGTTTGGGTGGCAGGAGTGCCTACGATCCCCGTGTCCCTTGCGGTTTGGGCGTCACCGAACGCCACGGCGGGGCCTCCGTGGTGAACAGGGCCAGCACGTCTTTGTCCCGTGCACGGGATGGTTGACGGGGAAGGAGGATCCCGGTAGCGCCCTGGGGTAGTGACCGAACCGTGGTCAGTTCGTCTGGGCCACTTGGGTGTCTGAGAGTCCTTCGAGGGTTGGAGCGATTCCTAGGTAGTGCCAGGAATGGCTTGACACGAAGCCTGTGAGGCCTTCGTGACCCGAAGAGCCATCGTGGGCTTCTGTCTCCCTGACGTGGGGGCCGCTCGTTGAGCTGAGCATCGTGCAACGTCAGAAACGCCCGAGAGGGGCGACGAGAAAGCTTAAGAGTGCTTTACGCACGGGAGTCATAGCGATCGGAGGATAGGCAGCCTTGTCTTTGGTCGTCGTCCCCCGGCCTCGGGAGACAGCCACTGTGGCCTGGGCCCCTTACCTTTGCCGATGGGAATTTGGAAAAGGAACACGCGCGGTCCCCGTATGCCCACACGTGTGATCTCTTGCCGCAGGACGCAGTGGAGTGAGACCTGGGCTCCTTTCCGGGGGATGAATTTCTCCTCTCCCCTGTGTGCCGATGTCAGGGAAGCCTACGGGGGAGCAGTTCCGGCCGCCATCCCCAGAGTCCCGTGGGAATCCCCTCCTACGGTAAGGGTCCTGTCCCACGGTCACCGCGGTGCCTGGTTGGGGTGGGGATGGGACGGTGACTCCGCGTGGAGGCGGGGCCCTGACCGTGCTAGCCCGGCACGGGGGCCGGTCATGGCTTGTGACGCCGGTCTCCCTGGTGGGAGAGGGTGGCTCGGCGAGTCCCAGGGTGACAGAGAGCCGAGTGCTCAGTGTCGGACCCGTATCTGGGGCCCCAGGTCCCTTTCGCACGCGTGCCTGGATCGATGATGTCTAAAAAAAAATGGAAACTTTTGAAATCTGAACAAAATGAGTGAGGACTCGAGCTGAGGTCCAGCACGGGGATCGCCACGCTACCAGGGTGGAGGGAGCTCAGTCAGCACAGCTAGGGGTGTGTGGCAAGGCCTGTGATGTTCGGAGAGCTAAAATGCTCACGCGCTTTGAAGCGAATTGCTTGGGTGGTGGTGTGTCCAGGCCCAGTTGGTGGCTTGGGGTAGCATGGAAACCCTTTGAGGGCGTGGCCGGTGGCTTCCTTACCGCCCCCTCCCCAGACCCCGGGGAAGTGAGCGGGAATTGGCGATTCCCCCTGGGAAATCAGTGCGCCTTCCCATGAGCCCTTCTCCCACCTGGCCGAGCTGGCCAGGGGCTCCGATGGGTGGTCGATCTCTGTTTTCTCAGGAGGGCAAATTGAAAGGTATGGCCCACATGCAGGGACGGGACCCCGCTTTATTTCCTGGTCCCTTTCGCCTACGTGAAAGCACTCGCGTGGAGATCGAAGAGCAGACGCCCCCTGTGGAATCTTAGCGATCTTTCTTATCAAAGACCGGGCTGGCCACCCAGCCAGCCACGGGATACGGCGTGCTCGACCCTTGTGGGTTCCCTCATCCACCCAGCAAGCCCTTTGGAGCCTACGGCTGAGCCGGCTCCAGCCGCGCGCAGCGTCCGTCATTTCGGAAAGAAAGCGACGTGGCTCTACGTTTCAAATGCTGAACTTCCCACGTGGGTGGCAGTGGCCAGCCTCCCGGGTCCTCGGTGGGTTTCCATGGTCTTTGAGGTGATGATGAATGATGACGCAGCGGGTGTGCCAGGGAGACCTTGAGTCAGGGGCCTCGGGACAAGGCATTTCTATGCCATGCTCGTGGGCGATGTGAGCGTAATGCCTCTGGTGTTCCACGTGGCCAGACAGACGTGGAACGTGAAATCCTAAGAGCGCTTGCAAGGAGAGGTTCCATTCGGCAAATTGTGTTTCCCCTTGTACTCTGCAGATCGTGCTGTACGCGATCGCGGGGGCGTTCGCCGGCGGAGTGGGGAAGTGCTGGTCTGTCCACGTGCGGTGGCCCGCCTACGCGGGCGGGACCACCAGAAGTCACTCCCGAGGTAACGTCCGGTTTTGAGCGGACTGAGGTTTGCGGGCCCAGCTAGTTCCCTGTGAGCAAAAACGCGGGACGTGCTCAGTTTGGAGGGTGGGTTGTTCCCCACGGGGAGGTTGTGGGCGTCGGGCCACTGGTCAGGCATCTAACCTTGTCAAGACGCATACAGATTTTGTGCGCCGGCCTCCACGTGGAGTGACCCCACGCTCCCTGTCTGAGCGATGGCGGGAGCGTGATTTGCACGCGATGACGTTGAGCGAGCTCCTCCCTCCTGCGGGTTTGAGAAACAGACAGCCGCACTCCCCCTCACACACGTCCCCTTGTGTGTCCCCTCTCGCTCCAGGAAGACGCGGCCAGGATCTGGATTTCGCGCGGGCGAGTTCACTCTTGTCCCTGGAGACCTGACGAGAAGGAAGGCCGTGCCGGAGGTCATTCTTCCATCCCGTCCCCTCGGGCCTGCTGCGGGCATTCCGGTATCGGTGAGCCGCGTGTTCTGAAGTGTGACTCAGTTTCCTCGGGGCACCATGAGCTCCTAGTGACAGGGAGAGCCCGGCGATGCCGGCCGGCCGCGAGGCTGGCGCCTGCCTGTGGTGCCGCTCTCCATGCTGGAGCGCCGTGGGTGGGCTCTCCCCGGGGTGACGGAAAGCTGAGTTGAGCGGTGTGTGCCCCCTGTCTGGGGCTCAGGGCCCCCTGGCGAAAATGTGCCTGGTTCGAAGGTGACTTAACAAGGCGCAGTGGATGTCCTTGGAGCGTGAACATACTGGGTGAGGGCGCCACGTCTTTGGGCTGAGGTCCAGCAACGGGACCATGCCTGGCACACACACCGGAGGCCGTTGAGTGGGCCCGGTGGCAGTAACGCCAGGGACTAGGCTTGGGGGTACGTTATCTGAAAGCTACATGGTTGCATCGACCAGGGGGGAGTGACTGGTGCATGCGTGTTCTCTGAATGTCAACGTGTGGGGTACAGTGGAAGCTCTCTGAGCGTTTGGGTGGCAGGAGTGCCTACGATCCCCGTGTCCCTTGCGGTTTGGGCGTCACCGAACGCCACGGCGGGGCCTCCGTGGTGAACAGGGCCAGCACGTCTTTGTCCCGTGCACGGGATGGTTGACGGGGAAGGAGGATCCCGGTAGCGCCCTGGGGTAGTGACCGAACCGTGGTCAGTTCGTCTGGGCCACTTGGGTGTCTGAGAGTCCTTCGAGGGTTGGAGCGATTCCTAGGTAGTGCCAGGAATGGCTTGACACGAAGCCTGTGAGGCCTTCGTGACCCGAAGAGCCATCGTGGGCTTCTGTCTCCCTGACGTGGGGGCCGCTCGTTGAGCTGAGCATCGTGCAACGTCAGAAACGCCCGAGAGGGGCGACGAGAAAGCTTAAGAGTGCTTTACGCACGGGAGTCATAGCGATCGGAGGATAGGCAGCCTTGTCTTTGGTCGTCGTCCCCCGGCCTCGGGAGACAGCCACTGTGGCCTGGGCCCCTTACCTTTGCCGATGGGAATTTGGAAAAGGAACACGCGCGGTCCCCGTATGCCCACACGTGTGATCTCTTGCCGCAGGACGCAGTGGAGTGAGACCTGGGCTCCTTTCCGGGGGATGAATTTCTCCTCTCCCCTGTGTGCCGATGTCAGGGAAGCCTACGGGGGAGCAGTTCCGGCCGCCATCCCCAGAGTCCCGTGGGAATCCCCTCCTACGGTAAGGGTCCTGTCCCACGGTCACCGCGGTGCCTGGTTGGGGTGGGGATGGGACGGTGACTCCGCGTGGAGGCGGGGCCCTGACCGTGCTAGCCCGGCACGGGGGCCGGTCATGGCTTGTGACGCCGGTCTCCCTGGTGGGAGAGGGTGGCTCGGCGAGTCCCAGGGTGACAGAGAGCCGAGTGCTCAGTGTCGGACCCGTATCTGGGGCCCCAGGTCCCTTTCGCACGCGTGCCTGGATCGATGATGTCTAAAAAAAAATGGAAACTTTTGAAATCTGAACAAAATGAGTGAGGACTCGAGCTGAGGTCCAGCACGGGGATCGCCACGCTACCAGGGTGGAGGGAGCTCAGTCAGCACAGCTAGGGGTGTGTGGCAAGGCCTGTGATGTTCGGAGAGCTAAAATGCTCACGCGCTTTGAAGCGAATTGCTTGGGTGGTGGTGTGTCCAGGCCCAGTTGGTGGCTTGGGGTAGCATGGAAACCCTTTGAGGGCGTGGCCGGTGGCTTCCTTACCGCCCCCTCCCCAGACCCCGGGGAAGTGAGCGGGAATTGGCGATTCCCCCTGGGAAATCAGTGCGCCTTCCCATGAGCCCTTCTCCCACCTGGCCGAGCTGGCCAGGGGCTCCGATGGGTGGTCGATCTCTGTTTTCTCAGGAGGGCAAATTGAAAGGTATGGCCCACATGCAGGGACGGGACCCCGCTTTATTTCCTGGTCCCTTTCGCCTACGTGAAAGCACTCGCGTGGAGATCGAAGAGCAGACGCCCCCTGTGGAATCTTAGCGATCTTTCTTATCAAAGACCGGGCTGGCCACCCAGCCAGCCACGGGATACGGCGTGCTCGACCCTTGTGGGTTCCCTCATCCACCCAGCAAGCCCTTTGGAGCCTACGGCTGAGCCGGCTCCAGCCGCGCGCAGCGTCCGTCATTTCGGAAAGAAAGCGACGTGGCTCTACGTTTCAAATGCTGAACTTCCCACGTGGGTGGCAGTGGCCAGCCTCCCGGGTCCTCGGTGGGTTTCCATGGTCTTTGAGGTGATGATGAATGATGACGCAGCGGGTGTGCCAGGGAGACCTTGAGTCAGGGGCCTCGGGACAAGGCATTTCTATGCCATGCTCGTGGGCGATGTGAGCGTAATGCCTCTGGTGTTCCACGTGGCCAGACAGACGTGGAACGTGAAATCCTAAGAGCGCTTGCAAGGAGAGGTTCCATTCGGCAAATTGTGTTTCCCCTTGTACTCTGCAGATCGTGCTGTACGCGATCGCGGGGGCGTTCGCCGGCGGAGTGGGGAAGTGCTGGTCTGTCCACGTGCGGTGGCCCGCCTACGCGGGCGGGACCACCAGAAGTCACTCCCGAGGTAACGTCCGGTTTTGAGCGGACTGAGGTTTGCGGGCCCAGCTAGTTCCCTGTGAGCAAAAACGCGGGACGTGCTCAGTTTGGAGGGTGGGTTGTTCCCCACGGGGAGGTTGTGGGCGTCGGGCCACTGGTCAGGCATCTAACCTTGTCAAGACGCATACAGATTTTGTGCGCCGGCCTCCACGTGGAGTGACCCCACGCTCCCTGTCTGAGCGATGGCGGGAGCGTGATTTGCACGCGATGACGTTGAGCGAGCTCCTCCCTCCTGCGGGTTTGAGAAACAGACAGCCGCACTCCCCCTCACACACGTCCCCTTGTGTGTCCCCTCTCGCTCCAGGAAGACGCGGCCAGGATCTGGATTTCGCGCGGGCGAGTTCACTCTTGTCCCTGGAGACCTGACGAGAAGGAAGGCCGTGCCGGAGGTCATTCTTCCATCCCGTCCCCTCGGGCCTGCTGCGGGCATTCCGGTATCGGTGAGCCGCGTGTTCTGAAGTGTGACTCAGTTTCCTCGGGGCACCATGAGCGCCTAGTGACAGGGAGAGCCCGGCGATGCCGGCCGGCCGCGAGGCTGGCGCCTGCCTGTGGTGCCGCTCTCCATGCTGGAGCGCCGTGGGTGGGCTCTCCCCGGGGTGACGGAAAGCTGAGTTGAGCGGTGTGTGCCCCCTGTCTGGGGCTCAGGGCCCCCTGGCGAAAATGTGCCTGGTTCGAAGGTGACTTAACAAGGCGCAGTGGATGTCCTTGGAGCGTGAACATACTGGGTGAGGGCGCCACGTCTTTGGGCTGAGGTCCAGCAACGGGACCATGCCTGGCACACACACCGGAGGCCGTTGAGTGGGCCCGGTGGCAGTAACGCCAGGGACTAGGCTTGGGGGTACGTTATCTGAAAGCTACATGGTTGCATCGACCAGGGGGGAGTGACTGGTGCATGCGTGTTCTCTGAATGTCAACGTGTGGGGTACAGTGGAAGCTCTCTGAGCGTTTGGGTGGCAGGAGTGCCTACGATCCCCGTGTCCCTTGCGGTTTGGGCGTCACCGAACGCCACGGCGGGGCCTCCGTGGTGAACAGGGCCAGCACGTCTTTGTCCCGTGCACGGGATGGTTGACGGGGAAGGAGGATCCCGGTAGCGCCCTGGGGTAGTGACCGAACCGTGGTCAGTTCGTCTGGGCCACTTGGGTGTCTGAGAGTCCTTCGAGGGTTGGAGCGATTCCTAGGTAGTGCCAGGAATGGCTTGACACGAAGCCTGTGAGGCCTTCGTGACCCGAAGAGCCATCGTGGGCTTCTGTCTCCCTGACGTGGGGGCCGCTCGTTGAGCTGAGCATCGTGCAACGTCAGAAACGCCCGAGAGGGGCGACGAGAAAGCTTAAGAGTGCTTTACGCACGGGAGTCATAGCGATCGGAGGATAGGCAGCCTTGTCTTTGGTCGTCGTCCCCCGGCCTCGGGAGACAGCCACTGTGGCCTGGGCCCCTTACCTTTGCCGATGGGAATTTGGAAAAGGAACACGCGCGGTCCCCGTATGCCCACACGTGTGATCTCTTGCCGCAGGACGCAGTGGAGTGAGACCTGGGCTCCTTTCCGGGGGATGAATTTCTCCTCTCCCCTGTGTGCCGATGTCAGGGAAGCCTACGGGGGAGCAGTTCCGGCCGCCATCCCCAGAGTCCCGTGGGAATCCCCTCCTACGGTAAGGGTCCTGTCCCACGGTCACCGCGGTGCCTGGTTGGGGTGGGGATGGGACGGTGACTCCGCGTGGAGGCGGGGCCCTGACCGTGCTAGCCCGGCACGGGGGCCGGTCATGGCTTGTGACGCCGGTCTCCCTGGTGGGAGAGGGTGGCTCGGCGAGTCCCAGGGTGACAGAGAGCCGAGTGCTCAGTGTCGGACCCGTATCTGGGGCCCCAGGTCCCTTTCGCACGCGTGCCTGGATCGATGATGTCTAAAAAAAAATGGAAACTTTTGAAATCTGAACAAAATGAGTGAGGACTCGAGCTGAGGTCCAGCACGGGGATCGCCACGCTACCAGGGTGGAGGGAGCTCAGTCAGCACAGCTAGGGGTGTGTGGCAAGGCCTGTGATGTTCGGAGAGCTAAAATGCTCACGCGCTTTGAAGCGAATTGCTTGGGTGGTGGTGTGTCCAGGCCCAGTTGGTGGCTTGGGGTAGCATGGAAACCCTTTGAGGGCGTGGCCGGTGGCTTCCTTACCGCCCCCTCCCCAGACCCCGGGGAAGTGAGCGGGAATTGGCGATTCCCCCTGGGAAATCAGTGCGCCTTCCCATGAGCCCTTCTCCCACCTGGCCGAGCTGGCCAGGGGCTCCGATGGGTGGTCGATCTCTGTTTTCTCAGGAGGGCAAATTGAAAGGTATGGCCCACATGCAGGGACGGGACCCCGCTTTATTTCCTGGTCCCTTTCGCCTACGTGAAAGCACTCGCGTGGAGATCGAAGAGCAGACGCCCCCTGTGGAATCTTAGCGATCTTTCTTATCAAAGACCGGGCTGGCCACCCAGCCAGCCACGGGATACGGCGTGCTCGACCCTTGTGGGTTCCCTCATCCACCCAGCAAGCCCTTTGGAGCCTACGGCTGAGCCGGCTCCAGCCGCGCGCAGCGTCCGTCATTTCGGAAAGAAAGCGACGTGGCTCTACGTTTCAAATGCTGAACTTCCCACGTGGGTGGCAGTGGCCAGCCTCCCGGGTCCTCGGTGGGTTTCCATGGTCTTTGAGGTGATGATGAATGATGACGCAGCGGGTGTGCCAGGGAGACCTTGAGTCAGGGGCCTCGGGACAAGGCATTTCTATGCCATGCTCGTGGGCGATGTGAGCGTAATGCCTCTGGTGTTCCACGTGGCCAGACAGACGTGGAACGTGAAATCCTAAGAGCGCTTGCAAGGAGAGGTTCCATTCGGCAAATTGTGTTTCCCCTTGTACTCTGCAGATCGTGCTGTACGCGATCGCGGGGGCGTTCGCCGGCGGAGTGGGGAAGTGCTGGTCTGTCCACGTGCGGTGGCCCGCCTACGCGGGCGGGACCACCAGAAGTCACTCCCGAGGTAACGTCCGGTTTTGAGCGGACTGAGGTTTGCGGGCCCAGCTAGTTCCCTGTGAGCAAAAACGCGGGACGTGCTCAGTTTGGAGGGTGGGTTGTTCCCCACGGGGAGGTTGTGGGCGTCGGGCCACTGGTCAGGCATCTAACCTTGTCAAGACGCATACAGATTTTGTGCGCCGGCCTCCACGTGGAGTGACCCCACGCTCCCTGTCTGAGCGATGGCGGGAGCGTGATTTGCACGCGATGACGTTGAGCGAGCTCCTCCCTCCTGCGGGTTTGAGAAACAGACAGCCGCACTCCCCCTCACACACGTCCCCTTGTGTGTCCCCTCTCGCTCCAGGAAGACGCGGCCAGGATCTGGATTTCGCGCGGGCGAGTTCACTCTTGTCCCTGGAGACCTGACGAGAAGGAAGGCCGTGCCGGAGGTCATTCTTCCATCCCGTCCCCTCGGGCCTGCTGCGGGCATTCCGGTATCGGTGAGCCGCGTGTTCTGAAGTGTGACTCAGTTTCCTCGGGGCACCATGAGCTCCTAGTGACAGGGAGAGCCCGGCGATGCCGGCCGGCCGCGAGGCTGGCGCCTGCCTGTGGTGCCGCTCTCCATGCTGGAGCGCCGTGGGTGGGCTCTCCCCGGGGTGACGGAAAGCTGAGTTGAGCGGTGTGTGCCCCCTGTCTGGGGCTCAGGGCCCCCTGGCGAAAATGTGCCTGGTTCGAAGGTGACTTAACAAGGCGCAGTGGATGTCCTTGGAGCGTGAACATACTGGGTGAGGGCGCCACGTCTTTGGGCTGAGGTCCAGCAACGGGACCATGCCTGGCACACACACCGGAGGCCGTTGAGTGGGCCCGGTGGCAGTAACGCCAGGGACTAGGCTTGGGGGTACGTTATCTGAAAGCTACATGGTTGCATCGACCAGGGGGGAGTGACTGGTGCATGCGTGTTCTCTGAATGTCAACGTGTGGGGTACAGTGGAAGCTCTCTGAGCGTTTGGGTGGCAGGAGTGCCTACGATCCCCGTGTCCCTTGCGGTTTGGGCGTCACCGAACGCCACGGCGGGGCCTCCGTGGTGAACAGGGCCAGCACGTCTTTGTCCCGTGCACGGGATGGTTGACGGGGAAGGAGGATCCCGGTAGCGCCCTGGGGTAGTGACCGAACCGTGGTCAGTTCGTCTGGGCCACTTGGGTGTCTGAGAGTCCTTCGAGGGTTGGAGCGATTCCTAGGTAGTGCCAGGAATGGCTTGACACGAAGCCTGTGAGGCCTTCGTGACCCGAAGAGCCATCGTGGGCTTCTGTCTCCCTGACGTGGGGGCCGCTCGTTGAGCTGAGCATCGTGCAACGTCAGAAACGCCCGAGAGGGGCGACGAGAAAGCTTAAGAGTGCTTTACGCACGGGAGTCATAGCGATCGGAGGATAGGCAGCCTTGTCTTTGGTCGTCGTCCCCCGGCCTCGGGAGACAGCCACTGTGGCCTGGGCCCCTTACCTTTGCCGATGGGAATTTGGAAAAGGAACACGCGCGGTCCCCGTATGCCCACACGTGTGATCTCTTGCCGCAGGACGCAGTGGAGTGAGACCTGGGCTCCTTTCCGGGGGATGAATTTCTCCTCTCCCCTGTGTGCCGATGTCAGGGAAGCCTACGGGGGAGCAGTTCCGGCCGCCATCCCCAGAGTCCCGTGGGAATCCCCTCCTACGGTAAGGGTCCTGTCCCACGGTCACCGCGGTGCCTGGTTGGGGTGGGGATGGGACGGTGACTCCGCGTGGAGGCGGGGCCCTGACCGTGCTAGCCCGGCACGGGGGCCGGTCATGGCTTGTGACGCCGGTCTCCCTGGTGGGAGAGGGTGGCTCGGCGAGTCCCAGGGTGACAGAGAGCCGAGTGCTCAGTGTCGGACCCGTATCTGGGGCCCCAGGTCCCTTTCGCACGCGTGCCTGGATCGATGATGTCTAAAAAAAAATGGAAACTTTTGAAATCTGAACAAAATGAGTGAGGACTCGAGCTGAGGTCCAGCACGGGGATCGCCACGCTACCAGGGTGGAGGGAGCTCAGTCAGCACAGCTAGGGGTGTGTGGCAAGGCCTGTGATGTTCGGAGAGCTAAAATGCTCACGCGCTTTGAAGCGAATTGCTTGGGTGGTGGTGTGTCCAGGCCCAGTTGGTGGCTTGGGGTAGCATGGAAACCCTTTGAGGGCGTGGCCGGTGGCTTCCTTACCGCCCCCTCCCGAGACCCCGGGGAAGTGAGCGGGAATTGGCGATTCCCCCTGGGAAATCAGTGCGCCTTCCCATGAGCCCTTCTCCCACCTGGCCGAGCTGGCCAGGGGCTCCGATGGGTGGTCGATCTCTGTTTTCTCAGGAGGGCAAATTGAAAGGTATGGCCCACATGCAGGGACGGGACCCCGCTTTATTTCCTGGTCCCTTTCGCCTACGTGAAAGCACTCGCGTGGAGATCGAAGAGCAGACGCCCCCTGTGGAATCTTAGCGATCTTTCTTATCAAAGACCGGGCTGGCCACCCAGCCAGCCACGGGATACGGCGTGCTCGACCCTTGTGGGTTCCCTCATCCACCCAGCAAGCCCTTTGGAGCCTACGGCTGAGCCGGCTCCAGCCGCGCGCAGCGTCCGTCATTTCGGAAAGAAAGCGACGTGGCTCTACGTTTCAAATGCTGAACTTCCCACGTGGGTGGCAGTGGCCAGCCTCCCGGGTCCTCGGTGGGTTTCCATGGTCTTTGAGGTGATGATGAATGATGACGCAGCGGGTGTGCCAGGGAGACCTTGAGTCAGGGGCCTCGGGACAAGGCATTTCTATGCCATGCTCGTGGGCGATGTGAGCGTAATGCCTCTGGTGTTCCACGTGGCCAGACAGACGTGGAACGTGAAATCCTAAGAGCGCTTGCAAGGAGAGGTTCCATTCGGCAAATTGTGTTTCCCCTTGTACTCTGCAGATCGTGCTGTACGCGATCGCGGGGGCGTTCGCCGGCGGAGTGGGGAAGTGCTGGTCTGTCCACGTGCGGTGGCCCGCCTACGCGGGCGGGACCACCAGAAGTCACTCCCGAGGTAACGTCCGGTTTTGAGCGGACTGAGGTTTGCGGGCCCAGCTAGTTCCCTGTGAGCAAAAACGCGGGACGTGCTCAGTTT
Organism: Microcebus murinus; assembly: GCF_040939455.1. Lineage (NCBI taxonomy): Eukaryota > Metazoa > Chordata > Mammalia > Primates > Cheirogaleidae > Microcebus > Microcebus murinus. The sequence continues at coordinate 21,244,217 of NC_134110.1, forward strand.
GGAGGGTGGGTTGTTCCCCACGGGGAGGTTGTGGGCGTCGGGCCACTGGTCAGGCATCTAACCTTGTCAAGACGCATACAGATTTTGTGCGCCGGCCTCCACGTGGAGTGACCCCACGCTCCCTGTCTGAGCGATGGCGGGAGCGTGATTTGCACGCGATGACGTTGAGCGAGCTCCTCCCTCCTGCGGGTTTGAGAAACAGACAGCCGCACTCCCCCTCACACACGTCCCCTTGTGTGTCCCCTCTCGCTCCAGGAAGACGCGGCCAGGATCTGGATTTCGCGCGGGCGAGTTCACTCTTGTCCCTGGAGACCTGACGAGAAGGAAGGCCGTGCCGGAGGTCATTCTTCCATCCCGTCCCCTCGGGCCTGCTGCGGGCATTCCGGTATCGGTGAGCCGCGTGTTCTGAAGTGTGACTCAGTTTCCTCGGGGCACCATGAGCGCCTAGTGACAGGGAGAGCCCGGCGATGCCGGCCGGCCGCGAGGCTGGCGCCTGCCTGTGGTGCCGCTCTCCATGCTGGAGCGCCGTGGGTGGGCTCTCCCCGGGGTGACGGAAAGCTGAGTTGAGCGGTGTGTGCCCCCTGTCTGGGGCTCAGGGCCCCCTGGCGAAAATGTGCCTGGTTCGAAGGTGACTTAACAAGGCGCAGTGGATGTCCTTGGAGCGTGAACATACTGGGTGAGGGCGCCACGTCTTTGGGCTGAGGTCCAGCAACGGGACCATGCCTGGCACACACACCGGAGGCCGTTGAGTGGGCCCGGTGGCAGTAACGCCAGGGACTAGGCTTGGGGGTACGTTATCTGAAAGCTACATGGTTGCATCGACCAGGGGGGAGTGACTGGTGCATGCGTGTTCTCTGAATGTCAACGTGTGGGGTACAGTGGAAGCTCTCTGAGCGTTTGGGTGGCAGGAGTGCCTACGATCCCCGTGTCCCTTGCGGTTTGGGCGTCACCGAACGCCACGGCGGGGCCTCCGTGGTGAACAGGGCCAGCACGTCTTTGTCCCGTGCACGGGATGGTTGACGGGGAAGGAGGATCCCGGTAGCGCCCTGGGGTAGTGACCGAACCGTGGTCAGTTCGTCTGGGCCACTTGGGTGTCTGAGAGTCCTTCGAGGGTTGGAGCGATTCCTAGGTAGTGCCAGGAATGGCTTGACACGAAGCCTGTGAGGCCTTCGTGACCCGAAGAGCCATCGTGGGCTTCTGTCTCCCTGACGTGGGGGCCGCTCGTTGAGCTGAGCATCGTGCAACGTCAGAAACGCCCGAGAGGGGCGACGAGAAAGCTTAAGAGTGCTTTACGCACGGGAGTCATAGCGATCGGAGGATAGGCAGCCTTGTCTTTGGTCGTCGTCCCCCGGCCTCGGGAGACAGCCACTGTGGCCTGGGCCCCTTACCTTTGCCGATGGGAATTTGGAAAAGGAACACGCGCGGTCCCCGTATGCCCACACGTGTGATCTCTTGCCGCAGGACGCAGTGGAGTGAGACCTGGGCTCCTTTCCGGGGGATGAATTTCTCCTCTCCCCTGTGTGCCGATGTCAGGGAAGCCTACGGGGGAGCAGTTCCGGCCGCCATCCCCAGAGTCCCGTGGGAATCCCCTCCTACGGTAAGGGTCCTGTCCCACGGTCACCGCGGTGCCTGGTTGGGGTGGGGATGGGACGGTGACTCCGCGTGGAGGCGGGGCCCTGACCGTGCTAGCCCGGCACGGGGGCCGGTCATGGCTTGTGACGCCGGTCTCCCTGGTGGGAGAGGGTGGCTCGGCGAGTCCCAGGGTGACAGAGAGCCGAGTGCTCAGTGTCGGACCCGTATCTGGGGCCCCAGGTCCCTTTCGCACGCGTGCCTGGATCGATGATGTCTAAAAAAAAATGGAAACTTTTGAAATCTGAACAAAATGAGTGAGGACTCGAGCTGAGGTCCAGCACGGGGATCGCCACGCTACCAGGGTGGAGGGAGCTCAGTCAGCACAGCTAGGGGTGTGTGGCAAGGCCTGTGATGTTCGGAGAGCTAAAATGCTCACGCGCTTTGAAGCGAATTGCTTGGGTGGTGGTGTGTCCAGGCCCAGTTGGTGGCTTGGGGTAGCATGGAAACCCTTTGAGGGCGTGGCCGGTGGCTTCCTTACCGCCCCCTCCCCAGACCCCGGGGAAGTGAGCGGGAATTGGCGATTCCCCCTGGGAAATCAGTGCGCCTTCCCATGAGCGCTTCTCCCACCTGGCCGAGCTGGCCAGGGGCTCCGATGGGTGGTCGATCTCTGTTTTCTCAGGAGGGCAAATTGAAAGGTATGGCCCACATGCAGGGACGGGACCCCGCTTTATTTCCTGGTCCCTTTCGCCTACGTGAAAGCACTCGCGTGGAGATCGAAGAGCAGACGCCCCCTGTGGAATCTTAGCGATCTTTCTTATCAAAGACCGGGCTGGCCACCCAGCCAGCCACGGGATACGGCGTGCTCGACCCTTGTGGGTTCCCTCATCCACCCAGCAAGCCCTTTGGAGCCTACGGCTGAGCCGGCTCCAGCCGCGCGCAGCGTCCGTCATTTCGGAAAGAAAGCGACGTGGCTCTACGTTTCAAATGCTGAACTTCCCACGTGGGTGGCAGTGGCCAGCCTCCCGGGTCCTCGGTGGGTTTCCATGGTCTTTGAGGTGATGATGAATGATGACGCAGCGGGTGTGCCAGGGAGACCTTGAGTCAGGGGCCTCGGGACAAGGCATTTCTATGCCATGCTCGTGGGCGATGTGAGCGTAATGCCTCTGGTGTTCCACGTGGCCAGACAGACGTGGAACGTGAAATCCTAAGAGCGCTTGCAAGGAGAGGTTCCATTCGGCAAATTGTGTTTCCCCTTGTACTCTGCAGATCGTGCTGTACGCGATCGCGGGGGCGTTCGCCGGCGGAGTGGGGAAGTGCTGGTCTGTCCACGTGCGGTGGCCCGCCTACGCGGGCGGGACCACCAGAAGTCACTCCCCAGGTAACGTCCGGTTTTGAGCGGACTGAGGATTGCGGGCCCAGCTAGTTCCCTGTGAGCAAAAACGCGGGACGTGCTCAGTTTGGAGGGTGGGTTGTTCCCCACGGGGAGGTTGTGGGCGTCGGGCCACTGGTCAGGCATCTAACCTTGTCAAGACGCATACAGATTTTGTGCGCCGGCCTCCACGTGGAGTGACCCCACGCTCCCTGTCTGAGCGATGGCGGGAGCGTGATTTGCACGCGATGACGTTGAGCGAGCTCCTCCCTCCTGCGGGTTTGAGAAACAGACAGCCGCACTCCCCCTCACACACGTCCCCTTGTGTGTCCCCTCTCGCTCCAGGAAGACGCGGCCAGGATCTGGATTTCGCGCGGGCGAGTTCACTCTTGTCCCTGGAGACCTGACGAGAAGGAAGGCCGTGCCGGAGGTCATTCTTCCATCCCGTCCCCTCGGGCCTGCTGCGGGCATTCCGGTATCGGTGAGCCGCGTGTTCTGAAGTGTGACTCAGTTTCCTCGGGGCACCATGAGCGCCTAGTGACAGGGAGAGCCCGGCGATGCCGGCCGGCCGCGAGGCTGGCGCCTGCCTGTGGTGCCGCTCTCCATGCTGGAGCGCCGTGGGTGGGCTCTCCCCGGGGTGACGGAAAGCTGAGTTGAGCGGTGTGTGCCCCCTGTCTGGGGCTCAGGGCCCCCTGGCGAAAATGTGCCTGGTTCGAAGGTGACTTAACAAGGCGCAGTGGATGTCCTTGGAGCGTGAACATACTGGGTGAGGGCGCCACGTCTTTGGGCTGAGGTCCAGCAACGGGACCATGCCTGGCACACACACCGGAGGCCGTTGAGTGGGCCCGGTGGCAGTAACGCCAGGGACTAGGCTTGGGGGTACGTTATCTGAAAGCTACATGGTTGCATCGACCAGGGGGGAGTGACTGGTGCATGCGTGTTCTCTGAATGTCAACGTGTGGGGTACAGTGGAAGCTCTCTGAGCGTTTGGGTGGCAGGAGTGCCTACGATCCCCGTGTCCCTTGCGGTTTGGGCGTCACCGAACGCCACGGCGGGGCCTCCGTGGTGAACAGGGCCAGCACGTCTTTGTCCCGTGCACGGGATGGTTGACGGGGAAGGAGGATCCCGGTAGCGCCCTGGGGTAGTGACCGAACCGTGGTCAGTTCGTCTGGGCCACTTGGGTGTCTGAGAGTCCTTCGAGGGTTGGAGCGATTCCTAGGTAGTGCCAGGAATGGCTTGACACGAAGCCTGTGAGGCCTTCGTGACCCGAAGAGCCATCGTGGGCTTCTGTCTCCCTGACGTGGGGGCCGCTCGTTGAGCTGAGCATCGTGCAACGTCAGAAACGCCCGAGAGGGGCGACGAGAAAGCTTAAGAGTGCTTTACGCACGGGAGTCATAGCGATCGGAGGATAGGCAGCCTTGTCTTTGGTCGTCGTCCCCCGGCCTCGGGAGACAGCCACTGTGGCCTGGGCCCCTTACCTTTGCCGATGGGAATTTGGAAAAGGAACACGCGCGGTCCCCGTATGCCCACACGTGTGATCTCTTGCCGCAGGACGCAGTGGAGTGAGACCTGGGCTCCTTTCCGGGGGATGAATTTCTCCTCTCCCCTGTGTGCCGATGTCAGGGAAGCCTACGGGGGAGCAGTTCCGGCCGCCATCCCCAGAGTCCCGTGGGAATCCCCTCCTACGGTAAGGGTCCTGTCCCACGGTCACCGCGGTGCCTGGTTGGGGTGGGGATGGGACGGTGACTCCGCGTGGAGGCGGGGCCCTGACCGTGCTAGCCCGGCACGGGGGCCGGTCATGGCTTGTGACGCCGGTCTCCCTGGTGGGAGAGGGTGGCTCGGCGAGTCCCAGGGTGACAGAGAGCCGAGTGCTCAGTGTCGGACCCGTATCTGGGGCCCCAGGTCCCTTTCGCACGCGTGCCTGGATCGATGATGTCTAAAAAAAAATGGAAACTTTTGAAATCTGAACAAAATGAGTGAGGACTCGAGCTGAGGTCCAGCACGGGGATCGCCACGCTACCAGGGTGGAGGGAGCTCAGTCAGCACAGCTAGGGGTGTGTGGCAAGGCCTGTGATGTTCGGAGAGCTAAAATGCTCACGCGCTTTGAAGCGAATTGCTTGGGTGGTGGTGTGTCCAGGCCCAGTTGGTGGCTTGGGGTAGCATGGAAACCCTTTGAGGGCGTGGCCGGTGGCTTCCTTACCGCCCCCTCCCGAGACCCCGGGGAAGTGAGCGGGAATTGGCGATTCCCCCTGGGAAATCAGTGCGCCTTCCCATGAGCCCTTCTCCCACCTGGCCGAGCTGGCCAGGGGCTCCGATGGGTGGTCGATCTCTGTTTTCTCAGGAGGGCAAATTGAAAGGTATGGCCCTCGTTGAGCTGAGCATCGTGCAACGTCAGAAACGCCCGAGAGGGGCGACGAGAAAGCTTAAGAGTGCTTTACGCACGGGAGTCATAGCGATCGGAGGATAGGCAGCCTTGTCTTTGGTCGTCGTCCCCCGGCCTCGGGAGACAGCCACTGTGGCCTGGGCCCCTTACCTTTGCCGATGGGAATTTGGAAAAGGAACACGCGCGGTCCCCGTATGCCCACACGTGTGATCTCTTGCCGCAGGACGCAGTGGAGTGAGACCTGGGCTCCTTTCCGGGGGATGAATTTCTCCTCTCCCCTGTGTGCCGATGTCAGGGAAGCCTACGGGGGAGCAGTTCCGGCCGCCATCCCCAGAGTCCCGTGGGAATCCCCTCCTACGGTAAGGGTCCCTGTCCCACGGTCACCGCGGTGCCTGGTTGGGGTGGGGATGGGACGGTGACTCCGCGTGGAGGCGGGGCCCTGACCGTGCTAGCCCGGCACGGGGGCCGGTCATGGCTTGTGACGCCGGTCTCCCTGGTGGGAGAGGGTGGCTCGGCGAGTCCCAGGGTGACAGAGAGCCGAGTGCTCAGTGTCGGACCCGTATCTGGGGCCCCAGGTCCCTTTCGCACGCGTGCCTGGATCGATGATGTCTAAAAAAAAATGGAAACTTTTGAAATCTGAACAAAATGAGTGAGGACTCGAGCTGAGGTCCAGCACGGGGATCGCCACGCTACCAGGGTGGAGGGAGCTCAGTCAGCACAGCTAGGGGTGTGTGGCAAGGCCTGTGATGTTCGGAGAGCTAAAATGCTCACGCGCTTTGAAGCGAATTGCTTGGGTGGTGGTGTGTCCAGGCCCAGTTGGTGGCTTGGGGTAGCATGGAAACCCTTTGAGGGCGTGGCCGGTGGCTTCCTTACCGCCCCCTCCCGAGACCCCGGGGAAGTGAGCGGGAATTGGCGATTCCCCCTGGGAAATCAGTGCGCCTTCCCATGAGCCCTTCTCCCACCTGGCCGAGCTGGCCAGGGGCTCCGATGGGTGGTCGATCTCTGTTTTCTCAGGAGGGCAAATTGAAAGGTATGGCCCACATGCAGGGACGGGACCCCGCTTTATTTCCTGGTCCCTTTCGCCTACGTGAAAGCACTCGCGTGGAGATCGAAGAGCAGACGCCCCCTGTGGAATCTTAGCGATCTTTCTTATCAAAGACCGGGCTGGCCACCCAGCCAGCCACGGGATACGGCGTGCTCGACCCTTGTGGGTTCCCTCATCCACCCAGCAAGCCCTTTGGAGCCTACGGCTGAGCCGGCTCCAGCCGCGCGCAGCGTCCGTCATTTCGGAAAGAAAGCGACGTGGCTCTACGTTTCAAATGCTGAACTTCCCACGTGGGTGGCAGTGGCCAGCCTCCCGGGTCCTCGGTGGGTTTCCATGGTCTTTGAGGTGATGATGAATGATGACGCAGCGGGTGTGCCAGGGAGACCTTGAGTCAGGGGCCTCGGGACAAGGCATTTCTATGCCATGCTCGTGGGCGATGTGAGCGTAATGCCTCTGGTGTTCCACGTGGCCAGACAGACGTGGAACGTGAAATCCTAAGAGCGCTTGCAAGGAGAGGTTCCATTCGGCAAATTGTGTTTCCCCTTGTACTCTGCAGATCGTGCTGTACGCGATCGCGGGGGCGTTCGCCGGCGGAGTGGGGAAGTGCTGGTCTGTCCACGTGCGGTGGCCCGCCTACGCGGGCGGGACCACCAGAAGTCACTCCCCAGGTAACGTCCGGTTTTGAGCGGACTGAGGATTGCGGGCCCAGCTAGTTCCCTGTGAGCAAAAACGCGGGACGTGCTCAGTTTGGAGGGTGGGTTGTTCCCCACGGGGAGGTTGTGGGCGTCGGGCCACTGGTCAGGCATCTAACCTTGTCAAGACGCATACAGATTTTGTGCGCCGGCCTCCACGTGGAGTGACCCCACGCTCCCTGTCTGAGCGATGGCGGGAGCGTGATTTGCACGCGATGACGTTGAGCGAGCTCCTCCCTCCTGCGGGTTTGAGAAACAGACAGCCGCACTCCCCCTCACACACGTCCCCTTGTGTGTCCCCTCTCGCTCCAGGAAGACGCGGCCAGGATCTGGATTTCGCGCGGGCGAGTTCACTCTTGTCCCTGGAGACCTGACGAGAAGGAAGGCCGTGCCGGAGGTCATTCTTCCATCCCGTCCCCTCGGGCCTGCTGCGGGCATTCCGGTATCGGTGAGCCGCGTGTTCTGAAGTGTGACTCAGTTTCCTCGGGGCACCATGAGCTCCTAGTGACAGGGAGAGCCCGGCGATGCCGGCCGGCCGCGAGGCTGGCGCCTGCCTGTGGTGCCGCTCTCCATGCTGGAGCGCCGTGGGTGGGCTCTCCCCGGGGTGACGGAAAGCTGAGTTGAGCGGTGTGTGCCCCCTGTCTGGGGCTCAGGGCCCCCTGGCGAAAATGTGCCTGGTTCGAAGGTGACTTAACAAGGCGCAGTGGATGTCCTTGGAGCGTGAACATACTGGGTGAGGGCGCCACGTCTTTGGGCTGAGGTCCAGCAACGGGACCATGCCTGGCACACACACCGGAGGCCGTTGAGTGGGCCCGGTGGCAGTAACGCCAGGGACTAGGCTTGGGGGTACGTTATCTGAAAGCTACATGGTTGCATCGACCAGGGGGGAGTGACTGGTGCATGCGTGTTCTCTGAATGTCAACGTGTGGGGTACAGTGGAAGCTCTCTGAGCGTTTGGGTGGCAGGAGTGCCTACGATCCCCGTGTCCCTTGCGGTTTGGGCGTCACCGAACGCCACGGCGGGGCCTCCGTGGTGAACAGGGCCAGCACGTCTTTGTCCCGTGCACGGGATGGTTGACGGGGAAGGAGGATCCCGGTAGCGCCCTGGGGTAGTGACCGAACCGTGGTCAGTTCGTCTGGGCCACTTGGGTGTCTGAGAGTCCTTCGAGGGTTGGAGCGATTCCTAGGTAGTGCCAGGAATGGCTTGACACGAAGCCTGTGAGGCCTTCGTGACCCGAAGAGCCATCGTGGGCTTCTGTCTCCCTGACGTGGGGGCCGCTCGTTGAGCTGAGCATCGTGCAACGTCAGAAACGCCCGAGAGGGGCGACGAGAAAGCTTAAGAGTGCTTTACGCACGGGAGTCATAGCGATCGGAGGATAGGCAGCCTTGTCTTTGGTCGTCGTCCCCCGGCCTCGGGAGACAGCCACTGTGGCCTGGGCCCCTTACCTTTGCCGATGGGAATTTGGAAAAGGAACACGCGCGGTCCCCGTATGCCCACACGTGTGATCTCTTGCCGCAGGACGCAGTGGAGTGAGACCTGGGCTCCTTTCCGGGGGATGAATTTCTCCTCTCCCCTGTGTGCCGATGTCAGGGAAGCCTACGGGGGAGCAGTTCCGGCCGCCATCCCCAGAGTCCCGTGGGAATCCCCTCCTACGGTAAGGGTCCTGTCCCACGGTCACCGCGGTGCCTGGTTGGGGTGGGGATGGGACGGTGACTCCGCGTGGAGGCGGGGCCCTGACCGTGCTAGCCCGGCACGGGGGCCGGTCATGGCTTGTGACGCCGGTCTCCCTGGTGGGAGAGGGTGGCTCGGCGAGTCCCAGGGTGACAGAGAGCCGAGTGCTCAGTGTCGGACCCGTATCTGGGGCCCCAGGTCCCTTTCGCACGCGTGCCTGGATCGATGATGTCTAAAAAAAAAATGGAAACTTTTGAAATCTGAACAAAATGAGTGAGGACTCGAGCTGAGGTCCAGCACGGGGATCGCCACGCTACCAGGGTGGAGGGAGCTCAGTCAGCACAGCTAGGGGTGTGTGGCAAGGCCTGTGATGTTCGGAGAGCTAAAATGCTCACGCGCTTTGAAGCGAATTGCTTGGGTGGTGGTGTGTCCAGGCCCAGTTGGTGGCTTGGGGTAGCATGGAAACCCTTTGAGGGCGTGGCCGGTGGCTTCCTTACCGCCCCCTCCCGAGACCCCGGGGAAGTGAGCGGGAATTGGCGATTCCCCCTGGGAAATCAGTGCGCCTTCCCATGAGCCCTTCTCCCACCTGGCCGAGCTGGCCAGGGGCTCCGATGGGTGGTCGATCTCTGTTTTCTCAGGAGGGCAAATTGAAAGGTATGGCCCACATGCAGGGACGGGACCCCGCTTTATTTCCTGGTCCCTTTCGCCTACGTGAAAGCACTCGCGTGGAGATCGAAGAGCAGACGCCCCCTGTGGAATCTTAGCGATCTTTCTTATCAAAGACCGGGCTGGCCACCCAGCCAGCCACGGGATACGGCGTGCTCGACCCTTGTGGGTTCCCTCATCCACCCAGCAAGCCCTTTGGAGCCTACGGCTGAGCCGGCTCCAGCCGCGCGCAGCGTCCGTCATTTCGGAAAGAAAGCGACGTGGCTCTACGTTTCAAATGCTGAACTTCCCACGTGGGTGGCAGTGGCCAGCCTCCCGGGTCCTCGGTGGGTTTCCATGGTCTTTGAGGTGATGATGAATGATGACGCAGCGGGTGTGCCAGGGAGACCTTGAGTCAGGGGCCTCGGGACAAGGCATTTCTATGCCATGCTCGTGGGCGATGTGAGCGTAATGCCTCTGGTGTTCCACGTGGCCAGACAGACGTGGAACGTGAAATCCTAAGAGCGCTTGCAAGGAGAGGTTCCATTCGGCAAATTGTGTTTCCCCTTGTACTCTGCAGATCGTGCTGTACGCGATCGCGGGGGCGTTCGCCGGCGGAGTGGGGAAGTGCTGGTCTGTCCACGTGCGGTGGCCCGCCTACGCGGGCGGGACCACCAGAAGTCACTCCCCAGGTAACGTCCGGTTTTGAGCGGACTGAGGATTGCGGGCCCAGCTAGTTCCCTGTGAGCAAAAACGCGGGACGTGCTCAGTTTGGAGGGTGGGTTGTTCCCCACGGGGAGGTTGTGGGCGTCGGGCCACTGGTCAGGCATCTAACCTTGTCAAGACGCATACAGATTTTGTGCGCCGGCCTCCACGTGGAGTGACCCCACGCTCCCTGTCTGAGCGATGGCGGGAGCGTGATTTGCACGCGATGACGTTGAGCGAGCTCCTCCCTCCTGCGGGTTTGAGAAACAGACAGCCGCACTCCCCCTCACACACGTCCCCTTGTGTGTCCCCTCTCGCTCCAGGAAGACGCGGCCAGGATCTGGATTTCGCGCGGGCGAGTTCACTCTTGTCCCTGGAGACCTGACGAGAAGGAAGGCCGTGCCGGAGGTCATTCTTCCATCCCGTCCCCTCGGGCCTGCTGCGGGCATTCCGGTATCGGTGAGCCGCGTGTTCTGAAGTGTGACTCAGTTTCCTCGGGGCACCATGAGCGCCTAGTGACAGGGAGAGCCCGGCGATGCCGGCCGGCCGCGAGGCTGGCGCCTGCCTGTGGTGCCGCTCTCCATGCTGGAGCGCCGTGGGTGGGCTCTCCCCGGGGTGACGGAAAGCTGAGTTGAGCGGTGTGTGCCCCCTGTCTGGGGCTCAGGGCCCCCTGGCGAAAATGTGCCTGGTTCGAAGGTGACTTAACAAGGCGCAGTGGATGTCCTTGGAGCGTGAACATACTGGGTGAGGGCGCCACGTCTTTGGGCTGAGGTCCAGCAACGGGACCATGCCTGGCACACACACCGGAGGCCGTTGAGTGGGCCCGGTGGCAGTAACGCCAGGGACTAGGCTTGGGGGTACGTTATCTGAAAGCTACATGGTTGCATCGACCAGGGGGGAGTGACTGGTGCATGCGTGTTCTCTGAATGTCAACGTGTGGGGTACAGTGGAAGCTCTCTGAGCGTTTGGGTGGCAGGAGTGCCTACGATCCCCGTGTCCCTTGCGGTTTGGGCGTCACCGAACGCCACGGCGGGGCCTCCGTGGTGAACAGGGCCAGCACGTCTTTGTCCCGTGCACGGGATGGTTGACGGGGAAGGAGGATCCCGGTAGCGCCCTGGGGTAGTGACCGAACCGTGGTCAGTTCGTCTGGGCCACTTGGGTGTCTGAGAGTCCTTCGAGGGTTGGAGCGATTCCTAGGTAGTGCCAGGAATGGCTTGACACGAAGCCTGTGAGGCCTTCGTGACCCGAAGAGCCATCGTGGGCTTCTGTCTCCCTGACGTGGGGGCCGCTCGTTGAGCTGAGCATCGTGCAACGTCAGAAACGCCCGAGAGGGGCGACGAGAAAGCTTAAGAGTGCTTTACGCACGGGAGTCATAGCGATCGGAGGATAGGCAGCCTTGTCTTTGGTCGTCGTCCCCCGGCCTCGGGAGACAGCCACTGTGGCCTGGGCCCCTTACCTTGGCCGATGGGAATTTGGAAAAGGAACACGCGCGGTCCCCGTATGCCCACACGTGTGATCTCTTGCCGCAGGACGCAGTGGAGTGAGACCTGGGCTCCTTTCCGGGGGATGAATTTCTCCTCTCCCCTGTGTGCCGATGTCAGGGAAGCCTACGGGGGAGCAGTTCCGGCCGCCATCCCCAGAGTCCCGTGGGAATCCCCTCCTACGGTAAGGGTCCTGTCCCACGGTCACCGCGGTGCCTGGTTGGGGTGGGGATGGGACGGTGACTCCGCGTGGAGGCGGGGCCCTGACCGTGCTAGCCCGGCACGGGGGCCGGTCATGGCTTGTGACGCCGGTCTCCCTGGTGGGAGAGGGTGGCTCGGCGAGTCCCAGGGTGACAGAGAGCCGAGTGCTCAGTGTCGGACCCGTATCTGGGGCCCCAGGTCCCTTTCGCACGCGTGCCTGGATCGATGATGTCTAAAAAAAAATGGAAACTTTTGAAATCTGAACAAAATGAGTGAGGACTCGAGCTGAGGTCCAGCACGGGGATCGCCACGCTACCAGGGTGGAGGGAGCTCAGTCAGCACAGCTAGGGGTGTGTGGCAAGGCCTGTGATGTTCGGAGAGCTAAAATGCTCACGCGCTTTGAAGCGAATTGCTTGGGTGGTGGTGTGTCCAGGCCCAGTTGGTGGCTTGGGGTAGCATGGAAACCCTTTGAGGGCGTGGCCGGTGGCTTCCTTACCGCCCCCTCCCGAGACCCCGGGGAAGTGAGCGGGAATTGGCGATTCCCCCTGGGAAATCAGTGCGCCTTCCCATGAGCCCTTCTCCCACCTGGCCGAGCTGGCCAGGGGCTCCGATGGGTGGTCGATCTCTGTTTTCTCAGGAGGGCAAATTGAAAGGTATGGCCCACATGCAGGGACGGGACCCCGCTTTATTTCCTGGTCCCTTTCGCCTACGTGAAAGCACTCGCGTGGAGATCGAAGAGCAGACGCCCCCTGTGGAATCTTAGCGATCTTTCTTATCAAAGACCGGGCTGGCCACCCAGCCAGCCACGGGATACGGCGTGCTCGACCCTTGTGGGTTCCCTCATCCACCCAGCAAGCCCTTTGGAGCCTACGGCTGAGCCGGCTCCAGCCGCGCGCAGCGTCCGTCATTTCGGAAAGAAAGCGACGTGGCTCTACGTTTCAAATGCTGAACTTCCCACGTGGGTGGCAGTGGCCAGCCTCCCGGGTCCTCGGTGGGTTTCCATGGTCTTTGAGGTGATGATGAATGATGACGCAGCGGGTGTGCCAGGGAGACCTTGAGTCAGGGGCCTCGGGACAAGGCATTTCTATGCCATGCTCGTGGGCGATGTGAGCGTAATGCCTCTGGTGTTCCACGTGGCCAGACAGACGTGGAACGTGAAATCCTAAGAGCGCTTGCAAGGAGAGGTTCCATTCGGCAAATTGTGTTTCCCCTTGTACTCTGCAGATCGTGCTGTACGCGATCGCGGGGGCGTTCGCCGGCGGAGTGGGGAAGTGCTGGTCTGTCCACGTGCGGTGGCCCGCCTACGCGGGCGGGACCACCAGAAGTCACTCCCCAGGTAACGTCCGGTTTTGAGCGGACTGAGGATTGCGGGCCCAGCTAGTTCCCTGTGAGCAAAAACGCGGGACGTGCTCAGTTTGGAGGGTGGGTTGTTCCCCACGGGGAGGTTGTGGGCGTCGGGCCACTGGTCAGGCATCTAACCTTGTCAAGACGCATACAGATTTTGTGCGCCGGCCTCCACGTGGAGTGACCCCACGCTCCCTGTCTGAGCGATGGCGGGAGCGTGATTTGCACGCGATGACGTTGAGCGAGCTCCTCCCTCCTGCGGGTTTGAGAAACAGACAGCCGCACTCCCCCTCACACACGTCCCCTTGTGTGTCCCCTCTCGCTCCAGGAAGACGCGGCCAGGATCTGGATTTCGCGCGGGCGAGTTCACTCTTGTCCCTGGAGACCTGACGAGAAGGAAGGCCGTGCCGGAGGTCATTCTTCCATCCCGTCCCCTCGGGCCTGCTGCGGGCATTCCGGTATCGGTGAGCCGCGTGTTCTGAAGTGTGACTCAGTTTCCTCGGGGCACCATGAGCGCCTAGTGACAGGGAGAGCCCGGCGATGCCGGCCGGCCGCGAGGCTGGCGCCTGCCTGTGGTGCCGCTCTCCATGCTGGAGCGCCGTGGGTGGGCTCTCCCCGGGGTGACGGAAAGCTGAGTTGAGCGGTGTGTGCCCCCTGTCTGGGGCTCAGGGCCCCCTGGCGAAAATGTGCCTGGTTCGAAGGTGACTTAACAAGGCGCAGTGGATGTCCTTGGAGCGTGAACATACTGGGTGAGGGCGCCACGTCTTTGGGCTGAGGTCCAGCAACGGGACCATGCCTGGCACACACACCGGAGGCCGTTGAGTGGGCCCGGTGGCAGTAACGCCAGGGACTAGGCTTGGGGGTACGTTATCTGAAAGCTACATGGTTGCATCGACCAGGGGGGAGTGACTGGTGCATGCGTGTTCTCTGAATGTCAACGTGTGGGGTACAGTGGAAGCTCTCTGAGCGTTTGGGTGGCAGGAGTGCCTACGATCCCCGTGTCCCTTGCGGTTTGGGCGTCACCGAACGCCACGGCGGGGCCTCCGTGGTGAACAGGGCCAGCACGTCTTTGTCCCGTGCACGGGATGGTTGACGGGGAAGGAGGATCCCGGTAGCGCCCTGGGGTAGTGACCGAACCGTGGTCAGTTCGTCTGGGCCACTTGGGTGTCTGAGAGTCCTTCGAGGGTTGGAGCGATTCCTAGGTAGTGCCAGGAATGGCTTGACACGAAGCCTGTGAGGCCTTCGTGACCCGAAGAGCCATCGTGGGCTTCTGTCTCCCTGACGTGGGGGCCGCTCGTTGAGCTGAGCATCGTGCAACGTCAGAAACGCCCGAGAGGGGCGACGAGAAAGCTTAAGAGTGCTTTACGCACGGGAGTCATAGCGATCGGAGGATAGGCAGCCTTGTCTTTGGTCGTCGTCCCCCGGCCTCGGGAGACAGCCACTGTGGCCTGGGCCCCTTACCTTTGCCGATGGGAATTTGGAAAAGGAACACGCGCGGTCCCCGTATGCCCACACGTGTGATCTCTTGCCGCAGGACGCAGTGGAGTGAGACCTGGGCTCCTTTCCGGGGGATGAATTTCTCCTCTCCCCTGTGTGCCGATGTCAGGGAAGCCTACGGGGGAGCAGTTCCGGCCGCCATCCCCAGAGTCCCGTGGGAATCCCCTCCTACGGTAAGGGTCCTGTCCCACGGTCACCGCGGTGCCTGGTTGGGGTGGGGATGGGACGGTGACTCCGCGTGGAGGCGGGGCCCTGACCGTGCTAGCCCGGCACGGGGGCCGGTCATGGCTTGTGACGCCGGTCTCCCTGGTGGGAGAGGGTGGCTCGGCGAGTCCCAGGGTGACAGAGAGCCGAGTGCTCAGTGTCGGACCCGTATCTGGGGCCCCAGGTCCCTTTCGCACGCGTGCCTGGATCGATGATGTCTAAAAAAAAATGGAAACTTTTGAAATCTGAACAAAATGAGTGAGGACTCGAGCTGAGGTCCAGCACGGGGATCGCCACGCTACCAGGGTGGAGGGAGCTCAGTCAGCACAGCTAGGGGTGTGTGGCAAGGCCTGTGATGTTCGGAGAGCTAAAATGCTCACGCGCTTTGAAGCGAATTGCTTGGGTGGTGGTGTGTCCAGGCCCAGTTGGTGGCTTGGGGTAGCATGGAAACCCTTTGAGGGCGTGGCCGGTGGCTTCCTTACCGCCCCCTCCCGAGACCCCGGGGAAGTGAGCGGGAATTGGCGATTCCCCCTGGGAAATCAGTGCGCCTTCCCATGAGCGCTTCTCCCACCTGGCCGAGCTGGCCAGGGGCTCCGATGGGTGGTCGATCTCTGTTTTCTCAGGAGGGCAAATTGAAAGGTATGGCCCACATGCAGGGACGGGACCCCGCTTTATTTCCTGGTCCCTTTCGCCTACGTGAAAGCACTCGCGTGGAGATCGAAGAGCAGACGCCCCCTGTGGAATCTTAGCGATCTTTCTTATCAAAGACCGGGCTGGCCACCCAGCCAGCCACGGGATACGGCGTGCTCGACCCTTGTGGGTTCCCTCATCCACCCAGCAAGCCCTTTGGAGCCTACGGCTGAGCCGGCTCCAGCCGCGCGCAGCGTCCGTCATTTCGGAAAGAAAGCGACGTGGCTCTACGTTTCAAATGCTGAACTTCCCACGTGGGTGGCAGTGGCCAGCCTCCCGGGTCCTCGGTGGGTTTCCATGGTCTTTGAGGTGATGATGAATGATGACGCAGCGGGTGTGCCAGGGAGACCTTGAGTCAGGGGCCTCGGGACAAGGCATTTCTATGCCATGCTCGTGGGCGATGTGAGCGTAATGCCTCTGGTGTTCCACGTGGCCAGACAGACGTGGAACGTGAAATCCTAAGAGCGCTTGCAAGGAGAGGTTCCATTCGGCAAATTGTGTTTCCCCTTGTACTCTGCAGATCGTGCTGTACGCGATCGCGGGGGCGTTCGCCGGCGGAGTGGGGAAGTGCTGGTCTGTCCACGTGCGGTGGCCCGCCTACGCGGGCGGGACCACCAGAAGTCACTCCCCAGGTAACGTCCGGTTTTGAGCGGACTGAGGTTTGCGGGCCCAGCTAGTTCCCTGTGAGCAAAAACGCGGGACGTGCTCAGTTTGGCGGGTGGGTTGTTCCCCACGGGGAGGTTGTGGGCGTCGGGCCACTGGTCAGGCATCTAACCTTGTCAAGACGCATACAGATTTTGTGCGCCGGCCTCCACGTGGAGTGACCCCACGCTCCCTGTCTGAGCGATGGCGGGAGCGTGATTTGCACGCGATGACGTTGAGCGAGCTCCTCCCTCCTGCGGGTTTGAGAAACAGACAGCCGCACTCCCCCTCACACACGTCCCCTTGTGTGTCCCCTCTCGCTCCAGGAAGACGCGGCCAGGATCTGGATTTCGCGCGGGCGAGTTCACTCTTGTCCCTGGAGACCTGACGAGAAGGAAGGCCGTGCCGGAGGTCATTCTTCCATCCCGTCCCCTCGGGCCTGCTGCGGGCATTCCGGTATCGGTGAGCCGCGTGTTCTGAAGTGTGACTCAGTTTCCTCGGGGCACCATGAGCTCCTAGTGACAGGGAGAGCCCGGCGATGCCGGCCGGCCGCGAGGCTGGCGCCTGCCTGTGGTGCCGCTCTCCATGCTGGAGCGCCGTGGGTGGGCTCTCCCCGGGGTGACGGAAAGCTGAGTTGAGCGGTGTGTGCCCCCTGTCTGGGGCTCAGGGCCCCCTGGCGAAAATGTGCCTGGTTCGAAGGTGACTTAACAAGGCGCAGTGGATGTCCTTGGAGCGTGAACATACTGGGTGAGGGCGCCACGTCTTTGGGCTGAGGTCCAGCAACGGGACCATGCCTGGCACACACACCGGAGGCCGTTGAGTGGGCCCGGTGGCAGTAACGCCAGGGACTAGGCTTGGGGGTACGTTATCTGAAAGCTACATGGTTGCATCGACCAGGGGGGAGTGACTGGTGCATGCGTGTTCTCTGAATGTCAACGTGTGGGGTACAGTGGAAGCTCTCTGAGCGTTTGGGTGGCAGGAGTGCCTACGATCCCCGTGTCCCTTGCGGTTTGGGCGTCACCGAACGCCACGGCGGGGCCTCCGTGGTGAACAGGGCCAGCACGTCTTTGTCCCGTGCACGGGATGGTTGACGGGGAAGGAGGATCCCGGTAGCGCCCTGGGGTAGTGACCGAACCGTGGTCAGTTCGTCTGGGCCACTTGGGTGTCTGAGAGTCCTTCGAGGGTTGGAGCGATTCCTAGGTAGTGCCAGGAATGGCTTGACACGAAGCCTGTGAGGCCTTCGTGACCCGAAGAGCCATCGTGGGCTTCTGTCTCCCTGACGTGGGGGCCGCTCGTTGAGCTGAGCATCGTGCAACGTCAGAAACGCCCGAGAGGGGCGACGAGAAAGCTTAAGAGTGCTTTACGCACGGGAGTCATAGCGATCGGAGGATAGGCAGCCTTGTCTTTGGTCGTCGTCCCCCGGCCTCGGGAGACAGCCACTGTGGCCTGGGCCCCTTACCTTTGCCGATGGGAATTTGGAAAAGGAACACGCGCGGTCCCCGTATGCCCACACGTGTGATCTCTTGCCGCAGGACGCAGTGGAGTGAGACCTGGGCTCCTTTCCGGGGGATGAATTTCTCCTCTCCCCTGTGTGCCGATGTCAGGGAAGCCTACGGGGGAGCAGTTCCGGCCGCCATCCCCAGAGTCCCGTGGGAATCCCCTCCTACGGTAAGGGTCCTGTCCCACGGTCACCGCGGTGCCTGGTTGGGGTGGGGATGGGACGGTGACTCCGCGTGGAGGCGGGGCCCTGACCGTGCTAGCCCGGCACGGGGGCCGGTCATGGCTTGTGACGCCGGTCTCCCTGGTGGGAGAGGGTGGCTCGGCGAGTCCCAGGGTGACAGAGAGCCGAGTGCTCAGTGTCGGACCCGTATCTGGGGCCCCAGGTCCCTTTCGCACGCGTGCCTGGATCGATGATGTCTAAAAAAAAATGGAAACTTTTGAAATCTGAACAAAATGAGTGAGGACTCGAGCTGAGGTCCAGCACGGGGATCGCCACGCTACCAGGGTGGAGGGAGCTCAGTCAGCACAGCTAGGGGTGTGTGGCAAGGCCTGTGATGTTCGGAGAGCTAAAATGCTCACGCGCTTTGAAGCGAATTGCTTGGGTGGTGGTGTGTCCAGGCCCAGTTGGTGGCTTGGGGTAGCATGGAAACCCTTTGAGGGCGTGGCCGGTGGCTTCCTTACCGCCCCCTCCCGAGACCCCGGGGAAGTGAGCGGGAATTGGCGATTCCCCCTGGGAAATCAGTGCGCCTTCCCATGAGCCCTTCTCCCACCTGGCCGAGCTGGCCAGGGGCTCCGATGGGTGGTCGATCTCTGTTTTCTCAGGAGGGCAAATTGAAAGGTATGGCCCACATGCAGGGACGGGACCCCGCTTTATTTCCTGGTCCCTTTCGCCTACGTGAAAGCACTCGCGTGGAGATCGAAGAGCAGACGCCCCCTGTGGAATCTTAGCGATCTTTCTTATCAAAGACCGGGCTGGCCACCCAGCCAGCCACGGGATACGGCGTGCTCGACCCTTGTGGGTTCCCTCATCCACCCAGCAAGCCCTTTGGAGCCTACGGCTGAGCCGGCTCCAGCCGCGCGCAGCGTCCGTCATTTCGGAAAGAAAGCGACGTGGCTCTACGTTTCAAATGCTGAACTTCCCACGTGGGTGGCAGTGGCCAGCCTCCCGGGTCCTCGGTGGGTTTCCATGGTCTTTGAGGTGATGATGAATGATGACGCAGCGGGTGTGCCAGGGAGACCTTGAGTCAGGGGCCTCGGGACAAGGCATTTCTATGCCATGCTCGTGGGCGATGTGAGCGTAATGCCTCTGGTGTTCCACGTGGCCAGACAGACGTGGAACGTGAAATCCTAAGAGCGCTTGCAAGGAGAGGTTCCATTCGGCAAATTGTGTTTCCCCTTGTACTCTGCAGATCGTGCTGTACGCGATCGCGGGGGCGTTCGCCGGCGGAGTGGGGAAGTGCTGGTCTGTCCACGTGCGGTGGCCCGCCTACGCGGGCGGGACCACCAGAAGTCACTCCCCAGGTAACGTCCGGTTTTGAGCGGACTGAGGTTTGCGGGCCCAGCTAGTTCCCTGTGAGCAAAAACGCGGGACGTGCTCAGTTTGGCGGGTGGGTTGTTCCCCACGGGGAGGTTGTGGGCGTCGGGCCACTGGTCAGGCATCTAACCTTGTCAAGACGCATACAGATTTTGTGCGCCGGCCTCCACGTGGAGTGACCCCACGCTCCCTGTCTGAGCGATGGCGGGAGCGTGATTTGCACGCGATGACGTTGAGCGAGCTCCTCCCTCCTGCGGGTTTGAGAAACAGACAGCCGCACTCCCCCTCACACACGTCCCCTTGTGTGTCCCCTCTCGCTCCAGGAAGACGCGGCCAGGATCTGGATTTCGCGCGGGCGAGTTCACTCTTGTCCCTGGAGACCTGACGAGAAGGAAGGCCGTGCCGGAGGTCATTCTTCCATCCCGTCCCCTCGGGCCTGCTGCGGGCATTCCGGTATCGGTGAGCCGCGTGTTCTGAAGTGTGACTCAGTTTCCTCGGGGCACCATGAGCTCCTAGTGACAGGGAGAGCCCGGCGATGCCGGCCGGCCGCGAGGCTGGCGCCTGCCTGTGGTGCCGCTCTCCATGCTGGAGCGCCGTGGGTGGGCTCTCCCCGGGGTGACGGAAAGCTGAGTTGAGCGGTGTGTGCCCCCTGTCTGGGGCTCAGGGCCCCCTGGCGAAAATGTGCCTGGTTCGAAGGTGACTTAACAAGGCGCAGTGGATGTCCTTGGAGCGTGAACATACTGGGTGAGGGCGCCACGTCTTTGGGCTGAGGTCCAGCAACGGGACCATGCCTGGCACACACACCGGAGGCCGTTGAGTGGGCCCGGTGGCAGTAACGCCAGGGACTAGGCTTGGGGGTACGTTATCTGAAAGCTACATGGTTGCATCGACCAGGGGGGAGTGACTGGTGCATGCGTGTTCTCTGAATGTCAACGTGTGGGGTACAGTGGAAGCTCTCTGAGCGTTTGGGTGGCAGGAGTGCCTACGATCCCCGTGTCCCTTGCGGTTTGGGCGTCACCGAACGCCACGGCGGGGCCTCCGTGGTGAACAGGGCCAGCACGTCTTTGTCCCGTGCACGGGATGGTTGACGGGGAAGGAGGATCCCGGTAGCGCCCTGGGGTAGTGACCGAACCGTGGTCAGTTCGTCTGGGCCACTTGGGTGTCTGAGAGTCCTTCGAGGGTTGGAGCGATTCCTAGGTAGTGCCAGGAATGGCTTGACACGAAGCCTGTGAGGCCTTCGTGACCCGAAGAGCCATCGTGGGCTTCTGTCTCCCTGACGTGGGGGCCGCTCGTTGAGCTGAGCATCGTGCAACGTCAGAAACGCCCGAGAGGGGCGACGAGAAAGCTTAAGAGTGCTTTACGCACGGGAGTCATAGCGATCGGAGGATAGGCAGCCTTGTCTTTGGTCGTCGTCCCCCGGCCTCGGGAGACAGCCACTGTGGCCTGGGCCCCTTACCTTTGCCGATGGGAATTTGGAAAAGGAACACGCGCGGTCCCCGTATGCCCACACGTGTGATCTCTTGCCGCAGGACGCAGTGGAGTGAGACCTGGGCTCCTTTCCGGGGGATGAATTTCTCCTCTCCCCTGTGTGCCGATGTCAGGGAAGCCTACGGGGGAGCAGTTCCGGCCGCCATCCCCAGAGTCCCGTGGGAATCCCCTCCTACGGTAAGGGTCCTGTCCCACGGTCACCGCGGTGCCTGGTTGGGGTGGGGATGGGACGGTGACTCCGCGTGGAGGCGGGGCCCTGACCGTGCTAGCCCGGCACGGGGGCCGGTCATGGCTTGTGACGCCGGTCTCCCTGGTGGGAGAGGGTGGCTCGGCGAGTCCCAGGGTGACAGAGAGCCGAGTGCTCAGTGTCGGACCCGTATCTGGGGCCCCAGGTCCCTTTCGCACGCGTGCCTGGATCGATGATGTCTAAAAAAAAATGGAAACTTTTGAAATCTGAACAAAATGAGTGAGGACTCGAGCTGAGGTCCAGCACGGGGATCGCCACGCTACCAGGGTGGAGGGAGCTCAGTCAGCACAGCTAGGGGTGTGTGGCAAGGCCTGTGATGTTCGGAGAGCTAAAATGCTCACGCGCTTTGAAGCGAATTGCTTGGGTGGTGGTGTGTCCAGGCCCAGTTGGTGGCTTGGGGTAGCATGGAAACCCTTTGAGGGCGTGGCCGGTGGCTTCCTTACCGCCCCCTCCCCAGACCCCGGGGAAGTGAGCGGGAATTGGCGATTCCCCCTGGGAAATCAGTGCGCCTTCCCATGAGCGCTTCTCCCACCTGGCCGAGCTGGCCAGGGGCTCCGATGGGTGGTCGATCTCTGTTTTCTCAGGAGGGCAAATTGAAAGGTATGGCCCACATGCAGGGACGGGACCCCGCTTTATTTCCTGGTCCCTTTCGCCTACGTGAAAGCACTCGCGTGGAGATCGAAGAGCAGACGCCCCCTGTGGAATCTTAGCGATCTTTCTTATCAAAGACCGGGCTGGCCACCCAGCCAGCCACGGGATACGGCGTGCTCGACCCTTGTGGGTTCCCTCATCCACCCAGCAAGCCCTTTGGAGCCTACGGCTGAGCCGGCTCCAGCCGCGCGCAGCGTCCGTCATTTCGGAAAGAAAGCGACGTGGCTCTACGTTTCAAATGCTGAACTTCCCACGTGGGTGGCAGTGGCCAGCCTCCCGGGTCCTCGGTGGGTTTCCATGGTCTTTGAGGTGATGATGAATGATGACGCAGCGGGTGTGCCAGGGAGACCTTGAGTCAGGGGCCTCGGGACAAGGCATTTCTATGCCATGCTCGTGGGCGATGTGAGCGTAATGCCTCTGGTGTTCCACGTGGCCAGACAGACGTGGAACGTGAAATCCTAAGAGCGCTTGCAAGGAGAGGTTCCATTCGGCAAATTGTGTTTCCCCTTGTACTCTGCAGATCGTGCTGTACGCGATCGCGGGGGCGTTCGCCGGCGGAGTGGGGAAGTGCTGGTCTGTCCACGTGCGGTGGCCCGCCTACGCGGGCGGGACCACCAGAAGTCACTCCCGAGGTAACGTCCGGTTTTGAGCGGACTGAGGTTTGCGGGCCCAGCTAGTTCCCTGTGAGCAAAAACGCGGGACGTGCTCAGTTTGGAGGGTGGGTTGTTCCCCACGGGGAGGTTGTGGGCGTCGGGCCACTGGTCAGGCATCTAACCTTGTCAAGACGCATACAGATTTTGTGCGCCGGCCTCCACGTGGAGTGACCCCACGCTCCCTGTCTGAGCGATGGCGGGAGCGTGATTTGCACGCGATGACGTTGAGCGAGCTCCTCCCTCCTGCGGGTTTGAGAAACAGACAGCCGCACTCCCCCTCACACACGTCCCCTTGTGTGTCCCCTCTCGCTCCAGGAAGACGCGGCCAGGATCTGGATTTCGCGCGGGCGAGTTCACTCTTGTCCCTGGAGACCTGACGAGAAGGAAGGCCGTGCCGGAGGTCATTCTTCCATCCCGTCCCCTCGGGCCTGCTGTGGGCATTCCGGTATCGGTGAGCCGCGTGTTCTGAAGTGTGACTCAGTTTCCTCGGGGCACCATGAGCGCCTAGTGACAGGGAGAGCCCGGCGATGCCGGCCGGCCGCGAGGCTGGCGCCTGCCTGTGGTGCCGCTCTCCATGCTGGAGCGCCGTGGGTGGGCTCTCCCCGGGGTGACGGAAAGCTGAGTTGAGCGGTGTGTGCCCCCTGTCTGGGGCTCAGGGCCCCCTGGCGAAAATGTGCCTGGTTCGAAGGTGACTTAACAAGGCGCAGTGGATGTCCTTGGAGCGTGAACATACTGGGTGAGGGCGCCACGTCTTTGGGCTGAGGTCCAGCAACGGGACCATGCCTGGCACACACACCGGAGGCCGTTGAGTGGGCCCGGTGGCAGTAACGCCAGGGACTAGGCTTGGGGGTACGTTATCTGAAAGCTACATGGTTGCATCGACCAGGGGGGAGTGACTGGTGCATGCGTGTTCTCTGAATGTCAACGTGTGGGGTACAGTGGAAGCTCTCTGAGCGTTTGGGTGGCAGGAGTGCCTACGATCCCCGTGTCCCTTGCGGTTTGGGCGTCACCGAACGCCACGGCGGGGCCTCCGTGGTGAACAGGGCCAGCACGTCTTTGTCCCGTGCACGGGATGGTTGACGGGGAAGGAGGATCCCGGTAGCGCCCTGGGGTAGTGACCGAACCGTGGTCAGTTCGTCTGGGCCACTTGGGTGTCTGAGAGTCCTTCGAGGGTTGGAGCGATTCCTAGGTAGTGCCAGGAATGGCTTGACACGAAGCCTGTGAGGCCTTCGTGACCCGAAGAGCCATCGTGGGCTTCTGTCTCCCTGACGTGGGGGCCGCTCGTTGAGCTGAGCATCGTGCAACGTCAGAAACGCCCGAGAGGGGCGACGAGAAAGCTTAAGAGTGCTTTACGCACGGGAGTCATAGCGATCGGAGGATAGGCAGCCTTGTCTTTGGTCGTCGTCCCCCGGCCTCGGGAGACAGCCACTGTGGCCTGGGCCCCTTACCTTTGCCGATGGGAATTTGGAAAAGGAACACGCGCGGTCCCCGTATGCCCACACGTGTGATCTCTTGCCGCAGGACGCAGTGGAGTGAGACCTGGGCTCCTTTCCGGGGGATGAATTTCTCCTCTCCCCTGTGTGCCGATGTCAGGGAAGCCTACGGGGGAGCAGTTCCGGCCGCCATCCCCAGAGTCCCGTGGGAATCCCCTCCTACGGTAAGGGTCCTGTCCCACGGTCACCGCGGTGCCTGGTTGGGGTGGGGATGGGACGGTGACTCCGCGTGGAGGCGGGGCCCTGACCGTGCTAGCCCGGCACGGGGGCCGGTCATGGCTTGTGACGCCGGTCTCCCTGGTGGGAGAGGGTGGCTCGGCGAGTCCCAGGGTGACAGAGAGCCGAGTGCTCAGTGTCGGACCCGTATCTGGGGCCCCAGGTCCCTTTCGCACGCGTGCCTGGATCGATGATGTCTAAAAAAAAATGGAAACTTTTGAAATCTGAACAAAATGAGTGAGGACTCGAGCTGAGGTCCAGCACGGGGATCGCCACGCTACCAGGGTGGAGGGAGCTCAGTCAGCACAGCTAGGGGTGTGTGGCAAGGCCTGTGATGTTCGGAGAGCTAAAATGCTCACGCGCTTTGAAGCGAATTGCTTGGGTGGTGGTGTGTCCAGGCCCAGTTGGTGGCTTGGGGTAGCATGGAAACCCTTTGAGGGCGTGGCCGGTGGCTTCCTTACCGCCCCCTCCCCAGACCCCGGGGAAGTGAGCGGGAATTGGCGATTCCCCCTGGGAAATCAGTGCGCCTTCCCATGAGCGCTTCTCCCACCTGGCCGAGCTGGCCAGGGGCTCCGATGGGTGGTCGATCTCTGTTTTCTCAGGAGGGCAAATTGAAAGGTATGGCCCACATGCAGGGACGGGACCCCGCTTTATTTCCTGGTCCCTTTCGCCTACGTGAAAGCACTCGCGTGGAGATCGAAGAGCAGACGCCCCCTGTGGAATCTTAGCGATCTTTCTTATCAAAGACCGGGCTGGCCACCCAGCCAGCCACGGGATACGGCGTGCTCGACCCTTGTGGGTTCCCTCATCCACCCAGCAAGCCCTTTGGAGCCTACGGCTGAGCCGGCTCCAGCCGCGCGCAGCGTCCGTCATTTCGGAAAGAAAGCGACGTGGCTCTACGTTTCAAATGCTGAACTTCCCACGTGGGTGGCAGTGGCCAGCCTCCCGGGTCCTCGGTGGGTTTCCATGGTCTTTGAGGTGATGATGAATGATGACGCAGCGGGTGTGCCAGGGAGACCTTGAGTCAGGGGCCTCGGGACAAGGCATTTCTATGCCATGCTCGTGGGCGATGTGAGCGTAATGCCTCTGGTGTTCCACGTGGCCAGACAGACGTGGAACGTGAAATCCTAAGAGCGCTTGCAAGGAGAGGTTCCATTCGGCAAATTGTGTTTCCCCTTGTACTCTGCAGATCGTGCTGTACGCGATCGCGGGGGCGTTCGCCGGCGGAGTGGGGAAGTGCTGGTCTGTCCACGTGCGGTGGCCCGCCTACGCGGGCGGGACCACCAGAAGTCACTCCCGAGGTAACGTCCGGTTTTGAGCGGACTGAGGTTTGCGGGCCCAGCTAGTTCCCTGTGAGCAAAAACGCGGGACGTGCTCAGTTTGGAGGGTGGGTTGTTCCCCACGGGGAGGTTGTGGGCGTCGGGCCACTGGTCAGGCATCTAACCTTGTCAAGACGCATACAGATTTTGTGCGCCGGCCTCCACGTGGAGTGACCCCACGCTCCCTGTCTGAGCGATGGCGGGAGCGTGATTTGCACGCGATGACGTTGAGCGAGCTCCTCCCTCCTGCGGGTTTGAGAAACAGACAGCCGCACTCCCCCTCACACACGTCCCCTTGTGTGTCCCCTCTCGCTCCAGGAAGACGCGGCCAGGATCTGGATTTCGCGCGGGCGAGTTCACTCTTGTCCCTGGAGACCTGACGAGAAGGAAGGCCGTGCCGGAGGTCATTCTTCCATCCCGTCCCCTCGGGCCTGCTGCGGGCATTCCGGTATCGGTGAGCCGCGTGTTCTGAAGTGTGACTCAGTTTCCTCGGGGCACCATGAGCGCCTAGTGACAGGGAGAGCCCGGCGATGCCGGCCGGCCGCGAGGCTGGCGCCTGCCTGTGGTGCCGCTCTCCATGCTGGAGCGCCGTGGGTGGGCTCTCCCCGGGGTGACGGAAAGCTGAGTTGAGCGGTGTGTGCCCCCTGTCTGGGGCTCAGGGCCCCCTGGCGAAAATGTGCCTGGTTCGAAGGTGACTTAACAAGGCGCAGTGGATGTCCTTGGAGCGTGAACATACTGGGTGAGGGCGCCACGTCTTTGGGCTGAGGTCCAGCAACGGGACCATGCCTGGCACACACACCGGAGGCCGTTGAGTGGGCCCGGTGGCAGTAACGCCAGGGACTAGGCTTGGGGGTACGTTATCTGAAAGCTACATGGTTGCATCGACCAGGGGGGAGTGACTGGTGCATGCGTGTTCTCTGAATGTCAACGTGTGGGGTACAGTGGAAGCTCTCTGAGCGTTTGGGTGGCAGGAGTGCCTACGATCCCCGTGTCCCTTGCGGTTTGGGCGTCACCGAACGCCACGGCGGGGCCTCCGTGGTGAACAGGGCCAGCACGTCTTTGTCCCGTGCACGGGATGGTTGACGGGGAAGGAGGATCCCGGTAGCGCCCTGGGGTAGTGACCGAACCGTGGTCAGTTCGTCTGGGCCACTTGGGTGTCTGAGAGTCCTTCGAGGGTTGGAGCGATTCCTAGGTAGTGCCAGGAATGGCTTGACACGAAGCCTGTGAGGCCTTCGTGACCCGAAGAGCCATCGTGGGCTTCTGTCTCCCTGACGTGGGGGCCGCTCGTTGAGCTGAGCATCGTGCAACGTCAGAAACGCCCGAGAGGGGCGACGAGAAAGCTTAAGAGTGCTTTACGCACGGGAGTCATAGCGATCGGAGGATAGGCAGCCTTGTCTTTGGTCGTCGTCCCCCGGCCTCGGGAGACAGCCACTGTGGCCTGGGCCCCTTACCTTTGCCGATGGGAATTTGGAAAAGGAACACGCGCGGTCCCCGTATGCCCACACGTGTGATCTCTTGCCGCAGGACGCAGTGGAGTGAGACCTGGGCTCCTTTCCGGGGGATGAATTTCTCCTCTCCCCTGTGTGCCGATGTCAGGGAAGCCTACGGGGGAGCAGTTCCGGCCGCCATCCCCAGAGTCCCGTGGGAATCCCCTCCTACGGTAAGGGTCCTGTCCCACGGTCACCGCGGTGCCTGGTTGGGGTGGGGATGGGACGGTGACTCCGCGTGGAGGCGGGGCCCTGACCGTGCTAGCCCGGCACGGGGGCCGGTCATGGCTTGTGACGCCGGTCTCCCTGGTGGGAGAGGGTGGCTCGGCGAGTCCCAGGGTGACAGAGAGCCGAGTGCTCAGTGTCGGACCCGTATCTGGGGCCCCAGGTCCCTTTCGCACGCGTGCCTGGATCGATGATGTCTAAAAAAAAATGGAAACTTTTGAAATCTGAACAAAATGAGTGAGGACTCGAGCTGAGGTCCAGCACGGGGATCGCCACGCTACCAGGGTGGAGGGAGCTCAGTCAGCACAGCTAGGGGTGTGTGGCAAGGCCTGTGATGTTCGGAGAGCTAAAATGCTCACGCGCTTTGAAGCGAATTGCTTGGGTGGTGGTGTGTCCAGGCCCAGTTGGTGGCTTGGGGTAGCATGGAAACCCTTTGAGGGCGTGGCCGGTGGCTTCCTTACCGCCCCCTCCCCAGACCCCGGGGAAGTGAGCGGGAATTGGCGATTCCCCCTGGGAAATCAGTGCGCCTTCCCATGAGCGCTTCTCCCACCTGGCCGAGCTGGCCAGGGGCTCCGATGGGTGGTCGATCTCTGTTTTCTCAGGAGGGCAAATTGAAAGGTATGGCCCACATGCAGGGACGGGACCCCGCTTTATTTCCTGGTCCCTTTCGCCTACGTGAAAGCACTCGCGTGGAGATCGAAGAGCAGACGCCCCCTGTGGAATCTTAGCGATCTTTCTTATCAAAGACCGGGCTGGCCACCCAGCCAGCCACGGGATACGGCGTGCTCGACCCTTGTGGGTTCCCTCATCCACCCAGCAAGCCCTTTGGAGCCTACGGCTGAGCCGGCTCCAGCCGCGCGCAGCGTCCGTCATTTCGGAAAGAAAGCGACGTGGCTCTACGTTTCAAATGCTGAACTTCCCACGTGGGTGGCAGTGGCCAGCCTCCCGGGTCCTCGGTGGGTTTCCATGGTCTTTGAGGTGATGATGAATGATGACGCAGCGGGTGTGCCAGGGAGACCTTGAGTCAGGGGCCTCGGGACAAGGCATTTCTATGCCATGCTCGTGGGCGATGTGAGCGTAATGCCTCTGGTGTTCCACGTGGCCAGACAGACGTGGAACGTGAAATCCTAAGAGCGCTTGCAAGGAGAGGTTCCATTCGGCAAATTGTGTTTCCCCTTGTACTCTGCAGATCGTGCTGTACGCGATCGCGGGGGCGTTCGCCGGCGGAGTGGGGAAGTGCTGGTCTGTCCACGTGCGGTGGCCCGCCTACGCGGGCGGGACCACCAGAAGTCACTCCCGAGGTAACGTCCGGTTTTGAGCGGACTGAGGTTTGCGGGCCCAGCTAGTTCCCTGTGAGCAAAAACGCGGGACGTGCTCAGTTTGGAGGGTGGGTTGTTCCCCACGGGGAGGTTGTGGGCGTCGGGCCACTGGTCAGGCATCTAACCTTGTCAAGACGCATACAGATTTTGTGCGCCGGCCTCCACGTGGAGTGACCCCACGCTCCCTGTCTGAGCGATGGCGGGAGCGTGATTTGCACGCGATGACGTTGAGCGAGCTCCTCCCTCCTGCGGGTTTGAGAAACAGACAGCCGCACTCCCCCTCACACACGTCCCCTTGTGTGTCCCCTCTCGCTCCAGGAAGACGCGGCCAGGATCTGGATTTCGCGCGGGCGAGTTCACTCTTGTCCCTGGAGACCTGACGAGAAGGAAGGCCGTGCCGGAGGTCATTCTTCCATCCCGTCCCCTCGGGCCTGCTGCGGGCATTCCGGTATCGGTGAGCCGCGTGTTCTGAAGTGTGACTCAGTTTCCTCGGGGCACCATGAGCGCCTAGTGACAGGGAGAGCCCGGCGATGCCGGCCGGCCGCGAGGCTGGCGCCTGCCTGTGGTGCCGCTCTCCATGCTGGAGCGCCGTGGGTGGGCTCTCCCCGGGGTGACGGAAAGCTGAGTTGAGCGGTGTGTGCCCCCTGTCTGGGGCTCAGGGCCCCCTGGCGAAAATGTGCCTGGTTCGAAGGTGACTTAACAAGGCGCAGTGGATGTCCTTGGAGCGTGAACATACTGGGTGAGGGCGCCACGTCTTTGGGCTGAGGTCCAGCAACGGGACCATGCCTGGCACACACACCGGAGGCCGTTGAGTGGGCCCGGTGGCAGTAACGCCAGGGACTAGGCTTGGGGGTACGTTATCTGAAAGCTACATGGTTGCATCGACCAGGGGGGAGTGACTGGTGCATGCGTGTTCTCTGAATGTCAACGTGTGGGGTACAGTGGAAGCTCTCTGAGCGTTTGGGTGGCAGGAGTGCCTACGATCCCCGTGTCCCTTGCGGTTTGGGCGTCACCGAACGCCACGGCGGGGCCTCCGTGGTGAACAGGGCCAGCACGTCTTTGTCCCGTGCACGGGATGGTTGACGGGGAAGGAGGATCCCGGTAGCGCCCTGGGGTAGTGACCGAACCGTGGTCAGTTCGTCTGGGCCACTTGGGTGTCTGAGAGTCCTTCGAGGGTTGGAGCGATTCCTAGGTAGTGCCAGGAATGGCTTGACACGAAGCCTGTGAGGCCTTCGTGACCCGAAGAGCCATCGTGGGCTTCTGTCTCCCTGACGTGGGGGCCGCTCGTTGAGCTGAGCATCGTGCAACGTCAGAAACGCCCGAGAGGGGCGACGAGAAAGCTTAAGAGTGCTTTACGCACGGGAGTCATAGCGATCGGAGGATAGGCAGCCTTGTCTTTGGTCGTCGTCCCCCGGCCTCGGGAGACAGCCACTGTGGCCTGGGCCCCTTACCTTTGCCGATGGGAATTTGGAAAAGGAACACGCGCGGTCCCCGTATGCCCACACGTGTGATCTCTTGCCGCAGGACGCAGTGGAGTGAGACCTGGGCTCCTTTCCGGGGGATGAATTTCTCCTCTCCCCTGTGTGCCGATGTCAGGGAAGCCTACGGGGGAGCAGTTCCGGCCGCCATCCCCAGAGTCCCGTGGGAATCCCCTCCTACGGTAAGGGTCCTGTCCCACGGTCACCGCGGTGCCTGGTTGGGGTGGGGATGGGACGGTGACTCCGCGTGGAGGCGGGGCCCTGACCGTGCTAGCCCGGCACGGGGGCCGGTCATGGCTTGTGACGCCGGTCTCCCTGGTGGGAGAGGGTGGCTCGGCGAGTCCCAGGGTGACAGAGAGCCGAGTGCTCAGTGTCGGACCCGTATCTGGGGCCCCAGGTCCCTTTCGCACGCGTGCCTGGATCGATGATGTCTAAAAAAAAATGGAAACTTTTGAAATCTGAACAAAATGAGTGAGGACTCGAGCTGAGGTCCAGCACGGGGATCGCCACGCTACCAGGGTGGAGGGAGCTCAGTCAGCACAGCTAGGGGTGTGTGGCAAGGCCTGTGATGTTCGGAGAGCTAAAATGCTCACGCGCTTTGAAGCGAATTGCTTGGGTGGTGGTGTGTCCAGGCCCAGTTGGTGGCTTGGGGTAGCATGGAAACCCTTTGAGGGCGTGGCCGGTGGCTTCCTTACCGCCCCCTCCCGAGACCCCGGGGAAGTGAGCGGGAATTGGCGATTCCCCCTGGGAAATCAGTGCGCCTTCCCATGAGCCCTTCTCCCACCTGGCCGAGCTGGCCAGGGGCTCCGATGGGTGGTCGATCTCTGTTTTCTCAGGAGGGCAAATTGAAAGGTATGGCCCACATGCAGGGACGGGACCCCGCTTTATTTCCTGGTCCCTTTCGCCTACGTGAAAGCACTCGCGTGGAGATCGAAGAGCAGACGCCCCCTGTGGAATCTTAGCGATCTTTCTTATCAAAGACCGGGCTGGCCACCCAGCCAGCCACGGGATACGGCGTGCTCGACCCTTGTGGGTTCCCTCATCCACCCAGCAAGCCCTTTGGAGCCTACGGCTGAGCCGGCTCCAGCCGCGCGCAGCGTCCGTCATTTCGGAAAGAAAGCGACGTGGCTCTACGTTTCAAATGCTGAACTTCCCACGTGGGTGGCAGTGGCCAGCCTCCCGGGTCCTCGGTGGGTTTCCATGGTCTTTGAGGTGATGATGAATGATGACGCAGCGGGTGTGCCAGGGAGACCTTGAGTCAGGGGCCTCGGGACAAGGCATTTCTATGCCATGCTCGTGGGCGATGTGAGCGTAATGCCTCTGGTGTTCCACGTGGCCAGACAGACGTGGAACGTGAAATCCTAAGAGCGCTTGCAAGGAGAGGTTCCATTCGGCAAATTGTGTTTCCCCTTGTACTCTGCAGATCGTGCTGTACGCGATCGCGGGGGCGTTCGCCGGCGGAGTGGGGAAGTGCTGGTCTGTCCACGTGCGGTGGCCCGCCTACGCGGGCGGGACCACCAGAAGTCACTCCCGAGGTAACGTCCGGTTTTGAGCGGACTGAGGTTTGCGGGCCCAGCTAGTTCCCTGTGAGCAAAAACGCGGGACGTGCTCAGTTTGGAGGGTGGGTTGTTCCCCACGGGGAGGTTGTGGGCGTCGGGCCACTGGTCAGGCATCTAACCTTGTCAAGACGCATACAGATTTTGTGCGCCGGCCTCCACGTGGAGTGACCCCACGCTCCCTGTCTGAGCGATGGCGGGAGCGTGATTTGCACGCGATGACGTTGAGCGAGCTCCTCCCTCCTGCGGGTTTGAGAAACAGACAGCCGCACTCCCCCTCACACACGTCCCCTTGTGTGTCCCCTCTCGCTCCAGGAAGACGCGGCCAGGATCTGGATTTCGCGCGGGCGAGTTCACTCTTGTCCCTGGAGACCTGACGAGAAGGAAGGCCGTGCCGGAGGTCATTCTTCCATCCCGTCCCCTCGGGCCTGCTGCGGGCATTCCGGTATCGGTGAGCCGCGTGTTCTGAAGTGTGACTCAGTTTCCTCGGGGCACCATGAGCGCCTAGTGACAGGGAGAGCCCGGCGATGCCGGCCGGCCGCGAGGCTGGCGCCTGCCTGTGGTGCCGCTCTCCATGCTGGAGCGCCGTGGGTGGGCTCTCCCCGGGGTGACGGAAAGCTGAGTTGAGCGGTGTGTGCCCCCTGTCTGGGGCTCAGGGCCCCCTGGCGAAAATGTGCCTGGTTCGAAGGTGACTTAACAAGGCGCAGTGGATGTCCTTGGAGCGTGAACATACTGGGTGAGGGCGCCACGTCTTTGGGCTGAGGTCCAGCAACGGGACCATGCCTGGCACACACACCGGAGGCCGTTGAGTGGGCCCGGTGGCAGTAACGCCAGGGACTAGGCTTGGGGGTACGTTATCTGAAAGCTACATGGTTGCATCGACCAGGGGGGAGTGACTGGTGCATGCGTGTTCTCTGAATGTCAACGTGTGGGGTACAGTGGAAGCTCTCTGAGCGTTTGGGTGGCAGGAGTGCCTACGATCCCCGTGTCCCTTGCGGTTTGGGCGTCACCGAACGCCACGGCGGGGCCTCCGTGGTGAACAGGGCCAGCACGTCTTTGTCCCGTGCACGGGATGGTTGACGGGGAAGGAGGATCCCGGTAGCGCCCTGGGGTAGTGACCGAACCGTGGTCAGTTCGTCTGGGCCACTTGGGTGTCTGAGAGTCCTTCGAGGGTTGGAGCGATTCCTAGGTAGTGCCAGGAATGGCTTGACACGAAGCCTGTGAGGCCTTCGTGACCCGAAGAGCCATCGTGGGCTTCTGTCTCCCTGACGTGGGGGCCGCTCGTTGAGCTGAGCATCGTGCAACGTCAGAAACGCCCGAGAGGGGCGACGAGAAAGCTTAAGAGTGCTTTACGCACGGGAGTCATAGCGATCGGAGGATAGGCAGCCTTGTCTTTGGTCGTCGTCCCCCGGCCTCGGGAGACAGCCACTGTGGCCTGGGCCCCTTACCTTTGCCGATGGGAATTTGGAAAAGGAACACGCGCGGTCCCCGTATGCCCACACGTGTGATCTCTTGCCGCAGGACGCAGTGGAGTGAGACCTGGGCTCCTTTCCGGGGGATGAATTTCTCCTCTCCCCTGTGTGCCGATGTCAGGGAAGCCTACGGGGGAGCAGTTCCGGCCGCCATCCCCAGAGTCCCGTGGGAATCCCCTCCTACGGTAAGGGTCCTGTCCCACGGTCACCGCGGTGCCTGGTTGGGGTGGGGATGGGACGGTGACTCCGCGTGGAGGCGGGGCCCTGACCGTGCTAGCCCGGCACGGGGGCCGGTCATGGCTTGTGACGCCGGTCTCCCTGGTGGGAGAGGGTGGCTCGGCGAGTCCCAGGGTGACAGAGAGCCGAGTGCTCAGTGTCGGACCCGTATCTGGGGCCCCAGGTCCCTTTCGCACGCGTGCCTGGATCGATGATGTCTAAAAAAAAATGGAAACTTTTGAAATCTGAACAAAATGAGTGAGGACTCGAGCTGAGGTCCAGCACGGGGATCGCCACGCTACCAGGGTGGAGGGAGCTCAGTCAGCACAGCTAGGGGTGTGTGGCAAGGCCTGTGATGTTCGGAGAGCTAAAATGCTCACGCGCTTTGAAGCGAATTGCTTGGGTGGTGGTGTGTCCAGGCCCAGTTGGTGGCTTGGGGTAGCATGGAAACCCTTTGAGGGCGTGGCCGGTGGCTTCCTTACCGCCCCCTCCCCAGACCCCGGGGAAGTGAGCGGGAATTGGCGATTCCCCCTGGGAAATCAGTGCGCCTTCCCATGAGCGCTTCTCCCACCTGGCCGAGCTGGCCAGGGGCTCCGATGGGTGGTCGATCTCTGTTTTCTCAGGAGGGCAAATTGAAAGGTATGGCCCACATGCAGGGACGGGACCCCGCTTTATTTCCTGGTCCCTTTCGCCTACGTGAAAGCACTCGCGTGGAGATCGAAGAGCAGACGCCCCCTGTGGAATCTTAGCGATCTTTCTTATCAAAGACCGGGCTGGCCACCCAGCCAGCCACGGGATACGGCGTGCTCGACCCTTGTGGGTTCCCTCATCCACCCAGCAAGCCCTTTGGAGCCTACGGCTGAGCCGGCTCCAGCCGCGCGCAGCGTCCGTCATTTCGGAAAGAAAGCGACGTGGCTCTACGTTTCAAATGCTGAACTTCCCACGTGGGTGGCAGTGGCCAGCCTCCCGGGTCCTCGGTGGGTTTCCATGGTCTTTGAGGTGATGATGAATGATGACGCAGCGGGTGTGCCAGGGAGACCTTGAGTCAGGGGCCTCGGGACAAGGCATTTCTATGCCATGCTCGTGGGCGATGTGAGCGTAATGCCTCTGGTGTTCCACGTGGCCAGACAGACGTGGAACGTGAAATCCTAAGAGCGCTTGCAAGGAGAGGTTCCATTCGGCAAATTGTGTTTCCCCTTGTACTCTGCAGATCGTGCTGTACGCGATCGCGGGGGCGTTCGCCGGCGGAGTGGGGAAGTGCTGGTCTGTCCACGTGCGGTGGCCCGCCTACGCGGGCGGGACCACCAGAAGTCACTCCCCAGGTAACGTCCGGTTTTGAGCGGACTGAGGTTTGCGGGCCCAGCTAGTTCCCTGTGAGCAAAAACGCGGGACGTGCTCAGTTTGGAGGGTGGGTTGTTCCCCACGGGGAGGTTGTGGGCGTCGGGCCACTGGTCAGGCATCTAACCTTGTCAAGACGCATACAGATTTTGTGCGCCGGCCTCCACGTGGAGTGACCCCACGCTCCCTGTCTGAGCGATGGCGGGAGCGTGATTTGCACGCGATGACGTTGAGCGAGCTCCTCCCTCCTGCGGGTTTGAGAAACAGACAGCCGCACTCCCCCTCACACACGTCCCCTTGTGTGTCCCCTCTCGCTCCAGGAAGACGCGGCCAGGATCTGGATTTCGCGCGGGCGAGTTCACTCTTGTCCCTGGAGACCTGACGAGAAGGAAGGCCGTGCCGGAGGTCATTCTTCCATCCCGTCCCCTCGGGCCTGCTGCGGGCATTCCGGTATCGGTGAGCCGTGTGTTCTGAAGTGTGACTCAGTTTCCTCGGGGCACCGTGAACTCCTAGTGACAGGGAGAGCCCGGCAATTTTGGTTCCTCTCGAGGCTGGCGCCTGGTTGCGTAGATCGCCACTAGACTTGGCACCTGGTCATGGTCGATTCCCTGAAGAATTTACGGTTTCCAAGGCATGAAATTTCTCTTTGGATTGGCCATCATAGCCACAGGGTGACCTCACATCTCTAGCAGCCAGGGTTTACGAGAATCTCTAAAGACAGGATGGGCTAGTGTCAGCCTGCCTCTGGGTCCCAAACTTGGTGCTTTAGGCCGTGCCATCTAGGGCCTTTATCACCTGTGTCCCCTGAGTACTTCTTGTTGACGATGGAATATATAGTCATTTCTTGACCATCCATGGATCATTTTTTCTCACGCTGAGGTTATGTGTTCCCTGTGGTGCCTGTCATACACACGTAAAGTCAGTCACTAACCAGGAGACCAATCATATGGGTTTGCTTTTCTCAGAGGTTCCTGGGTGTTGTGCATATGTTACTCTTTTGCTCAGGGATATTCAGCGTTCCATGCCTGGGCATGGCTCTACCAAAATGAAAACACGGATAGCTGCAAGTGCGTCAACATGTCACCCCTCCATGGGAATTGTTGAGTATTCTTTGTGAATCTCCTCCAAGGATTGTTTAGCTTTGGCAAGACGTGCCATGGTGGCCTCAGGTGGCTGAGATTGCAAAGGGTTGCTGTGGCCAGATGCCCGGGCATTTGAGCAGATGGCTCTTGTTTCTTGGCAGGCTATGATCCAGGCATGGGGTGGGATGGTTGATTCCAGAGGGTATTTGAGCAGATTACTGCCATACAAACACCCTAAAGGCAGGGTTGTGGGTTTCACAGGCCGAGGCCCGAGGTCACTGATCCTGGTAGCCATTGAGAGGAATCGATTCATGGCAGCACCTAATGCCCCCAGCCTGGCCGTCCTGCCTCTTTAACTTTGAAAGCTCTTGGCGTGTTTTGGTGCATGGCATTACAAAACCCTCGTTTGTGACATCTGTGTAGAACCCTGGCCTGAAAAGGTGTGTGTTTTTAACTACTCCATTGTCCACAGTTGTCCAGGTTGTTTTGCCATTCCTCCTTTGGTTCTGCCTGGTGAAATTTTTCAGCGGGGCAACACACACACAGCACAGTCTTTGGATTATGTTTGGAGGCCAGGCATTATTGGGGGGCATTGCTGTCAGAGATCTGTGGTCTTCTCAGCCCCCAGGTATTTAATGGAGTTGACCCTCTGTGTTTATATCTCTTCTCGGGGACTCTGATGTGAGGCAAGCATCCCACAAGGAAGCCGAAAAGTGGAGGTAGACATGATCCTCCTCTGTTCCAGAAACAGAGGCCCGGAGAGAAACCCGTGGTGTAAATTCTTTTGGTCCAAGAGCCTGTATGTCCATACCCTTCAGAAAGAGTTTGACCTAGAAACTGTCCCCACTTAAAAATTTCTGAGAATTTGTTAGATTCCCTTTCGTGAGAAAAGGGCGTATTTGTAGAGGGTGAGGAACCGGAGGCGTTGGGTGGCATGTTTGGCGGGGCAACTGGTGGTCTCTTATTCCATATGCAGCAGATGCCACAGTAAATGAGGGCATGCATGTTACATGGTGGGGCAGCCGATTCCTGGTCAGCTGTTGGACCTAGGGGATGGCTGCAAAGCCAGCGTGCCATTGGTGTATGGAGTGGACCCGCTGTGAGGAAGCGGAGCAGAGCCACAGGCCCAGGCGCTCTGGGGTTTGTATCCACGCAAAAGGGGAGGCAAACTAAGCTTAGCTGCAGGGTCTGGGTCTGGAACGTGCATCACATTGGCCTTTCACCCTGTGTCCCTATCTGCCGTTCTGAAGCACACCGGTGTTTCTTGTGAACTTCCCTAGATTGTGTTGCGATGGAAGGAATGGCAGCGGTCTCTAGGGAAGAGCTCAGCACAGTGGCATCCCTGGAAATGTGAAGAGCTCCCATACCCGTGAGGCACGGGATCCTGTGGGTTGTGTCGGCAAGGTGAGCGTCTCTTTCCCACGGCACCCATTTATTCCTAAAGCACAGGGGTGAAAAATGTGCCTGGATCGATGATGACTTCCACATATGCATTCCTTGGAAAGCTGAACAAAATGAGTGAAAACTCTATACCGTCATCCTCATCGAACTGAGGTCCAGCACATTACTGCCACAGCAACGGTAAGAGAGGGATGGTTTCCGTGTGTTCCTGTGGCTGACACCTCTGGTTTAGTCTGGGCTTGGGACCTGATCCTGGTCGAATCCCTTGGCAGATTTTGGATTCCAGGCCAGGGGATTGACCTCAGTTAGCCAGGGCGAGACAGCACGCCTCTGGCGCCCAGGGCTTTGCGAGTATGCCTGCACACAGGAAGAGCTAGTGTTAGCCTGCCTCTGAGTCTCAAACTTGGTGCTTGAGTCCGTGCCACCAGGGCCTTCAGCCCCCAAGTACTTCTGGTTGGCGATAGAGCAGACGAGTCCTTCTGGTTGTTGATACAGCAGAAGGCCATGCCTTGGCCATCCTTGGGTCATTTTTCTCTTTGCCTGTGGTGATGTAGTCCCTGTGGTGACTGGGCAGACTCAGGGCCTGGCAGTCACGAGCTGAGAGACCACACAGGTTTTCTGTTGGGTGAGGTGCCGGGGGTGAGTGTGTACGTGTTGTTCGTGTTTGTTCGCGGATATTCAGAGTTCCATTCCTGGGTATGTCTCCCACAAAATGAAAGGGAGGAGAGTTGTAGGTGTGTTGACATTTCACCCCTCCATGGGAATTCTTGGGTGACCTTTGTTATATCATCCAGGGATTGTTTGGCTTTGGTAGGACGTGCCATCGTGTCCTCCGGTGGCTGAGATGGCAAAGGGACGCTGTGTCCACCTGCCTAGGCATTTGAGCAGATGGCTGTTGTTTCCTGGCAGGCTGTGATCTAGGCTTGGAGTAGGATGGCTGATTCCAGGGGTTATTTGAGCAGATTACTGGCATACAAACACCCTAAAGTGATGGTCGTGTATTTCGCAGGCTGAGGACCATGGTCACTGATCCTGTTAGCCATGGAGGGGAGTTGGTTCACAGCAGCGCCTGATCGCCCCAGCCTCGCCGTTCTGCCTCTTTAACTTTGGAAGCACTTGGGTTGTTTGGGTGCATGGCATTACAAAACTCTAGTGTGTGACATCTGTGTATAACCCTGGCCTGAGAAGGTGTGTGTGTTTAACTACTGCAATATTCACAGTTGTCCAGGTTATTTTGCTATTCCTCCTTACTTCTGTCTGGTGAAATTTTGCAGCGGGGCAACACATACACGGCACACTCTGTGGATTATTTTTGGACATCCAGGCATGATTGAGGGGCAGGGCCGGCAGTGATCTGCAGTCTTTTCGGCCCCCAGGAATTAGACAGAATTAACCCTCTGTGTGTATGTATCTTCTCAGGGTTCTGGGAGAGAGTCAAGCGTCTCTCAAGGAATCCAACAGACGGAGGTGGACGTGATCCTCCTCTGTTCCGAAGAGGACCGCAGGACCGCAGAGAAACCTGTGATGTAAATTCTTTGTGGCACAGGAGCTCGAATGTCCCTGCTCTGTATAGAGAGTTTCACCCAGAAACTGTCCCCATTGAAACATTTCTGAAATTAACTTAGATTCCCTTTCGTGAGAGAAGCCCGTCATTGTAGGGAGTGAAGAACTGGAGGCGTTGCGTGGCATCTTTGGGTGTGGCAGTTGGGTGGTGGCGGCCTCTTGTTCCATATGCAGCAGTTGCCACAATAGATGAGGGCATAGGAATTACACGGTGGGGCAGCCAATTATGGGACAGCTGCTGGTCCTAAAGGATGGCCCCAAGGCCAGCGTGTGCCGTGGTGTATGGAGTGCACCCACCGTGAGGAAGCGGTAAAGGGAAAGGTTTTGTGGATTCCAGGCCCTATTCGGTGCCATTCATCCGGAGGTGTCTGTCTTCTCCCAAAGCCAGTGGAGGTCAGAGTATTCCTGGTCAGGTGCACAGTGAACCAGGGATTTTTTTAATGGCCTTGCAGGCACCAAAGCAAGGGGGTAGGTAGATGGCATTCCTCAAAGCGTCAGTGCTCTTTGGTGTGCTGATTCACTGCAGGGGATAGGTACAGGCCTCATACATGTATGACCCTAATGCTTCTATTTATCTGTCTTGAAGTGGTGAAGCCAAGGAAGCCTAGACTTTTACCAGATATACAGCCATAGGGGAGGCAATGCCATTTCCCTTCAGATCTGGCTTTCCGGGACCCTTCTGAACGACGATTGTGTTTCTTCTACTCTGAGCCGGTAGCACTGTCATGGAAGGAACGCCAATGGCCATGTCAGACCTCGTTGTCATTCTGAGATCCCCTTGAAGTCAACGGAGCCCATGGACACGTGTGTCGTGGGAAAATGGACCACCGGACGTGAAAGTAAGCGTCTCCGCCCCAAGACACACAGTTTCTTATGTTGCAGGGCCACAGAATGTGCCTGGATTGATGATGACTGCCAAATACACATTCCTTGGAAAGCTGAACAAAATGAGTGAAAACTCTATACCGTCGTTCTCAACGGACTGAGGTCCAGCACGCTTCTCTGACAGGGAATAGAGAGAGAGGGTTGACTCCCTGACACTTATCGATGTGGGTGGTACCGTGGGGAGATTAGGGAGTGGTCTTCATGGTGGGTGGGAGTGCCCACGGAGCATTTAGAAGTCCAAGGCCAGGGGACAGCTTGTTGGAATGACTGTGGCCTGCTGCGTAGGGCTTGCACACCGCCAGTTATCTTTGGCACGTGAGAGTGTGGGTGGCACGGTTAGAAGTAGCCGGTAGCCTTCCTGGGAGCATAAAGGGTGGTCCTTGAAGTGATGCCACTTAGTTGCCCCATCCCCCAGTGTAAGAGAGGTCCTCGTGGTCAGGAAGAGAGCACAAGGCCACACCTCTGCCATCCTTTGGCTAGAATTTGTCAGTGGCCGAGGATCTTGGTGTGTGCATGGTGGTTGGGTAGAATCCTTGTCAGGCAGCATTGGTAAGTGGGGTCCAGCGTTTCTTATTGGTGGGGGGAGTCCTGAGAAGGACTTTGTGTTGAGCTCCTACATCAAGAGTTGTCATCCAAGTTGCCAGGCCAGCGATGAGTCTCGCAGAGCGAAAAGGGGCACGGAGTGCCACGTGTACAACCTGTGACCCCGTTGGAGGGGAGTTGGTTTTGCGAGTCTTCTTTGGGCGTGAAATGGTGGACAAAGGGTTTCAAATGCTACACTGACCCCAGGGTGCTGGCAGTGGGATACCATGGCGTGTTGCACGTGAGTTCAGGTGTGCACATTGTGTAGGTTTCTTGAAGGAGTCCCCTCCCGACCCTGACTGGGATTTTTGTGTCCATGTGGCACTTGCGGCTCGCGTTGGTCCAGATTTCCTCACAGACATAGGTGCGTATGGCACTGGCAGGAGTTCCTTGCTCCCCGTTTTCGTTAGTGGTTAAAGGGAAGGTTTTCCTTGGACTTTCCAGATAACCGTTGCCTGCACACTCCCCAGACACCTTAGCACACTTCAGGTTGGGGCGAGCCTGGGAGTCCTAAGGTCGACGTGACACATGTGTGGCCCCACTGAGGAAATATGTCATTTTTTCCTGTTGTCAGGTCATTTTGCCATCTTTTCTGGTGTCCCTCTTTGGGCAACAGTGATCATGTTTTCGGTGGCGATAGTGTCCCCTGGCCACAAGTGAATCGGGAGGCGGATTTGAGAGGCAACATGGAGGCTGTGTTTAGAGGCAATGTCCTGAAGTTGTTCAAAACTGTGGGCCTCCGGGTGTTAGAAGCCCAGCAGTACTGAGCCTGTCTGGCTTTCATGGTGGTACTTGAGTTGCCCCTGTGCAGCAGGCAACTGGGTCGATGTAGATTCCTGATGTGACGTTTCTCCTATGGATAGGATTTTAAAGGGTGTCGCCCTAAAAAGGCCTAGATGCCAGGAGAACACCACCCTTTGTGTAGGAAGTAAGAGCTTGCCTCTGAAACCGGCCTGGTGGAAGTACGCCAGTGTTGTTTGTGTTGTCCGAGGGCCAAGGATTTGTCTTTTGAGTAAGGAGAGTCAGCCCAAAGCTGGGTGTGGAATTCGTCCTTCTGGAAAACCTTGGAGATGGGAACAGAGGAACATCCTTTGTATGTGACTGAGAGCCACAGTCCCAGGCGCTCCGGGTTGTGGGTCCACGCAAAGGGGAGGCACACTAAGCTTAGCTGTAGGGTCTGGGTCCGGAACGTGCATCACATTGGCCTTTCACCCTGTGTCCCTATCTGCCGTTCTGAAGCGCACCCGTGTTTCTTCTGAACTTCCCTAGATGGTGTTGCGATGGAAGGAACGACAGCGTTCTCTAGGGAAGAGCTCAGCACAGTGGCGTCCCTGGAAATGTGAAGAGCTCCCATACCCGTGAGGCACGGGATCCTGTAGGTGCTGTCAGCAAGGTGAGCGTCTCTTTCCCACGGCACCCATTTATTCCTAAAGCACAGGGGTGAAAAATGTGCCTGGATCGATGATGACTTCCACAAATGCATTCCTTGGAAAGCTGAACAAAATGAGTGAAAACTCTATACCGTCATCCTCATCGAACTGAGGTCCAGCACATTACTGCCACAGCAACGGTAAGAGAGGGATGGCTTCCGTGTGTTCCTGTGGCTGACACCTCTGGTTTAGTCTGGGCTTGGGACCTGGTCCTGGTCGAATCCCTGGGCAGTTTTTGGATTCCAGGCCAGGGGATTGACCTCAGTTAGCCAGGGCGAGACAGCACGCCTCTGGCGCCCAGGGCTTTGCGAGTATGCCTGCACACAGGAAGAGCTAGTGTTAGCCTGCCTCTGAGTCCCAAACTTGGTGCTTGAGTCCGTGCCACCAGGGCCTTCAGCCCCCAAGTACTTCTGGTTGGCGATAGAGCAGACGAGTCCTTCTGGTTGTTGATACAGCAGAAGGCCATGCCTTGGCCATCCTTGGGTCATTTTTCTCTTTGCCTGTGGTGATGTAGTCCCTGTGGTGACTGGGCAGACTCAGGGCCCGGCAGTCACCAGCTGGGAGACCACGCGGGTTTTCTGTTCGCTGAGGTGCTTGTTGTGAGTGTGTACGTGTTGCTCGTGTATGTTCGCGGATATTCAGAGTTCCATTCCTGGGTATGTCTCCCACAAAACGAAAGAGAGGAGAGCTGCAGGTGTGTTGACATGTCACCCCTCCGTGGGAATTCTTGAGTGACTTTTGTGAATATCTTCCAGGGATTGTTTGGCTTTGGCAGCATGTTCCATGGTGGCCTCCGGTGGCTGAGGTGGCAAAGGGACGCTGTGTCCACATGCCTGGGCATTTGAGCAGATGGCTGTTGTTTCCTGGCAGGCTGTGATCCAGGCATGGAGTGGGATGGCTGATTCCAGGGGTTATTTGAGCAGATTATTGGCATACAAACACCCTAAAGTGAGGGTTGTGTGTTTCGCAGGCCGAGGCCCATGGTCACTGATCCTGTTTGTCATTGACGGGAGTCGGTTCATTTCAACGCCTGATGCCCCCAGCCTGGCCGTCCTTCCTCTTTAACTTTGGAAGCTCTTGGTGTCTCCTACATGTATGACCGTCATGATCCTGTTTATGTGTCTATGAAGCGGTGAAGCCATGGAAGCCTAGACTTATACCAGATATACGTCCATAGGCGACACAATGCCATTTCCCTTCAGGTCTTGCTAGCCGGGCCCCTTCTGAAGGACACCTGTGTTTCTTCTACTCTGGGCAGGTGGCGCTGTCATGAAAGGAACCCCAATGGCCTCGTGGGACATCGTTGCTGTTCTGAGATCCCCAGGAAGACCACGGAGCCCATGGACATGTGTGTTGTGGGAAAATGGACCACTGGACATGAAAGTAAGCATCTCCGCCCCCAAACACACTGATTTTCCTATGGTGCAGGGCCACAGAATGTGCCTGGATTGATGATGACTGCCAAATACACATTCCTTGGAAAGCTGAACAAAATGAGTGAAAACTCTATACCGTTGTCCTCATCGAACTGAGGTCCAGCACACTGCTCTAACAGGGAATAGAGAGAGAGGGTTGACCTCCTGCCACTTTTCCATGTGGGTGGCACCGTGGGGTCAGTGGGAGATTAGAAAGTGGTCTTTATCACGGGAAGGAGTGCCCATGGAGCACTTGGAAGTCCCAAGGCCAGGGGATAGCTTGTTGCAATGACTGTGGCCTGTCGGGTTATCCTTGCACACTGCCAGTTGTCTATGGAACGTGAGTGTGCGGCTAGCACTGTGAAAGATAACCGGTAGCCTGCCTGCTAGGGGTAAAGGGTGGTCCTTGAGGTGATTCCATTTAGTCACCCCATCCCCCAGTGGAAGAGAGGTCCTCATGGTCAGGAAGAGAGTACAAGGCCACACCTCTGCCATCCTTTGGCTGGAATTTGTCAGTTGCCGAGAATCTTGGCGTGTGCATGGTGGTTGGGCAGAATCCTTGGCAGGCTGCATTGGGGAAGGTGGGTCCAGCAGTTTTTATTGGTTCGGGGAGTCCTGAGAATGTCTTGGTTTTGAGCTCCTACATACAGAGTGGTCATCCAGGGTGCAGGGCCGGCGATGACTGGTGCCGATGAAAATGGGCGGAGTGCCACGAGTACAATATGTGACCCCATTCTTGGGGAGTGTGTTTTGTGAGTCTTCTTTGCACGTGGAATGGTGGTCAAAGGGTTTCAAATACTACACTGACCCCAGGGTGCTGGCAGTGGGATGTCATGGCGTGTGACACGTGAGGTCAGGTGTGCACATTGTGTATGTCTCTTCAAGGAGTCCCCTCTGGACCCACACTGGGATTTTTGTGTCCATGTGGCACTTGGGGCTCATGTTGGTCTGAATTTCCTTTCAGCCATAGGCGCGTATGGTACAGGCAGGAGTTCCTTGCCACCCTTTTTCACTGGTGGTTATGGGAAGGTTTTCCTTGGACTTTCCGGATGACCGTTGCCTGCACACTTCCCAGACACCTCAGTGCACTTGGGGTTGGGGAGAGCATGGCAGTCCTGAGGTCGATGTGACACATGTGTGGCCCCACTGAGGAAATATGTCATTTTTTCCTATTGTCAGGTCATTTTCCCATCTTTGCCGGTATTCCTCTTTGGGCAACAATGATCGTGTTGTCGGGTGGTCATAGTGTCCACAGGCCACAAGTGAATCCTCCTTGAGTTGGAGGCCATGTTGAGAGGCAACATCCTGAAGGTGTTCGAAGCTGTGGGCCTCCGGGCATTAGAAGCCCAGCAGTACTGAGCCTGTCTGGCTGTTGTGCGGGTACTTGATTTTCCCAGTGAGGTAGGGACCAGGGTCTATGTTGATTCATAATGTGGCGTTTCTCCTATGGATAGGATTTTAAAGGGTGGCCCTTTAAAATTGATTTCGAGGCCGGGAGAACACTGCCCTTTGTGCAGGAAGTAAGAGCTTGCCTCTGAAACCGGCCTGGTGGAAGTACGCCAGTGTTGTTTGTGTTGTCCGAGGGCCAAGGATTTGTCTTTTGAGTAAGGAGAGTCAGCCCAAAGCTGGGTGTGGAATTCGTCCTTCTGGAAAACCTTGGAGATGGGAACAGAGGAACATCCTTTGTATGTGACTGAGAGCCACAGTCCCAGGCGCTCCGGGTTGTGGGTCCACGCAAAGGGGAGGCACACTAAGCTTAGCTGTAGGGTCTGGGTCCGGAACGTGCATCACATTGGCCTTTCACCCTGTGTCCCTATCTGCCGTTCTGAAGCGCACCCGTGTTTCTTCTGAACTTCCCTAGATGGTGTTGCGATGGAAGGAACGACAGCGTTCTCTAGGGAAGAGCTCAGCACAGTGGCGTCCCTGGAAATGTGAAGAGCTCCCATACCCGTGAGGCACGGGATCCTGTAGGTGCTGTCAGCAAGGTGAGCGTCTCTTTCCCACGGCACCCATTTATTCCTAAAGCACAGGGGTGAAAAATGTGCCTGGATCGATGATGACTTCCACAAATGCATTCCTTGGAAAGCTGAACAAAATGAGTGAAAACTCTATACCGTCATCCTCATCGAACTGAGGTCCAGCACATTACTGCCACAGCAACGGTAAGAGAGGGATGGCTTCCGTGTGT
The DNA here is from genome assembly GCF_040939455.1 of Microcebus murinus. Taxonomy (NCBI): domain Eukaryota; kingdom Metazoa; phylum Chordata; class Mammalia; order Primates; family Cheirogaleidae; genus Microcebus; species Microcebus murinus. Next base: position 21,289,096 of record NC_134110.1, read on the forward strand.
TCCTGTGGCTGACACCTCTGGTTTAGTCTGGGCTTGGGACCTGGTCCTGGTCGAATCCCTGGGCAGTTTTTGGATTCCAGGCCAGGGGATTGACCTCAGTTAGCCAGGGCGAGACAGCACGCCTCTGGCGCCCAGGGCTTTGCGAGTATGCCTGCACACAGGAAGAGCTAGTGTTAGCCTGCCTCTGAGTCCCAAACTTGGTGCTTGAGTCCGTGCCACCAGGGCCTTCAGCCCCCAAGTACTTCTGGTTGGCGATAGAGCAGACGAGTCCTTCTGGTTGTTGATACAACAGAAGGCCATGCCTTGGCCATCCTTGGGTCATTTTTCTCTTTGCCTGTGGTGATGTAGTCCCTGTGGTGACTGGGCAGACTCAGGGCCCGGCAGTCACCAGCTGGGAGACCACGTGGGTTTTCTTTCGCTGAGGTGCTTGTTGTGAGTGTGTACGTGTTGCTCGTGTATGTTCGCGGATATTCAGAGTTCCATTCCTGGGTATGTCTCCCACAAAACGAAAGGGAGGAGAGCTGCAGATGTGTTGACATGTCACCCCTCCGTGGGAATTCTTGAGTGACTTTTGTGAATATCTTCCAGGGATTGTTTGGCTTTGGCAGCATGTTCCATGGTGGCCTCCGGTGGCTGAGGTGGCAAAGGGACGCTGTGTCCACATGCCTGGGCATTTGAGCAGATGGCTGTTGTTTCCTGGCAGGCTGTGATCCAGGCATGGAGTGGGATGGCTGATTCCAGGGGTTATTTGAGCAGATTATTGGCATACAAACACCCTAAAGTGAGGGTTGTGTGTTTCGCAGGCCGAGGCCCATGGTCACTGATCCTGTTTGTCATTGACGGGAGTCGGTTCATTTCAACGCCTGATGCCCCCAGCCTCGCTGTCCTGCCTCTTTAACTTTGGAAGCTCTTGGGGTGTTTGGGTACATGGCATTACAAAACTCTCGTGTGTGACATCTGTGTTGAACCCTGGCCTGAGAAGGTTTGTGTGTTTAACTACTCCCTTGTTCACAGTTGTCCTTGTTGTTTTGCCGTTCCTCCTTTGGTTCTGCCTGGTGAAATTTTGCAGCGGGGCAACACACACATGGCACAGTCTTTGGATTATGTTTGGATGGCCAGGCATGATTCAGGTCATGGCCGGCAGAGATCTGTGGTCTTCTCGGCCCCCAGGCATTAGACGGAGTTAACCCTCTGTGTTTATGTCTCTTCTTAGTGACCCCGAGGTGAAGCAAGCATCCCACAGGGAAGCTGACAGGGGAAGGTAGACGTGATCCTTCTCTGTTCCGGAAGCAGAGGCAAGGAGGGAAACCTGTGGTGTAAATTCTTTGTGAGGCAAGAGCCCGAATGTCCCTGCTCTGCCGGAAGAGTTTGACCCAGAAACTGTCCCCACTGAAACGTTTCTGAGAATTTGTTTGATTCCCTTTCATGAGAGAAGGGCATTCTTGTAGGGGGTGAGGAACAGGAGGCTTGAGTAGCGTGTTTGGGCATGGCTTCTGGGTGGTGGTGGCCTCTTGTTCCATATGCAGTCAGTGCCACAGTAGATGAGGGCATGTGGGTTATTTGGTGGGGCAGCCAATTCCAGGGCAGCTGCTGGTCCTAAAGGACAGCCCCAAGGCCAGCCTGTGCCATGGTGTATGGAGTGCACCCACCGTGAGGAAGCAGTGAAGGGAAAGGTTTTGTTGATTCCAGGCCCTAGCCGCGTCTGTTCATCCAGGAGTGTCTGTCTTCTCCCAAAGCCAGTGGAGATCAGAGGCTTCCTGGTCAGGGGCACAGTGAGCCAGGGATTTTTTGAACGGCCTTGCAGGCACCAAAGCAAGAGAGTCGAGAGCATTCCTCAAAGCATCAGTGTTCTTTGGCATGCCGATTCACCTCGGGGGATATGGGCCTCATACGTGTATGACCATCATGATTCTGTTTATGTGACTGTGAAGCGGTGAAGCCAAGGAAGCCTAGACTTATACCAGATACATGTGCGTAGGGAAGGCAATGCCATTTCCCTTTAGATCTGGCTAGCCGGGCCCTTTCTGAAGGACACCTGTGTTTCTTCTACTCCGGGCAGGTGACGCTGTCATGGAAGGAACCCCAATGGCTTGGTGGGACATCGTTGCTGTTTTGAGATCCCCGGGAAGACCACGGAGCCCTTGGACACGTGTATCGTGGGAAAATGGACCACCGGACGTGAAAGTAAGCATCTCTGCCCCCAAACACACTGAGTTTCCTATGTTGCAGGGCCACAGAATGTGCCTGGATTGATGATGACTGCCAAATACACATTCCTTGGAAAGCTGAACAAAATGAGTGAAAACTCTATACCGTCATCCTCATCGAACTGAGGTCCAGCACGCTGCTCTTACAATGAATAGAGGTCTAGGGTCGACCTGGTGCCATTTATCTATGTTGGTGGCACCGTAGGGTTGTTTGACTTTAGACAGTGGTTTTGATTGTTGGTGGGAGTGTCTATGCACCAGCTGAAAGTCCAAAGATTAGGGAATGGCTTGTTTGAATGACTATGGCTTTTTGGAGTGGGCTTGCACACACCCAAGAGACATTACCATGTATTTCCATTGCTAAACATTTCACATGGATTGTTTTTGCTGCTCTACCAGGTCCTCAAGGGGTTTCCATCCTCTTTGAAGTGATGAGGAATGATATTGCAGTGGCTATGCCATGGAGACTTTGAATCAGTTGTGTTAGTATAATTCGTTTTTATGCTCTGCTCGTGAGCGATTTGAGCATAATACTTACGGTCTTCCACGAGGCCAAACTGATTTGGAATGTGTAATCCTATAAGTGCTTCATAGGAGATGTTTCATTCGGCAAATTGTGTTTCCCCTTGTACTCTGCAGATTGGGCTGTATATGATCACAGGGGGCGATCACCTCGCGGAGTGAGGAAGTGCTGGTCTGTCCACGTCCAGTGGCTGGTTTATGTCGGCGGGACCAACAGAAGTCACTCCTGAGGTAATATCCAGTTTTGAGTGGATTGAGTTTTGTGGGCCATGTGAATTCCGCTTGAACATAATGAGGGACTTCCTCAGTCTGGAGGATGGGTTGGTCACTACGGGGAGGTGTAGGCATTGGTGCACTGGTCAGGCACCTAACGTTGTCAAGACTCGTAAAGATTTTGTGCCGACCTCCACGTAGAGCGTCTTCAGACTCCCTGTCTGAGCGATGACGGGAGCATGATTTGCATGTGATGTCACTGTGCGATCTCCTCCCTCCTGCAAGTTTGATAAATAGACAGCCATAATTTCCCTTATCCCATGTGTGTCCCTTCTCGCTCCAGGATGACGTGGTCAGCATTTGGATTTCACGTGGGCAAATTCACTCTTGTCCCTGGAGACCTGACAAGAAGGAAGTTTGTGATGGATGTCATTCGTCCCTCCCATCCTCTCAGGCCTGGGAGAATCTAGTATTGATGAGCCTTGTGTTCTGAAGTTTCATTCATTTTCCTTGGGGTGCCATGACCTTTTAATGACAGTTAGAGCCTGGCAATGCTAGGTATCTGTGAGTCTTGTGCCTGCCTGTGAATCTGCTTTTCGTGCTTAAGCCTGTTTGTTGGCTCATCATGGGTTTACAGAAAGCTGTGTGTATTGATGTTTGCTCGTATCTGTTGCTGAATATTCCGTTTTGCAAATTCTTCTCCATGGATCATGAGTTAAAATGGATCTTCTTAGAATGTGAGAAAAATGAGTGATCAGGCCACTTCTGTGAGCTGAGGGCCAGCAAATGGACCATCCCAGGCTTATATTTGGAGGTATTTCATGTGTTTATTGCCTATAGGGTATTGGGTACTTGAATAATATCCTTATTGTTCATGTTAGAAATAGTATAGTCTATAGTTGTGTGTATATATCCAATCATTACATATAGTGAATATTTCTTTAGTGCTCTGCCACTTTCATGTATCCACTGGTATTTAAAGCCTGTTTGGAACCACATTTTTTGTATTAAGTATCCGTTGTGCCCATCCTTTATCCCTTTGTCCAATTTCATTTGTTACTATCTCTGTAATTTGGAGCAGTGTTTTAAAGTCAATTTTTAATGTGTTAAAATGTTATTTTGTGTCTTAACAGTTTCTATTTAGGTGCAGTTGATATCTGGAAAATGAGGATTTGTGAAGATGTTTTCATTTTCTTACTAACACAGTCACAAGATTACTGATAGTTTTTTTTCTTTTATGCATACAGCAATAATATAGATATTTTTGTGAATTATGTAGGTGTTGCTTTAAATGCTTTTATCAGGCAGTAATTATATTACCAGTACTTGGATTTTAAGTAGATTTTATTAGGTAATATTTTTTTCTATCAGTGGGTTTCTTGTGCATTTTGAGGGAGTTACTAGTTAATTGATGGAGAGGTGGACTTGAGTTAAACTTTTAGCTTGTCTTAGATAAAGCACTATTGGGGACACTCTCCTTTTCAATTGAATACATATACTTTTTTTTCTTTTTATGCAGTTTGTCAGTGAATGTACATCATAATGCCCCATAGGTTTTATATGCTCTTATTAGTCAGCATTTAGTTTGGAAGATTTTCTCTTTCAACTTCTCTGATTTCCCTTGTTTGTTGGTTCAAGGTGATATTTGAATTTCATGCATTTCTATCTGTTACATTAATGAAGAGTTGATTTTGCCACTTTTTCCAGCTTCCTTATATGAGAAGGAACTTTATGTTAAGAGTCTTGAGGTAACATCTAATTTTTAAATATTTTTTTCAAGTTATTTTTATTATTGTTTTAAGTTGTCAGGAATTTAATTTGTGCTATGTAGCCTGTTAATTCAAACATCGTGAGCCCTCAATATGGTCAGTAATCTGAGGCATCTCTGGTTTTTTTCCAGAATTTTATTTCTTTCTCAGTCTTTCTGATGACCCCTCTTATGGAAATTAGGTGTGTAGTGTGATAGAGAGACTGTTTATTTGTTTTGTTTTGTTTTGTTTTAATGATGTGGAGAGGGAAGTTTAGTTCCACCAAAGGTTGTTTTTGCCCAGTTGTCCCTGAGTCCTCTGCAGGATTGTCTGGTGAATATCAGGCAATGGGTTGAGAGTAGGGGTGGGAGGCATGTCATAATGAGAGGACACAGTTTCATTTCTTTCTCTCTACACCCCAGTCATGAGGACACATAACCCTCAGCCATGTGTCCATACTTATTGTGCCTGTGTCTGTGTGTGTCCTGCCTATCTTGCTGTGACCACTTTGAGTGGCATCAGGTGTACTATAATACTCTGCATCCTCTACAAATTTCTAGGTTCCACAGCTTAAAGAGGTTGAGTGATGTGAGTGATATTTATTTATTTATTTATTTTTTATTTATTTTTATTTTTATTATTTTTTTGTGAGTGATATGTATATGATTTTTTCTTCTTTCCTTTATCGTGACTTATTGTGATCCCTCTCCCCCTATTCCATTGGGTCATCTTTGAAGGTAAAGTAATTCTGAGGTAAACTTATAGAAATAATTTTATATATTATTGTTAATGGAATGTTTACCAGGCAAACATTTTCCTGGAAATTTAAGCATACTCAGATAGCCTGTTTCACATTTAATTTGCCCAGCAGAAGATTTTGGACACTATTTGGTCCAATGGAAGCTGGAGACTAACACATTGACTGTTTCAAATAATACTGGAAATATCCTAGGAAAGCAGCACCTTTGCTAATTTAGTATGCATGTGCATAAGTAAACCTTCCTGTTTTTGCCTGATGTCCCAGTAGACACTTGCTTATATACTTTTTATCTTTCCACATGTTTACTCTATTCCCATTGATCAACAAGGACAAAGCACTGAGCTTCACATGAAAGTATTTATTTCCTTTCCCTTGAGATGTGTCATAAAGGAAAATATCAGGAATGATTTCTGCCACCACATCCTCAGGGCCAGTGGGAATTTCAGGTCAGTTCAGTAAGCATTATGTCCCTAATGGATTGACATTCTTTGTAGGGATTATGTAATACTCTATAAGGCACCTTCTTGCTGGGCCATGGAACTTGGGCCTTGGATGCATGGGGGCTGGTCTCTTAGACTTAATAGAGACCACCTCACTATGGGGCAGCTAGATACAACTATTTCACTGGCCCATTGACCCCACACTCTGCATTAGACTGTGCAGATATGCCACAGTGTCCACCTCTCAGTCACATAATCACCTCAGAGAACTCATTCCTATTTGCTTTAAACCCACCACTTAAAATTCACCATAGGAAACCTGTTTGGATAATGCCTTGGACCCAAAAAGGCATTGGCCGATGGATCCTTCCTTCTGTCTGTCTCTCTCTCTCTCTCCCTCTCTCTCTCTCTCTCTCTCTCTCTCTCTCTCTCCCTCTCTCTCTCTCTCTCTTTCTCTCTCCACATGCTCCCTGACCTCTGTTGTGTGTGGCCTTCAGACGTGGCATGTATCCCCCAGGACCTGTAAGTAATACAATCTTTATTTTTTCTTGTGTCTATTTTAAATATGGAAAGGGTGCTCTCTCTCTTAAAGATCCTAAATTAAAACAGAGAGAATGGGAACTTGCCACAAACATAGCCCATGACAGGTTGGCCCTGTTTGTGCTCTTTATTCATTTAGTAATTTTTCTCAAATTACTGTACACCCTATATCCTCAATATAATTGACATTGTCCCATGTGATGAAAATTGGTTCTTGGGGAGCAAAATGAATCTTAGGTATTTCAGTTGCTTATGGGCCTCCAAACAGCCACACTACATAGACAGATACACTGTCTGGCTGTGTTATTAAAATTTGGAGGAAGAGTGAAAACTAAGGAAAAATGTGTAAAAAAGATATCCAGACTAATGATAATGAAAATAAAATGTTGAAAAACATTGCTTTACATATATAGAGAAATTAATGTTTCTGCCATCTAACTGTATAAGGATCTGTATAAGGTGTAAGGTATAACTGTATAAGGTGTATAAGCTGTATAAGCTGTATAAGGTGTAAGATACAGCAGTTGGTACCGTTTGTCAAGATTCCCTCAGCGGTAGTAGGTTTTGCAGAAACGGTAATTTTAGAAGATGGTATCCTTTTTCCCATTTGGGGACACTTAATATCTTTCTCTTCCACAATACATTATCTTCCATCTCTTAATATTTTTCTAAGGAAATGTGTCTGTGTGGTTCCCTTGAAATTTCTGCTTATCTTCTATTGGAACTTTTCAGAAAACTCAACTTACCAAGGTCCACGTTTTTATACTTATTAGCAGGAATTTTGAAGGCCAAATTTACTATATCTGAGATCAGACAATTATGTATGCACAATGATATGCCATTACCTTTACCCTAAGGATTTCCAAAGCATTGTTCAGCAGAAACCATTGTACATTACAACTCAATCAAAAGATGATTTATGGTGAGCTTGCAAACCTTTTTCTCTTTTTGAGAGTAATCTGAAAAAACAGGAGAGTGTAACAGTTATCTTATTGCTTGAATGATACTCCTTTATTGCTATACCGTAAGTTTTTAACTTCTTCCTCATGACTCCCACATCCATATCTTGGCATGATGTCACCCTCTAGAACACCCTGACACCATCTGAGAACCACCTCTACCTTAAATGGAAATGTAAACACAAACTAAGGGCCTTTGACAAAGGCCTATTGTAGGGCCATCTTCTAGATCTCCCATTTGATAATCCTTTTTGGTCTAGGCTGCAGTAGCAACAACATAACATAACTCAGTGCCAGGTTCAAACTATCTGTATCATTGTTTCATTGAGAGACAAAAATATCTAGTGTCTTGAAAGCTATTTCTCACCTTCGTTACTTTCAAACTCATAGATTGTCCTTGAACAGTCAAGGGAACCTGAGATAATAGACAGGAAAGATATATTAAGATTTCTACAGTTCATCTAGAAGTTACCACAACAACTACCAAAAATGGACAAAATATTCACCTATAGGGAGTTACGGTGAATTTTGAATTTCTCACTTTGAGCAATTGTAAGCAAAACCATTATTTTTATAAATTTGACTTGATTTGATATTCTTTTTTTGAAAAATAGGAAAAAAATTCATTCCTTATTGGGATATTTTTATAACTTTTGAAAGATTGACTATTTCCAAATATTTATAACTCGACTGTGTGTGTATGTGTATTACAAATGCTTTTAACAGTTTTATTTTGTAACATTTAGAGCTGCATTGTCCAGTATGATAGACACTAGATATAAATGGCTATTTAAGCTTAAATATAAATTAATTAAAATTAAACATTGATCATTTAGTCCCTAAGCCACACTAGCCACATTTTACATGCTCAATACCCACATGTGTCTAGAGCCTTCTATATTGGGCAGTGTGGGATTATAAAACATTTCCATTGCCATAGAAAGTTCTGTAGTACAGAGATGATCTAGAGTTACTACATGGTTGCCAGTATATGATTAAAAATATAGATGTGCACAGATATAGAAAAAATAATTTTACACTTCATATGGAACCAGAGAAGACCCCGTTTAGCAAAAGCAATCCTAGGCAATAAAAACAAAATAGGAGGTATCAGTTTACCAGACTTCAAACTATACTACAAGGCTATAGTCGTTAAAACAGCTTTTTACTGGCACAAGAACAGGGACATTGACCAGTGGAACAGAACAGAGAACCCAGATATAAAACCATCCTCATATAGCCAACTAATCTTCGACAAAGCAGACAAAAACATACACTGGGGAAAAGAATCCTTATTCAATAAATGGTGCTGGGAAAACTAGATAGCCACACGTAGAAGACTGAAACAAGACCCACGCCTTTCACCTCTCACAAAAATCAACTCACGCTGGGTAACAGACTTGAACCTTAGGTGTGAAACTATTAGAATCCTACAGGAAAATGTTGGAAATACTCTTCTAGACATTGGCCTAGGCAAAGAATTTATGAAGAAGACTCCAAAGGCAATCACAGCAGCAACAAAAATAAACAAATGGGACCTGATCAAATTAAAAAGCTTCTGCACAGACAAAGAAACTGTCAAGAGAGCAAACAGACAACCTACAGAATGGGAGAAAATTTTTGCAAGCTACACATCTGATAAAGGGCTGATAACTATAATCTATTTAGAATTCAGGAAAATCAGCAAGAAAAAATCAAACAACCGTATCAAAAAATGGGCAAAGGACATGAACAGAAACTTCTCAAAAGAAGACAGAATCATGGCCAACAAACATATGAAAAAATGTTCAACATCTCTAATCATCAGGGAAATGCAAATCAAAACCACAATGAGATATCACTTAACTCCAGTGAGAATGGCCTTTATCAAAAAGTCCCCAAATAACAAATGCTGGCATGGATGCGGAGATAGAGGAACACTCCTACACTGCTGGTGGGACTGCAAACTAGTTCAACCTCTGTGGAAAGCAATATGGAGATACCTCAGAGCAATATAAGTAGGTCTACCATTTGATCCAGCAATTCCACTACTGGGCATCTACCCAAAAGATCAAAAGTCACTTTATAAAAAAGGCACCTGCACTCGAATGTTTATAGCAGCACAATTCACAATTGCAAAGCTGTGGAAACAACCCAAGTGCCTATCAATTCATGAGTGGATTAATAAAATGTGGTATATGTATACCATGGAATGCTACTCAGCTTTAAGAAACAATGGTGATACAGCACCTCTTGTATATTCCTGGATAGAGCTGGAACCCATTCTACTAACTGAAGTATCTCAAGAATGGAAAAACCAGCACCACATGTACTCACCAGCAAATTGGTATTAACGGATCAACACCTCAGTGGACATACAGGAGTAACATCTATCGGGTGTTGGGAGGATGGGAGGGTGGGAGGAGGGAATGGGTATATATAACCACAATGAGCAAGATGTGCAACATTTGGGGGATGGACATGCTTGAAGCTCTTACTCGAGGGGGGCATGGGCAATATATGTAACCTTAACACATGTACCCCCATAATACGCTAAAATAAAAAAATAATAAAAAAATATAGATGTGATAAAAATAACATTGAAAAAACACCTGTTTTTGAAGTCTTAGCTAAGATTGTTTTGGGGAAAGTATGTTTAAATAGAATTGTAAGCTATTACATTGTGATAAATATTTCTAAATTTGTTTATTGACTTGTCAGGAAACAACATGAATTAAAGATAACAATGATCTTGAATTAGTATATTTATATTCAGAAGGCAAATGCATGTTTTAACTATTCTTGTATGTTTTGGGCTTAACTTTTCTTTGCATATAAAAATTAAAATATTATACATTTACTTAAATATAATATTTCAAGATATTTTAATGGTTGACAGACCAATTGAAGAAAAGCTGTAAATTTGATAAAATTTGTGAGAGTTCTTCTTCAAGATGACTTCAGAGAAAATTGGTATGTCTGTTTGAAATATATACAGTTTTACATTTGTTCATTGGGTAGTCAACAATATTCAGATCAATAAATCATGTGTATGCCATTATTCTACTCATTTTTGAGAGTACTCTGAATGTAGTAATCAAATATGTTTCTCATTTTGTCATACCTATACTTTCTAGTTATTTTGAAATTGCTGAGAAATTATTTTATATGACATGCTTTCTTCCAAATCATAGATTAAAATATTTATTTATGTATGTGTTTTAGATGAAGAATGGTTAGGATACTTCTAAATATTGTACATGAAATGGTCCCTTTCACTAGATTATGACTTTGGGGCAAATTTTTTACTGTTATTTTTAAAAAAGAGTAATTTATTTTAATCCAAACTTCCTAGATATTTAGATATTATTGAAATGCATATTTTTGTAAGGATGACTTTATGAGAATTCTTAAGCTAGAAATGTCTTCTACCAATTAAACTTTTAAGATCTTTCCTGGACTTCCCTGGGTGGTAATAAGGAGACCATGTTTTCATTGCTCTGTATATAGTAGTAAAACTTTTGTTTTAGTAACAGTCTTAATAGGATGAGAATATTTTATCTTGCTAACATAATTATTAGCTGGCCATCCTCTATATCCATTGGACCTTACAGAAGGAAGGTAGAGAGAAGTGCATGTTTGATGTTTTTGCACATTAACACATGAAGAGCTTGGTAACGTCATCTTTTCCAGTCTGCTCACAGCATAGGATACTTATGCTTCATAAATGATTAGATTATCTCTCTGTGCGTATGGTTTATATGTACATATAGGTGCATCTATATATGTACATGCATTATTTTTCTTAAAATATTATGTTTCCTCTTTTTTTTTTTTCCTGTCAGGTAATGGTAGACTGACCATACCCTTGCCTTTACTCTAACATCAGTTCCAGAGAATAAGCTGACAATTTACTCTCCAGTGACACTCTATTTCTACCTATGGTATATTGGACATCCGTGCAGGTATGAATGTATATGGGCAAGAAACTGCATATTTTTAAGAAATTAGGCTTAGGATTAATATGAATTGATAGATCTTGCTCTTCTTAAGTTTGATGACAGTTGGTTGCAGCTAAACAGCATTAAAAACTCATCCCAAGTATCAGATGAGTGTGAGTATAGCAATTGGGAGTTAACAGCTGAGTAGTCATTGCAGGTCTAATAGGGGATTAGACCTAAATGGGGGATTTGTCCTCCACAATACCATCCCAAAATTGAATTTGCTTCTATGATACCATTATGTCTCAGCTTTTTATTTTAATGATTGACTCATCCAATGGACTATTAATTTCCTATGGCCAGATATTTTTTCAGTTCATTTTTTGTGGCATATGCACCTTGTGGATTGCCTGTCATAGAATAGGTTCCTATTAAACTTTGACTGGGAAAAAGATTATTTTGAGTGAGTTTATGAATAACCTGGCCATCTAAGCAGCAGAAGATAAATAATTTTTAATGAGTAAGAGACATAATTTTCAGTGGGATTCCGGCAATTTAGTCAGGTTTGGAAGTGCACAAGAGAGAATGGTGCTGATATGCAAATATTGAAATGCATAGTTATGGAGAACAGATAATTATTTCAGAGCTGGGTAAGGGGCAGCTTCCTACTGAAATCAATATGAAAGAATAGCAAAGAATAAATTCCCAGATTCTAGCTGCATTGCCTGTTTCATTGGAAATGGTGTTTCTCTCTTTTTTTTTTTTTTTTTTTGCCTCAGAAAATAACTTCCTGGAAACATCCTGGGAGTGAATGATACCAGTAAATCCCTGAAACAAGATCCCAGACAAAGAGCCTCTTCACCTACCTATTATCCAAGGTCTACCCACTGAAGGTAAGGTTTTAGTTAAATGTCCTTGCTTTCTAGGAGAAGCCATGTTTGGGTAGAAAATAAGACTTTTGGTTACATTCTAATTGACTCCAAGGGTCATTTTGCATAAGGGATTAGGAGATACAGCCTTTCTTGTATATCTTCATGGCTTTTCTACATCTCAGTACATTTATTCTTAATTTGAAGGATTTCCTTTTCTTCTCTCATTTGACAGACTGAGTTCCTTCATGGCTGGATCCACTGTGTTGCTAGAGAATTGTGTGCATGAAATTTACTAAGTAGATTCTCAATAACTATTGGACTAGAAGGCTGACAAATTGTTATATTTGAAATAATTGATCAAATGAATAAGTGACCTAGAGCTTTAAAACCCAGATACAGAAGGGAAGAGACACACAAAATCTGAGATTGTTAGAGATGTCCATCACTTTCTAGCCTAGAAAAAGGAGAAAAAAACACACCAATATCTGGTGTCCTTCATGTTAGGAAGTTGTAAAGTCATTTTTCTGGAAATAGCATGGACTCAGCTGCTGGAAATGCGGTCTTCTCTTTGTACTCCAGATAGATTTGTTTCAGCACATGTAGGGGAAGAGTAAATAAGAACTTCATAGTCCCCTGGCGTCTTTGGAAATATTTCTCACCTTTGCCAATTTTCCCCACTGTGTCCTTTAGGTGATGACCACACAGACGAGGTGGATTTGTTATAGTTGGTGCCATTACTTCTACCACCAGCTTCACCAAAACAATGACACAGTCTTCCTTGTGCATGGAGACTTCTCTCTTTCCTGTGTTGCAGTGGATACCTCCTGCAGATAAGAAATGCTTAACTGAGAAATGCTCATGTTGGGATATCATCGATGAGACTTTAATTTGGGAATGGTGACTGTTTCCCTTGCTGCCACTTGACTCAATCCCAGGAGCCTCAGTAGAGGAAATAATATTACACAAGATGCTCAAAATGGTGGAATTGCTCAGTGCTCCCATAAATATACATTAATAATTTTCATTTGCCACGTGGTAAATTAAAAAAAAAGATATAAAGAAACGCTGCATGTTATTTTTCAAAAATTTAAAGTATATTTAAATAAGTAATATATAAATTAAGTGCCCTCCTCTGTTCCAATTCTGTCCCTATAGTTTTCCTCTATTAAGGGAGTTATGTGCATTCTTTTAGTGGATAGATGCACACAAACACATGCACAAGCTATTTTGGGGGGAATCTGGAAGTGTGGCCATATTGTAACGCATTCTTCTACAAATTGGTTCTTTCATTTAACACAGTCTTTTCAATGGCCTTTTTTTCAGTAATATATACACATCTGTGTCCTTTGTTGAATGATGGCATGATTGTTTTATAGATAAAATATAATTACATGTCTTAAGCATTTTTCTCATTCTTGGATATTTATGTTAGCACCAAATTTCTGTGCAATGAACCTCCCTATATACCAATAATTTTGCATTTGTCTATTATATAATAATAATTTACTTAGAAGTTCAATTATTGAGATTAATTATATGCACATTTCAAATTTTGAAAATAATTGTGGCTGGGCACGGTGGCTCACGCCTGTAATCCTAGCACTCTGGGAGGCCAAGGCGGGTGGATCGCCCAAGGTCAGGAGTTCAAAACCAGCCTGAGCAAGAATGAGACACTGTCTCTACTAAAAATAGAAAGAAATTAATTGTCCAACTAAAAATATATAGAAAGAATTAGTCGGGCATGGTGGTGCATGCCTGTAGTCCCAGCTACTCCAGAGGCTGAGGCAGAAAGATGGCTTGAGCCCAGGAGTTTGAGGTTGCTATGAGCTAGGCTGATGCCATGACACTCTAACCCGAACAACAGAGTGAGACTCTGTCTCATAAAAAAATAAAAAAGAAAAAGAAAATAATTGCAAGATTTCCTTTAAAATGTGGTTAACAGCTTTATCCTCAAATGGCAATGGATGAGATTGCCAACTTTTTCACAACCTCATAGATAATGGATTTTATATTTAAATTTTTACCAATGTGATTACCCAACTATTGTCTTAAATTGTATTTCTTTTGTTTTTGAGTTGGATCATTTTTTCATGTTTATTAGCCATCTGTATTTTTTTAATTTCCTTTTTATTTCTAATTTTGTGGGTGGGGGGAGGTTTTAGTCCCTTCCTGATTTTGAAGAGCTCACTATTTGGAAAAATCAGCTTTGAATTGTCAAGCATTACAGATATTTTTATACTTTTAAGCTTTGTTTTTGTTATAAGAATGTGTATGATTGTTATATGTCCAAGTATAACCATGTTTGCTTTATGGCTTCTAAGTTTCATGTCATTTTTGGAAAGATATTTATACTGAATCCATAAAACCCTTCACCTATGTTAACTTCTAATTCCTTTGTGTTTTTTTAATTCAATTTATTAAGTCATGAGAAATTTTTTGTTTTGAAATCTTAAAGTTGCCAAGTTATTTGCCATTACTTGCGATTATTTGCCAATAATTGCCCATTTATCTGTAATGCCATCTTGCGCATATGTTGTATTCTCATCTGTGACTGGCCCATTTTTGTTCTGTGGATCTGTGTGTCTCTTCTTCTGCCTCTTGTCTCATGTGTCTTCTTGTTGGGAGAAATTACAGTTTAGACTGCAATTTCATCAACTTTATTAACTTTAATAAATTAATTTAGGGGAGAATTGGTTTTTAATAATAAGTCTTCATATCCAAGGACAAGGTATGTCTTTTTTTTAATTCAATAATTTTAATTACTGTTAATATTTTCACTTCAGTGATAGGGGGTTTTCTTTTAATTTATTTTCTTGTTTATTTTTTAAACCTAAAAGTTTTGTTTTTGTATTTTTTGGGGGGGATAAATGGACACCTTACTGTTTCTTGATATTTTTCAGATTTTTTCATAAATATGTACTAAATCCTCTTCAAATATTGATAGTTTCAATTTCCCTCCTTCCAGTTGATCCTGATTTTAGTTATGTTGATAAAGTTCACAGAATGGTAGTTTCAGAGCACTTAAACAATTGTGAAAATATTACCCACCCTTGATTTAACCAGATTTTAATAGAATGTTTCTTTGGTTTGACCAGCACATTGTTGCTAGTCTCTTTCTCCAAAAGACCACCAGAAAGAGCTTTGATCAAGCAACGCCGTGTTTATTAAACTTACTGCAGCAAGGGAAAACACCACCTTGACAGGGTTCACTAGTGTTTCAATAGCAGGAATTAGGGCTTTGGGGCCTGGGCTACCATGATTTAAGGCAAGGAATTGATTAGGAACAGGCAAAAATCATTACGTAGTAGTTTAAGATTGGTTGGAGAGCTAGATGAGGTTCTTAATTTGAGTCTTAATAATAAATCATTCTCTAAGTGAGCTGTTTGCCTATGTAAAAATGTTATTAATGATATAAAAGCTATTTGCTTAGTTGAGAAAATTGAATTTATTGATTGGTTTACAGTTATATTCTGCTGTACAAGACTCTGCTGGGGGTGGTATCAGGTCTTATTTGCAATAGGTAAGTTATTTTGTTATGGGTGGTCTTAATCATCAATGTGTAAGATGCTAATATTAAGTTTGAGATATTTTGTCTATCAGATTAGGAAATCCTCCCACCTTTTATGTTTTTCTAAGGAATTTTAATCTACCAGGTGGTAGAGGTAATAAAATGCTTTTTGCAGAAACAATTTTACTATTCTTTTCTTAAAATTTTATCACTGTGAAATAATTAATTTTGTATTATTGAAATTTCCTCTTATTCCTTGAATGAACAGATCCTATTTGGTTTTTTAAAAGTCTATCCTTTAATTTACTGAATTATTGGTATTTTAATTTGATTTGGAATTTTTGCCACTATACAATTAACTGGAATTGATCTGTCATTTTCTTTATTGTGCTATTTTTGTCATATTTTGATATCAGATTTTCTGGTGTGTTAAAATAATTTTGAGGATATTATTTTTATTCCATGCTCTAGAAAGGGTTATAAAGCTCTAGCATTACTGTCATTGTTTAAGTGAAGAAACACGTCAATGAAATCATCTGAACTCTCCTTTGTTTTTGGTGACTTGGAGTTTGAAGAGAGGCTATGTAGAAATTTTTCCCCCTTTATTCTATGGTTATTGCTTGTTCTTTGTTTTATGTCTTAAATTTAACTTGTTTTCTCCTGGTAAATCACAATCCATGCAATTTTCAAACACATTAGTATGAAGTTACACGAAGTGTTCATCATTCTATTAAATGTCTTATGTTTCAATTATGTATCCATTTTCATTCCAGTTTTGGTTATTTCTGCCATGTCTTTTTTAATAAATAAGTTTTAACTAGTAGACTTTTAGCATCACCAATCCTCCCCTCCCCTCTCCCTCAATCAGTTCTTTGGTATAATTTATCAATTTTTTTAATGTTCTAATTTATTTATATATCTTTCTGTATTTCTTTGTTTCTTTTTCTAATAAATTCTTAAACATGTGTAATCCATTTTATTTTTACTTGTTTTTGGCAGTGAAAGATTTTCTCTGTTGTACATTTTGTAGAACTTTTTATTATGAACATGTTGTAAAACTATAGAATATGAGGAGAAAAAAACAGTGAACTTGCACATACTAGGACCCAGAACCCATCCACCATTATCAACATTTTGCCATATTTACTTTGTTATTTTTTAAAGTATTTTCAAATAAGCTAGAGAAAGCATAACACTTCTTTTTCCCCATAAGCATTTTTAAATTTTTATTTTTAAAATGATAGTATATGTTACTAAACAGTAATAGGTAATTCGCCTTTTCAATTCTGTCTTCTTTGGGCACCTAGTTTCTCTATTCTGGAGACAACTAGTGTTCCTAGTTTTTTACTTTACCTCTCTTTCACTCACACACTCCTACCTACTACACTCCATAATGTATGTATAGATAGACACATACATACACACATACTTTTATACTGTTCTATAACTTTCTTTTACACACCTATGAATATATAAATATTTTAGTATATCCAGCTGATTATTATATATCAGTTTGTGAGAAGCTTTCTTATTATTTTTAATAATTTATATTTTACATGGGTAAAATTTATATAGGTAAATGTGTAAGATCTTAATTGTATAATTCAATGAATTTTCATAAAAGTAACTACTACCTTATTCAGGAGAAAGAATATTTTTATCATTTGAGAACCTGCCCTACTGCCTCTTTCCAGCCAAACAAATTCTCATAGGAAGTCATGTTGTGATTTCTATGATCATGTATTAGTTTGCCTATTCTTGAGATTTATATAAATGAAATTCAACAATACATGTGTCTGGCTTTTCCCATTCATCTTATTGATATTGAAATTCATTCTTGCTATTCTCTATATCAATAGGTTTTTGATTTTTTTTTCATAATTGCAATGTAATATCACATTAAATGGGCATATTGTAATTTGTTTATTCATTTTCTTGTTGATGGACACCTGGGTCGTTTCCACTTTTTAGCTAATTTGAATATAATAGCAGGTCTCTTATGCAATTACCTAAAAATGGAATTGCTTGACCATAAGATAAAATTTTGCCTACCTTTATAGGATACTGCCAGTCTTCTAAAGAGGTGGAAACTTTCCATCTCCTAATGAGTGATATATGAGATTTGCAGCTATTGTCCATTATTAACAACATTGGAAATTGTCATTCTTTTAAATTTTATCCATTTAAGTGGGTGTAAAGTGGTTTTTTTTTTTTTTTTTTTTTTTTTTTTTTTTTTCTTAAAGGAATGGGGTTTTTTTTTTTTTTTTTTTTTTTTTTTTTTTGAGACAGAGTCTCACTTTGTTGCCTAGGCTAGAGTGCGTGCCGTGGCGTCAGCCTAGCTCACAGCAACCTCAGACTCCTGGGCTCAAGCGATCCTTCTGTCTCAGCCTCCCAAGTAGCTGGGACTACAGGCATGCGCCACCATGCCCGGCTAATTTTTTCTATATATATTAGTTGGCCAATTAGTTTCTTTCTATTTATAGTAGAGACGGGGTCTCGCTCTTGCTCAGGCTGGTTTTGAACTCCCGACCTCGAGCAATCCGCCCGCCTCGGCCTCCCAGAGAGCTAGGATTACAGGCGTGAGCCACCGCGCCCGGCCTGTAAAGTGGTTTTATTGTGACTTCAATTTGAAATTTGGTCACTTCAGAAGGCAAAGAATTTTTTATGAAGTTATTCAGTTATAAATCTTCTTTCATAAAATTTGTTTATTTTTTCCCAACTTTTAACTTACAATTTGAAGTAATTTTAGACATATAGGAAATTTGTAAAAATAGTAGAGTTCCTGGACATTTTATACCCAGCTTTCCTAATGTTAGTGTTTTATATAATCATTATTATAACATTGTTATATGAATGACTATTGAAATTGGGAAGTTAATGTTGATAAAATACTGTTAACTGATCTGAAGACCATATTCAAATTTTTCCAATTGTCCTACCAAAGTTCTTAGTATCTAGTCCAAGATCCAATTCAAGATCCCGTGTGACACTTATTTGTCATTTGTCCTTTGCCCCCTACCCCAATTCCAAATCTGAAAGAGTTCTGTCAGTCTGCATTTATATTTAATAAAATTGCACATTTGAGGAATACTAGACCATAATTTTGTAGAAAGGTACTTAATTTGCATATGTCTGATATTTGCTTATGATTAGATTAAGGTTATATACTTTGATGAAAGTAACATCCTAATTATACTGTTCCCTTTTCAATGCATCATATCTGGGGTATATGATATCAGTATGTGTTATTTCTGCTGATATTAAATATGATCACTTGATTAAGGTAATGTCTGCCAGTTTTCTCCACTGCAAAGATACTTTTTTCCTTTCTATGTAATTAATGTTTTGTGGGGAGATACTTAGAAACTATATGCATATTTTATTTTTCATCTAATTTCAACACCCATTCAAGTTATACTTTTTGTGTGTATGTCCATATTCAATTTCCTATTAGTTATTTAAGGATTTTTCCTCTATGTCCATGATTACCATTAGCCTGTGATTTTCTTTTTTTTATTATTTTTATCAGATTTTAGCATCTGGCTTCATCAAATATATTGAATGTTGCCCTCTCTTCCTCTATTTTGTTAGTTCAGTTGACTCTTGAACAGTGATTGAGCGAGAGGTGCCAACTCCCCACACAGTCAAAAATCCACATATAAGTTTTTACTCCTTGAAAACTTACCTATGAATAGTGTCTGTTGACTAGAAGCCTTACCAATAGCACAAACAGTTGGTTAACACATGTTTTGTGTGTTATATGTATGAGATACTATATTCTTACAATAAAGTAAGCTAAAGGGGAAAGAAAATGTTATTAAGAAAATCATAAGGAAGAGAAAATACATTTACTATTCTTTAAGTGGAAGTAGATCGTCATAAAGGTTTTCATCATTTTCATGGTGAGTAGGCTGAGAAGGAAGAGGCAGAGGTCTTACATTTTAGAGATGGCAGAGGCAGAAGAAGTTTAGGAGGTGGAAGGGGAGGCAGGAGAGGCAGCCACACTTGGTGTTACTTTACAGAATTACATCATAATTTGTGTCTGACTTTTTTTATTTTTCATTTCTCTAAAAATGTTTCTGTAGTATCAATCCTTCCTCTACTGTTTGCTTTAGTTTCAGTGCCCTTATCATAGAAGCTTTCATGTTATAAAAGAAGTCAAAAAGCACCCTTGAATAATCGGAACCCTTCTGCCACATTGTCTACTGTCAATTAGTTTCTGGCTCTGCTGCTTCTATATCTTCTTCCTCATTGTCTGGCATTGGTTCAAAAGCAATCATCTCTATCAAGTCATCTGTTAATTTCTCTGGTGTGGTGTCTATTAGCTTTCGAATTTCTCCAAGATCCAGATCTTGAAACCCTTCAACCCCCATCTTTTTTTTTTCCATATCCACAATCTCTTTCATGATATCCTTGATTGGTTCTGTTATAAATCCTGTGAACTCATGCAAAACATATGGACACAGCTTTCTTTAGCAGGAATTTATTGTATTGGGATTGATGGCTTTCACAGCTTTTTCTGTAACAATGAGGGCATCTTCAATGGTGTGATCTTTCCAGACTTTATGATATTATATCTGGATTCTCTTCCATAATGTTGACAACCCTTTCCATAAAGTACCATGTGTAATGAGCATTAAAGCTCCTTATTATCCTCAACCTAGAGGCTGAATTAGAGATACTGTGCTTGAGATCACTTTGACGCCTTCAATGTTGAACTCATGGGGTTTTGAGTGGCCAGGGGTCCGATATCAAAAGGACTATAAAAAATATTCCCTTACTGGCAAGGTACTTCTGAATTCAGGGACAAAGCATCAGTGAAACCAATCTAGAAAAAAAATAATTTTATTGTTATCTAGGACTTCTTGTTGTACAACCAACAGACTAGAGGCTGGTGCTTATCTTTTCCCTTCAAGACTTGGGGATTGGCAGCTTTATGATAAAGGTAGTCCAGATCATAAACCCCACTGCACTTGCACAAAACAGCAGAATTAGGCTATCCCTTCCTGCCTTAAATCCTAATGCTCGCTTCTCATCCTTACTAATAAATGTCCTTTATGGCATTTTCCCCCATAATAGGGCACTTTCATTTGCTTAAAAACCTGTTCCGGCAGATATTCTTTACTCCTTAATAATTTTCTTACGGGTGTCTGACAACTTGTCTGCTGCCTTTTGGTCATTAGAAGCTGCCTCTGGCTGGGCGCAGTGGCTTATGCCTGTAATCCTAGCACTCTGGGAGGCCGAGGCAAGCGGATTGCTCGGGGTCAGGAGTTCGAGACCAGCCTGAGCAAGAGCGAGACCCTGTCTCTACTAAAAATATAAAGAAATAAGCTGGACAACTAAAAATACATATAAAAAATCAGCCAAGCATGTTAGCATGTGCCTGTAGTCCCTGCTACTTGGGAGGCTGAGGCAGTAGGATTGCTGGAGCCCACGAGTTTGAGGTTGCTGTGAGCTAAGCTGACACCACGGCACTCTAGCCTGGGCAACAAAGTGAGACTTTGTCTAAAAAAAAATAAAATCTGCTTCTCCTGTTATCTTTATATTTCTTAAGCCAATCCTCTTTCTAAAATTATCAAACCATCTTTTGCTGGCATTAAGTTCTCCAGGTGTAGATCTCTCATCTTCCTTTCCCTTTAAATTGTCATATAATGACTTAGCTTTTTCTTACATCATATTAGAATCTATAGGTGTGTCTTTCTCTTTTTTTTTATTTATTTGTTTTTTATTTTAGCGTATTATGGGGGTACAAGTGTTAAGGTTACATATATTGCCCATGCCTCCCTCCTCCCTCGAGTAAGAGCTTCAAGAAGCGTGTTCATCTCCCAAATGTTGCACATCTTACTCATTGTGGTTGTATATACCCATCCCCTCCTCCCCCCTCCCACCCTCCCAACAGGTGTGTCTTTCTTATAGCAATCATGCACCCACAAAAAGATGCATTTTTAATAGGAGATAAAAGGCATTTTGCAAAAAGTGCAAGATTTTAGTGACTGCTGGTGTAACCACAACAACTTCATGAATTTCCTTTTCTTTCTTTCCTTTTTTCTTTCTTTCTTTCTTTTTTTTTTTTTTTTACAGTGGTCCTTAATGCCAATTGATTTATCTTGAAATGGTGGGCAACCACAGGAGCAGACTTCAATCTCCAGTACATATCAAACAATTTAAATTTTTTTGGTCATAACTTTTTTCTACTCCTTAGGAGCACTTCCAGCATCACAAGTTGCACTTTGTATGGGTCCCATAGTGCTAGGTATATGGTATTGCAATAGACGTGATGAAAAATACATGACAGAGATCACTTTTTACTGTGAAATGCAATTTACTGGAGAGATGAACTGCTCATACATAGATGACAAGCATCACATGGCATTTTAAGCAGATACTCACACTGTAGCACACCACAATAGCAAAGAGAGGTAGTACAGTATGTACTGCAATTAATTTGATGCAATTCAAATTACTGCATCTTTGTGTTTGTTTACATTTCTATTGACTGCAAATAGTGTCACAGATGGTATATAAGTGTTTGTATGTATAACTTTTATATATTTTAACTTTTTATTATATATTTGTGTACATTTTATAGTAGTAAATTATAAAATAGGCTAGTATCTGTATATTTTATGCATTCATGACACATCTAACTTTCTAAAACATTTTCTCAATATTTCTAAGCTATTTGGTTTATCTGCAAGGTTTTTCAAATTGTCACAAATCTACAAAAGTGTTTTCATTATATTTATTGAAAAACATCTGTGTATAAGTGGACCCATGCAGCACAAACTCATATTGTTCAAGGGTCAACTTTATTTCTTTCTGGGATGTTTGATAAAATTTATCAATGAGATGATCTGGGCCTGGAATATCCCTTTGTGATATTTTTAATAATAATTTCAATTCATTTAGTAATATAGGATTATTCAAAGATTATGTTTCATCTAATGGCGGCATTAGCACTTTTTTTCAAGGAGTTAGCCCATTTTATCAGGTTTGTTGAATTTATTGTATAGTTGTTAATATTTCCTTAGTACCCCTATTACCCATAATATTTCCTTATTATCTTTATAGTGTCTGTAAAATATAGAGAGATCACCCTTTTTCATTCCTAAGATAGGTAATACTTTCTCAGAGCACTCTTTCTAGGTATTTTGTTTATTTTTTTTCTCATTTAAAAGAATCAGTTTTTGATTTTCTGATTCTCTTATGTAGGTTCTCTATATTATTATTTCTAATATTATCTGTATTTATTTTTATATTCTTATCTTAGTTTTAATATGCTCTTCTATGATACCTTCTTAATGTTGAATAATAGGTCTAGCTCTTTATGATTCTTTATTCTTTTTTTTTTTTTTTTTTTTGAGACAGAGTCTCGCTTTCTTGCTTAGGCTAGAATGAGTGCCGTGGTGTCAGCCTAGCTCACAGCAACCTCAAACTCCTGGGCTCAAGCGATCCTCCTGCCTCAGCCTCCCGAGTAGCTGGGACTACAGGCACGAGCCACCATGCCCGGCTGATTTTTATATTATATATATTAGTTGGCCAATTAATTTCTTTCTATTTTTATGGTAGAGACGGGGTCTCGCTCAGGCTGGTTTCGAACTCCTGACCTTGAGCAATCCGCCCACCTCGGCCTCCCAGAGTGCTAGGATTACAGGCGTGAGCCACCGCGCCCGGCCTTATTCTTTTTTAATATAACTATTTCAGGCTATAAGTGTTGCATTAATAGATTGTGTAAATTTTGATATATTGTTTTAATTATCATTCATTTCAAATAGTTTATTATTTCTTTTGTGATTTAATTTCATCTATTAGTTATTTTTTTAGCCTTCATAAACATATAATAATTAATGACTTCCTTTTTGAGCAGGATATTCTTTTTTTTATTTTGCAATATTATGGTAGTACATACATTTTTGGTTACATAATTTGCTTTTGTACAGTTTAAGTCAAAGGTGTGCGCCCTTCACCCAGATAGTGTGCATTGTACCATCAGGTGTGAATTTAACCTATCTCATCCTACCCCTTCCCACCTACTTGATTTCCATTGAGTTTTGCTTCCATATGTACATATAAGTGTTGATCAATTAGATCCAATTTGGCATTGATTACTTGTGGTGTTTGTTTTTTCCATTCTTGCGATACTTCACTTAGAAGAATGGTCTCCTGTTCCATCCAACTTGTTAACAAAAGATAGTAGATCACCATTTTTTATGACTGACTAATACTCTGTGGTATACATATACTACATTGTATTAATCCACTCATGTACTGGTGGACACTTGGGTTGTTTCCACATTTTTGCAATCGTGAATTATCCTGTTATAAACATTTGAGTGCAAGTGCATTGTTTATAAAATTTCTGTTTTTCCTTTGGGCAAATACCCACTAGTGGGATTGCTGGATCAAATGGTAGTTATACTTTTAGTTCTTTGAGGTATCTCCATATTACTTTCCATAGAGGTTGTACTAGTTGGCAGTCCTACCAACAGTGTATAAGTGTTCCTTTCTCTCCACCTCCATGCCAGTATCTGTTGTTCCGGGACTTTTTGATAAAAGCCAGTCTCACTGGAGTTTGGTGATATGTCTTTCTGGTTTTGATTTGCATTTCCCTGATGATTAGAGACATTGAGAATTTTTTCATGTGTT
Source organism: Microcebus murinus (assembly GCF_040939455.1). NCBI lineage: Eukaryota > Metazoa > Chordata > Mammalia > Primates > Cheirogaleidae > Microcebus > Microcebus murinus. The sequence goes on from NC_134110.1 coordinate 21,313,431, forward strand.
TGTTGGCCATTAGTCTATTTTTATTTGAAAAGTTTCTGTTCATGTCTTTTGCTCACTTTTTAATTGGTTGTTTGATTTTTTCTTGCTGATATGCTTGAGCTCTTTGTAGATACTTGTTATCAGCCCTTTGTTAAATGTATAGCATATAAATAGTTTATACCATTCTGTAGATTGTCTATTTGCTCTATTGATTGTGTCCTTGGCTGTGCAGGAGCTTTTTTAATTTGATCAGGTCCCATTTATTTATTTTTAGTGCTGCTGTGATTGTTTTAGGGGTCTTCTTCATAAATTCTTTGCCTAGGCCAATATCCAAGAGATTTTCTTCTACAGTTCTTATAGTTTCATGCATTAGGTTTAAGTCTGTTATCCATCATGAATTAATTGTTGTGACTGGTAAGAAGTGAGGATCCTGTTTCAGTCTTCTACATGTGGCTATCCAGTTTTCTCAGTACCATTTCTTGAATGGGGATTCTTTACCCCAGTATATGTTTTTATCTGCTTTGTCAAAGATCAGATGGTAATATGAGGATGGTTTCATATTTGAGTTCTCTGTTCTGATCCATAGATCAATGTCTCTGTTTTTGTGCCAGTAACATGCTGTTTTGGTTACTATATCCTTGTAGTATAGCTTGAAGTCTGGTAAATTAACGCCTCCGAATTTGTTCTTATTATGTAAGGTTGCATTAGCTATTCAAGATCTTTTCTGGTTCCATATGAAGCATAGAACTATTTTTTTTTAGATCTGTGAAAAATGACATTGGAATTTTAATGGGGATTGCATTAAATCTGTAAATTGCTTTGAGTAGTATAAATATTTTAACAGTGTTGATTCTGCTGATCCAGGAGCATGGTATGTTTTTCCATTTGTTTATATTCCCTGTAATTTATTTCCTCAATGTTTTATAGTTCTCCCTGTAGAGGTCTTCCACCTTAGTTAAACATATTCCTAGGTATTTTATTTTCATTGTTGCTATAATGAAAGATATTGCATTTGATTTGATTCTCAGCTTTACTGCTGTTGGTGTATGAAAGCTACTGACTTGCATACATTGATTTTTGTAACCTGAAACTTTGCTGAATTTATTTATCAATTCCAGGAGTCTCTTGATTGAATTTTGGGGGTTTTTAGATACAAGATCATATAGTCAGCAAAGAGCAACTATTTTTCCCCATTCAGTTTGGTGTTGGTTGTGGGTTTGTCCTATATGGCTTTTATTATTTTGAGCTATAACCTATCTATGCCTATTTTAGTAAGTGTTCTTATCATAAAAAGGTGCTATATTTTGTCAAATGCTGTTTCTTAATCTATTGAGAGGAACATATGGTCTTTGCTTTTGCTTCTATTTATGTGGTGAATTACATTTATAGATTTGCACATGTTGAACCATCCTTGCATTTTTGGGATGAAATGTATTTGATTGTGATAAATTATCTTTTTGATGTGCAGCATAATTCCAATTTAGTAAGATCTTATTGAGGATTTTTGCATCTATATTCATAAGAAATATTGATGTGTAGTTTTCTTTTCTTGTTGTGTTCTTTCCTGGCTTTGGTATCAAGGTGATATTGGCTTCATAGAACTAGTTGGGGAGGATTCTTTTCTTCTTGATATGGAATAATTTCTACAGTGTAGGTACCAGTTCTTCTTTGTAGATGTGGTAAAATTGGGGTGTAAAACCATCTGGTCCAGGATGGGGTTTTTTGTTGTTGTTGTTGTTGGAAAGTGGGTTTTTTTTTTTTTTTTTTTTTTTTTTTTTTTTTTTTTTGCTGCTTCAATTTTGGTGTTTGATACTGTCTGTTCAGGAGATCTAGTTCTTCCTGATTGAGCCTAGGGAGAGTGTATGTTTCCAAAAATTTGTCCATGTTTGCCACATTTTCAAAGTTATGAGAATAGGTATTTTTATAGTATTCAGAGATGATGTTTTGTATTTCTGTGACATCAGTTGTGAGTTGTCCTTTTTCATTTCTGACTGAGTCCTTTCTTTTCTGTTTCTGGTTAATCAAGTGAGAGGCCTGCCAATTTCGTTTATCTTTTCAAATAACCAACTTTTTGTTTCATTAATCTTCTGTATAATTCCTTTGTTCTTGATTTCATTTAGTTCTGGTCTGATATTAGTTATTTCTTTTCTTCTGCTGGGTTTGAGATTGATTTGCTCTTCCTTTTCCAGTTCCTTGAGATGATTCATTAGATTGTTGATTTGTGACCTTTCTATCTTTTGGATGTGGGCATTTAAGAGTATGGATTTTCCTGTAGAAAGTAGTCAGACCTACATTATATACTGATCAACTCAATAGAAACCCACCAGTGTAAAATCTTCCAAAAGCCAAGGTTCAGAGCCCAGATACCATAATGGCTGAAGAGGTAATACAAATCAACATAGTTCTACTCAACAGGGTGAACATTTTTCCTATAGCAATTATAAACTTAGAGCAAGAATATTTTTCTAGCAGAGAAACTTCCAAAGATGTTTTTTGTTTGTCTTCAGGGGAGCCGCATCTCCCTCTTCTATGCCAGGTCTATCCTGGCTCGACAAGGTACCTTCACCACTTCTCCAACATGGCCTCTCTCAGCCCCATCTGCCCTATTAGTTATTTTTAGGTGGAGTATTTAATTTCCAAATATTTGGGGCTTTTCTCGGTAACTTGTTACTAATTCTAATTTTATTATGGTAAAAGAAATACTCTGTAATATTTCAGCTTGTCCAAATTTGAGACTTATGGTCTAGCATGTGATTATCTTGATGAAAGTTCTACATGCACATGACTATGCATTTAGCAGTCATTGAGTATAATGGTCTGTAAATGTCAATAATTCAAGGTGTTTGTTCAGATTTTGTATAGATATTGTTTAGATTTTCTACATCTTTAGTGAACTTTTTATTGTTCTGTAAGTTACTAAAAGAGTAGTGTTAAAATTTTCTGCCTATAATTTTGTATGTTTTTTTTTGTTACTTTTTTCTGCCTATAATTTTGAATTTCTTTAGTACTCTCAGTTCTTCATTTATTTGAAGATCTTTAATTTTTATACTTTTTTGACTATCACGACCTTTTAATGAATTTTCTATTTTGCTAACTTAGTATGTTTCCCTTTATCTTGGGTAATATTTGTTGTCTTGAGTCTACTTTGTCTGATATTGGAATAGTATTACTAGCTTTCTTATACTTACAGTTTGTTTTGTGTATCTTTTCCCATTTTTAAAATTTTAAATCTATCTGTGTTTTCATAGATTTTCAATTGTAGACAGCATATAGATGCATCTTTTTATCCAGTTTGACCATTCAAACTTTTATCCAGTTTGACTGTATTTTTGGAGTCTTTGGTCCATTTATATTAAATATATTTACTAATACACTTTTACTTACATGACTAGATTTATGCCTATTATTTAGCTATAATTTTTTCTATTTGTCTCATCTTGTTTTTTCTTCTTTCCCTGCTTTGCTTTGTTCTTTTGGATTAGTAGATTTTTTTTATTCTTTGGTAAAATCTTTATTTACATTTTAGTTCTACTTCTGTATAGTTTTGTTTAGGTGTTTCTGTATGGGTTATAATATGTATCTTTAATTTATGACAGTTTGCTTAGAGTTGATATAGTATGTTTCATGTAAAACACTTTGTTTTGGGCAGAGTAGTTTCATTAGTACTCCTTTGTCCTTCTTTCTCTTGTCACACTTTATAGTCACACATGGTATGAAATCTATAGATTGCAATTTTTCTTTTCACAGCAAGTAGGTTTTAAACAAATTCAGAGATTATACTATAGTTTTCTGTATTTACCCATATATTTATGATTTCTACTTTGATTCTTCCTGTTTTAGTCCTTGGCTCTTTCCCTTGAGCCTGAGGAAGTTCCTTTAGCATTCCTGTCATGGAGGTGTGATTTCAACAAATTCTCTAACCTTTCATTTATCAGAAAATATATTTTACCTTCAGTCTCCGTTGTTTTTGAAGAGAATTCTACTATCCCTTATATCATCATTTATGTTTATTTAATGTATATTTTTTCCCTCTGCTTACTTTTAAGGTTTTGTCAATATTTTTTTGTGTCTAAGTATAGGGTGGTTCTTTTTGGTTAGTTTGTTTTTATGTTTGCTGTTTACTGAAATTCTTGATTTATAGAAAGATTGTATTGAGAAAATTTAGGATATTTTCAGCTCACATTTCTTCCAGTATATTTTTTTCTCCATTCACCTCTTCTCTTCCCTCATTCTAAACTATAACTACACCTATTTGAGAATGCTTTTTATTTTTACACAGGTCACTCCTTTTATAAAATTATGTTCTTCTGTGTTTTTTAAATTGGATAATTTCTGTTGAGCTCAAGTTCACAAGTCATTTATTCCAATTTTATTTTAAATTTTTCATTTAAAATTCTTCTCAGTTTTTACTTTCTTTTTATAATTTTTATTTCTCTGCTTATATTCTTTCTCTTTTCACTCATTATAAGCATATTTTTAATTAACATATTTTCATTGGTTCTTCAAAGTTCTTATCTGCTAATATCACTACTGGGTTATCTTAAGATATGTTTCTATTGACATACATTAAATTAGAATCTTGAATGAAAAGAGAGAAGAAAAAAATAATTTAGGAAATATATTAATATATATGATATTTTTATCTTTTCTTTCAGTATTTTAGAGCCATATTATTATTGAAAGCTAAAATGATAATACAGGGTTGTGGATGTTAAGATTTGTAAATGTAATCTGTATATAGGATGGAGTAAGGATGAATGTAACTATAGTGGTGCATGATTCTTATATTTTACAAAAACTGGTACTATAATATATTAACTCTGGACTGTGATAATTTAAAGTTGCATGTTATAAGCACAGGTCAATCACTTAAAATATGCACATAAATATAATTAAAGCCAATAGTAAAATAAAAATGTAGTAACAAAAAATACTTGATTAATAGAAAATAATGCAAGAAAGAATGAAGAAAGGAACAAAGTAAACAGGTAAATATATAAAACTGGCAAAATGGTAGAGCTAAAGCCTATCATATTAATAATCATTTTAACTGTACTCTTATTTTTTATTGCCTTTATTGGTCAAATACTAGGTAAAGTATTTTAAAGCTTCTTCATAGTTTTCTTTAAATCTTAAAAATCCAAGGCCGGGAGCGGTGGCTCACGCCTGTAATCCTAGCACTTTGGGAGGCCGAGGCGGGCGGATAGCTCAAGGTCAGGAGTTCGAAACCAGCCTGAGCGAGACCCCGTCTCTACCAAAAATAGAAAGAAATTAATTGACCAACTAAAAATATATATACAAAAAATTGGCCAGGCATGGTGGCACATGCCTGTAGTCCCAGCTACTCGGGAGGCTGAGGCAGGAGGATCGCTTGAGCCCAGGAGATTGAGGTTGCTGTGAGCGAGGCTGACGCCATGGCACTCACTCTAGCCTGGGCAACAAAGTGAGACTCTGTCTCAAAAAAAAAAAAAAAAATCCTGTACAATTTTTGCTTTATAAATATTGATGTGATGAAATTTACCTTTAACAACTTCAATTAAATTTGATCTTTTTGTAAATTATACATTTGATCAATTAAGAGTAACTATCTTATTTTTCTATTGAAAGCTCTGACATGTCTGTGTTTGTTGGTTAAACATTTAGTTGGGTTATATTTATTTTAATGACTTTTTGAAACTTGATAACATCATCCTATTACTCTCATTTACATAACTGGCAGTATTGTGTTAATTTGCATTTACCATTTTGTTATTTTATAATTCTCCATTTTTCTTAAATGATGTGTGGCATTTCATTTAATTTTGATCTTTTTTAATATAACTGTGTGTTTCTCCTCCATTCCGAACATTTAGAACATATATTACATAGTGTTTTGGTAAGTTTAGGCTACTTACATATAAAAATTAAATTAGCATTTATCTTCCTAACATTTGTAAAATAAATAAAAGGAACAAATCTGAGAAAGAAACTACCTCTCTGTTAAAGAAATAGGATATTACCCTGTTCCACAGGAAGGGTTTCATCCAGATAAATGAACATAGTATTGAAGGGAAATTTGATTGAAGGGAAACATTGGGGCCATCTATTTCTCAAATTGCAATTAGAGTACAGACTTTTAAGATATAAAATGTAATGTTAGCATCTCTCAACTTGAAGAAGCAGTTACTGGTGTTCTTGGTAGGCCACAGAGGAAATAATGCCAACTGTATGTTATATTTAGCTGCAATTAAAAATGGCAGTGCTGAATATTTTCTGTCTTTGGCTTCTCTCCTGAAAATTCTACTGGAGAGGACCATAGCTAGTATAAGTACACTGGGAATTTTCTTCAGCATGTCCTACACTCTTCTGGGAAGGACTGACCTCCCTCTACCCTGGTGTGGAGAAATGAGATTCATCATTAACAAGGTTAAAGGTATAAATTGGGGAAAATGTAGACAAATATTATCATTTAAATAAGTCTTCAAAAAGAGCTTGCATTATCATTCTTGGAACTGGTTTGTAATTTCAAGCAGTTATCATCTTCATTTTAATTACTATCACTGTTCCCTTCATCCTTGATAACCTGTGAGCTGTTTGAGATTGTCCTTTTTGTATCCTGATATCAGTGGTGTTTCCTATCCTTTGTGATAATGATATGTGCTCTATAAATGCAATTTTAATATTTTGAATAGTTTATCAAATGATTAAAGGAATGGATGATGATATATATTATACACAGCCAGCCATGTATATATATGTATGTGTGTTTGTGTGTGTGTTTGTGTATATGCATATATAGTCAACCCTCCCTATCTGTGGGCCACATTCATGAATTTAACCATAGATTGAAAATATGTTTTTTAAAAAAAGGATGATTTTGTCTGTACTGAACATGTATAGACTTTTTCCTTGTCATTATTCTCTAAACAATATGGTATAACCACTATTTACACAGCATTTGTACCGTATTAGATATTATAAGTAATCTAGAGATGATATACAGCATATGAGAGAATGTGTATAGGTTATGCAAATACTATACCATTTTATATAAGTGACTTGAGCAACTGCAGATTTTGATATTCGTGGGGGTTCTAGAACCAGTCCTCCCAGATACCAAGAGACAGCTGTATATATACACAGGCACACATATATAAAGCTATATGTAATTTTAATAATGAAAAATATATCTATATACACACACAGATACTTACACATTATTGATTCCTTTAATCTGGTGTGAGTTTTAGTATGAACATATATGTAAAGTCCAAAGGATAGAATGAAGGAAGCTTCTTTGAGGTGAGTATCAGAAATGCAGGTGAATATGATATAGAGGGCAAAAGCGCATTGGCAGCATTGCATGAGTTCCCTGAGAGCAGCCAGAGTGAGGGTTGTGTTCTTGTGCTGTTACAATACCTGGCATAGAGAAGATGCTACAGTAATGTTTGTCTATTGAATGAATCACCACAATTGTGAATGACTGAGTTAATTGGCAGAGGGATTTGCTCCTTACCCACTGTGGGAAGTTTCTTATAGTTACAACCTCCATGATAGACTCCTTTCTGAAGAAAATCCATAGCTAAAATAATGAGATTTAACTTTTAGAGTTATTTAATTCTATAGCCTTTTGGAAGAATCTCCATTACAATAAAAACACAAGCTACTCTCTTATACACTTTACCTGCTCTTTCTCTTCCCTTTAATCCCTATTCCGTGCTGAAACATGTGAGGCATTAAACAGTTACAATCTACTTCTCTGTGTAGTCTCTAGACACTCAGATAGAAACCTTAAAAATTAAAAAACACTAAGAAAACCCTAAAATATAGAAAAACTTATTTTATGCTACTAAATAACAAGGGACAAGCTAAAGTATAAAAAAAGTAAGGGGATATGCCACTTTGTGCAATCATATGCATGAAAGAAAAATACTAGAGTAAAAACAATATAATAATAATAGACACTATTTTTGTGGGACTAAGCACGTTCTGTTAGGGACCGGCTTCCTGCACCCCGCCAGGCAGACGAACAAATACACCAAGGATGCAATCACTCAAGAGGAGCTTTATTTTCTGGCTAGCCAGGGTCCAGGTCCTAGAGCGCCAGCGCAGTGGTCGCTCTTACAGGCAAGGACCCTGACCAAAGCTGGGGCTGCCCTTTTATCCCCCCTCCCTCTTGAACACCCGCGCTGCACAAGCTGATTGTGCGTGTTAGTCTTTAAAATGATTGCTGGACTGGTAGCCCGCCGGCGGGAAGGGGGCCTTTCTCCCTTTATCTGGCACCGAACCTATGCGTCTAGCTGCAAGCAAGCGATTCTCAGAAGCAGAAATATGCGTTTAGCCGATAGCTCTACCTTTGGGCCCCAAGCTAGCAGTTTCCAGAAGCCGATTACTCCTCCCCTGGGCCAATTTTCTGTTATCCGGGCTCGCACAAGTGAGCCAGCAGCTTTGGGCTGCAACCAGGCCCTTACAGTTCTACCATCTGTGGTTGTTTTATATTAATATAATTCTACCATATAATCTTTACACCAAACCTATAAAGAGATATTATTTTCCTCATTTCAAAGATGAGGAAGCCAAGGAAAATAATTACTAAGTGTCACATTTATTATTCTAACTCTGAATATCTGGATTCAGAGACCATGTTCTAGGATACCACTTTATGTACCACTGAGCCATTCACCTTAAAAAATATGAAGTAAGTAGTATGGGCCAAAAACTGTCCTAGGCAGCAGGTAAATAGCTGTAAGGAAAATAATAAGGGTGCCTGCAATTATGAAAATAGAATATATTAGTAGGTACCAGTGAATATTCATTAAAGGAAATTAATGCTGGAATAGATTGCCTGGGTTCAAACTCCCATTCACCATGTTTTACTGGTCGTCTCTGGGCTGAGAGGAGGTGCAGTGTGCTAGCCATTGCCAAAACTAAGAGATGAGTTGGCAAAAGTTTTACTTAGCACAATATCTACAACATTAAATTTGTTCAAACATCATTATGTTTCATATGCCAAATGCTGGCTCCTAAAAAATATTGCCAAACTATCTATTGATACATCAACCTGAGAATATTCTTACTTCAGCAAGGGAGAGCTTACCCTGGCAGAGTCTTTGGAGCATATTGGAGGAGGGGAGACAATATCAGGATATTTGGGTTTGAAGTTTCACCTAAGAGGAGTCTTTCAGTATGGGTGCTTAATTAGGGTCAGGTGAGGGTCAGGTCATGTCAGTTTAGAATTGATAGACACAGCAAGGAGAGGATTCTGAGATGAAGGATTCTAAGAGTTTTGAGGCATAAACTGTGGTCTGATGCTTCCTTTTGATGAGTTTATGTTCTTCATGAAGCTTCCAGGATAAACAATAATATTATTTACAAGTTCAGAACATCTATAGTTATGTTTCTGAAGACAGTATAATAATAAAATCAAGCTAATAAGTACAGTAAGCTGTGTGGGTATGGATAGCTTAGGTACTTGGCTGTATCATTATATGGAACAGTGGATGAGCAGGTACATTTAAGATTCTGGAGATCACATATCTGAAGTCAGCAACACAGACCTATGGGGATTCGTGATGCCCCAGATATAACCAAGTCCAGTGTGTGTTGCAAGAGATGGGAGAAACAAAGACACAGAAAAAAAAGTAAGGTGAAAGGGTGTGGGGAAGTCAGGGGACCACCAGTATTCCCATGAGAAATGTGGTACTGACTTAAGTCTAGTGTCTGTTTTTACTCTCTTTTTCATGTTATAGATTACAATGATTTCACATGAAAAGCTCTGTGAGTTAACAGTAAAGCGTGTAATCTAAACAGGAATACAGGAATAAAGAGACAATGTAATTCTTTATCTAGTTCCTTCCTTTACTGAGAAGTGAACTCAGAAGAGAGATAGGAACATTGCCTCAGGCTTAGAATAGCAAACTGCTCTTTTTTTTTTTTTTTTTTTTTTTTTCTTTTTTTTTTTTTTACGGATTCTCAGCAGAAGAGCAAACTGCTCTTATCTGCTTGAGATCCTTTAATCATTATCTCCCATTTCTAGCCTGGTTGGTTTGCAGACATCCTGGCTGTAGCCCTCAGGCTTCAAGGTGGGGTCCATTTGCAGACATCCCTGATTGGTGGAAAGTCCCCCTAGTGAACTGACATGTTCACAGGTTACTCTTTGGCAAACTCCTGTCCCGCTTCTGGGCTTCTCATGTCTCAACCCTAACCCTCAACACAGACCCATACTAAGATTGTGATCAAAGTTTTTATTTTTTTTTTCTGCTACTAAGCCAGGAGTCTGAAACATACAGGTTAAAGCAAGACAGTCTATACTGTCCACAATGTGATGAGCCCAAAAGACCAGATAATGAGACTATTAGCCAAATTACCTCATTTTGTTGTATCTTTGTTTGTTTCCTGGTCCTTATTAGTAATATTAGAGAGATACGCAGGCATGTAAATTCAGCATTCTTTCCCCTAAAACAACACACTTTCCCCTTGAGATTTCAATACTGAATATGAAGTCACTTCTATTCTGAACAATTTCATGACCCTCTGAGTCAAGGGGGAACATTGTTTAACTTGCCTGCTATTTGCTGCACAGCACATGGGAAAGGCTCCCTCCTTTCCAGGCCTTAAGTAAAGTATGAATTGGAGAGGTTTAGGAAGAGAAGAAAGAAATCCAGAATTCCTCTAGAGTGGTTAGGATTTGGATTTTTATATCAAGGCCTAGTTTTTCTCCTTCTAGAATTAAGTTGCCTCAAGATCCTTTTTCTTAGGGGAGAAACTAATGGGTGAAAACAGAACCTGGGTGATGTCAAGGACTACAATAAAGGCAGGCATTAGTTTACTAAGGAAAACAAGTTTCTGTCCAGTTTGAAGGTAGTAACCAGTAGACTTTTGTTTCACACATCTAATACCAGTCTTTCAGAGCTATAGATCATTGATCTATTCAAAGCCAAAATACCCCTTTGAGATTGTCAAATAGCATTGTAATGTGTTTTTTGTATCACTCATCAAGAATAGTTTGGAACTAGGTAATAAATTTTGTGTAGAGTATTATTAATAGATCTCAAGCAAAAGAAAAATAATGGGGTCTTCACTTATAAGATCTGTGGCAGCTAGGCACCACCAGATAGTTCTCTAGCTCTTTCTAGTTCTGTTCTTGTGAAAGTTAAGTTAAAAAGTTGAATTCCACAGAAGGTCCTCAGTATTATTTTGATAGACACAGGAGCCTCCTTGCTAGATATTACAGGATAGACATTTTAGATTTCTGGTTGTCTAGCATGTTGTCATGTTTGCCTTGTCATCTTTTAGTTGAGTCCCAGTTACTGATTCATTACAGGGAACTAGAACCAAGAGAAACTGAGTGACTCACAAAGGAAAATGTATAAAAACCCAACAGTCAATTTGGCTGTATGCTTTAACCACTGTACATACAAATTATGTCAAAGTATTGGACTCATACTGAATTGGACTCATATTGAATAAAAATTCACAAAGGCAATAAAAATCATAGATGCTTTATAAGCAACATTATGAAATGTAGCCTTAAGCCACATATGTAAGAAAATAAACAACAAAATAATGAATATTAAAACATGACAATCTGTGGTATTATTGTGTGGGTATTGATTGAAAACTGTCTACATTTCAATCAGTCATCTACTTGGTCTGAAGGTCTTAGGTAGAAGCCAGATATCTCCTCCAAAATACCATCTACTTCTCATACGTTCTTAAGATTTCTCAGCTTGAAGTCTCCAGTAATGAGTTGAGCTGATTTATGCCTCTTTGATTGAAAGACATCACCTAAGTATCAAACTCTTGGAATTTCCTTCTGGACTAGTTTTTAATGGTATCTGATAGGGTCCTTTCCATCAGAGTTTGAGGCTTTTCTTTCTAAGATATCTCTCCCAGATTTTAGATCAAATCTCCAGAATTTAGATCATGTGAGGGTCATTTAGTAGGACCTCACATTTAGTTGAGGAAATACTGCTTATGTATCTTAATGATAAAACTGGATAAATTCTGAGTTACCTGCAATATTTTCTATGACCATTTGTAATAGTGTAGAGTTTAGAAGTAGAAGTGATATTGCTAGACTCATGGTTTGGCTTGTTGCTAACTCAAAAGAAGAGATTTGTTGAACTCCAGAAGGAGTTGAGCTCGTTGTCATTGAAGGAAACCTTAGGCCATAGGAGTTTGAAAGTCTCTGATAATTTTGCTAATTTGAGCTTAAAATTTCTGTTCTATCTTTCCTGAAGATTGGAGCAATATAAACAGCAGGGTTACTGTATGACTGACATAACTGTGCTATTTACTTATAGTCTCGAATCTGAGGTTACCACTAAAATATGAACTAATTTATATAGATCTGGGGGCCCCAGATCCTACCTTCCTAAAGATGTTCTACAATCTTCTGCAAATTTTTATCTATTCTGCTTATGTTTTGAAAAGTCTTTGGCAGTGCTTCTCCTCTTAGAGTGAAATGGGCTTAAAATCAATCACAGATGTTTCCCTGTTCTGAGGGCAATTTAATATGAAAAGAGGTCTTTGAGCTTTGGGGTTTACTGGTTGTCCAAGAGAGAAGAATTGTTCAGAGGCAGAGAAGGGGGAGACAGTAATACTAGGATAAACTCTAATGGATTTGAGTTGCAATTTGTAGGTATCTAAAAGGGAGCAAGAGTTTTATGTTTTGTTTTTTTCTTTTGCCCTAAGAAATTTCTTAAGCAAGCAGTTTTGGAATCTGAATTTCTTTTGGTTACTTCCTCAGATCAATTAAAAGTGTAGACCACTGGATGTTTGAATTTTCTTTTCTTTTCTTTCTTTCTTTTCTTTCTTTCTTTCTTTCTTTCTTTCTTTCTTTCTTTCTTTCTTTCTTTCTTTCTTTCTTTCTTTCTCTTTCTTTCTTTCTTTCTTTCTTTCTCTCTTTCTCTCTTTCTCTCCTTCCTTCCTTCCTTCCTTCCTTCCTTCCTTCCTTCCTTCCTTCCTTCCTTCCTTCCTTCCTTCCTTCCTTCCTTCCTTCCTTCCTTCCTTCCTTCCTTCCTTCCTTCCTTCTTTCTTTCTTTCTTTCTTTCTTTCTTTCTTTCTTTCTTTCTTTCTTTCTTTCTTTCTTTCTTTCTTTCTTTCTTTCTTTCTTTCTTTCTTTCTTTCTTTTTTTTTTTGAGACAGATTCTCACTCTGTTGCCTGGGCTAGAATGCCATGGTGTCAGCCTAGTTCCCAGCAAGCTCAAACTCCTGGGCACAAGCAATCCTCTTGCCTCAGCCTCCCAAGTACCTGGGACTACAGGCATGTGCCACCATCCCCAGCTAATTTTTTCTATATAGTTTTAGTTGTCCAGCTAATTTCCTTCTATTTTTAGTAGAGACAGGGTCTTACTCTTGCTCAGGCTGGTCTCAAACTCCTGAGCTCAAATAATCCACCTGCCTCGGCCTCCCAGAGTGCTAGGATTACAGGTGTGAGCTACCATGCACAGCCAGGATGTTTGAAATTTTGATCCATTTTTATAATAAATAAACAATTTTGTTCATATCAAAAGTTCTGCAAAGTGGCTGCTATAATTCTGCATAATCCTCATTGAAATTTTGTCATTTTGATAAGTATATCAATGTTGGTATATTATAAACCTATGTAAGAAGAGGATTCTAGTATAAAGGACATGTGGAATTAGAATTACACTGAAATATACTCATGATAAAGTGTTGCAAATCCATAAAAAGTGCTGTTTATGGCTACCTTTTGAGTGTCCCAACCTAATTTCTGGGTTGTCCAACTTTAGACCTGAAGGAATTTGAAGTTTCTTAGCGAACATAAAATTTTGAGAAGAGATTTATCTTAGAATCAGATTCTAATTGATAAGATAATATTCATAAGTTTTTGATAAGGACCTTGGGAAAAATCTCTCCAAATGATGCCAGTCTGAGAAGAAATCTTATGAACCTCTCTATCCATGGGGCTGGCTTGATGGATGCACTTATGTGGATCTATCTCATTCGGTTCCCTATGAAAGAACATCCTTCTTGTAGATGTACACAAAAACATGGTGAGGACAAAGACAAATAGAAGCATTGTTAGTAATAAAACAGATTTAACCAAAGATAAGTAATTTTTCAACTGTGATCAGATAATCAAAGTATTCCTAAAAAGAGTTCCTTACACTCAGGAGACAAAATTATCTCAGTATATTTTCAGCACAGTGAAAATATATTGGAGTTCAACACAATTTAAGACTTACTTAATTCACTATTGTACTCAGAGATATTCCTGAACAGGAAGCTCAGTGGATGTGTGAGGAGGACACTGTCTCTGAGTCAAGGTTCTTGGGCCTAGGCTGCAAGGAGATCTTGATCTTTACTGGGCCTTGGTGAGATCTCCAGGATTACTTAATATCGAATTCCTTGAAAATAACCTGAATGGTATTTTGAGAAGACAAAGCTGAGTTTATTCTTAATGTGGTAAGATAAGGCAATCCCCCAATAGATAGTCGTAGCATTTTAGAGAGAGAAGCACAAAGAATATTTGTGAGAATTTAAAGTCTCATTTAAGATGGATTTTTAAATGCCAGGGCTTGATTAGGATTGAGTAAGGATAATAATAATATACTTTACAATTGGTAGGCATAGTAAAGTGAAGATTTGGAGGTGAGGGATTCCAAAGTCTTAAGATATAAACTGTTGTTTGATGTTTTCTGTGGATGAGTTAGTAAGTTTTTAAGGAAGTTCCCATAATAAATAATAACATTACTTGCAACTTTTATTTTGCTAAGCAAGAATTTTCTGGAATAGTAAAGTTATATCAGTGAAGATAGTAGAAAATTTAAATCATGTTAGTAGAGATAATTAGCTATGTGGGTATATATGATTTTGTTTCTCACATGTGTCAGTATCACTGTCTCAAGTCCTTCAATACTTTCCATGTTGTTTATGGTAAAAGTCTATAGAATGGCATGCAAAATTGGACCTAGTCACATCCCCTTTCTGTCACCTCACACCCATTTACTACTACTTGCTGTTCCTGGAACCACTGGGCCTGCTTTAGCACCAGATTTTCTCTATGTCTCAAGCATTTTCTACCTTGTCTCTCCATGATTACTCCTACTTCTCTTTCAATTGCCAATTAGGCTTCTTTGGTATACTTCTCTGAAGCATCAATATTCTCACAGCATAGCTCTTTACACTCATCATGATTTTGGCCCCAATCCTCTGATATAAATTATATTATTTAATATTTTAAATGAACGTCCATCCCCTAGCACTAGCATGTAAACATGCTGAGTATGGAAATTTTTGCATCTTTCACTGCCCCAATATGAATCCTCTGACTATGAAAGAAATAAAAATTGACTTATATCTGAAAATTAAGAGCTAAATTTGATTTAAATTGTTTGAAGTAAAAGATCATACTTAAAAATAATTGTTCTGGTAAGGGAGAAACTGCAAGGGAAATTTCAGCTTTTTGCTTCCCACAGAGAAAGGCAAAATTATTTATTAATAGAATTTTGAGGAATGGTAGAATGTAGATTAAACTTACAGTAATCAATATTTTGGTTACATCAAAGCAAAATGGAGCTGGTCAGATGAATTGGATTTGATCAAAGCAAAATGGAGACAATTGGAAGAATTAGAGAGTAGGCCAGTTACAGTAATGATTGTTGATGATGAGTATTTAGCTAAAAACTAGTTTGGGCCAGTTTTGCAGCTTCCTGAGTACCAGGTGATCCTGTCCTTTAGAGGAGTGTAGAAGTTTCAGCTTCTTTTATATCTGGGATTATACCCTTCAGGAAAAGGTGTCATTTTTCATTCTTAACTACCAAAGCCTAGAAAAGCACAGGGAATATAAAAGTCTGAACATAGAACACTGTGCCTGATAATCTAGGTATTCTGTTTGCATTTGTAGGTGTTTGCAATTTTTCCTAATTTAACATTTTTAAAACAGAAAGAATATTTGAAGAGTAACCTTTTGCCAATTATTTAGTAATATTGATGTAATTATAAAATTCCTGACAAACACTGAAGAAAAAGTCACAAAAAGAAATAGAAAATATAAATACTTATATCTGTTAAGGACAGTGAATCCATAATTAAAATACTTCCAAATATGAGTGCTCCATGTTTAATTATTCCACTAGTAAATTTTACTAAATATTTAAGGAAAAAAATTAATTTTCATATTCTCAGAATAGCTTAATTCTAGTAACTAAACATGACAATGAACTGTAAAAATGAAATTAATAGAACAAGACTATTATGAAAATTGATGCAAGTAGCCTAAACACAATAATATAATAGTAAATTATGTAAAATATGTTTTTAAAAAAGGATACTGCATAACAACCATTTGGATTTATCTAAGAAATGAAAGAGCTTTTGTTTTTAACATTCAAAAATTATTTAAGTCTTCTGGTTTCAGCTCCGACATTTGAAGACCTTGGAAGTTATCATTTCTGTCCCTATAACAAGGTAAAGCAAGACAAACTAACAATATCAGTTATCTCCTTGAACCTGTTAGAGAAGTAAGGATTTTCGGAAAAATGCCACTCCCAAAGATGAACGTAGTGACATATAGCTAAGACTTGCTTAGCTGGAACAGAAGCCACTGGAGCCACAAATTGGTAGGAACACTTAAATAACAATTTAAATGAGGTTGAACTGAATGTGGACTAGATAGAGTAAAAGAGAAAAACTCCTAGGGACCCCCACATTTTGTGGGCTATTCTTACAGAAACCTCATGGTGAAGATTTGAGAAAGATCTCCTCATGGTTCTGGAAGTGGAAGAAGAGTGATCATTATAAAATACACTTAGAACATTCTCCATAACAAAGACCTAATCTCCACGGGAAATACTTCACAAAAGACTTATTGTAGCTGAGGGAAGAACATTCCTCTTACTCCAGCCTTCTCTAGCTTCCCTGTCTTATCAATTAGGAAATAAAGAACACACAAAGTATCAACAGAGATCAGTGCTTCAAGAAGATAGTTTGGGAATACAAGAACCAGGGAAAAGAGGAGGGGGCAGGAGATTCAGTGTGAGGGGAGGCTGGGGGAAGCTATATCACTGGAGAAATGTTTGTAAAGATTACAACTCCAAGACACATGTACACAGTGACTTACTCAGAAGATTATAGAACATTTAATGTTTCATACATCTTACCCCATGAACAGGCTCTAGTATAATAAAAATGGATTACAGTAGAAGGAGCTATAAGACACCAGTTCTCTCAGAGGAGTACTTAAGCCCAAAGTCAACAGGGGAAACAAAAACAAAGACACTAGAGGAATTTGACACTTTTGGTACCTCTAGCAACAGCAAGCATTACACACAGCCCAATTTCTATTTAGATTACCATAAAAATCTCTCGAAAGGCCCATTTGGCTCAATTCTTAGTACCAGATAAAACTCAACAAAAAATTACAGTCCATGTCATTTGACAAGAAAAAACAGTCTGAAGAGATAAAGTAATGAGCAGAACCAAACTCAGAATACAGATGTTGAAATAATCAATAGGGAATTTAAAATATCTATGCTTAATATGTTAAGGAATCTGATGGAAAAAGTAGACACCAAGTAAGAATACATAGGTTATATGAGCAGAAAGAGGAAAGCTAGAAATAAAAAACATGAACATAAATGAAGAATGCTTTCAATAGGGCTCATTAATAGATCCCAGATAGCTGAAGAAAGAATCAGTGTTCTTGAAGATAGGTCATTAGGAATTTCACAAATTAAAATGCAAAGAATGACAATAAAAGAAGAAAACATACAAGAATTGTGGAGCAATGTAAAAAGGTGCAACATAGATCACCATTGGAATACGAGAAAAATACACTGTAGAGCAGAAGAAATATTTCAAGTAATAACGGCCAAGAAATTTTCAAAATGAATAGCAGATACTAAACCACAAATTCAGAAAGCTTGGAGAATACAAAGCAGTAAAAATTTTAAAAAAGACTAAACAATAACAATAAAACCTAACCATATCATATTCAACCTGCAGAAAACCAAAGACAGAAAAAATCTTAAAAGAAGCTAGAGAAAAACATATTGATATAGGAATAAGGATAAGAATTACTGTGGACATCTCATCAGAAAAAAAAATTCCTAAAGTAATAATAGAATAATGTATTGGGCAATTATGGCATATAATTATGTGAAATGAACGACAATAATGCCACAAGAAATTAAAGAAATTGAGAATAATCTGTTATAAGATACTTTCACTATACATGAAATGGTATGATAGAATTTGAAGATGGGCTTAGATTAGTTTAAAATGTATATTGTAAGTTCTAGGTGAACCAATAATAAAGAAGGAAGGACAAATGATATGCGAAGAGGAGAGATAAATGGAATCATGCAAAATGATCAAATAAAAGCAGAAAACTTAGTAAAATAGGGGGTATAAAGAAACAGAGTAATGCAATTACTAGAAAGCAGTTATAAATATCAATATATTAATCCAGCTATATAAATAAGCACTTTAAATGTGAATCATATAAATTAAAAGACAAAGATTGTCAGAATGGATTAAGACAACAAGACCCAACTAACTGTCTACAAGAAACCTACTTTAAAATTAAAGATTTAGATAGGTTAAAAGTAAAAGATGGAGAAAGATATATCATGCTAACATTAATCGAAGGACAGCTGGAGTAGTCATATTGATTTCATACAGAGCAGACTTCAGAATAAGGAAGACTACCAGGCATGAAGAGTGGCATTTCATAGTGATAAAGGGTCAATTCTACAAGAAGATATAACAGTCATAAATGTGTGTGCACCTAACAATAGAATGTCAAGATACATGAGGTAAAAGTTGATAGAACTGAAAAAAGAAATAGACAAGTCCACTTTTATAGTCACAGGCTTTATCATCCTTCTGGTGGTAATCAGTTAAGCAGGGGAAAAATAATAAGGATACAGATGACCTGAACAGCACTATCCTTAACTTGTCTGACACTCACAGAGTACTCCATCCAACAACAGAAGAATACACATTCATTATTCTAAAGCTTAAATGAAACATTCACCAAAATAGATAATATTATGTGCCACTAAACAGAATTTAAAAATACTAAAAGATTATAAATCATACTAAGTACTCAGGCCATAAATGAAATAAAACTAGAAATCAATAAAGAAAGATAGCTGACGCCACCCCCCCAAATATTTGGAAATTAAACAATACACTTCTAAATAATAGACACATCAAAGAATAAGTCATTATAGAAATTAAAAATTACTTTGAAGTAACTCCAAATGAAAATATTATTACAATTTATGGGATACAGTTAAAATATTGTTTACAGGGAATTTTTTAGCATTAAATTCATAAATTAGAGAAGAAAAAAATCTAAAATAAATAATATTTAATCTTGAAATACTAGAGAAAGAAGAGTAATTTAGGCCTTATGCAAACAAAAAATAATAAATATTAGAATTAAAATCAAGATTTAATACAGAAAATAAAACTGATCCTTTATTATTTCAGAAGATCAATAAAATTTCTAAACTTCTGGTCAAGCTAAGCAAGGAAAAGAGGAAAGACAAATGGCCAATATTAGAAAAATTGAGGGGACATCAGCACTGATCCCATAGACATTAAAAGAATAATAACAGGCCGGGCGCTGTGGCTCACGCCTGTAATCCTAGCTCTTGGGAGGCCGAGGCGGGCGGATTGCTCAAGGTCAGGAGTTCAAAACCAGCCTGAGCAAGAGCGAGACCCCGTCTCTACTATAAATAGAAAGAAATTAATTGGCCAACTGATATATATATAAAAAATTAGCCGGGCATGGTGGCGCATGCCTGTAGTCCCAGCTACTCGGGAGGCTGAGGCAGAAGGATCACTCAAGCCCAGGAGTTTGAGGTTGCTGTGAGCTAGGCTGACGCCACGGCACTCACTCTAGCCTGGACAACAAAGCGAGACTCTGTCTCAAAAAAAAAAAAAAAAAAAAAAAGAATAATAACAGAATACTAAAACAACTCTATGTCCCCAAATTTGACACCTTATGGACCAATTCCTGAAAGAAAAAAAAAAAAAAAAACCTACTAAAACTCCTATAAGAAGAAATGGATAACCTGAATAGTCCTACATCTATTAATAAATTTTAATTATAATTAGTAACCTTCCAAAAAAGAAGACACCAAACCAAGACTGTGTAACAGTTGAATTTTGCTAAACATTTAAGTAAAAATTAATACCAGTTTTCCACTATTACTTCCAGAATATAGAAAGAGAATGAACACTATCCAACTCATGGCATCAAACAATCATTACCCCACCACAGTAACCAGATAAAGGCATTACAAGAAAGCAAAACTATAGACCAATATCTCTCTTGAACATTGACATAAAAATCCTTGACAAAACATCATCAAATTGAATTCAACAATGCATAGAAAAATTATACACCAAAACCAAGTGGTATTTATTACAGGTAGGCAAGTCTGTGTTGACATTCAAAATTCAACCAATGTAATTCATCATATCAGTAGCCTACAGAAAAAAAATCACATCAATATATGCGAAGAGGCATCTGACAAAATCTAACACACATTGATATTAAAAAGAAAAAAAACTCAAGAGACTAGGAATACACGCAAATTTCCTCAACTTGATAAAGAACATCTGTGAAAAGCTCTACAGCTAATATGGTACTTAAATGGTGAGAGACTATGTGCTAATTTCAGGAAAGGCAAATATGATCTCCATCCTTTGCAACATCATACCAGAAGTCTTAGCTATTTCAATAAGGAAAGAAAAAGGAGTGAGGCATATAAATTTTGATGGAAGAAATAAAACTGTCTTTACTCACAGATGACATGACTGCCTATGGAGAAAAATCCCCCAAAATCTACAAAATAAAAATCTCCTGGAGCTGATAAATGAATATAGAAAGATTAAAGGATACAAGGTTAATGCGTGAAAGCCAATTGTTTTCCTATGTACCAGTAATAGGCAATTGGAATTTGAAAAAAAAAAAATACAAAAGCACCAAAATAAAACAAAATATAAAACAAGCAAAACCCGCAGATATAAATCTAAATATGTCTATATGGAGAAAACTACAAAACTTTGATGAAAAAAATCAAAGAAGATGTGAATAAATGGACAGATTCTGGATCAAGGGATTGAAAGACTCAATATTATCAAAATGTCAGTTCTTCCTAACTTGATCTATAGACTCCATGCAATCTATTAAAAATTCCAGCAAGCTATTTTGTAGATACTGACAAACTGGTTCTAAAGTTTATATGGAAAGACAAAAGACCTAGAATAACCAACACGATACTGAAGAACAAAGGAAGAGACCTCATAATGCTTGATTTTAATTAAAACTTTTATTAATACTAAAAAGCTACAGGAATCAAGACATTGTAGTATTGGGAAAAAGATAGACACATACATTAATAGTATGGAATAGAGAGCCCAGAATTAGACACACACATGCATAGTTAACTGATCTCTGACAGTCACAGAGGCAATCCAATACAGAAAAGGTATTTTTTTCAATTAATAGTTCTGGAAAAAGGGGATATCCATATGCAAAAAAGTTAGCAAAATGTGAACCGAGATAGGTCTTATATGTTTTACAAAAATTAACTCAAAATCATACAACTAAATAGGAAATGCAAAATTTTAAAACATCTAAAAGAAAACAGGAGAAAATTTATGTGACTTTAGGTTTTGTGATGAGTTCTTAGATACAATGCCAAAAGTACAAGCCTTGAAGAAAAAAATGGTAAGAGCTGAGCACAATGGTTCATGCTTGTAATCCTAGCTACTAGGGAGGCTGAGGCCAGGAGTTTGACAACATAGTGAGACACTGTCTCTAATTTTTTTTTTTTTTTTTAAATTAACGCCATACCTATAGTCCCAGCTACTCAGGAGGCTGAGGCAGACGGATCGCTTGAGCCCAAGAGTTTGAGGTTGTAGTGAGCTATGATCATTCCACCACACTCCAGCCTGGCTAATAGTGGAAGATTCCATCTGTCAGTCAGTCAATCAATCAATGAATAAAATGGTAGGTATGACTTTTTAAAGAAATCAAAAGCTCTGCTTGGCAAAGTACACTGTTAAGTCATTAAAAAGACAAGCCACAGATTGGGGGAAAATATTTTCAAAACATGTTTCTGATAAAAGTCTTCTAGTCAATTATGCAGAGAACTCTTAAAGCTCAATGGTAAGAAAACAAACAACCCAATTAAAAAATGGACAAAAGATCTGAACAGACATCTCACCAATAAAGATACACAGATGATAAACAGGCATATGTAAAGATGCTCAACATTTTCTGACACTAGGGAGTAACAAATTAAACAATAAAATACCATTACATACATAGTACATAGTGGAATGGCTGATAATGCCAACTGCTAGTGAGGAGACAAACAACGTTCATTGATGATGGGAATGCAAAGTGGCATAGCCACTTTTGAAGACAGTTTGAAAGTTTCTTATAAAGCTAAACATAGTCCTGCCACACATTCAGCCACTATGCTCCTAAGTATTTACCCAAATGATGTTTACACAAAATCCAGCAAATGAATATAACAGCTTTATTCATAATTGCCAAAACCTGGAATTAACTAAAATGCCATTCAATAGTTGAATGGATAAATAAACTATGACATGTGTCTTACCTGACCAACACACCTGAACCCAACTTTCTTCTGGTCAGGGCTCTCTGAGAGAGATGGCTATCTTGGCTTATGGTCACTCTGAAGACAGAGACTGCAAGAACTAATTAAAAAGAAATTGTAACAATATAAATCATAGCACAAGTTCATTTAATTGGTAGAGACTATTAGTACTCCGGATTCAAGCTGCAAGAAAGTCTAGGGAATAAGAGTTTTTAAGTTTGTAACTTTCCTAAAAGGAAGGCAGGTGGAGTTCAAACAGGTCTGCAGCATCTATTATTTTTCTTGCTGCTTGAGGAATGAAGAAGTAAGTAATAAAAAGAAGTAACCCATCAAGCCACACAAAGACATGGATAATTCTTAAATGAATATTCCTAAATTAAAGAAGCCAGTCTGAAAAGGATACATACAGTGTTATTCCATTTATATGACATTCTGGAAAAGGCAAAACTATAGCTATCAGTGGTTATCAGGGGTTTGGGTGAAGTGGCAAGGTTTGAATAGATAAATGCAACCTATGAATCTATGTGAATTTATTCTGTGTAATAATGTAATAGTGTATACATGATACTATACATTTGTCAAAACCCATAGAACTTTAAAGCAAAAAGAATGAACTTTAAGGTATACAAATTGTAAAAAATCATTTAGGAGGTGGAAGATCCTGTGATAGAATATAATGTGTGACAAAAGAACCCAGCTGTATTACAAATGCATCAAACAACCTTATTAATGAGATTGCTGACTGAAGTAACTTTGAAAATGAGTGGAATCTGTAAGACTAAAGGCAAAATAACTGTACGAAAGCATTGTACTCTACTTGATAAAGTTGTTTCGTGTGTGTGTATGAGTTAGCAATTCTGAACATATATATATACACATACATATATGTGTATATATATATATATCAAATTGAACAATTAAGTAAATGGCTAGCAGATAGTATAAGTTTTTTATTGCTAAAGTGAAAGAAAGGTTACAGACAAACAGGAGAAAAAGCTGTTATCCATTTTATAACGGATTAAAGTTGGGAACATCAGTATAAACTCATGTTTAGTTTAATATACATACAGGTAGTCACACATAAATATTTACAGATGTGTGTGTGTAGTTATTGGGCATTCATATTTACTTACTTTGTCAGCTGAGAAGGCCTAGAAACAATGACATTCTAGTGACAATAGATGCAGATCTTGCAGAAATGGCTAATTCCAGGACTGGGCAATAAATGTGTAAGATAAGCCTAGAGCATCTTATAGTGCTACAGAGAATAAAGTACTAAAGTAATCACTACACATTGATGGAGATACATCAAAGGGACATAGGAACCAACCAAAAGAGCTCCGAATGGTCAAAGCTGGAATAATTTAAGCAAGACAAATAGCATAACATTGGATTATAATCCAAAGTATAAAATAAACATCTATGAATCTATACTGATATAGATAATTGAATGAATAAATATATTGGGGAGAATAGACAAATTTCTTGTGCAGAAGAATTCCATATATTATTATTATTATTATTATTTTTTATTTTTTTTTTTTTGAGACAGAGTCTCACTTGTTGCCCAGGCTAGAGTGAGTGCCGTGGCATCAGCCTAGCTCACAGCAACCTCAAACTCCTGGGCTCAAGCGATCCTCCTGCCTCAACCTCCCGAGTAGCTGGGACTACAGGCATGCGCCACCATGCCTGGCTAATTTTTTCTATATATATTAGTTGGCCAATTAATTTCTTTCTATTTATAGTAGAGACGAGGTCTCGCTCTTGCTCAGGCTGGTTTCAAACTCCTGACCTCGAGCAATCCGCCCGTCCCAGCCTCCCAGAGAGCTATGATTACAGGCATGAGCCACTGCGCCCGGCCTATTATTATTATTTTTTGAGACAGAGTCTCGCTTGTTGCCCATGCTAGAGTGAGTGCCATGACGTCAGCCTAGCTCACAGCAACCTCAAACTCCTGAGCTCAAGCAATCCTACTGCCTCAGCCTCCCGAGTAGCTGGAACTACATGCATGTGCCACCATGCCCAGCTAATTTTTTCTCTATATATTAGTTGGCCAATTAATATCCTTCTATTTATAGTAGAGATGGGTCTTGCTCTTGCTCAGGCTGGTTTTGAACTCCTGACCTCGAGCAATCTGCCCACCTCAGCCTCCCAGAGTGCTAGGATTATAGACGTGAGCCACCGCGCCCGGCCTATATATTATTAATAATACTTTTTGTAGATACTTTTTCATTTTTTTAATTTCAACATATTACAGGGGTACAAATGTTTAGGTTATGTATATTGCCTTTGCCCCATCAGAGTCAGAGCTTCAAGTGTGTCCATCCACCAGACAGTGAGCACTGCACCCATTAGGTGTGTATATACCCATTCTCTCCCGTGCATCTGCCTGACACCTGATGAATGTTATTACTATATGTACACTTAAGTGGTGATCAGTTAATACTAATTTGATGGTGAGTAAATGTGGTACTTTTTTTTCCATTCTTGTGATACTACACTTAGTAGAATGGGTTCCAGCTCTATCTAGGATAATATAAGAAGTGCTATATCACCATTGTTTTTTGTGGTTCATTAGAACTCCATGGTATACATATATCACATTTTATTAATCCACTCATGTATTGATGGGCACTTGGGTTGTTTCTACATCTTTGTAATTGTTAAATGTGCTGCTATAAACATTCGAGTGCAGATGTCTTTTTTATAAAATGTCTTTTGTTCTTTGGGATAGATGCCTAGTACTGGGATTGATGGATCAAATGGTAGTTCTACCTGTAGCTCTTTGAGGTATCTCCACATAACTTTCCACTTTTCTTTAAGGAGGTGGAGCATAATTCCTTACTCCTCAAGTGTGTGCTATGCATAGCGACTTTCTTTCAAACAATATGGTATGAAAATGATGAATGAGAGGGAAGAGTAACTTTACAGTGGGGAAACCTAACAGCACTATCTCAGCATGGTAATCAAGATTAACATCAATAACCTTGATAGGATGTGATAAGAATTATGTCTTACCTCTATGATATTCCTCACCAAAGCCCTTAAGCTCAGTATAATCATGAGAAAAATCATCAGACAATCTCACTTGAGAGGCACTCTACAAAATGCTTGACTAGTTTTTCTCAAAATATAAAGGTCATCAGAAAGAAAAGCTTGAGATAGTGTAACAGCCAAGAAAAAACCTAAGTAGATAAGACAACTACATGTAATATAACATCCTATGTGGGATACTGAAACAGCAATAGAACATTAAGAAAAAAGCTATGGAAATGTGAATAAACTAGACTTTAGTTAATTATAATGTGTCAATATTGGTGCATTGAGTGTGACAAATGTGCCATATGAAGATGTTAACAATAAGGGAAACTAGGTGTCGGGTGTGGGGGATTTGGGAACTCTGTGCCAGCTTTACATTTTTTAAAATAAATCTTAAGCCTTCTAAAATAAGTTCATTTTAAGAAGGATTAAAAATCATTCAATGTAATTCATCATAGTAACACAAGAGAGGAGAAAAATTATAGTATCATCTCAAAAGAGAAAGAAAAAACATTTGATAAAATATTTTTTAAAAAACTATTTCTTTTTTTTTTTTTTTTTTTTTGAGACAGAGTCTCGCTTGTTGCCCAGGCTAGAGTGAGTGCCGTGGCGTCAGCCTAGCTCACAGCAACCTCAAACTCCTGGGCTCAAGCAATCCTGCTGCCTCAGCCTCCCGAGTAGCTGGGACTACAGGCATGCGCCACCATGCTCGGCTAATTTTATATATATATATTAGTTGGCCAATTAATTTCTTTCTATTTATAGTAGAGATGGGGTCTCGCTCTTGCTCAGGCAGGTTTCGAACTCCTGACCTCGAGCAATCTGCCTGCCTCAGTCTCCCAGAGTGCTAGGATTACAGGCGTGAGCCACCGCGCCTGGCTTTAAAAAACTATTTCTAATAATTCTCTCTATTAGAGCTAGGAATTGGGACCAAGGAATTGAATAAAATTATTTAATGAGAATAGATGATATTTATAAAAAGACATCAATTGTGAAATTATTGATAATGGAGTATTAAAAGCTTTCCTAAGACTGGGAATAGAACTGTGATTTTTCTCTCATCATTTCCATTCAACACTATACTGGATGTCCTAAGTAGGGCTGTAAGGCATGAAATAAGGATTGGAAATGGAAAGTATAGATTTCATTATTTACAGACAACAAAATCTCAACATTAGCAATTAAAATTAGGAAGTTAACTGAGTAAAGTTGCTGGGTTAAAAAGCAAATAAGTACAATTAAATGTACTTCCACATGAAATGAATTAAAAAATGAAGTTTTATAAAGAAAAATTTTGCAGAATATCAGAAACATCAATTACATAGGAAAAAATCTATACAAAATATTACAAAACAGTATGGAAAGGAAATAACTAATACCTTACAAATGGGGGGATATATTTAGATTGGCAGATATTCAGTTACATATACTGTAGATGTTAATTGTCTCCCAGATTCATTTAACAATCCAAAGTGATAGCATTCCAAATGTGAATCTCATTAGATTTGGGTTCTATTTGTCAATATTATTTCAAATATTATATATGATACAGAGTCAAGAGGCGCCAAGATAGTCTTTGATGAAGATGAACCAGTTTGCATGAGTTACACAATCAAATTTTAAGGCCCATTGTAAGGTTACAATTACTGACAAAAGACTGAAAACTAGCCCAATGGAACAAAATATAGACTCCATAAATAGATCAACAGCTATATGATTATCGATTTATGATTAAAAAAAATACCACTGCTGGATGGTGAGAAAAGAATGGTTTGTTCAATAGTTGATGCCAAATCTATTGGATATCAATATGGAAAAAAAATTGAGTTCTTTTTTAAATCATACAAAGAAATCATTTTAGGTGTAAAGTTGATCTATACATGAAAGATAAAACAATAAAGCTTCTTGAACATAACATAGGAGAGTGTCATCATAATTTGGGAGAAAGATAAGAATTAAAATGAAACACCAATATCACTAACCATAAAGGAAAGCATTGATGAATTAGTTTACATCAAAATTAAAACTTTTGTTTATGAAAGTTTTATATTCAATGAAGGACCATTATATAAAGACAAACTTTTACATGTCAAATAGTAATAAAAAATTTAAATAGGTACTCCCCAAAACAGGATATCCAAATGGCTAATAAGCTTATGAAAAGATATTCAACATCATCCAGCATGAGAAAAATAATTCACACAACAATCAGATAAAATAAACATCCACCAGTATATATAGATAGTCCCTGACTTATGATGGTTTGACTCATGATTTCTCAACTTTACAATGGTGTGAAAGCAATGTACATTCAGTAAAAACCATACTTTGAATTTTGATCTTTTCTTGGGCTAGTGATAGGTAGTATGATACTCTTGTAATGCTAGGCAGCATCAGAGAGCCAGCCATAGCTCCCAGCCAGTCACATGATGACGAGGGTAAAACAACCAATACTCTAATGTGTACCATGTCACCAGATAATTTGGCTCAACCGTAGGCTAATGTGAATGTTCTGAGCATGTTTAAGGTAGGCTAAGCTATCATGTTCAGGAGGTTAGATATCTTAAATGTATTTTTGACTTGTAATATTTTTAACTTAAAATGTCTTTGTTGCGATATAACCCTATCATAAATTGAGAAAGATCTGTATAAAATTAAAAAGTCTAGCTATATGTTTGTTTAGAATACTCATAGACAGTATTCACTAAAGTTGGATGGAGGCAATATAAACTCATATATGTATAGTTAACAAAAATTCATACAAGGTTGACCTAAAATATATATACATGAATGCTTATGGTAGCACCATTTCTAATAGCAATAATTGAAAAGAAAGTGCCCATGAGGAGTTGAAGGAATAAGTAAACCTTGGATATACACACATTCATTCAGGGAACATGGATATTGTTGTGGCTAATTCTTTACCATGAGTGACCCACACAGATCCTATCATAAAATTTAACTTTATACCAGGGGTCCTCAAAGTTTTTAAACAGGAGGACAGTTCACTGTCCCTCAGACCATTGGAGAGTGCACACTGTGGGCCTGGGATGAGTAGGCAGCTAAGCAGGACAGGCAACAGTGGCAAAAACACCCAGCAGGCCAGATAAGTGTCCTGGGGGGGGGGGCGGCATGTGGCCTGCGGGCCGTAGTTTGAGGACCCCTGCTTTATACTGAAGCTTTGCTTTGATTGAAAATTGAGAAATCTTGTGATTCATTGATAACATCTCTATGATGAATTACATATTCCTAGCACCATTCAAATAGGAATTCTATTTGTGGACTTCAGATAATGAATCCCCTATAGGAAACTTATTTCATCCATCTCTGTTTCCTTCCAATTGAACAACTCCTTCTTTTATGTTAACCTTATTTTAGTGGTTCATTCTCATAATTTGGGGGAATTATACCTCTCTTTTTTTCCTTGTGATTTTAATGTGTTGCGGTAAGTCTAGCTGGCAGGATATGCACCATTACATAGATTAAGTTTGCTTTTTGTAGCTGAGAAATTCTAAATAGATCTTCATTCTAGTGAAGACTTTCTTCTAAGGAATTTAGATTCATTCTTCCAGACGGCAGATATATCATATGGGTTCTTCATGAGTGCCATATATGATGGGATGCTCATAAGACTTTCACTTTTTACCTGGGCTTGTTTAGACTGAGAGTGGAGAAAATTTTGTGGTTCATTGGTATGATTTCTATGTTGAAATATTTGGATCTAAACGTGCAAGTAGATGAATTCATCTATGTTACATCATTTCAGGTTTGCGATGTGTTAAGATATTTATAGATCACTGATGGACTATGAATAGTCAAGTATCCTGGCAATCACACCCAGAGGTTGAGATCAAGATATTTATTTGCCCATAG
Organism: Microcebus murinus; assembly: GCF_040939455.1. NCBI lineage: Eukaryota > Metazoa > Chordata > Mammalia > Primates > Cheirogaleidae > Microcebus > Microcebus murinus. The sequence continues at coordinate 21,342,920 of NC_134110.1, forward strand.
ATATAAAAATTCAATAAAATTAGGAGCTTCCTGGTATCTTATTTACTTTTTACAAGTATCATAAGTACAAGGAAATAACAATTCTCACCTTTGATTACTGCCCTACTCCTTGAATAAAGTCTTGGATAAAGACTTATGAAGAAGAGGATTATCTGTCCTCTTATCCAAACTAACCACACTGAATCTGCCCAAACTTGAAAATATGTTGGCATAGGGTTTAATGATGCAAATCCTGGTTAGAATTTTCAGGACTAAATACATGTGTATATAAGAGGAATGCCACAGCTTGTGTCATGAGGAAATTTGATTATGTAAAAATTATCCTCATAAGTATTATGCTGAGACCCATTTTGGGAGGGCATTTGGGATGCCATAGGCTACGCAAAACATAGCTATGAAAACAGAAGTCATTAGAGAAAATAACAAGTAGTCATGGAGAATTTAGATTAGAGACTGTAATAGAATGAAAGCATCAGGTTGGCAAGTGGTTGTCCTAGTAACTTGGAAGAAAGGGAATAAAAATGGAGTCAGACTACTGAATGGCAAATTTAAGACTAAACTATGGTGCCATACAAATCAACTTTTCATCTCAATATGAAGAATATCAGCCCTTGCCTTTTGGAATCTCAACAGCTCCAATTGTTGTTAGAAATTATCCAGGACTGCTGGCAGGACCCCAAATAGTAAGAATTCATATGCCCTTTTCTCCACCTGACATTAACTATCTTAAGAATTATTTTCTAGTGCTCTGAGGAGAGCCACAAAAATTTCCCAATGTATTCTGTAGTGTGTTTTCAATCTATAGCTCTGCACATTGGGGAGGTACACTCTGGATGTTCATGGACTGTTGCCTCCAGTTGACTTGTCTGACTAATAGAGCAGGCACAACAGGGACCAAATGAGAACCCCCACATAAGGAAGAAAAGGACCCAGGAGTCCAGTTATTTCACAATTATCCATTTTTTCCAACAACTTAGATTACTCTTTGTGCTTTGGCCACCCAACCTGATGATAGCAGTCCTTGAAACCTTTCTATAGAAAGTGGACTGGAAGAAGCTAAATTCTACACTCAGAAGGTGGTTGAGTTCCCCCATTGACTTTCACCATAGTTCACTAAATTATTTTCTACATTTATATATATAAATTTATGGATGGACCAGAATAGGCCTTTAATCCTCTCCATTGTTATGGCACTTTTGTTGCCAGGAATTCAAACACAAGTAAGGGAAAAAGTAGTAGGTGGCAGGGACCCACCCAGCTTTGATAAATGAAGAGAAAGATAAGACAAAAATAAACTTAAGACTACAGCATTAGCTGCCCAGTTATAATTACTCACAAAGGAACAAACCCTTATCTAGGCCCACCAATGAATAAGCAGGCACAAGCTAATGGAAAGTCCATATATCACTGTTGTAAAAAATCAAGACATTAGAAAAAGGGATCATGGAAGAGATTAAGGAAGATGCAAGGGATGCCTAACTCTGAAGCTTTACTATCTCCTCAAGGAGATCTTCATCTCATGAAATGAAACAAAATAATTTGCGAATGGTGCAAAGTAATGGACAAAATTAACATAATGAGGAAACCTCAGAGATGGGAATGGTATAAATTTTTGTACCTGTTTCTTTCTCCTACCTTAATCTTTTCTTACCCATTCTTGTAGATACTGGAGCCATGAATTCTGCAATTCCTATTGACCTTTTTTGTTTTACCCTAACCCAGGAAAACATTCAAGATCTGACTATTTATGGAATATCTTCTACCTGTTATTTCTCCTCTGAGGTTCCCACACAAATACTCCTCTCTTAGAAGACTATGCCTTGTCTCCTAACATGTTTGGTAATCTGTTAGGAAGGAACCTGCTGTATAGACTAAGGGCTATGACATTTTTGACTCTAGATTGAGTCAAAGCTTCATCTGTGTAGCTCCTAGGATTCAAGGTAGCTGTGTTGCTAAATATGTACTTTCTGAAACAAAGTAGGGCTGTGGGAGACTGGCAGTCTTGTCACATGCTGGAAAAGGCCTCCCAAATTACAGGAAAAAAAACATATTTATGGGTCCTAGGAACAAATGATAGTGACTTATAAAAGGGATCAACACCATTGTTATAACTTACAATGAATAAAAACCTTGATCATGTGTAGAATATCTTCTCTATTTTGAACTCAAATACAATGTATAGAACCAGTAATTAGAGAAATAGAAAAACAGGATTTAATGAAAAAGGCACATAGACCTCATAATACTATATTACTTGTGAGAAAGGAAGGGGAATTTTACAAGAAAGGTCAAACTGTTTATAGACCTGTACATTGATCTGAGAGAAACAAGTTGTGATTCTTCTGACACCTTGGTACCCAATGTTGCCACTACTATCTTAACATCTGTGCCTGAGTCAGCTACATATTTTTCTGTAACAGGATTATGTTCAACTTTCTGTTCTGTACCTTTGATTGAAGAGTCAAGTTTCCTGACTGTGTTTACCTTCAAAGGTAGAGGTTTTCAATATTTGTGGAAATGGATCCCCCAGAGATTTAGAGATTCACTTTACTATATTCTCTAGGCATTTACAAGAAAAGGAATCATCCTCATCTTAGGGTTCCATGCTAATTATTATTGATAGCCACTAATACCTTATGTGCTGGTAAAGACAACACTTTAACTTTACTAAATTTCCTAGTCTACCAGGACATAAAGCCTCCCTACATAAGTTGCAATATTATCAAACTGAAGTCAAATATTTGGGATATGTATTCTTGGAAGATGGAAGATAGTTGCATCCTGAAGATAGTCTAATGTACAAACAAAACAACGTACTACAAAAAAAAAATTCCACCAATTGTGAGGATTGATTGTGGATATCTGCCTTTTCTGAAAAGACTAAGCCTCACACTAATATGTTACATGAAACACCACCAGAACTTTTTATTATAGTCAAAGTAAGATGAAGAAGTCTTTCACACCCTTAAAACAGCTGTCATTTCCCCACCTGTATTAGGAGATTTTAACTTTGATCAACTGTTCCACCTTTTCTGTTATGAGATTAGGATACTTATAATCATGTGTGACTTCAAAATTAGGCCTTGAGTATGGGCATATTGCTTACTTTTCTGGGCTAGTAGATTTTCTTGCTCTGGGAATGTCATGATACAGGTATAGCAGCAGCCACTCACCTGACTGAAAAGGATCAGTCAGGCTTTGACTTTGGGAAATTTAACTTACTGACAGTCATTTCATGCTGTAACTACTATTTTACAAGTTCATAAGATATCACAGTTGTCAGTGTGATGCCAAACTAGATATGAACAAGTCTTATTGTCTATTCCTAAGGCTATGCTAGGCAAGTATAACCTTCTGACAGCTATTCTGTGGCTAGACCTTGACAAACTAAGTTAACTCACAGTCATTGAGGAAGATCCTGGAGCTTGGTCTGGTTTATCTAATATTCCTATTCCCAGTGCTGACTGAATATTCTCTGATATCTCCTGTGTAAAAGATCAGCAAGGGACTATATAAGCATGCTTTGCAGTAGTCAACCTTCATGAAGTTTTACAGGCTTCTCTTCTCCCAAATATAAAATCAATCCAAGTGGCAAAACTTGTAACTGCTATACAAGTTGTTAAATTAGCCATTAGTCTTAAAGCAGATATCTATACAGTGCTGTTAGTAAGTATGTGTTTGTGGTCTGTCATGTGACTGGACAACTCTGAAAGCGTAGATGCTAACACAAATAGGAATTAAAATATCACATGGGAAACTAAGTAATGATTTATTAGAGTCATTCAAACTTCTGTAACAGATTTATGCAATTTATTCTTTAGCTAACACTAGAAAACAAGATGAAATATCTAAAAAATCAATTTGCAAACCTAGCTATAAAGCAGCTATTGAGATTTGAACTGGACGAATCAAACCCCTATCACTTCTATCCACGAATTCCCATTTATAATTTCAGAAATAGCCAACTTTCTAACAATTAGAAAATTAAGAATCAAAGAGAGCTAAGAACACCATAGGAAAGTGAGAATTACATAATGAAAATTTTGTTATTCTAATTGTTATATGATTGAATAGCTTTTTCATGATAACAACAAACTCATTCAAACAAAAGGAATATACTGAAAACTTGGAATCTTATAATACTTGTAATAGAATCAAATAATTCAGGACATAATATGAAGATACGCTGTTTGTCAGAAAAATTTATTTTGTCAGAAAAATTATTTACAGTGGATGACTAAGATAAGTCAATAAAACCTACTAAGACCAATGTTATGTCAGATATGATGGCACACAAACTTAATGGAACTTCCACCTTTAGAAGATATTAAATATTTTTGGCTATGTTGAGTATTGGTGTCTGGATGGGTGAAGGCAGATGCTCAAACAGTGATCAAGCACTTACTGTATCATATCTAACCTTTGGAATTCCTGTATATCCAGAATCCAATAGGGAAGGTTGTTTTGTATCTGTGGTAATTCAAGAGCCTTGTAATATTCTACAAATATAAACAATGTGCCTATTCCTTATTATCCCCAGCCTTCTGGCCAAGTAGAATGAATGAACCATACTCTAAAGAATTTAGGCCACTGTACAGGGGCCCAAAGCCTTACCATGGGTTTATTTAAAAAGAACGTTAAATTGCTGAAGGAAGCATAGCATCTCTTCCTTTGAGTTTGGAAGATCAGTGAATATTGGGTTTGAGCCTATCCTATTCTCTGATACAATGGAAAACCCTTATGCTCAGATATAATACTTAAAGAGGCTCACTTTGCCATCATGTGGCCAGAAGCTGGAAAATCCTCCTGGGAATGTGTGTCAATGATATTGAACAGGAGACCCAGTCTACATCAAACTGTTCCAATGACAGACTGATTGTCACTACACTGAACAGAATCCTACTAGGTGTTGTTCATTACTCACATTGATATCAAGATGATGGAGAAAACCAAATGCATGCATGTTTCATATGTGAGACCTACACTTATAATTGAGTGGGCTATAACTCCCATTTAAGACCATAAGGTTAAATTCTCCAGATAGTCAATTATAATATATACAAGCTGAAGGGAAAAGTTTCTCTTATGGACAGACAACAGAAAAGATATACTATTTTGGTATGTTCTTCATATTATATTGGCCATTATAATTTTGATACTTTATTTCATAACATAACAGTTAAAGCTTATAAAATATTAGTACATCTTTTAAAAATTAGTATCTCAATCTCAAGGAATTTTCATTGATTACAAATTGTGCTCAATAAAGGGTGAGAGCTCTAGACACTGCTTTCTTTGTCATAATACTTAATTTTCTTTTATTTTTCTTTTAATTATTATCAGCCCAGGTTCTGATCAGATCTCATAATACTTCAGACTCATCAGTTGGATGGTTTAAATTTAAAAGAAGTAGAATAATTCAAGTCTTCTCACAGACACATCAATATTACCCAAATAAAATAAAACAATCTTAATTATCACCATAATTTGTGTGACTGAATATGCAGATAAGAAGAAATTTTTAGCTAATTAAGCCTCGATATAATTATGGTCAAATTAAAAGTCCCTGAACAGTATCACAAAACTCCAAAGGCTCTATGTCTTAAATAGCCATTGGGGTGCAGATTCACAAAACTGAATTGATATACAGTTGAGGAGAAAATATCACAGCTAAAATGATGAGGGTTTATTTCTTCAACAGCCTGAAAACACATCATCCCATAAAATAGACCTACCCTATTTAAACCTGGCAGTCTCCAGACCTCAGATTTAAGACATCTAGGATAAATAAATAGTTGGCCTTTTTAAATATTACCACAGATATTATGAGTAAATTCAATTCTACTTGTATACAATAGACATTAACATTATGAAAATATTTTACACAGGGAATAAAATGGTGCTATGATCAAGCTAAAAAGGATTATCAAATGCAATATTAGGGGGAAAATAGAAATAGGGACAATAATTGCAAACTCTTATGATTGCAAACTCTTATGATTGCAAACTATTAGAAGTACTGGTAATCTTAGAAATACTGGTAAACTACCTTGGATGGTTGCAGAAACATATAAATCAGATGCAAACAGGATAGAATCAAAAGCTGATGCAAAATAAAACAATTGACAAAAAATAAGATGAAATTGTGAAAGAATTTATGAATGGACATCTGGTAATGATGCAAAAATATAGCTAAAGAATTTTCACAACCACAACTGTGGTAGTTCAAACACTACAGTGTATATTTGGTAGAACTGATGTATAGGATTTTACGTATTTAGGGGAAGAATCGAGTATTAGGCATATGAAAAACATTCAGAGAAGCAAAGATGGGGTATAAAGGTGGTTATATTATGAATAAAAAAGGATGAACTTTGCCATTACAGATTGAGAATTCAAAAACTACCTGAGCACTTCACTAAAATGAAACCTAGAGATAAGCAAGTAAATTGATTTTAGTTACTGAAAGGACAAGAATTATGTTCTAACCAGAGTTCACTTAAAGGTACGGAGAAACAAGGGCTCCAAGAAAGAGGTAGTCATTAGGACTATGACAGGTGGACCCTTCTGCAGCCTCAGGGCATGTTTGCGGCCCAGTGGCTGCGTGCTGAGCTCGTATGGCCCCCGTCGTGTCTTTCAGGGAGCCGTGCTGCCCAGGTTGGCCCCAAGGCAGTCTCAGGATCCCAGGTGAGTGGACCTACTGGGGCTGGAGCCAGGACCTGAGAAGCAATGGGTTGTCCAAGGCTCCGCCTTAGTCCAAGGGCGCTTCCCTCTGGCAGGCGCATGGCGAAGTGGACCCTTCGCTCCTCCCTACTTGAGGGGGACGATCCTTGAGGACGTCGTCCTCAGAGGGTACCCCTTTTGTTTCCGAGCCCAGAGTTCGCTTGCAGTTAGGGAGGGACAGGGGCTCCCAGAAAGGAGTGGCCGCGAGGACGGCTGCCACGACAGGCCCGCGTGGTCCCGGGCTCCCTATCGGGGCTGTGGCAGGGAGCTGAGCCTCCAGCCCAAGCAAAGAGGAGGTGGACAGGCCCGGCCTCGGGTGCACAGCCCTTGACTTCTCATGGCCATGAGAAGCTCATGGTGGGCGCATGGAGGCCTGGGCTTCTGAGGTCCCTGTAAAGGATTGGGGGGTGGGCCTGGCGGGCATGGGGCTGCACGCGGCTTCCTGACCCGGGCCCTGGGTCACGAGTGAGTGGGGTTCAGGTCCAGTTGACCGGGTACGGTGGCCGTACCCGGGTCCTTGGGTGCATCCTGGCAGGAAGGAGAAGTGGGAGGCCCTTGACCTGCTGTAGGGCGGGAAGCGCGTCGCCTGGCCCAAGCCCAGCGGGCGGTGCGCCTCGCGTGTTCTGGACCCCAATGCGATGGGAGGGGCAAGCGACCCCCAGACTCCGCAAGCATTCCCCGGTCGGGATGCCCCCTCAGGTCCCTGTGGGCAATGCATGGGTAAGCCGGCCACCGATTCCCGAGAGGAATGCGACTCCTCGGGGACCGACTGTCGTCCACATTCCAAGGCAGCTAGCGTCCCCGGAGAGAGTTCCCTCAGAACGAGCGCGATCGGCGCAGTGGTGGTCCAAGCGGAGCGCAGCTTGCCCTGTGCCGCAACTCGTGTGCTCCGTGGCCCCCTGTTCTCCGAGATGGACCTGTGGTGAGCTGCTCCGGGTCCTAGGGCGTGTGTGCATGGGGAGGGGCCGCCCTGGGCAGGGTCGATGATGAGAACCTCATATGGTCTGAAGAGAGGTGATGACTTAAAAATCATGCTCAATAGGATTACGCTGAGGCCCAGCCTAGGGGAGCGTTTTGGAAGGGGACGTTGGCCTGCAGCTCTCCCGTGCGGGGCCATCGGTCTCTTCAGCCGGAGACTGGAGGCCCTGCAGGCCATCCCGGGGGACCCGAGCCGGTGCATGCCCTGCGCAGTGAGCACCCCAAGCTCCTTGTGTGTGCTGGGCGTCAGGGGGACCATTGTCCAGCGGCAGGGCATGTTTGCAGCACCCTGGCCGCGTGCTGAGCTCGTGCTGCCCCCGTCGTGTCTTTCAGGGAGCCGTGCTGCCCAGGCTGGCCCCAAGGCAGTCAGGATCCCAGGTGAGTGCACGGCTGGGGTCTTGAGCCATGAGCGCCGGAGAAGCAATGAGTTGTCCGAGGCTGCGTGCGCTTTGGGCCAAGAGCGCTTCCCGGTGGCACGCGCATGGCGCAGTGGACCCGGTGCTCCTCTGTCCTTGAGGGGGACGGTCCTCGAGGACGCCGTCCTCGGAGGATCCCCATTCTGTTTCTGAGCGCAGACTTCCCTTGCAGTTAGGGAGGGACATGGGCTCCCAGAAAGTAGTGGCCGTGTGGACCCCTGCCACGACACGCCCACGTGGTCCTAGGCTCCCTATCGGGGCTGTGACTGGGCGCTGATGCTTGAGCCAAGACAAAGAGGAGGCGGACGGGCCCGGCCCGGGGTCCGCAGCCTTGGGCTTCCCCGTGTCCGTGGGGTGGGCGCATGGAGGCCTGGGCTTCTGAGGTTCCCTGCGAAGGGTTGGGGGAAGGGACTGGCAGGCATGGGGGTGCACGTGGCTTCGTGTTGCGGACCCTGGGTCGTGAGCGAGTGGGGTTCACGTCCAGTTGACAGGGCACGGTGGCCGGACCCGGGTCCTGGGGTGCATCCTGGCAGAGAGGAGAAGTGGGAGGCCCTTGACCTGCCGTAAAGCGTGACCCGCGTTGCCTGGCCCAAGCCCAGCCAGCGGTCCGCCTTGCGTGTTCTGGCCCCCAAATGCAATGGGTGGAGGAGGGGACCCCCAAACTCTGCAAGCATTCCACGGTCGGGATCCTCCCTCAGGTCCCTGGAGGAAATGCATGGTAAGCCAGCCGCCGCTTCCCCAGAGGAATGTGACTGCCTTGGGACCGACCCCGTCTTCCACATTTGCGGGCGGATACCGTCCCCGGAGAGAGAGTTCCCTCAGAACCGGCGTGGAAGGCGCAGTGGTGCTGAAAGCGGAGCAGAGCTCGCCCTGTGCCGAAACTCCTGTCCTTCGTGGCTCCCTCGTCTCCCGGATGGACCTTGTGGTGAGCTTCTCCCGGTCCAAGGGCATGTGGGCATGGGGACGGGCCGCCCGGGGCTGGGTCGATGATGAGAACCTCATATGGTCTGAAGAGAGGTGATGACTTAAAAATCATGCTCAATAGGATTACGCTGAGGCCCAGCCTAGGGGAGCGTTTTGGAAGAGGACGTTGGCCTGCAGCTCTCCCGTGCGGGGCCATCGGTCTCTTCAGCCTGAGGCTGCAGGCCCTGGAGGCCATGCCGGGGGACCCGAGCCATTGCATGCCCTGCGCAGTGAGCACCCCAAGCGCCTTGGGTGCACTGGGTGTGAGGTGGACCCTTCTGCAGCCTCAGGGCATGTTTGCGGCCCAGTGGCTGCGTGCTGAGCTCGTATGGCCCCCGTCGTGTCTTTCAGGGAGCCGTGCTGCCCAGGTTGGCCCCAAGGCAGTCTCAGGATCCCAGGTGAGTGGACCTACTGGGGCTGGAGCCAGGACCTGAGAAGCAATGGGTTGTCCAAGGCTCCGCCTTAGTCCAAGGGCGCTTCCCTCTGGCAGGCGCATGGCGAAGTGGACCCTTCGCTCCTCCCTACTTGAGGGGGACGATCCTTGAGGACGTCGTCCTCAGAGGGTACCCCTTTTGTTTCCGAGCCCAGGGTTCGCTTGCAGTTAGGGAGGGACAGGGGCTCCCAGAAAGGAGTGGCCGCGAGGACGGCTGCCACGACAGGCCCGCGTGGTCCCGGGCTCCCTATCGGGGCTGTGGCAGGGAGCTGAGCCTCCAGCCCAAGCAAAGAGGAGGTGGACAGGCCCGGCCTCGGGTGCACAGCCCTTGACTTCTCATGGCCATGAGAAGCTCATGGTGGGCGCATGGAGGCCTGGGCTTCTGAGGTCCCTGTAAAGGATTGGGGGGTGGGCCTGGCGGGCATGGGGCTGCACGCGGCTTCCTGACCCGGGCCCTGGGTCACGAGTGAGTGGGGTTCAGGTCCAGTTGACCGGGTACGGTGGCCGTACCCGGGTCCTTGGGTGCATCCTGGCAGGAAGGAGAAGTGGGAGGCCCTTGACCTGCTGTAGGGCGGGAAGCGCGTCGCCTGGCCCAAGCCCAGCGGGCGGTGCGCCTCGCGTGTTCTGGACCCCAATGCGATGGGAGGGGCAAGCGACCCCCAGACTCCGCAAGCATTCCCCGGTCGGGATGCCCCCTCAGGTCCCTGTGGGCAATGCATGGGTAAGCCGGCCACCGATTCCCGAGAGGAATGCGACTCCTCGGGGACCGACTGTCGTCCACATTCCAAGGCAGCTAGCGTCCCCGGAGAGAGTTCCCTCAGAACGAGCGCGATCGGCGCAGTGGTGGTCCAAGCGGAGCGCAGCTTGCCCTGTGCCGCAACTCGTGTGCTCCGTGGCCCCCTGTTCTCCGAGATGGCCCTGTGGTGAGCTGCTCCGGGTCCTAGGGCGTGTGTGCATGGGGAGGGGCCGCCCTGGGCAGGGTCGATGATGAGAACCTCATATGGTCTGAAGAGAGGTGATGACTTAAAAATCATGCTCAATAGGATTACGCTGAGGCCCAGCCTAGGGGAGCGTTTTGGAAGGGGACGTTGGCCTGCAGCTCTCCCGTGCGGGGCCATCGGTCTCTTCAGCCGGAGACTGGAGGCCCTGCAGGCCATCCCGGGGGACCCGAGCCGGTGCATGCCCTGCGCAGTGAGCACCCCAAGCTCCTTGTGTGCGCTGGGCGTCAGGGGGACCATTGTCCAGCGGCAGGGCATGTTTGCAGCACCCTGGCCGCGTGCTGAGCTCGTGCTGCCCCCGTCGTGTCTTTCAGGGAGCCGTGCTGCCCAGGCTGGCCCCAAGGCAGTCAGGATCCCAGGTGAGTGCACGGCTGGGGTCTTGAGCCATGAGCGCCGGAGAAGCAATGAGTTGTCCGAGGCTGCGTGCGCTTTGGGCCAAGAGCGCTTCCCGGTGGCACGCGCATGGCGCAGTGGACCCGGTGCTCCTCTGTCCTTGAGGGGGACGGTCCTCGAGGACGCCGTCCTCGGAGGATCCCCATTCTGTTTCTGAGCGCAGACTTCCCTTGCAGTTAGGGAGGGACATGGGCTCCCAGAAAGGAGTGGCCGTGTGGACCCCTGCCACGACACGCCCACGTGGTCCTAGGCTCCCTATCGGGGCTGTGACTGGGCGCTGATGCTTGAGCCAAGACAAAGAGGAGGCGGACGGGCCCGGCCCGGGGTCCGCAGCCTTGGGCTTCCCCGTGTCCGTGGGGTGGGCGCATGGAGGCCTGGGCTTCTGAGGTTCCCTGCGAAGGGTTGGGGGAAGGGACTGGCAGGCATGGGGGTGCACGTGGCTTCGTGTTGCGGACCCTGGGTCGTGAGCGAGTGGGGTTCACGTCCAGTTGACAGGGCACGGTGGCCGGACCCGGGTCCTGGGGTGCATCCTGGCAGAGAGGAGAAGTGGGAGGCCCTTGACCTGCCGTAAAGCGTGACCCGCGTTGCCTGGCCCAAGCCCAGCCAGCGGTCCGCCTTGCGTGTTCTGGCCCCCAAATGCAATGGGTGGAGGAGGGGACCCCCAAACTCTGCAAGCATTCCACGGTCGGGATCCTCCCTCAGGTCCCTGGAGGAAATGCATGGTAAGCCAGCCGCCGCTTCCCCAGAGGAATGTGACTGCCTTGGGACCGACCCCGTCTTCCACATTTGCGGGCGGATACCGTCCCCGGAGAGAGAGTTCCCTCAGAACCGGCGTGGAAGGCGCAGTGGTGCTGAAAGCGGAGCAGAGCTCGCCCTGTGCCGAAACTCCTGTCCTTCGTGGCTCCCTCGTCTCCCGGATGGACCTTGTGGTGAGCTTCTCCCGGTCCAAGGGCATGTGGGCATGGGGACGGGCCGCCCGGGGCTGGGTCGATGATGAGAACCTCATATGGTCTGAAGAGAGGTGATGACTTAAAAATCATGCTCAATAGGATTACGCTGAGGCCCAGCCTAGGGGAGCGTTTTGGAAGAGGACGTTGGCCTGCAGCTCTCCCGTGCGGGGCCATCGGTCTCTTCAGCCTGAGGCTGCAGGCCCTGGAGGCCATGCCGGGGGACCCGAGCCATTGCATGCCCTGCGCAGTGAGCACCCCAAGCGCCTTGGGTGCGCTGGGTGTGAGGTGGACCCTTCTGCAGCCTCAGGGCATGTTTGCGGCCCAGTGGCTGCGTGCTGAGCTCGTATGGCCCCCGTCGTGTCTTTCAGGGAGCCGTGCTGCCCAGGTTGGCCCCAAGGCAGTCTCAGGATCCCAGGTGAGTGGACCTACTGGGGCTGGAGCCAGGACCTGAGAAGCAATGGGTTGTCCAAGGCTCCGCCTTAGTCCAAGGGCGCTTCCCTCTGGCAGGCGCATGGCGAAGTGGACCCTTCGCTCCTCCCTACTTGAGGGGGACGATCCTTGAGGACGTCGTCCTCAGAGGGTACCCCTTTTGTTTCCGAGCCCAGAGTTCGCTTGCAGTTAGGGAGGGACAGGGGCTCCCAGAAAGGAGTGGCCGCGAGGACGGCTGCCACGACAGGCCCGCGTGGTCCCGGGCTCCCTATCGGGGCTGTGGCAGGGAGCTGAGCCTCCAGCCCAAGCAAAGAGGAGGTGGACAGGCCCGGCCTCGGGTGCACAGCCCTTGACTTCTCATGGCCATGAGAAGCTCATGGTGGGCGCATGGAGGCCTGGGCTTCTGAGGTCCCTGTAAAGGATTGGGGGGTGGGCCTGGCGGGCATGGGGCTGCACGCGGCTTCCTGACCCGGGCCCTGGGTCACGAGTGAGTGGGGTTCAGGTCCAGTTGACCGGGTACGGTGGCCGTACCCGGGTCCTTGGGTGCATCCTGGCAGGAAGGAGAAGTGGGAGGCCCTTGACCTGCTGTAGGGCGGGAAGCGCGTCGCCTGGCCCAAGCCCAGCGGGCGGTGCGCCTCGCGTGTTCTGGACCCCAATGCGATGGGAGGGGCAAGCGACCCCCAGACTCCGCAAGCATTCCCCGGTCGGGATGCCCCCTCAGGTCCCTGTGGGCAATGCATGGGTAAGCCGGCCACCGATTCCCGAGAGGAATGCGACTCCTCGGGGACCGACTGTCGTCCACATTCCAAGGCAGCTAGCGTCCCCGGAGAGAGTTCCCTCAGAACGAGCGCGATCGGCGCAGTGGTGGTCCAAGCGGAGCGCAGCTTGCCCTGTGCCGCAACTCGTGTGCTCCGTGGCCCCCTGTTCTCCGAGATGGCCCTGTGGTGAGCTGCTCCGGGTCCTAGGGCGTGTGTGCATGGGGAGGGGCCGCCCTGGGCAGGGTCGATGATGAGAACCTCATATGGTCTGAAGAGAGGTGATGACTTAAAAATCATGCTCAATAGGATTACGCTGAGGCCCAGCCTAGGGGAGCGTTTTGGAAGGGGACGTTGGCCTGCAGCTCTCCCGTGCGGGGCCATCGGTCTCTTCAGCCGGAGACTGGAGGCCCTGCAGGCCATCCCGGGGGACCCGAGCCGGTGCATGCCCTGCGCAGTGAGCACCCCAAGCTCCTTGTGTGCGCTGGGCGTCAGGGGGACCATTGTCCAGCGGCAGGGCATGTTTGCAGCACCCTGGCCGCGTGCTGAGCTCGTGCTGCCCCCGTCGTGTCTTTCAGGGAGCCGTGCTGCCCAGGCTGGCCCCAAGGCAGTCAGGATCCCAGGTGAGTGCACGGCTGGGGTCTTGAGCCATGAGCGCCGGAGAAGCAATGAGTTGTCCGAGGCTGCGTGCGCTTTGGGCCAAGAGCGCTTCCCGGTGGCACGCGCATGGCGCAGTGGACCCGGTGCTCCTCTGTCCTTGAGGGGGACGGTCCTCGAGGACGCCGTCCTCGGAGGATCCCCATTCTGTTTCTGAGCGCAGACTTCCCTTGCAGTTAGGGAGGGACATGGGCTCCCAGAAAGGAGTGGCCGTGTGGACCCCTGCCACGACACGCCCACGTGGTCCTAGGCTCCCTATCGGGGCTGTGACTGGGCGCTGATGCTTGAGCCAAGACAAAGAGGAGGCGGACGGGCCCGGCCCGGGGTCCGCAGCCTTGGGCTTCCCCGTGTCCGTGGGGTGGGCGCATGGAGGCCTGGGCTTCTGAGGTTCCCTGCGAAGGGTTGGGGGAAGGGACTGGCAGGCATGGGGGTGCACGTGGCTTCGTGTTGCGGACCCTGGGTCGTGAGCGAGTGGGGTTCACGTCCAGTTGACAGGGCACGGTGGCCGGACCCGGGTCCTGGGGTGCATCCTGGCAGAGAGGAGAAGTGGGAGGCCCTTGACCTGCCGTAAAGCGTGACCCGCGTTGCCTGGCCCAAGCCCAGCCAGCGGTCCGCCTTGCGTGTTCTGGCCCCCAAATGCAATGGGTGGAGGAGGGGACCCCCAAACTCTGCAAGCATTCCACGGTCGGGATCCTCCCTCAGGTCCCTGGAGGAAATGCATGGTAAGCCAGCCGCCGCTTCCCCAGAGGAATGTGACTGCCTTGGGACCGACCCCGTCTTCCACATTTGCGGGCGGATACCGTCCCCGGAGAGAGAGTTCCCTCAGAACCGGCGTGGAAGGCGCAGTGGTGCTGAAAGCGGAGCAGAGCTCGCCCTGTGCCGAAACTCCTGTCCTTCGTGGCTCCCTCGTCTCCCGGATGGACCTTGTGGTGAGCTTCTCCCGGTCCAAGGGCATGTGGGCATGGGGACGGGCCGCCCGGGGCTGGGTCGATGATGAGAACCTCATATGGTCTGAAGAGAGGTGATGACTTAAAAATCATGCTCAATAGGATTACGCTGAGGCCCAGCCTAGGGGAGCGTTTTGGAAGAGGACGTTGGCCTGCAGCTCTCCCGTGCGGGGCCATCGGTCTCTTCAGCCTGAGGCTGCAGGCCCTGGAGGCCATGCCGGGGGACCCGAGCCATTGCATGCCCTGCGCAGTGAGCACCCCAAGCGCCTTGGGTGCGCTGGGTGTGAGGTGGACCCTTCTGCAGCCTCAGGGCATGTTTGCGGCCCAGTGGCTGCGTGCTGAGCTCGTATGGCCCCCGTCGTGTCTTTCAGGGAGCCGTGCTGCCCAGGTTGGCCCCAAGGCAGTCTCAGGATCCCAGGTGAGTGGACCTACTGGGGCTGGAGCCAGGACCTGAGAAGCAATGGGTTGTCCAAGGCTCCGCCTTAGTCCAAGGGCGCTTCCCTCTGGCAGGCGCATGGCGAAGTGGACCCTTCGCTCCTCCCTACTTGAGGGGGACGATCCTTGAGGACGTCGTCCTCAGAGGGTACCCCTTTTGTTTCCGAGCCCAGGGTTCGCTTGCAGTTAGGGAGGGACAGGGGCTCCCAGAAAGGAGTGGCCGCGAGGACGGCTGCCACGACAGGCCCGCGTGGTCCCGGGCTCCCTATCGGGGCTGTGGCAGGGAGCTGAGCCTCCAGCCCAAGCAAAGAGGAGGTGGACAGGCCCGGCCTCGGGTGCACAGCCCTTGACTTCTCATGGCCATGAGAAGCTCATGGTGGGCGCATGGAGGCCTGGGCTTCTGAGGTCCCTGTAAAGGATTGGGGGGTGGGCCTGGCGGGCATGGGGCTGCACGCGGCTTCCTGACCCGGGCCCTGGGTCACGAGTGAGTGGGGTTCAGGTCCAGTTGACCGGGTACGGTGGCCGTACCCGGGTCCTTGGGTGCATCCTGGCAGGAAGGAGAAGTGGGAGGCCCTTGACCTGCTGTAGGGCGGGAAGCGCGTCGCCTGGCCCAAGCCCAGCGGGCGGTGCGCCTCGCGTGTTCTGGACCCCAATGCGATGGGAGGGGCAAGCGACCCCCAGACTCCGCAAGCATTCCCCGGTCGGGATGCCCCCTCAGGTCCCTGTGGGCAATGCATGGGTAAGCCGGCCACCGATTCCCGAGAGGAATGCGACTCCTCGGGGACCGACTGTCGTCCACATTCCAAGGCAGCTAGCGTCCCCGGAGAGAGTTCCCTCAGAACGAGCGCGATCGGCGCAGTGGTGGTCCAAGCGGAGCGCAGCTTGCCCTGTGCCGCAACTCGTGTGCTCCGTGGCCCCCTGTTCTCCGAGATGGCCCTGTGGTGAGCTGCTCCGGGTCCTAGGGCGTGTGTGCATGGGGAGGGGCCGCCCTGGGCAGGGTCGATGATGAGAACCTCATATGGTCTGAAGAGAGGTGATGACTTAAAAATCATGCTCAATAGGATTACGCTGAGGCCCAGCCTAGGGGAGCGTTTTGGAAGGGGACGTTGGCCTGCAGCTCTCCCGTGCGGGGCGATCGGTCTCTTCAGCCGGAGACTGGAGGCCCTGCAGGCCATCCCGGGGGACCCGAGCCGGTGCATGCCCTGCGCAGTGAGCACCCCAAGCTCCTTGTGTGCGCTGGGCGTCAGGGGGACCATTGTCCAGCGGCAGGGCATGTTTGCAGCACCCTGGCCGCGTGCTGAGCTCGTGCTGCCCCCGTCGTGTCTTTCAGGGAGCCGTGCTGCCCAGGCTGGCCCCAAGGCAGTCAGGATCCCAGGTGAGTGCACGGCTGGGGTCTTGAGCCATGAGCGCCGGAGAAGCAATGAGTTGTCCGAGGCTGCGTGCGCTTTGGGCCAAGAGCGCTTCCCGGTGGCACGCGCATGGCGCAGTGGACCCGGTGCTCCTCTGTCCTTGAGGGGGACGGTCCTCGAGGACGCCGTCCTCGGAGGATCCCCATTCTGTTTCTGAGCGCAGACTTCCCTTGCAGTTAGGGAGGGACATGGGCTCCCAGAAAGGAGTGGCCGTGTGGACCCCTGCCACGACACGCCCACGTGGTCCTAGGCTCCCTATCGGGGCTGTGACTGGGCGCTGATGCTTGAGCCAAGACAAAGAGGAGGCGGACGGGCCCGGCCCGGGGTCCGCAGCCTTGGGCTTCCCCGTGTCCGTGGGGTGGGCGCATGGAGGCCTGGGCTTCTGAGGTTCCCTGCGAAGGGTTGGGGGAAGGGACTGGCAGGCATGGGGGTGCACGTGGCTTCGTGTTGCGGACCCTGGGTCGTGAGCGAGTGGGGTTCACGTCCAGTTGACAGGGCACGGTGGCCGGACCCGGGTCCTGGGGTGCATCCTGGCAGAGAGGAGAAGTGGGAGGCCCTTGACCTGCCGTAAAGCGTGACCCGCGTTGCCTGGCCCAAGCCCAGCCAGCGGTCCGCCTTGCGTGTTCTGGCCCCCAAATGCAATGGGTGGAGGAGGGGACCCCCAAACTCTGCAAGCATTCCACGGTCGGGATCCTCCCTCAGGTCCCTGGAGGAAATGCATGGTAAGCCAGCCGCCGCTTCCCCAGAGGAATGTGACTGCCTTGGGACCGACCCCGTCTTCCACATTTGCGGGCGGATACCGTCCCCGGAGAGAGAGTTCCCTCAGAACCGGCGTGGAAGGCGCAGTGGTGCTGAAAGCGGAGCAGAGCTCGCCCTGTGCCGAAACTCCTGTCCTTCGTGGCTCCCTCGTCTCCCGGATGGACCTTGTGGTGAGCTTCTCCCGGTCCAAGGGCATGTGGGCATGGGGACGGGCCGCCCGGGGCTGGGTCGATGATGAGAACCTCATATGGTCTGAAGAGAGGTGATGACTTCAAAATCATGCTCAATAGGATTACGCTGAGGCCCAGCCTAGGGGAGCGTTTTGGAAGAGGACGTTGGCCTGCAGCTCTCCCGTGCGGGGCCATCGGTCTCTTCAGCCTGAGGCTGCAGGCCCTGGAGGCCATGCCGGGGGACCCGAGCCATTGCATGCCCTGCGCAGTGAGCACCCCAAGCGCCTTGGGTGCGCTGGGTGTGAGGTGGACCCTTCTGCAGCCTCAGGGCATGTTTGCGGCCCAGTGGCTGCGTGCTGAGCTCGTATGGCCCCCGTCGTGTCTTTCAGGGAGCCGTGCTGCCCAGGTTGGCCCCAAGGCAGTCTCAGGATCCCAGGTGAGTGGACCTACTGGGGCTGGAGCCAGGACCTGAGAAGCAATGGGTTGTCCAAGGCTCCGCCTTAGTCCAAGGGCGCTTCCCTCTGGCAGGCGCATGGCGAAGTGGACCCTTCGCTCCTCCCTACTTGAGGGGGACGATCCTTGAGGACGTCGTCCTCAGAGGGTACCCCTTTTGTTTCCGAGCCCAGGGTTCGCTTGCAGTTAGGGAGGGACAGGGGCTCCCAGAAAGGAGTGGCCGCGAGGACGGCTGCCACGACAGGCCCGCGTGGTCCCGGGCTCCCTATCGGGGCTGTGGCAGGGAGCTGAGCCTCCAGCCCAAGCAAAGAGGAGGTGGACAGGCCCGGCCTCGGGTGCACAGCCCTTGACTTCTCATGGCCATGAGAAGCTCATGGTGGGCGCATGGAGGCCTGGGCTTCTGAGGTCCCTGTAAAGGATTGGGGGGTGGGCCTGGCGGGCATGGGGCTGCACGCGGCTTCCTGACCCGGGCCCTGGGTCACGAGTGAGTGGGGTTCAGGTCCAGTTGACCGGGTACGGTGGCCGTACCCGGGTCCTTGGGTGCATCCTGGCAGGAAGGAGAAGTGGGAGGCCCTTGACCTGCTGTAGGGCGGGAAGCGCGTCGCCTGGCCCAAGCCCAGCGGGCGGTGCGCCTCGCGTGTTCTGGACCCCAATGCGATGGGAGGGGCAAGCGACCCCCAGACTCCGCAAGCATTCCCCGGTCGGGATGCCCCCTCAGGTCCCTGTGGGCAATGCATGGGTAAGCCGGCCACCGATTCCCGAGAGGAATGCGACTCCTCGGGGACCGACTGTCGTCCACATTCCAAGGCAGCTAGCGTCGCCGGAGAGAGTTCCCTCAGAACGAGCGCGATCGGCGCAGTGGTGGTCCAAGCGGAGCGCAGCTTGCCCTGTGCCGCAACTCGTGTGCTCCGTGGCCCCCTGTTCTCCGAGATGGCCCTGTGGTGAGCTGCTCCGGGTCCTAGGGCGTGTGTGCATGGGGAGGGGCCGCCCTGGGCAGGGTCGATGATGAGAACCTCATATGGTCTGAAGAGAGGTGATGACTTAAAAATCATGCTCAATAGGATTACGCTGAGGCCCAGCCTAGGGGAGCGTTTTGGAAGGGGACGTTGGCCTGCAGCTCTCCCGTGCGGGGCGATCGGTCTCTTCAGCCGGAGACTGGAGGCCCTGCAGGCCATCCCGGGGGACCCGAGCCGGTGCATGCCCTGCGCAGTGAGCACCCCAAGCTCCTTGTGTGCGCTGGGCGTCAGGGGGACCATTGTCCAGCGGCAGGGCATGTTTGCAGCACCCTGGCCGCGTGCTGAGCTCGTGCTGCCCCCGTCGTGTCTTTCAGGGAGCCGTGCTGCCCAGGCTGGCCCCAAGGCAGTCAGGATCCCAGGTGAGTGCACGGCTGGGGTCTTGAGCCATGAGCGCCGGAGAAGCAATGAGTTGTCCGAGGCTGCGTGCGCTTTGGGCCAAGAGCGCTTCCCGGTGGCACGCGCATGGCGCAGTGGACCCGGTGCTCCTCTGTCCTTGAGGGGGACGGTCCTCGAGGACGCCGTCCTCGGAGGATCCCCATTCTGTTTCTGAGCGCAGACTTCCCTTGCAGTTAGGGAGGGACATGGGCTCCCAGAAAGGAGTGGCCGTGTGGACCCCTGCCACGACACGCCCACGTGGTCCTAGGCTCCCTATCGGGGCTGTGACTGGGCGCTGATGCTTGAGCCAAGACAAAGAGGAGGCGGACGGGCCCGGCCCGGGGTCCGCAGCCTTGGGCTTCCCCGTGTCCGTGGGGTGGGCGCATGGAGGCCTGGGCTTCTGAGGTTCCCTGCGAAGGGTTGGGGGAAGGGACTGGCAGGCATGGGGGTGCACGTGGCTTCGTGTTGCGGACCCTGGGTCGTGAGCGAGTGGGGTTCACGTCCAGTTGACAGGGCACGGTGGCCGGACCCGGGTCCTGGGGTGCATCCTGGCAGAGAGGAGAAGTGGGAGGCCCTTGACCTGCCGTAAAGCGTGACCCGCGTTGCCTGGCCCAAGCCCAGCCAGCGGTCCGCCTTGCGTGTTCTGGCCCCCAAATGCAATGGGTGGAGGAGGGGACCCCCAAACTCTGCAAGCATTCCACGGTCGGGATCCTCCCTCAGGTCCCTGGAGGAAATGCATGGTAAGCCAGCCGCCGCTTCCCCAGAGGAATGTGACTGCCTTGGGACCGACCCCGTCTTCCACATTTGCGGGCGGATACCGTCCCCGGAGAGAGAGTTCCCTCAGAACCGGCGTGGAAGGCGCAGTGGTGCTGAAAGCGGAGCAGAGCTCGCCCTGTGCCGAAACTCCTGTCCTTCGTGGCTCCCTCGTCTCCCGGATGGACCTTGTGGTGAGCTTCTCCCGGTCCAAGGGCATGTGGGCATGGGGACGGGCCGCCCGGGGCTGGGTCGATGATGAGAACCTCATATGGTCTGAAGAGAGGTGATGACTTAAAAATCATGCTCAATAGGATTACGCTGAGGCCCAGCCTAGGGGAGCGTTTTGGAAGAGGACGTTGGCCTGCAGCTCTCCCGTGCGGGGCCATCGGTCTCTTCAGCCTGAGGCTGCAGGCCCTGGAGGCCATGCCGGGGGACCCGAGCCATTGCATGCCCTGCGCAGTGAGCACCCCAAGCGCCTTGGGTGCGCTGGGTGTGAGGTGGACCCTTCTGCAGCCTCAGGGCATGTTTGCGGCCCAGTGGCTGCGTGCTGAGCTCGTATGGCCCCCGTCGTGTCTTTCAGGGAGCCGTGCTGCCCAGGTTGGCCCCAAGGCAGTCTCAGGATCCCAGGTGAGTGGACCTACTGGGGCTGGAGCCAGGACCTGAGAAGCAATGGGTTGTCCAAGGCTCCGCCTTAGTCCAAGGGCGCTTCCCTCTGGCAGGCGCATGGCGAAGTGGACCCTTCGCTCCTCCCTACTTGAGGGGGACGATCCTTGAGGACGTCGTCCTCAGAGGGTACCCCTTTTGTTTCCGAGCCCAGGGTTCGCTTGCAGTTAGGGAGGGACAGGGGCTCCCAGAAAGGAGTGGCCGCGAGGACGGCTGCCACGACAGGCCCGCGTGGTCCCGGGCTCCCTATCGGGGCTGTGGCAGGGAGCTGAGCCTCCAGCCCAAGCAAAGAGGAGGTGGACAGGCCCGGCCTCGGGTGCACAGCCCTTGACTTCTCATGGCCATGAGAAGCTCATGGTGGGCGCATGGAGGCCTGGGCTTCTGAGGTCCCTGTAAAGGATTGGGGGGTGGGCCTGGCGGGCATGGGGCTGCACGCGGCTTCCTGACCCGGGCCCTGGGTCACGAGTGAGTGGGGTTCAGGTCCAGTTGACCGGGTACGGTGGCCGTACCCGGGTCCTTGGGTGCATCCTGGCAGGAAGGAGAAGTGGGAGGCCCTTGACCTGCTGTAGGGCGGGAAGCGCGTCGCCTGGCCCAAGCCCAGCGGGCGGTGCGCCTCGCGTGTTCTGGACCCCAATGCGATGGGAGGGGCAAGCGACCCCCAGACTCCGCAAGCATTCCCCGGTCGGGATGCCCCCTCAGGTCCCTGTGGGCAATGCATGGGTAAGCCGGCCACCGATTCCCGAGAGGAATGCGACTCCTCGGGGACCGACTGTCGTCCACATTCCAAGGCAGCTAGCGTCGCCGGAGAGAGTTCCCTCAGAACGAGCGCGATCGGCGCAGTGGTGGTCCAAGCGGAGCGCAGCTTGCCCTGTGCCGCAACTCGTGTGCTCCGTGGCCCCCTGTTCTCCGAGATGGCCCTGTGGTGAGCTGCTCCGGGTCCTAGGGCGTGTGTGCATGGGGAGGGGCCGCCCTGGGCAGGGTCGATGATGAGAACCTCATATGGTCTGAAGAGAGGTGATGACTTAAAAATCATGCTCAATAGGATTACGCTGAGGCCCAGCCTAGGGGAGCGTTTTGGAAGGGGACGTTGGCCTGCAGCTCTCCCGTGCGGGGCCATCGGTCTCTTCAGCCGGAGACTGGAGGCCCTGCAGGCCATCCCGGGGGACCCGAGCCGGTGCATGCCCTGCGCAGTGAGCACCCCAAGCTCCTTGTGTGCGCTGGGCGTCAGGGGGACCATTGTCCAGCGGCAGGGCATGTTTGCAGCACCCTGGCCGCGTGCTGAGCTCGTGCTGCCCCCGTCGTGTCTTTCAGGGAGCCGTGCTGCCCAGGCTGGCCCCAAGGCAGTCAGGATCCCAGGTGAGTGCACGGCTGGGGTCTTGAGCCATGAGCGCCGGAGAAGCAATGAGTTGTCCGAGGCTGCGTGCGCTTTGGGCCAAGAGCGCTTCCCGGTGGCACGCGCATGGCGCAGTGGACCCGGTGCTCCTCTGTCCTTGAGGGGGACGGTCCTCGAGGACGCCGTCCTCGGAGGATCCCCATTCTGTTTCTGAGCGCAGACTTCCCTTGCAGTTAGGGAGGGACATGGGCTCCCAGAAAGGAGTGGCCGTGTGGACCCCTGCCACGACACGCCCACGTGGTCCTAGGCTCCCTATCGGGGCTGTGACTGGGCGCTGATGCTTGAGCCAAGACAAAGAGGAGGCGGACGGGCCCGGCCCGGGGTCCGCAGCCTTGGGCTTCCCCGTGTCCGTGGGGTGGGCG
Source organism: Microcebus murinus (assembly GCF_040939455.1). NCBI lineage: Eukaryota > Metazoa > Chordata > Mammalia > Primates > Cheirogaleidae > Microcebus > Microcebus murinus. The sequence goes on from NC_134110.1 coordinate 21,365,353, forward strand.
CATGGAGGCCTGGGCTTCTGAGGTTCCCTGCGAAGGGTTGGGGGAAGGGACTGGCAGGCATGGGGGTGCACGTGGCTTCGTGTTGCGGACCCTGGGTCGTGAGCGAGTGGGGTTCACGTCCAGTTGACAGGGCACGGTGGCCGGACCCGGGTCCTGGGGTGCATCCTGGCAGAGAGGAGAAGTGGGAGGCCCTTGACCTGCCGTAAAGCGTGACCCGCGTTGCCTGGCCCAAGCCCAGCCAGCGGTCCGCCTTGCGTGTTCTGGCCCCCAAATGCAATGGGTGGAGGAGGGGACCCCCAAACTCTGCAAGCATTCCACGGTCGGGATCCTCCCTCAGGTCCCTGGAGGAAATGCATGGTAAGCCAGCCGCCGCTTCCCCAGAGGAATGTGACTGCCTTGGGACCGACCCCGTCTTCCACATTTGCGGGCGGATACCGTCCCCGGAGAGAGAGTTCCCTCAGAACCGGCGTGGAAGGCGCAGTGGTGCTGAAAGCGGAGCAGAGCTCGCCCTGTGCCGAAACTCCTGTCCTTCGTGGCTCCCTCGTCTCCCGGATGGACCTTGTGGTGAGCTTCTCCCGGTCCAAGGGCATGTGGGCATGGGGACGGGCCGCCCGGGGCTGGGTCGATGATGAGAACCTCATATGGTCTGAAGAGAGGTGATGACTTAAAAATCATGCTCAATAGGATTACGCTGAGGCCCAGCCTAGGGGAGCGTTTTGGAAGAGGACGTTGGCCTGCAGCTCTCCCGTGCGGGGCCATCGGTCTCTTCAGCCTGAGGCTGCAGGCCCTGGAGGCCATGCCGGGGGACCCGAGCCATTGCATGCCCTGCGCAGTGAGCACCCCAAGCGCCTTGGGTGCGCTGGGTGTGAGGTGGACCCTTCTGCAGCCTCAGGGCATGTTTGCGGCCCAGTGGCTGCGTGCTGAGCTCGTATGGCCCCCGTCGTGTCTTTCAGGGAGCCGTGCTGCCCAGGTTGGCCCCAAGGCAGTCTCAGGATCCCAGGTGAGTGGACCTACTGGGGCTGGAGCCAGGACCTGAGAAGCAATGGGTTGTCCAAGGCTCCGCCTTAGTCCAAGGGCGCTTCCCTCTGGCAGGCGCATGGCGAAGTGGACCCTTCGCTCCTCCCTACTTGAGGGGGACGATCCTTGAGGACGTCGTCCTCAGAGGGTACCCCTTTTGTTTCCGAGCCCAGGGTTCGCTTGCAGTTAGGGAGGGACAGGGGCTCCCAGAAAGGAGTGGCCGCGAGGACGGCTGCCACGACAGGCCCGCGTGGTCCCGGGCTCCCTATCGGGGCTGTGGCAGGGAGCTGAGCCTCCAGCCCAAGCAAAGAGGAGGTGGACAGGCCCGGCCTCGGGTGCACAGCCCTTGACTTCTCATGGCCATGAGAAGCTCATGGTGGGCGCATGGAGCCCTGGGCTTCTGAGGTCCCTGTAAAGGATTGGGGGGTGGGCCTGGCGGGCATGGGGCTGCACGCGGCTTCCTGACCCGGGCCCTGGGTCACGAGTGAGTGGGGTTCAGGTCCAGTTGACCGGGTACGGTGGCCGTACCCGGGTCCTTGGGTGCATCCTGGCAGGAAGGAGAAGTGGGAGGCCCTTGACCTGCTGTAGGGCGGGAAGCGCGTCGCCTGGCCCAAGCCCAGCGGGCGGTGCGCCTCGCGTGTTCTGGACCCCAATGCGATGGGAGGGGCAAGCGACCCCCAGACTCCGCAAGCATTCCCCGGTCGGGATGCCCCCTCAGGTCCCTGTGGGCAATGCATGGGTAAGCCGGCCACCGATTCCCGAGAGGAATGCGACTCCTCGGGGACCGACTGTCGTCCACATTCCAAGGCAGCTAGCGTCCCCGGAGAGAGTTCCCTCAGAACGAGCGCGATCGGCGCAGTGGTGGTCCAAGCGGAGCGCAGCTTGCCCTGTGCCGCAACTCGTGTGCTCCGTGGCCCCCTGTTCTCCGAGATGGCCCTGTGGTGAGCTGCTCCGGGTCCTAGGGCGTGTGTGCATGGGGAGGGGCCGCCCTGGGCAGGGTCGATGATGAGAACCTCATATGGTCTGAAGAGAGGTGATGACTTAAAAATCATGCTCAATAGGATTACGCTGAGGCCCAGCCTAGGGGAGCGTTTTGGAAGGGGACGTTGGCCTGCAGCTCTCCCGTGCGGGGCCATCGGTCTCTTCAGCCGGAGACTGGAGGCCCTGCAGGCCATCCCGGGGGACCCGAGCCGGTGCATGCCCTGCGCAGTGAGCACCCCAAGCTCCTTGTGTGCGCTGGGCGTCAGGGGGACCATTGTCCAGCGGCAGGGCATGTTTGCAGCACCCTGGCCGCGTGCTGAGCTCGTGCTGCCCCCGTCGTGTCTTTCAGGGAGCCGTGCTGCCCAGGCTGGCCCCAAGGCAGTCAGGATCCCAGGTGAGTGCACGGCTGGGGTCTTGAGCCATGAGCGCCGGAGAAGCAATGAGTTGTCCGAGGCTGCGTGCGCTTTGGGCCAAGAGCGCTTCCCGGTGGCACGCGCATGGCGCAGTGGACCCGGTGCTCCTCTGTCCTTGAGGGGGACGGTCCTCGAGGACGCCGTCCTCGGAGGATCCCCATTCTGTTTCTGAGCGCAGACTTCCCTTGCAGTTAGGGAGGGACATGGGCTCCCAGAAAGGAGTGGCCGTGTGGACCCCTGCCACGACACGCCCACGTGGTCCTAGGCTCCCTATCGGGGCTGTGACTGGGCGCTGATGCTTGAGCCAAGACAAAGAGGAGGCGGACGGGCCCGGCCCGGGGTCCGCAGCCTTGGGCTTCCCCGTGTCCGTGGGGTGGGCGCATGGAGGCCTGGGCTTCTGAGGTTCCCTGCGAAGGGTTGGGGGAAGGGACTGGCAGGCATGGGGGTGCACGTGGCTTCGTGTTGCGGACCCTGGGTCGTGAGCGAGTGGGGTTCACGTCCAGTTGACAGGGCACGGTGGCCGGACCCGGGTCCTGGGGTGCATCCTGGCAGAGAGGAGAAGTGGGAGGCCCTTGACCTGCCGTAAAGCGTGACCCGCGTTGCCTGGCCCAAGCCCAGCCAGCGGTCCGCCTTGCGTGTTCTGGCCCCCAAATGCAATGGGTGGAGGAGGGGACCCCCAAACTCTGCAAGCATTCCACGGTCGGGATCCTCCCTCAGGTCCCTGGAGGAAATGCATGGTAAGCCAGCCGCCGCTTCCCCAGAGGAATGTGACTGCCTTGGGACCGACCCCGTCTTCCACATTTGCGGGCGGATACCGTCCCCGGAGAGAGAGTTCCCTCAGAACCGGCGTGGAAGGCGCAGTGGTGCTGAAAGCGGAGCAGAGCTCGCCCTGTGCCGAAACTCCTGTCCTTCGTGGCTCCCTCGTCTCCCGGATGGACCTTGTGGTGAGCTTCTCCCGGTCCAAGGGCATGTGGGCATGGGGACGGGCCGCCCGGGGCTGGGTCGATGATGAGAACCTCATATGGTCTGAAGAGAGGTGATGACTTAAAAATCATGCTCAATAGGATTACGCTGAGGCCCAGCCTAGGGGAGCGTTTTGGAAGAGGACGTTGGCCTGCAGCTCTCCCGTGCGGGGCCATCGGTCTCTTCAGCCTGAGGCTGCAGGCCCTGGAGGCCATGCCGGGGGACCCGAGCCATTGCATGCCCTGCGCAGTGAGCACCCCAAGCGCCTTGGGTGCGCTGGGTGTGAGGTGGACGCTTCTGCAGCCTCAGGGCATGTTTGCGGCCCAGTGGCTGCGTGCTGAGCTCGTATGGCCCCCGTCGTGTCTTTCAGGGAGCCGTGCTGCCCAGGTTGGCCCCAAGGCAGTCTCAGGATCCCAGGTGAGTGGACCTACTGGGGCTGGAGCCAGGACCTGAGAAGCAATGGGTTGTCCAAGGCTCCGCCTTAGTCCAAGGGCGCTTCCCTCTGTCAGGCGCATGGCGAAGTGGACCCTTCGCTCCTCCCTACTTGAGGGGGACGATCCTTGAGGACGTCGTCCTCAGAGGGTACCCCTTTTGTTTCCGAGCCCAGAGTTCGCTTGCAGTTAGGGAGGGACAGGGGCTCCCAGAAAGGAGTGGCCGCGAGGACGGCTGCCACGACAGGCCCGCGTGGTCCCGGGCTCCCTATCGGGGCTGTGGCAGGGAGCTGAGCCTCCAGCCCAAGCAAAGAGGAGGTGGACAGGCCCGGCCTCGGGTGCACAGCCCTTGACTTCTCATGGCCATGAGAAGCTCATGGTGGGCGCATGGAGGCCTGGGCTTCTGAGGTCCCTGTAAAGGATTGGGGGGTGGGCCTGGCGGGCATGGGGCTGCACGCGGCTTCCTGACCCGGGCCCTGGGTCACGAGTGAGTGGGGTTCAGGTCCAGTTGACCGGGTACGGTGGCCGTACCCGGGTCCTTGGGTGCATCCTGGCAGGAAGGAGAAGTGGGAGGCCCTTGACCTGCTGTAGGGCGGGAAGCGCGTCGCCTGGCCCAAGCCCAGCGGGCGGTGCGCCTCGCGTGTTCTGGACCCCAATGCGATGGGAGGGGCAAGCGACCCCCAGACTCCGCAAGCATTCCCCGGTCGGGATGCCCCCTCAGGTCCCTGTGGGCAATGCATGGGTAAGCCGGCCACCGATTCCCGAGAGGAATGCGACTCCTCGGGGACCGACTGTCGTCCACATTCCAAGGCAGCTAGCGTCGCCGGAGAGAGTTCCCTCAGAACGAGCGCGATCGGCGCAGTGGTGGTCCAAGCGGAGCGCAGCTTGCCCTGTGCCGCAACTCGTGTGCTCCGTGGCCCCCTGTTCTCCGAGATGGCCCTGTGGTGAGCTGCTCCGGGTCCTAGGGCGTGTGTGCATGGGGAGGGGCCGCCCTGGGCAGGGTCGATGATGAGAACCTCATATGGTCTGAAGAGAGGTGATGACTTAAAAATCATGCTCAATAGGATTACGCTGAGGCCCAGCCTAGGGGAGCGTTTTGGAAGGGGACGTTGGCCTGCAGCTCTCCCGTGCGGGGCCATCGGTCTCTTCAGCCGGAGACTGGAGGCCCTGCAGGCCATCCCGGGGGACCCGAGCCGGTGCATGCCCTGCGCAGTGAGCACCCCAAGCTCCTTGTGTGCGCTGGGCGTCAGGGGGACCATTGTCCAGCGGCAGGGCATGTTTGCAGCACCCTGGCCGCGTGCTGAGCTCGTGCTGCCCCCGTCGTGTCTTTCAGGGAGCCGTGCTGCCCAGGCTGGCCCCAAGGCAGTCAGGATCCCAGGTGAGTGCACGGCTGGGGTCTTGAGCCATGAGCGCCGGAGAAGCAATGAGTTGTCCGAGGCTGCGTGCGCTTTGGGCCAAGAGCGCTTCCCGGTGGCACGCGCATGGCGCAGTGGACCCGGTGCTCCTCTGTCCTTGAGGGGGACGGTCCTCGAGGACGCCGTCCTCGGAGGATCCCCATTCTGTTTCTGAGCGCAGACTTCCCTTGCAGTTAGGGAGGGACATGGGCTCCCAGAAAGGAGTGGCCGTGTGGACCCCTGCCACGACACGCCCACGTGGTCCTAGGCTCCCTATCGGGGCTGTGACTGGGCGCTGATGCTTGAGCCAAGACAAAGAGGAGGCGGACGGGCCCGGCCCGGGGTCCGCAGCCTTGGGCTTCCCCGTGTCCGTGGGGTGGGCGCATGGAGGCCTGGGCTTCTGAGGTTCCCTGCGAAGGGTTGGGGGAAGGGACTGGCAGGCATGGGGGTGCACGTGGCTTCGTGTTGCGGACCCTGGGTCGTGAGCGAGTGGGGTTCACGTCCAGTTGACAGGGCACGGTGGCCGGACCCGGGTCCTGGGGTGCATCCTGGCAGAGAGGAGAAGTGGGAGGCCCTTGACCTGCCGTAAAGCGTGACCCGCGTTGCCTGGCCCAAGCCCAGCCAGCGGTCCGCCTTGCGTGTTCTGGCCCCCAAATGCAATGGGTGGAGGAGGGGACCCCCAAACTCTGCAAGCATTCCACGGTCGGGATCCTCCCTCAGGTCCCTGGAGGAAATGCATGGTAAGCCAGCCGCCGCTTCCCCAGAGGAATGTGACTGCCTTGGGACCGACCCCGTCTTCCACATTTGCGGGCGGATACCGTCCCCGGAGAGAGAGTTCCCTCAGAACCGGCGTGGAAGGCGCAGTGGTGCTGAAAGCGGAGCAGAGCTCGCCCTGTGCCGAAACTCCTGTCCTTCGTGGCTCCCTCGTCTCCCGGATGGACCTTGTGGTGAGCTTCTCCCGGTCCAAGGGCATGTGGGCATGGGGACGGGCCGCCCGGGGCTGGGTCGATGATGAGAACCTCATATGGTCTGAAGAGAGGTGATGACTTCAAAATCATGCTCAATAGGATTACGCTGAGGCCCAGCCTAGGGGAGCGTTTTGGAAGAGGACGTTGGCCTGCAGCTCTCCCGTGCGGGGCCATCGGTCTCTTCAGCCTGAGGCTGCAGGCCCTGGAGGCCATGCCGGGGGACCCGAGCCATTGCATGCCCTGCGCAGTGAGCACCCCAAGCGCCTTGGGTGCGCTGGGTGTGAGGTGGACCCTTCTGCAGCCTCAGGGCATGTTTGCGGCCCAGTGGCTGCGTGCTGAGCTCGTATGGCCCCCGTCGTGTCTTTCAGGGAGCCGTGCTGCCCAGGTTGGCCCCAAGGCAGTCTCAGGATCCCAGGTGAGTGGACCTACTGGGGCTGGAGCCAGGACCTGAGAAGCAATGGGTTGTCCAAGGCTCCGCCTTAGTCCAAGGGCGCTTCCCTCTGGCAGGCGCATGGCGAAGTGGACCCTTCGCTCCTCCCTACTTGAGGGGGACGATCCTTGAGGACGTCGTCCTCAGAGGGTACCCCTTTTGTTTCCGAGCCCAGGGTTCGCTTGCAGTTAGGGAGGGACAGGGGCTCCCAGAAAGGAGTGGCCGCGAGGACGGCTGCCACGACAGGCCCGCGTGGTCCCGGGCTCCCTATCGGGGCTGTGGCAGGGAGCTGAGCCTCCAGCCCAAGCAAAGAGGAGGTGGACAGGCCCGGCCTCGGGTGCACAGCCCTTGACTTCTCATGGCCATGAGAAGCTCATGGTGGGCGCATGGAGGCCTGGGCTTCTGAGGTCCCTGTAAAGGATTGGGGGGTGGGCCTGGCGGGCATGGGGCTGCACGCGGCTTCCTGACCCGGGCCCTGGGTCACGAGTGAGTGGGGTTCAGGTCCAGTTGACCGGGTACGGTGGCCGTACCCGGGTCCTTGGGTGCATCCTGGCAGGAAGGAGAAGTGGGAGGCCCTTGACCTGCTGTAGGGCGGGAAGCGCGTCGCCTGGCCCAAGCCCAGCGGGCGGTGCGCCTCGCGTGTTCTGGACCCCAATGCGATGGGAGGGGCAAGCGACCCCCAGACTCTGCAAGCATTCCCCGGTCGGGATGCCCCCTCAGGTCCCTGTGGGCAATGCATGGGTAAGCCGGCCACCGATTCCCGAGAGGAATGCGACTCCTCGGGGACCGACTGTCGTCCACATTCCAAGGCAGCTAGCGTCGCCGGAGAGAGTTCCCTCAGAACGAGCGCGATCGGCGCAGTGGTGGTCCAAGCGGAGCGCAGCTTGCCCTGTGCCGCAACTCGTGTGCTCCGTGGCCCCCTGTTCTCCGAGATGGCCCTGTGGTGAGCTGCTCCGGGTCCTAGGGCGTGTGTGCATGGGGAGGGGCCGCCCTGGGCAGGGTCGATGATGAGAACCTCATATGGTCTGAAGAGAGGTGATGACTTAAAAATCATGCTCAATAGGATTACGCTGAGGCCCAGCCTAGGGGAGCGTTTTGGAAGGGGACGTTGGCCTGCAGCTCTCCCGTGCGGGGCCATCGGTCTCTTCAGCCGGAGACTGGAGGCCCTGCAGGCCATCCCGGGGGACCCGAGCCGGTGCATGCCCTGCGCAGTGAGCACCCCAAGCTCCTTGTGTGCGCTGGGCGTCAGGGGGACCATTGTCCAGCGGCAGGGCATGTTTGCAGCACCCTGGCCGCGTGCTGAGCTCGTGCTGCCCCCGTCGTGTCTTTCAGGGAGCCGTGCTGCCCAGGCTGGCCCCAAGGCAGTCAGGATCCCAGGTGAGTGCACGGCTGGGGTCTTGAGCCATGAGCGCCGGAGAAGCAATGAGTTGTCCGAGGCTGCGTGCGCTTTGGGCCAAGAGCGCTTCCCGGTGGCACGCGCATGGCGCAGTGGACCCGGTGCTCCTCTGTCCTTGAGGGGGACGGTCCTCGAGGACGCCGTCCTCGGAGGATCCCCATTCTGTTTCTGAGCGCAGACTTCCCTTGCAGTTAGGGAGGGACATGGGCTCCCAGAAAGGAGTGGCCGTGTGGACCCCTGCCACGACACGCCCACGTGGTCCTAGGCTCCCTATCGGGGCTGTGACTGGGCGCTGATGCTTGAGCCAAGACAAAGAGGAGGCGGACGGGCCCGGCCCGGGGTCCGCAGCCTTGGGCTTCCCCGTGTCCGTGGGGTGGGCGCATGGAGGCCTGGGCTTCTGAGGTTCCCTGCGAAGGGTTGGGGGAAGGGACTGGCAGGCATGGGGGTGCACGTGGCTTCGTGTTGCGGACCCTGGGTCGTGAGCGAGTGGGGTTCACGTCCAGTTGACAGGGCACGGTGGCCGGACCCGGGTCCTGGGGTGCATCCTGGCAGAGAGGAGAAGTGGGAGGCCCTTGACCTGCCGTAAAGCGTGACCCGCGTTGCCTGGCCCAAGCCCAGCCAGCGGTCCGCCTTGCGTGTTCTGGCCCCCAAATGCAATGGGTGGAGGAGGGGACCCCCAAACTCTGCAAGCATTCCACGGTCGGGATCCTCCCTCAGGTCCCTGGAGGAAATGCATGGTAAGCCAGCCGCCGCTTCCCCAGAGGAATGTGACTGCCTTGGGACCGACCCCGTCTTCCACATTTGCGGGCGGATACCGTCCCCGGAGAGAGAGTTCCCTCAGAACCGGCGTGGAAGGCGCAGTGGTGCTGAAAGCGGAGCAGAGCTCGCCCTGTGCCGAAACTCCTGTCCTTCGTGGCTCCCTCGTCTCCCGGATGGACCTTGTGGTGAGCTTCTCCCGGTCCAAGGGCATGTGGGCATGGGGACGGGCCGCCCGGGGCTGGGTCGATGATGAGAACCTCATATGGTCTGAAGAGAGGTGATGACTTAAAAATCATGCTCAATAGGATTACGCTGAGGCCCAGCCTAGGGGAGCGTTTTGGAAGAGGACGTTGGCCTGCAGCTCTCCCGTGCGGGGCCATCGGTCTCTTCAGCCTGAGGCTGCAGGCCCTGGAGGCCATGCCGGGGGACCCGAGCCATTGCATGCCCTGCGCAGTGAGCACCCCAAGCGCCTTGGGTGCGCTGGGTGTGAGGTGGACCCTTCTGCAGCCTCAGGGCATGTTTGCGGCCCAGTGGCTGCGTGCTGAGCTCGTATGGCCCCCGTCGTGTCTTTCAGGGAGCCGTGCTGCCCAGGTTGGCCCCAAGGCAGTCTCAGGATCCCAGGTGAGTGGACCTACTGGGGCTGGAGCCAGGACCTGAGAAGCAATGGGTTGTCCAAGGCTCCGCCTTAGTCCAAGGGCGCTTCCCTCTGGCAGGCGCATGGCGAAGTGGACCCTTCGCTCCTCCCTACTTGAGGGGGACGATCCTTGAGGACGTCGCCCTCAGAGGGTACCCCTTTTGTTTCCGAGCCCAGGGTTCACTTGCAGTTAGGGAGGGACAGGGGCTCCCAGAAAGGAGTGGCCGCGAGGACGGCTGCCACGACAGGCCCGCGTGGTCCCGGGCTCCCTATCGGGGCTGTGGCAGGGAGCTGAGCCTCCAGCCCAAGCAAAGAGGAGGTGGACAGGCCCGGCCTCGGGTGCACAGCCCTTGACTTCTCATGGCCATGAGAAGCTCATGGTGGGCGCATGGAGGCCTGGGCTTCTGAGGTCCCTGTAAAGGATTGGGGGGTGGGCCTGGCGGGCATGGGGCTGCACGCGGCTTCCTGACCCGGGCCCTGGGTCACGAGTGAGTGGGGTTCAGGTCCAGTTGACCGGGTACGGTGGCCGTACCCGGGTCCTTGGGTGCATCCTGGCAGGAAGGAGAAGTGGGAGGCCCTTGACCTGCTGTAGGGCGGGAAGCGCGTCGCCTGGCCCAAGCCCAGCGGGCGGTGCGCCTCGCGTGTTCTGGACCCCAATGCGATGGGAGGGGCAAGCGACCCCCAGACTCCGCAAGCATTCCCCGGTCGGGATGCCCCCTCAGGTCCCTGTGGGCAATGCATGGGTAAGCCGGCCACCGATTCCCGAGAGGAATGCGACTCCTCGGGGACCGACTGTCGTCCACATTCCAAGGCAGCTAGCGTCGCCGGAGAGAGTTCCCTCAGAACGAGCGCGATCGGCGCAGTGGTGGTCCAAGCGGAGCGCAGCTTGCCCTGTGCCGCAACTCGTGTGCTCCGTGGCCCCCTGTTCTCCGAGATGGCCCTGTGGTGAGCTGCTCCGGGTCCTAGGGCGTGTGTGCATGGGGAGGGGCCGCCCTGGGCAGGGTCGATGATGAGAACCTCATATGGTCTGAAGAGAGGTGATGACTTAAAAATCATGCTCAATAGGATTACGCTGAGGCCCAGCCTAGGGGAGCGTTTTGGAAGGGGACGTTGGCCTGCAGCTCTCCCGTGCGGGGCGATCGGTCTCTTCAGCCGGAGACTGGAGGCCCTGCAGGCCATCCCGGGGGACCCGAGCCGGTGCATGCCCTGCGCAGTGAGCACCCCAAGCTCCTTGTGTGCGCTGGGCGTCAGGGGGACCATTGTCCAGCGGCAGGGCATGTTTGCAGCACCCTGGCCGCGTGCTGAGCTCGTGCTGCCCCCGTCGTGTCTTTCAGGGAGCCGTGCTGCCCAGGCTGGCCCCAAGGCAGTCAGGATCCCAGGTGAGTGCACGGCTGGGGTCTTGAGCCATGAGCGCCGGAGAAGCAATGAGTTGTCCGAGGCTGCGTGCGCTTTGGGCCAAGAGCGCTTCCCGGTGGCACGCGCATGGCGCAGTGGACCCGGTGCTCCTCTGTCCTTGAGGGGGACGGTCCTCGAGGACGCCGTCCTCGGAGGATCCCCATTCTGTTTCTGAGCGCAGACTTCCCTTGCAGTTAGGGAGGGACATGGGCTCCCAGAAAGGAGTGGCCGTGTGGACCCCTGCCACGACACGCCCACGTGGTCCTAGGCTCCCTATCGGGGCTGTGACTGGGCGCTGATGCTTGAGCCAAGACAAAGAGGAGGCGGACGGGCCCGGCCCGGGGTCCGCAGCCTTGGGCTTCCCCGTGTCCGTGGGGTGGGCGCATGGAGGCCTGGGCTTCTGAGGTTCCCTGCGAAGGGTTGGGGGAAGGGACTGGCAGGCATGGGGGTGCACGTGGCTTCGTGTTGCGGACCCTGGGTCGTGAGCGAGTGGGGTTCACGTCCAGTTGACAGGGCACGGTGGCCGGACCCGGGTCCTGGGGTGCATCCTGGCAGAGAGGAGAAGTGGGAGGCCCTTGACCTGCCGTAAAGCGTGACCCGCGTTGCCTGGCCCAAGCCCAGCCAGCGGTCCGCCTTGCGTGTTCTGGCCCCCAAATGCAATGGGTGGAGGAGGGGACCCCCAAACTCTGCAAGCATTCCACGGTCGGGATCCTCCCTCAGGTCCCTGGAGGAAATGCATGGTAAGCCAGCCGCCGCTTCCCCAGAGGAATGTGACTGCCTTGGGACCGACCCCGTCTTCCACATTTGCGGGCGGATACCGTCCCCGGAGAGAGAGTTCCCTCAGAACCGGCGTGGAAGGCGCAGTGGTGCTGAAAGCGGAGCAGAGCTCGCCCTGTGCCGAAACTCCTGTCCTTCGTGGCTCCCTCGTCTCCCGGATGGACCTTGTGGTGAGCTTCTCCCGGTCCAAGGGCATGTGGGCATGGGGACGGGCCGCCCGGGGCTGGGTCGATGATGAGAACCTCATATGGTCTGAAGAGAGGTGATGACTTAAAAATCATGCTCAATAGGATTACACTGAGGCCCAGCCTAGGGGAGCGTTTTGGAAGAGGACGTTGGCCTGCAGCTCTCCCGTGCGGGGCCATCGGTCTCTTCAGCCTGAGGCTGCAGGCCCTGGAGGCCATGCCGGGGGACCCGAGCCATTGCATGCCCTGCGCAGTGAGCACCCCAAGCGCCTTGGGTGCGCTGGGTGTGAGGTGGACCCTTCTGCAGCCTCAGGGCATGTTTGCGGCCCAGTGGCTGCGTGCTGAGCTCGTATGGCCCCCGTCGTGTCTTTCAGGGAGCCGTGCTGCCCAGGTTGGCCCCAAGGCAGTCTCAGGATCCCAGGTGAGTGGACCTACTGGGGCTGGAGCCAGGACCTGAGAAGCAATGGGTTGTCCAAGGCTCCGCCTTAGTCCAAGGGCGCTTCCCTCTGGCAGGCGCATGGCGAAGTGGACCCTTCGCTCCTCCCTACTTGAGGGGGACGATCCTTGAGGACGTCGCCCTCAGAGGGTACCCCTTTTGTTTCCGAGCCCAGGGTTCGCTTGCAGTTAGGGAGGGACAGGGGCTCCCAGAAAGGAGTGGCCGCGAGGACGGCTGCCACGACAGGCCCGCGTGGTCCCGGGCTCCCTATCGGGGCTGTGGCAGGGAGCTGAGCCTCCAGCCCAAGCAAAGAGGAGGTGGACAGGCCCGGCCTCGGGTGCACAGCCCTTGACTTCTCATGGCCATGAGAAGCTCATGGTGGGCGCATGGAGGCCTGGGCTTCTGAGGTCCCTGTAAAGGATTGGGGGGTGGGCCTGGCGGGCATGGGGCTGCACGCGGCTTCCTGACCCGGGCCCTGGGTCACGAGTGAGTGGGGTTCAGGTCCAGTTGACCGGGTACGGTGGCCGTACCCGGGTCCTTGGGTGCATCCTGGCAGGAAGGAGAAGTGGGAGGCCCTTGACCTGCTGTAGGGCGGGAAGCGCGTCGCCTGGCCCAAGCCCAGCGGGCGGTGCGCCTCGCGTGTTCTGGACCCCAATGCGATGGGAGGGGCAAGCGACCCCCAGACTCCGCAAGCATTCCCCGGTCGGGATGCCCCCTCAGGTCCCTGTGGGCAATGCATGGGTAAGCCGGCCACCGATTCCCGAGAGGAATGCGACTCCTCGGGGACCGACTGTCGTCCACATTCCAAGGCAGCTAGCGTCCCCGGAGAGAGTTCCCTCAGAACGAGCGCGATCGGCGCAGTGGTGGTCCAAGCGGAGCGCAGCTTGCCCTGTGCCGCAACTCGTGTGCTCCGTGGCCCCCTGTTCTCCGAGATGGCCCTGTGGTGAGCTGCTCCGGGTCCTAGGGCGTGTGTGCATGGGGAGGGGCCGCCCTGGGCAGGGTCGATGATGAGAACCTCATATGGTCTGAAGAGAGGTGATGACTTAAAAATCATGCTCAATAGGATTACGCTGAGGCCCAGCCTAGGGGAGCGTTTTGGAAGGGGACGTTGGCCTGCAGCTCTCCCGTGCGGGGCGATCGGTCTCTTCAGCCGGAGACTGGAGGCCCTGCAGGCCATCCCGGGGGACCCGAGCCGGTGCATGCCCTGCGCAGTGAGCACCCCAAGCTCCTTGTGTGCGCTGGGCGTCAGGGGGACCATTGTCCAGCGGCAGGGCATGTTTGCAGCACCCTGGCCGCGTGCTGAGCTCGTGCTGCCCCCGTCGTGTCTTTCAGGGAGCCGTGCTGCCCAGGCTGGCCCCAAGGCAGTCAGGATCCCAGGTGAGTGCACGGCTGGGGTCTTGAGCCATGAGCGCCGGAGAAGCAATGAGTTGTCCGAGGCTGCGTGCGCTTTGGGCCAAGAGCGCTTCCCGGTGGCACGCGCATGGCGCAGTGGACCCGGTGCTCCTCTGTCCTTGAGGGGGACGGTCCTCGAGGACGCCGTCCTCGGAGGATCCCCATTCTGTTTCTGAGCGCAGACTTCCCTTGCAGTTAGGGAGGGACATGGGCTCCCAGAAAGGAGTGGCCGTGTGGACCCCTGCCACGACACGCCCACGTGGTCCTAGGCTCCCTATCGGGGCTGTGACTGGGCGCTGATGCTTGAGCCAAGACAAAGAGGAGGCGGACGGGCCCGGCCCGGGGTCCGCAGCCTTGGGCTTCCCCGTGTCCGTGGGGTGGGCGCATGGAGGCCTGGGCTTCTGAGGTTCCCTGCGAAGGGTTGGGGGAAGGGACTGGCAGGCATGGGGGTGCACGTGGCTTCGTGTTGCGGACCCTGGGTCGTGAGCGAGTGGGGTTCACGTCCAGTTGACAGGGCACGGTGGCCGGACCCGGGTCCTGGGGTGCATCCTGGCAGAGAGGAGAAGTGGGAGGCCCTTGACCTGCCGTAAAGCGTGACCCGCGTTGCCTGGCCCAAGCCCAGCCAGCGGTCCGCCTTGCGTGTTCTGGCCCCCAAATGCAATGGGTGGAGGAGGGGACCCCCAAACTCTGCAAGCATTCCACGGTCGGGATCCTCCCTCAGGTCCCTGGAGGAAATGCATGGTAAGCCAGCCGCCGCTTCCCCAGAGGAATGTGACTGCCTTGGGACCGACCCCGTCTTCCACATTTGCGGGCGGATACCGTCCCCGGAGAGAGAGTTCCCTCAGAACCGGCGTGGAAGGCGCAGTGGTGCTGAAAGCGGAGCAGAGCTCGCCCTGTGCCGAAACTCCTGTCCTTCGTGGCTCCCTCGTCTCCCGGATGGACCTTGTGGTGAGCTTCTCCCGGTCCAAGGGCATGTGGGCATGGGGACGGGCCGCCCGGGGCTGGGTCGATGATGAGAACCTCATATGGTCTGAAGAGAGGTGATGACTTAAAAATCATGCTCAATAGGATTACACTGAGGCCCAGCCTAGGGGAGCGTTTTGGAAGAGGACGTTGGCCTGCAGCTCTCCCGTGCGGGGCCATCGGTCTCTTCAGCCTGAGGCTGCAGGCCCTGGAGGCCATGCCGGGGGACCCGAGCCATTGCATGCCCTGCGCAGTGAGCACCCCAAGCGCCTTGGGTGCGCTGGGTGTGAGGTGGACCCTTCTGCAGCCTCAGGGCATGTTTGCGGCCCAGTGGCTGCGTGCTGAGCTCGTATGGCCCCCGTCGTGTCTTTCAGGGAGCCGTGCTGCCCAGGTTGGCCCCAAGGCAGTCTCAGGATCCCAGGTGAGTGGACCTACTGGGGCTGGAGCCAGGACCTGAGAAGCAATGGGTTGTCCAAGGCTCCGCCTTAGTCCAAGGGCGCTTCCCTCTGGCAGGCGCATGGCGAAGTGGACCCTTCGCTCCTCCCTACTTGAGGGGGACGATCCTTGAGGACGTCGCCCTCAGAGGGTACCCCTTTTGTTTCCGAGCCCAGGGTTCGCTTGCAGTTAGGGAGGGACAGGGGCTCCCAGAAAGGAGTGGCCGCGAGGACGGCTGCCACGACAGGCCCGCGTGGTCCCGGGCTCCCTATCGGGGCTGTGGCAGGGAGCTGAGCCTCCAGCCCAAGCAAAGAGGAGGTGGACAGGCCCGGCCTCGGGTGCACAGCCCTTGACTTCTCATGGCCATGAGAAGCTCATGGTGGGCGCATGGAGGCCTGGGCTTCTGAGGTCCCTGTAAAGGATTGGGGGGTGGGCCTGGCGGGCATGGGGCTGCACGCGGCTTCCTGACCCGGGCCCTGGGTCACGAGTGAGTGGGGTTCAGGTCCAGTTGACCGGGTACGGTGGCCGTACCCGGGTCCTTGGGTGCATCCTGGCAGGAAGGAGAAGTGGGAGGCCCTTGACCTGCTGTAGGGCGGGAAGCGCGTCGCCTGGCCCAAGCCCAGCGGGCGGTGCGCCTCGCGTGTTCTGGACCCCAATGCGATGGGAGGGGCAAGCGACCCCCAGACTCCGCAAGCATTCCCCGGTCGGGATGCCCCCTCAGGTCCCTGTGGGCAATGCATGGGTAAGCCGGCCACCGATTCCCGAGAGGAATGCGACTCCTCGGGGACCGACTGTCGTCCACATTCCAAGGCAGCTAGCGTCCCCGGAGAGAGTTCCCTCAGAACGAGCGCGATCGGCGCAGTGGTGGTCCAAGCGGAGCGCAGCTTGCCCTGTGCCGCAACTCGTGTGCTCCGTGGCCCCCTGTTCTCCGAGATGGCCCTGTGGTGAGCTGCTCCGGGTCCTAGGGCGTGTGTGCATGGGGAGGGGCCGCCCTGGGCAGGGTCGATGATGAGAACCTCATATGGTCTGAAGAGAGGTGATGACTTAAAAATCATGCTCAATAGGATTACGCTGAGGCCCAGCCTAGGGGAGCGTTTTGGAAGGGGACGTTGGCCTGCAGCTCTCCCGTGCGGGGCCATCGGTCTCTTCAGCCGGAGACTGGAGGCCCTGCAGGCCATCCCGGGGGACCCGAGCCGGTGCATGCCCTGCGCAGTGAGCACCCCAAGCTCCTTGTGTGCGCTGGGCGTCAGGGGGACCATTGTCCAGCGGCAGGGCATGTTTGCAGCACCCTGGCCGCGTGCTGAGCTCGTGCTGCCCCCGTCGTGTCTTTCAGGGAGCCGTGCTGCCCAGGCTGGCCCCAAGGCAGTCAGGATCCCAGGTGAGTGCACGGCTGGGGTCTTGAGCCATGAGCGCCGGAGAAGCAATGAGTTGTCCGAGGCTGCGTGCGCTTTGGGCCAAGAGCGCTTCCCGGTGGCACGCGCATGGCGCAGTGGACCCGGTGCTCCTCTGTCCTTGAGGGGGACGGTCCTCGAGGACGCCGTCCTCGGAGGATCCCCATTCTGTTTCTGAGCGCAGACTTCCCTTGCAGTTAGGGAGGGACATGGGCTCCCAGAAAGGAGTGGCCGTGTGGACCCCTGCCACGACACGCCCACGTGGTCCTAGGCTCCCTATCGGGGCTGTGACTGGGCGCTGATGCTTGAGCCAAGACAAAGAGGAGGCGGACGGGCCCGGCCCGGGGTCCGCAGCCTTGGGCTTCCCCGTGTCCGTGGGGTGGGCGCATGGAGGCCTGGGCTTCTGAGGTTCCCTGCGAAGGGTTGGGGGAAGGGACTGGCAGGCATGGGGGTGCACGTGGCTTCGTGTTGCGGACCCTGGGTCGTGAGCGAGTGGGGTTCACGTCCAGTTGACAGGGCACGGTGGCCGGACCCGGGT
The DNA here is from genome assembly GCF_040939455.1 of Microcebus murinus. Lineage (NCBI taxonomy): Eukaryota > Metazoa > Chordata > Mammalia > Primates > Cheirogaleidae > Microcebus > Microcebus murinus. The sequence goes on from NC_134110.1 coordinate 21,382,251, forward strand.
CCTGGGGTGCATCCTGGCAGAGAGGAGAAGTGGGAGGCCCTTGACCTGCCGTAAAGCGTGACCCGCGTTGCCTGGCCCAAGCCCAGCCAGCGGTCCGCCTTGCGTGTTCTGGCCCCCAAATGCAATGGGTGGAGGAGGGGACCCCCAAACTCTGCAAGCATTCCACGGTCGGGATCCTCCCTCAGGTCCCTGGAGGAAATGCATGGTAAGCCAGCCGCCGCTTCCCCAGAGGAATGTGACTGCCTTGGGACCGACCCCGTCTTCCACATTTGCGGGCGGATACCGTCCCCGGAGAGAGAGTTCCCTCAGAACCGGCGTGGAAGGCGCAGTGGTGCTGAAAGCGGAGCAGAGCTCGCCCTGTGCCGAAACTCCTGTCCTTCGTGGCTCCCTCGTCTCCCGGATGGACCTTGTGGTGAGCTTCTCCCGGTCCAAGGGCATGTGGGCATGGGGACGGGCCGCCCGGGGCTGGGTCGATGATGAGAACCTCATATGGTCTGAAGAGAGGTGATGACTTAAAAATCATGCTCAATAGGATTACGCTGAGGCCCAGCCTAGGGGAGCGTTTTGGAAGAGGACGTTGGCCTGCAGCTCTCCCGTGCGGGGCCATCGGTCTCTTCAGCCTGAGGCTGCAGGCCCTGGAGGCCATGCCGGGGGACCCGAGCCATTGCATGCCCTGCGCAGTGAGCACCCCAAGCGCCTTGGGTGCGCTGGGTGTGAGGTGGACCCTTCTGCAGCCTCAGGGCATGTTTGCGGCCCAGTGGCTGCGTGCTGAGCTCGTATGGCCCCCGTCGTGTCTTTCAGGGAGCCGTGCTGCCCAGGTTGGCCCCAAGGCAGTCTCAGGATCCCAGGTGAGTGGACCTACTGGGGCTGGAGCCAGGACCTGAGAAGCAATGGGTTGTCCAAGGCTCCGCCTTAGTCCAAGGGCGCTTCCCTCTGGCAGGCGCATGGCGAAGTGGACCCTTCGCTCCTCCCTACTTGAGGGGGACGATCCTTGAGGACGTCGTCCTCAGAGGGTACCCCTTTTGTTTCCGAGCCCAGAGTTCGCTTGCAGTTAGGGAGGGACAGGGGCTCCCAGAAAGGAGTGGCCGCGAGGACGGCTGCCACGACAGGCCCGCGTGGTCCCGGGCTCCCTATCGGGGCTGTGGCAGGGAGCTGAGCCTCCAGCCCAAGCAAAGAGGAGGTGGACAGGCCCGGCCTCGGGTGCACAGCCCTTGACTTCTCATGGCCATGAGAAGCTCATGGTGGGCGCATGGAGGCCTGGGCTTCTGAGGTCCCTGTAAAGGATTGGGGGGTGGGCCTGGCGGGCATGGGGCTGCACGCGGCTTCCTGACCCGGGCCCTGGGTCACGAGTGAGTGGGGTTCAGGTCCAGTTGACCGGGTACGGTGGCCGTACCCGGGTCCTTGGGTGCATCCTGGCAGGAAGGAGAAGTGGGAGGCCCTTGACCTGCTGTAGGGCGGGAAGCGCGTCGCCTGGCCCAAGCCCAGCGGGCGGTGCGCCTCGCGTGTTCTGGACCCCAATGCGATGGGAGGGGCAAGCGACCCCCAGACTCCGCAAGCATTCCCCGGTCGGGATGCCCCCTCAGGTCCCTGTGGGCAATGCATGGGTAAGCCGGCCACCGATTCCCGAGAGGAATGCGACTCCTCGGGGACCGACTGTCGTCCACATTCCAAGGCAGCTAGCGTCCCCGGAGAGAGTTCCCTCAGAACGAGCGCGATCGGCGCAGTGGTGGTCCAAGCGGAGCGCAGCTTGCCCTGTGCCGCAACTCGTGTGCTCCGTGGCCCCCTGTTCTCCGAGATGGCCCTGTGGTGAGCTGCTCCGGGTCCTAGGGCGTGTGTGCATGGGGAGGGGCCGCCCTGGGCAGGGTCGATGATGAGAACCTCATATGGTCTGAAGAGAGGTGATGACTTAAAAATCATGCTCAATAGGATTACGCTGAGGCCCAGCCTAGGGGAGCGTTTTGGAAGGGGACGTTGGCCTGCAGCTCTCCCGTGCGGGGCCATCGGTCTCTTCAGCCGGAGACTGGAGGCCCTGCAGGCCATCCCGGGGGACCCGAGCCGGTGCATGCCCTGCGCAGTGAGCACCCCAAGCTCCTTGTGTGCGCTGGGCGTCAGGGGGACCATTGTCCAGCGGCAGGGCATGTTTGCAGCACCCTGGCCGCGTGCTGAGCTCGTGCTGCCCCCGTCGTGTCTTTCAGGGAGCCGTGCTGCCCAGGCTGGCCCCAAGGCAGTCAGGATCCCAGGTGAGTGCACGGCTGGGGTCTTGAGCCATGAGCGCCGGAGAAGCAATGAGTTGTCCGAGGCTGCGTGCGCTTTGGGCCAAGAGCGCTTCCCGGTGGCACGCGCATGGCGCAGTGGACCCGGTGCTCCTCTGTCCTTGAGGGGGACGGTCCTCGAGGACGCCGTCCTCGGAGGATCCCCATTCTGTTTCTGAGCGCAGACTTCCCTTGCAGTTAGGGAGGGACATGGGCTCCCAGAAAGGAGTGGCCGTGTGGACCCCTGCCACGACACGCCCACGTGGTCCTAGGCTCCCTATCGGGGCTGTGACTGGGCGCTGATGCTTGAGCCAAGACAAAGAGGAGGCGGACGGGCCCGGCCCGGGGTCCGCAGCCTTGGGCTTCCCCGTGTCCGTGGGGTGGGCGCATGGAGGCCTGGGCTTCTGAGGTTCCCTGCGAAGGGTTGGGGGAAGGGACTGGCAGGCATGGGGGTGCACGTGGCTTCGTGTTGCGGACCCTGGGTCGTGAGCGAGTGGGGTTCACGTCCAGTTGACAGGGCACGGTGGCCGGACCCGGGTCCTGGGGTGCATCCTGGCAGAGAGGAGAAGTGGGAGGCCCTTGACCTGCCGTAAAGCGTGACCCGCGTTGCCTGGCCCAAGCCCAGCCAGCGGTCCGCCTTGCGTGTTCTGGCCCCCAAATGCAATGGGTGGAGGAGGGGACCCCCAAACTCTGCAAGCATTCCACGGTCGGGATCCTCCCTCAGGTCCCTGGAGGAAATGCATGGTAAGCCAGCCGCCGCTTCCCCAGAGGAATGTGACTGCCTTGGGACCGACCCCGTCTTCCACATTTGCGGGCGGATACCGTCCCCGGAGAGAGAGTTCCCTCAGAACCGGCGTGGAAGGCGCAGTGGTGCTGAAAGCGGAGCAGAGCTCGCCCTGTGCCGAAACTCCTGTCCTTCGTGGCTCCCTCGTCTCCCGGATGGACCTTGTGGTGAGCTTCTCCCGGTCCAAGGGCATGTGGGCATGGGGACGGGCCGCCCGGGGCTGGGTCGATGATGAGAACCTCATATGGTCTGAAGAGAGGTGATGACTTAAAAATCATGCTCAATAGGATTACGCTGAGGCCCAGCCTAGGGGAGCGTTTTGGAAGAGGACGTTGGCCTGCAGCTCTCCCGTGCGGGGCCATCGGTCTCTTCAGCCTGAGGCTGCAGGCCCTGGAGGCCATGCCGGGGGACCCGAGCCATTGCATGCCCTGCGCAGTGAGCACCCCAAGCGCCTTGGGTGCACTGGGTGTGAGGTGGACCCTTCTGCAGCCTCAGGGCATGTTTGCGGCCCAGTGGCTGCGTGCTGAGCTCGTATGGCCCCCGTCGTGTCTTTCAGGGAGCCGTGCTGCCCAGGTTGGCCCCAAGGCAGTCTCAGGATCCCAGGTGAGTGGACCTACTGGGGCTGGAGCCAGGACCTGAGAAGCAATGGGTTGTCCAAGGCTCCGCCTTAGTCCAAGGGCGCTTCCCTCTGGCAGGCGCATGGCGAAGTGGACCCTACGCTCCTCCCTACTTGAGGGGGACGATCCTTGAGGACGTCGTCCTCAGAGGGTACCCCTTTTGTTTCCGAGCCCAGGGTTCGCTTGCAGTTAGGGAGGGACAGGGGCTCCCAGAAAGGAGTGGCCGCGAGGACGGCTGCCACGACAGGCCCGCGTGGTCCCGGGCTCCCTATCGGGGCTGTGGCAGGGAGCTGAGCCTCCAGCCCAAGCAAAGAGGAGGTGGACAGGCCCGGCCTCGGGTGCACAGCCCTTGACTTCTCATGGCCATGAGAAGCTCATGGTGGGCGCATGGAGGCCTGGGCTTCTGAGGTCCCTGTAAAGGATTGGGGGGTGGGCCTGGCGGGCATGGGGCTGCACGCGGCTTCCTGACCCGGGCCCTGGGTCACGAGTGAGTGGGGTTCAGGTCCAGTTGACCGGGTACGGTGGCCGTACCCGGGTCCTTGGGTGCATCCTGGCAGGAAGGAGAAGTGGGAGGCCCTTGACCTGCTGTAGGGCGGGAAGCGCGTCGCCTGGCCCAAGCCCAGCGGGCGGTGCGCCTCGCGTGTTCTGGACCCCAATGCGATGGGAGGGGCAAGCGACCCCCAGACTCCGCAAGCATTCCCCGGTCGGGATGCCCCCTCAGGTCCCTGTGGGCAATGCATGGGTAAGCCGGCCACCGATTCCCGAGAGGAATGCGACTCCTCGGGGACCGACTGTCGTCCACATTCCAAGGCAGCTAGCGTCCCCGGAGAGAGTTCCCTCAGAACGAGCGCGATCGGCGCAGTGGTGGTCCAAGCGGAGCGCAGCTTGCCCTGTGCCGCAACTCGTGTGCTCCGTGGCCCCCTGTTCTCCGAGATGGCCCTGTGGTGAGCTGCTCCGGGTCCTAGGGCGTGTGTGCATGGGGAGGGGCCGCCCTGGGCAGGGTCGATGATGAGAACCTCATATGGTCTGAAGAGAGGTGATGACTTAAAAATCATGCTCAATAGGATTACGCTGAGGCCCAGCCTAGGGGAGCGTTTTGGAAGGGGACGTTGGCCTGCAGCTCTCCCGTGCGGGGCCATCGGTCTCTTCAGCCGGAGACTGGAGGCCCTGCAGGCCATCCCGGGGGACCCGAGCCGGTGCATGCCCTGCGCAGTGAGCACCCCAAGCTCCTTGTGTGCGCTGGGCGTCAGGGGGACCATTGTCCAGCGGCAGGGCATGTTTGCAGCACCCTGGCCGCGTGCTGAGCTCGTGCTGCCCCCGTCGTGTCTTTCAGGGAGCCGTGCTGCCCAGGCTGGCCCCAAGGCAGTCAGGATCCCAGGTGAGTGCACGGCTGGGGTCTTGAGCCATGAGCGCCGGAGAAGCAATGAGTTGTCCGAGGCTGCGTGCGCTTTGGGCCAAGAGCGCTTCCCGGTGGCACGCGCATGGCGCAGTGGACCCGGTGCTCCTCTGTCCTTGAGGGGGACGGTCCTCGAGGACGCCGTCCTCGGAGGATCCCCATTCTGTTTCTGAGCGCAGACTTCCCTTGCAGTTAGGGAGGGACATGGGCTCCCAGAAAGGAGTGGCCGTGTGGACCCCTGCCACGACACGCCCACGTGGTCCTAGGCTCCCTATCGGGGCTGTGACTGGGCGCTGATGCTTGAGCCAAGACAAAGAGGAGGCGGACGGGCCCGGCCCGGGGTCCGCAGCCTTGGGCTTCCCCGTGTCCGTGGGGTGGGCGCATGGAGGCCTGGGCTTCTGAGGTTCCCTGCGAAGGGTTGGGGGAAGGGACTGGCAGGCATGGGGGTGCACGTGGCTTCGTGTTGCGGACCCTGGGTCGTGAGCGAGTGGGGTTCACGTCCAGTTGACAGGGCACGGTGGCCGGACCCGGGTCCTGGGGTGCATCCTGGCAGAGAGGAGAAGTGGGAGGCCCTTGACCTGCCGTAAAGCGTGACCCGCGTTGCCTGGCCCAAGCCCAGCCAGCGGTCCGCCTTGCGTGTTCTGGCCCCCAAATGCAATGGGTGGAGGAGGGGACCCCCAAACTCTGCAAGCATTCCACGGTCGGGATCCTCCCTCAGGTCCCTGGAGGAAATGCATGGTAAGCCAGCCGCCGCTTCCCCAGAGGAATGTGACTGCCTTGGGACCGACCCCGTCTTCCACATTTGCGGGCGGATACCGTCCCCGGAGAGAGAGTTCCCTCAGAACCGGCGTGGAAGGCGCAGTGGTGCTGAAAGCGGAGCAGAGCTCGCCCTGTGCCGAAACTCCTGTCCTTCGTGGCTCCCTCGTCTCCCGGATGGACCTTGTGGTGAGCTTCTCCCGGTCCAAGGGCATGTGGGCATGGGGACGGGCCGCCCGGGGCTGGGTCGATGATGAGAACCTCATATGGTCTGAAGAGAGGTGATGACTTAAAAATCATGCTCAATAGGATTACGCTGAGGCCCAGCCTAGGGGAGCGTTTTGGAAGAGGACGTTGGCCTGCAGCTCTCCCGTGCGGGGCCATCGGTCTCTTCAGCCTGAGACTGCAGGCCCTGGAGGCCATGCCGGGGGACCCGAGCCATTGCATGCCCTGCGCAGTGAGCACCCCAAGCGCCTTGGGTGCGCTGGGTGTGAGGTGGACCCTTCTGCAGCCTCAGGGCATGTTTGCGGCCCAGTGGCTGCGTGCTGAGCTCGTATGGCCCCCGTCGTGTCTTTCAGGGAGCCGTGCTGCCCAGGTTGGCCCCAAGGCAGTCTCAGGATCCCAGGTGAGTGGACCTACTGGGGCTGGAGCCAGGACCTGAGAAGCAATGGGTTGTCCAAGGCTCCGCCTTAGTCCAAGGGCGCTTCCCTCTGGCAGGCGCATGGCGAAGTGGACCCTTCGCTCCTCCCTACTTGAGGGGGACGATCCTTGAGGACGTCGCCCTCAGAGGGTACCCCTTTTGTTTCCGAGCCCAGGGTTCGCTTGCAGTTAGGGAGGGACAGGGGCTCCCAGAAAGGAGTGGCCGCGAGGACGGCTGCCACGACAGGCCCGCGTGGTCCCGGGCTCCCTATCGGGGCTGTGGCAGGGAGCTGAGCCTCCAGCCCAAGCAAAGAGGAGGTGGACAGGCCCGGCCTCGGGTGCACAGCCCTTGACTTCTCATGGCCATGAGAAGCTCATGGTGGGCGCATGGAGGCCTGGGCTTCTGAGGTCCCTGTAAAGGATTGGGGGGTGGGCCTGGCGGGCATGGGGCTGCACGCGGCTTCCTGACCCGGGCCCTGGGTCACGAGTGAGTGGGGTTCAGGTCCAGTTGACCGGGTACGGTGGCCGTACCCGGGTCCTTGGGTGCATCCTGGCAGGAAGGAGAAGTGGGAGGCCCTTGACCTGCTGTAGGGCGGGAAGCGCGTCGCCTGGCCCAAGCCCAGCGGGCGGTGCGCCTCGCGTGTTCTGGACCCCAATGCGATGGGAGGGGCAAGCGACCCCCAGACTCCGCAAGCATTCCCCGGTCGGGATGCCCCCTCAGGTCCCTGTGGGCAATGCATGGGTAAGCCGGCCACCGATTCCCGAGAGGAATGCGACTCCTCGGGGACCGACTGTCGTCCACATTCCAAGGCAGCTAGCGTCCCCGGAGAGAGTTCCCTCAGAACGAGCGCGATCGGCGCAGTGGTGGTCCAAGCGGAGCGCAGCTTGCCCTGTGCCGCAACTCGTGTGCTCCGTGGCCCCCTGTTCTCCGAGATGGCCCTGTGGTGAGCTGCTCCGGGTCCTAGGGCGTGTGTGCATGGGGAGGGGCCGCCCTGGGCAGGGTCGATGATGAGAACCTCATATGGTCTGAAGAGAGGTGATGACTTAAAAATCATGCTCAATAGGATTACGCTGAGGCCCAGCCTAGGGGAGCGTTTTGGAAGGGGACGTTGGCCTGCAGCTCTCCCGTGCGGGGCCATCGGTCTCTTCAGCCGGAGACTGGAGGCCCTGCAGGCCATCCCGGGGGACCCGAGCCGGTGCATGCCCTGCGCAGTGAGCACCCCAAGCTCCTTGTGTGCGCTGGGCGTCAGGGGGACCATTGTCCAGCGGCAGGGCATGTTTGCAGCACCCTGGCCGCGTGCTGAGCTCGTGCTGCCCCCGTCGTGTCTTTCAGGGAGCCGTGCTGCCCAGGCTGGCCCCAAGGCAGTCAGGATCCCAGGTGAGTGCACGGCTGGGGTCTTGAGCCATGAGCGCCGGAGAAGCAATGAGTTGTCCGAGGCTGCGTGCGCTTTGGGCCAAGAGCGCTTCCCGGTGGCACGCGCATGGCGCAGTGGACCCGGTGCTCCTCTGTCCTTGAGGGGGACGGTCCTCGAGGACGCCGTCCTCGGAGGATCCCCATTCTGTTTCTGAGCGCAGACTTCCCTTGCAGTTAGGGAGGGACATGGGCTCCCAGAAAGGAGTGGCCGTGTGGACCCCTGCCACGACACGCCCACGTGGTCCTAGGCTCCCTATCGGGGCTGTGACTGGGCGCTGATGCTTGAGCCAAGACAAAGAGGAGGCGGACGGGCCCGGCCCGGGGTCCGCAGCCTTGGGCTTCCCCGTGTCCGTGGGGTGGGCGCATGGAGGCCTGGGCTTCTGAGGTTCCCTGCGAAGGGTTGGGGGAAGGGACTGGCAGGCATGGGGGTGCACGTGGCTTCGTGTTGCGGACCCTGGGTCGTGAGCGAGTGGGGTTCACGTCCAGTTGACAGGGCACGGTGGCCGGACCCGGGTCCTGGGGTGCATCCTGGCAGAGAGGAGAAGTGGGAGGCCCTTGACCTGCCGTAAAGCGTGACCCGCGTTGCCTGGCCCAAGCCCAGCCAGCGGTCCGCCTTGCGTGTTCTGGCCCCCAAATGCAATGGGTGGAGGAGGGGACCCCCAAACTCTGCAAGCATTCCACGGTCGGGATCCTCCCTCAGGTCCCTGGAGGAAATGCATGGTAAGCCAGCCGCCGCTTCCCCAGAGGAATGTGACTGCCTTGGGACCGACCCCGTCTTCCACATTTGCGGGCGGATACCGTCCCCGGAGAGAGAGTTCCCTCAGAACCGGCGTGGAAGGCGCAGTGGTGCTGAAAGCGGAGCAGAGCTCGCCCTGTGCCGAAACTCCTGTCCTTCGTGGCTCCCTCGTCTCCCGGATGGACCTTGTGGTGAGCTTCTCCCGGTCCAAGGGCATGTGGGCATGGGGACGGGCCGCCCGGGGCTGGGTCGATGATGAGAACCTCATATGGTCTGAAGAGAGGTGATGACTTAAAAATCATGCTCAATAGGATTACGCTGAGGCCCAGCCTAGGGGAGCGTTTTGGAAGAGGACGTTGGCCTGCAGCTCTCCCGTGCGGGGCCATCGGTCTCTTCAGCCTGAGGCTGCAGGCCCTGGAGGCCATGCCGGGGGACCCGAGCCATTGCATGCCCTGCGCAGTGAGCACCCCAAGCGCCTTGGGTGCACTGGGTGTGAGGTGGACCCTTCTGCAGCCTCAGGGCATGTTTGCGGCCCAGTGGCTGCGTGCTGAGCTCGTATGGCCCCCGTCGTGTCTTTCAGGGAGCCGTGCTGCCCAGGTTGGCCCCAAGGCAGTCTCAGGATCCCAGGTGAGTGGACCTACTGGGGCTGGAGCCAGGACCTGAGAAGCAATGGGTTGTCCAAGGCTCCGCCTTAGTCCAAGGGCGCTTCCCTCTGGCAGGCGCATGGCGAAGTGGACCCTACGCTCCTCCCTACTTGAGGGGGACGATCCTTGAGGACGTCGTCCTCAGAGGGTACCCCTTTTGTTTCCGAGCCCAGGGTTCGCTTGCAGTTAGGGAGGGACAGGGGCTCCCAGAAAGGAGTGGCCGCGAGGACGGCTGCCACGACAGGCCCGCGTGGTCCCGGGCTCCCTATCGGGGCTGTGGCAGGGAGCTGAGCCTCCAGCCCAAGCAAAGAGGAGGTGGACAGGCCCGGCCTCGGGTGCACAGCCCTTGACTTCTCATGGCCATGAGAAGCTCATGGTGGGCGCATGGAGGCCTGGGCTTCTGAGGTCCCTGTAAAGGATTGGGGGGTGGGCCTGGCGGGCATGGGGCTGCACGCGGCTTCCTGACCCGGGCCCTGGGTCACGAGTGAGTGGGGTTCAGGTCCAGTTGACCGGGTACGGTGGCCGTACCCGGGTCCTTGGGTGCATCCTGGCAGGAAGGAGAAGTGGGAGGCCCTTGACCTGCTGTAGGGCGGGAAGCGCGTCGCCTGGCCCAAGCCCAGCGGGCGGTGCGCCTCGCGTGTTCTGGACCCCAATGCGATGGGAGGGGCAAGCGACCCCCAGACTCCGCAAGCATTCCCCGGTCGGGATGCCCCCTCAGGTCCCTGTGGGCAATGCATGGGTAAGCCGGCCACCGATTCCCGAGAGGAATGCGACTCCTCGGGGACCGACTGTCGTCCACATTCCAAGGCAGCTAGCGTCCCCGGAGAGAGTTCCCTCAGAACGAGCGCGATCGGCGCAGTGGTGGTCCAAGCGGAGCGCAGCTTGCCCTGTGCCGCAACTCGTGTGCTCCGTGGCCCCCTGTTCTCCGAGATGGCCCTGTGGTGAGCTGCTCCGGGTCCTAGGGCGTGTGTGCATGGGGAGGGGCCGCCCTGGGCAGGGTCGATGATGAGAACCTCATATGGTCTGAAGAGAGGTGATGACTTAAAAATCATGCTCAATAGGATTACGCTGAGGCCCAGCCTAGGGGAGCGTTTTGGAAGGGGACGTTGGCCTGCAGCTCTCCCGTGCGGGGCCATCGGTCTCTTCAGCCGGAGACTGGAGGCCCTGCAGGCCATCCCGGGGGACCCGAGCCGGTGCATGCCCTGCGCAGTGAGCACCCCAAGCTCCTTGTGTGCGCTGGGCGTCAGGGGGACCATTGTCCAGCGGCAGGGCATGTTTGCAGCACCCTGGCCGCGTGCTGAGCTCGTGCTGCCCCCGTCGTGTCTTTCAGGGAGCCGTGCTGCCCAGGCTGGCCCCAAGGCAGTCAGGATCCCAGGTGAGTGCACGGCTGGGGTCTTGAGCCATGAGCGCCGGAGAAGCAATGAGTTGTCCGAGGCTGCGTGCGCTTTGGGCCAAGAGCGCTTCCCGGTGGCACGCGCATGGCGCAGTGGACCCGGTGCTCCTCTGTCCTTGAGGGGGACGGTCCTCGAGGACGCCGTCCTCGGAGGATCCCCATTCTGTTTCTGAGCGCAGACTTCCCTTGCAGTTAGGGAGGGACATGGGCTCCCAGAAAGGAGTGGCCGTGTGGACCCCTGCCACGACACGCCCACGTGGTCCTAGGCTCCCTATCGGGGCTGTGACTGGGCGCTGATGCTTGAGCCAAGACAAAGAGGAGGCGGACGGGCCCGGCCCGGGGTCCGCAGCCTTGGGCTTCCCCGTGTCCGTGGGGTGGGCGCATGGAGGCCTGGGCTTCTGAGGTTCCCTGCGAAGGGTTGGGGGAAGGGACTGGCAGGCATGGGGGTGCACGTGGCTTCGTGTTGCGGACCCTGGGTCGTGAGCGAGTGGGGTTCACGTCCAGTTGACAGGGCACGGTGGCCGGACCCGGGTCCTGGGGTGCATCCTGGCAGAGAGGAGAAGTGGGAGGCCCTTGACCTGCCGTAAAGCGTGACCCGCGTTGCCTGGCCCAAGCCCAGCCAGCGGTCCGCCTTGCGTGTTCTGGCCCCCAAATGCAATGGGTGGAGGAGGGGACCCCCAAACTCTGCAAGCATTCCACGGTCGGGATCCTCCCTCAGGTCCCTGGAGGAAATGCATGGTAAGCCAGCCGCCGCTTCCCCAGAGGAATGTGACTGCCTTGGGACCGACCCCGTCTTCCACATTTGCGGGCGGATACCGTCCCCGGAGAGAGAGTTCCCTCAGAACCGGCGTGGAAGGCGCAGTGGTGCTGAAAGCGGAGCAGAGCTCGCCCTGTGCCGAAACTCCTGTCCTTCGTGGCTCCCTCGTCTCCCGGATGGACCTTGTGGTGAGCTTCTCCCGGTCCAAGGGCATGTGGGCATGGGGACGGGCCGCCCGGGGCTGGGTCGATGATGAGAACCTCATATGGTCTGAAGAGAGGTGATGACTTAAAAATCATGCTCAATAGGATTACGCTGAGGCCCAGCCTAGGGGAGCGTTTTGGAAGAGGACGTTGGCCTGCAGCTCTCCCGTGCGGGGCCATCGGTCTCTTCAGCCTGAGACTGCAGGCCCTGGAGGCCATGCCGGGGGACCCGAGCCATTGCATGCCCTGCGCAGTGAGCACCCCAAGCGCCTTGGGTGCGCTGGGTGTGAGGTGGACCCTTCTGCAGCCTCAGGGCATGTTTGCGGCCCAGTGGCTGCGTGCTGAGCTCGTATGGCCCCCGTCGTGTCTTTCAGGGAGCCGTGCTGCCCAGGTTGGCCCCAAGGCAGTCTCAGGATCCCAGGTGAGTGGACCTACTGGGGCTGGAGCCAGGACCTGAGAAGCAATGGGTTGTCCAAGGCTCCGCCTTAGTCCAAGGGCGCTTCCCTCTGGCAGGCGCATGGCGAAGTGGACCCTTCGCTCCTCCCTACTTGAGGGGGACGATCCTTGAGGACGTCGTCCTCAGAGGGTACCCCTTTTGTTTCCGAGCCCAGAGTTCGCTTGCAGTTAGGGAGGGACAGGGGCTCCCAGAAAGGAGTGGCCGCGAGGACGGCTGCCACGACAGGCCCGCGTGGTCCCGGGCTCCCTATCGGGGCTGTGGCAGGGAGCTGAGCCTCCAGCCCAAGCAAAGAGGAGGTGGACAGGCCCGGCCTCGGGTGCACAGCCCTTGACTTCTCATGGCCATGAGAAGCTCATGGTGGGCGCATGGAGGCCTGGGCTTCTGAGGTCCCTGTAAAGGATTGGGGGGTGGGCCTGGCGGGCATGGGGCTGCACGCGGCTTCCTGACCCGGGCCCTGGGTCACGAGTGAGTGGGGTTCAGGTCCAGTTGACCGGGTACGGTGGCCGTACCCGGGTCCTTGGGTGCATCCTGGCAGGAAGGAGAAGTGGGAGGCCCTTGACCTGCTGTAGGGCGGGAAGCGCGTCGCCTGGCCCAAGCCCAGCGGGCGGTGCGCCTCGCGTGTTCTGGACCCCAATGCGATGGGAGGGGCAAGCGACCCCCAGACTCCGCAAGCATTCCCCGGTCGGGATGCCCCCTCAGGTCCCTGTGGGCAATGCATGGGTAAGCCGGCCACCGATTCCCGAGAGGAATGCGACTCCTCGGGGACCGACTGTCGTCCACATTCCAAGGCAGCTAGCGTCCCCGGAGAGAGTTCCCTCAGAACGAGCGCGATCGGCGCAGTGGTGGTCCAAGCGGAGCGCAGCTTGCCCTGTGCCGCAACTCGTGTGCTCCGTGGCCCCCTGTTCTCCGAGATGGCCCTGTGGTGAGCTGCTCCGGGTCCTAGGGCGTGTGTGCATGGGGAGGGGCCGCCCTGGGCAGGGTCGATGATGAGAACCTCATATGGTCTGAAGAGAGGTGATGACTTAAAAATCATGCTCAATAGGATTACGCTGAGGCCCAGCCTAGGGGAGCGTTTTGGAAGGGGACGTTGGCCTGCAGCTCTCCCGTGCGGGGCCATCGGTCTCTTCAGCCGGAGACTGGAGGCCCTGCAGGCCATCCCGGGGGACCCGAGCCGGTGCATGCCCTGCGCAGTGAGCACCCCAAGCTCCTTGTGTGCGCTGGGCGTCAGGGGGACCATTGTCCAGCGGCAGGGCATGTTTGCAGCACCCTGGCCGCGTGCTGAGCTCGTGCTGCCCCCGTCGTGTCTTTCAGGGAGCCGTGCTGCCCAGGCTGGCCCCAAGGCAGTCAGGATCCCAGGTGAGTGCACGGCTGGGGTCTTGAGCCATGAGCGCCGGAGAAGCAATGAGTTGTCCGAGGCTGCGTGCGCTTTGGGCCAAGAGCGCTTCCCGGTGGCACGCGCATGGCGCAGTGGACCCGGTGCTCCTCTGTCCTTGAGGGGGACGGTCCTCGAGGACGCCGTCCTCGGAGGATCCCCATTCTGTTTCTGAGCGCAGACTTCCCTTGCAGTTAGGGAGGGACATGGGCTCCCAGAAAGGAGTGGCCGTGTGGACCCCTGCCACGACACGCCCACGTGGTCCTAGGCTCCCTATCGGGGCTGTGACTGGGCGCTGATGCTTGAGCCAAGACAAAGAGGAGGCGGACGGGCCCGGCCCGGGGTCCGCAGCCTTGGGCTTCCCCGTGTCCGTGGGGTGGGCGCATGGAGGCCTGGGCTTCTGAGGTTCCCTGCGAAGGGTTGGGGGAAGGGACTGGCAGGCATGGGGGTGCACGTGGCTTCGTGTTGCGGACCCTGGGTCGTGAGCGAGTGGGGTTCACGTCCAGTTGACAGGGCACGGTGGCCGGACCCGGGTCCTGGGGTGCATCCTGGCAGAGAGGAGAAGTGGGAGGCCCTTGACCTGCCGTAAAGCGTGACCCGCGTTGCCTGGCCCAAGCCCAGCCAGCGGTCCGCCTTGCGTGTTCTGGCCCCCAAATGCAATGGGTGGAGGAGGGGACCCCCAAACTCTGCAAGCATTCCACGGTCGGGATCCTCCCTCAGGTCCCTGGAGGAAATGCATGGTAAGCCAGCCGCCGCTTCCCCAGAGGAATGTGACTGCCTTGGGACCGACCCCGTCTTCCACATTTGCGGGCGGATACCGTCCCCGGAGAGAGAGTTCCCTCAGAACCGGCGTGGAAGGCGCAGTGGTGCTGAAAGCGGAGCAGAGCTCGCCCTGTGCCGAAACTCCTGTCCTTCGTGGCTCCCTCGTCTCCCGGATGGACCTTGTGGTGAGCTTCTCCCGGTCCAAGGGCATGTGGGCATGGGGACGGGCCGCCCGGGGCTGGGTCGATGATGAGAACCTCATATGGTCTGAAGAGAGGTGATGACTTAAAAATCATGCTCAATAGGATTACGCTGAGGCCCAGCCTAGGGGAGCGTTTTGGAAGAGGACGTTGGCCTGCAGCTCTCCCGTGCGGGGCCATCGGTCTCTTCAGCCTGAGGCTGCAGGCCCTGGAGGCCATGCCGGGGGACCCGAGCCATTGCATGCCCTGCGCAGTGAGCACCCCAAGCGCCTTGGGTGCGCTGGGTGTGAGGTGGACGCTTCTGCAGCCTCAGGGCATGTTTGCGGCCCAGTGGCTGCGTGCTGAGCTCGTATGGCCCCCGTCGTGTCTTTCAGGGAGCCGTGCTGCCCAGGTTGGCCCCAAGGCAGTCTCAGGATCCCAGGTGAGTGGACCTACTGGGGCTGGAGCCAGGACCTGAGAAGCAATGGGTTGTCCAAGGCTCCGCCTTAGTCCAAGGGCGCTTCCCTCTGTCAGGCGCATGGCGAAGTGGACCCTTCGCTCCTCCCTACTTGAGGGGGACGATCCTTGAGGACGTCGTCCTCAGAGGGTACCCCTTTTGTTTCCGAGCCCAGAGTTCGCTTGCAGTTAGGGAGGGACAGGGGCTCCCAGAAAGGAGTGGCCGCGAGGACGGCTGCCACGACAGGCCCGCGTGGTCCCGGGCTCCCTATCGGGGCTGTGGCAGGGAGCTGAGCCTCCAGCCCAAGCAAAGAGGAGGTGGACAGGCCCGGCCTCGGGTGCACAGCCCTTGACTTCTCATGGCCATGAGAAGCTCATGGTGGGCGCATGGAGGCCTGGGCTTCTGAGGTCCCTGTAAAGGATTGGGGGGTGGGCCTGGCGGGCATGGGGCTGCACGCGGCTTCCTGACCCGGGCCCTGGGTCACGAGTGAGTGGGGTTCAGGTCCAGTTGACCGGGTACGGTGGCCGTACCCGGGTCCTTGGGTGCATCCTGGCAGGAAGGAGAAGTGGGAGGCCCTTGACCTGCTGTAGGGCGGGAAGCGCGTCGCCTGGCCCAAGCCCAGCGGGCGGTGCGCCTCGCGTGTTCTGGACCCCAATGCGATGGGAGGGGCAAGCGACCCCCAGACTCCGCAAGCATTCCCCGGTCGGGATGCCCCCTCAGGTCCCTGTGGGCAATGCATGGGTAAGCCGGCCACCGATTCCCGAGAGGAATGCGACTCCTCGGGGACCGACTGTCGTCCACATTCCAAGGCAGCTAGCGTCGCCGGAGAGAGTTCCCTCAGAACGAGCGCGATCGGCGCAGTGGTGGTCCAAGCGGAGCGCAGCTTGCCCTGTGCCGCAACTCGTGTGCTCCGTGGCCCCCTGTTCTCCGAGATGGCCCTGTGGTGAGCTGCTCCGGGTCCTAGGGCGTGTGTGCATGGGGAGGGGCCGCCCTGGGCAGGGTCGATGATGAGAACCTCATATGGTCTGAAGAGAGGTGATGACTTAAAAATCATGCTCAATAGGATTACGCTGAGGCCCAGCCTAGGGGAGCGTTTTGGAAGGGGACGTTGGCCTGCAGCTCTCCCGTGCGGGGCCATCGGTCTCTTCAGCCGGAGACTGGAGGCCCTGCAGGCCATCCCGGGGGACCCGAGCCGGTGCATGCCCTGCGCAGTGAGCACCCCAAGCTCCTTGTGTGCGCTGGGCGTCAGGGGGACCATTGTCCAGCGGCAGGGCATGTTTGCAGCACCCTGGCCGCGTGCTGAGCTCGTGCTGCCCCCGTCGTGTCTTTCAGGGAGCCGTGCTGCCCAGGCTGGCCCCAAGGCAGTCAGGATCCCAGGTGAGTGCACGGCTGGGGTCTTGAGCCATGAGCGCCGGAGAAGCAATGAGTTGTCCGAGGCTGCGTGCGCTTTGGGCCAAGAGCGCTTCCCGGTGGCACGCGCATGGCGCAGTGGACCCGGTGCTCCTCTGTCCTTGAGGGGGACGGTCCTCGAGGACGCCGTCCTCGGAGGATCCCCATTCTGTTTCTGAGCGCAGACTTCCCTTGCAGTTAGGGAGGGACATGGGCTCCCAGAAAGGAGTGGCCGTGTGGACCCCTGCCACGACACGCCCACGTGGTCCTAGGCTCCCTATCGGGGCTGTGACTGGGCGCTGATGCTTGAGCCAAGACAAAGAGGAGGCGGACGGGCCCGGCCCGGGGTCCGCAGCCTTGGGCTTCCCCGTGTCCGTGGGGTGGGCGCATGGAGGCCTGGGCTTCTGAGGTTCCCTGCGAAGGGTTGGGGGAAGGGACTGGCAGGCATGGGGGTGCACGTGGCTTCGTGTTGCGGACCCTGGGTCGTGAGCGAGTGGGGTTCACGTCCAGTTGACAGGGCACGGTGGCCGGACCCGGGTCCTGGGGTGCATCCTGGCAGAGAGGAGAAGTGGGAGGCCCTTGACCTGCCGTAAAGCGTGACCCGCGTTGCCTGGCCCAAGCCCAGCCAGCGGTCCGCCTTGCGTGTTCTGGCCCCCAAATGCAATGGGTGGAGGAGGGGACCCCCAAACTCTGCAAGCATTCCACGGTCGGGATCCTCCCTCAGGTCCCTGGAGGAAATGCATGGTAAGCCAGCCGCCGCTTCCCCAGAGGAATGTGACTGCCTTGGGACCGACCCCGTCTTCCACATTTGCGGGCGGATACCGTCCCCGGAGAGAGAGTTCCCTCAGAACCGGCGTGGAAGGCGCAGTGGTGCTGAAAGCGGAGCAGAGCTCGCCCTGTGCCGAAACTCCTGTCCTTCGTGGCTCCCTCGTCTCCCGGATGGACCTTGTGGTGAGCTTCTCCCGGTCCAAGGGCATGTGGGCATGGGGACGGGCCGCCCGGGGCTGGGTCGATGATGAGAACCTCATATGGTCTGAAGAGAGGTGATGACTTCAAAATCATGCTCAATAGGATTACGCTGAGGCCCAGCCTAGGGGAGCGTTTTGGAAGAGGACGTTGGCCTGCAGCTCTCCCGTGCGGGGCCATCGGTCTCTTCAGCCTGAGGCTGCAGGCCCTGGAGGCCATGCCGGGGGACCCGAGCCATTGCATGCCCTGCGCAGTGAGCACCCCAAGCGCCTTGGGTGCGCTGGGTGTGAGGTGGACCCTTCTGCAGCCTCAGGGCATGTTTGCGGCCCAGTGGCTGCGTGCTGAGCTCGTATGGCCCCCGTCGTGTCTTTCAGGGAGCCGTGCTGCCCAGGTTGGCCCCAAGGCAGTCTCAGGATCCCAGGTGAGTGGACCTACTGGGGCTGGAGCCAGGACCTGAGAAGCAATGGGTTGTCCAAGGCTCCGCCTTAGTCCAAGGGCGCTTCCCTCTGGCAGGCGCATGGCGAAGTGGACCCTTCGCTCCTCCCTACTTGAGGGGGACGATCCTTGAGGACGTCGCCCTCAGAGGGTACCCCTTTTGTTTCCGAGCCCAGGGTTCGCTTGCAGTTAGGGAGGGACAGGGGCTCCCAGAAAGGAGTGGCCGCGAGGACGGCTGCCACGACAGGCCCGCGTGGTCCCGGGCTCCCTATCGGGGCTGTGGCAGGGAGCTGAGCCTCCAGCCCAAGCAAAGAGGAGGTGGACAGGCCCGGCCTCGGGTGCACAGCCCTTGACTTCTCATGGCCATGAGAAGCTCATGGTGGGCGCATGGAGGCCTGGGCTTCTGAGGTCCCTGTAAAGGATTGGGGGGTGGGCCTGGCGGGCATGGGGCTGCACGCGGCTTCCTGACCCGGGCCCTGGGTCACGAGTGAGTGGGGTTCAGGTCCAGTTGACCGGGTACGGTGGCCGTACCCGGGTCCTTGGGTGCATCCTGGCAGGAAGGAGAAGTGGGAGGCCCTTGACCTGCTGTAGGGCGGGAAGCGCGTCGCCTGGCCCAAGCCCAGCGGGCGGTGCGCCTCGCGTGTTCTGGACCCCAATGCGATGGGAGGGGCAAGCGACCCCCAGACTCCGCAAGCATTCCCCGGTCGGGATGCCCCCTCAGGTCCCTGTGGGCAATGCATGGGTAAGCCGGCCACCGATTCCCGAGAGGAATGCGACTCCTCGGGGACCGACTGTCGTCCACATTCCAAGGCAGCTAGCGTCCCCGGAGAGAGTTCCCTCAGAACGAGCGCGATCGGCGCAGTGGTGGTCCAAGCGGAGCGCAGCTTGCCCTGTGCCGCAACTCGTGTGCTCCGTGGCCCCCTGTTCTCCGAGATGGCCCTGTGGTGAGCTGCTCCGGGTCCTAGGGCGTGTGTGCATGGGGAGGGGCCGCCCTGGGCAGGGTCGATGATGAGAACCTCATATGGTCTGAAGAGAGGTGATGACTTAAAAATCATGCTCAATAGGATTACGCTGAGGCCCAGCCTAGGGGAGCGTTTTGGAAGGGGACGTTGGCCTGCAGCTCTCCCGTGCGGGGCCATCGGTCTCTTCAGCCGGAGACTGGAGGCCCTGCAGGCCATCCCGGGGGACCCGAGCCGGTGCATGCCCTGCGCAGTGAGCACCCCAAGCTCCTTGTGTGCGCTGGGCGTCAGGGGGACCATTGTCCAGCGGCAGGGCATGTTTGCAGCACCCTGGCCGCGTGCTGAGCTCGTGCTGCCCCCGTCGTGTCTTTCAGGGAGCCGTGCTGCCCAGGCTGGCCCCAAGGCAGTCAGGATCCCAGGTGAGTGCACGGCTGGGGTCTTGAGCCATGAGCGCCGGAGAAGCAATGAGTTGTCCGAGGCTGCGTGCGCTTTGGGCCAAGAGCGCTTCCCGGTGGCACGCGCATGGCGCAGTGGACCCGGTGCTCCTCTGTCCTTGAGGGGGACGGTCCTCGAGGACGCCGTCCTCGGAGGATCCCCATTCTGTTTCTGAGCGCAGACTTCCCTTGCAGTTAGGGAGGGACATGGGCTCCCAGAAAGGAGTGGCCGTGTGGACCCCTGCCACGACACGCCCACGTGGTCCTAGGCTCCCTATCGGGGCTGTGACTGGGCGCTGATGCTTGAGCCAAGACAAAGAGGAGGCGGACGGGCCCGGCCCGGGGTCCGCAGCCTTGGGCTTCCCCGTGTCCGTGGGGTGGGCGCATGGAGGCCTGGGCTTCTGAGGTTCCCTGCGAAGGGTTGGGGGAAGGGACTGGCAGGCATGGGGGTGCACGTGGCTTCGTGTTGCGGACCCTGGGTCGTGAGCGAGTGGGGTTCACGTCCAGTTGACAGGGCACGGTGGCCGGACCCGGGTCCTGGGGTGCATCCTGGCAGAGAGGAGAAGTGGGAGGCCCTTGACCTGCCGTAAAGCGTGACCCGCGTTGCCTGGCCCAAGCCCAGCCAGCGGTCCGCCTTGCGTGTTCTGGCCCCCAAATGCAATGGGTGGAGGAGGGGACCCCCAAACTCTGCAAGCATTCCACGGTCGGGATCCTCCCTCAGGTCCCTGGAGGAAATGCATGGTAAGCCAGCCGCCGCTTCCCCAGAGGAATGTGACTGCCTTGGGACCGACCCCGTCTTCCACATTTGCGGGCGGATACCGTCCCCGGAGAGAGAGTTCCCTCAGAACCGGCGTGGAAGGCGCAGTGGTGCTGAAAGCGGAGCAGAGCTCGCCCTGTGCCGAAACTCCTGTCCTTCGTGGCTCCCTCGTCTCCCGGATGGACCTTGTGGTGAGCTTCTCCCGGTCCAAGGGCATGTGGGCATGGGGACGGGCCGCCCGGGGCTGGGTCGATGATGAGAACCTCATATGGTCTGAAGAGAGGTGATGACTTAAAAATCATGCTCAATAGGATTACGCTGAGGCCCAGCCTAGGGGAGCGTTTTGGAAGAGGACGTTGGCCTGCAGCTCTCCCGTGCGGGGCCATCGGTCTCTTCAGCCTGAGACTGCAGGCCCTGGAGGCCATGCCGGGGGACCCGAGCCATTGCATGCCCTGCGCAGTGAGCACCCCAAGCGCCTTGGGTGCGCTGGGTGTGAGGTGGACCCTTCTGCAGCCTCAGGGCATGTTTGCGGCCCAGTGGCTGCGTGCTGAGCTCGTATGGCCCCCGTCGTGTCTTTCAGGGAGCCGTGCTGCCCAGGTTGGCCCCAAGGCAGTCTCAGGATCCCAGGTGAGTGGACCTACTGGGGCTGGAGCCAGGACCTGAGAAGCAATGGGTTGTCCAAGGCTCCGCCTTAGTCCAAGGGCGCTTCCCTCTGGCAGGCGCATGGCGAAGTGGACCCTTCGCTCCTCCCTACTTGAGGGGGACGATCCTTGAGGACGTCGTCCTCAGAGGGTACCCCTTTTGTTTCCGAGCCCAGAGTTCGCTTGCATTTAGGGAGGGACAGGGGCTCCCAGAAAGGAGTGGCCGCGAGGACGGCTGCCACGACAGGCCCGCGTGGTCCCGGGCTCCCTATCGGGGCTGTGGCAGGGAGCTGAGCCTCCAGCCCAAGCAAAGAGGAGGTGGACAGGCCCGGCCTCGGGTGCACAGCCCTTGACTTCTCATGGCCATGAGAAGCTCATGGTGGGCGCATGGAGGCCTGGGCTTCTGAGGTCCCTGTAAAGGATTGGGGGGTGGGCCTGGCGGGCATGGGGCTGCACGCGGCTTCCTGACCCGGGCCCTGGGTCACGAGTGAGTGGGGTTCAGGTCCAGTTGACCGGGTACGGTGGCCGTACCCGGGTCCTTGGGTGCATCCTGGCAGGAAGGAGAAGTGGGAGGCCCTTGACCTGCTGTAGGGCGGGAAGCGCGTCGCCTGGCCCAAGCCCAGCGGGCGGTGCGCCTCGCGTGTTCTGGACCCCAATGCGATGGGAGGGGCAAGCGACCCCCAGACTCCGCAAGCATTCCCCGGTCGGGATGCCCCCTCAGGTCCCTGTGGGCAATGCATGGGTAAGCCGGCCACCGATTCCCGAGAGGAATGCGACTCCTCGGGGACCGACTGTCGTCCACATTCCAAGGCAGCTAGCGTCGCCGGAGAGAGTTCCCTCAGAACGAGCGCGATCGGCGCAGTGGTGGTCCAAGCGGAGCGCAGCTTGCCCTGTGCCGCAACTCGTGTGCTCCGTGGCCCCCTGTTCTCCGAGATGGCCCTGTGGTGAGCTGCTCCGGGTCCTAGGGCGTGTGTGCATGGGGAGGGGCCGCCCTGGGCAGGGTCGATGATGAGAACCTCATATGGTCTGAAGAGAGGTGATGACTTAAAAATCATGCTCAATAGGATTACGCTGAGGCCCAGCCTAGGGGAGCGTTTTGGAAGGGGACGTTGGCCTGCAGCTCTCCCGTGCGGGGCCATCGGTCTCTTCAGCCGGAGACTGGAGGCCCTGCAGGCCATCCCGGGGGACCCGAGCCGGTGCATGCCCTGCGCAGTGAGCACCCCAAGCTCCTTGTGTGCGCTGGGCGTCAGGGGGACCATTGTCCAGCGGCAGGGCATGTTTGCAGCACCCTGGCCGCGTGCTGAGCTCGTGCTGCCCCCGTCGTGTCTTTCAGGGAGCCGTGCTGCCCAGGCTGGCCCCAAGGCAGTCAGGATCCCAGGTGAGTGCACGGCTGGGGTCTTGAGCCATGAGCGCCGGAGAAGCAATGAGTTGTCCGAGGCTGCGTGCGCTTTGGGCCAAGAGCGCTTCCCGGTGGCACGCGCATGGCGCAGTGGACCCGGTGCTCCTCTGTCCTTGAGGGGGACGGTCCTCGAGGACGCCGTCCTCGGAGGATCCCCATTCTGTTTCTGAGCGCAGACTTCCCTTGCAGTTAGGGAGGGACATGGGCTCCCAGAAAGGAGTGGCCGTGTGGACCCCTGCCACGACACGCCCACGTGGTCCTAGGCTCCCTATCGGGGCTGTGACTGGGCGCTGATGCTTGAGCCAAGACAAAGAGGAGGCGGACGGGCCCGGCCCGGGGTCCGCAGCCTTGGGCTTCCCCGTGTCCGTGGGGTGGGCGCATGGAGGCCTGGGCTTCTGAGGTTCCCTGCGAAGGGTTGGGGGAAGGGACTGGCAGGCATGGGGGTGCACGTGGCTTCGTGTTGCGGACCCTGGGTCGTGAGCGAGTGGGGTTCACGTCCAGTTGACAGGGCACGGTGGCCGGACCCGGGTCCTGGGGTGCATCCTGGCAGAGAGGAGAAGTGGGAGGCCCTTGACCTGCCGTAAAGCGTGACCCGCGTTGCCTGGCCCAAGCCCAGCCAGCGGTCCGCCTTGCGTGTTCTGGCCCCCAAATGCAATGGGTGGAGGAGGGGACCCCCAAACTCTGCAAGCATTCCACGGTCGGGATCCTCCCTCAGGTCCCTGGAGGAAATGCATGGTAAGCCAGCCGCCGCTTCCCCAGAGGAATGTGACTGCCTTGGGACCGACCCCGTCTTCCACATTTGCGGGCGGATACCGTCCCCGGAGAGAGAGTTCCCTCAGAACCGGCGTGGAAGGCGCAGTGGTGCTGAAAGCGGAGCAGAGCTCGCCCTGTGCCAAAACTCCTGTCCTTCGTGGCTCCCTCGTCTCCCGGATGGACCTTGTGGTGAGCTTCTCCCGGTCCAAGGGCATGTGGGCATGGGGACGGGCCGCCCGGGGCTGGGTCGATGATGAGAACCTCATATGGTCTGAAGAGAGGTGATGACTTAAAAATCATGCTCAATAGGATTACGCTGAGGCCCAGCCTAGGGGAGCGTTTTGGAAGAGGACGTTGGCCTGCAGCTCTCCCGTGCGGGGCCATCGGTCTCTTCAGCCTGAGACTGCAGGCCCTGGAGGCCATGCCGGGGGACCCGAGCCATTGCATGCCCTGCGCAGTGAGCACCCCAAGCGCCTTGGGTGCGCTGGGTGTGAGGTGGACCCTTCTGCAGCCTCAGGGCATGTTTGCGGCCCAGTGGCTGCGTGCTGAGCTCGTATGGCCCCCGTCGTGTCTTTCAGGGAGCCGTGCTGCCCAGGTTGGCCCCAAGGCAGTCTCAGGATCCCAGGTGAGTGGACCTACTGGGGCTGGAGCCAGGACCTGAGAAGCAATGGGTTGTCCAAGGCTCCGCCTTAGTCCAAGGGCGCTTCCCTCTGGCAGGCGCATGGCGAAGTGGACCCTTCGCTCCTCCCTACTTGAGGGGGACGATCCTTGAGGACGTCGTCCTCAGAGGGTACCCCTTTTGTTTCCGAGCCCAGAGTTCGCTTGCAGTTAGGGAGGGACAGGGGCTCCCAGAAAGGAGTGGCCGCGAGGACGGCTGCCACGACAGGCCCGCGTGGTCCCGGGCTCCCTATCGGGGCTGTGGCAGGGAGCTGAGCCTCCAGCCCAAGCAAAGAGGAGGTGGACAGGCCCGGCCTCGGGTGCACAGCCCTTGACTTCTCATGGCCATGAGAAGCTCATGGTGGGCGCATGGAGGCCTGGGCTTCTGAGGTCCCTGTAAAGGATTGGGGGGTGGGCCTGGCGGGCATGGGGCTGCACGCGGCTTCCTGACCCGGGCCCTGGGTCACGAGTGAGTGGGGTTCAGGTCCAGTTGACCGGGTACGGTGGCCGTACCCGGGTCCTTGGGTGCATCCTGGCAGGAAGGAGAAGTGGGAGGCCCTTGACCTGCTGTAGGGCGGGAAGCGCGTCGCCTGGCCCAAGCCCAGCGGGCGGTGCGCCTCGCGTGTTCTGGACCCCAATGCGATGGGAGGGGCAAGCGACCCCCAGACTCCGCAAGCATTCCCCGGTCGGGATGCCCCCTCAGGTCCCTGTGGGCAATGCATGGGTAAGCCGGCCACCGATTCCCGAGAGGAATGCGACTCCTCGGGGACCGACTGTCGTCCACATTCCAAGGCAGCTAGCGTCGCCGGAGAGAGTTCCCTCAGAACGAGCGCGATCGGCGCAGTGGTGGTCCAAGCGGAGCGCAGCTTGCCCTGTGCCGCAACTCGTGTGCTCCGTGGCCCCCTGTTCTCCGAGATGGCCCTGTGGTGAGCTGCTCCGGGTCCTAGGGCGTGTGTGCATGGGGAGGGGCCGCCCTGGGCAGGGTCGATGATGAGAACCTCATATGGTCTGAAGAGAGGTGATGACTTAAAAATCATGCTCAATAGGATTACGCTGAGGCCCAGCCTAGGGGAGCGTTTTGGAAGGGGACGTTGGCCTGCAGCTCTCCCGTGCGGGGCCATCGGTCTCTTCAGCCGGAGACTGGAGGCCCTGCAGGCCATCCCGGGGGACCCGAGCCGGTGCATGCCCTGCGCAGTGAGCACCCCAAGCTCCTTGTGTGCGCTGGGCGTCAGGGGGACCATTGTCCAGCGGCAGGGCATGTTTGCAGCACCCTGGCCGCGTGCTGAGCTCGTGCTGCCCCCGTCGTGTCTTTCAGGGAGCCGTGCTGCCCAGGCTGGCCCCAAGGCAGTCAGGATCCCAGGTGAGTGCACGGCTGGGGTCTTGAGCCATGAGCGCCGGAGAAGCAATGAGTTGTCCGAGGCTGCGTGCGCTTTGGGCCAAGAGCGCTTCCCGGTGGCACGCGCATGGCGCAGTGGACCCGGTGCTCCTCTGTCCTTGAGGGGGACGGTCCTCGAGGACGCCGTCCTCGGAGGATCCCCATTCTGTTTCTGAGCGCAGACTTCCCTTGCAGTTAGGGAGGGACATGGGCTCCCAGAAAGGAGTGGCCGTGTGGACCCCTGCCACGACACGCCCACGTGGTCCTAGGCTCCCTATCGGGGCTGTGACTGGGCGCTGATGCTTGAGCCAAGACAAAGAGGAGGCGGACGGGCCCGGCCCGGGGTCCGCAGCCTTGGGCTTCCCCGTGTCCGTGGGGTGGGCGCATGGAGGCCTGGGCTTCTGAGGTTCCCTGCGAAGGGTTGGGGGAAGGGACTGGCAGGCATGGGGGTGCACGTGGCTTCGTGTTGCGGACCCTGGGTCGTGAGCGAGTGGGGTTCACGTCCAGTTGACAGGGCACGGTGGCCGGACCCGGGTCCTGGGGTGCATCCTGGCAGAGAGGAGAAGTGGGAGGCCCTTGACCTGCCGTAAAGCGTGACCCGCGTTGCCTGGCCCAAGCCCAGCCAGCGGTCCGCCTTGCGTGTTCTGGCCCCCAAATGCAATGGGTGGAGGAGGGGACCCCCAAACTCTGCAAGCATTCCACGGTCGGGATCCTCCCTCAGGTCCCTGGAGGAAATGCATGGTAAGCCAGCCGCCGCTTCCCCAGAGGAATGTGACTGCCTTGGGACCGACCCCGTCTTCCACATTTGCGGGCGGATACCGTCCCCGGAGAGAGAGTTCCCTCAGAACCGGCGTGGAAGGCGCAGTGGTGCTGAAAGCGGAGCAGAGCTCGCCCTGTGCCGAAACTCCTGTCCTTCGTGGCTCCCTCGTCTCCCGGATGGACCTTGTGGTGAGCTTCTCCCGGTCCAAGGGCATGTGGGCATGGGGACGGGCCGCCCGGGGCTGGGTCGATGATGAGAACCTCATATGGTCTGAAGAGAGGTGATGACTTAAAAATCATGCTCAATAGGATTACGCTGAGGCCCAGCCTAGGGGAGCGTTTTGGAAGAGGACGTTGGCCTGCAGCTCTCCCGTGCGGGGCCATCGGTCTCTTCAGCCTGAGACTGCAGGCCCTGGAGGCCATGCCGGGGGACCCGAGCCATTGCATGCCCTGCGCAGTGAGCACCCCAAGCGCCTTGGGTGCGCTGGGTGTGAGGTGGACCCTTCTGCAGCCTCAGGGCATGTTTGCGGCCCAGTGGCTGCGTGCTGAGCTCGTATGGCCCCCGTCGTGTCTTTCAGGGAGCCGTGCTGCCCAGGTTGGCCCCAAGGCAGTCTCAGGATCCCAGGTGAGTGGACCTACTGGGGCTGGAGCCAGGACCTGAGAAGCAATGGGTTGTCCAAGGCTCCGCCTTAGTCCAAGGGCGCTTCCCTCTGGCAGGCGCATGGCGAAGTGGACCCTTCGCTCCTCCCTACTTGAGGGGGACGATCCTTGAGGACGTCGTCCTCAGAGGGTACCCCTTTTGTTTCCGAGCCCAGAGTTCGCTTGCAGTTAGGGAGGGACAGGGGCTCCCAGAAAGGAGTGGCCGCGAGGACGGCTGCCACGACAGGCCCGCGTGG
This sequence comes from Microcebus murinus, assembly GCF_040939455.1. Lineage (NCBI taxonomy): Eukaryota > Metazoa > Chordata > Mammalia > Primates > Cheirogaleidae > Microcebus > Microcebus murinus. The sequence continues at coordinate 21,408,489 of NC_134110.1, forward strand.
TCCCGGGCTCCCTATCGGGGCTGTGGCAGGGAGCTGAGCCTCCAGCCCAAGCAAAGAGGAGGTGGACAGGCCCGGCCTCGGGTGCACAGCCCTTGACTTCTCATGGCCATGAGAAGCTCATGGTGGGCGCATGGAGGCCTGGGCTTCTGAGGTCCCTGTAAAGGATTGGGGGGTGGGCCTGGCGGGCATGGGGCTGCACGCGGCTTCCTGACCCGGGCCCTGGGTCACGAGTGAGTGGGGTTCAGGTCCAGTTGACCGGGTACGGTGGCCGTACCCGGGTCCTTGGGTGCATCCTGGCAGGAAGGAGAAGTGGGAGGCCCTTGACCTGCTGTAGGGCGGGAAGCGCGTCGCCTGGCCCAAGCCCAGCGGGCGGTGCGCCTCGCGTGTTCTGGACCCCAATGCGATGGGAGGGGCAAGCGACCCCCAGACTCCGCAAGCATTCCCCGGTCGGGATGCCCCCTCAGGTCCGTGTGGGCAATGCATGGGTAAGCCGGCCACCGATTCCCGAGAGGAATGCGACTCCTCGGGGACCGACTGTCGTCCACATTCCAAGGCAGCTAGCGTCGCCGGAGAGAGTTCCCTCAGAACGAGCGCGATCGGCGCAGTGGTGGTCCAAGCGGAGCGCAGCTTGCCCTGTGCCGCAACTCGTGTGCTCCGTGGCCCCCTGTTCTCCGAGATGGCCCTGTGGTGAGCTGCTCCGGGTCCTAGGGCGTGTGTGCATGGGGAGGGGCCGCCCTGGGCAGGGTCGATGATGAGAACCTCATATGGTCTGAAGAGAGGTGATGACTTAAAAATCATGCTCAATAGGATTACGCTGAGGCCCAGCCTAGGGGAGCGTTTTGGAAGGGGACGTTGGCCTGCAGCTCTCCCGTGCGGGGCGATCGGTCTCTTCAGCCGGAGACTGGAGGCCCTGCAGGCCATCCCGGGGGACCCGAGCCGGTGCATGCCCTGCGCAGTGAGCACCCCAAGCTCCTTGTGTGCGCTGGGCGTCAGGGGGACCATTGTCCAGCGGCAGGGCATGTTTGCAGCACCCTGGCCGCGTGCTGAGCTCGTGCTGCCCCCGTCGTGTCTTTCAGGGAGCCGTGCTGCCCAGGCTGGCCCCAAGGCAGTCAGGATCCCAGGTGAGTGCACGGCTGGGGTCTTGAGCCATGAGCGCCGGAGAAGCAATGAGTTGTCCGAGGCTGCGTGCGCTTTGGGCCAAGAGCGCTTCCCGGTGGCACGCGCATGGCGCAGTGGACCCGGTGCTCCTCTGTCCTTGAGGGGGACGGTCCTCGAGGACGCCGTCCTCGGAGGATCCCCATTCTGTTTCTGAGCGCAGACTTCCCTTGCAGTTAGGGAGGGACATGGGCTCCCAGAAAGGAGTGGCCGTGTGGACCCCTGCCACGACACGCCCACGTGGTCCTAGGCTCCCTATCGGGGCTGTGACTGGGCGCTGATGCTTGAGCCAAGACAAAGAGGAGGCGGACAGGCCCGGCCCGGGGTCCGCAGCCTTGGGCTTCCCCGTGTCCGTGGGGTGGGCGCATGGAGGCCTGGGCTTCTGAGGTTCCCTGCGAAGGGTTGGGGGAAGGGACTGGCAGGCATGGGGGTGCACGTGGCTTCGTGTTGCGGACCCTGGGTCGTGAGCGAGTGGGGTTCACGTCCAGTTGACAGGGCACGGTGGCCGGACCCGGGTCCTGGGGTGCATCCTGGCAGAGAGGAGAAGTGGGAGGCCCTTGACCTGCCGTAAAGCGTGACCCGCGTTGCCTGGCCCAAGCCCAGCCAGCGGTCCGCCTTGCGTGTTCTGGCCCCCAAATGCAATGGGTGGAGGAGGGGACCCCCAAACTCTGCAAGCATTCCACGGTCGGGATCCTCCCTCAGGTCCCTGGAGGAAATGCATGGTAAGCCAGCCGCCGCTTCCCCAGAGGAATGTGACTGCCTTGGGACCGACCCCGTCTTCCACATTTGCGGGCGGATACCGTCCCCGGAGAGAGAGTTCCCTCAGAACCGGCGTGGAAGGCGCAGTGGTGCTGAAAGCGGAGCAGAGCTCGCCCTGTGCCGAAACTCCTGTCCTTCGTGGCTCCCTCGTCTCCCGGATGGACCTTGTGGTGAGCTTCTCCCGGTCCAAGGGCATGTGGGCATGGGGACGGGCCGCCCGGGGCTGGGTCGATGATGAGAACCTCATATGGTCTGAAGAGAGGTGATGACTTAAAAATCATGCTCAATAGGATTACGCTGAGGCCCAGCCTAGGGGAGCGTTTTGGAAGAGGACGTTGGCCTGCAGCTCTCCCGTACGGGGCCATCGGTCTCTTCAGCCTGAGACTGCAGGCCCTGGAGGCCATGCCGGGGGACCCGAGCCATTGCATGCCCTGCGCAGTGAGCACCCCAAGCGCCTTGGGTGCGCTGGGTGTGAGGTGGACCCTTCTGCAGCCTCAGGGCATGTTTGCGGCCCAGTGGCTGCGTGCTGAGCTCATATGGCCCCCGTCGTGTCTTTCAGGGAGCCGTGCTGCCCAGGTTGGCCCCAAGGCAGTCTCAGGATCCCAGGTGAGTGGACCTACTGGGGCTGGAGCCAGGACCTGAGAAGCAATGGGTTGTCCAAGGCTCCGCCTTAGTCCAAGGGCGCTTCCCTCTGGCAGGCGCATGGCGAAGTGGACCCTTCGCTCCTCCCTACTTGAGGGGGACGATCCTTGAGGACGTCGTCCTCAGAGGGTACCCCTTTTGTTTCCGAGCCCAGAGTTCGCTTGCAGTTAGGGAGGGACAGGGGCTCCCAGAAAGGAGTGGCCGCGAGGACGGCTGCCACGACAGGCCCGCGTGGTCCCGGGCTCCCTATCGGGGCTGTGGCAGGGAGCTGAGCCTCCAGCCCAAGCAAAGAGGAGGTGGACAGGCCCGGCCTCGGGTGCACAGCCCTTGACTTCTCATGGCCATGAGAAGCTCATGGTGGGCGCATGGAGGCCTGGGCTTCTGAGGTCCCTGTAAAGGATTGGGGGGTGGGCCTGGCGGGCATGGGGCTGCACGCGGCTTCCTGACCCGGGCCCTGGGTCACGAGTGAGTGGGGTTCAGGTCCAGTTGACCGGGTACGGTGGCCGTACCCGGGTCCTTGGGTGCATCCTGGCAGGAAGGAGAAGTGGGAGGCCCTTGACCTGCTGTAGGGCGGGAAGCGCGTCGCCTGGCCCAAGCCCAGCGGGCGGTGCGCCTCGCGTGTTCTGGACCCCAATGCGATGGGAGGGGCAAGCGACCCCCAGACTCCGCAAGCATTCCCCGGTCGGGATGCCCCCTCAGGTCCCTGTGGGCAATGCATGGGTAAGCCGGCCACCGATTCCCGAGAGGAATGCGACTCCTCGGGGACCGACTGTCGTCCACATTCCAAGGCAGCTAGCGTCGCCGGAGAGAGTTCCCTCAGAACGAGCGCGATCGGCGCAGTGGTGGTCCAAGCGGAGCGCAGCTTGCCCTGTGCCGCAACTCGTGTGCTCCGTGGCCCCCTGTTCTCCGAGATGGCCCTGTGGTGAGCTGCTCCGGGTCCTAGGGCGTGTGTGCATGGGGAGGGGCCGCCCTGGGCAGGGTCGATGATGAGAACCTCATATGGTCTGAAGAGAGGTGATGACTTAAAAATCATGCTCAATAGGATTACGCTGAGGCCCAGCCTAGGGGAGCGTTTTGGAAGGGGACGTTGGCCTGCAGCTCTCCCGTGCGGGGCCATCGGTCTCTTCAGCCGGAGACTGGAGGCCCTGCAGGCCATCCCGGGGGACCCGAGCCGGTGCATGCCCTGCGCAGTGAGCACCCCAAGCTCCTTGTGTGCGCTGGGCGTCAGGGGGACCATTGTCCAGCGGCAGGGCATGTTTGCAGCACCCTGGCCGCGTGCTGAGCTCGTGCTGCCCCCGTCGTGTCTTTCAGGGAGCCGTGCTGCCCAGGCTGGCCCCAAGGCAGTCAGGATCCCAGGTGAGTGCACGGCTGGGGTCTTGAGCCATGAGCGCCGGAGAAGCAATGAGTTGTCCGAGGCTGCGTGCGCTTTGGGCCAAGAGCGCTTCCCGGTGGCACGCGCATGGCGCAGTGGACCCGGTGCTCCTCTGTCCTTGAGGGGGACGGTCCTCGAGGACGCCGTCCTCGGAGGATCCCCATTCTGTTTCTGAGCGCAGACTTCCCTTGCAGTTAGGGAGGGACATGGGCTCCCAGAAAGGAGTGGCCGTGTGGACCCCTGCCACGACACGCCCACGTGGTCCTAGGCTCCCTATCGGGGCTGTGACTGGGCGCTGATGCTTGAGCCAAGACAAAGAGGAGGCGGACGGGCCCGGCCCGGGGTCCGCAGCCTTGGGCTTCCCCGTGTCCGTGGGGTGGGCGCATGGAGGCCTGGGCTTCTGAGGTTCCCTGCGAAGGGTTGGGGGAAGGGACTGGCAGGCATGGGGGTGCACGTGGCTTCGTGTTGCGGACCCTGGGTCGTGAGCGAGTGGGGTTCACGTCCAGTTGACAGGGCACGGTGGCCGGACCCGGGTCCTGGGGTGCATCCTGGCAGAGAGGAGAAGTGGGAGGCCCTTGACCTGCCGTAAAGCGTGACCCGCGTTGCCTGGCCCAAGCCCAGCCAGCGGTCCGCCTTGCGTGTTCTGGCCCCCAAATGCAATGGGTGGAGGAGGGGACCCCCAAACTCTGCAAGCATTCCACGGTCGGGATCCTCCCTCAGGTCCCTGGAGGAAATGCATGGTAAGCCAGCCGCCGCTTCCCCAGAGGAATGTGACTGCCTTGGGACCGACCCCGTCTTCCACATTTGCGGGCGGATACCGTCCCCGGAGAGAGAGTTCCCTCAGAACCGGCGTGGAAGGCGCAGTGGTGCTGAAAGCGGAGCAGAGCTCGCCCTGTGCCGAAACTCCTGTCCTTCGTGGCTCCCTCGTCTCCCGGATGGACCTTGTGGTGAGCTTCTCCCGGTCCAAGGGCATGTGGGCATGGGGACGGGCCGCCCGGGGCTGGGTCGATGATGAGAACCTCATATGGTCTGAAGAGAGGTGATGACTTAAAAATCATGCTCAATAGGATTACGCTGAGGCCCAGCCTAGGGGAGCGTTTTGGAAGAGGACGTTGGCCTGCAGCTCTCCCGTGCGGGGCCATCGGTCTCTTCAGCCTGAGACTGCAGGCCCTGGAGGCCATGCCGGGGGACCCGAGCCATTGCATGCCCTGCGCAGTGAGCACCCCAAGCGCCTTGGGTGCGCTGGGTGTGAGGTGGACCCTTCTGCAGCCTCAGGGCATGTTTGCGGCCCAGTGGCTGCGTGCTGAGCTCGTATGGCCCCCGTCGTGTCTTTCAGGGAGCCGTGCTGCCCAGGTTGGCCCCAAGGCAGTCTCAGGATCCCAGGTGAGTGGACCTACTGGGGCTGGAGCCAGGACCTGAGAAGCAATGGGTTGTCCAAGGCTCCGCCTTAGTCCAAGGGCGCTTCCCTCTGGCAGGCGCATGGCGAAGTGGACCCTTCGCTCCTCCCTACTTGAGGGGGACGATCCTTGAGGACGTCGTCCTCAGAGGGTACCCCTTTTGTTTCCGAGCCCAGAGTTCGCTTGCAGTTAGGGAGGGACAGGGGCTCCCAGAAAGGAGTGGCCGCGAGGACGGCTGCCACGACAGGCCCGCGTGGTCCCGGGCTCCCTATCGGGGCTGTGGCAGGGAGCTGAGCCTCCAGCCCAAGCAAAGAGGAGGTGGACAGGCCCGGCCTCGGGTGCACAGCCCTTGACTTCTCATGGCCATGAGAAGCTCATGGTGGGCGCATGGAGGCCTGGGCTTCTGAGGTCCCTGTAAAGGATTGGGGGGTGGGCCTGGCGGGCATGGGGCTGCACACGGCTTCCTGACCCGGGCCCTGGGTCACGAGTGAGTGGGGTTCAGGTCCAGTTGACCGGGTACGGTGGCCGTACCCGGGTCCTTGGGTGCATCCTGGCAGGAAGGAGAAGTGGGAGGCCCTTGACCTGCTGTAGGGCGGGAAGCGCGTCGCCTGGCCCAAGCCCAGCGGGCGGTGCGCCTCGCGTGTTCTGGACCCCAATGCGATGGGAGGGGCAAGCGACCCCCAGACTCCGCAAGCATTCCCCGGTCGGGATGCCCCCTCAGGTCCCTGTGGGCAATGCATGGGTAAGCCGGCCACCGATTCCCGAGAGGAATGCGACTCCTCGGGGACCGACTGTCGTCCACATTCCAAGGCAGGTAGCGTCGCCGGAGAGAGTTCCCTCAGAACGAGCGCGATCGGCGCAGTGGTGGTCCAAGCGGAGCGCAGCTTGCCCTGTGCCGCAACTCGTGTGCTCCGTGGCCCCCTGTTCTCCGAGATGGCCCTGTGGTGAGCTGCTCCGGGTCCTAGGGCGTGTGTGCATGGGGAGGGGCCGCCCTGGGCAGGGTCGATGATGAGAACCTCATATGGTCTGAAGAGAGGTGATGACTTAAAAATCATGCTCAATAGGATTACGCTGAGGCCCAGCCTAGGGGAGCGTTTTGGAAGGGGACGTTGGCCTGCAGCTCTCCCGTGCGGGGCCATCGGTCTCTTCAGCCGGAGACTGGAGGCCCTGCAGGCCATCCCGGGGGACCCGAGCCGGTGCATGCCCTGCGCAGTGAGCACCCCAAGCTCCTTGTGTGCGCTGGGCGTCAGGGGGACCATTGTCCAGCGGCAGGGCATGTTTGCAGCACCCTGGCCGCGTGCTGAGCTCGTGCTGCCCCCGTCGTGTCTTTCAGGGAGCCGTGCTGCCCAGGCTGGCCCCAAGGCAGTCAGGATCCCAGGTGAGTGCACGGCTGGGGTCTTGAGCCATGAGCGCCGGAGAAGCAATGAGTTGTCCGAGGCTGCATGCGCTTTGGGCCAAGAGCGCTTCCCGGTGGCACGCGCATGGCGCAGTGGACCCGGTGCTCCTCTGTCCTTGAGGGGGACGGTCCTCGAGGACGCCGTCCTCGGAGGATCCCCATTCTGTTTCTGAGCGCAGACTTCCCTTGCAGTTAGGGAGGGACATGGGCTCCCAGAAAGGAGTGGCCGTGTGGACCCCTGCCACGACACGCCCACGTGGTCCTAGGCTCCCTATCGGGGCTGTGACTGGGCGCTGATGCTTGAGCCAAGACAAAGAGGAGGCGGACGGGCCCGGCCCGGGGTCCGCAGCCTTGGGCTTCCCCGTGTCCGTGGGGTGGGCGCATGGAGGCCTGGGCTTCTGAGGTTCCCTGCGAAGGGTTGGGGGAAGGGACTGGCAGGCATGGGGGTGCACGTGGCTTCGTGTTGCGGACCCTGGGTCGTGAGCGAGTGGGGTTCACGTCCAGTTGACAGGGCACGGTGGCCGGACCCGGGTCCTGGGGTGCATCCTGGCAGAGAGGAGAAGTGGGAGGCCCTTGACCTGCCGTAAAGCGTGACCCGCGTTGCCTGGCCCAAGCCCAGCCAGCGGTCCGCCTTGCGTGTTCTGGCCCCCAAATGCAATGGGTGGAGGAGGGGACCCCCAAACTCTGCAAGCATTCCACGGTCGGGATCCTCCCTCAGGTCCCTGGAGGAAATGCATGGTAAGCCAGCCGCCGCTTCCCCAGAGGAATGTGACTGCCTTGGGACCGACCCCGTCTTCCACATTTGCGGGCGGATACCGTCCCCGGAGAGAGAGTTCCCTCAGAACCGGCGTGGAAGGCGCAGTGGTGCTGAAAGCGGAGCAGAGCTCGCCCTGTGCCGAAACTCCTGTCCTTCGTGGCTCCCTCGTCTCCCGGATGGACCTTGTGGTGAGCTTCTCCCGGTCCAAGGGCATGTGGGCATGGGGACGGGCCGCCCGGGGCTGGGTCGATGATGAGAACCTCATATGGTCTGAAGAGAGGTGATGACTTAAAAATCATGCTCAATAGGATTACGCTGAGGCCCAGCCTAGGGGAGCGTTTTGGAAGAGGACGTTGGCCTGCAGCTCTCCCGTGCGGGGCCATCGGTCTCTTCAGCCTGAGACTGCAGGCCCTGGAGGCCATGCCGGGGGACCCGAGCCATTGCATGCCCTGCGCAGTGAGCACCCCAAGCGCCTTGGGTGCGCTGGGTGTGAGGTGGACCCTTCTGCAGCCTCAGGGCATGTTTGCGGCCCAGTGGCTGCGTGCTGAGCTCGTATGGCCCCCGTCGTGTCTTTCAGGGAGCCGTGCTGCCCAGGTTGGCCCCAAGGCAGTCTCAGGATCCCAGGTGAGTGGACCTACTGGGGCTGGAGCCAGGACCTGAGAAGCAATGGGTTGTCCAAGGCTCCGCCTTAGTCCAAGGGCGCTTCCCTCTGGCAGGCGCATGGCGAAGTGGACCCTTCGCTCCTCCCTACTTGAGGGGGACGATCCTTGAGGACGTCGTCCTCAGAGGGTACCCCTTTTGTTTCCGAGCCCAGAGTTCGCTTGCAGTTAGGGAGGGACAGGGGCTCCCAGAAAGGAGTGGCCGCGAGGACGGCTGCCACGACAGGCCCGCGTGGTCCCGGGCTCCCTATCGGGGCTGTGGCAGGGAGCTGAGCCTCCAGCCCAAGCAAAGAGGAGGTGGACAGGCCCGGCCTCGGGTGCACAGCCCTTGACTTCTCATGGCCATGAGAAGCTCATGGTGGGCGCATGGAGGCCTGGGCTTCTGAGGTCCCTGTAAAGGATTGGGGGGTGGGCCTGGCGGGCATGGGGCTGCACGCGGCTTCCTGACCCGGGCCCTGGGTCACGAGTGAGTGGGGTTCAGGTCCAGTTGACCGGGTACGGTGGCCGTACCCGGGTCCTTGGGTGCATCCTGGCAGGAAGGAGAAGTGGGAGGCCCTTGACCTGCTGTAGGGCGGGAAGCGCGTCGCCTGGCCCAAGCCCAGCGGGCGGTGCGCCTCGCGTGTTCTGGACCCCAATGCGATGGGAGGGGCAAGCGACCCCCAGACTCCGCAAGCATTCCCCGGTCGGGATGCCCCCTCAGGTCCCTGTGGGCAATGCATGGGTAAGCCGGCCACCGATTCCCGAGAGGAATGCGACTCCTCGGGGACCGACTGTCGTCCACATTCCAAGGCAGCTAGCGTCGCCGGAGAGAGTTCCCTCAGAACGAGCGCGATCGGCGCAGTGGTGGTCCAAGCGGAGCGCAGCTTGCCCTGTGCCGCAACTCGTGTGCTCCGTGGCCCCCTGTTCTCCGAGATGGCCCTGTGGTGAGCTGCTCCGGGTCCTAGGGCGTGTGTGCATGGGGAGGGGCCGCCCTGGGCAGGGTCGATGATGAGAACCTCATATGGTCTGAAGAGAGGTGATGACTTAAAAATCATGCTCAATAGGATTACGCTGAGGCCCAGCCTAGGGGAGCGTTTTGGAAGGGGACGTTGGCCTGCAGCTCTCCCGTGCGGGGCCATCGGTCTCTTCAGCCGGAGACTGGAGGCCCTGCAGGCCATCCCGGGGGACCCGAGCCGGTGCATGCCCTGCGCAGTGAGCACCCCAAGCTCCTTGTGTGCGCTGGGCGTCAGGGGGACCATTGTCCAGCGGCAGGGCATGTTTGCAGCACCCTGGCCGCGTGCTGAGCTCGTGCTGCCCCCGTCGTGTCTTTCAGGGAGCCGTGCTGCCCAGGCTGGCCCCAAGGCAGTCAGGATCCCAGGTGAGTGCACGGCTGGGGTCTTGAGCCATGAGCGCCGGAGAAGCAATGAGTTGTCCGAGGCTGCGTGCGCTTTGGGCCAAGAGCGCTTCCCGGTGGCACGCGCATGGCGCAGTGGACCCGGTGCTCCTCTGTCCTTGAGGGGGACGGTCCTCGAGGACGCCGTCCTCGGAGGATCCCCATTCTGTTTCTGAGCGCAGACTTCCCTTGCAGTTAGGGAGGGACATGGGCTCCCAGAAAGGAGTGGCCGTGTGGACCCCTGCCACGACACGCCCACGTGGTCCTAGGCTCCCTATCGGGGCTGTGACTGGGCGCTGATGCTTGAGCCAAGACAAAGAGGAGGCGGACGGGCCCGGCCCGGGGTCCGCAGCCTTGGGCTTCCCCGTGTCCGTGGGGTGGGCGCATGGAGGCCTGGGCTTCTGAGGTTCCCTGCGAAGGGTTGGGGGAAGGGACTGGCAGGCATGGGGGTGCACGTGGCTTCGTGTTGCGGACCCTGGGTCGTGAGCGAGTGGGGTTCACGTCCAGTTGACAGGGCACGGTGGCCGGACCCGGGTCCTGGGGTGCATCCTGGCAGAGAGGAGAAGTGGGAGGCCCTTGACCTGCCGTAAAGCGTGACCCGCGTTGCCTGGCCCAAGCCCAGCCAGCGGTCCGCCTTGCGTGTTCTGGCCCCCAAATGCAATGGGTGGAGGAGGGGACCCCCAAACTCTGCAAGCATTCCACGGTCGGGATCCTCCCTCAGGTCCCTGGAGGAAATGCATGGTAAGCCAGCCGCCGCTTCCCCAGAGGAATGTGACTGCCTTGGGACCGACCCCGTCTTCCACATTTGCGGGCGGATACCGTCCCCGGAGAGAGAGTTCCCTCAGAACCGGCGTGGAAGGCGCAGTGGTGCTGAAAGCGGAGCAGAGCTCGCCCTGTGCCGAAACTCCTGTCCTTCGTGGCTCCCTCGTCTCCCGGATGGACCTTGTGGTGAGCTTCTCCCGGTCCAAGGGCATGTGGGCATGGGGACGGGCCGCCCGGGGCTGGGTCGATGATGAGAACCTCATATGGTCTGAAGAGAGGTGATGACTTAAAAATCATGCTCAATAGGATTACGCTGAGGCCCAGCCTAGGGGAGCGTTTTGGAAGAGGACGTTGGCCTGCAGCTCTCCCGTGCGGGGCCATCGGTCTCTTCAGCCTGAGACTGCAGGCCCTGGAGGCCATGCCGGGGGACCCGAGCCATTGCATGCCCTGCGCAGTGAGCACCCCAAGCGCCTTGGGTGCGCTGGGTGTGAGGTGGACCCTTCTGCAGCCTCAGGGCATGTTTGCGGCCCAGTGGCTGCGTGCTGAGCTCGTATGGCCCCCGTCGTGTCTTTCAGGGAGCCGTGCTGCCCAGGTTGGCCCCAAGGCAGTCTCAGGATCCCAGGTGAGTGGACCTACTGGGGCTGGAGCCAGGACCTGAGAAGCAATGGGTTGTCCAAGGCTCCGCCTTAGTCCAAGGGCGCTTCCCTCTGGCAGGCGCATGGCGAAGTGGACCCTTCGCTCCTCCCTACTTGAGGGGGACGATCCTTGAGGACGTCGTCCTCAGAGGGTACCCCTTTTGTTTCCGAGCCCAGAGTTCGCTTGCAGTTAGGGAGGGACAGGGGCTCCCAGAAAGGAGTGGCCGCGAGGACGGCTGCCACGACAGGCCCGCGTGGTCCCGGGCTCCCTATCGGGGCTGTGGCAGGGAGCTGAGCCTCCAGCCCAAGCAAAGAGGAGGTGGACAGGCCCGGCCTCGGGTGCACAGCCCTTGACTTCTCATGGCCATGAGAAGCTCATGGTGGGCGCATGGAGGCCTGGGCTTCTGAGGTCCCTGTAAAGGATTGGGGGGTGGGCCTGGCGGGCATGGGGCTGCACGCGGCTTCCTGACCCGGGCCCTGGGTCACGAGTGAGTGGGGTTCAGGTCCAGTTGACCGGGTACGGTGGCCGTACCCGGGTCCTTGGGTGCATCCTGGCAGGAAGGAGAAGTGGGAGGCCCTTGACCTGCTGTAGGGCGGGAAGCGCGTCGCCTGGCCCAAGCCCAGCGGGCGGTGCGCCTCGCGTGTTCTGGACCCCAATGCGATGGGAGGGGCAAGCGACCCCCAGACTCCGCAAGCATTCCCCGGTCGGGATGCCCCCTCAGGTCCCTGTGGGCAATGCATGGGTAAGCCGGCCACCGATTCCCGAGAGGAATGCGACTCCTCGGGGACCGACTGTCGTCCACATTCCAAGGCAGCTAGCGTCGCCGGAGAGAGTTCCCTCAGAACGAGCGCGATCGGCGCAGTGGTGGTCCAAGCGGAGCGCAGCTTGCCCTGTGCCGCAACTCGTGTGCTCCGTGGCCCCCTGTTCTCCGAGATGGCCCTGTGGTGAGCTGCTCCGGGTCCTAGGGCGTGTGTGCATGGGGAGGGGCCGCCCTGGGCAGGGTCGATGATGAGAACCTCATATGGTCTGAAGAGAGGTGATGACTTAAAAATCATGCTCAATAGGATTACGCTGAGGCCCAGCCTAGGGGAGCGTTTTGGAAGGGGACGTTGGCCTGCAGCTCTCCCGTGCGGGGCCATCGGTCTCTTCAGCCGGAGACTGGAGGCCCTGCAGGCCATCCCGGGGGACCCGAGCCGGTGCATGCCCTGCGCAGTGAGCACCCCAAGCTCCTTGTGTGCGCTGGGCGTCAGGGGGACCATTGTCCAGCGGCAGGGCATGTTTGCAGCACCCTGGCCGCGTGCTGAGCTCGTGCTGCCCCCGTCGTGTCTTTCAGGGAGCCGTGCTGCCCAGGCTGGCCCCAAGGCAGTCAGGATCCCAGGTGAGTGCACGGCTGGGGTCTTGAGCCATGAGCGCCGGAGAAGCAATGAGTTGTCCGAGGCTGCGTGCGCTTTGGGCCAAGAGCGCTTCCCGGTGGCACGCGCATGGCGCAGTGGACCCGGTGCTCCTCTGTCCTTGAGGGGGACGGTCCTCGAGGACGCCGTCCTCGGAGGATCCCCATTCTGTTTCTGAGCGCAGACTTCCCTTGCAGTTAGGGAGGGACATGGGCTCCCAGAAAGGAGTGGCCGTGTGGACCCCTGCCACGACACGCCCACGTGGTCCTAGGCTCCCTATCGGGGCTGTGACTGGGCGCTGATGCTTGAGCCAAGACAAAGAGGAGGCGGACGGGCCCGGCCCGGGGTCCGCAGCCTTGGGCTTCCCCGTGTCCGTGGGGTGGGCGCATGGAGGCCTGGGCTTCTGAGGTTCCCTGCGAAGGGTTGGGGGAAGGGACTGGCAGGCATGGGGGTGCACGTGGCTTCGTGTTGCGGATCCTGGGTCGTGAGCGAGTGGGGTTCACGTCCAGTTGACAGGGCACGGTGGCCGGACCCGGGTCCTGGGGTGCATCCTGGCAGAGAGGAGAAGTGGGAGGCCCTTGACCTGCCGTAAAGCGTGACCCGCGTTGCCTGGCCCAAGCCCAGCCAGCGGTCCGCCTTGCGTGTTCTGGCCCCCAAATGCAATGGGTGGAGGAGGGGACCCCCAAACTCTGCAAGCATTCCACGGTCGGGATCCTCCCTCAGGTCCCTGGAGGAAATGCATGGTAAGCCAGCCGCCGCTTCCCCAGAGGAATGTGACTGCCTTGGGACCGACCCCGTCTTCCACATTTGCGGGCGGATACCGTCCCCGGAGAGAGAGTTCCCTCAGAACCGGCGTGGAAGGCGCAGTGGTGCTGAAAGCGGAGCAGAGCTCGCCCTGTGCCGAAACTCCTGTCCTTCGTGGCTCCCTCGTCTCCCGGATGGACCTTGTGGTGAGCTTCTCCCGGTCCAAGGGCATGTGGGCATGGGGACGGGCCGCCCGGGGCTGGGTCGATGATGAGAACCTCATATGGTCTGAAGAGAGGTGATGACTTAAAAATCATGCTCAATAGGATTACGCTGAGGCCCAGCCTAGGGGAGCGTTTTGGAAGAGGACGTTGGCCTGCAGCTCTCCCGTGCGGGGCCATCGGTCTCTTCAGCCTGAGACTGCAGGCCCTGGAGGCCATGCCGGGGGACCCGAGCCATTGCATGCCCTGCGCAGTGAGCACCCCAAGCGCCTTGGGTGCGCTGGGTGTGAGGTGGACCCTTCTGCAGCCTCAGGGCATGTTTGCGGCCCAGTGGCTGCGTGCTGAGCTCGTATGGCCCCCGTCGTGTCTTTCAGGGAGCCGTGCTGCCCAGGTTGGCCCCAAGGCAGTCTCAGGATCCCAGGTGAGTGGACCTACTGGGGCTGGAGCCAGGACCTGAGAAGCAATGGGTTGTCCAAGGCTCCGCCTTAGTCCAAGGGCGCTTCCCTCTGGCAGGCGCATGGCGAAGTGGACCCTTCGCTCCTCCCTACTTGAGGGGGACGATCCTTGAGGACGTCGTCCTCAGAGGGTACCCCTTTTGTTTCCGAGCCCAGAGTTCGCTTGCAGTTAGGGAGGGACAGGGGCTCCCAGAAAGGAGTGGCCGCGAGGACGGCTGCCACGACAGGCCCGCGTGGTCCCGGGCTCCCTATCGGGGCTGTGGCAGGGAGCTGAGCCTCCAGCCCAAGCAAAGAGGAGGTGGACAGGCCCGGCCTCGGGTGCACAGCCCTTGACTTCTCATGGCCATGAGAAGCTCATGGTGGGCGCATGGAGGCCTGGGCTTCTGAGGTCCCTGTAAAGGATTGGGGGGTGGGCCTGGCGGGCATGGGGCTGCACGCGGCTTCCTGACCCGGGCCCTGGGTCACGAGTGAGTGGGGTTCAGGTCCAGTTGACCGGGTACGGTGGCCGTACCCGGGTCCTTGGGTGCATCCTGGCAGGAAGGAGAAGTGGGAGGCCCTTGACCTGCTGTAGGGCGGGAAGCGCGTCGCCTGGCCCAAGCCCAGCGGGCGGTGCACCTCGCGTGTTCTGGACCCCAATGCGATGGGAGGGGCAAGCGACCCCCAGACTCCGCAAGCATTCCCCGGTCGGGATGCCCCCTCAGGTCCCTGTGGGCAATGCATGGGTAAGCCGGCCACCGATTCCCGAGAGGAATGCGACTCCTCGGGGACCGACTGTCGTCCACATTCCAAGGCAGCTAGCGTCCCCGGAGAGAGTTCCCTCAGAACGAGCGCGATCGGCGCAGTGGTGGTCCAAGCGGAGCGCAGCTTGCCCTGTGCCGCAACTCGTGTGCTCCGTGGCCCCCTGTTCTCCGAGATGGCCCTGTGGTGAGCTGCTCCGGGTCCTAGGGCGTGTGTGCATGGGGAGGGGCCGCCCTGGGCAGGGTCGATGATGAGAACCTCATATGGTCTGAAGAGAGGTGATGACTTAAAAATCATGCTCAATAGGATTACGCTGAGGCCCAGCCTAGGGGAGCGTTTTGGAAGGGGACGTTGGCCTGCAGCTCTCCCGTGCGGGGCCATCGGTCTCTTCAGCCGGAGACTGGAGGCCCTGCAGGCCATCCCGGGGGACCCGAGCCGGTGCATGCCCTGCGCAGTGAGCACCCCAAGCTCCTTGTGTGCGCTGGGCGTCAGGGGGACCATTGTCCAGCGGCAGGGCATGTTTGCAGCACCCTGGCCGCGTGCTGAGCTCGTGCTGCCCCCGTCGTGTCTTTCAGGGAGCCGTGCTGCCCAGGCTGGCCCCAAGGCAGTCAGGATCCCAGGTGAGTGCACGGCTGGGGTCTTGAGCCATGAGCGCCGGAGAAGCAATGAGTTGTCCGAGGCTGCGTGCGCTTTGGGCCAAGAGCGCTTCCCGGTGGCACGCGCATGGCGCAGTGGACCCGGTGCTCCTCTGTCCTTGAGGGGGACGGTCCTCGAGGACGCCGTCCTCGGAGGATCCCCATTCTGTTTCTGAGCGCAGACTTCCCTTGCAGTTAGGGAGGGACATGGGCTCCCAGAAAGGAGTGGCCGTGTGGACCCCTGCCACGACACGCCCACGTGGTCCTAGGCTCCCTATCGGGGCTGTGACTGGGCGCTGATGCTTGAGCCAAGACAAAGAGGAGGCGGACGGGCCCGGCCCGGGGTCCGCAGCCTTGGGCTTCCCCGTGTCCGTGGGGTGGGCGCATGGAGGCCTGGGCTTCTGAGGTTCCCTGCGAAGGGTTGGGGGAAGGGACTGGCAGGCATGGGGGTGCACGTGGCTTCGTGTTGCGGACCCTGGGTCGTGAGCGAGTGGGGTTCACGTCCAGTTGACAGGGCACGGTGGCCGGACCCGGGTCCTGGGGTGCATCCTGGCAGAGAGGAGAAGTGGGAGGCCCTTGACCTGCCGTAAAGCGTGACCCGCGTTGCCTGGCCCAAGCCCAGCCAGCGGTCCGCCTTGCGTGTTCTGGCCCCCAAATGCAATGGGTGGAGGAGGGGACCCCCAAACTCTGCAAGCATTCCACGGTCGGGATCCTCCCTCAGGTCCCTGGAGGAAATGCATGGTAAGCCAGCCGCCGCTTCCCCAGAGGAATGTGACTGCCTTGGGACCGACCCCGTCTTCCACATTTGCGGGCGGATACCGTCCCCGGAGAGAGAGTTCCCTCAGAACCGGCGTGGAAGGCGCAGTGGTGCTGAAAGCGGAGCAGAGCTCGCCCTGTGCCGAAACTCCTGTCCTTCGTGGCTCCCTCGTCTCCCGGATGGACCTTGTGGTGAGCTTCTCCCGGTCCAAGGGCATGTGGGCATGGGGACGGGCCGCCCGGGGCTGGGTCGATGATGAGAACCTCATATGGTCTGAAGAGAGGTGATGACTTAAAAATCATGCTCAATAGGATTACGCTGAGGCCCAGCCTAGGGGAGCGTTTTGGAAGAGGACGTTGGCCTGCAGCTCTCCCGTGCGGGGCCATCGGTCTCTTCAGCCTGAGGCTGCAGGCCCTGGAGGCCATGCCGGGGGACCCGAGCCATTGCATGCCCTGCGCAGTGAGCACCCCAAGCGCCTTGGGTGCGCTGGGTGTGAGGTGGACCCTTCTGCAGCCTCAGGGCATGTTTGCGGCCCAGTGGCTGCGTGCTGAGCTCGTATGGCCCCCGTCGTGTCTTTCAGGGAGCCGTGCTGCCCAGGTTGGCCCCAAGGCAGTCTCAGGATCCCAGGTGAGTGGACCTACTGGGGCTGGAGCCAGGACCTGAGAAGCAATGGGTTGTCCAAGGCTCCGCCTTAGTCCAAGGGCGCTTCCCTCTGGCAGGCGCATGGCGAAGTGGACCCTTCGCTCCTCCCTACTTGAGGGGGACGATCCTTGAGGACGTCGTCCTCAGAGGGTACCCCTTTTGTTTCCGAGCCCAGAGTTCGCTTGCAGTTAGGGAGGGACAGGGGCTCCCAGAAAGGAGTGGCCGCGAGGACGGCTGCCACGACAGGCCCGCGTGGTCCCGGGCTCCCTATCGGGGCTGTGGCAGGGAGCTGAGCCTCCAGCCCAAGCAAAGAGGAGGTGGACAGGCCCGGCCTCGGGTGCACAGCCCTTGACTTCTCATGGCCATGAGAAGCTCATGGTGGGCGCATGGAGGCCTGGGCTTCTGAGGTCCCTGTAAAGGATTGGGGGGTGGGCCTGGCGGGCATGGGGCTGCACGCGGCTTCCTGACCCGGGCCCTGGGTCACGAGTGAGTGGGGTTCAGGTCCAGTTGACCGGGTACGGTGGCCGTACCCGGGTCCTTGGGTGCATCCTGGCAGGAAGGAGAAGTGGGAGGCCCTTGACCTGCTGTAGGGCGGGAAGCGCGTCGCCTGGCCCAAGCCCAGCGGGCGGTGCGCCTCGCGTGTTCTGGACCCCAATGCGATGGGAGGGGCAAGCGACCCCCAGACTCCGCAAGCATTCCCCGGTCGGGATGCCCCCTCAGGTCCCTGTGGGCAATGCATGGGTAAGCCGGCCACCGATTCCCGAGAGGAATGCGACTCCTCGGGGACCGACTGTCGTCCACATTCCAAGGCAGCTAGCGTCGCCGGAGAGAGTTCCCTCAGAACGAGCGCGATCGGCGCAGTGGTGGTCCAAGCGGAGCGCAGCTTGCCCTGTGCCGCAACTCGTGTGCTCCGTGGCCCCCTGTTCTCCGAGATGGCCCTGTGGTGAGCTGCTCCGGGTCCTAGGGCGTGTGTGCATGGGGAGGGGCCGCCCTGGGCAGGGTCGATGATGAGAACCTCATATGGTCTGAAGAGAGGTGATGACTTAAAAATCATGCTCAATAGGATTACGCTGAGGCCCAGCCTAGGGGAGCGTTTTGGAAGGGGACGTTGGCCTGCAGCTCTCCCGTGCGGGGCCATCGGTCTCTTCAGCCGGAGACTGGAGGCCCTGCAGGCCATCCCGGGGGACCCGAGCCGGTGCATGCCCTGCGCAGTGAGCACCCCAAGCTCCTTGTGTGCGCTGGGCGTCAGGGGTCCATTGTCCAGCGGCAGGGCATGTTTGCAGCACCCTGGCCGCGTGCTGAGCTCGTGCTGCCCCCGTCGTGTCTTTCAGGGAGCCGTGCTGCCCAGGCTGGCCCCAAGGCAGTCAGGATCCCAGGTGAGTGCACGGCTGGGGTCTTGAGCCATGAGCGCCGGAGAAGCAATGAGTTGTCCGAGGCTGCGTGCGCTTTGGGCCAAGAGCGCTTCCCGGTGGCACGCGCATGGCGCAGTGGACCCGGTGCTCCTCTGTCCTTGAGGGGGACGGTCCTCGAGGACGCCGTCCTCGGAGGATCCCCATTCTGTTTCTGAGCGCAGACTTCCCTTGCAGTTAGGGAGGGACATGGGCTCCCAGAAAGGAGTGGCCGTGTGGACCCCTGCCACGACACGCCCACGTGGTCCTAGGCTCCCTATCGGGGCTGTGACTGGGCGCTGATGCTTGAGCCAAGACAAAGAGGAGGCGGACGGGCCCGGCCCGGGGTCCGCAGCCTTGGGCTTCCCCGTGTCCGTGGGGTGGGCGCATGGAGGCCTGGGCTTCTGAGGTTCCCTGCGAAGGGTTGGGGGAAGGGACTGGCAGGCATGGGGGTGCACGTGGCTTCGTGTTGCGGACCCTGGGTCGTGAGCGAGTGGGGTTCACGTCCAGTTGACAGGGCACGGTGGCCGGACCCGGGTCCTGGGGTGCATCCTGGCAGAGAGGAGAAGTGGGAGGCCCTTGACCTGCCGTAAAGCGTGACCCGCGTTGCCTGGCCCAAGCCCAGCCAGCGGTCCGCCTTGCGTGTTCTGGCCCCCAAATGCAATGGGTGGAGGAGGGGACCCCCAAACTCTGCAAGCATTCCACGGTCGGGATCCTCCCTCAGGTCCCTGGAGGAAATGCATGGTAAGCCAGCCGCCGCTTCCCCAGAGGAATGTGACTGCCTTGGGACCGACCCCGTCTTCCACATTTGCGGGCGGATACCGTCCCCGGAGAGAGAGTTCCCTCAGAACCGGCGTGGAAGGCGCAGTGGTGCTGAAAGCGGAGCAGAGCTCGCCCTGTGCCGAAACTCCTGTCCTTCGTGGCTCCCTCGTCTCCCGGATGGACCTTGTGGTGAGCTTCTCCCGGTCCAAGGGCATGTGGGCATGGGGACGGGCCGCCCGGGGCTGGGTCGATGATGAGAACCTCATATGGTCTGAAGAGAGGTGATGACTTCAAAATCATGCTCAATAGGATTACGCTGAGGCCCAGCCTAGGGGAGCGTTTTGGAAGAGGACGTTGGCCTGCAGCTCTCCCGTGCGGGGCCATCGGTCTCTTCAGCCTGAGGCTGCAGGCCCTGGAGGCCATGCCGGGGGACCCGAGCCATTGCATGCCCTGCGCAGTGAGCACCCCAAGCGCCTTGGGTGCGCTGGGTGTGAGGTGGACCCTTCTGCAGCCTCAGGGCATGTTTGCGGCCCAGTGGCTGCGTGCTGAGCTCGTATGGCCCCCGTCGTGTCTTTCAGGGAGCCGTGCTGCCCAGGTTGGCCCCAAGGCAGTCTCAGGATCCCAGGTGAGTGGACCTACTGGGGCTGGAGCCAGGACCTGAGAAGCAATGGGTTGTCCAAGGCTCCGCCTTAGTCCAAGGGCGCTTCCCTCTGGCAGGCGCATGGCGAAGTGGACCCTTCGCTCCTCCCTACTTGAGGGGGACGATCCTTGAGGACGTCGCCCTCAGAGGGTACCCCTTTTGTTTCCGAGCCCAGGGTTCGCTTGCAGTTAGGGAGGGACAGGGGCTCCCAGAAAGGAGTGGCCGCGAGGACGGCTGCCACGACAGGCCCGCGTGGTCCCGGGCTCCCTATCGGGGCTGTGGCAGGGAGCTGAGCCTCCAGCCCAAGCAAAGAGGAGGTGGACAGGCCCGGCCTCGGGTGCACAGCCCTTGACTTCTCATGGCCATGAGAAGCTCATGGTGGGCGCATGGAGGCCTGGGCTTCTGAGGTCCCTGTAAAGGATTGGGGGGTGGGCCTGGCGGGCATGGGGCTGCACGCGGCTTCCTGACCCGGGCCCTGGGTCACGAGTGAGTGGGGTTCAGGTCCAGTTGACCGGGTACGGTGGCCGTACCCGGGTCCTTGGGTGCATCCTGGCAGGAAGGAGAAGTGGGAGGCCCTTGACCTGCTGTAGGGCGGGAAGCGCGTCGCCTGGCCCAAGCCCAGCGGGCGGTGCGCCTCGCGTGTTCTGGACCCCAATGCGATGGGAGGGGCAAGCGACCCCCAGACTCCGCAAGCATTCCCCGGTCGGGATGCCCCCTCAGGTCCCTGTGGGCAATGCATGGGTAAGCCGGCCACCGATTCCCGAGAGGAATGCGACTCCTCGGGGACCGACTGTCGTCCACATTCCAAGGCAGCTAGCGTCCCCGGAGAGAGTTCCCTCAGAACGAGCGCGATCGGCGCAGTGGTGGTCCAAGCGGAGCGCAGCTTGCCCTGTGCCGCAACTCGTGTGCTCCGTGGCCCCCTGTTCTCCGAGATGGCCCTGTGGTGAGCTGCTCCGGGTCCTAGGGCGTGTGTGCATGGGGAGGGGCCGCCCTGGGCAGGGTCGATGATGAGAACCTCATATGGTCTGAAGAGAGGTGATGACTTAAAAATCATGCTCAATAGGATTACGCTGAGGCCCAGCCTAGGGGAGCGTTTTGGAAGGGGACGTTGGCCTGCAGCTCTCCCGTGCGGGGCCATCGGTCTCTTCAGCCGGAGACTGGAGGCCCTGCAGGCCATCCCGGGGGACCCGAGCCGGTGCATGCCCTGCGCAGTGAGCACCCCAAGCTCCTTGTGTGCGCTGGGCGTCAGGGGGACCATTGTCCAGCGGCAGGGCATGTTTGCAGCACCCTGGCCGCGTGCTGAGCTCGTGCTGCCCCCGTCGTGTCTTTCAGGGAGCCGTGCTGCCCAGGCTGGCCCCAAGGCAGTCAGGATCCCAGGTGAGTGCACGGCTGGGGTCTTGAGCCATGAGCGCCGGAGAAGCAATGAGTTGTCCGAGGCTGCGTGCGCTTTGGGCCAAGAGCGCTTCCCGGTGGCACGCGCATGGCGCAGTGGACCCGGTGCTCCTCTGTCCTTGAGGGGGACGGTCCTCGAGGACGCCGTCCTCGGAGGATCCCCATTCTGTTTCTGAGCGCAGACTTCCCTTGCAGTTAGGGAGGGACATGGGCTCCCAGAAAGGAGTGGCCGTGTGGACCCCTGCCACGACACGCCCACGTGGTCCTAGGCTCCCTATCGGGGCTGTGACTGGGCGCTGATGCTTGAGCCAAGACAAAGAGGAGGCGGACGGGCCCGGCCCGGGGTCCGCAGCCTTGGGCTTCCCCGTGTCCGTGGGGTGGGCGCATGGAGGCCTGGGCTTCTGAGGTTCCCTGCGAAGGGTTGGGGGAAGGGACTGGCAGGCATGGGGGTGCACGTGGCTTCGTGTTGCGGACCCTGGGTCGTGAGCGAGTGGGGTTCACGTCCAGTTGACAGGGCACGGTGGCCGGACCCGGGTCCTGGGGTGCATCCTGGCAGAGAGGAGAAGTGGGAGGCCCTTGACCTGCCGTAAAGCGTGACCCGCGTTGCCTGGCCCAAGCCCAGCCAGCGGTCCGCCTTGCGTGTTCTGGCCCCCAAATGCAATGGGTGGAGGAGGGGACCCCCAAACTCTGCAAGCATTCCACGGTCGGGATCCTCCCTCAGGTCCCTGGAGGAAATGCATGGTAAGCCAGCCGCCGCTTCCCCAGAGGAATGTGACTGCCTTGGGACCGACCCCGTCTTCCACATTTGCGGGCGGATACCGTCCCCGGAGAGAGAGTTCCCTCAGAACCGGCGTGGAAGGCGCAGTGGTGCTGAAAGCGGAGCAGAGCTCGCCCTGTGCCGAAACTCCTGTCCTTCGTGGCTCCCTCGTCTCCCGGATGGACCTTGTGGTGAGCTTCTCCCGGTCCAAGGGCATGTGGGCATGGGGACGGGCCGCCCGGGGCTGGGTCGATGATGAGAACCTCATATGGTCTGAAGAGAGGTGATGACTTCAAAATCATGCTCAATAGGATTACGCTGAGGCCCAGCCTAGGGGAGCGTTTTGGAAGAGGACGTTGGCCTGCAGCTCTCCCGTGCGGGGCCATCGGTCTCTTCAGCCTGAGGCTGCAGGCCCTGGAGGCCATGCCGGGGGACCCGAGCCATTGCATGCCCTGCGCAGTGAGCACCCCAAGCGCCTTGGGTGCGCTGGGTGTGAGGTGGACCCTTCTGCAGCCTCAGGGCATGTTTGCGGCCCAGTGGCTGCGTGCTGAGCTCGTATGGCCCCCGTCGTGTCTTTCAGGGAGCCGTGCTGCCCAGGTTGGCCCCAAGGCAGTCTCAGGATCCCAGGTGAGTGGACCTACTGGGGCTGGAGCCAGGACCTGAGAAGCAATGGGTTGTCCAAGGCTCCGCCTTAGTCCAAGGGCGCTTCCCTCTGGCAGGCGCATGGCGAAGTGGACCCTTCGCTCCTCCCTACTTGAGGGGGACGATCCTTGAGGACGTCGCCCTCAGAGGGTACCCCTTTTGTTTCCGAGCCCAGGGTTCGCTTGCAGTTAGGGAGGGACAGGGGCTCCCAGAAAGGAGTGGCCGCGAGGACGGCTGCCACGACAGGCCCGCGTGGTCCCGGGCTCCCTATCGGGGCTGTGGCAGGGAGCTGAGCCTCCAGCCCAAGCAAAGAGGAGGTGGACAGGCCCGGCCTCGGGTGCACAGCCCTTGACTTCTCATGGCCATGAGAAGCTCATGGTGGGCGCATGGAGGCCTGGGCTTCTGAGGTCCCTGTAAAGGATTGGGGGGTGGGCCTGGCGGGCATGGGGCTGCACGCGGCTTCCTGACCCGGGCCCTGGGTCACGAGTGAGTGGGGTTCAGGTCCAGTTGACCGGGTACGGTGGCCGTACCCGGGTCCTTGGGTGCATCCTGGCAGGAAGGAGAAGTGGGAGGCCCTTGACCTGCTGTAGGGCGGGAAGCGCGTCGCCTGGCCCAAGCCCAGCGGGCGGTGCGCCTCGCGTGTTCTGGACCCCAATGCGATGGGAGGGGCAAGCGACCCCCAGACTCCGCAAGCATTCCCCGGTCGGGATGCCCCCTCAGGTCCCTGTGGGCAATGCATGGGTAAGCCGGCCACCGATTCCCGAGAGGAATGCGACTCCTCGGGGACCGACTGTCGTCCACATTCCAAGGCAGCTAGCGTCGCCGGAGAGAGTTCCCTCAGAACGAGCGCGATCGGCGCAGTGGTGGTCCAAGCGGAGCGCAGCTTGCCCTGTGCCGCAACTCGTGTGCTCCGTGGCCCCCTGTTCTCCGAGATGGCCCTGTGGTGAGCTGCTCCGGGTCCTAGGGCGTGTGTGCATGGGGAGGGGCCGCCCTGGGCAGGGTCGATGATGAGAACCTCATATGGTCTGAAGAGAGGTGATGACTTAAAAATCATGCTCAATAGGATTACGCTGAGGCCCAGCCTAGGGGAGCGTTTTGGAAGGGGACGTTGGCCTGCAGCTCTCCCGTGCGGGGCCATCGGTCTCTTCAGCCGGAGACTGGAGGCCCTGCAGGCCATCCCGGGGGACCCGAGCCGGTGCATGCCCTGCGCAGTGAGCACCCCAAGCTCCTTGTGTGCGCTGGGCGTCAGGGGGACCATTGTCCAGCGGCAGGGCATGTTTGCAGCACCCTGGCCGCGTGCTGAGCTCGTGCTGCCCCCGTCGTGTCTTTCAGGGAGCCGTGCTGCCCAGGCTGGCCCCAAGGCAGTCAGGATCCCAGGTGAGTGCACGGCTGGGGTCTTGAGCCATGAGCGCCGGAGAAGCAATGAGTTGTCCGAGGCTGCGTGCGCTTTGGGCCAAGAGCGCTTCCCGGTGGCACGCGCATGGCGCAGTGGACCCGGTGCTCCTCTGTCCTTGAGGGGGACGGTCCTCGAGGACGCCGTCCTCGGAGGATCCCCATTCTGTTTCTGAGCGCAGACTTCCCTTGCAGTTAGGGAGGGACATGGGCTCCCAGAAAGGAGTGGCCGTGTGGACCCCTGCCACGACACGCCCACGTGGTCCTAGGCTCCCTATCGGGGCTGTGACTGGGCGCTGATGCTTGAGCCAAGACAAAGAGGAGGCGGACGGGCCCGGCCCGGGGTCCGCAGCCTTGGGCTTCCCCGTGTCCGTGGGGTGGGCGCATGGAGGCCTGGGCTTCTGAGGTTCCCTGCGAAGGGTTGGGGGAAGGGACTGGCAGGCATGGGGGTGCACGTGGCTTCGTGTTGCGGACCCTGGGTCGTGAGCGAGTGGGGTTCACGTCCAGTTGACAGGGCACGGTGGCCGGACCCGGGTCCTGGGGTGCATCCTGGCAGAGAGGAGAAGTGGGAGGCCCTTGACCTGCCGTAAAGCGTGACCCGCGTTGCCTGGCCCAAGCCCAGCCAGCGGTCCGCCTTGCGTGTTCTGGCCCCCAAATGCAATGGGTGGAGGAGGGGACCCCCAAACTCTGCAAGCATTCCACGGTCGGGATCCTCCCTCAGGTCCCTGGAGGAAATGCATGGTAAGCCAGCCGCCGCTTCCCCAGAGGAATGTGACTGCCTTGGGACCGACCCCGTCTTCCACATTTGCGGGCGGATACCGTCCCCGGAGAGAGAGTTCCCTCAGAACCGGCGTGGAAGGCGCAGTGGTGCTGAAAGCGGAGCAGAGCTCGCCCTGTGCCGAAACTCCTGTCCTTCGTGGCTCCCTCGTCTCCCGGATGGACCTTGTGGTGAGCTTCTCCCGGTCCAAGGGCATGTGGGCATGGGGACGGGCCGCCCGGGGCTGGGTCGATGATGAGAACCTCATATGGTCTGAAGAGAGGTGATGACTTCAAAATCATGCTCAATAGGATTACGCTGAGGCCCAGCCTAGGGGAGCGTTTTGGAAGAGGACGTTGGCCTGCAGCTCTCCCGTGCGGGGCCATCGGTCTCTTCAGCCTGAGGCTGCAGGCCCTGGAGGCCATGCCGGGGGACCCGAGCCATTGCATGCCCTGCGCAGTGAGCACCCCAAGCGCCTTGGGTGCGCTGGGTGTGAGGTGGACCCTTCTGCAGCCTCAGGGCATGTTTGCGGCCCAGTGGCTGCGTGCTGAGCTCGTATGGCCCCCGTCGTGTCTTTCAGGGAGCCGTGCTGCCCAGGTTGGCCCCAAGGCAGTCTCAGGATCCCAGGTGAGTGGACCTACTGGGGCTGGAGCCAGGACCTGAGAAGCAATGGGTTGTCCAAGGCTCCGCCTTAGTCCAAGGGCGCTTCCCTCTGGCAGGCGCATGGCGAAGTGGACCCTTCGCTCCTCCCTACTTGAGGGGGACGATCCTTGAGGACGTCGCCCTCAGAGGGTACCCCTTTTGTTTCCGAGCCCAGGGTTCGCTTGCAGTTAGGGAGGGACAGGGGCTCCCAGAAAGGAGTGGCCGCGAGGACGGCTGCCACGACAGGCCCGCGTGGTCCCGGGCTCCCTATCGGGGCTGTGGCAGGGAGCTGAGCCTCCAGCCCAAGCAAAGAGGAGGTGGACAGGCCCGGCCTCGGGTGCACAGCCCTTGACTTCTCATGGCCATGAGAAGCTCATGGTGGGCGCATGGAGGCCTGGGCTTCTGAGGTCCCTGTAAAGGATTGGGGGGTGGGCCTGGCGGGCATGGGGCTGCACGCGGCTTCCTGACCCGGGCCCTGGGTCACGAGTGAGTGGGGTTCAGGTCCAGTTGACCGGGTACGGTGGCCGTACCCGGGTCCTTGGGTGCATCCTGGCAGGAAGGAGAAGTGGGAGGCCCTTGACCTGCTGTAGGGCGGGAAGCGCGTCGCCTGGCCCAAGCCCAGCGGGCGGTGCGCCTCGCGTGTTCTGGACCCCAATGCGATGGGAGGGGCAAGCGACCCCCAGACTCCGCAAGCATTCCCCGGTCGGGATGCCCCCTCAGGTCCCTGTGGGCAATGCATGGGTAAGCCGGCCACCGATTCCCGAGAGGAATGCGACTCCTCGGGGACCGACTGTCGTCCACATTCCAAGGCAGCTAGCGTCGCCGGAGAGAGTTCCCTCAGAACGAGCGCGATCGGCGCAGTGGTGGTCCAAGCGGAGCGCAGCTTGCCCTGTGCCGCAACTCGTGTGCTCCGTGGCCCCCTGTTCTCCGAGATGGCCCTGTGGTGAGCTGCTCCGGGTCCTAGGGCGTGTGTGCATGGGGAGGGGCCGCCCTGGGCAGGGTCGATGATGAGAACCTCATATGGTCTGAAGAGAGGTGATGACTTAAAAATCATGCTCAATAGGATTACGCTGAGGCCCAGCCTAGGGGAGCGTTTTGGAAGGGGACGTTGGCCTGCAGCTCTCCCGTGCGGGGCCATCGGTCTCTTCAGCCGGAGACTGGAGGCCCTGCAGGCCATCCCGGGGGACCCGAGCCGGTGCATGCCCTGCGCAGTGAGCACCCCAAGCTCCTTGTGTGCGCTGGGCGTCAGGGGGACCATTGTCCAGCGGCAGGGCATGTTTGCAGCACCCTGGCCGCGTGCTGAGCTCGTGCTGCCCCCGTCGTGTCTTTCAGGGAGCCGTGCTGCCCAGGCTGGCCCCAAGGCAGTCAGGATCCCAGGTGAGTGCACGGCTGGGGTCTTGAGCCATGAGCGCCGGAGAAGCAATGAGTTGTCCGAGGCTGCGTGCGCTTTGGGCCAAGAGCGCTTCCCGGTGGCACGCGCATGGCGCAGTGGACCCGGTGCTCCTCTGTCCTTGAGGGGGACGGTCCTCGAGGACGCCGTCCTCGGAGGATCCCCATTCTGTTTCTGAGCGCAGACTTCCCTTGCAGTTAGGGAGGGACATGGGCTCCCAGAAAGGAGTGGCCGTGTGGACCCCTGCCACGACACGCCCACGTGGTCCTAGGCTCCCTATCGGGGCTGTGACTGGGCGCTGATGCTTGAGCCAAGACAAAGAGGAGGCGGACGGGCCCGGCCCGGGGTCCGCAGCCTTGGGCTTCCCCGTGTCCGTGGGGTGGGCGCATGGAGGCCTGGGCTTCTGAGGTTCCCTGCGAAGGGTTGGGGGAAGGGACTGGCAGGCATGGGGGTGCACGTGGCTTCGTGTTGCGGACCCTGGGTCGTGAGCGAGTGGGGTTCACGTCCAGTTGACAGGGCACGGTGGCCGGACCCGGGTCCTGGGGTGCATCCTGGCAGAGAGGAGAAGTGGGAGGCCCTTGACCTGCCGTAAAGCGTGACCCGCGTTGCCTGGCCCAAGCCCAGCCAGCGGTCCGCCTTGCGTGTTCTGGCCCCCAAATGCAATGGGTGGAGGAGGGGACCCCCAAACTCTGCAAGCATTCCACGGTCGGGATCCTCCCTCAGGTCCCTGGAGGAAATGCATGGTAAGCCAGCCGCCGCTTCCCCAGAGGAATGTGACTGCCTTGGGACCGACCCCGTCTTCCACATTTGCGGGCGGATACCGTCCCCGGAGAGAGAGTTCCCTCAGAACCGGCGTGGAAGGCGCAGTGGTGCTGAAAGCGGAGCAGAGCTCGCCCTGTGCCAAAACTCCTGTCCTTCGTGGCTCCCTCGTCTCCCGGATGGACCTTGTGGTGAGCTTCTCCCGGTCCAAGGGCATGTGGGCATGGGGACGGGCCGCCCGGGGCTGGGTCGATGATGAGAACCTCATATGGTCTGAAGAGAGGTGATGACTTAAAAATCATGCTCAATAGGATTACGCTGAGGCCCAGCCTAGGGGAGCGTTTTGGAAGAGGACGTTGGCCTGCAGCTCTCCCGTGCGGGGCCATCGGTCTCTTCAGCCTGAGACTGCAGGCCCTGGAGGCCATGCCGGGGGACCCGAGCCATTGCATGCCCTGCGCAGTGAGCACCCCAAGCGCCTTGGGTGCGCTGGGTGTGAGGTGGACCCTTCTGCAGCCTCAGGGCATGTTTGCGGCCCAGTGGCTGCGTGCTGAGCTCGTATGGCCCCCGTCGTGTCTTTCAGGGAGCCGTGCTGCCCAGGTTGGCCCCAAGGCAGTCTCAGGATCCCAGGTGAGTGGACCTACTGGGGCTGGAGCCAGGACCTGAGAAGCAATGGGTTGTCCAAGGCTCCGCCTTAGTCCAAGGGCGCTTCCCTCTGGCAGGCGCATGGCGAAGTGGACCCTTCGCTCCTCCCTACTTGAGGGGGACGATCCTTGAGGACGTCGTCCTCAGAGGGTACCCCTTTTGTTTCCGAGCCCAGAGTTCGCTTGCAGTTAGGGAGGGACAGGGGCTCCCAGAAAGGAGTGGCCGCGAGGACGGCTGCCACGACAGGCCCGCGTGGTCCCGGGCTCCCTATCGGGGCTGTGGCAGGGAGCTGAGCCTCCAGCCCAAGCAAAGAGGAGGTGGACAGGCCCGGCCTCGGGTGCACAGCCCTTGACTTCTCATGGCCATGAGAAGCTCATGGTGGGCGCATGGAGGCCTGGGCTTCTGAGGTCCCTGTAAAGGATTGGGGGGTGGGCCTGGCGGGCATGGGGCTGCACGCGGCTTCCTGACCCGGGCCCTGGGTCACGAGTGAGTGGGGTTCAGGTCCAGTTGACCGGGTACGGTGGCCGTACCCGGGTCCTTGGGTGCATCCTGGCAGGAAGGAGAAGTGGGAGGCCCTTGACCTGCTGTAGGGCGGGAAGCGCGTCGCCTGGCCCAAGCCCAGCGGGCGGTGCGCCTCGCGTGTTCTGGACCCCAATGCGATGGGAGGGGCAAGCGACCCCCAGACTCCGCAAGCATTCCCCGGTCGGGATGCCCCCTCAGGTCCCTGTGGGCAATGCATGGGTAAGCCGGCCACCGATTCCCGAGAGGAATGCGACTCCTCGGGGACCGACTGTCGTCCACATTCCAAGGCAGCTAGCGTCGCCGGAGAGAGTTCCCTCAGAACGAGCGCGATCGGCGCAGTGGTGGTCCAAGCGGAGCGCAGCTTGCCCTGTGCCGCAACTCGTGTGCTCCGTGGCCCCCTGTTCTCCGAGATGGCCCTGTGGTGAGCTGCTCCGGGTCCTAGGGCGTGTGTGCATGGGGAGGGGCCGCCCTGGGCAGGGTCGATGATGAGAACCTCATATGGTCTGAAGAGAGGTGATGACTTAAAAATCATGCTCAATAGGATTACGCTGAGGCCCAGCCTAGGGGAGCGTTTTGGAAGGGGACGTTGGCCTGCAGCTCTCCCGTGCGGGGCCATCGGTCTCTTCAGCCGGAGACTGGAGGCCCTGCAGGCCATCCCGGGGGACCCGAGCCGGTGCATGCCCTGCGCAGTGAGCACCCCAAGCTCCTTGTGTGCGCTGGGCGTCAGGGGGACCATTGTCCAGCGGCAGGGCATGTTTGCAGCACCCTGGCCGCGTGCTGAGCTCGTGCTGCCCCCGTCGTGTCTTTCAGGGAGCCGTGCTGCCCAGGCTGGCCCCAAGGCAGTCAGGATCCCAGGTGAGTGCACGGCTGGGGTCTTGAGCCATGAGCGCCGGAGAAGCAATGAGTTGTCCGAGGCTGCGTGCGCTTTGGGCCAAGAGCGCTTCCCGGTGGCACGCGCATGGCGCAGTGGACCCGGTGCTCCTCTGTCCTTGAGGGGGACGGTCCTCGAGGACGCCGTCCTCGGAGGATCCCCATTCTGTTTCTGAGCGCAGACTTCCCTTGCAGTTAGGGAGGGACATGGGCTCCCAGAAAGGAGTGGCCGTGTGGACCCCTGCCACGACACGCCCACGTGGTCCTAGGCTCCCTATCGGGGCTGTGACTGGGCGCTGATGCTTGAGCCAAGACAAAGAGGAGGCGGACGGGCCCGGCCCGGGGTCCGCAGCCTTGGGCTTCCCCGTGTCCGTGGGGTGGGCGCATGGAGGCCTGGGCTTCTGAGGTTCCCTGCGAAGGGTTGGGGGAAGGGACTGGCAGGCATGGGGGTGCACGTGGCTTCGTGTTGCGGACCCTGGGTCGTGAGCGAGTGGGGTTCACGTCCAGTTGACAGGGCACGGTGGCCGGACCCGGGTCCTGGGGTGCATCCTGGCAGAGAGGAGAAGTGGGAGGCCCTTGACCTGCCGTAAAGCGTGACCCGCGTTGCCTGGCCCAAGCCCAGCCAGCGGTCCGCCTTGCGTGTTCTGGCCCCCAAATGCAATGGGTGGAGGAGGGGACCCCCAAACTCTGCAAGCATTCCACGGTCGGGATCCTCCCTCAGGTCCCTGGAGGAAATGCATGGTAAGCCAGCCGCCGCTTCCCCAGAGGAATGTGACTGCCTTGGGACCGACCCCGTCTTCCACATTTGCGGGCGGATACCGTCCCCGGAGAGAGAGTTCCCTCAGAACCGGCGTGGAAGGCGCAGTGGTGCTGAAAGCGGAGCAGAGCTCGCCCTGTGCCGAAACTCCTGTCCTTCGTGGCTCCCTCGTCTCCCGGATGGACCTTGTGGTGAGCTTCTCCCGGTCCAAGGGCATGTGGGCATGGGGACGGGCCGCCCGGGGCTGGGTCGATGATGAGAACCTCATATGGTCTGAAGAGAGGTGATGACTTCAAAATCATGCTCAATAGGATTACGCTGAGGCCCAGCCTAGGGGAGCGTTTTGGAAGAGGACGTTGGCCTGCAGCTCTCCCGTGCGGGGCCATCGGTCTCTTCAGCCTGAGGCTGCAGGCCCTGGAGGCCATGCCGGGGGACCCGAGCCATTGCATGCCCTGCGCAGTGAGCACCCCAAGCGCCTTGGGTGCGCTGGGTGTGAGGTGGACCCTTCTGCAGCCTCAGGGCATGTTTGCGGCCCAGTGGCTGCGTGCTGAGCTCGTATGGCCCCCGTCGTGTCTTTCAGGGAGCCGTGCTGCCCAGGTTGGCCCCAAGGCAGTCTCAGGATCCCAGGTGAGTGGACCTACTGGGGCTGGAGCCAGGACCTGAGAAGCAATGGGTTGTCCAAGGCTCCGCCTTAGTCCAAGGGCGCTTCCCTCTGGCAGGCGCATGGCGAAGTGGACCCTTCGCTCCTCCCTACTTGAGGGGGACGATCCTTGAGGACGTCGCCCTCAGAGGGTACCCCTTTTGTTTCCGAGCCCAGGGTTCGCTTGCAGTTAGGGAGGGACAGGGGCTCCCAGAAAGGAGTGGCCGCGAGGACGGCTGCCACGACAGGCCCGCGTGGTCCCGGGCTCCCTATCGGGGCTGTGGCAGGGAGCTGAGCCTCCAGCCCAAGCAAAGAGGAGGTGGACAGGCCCGGCCTCGGGTGCACAGCCCTTGACTTCTCATGGCCATGAGAAGCTCATGGTGGGCGCATGGAGGCCTGGGCTTCTGAGGTCCCTGTAAAGGATTGGGGGGTGGGCCTGGCGGGCATGGGGCTGCACGCGGCTTCCTGACCCGGGCCCTGGGTCACGAGTGAGTGGGGTTCAGGTCCAGTTGACCGGGTACGGTGGCCGTACCCGGGTCCTTGGGTGCATCCTGGCAGGAAGGAGAAGTGGGAGGCCCTTGACCTGCTGTAGGGCGGGAAGCGCGTCGCCTGGCCCAAGCCCAGCGGGCGGTGCGCCTCGCGTGTTCTGGACCCCAATGCGATGGGAGGGGCAAGCGACCCCCAGACTCCGCAAGCATTCCCCGGTCGGGATGCCCCCTCAGGTCCCTGTGGGCAATGCATGGGTAAGCCGGCCACCGATTCCCGAGAGGAATGCGACTCCTCGGGGACCGACTGTCGTCCACATTCCAAGGCAGCTAGCGTCGCCGGAGAGAGTTCCCTCAGAACGAGCGCGATCGGCGCAGTGGTGGTCCAAGCGGAGCGCAGCTTGCCCTGTGCCGCAACTCGTGTGCTCCGTGGCCCCCTGTTCTCCGAGATGGCCCTGTGGTGAGCTGCTCCGGGTCCTAGGGCGTGTGTGCATGGGGAGGGGCCGCCCTGGGCAGGGTCGATGATGAGAACCTCATATGGTCTGAAGAGAGGTGATGACTTAAAAATCATGCTCAATAGGATTACGCTGAGGCCCAGCCTAGGGGAGCGTTTTGGAAGGGGACGTTGGCCTGCAGCTCTCCCGTGCGGGGCCATCGGTCTCTTCAGCCGGAGACTGGAGGCCCTGCAGGCCATCCCGGGGGACCCGAGCCGGTGCATGCCCTGCGCAGTGAGCACCCCAAGCTCCTTGTGTGCGCTGGGCGTCAGGGGGACCATTGTCCAGCGGCAGGGCATGTTTGCAGCACCCTGGCCGCGTGCTGAGCTCGTGCTGCCCCCGTCGTGTCTTTCAGGGAGCCGTGCTGCCCAGGCTGGCCCCAAGGCAGTCAGGATCCCAGGTGAGTGCACGGCTGGGGTCTTGAGCCATGAGCGCCGGAGAAGCAATGAGTTGTCCGAGGCTGCGTGCGCTTTGGGCCAAGAGCGCTTCCCGGTGGCACGCGCATGGCGCAGTGGACCCGGTGCTCCTCTGTCCTTGAGGGGGACGGTCCTCGAGGACGCCGTCCTCGGAGGATCCCCATTCTGTTTCTGAGCGCAGACTTCCCTTGCAGTTAGGGAGGGACATGGGCTCCCAGAAAGGAGTGGCCGTGTGGACCCCTGCCACGACACGCCCACGTGGTCCTAGGCTCCCTATCGGGGCTGTGACTGGGCGCTGATGCTTGAGCCAAGACAAAGAGGAGGCGGACGGGCCCGGCCCGGGGTCCGCAGCCTTGGGCTTCCCCGTGTCCGTGGGGTGGGCGCATGGAGGCCTGGGCTTCTGAGGTTCCCTGCGAAGGGTTGGGGGAAGGGACTGGCAGGCATGGGGGTGCACGTGGCTTCGTGTTGCGGACCCTGGGTCGTGAGCGAGTGGGGTTCACGTCCAGTTGACAGGGCACGGTGGCCGGACCCGGGTCCTGGGGTGCATCCTGGCAGAGAGGAGAAGTGGGAGGCCCTTGACCTGCCGTAAAGCGTGACCCGCGTTGCCTGGCCCAAGCCCAGCCAGCGGTCCGCCTTGCGTGTTCTGGCCCCCAAATGCAATGGGTGGAGGAGGGGACCCCCAAACTCTGCAAGCATTCCACGGTCGGGATCCTCCCTCAGGTCCCTGGAGGAAATGCATGGTAAGCCAGCCGCCGCTTCCCCAGAGGAATGTGACTGCCTTGGGACCGACCCCGTCTTCCACATTTGCGGGCGGATACCGTCCCCGGAGAGAGAGTTCCCTCAGAACCGGCGTGGAAGGCGCAGTGGTGCTGAAAGCGGAGCAGAGCTCGCCCTGTGCCGAAACTCCTGTCCTTCGTGGCTCCCTCGTCTCCCGGATGGACCTTGTGGTGAGCTTCTCCCGGTCCAAGGGCATGTGGGCATGGGGACGGGCCGCCCGGGGCTGGGTCGATGATGAGAACCTCATATGGTCTGAAGAGAGGTGATGACTTAAAAATCATGCTCAATAGGATTACGCTGAGGCCCAGCCTAGGGGAGCGTTTTGGAAGAGGACGTTGGCCTGCAGCTCTCCCGTGCGGGGCCATCGGTCTCTTCAGCCTGAGGCTGCAGGCCCTGGAGGCCATGCCGGGGGACCCGAGCCATTGCATGCCCTGCGCAGTGAGCACCCCAAGCGCCTTGGGTGCGCTGGGTGTGAGGTGGACCCTTCTGCAGCCTCAGGGCATGTTTGCGGCCCAGTGGCTGCGTGCTGAGCTCGTATGGCCCCCGTCGTGTCTTTCAGGGAGCCGTGCTGCCCAGGTTGGCCCCAAGGCAGTCTCAGGATCCCAGGTGAGTGGACCTACTGGGGCTGGAGCCAGGACCTGAGAAGCAATGGGTTGTCCAAGGCTCCGCCTTAGTCCAAGGGCGCTTCCCTCTGGCAGGCGCATGGCGAAGTGGACCCTTCGCTCCTCCCTACTTGAGGGGGACGATCCTTGAGGACGTCGCCCTCAGAGGGTACCCCTTTTGTTTCCGAGCCCAGAGTTCGCTTGCAGTTAGGGAGGGACAGGGGCTCCCAGAAAGGAGTGGCCGCGAGGACGGCTGCCACGACAGGCCCGCGTGGTCCCGGGCTCCCTATCGGGGCTGTGGCAGGGAGCTGAGCCTCCAGCCCAAGCAAAGAGGAGGTGGACAGGCCCGGCCTCGGGTGCACAGCCCTTGACTTCTCATGGCCATGAGAAGCTCATGGTGGGCGCATGGAGGCCTGGGCTTCTGAGGTCCCTGTAAAGGATTGGGGGGTGGGCCTGGCGGGCATGGGGCTGCACGCGGCTTCCTGACCCGGGCCCTGGGTCACGAGTGAGTGGGGTTCAGGTCCAGTTGACCGGGTACGGTGGCCGTACCCGGGTCCTTGGGTGCATCCTGGCAGGAAGGAGAAGTGGGAGGCCCTTGACCTGCTGTAGGGCGGGAAGCGCGTCGCCTGGCCCAAGCCCAGCGGGCGGTGCGCCTCGCGTGTTCTGGACCCCAATGCGATGGGAGGGGCAAGCGACCCCCAGACTCCGCAAGCATTCCCCGGTCGGGATGCCCCCTCAGGTCCCTGTGGGCAATGCATGGGTAAGCCGGCCACCGATTCCCGAGAGGAATGCGACTCCTCGGGGACCGACTGTCGTCCACATTCCAAGGCAGCTAGCGTCCCCGGAGAGAGGTCCCTCAGAACGAGCGCGATCGGCGCAGTGGTGGTCCAAGCGGAGCGCAGCTTGCCCTGTGCCGCAACTCGTGTGCTCCGTGGCCCCCTGTTCTCCGAGATGGCCCTGTGGTGAGCTGCTCCGGGTCCTAGGGCGTGTGTGCATGGGGAGGGGCCGCCCTGGGCAGGGTCGATGATGAGAACCTCATATGGTCTGAAGAGAGGTGATGACTTAAAAATCATGCTCAATAGGATTACGCTGAGGCCCAGCCTAGGGGAGCGTTTTGGAAGGGGACGTTGGCCTGCAGCTCTCCCGTGCGGGGCCATCGGTCTCTTCAGCCGGAGACTGGAGGCCCTGCAGGCCATCCCGGGGGACCCGA
Source organism: Microcebus murinus (assembly GCF_040939455.1). Classification (NCBI taxonomy): domain Eukaryota; kingdom Metazoa; phylum Chordata; class Mammalia; order Primates; family Cheirogaleidae; genus Microcebus; species Microcebus murinus. The sequence continues at coordinate 21,442,915 of NC_134110.1, forward strand.
GCCGGTGCATGCCCTGCGCAGTGAGCACCCCAAGCTCCTTGTGTGCGCTGGGCGTCAGGGGGACCATTGTCCAGCGGCAGGGCATGTTTGCAGCACCCTGGCCGCGTGCTGAGCTCGTGCTGCCCCCGTCGTGTCTTTCAGGGAGCCGTGCTGCCCAGGCTGGCCCCAAGGCAGTCAGGATCCCAGGTGAGTGCATGGCTGGGGTCTTGAGCCATGAGCGCCGGAGAAGCAATGAGTTGTCCGAGGCTGCGTGCGCTTTGGGCCAAGAGCGCTTCCCGGTGGCACGCGCATGGCGCAGTGGACCCGGTGCTCCTCTGTCCTTGAGGGGGACGGTCCTCGAGGACGCCGTCCTCGGAGGATCCCCATTCTGTTTCTGAGCGCAGACTTCCCTTGCAGTTAGGGAGGGACATGGGCTCCCAGAAAGGAGTGGCCGTGTGGACCCCTGCCACGACACGCCCACGTGGTCCTAGGCTCCCTATCGGGGCTGTGACTGGGCGCTGATGCTTGAGCCAAGACAAAGAGGAGGCGGACGGGCCCGGCCCGGGGTCCGCAGCCTTGGGCTTCCCCGTGTCCGTGGGGTGGGCGCATGGAGGCCTGGGCTTCTGAGGTTCCCTGCGAAGGGTTGGGGGAAGGGACTGGCAGGCATGGGGGTGCACGTGGCTTCGTGTTGCGGACCCTGGGTCGTGAGCGAGTGGGGTTCACGTCCAGTTGACAGGGCACGGTGGCCGGACCCGGGTCCTGGGGTGCATCCTGGCAGAGAGGAGAAGTGGGAGGCCCTTGACCTGCCGTAAAGCGTGACCCGCGTTGCCTGGCCCAAGCCCAGCCAGCGGTCCGCCTTGCGTGTTCTGGCCCCCAAATGCAATGGGTGGAGGAGGGGACCCCCAAACTCTGCAAGCATTCCACGGTCGGGATCCTCCCTCAGGTCCCTGGAGGAAATGCATGGTAAGCCAGCCGCCGCTTCCCCAGAGGAATGTGACTGCCTTGGGACCGACCCCGTCTTCCACATTTGCGGGCGGATACCGTCCCCGGAGAGAGAGTTCCCTCAGAACCGGCGTGGAAGGCGCAGTGGTGCTGAAAGCGGAGCAGAGCTCGCCCTGTGCCGAAACTCCTGTCCTTCGTGGCTCCCTCGTCTCCCGGATGGACCTTGTGGTGAGCTTCTCCCGGTCCAAGGGCATGTGGGCATGGGGACGGGCCGCCCGGGGCTGGGTCGATGATGAGAACCTCATATGGTCTGAAGAGAGGTGATGACTTAAAAATCATGCTCAATAGGATTACGCTGAGGCCCAGCCTAGGGGAGCGTTTTGGAAGAGGACGTTGGCCTGCAGCTCTCCCGTGCGGGGCCATCGGTCTCTTCAGCCTGAGGCTGCAGGCCCTGGAGGCCATGCCGGGGGACCCGAGCCATTGCATGCCCTGCGCAGTGAGCACCCCAAGCGCCTTGGGTGCGCTGGGTGTGAGGTGGACGCTTCTGCAGCCTCAGGGCATGTTTGCGGCCCAGTGGCTGCGTGCTGAGCTCGTATGGCCCCCGTCGTGTCTTTCAGGGAGCCGTGCTGCCCAGGTTGGCCCCAAGGCAGTCTCAGGATCCCAGGTGAGTGGACCTACTGGGGCTGGAGCCAGGACCTGAGAAGCAATGGGTTGTCCAAGGCTCCGCCTTAGTCCAAGGGCGCTTCCCTCTGTCAGGCGCATGGCGAAGTGGACCCTTCGCTCCTCCCTACTTGAGGGGGACGATCCTTGAGGACGTCGTCCTCAGAGGGTACCCCTTTTGTTTCCGAGCCCAGAGTTCGCTTGCAGTTAGGGAGGGACAGGGGCTCCCAGAAAGGAGTGGCCGCGAGGACGGCTGCCACGACAGGCCCGCGTGGTCCCGGGCTCCCTATCGGGGCTGTGGCAGGGAGCTGAGCCTCCAGCCCAAGCAAAGAGGAGGTGGACAGGCCCGGCCTCGGGTGCACAGCCCTTGACTTCTCATGGCCATGAGAAGCTCATGGTGGGCGCATGGAGGCCTGGGCTTCTGAGGTCCCTGTAAAGGATTGGGGGGTGGGCCTGGCGGGCATGGGGCTGCACGCGGCTTCCTGACCCGGGCCCTGGGTCACGAGTGAGTGGGGTTCAGGTCCAGTTGACCGGGTACGGTGGCCGTACCCGGGTCCTTGGGTGCATCCTGGCAGGAAGGAGAAGTGGGAGGCCCTTGACCTGCTGTAGGGCGGGAAGCGCGTCGCCTGGCCCAAGCCCAGCGGGCGGTGCGCCTCGCGTGTTCTGGACCCCAATGCGATGGGAGGGGCAAGCGACCCCCAGACTCCGCAAGCATTCCCCGGTCGGGATGCCCCCTCAGGTCCCTGTGGGCAATGCATGGGTAAGCCGGCCACCGATTCCCGAGAGGAATGCGACTCCTCGGGGACCGACTGTCGTCCACATTCCAAGGCAGCTAGCGTCGCCGGAGAGAGTTCCCTCAGAACGAGCGCGATCGGCGCAGTGGTGGTCCAAGCGGAGCGCAGCTTGCCCTGTGCCGCAACTCGTGTGCTCCGTGGCCCCCTGTTCTCCGAGATGGCCCTGTGGTGAGCTGCTCCGGGTCCTAGGGCGTGTGTGCATGGGGAGGGGCCGCCCTGGGCAGGGTCGATGATGAGAACCTCATATGGTCTGAAGAGAGGTGATGACTTAAAAATCATGCTCAATAGGATTACGCTGAGGCCCAGCCTAGGGGAGCGTTTTGGAAGGGGACGTTGGCCTGCAGCTCTCCCGTGCGGGGCCATCGGTCTCTTCAGCCGGAGACTGGAGGCCCTGCAGGCCATCCCGGGGGACCCGAGCCGGTGCATGCCCTGCGCAGTGAGCACCCCAAGCTCCTTGTGTGCGCTGGGCGTCAGGGGGACCATTGTCCAGCGGCAGGGCATGTTTGCAGCACCCTGGCCGCGTGCTGAGCTCGTGCTGCCCCCGTCGTGTCTTTCAGGGAGCCGTGCTGCCCAGGCTGGCCCCAAGGCAGTCAGGATCCCAGGTGAGTGCACGGCTGGGGTCTTGAGCCATGAGCGCCGGAGAAGCAATGAGTTGTCCGAGGCTGCGTGCGCTTTGGGCCAAGAGCGCTTCCCGGTGGCACGCGCATGGCGCAGTGGACCCGGTGCTCCTCTGTCCTTGAGGGGGACGGTCCTCGAGGACGCCGTCCTCGGAGGATCCCCATTCTGTTTCTGAGCGCAGACTTCCCTTGCAGTTAGGGAGGGACATGGGCTCCCAGAAAGGAGTGGCCGTGTGGACCCCTGCCACGACACGCCCACGTGGTCCTAGGCTCCCTATCGGGGCTGTGACTGGGCGCTGATGCTTGAGCCAAGACAAAGAGGAGGCGGACGGGCCCGGCCCGGGGTCCGCAGCCTTGGGCTTCCCCGTGTCCGTGGGGTGGGCGCATGGAGGCCTGGGCTTCTGAGGTTCCCTGCGAAGGGTTGGGGGAAGGGACTGGCAGGCATGGGGGTGCACGTGGCTTCGTGTTGCGGACCCTGGGTCGTGAGCGAGTGGGGTTCACGTCCAGTTGACAGGGCACGGTGGCCGGACCCGGGTCCTGGGGTGCATCCTGGCAGAGAGGAGAAGTGGGAGGCCCTTGACCTGCCGTAAAGCGTGACCCGCGTTGCCTGGCCCAAGCCCAGCCAGCGGTCCGCCTTGCGTGTTCTGGCCCCCAAATGCAATGGGTGGAGGAGGGGACCCCCAAACTCTGCAAGCATTCCACGGTCGGGATCCTCCCTCAGGTCCCTGGAGGAAATGCATGGTAAGCCAGCCGCCGCTTCCCCAGAGGAATGTGACTGCCTTGGGACCGACCCCGTCTTCCACATTTGCGGGCGGATACCGTCCCCGGAGAGAGAGTTCCCTCAGAACCGGCGTGGAAGGCGCAGTGGTGCTGAAAGCGGAGCAGAGCTCGCCCTGTGCCGAAACTCCTGTCCTTCGTGGCTCCCTCGTCTCCCGGATGGACCTTGTGGTGAGCTTCTCCCGGTCCAAGGGCATGTGGGCATGGGGACGGGCCGCCCGGGGCTGGGTCGATGATGAGAACCTCATATGGTCTGAAGAGAGGTGATGACTTCAAAATCATGCTCAATAGGATTACGCTGAGGCCCAGCCTAGGGGAGCGTTTTGGAAGAGGACGTTGGCCTGCAGCTCTCCCGTGCGGGGCCATCGGTCTCTTCAGCCTGAGGCTGCAGGCCCTGGAGGCCATGCCGGGGGACCCGAGCCATTGCATGCCCTGCGCAGTGAGCACCCCAAGCGCCTTGGGTGCGCTGGGTGTGAGGTGGACCCTTCTGCAGCCTCAGGGCATGTTTGCGGCCCAGTGGCTGCGTGCTGAGCTCGTATGGCCCCCGTCGTGTCTTTCAGGGAGCCGTGCTGCCCAGGTTGGCCCCAAGGCAGTCTCAGGATCCCAGGTGAGTGGACCTACTGGGGCTGGAGCCAGGACCTGAGAAGCAATGGGTTGTCCAAGGCTCCGCCTTAGTCCAAGGGCGCTTCCCTCTGGCAGGCGCATGGCGAAGTGGACCCTTCGCTCCTCCCTACTTGAGGGGGACGATCCTTGAGGACGTCGCCCTCAGAGGGTACCCCTTTTGTTTCCGAGCCCAGGGTTCGCTTGCAGTTAGGGAGGGACAGGGGCTCCCAGAAAGGAGTGGCCGCGAGGACGGCTGCCACGACAGGCCCGCGTGGTCCCGGGCTCCCTATCGGGGCTGTGGCAGGGAGCTGAGCCTCCAGCCCAAGCAAAGAGGAGGTGGACAGGCCCGGCCTCGGGTGCACAGCCCTTGACTTCTCATGGCCATGAGAAGCTCATGGTGGGCGCATGGAGGCCTGGGCTTCTGAGGTCCCTGTAAAGGATTGGGGGGTGGGCCTGGCGGGCATGGGGCTGCACGCGGCTTCCTGACCCGGGCCCTGGGTCACGAGTGAGTGGGGTTCAGGTCCAGTTGACCGGGTACGGTGGCCGTACCCGGGTCCTTGGGTGCATCCTGGCAGGAAGGAGAAGTGGGAGGCCCTTGACCTGCTGTAGGGCGGGAAGCGCGTCGCCTGGCCCAAGCCCAGCGGGCGGTGCGCCTCGCGTGTTCTGGACCCCAATGCGATGGGAGGGGCAAGCGACCCCCAGACTCCGCAAGCATTCCCCGGTCGGGATGCCCCCTCAGGTCCCTGTGGGCAATGCATGGGTAAGCCGGCCACCGATTCCCGAGAGGAATGCGACTCCTCGGGGACCGACTGTCGTCCACATTCCAAGGCAGCTAGCGTCCCCGGAGAGAGTTCCCTCAGAACGAGCGCGATCGGCGCAGTGGTGGTCCAAGCGGAGCGCAGCTTGCCCTGTGCCGCAACTCGTGTGCTCCGTGGCCCCCTGTTCTCCGAGATGGCCCTGTGGTGAGCTGCTCCGGGTCCTAGGGCGTGTGTGCATGGGGAGGGGCCGCCCTGGGCAGGGTCGATGATGAGAACCTCATATGGTCTGAAGAGAGGTGATGACTTAAAAATCATGCTCAATAGGATTACGCTGAGGCCCAGCCTAGGGGAGCGTTTTGGAAGGGGACGTTGGCCTGCAGCTCTCCCGTGCGGGGCCATCGGTCTCTTCAGCCGGAGACTGGAGGCCCTGCAGGCCATCCCGGGGGACCCGAGCCGGTGCATGCCCTGCGCAGTGAGCACCCCAAGCTCCTTGTGTGCGCTGGGCGTCAGGGGGACCATTGTCCAGCGGCAGGGCATGTTTGCAGCACCCTGGCCGCGTGCTGAGCTCGTGCTGCCCCCGTCGTGTCTTTCAGGGAGCCGTGCTGCCCAGGCTGGCCCCAAGGCAGTCAGGATCCCAGGTGAGTGCACGGCTGGGGTCTTGAGCCATGAGCGCCGGAGAAGCAATGAGTTGTCCGAGGCTGCGTGCGCTTTGGGCCAAGAGCGCTTCCCGGTGGCACGCGCATGGCGCAGTGGACCCGGTGCTCCTCTGTCCTTGAGGGGGACGGTCCTCGAGGACGCCGTCCTCGGAGGATCCCCATTCTGTTTCTGAGCGCAGACTTCCCTTGCAGTTAGGGAGGGACATGGGCTCCCAGAAAGGAGTGGCCGTGTGGACCCCTGCCACGACACGCCCACGTGGTCCTAGGCTCCCTATCGGGGCTGTGACTGGGCGCTGATGCTTGAGCCAAGACAAAGAGGAGGCGGACGGGCCCGGCCCGGGGTCCGCAGCCTTGGGCTTCCCCGTGTCCGTGGGGTGGGCGCATGGAGGCCTGGGCTTCTGAGGTTCCCTGCGAAGGGTTGGGGGAAGGGACTGGCAGGCATGGGGGTGCACGTGGCTTCGTGTTGCGGACCCTGGGTCGTGAGCGAGTGGGGTTCACGTCCAGTTGACAGGGCACGGTGGCCGGACCCGGGTCCTGGGGTGCATCCTGGCAGAGAGGAGAAGTGGGAGGCCCTTGACCTGCCGTAAAGCGTGACCCGCGTTGCCTGGCCCAAGCCCAGCCAGCGGTCCGCCTTGCGTGTTCTGGCCCCCAAATGCAATGGGTGGAGGAGGGGACCCCCAAACTCTGCAAGCATTCCACGGTCGGGATCCTCCCTCAGGTCCCTGGAGGAAATGCATGGTAAGCCAGCCGCCGCTTCCCCAGAGGAATGTGACTGCCTTGGGACCGACCCCGTCTTCCACATTTGCGGGCGGATACCGTCCCCGGAGAGAGAGTTCCCTCAGAACCGGCGTGGAAGGCGCAGTGGTGCTGAAAGCGGAGCAGAGCTCGCCCTGTGCCGAAACTCCTGTCCTTCGTGGCTCCCTCGTCTCCCGGATGGACCTTGTGGTGAGCTTCTCCCGGTCCAAGGGCATGTGGGCATGGGGACGGGCCGCCCGGGGCTGGGTCGATGATGAGAACCTCATATGGTCTGAAGAGAGGTGATGACTTCAAAATCATGCTCAATAGGATTACGCTGAGGCCCAGCCTAGGGGAGCGTTTTGGAAGAGGACGTTGGCCTGCAGCTCTCCCGTGCGGGGCCATCGGTCTCTTCAGCCTGAGGCTGCAGGCCCTGGAGGCCATGCCGGGGGACCCGAGCCATTGCATGCCCTGCGCAGTGAGCACCCCAAGCGCCTTGGGTGCGCTGGGTGTGAGGTGGACCCTTCTGCAGCCTCAGGGCATGTTTGCGGCCCAGTGGCTGCGTGCTGAGCTCGTATGGCCCCCGTCGTGTCTTTCAGGGAGCCGTGCTGCCCAGGTTGGCCCCAAGGCAGTCTCAGGATCCCAGGTGAGTGGACCTACTGGGGCTGGAGCCAGGACCTGAGAAGCAATGGGTTGTCCAAGGCTCCGCCTTAGTCCAAGGGCGCTTCCCTCTGGCAGGCGCATGGCGAAGTGGACCCTTCGCTCCTCCCTACTTGAGGGGGACGATCCTTGAGGACGTCGCCCTCAGAGGGTACCCCTTTTGTTTCCGAGCCCAGGGTTCGCTTGCAGTTAGGGAGGGACAGGGGCTCCCAGAAAGGAGTGGCCGCGAGGACGGCTGCCACGACAGGCCCGCGTGGTCCCGGGCTCCCTATCGGGGCTGTGGCAGGGAGCTGAGCCTCCAGCCCAAGCAAAGAGGAGGTGGACAGGCCCGGCCTCGGGTGCACAGCCCTTGACTTCTCATGGCCATGAGAAGCTCATGGTGGGCGCATGGAGGCCTGGGCTTCTGAGGTCCCTGTAAAGGATTGGGGGGTGGGCCTGGCGGGCATGGGGCTGCACGCGGCTTCCTGACCCGGGCCCTGGGTCACGAGTGAGTGGGGTTCAGGTCCAGTTGACCGGGTACGGTGGCCGTACCCGGGTCCTTGGGTGCATCCTGGCAGGAAGGAGAAGTGGGAGGCCCTTGACCTGCTGTAGGGCGGGAAGCGCGTCGCCTGGCCCAAGCCCAGCGGGCGGTGCGCCTCGCGTGTTCTGGACCCCAATGCGATGGGAGGGGCAAGCGACCCCCAGACTCCGCAAGCATTCCCCGGTCGGGATGCCCCCTCAGGTCCCTGTGGGCAATGCATGGGTAAGCCGGCCACCGATTCCCGAGAGGAATGCGACTCCTCGGGGACCGACTGTCGTCCACATTCCAAGGCAGCTAGCGTCCCCGGAGAGAGTTCCCTCAGAACGAGCGCGATCGGCGCAGTGGTGGTCCAAGCGGAGCGCAGCTTGCCCTGTGCCGCAACTCGTGTGCTCCGTGGCCCCCTGTTCTCCGAGATGGCCCTGTGGTGAGCTGCTCCGGGTCCTAGGGCGTGTGTGCATGGGGAGGGGCCGCCCTGGGCAGGGTCGATGATGAGAACCTCATATGGTCTGAAGAGAGGTGATGACTTAAAAATCATGCTCAATAGGATTACGCTGAGGCCCAGCCTAGGGGAGCGTTTTGGAAGGGGACGTTGGCCTGCAGCTCTCCCGTGCGGGGCCATCGGTCTCTTCAGCCGGAGACTGGAGGCCCTGCAGGCCATCCCGGGGGACCCGAGCCGGTGCATGCCCTGCGCAGTGAGCACCCCAAGCTCCTTGTGTGCGCTGGGCGTCAGGGGGACCATTGTCCAGCGGCAGGGCATGTTTGCAGCACCCTGGCCGCGTGCTGAGCTCGTGCTGCCCCCGTCGTGTCTTTCAGGGAGCCGTGCTGCCCAGGCTGGCCCCAAGGCAGTCAGGATCCCAGGTGAGTGCACGGCTGGGGTCTTGAGCCATGAGCGCCGGAGAAGCAATGAGTTGTCCGAGGCTGCGTGCGCTTTGGGCCAAGAGCGCTTCCCGGTGGCACGCGCATGGCGCAGTGGACCCGGTGCTCCTCTGTCCTTGAGGGGGACGGTCCTCGAGGACGCCGTCCTCGGAGGATCCCCATTCTGTTTCTGAGCGCAGACTTCCCTTGCAGTTAGGGAGGGACATGGGCTCCCAGAAAGGAGTGGCCGTGTGGACCCCTGCCACGACACGCCCACGTGGTCCTAGGCTCCCTATCGGGGCTGTGACTGGGCGCTGATGCTTGAGCCAAGACAAAGAGGAGGCGGACGGGCCCGGCCCGGGGTCCGCAGCCTTGGGCTTCCCCGTGTCCGTGGGGTGGGCGCATGGAGGCCTGGGCTTCTGAGGTTCCCTGCGAAGGGTTGGGGGAAGGGACTGGCAGGCATGGGGGTGCACGTGGCTTCGTGTTGCGGACCCTGGGTCGTGAGCGAGTGGGGTTCACGTCCAGTTGACAGGGCACGGTGGCCGGACCCGGGTCCTGGGGTGCATCCTGGCAGAGAGGAGAAGTGGGAGGCCCTTGACCTGCCGTAAAGCGTGACCCGCGTTGCCTGGCCCAAGCCCAGCCAGCGGTCCGCCTTGCGTGTTCTGGCCCCCAAATGCAATGGGTGGAGGAGGGGACCCCCAAACTCTGCAAGCATTCCACGGTCGGGATCCTCCCTCAGGTCCCTGGAGGAAATGCATGGTAAGCCAGCCGCCGCTTCCCCAGAGGAATGTGACTGCCTTGGGACCGACCCCGTCTTCCACATTTGCGGGCGGATACCGTCCCCGGAGAGAGAGTTCCCTCAGAACCGGCGTGGAAGGCGCAGTGGTGCTGAAAGCGGAGCAGAGCTCGCCCTGTGCCGAAACTCCTGTCCTTCGTGGCTCCCTCGTCTCCCGGATGGACCTTGTGGTGAGCTTCTCCCGGTCCAAGGGCATGTGGGCATGGGGACGGGCCGCCCGGGGCTGGGTCGATGATGAGAACCTCATATGGTCTGAAGAGAGGTGATGACTTAAAAATCATGCTCAATAGGATTACGCTGAGGCCCAGCCTAGGGGAGCGTTTTGGAAGAGGACGTTGGCCTGCAGCTCTCCCGTGCGGGGCCATCGGTCTCTTCAGCCTGAGGCTGCAGGCCCTGGAGGCCATGCCGGGGGACCCGAGCCATTGCATGCCCTGCGCAGTGAGCACCCCAAGCGCCTTGGGTGCGCTGGGTGTGAGGTGGACGCTTCTGCAGCCTCAGGGCATGTTTGCGGCCCAGTGGCTGCGTGCTGAGCTCGTATGGCCCCCGTCGTGTCTTTCAGGGAGCCGTGCTGCCCAGGTTGGCCCCAAGGCAGTCTCAGGATCCCAGGTGAGTGGACCTACTGGGGCTGGAGCCAGGACCTGAGAAGCAATGGGTTGTCCAAGGCTCCGCCTTAGTCCAAGGGCGCTTCCCTCTGTCAGGCGCATGGCGAAGTGGACCCTTCGCTCCTCCCTACTTGAGGGGGACGATCCTTGAGGACGTCGTCCTCAGAGGGTACCCCTTTTGTTTCCGAGCCCAGAGTTCGCTTGCAGTTAGGGAGGGACAGGGGCTCCCAGAAAGGAGTGGCCGCGAGGACGGCTGCCACGACAGGCCCGCGTGGTCCCGGGCTCCCTATCGGGGCTGTGGCAGGGAGCTGAGCCTCCAGCCCAAGCAAAGAGGAGGTGGACAGGCCCGGCCTCGGGTGCACAGCCCTTGACTTCTCATGGCCATGAGAAGCTCATGGTGGGCGCATGGAGGCCTGGGCTTCTGAGGTCCCTGTAAAGGATTGGGGGGTGGGCCTGGCGGGCATGGGGCTGCACGCGGCTTCCTGACCCGGGCCCTGGGTCACGAGTGAGTGGGGTTCAGGTCCAGTTGACCGGGTACGGTGGCCGTACCCGGGTCCTTGGGTGCATCCTGGCAGGAAGGAGAAGTGGGAGGCCCTTGACCTGCTGTAGGGCGGGAAGCGCGTCGCCTGGCCCAAGCCCAGCGGGCGGTGCGCCTCGCGTGTTCTGGACCCCAATGCGATGGGAGGGGCAAGCGACCCCCAGACTCCGCAAGCATTCCCCGGTCGGGATGCCCCCTCAGGTCCCTGTGGGCAATGCATGGGTAAGCCGGCCACCGATTCCCGAGAGGAATGCGACTCCTCGGGGACCGACTGTCGTCCACATTCCAAGGCAGCTAGCGTCGCCGGAGAGAGTTCCCTCAGAACGAGCGCGATCGGCGCAGTGGTGGTCCAAGCGGAGCGCAGCTTGCCCTGTGCCGCAACTCGTGTGCTCCGTGGCCCCCTGTTCTCCGAGATGGCCCTGTGGTGAGCTGCTCCGGGTCCTAGGGCGTGTGTGCATGGGGAGGGGCCGCCCTGGGCAGGGTCGATGATGAGAACCTCATATGGTCTGAAGAGAGGTGATGACTTAAAAATCATGCTCAATAGGATTACGCTGAGGCCCAGCCTAGGGGAGCGTTTTGGAAGGGGACGTTGGCCTGCAGCTCTCCCGTGCGGGGCCATCGGTCTCTTCAGCCGGAGACTGGAGGCCCTGCAGGCCATCCCGGGGGACCCGAGCCGGTGCATGCCCTGCGCAGTGAGCACCCCAAGCTCCTTGTGTGCGCTGGGCGTCAGGGGGACCATTGTCCAGCGGCAGGGCATGTTTGCAGCACCCTGGCCGCGTGCTGAGCTCGTGCTGCCCCCGTCGTGTCTTTCAGGGAGCCGTGCTGCCCAGGCTGGCCCCAAGGCAGTCAGGATCCCAGGTGAGTGCACGGCTGGGGTCTTGAGCCATGAGCGCCGGAGAAGCAATGAGTTGTCCGAGGCTGCGTGCGCTTTGGGCCAAGAGCGCTTCCCGGTGGCACGCGCATGGCGCAGTGGACCCGGTGCTCCTCTGTCCTTGAGGGGGACGGTCCTCGAGGACGCCGTCCTCGGAGGATCCCCATTCTGTTTCTGAGCGCAGACTTCCCTTGCAGTTAGGGAGGGACATGGGCTCCCAGAAAGGAGTGGCCGTGTGGACCCCTGCCACGACACGCCCACGTGGTCCTAGGCTCCCTATCGGGGCTGTGACTGGGCGCTGATGCTTGAGCCAAGACAAAGAGGAGGCGGACGGGCCCGGCCCGGGGTCCGCAGCCTTGGGCTTCCCCGTGTCCGTGGGGTGGGCGCATGGAGGCCTGGGCTTCTGAGGTTCCCTGCGAAGGGTTGGGGGAAGGGACTGGCAGGCATGGGGGTGCACGTGGCTTCGTGTTGCGGACCCTGGGTCGTGAGCGAGTGGGGTTCACGTCCAGTTGACAGGGCACGGTGGCCGGACCCGGGTCCTGGGGTGCATCCTGGCAGAGAGGAGAAGTGGGAGGCCCTTGACCTGCCGTAAAGCGTGACCCGCGTTGCCTGGCCCAAGCCCAGCCAGCGGTCCGCCTTGCGTGTTCTGGCCCCCAAATGCAATGGGTGGAGGAGGGGACCCCCAAACTCTGCAAGCATTCCACGGTCGGGATCCTCCCTCAGGTCCCTGGAGGAAATGCATGGTAAGCCAGCCGCCGCTTCCCCAGAGGAATGTGACTGCCTTGGGACCGACCCCGTCTTCCACATTTGCGGGCGGATACCGTCCCCGGAGAGAGAGTTCCCTCAGAACCGGCGTGGAAGGCGCAGTGGTGCTGAAAGCGGAGCAGAGCTCGCCCTGTGCCGAAACTCCTGTCCTTCGTGGCTCCCTCGTCTCCCGGATGGACCTTGTGGTGAGCTTCTCCCGGTCCAAGGGCATGTGGGCATGGGGACGGGCCGCCCGGGGCTGGGTCGATGATGAGAACCTCATATGGTCTGAAGAGAGGTGATGACTTCAAAATCATGCTCAATAGGATTACGCTGAGGCCCAGCCTAGGGGAGCGTTTTGGAAGAGGACGTTGGCCTGCAGCTCTCCCGTGCGGGGCCATCGGTCTCTTCAGCCTGAGGCTGCAGGCCCTGGAGGCCATGCCGGGGGACCCGAGCCATTGCATGCCCTGCGCAGTGAGCACCCCAAGCGCCTTGGGTGCGCTGGGTGTGAGGTGGACCCTTCTGCAGCCTCAGGGCATGTTTGCGGCCCAGTGGCTGCGTGCTGAGCTCGTATGGCCCCCGTCGTGTCTTTCAGGGAGCCGTGCTGCCCAGGTTGGCCCCAAGGCAGTCTCAGGATCCCAGGTGAGTGGACCTACTGGGGCTGGAGCCAGGACCTGAGAAGCAATGGGTTGTCCAAGGCTCCGCCTTAGTCCAAGGGCGCTTCCCTCTGGCAGGCGCATGGCGAAGTGGACCCTTCGCTCCTCCCTACTTGAGGGGGACGATCCTTGAGGACGTCGCCCTCAGAGGGTACCCCTTTTGTTTCCGAGCCCAGGGTTCGCTTGCAGTTAGGGAGGGACAGGGGCTCCCAGAAAGGAGTGGCCGCGAGGACGGCTGCCACGACAGGCCCGCGTGGTCCCGGGCTCCCTATCGGGGCTGTGGCAGGGAGCTGAGCCTCCAGCCCAAGCAAAGAGGAGGTGGACAGGCCCGGCCTCGGGTGCACAGCCCTTGACTTCTCATGGCCATGAGAAGCTCATGGTGGGCGCATGGAGGCCTGGGCTTCTGAGGTCCCTGTAAAGGATTGGGGGGTGGGCCTGGCGGGCATGGGGCTGCACGCGGCTTCCTGACCCGGGCCCTGGGTCACGAGTGAGTGGGGTTCAGGTCCAGTTGACCGGGTACGGTGGCCGTACCCGGGTCCTTGGGTGCATCCTGGCAGGAAGGAGAAGTGGGAGGCCCTTGACCTGCTGTAGGGCGGGAAGCGCGTCGCCTGGCCCAAGCCCAGCGGGCGGTGCGCCTCGCGTGTTCTGGACCCCAATGCGATGGGAGGGGCAAGCGACCCCCAGACTCCGCAAGCATTCCCCGGTCGGGATGCCCCCTCAGGTCCCTGTGGGCAATGCATGGGTAAGCCGGCCACCGATTCCCGAGAGGAATGCGACTCCTCGGGGACCGACTGTCGTCCACATTCCAAGGCAGCTAGCGTCCCCGGAGAGAGTTCCCTCAGAACGAGCGCGATCGGCGCAGTGGTGGTCCAAGCGGAGCGCAGCTTGCCCTGTGCCGCAACTCGTGTGCTCCGTGGCCCCCTGTTCTCCGAGATGGCCCTGTGGTGAGCTGCTCCGGGTCCTAGGGCGTGTGTGCATGGGGAGGGGCCGCCCTGGGCAGGGTCGATGATGAGAACCTCATATGGTCTGAAGAGAGGTGATGACTTAAAAATCATGCTCAATAGGATTACGCTGAGGCCCAGCCTAGGGGAGCGTTTTGGAAGGGGACGTTGGCCTGCAGCTCTCCCGTGCGGGGCCATCGGTCTCTTCAGCCGGAGACTGGAGGCCCTGCAGGCCATCCCGGGGGACCCGAGCCGGTGCATGCCCTGCGCAGTGAGCACCCCAAGCTCCTTGTGTGCGCTGGGCGTCAGGGGGACCATTGTCCAGCGGCAGGGCATGTTTGCAGCACCCTGGCCGCGTGCTGAGCTCGTGCTGCCCCCGTCGTGTCTTTCAGGGAGCCGTGCTGCCCAGGCTGGCCCCAAGGCAGTCAGGATCCCAGGTGAGTGCACGGCTGGGGTCTTGAGCCATGAGCGCCGGAGAAGCAATGAGTTGTCCGAGGCTGCGTGCGCTTTGGGCCAAGAGCGCTTCCCGGTGGCACGCGCATGGCGCAGTGGACCCGGTGCTCCTCTGTCCTTGAGGGGGACGGTCCTCGAGGACGCCGTCCTCGGAGGATCCCCATTCTGTTTCTGAGCGCAGACTTCCCTTGCAGTTAGGGAGGGACATGGGCTCCCAGAAAGGAGTGGCCGTGTGGACCCCTGCCACGACACGCCCACGTGGTCCTAGGCTCCCTATCGGGGCTGTGACTGGGCGCTGATGCTTGAGCCAAGACAAAGAGGAGGCGGACGGGCCCGGCCCGGGGTCCGCAGCCTTGGGCTTCCCCGTGTCCGTGGGGTGGGCGCATGGAGGCCTGGGCTTCTGAGGTTCCCTGCGAAGGGTTGGGGGAAGGGACTGGCAGGCATGGGGGTGCACGTGGCTTCGTGTTGCGGACCCTGGGTCGTGAGCGAGTGGGGTTCACGTCCAGTTGACAGGGCACGGTGGCCGGACCCGGGTCCTGGGGTGCATCCTGGCAGAGAGGAGAAGTGGGAGGCCCTTGACCTGCCGTAAAGCGTGACCCGCGTTGCCTGGCCCAAGCCCAGCCAGCGGTCCGCCTTGCGTGTTCTGGCCCCCAAATGCAATGGGTGGAGGAGGGGACCCCCAAACTCTGCAAGCATTCCACGGTCGGGATCCTCCCTCAGGTCCCTGGAGGAAATGCATGGTAAGCCAGCCGCCGCTTCCCCAGAGGAATGTGACTGCCTTGGGACCGACCCCGTCTTCCACATTTGCGGGCGGATACCGTCCCCGGAGAGAGAGTTCCCTCAGAACCGGCGTGGAAGGCGCAGTGGTGCTGAAAGCGGAGCAGAGCTCGCCCTGTGCCGAAACTCCTGTCCTTCGTGGCTCCCTCGTCTCCCGGATGGACCTTGTGGTGAGCTTCTCCCGGTCCAAGGGCATGTGGGCATGGGGACGGGCCGCCCGGGGCTGGGTCGATGATGAGAACCTCATATGGTCTGAAGAGAGGTGATGACTTCAAAATCATGCTCAATAGGATTACGCTGAGGCCCAGCCTAGGGGAGCGTTTTGGAAGAGGACGTTGGCCTGCAGCTCTCCCGTGCGGGGCCATCGGTCTCTTCAGCCTGAGGCTGCAGGCCCTGGAGGCCATGCCGGGGGACCCGAGCCATTGCATGCCCTGCGCAGTGAGCACCCCAAGCGCCTTGGGTGCGCTGGGTGTGAGGTGGACCCTTCTGCAGCCTCAGGGCATGTTTGCGGCCCAGTGGCTGTGTGCTGAGCTCGTATGGCCCCCGTCGTGTCTTTCAGGGAGCCGTGCTGCCCAGGTTGGCCCCAAGGCAGTCTCAGGATCCCAGGTGAGTGGACCTACTGGGGCTGGAGCCAGGACCTGAGAAGCAATGGGTTGTCCAAGGCTCCGCCTTAGTCCAAGGGCGCTTCCCTCTGGCAGGCGCATGGCGAAGTGGACCCTTCGCTCCTCCCTACTTGAGGGGGACGATCCTTGAGGACGTCGCCCTCAGAGGGTACCCCTTTTGTTTCCGAGCCCAGGGTTCGCTTGCAGTTAGGGAGGGACAGGGGCTCCCAGAAAGGAGTGGCCGCGAGGACGGCTGCCACGACAGGCCCGCGTGGTCCCGGGCTCCCTATCGGGGCTGTGGCAGGGAGCTGAGCCTCCAGCCCAAGCAAAGAGGAGGTGGACAGGCCCGGCCTCGGGTGCACAGCCCTTGACTTCTCATGGCCATGAGAAGCTCATGGTGGGCGCATGGAGGCCTGGGCTTCTGAGGTCCCTGTAAAGGATTGGGGGGTGGGCCTGGCGGGCATGGGGCTGCACGCGGCTTCCTGACCCGGGCCCTGGGTCACGAGTGAGTGGGGTTCAGGTCCAGTTGACCGGGTACGGTGGCCGTACCCGGGTCCTTGGGTGCATCCTGGCAGGAAGGAGAAGTGGGAGGCCCTTGACCTGCTGTAGGGCGGGAAGCGCGTCGCCTGGCCCAAGCCCAGCGGGCGGTGCGCCTCGCGTGTTCTGGACCCCAATGCGATGGGAGGGGCAAGCGACCCCCAGACTCCGCAAGCATTCCCCGGTCGGGATGCCCCCTCAGGTCCCTGTGGGCAATGCATGGGTAAGCCGGCCACCGATTCCCGAGAGGAATGCGACTCCTCGGGGACCGACTGTCGTCCACATTCCAAGGCAGCTAGCGTCCCCGGAGAGAGTTCCCTCAGAACGAGCGCGATCGGCGCAGTGGTGGTCCAAGCGGAGCGCAGCTTGCCCTGTGCCGCAACTCGTGTGCTCCGTGGCCCCCTGTTCTCCGAGATGGCCCTGTGGTGAGCTGCTCCGGGTCCTAGGGCGTGTGTGCATGGGGAGGGGCCGCCCTGGGCAGGGTCGATGATGAGAACCTCATATGGTCTGAAGAGAGGTGATGACTTAAAAATCATGCTCAATAGGATTACGCTGAGGCCCAGCCTAGGGGAGCGTTTTGGAAGGGGACGTTGGCCTGCAGCTCTCCCGTGCGGGGCCATCGGTCTCTTCAGCCGGAGACTGGAGGCCCTGCAGGCCATCCCGGGGGACCCGAGCCGGTGCATGCCCTGCGCAGTGAGCACCCCAAGCTCCTTGTGTGCGCTGGGCGTCAGGGGGACCATTGTCCAGCGGCAGGGCATGTTTGCAGCACCCTGGCCGCGTGCTGAGCTCGTGCTGCCCCCGTCGTGTCTTTCAGGGAGCCGTGCTGCCCAGGCTGGCCCCAAGGCAGTCAGGATCCCAGGTGAGTGCACGGCTGGGGTCTTGAGCCATGAGCGCCGGAGAAGCAATGAGTTGTCCGAGGCTGCGTGCGCTTTGGGCCAAGAGCGCTTCCCGGTGGCACGCGCATGGCGCAGTGGACCCGGTGCTCCTCTGTCCTTGAGGGGGACGGTCCTCGAGGACGCCGTCCTCGGAGGATCCCCATTCTGTTTCTGAGCGCAGACTTCCCTTGCAGTTAGGGAGGGACATGGGCTCCCAGAAAGGAGTGGCCGTGTGGACCCCTGCCACGACACGCCCACGTGGTCCTAGGCTCCCTATCGGGGCTGTGACTGGGCGCTGATGCTTGAGCCAAGACAAAGAGGAGGCGGACGGGCCCGGCCCGGGGTCCGCAGCCTTGGGCTTCCCCGTGTCCGTGGGGTGGGCGCATGGAGGCCTGGGCTTCTGAGGTTCCCTGCGAAGGGTTGGGGGAAGGGACTGGCAGGCATGGGGGTGCACGTGGCTTCGTGTTGCGGACCCTGGGTCGTGAGCGAGTGGGGTTCACGTCCAGTTGACAGGGCACGGTGGCCGGACCCGGGTCCTGGGGTGCATCCTGGCAGAGAGGAGAAGTGGGAGGCCCTTGACCTGCCGTAAAGCGTGACCCGCGTTGCCTGGCCCAAGCCCAGCCAGCGGTCCGCCTTGCGTGTTCTGGCCCCCAAATGCAATGGGTGGAGGAGGGGACCCCCAAACTCTGCAAGCATTCCACGGTCGGGATCCTCCCTCAGGTCCCTGGAGGAAATGCATGGTAAGCCAGCCGCCGCTTCCCCAGAGGAATGTGACTGCCTTGGGACCGACCCCGTCTTCCACATTTGCGGGCGGATACCGTCCCCGGAGAGAGAGTTCCCTCAGAACCGGCGTGGAAGGCGCAGTGGTGCTGAAAGCGGAGCAGAGCTCGCCCTGTGCCGAAACTCCTGTCCTTCGTGGCTCCCTCGTCTCCCGGATGGACCTTGTGGTGAGCTTCTCCCGGTCCAAGGGCATGTGGGCATGGGGACGGGCCGCCCGGGGCTGGGTCGATGATGAGAACCTCATATGGTCTGAAGAGAGGTGATGACTTAAAAATCATGCTCAATAGGATTACGCTGAGGCCCAGCCTAGGGGAGCGTTTTGGAAGAGGACGTTGGCCTGCAGCTCTCCCGTGCGGGGCCATCGGTCTCTTCAGCCTGAGGCTGCAGGCCCTGGAGGCCATGCCGGGGGACCCGAGCCATTGCATGCCCTGCGCAGTGAGCACCCCAAGCGCCTTGGGTGCGCTGGGTGTGAGGTGGACCCTTCTGCAGCCTCAGGGCATGTTTGCGGCCCAGTGGCTGCGTGCTGAGCTCGTATGGCCCCCGTCGTGTCTTTCAGGGAGCCGTGCTGCCCAGGTTGGCCCCAAGGCAGTCTCAGGATCCCAGGTGAGTGGACCTACTGGGGCTGGAGCCAGGACCTGAGAAGCAATGGGTTGTCCAAGGCTCCGCCTTAGTCCAAGGGCGCTTCCCTCTGGCAGGCGCATGGCGAAGTGGACCCTTCGCTCCTCCCTACTTGAGGGGGACGATCCTTGAGGACGTCGCCCTCAGAGGGTACCCCTTTTGTTTCCGAGCCCAGGGTTCGCTTGCAGTTAGGGAGGGACAGGGGCTCCCAGAAAGGAGTGGCCGCGAGGACGGCTGCCACGACAGGCCCGCGTGGTCCCGGGCTCCCTATCGGGGCTGTGGCAGGGAGCTGAGCCTCCAGCCCAAGCAAAGAGGAGGTGGACAGGCCCGGCCTCGGGTGCACAGCCCTTGACTTCTCATGGCCATGAGAAGCTCATGGTGGGCGCATGGAGGCCTGGGCTTCTGAGGTCCCTGTAAAGGATTGGGGGGTGGGCCTGGCGGGCATGGGGCTGCACGCGGCTTCCTGACCCGGGCCCTGGGTCACGAGTGAGTGGGGTTCAGGTCCAGTTGACCGGGTACGGTGGCCGTACCCGGGTCCTTGGGTGCATCCTGGCAGGAAGGAGAAGTGGGAGGCCCTTGACCTGCTGTAGGGCGGGAAGCGCGTCGCCTGGCCCAAGCCCAGCGGGCGGTGCGCCTCGCGTGTTCTGGACCCCAATGCGATGGGAGGGGCAAGCGACCCCCAGACTCCGCAAGCATTCCCCGGTCGGGATGCCCCCTCAGGTCCCTGTGGGCAATGCATGGGTAAGCCGGCCACCGATTCCCGAGAGGAATGCGACTCCTCGGGGACCGACTGTCGTCCACATTCCAAGGCAGCTAGCGTCCCCGGAGAGAGTTCCCTCAGAACGAGCGCGATCGGCGCAGTGGTGGTCCAAGCGGAGCGCAGCTTGCCCTGTGCCGCAACTCGTGTGCTCCGTGGCCCCCTGTTCTCCGAGATGGCCCTGTGGTGAGCTGCTCCGGGTCCTAGGGCGTGTGTGCATGGGGAGGGGCCGCCCTGGGCAGGGTCGATGATGAGAACCTCATATGGTCTGAAGAGAGGTGATGACTTAAAAATCATGCTCAATAGGATTACGCTGAGGCCCAGCCTAGGGGAGCGTTTTGGAAGGGGACGTTGGCCTGCAGCTCTCCCGTGCGGGGCCATCGGTCTCTTCAGCCGGAGACTGGAGGCCCTGCAGGCCATCCCGGGGGACCCGAGCCGGTGCATGCCCTGCGCAGTGAGCACCCCAAGCTCCTTGTGTGCGCTGGGCGTCAGGGGGACCATTGTCCAGCGGCAGGGCATGTTTGCAGCACCCTGGCCGCGTGCTGAGCTCGTGCTGCCCCCGTCGTGTCTTTCAGGGAGCCGTGCTGCCCAGGCTGGCCCCAAGGCAGTCAGGATCCCAGGTGAGTGCACGGCTGGGGTCTTGAGCCATGAGCGCCGGAGAAGCAATGAGTTGTCCGAGGCTGCGTGCGCTTTGGGCCAAGAGCGCTTCCCGGTGGCACGCGCATGGCGCAGTGGACCCGGTGCTCCTCTGTCCTTGAGGGGGACGGTCCTCGAGGACGCCGTCCTCGGAGGATCCCCATTCTGTTTCTGAGCGCAGACTTCCCTTGCAGTTAGGGAGGGACATGGGCTCCCAGAAAGGAGTGGCCGTGTGGACCCCTGCCACGACACGCCCACGTGGTCCTAGGCTCCCTATCGGGGCTGTGACTGGGCGCTGATGCTTGAGCCAAGACAAAGAGGAGGCGGACGGGCCCGGCCCGGGGTCCGCAGCCTTGGGCTTCCCCGTGTCCGTGGGGTGGGCGCATGGAGGCCTGGGCTTCTGAGGTTCCCTGCGAAGGGTTGGGGGAAGGGACTGGCAGGCATGGGGGTGCACGTGGCTTCGTGTTGCGGACCCTGGGTCGTGAGCGAGTGGGGTTCACGTCCAGTTGACAGGGCACGGTGGCCGGACCCGGGTCCTGGGGTGCATCCTGGCAGAGAGGAGAAGTGGGAGGCCCTTGACCTGCCGTAAAGCGTGACCCGCGTTGCCTGGCCCAAGCCCAGCCAGCGGTCCGCCTTGCGTGTTCTGGCCCCCAAATGCAATGGGTGGAGGAGGGGACCCCCAAACTCTGCAAGCATTCCACGGTCGGGATCCTCCCTCAGGTCCCTGGAGGAAATGCATGGTAAGCCAGCCGCCGCTTCCCCAGAGGAATGTGACTGCCTTGGGACCGACCCCGTCTTCCACATTTGCGGGCAGATACCGTCCCCGGAGAGAGAGTTCCCTCAGAACCGGCGTGGAAGGCGCAGTGGTGCTGAAAGCGGAGCAGAGCTCGCCCTGTGCCGAAACTCCTGTCCTTCGTGGCTCCCTCGTCTCCCGGATGGACCTTGTGGTGAGCTTCTCCCGGTCCAAGGGCATGTGGGCATGGGGACGGGCCGCCCGGGGCTGGGTCGATGATGAGAACCTCATATGGTCTGAAGAGAGGTGATGACTTAAAAATCATGCTCAATAGGATTACGCTGAGGCCCAGCCTAGGGGAGCGTTTTGGAAGAGGACGTTGGCCTGCAGCTCTCCCGTGCGGGGCCATCGGTCTCTTCAGCCTGAGGCTGCAGGCCCTGGAGGCCATGCCGGGGGACCCGAGCCATTGCATGCCCTGCGCAGTGAGCACCCCAAGCGCCTTGGGTGCGCTGGGTGTGAGGTGGACCCTTCTGCAGCCTCAGGGCATGTTTGCGGCCCAGTGGCTGCGTGCTGAGCTCGTATGGCCCCCGTCGTGTCTTTCAGGGAGCCGTGCTGCCCAGGTTGGCCCCAAGGCAGTCTCAGGATCCCAGGTGAGTGGACCTACTGGGGCTGGAGCCAGGACCTGAGAAGCAATGGGTTGTCCAAGGCTCCGCCTTAGTCCAAGGGCGCTTCCCTCTGGCAGGCGCATGGCGAAGTGGACCCTTCGCTCCTCCCTACTTGAGGGGGACGATCCTTGAGGACGTCGCCCTCAGAGGGTACCCCTTTTGTTTCCGAGCCCAGGGTTCGCTTGCAGTTAGGGAGGGACAGGGGCTCCCAGAAAGGAGTGGCCGCGAGGACGGCTGCCACGACAGGCCCGCGTGGTCCCGGGCTCCCTATCGGGGCTGTGGCAGGGAGCTGAGCCTCCAGCCCAAGCAAAGAGGAGGTGGACAGGCCCGGCCTCGGGTGCACAGCCCTTGACTTCTCATGGCCATGAGAAGCTCATGGTGGGCGCATGGAGGCCTGGGCTTCTGAGGTCCCTGTAAAGGATTGGGGGGTGGGCCTGGCGGGCATGGGGCTGCACGCGGCTTCCTGACCCGGGCCCTGGGTCACGAGTGAGTGGGGTTCAGGTCCAGTTGACCGGGTACGGTGGCCGTACCCGGGTCCTTGGGTGCATCCTGGCAGGAAGGAGAAGTGGGAGGCCCTTGACCTGCTGTAGGGCGGGAAGCGCGTCGCCTGGCCCAAGCCCAGCGGGCGGTGCGCCTCGCGTGTTCTGGACCCCAATGCGATGGGAGGGGCAAGCGACCCCCAGACTCCGCAAGCATTCCCCGGTCGGGATGCCCCCTCAGGTCCCTGTGGGCAATGCATGGGTAAGCCGGCCACCGATTCCCGAGAGGAATGCGACTCCTC
Source organism: Microcebus murinus (assembly GCF_040939455.1). Taxonomy (NCBI): domain Eukaryota; kingdom Metazoa; phylum Chordata; class Mammalia; order Primates; family Cheirogaleidae; genus Microcebus; species Microcebus murinus. Next base: position 21,464,833 of record NC_134110.1, read on the forward strand.
GGGGACCGACTGTCGTCCACATTCCAAGGCAGCTAGCGTCCCCGGAGAGAGTTCCCTCAGAACGAGCGCGATCGGCGCAGTGGTGGTCCAAGCGGAGCGCAGCTTGCCCTGTGCCGCAACTCGTGTGCTCCGTGGCCCCCTGTTCTCCGAGATGGCCCTGTGGTGAGCTGCTCCGGGTCCTAGGGCGTGTGTGCATGGGGAGGGGCCGCCCTGGGCAGGGTCGATGATGAGAACCTCATATGGTCTGAAGAGAGGTGATGACTTAAAAATCATGCTCAATAGGATTACGCTGAGGCCCAGCCTAGGGGAGCGTTTTGGAAGGGGACGTTGGCCTGCAGCTCTCCCGTGCGGGGCCATCGGTCTCTTCAGCCGGAGACTGGAGGCCCTGCAGGCCATCCCGGGGGACCCGAGCCGGTGCATGCCCTGCGCAGTGAGCACCCCAAGCTCCTTGTGTGCGCTGGGCGTCAGGGGGACCATTGTCCAGCGGCAGGGCATGTTTGCAGCACCCTGGCCGCGTGCTGAGCTCGTGCTGCCCCCGTCGTGTCTTTCAGGGAGCCGTGCTGCCCAGGCTGGCCCCAAGGCAGTCAGGATCCCAGGTGAGTGCACGGCTGGGGTCTTGAGCCATGAGCGCCGGAGAAGCAATGAGTTGTCCGAGGCTGCGTGCGCTTTGGGCCAAGAGCGCTTCCCGGTGGCACGCGCATGGCGCAGTGGACCCGGTGCTCCTCTGTCCTTGAGGGGGACGGTCCTCGAGGACGCCGTCCTCGGAGGATCCCCATTCTGTTTCTGAGCGCAGACTTCCCTTGCAGTTAGGGAGGGACATGGGCTCCCAGAAAGGAGTGGCCGTGTGGACCCCTGCCACGACACGCCCACGTGGTCCTAGGCTCCCTATCGGGGCTGTGACTGGGCGCTGATGCTTGAGCCAAGACAAAGAGGAGGCGGACGGGCCCGGCCCGGGGTCCGCAGCCTTGGGCTTCCCCGTGTCCGTGGGGTGGGCGCATGGAGGCCTGGGCTTCTGAGGTTCCCTGCGAAGGGTTGGGGGAAGGGACTGGCAGGCATGGGGGTGCACGTGGCTTCGTGTTGCGGACCCTGGGTCGTGAGCGAGTGGGGTTCACGTCCAGTTGACAGGGCACGGTGGCCGGACCCGGGTCCTGGGGTGCATCCTGGCAGAGAGGAGAAGTGGGAGGCCCTTGACCTGCCGTAAAGCGTGACCCGCGTTGCCTGGCCCAAGCCCAGCCAGCGGTCCGCCTTGCGTGTTCTGGCCCCCAAATGCAATGGGTGGAGGAGGGGACCCCCAAACTCTGCAAGCATTCCACGGTCGGGATCCTCCCTCAGGTCCCTGGAGGAAATGCATGGTAAGCCAGCCGCCGCTTCCCCAGAGGAATGTGACTGCCTTGGGACCGACCCCGTCTTCCACATTTGCGGGCAGATACCGTCCCCGGAGAGAGAGTTCCCTCAGAACCGGCGTGGAAGGCGCAGTGGTGCTGAAAGCGGAGCAGAGCTCGCCCTGTGCCGAAACTCCTGTCCTTCGTGGCTCCCTCGTCTCCCGGATGGACCTTGTGGTGAGCTTCTCCCGGTCCAAGGGCATGTGGGCATGGGGACGGGCCGCCCGGGGCTGGGTCGATGATGAGAACCTCATATGGTCTGAAGAGAGGTGATGACTTAAAAATCATGCTCAATAGGATTACGCTGAGGCCCAGCCTAGGGGAGCGTTTTGGAAGAGGACGTTGGCCTGCAGCTCTCCCGTGCGGGGCCATCGGTCTCTTCAGCCTGAGGCTGCAGGCCCTGGAGGCCATGCCGGGGGACCCGAGCCATTGCATGCCCTGCGCAGTGAGCACCCCAAGCGCCTTGGGTGCGCTGGGTGTGAGGTGGACCCTTCTGCAGCCTCAGGGCATGTTTGCGGCCCAGTGGCTGCGTGCTGAGCTCGTATGGCCCCCGTCGTGTCTTTCAGGGAGCCGTGCTGCCCAGGTTGGCCCCAAGGCAGTCTCAGGATCCCAGGTGAGTGGACCTACTGGGGCTGGAGCCAGGACCTGAGAAGCAATGGGTTGTCCAAGGCTCCGCCTTAGTCCAAGGGCGCTTCCCTCTGGCAGGCGCATGGCGAAGTGGACCCTTCGCTCCTCCCTACTTGAGGGGGACGATCCTTGAGGACGTCGCCCTCAGAGGGTACCCCTTTTGTTTCCGAGCCCAGGGTTCGCTTGCAGTTAGGGAGGGACAGGGGCTCCCAGAAAGGAGTGGCCGCGAGGACGGCTGCCACGACAGGCCCGCGTGGTCCCGGGCTCCCTATCGGGGCTGTGGCAGGGAGCTGAGCCTCCAGCCCAAGCAAAGAGGAGGTGGACAGGCCCGGCCTCGGGTGCACAGCCCTTGACTTCTCATGGCCATGAGAAGCTCATGGTGGGCGCATGGAGGCCTGGGCTTCTGAGGTCCCTGTAAAGGATTGGGGGGTGGGCCTGGCGGGCATGGGGCTGCACGCGGCTTCCTGACCCGGGCCCTGGGTCACGAGTGAGTGGGGTTCAGGTCCAGTTGACCGGGTACGGTGGCCGTACCCGGGTCCTTGGGTGCATCCTGGCAGGAAGGAGAAGTGGGAGGCCCTTGACCTGCTGTAGGGCGGGAAGCGCGTCGCCTGGCCCAAGCCCAGCGGGCGGTGCGCCTCGCGTGTTCTGGACCCCAATGCGATGGGAGGGGCAAGCGACCCCCAGACTCCGCAAGCATTCCCCGGTCGGGATGCCCCCTCAGGTCCCTGTGGGCAATGCATGGGTAAGCCGGCCACCGATTCCCGAGAGGAATGCGACTCCTCGGGGACCGACTGTCGTCCACATTCCAAGGCAGCTAGCGTCCCCGGAGAGAGTTCCCTCAGAACGAGCGCGATCGGCGCAGTGGTGGTCCAAGCGGAGCGCAGCTTGCCCTGTGCCGCAACTCGTGTGCTCCGTGGCCCCCTGTTCTCCGAGATGGCCCTGTGGTGAGCTGCTCCGGGTCCTAGGGCGTGTGTGCATGGGGAGGGGCCGCCCTGGGCAGGGTCGATGATGAGAACCTCATATGGTCTGAAGAGAGGTGATGACTTAAAAATCATGCTCAATAGGATTACGCTGAGGCCCAGCCTAGGGGAGCGTTTTGGAAGGGGACGTTGGCCTGCAGCTCTCCCGTGCGGGGCCATCGGTCTCTTCAGCCGGAGACTGGAGGCCCTGCAGGCCATCCCGGGGGACCCGAGCCGGTGCATGCCCTGCGCAGTGAGCACCCCAAGCTCCTTGTGTGCGCTGGGCGTCAGGGGGACCATTGTCCAGCGGCAGGGCATGTTTGCAGCACCCTGGCCGCGTGCTGAGCTCGTGCTGCCCCCGTCGTGTCTTTCAGGGAGCCGTGCTGCCCAGGCTGGCCCCAAGGCAGTCAGGATCCCAGGTGAGTGCACGGCTGGGGTCTTGAGCCATGAGCGCCGGAGAAGCAATGAGTTGTCCGAGGCTGCGTGCGCTTTGGGCCAAGAGCGCTTCCCGGTGGCACGCGCATGGCGCAGTGGACCCGGTGCTCCTCTGTCCTTGAGGGGGACGGTCCTCGAGGACGCCGTCCTCGGAGGATCCCCATTCTGTTTCTGAGCGCAGACTTCCCTTGCAGTTAGGGAGGGACATGGGCTCCCAGAAAGGAGTGGCCGTGTGGACCCCTGCCACGACACGCCCACGTGGTCCTAGGCTCCCTATCGGGGCTGTGACTGGGCGCTGATGCTTGAGCCAAGACAAAGAGGAGGCGGACGGGCCCGGCCCGGGGTCCGCAGCCTTGGGCTTCCCCGTGTCCGTGGGGTGGGCGCATGGAGGCCTGGGCTTCTGAGGTTCCCTGCGAAGGGTTGGGGGAAGGGACTGGCAGGCATGGGGGTGCACGTGGCTTCGTGTTGCGGACCCTGGGTCGTGAGCGAGTGGGGTTCACGTCCAGTTGACAGGGCACGGTGGCCGGACCCGGGTCCTGGGGTGCATCCTGGCAGAGAGGAGAAGTGGGAGGCCCTTGACCTGCCGTAAAGCGTGACCCGCGTTGCCTGGCCCAAGCCCAGCCAGCGGTCCGCCTTGCGTGTTCTGGCCCCCAAATGCAATGGGTGGAGGAGGGGACCCCCAAACTCTGCAAGCATTCCACGGTCGGGATCCTCCCTCAGGTCCCTGGAGGAAATGCATGGTAAGCCAGCCGCCGCTTCCCCAGAGGAATGTGACTGCCTTGGGACCGACCCCGTCTTCCACATTTGCGGGCGGATACCGTCCCCGGAGAGAGAGTTCCCTCAGAACCGGCGTGGAAGGCGCAGTGGTGCTGAAAGCGGAGCAGAGCTCGCCCTGTGCCGAAACTCCTGTCCTTCGTGGCTCCCTCGTCTCCCGGATGGACCTTGTGGTGAGCTTCTCCCGGTCCAAGGGCATGTGGGCATGGGGACGGGCCGCCCGGGGCTGGGTCGATGATGAGAACCTCATATGGTCTGAAGAGAGGTGATGACTTAAAAATCATGCTCAATAGGATTACGCTGAGGCCCAGCCTAGGGGAGCGTTTTGGAAGAGGACGTTGGCCTGCAGCTCTCCCGTGCGGGGCCATCGGTCTCTTCAGCCTGAGGCTGCAGGCCCTGGAGGCCATGCCGGGGGACCCGAGCCATTGCATGCCCTGCGCAGTGAGCACCCCAAGCGCCTTGGGTGCGCTGGGTGTGAGGTGGACCCTTCTGCAGCCTCAGGGCATGTTTGCGGCCCAGTGGCTGCGTGCTGAGCTCGTATGGCCCCCGTCGTGTCTTTCAGGGAGCCGTGCTGCCCAGGTTGGCCCCAAGGCAGTCTCAGGATCCCAGGTGAGTGGACCTACTGGGGCTGGAGCCAGGACCTGAGAAGCAATGGGTTGTCCAAGGCTCCGCCTTAGTCCAAGGGCGCTTCCCTCTGGCAGGCGCATGGCGAAGTGGACCCTTCGCTCCTCCCTACTTGAGGGGGACGATCCTTGAGGACGTCGTCCTCAGAGGGTACCCCTTTTGTTTCCGAGCCCAGGGTTCGCTTGCAGTTAGGGAGGGACAGGGGCTCCCAGAAAGGAGTGGCCGCGAGGACGGCTGCCACGACAGGCCCGCGTGGTCCCGGGCTCCCTATCGGGGCTGTGGCAGGGAGCTGAGCCTCCAGCCCAAGCAAAGAGGAGGTGGACAGGCCCGGCCTCGGGTGCACAGCCCTTGACTTCTCATGGCCATGAGAAGCTCATGGTGGGCGCATGGAGGCCTGGGCTTCTGAGGTCCCTGTAAAGGATTGGGGGGTGGGCCTGGCGGGCATGGGGCTGCACGCGGCTTCCTGACCCGGGCCCTGGGTCACGAGTGAGTGGGGTTCAGGTCCAGTTGACCGGGTACGGTGGCCGTACCCGGGTCCTTGGGTGCATCCTGGCAGGAAGGAGAAGTGGGAGGCCCTTGACCTGCTGTAGGGCGGGAAGCGCGTCGCCTGGCCCAAGCCCAGCGGGCGGTGCGCCTCGCGTGTTCTGGACCCCAATGCGATGGGAGGGGCAAGCGACCCCCAGACTCCGCAAGCATTCCCCGGTCGGGATGCCCCCTCAGGTCCCTGTGGGCAATGCATGGGTAAGCCGGCCACCGATTCCCGAGAGGAATGCGACTCCTCGGGGACCGACTGTCGTCCACATTCCAAGGCAGCTAGCGTCGCCGGAGAGAGTTCCCTCAGAACGAGCGCGATCGGCGCAGTGGTGGTCCAAGCGGAGCGCAGCTTGCCCTGTGCCGCAACTCGTGTGCTCCGTGGCCCCCTGTTCTCCGAGATGGCCCTGTGGTGAGCTGCTCCGGGTCCTAGGGCGTGTGTGCATGGGGAGGGGCCGCCCTGGGCAGGGTCGATGATGAGAACCTCATATGGTCTGAAGAGAGGTGATGACTTAAAAATCATGCTCAATAGGATTACGCTGAGGCCCAGCCTAGGGGAGCGTTTTGGAAGGGGACGTTGGCCTGCAGCTCTCCCGTGCGGGGCCATCGGTCTCTTCAGCCGGAGACTGGAGGCCCTGCAGGCCATCCCGGGGGACCCGAGCCGGTGCATGCCCTGCGCAGTGAGCACCCCAAGCTCCTTGTGTGCGCTGGGCGTCAGGGGGACCATTGTCCAGCGGCAGGGCATGTTTGCAGCACCCTGGCCGCGTGCTGAGCTCGTGCTGCCCCCGTCGTGTCTTTCAGGGAGCCGTGCTGCCCAGGCTGGCCCCAAGGCAGTCAGGATCCCAGGTGAGTGCACGGCTGGGGTCTTGAGCCATGAGCGCCGGAGAAGCAATGAGTTGTCCGAGGCTGCGTGCGCTTTGGGCCAAGAGCGCTTCCCGGTGGCACGCGCATGGCGCAGTGGACCCGGTGCTCCTCTGTCCTTGAGGGGGACGGTCCTCGAGGACGCCGTCCTCGGAGGATCCCCATTCTGTTTCTGAGCGCAGACTTCCCTTGCAGTTAGGGAGGGACATGGGCTCCCAGAAAGGAGTGGCCGTGTGGACCCCTGCCACGACACGCCCACGTGGTCCTAGGCTCCCTATCGGGGCTGTGACTGGGCGCTGATGCTTGAGCCAAGACAAAGAGGAGGCGGACGGGCCCGGCCCGGGGTCCGCAGCCTTGGGCTTCCCCGTGTCCGTGGGGTGGGCGCATGGAGGCCTGGGCTTCTGAGGTTCCCTGCGAAGGGTTGGGGGAAGGGACTGGCAGGCATGGGGGTGCACGTGGCTTCGTGTTGCGGACCCTGGGTCGTGAGCGAGTGGGGTTCACGTCCAGTTGACAGGGCACGGTGGCCGGACCCGGGTCCTGGGGTGCATCCTGGCAGAGAGGAGAAGTGGGAGGCCCTTGACCTGCCGTAAAGCGTGACCCGCGTTGCCTGGCCCAAGCCCAGCCAGCGGTCCGCCTTGCGTGTTCTGGCCCCCAAATGCAATGGGTGGAGGAGGGGACCCCCAAACTCTGCAAGCATTCCACGGTCGGGATCCTCCCTCAGGTCCCTGGAGGAAATGCATGGTAAGCCAGCCGCCGCTTCCCCAGAGGAATGTGACTGCCTTGGGACCGACCCCGTCTTCCACATTTGCGGGCGGATACCGTCCCCGGAGAGAGAGTTCCCTCAGAACCGGCGTGGAAGGCGCAGTGGTGCTGAAAGCGGAGCAGAGCTCGCCCTGTGCCGAAACTCCTGTCCTTCGTGGCTCCCTCGTCTCCCGGATGGACCTTGTGGTGAGCTTCTCCCGGTCCAAGGGCATGTGGGCATGGGGACGGGCCGCCCGGGGCTGGGTCGATGATGAGAACCTCATATGGTCTGAAGAGAGGTGATGACTTAAAAATCATGCTCAATAGGATTACGCTGAGGCCCAGCCTAGGGGAGCGTTTTGGAAGAGGACGTTGGCCTGCAGCTCTCCCGTGCGGGGCCATCGGTCTCTTCAGCCTGAGACTGCAGGCCCTGGAGGCCATGCCGGGGGACCCGAGCCATTGCATGCCCTGCGCAGTGAGCACCCCAAGCGCCTTGGGTGCGCTGGGTGTGAGGTGGACCCTTCTGCAGCCTCAGGGCATGTTTGCGGCCCAGTGGCTGCGTGCTGAGCTCGTATGGCCCCCGTCGTGTCTTTCAGGGAGCCGTGCTGCCCAGGTTGGCCCCAAGGCAGTCTCAGGATCCCAGGTGAGTGGACCTACTGGGGCTGGAGCCAGGACCTGAGAAGCAATGGGTTGTCCAAGGCTCCGCCTTAGTCCAAGGGCGCTTCCCTCTGGCAGGCGCATGGCGAAGTGGACCCTTCGCTCCTCCCTACTTGAGGGGGACGATCCTTGAGGACGTCGTCCTCAGAGGGTACCCCTTTTGTTTCCGAGCCCAGAGTTCGCTTGCAGTTAGGGAGGGACAGGGGCTCCCAGAAAGGAGTGGCCGCGAGGACGGCTGCCACGACAGGCCCGCGTGGTCCCGGGCTCCCTATCGGGGCTGTGGCAGGGAGCTGAGCCTCCAGCCCAAGCAAAGAGGAGGTGGACAGGCCCGGCCTCGGGTGCACAGCCCTTGACTTCTCATGGCCATGAGAAGCTCATGGTGGGCGCATGGAGGCCTGGGCTTCTGAGGTCCCTGTAAAGGATTGGGGGGTGGGCCTGGCGGGCATGGGGCTGCACGCGGCTTCCTGACCCGGGCCCTGGGTCACGAGTGAGTGGGGTTCAGGTCCAGTTGACCGGGTACGGTGGCCGTACCCGGGTCCTTGGGTGCATCCTGGCAGGAAGGAGAAGTGGGAGGCCCTTGACCTGCTGTAGGGCGGGAAGCGCGTCGCCTGGCCCAAGCCCAGCGGGCGGTGCGCCTCGCGTGTTCTGGACCCCAATGCGATGGGAGGGGCAAGCGACCCCCAGACTCCGCAAGCATTCCCCGGTCGGGATGCCCCCTCAGGTCCCTGTGGGCAATGCATGGGTAAGCCGGCCACCGATTCCCGAGAGGAATGCGACTCCTCGGGGACCGACTGTCGTCCACATTCCAAGGCAGCTAGCGTCGCCGGAGAGAGTTCCCTCAGAACGAGCGCGATCGGCGCAGTGGTGGTCCAAGCGGAGCGCAGCTTGCCCTGTGCCGCAACTCGTGTGCTCCGTGGCCCCCTGTTCTCCGAGATGGCCCTGTGGTGAGCTGCTCCGGGTCCTAGGGCGTGTGTGCATGGGGAGGGGCCGCCCTGGGCAGGGTCGATGATGAGAACCTCATATGGTCTGAAGAGAGGTGATGACTTAAAAATCATGCTCAATAGGATTACGCTGAGGCCCAGCCTAGGGGAGCGTTTTGGAAGGGGACGTTGGCCTGCAGCTCTCCCGTGCGGGGCCATCGGTCTCTTCAGCCGGAGACTGGAGGCCCTGCAGGCCATCCCGGGGGACCCGAGCCGGTGCATGCCCTGCGCAGTGAGCACCCCAAGCTCCTTGTGTGCGCTGGGCGTCAGGGGGACCATTGTCCAGCGGCAGGGCATGTTTGCAGCACCCTGGCCGCGTGCTGAGCTCGTGCTGCCCCCGTCGTGTCTTTCAGGGAGCCGTGCTGCCCAGGCTGGCCCCAAGGCAGTCAGGATCCCAGGTGAGTGCACGGCTGGGGTCTTGAGCCATGAGCGCCGGAGAAGCAATGAGTTGTCCGAGGCTGCGTGCGCTTTGGGCCAAGAGCGCTTCCCGGTGGCACGCGCATGGCGCAGTGGACCCGGTGCTCCTCTGTCCTTGAGGGGGACGTTCCTCGAGGACGCCGTCCTCGGAGGATCCCCATTCTGTTTCTGAGCGCAGACTTCCCTTGCAGTTAGGGAGGGACATGGGCTCCCAGAAAGGAGTGGCCGTGTGGACCCCTGCCACGACACGCCCACGTGGTCCTAGGCTCCCTATCGGGGCTGTGACTGGGCGCTGATGCTTGAGCCAAGACAAAGAGGAGGCGGACAGGCCCGGCCCGGGGTCCGCAGCCTTGGGCTTCCCCGTGTCCGTGGGGTGGGCGCATGGAGGCCTGGGCTTCTGAGGTTCCCTGCGAAGGGTTGGGGGAAGGGACTGGCAGGCATGGGGGTGCACGTGGCTTCGTGTTGCGGACCCTGGGTCGTGAGCGAGTGGGGTTCACGTCCAGTTGACAGGGCACGGTGGCCGGACCCGGGTCCTGGGGTGCATCCTGGCAGAGAGGAGAAGTGGGAGGCCCTTGACCTGCCGTAAAGCGTGACCCGCGTTGCCTGGCCCAAGCCCAGCCAGCGGTCCGCCTTGCGTGTTCTGGCCCCCAAATGCAATGGGTGGAGGAGGGGACCCCCAAACTCTGCAAGCATTCCACGGTCGGGATCCTCCCTCAGGTCCCTGGAGGAAATGCATGGTAAGCCAGCCGCCGCTTCCCCAGAGGAATGTGACTGCCTTGGGACCGACCCCGTCTTCCACATTTGCGGGCGGATACCGTCCCCGGAGAGAGAGTTCCCTCAGAACCGGCGTGGAAGGCGCAGTGGTGCTGAAAGCGGAGCAGAGCTCGCCCTGTGCCGAAACTCCTGTCCTTCGTGGCTCCCTCGTCTCCCGGATGGACCTTGTGGTGAGCTTCTCCCGGTCCAAGGGCATGTGGGCATGGGGACGGGCCGCCCGGGGCTGGGTCGATGATGAGAACCTCATATGGTCTGAAGAGAGGTGATGACTTAAAAATCATGCTCAATAGGATTACGCTGAGGCCCAGCCTAGGGGAGCGTTTTGGAAGGGGACGTTGGCCTGCAGCTCTCCCGTGCGGGGCCATCGGTCTCTTCAGCCTGAGACTGCAGGCCCTGGAGGCCATGCCGGGGGACCCGAGCCATTGCATGCCCTGCGCAGTGAGCACCCCAAGCGCCTTGGGTGCGCTGGGTGTGAGGTGGACCCTTCTGCAGCCTCAGGGCATGTTTGCGGCCCAGTGGCTGCGTGCTGAGCTCGTATGGCCCCCGTCGTGTCTTTCAGGGAGCCGTGCTGCCCAGGTTGGCCCCAAGGCAGTCTCAGGATCCCAGGTGAGTGGACCTACTGGGGCTGGAGCCAGGACCTGAGAAGCAATGGGTTGTCCAAGGCTCCGCCTTAGTCCAAGGGCGCTTCCCTCTGGCAGGCGCATGGCGAAGTGGACCCTTCGCTCCTCCCTACTTGAGGGGGACGATCCTTGAGGACGTCGTCCTCAGAGGGTACCCCTTTTGTTTCCGAGCCCAGAGTTCGCTTGCAGTTAGGGAGGGACAGGGGCTCCCAGAAAGGAGTGGCCGCGAGGACGGCTGCCACGACAGGCCCGCGTGGTCCCGGGCTCCCTATCGGGGCTGTGGCAGGGAGCTGAGCCTCCAGCCCAAGCAAAGAGGAGGTGGACAGGCCCGGCCTCGGGTGCACAGCCCTTGACTTCTCATGGCCATGAGAAGCTCATGGTGGGCGCATGGAGGCCTGGGCTTCTGAGGTCCCTGTAAAGGATTGGGGGGTGGGCCTGGCGGGCATGGGGCTGCACGCGGCTTCCTGACCCGGGCCCTGGGTCACGAGTGAGTGGGGTTCAGGTCCAGTTGACCGGGTACGGTGGCCGTACCCGGGTCCTTGGGTGCATCCTGGCAGGAAGGAGAAGTGGGAGGCCCTTGACCTGCTGTAGGGCGGGAAGCGCGTCGCCTGGCCCAAGCCCAGCGGGCGGTGCGCCTCGCGTGTTCTGGACCCCAATGCGATGGGAGGGGCAAGCGACCCCCAGACTCCGCAAGCATTCCCCGGTCGGGATGCCCCCTCAGGTCCCTGTGGGCAATGCATGGGTAAGCCGGCCACCGATTCCCGAGAGGAATGCGACTCCTCGGGGACCGACTGTCGTCCACATTCCAAGGCAGCTAGCGTCGCCGGAGAGAGTTCCCTCAGAACGAGCGCGATCGGCGCAGTGGTGGTCCAAGCGGAGCACAGCTTGCCCTGTGCCGCAACTCGTGTGCTCCGTGGCCCCCTGTTCTCCGAGATGGCCCTGTGGTGAGCTGCTCCGGGTCCTAGGGCGTGTGTGCATGGGGAGGGGCCGCCCTGGGCAGGGTCGATGATGAGAACCTCATATGGTCTGAAGAGAGGTGATGACTTAAAAATCATGCTCAATAGGATTACGCTGAGGCCCAGCCTAGGGGAGCGTTTTGGAAGGGGACGTTGGCCTGCAGCTCTCCCGTGCGGGGCCATCGGTCTCTTCAGCCGGAGACTGGAGGCCCTGCAGGCCATCCCGGGGGACCCGAGCCGGTGCATGCCCTGCGCAGTGAGCACCCCAAGCTCCTTGTGTGCGCTGGGCGTCAGGGGGACCATTGTCCAGCGGCAGGGCATGTTTGCAGCACCCTGGCCGCGTGCTGAGCTCGTGCTGCCCCCGTCGTGTCTTTCAGGGAGCCGTGCTGCCCAGGCTGGCCCCAAGGCAGTCAGGATCCCAGGTGAGTGCACGGCTGGGGTCTTGAGCCATGAGCGCCGGAGAAGCAATGAGTTGTCCGAGGCTGCGTGCGCTTTGGGCCAAGAGCGCTTCCCGGTGGCACGCGCATGGCGCAGTGGACCCGGTGCTCCTCTGTCCTTGAGGGGGACGTTCCTCGAGGACGCCGTCCTCGGAGGATCCCCATTCTGTTTCTGAGCGCAGACTTCCCTTGCAGTTAGGGAGGGACATGGGCTCCCAGAAAGGAGTGGCCGTGTGGACCCCTGCCACGACACGCCCACGTGGTCCTAGGCTCCCTATCGGGGCTGTGACTGGGCGCTGATGCTTGAGCCAAGACAAAGAGGAGGCGGACAGGCCCGGCCCGGGGTCCGCAGCCTTGGGCTTCCCCGTGTCCGTGGGGTGGGCGCATGGAGGCCTGGGCTTCTGAGGTTCCCTGCGAAGGGTTGGGGGAAGGGACTGGCAGGCATGGGGGTGCACGTGGCTTCGTGTTGCGGACCCTGGGTCGTGAGCGAGTGGGGTTCACGTCCAGTTGACAGGGCACGGTGGCCGGACCCGGGTCCTGGGGTGCATCCTGGCAGAGAGGAGAAGTGGGAGGCCCTTGACCTGCCGTAAAGCGTGACCCGCGTTGCCTGGCCCAAGCCCAGCCAGCGGTCCGCCTTGCGTGTTCTGGCCCCCAAATGCAATGGGTGGAGGAGGGGACCCCCAAACTCTGCAAGCATTCCACGGTCGGGATCCTCCCTCAGGTCCCTGGAGGAAATGCATGGTAAGCCAGCCGCCGCTTCCCCAGAGGAATGTGACTGCCTTGGGACCGACCCCGTCTTCCACATTTGCGGGCGGATACCGTCCCCGGAGAGAGAGTTCCCTCAGAACCGGCGTGGAAGGCGCAGTGGTGCTGAAAGCGGAGCAGAGCTCGCCCTGTGCCGAAACTCCTGTCCTTCGTGGCTCCCTCGTCTCCCGGATGGACCTTGTGGTGAGCTTCTCCCGGTCCAAGGGCATGTGGGCATGGGGACGGGCCGCCCGGGGCTGGGTCGATGATGAGAACCTCATATGGTCTGAAGAGAGGTGATGACTTAAAAATCATGCTCAATAGGATTACGCTGAGGCCCAGCCTAGGGGAGCGTTTTGGAAGAGGACGTTGGCCTGCAGCTCTCCCGTGCGGGGCCATCGGTCTCTTCAGCCTGAGGCTGCAGGCCCTGGAGGCCATGCCGGGGGACCCGAGCCATTGCATGCCCTGCGCAGTGAGCACCCCAAGCGCCTTGGGTGCGCTGGGTGTGAGGTGGACCCTTCTGCAGCCTCAGGGCATGTTTGCGGCCCAGTGGCTGCGTGCTGAGCTCGTATGGCCCCCGTCGTGTCTTTCAGGGAGCCGTGCTGCCCAGGTTGGCCCCAAGGCAGTCTCAGGATCCCAGGTGAGTGGACCTACTGGGGCTGGAGCCAGGACCTGAGAAGCAATGGGTTGTCCAAGGCTCCGCCTTAGTCCAAGGGCGCTTCCCTCTGGCAGGCGCATGGCGAAGTGGACCCTTCGCTCCTCCCTACTTGAGGGGGACGATCCTTGAGGACGTCGTCCTCAGAGGGTACCCCTTTTGTTTCCGAGCCCAGGGTTCGCTTGCAGTTAGGGAGGGACAGGGGCTCCCAGAAAGGAGTGGCCGCAAGGACGGCTGCCACGACAGGCCCGCGTGGTCCCGGGCTCCCTATCGGGGCTGTGGCAGGGAGCTGAGCCTCCAGCCCAAGCAAAGAGGAGGTGGACAGGCCCGGCCTCGGGTGCACAGCCCTTGACTTCTCATGGCCATGAGAAGCTCATGGTGGGCGCATGGAGGCCTGGGCTTCTGAGGTCCCTGTAAAGGATTGGGGGGTGGGCCTGGCGGGCATGGGGCTGCACGCGGCTTCCTGACCCGGGCCCTGGGTCACGAGTGAGTGGGGTTCAGGTCCAGTTGACCGGGTACGGTGGCCGTACCCGGGTCCTTGGGTGCATCCTGGCAGGAAGGAGAAGTGGGAGGCCCTTGACCTGCTGTAGGGCGGGAAGCGCGTCGCCTGGCCCAAGCCCAGCGGGCGGTGCGCCTCGCGTGTTCTGGACCCCAATGCGATGGGAGGGGCAAGCGACCCCCAGACTCCGCAAGCATTCCCCGGTCGGGATGCCCCCTCAGGTCCCTGTGGGCAATGCATGGGTAAGCCGGCCACCGATTCCCGAGAGGAATGCGACTCCTCGGGGACCGACTGTCGTCCACATTCCAAGGCAGCTAGCGTCGCCGGAGAGAGTTCCCTCAGAACGAGCGCGATCGGCGCAGTGGTGGTCCAAGCGGAGCGCAGCTTGCCCTGTGCCGCAACTCGTGTGCTCCGTGGCCCCCTGTTCTCCGAGATGGCCCTGTGGTGAGCTGCTCCGGGTCCTAGGGCGTGTGTGCATGGGGAGGGGCCGCCCTGGGCAGGGTCGATGATGAGAACCTCATATGGTCTGAAGAGAGGTGATGACTTAAAAATCATGCTCAATAGGATTACGCTGAGGCCCAGCCTAGGGGAGCGTTTTGGAAGGGGACGTTGGCCTGCAGCTCTCCCGTGCGGGGCCATCGGTCTCTTCAGCCGGAGACTGGAGGCCCTGCAGGCCATCCCGGGGGACCCGAGCCGGTGCATGCCCTGCGCAGTGAGCACCCCAAGCTCCTTGTGTGCGCTGGGCGTCAGGGGGACCATTGTCCAGCGGCAGGGCATGTTTGCAGCACCCTGGCCGCGTGCTGAGCTCGTGCTGCCCCCGTCGTGTCTTTCAGGGAGCCGTGCTGCCCAGGCTGGCCCCAAGGCAGTCAGGATCCCAGGTGAGTGCACGGCTGGGGTCTTGAGCCATGAGCGCCGGAGAAGCAATGAGTTGTCCGAGGCTGCGTGCGCTTTGGGCCAAGAGCGCTTCCCGGTGGCACGCGCATGGCGCAGTGGACCCGGTGCTCCTCTGTCCTTGAGGGGGACGGTCCTCGAGGACGCCGTCCTCGGAGGATCCCCATTCTGTTTCTGAGCGCAGACTTCCCTTGCAGTTAGGGAGGGACATGGGCTCCCAGAAAGGAGTGGCCGTGTGGACCCCTGCCACGACACGCCCACGTGGTCCTAGGCTCCCTATCGGGGCTGTGACTGGGCGCTGATGCTTGAGCCAAGACAAAGAGGAGGCGGACGGGCCCGGCCCGGGGTCCGCAGCCTTGGGCTTCCCCGTGTCCGTGGGGTGGGCGCATGGAGGCCTGGGCTTCTGAGGTTCCCTGCGAAGGGTTGGGGGAAGGGACTGGCAGGCATGGGGGTGCACGTGGCTTCGTGTTGCGGACCCTGGGTCGTGAGCGAGTGGGGTTCACGTCCAGTTGACAGGGCACGGTGGCCGGACCCGGGTCCTGGGGTGCATCCTGGCAGAGAGGAGAAGTGGGAGGCCCTTGACCTGCCGTAAAGCGTGACCCGCGTTGCCTGGCCCAAGCCCAGCCAGCGGTCCGCCTTGCGTGTTCTGGCCCCCAAATGCAATGGGTGGAGGAGGGGACCCCCAAACTCTGCAAGCATTCCACGGTCGGGATCCTCCCTCAGGTCCCTGGAGGAAATGCATGGTAAGCCAGCCGCCGCTTCCCCAGAGGAATGTGACTGCCTTGGGACCGACCCCGTCTTCCACATTTGCGGGCGGATACCGTCCCCGGAGAGAGAGTTCCCTCAGAACCGGCGTGGAAGGCGCAGTGGTGCTGAAAGCGGAGCAGAGCTCGCCCTGTGCCGAAACTCCTGTCCTTCGTGGCTCCCTCGTCTCCCGGATGGACCTTGTGGTGAGCTTCTCCCGGTCCAAGGGCATGTGGGCATGGGGACGGGCCGCCCGGGGCTGGGTCGATGATGAGAACCTCATATGGTCTGAAGAGAGGTGATGACTTAAAAATCATGCTCAATAGGATTACGCTGAGGCCCAGCCTAGGGGAGCGTTTTGGAAGAGGACGTTGGCCTGCAGCTCTCCCGTGCGGGGCCATCGGTCTCTTCAGCCTGAGGCTGCAGGCCCTGGAGGCCATGCCGGGGGACCCGAGCCATTGCATGCCCTGCGCAGTGAGCACCCCAAGCGCCTTGGGTGCGCTGGGTGTGAGGTGGACCCTTCTGCAGCCTCAGGGCATGTTTGCGGCCCAGTGGCTGCGTGCTGAGCTCGTATGGCCCCCGTCGTGTCTTTCAGGGAGCCGTGCTGCCCAGGTTGGCCCCAAGGCAGTCTCAGGATCCCAGGTGAGTGGACCTACTGGGGCTGGAGCCAGGACCTGAGAAGCAATGGGTTGTCCAAGGCTCCGCCTTAGTCCAAGGGCGCTTCCCTCTGGCAGGCGCATGGCGAAGTGGACCCTTCGCTCCTCCCTACTTGAGGGGGACGATCCTTGAGGACGTCGCCCTCAGAGGGTACCCCTTTTGTTTCCGAGCCCAGGGTTCGCTTGCAGTTAGGGAGGGACAGGGGCTCCCAGAAAGGAGTGGCCGCGAGGACGGCTGCCACGACAGGCCCGCGTGGTCCCGGGCTCCCTATCGGGGCTGTGGCAGGGAGCTGAGCCTCCAGCCCAAGCAAAGAGGAGGTGGACAGGCCCGGCCTCGGGTGCACAGCCCTTGACTTCTCATGGCCATGAGAAGCTCATGGTGGGCGCATGGAGGCCTGGGCTTCTGAGGTCCCTGTAAAGGATTGGGGGGTGGGCCTGGCGGGCATGGGGCTGCACGCGGCTTCCTGACCCGGGCCCTGGGTCACGAGTGAGTGGGGTTCAGGTCCAGTTGACCGGGTACGGTGGCCGTACCCGGGTCCTTGGGTGCATCCTGGCAGGAAGGAGAAGTGGGAGGCCCTTGACCTGCTGTAGGGCGGGAAGCGCGTCGCCTGGCCCAAGCCCAGCGGGCGGTGCGCCTCGCGTGTTCTGGACCCCAATGCGATGGGAGGGGCAAGCGACCCCCAGACTCCGCAAGCATTCCCCGGTCGGGATGCCCCCTCAGGTCCCTGTGGGCAATGCATGGGTAAGCCGGCCACCGATTCCCGAGAGGAATGCGACTCCTCGGGGACCGACTGTCGTCCACATTCCAAGGCAGCTAGCGTCGCCGGAGAGAGTTCCCTCAGAACGAGCGCGATCGGCGCAGTGGTGGTCCAAGCGGAGCGCAGCTTGCCCTGTGCCGCAACTCGTGTGCTCCGTGGCCCCCTGTTCTCCGAGATGGCCCTGTGGTGAGCTGCTCCGGGTCCTAGGGCGTGTGTGCATGGGGAGGGGCCGCCCTGGGCAGGGTCGATGATGAGAACCTCATATGGTCTGAAGAGAGGTGATGACTTAAAAATCATGCTCAATAGGATTACGCTGAGGCCCAGCCTAGGGGAGCGTTTTGGAAGGGGACGTTGGCCTGCAGCTCTCCCGTGCGGGGCCATCGGTCTCTTCAGCCGGAGACTGGAGGCCCTGCAGGCCATCCCGGGGGACCCGAGCCGGTGCATGCCCTGCGCAGTGAGCACCCCAAGCTCCTTGTGTGCGCTGGGCGTCAGGGGGACCATTGTCCAGCGGCAGGGCATGTTTGCAGCACCCTGGCCGCGTGCTGAGCTCGTGCTGCCCCCGTCGTGTCTTTCAGGGAGCCGTGCTGCCCAGGCTGGCCCCAAGGCAGTCAGGATCCCAGGTGAGTGCACGGCTGGGGTCTTGAGCCATGAGCGCCGGAGAAGCAATGAGTTGTCCGAGGCTGCGTGCGCTTTGGGCCAAGAGCGCTTCCCGGTGGCACGCGCATGGCGCAGTGGACCCGGTGCTCCTCTGTCCTTGAGGGGGACGGTCCTCGAGGACGCCGTCCTCGGAGGATCCCCATTCTGTTTCTGAGCGCAGACTTCCCTTGCAGTTAGGGAGGGACATGGGCTCCCAGAAAGGAGTGGCCGTGTGGACCCCTGCCACGACACGCCCACGTGGTCCTAGGCTCCCTATCGGGGCTGTGACTGGGCGCTGATGCTTGAGCCAAGACAAAGAGGAGGCGGACGGGCCCGGCCCGGGGTCCGCAGCCTTGGGCTTCCCCGTGTCCGTGGGGTGGGCGCATGGAGGCCTGGGCTTCTGAGGTTCCCTGCGAAGGGTTGGGGGAAGGGACTGGCAGGCATGGGGGTGCACGTGGCTTCGTGTTGCGGACCCTGGGTCGTGAGCGAGTGGGGTTCACGTCCAGTTGACAGGGCACGGTGGCCGGACCCGGGTCCTGGGGTGCATCCTGGCAGAGAGGAGAAGTGGGAGGCCCTTGACCTGCCGTAAAGCGTGACCCGCGTTGCCTGGCCCAAGCCCAGCCAGCGGTCCGCCTTGCGTGTTCTGGCCCCCAAATGCAATGGGTGGAGGAGGGGACCCCCAAACTCTGCAAGCATTCCACGGTCGGGATCCTCCCTCAGGTCCCTGGAGGAAATGCATGGTAAGCCAGCCGCCGCTTCCCCAGAGGAATGTGACTGCCTTGGGACCGACCCCGTCTTCCACATTTGCGGGCGGATACCGTCCCCGGAGAGAGAGTTCCCTCAGAACCGGCGTGGAAGGCGCAGTGGTGCTGAAAGCGGAGCAGAGCTCGCCCTGTGCCGAAACTCCTGTCCTTCGTGGCTCCCTCGTCTCCCGGATGGACCTTGTGGTGAGCTTCTCCCGGTCCAAGGGCATGTGGGCATGGGGACGGGCCGCCCGGGGCTGGGTCGATGATGAGAACCTCATATGGTCTGAAGAGAGGTGATGACTTAAAAATCATGCTCAATAGGATTACGCTGAGGCCCAGCCTAGGGGAGCGTTTTGGAAGAGGACGTTGGCCTGCAGCTCTCCCGTGCGGGGCCATCGGTCTCTTCAGCCTGAGGCTGCAGGCCCTGGAGGCCATGCCGGGGGACCCGAGCCATTGCATGCCCTGCGCAGTGAGCACCCCAAGCGCCTTGGGTGCGCTGGGTGTGAGGTGGACCCTTCTGCAGCCTCAGGGCATGTTTGCGGCCCAGTGGCTGCGTGCTGAGCTCGTATGGCCCCCGTCGTGTCTTTCAGGGAGCCGTGCTGCCCAGGTTGGCCCCAAGGCAGTCTCAGGATCCCAGGTGAGTGGACCTACTGGGGCTGGAGCCAGGACCTGAGAAGCAATGGGTTGTCCAAGGCTCCGCCTTAGTCCAAGGGCGCTTCCCTCTGGCAGGCGCATGGCGAAGTGGACCCTTCGCTCCTCCCTACTTGAGGGGGACGATCCTTGAGGACGTCGTCCTCAGAGGGTACCCCTTTTGTTTCCGAGCCCAGGGTTCGCTTGCAGTTAGGGAGGGACAGGGGCTCCCAGAAAGGAGTGGCCGCGAGGACGGCTGCCACGACAGGCCCGCGTGGTCCCGGGCTCCCTATCGGGGCTGTGGCAGGGAGCTGAGCCTCCAGCCCAAGCAAAGAGGAGGTGGACAGGCCCGGCCTCGGGTGCACAGCCCTTGACTTCTCATGGCCATGAGAAGCTCATGGTGGGCGCATGGAGGCCTGGGCTTCTGAGGTCCCTGTAAAGGATTGGGGGGTGGGCCTGGCGGGCATGGGGCTGCACGCGGCTTCCTGACCCGGGCCCTGGGTCACGAGTGAGTGGGGTTCAGGTCCAGTTGACCGGGTACGGTGGCCGTACCCGGGTCCTTGGGTGCATCCTGGCAGGAAGGAGAAGTGGGAGGCCCTTGACCTGCTGTAGGGCGGGAAGCGCGTCGCCTGGCCCAAGCCCAGCGGGCGGTGCGCCTCGCGTGTTCTGGACCCCAATGCGATGGGAGGGGCAAGCGACCCCCAGACTCCGCAAGCATTCCCCGGTCGGGATGCCCCCTCAGGTCCCTGTGGGCAATGCATGGGTAAGCCGGCCACCGATTCCCGAGAGGAATGCGACTCCTCGGGGACCGACTGTCGTCCACATTCCAAGGCAGCTAGCGTCGCCGGAGAGAGTTCCCTCAGAACGAGCGCGATCGGCGCAGTGGTGGTCCAAGCGGAGCGCAGCTTGCCCTGTGCCGCAACTCGTGTGCTCCGTGGCCCCCTGTTCTCCGAGATGGCCCTGTGGTGAGCTGCTCCGGGTCCTAGGGCGTGTGTGCATGGGGAGGGGCCGCCCTGGGCAGGGTCGATGATGAGAACCTCATATGGTCTGAAGAGAGGTGATGACTTAAAAATCATGCTCAATAGGATTACGCTGAGGCCCAGCCTAGGGGAGCGTTTTGGAAGGGGACGTTGGCCTGCAGCTCTCCCGTGCGGGGCCATCGGTCTCTTCAGCCGGAGACTGGAGGCCCTGCAGGCCATCCCGGGGGACCCGAGCCGGTGCATGCCCTGCGCAGTGAGCACCCCAAGCTCCTTGTGTGCGCTGGGCGTCAGGGGGACCATTGTCCAGCGGCAGGGCATGTTTGCAGCACCCTGGCCGCGTGCTGAGCTCGTGCTGCCCCCGTCGTGTCTTTCAGGGAGCCGTGCTGCCCAGGCTGGCCCCAAGGCAGTCAGGATCCCAGGTGAGTGCACGGCTGGGGTCTTGAGCCATGAGCGCCGGAGAAGCAATGAGTTGTCCGAGGCTGCGTGCGCTTTGGGCCAAGAGCGCTTCCCGGTGGCACGCGCATGGCGCAGTGGACCCGGTGCTCCTCTGTCCTTGAGGGGGACGGTCCTCGAGGACGCCGTCCTCGGAGGATCCCCATTCTGTTTCTGAGCGCAGACTTCCCTTGCAGTTAGGGAGGGACATGGGCTCCCAGAAAGGAGTGGCCGTGTGGACCCCTGCCACGACACGCCCACGTGGTCCTAGGCTCCCTATCGGGGCTGTGACTGGGCGCTGATGCTTGAGCCAAGACAAAGAGGAGGCGGACGGGCCCGGCCCGGGGTCCGCAGCCTTGGGCTTCCCCGTGTCCGTGGGGTGGGCGCATGGAGGCCTGGGCTTCTGAGGTTCCCTGCGAAGGGTTGGGGGAAGGGACTGGCAGGCATGGGGGTGCACGTGGCTTCGTGTTGCGGACCCTGGGTCGTGAGCGAGTGGGGTTCACGTCCAGTTGACAGGGCACGGTGGCCGGACCCGGGTCCTGGGGTGCATCCTGGCAGAGAGGAGAAGTGGGAGGCCCTTGACCTGCCGTAAAGCGTGACCCGCGTTGCCTGGCCCAAGCCCAGCCAGCGGTCCGCCTTGCGTGTTCTGGCCCCCAAATGCAATGGGTGGAGGAGGGGACCCCCAAACTCTGCAAGCATTCCACGGTCGGGATCCTCCCTCAGGTCCCTGGAGGAAATGCATGGTAAGCCAGCCGCCGCTTCCCCAGAGGAATGTGACTGCCTTGGGACCGACCCCGTCTTCCACATTTGCGGGCGGATACCGTCCCCGGAGAGAGAGTTCCCTCAGAACCGGCGTGGAAGGCGCAGTGGTGCTGAAAGCGGAGCAGAGCTCGCCCTGTGCCGAAACTCCTGTCCTTCGTGGCTCCCTCGTCTCCCGGATGGACCTTGTGGTGAGCTTCTCCCGGTCCAAGGGCATGTGGGCATGGGGACGGGCCGCCCGGGGCTGGGTCGATGATGAGAACCTCATATGGTCTGAAGAGAGGTGATGACTTAAAAATCATGCTCAATAGGATTACGCTGAGGCCCAGCCTAGGGGAGCGTTTTGGAAGAGGACGTTGGCCTGCAGCTCTCCCGTGCGGGGCCATCGGTCTCTTCAGCCTGAGGCTGCAGGCCCTGGAGGCCATGCCGGGGGACCCGAGCCATTGCATGCCCTGCGCAGTGAGCACCCCAAGCGCCTTGGGTGCGCTGGGTGTGAGGTGGACCCTTCTGCAGCCTCAGGGCATGTTTGCGGCCCAGTGGCTGCGTGCTGAGCTCGTATGGCCCCCGTCGTGTCTTTCAGGGAGCCGTGCTGCCCAGGTTGGCCCCAAGGCAGTCTCAGGATCCCAGGTGAGTGGACCTACTGGGGCTGGAGCCAGGACCTGAGAAGCAATGGGTTGTCCAAGGCTCCGCCTTAGTCCAAGGGCGCTTCCCTCTGGCAGGCGCATGGCGAAGTGGACCCTTCGCTCCTCCCTACTTGAGGGGGACGATCCTTGAGGACGTCGCCCTCAGAGGGTACCCCTTTTGTTTCCGAGCCCAGGGTTCGCTTGCAGTTAGGGAGGGACAGGGGCTCCCAGAAAGGAGTGGCCGCGAGGACGGCTGCCACGACAGGCCCGCGTGGTCCCGGGCTCCCTATCGGGGCTGTGGCAGGGAGCTGAGCCTCCAGCCCAAGCAAAGAGGAGGTGGACAGGCCCGGCCTCGGGTGCACAGCCCTTGACTTCTCATGGCCATGAGAAGCTCATGGTGGGCGCATGGAGGCCTGGGCTTCTGAGGTCCCTGTAAAGGATTGGGGGGTGGGCCTGGCGGGCATGGGGCTGCACGCGGCTTCCTGACCCGGGCCCTGGGTCACGAGTGAGTGGGGTTCAGGTCCAGTTGACCGGGTACGGTGGCCGTACCCGGGTCCTTGGGTGCATCCTGGCAGGAAGGAGAAGTGGGAGGCCCTTGACCTGCTGTAGGGCGGGAAGCGCGTCGCCTGGCCCAAGCCCAGCGGGCGGTGCGCCTCGCGTGTTCTGGACCCCAATGCGATGGGAGGGGCAAGCGACCCCCAGACTCCGCAAGCATTCCCCGGTCGGGATGCCCCCTCAGGTCCCTGTGGGCAATGCATGGGTAAGCCGGCCACCGATTCCCGAGAGGAATGCGACTCCTCGGGGACCGACTGTCGTCCACATTCCAAGGCAGCTAGCGTCGCCGGAGAGAGTTCCCTCAGAACGAGCGCGATCGGCGCAGTGGTGGTCCAAGCGGAGCGCAGCTTGCCCTGTGCCGCAACTCGTGTGCTCCGTGGCCCCCTGTTCTCCGAGATGGCCCTGTGGTGAGCTGCTCCGGGTCCTAGGGCGTGTGTGCATGGGGAGGGGCCGCCCTGGGCAGGGTCGATGATGAGAACCTCATATGGTCTGAAGAGAGGTGATGACTTAAAAATCATGCTCAATAGGATTACGCTGAGGCCCAGCCTAGGGGAGCGTTTTGGAAGGGGACGTTGGCCTGCAGCTCTCCCGTGCGGGGCCATCGGTCTCTTCAGCCGGAGACTGGAGGCCCTGCAGGCCATCCCGGGGGACCCGAGCCGGTGCATGCCCTGCGCAGTGAGCACCCCAAGCTCCTTGTGTGCGCTGGGCGTCAGGGGGACCATTGTCCAGCGGCAGGGCATGTTTGCAGCACCCTGGCCGCGTGCTGAGCTCGTGCTGCCCCCGTCGTGTCTTTCAGGGAGCCGTGCTGCCCAGGCTGGCCCCAAGGCAGTCAGGATCCCAGGTGAGTGCACGGCTGGGGTCTTGAGCCATGAGCGCCGGAGAAGCAATGAGTTGTCCGAGGCTGCGTGCGCTTTGGGCCAAGAGCGCTTCCCGGTGGCACGCGCATGGCGCAGTGGACCCGGTGCTCCTCTGTCCTTGAGGGGGACGGTCCTCGAGGACGCCGTCCTCGGAGGATCCCCATTCTGTTTCTGAGCGCAGACTTCCCTTGCAGTTAGGGAGGGACATGGGCTCCCAGAAAGGAGTGGCCGTGTGGACCCCTGCCACGACACGCCCACGTGGTCCTAGGCTCCCTATCGGGGCTGTGACTGGGCGCTGATGCTTGAGCCAAGACAAAGAGGAGGCGGACGGGCCCGGCCCGGGGTCCGCAGCCTTGGGCTTCCCCGTGTCCGTGGGGTGGGCGCATGGAGGCCTGGGCTTCTGAGGTTCCCTGCGAAGGGTTGGGGGAAGGGACTGGCAGGCATGGGGGTGCACGTGGCTTCGTGTTGCGGACCCTGGGTCGTGAGCGAGTGGGGTTCACGTCCAGTTGACAGGGCACGGTGGCCGGACCCGGGTCCTGGGGTGCATCCTGGCAGAGAGGAGAAGTGGGAGGCCCTTGACCTGCCGTAAAGCGTGACCCGCGTTGCCTGGCCCAAGCCCAGCCAGCGGTCCGCCTTGCGTGTTCTGGCCCCCAAATGCAATGGGTGGAGGAGGGGACCCCCAAACTCTGCAAGCATTCCACGGTCGGGATCCTCCCTCAGGTCCCTGGAGGAAATGCATGGTAAGCCAGCCGCCGCTTCCCCAGAGGAATGTGACTGCCTTGGGACCGACCCCGTCTTCCACATTTGCGGGCGGATACCGTCCCCGGAGAGAGAGTTCCCTCAGAACCGGCGTGGAAGGCGCAGTGGTGCTGAAAGCGGAGCAGAGCTCGCCCTGTGCCGAAACTCCTGTCCTTCGTGGCTCCCTCGTCTCCCGGATGGACCTTGTGGTGAGCTTCTCCCGGTCCAAGGGCATGTGGGCATGGGGACGGGCCGCCCGGGGCTGGGTCGATGATGAGAACCTCATATGGTCTGAAGAGAGGTGATGACTTAAAAATCATGCTCAATAGGATTACGCTGAGGCCCAGCCTAGGGGAGCGTTTTGGAAGAGGACGTTGGCCTGCAGCTCTCCCGTGCGGGGCCATCGGTCTCTTCAGCCTGAGACTGCAGGCCCTGGAGGCCATGCCGGGGGACCCGAGCCATTGCATGCCCTGCGCAGTGAGCACCCCAAGCGCCTTGGGTGCGCTGGGTGTGAGGTGGACCCTTCTGCAGCCTCAGGGCATGTTTGCGGCCCAGTGGCTGCGTGCTGAGCTCGTATGGCCCCCGTCGTGTCTTTCAGGGAGCCGTGCTGCCCAGGTTGGCCCCAAGGCAGTCTCAGGATCCCAGGTGAGTGGACCTACTGGGGCTGGAGCCAGGACCTGAGAAGCAATGGGTTGTCCAAGGCTCCGCCTTAGTCCAAGGGCGCTTCCCTCTGGCAGGCGCATGGCGAAGTGGACCCTTCGCTCCTCCCTACTTGAGGGGGACGATCCTTGAGGACGTCGTCCTCAGAGGGTACCCCTTTTGTTTCCGAGCCCAGGGTTCGCTTGCAGTTAGGGAGGGACAGGGGCTCCCAGAAAGGAGTGGCCGCGAGGACGGCTGCCACGACAGGCCCGCGTGGTCCCGGGCTCCCTATCGGGGCTGTGGCAGGGAGCTGAGCCTCCAGCCCAAGCAAAGAGGAGGTGGACAGGCCCGGCCTCGGGTGCACAGCCCTTGACTTCTCATGGCCATGAGAAGCTCATGGTGGGCGCATGGAGGCCTGGGCTTCTGAGGTCCCTGTAAAGGATTGGGGGGTGGGCCTGGCGGGCATGGGGCTGCACGCGGCTTCCTGACCCGGGCCCTGGGTCACGAGTGAGTGGGGTTCAGGTCCAGTTGACCGGGTACGGTGGCCGTACCCGGGTCCTTGGGTGCATCCTGGCAGGAAGGAGAAGTGGGAGGCCCTTGACCTGCTGTAGGGCGGGAAGCGCGTCGCCTGGCCCAAGCCCAGCGGGCGGTGCGCCTCGCGTGTTCTGGACCCCAATGCGATGGGAGGGGCAAGCGACCCCCAGACTCCGCAAGCATTCCCCGGTCGGGATGCCCCCTCAGGTCCCTGTGGGCAATGCATGGGTAAGCCGGCCACCGATTCCCGAGAGGAATGCGACTCCACGGGGACCGACTGTCGTCCACATTCCAAGGCAGCTAGCGTCGCCGGAGAGAGTTCCCTCAGAACGAGCGCGATCGGCGCAGTGGTGGTCCAAGCGGAGCGCAGCTTGCCCTGTGCCGCAACTCGTGTGCTCCGTGGCCCCCTGTTCTCCGAGATGGCCCTGTGGTGAGCTGCTCCGGGTCCTAGGGCGTGTGTGCATGGGGAGGGGCCGCCCTGGGCAGGGTCGATGATGAGAACCTCATATGGTCTGAAGAGAGGTGATGACTTAAAAATCATGCTCAATAGGATTACGCTGAGGCCCAGCCTAGGGGAGCGTTTTGGAAGGGGACGTTGGCCTGCAGCTCTCCCGTGCGGGGCCATCGGTCTCTTCAGCCGGAGACTGGAGGCCCTGCAGGTCATCCCGGGGGACCCGAGCCGTTGAATGCCCTGCGCAGTGAGCACCGCAAGCTCCTTGTGTGCGCTGGGCGTCAGGGGGACCATTGTCCAGCGGCAGGGCATGTTTGCAGCACCCTGGCCGCGTGCTGAGCTCGTGCTGCCCCCGTCGTGTCTTTCAGGGAGCCGTGCTGCCCAGGCTGGGCCCAAGGCAGTCAGGATCCCAGGTGAGTGCACGGCTTGGGTTTGAGCCATGAGCGCCTCTATTTCTTTGTATGGCCTGGGTTTCATGGGGAGCATTCCCCATTTGTAGGGCATGTTGGAAGTTACATTGATCCTAGGTGAGCTTGTGCTGCCCCCATCATGTATTTTCCATACCTCTTCTGCACTGTTGGCCCCAAGGCAGTCCGTATTACAGGCGAGTGTATTGCTTGGGACTTGAGCCATGACCCGTGGAGCCATGGGTGAACCAATTTTTCTCTTTAGATCTCTAAGCACTTTCCACTTGGAAATCCATGGCGAAGTTGTCCCTGCACTCCACTCTCCTTCCTGGGAATGCTCTTTGGGAATCTGATTCATGGAGGGTTCATGCCCTTCTAAGCCACCCTAGTCCAGGTTGTCTCAGGGGAAAATGTTTCCTCGAGGAAGATCAAGGCAATGTGCGTCTGAGTCTATTTGTCGAGTCTAGGATCCTGTCTAGTGATCCTGAAGCGCTCATATGCCTAGAGGCAAGGAGGAGGCCACTTGGGGACTCTTGAGAAGGCTTGAATCTTCAGGAGCCAGCTGCGGAGAGGTGGCACTATCTCCCACCCATGGGCCTGATGCTCCCAAAGCCCTGAGAGCAATGGTCTTCTATGCTTGTGGCAACCCTTGCGTCCTATGAGGGAGCTGTGCTGTCTCAGTCATCTGAACTTAATGTCCTGGGTGTCCCCACATGGTGCCCAAATAGTCCCAGTCAGCATCTGGCATCCAAGGTCCTGTGCTGCTGCACTTTCCTGGGTGCTTCCCTCTCCTCTCTTTGGTTCCCAGGGGGCATTGCTCAGTCTCAAATGGAGTTTCTCTGAGATAATGTTGAGGTTGTTTCTTAGCCAAGAGGTTACCATCATTATGGAGGGACTTGGGTCCACCGAAAGTAGTACCCATGTGGCTCATTAGCTCGTTTGGCCCAGGTTAATGAGCCAGTTAGCTAGGGCCATTGTAACATGTTTTTGTGGTGGTATCATCCATATGTCTCCACCAAGAAACAGTATATTTGAGCCATCCCCACAAAAGTTTTATTTCTAATATTGAATTATGGTCCTATTCCTATCCTCCTAGATAAGGACTACTGAGAAAGAGTTTCCTTTGGTATTTTTCCACCAAGGCAAATGTTACCACCCAGCCATGTTTTAGTAAATCCAATTGGTCTTCTGTTCCTTTGAACAATGAGTTATGGATGCTATTCTGGTAAGTGTTTACAAGACAAAATGGATACATGTGTGGAGAATATCTTGAGTAGATGTGATGATATAAAAATCATGCTCAGTAGGATTATGCTGAGGCCCAAAGGAAGTGACAATTTGTGTAACAAGTTGTGAGAATTAATTATATTTTTGGGGACTACTCTATCTGGGGCTTTGTAGAATTCAACTATTTGGGTAATCTCACTTCCCTTAACTCTATCTATCAGCTTTTAAGAGAACAATGTGGGGTTTTTTTGTATATTATTATTATTATTTTGTCATATTATGGGGGTACAAATTTTAAGGTTTCAAAAAATGTCCTTTCCCCCCTTCCCCCACAAGTCTGAGTTTCAAGTGTGACCATCCCCAAGATGGTGCACATCTCACTCATTATGTATGTATACACCTGCCCCCCTCCCACCTGCCCAATGCCATATTACTGTAATTCCTATGTGTCCACTTAGGTGCTGCTCAGTTAATAACAGTTTGCTGGTGGGTATATGTGGTGCTTGTTTTTCCATTCTTGGGATACTTCACTTAGTAGTATGGGTTCCAGCTCTAACCAGGAAAATATAAGATGTGCTATATCACCATTGTTTCTTAGAGCTGAATAGTACTCCATGGTATACATATGCCACAATTTATTAATCCATTCTTGGATTGATGGGCACTTGGGCTGTTTCCACAGCCTTAAAATTATGAATTGTGCTGCTATAAACATTCGAGTGCAGGTGTCTTTTTTGTAGAGTGTCATTGGATCTTTTGGGTAGATGCCCAATAATGAGATTACTGGATCAAATGGTAGATCCACTTGTATCACTTTAAGATAGCTCCATATTGCTTTCCACAGAGGTTGAACTAGTTTGAAGTCCCACCAGCAATGTAGGAGTGTTCCACTCACTTTACATCCATGCCAGCATTTATTGTTTGGGGACTTTTTGATAAAGGCCATTCTCACTGGAGTTAAGTTAGTTTGATCATGTCCCATTTATTTATTTTTGTTGCTGCTGTGATTGCCTTTGGGGTCTTCTTCATAAATTCTTTGCCTAGGCCAATGTCTAGGAGAGTGTTTCCAACATTTTCCTCTAGAGTTCTAATAGTTTCTCACCTTAAGTTTAAGTCTGTTATCCAGCGTGAGTTAATTTTTGTGAGAGGTGAAAGGTGTGGGTCCTGCTTCATCGTTCTACAAATGGCTATCCAGTTTTCCTAGCACCATTTATTGAAAAGGGATTCTTTTCCCCAGCGTATGTTTTTGTCTGCTTTGCCAAAGATTAGATGACTATATGAGGATGGTTTTATATTAGGATTCTCATATCTGTTCCACTGGTCAATATTCCTATTTTTGTGCCAATACCAGATTGTTTTAATTACTACAACTTTGTAGTATAGTTTGATATCTGGTATATTAATACCTCCCATTTTGTTTTGTTGCCTAGATTTGCTTTTGAGATTCAGGGTCTTCTTAGGTTCCATATGAAGCATAAAATTATTTTTTCTATATCCGTGAAGAATGATGATGGGATTTTAATAGGTATTACATTGAATCTGTATGTAATTTTGAGTAGTATAGACATTTTAATGATGCTGAGTCTGCCAACCCACGAGCATGGTATGGATTTCCATCTGTTTACATCCTCTGCTATTTCCTTCCTCAGTGTTTCATAGTTCTCCCTGTAGAGGTCTTTTATGTCCTTGGTTAAGTATATTCCTAGGTACTTTAATTTCTTTGTTGCTATTATGAAGGAATTAAGCCTTTGATTTGGTTCTCCATTTGATTGTTGTTGGCGTATATGAATGCCTCTGATTTCTGTGTATTGATTTTTTATCCTGAGACTTTATTAAATTCATTTATCAGTACCAGGACTTTCTTGGTTGAATCTTTGGGGTTTTCTAAATATAATATCATATCATCAGCAAACAGTAAAAGTTTGATCTCTTCTGCCCCTATCTGGATACATTTAATTCCATATTCCTGTCTCATTACTGTAGCCAGGACTTCCAGCACTATGTTGAATAGAAGTGGAGATAGTGGGCAGCCTAGTCTGGTTCCAGTTCTAAGTGGGAATTCTTTCTTTTTTTCCCCATTCAGTATGATGTTGGCTATGGGTCTGTCATATATGGCTTGTATCATTTTTAGGTATGTCCTTTCTATGCCTATTTTATTAAGTGTTCATATCATGAAAGGGTGTTGAATTTTATCAAAAGCGTTTTTCTATGTCTATTGAAAGAATCATGCGGTCTTTGTTTTTGCTTCTGTTTATGTGGTGAATTGCATTTATAGATTTACGTATGTTGAACCATCCATGCATTCCTGGGATGATGCCCACTTGGTCGTGATGGATTATTTTTTTGATAAGCGTCTGGATTCAGTTAGCTAGGATTTTGTTGAAAATTTTTGCATTTATATTCATTAGGGATATTGGTCTGAAGTTATTTTTTTGTTGTGTCCTTTCCTGGTTTTGGTATCAGAGTAATATTCGCTTCATAAAAGGTGTCGGGGAAGTTTCCGTTCTTCTCGATGTGGAATAATTTCTGCAAGATAGATATCAGTTCTTCTTTATAAGTGTGGTAAAATTTGGGTGTGGAACCATCTGGACCGGGACTTTTCTTTTTAGGGAGATTTTAAATTGCTGTTTTTATTTCAGCTCTTGAGATTGGTCTGTTCCGGAATTCTATTTCTTCTTTGTTGATCCTAGGGAGGCTGTGCGTTTGTAGAAATTTGTCCATTTTCTCCACATTTTCCAGTTTGTGTGCATACAGATTTTTGTAGTATTCATAAATTATATCTTGTATCTTGGGATCAGTTGTGATATCTCCTTTTTTGTTCCTGATGGAGCTTATTAGAGATTTCTCTTTTTGCTTTTCATTAGCCTAGCCAATGGCGTGTCAGTTTTGTTTATTTTTTCAAAGAACAAATTTTTCGTTTTATTAATCTCCTGAATAGCTTCCCTGTATTCAATTTTGTTTAGTTCTGATTTGATCTTGTTGATTTCACTTCTTCTGCTGGTTTTAGGGTTGGTCTGTTCTTTTTCCAGCTCTTTGAGTTCTTTTATTAGATTGTCTATTTGTTACCTTTTTGACTTTTGGTTATAGGCATTTATGGAAATATAGTTTTCTCTCAGAACTGCTTTAGCTGTGTCACAGAAGATTTGATAACTTGTCTCTCCATTGTCATTTTTTTCACAGAATTTTTTAATTTACATCTTGATTTCGTTATGAAGTAATCATTTAGTAGGAGGTTGTTTAATTTCTACATTTTTGTGTAGAAATGTGAATTTCTGTTAGGATTGATTTCTACTTTTATTCCACTGTGATCTGAGAAGATACATGGTATGATTTCTATTTTTTAAAATTTCTTGGGGCTTACTTTGTGTCCTAGGATATGGTCAGTCTTAGATAATGTCTCGTGAGCTGATGAGAAGAACATATATTCAGTGGATTTTGGGTAGAATGTCCTGTAAATGTCAGTCAGTCCCAGTTGTTCCAGAGTTTTGTTTAAGTCCATTATTTCTTTATTAATTTTCTGTTTGGAGGATCTGTCCTGTGCCATCAGTGGGGTGTTGACATCTCCAGTAATTATGGAGTTTCTGTTAATCAATTTGCTTAGAACCAGTAAAGTTTGCTTTATGAATCTGAGTGCATGTAAGTTGGGTGCATATATATTTAAAATTGTTATCTCTTCTTGTTGAACTCTGCCCTTCACCATTATATAATGACCATCTTTGTCTTTTACTACTTTTGTTGGTTTAAAAACTAAATCATCTGAGATTAGATCTGCCACACCAGCTTTCATTTGGCTTCCACTTGCTGGGAATACTGATCTCCACCCCTTTACTTTTAGTCTATATGCATCCTTGCAGGTTAGATATGTTTCCTGAAGACAGCATATACTTGGCCTGTATTTACTTATCCTTTCAGCCAGCCTATGTCACTTGAGTGGAGAGTGTAAGGCATTCACATTTATTGAGAGAACTGATAGGTAAGGTAGATTACTGTTCATTCTGTTGGGTTGGATGTTGTTGCTTTGATTTCTGTTTTCAGCCATTTTAATATCTGGCCTTTACTCTTGGATTTTGGTTGTTTTTATATTCATGAGTTTTTATTATGGTGTTCCATGTGTAACACTGTTTTGAGTACTTCTTGTAGGGCTGGTCTTGTTTTGGTGAATTCTCTGAGATTTTACTTATCTGAGAATGTCTTAATTTCTCCTTCATATATAAAGCTTAGTTTTGCAGGGTACAAGATTCTAGGTTGGGCATTGTTTTGTTTCAAAAGAGTGAGAGTGGTGCCCCAGTCTCTCCTTGCTTGTATTGTTTCAGTTGAGAAATCTGATGTTATTGGGATCGGTTTTCCTTTGTATGTAACTTGCTTCTTTCACCTTACAGCTTGTAGGAGGGTCTCTTTTGTTGATATTTTGGTAAGTCTGATGACTACATGGCGTGGTGTTTTCCTGTTTGCATTGTATCTCCCAGGAGTCCTTTTGGCCTCTTGTATTTCTAATTCTAGGTTACTGGTTAGAACTGGGAAGTTTTCCTCAATTATTTCTTCAAAAAGCTTATCCAATCCTTGGGTTTTTTCTTACTCCTCTGGAATACAGTGGACCCACAGGTTAATTTTCTTCATATAATCCCACAATTCTTGTAAGCTTTGCCCATGTCTCTTATTTTTCTTCTCTAACTCTGTGATTAACTTATTTGATTTGAATGAGTTGTCTTCAACCTCTGAGATTCTTTCTTCTGTTTGGTCCACCCTATTTTTGAGGCTTTCCACTGTGTTTTGAATTTCCCTGAATAAATTCTTCATTTCCAGGATATTGGGTTGATTCTTCTTCAAGATCTCGATCTCCTTAGTCAATCTTTGTTCCAATTCTTATATCTTCTTTGTAGTTTCTTTGTTTTGGTTATCCATTTTTTCTTACATATCATTGAGCTTTCTTACAATCCAAATTTGGAATTCTTCTTCTGTCATTTTAGTGTTTTGGGTTTGTTCAGACTCCATTTCTTGAGAGCTGGTACATCTTCTAGGGGGAGTATTTTAGTTTTGAATTTTTGAATTGCGCTGAGCCCTCCCCATCTAGATCAATTGCTAGAGCAGGTGTCCACTCTTTTGTATTTTCTTGATTAGCCACTGGGGGAGATCTTCCACCACACTTGGAAGGTTCCCCTGACAGGGATAGTTTCAGCAGGTTCTCCCTAGATTTAGGGGAAAGTGGGTTTTCTTGTCTCGCCTCTCCTCCAGGGGTGGAGGCTACCACTTTCAGCAAGAGAGATGCAGGCTGAGTGGAGGAGGTATCTCCCCAGTCTGTCCTGCACCCCAGCGCCTCAGTGGCTGTGACTCCCCTAGCTGTTAGAGTTCTCAATTGTTCATTGATGGAGCCAGGCCTGGTGAGCCAATCACAGATTTTGTAGGGGCAGGATTTGCCAGGAGAGACTCTAGGCTGGGAAGGGGAGTGTGACTTGCCCACTGATGGTTGGGGTGTGGACCCCCTCAATGGTGACTGCTTGGCCACTCACAAGGCACCAGTACTGGGGGCAACTGTTTAGGGTGCGGCAGGTGCCGGGTTGGGAACCTGGGTCAATAGGACGCCCTGTAGCCTCCTCCATGCCACCTGCCCCACCGCCTGTTTAGCCACAGCCCTCACTCTTACTGACCCGCCCTGTGCAGTCTTATTTGCCTGGGGCAGTTCCAGCTTAAAGCCCCTGACTTAGTCTCACTGGTTACCAGAGGCAATACCTCTAACTGCCTCCCCTTCAGCACAGTTCAGTTTTTTCTCATCTTGGATCCGTCCTAGCATGGGGCTCAGGGGAGATCACGTTGTTTTCCACCATTAACTGCACTCTCCAGCACCCTCTTCTTCTGCTGCGATTTCGCACAAGTTTCAGACAGATCTCTGGCTGGGTGGGTGTGGAGGTCAATGGAGAATCAAAGAGTTCTCCTGTGGGTCTGATCCCATTTCATCCCCTGGCCCAGTGGGCTGGTGCCCTCCCATGCGCCCTATTGTTTTCTTTGCACTCTCCAGAGAACGTGATGTTATCTCCCAATCACCTTGTTTTTCCTTTTATGAGAGTCCTGTGCTGAACCTCTGCAGATTCTCAATGCTGTTCTTGTAGTGGGGAAATCCACTCGCGTGGAGGAGACCAAGATCTGTGTCTCCTTCTCTGGGAGCAGGAGTCTGGGGGGGTTACCTTTACTCCACCATTTTTTTCTCCCTGAGAACGTTTTTTATTCTTTTGTGTTGATCTTAATTTGAATATTATTAATACTCTTACTTTGTTAGAATAGATATTTTTTTCCTCATTATGTGCTTCAGAATGATTAATCAGCAATAAATGTACCATTCTATTGATTAGGTATGAATTCTACGTTTGGTGATTGAAAGTTTCCCAATAGGCCAGTTGACTATTGAACTCTGGCCTTTAAAATGATTACATATAGTCATTCTTGCAAAACAAGTGAGTAATGATCTATTCTTCCCAATGAATGACTGATCTATGAATGGGTCCTCATTAAAACTCTTTTTTTTTTTTTTGCCCGAACACGCTTTGCTTTAAAGGTGACATGTCTTGAAATTCATTGCAATCAACTCTTTAGTGGAATATTCATTTTGGTCTACACAAATGACAATCCAATTCTGTTATTCAATTTTTTCTGTTGCTATGATATAATGATATTTGTAGATCATTGAGACAGTACTCACAACTGAAAGACTTTGGCAACTTCAGGGAATGGTTTGAGATTCAGGTATATAAGTTGCCCTTTACCAAAACCAAATACAAGATTACAGGTAATCTGAAGTCATCTTTTCTTAACCTGAATCTCATGTGGTGTCATTAGATTCATTATAAAGGAACCTATATGCTATGTATGATGCCAGCTGTTATGGATATGGATATTGCATATTTAGCCAAGTGAAGGGGAGAAGAAACTTCATTTCTTTAGGGAAATCATCCCTTGCCAGGTTACCAAAAGACTTGACACCTATACATTTGGTCTTTATTGTCCATGGTGAATCAGTTATCTACTGCTTAAGTATATTTGTAGTATCAAACATGCTAGTCCCATAGAAATTAGGAATATCAAGAGGAGTCATATACATATGAGAGATGTTATCCTACTCTGTAACTGTAGTCCTTAGATAAAGACTACTGAGGAAGAACATTCTGCCCTGTTGCCCAATCTCATTTCAGTGATAAGTAAGACCTTGTGTTGTCTTGAGGCCAGGGCATGGCAGAAACAAAAACAAAAAACAAACAAACAAACAAAAAACACCAGGGTGAGTGGCCATTGTTTTTTCTGAGGTATTATAGTTTGGGATTAAGAGGAAGAAATATTTTGAAGATAGTTTCTCCCACATTTTCTATTAGCTTCTAGAAGACTACTTAACAATTCTTTCCTCATGATTTAGTGGGAAACATTTTGGCAGTACCTCAAAAAGTAAAACAGAATTACCATATAACACGGCAATTCCACTCCTAGGTACATACTCAAAATAATTGAATAGAAATGTTCAAATGAATACTTATACATCAGTGTTCATAGCAGCACTATTCACAATAATCAATGAGTGGAAACAACTCAGATTACCATTAACTGATGAATGATCAACTAAATGTGGTTTAGCCATATGATGGAATATTAGTCAGCCATAAAAAGGAATGAAGTGTGATATGTTACAATATAGACAAACTTAAAAAACAATGTGCTAAATGACATAAGACAGCAAAAAGACACATATTATACAATTTCATTTATATAAACATTCAGAATAGATAAATCCATAGAGACAGGAAGCAGACTGGTGGTTGCCAAGGACTGGAAGTTAGGGCAGAATGAGAATTGGCTGTTTAATGGGTATAGAGTTTCATTTTGGGATGATGAAAATGTCTTGGAACTAGATAGAGATCTAATTCTCATTTTGACTGTTGTTGGCATATAGGAATGCTACTGATTTCTGTACATTGATTTTGTAACCTGAGACTTTGCTGAATTTATCAATTCCAGTTATCTCATAATGGAATCTTTTTTTTTTTATTTTGGCATATTATGGGGGTACAGATTTTAAGGTTTCAATAAATGCCCATTTCCCCCCCTCCCCCCAAAAGTCTGAGTCTCCATCATGACCATCCCCCAGATGGTGCACATCTCACTCATTATGTATGTATATACCCGCCCCCCTCCCCCCTCCCACCTGCCCAATACCCTATTACTGTAGTACCTATGTGTCCACTTAGGTGCTACTCAGTTAATAACAGTTTGCTGGAGAATATATCTGGTGCTTGTTTTTCCATTCTTGGGATATTTCACTTAGTAGTATGGGTTCCAGCTCTAACCAGGAAAATATAAGATGTGCTATATCACCATTGTTTCTTAGAGCTGAATAGTACTCCATGGTATACATATACCACATTTTATTAATCCATTCTTGGATTGATGGGCACTTGGGCTGTTTTCACAGCCTTGCAATTATGAATTGTGCTGCTATAAACATTCGAGTGCAGGTGTCTTTTTTGTAGAGTGTCATTGGATCATTTGGGTAGATGCCCAGCAATGGGATTGCTGGATCAAACGGTAGATTCACTTGTATCGCTTTAAGGTATCTCCATATTGCTTTCCACAGAGGTTGAACTAGTTTGCACTCCCACCAGCAGTGTAGGAGTGTTCCTCTCTCTCCGCAACCATGCCAGCATTTGTTGTTTGGAGATTTTTTGATAAAGGCCATTCTCACTGGGGTTAAATGATATCTCATTGTGGTTTTGATTTGCATTTCCCTGATGATTAGAGATGTTGAGCATTTCTTCATATGTTTGTTGGCCATTCTTCTGTCTTCTTTAGAAAAGTTTCTGTTCAAGTCCTTTGCCCACTTTTTAATGGGGTTATTTGATTTTTTCTTCCTGATTTTCATGAGTTCTAAGTATATTCTAGTTATCAGTCCCTTATCGGATGCATAGGATGCAAAAATTTTCTCCCATTCTGTAGGTTGTCTGAATAACAACTTTCTTAATGTAGTATGAATCTTTAATAATAAGTGTTTATAATTACTTAGATGTAGTGGTTGATAGTTTTCATGTATTGTTCATACGTAAGTTATACTTATAGATTTCTTATTTTCAATCACTTGCTGTTAATATTTCTTATGTCTTCAAATAAAAGTACATTAAACAAAACTAAGAAGATGTTGAAAAGTCAGCCAAATCAAGGAAATAACAAAAGTATTTTTTCACTGGGAGATTTTACACAGCTTCTGAAAGGAAATGTATTGTGTACAAAAATAATGAGGACTGAATAAAAAAATACTCAGATACTTTGGTTTATTTCTAGCTTAATGAAAGCAAGGATTCATGAAGTGTAATTGCCTAGCATGGATGTGGATTATGTAGAAATAAGACTACTTTCAGTCAGATAAAACAGAATCATGTGGGGCAATGATCCTATGAGTCTAATATGAATATATATATATATATATATATATATATATATATATATATATGCTTTTGAAAGGGACTATAAACCAATCTGATGGGGAAAATTTCACATTGTATATTTATGTCAGATATATCCTGAAATATTTTAATAGTCTTTTTTTTTTTTTTAATAGTCTTTTAAATGAGACAATCCAAGTTCACAGGTAACACTTGACTTTTGTTTCTAACATGTTGAGTAATATGTCATCATTGGAAACTATCCCACTGCAGTATCACTTCAAATATTGCTCCAGACAGAAGAGTCCTGGAAAGTTTCTGGAGTTGCCAGTATAGCCAGCTTCACTAAAGTCAAGTCAAATGACAACTTGTGCTGTAACCTGCTGTAAGCTGAATGCAGATGATAAAGTTTTAGGGGCATTAGTGTGGTGTGAAGAATGTTTGTTTATTGGAATTGGACCTGTATGCGTCAAGTATAAGCACAAGTACCTAAGGATGTAGAGGTGCAGCTGAGTGGCCATCTATTCTATTAGATCATAACAAATAACCATTTCAGAACTGGCCCAATTGATGGCCTCCTCGATAATCTTACATGCTAATATCATGTACTGTCCATTTTTGCACAGTATTATCATAATTACTTCCGTTCAAGAAATAAAAGCTGTGTCATTTAGATAGCTTGGTAGAGAGTAAATTGCAGAGTAAATAATTCAGGGGGGAAACAAGAGAATAAATGAAATGACAAAGGTGACAAATGATCAACTGTGACGTTTATCACGGGGACTACGATGCTGGCATGTCTGAATGATACATACTTATAAAGAAAGCAATGTTGCACTTTACTTCTAATTAATTTGGCGCGTTGATGACCTCATTTATAATTTATCTGATGCCTTGTTACAGGTTCAAAATGAGAACAAGGTGTTGTACTTCAGGGAAGAGAGGTGAGCAACCACTTTGGTACTTTTCAAATTCTTTTGTGAATCTGTGGCTGGTGAAGTCAGAATGTCAAGGTCTACGTGTTCATTACTTCAGTGGCTTAAAGAGACTATTTTTTACAGGAGATATATTTCCCCATGGACGTTTTGACCCTGTTCAAGCAATCTTCTTTCTTGTTTCTTCCCTTTGTTTAAATCTCTGTTTGAAGTAACCCACGTAATTTTGTGAGTCGCGTACCTATTTCTCCTTTCGCCATTTTCTATTAAGAGAAGATAATCTTGTCGTAAAATTTAAGTGTCCTAAATATTGATTTTTTTATCTTTTTCTGGCACATTCAGAACATAGATGTTTGGATTCATATTTGTATTGTAATCATATCATATATTACTTCACTACATCACTTATTCCTTAAAGTTTCAGTTGATTTAAAAGTTCATTTAAATTATTCCAGCAGATTTTTATCTAATTTTATTAGAACAATCCAGGGTCATTTTCTTGATGCTATCTGTGTATATGAGACTTCCATTATGCAGATACGAAACCAAACATCTACGGTACATTTACTTGTCTTCCTTGGTAATGCATTAGATTAGCCTGCACACAATAAGCCTGGCTGTGGAAAATACTTAATTTGTTGGAAGGGTTATTGTCTGGATCGATGATGAGCAAAATTATCTGAGGACGGTGAACGACACATTGCAGATGTCAATCTGAGTTCCAGACGAGTGGCCCTCTAGTAAGACAAGTGAGACTCTCCGTGCCTGGCTTATTTGGTAGCTTCTCAGTGACAGCATAATACCACTGGGAGCATGTGTGTTTTTTCTCTTTGTTCGTGACATATTTCCTTGACATGAGGAAATTTAAAAGATTGTATTAGGAAAGGCCAAGCAACTGTCATGTGTACTGAAAATCTCATCGGTGTGTTAACACCAATACTGAGGGAACACTATGCCTGTATTAAATAATGACAATAGAACCTGTCATTAAAACAGAAACTCTAGCACTTTGTTATTTTTACTGTTCAGTGTTTTCTAAGATTTTGTCTGTTTTTCTTTTCTTTTCTTCTTCTTCTTCTTTTTTTCCTGTCATGTTTTGGCGAGTTAGAAAGGCTGGAATGGGGTCCTCCTCTTTGGAGAATGGGGTGAGTAGCTAAACTAGTAACTCTTGAAGTTCATTTTGTTACGTGCTCTTTGCCAGGTCCTTAAGTCTCCGAGTTCATATTTTCAGGGGTTTATTTGATAATATTTTCATGATATGTCTTTTTCTCATTGAGACCCAAATTACCTACCTCCAAATTACCTACACGATTGAATCTTATCATATCTATTTTTTCTTTTAACTCTTTTCTGCTTTTATGGAAAAAAGTCGAGTTTAAGAGAATTTTTGGCAATCGGTCTTGGCTCAAAAAGTTATTATAGTGAAAGCAAATCATGATAAAATATTATCAGATTTTCTTCAGCTGCTTTATTTGTGGGGTTTAGAATTGAGACTCATGGTTCATAAGGTCTTCGTGGTCATACAGGGGTATAGTTCTGCTTCTAATTTAATAGTTGAGCCTTGACTTGTGTAAGTTTTCTTCTCATTTGTGCTACATGGGAAATCGTATATGAAATTCTGTTTTAAAATGTAGTAGCAATCTTTTTAAATTTTGTTTCATGTAGTTATTTTCTTGCATGATTTTTTTTTATTTATTAAAGATATTATGGGGGTACAAACATTTTGGTCACATGTAATGCGTTTGCCTCTCCCAAGCCAAGGCTACAAGTGTACCCCTCCCCCATGCAGTGTGTTCTGCTTCCATTAGTTGTGGGTTTACCCCTTAATGTCCCCGATCATCACCCAATGAGTATTACTACCAGGTGGACCTCTTAGCGTTGGTCAGTTACTAGTAATTTGATGGTGAGTATAGGTGTTGCCTGTTTTTCCATCCTTGTGATACTTCACTTCCAGGGATGGGCTCAATCTCTATCCTGGATAATATAAAAGGTGCGAATTCACCATTGTTTTGTAGTTGAGCAGTATTACATGGTATACATATGCCACATTTAATAATCCACACATGTGTTGATGGGCACTTGGGTTGTTTCCACATCTCTCTGCATGATGGTTTTGAAAGCACGTAAAATATGTGAGATAGAATCTAGCTGTTTCTGGATAGTTTCTTGAATTGTTGCTGGTATGGTTTTGGGTAATTTCTTGAATGCATGTAACATTTCCATATTGGTCTGTGTGTGGTTACTTGCTATATGGGGATCATGCAAATTAATTGAGTGATACAATTTTAGTCTGTGTACTTTTCTATGTGTATATTACACTTCAATAGAAAGTTTAATATGTCCCATTGAACTAGTCCAAATATTAGTTACTATACTTCTTAAGAATATTGCCAAGTAGGTTGTGTATTACTTGGTGTTTAACAATCGATGCCCTCATAATACGTCAAGTGTATTCTCTCCTTAATGCAGACATTTTAGCATATCATATCATGGAGAAGTTACCGATATATTTTTGAACACATTTACATATTTTTATTCATATGCTTAAATTCTTCACTTTTTTTTCTGTTACGAAAACAAGCTAAACAACTCCATGCCTTAAATGTTTCATACTTGTCCCCACGTGGTCATGTAGTCTGGCACTGGATTAATTCTTTATACTTTTTTGGCAAGATCACTGAAAGTGACATATCTCTTCTTTTGCAGAGAGGGAATTAATGCCGTGCTGCCCTAATGCCTTCCCGTTCCATGTGCTATATAACGGAACATAAAAGCAAATATAGTCATTAACATTTATTGCGATTATTTTCACACCACACACAAAGATGTTGCTCATAGATCTTAAGAGAATAGAGGCCCACAAGCATTGCACAGTAGAAAAATTTGAGGTAACATCGATGAAGTTAGATGGGGTATAAAGCCAAAATTCAGAACAATGGACTGCTTGCTTAAGGATTTCCTTGGAGGTTACATAGCATACAACTAGTAAATCCAAATATATTTTACCTTTTGAGACCCTGACACACTAAAACCAGAATGTGTTTTAGCTCTTAATACTGATTTCTGAATTTTCTCTTCTTTTGCTTAATATACAGAAAACTTCCAGGCTTAAGTTGGTACCAAGTGTTATCAGTTCTTTTTAGAGAAGTGGAACACATTAGAAGAGTAGAAAATTACTTAAGACAGAGGTATATTTGACATTTCTTCTCTGCTTTCTACAAGTGATGTATTTAATCATTTACCCTATTACAGAAATTAAATTTTCCATGCTAACCCAAGGATCCATCAATTCATCTGTCTTTACATCTATGATCTATCTATCATACCAGGCTCATTTTTCATGAGGAGATATTGGTTTGACATATGACATTGTGATAGTTTTATATATTTGCAATCTCCTGAGGTTTTATAGGTCTTAAGGTCTCCATGTCTAAAACTGTATATGTACCGATGCCCTCAGTGGATGTGAAGGATACCACATTTTCTTTAGCCATTTATTGTTTTCAGAATAATGGTGTTAACTTCTTTGCCATGGCAAGATATCATATATTTATAATCATTATATATTAGTCGTTATGCACTCATGCTTCTGTTTCTGTAGAAATCATTTCTAGAATGGCTAATGCTGGCAACTTAGGTCCATGAATTTTTCTTTAATGAGGCGTAGTCAAATCAACACCCAAATCTTCAGGTTACCATCATTTCACTACTGTATTAGAACGATGGGGTAAAGATACTTACGCCTCCTAGATATGTAAATAGAAAGAGCACTAAAATAATGATATTTGGGATTTTTTTTAACTTTCAATGTTTTTATTAATGATTTTAAATTGGCAAAATGAGAAATTTGTAAAAATCCAGTAGGTAAAAATGAGTTGTCACTATGTCTTCACTATCATCAGATTTTGAATCAAAAGTGTAATGTTTTATATCTAAAACAAGAAGCAGTCCCATTAATCTAAGTATGCACCTAAACTGTAGACAGAGTTTTCTCCTTTAACACTAGCTTGTTTATGCCAGCAGCGAAGAAGCCTGGAGAGCGAGTGGTGATTAAATTGCAAAAGCAGTCTTCCACAGCTTGTTGGGAAATCAATACTTTTCCTTGCAAGAAGTGTTCCAACGCCAGGAAGAAGTGGTAGTCAGTTGTTGCAAGGTCTGGTGAATACGGTGGATGACAGAGAGTTTCCAAGTCCAGCTGCTATAGTTTGAACAGTACTGTTTGTGCAACATGTGGTCGAGGGTTGTCTTGTGCAACTAGTGCAACCTCTGTAGAAGCCAATATGGAGATACCGCAAAGCGATACAGGTAGATCTACCATTCAATGCAGCAATCCCATCCCCAAGCATCCTCCCAAAAGAACAAAAGACACTCCATAAAAAAGACATCTGCACTCGAACGTCCGTAGCAGCCCAACTCACAGCTGCAAAGACGAGGGCACAACGCAAGTGCCCATCAACACACGAGTGGATTAACAAAACGTGGCACATGTACACGATGGAGTACTATTCAACCATAAAAAATAATGGCGATGTAGCACCTCCTGTGTTCTCCTAGATAGAGCTGGAACCCATCCTACTCAGTGAAGTATCCCAAGAATGGAAAAATAAGCACCACATATACTCTCCAGAAAACTGGCACTAACTGATCAACACCTAAGTGGACATATAGGAATAATATTTATCGGGCATCGGGCAGGTGCGAAAGGGGAGGAGGAAATGTTTATATACATACGTAATGAGTGTGATGCACACCATCTGGGGGATGGTCACGCTTGGAGCTCTCACACCGGGGGGCGGGGGGAATGGGATGAAAGGCAACACACATAACCTAAACATTTGTACCCCCGTAATATCCTCAAATAATAAAAAACGAGGAATGGCCTGTCTCTATGGCCCCTCTTGGAGCTTAATGGCAAGCATGCTCATTATTTCATCCTATTGGTTGCAGTAGACAGCCACTGGACTGACCAAGTTTCAGGGAGTTGTAGCAGATAATACCAGCACTGGACCACCAAATATAAACTCTTAATTTTGGAGGGTGAATATTATATTTGGGACTGTGTTTTGGCGCTCCATCTTTACCCAACCATTGTGCCAAATGCTTGCAATTGTCAATAACAATCCGTTTTTCATCACAGGCAACAATAGAGTGCGGAAATGGTTCGCCTTCCTGTAGTGACAGTAAAGAGGCAAGCTTGGAGATGATTTCTCTTGTGATACTCTAACTCATGCAAACCCACCTATCCAACTTCTTTGCCTTGCCAAGTTGTTTCAAATGGTCCAATATTGTTGGAATAGTGACGTCAAACTTTGCTGCTAATTCACAGGTAGGTTGAGATGGATTCACTTCTGCTACAGCTTTCAGCTGTTCTTATCCATGTTGATATCAGGTCATTTATGTGGCTCATTTTCAAGACTAAAATGACCACAACGGAACTTCTTAAACCATGGACGTACTGCGTGTTCACTGGCCACATCCTTCCCAAACATTTCATTGATATTTCAAGCTGTCTGCACTGCATTTGTTCCACAACAGAACACATACCTAAAAATAACATGAATTTTTGACTTATCCATGCTTTCAGAAAAAATTGCTCTAAAAATGTGAAAGGTAATCACAAGCCAAAATGTGCAACTGAAAGAATGAGGATGTACCTTCACAATAAAAAGAAGTGCCAAACGGAACGTCAG
This sequence comes from Microcebus murinus, assembly GCF_040939455.1. Taxonomy (NCBI): domain Eukaryota; kingdom Metazoa; phylum Chordata; class Mammalia; order Primates; family Cheirogaleidae; genus Microcebus; species Microcebus murinus. The sequence continues at coordinate 21,507,807 of NC_134110.1, forward strand.
AGATATCAACTGTCACTCTTAGTACTTAAGGACATGAGACATTTCATACTTAATAATTTTGGAATTACGCCACACTGAAGATCAGAAAGTGAGCGGCAAATAACGATAAAACTCTACGTTAACACAAAGACCATTTTTCCCATTTAGATGAATTGGATTGGCTCTATATAAAGTTTATGTACATAATTCATATTTACCTTAAAACATACACCTTAAAACCTTAAAACGTACACAGAATCTTTTATTATTTTCTAATATTTATTTATTCTTTGTTCTTTCTTTTCTTCTTTGGTTAGGTTTTATATCTTTGCCTCTCCCAAGCAAGGGTTAGAGGTATGCCCTTTGCCTCCACAATGCTCACCACATCCCTCAGATGTGGGTCTATCCCCGTAACCCCCGAATCCCTGACGACCACCACCACCATTTGAGCACCTTAATAATGTTGATCAGTCAGGAGCAATTTGATGGCGAACGCATGCGGAGCCCATTGTTCTGATCTTGTGTCACCTCACATTGGGTAATGGGCTTAATCTAGGATATATAAGCGGTGCTAGCTCACTGCCGTTCATTAGAAGAATTGAGTAATATTCCATTGTGAACATATACCAAGTTTAAATAATCCACTCATGAACCGACAGGCACTTGGGCTGTCTCCACGTCCCTGCAACAGTGCATTGCACTGCCACAAACACTCGCGTGCAGATATCTTTATAATAGAATGTCTTATGTTCTTTTGGGTAGATGCCCAACAATCCTACTGCTGGGTCGAATGGTATTTCCATTTGTACCACTTTGAGGTATCTCCAAATTCCTTTCCACAAAGGCCGCGCTAATTTTCAGTCCCACCAGCAATGTAAGAGTGTTCCCATCTCTCCACATCCTCGCCAGCATTTGTTGTTTTGGGATTTCTTGATACAGGCCAATCACCCTGTGGTTAGGTGATATCTCATGGTGTTTTTGATTTGCATGTCTCTAATGATTAGAGGCGTGGAGCATTTTTTTAAATATGTTTGCAGGCCATTATTCTGTCTTCTTTTGAAAAGTTTCTGTTCATCTCCATTGCCCATTTCTTGACGGGATTGTTTGATTTTTTTCTTGTTAATTCTTTTGCGTTCTAGATGGATCCTAGATTTATCAGACCTTTACTGGAATTGTAGACAGCAAATATTTTCTCCCATTCTGTAGGTTGTCTATTTGCTCCAGTGATAGTTTCCTTGTCTGTGCAGCTTTCTATTTTGATCAGGTCCCATTTGTTTATTTTTGTTGCTGCGGTGATTGCTTTGGGGGTGTTCCTCGAGAATTCTTTGCCTAGGCCAATGTCTGAAAGGGTTTTCCCAACATCTTCTTCTAGGATTCTTAAGGTTTCGTGCCTTAGGTTTAAGTCTGTTATCCGTCTTGAGTGGATTTTTGTGAGAGGTGAGAGCTAGGGATCCTGATTCATTCCTCTGCATTTTCCCCAATGTATAATGTTTTCTGCTCTAGCAAAGATTAGGTTACCATATGCAGATGGTTTCATCTCTAGAATCTCAGTCCTATTCCGAATATCGATGCTTCTGTTCTTGTGCCAGTGCCAGGATGCTTTCAGTATTATTGCTTTATAGTACAGCTCGAAGTCAGGAATTCTGATGCCTCCCAGTTTGTTCTTTGTACTTAAGATTGCTTTGGCTATACGAGGTTTTTTCTGGTTCCATACAAAGTGAAGAATTCTTTTTCCTGGATCTGTAACTAATGATGGTGGTACTTTGATGGGGATTGCATTTATTCTGTAGATCTCTTTAGGTAATATTGACCTTTTAACAATATCGGTTCTACCAATCCATGAACAAGGTAGGTTTTTCCACTTGTTTACATCTTCTACAAATTCTTTTCTTAGTGTTTCATAGTCCTCCTTGTATAAGTCTTTCATCAAACATATTCCTAGATATTTAATTTTCTTTGAGGCTATAGTAAAAGGTATTGCATTTTTGATTTGAGTTTCAACTTGACAGTTCCTGGCATATATGAATGCCTCTAATTTCTGTATATAGAATTTGTAACCTGAGACTTTACCAAATTCATTTGTCAAACCTAGGAGTCTCTTGGACGAATCCATGGGGTGTTCTGGGTATAATATCGTATCATCGGCAAAGAGCGAGAGTTTGATCTCATCTGCCCCCATTTGGATGCCCTTAATATCCCTGTCTTGCCTGATTGCTATAGCGAGGACTTCAAGCATTATGTTGAATAGAAGAGGCGATAGTGGGCATCCTTGTCTAGTTCCAGTTCGAAGTGGGAATGGTTTCATTTTTTCCCCACTCAGAATGATATTGGCCGTGGGTTTGTCATAAACGCATTTGATAATTTTAAGGTGTGAGCCACCTACGCCTATTTTGTTAAGAGTCTTTATCGTGAAAGTGTGTTGGGCTTTCTCAAATACGTTTTCTGCATCTATTGAGGGAATCATACGGTCGTCGTTCTTGTTTTTATCTATGAGGTGAATTGCATTTATAGACTTACATATCTTGAACCAGCGTTGCCTCCCTGGAATAAAGCCCACCTGGTCATGGTAAATTATTTTTTTGATGTGCTGGTGACTTGTTTTTGCTAAAATTTTGTTCAATATTTTTGCATGTATATTCATGAGGGATATTGCTCTGTAATATTCTCTTTTTATTGCGTCCTCTCCTAGTTTTGGTATCAAGGAGATATAGGATTCGTAGAATGAGTTAGGAAGGATACCATCATTCCCAATGTTGTGGAATAATTTCTGTAGTATAGTTATGAGTTCGCCTTCGTATGTTTGGTAAAACTCTGATGTGTAGCCATCTAGTCTGGGCCTTATCTGTTTGGGGAGGTTACTAATTACTGCTCCAATTTGTGAGCTTGACATCGGTCTCTTCTGAAATTCTGTTACCTCCTGGGTGAACTTAGGGAGGTTGTAAGAATGCAGGAATTTGTCCACTTCCTCGTCCTCATTATGTAGTTTTGGGGCATATAAGATTTCATAGTAGTCAAACGTAATGTTTTGTATTTCTGTGGTATCTGTTGTGCCTGCTCCTTTTTCATTTCTTATTGAGTTTACCAGAGTCCCTGCTCATTGAGTTCTTGTCAATCTAGCAGGAGGGCTATCAGTTTTGTCTATCTTTTCAAAAAGCCAGCTTCTGGTTTTGTTGATCTTCTGCATAATTCTCTTAGTCTCAATTTCATTTAGTTCTGCTTTGACCTTAGTTATTTCTTTTCTTCTACTAGGATTGGACTAGGTTTGCTCTTCTGTTTTCCCATTCCTCGAGCCTATTAATTTGGTTCTCAGTACATAGGCTTTTTTTTTTTATGTGAGCATTTATTGCCATTAGTGTTCCACTCAGAGATGCTTTTGCTGTATCCCACAGGTTTTGGCAACATGTGTCTCTGTCATCATTTTGTTTGGAGAAACTCTGATTTGCACGTGAATTTCCTCCTTGGAATAATAATTCTTCAATAACAGATTGCTTAGTTTCCAAGACTTTGTGAAGCGTCGAGTGTTTCTATAGCAATTGAACTCTAATTTTATACCACTATGGTCAGAGAAGACACATGGTATAATTTCTATTTTCTTGAATTTTTTGAGGTCTGATCTGTGGCCTCGTATGTGATCAATTTTGGAAAAGGAACTTGGGCTGCTGAAAAGAATGTAAACTCAACGTTATTTGGGTGGAATGTTCTGCAGAGATCTGTCAGAACGTTTTGTTCAAGAGCTCTGTTTAAGCCCACTGTTTCTTTGCTTATTTTCTGTTTGGAGGACCTATCCAGTTCATTCAGTGGAGCGTTGAAGTCCCCTGCTAATAGGGCAGTATTTATAAACATGCTATTTAGATCAGACAAGGCTTGTTTTGTGTAATTGGGTGCTCCTGCATTGGGTGCACAAAAATTAAGGATGGTTAAGTCTTCTTGTTGGATCTTCCCTTTCGCATTATAAAGTGGCCGTCTTTATCCTTTTTTACTCTTGCTGTTTTAAAGCTTATGTTATCCGCAAATAGTATAGCTACCCCTGCTTTCTTTTGACTTCCGTTTGCCTGGAGGATAGTTTTCCATCCCTTGACCTTCGGCCAGAAGGCATCTTTGTGGGTTAGATGTGTTTCCTGTAGACCGCAGATACTAGGCTTGTGGACTTTTATTCATTCTGGCAGTTTATGCCTCTTCAGAGGACAGTTGAAGCCATTTACTTTTATTGACAGGATTAAAATTGGAGGAAGATTTCCATTCATATTGTTGGGTGAAGTCTTGTCGCTTTGTCTTACTCCTTGAGCCATCGTGCGGTTCAAGTTCTAGCCTTTACGTCTTTGAAGATTTTACTTTGAGGAGTGTCGATTGCCCAGTTCGGGGTATGCGGCAAGTCTGAGAACCTCCTGTAGGGCTGGTCTGGTCTTTGCAAATTCCTTCAGTGATTGCTTGTCTAAGAAGGTCTGTATTTCTCCCTCATAGATGAAACTTAATTTTGCTGGATAAAGAGTTTAAGTTGGGCTTTATTCTGTTTTAGAAGATTAAGGATAGGCACCCAATCCGTCCTTGCATGTAAGGTTTCAGATGAGAAGTCTGCTGTTAGTCTGATAGGCTTTCCTTTATCAATTACTTGTTGTTTTCCTCTTGCTGCATGGAGGATTGCTTCTTTCACGTTTACTGTGGTCAGCCTAATGACCACGTGACGAGGTGATTGCCTTTTCACGTTGAGTCTCCCAGGAGTTCTGCGTGCTTCTTGTATTTGAATATCAAGATTTCTGGCCAGGCCTGGCATATTTTCCTCCAGTATTCCGTGAAATAAGGTTTCCAGCCCTAGTGAATATTCCTCTTCCCCTTCCGGAATCCTGACCAATCTGAGATGCGGCTTTTTACATAATCCCACACTTCTTGTAAGCGCTGGTCCCATCTTCTGTTTCTGTGTTCCCTTTCTTCCTCTGATTTGTACAGTGCATCGGCATAATCTTCCAGCTCTGAGAGTCTTTCCGCTGCATGATCCATCCTGTTCTTCAGGCTTTCCACTGTATTCTGGAGTTCCTTGAATGTTTCGTCCATTGCCAGGATTTCTGATTGTGTTTTCTGCATTATTTCCATTTCGTTGGAGTACTTTTAATTCATTTCCTGAATTGTTCTTGTGGTTTCTCTATGTTGGGGGGTTCTATTTTCTCTTCAATTACGTTGAGTTTTCCTACAAACTGTATTTGGAATTCTTCCTCCAACCCTTTCATCACATCATGTACGTTGGTGTCAGTTGATGGAGATCGAGTGTTTTCTTTTAGAGGTGATTTTCTCTCTGATCCTTCATGTTTCTTGTGATCTTTTGCTGGTCCTTTCTCATCTGGGTGCTTTTTAGAGGACCGGAGGTGCTGGGACTAGATTAGGAACTAAATTCTGTGATGTCAAAGGAATGATCCCTGGCAGAGCTGTGGATATGTGCTCTGGTCCTGTGTCATCTTAGAGGAGTTCGAGCCTATTCAGTTATCTCTGACCTAAGGTCTTCACTTTCTGTCTAAAGCGCTTAGTGTGTTTGGGCCCCTTGCTTAGACACAAAGGGGTTAGCTCACTCTTGTGAGAGCGAGTCTGCTATCAACCACAGAGTTGAAGTGGGAGGCACTATGCTAGGCTCTGAGTTCACTCTTTCTTGTGTTACCTGTGGTTTGCGAGAAGGAGTCAATTATCAAGGTATTCCAAGTCCTCCGTATGGCGCTCTAAGCTTCCTAATAGGATGTACAGGTATCCCAGTCTTTAGGAGATGTCCTGCCACTCCCAAGGGTTCCTAGAGTCCTGTTCGCACTTTAGGAGGGCTGAGAGGAGCATCAGGTATCAGTGAGCCTAAGAGAGATACTTCAGAGGTTGCTGGATGTGTATCTACGGGGGAGCTGTTGATATGTCATTCAGAGATCTTTCGTCACACTTTTGCAGGAGCATCTGCTGGGGGGAGTCAATTGCTGCAAATGCTAAAGAAGATGGTCAAGATTTTCCTTCCTGAACCACAGGCCTGTACGTTGGCAGCAGTCTTGGTGCCAAAGGTAAGCCCTTGTGTTTCAAACTCATCAGATGTTCAAAAGGAGCCAGCTGTATGTAGACATGACTCTGCCCTCTTTTTCTTAATTCCAATCACCCACATATTCAAGCTAGTCATACAGGGAAAGTGACTTTTCTCCTTTCTCCTGACCTTGAAGGGCTGAGTCTGATTTGGTGGGCTGGCAGGGGAGGCAATGGATGAGGCAATGCCGCAAGTCCCGGACTGGGAAACATCTTTTCTCTTTTTTCCCACTCCCCCAAGGGCAGAGTCTGCCCTGTCATAGGGGAAGATAACCCACCGGCCTGAGGAAAAGGCAAAGGCACTTCTTAGAGCTACCTGACCAAGACGTGAATACTCTCATTCCCCTACCTCTCCAAGGACGGGGATTATCAAGTTGGCATGTGGCCTAAATCTCTGGGAAGATGGAGAAGCCCTGCCCGAGACCACTGAGGGTCCCAGACCAGAAACAGACCTGCCACGCCACTCAGCCCCTGCCTTGGTGACGTCAGTCCCTTCTGCACAAAACCCCACACCGCCAAGGGTCTTCTTCAGCCCCGGCAGATCTTAGCCCAGACAGCAGATTCCCACTCCCTCCACAATTCCCGGGAATGGGGCTTCCCCTTTGGCTGGAGGCACCAGCTATCAGGCCACAGTAAAGAGGTAAAGATGGGTCTCAGCTTGATGGGCTGTCCTGATAAGCTGCTAGAACGGCCTTTCAGTTGCCAGCAAGGAGGTGAAATGAAGCGGAGGTGACAGTCTTGTGACACCTGTTTTGGGTGGAACAGTCTCTTTCTCCCCTCACACCGGGGGTGGAGTCAGACCCTTCAGAGCTAAGAATTTGGGACCAAGGCACAGGATGATATGGGTGGGAATGTCTGCCCATGTCACATCTGGAAAAGCAGCTTCCTCCACAACTCTGCCTTGCGAAGACGGGTTCTGCTGTCTATGCACAGAGCATCGGCAGCTGTGTGCTGTGGGGAAACAACCAAGTGCAATCTGGCAACATAGCCGCTAAAACCACCACTCTCGCCTTTCCTCCCCTTGAAACTCAGAGTCCAATGCAAGCTGCAGGAATGGGAAGGCCTGGGGTGGGGTAGGAGGAACAGACAGGTTTCTCTCCTTATTTCCCACTTCCAGAAGCCAGACCCATTCACCAGTCTGGAGTGTGGAGGAGGTCTGAGAGTGCTTCCAGAGCAACCCTGCATAGCATCGCTTAGCTACAGAGTGGCGGTGGCCCACTCTCCCAGCACCAGCGTGGAAGGTGCCTGCAGGGCCAAAACCTGGCTGGGTTTGGTGGGCTGTCTCCAAACCGCCGCTGAGCCCACTACTTCGCCAACTAACAGAGGCGCAATGGTTTAGGTGCAGAGATCTGCACTCTCTAGCTAACCTTCACCAGCGAAAACCTCATCAATATCCAAGGGCAGAGCCTCCTTTAGGACAAACATCGCGCCCCCCCCTCGTCCCAGACCTGGTCCTGGAGCATTCTGAGGTGAGATGGCAGACTCCATATTCGATCCTCAGGTATAGGGAATCCTCCACGGGGTTTGGACCCTCCAGTACCTGAAATTGAATTGGTAGAGCACTCAGGAGAGTTCCAAGTGTTCCCTGCTCCAATCTCCACTCCACACAGCTCGTCAGGATACACCTTCCCACCAACTTCAGGCACTTCCCTGCCTGCGTGGCTGTGGAGTTTGGTGAGGGGGCAGCATCTCCCTGGACAAGGCAGAACCAATGCCTCAGCTAGCTGGCCAGCCAGCCAATCCCCACAGTGGACGTGCTCCCTCGCTAATGTAGATTTCCGACTCCCCGGGTTTGCAGAAGATTATCCGATGCACCTCTTTCTTCACCGCCAATATTTTTCCCGTTTCCCGGTGATTCCCTGCAGACTTGCGAAGCTGACCCTGTGGAAGGGCAGTTCACTCCCGTGTGGTTGTCTGCTTTCTTCACTTCCCACTCTAAGAGCAGAGGGCCAGGAGGTCACCCCTTCCCCACCATTTTTCCCAGTCTGTCTATTTCTTAGTTTCAATCACTGGCTGTTAATATTTCTTACTGTTGCCAATGATAGTGGATTGAACCAAAGTAAGAAGATGTTGAAAAGTCAGCCAAATCAGAAAAATAACACAAGCATTCTTTCACTGGGAGACTTTACACAGCTTCTGAGGAGAAATGTATTTTGTGCAACAATAATGAAGACTGAATAAGAAAATACTCAGATATCTTGGTGCATTTGTATGCTAATGAAGGCAAGGATTCTTGAAGCACAATTGGCTATCATGGATGTGGACTATATAGAAATAAGATTACTCCCAGCCAGATAAAAACGAATCATGTGAGGTAATGATCCTATGAGTCTAATATGAACTTATATATTTGCTTTGGATAGGGACTATAAACCAATCGGATGGGAAAAAAATTTCACTTTGTATGTTTATGTCAGATACATCCTGACATACATTCATAGTCTTTTAAAGGATACAATCCAAGTTCACAGTTAACTCCTGATTTTTGTTTCCATCACACTGAGTAATATATCATCATTGACAACTGTACCACTGCAGTATCACTTCAAGTATTGCTCCAGACAGAACGGTCCTGGGAAGATTGTGGAGTTGCCATTATAGCCAGCTTCACTAGGGTCAAGTCAAATGACCACCTGTGCTGTGTCTGCTATAGGCTGAATGCAGGTGATAAAGTCTTAGGTGCAGTAGTGTGGTTTGAGGAAGTGGACTTGTCTGGATCAAGGATAAGCACAAGTACCAGAGGATGTTGAGGTGCAGCTGAGTGGCCATCTATTCCATCAGAAGAAGACAAATTTAAGAAGACCATTTGGGAACTGGTCCAAAGTATGTCTTCCTCAATGATATCACAATGCCACTATCATGCATCTTCCGTTTTCAGACCACAGAGTACATTCATAAAATCTTTTTGGTTGAATACAAATTTAGAGTTCTGCATTGAAGAAGTAACTGCTGTGCCACTTACTTGGATAGCTTGCTAGAGAGGAAATTGCAGGGTAAGGAATTCAGGGAGGAAACAAGAGAATAAATGAAATGACAAAGGTGACAAATGATCAACTGTGACGTTTATCACGGGGACTACGATGCTGGCATGTCTGAATGATACATACTTATAAAGAAAGCAATGTTGCACTTTACTTCTAATTAATTTGGCGCGTTGATGACCTCATTTATAATTTATCTGATGCCTTGTTACAGGTTCAAAATGAGAACAAGGTGTTGTACTTCAGGGAAGAGAGGTGAGCAACCACTTTGGTACTTTTCAAATTCTTTTGTGAATCTGTGGCTGGTGAAGTCAGAATGTCAAGGTCTACGTGTTCATTACTTCAGTGGCTTAAAGAGACTATTTTTTACAGGAGATATATTTCCCCATGGACGTTTTGACCCTGTTCAAGCAATCTTCTTTCTTGTTTCTTCCCTTTGTTTAAATCTCTTTTTGAAGTAACCCACGTAATTTTGTGAGTCGCGTACCTATTTCTCCTTTCGCCATTTTCTATTAAGAGAAGATAATCTTGTCGTAAAATTTAAGTGTCCTAAATATTGATTTTTTTATCTTTTTCTGGCACATTCAGAACATAGATGTTTGGATTCATATTTGTATTGTAATCATATCATATATTACTTCACTACATCACTTATTCCTTAAAGTTTCAGTTGATTTAAAAGTTCATTTAAATTATTCCAGCAGATTTTTATCTAATTTTATTAGAACAATCCAGGGTCATTTTCTTGATGCTATCTGTGTATATGAGACTTCCATTATGCAGATACGAAACCAAACATCTACGGTACATTTACTTGTCTTCCTTGGTAATGCATTAGATTAGCCTGCACACAATAAGCCTGGCTGTGGAAAATACTTAATTTGTTGGAAGGGTTATTGTCTGGATCGATGATGAGCAAAATTATCTGAGGACGGTGAACGACACATTGCAGATGTCAATCTGAGTTCCAGACGAGTGGCCCTCTAGTAAGACAAGTGAGACTCTCCGTGCCTGGCTTATTTGGTAGCTTCTCAGTGACAGCATAATACCACTGGGAGCATGTGTGTTTTTTCTCTTTGTTCGTGACATATTTCCTTGACATGAGGAAATTTAAAAGATTGCATTAGGAAAGGCCAAGCAACTGTCATGTGTACTGAAAATCTCATCGGTGTGTTAACACCAATACTGAGGGAACACTATGCCTGTATTAAATAATGACAATAGAACCTGTCATTAAAACAGAAACTCTAGCACTTTGTTATTTTTACTGTTCAGTGTTTTCTAAGATTTTGTCTGTTTTTCTTTTCTTTTCTTCTTCTTCTTCTTTTTTTCCTGTCATGTTTTGGCGAGTTAGAAAGGCTGGAATGGGGTCCTCCTCTTTGGAGAATGGGGTGAGTAGCTAAACTAGTAACTCTTGAAGTTCATTTTGTTACGTGCTCTTTGCCAGGTCCTTAAGTCTCCGAGTTCATATTTTCAGGGGTTTATTTGATAATATTTTCATGATATGTCTTTTTCTCATTGAGACCCAAATTACCTACCTCCAAATTACCTACACGATTGAATCTTATCATATCTATTTTTTCTTTTAACTCTTTTCTGCTTTTATGGAAAAAAGTCGAGTTTAAGAGAATTTTTGGCAATCGGTCTTGGCTCAAAAAGTTATTATAGTGAAAGCAAATCATGATAAAATATTATCAGATTTTCTTCAGCTGCTTTATTTGTGGGGTTTAGAATTGAGACTCATGGTTCATAAGGTCTTCGTGGTCATACAGGGGTATAGTTCTGCTTCTAATTTAATAGTTGAGCCTTGACTTGTGTAAGTTTTCTTCTCATTTGTGCTACATGGGAAATCGTATATGAAATTCTGTTTTAAAATGTAGTAGCAATCTTTTTAAATTTTGTTTCATGTAGTTATTTTCTTGCATGATTTTTTTTTATTTATTAAAGATATTATGGGGGTACAAACATTTTGGTCACATGTAATGCGTTTGCCTCTCCCAAGCCAAGGCTACAAGTGTACCCCTCCCCCATGCAGTGTGTTCTGCTTCCATTAGTTGTGGGTTTACCCCTTAATGTCCCCGATCATCACCCAATGAGTATTACTACCAGGTGGACCTCTTAGCGTTGGTCAGTTACTAGTAATTTGATGGTGAGTATAGGTGTTGCCTGTTTTTCCATCCTTGTGATACTTCACTTCCAGGGATGGGCTCAATCTCTATCCTGGATAATATAAAAGGTGCGAATTCACCATTGTTTTGTAGTTGAGCAGTATTACATGGTATACATATGCCACATTTAATAATCCACACATGTGTTGATGGGCACTTGGGTTGTTTCCACATCTCTCTGCATGATGGTTTTGAAAGCACGTAAAATATGTGAGATAGAATCTAGCTGTTTCTGGATAGTTTCTTGAATTGTTGCTGGTATGGTTTTGGGTAATTTCTTGAATGCATGTAACATTTCCATATTGGTCTGTGTGTGGTTACTTGCTATATGGGGATCATGCAAATTAATTGAGTGATACAATTTTAGTCTGTGTACTTTTCTATGTGTATATTACACTTCAATAGAAAGTTTAATATGTCCCATTGAACTAGTCCAAATATTAGTTACTATACTTCTTAAGAATATTGCCAAGTAGGTTGTGTATTACTTGGTGTTTAACAATCGATGCCCTCATAATACGTCAAGTGTATTCTCTCCTTAATGCAGACATTTTAGCATATCATATCATGGAGAAGTCACCGATATATTTTTGAACACATTTACATATTTTTATTCATATGCTTAAATTCTTCACTTTTTTTTCTGTTACGAAAACAAGCTAAACAACTCCATGCCTTAAATGTTTCATACTTGTCCCCACGTGGTCATGTAGTCTGGCACTGGATTAATTCTTTATACTTTTTTGGCAAGATCACTGAAAGTGACATATCTCTTCTTTTGCAGAGAGGGAATTAATGCCGTGCTGCCCTAATGCCTTCCCGTTCCATGTGCTATATAACGGAACATAAAAGCAAATATAGTCATTAACATTTATTGCGATTATTTTCACACCACACACAAAGATGTTGCTCATAGATCTTAAGAGAATAGAGGCCCACAAGCATTGCACAGTAGAAAAATTTGAGGTAACATCGATGAAGTTAGATGGGGTATAAAGCCAAAATTCAGAACAATGGACTGCTTGCTTAAGGATTTCCTTGGAGGTTACATAGCATACAACTAGTAAATCCAAATATATTTTACCTTTTGAGACCCTGACACACTAAAACCAGAATGTGTTTTAGCTCTTAATACTGATTTCTGAATTTTCTCTTCTTTTGCTTAATATACAGAAAACTTCCAGGCTTAAGTTGGTACCAAGTGTTATCAGTTCTTTGTAGAGAAGTGGAACACATTAGAAGAGTAGAAAATTACTTAAGACAGAGGTATATTTGACATTTCTTCTCTGCTTTCTACAAGTGATGTATTTAATCATTTACCCTATTACAGAAATTAAATTTTCCATGCTAACCCAAGGATCCATCAATTCATCTGTCTTTACATCTATGATCTATCTATCATACCAGGCTCATTTTTCATGAGGAGATATTGGTTTGACATATGACATTGTGATAGTTTTATATATTTGCAATCTCCTGAGGTTTTATAGGTCTTAAGGTCTCCATGTCTAAAACTGTATATGTACCGATGCCCTCAGTGGATGTGAAGGATACCACATTTTCTTTAGCCATTTATTGTTTTCAGAATAATGGTGTTAACTTCTTTGCCATGGCAAGATATCATATATTTATAATCATTATATATTAGTCGTTATGCACTCATGCTTCTGTTTCTGTAGAAATCATTTCTAGAATGGCTAATGCTGGCAACTTAGGTCCATGAATTTTTCTTTAATGAGGCGTAGTCAAATCAACACCCAAATCTTCAGGTTACCATCATTTCACTACTGTATTAGAACGATGGGGTAAAGATACTTACGCCTCCTAGATATGTAAATAGAAAGAGCACTAAAATAATGATATTTGGGATTTTTTTTAACTTTCAATGTTTTTATTAATGATTTTAAATTGGCAAAATGAGAAATTTGTAAAAATCCAGTAGGTAAAAATGAGTTGTCACTATGTCTTCACTATCATCAGATTTTGAATCAAAAGTGTAATGTTTTATATCTAAAACAAGAAGCAGTCCCATTAATCTAAGTATGCACCTAAACTGTAGACAGAGTTTTCTCCTTTAACACTAGCTTGTTTATGCCAGCAGCGAAGAAGCCTGGAGAGCGAGTGGTGATTAAATTGCAAAAGCAGTCTTCCACAGCTTGTTGGGAAATCAATACTTTTCCTTGCAAGAAGTGTTCCAACGCCAGGAAGAAGTGGTAGTCAGTTGTTGCAAGGTCTGGTGAATACGGTGGATGACAGAGAGTTTCCAAGTCCAGCTGCTATAGTTTGAACAGTACTGTTTGTGCAACATGTGGTCGAGGGTTGTCTTGTGCAACTAGTGCAACCTCTGTAGAAGCCAATATGGAGATACCGCAAAGCGATACAGGTAGATCTACCATTCAATGCAGCAATCCCATCCCCAAGCATCCTCCCAAAAGAACAAAAGACACTCCATAAAAAAGACATCTGCACTCGAACGTCCGTAGCAGCCCAACTCACAGCTGCAAAGACGAGGGCACAACGCAAGTGCCCATCAACACACGAGTGGATTAACAAAACGTGGCACATGTACACGATGGAGTACTATTCAACCATAAAAAATAATGGCGATGTAGCACCTCCTGTGTTCTCCTAGATAGAGCTGGAACCCATCCTACTCAGTGAAGTATCCCAAGAATGGAAAAATAAGCACCACATATACTCTCCAGAAAACTGGCACTAACTGATCAACACCTAAGTGGACATATAGGAATAATATTTATCGGGCATCGGGCAGGTGCGAAAGGGGAGGAGGAAATGTTTATATACATACGTAATGAGTGTGATGCACACCATCTGGGGGGTGGTCACGCTTGGAGCTCTCACACCGGGGGGCGGGGGGAATGGGATGAAAGGCAACACACATAACCTAAACATTTGTACCCCCGTAATATCCTCAAATAATAAAAAACGAGGAATGGCCTGTCTCTATGGCCCCTCTTGGAGCTTAATGGCAAGCATGCTCATTATTTCATCCTATTGGTTGCAGTAGACAGCCACTGGACTGACCAAGTTTCAGGGAGTTGTAGCAGATAATACCAGCACTGGACCACCAAATATAAACTCTTAATTTTGGAGGGTGAATATTATATTTGGGACTGTGTTTTGGCGCTCCATCTTTACCCAACCATTGTGCCAAATGCTTGCAATTGTCAATAACAATCCGTTTTTCATCACAGGCAACAATAGAGTGCGGAAATGGTTCGCCTTCCTGTAGTGACAGTAAAGAGGCAAGCTTGGAGATGATTTCTCTTGTGATACTCTAACTCATGCAAACCCACCTATCCAACTCCTTTGCCTTGCCAAGTTGTTTCAAATGGTCCAATATTGTTGGAATAGTGACGTCAAACTTTGCTGCTAATTCACAGGTAGGTTGAGATGGATTCACTTCTGCTACAGCTTTCAGCTGTTCTTATCCATGTTGATATCAGGTCATTTATGTGGCTCATTTTCAAGACTAAAATGACCACAACGGAACTTCTTAAACCATGGACGTACTGCGTGTTCACTGGCCACATCCTTCCCAAACATTTCATTGATATTTCAAGCTGTCTGCACTGCATTTGTTCCACAACAGAACACATACCTAAAAATAACATGAATTTTTGACTTATCCATGCTTTCAGAAAAAATTGCTCTAAAAATGTGAAAGGTAATCACAAGCCAAAATGTGCAACTGAAAGAATGAGGATGTACCTTCACAATAAAAAGAAGTGCCAAACGGAACGTCAGAGATATCAACTGTCACTCTTAGTACTTAAGGACATGAGACATTTCATACTTAATAATTTTGGAATTACGCCACACTGAAGATCAGAAAGTGAGCGGCAAATAACGATAAAACTCTACGTTAACACAAAGACCATTTTTCCCATTTAGATGAATTGGATTGGCTCTATATAAAGTTTATGTACACAATTCATATTTACCTTAAAACATACACCTTAAAACCTTAAAACGTACACAGAATCTTTTATTATTTTCTAATATTTATTTATTCTTTGTTCTTTCTTTTCTTCTTTGGTTAGGTTTTATATCTTTGCCTCTCCCAAGCAAGGGTTAGAGGTATGCCCTTTGCCTCCACAATGCTCACCACATCCCTCAGATGTGGGTCTATCCCCGTAACCCCCGAATCCCTGACGACCACCACCACCATTTGAGCACCTTAATAATGTTGATCAGTCAGGAGCAATTTGATGGCGAACGCATGCGGAGCCCATTGTTCTGATCTTGTGTCACCTCACATTGGGTAATGGGCTTAATCTAGGATATATAAGCGGTGCTAGCTCACTGCCGTTCGTTAGAAGAATTGAGTAATATTCCATTGTGAACATATACCAAGTTTAAATAATCCACTCATGAACCGACAGGCACTTGGGCTGTCTCCACGTCCCTGCAACAGTGCATTGCACTGCCACAAACACTCGCGTGCAGATATCTTTATAATAGAATGTCTTATGTTCTTTTGGGTAGATGCCCAACAATCCTACTGCTGGGTCGAATGGTATTTCCATTTGTACCACTTTGAGGTATCTCCAAATTCCTTTCCACAAAGGCCGCGCTAATTTTCAGTCCCACCAGCAATGTAAGAGTGTTCCCGTCTCTCCACATCCTCGCCAGCATTTGTTGTTTTGGGATTTCTTGATACAGGCCAATCACCCTGTGGTTAGGTGATATCTCATGGTGTTTTTGATTTGCATGTCTCTAATGATTAGAGGCGTGGAGCATTTTTTTAAATATGTTTGCAGGCCATTATTCTGTCTTCTTTTGAAAAGTTTCTGTTCATCTCCATTGCCCATTTCTTGACGGGATTGTTTGATTTTTTTCTTGTTAATTCTTTTGCGTTCTAGATGGATCCTAGATTTATCAGACCGTTACTGGAATTGTAGACAGCAAATATTTTCTCCCATTCTGTAGGTTGTCTATTTGCTCCAGTGATAGTTTCCTTGTCTGTGCAGCTTTCTATTTTGATCAGGTCCCATTTGTTTATTTTTGTTGCTGCGGTGATTGCTTTGGGGGTGTTCCTCGAGAATTCTTTGCCTAGGCCAATGTCTGAAAGGGTTTTCCCAACATCTTCTTCTAGGATTCTTAAGTGCCTTAGGTTTAAGTCTGTTATCCGTCTTGAGTGGATTTTTGTGAGAGGTGAGAGCTAGGGATCCTGATTCATTCCTCTGCATTTTCCCCAATGTATAATGTTTTCTGCTCTAGCAAAGATTAGGTTACCATATGCAGATGGTTTCATCTCTAGAATCTCAGTCCCATTCCGAATATCGATGCTTCTGTTCTTGTGCCAGTGCCAGGATGCTTTCAGTATTATTGCTTTATAGTACAGCTCGAAGTCAGGAATTCTGATGCCTCCCAGTTTGTTCTTTGTACTTAAGATTGCTTTGGCTATACGAGGTTTTTTCTGGTTCCATACAAAGTGAAGAATTCTTTTTCCTGGATCTGTAACTAATGATGGTGGTACTTTGATGGGGATTGCACTTATTCTGTAGATCTCTTTAGGTAATATTGACCTTTTAACAATATCGGTTCTACCAATCCATGAACAAGGTAGGTTTTTCCACTTGTTTACATCTTCTACAAATTCTTTTCTTAGTGTTTCATAGTCCTCCTTGTATAAGTCTTTCATCAAACATATTCCTAGATATTTAATTTTCTTTGAGGCTATAGTAAAAGGTATTGCATTTTTGATTTGAGTTTCAACTTGACAGTTCCTGGCATATATGAATGCCTCTAATTTCTGTATATAGATTTTGTAACCTGAGACTTTACCAAATTCATTTGTCAAACCTAGGAGTCTCTTGGACGAATCCATGGGGTGTTCTGGGTATAATATCGTATCATCGGCAAAGAGCGAGAGTTTGATCTCATCTGCCCCCACTTGGATGCCCTTAATATCCCTGTCTTGCCTGATTGCTATAGCGAGGACTTCAAGCATTATGTTGAATAGAAGAGGCGATAGTGGGCATCCTTGTCTAGTTCCAGTTCGAAGTGGGAATGGTTTCATTTTTTCCCCACTCAGAATGATATTGGCCGTGGGTTTGTCATAAACGCATTTGATAATTTTAAGGTGTGAGCCACCTACACCTATTTTGTTAAGAGTCTTTATCGTAAAGGTGTGTTGGGCTTTCTCAAATACATTTTCTGCATCTATTGAGGGAATCATACGGTCGTCGTTCTTGTTTTTATCTATGAGGCGAATTGCATTTATAGACTTACATATCTTGAACCAGCATTGCCTCCCTGGAATAAAGCCCACCTGGTCATGGTAAATTATTTTTTTGATGTGCTGGCGACTTGTGTTTGCTAAAATTTTGTTCAGGATTTTTGCATCTATATTCATGAGGGATATTGCTCTGTAATATTCTCTTTTTATTGCGTCCTCTCCTAGTTTTGGTATCAAGGAGATATAGGATTTGTAGAATGAGTTAGGAAGGATACCATCATTCCCAAATTTGTGAAATAATTTCTGTAGTATAGTTATGAGTTCACCTTCATATGTTTGGTAAAACTCTGATGTGTAGCGATCTAGTCCGGGCCTTGTCTGTTTGGGGAGGTT
The DNA here is from genome assembly GCF_040939455.1 of Microcebus murinus. Lineage (NCBI taxonomy): Eukaryota > Metazoa > Chordata > Mammalia > Primates > Cheirogaleidae > Microcebus > Microcebus murinus. Next base: position 21,525,572 of record NC_134110.1, read on the forward strand.
ACTAATTACTGCTCCAATTTGTGAGCTTGACATCGGTCTCTTCTGAAATTCTGTTACCTCCTGGGTGAACTTAGGAAAGTTGTAAGAATGCAGGAATTTGTCCATTTCCTCCTCCTCATTATGTAGTTTTGGGGCATATAAGATTTCATAGTAGTCAAACGTAATGTTTTGTATTTCTGTGGTATCTGTTGTGCCTGCTCCTTTTTCATTTCTTATTGAGTTTACCAGAGTCCCTGCTCATTGAGTTCTTGTCAATCTAGCAGGAGGGCTATCAGTTTTGTCTATCTTTTAAAAAAGCCAGCTTCTGGTTTTGTTGATCTTCCGCATAATTCTCTTAGTCTCAATTTCATTTAGTTCTGCTTTGACCTTAGTTATTTCTTTTCTTCTACTAGGATTGGACTAGGTTTGCTCTTCTGTTTTCCCATTCCTCGAGCCTATTAATTTGGTTCTCAGTACATAGGCTTTTTTTTTTTTTATGTGAGCATTTATTGCCATTAGTGTTCCACTCAGAGATGCTTTTGCTGTATCCCACAGGTTTTGGCAACATGTGTCTCTGTCATCATTTTGTTTGGAGAAACTCTGATTTGCACGTGAATTTCCTCCTTGGAATAATAATTCTTCAATAACAGATTGCTTAGTTTCCAAGACTTTGTGAAGCGTCGAGTGTTTCTATAGCAATTGAACTCTAATTTTATACCACTATGGTCAGAGAAGACACATGGTATAATTTCTATTTTCTTGAATTTTTTGAGGTCTGATCTGTGGCCTCGTATGTGATCAATTTTGGAAAAGGAACTTGGGCTGCTGAAAAGAATGTAAACTCAACGTTATTTGGGTGGAATGTTCTGCAGAGATCTGTCAGAACGTTTTGTTCAAGAGCTCTGTTTAAGCCCACTGTTTCTTTGCTTATTTTCTGTTTGGAGGACCTATCCAGTTCATTCAGTGGAGCGTTGAAGTCCCCTGCTAATAGGGCAGTATTTATAAACATGCTATTTAGATCAGACAAGGCTTGTTTTGTGTAATTGGGTGCTCCTGCATTGGGTGCACAAAAATTAAGGATGGTTAAGTCTTCTTGTTGGATCTTCCCTTTCGCATTATAAAGTGGCCGTCTTTATCCTTTTTTACTCTTGCTGTTTTAAAGCTTATGTTATCCGCAAATAGTATAGCTACCCCTGCTTTCTTTTGACTTCCGTTTGCCTGGAGGATAGTTTTCCATCCCTTGACCTTCGGCCAGAAGGCATCTTTGTGGGTTAGATGTGTTTCCTGTAGACCGCAGATACTAGGCTTGTGGACTTTTATTCATTCTGGCAGTTTATGCCTCTTCAGAGGACAGTTGAAGCCATTTACTTTTATTGACAGGATTAAAATTGGAGGAAGATTTCCATTCATATTGTTGGGTGAAGTCTTGTCGCTTTGTCTTACTCCTTGAGCCATCGTGCGGTTCAAGTTCTAGCCTTTACGTCTTTGAAGATTTTACTTTGAGGAGTGTCGATTGCCCAGTTCGGGGTATGCGGCAAGTCTGAGAACCTCCTGTAGGGCTGGTCTGGTCTTTGCAAATTCCTTCAGTGATTGCTTGTCTAAGAAGGTCTGTATTTCTCCCTCATAGATGAAACTTAATTTTGCTGGATAAAGAGTTTAAGTTGGGCTTTATTCTGTTTTAGAAGATTAAGATTAGGCACCCAATCCGTCCTTGCATGTAAGGTTTCAGATGAGAAGTCTGCTGTTAGTCTGATAGGCTTTCCTTTATCAATTACTTGTTGTTTTCCTCTTGCTGCATGGAGGATTGCTTCTTTCACGTTTACTGTGGTCAGCCTAATGACCACGTGACGAGGTGATTGCCTTTTCACGTTGAGTCTCCCAGGAGTTCTGCGTGCTTCTTGTATTTGCATATCAAGATTTCTGGCCAGGCCTGGCATATTTTCCTCCAGTATTCCGTGAAATAAGGTTTCCAGCCCTAGTGAATATTCCTCTTCCCCTTCCGGAATCCTGACCAATCTGAGATGCGGCTTTTTACATAATCCCACACTTCTTGTAAGCGCTGGTCCCATCTTCTGTTTCTGTGTTCCCTTTCTCCCTCTGATTTGTACAGTGCATCGGCATAATCTTCCAGCTCTGAGAGTCTTTCCGCTGCATGATCCATCCTGTTCTTCAGGCTTTCCACTGTATTCTGGAGTTCCTTGAATGTTTCGTCCATTGCCAGGATTTCTGATTGTTTTTTCTGCATTATTTCAATTTCGTTGGAGAACTTTTTATTCATTTCCTGAATTGTTCTTGTGGTTTCTCTATGTTGGGGGGTTCTATTTTCTCTTCAATTACATTGAGTTTTCCTACAAACTGTATTTGGAATTCTTCCTCCAACCCTTTCATCACATCATGTACGTTGGTGTCAGTTGATGGAGATCGAGTGTTTTCTTTTAGAGGTGATTTTCTCTCTGATCCTTCATGTTTCTTGTGATCTTTTGCTGGTCCTTTCTCATCTGGGTGCTTTTTAGAGGACCGGAGGTGCTGGGACTAGATTAGGAACTAAATTCTGTGATGTCAAAGGAATGATCCCTGGCAGAGCTGTGGATATGTGCTCTGGTCCTGTGTCATCTTAGAGGAGTTCGAGCCTATTCAGTTATCTCTGACCTAAGGTCTTCACTTTCTGTCTAAAGCGCTTAGTGTGTTTGGGCCCCTTGCTTAGACACAAAGGGGTTAGCTCACTCTTGTGAGAGCGAGTCTGCTATCAACCACAGAGTTGAAGTGGGAGGCACTATGCTAGGCTCTGAGTTCACTCTTTCTTGTGTTACCTGTGGTTTGCGAGAAGGAGTCAATTATCAAGGTATTCCAAGTCCTCCGTATGGCGCTCTAAGCTTCCTAATAGGATGTACAGGTATCCCAGTCTTTAGGAGATGTCCTGCCACTCCCAAGGGTTCCTAGAGTCCTGTTCGCACTTTAGGAGGGCTGAGAGGAGCATCAGGTATCAGTGAGCCTAAGAGAGATACTTCAGAGGTTGCTGGATGTGTATCTACGGGGGAGCTGTTGATATGTCATTCAGAGATCTTTCGTCACACTTTTGCAGGAGCATCTGCTGGGGGGAGTCAATTGCTGCAAATGCTAAAGAAGGTGGTCAAGATTTTCCTTCCTGAACCACAGGCCTGTACGTTGGCAGCAGTCTTGGTGCCAAAGGTAAGCCCTTGTGTTTCAAACTCATCAGATGTTCAAAAGGAGCCAGCTGTATGTAGACATGACTCTGCCCTCTTTTTCTTAATTCCAATCACCCACATATTCAAGCTAGTCATACAGGGAAAGTGACTTTTCTCCTTTCTCCTGACCTTGAAGGGCTGAGTCTGATTTGGTGGGCTGGCAGGGGAGGCAATGGATGAGGCAATGCCGCAAGTCCCGGACTGGGAAACATCTTTTCTCTTTTTTCCCACTCCCCCAAGGGCAGAGTCTGCCCTGTCATAGGGGAAGATAACCCACCGGCCTGAGGAAAAGGCAAAGGCACTTCTTAGAGCTACCTGACCAAGACGTGAATACTCTCATTCCCCTACCTCTCCAAGGACGGGGATTATCAAGTTGGCATGTGGCCTAAATCCCTGGGAAGATGGAGAAGCCCTGCCCGAGACCACTGAGGGTCCCAGACCAGAAACAGACCTGCCACGCCACTCAGCCCCTGCCTTGGTGACGTCAGTCCCTTCTGCACAAAACCCCACACCGCCAAGGGTCTTCTTCAGCCCCGGCAGATCTTAGCCCAGACAGCAGATTCCCACTCCCTCCACAATTCCCGGGAATGGGGCTTCCCCTTTGGCTGGAGGCACCAGCTATCAGGCCACAGTAAAGAGGTAAAGATGGGTCTCAGCTTGATGGGCTGTCCTGATAAGCTGCTAGAACGGCCTTTCAGTTGCCAGCAAGGAGGTGAAATGAAGCGGAGGTGACAGTCTTGTGACACCTGTTTTGGGTGGAACAGTCTCTTTCTCCCCTCACACCGGGGGTGGAGTCAGACCCTTCAGAGCTAAGAATTTGGGACCAAGGCACAGGATGATATGGGTGGGAATGTCTGCCCATGTCACATCTGGAAAAGCAGCTTCCTCCACAACTCTGCCTTGCGAAGACGGGTTCTGCTGTCTATGCACAGAGCATCGGCAGCTGTGTGCTGTGGGGAAACAACCAAGTGCAATCTGGCAACATAGCCGCTAAAACCACCACTCTCGCCTTTCCTCCCCTTGAAACTCAGAGTCCAATGCAAGCTGCAGGAATGGGAAGGCCTGGGGTGGGGTAGGAGGAACAGACAGGTTTCTCTCCTTATTTCCCACTTCCAGAAGCCAGACCCATTCACCAGTCTGGAGTGTGGAGGAGGTCTGAGAGTGCTTCCAGAGCAACCCTGCATAGCATCGCTTAGCTACAGAGTGGCGGTGGCCCACTCTCCCAGCACCAGCGTGGAAGGTGCCTGCAGGGCCAAAACCTGGCTGGGTTTGGTGGGCTGTCTCCAAACCGCCGCTGAGCCCACTACTTCGCCAACTAACAGAGGCGCAATGGTTTAGGTGCAGAGATCTGCACTCTCTAGCTAACCTTCACCAGCGAAAACCTCATCAATATCCAAGGGCAGAGCCTCCTTTAGGACAAACATCGCCCCCCCCCCTCGTCCCAGACCTGGTCCTGGAGCATTCTGAGGTGAGATGGCAGACTCCATATTCGATCCTCAGGTATAGGGAATCCTCCACGGGGTTTGGACCCTCCAGTACCTGAAACTGAATTGGTAGAGCACTCAGGAGAGTTCCAAGTGTTCCCTGCTCCAATCTCCACTCCACACAGCTCGTCAGGATACACCTTCCCACCAACTTCAGGCACTTCCCTGCCTGCGTGGCTGTGGAGCTTGGTGAGGGGGCAGCATCTCCCTGGACAAGGCAGAACCAATGCCTCAGCTAGCTGGCCAGCCAGCCAATCCCCACAGTGGACGTGCTCCCTCGCTAATGTAGATTTCCGACTCCCCGGGTTTGCAGAAGATTATCCGATGCACCTCTTTCTTCACCGCCAATATTTTTCCCGTTTCCCGGTGATTCCCTGCAGACTTGCGAAGCTGACCCTGTGGAAGGGCAGTTCACTCCCGTGTGGTTGTCTGCTTTCTTCACTTCCCACTCTAAGAGCAGAGGGCCAGGAGGTCACCCCTTCCCCACCATTTTTCCCAGTCTGTCTATTTCTTAGTTTCAATCACTGGCTGTTAATATTTCTTACTGTTGCCAATGATAGTGGATTGAACCAAAGTAAGAAGATGTTGAAAAGTCAGCCAAATCAGAAAAATAACACAAGCATTCTTTCACTGGGAGACTTTACACAGCTTCTGAGGAGAAATGTATTTTGTGCAACAATAATGAAGACTGAATAAGAAAATACTCAGATATCTTGGTGCATTTGTATGCTAATGAAGGCAAGGATTCTTGAAGCACAATTGGCTATCATGGATGTGGACTATATAGAAATAAGATTACTCCCAGCCAGATAAAAACGAATCATGTGAGGTAATGATCCTATGAGTCTAATATGAACTTATATATTTGCTTTGGATAGGGACTATAAACCAATCGGATGGGAAAAAAATTTCACTTTGTATGTTTATGTCAGATACATCCTGACGTACTTTCATAGTCTTTTAAAGGATACAATCCAAGTTCACAGTTAACTCCTGATTTTTGTTTCCATCACACTGAGTAATATATCATCATTGACAACTGTACCACTGCAGTATCACTTCAAGTATTGCTCCAGACAGAACGGTCCTGGGAAGATTGTGGAGTTGCCATTATAGCCAGCTTCACTAGGGTCAAGTCAAATGACCACCTGTGCTGTGTCTGCTATAGGCTGAATGCAGGTGATAAAGTCTTAGGTGCAGTAGTGTGGTTTGAGGAAGTGGACTTGTCTGGATCAAGGATAAGCACAAGTACCAGAGGATGTTGAGGTGCAGCTGAGTGGCCATCTATTCCATCAGAAGAAGACAAATTTAAGAAGACCATTTGGGAACTGGTCCAAAGTATGTCTTCCTCAATGATATCACAATGCCACTATCATGCATCTTCCGTTTTCAGACCACAGAGTACATTCATAAAATCTTTTTGGTTGAATACAAATTTAGAGTTCTGCATTGAAGAAGTAACTGCTGTGCCACTTACTTGGATAGCTTGCTAGAGAGGAAATTGCAGGGTAAGGAATTCAGGGAGGAAACAAGAGAATAAATGAAATGACAAAGGTGACAAATGATCAACTGTGACGTTTATCACGGGGACTACGATGCTGGCATGTCTGAATGATACATACTTATAAAGAAAGCAATGTTGCACTTTACTTCTAATTAATTTGGCGCGTTGATGACCTCATTTATAATTTATCTGATGCCTTGTTACAGGTTCAAAATGAGAACAAGGTGTTGTACTTCAGGGAAGAGAGGTGAGCAACCACTTTGGTACTTTTCAAATTCTTTTGTGAATCTGTGGCTGGTGAAGTCAGAATGTCAAGGTCTACGTGTTCATTACTTCAGTGGCTTAAAGAGACTATTTTTTACAGGAGATATATTTCCCCATGGACGTTTTGACCCTGTTCAAGCAATCTTCTTTCTTGTTTCTTCCCTTTGTTTAAATCTCTGTTTGAAGTAACCCACGTAATTTTGTGAGTCGCGTACCTATTTCTCCTTTCGCCATTTTCTATTAAGAGAAGATAATCTTGTCGTAAAATTTAAGTGTCCTAAATATTGATTTTTTTATCTTTTTCTGGCACATTCAGAACATAGATGTTTGGATTCATATTTGTATTGTAATCATATCATATATTACTTCACTACATCACTTATTCCTTAAAGTTTCAGTTGATTTAAAAGTTCATTTAAATTATTCCAGCAGATTTTTATCTAATTTTATTAGAACAATCCAGGGTCATTTTCTTGATGCTATCTGTGTATATGAGACTTCCATTATGCAGATACGAAACCAAACATCTACGGTACATTTACTTGTCTTCCTTGGTAATGCATTAGATTAGCCTGCACACAATAAGCCTGGCTGTGGAAAATACTTAATTTGTTGGAAGGGTTATTGTCTGGATCGATGATGAGCAAAATTATCTGAGGACGGTGAACGACACATTGCAGATGTCAATCTGAGTTCCAGACGAGTGGCCCTCTAGTAAGACAAGTGAGACTCTCCGTGCCTGGCTTATTTGGTAGCTTCTCAGTGACAGCATAATACCACTGGGAGCATGTGTGTTTTTTCTCTTTGTTCGTGACATATTTCCTTGACATGAGGAAATTTAAAAGATTGTATTAGGAAAGGCCAAGCAACTGTCATGTGTACTGAAAATCTCATCGGTGTGTTAACACCAATACTGAGGGAACACTATGCCTGTATTAAATAATGACAATAGAACCTGTCATTAAAACAGAAACTCTAGCACTTTGTTATTTTTACTGTTCAGTGTTTTCTAAGATTTTGTCTGTTTTTCTTTTCTTTTCTTCTTCTTCTTCTTTTTTTCCTGTCATGTTTTGGCGAGTTAGAAAGGCTGGAATGGGGTCCTCCTCTTTGGAGAATGGGGTGAGTAGCTAAACTAGTAACTCTTGAAGTTCATTTTGTTACGTGCTCTTTGCCAGGTCCTTAAGTCTCCGAGTTCATATTTTCAGGGGTTTATTTGATAATATTTTCATGATATGTCTTTTTCTCATTGAGACCCAAATTACCTACCTGCAAATTACCTACACGATTGAATCTTATCATATCTATTTTTTCTTTTAACTCTTTTCTGCTTTTATGGAAAAAAGTCGAGTTTAAGAGAATTTTTGGCAATCGGTCTTGGCTCAAAAAGTTATTATAGTGAAAGCAAATCATGATAAAATATTATCAGATTTTCTTCAGCTGCTTTATTTGTGGGGTTTAGAATTGAGACTCATGGTTCATAAGGTCTTCGTGGTCATACAGGGGTATAGTTCTGCTTCTAATTTAATAGTTGAGCCTTGACTTGTGTAAGTTTTCTTCTCATTTGTGCTACATGGGAAATCGTATATGAAATTCTGTTTTAAAATGTAGTAGCAATCTTTTTAAATTTTGTTTCATGTAGTTATTTTCTTGCATGATTTTTTTTTATTTATTAAAGATATTATGGGGGTACAAACATTTTGGTCACATGTAATGCGTTTGCCTCTCCCAAGCCAAGGCTACAAGTGTACCCCTCCCCCATGCAGTGTGTTCTGCTTCCATTAGTTGTGGGTTTACCCCTTAATGTCCCCGATCATCACCCAATGAGTATTACTACCAGGTGGACCTCTTAGCGTTGGTCAGTTACTAGTAATTTGATGGTGAGTATAGGTGTTGCCTGTTTTTCCATCCTTGTGATACTTCACTTCCAGGGATGGGCTCAATCTCTATCCTGGATAATATAAAAGGTGCGAATTCACCATTGTTTTGTAGTTGAGCAGTATTACATGGTATACATATGCCACATTTAATAATCCACACATGTGTTGATGGGCACTTGGGTTGTTTCCACATCTCTCTGCATGATGGTTTTGAAAGCACGTAAAATATGTGAGATAGAATCTAGCTGTTTCTGGATAGTTTCTTGAATTGTTGCTGGTATGGTTTTGGGTAATTTCTTGAATGCATGTAACATTTCCATATTGGTCTGTGTGTGGTTACTTGCTATATGGGGATCATGCAAATTAATTGAGTGATACAATTTTAGTCTGTGTACTTTTCTATGTGTATATTACACTTCAATAGAAAGTTTAATATGTCCCATTGAACTAGTCCAAATATTAGTTACTATACTTCTTAAGAATATTGCCAAGTAGGTTGTGTATTACTTGGTGTTTAACAATCGATGCCCTCATAATACGTCAAGTGTATTCTCTCCTTAATGCAGACATTTTAGCATATCATATCATGGAGAAGTTACCGATATATTTTTGAACACATTTACATATTTTTATTCATATGCTTAAATTCTTCACTTTTTTTTGTTATGAAAACAAGCTAAACAACTCCATGCCTTAAATGTTTCATACTTGTCCCCACGTGGTCATGTAGTCTGGCACTGGATTAATTCTTTATACTTTTTGGCAAGATCACTGAAAGTGACATATCTCTTCTTTTGCAGAGAGGGAATTAATGCCGTGCTGCCCTAATGCCTTCCCGTTCCATGTGCTATATAACGGAACATAAAAGCAAATATAGTCATTAACATTTATTGCGATTATTTTCACACCACACACAAAGATGTTGCTCATAGATCTTAAGAGAATAGAGGCCCACAAGCATTGCACAGTAGAAAAATTTGAGGTAACATCGATGAAGTTAGATGGGGTATAAAGCCAAAATTCAGAACAATGGACTGCTTGCTTAAGGATTTCCTTGGAGGTTACATAGCATACAACTAGTAAATCCAAATATATTTTACCTTTTGAGACCCTGACACACTAAAACCAGAATGTGTTTTAGCTCTTAATACTGATTTCTGAATTTTCTCTTCTTTTGCTTAATATACAGAAAACTTCCAGGCTTAAGTTGGTACCAAGTGTTATCAGTTCTTTGTAGAGAAGTGGAACACATTAGAAGAGTAGAAAATTACTTAAGACAGAGGTATATTTGACATTTCTTCTCTGCTTTCTACAAGTGATGTATTTAATCATTTACCCTATTACAGAAATTAAATTTTCCATGCTAACCCAAGGATCCATCAATTCATCTGTCTTTACATCTATGATCTATCTATCATACCAGGCTCATTTTTCATGAGGAGATAGTGGTTTGACATATGACATTGTGATAGTTTTATATATTTGCAATCTCCTGAGGTTTTATAGGTCTTAAGGTCTCCATGTCTAAAACTGTATATGTACCGATGCCCTCAGTGGATGTGAAGGATACCACATTTTCTTTAGCCATTTATTGTTTTCAGAATAATGGTGTTAACTTCTTTGCCATGGCAAGATATCATATATTTATAATCATTATATATTAGTCGTTATGCACTCATGCTTCTGTTTCTGTAGAAATCATTTCTAGAATGGCTAATGCTGGCAACTTAGGTCCATGAATTTTTCTTTAATGAGGCGTAGTCAAATCAACACCCAAATCTTCAGGTTACCATCATTTCACTACTGTATTAGAACGATGGGGTAAAGATACTTACGCCTCCTAGATATGTAAATAGAAAGAGCACTAAAATAATGATATTTGGGATTTTTTTTAACTTTCAATGTTTTTATTAATGATTTTAAATTGGCAAAATGAGAAATTTGTAAAAATCCAGTAGGTAAAAATGAGTTGTCACTATGTCTTCACTATCATCAGATTTTGAATCAAAAGTGTAATGTTTTATATCTAAAACAAGAAGCAGTCCCATTAATCTAAGTATGCACCTAAACTGTAGACAGAGTTTTCTCCTTTAACACTAGCTTGTTTATGCCAGCAGCGAAGAAGCCTGGAGAGCGAGTGGTGATTAAATTGCAAAAGCAGTCTTCCACAGCTTGTTGGGAAATCAATACTTTTCCTTGCAAGAAATGTTCCAACGCCAGGAAGAATTGGTAGTCAGTTGTTGCAAGGTCTGGTGAATACGGTGGATGACAGAGAGTTTCCAAGTCCAGCTGCTATAGTTTGAACAGTATTGTTTGTGCAACATGTGGTCGAGGGTTGTCTTGTGCAACTAGTGCAACCTCTGTAGAAGCCAATATGGAGATACCGCAAAGCGATACAGGTAGATCTACCATTCAATGCAGCAATCCCATCCCCAAGCATCCTCCCAAAAGAACAAAAGACACTCCATAAAAAAGACATCTGCACTCGAACGTCCGTAGCAGCCCAACTCACAGCTGCAAAGACGAGGGCACAACGCAAGTGCCCATCAACACACGAGTGGATTAACAAAACGTGGCACATGTACACGATGGAGTACTATTCAACCATAAGAAATAATGGCGATGTAGCACCTCCTGTGTTCTCCTAGATAGAGCTGGAACCCATCCTACTCAGTGAAGTATCCCAAGAATGGAAAAATAAGCACCACATATACTCTCCAGAAAACTGGCACTAACTGATCAACACCTAAGTGGACATATAGGAATAATATTTATCGGGCATCGGGCAGGTGCGAAAGGGGAGGAGGAAATGTTTATATACATACGTAATGAGTGTGATGCACACCATCTGGGGGATGGTCACGCTTGGAGCTCTCACACCGGGGGGCGGGGGGAATGGGATGAAAGGCAACACACATAACCTAAACATTTGTACCCCCGTAATATCCTCAAATAATAAAAAACGAGGAATGGCCTGTCTCTATGGCCCCTCTTGGAGCTTAATGGCAAGCATGCTCATTATTTCATCCTATTGGTTGCAGTAGACAGCCACTGGACTGACCAAGTTTCAGGGAGTTGTAGCAGATAATACCAGCACTGGACCACCAAATATAAACTCTTAATTTTGGAGGGTGAATATTATATTTGGGACTGTGTTTTGGCGCTCCATCTTTACCCAACCATTGTGCCAAATGCTTGCAATTGTCAATAACAATCCGTTTTTCATCACAGGCAACAATAGAGTGCGGAAATGGTTCGCCTTCCTGTAGTGACAGTAAAGAGGCAAGCTTGGAGATGATTTCTCTTGTGATACTCTAACTCATGCAAACCCACCTATCCAACTTCTTTGCCTTGCCAAGTTGTTTCAAATGGTCCAATATTGTTGGAATAGTGACGTCAAACTTTGCTGCTAATTCACAGGTAGGTTGAGATGGATTCACTTCTGCTACAGCTTTCAGCTGTTCTTATCCATGTTGATATCAGGTCATTTATGTGGCTCATTTTCAAGACTAAAATGACCACAACGGAACTTCTTAAACCATGGACGTACTGCGTGTTCACTGGCCACATCCTTCCCAAACATTTCATTGATATTTCAAGCTGTCTGCACTGCATTTGTTCCACAACAGAACACATACCTAAAAATAACATGAATTTTTGACTTATCCATGCTTTCAGAAAAAATTGCTCTAAAAATGTGAAAGGTAATCACAAGCCAAAATGTGCAACTGAAAGAATGAGGATGTACCTTCACAATAAAAAGAAGTGCCAAACGGAACGTCAGAGATATCAACTGTCACTCTTAGTACTTAAGGACATGAGACATTTCATACTTAATAATTTTGGAATTACGCCACACTGAAGATCAGAAAGTGAGCGGCAAATAACGATAAAACTCTACGTTAACACAAAGACCATTTTTCCCATTTAGATGAATTGGATTGGCTCTATATAAAGTTTATGTACATAATTCATATTTACCTTAAAACATACACCTTAAAACCTTAAAACGTACACAGAATCTTTTATTATTTTCTAATATTTATTTATTCTTTGTTCTTTCTTTTCTTCTTTGGTTAGGTTTTATATCTTTGCCTCTCCCAAGCAAGGGTTAGAGGTATGCCCTTTGCCTCCACAATGCTCACCACATCCCTCAGATGTGGGTCTATCCCCGTAACCCCCGAATCCCTGACGACCACCACCACCATTTGAGCACCTTAATAATGTTGATCAGTCAGGAGCAATTTGATGGCGAACGCATGCGGAGCCCATTGTTCTGATCTTGTGTCACCTCACATTGGGTAATGGGCTTAATCTAGGATATATAAGCGGTGCTAGCTCACTGCCGTTCGTTAGAAGAATTGAGTAATATTCCATTGTGAACATATACCAAGTTTAAATAATCCACTCATGAACCGACAGGCACTTGGGCTGTCTCCACGTCCCTGCAACAGTGCATTGCACTGCCACAAACACTCGCGTGCAGATATCTTTATAATAGAATGTCTTATGTTCTTTTGGGTAGATGCCCAACAATCCTACTGCTGGGTCGAATGGTATTTCCATTTGTACCACTTTGAGGTATCTCCAAATTCCTTTCCACAAAGGCCGCGCTAATTTTCAGTCCCACCAGCAATGTAAGAGTGTTCCCGTCTCTCCACATCCTCGCCAGCATTTGTTGTTTTGGGATTTCTTGATACAGGCCAATCACCCTGTGGTTAGGTGATATCTCATGGTGTTTTTGATTTGCATGTCTCTAATGATTAGAGGCGTGGAGCATTTTTTTAAATATGTTTGCAGGCCATTATTCTGTCTTCTTTTGAAAAGTTTCTGTTCATCTCCATTGCCCATTTCTTGACGGGATTGTTTGATTTTTTTCTTGTTAATTCTTTTGCGTTCTAGATGGATCCTAGATTTATCAGACCTTTACTGGAATTGTAGACAGCAAATATTTTCTCCCATTCTGTAGGTTGTCTATTTGCTCCAGTGATAGTTTCCTTGTCTGTGCAGCTTTCTATTTTGATCAGGTCCCATTTGTTTATTTTTGTTGCTGCGGTGATTGCTTTGGGGGTGTTCCTCGAGAATTCTTTGCCTAGGCCAATGTCTGAAAGGGTTTTCCCAACATCTTCTTCTAGGATTCTTAAGTGCCTTAGGTTTAAGTCTGTTATCCGTCTTGAGTGGATTTTTGTGAGAGGTGAGAGCTAGGGATCCTGATTCATTCCTCTGCATTTTCCCCAATGTATAATGTTTTCTGCTCTAGCAAAGATTAGGTTACCATATGCAGATGGTTTCATCTCTAGAATCTCAGTCCCATTCCGAATATCGATGCTTCTGTTCTTGTGCCAGTGCCAGGATGCTTTCAGTATTATTGCTTTATAGTACAGCTCGAAGTCAGGAATTCTGATGCCTCCCAGTTTGTTCTTTGTACTTAAGATTGCTTTGGCTATACGAGGTTTTTTCTGGTTCCATACAAAGTGAAGAATTCTTTTTCCTGGATCTGTAACTAATGATGGTGGTACTTTGATGGGGATTGCATTTATTCTGTAGATCTCTTTAGGTAATATTGACCTTTTAACAATATTGGTTCTACCGATCCATGAACAAGGTAGATTTTTCCACTTGTTTACATCTTCTACAAATTCTTTTCTTAGCGTTTCATAGTCCTCCTTGTATAAGTCTTTCATCAAACATATTCCTAGATATTTAATTTTCTTTGAGGCTATAGTAAAAGGTATTGCATTTTTGATTTGAGTTTCAACTTGACAGTTCCTGGCATATATGAATGCCTCTAATTTCTGTATATAGATTTTGTAACCTGAGACTTTACCAAATTCATTTGTCAAACCTAGGAGTCTCTTGGACGAATCCATGGGGTGTTCTGGGTATAATATCGTATCATCGGCAAAGAGCGAGAGTTTGATCTCATCTGCCCCCACTTGGATGCCCTTAATATCCCTGTCTTGCCTGATTGCTATAGCGAGGACTTCAAGCATTATGTTGAATAGAAGAGGCGATAGTGGGCATCCTTGTCTAGTTCCAGTTCGAAGTGGGAATGGTTTCATTTTTTCCCCACTCAGAATGATATTGGCCGTGGGTTTGTCATAAACGCATTTGATAATTTTAAGGTGTGAGCCACCTACACCTATTTTGTTAAGAGTCTTTATCGTAAAGGTGTGTTGGGCTTTCTCAAATACATTTTCTGCATCTATTGAGGGAATCATACGGTCGTCGTTCTTGTTTTTATCTATGAGGTGAATTGCATTTATAGACTTACATATCTTGAACCAGCGTTGCCTCCCTGGAATAAAGCCCACCTGGTCATGGTAAATTATTTTTTTGATGTGCTGGCGACTTGTGTTTGCTAAAATTTTGTTCAGGAATTTTGCATCTATATTCATGAGGGATATTGCTCTGTAATATTCTCTTTTTATTGCGTCCTCTCCTAGTTTTGGTATCAAGGAGATATAGGATTTGTAGAATGAGTTAGGAAGGATACCATCATTCCCAATGTTGTGAAATAATTTCTGTAGTATAGTTATGAGTTCACCTTCGTATGTTTGGTAAAACTCTGATGTGTAGCGATCTAGTCCGGGCCTTGTCTGTTTGGGGAGGTTACTAATTACTGCTCCAATTTGTGAGCTTGACATCGGTCTCTTCTGAAATTCTGTTACCTCCTGGGTGAACTTAGGAAAGTTGTAAGAATGCAGGAATTTGTCCATTTCCTCCTCCTCATTATGTAGTTTTGGGGCATATAAGATTTCATAGTAGTCAAACGTAATGTTTTGTATTTCTGTGGTATCTGTTGTGCCTGCTCCTTTTTCATTTCTTATTGAGTTTACCAGAGTCCCTGCTCATTGAGTTCTTGTCAATCTAGCAGGAGGGCTATCAGTTTTGTCTATCTTTTAAAAAAGCCAGCTTCTGGTTTTGTTGATCTTACGTATAATTCTCTTGTTCTCAATTTCATTTAGTTCTGCTTTGACCTTAGTTATTTCTTTTCTTCTACTAGGATTGGACTAGGTTTGCTCTTCTGTTTTCCCATTCCTCGAGCCTATTAATTTGGTTCTCAGTACATAGGCTTTTTTTTTTTTTATGTGAGCATTTATTGCCATTAGTGTTCCACTCAGAGATGCTTTTGCTGTATCCCACAGGTTTTGGCAACATGTGTCTCTGTCGTCATTTTGTTTGGAGAAACTCTGATTTGCACGTGAATTTCCTCCTTGGAATAATAATTCTTCAATAACAGATTGCTTAGTTTCCAAGACTTTGTGAAGCGTCGAGTGTTTCTATAGCAATTGAACTCTAATTTTATACCACTATGGTCAGAGAAGACACATGGTATAATTTCTATTTTCTTGAATTTTTTGAGGTCTGATCTGTGGCCTCGTATGTGATCAATTTTGGAAAAGGAACTTGGGCTGCTGAAAAGAATGTAAACTCAACGTTATTTGGGTGGAATGTTCTGCAGAGATCTGTCAGAACGTTTTGTTCAAGAGCTCTGTTTAAGCCCACTGTTTCTTTGCTTATTTTCTGTTTGGAGGACCTATCCAGTTCATTCAGTGGAGCGTTGAAGTCCCCTGCTAATAGGGCAGTATTTATAAACATGCTATTTAGATCAGACAAGGCTTGTTTTGTGTAATTGGGTGCTCCTGCATTGGGTGCACAAAAATTAAGGATGGTTAAGTCTTCTTGTTGGATCTTCCCTTTCGCATTATAAAGTGGCCGTCTTTATCCTTTTTTACTCTTGCTGTTTTAAAGCTTATGTTATCCGCAAATAGTATAGCTACCCCTGCTTTCTTTTGACTTCCGTTTGCCTGGAGGATAGTTTTCCATCCCTTGACCTTCGGCCAGAAGGCATCTTTGTGGGTTAGATGTGTTTCCTGTAGACCGCAGATACTAGGCTTGTGGACTTTTATTCATTCTGGCAGTTTATGCCTCTTCAGAGGACAGTTGAAGCCATTTACTTTTATTGACAGGATTAAAATTGGAGGAAGATTTCCATTCATATTGTTGGGTGAAGTCTTGTCGCTTTGTCTTACTCCTTGAGCCATCGTGCGGTTCAAGTTCTAGCCTTTACGTCTTTGAAGATTTTACTTTGAGGAGTGTCGATTGCCCAGTTCGGGGTATGCGGCAAGTCTGAGAACCTCCTGTAGGGCTGGTCTGGTCTTTGCAAATTCCTTCAGTGATTGCTTGTCTAAGAAGGTCTGTATTTCTCCCTCATAGATGAAACTTAATTTTGCTGGATAAAGAGTTTAAGTTGGGCTTTATTCTGTTTTAGAAGATTAAGGATAGGCACCCAATCCGTCCTTGCATGTAAGGTTTCAGATGAGAAGTCTGCTGTTAGTCTGATAGGCTTTCCTTTATCAATTACTTGTTGTTTTCCTCTTGCTGCATGGAGGATTGCTTCTTTCACGTTTACTGTGGTCAGCCTAATGACCACGTGACGAGGTGATTGCCTTTTCACGTTGAGTCTCCCAGGAGTTCTGCGTGCTTCTTGTATTTGAATATCAAGATTTCTGGCCAGGCCTGGCATATTTTCCTCCAGTATTCCGTGAAATAAGGTTTCCAGCCCTAGTGAATATTCCTCTTCCCCTTCCGGAATCCTGACCAATCTGAGATGCGGCTTTTTACATAATCCCACACTTCTTGTAAGCGCTGGTCCCATCTTCTGTTTCTGTGTTCCCTTTCTCCCTCTGATTTGTACAGTGCATCGGCATAATCTTCCAGCTCTGAGAGTCTTTCCGCTGCATGATCCATCCTGTTCTTCAGGCTTTCCACTGTATTCTGGAGTTCCTTGAATGTTTCGTCCATTGCCAGGATTTCTGATTGTGTTTTCTGCATTATTTCAATTTCGTTGGAGAACTTTTAATTCATTTCCTGAATTGTTCTTGTGGTTTCTCTATGTTGGGGGGTTCTATTTTCTCTTCAATTACGTTGAGTTTTCCTACAAACTGTATTTGGAATTCTTCCTCCAACCCTTTCATCACATCATGTACGTTGGTGTCAGTTGATGGAGATCGAGTGTTTTCTTTTAGAGGTGATTTTCTCTCTGATCCTTCATGTTTCTTGTGATCTTTTGCTGGTCCTTTCTCATCTGGGTGCTTTTTAGAGGACCGGAGGTGCTGGGACTAGATTAGGAACTAAATTCTGTGATGTCAAAGGAATGATCCCTGGCAGAGCTGTGGATATGTGCTCTGGTCCTGTGTCATCTTAGAGGAGTTCGAGCCTATTCAGTTATCTCTGACCTAAGGTCTTCACTTTCTGTCTAAAGCGCTTAGTGTGTTTGGGCCCCTTGCTTAGACACAAAGGGGTTAGCTCACTCTTGTGAGAGCGAGTCTGCTATCAACCACAGAGTTGAAGTGGGAGGCACTATGCTAGGCTCTGAGTTCACTCTTTCTTGTGTTACCTGTGGTTTGCGAGAAGGAGTCAATTATCAAGGTATTCCAAGTCCTCCGTATGGCGCTCTAAGCTTCCTAATAGGATGTACAGGTATCCCAGTCTTTAGGAGATGTCCTGCCACTCCCAAGGGTTCCTAGAGTCCTGTTCGCACTTTAGGAGGGCTGAGAGGAGCATCAGGTATCAGTGAGCCTAAGAGAGATACTTCAGAGGTTGCTGGATGTGTATCTACGGGGGAGCTGTTGATATGTCATTCAGAGATCTTTCGTCACACTTTTGCAGGAGCATCTGCTGGGGGGAGTCAATTGCTGCAAATGCTAAAGAAGATGGTCAAGATTTTCCTTCCTGAACCACAGGCCTGTACGTTGGCAGCAGTCTTGGTGCCAAAGGTAAGCCCTTGTGTTTCAAACTCATCAGATGTTCAAAAGGAGCCAGCTGTATGTAGACATGACTCTGCCCTCTTTTTCTTAATTCCAATCACCCACATATTCAAGCTAGTCATACAGGGAAAGTGACTTTTCTCCTTTCTCCTGACCTTGAAGGGCTGAGTCTGATTTGGTGGGCTGGCAGGGGAGGCAATGGATGAGGCAATGCCGCAAGTCCCGGACTGGGAAACATCTTTTCTCTTTTTTCCCACTCCCCCAAGGGCAGAGTCTGCCCTGTCATAGGGGAAGATAACCCACCGGCCTGAGGAAAAGGCAAAGGCACTTCTTAGAGCTACCTGACCAAGACGTGAATACTCTCATTCCCCTACCTCTCCAAGGACGGGGATTATCAAGTTGGCATGTGGCCTAAATCCCTGGGAAGATGGAGAAGCCCTGCCCGAGACCACTGAGGGTCCCAGACCAGAAACAGACCTGCCACGCCACTCAGCCCCTGCCTTGGTGACGTCAGTCCCTTCTGCACAAAACCCCACACCGCCAAGGGTCTTCTTCAGCCCCGGCAGATCTTAGCCCAGACAGCAGATTCCCACTCCCTCCACAATTCCCGGGAATGGGGCTTCCCCTTTGGCTGGAGGCACCAGCTATCAGGCCACAGTAAAGAGGTAAAGATGGGTCTCAGCTTGATGGGCTGTCCTGATAAGCTGCTAGAACGGCCTTTCAGTTGCCAGCAAGGAGGTGAAATGAAGCGGAGGTGACAGTCTTGTGACACCTGTTTTGGGTGGAACAGTCTCTTTCTCCCCTCACACCGGGGGTGGAGTCAGACCCTTCAGAGCTAAGAATTTGGGACCAAGGCACAGGATGATATGGGTGGGAATGTCTGCCCATGTCACATCTGGAAAAGCAGCTTCCTCCACAACTCTGCCTTGCGAAGACGGGTTCTGCTGTCTATGCACAGAGCATCGGCAGCTGTGTGCTGTGGGGAAACAACCAAGTGCAATCTGGCAACATAGCCGCTAAAACCACCACTCTCGCCTTTCCTCCCCTTGAAACTCAGAGTCCAATGCAAGCTGCAGGAATGGGAAGGCCTGGGGTGGGGTAGGAGGAACAGACAGGTTTCTCTCCTTATTTCCCACTTCCAGAAGCCAGACCCATTCACCAGTCTGGAGTGTGGAGGAGGTCTGAGAGTGCTTCCAGAGCAACCCTGCATAGCATCGCTTAGCTACAGAGTGGCGGTGGCCCACTCTCCCAGCACCAGCGTGGAAGGTGCCTGCAGGGCCAAAACCTGGCTGGGTTTGGTGGGCTGTCTCCAAACCGCCGCTGAGCCCACTACTTCGCCAACTAACAGAGGCGCAATGGTTTAGGTGCAGAGATCTGCACTCTCTAGCTAACCTTCACCAGCGAAAACCTCATCAATATCCAAGGGCAGAGCCTCCTTTAGGACAAACATCGCCCCCCCCCCTCGTCCCAGACCTGGTCCTGGAGCATTCTGAGGTGAGATGGCAGACTCCATATTCGATCCTCAGGTATAGGGAATCCTCCACGGGGTTTGGACCCTCCAGTACCTGAAACTGAATTGGTAGAGCACTCAGGAGAGTTCCAAGTGTTCCCTGCTCCAATCTCCACTCCACACAGCTCGTCAGGATACACCTTCCCACCAACTTCAGGCACTTCCCTGCCTGCGTGGCTGTGGAGCTTGGTGAGGGGGCAGCATCTCCCTGGACAAGGCAGAACCAATGCCTCAGCTAGCTGGCCAGCCAGCCAATCCCCACAGTGGACGTGCTCCCTCGCTAATGTAGATTTCCGACTCCCCGGGTTTGCAGAAGATTATCCGATGCACCTCTTTCTTCACCGCCAATATTTTTCCCGTTTCCCGGTGATTCCCTGCAGACTTGCGAAGCTGACCCTGTGGAAGGGCAGTTCACTCCCGTGTGGTTGTCTGCTTTCTTCACTTCCCACTCTAAGAGCAGAGGGCCAGGAGGTCACCCCTTCCCCACCATTTTTCCCAGTCTGTCTATTTCTTAGTTTCAATCACTGGCTGTTAATATTTCTTACTGTTGCCAATGATAGTGGATTGAACCAAAGTAAGAAGATGTTGAAAAGTCAGCCAAATCAGAAAAATAACACAAGCATTCTTTCACTGGGAGACTTTACACAGCTTCTGAGGAGAAATGTATTTTGTGCAACAATAATGAAGACTGAATAAGAAAATACTCAGATATCTTGGTGCATTTGTATGCTAATGAAGGCAAGGATTCTTGAAGCACAATTGGCTATCATGGATGTGGACTATATAGAAATAAGATTACTCCCAGCCAGATAAAAACGAATCATGTGAGGTAATGATCCTATGAGTCTAATATGAACTTATATATTTGCTTTGGATAGGGACTATAAACCAATCGGATGGGAAAAAAATTTCACTTTGTATGTTTATGTCAGATACATCCTGACGTACTTTCATAGTCTTTTAAAGGATACAATCCAAGTTCACAGTTAACTCCTGATTTTTGTTTCCATCACACTGAGTAATATATCATCATTGACAACTGTACCACTGCAGTATCACTTCAAGTATTGCTCCAGACAGAACGGTCCTGGGAAGATTGTGGAGTTGCCATTATAGCCAGCTTCACTAGGGTCAAGTCAAATGACCACCTGTGCTGTGTCTGCTATAGGCTGAATGCAGGTGATAAAGTCTTAGGTGCAGTAGTGTGGTTTGAGGAAGTGGACTTGTCTGGATCAAGGATAAGCACAAGTACCAGAGGATGTTGAGGTGCAGCTGAGTGGCCATCTATTCCATCAGAAGAAGACAAATTTAAGAAGACCATTTGGGAACTGGTCCAAAGTATGTCTTCCTCAATGATATCACAATGCCACTATCATGCACCTTCCGTTTTCAGACCACAGAGTACATTCATAAAATCTTTTTGGTTGAATACAAATTTAGAGTTCTGCATTGAAGAAGTAACTGCTGTGCCACTTACTTGGATAGCTTGCTAGAGAGGAAATTGCAGGGTAAGGAATTCAGGGAGGAAACAAGAGAATAAATGAAATGACAAAGGTGACAAATGATCAACTGTGACGTTTATCACGGGGACTACGATGCTGGCATGTCTGAATGATACATACTTATAAAGAAAGCAATGTTGCACTTTACTTCTAATTAATTTGGCGCGTTGATGACCTCATTTATAATTTATCTGATGCCTTGTTACAGGTTCAAAATGAGAACAAGGTGTTGTACTTCAGGGAAGAGAGGTGAGCAACCACTTTGGTACTTTTCAAATTCTTTTGTGAATCTGTGGCTGGTGAAGTCAGAATGTCAAGGTCTACGTGTTCATTACTTCAGTGGCTTAAAGAGACTATTTTTTACAGGAGATATATTTCCCCATGGACGTTTTGACCCTGTTCAAGCAATCTTCTTTCTTGTTTCTTCCCTTTGTTTAAATCTCTGTTTGAAGTAACCCACGTAATTTTGTGAGTCGCGTACCTATTTCTCCTTTCGCCATTTTCTATTAAGAGAAGATAATCTTGTCGTAAAATTTAAGTGTCCTAAATATTGATTTTTTTATCTTTTTCTGGCACATTCAGAACATAGATGTTTGGATTCATATTTGTATTGTAATCATATCATATATTACTTCACTACATCACTTATTCCTTAAAGTTTCAGTTGATTTAAAAGTTCATTTGAATTATTCCAGCAGATTTTTATCTAATTTTATTAGAACAATCCAGGGTCATTTTCTTGATGCTATCTGTGTATATGAGACTTCCATTATGCAGATACGAAACCAAACATCTACGGTACATTTACTTGTCTTCCTTGGTAATGCATTAGATTAGCCTGCACACAATAAGCCTGGCTGTGGAAAATACTTAATTTGTTGGAAGGGTTATTGTCTGGATCGATGATGAGCAAAATTATCTGAGGACGGTGAACGACACATTGCAGATGTCAATCTGAGTTCCAGACGAGTGGCCCTCTAGTAAGACAAGTGAGACTCTCCGTGCCTGGCTTATTTGGTAGCTTCTCAGTGACAGCATAATACCACTGGGAGCATGTGTGTTTTTTCTCTTTGTTCGTGACATATTTCCTTGACATGAGGAAATTTAAAAGATTGCATTAGGAAAGGCCAAGCAACTGTCATGTGTACTGAAAATCTCATCGGTGTGTTAACACCAATACTGAGGGAACACTATGCCTGTATTAAATAATGACAATAGAACCTGTCATTAAAACAGAAACTCTAGCACTTTGTTATTTTTACTGTTCAGTGTTTTCTAAGATTTTGTCTGTTTTTCTTTTCTTTTCTTCTTCTTCTTCTTTTTTTCCTGTCATGTTTTGGCGAGTTAGAAAGGCTGGAATGGGGTCCTCCTCTTTGGAGAATGGGGTGAGTAGCTAAACTAGTAACTCTTGAAGTTCATTTTGTTACGTGCTCTTTGCCAGGTCCTTAAGTCTCCGAGTTCATATTTTCAGGGGTTTATTTGATAATATTTTCATGATATGTCTTTTTCTCATTGAGACCCAAATTACCTACCTGCAAATTACCTACACGATTGAATCTTATCATATCTATTTTTTCTTTTAACTCTTTTCTGCTTTTATGGAAAAAAGTCGAGTTTAAGAGAATTTTTGGCAATCGGTCTTGGCTCAAAAAGTTATTATAGTGAAAGCAAATCATGATAAAATATTATCAGATTTTCTTCAGCTGCTTTATTTGTGGGGTTTAGAATTGAGACTCATGGTTCATAAGGTCTTCGTGGTCATACAGTGGTATAGTTCTGCTTCTAATTTAATAGTTGAGCCTTGACTTGTGTAAGTTTTCTTCTCATTTGTGCTACATGGGAAATCGTATATGAAATTCTGTTTTAAAATGTAGTAGCAATCTTTTTAAATTTTGTTTCATGTAGTTATTTTCTTGCATGATTTTTTTTTATTTATTAAAGATATTATGGGGGTACAAACATTTTGGTCACATGTAATGCGTTTGCCTCTCCCAAGCCAAGGCTACAAGTGTACCCCTCCCCCATGCAGTGTGTTCTGCTTCCATTAGTTGTGGGTTTACCCCTTAATGTCCCCGATCATCACCCAATGAGTATTACTACCAGGTGGACCTCTTAGCGTTGGTCAGTTACTAGTAATTTGATGGTGAGTATAGGTGTTGCCTGTTTTTCCATCCTTGTGATACTTCACTTCCAGGGATGGGCTCAATCTCTATCCTGGATAATATAAAAGGTGCGAATTCACCATTGTTTTGTAGTTGAGCAGTATTACATGGTATACATATGCCACATTTAATAATCCACACATGTGTTGATGGGCACTTGGGTTGTTTCCACATCTCTCTGCATGATGGTTTTGAAAGCACGTAAAATATGTGAGATAGAATCTAGCTGTTTCTGGATAGTTTCTTGAATTGTTGCTGGTATGGTTTTGGGTAATTTCTTGAATGCATGTAACATTTCCATATTGGTCTGTGTGTGGTTACTTGCTATATGGGGATCATGCAAATTAATTGAGTGATACAATTTTAGTCTGTGTACTTTTCTATGTGTATATTACACTTCAATAGAAAGTTTAATATGTCCCATTGAACTAGTCCAAATATTAGTTACTATACTTCTTAAGAATATTGCCAAGTAGGTTGTGTATTACTTGGTGTTTAACAATCGATGCCCTCATAATACGTCAAGTGTATTCTCTCCTTAATGCAGACATTTTAGCATATCATATCATGGAGAAGTTACCGATATATTTTTGAACACATTTACATATTTTTATTCATATGCTTAAATTCTTCACTTTTTTTTCTGTTATGAAAACAAGCTAAACAACTCCATGCCTTAAATGTTTCATACTTGTCCCCACGTGGTCATGTAGTCTGGCACTGGATTAATTCTTTATACTTTTTGGCAAGATCACTGAAAGTGACATATCTCTTCTTTTGCAGAGAGGGAATTAATGCCGTGCTGCCCTAATGCCTTCCCGTTCCATGTGCTATATAACGGAACATAAAAGCAAATATAGTCATTAACATTTATTGCGATTATTTTCACACCACACACAAAGATGTTGCTCATAGATCTTAAGAGAATAGAGGCCCACAAGCATTGCACAGTAGAAAAATTTGAGGTAACATCGATGAAGTTAGATGGGGTATAAAGCCAAAATTCAGAACAATGGACTGCTTGCTTAAGGATTTCCTTGGAGGTTACATAGCATACAACTAGTAAATCCAAATATATTTTACCTTTTGAGACCCTGACACACTAAAACCAGAATGTGTTTTAGCTCTTAATACTGATTTCTGAATTTTCTCTTCTTTTGCTTAATATACAGAAAACTTCCAGGCTTAAGTTGGTACCAAGTGTTATCAGTTCTTTGTAGAGAAGTGGAACACATTAGAAGAGTAGAAAATTACTTAAGACAGAGGTATATTTGACATTTCTTCTCTGCTTTCTACAAGTGATGTATTTAATCATTTACCCTATTACAGAAATTAAATTTTCCATGCTAACCCAAGGATCCATCAATTCATCTGTCTTTACATCTATGATCTATCTATCATACCAGGCTCATTTTTCATGAGGAGATAGTGGTTTGACATATGACATTGTGATAGTTTTATATATTTGCAATCTCCTGAGGTTTTATAGGTCTTAAGGTCTCCATGTCTAAAACTGTATATGTACCGATGCCCTCAGTGGATGTGAAGGATACCACATTTTCTTTAGCCATTTATTGTTTTCAGAATAATGGTGTTAACTTCTTTGCCATGGCAAGATATCATATATTTATAATCATTATATATTAGTCGTTATGCACTCATGCTTCTGTTTCTGTAGAAATCATTTCTAGAATGGCTAATGCTGGCAACTTAGGTCCATGAATTTTTCTTTAATGAGGCGTAGTCAAATCAACACCCAAATCTTCAGGTTACCATCATTTCACTACTGTATTAGAACGATGGGGTAAAGATACTTACGCCTCCTAGATATGTAAATAGAAAGAGCACTAAAATAATGATATTTGGGATTTTTTTTAACTTTCAATGTTTTTATTAATGATTTTAAATTGGCAAAATGAGAAATTTGTAAAAATCCAGTAGGTAAAAATGAGTTGTCACTATGTCTTCACTATCATCAGATTTTGAATCAAAAGTGTAATGTTTTATATCTAAAACAAGAAGCAGTCCCATTAATCTAAGTATGCACCTAAACTGTAGACAGAGTTTTCTCCTTTAACACTAGCTTGTTTATGCCAGCAGCGAAGAAGCCTGGAGAGCGAGTGGTGATTAAATTGCAAAAGCAGTCTTCCACAGCTTGTTGGGAAATCAATACTTTTCCTTGCAAGAAATGTTCCAACGCCAGGAAGAATTGGTAGTCAGTTGTTGCAAGGTCTGGTGAATACGGTGGATGACAGAGAGTTTCCAAGTCCAGCTGCTATAGTTTGAACAGTATTGTTTGTGCAACATGTGGTCGAGGGTTGTCTTGTGCAACTAGTGCAACCTCTGTAGAAGCCAATATGGAGATACCGCAAAGCGATACAGGTAGATCTACCATTCAATGCAGCAATCCCATCCCCAAGCATCCTCCCAAAAGAACAAAAGACACTCCATAAAAAAGACATCTGCACTCGAACGTCCGTAGCAGCCCAACTCACAGCTGCAAAGACGAGGGCACAACGCAAGTGCCCATCAACACACGAGTGGATTAACAAAACGTGGCACATGTACACGATGGAGTACTATTCAACCATAAGAAATAATGGCGATGTAGCACCTCCTGTGTTCTCCTAGATAGAGCTGGAACCCATCCTACTCAGTGAAGTATCCCAAGAATGGAAAAATAAGCACCACATATACTCTCCAGAAAACTGGCACTAACTGATCAACACCTAAGTGGACATATAGGAATAATATTTATCGGGCATCGGGCAGGTGCGAAAGGGGAGGAGGAAATGTTTATATACATACGTAATGAGTGTGATGCACACCATCTGGGGGATGGTCACGCTTGGAGCTCTCACACCGGGGGGCGGGGGGAATGGGATGAAAGGCAACACACATAACCTAAACATTTGTACCCCCGTAATATCCTCAAATAATAAAAAACGAGGAATGGCCTGTCTCTATGGCCCCTCTTGGAGCTTAATGGCAAGCATGCTCATTATTTCATCCTATTGGTTGCAGTAGACAGCCACTGGACTGACCAAGTTTCAGGGAGTTGTAGCAGATAATACCAGCACTGGACCACCAAATATAAACTCTTAATTTTGGAGGGTGAATATTATATTTGGGACTGTGTTTTGGCGCTCCATCTTTACCCAACCATTGTGCCAAATGCTTGCAATTGTCAATAACAATCCGTTTTTCATCACAGGCAACAATAGAGTGCGGAAATGGTTCGCCTTCCTGTAGTGACAGTAAAGAGGCAAGCTTGGAGATGATTTCTCTTGTGATACTCTAACTCATGCAAACCCACCTATCCAACTTCTTTGCCTTGCCAAGTTGTTTCAAATGGTCCAATATTGTTGGAATAGTGACGTCAAACTTTGCTGCTAATTCACAGGTAGGTTGAGATGGATTCACTTCTGCTACAGCTTTCAGCTGTTCTTATCCATGTTGATATCAGGTCATTTATGTGGCTCATTTTCAAGACTAAAATGACCACAACGGAACTTCTTAAACCATGGACGTACTGCGTGTTCACTGGCCACATCCTTCCCAAACATTTCATTGATATTTCAAGCTGTCTGCACTGCATTTGTTCCACAACAGAACACATACCTAAAAATAACATGAATTTTTGACTTATCCATGCTTTCAGAAAAAATTGCTCTAAAAATGTGAAAGGTAATCACAAGCCAAAATGTGCAACTGAAAGAATGAGGATGTACCTTCACAATAAAAAGAAGTGCCAAACGGAACGTCAGAGATATCAACTGTCACTCTTAGTACTTAAGGACATGAGACATTTCATACTTAATAATTTTGGAATTACGCCACACTGAAGATCAGAAAGTGAGCGGCAAATAACGATAAAACTCTACGTTAACACAAAGACCATTTTTCCCATTTAGATGAATTGGATTGGCTCTATATAAAGTTTATGTACATAATTCATATTTACCTTAAAACATACACCTTAAAACCTTAAAACGTACACAGAATCTTTTATTATTTTCTAATATTTATTTATTCTTTGTTCTTTCTTTTCTTCTTTGGTTAGGTTTTATATCTTTGCCTCTCCCAAGCAAGGGTTAGAGGTATGCCCTTTGCCTCCACAATGCTCACCACATCCCTCAGATGTGGGTCTATCCCCGTAACCCCCGAATCCCTGACGACCACCACCACCATTTGAGCACCTTAATAATGTTGATCAGTCAGGAGCAATTTGATGGCGAACGCATGCGGAGCCCATTGTTCTGATCTTGTGTCACCTCACATTGGGTAATGGGCTTAATCTAGGATATATAAGCGGTGCTAGCTCACTGCCGTTCGTTAGAAGAATTGAGTAATATTCCATTGTGAACATATACCAAGTTTAAATAATCCACTCATGAACCGACAGGCACTTGGGCTGTCTCCACGTCCCTGCAACAGTGCATTGCACTGCCACAAACACTCGCGTGCAGATATCTTTATAATAGAATGTCTTATGTTCTTTTGGGTAGATGCCCAACAATCCTACTGCTGGGTCGAATGGTATTTCCATTTGTACCACTTTGAGGTATCTCCAAATTCCTTTCCACAAAGGCCGCGCTAATTTTCAGTCCCACCAGCAATGTAAGAGTGTTCCCGTCTCTCCACATCCTCGCCAGCATTTGTTGTTTTGGGATTTCTTGATACAGGCCAATCACCCTGTGGTTAGGTGATATCTCATGGTGTTTTTGATTTGCATGTCTCTAATGATTAGAGGCGTGGAGCATTTTTTTAAATATGTTTGCAGGCCATTATTCTGTCTTCTTTTGAAAAGTTTCTGTTCATCTCCATTGCCCATTTCTTGACGGGATTGTTTGATTTTTTTCTTGTTAATTCTTTTGCGTTCTAGATGGATCCTAGATTTATCAGACCTTTACTGGAATTGTAGACAGCAAATATTTTCTCCCATTCTGTAGGTTGTCTATTTGCTCCAGTGATAGTTTCCTTGTCTGTGCAGCTTTCTATTTTGATCAGGTCCCATTTGTTTATTTTTGTTGCTGCGGTGATTGCTTTGGGGGTGTTCCTCGAGAATTCTTTGCCTAGGCCAATGTCTGAAAGGGTTTTCCCAACATCTTCTTCTAGGATTCTTAAGTGCCTTAGGTTTAAGTCTGTTATCCGTCTTGAGTGGATTTTTGTGAGAGGTGAGAGCTAGGGATCCTGATTCATTCCTCTGCATTTTCCCCAATGTATAATGTTTTCTGCTCTAGCAAAGATTAGGTTACCATATGCAGATGGTTTCATCTCTAGAATCTCAGTCCCATTCCGAATATCGATGCTTCTGTTCTTGTGCCAGTGCCAGGATGCTTTCAGTATTATTGCTTTATAGTACAGCTCGAAGTCAGGAATTCTGATGCCTCCCAGTTTGTTCTTTGTACTTAAGATTGCTTTGGCTATACGAGGTTTTTTCTGGTTCCATACAAAGTGAAGAATTCTTTTTCCTGGATCTGTAACTAATGATGGTGGTACTTTGATGGGGATTGCATTTATTCTGTAGATCTCTTTAGGTAATATTGACCTTTTAACAATATTGGTTCTACCGATCCATGAACAAGGTAGATTTTTCCACTTGTTTACATCTTCTACAAATTCTTTTCTTAGCGTTTCATAGTCCTCCTTGTATAAGTCTTTCATCAAACATATTCCTAGATATTTAATTTTCTTTGAGGCTATAGTAAAAGGTATTGCATTTTTGATTTGAGTTTCAACTTGACAGTTCCTGGCATATATGAATGCCTCTAATTTCTGTATATAGATTTTGTAACCTGAGACTTTACCAAATTCATTTGTCAAACCTAGGAGTCTCTTGGACGAATCCATGGGGTGTTCTGGGTATAATATCGTATCATCGGCAAAGAGCGAGAGTTTGATCTCATCTGCCCCCACTTGGATGCCCTTAATATCCCTGTCTTGCCTGATTGCTATAGCGAGGACTTCAAGCATTATGTTGAATAGAAGAGGCGATAGTGGGCATCCTTGTCTAGTTCCAGTTCGAAGTGGGAATGGTTTCATTTTTTCCCCACTCAGAATGATATTGGCCGTGGGTTTGTCATAAACGCATTTGATAATTTTAAGGTGTGAGCCACCTACACCTATTTTGTTAAGAGTCTTTATCGTAAAGGTGTGTTGGGCTTTCTCAAATACATTTTCTGCATCTATTGAGGGAATCATACGGTCGTCGTTCTTGTTTTTATCTATGAGGTGAATTGCATTTATAGACTTACATATCTTGAACCAGCGTTGCCTCCCTGGAATAAAGCCCACCTGGTCATGGTAAATTATTTTTTTGATGTGCTGGCGACTTGTGTTTGCTAAAATTTTGTTCAGGAATTTTGCATCTATATTCATGAGGGATATTGCTCTGTAATATTCTCTTTTTATTGCGTCCTCTCCTAGTTTTGGTATCAAGGAGATATAGGATTTGTAGAATGAGTTAGGAAGGATACCATCATTCCCAATGTTGTGAAATAATTTCTGTAGTATAGTTATGAGTTCACCTTCGTATGTTTGGTAAAACTCTGATGTGTAGCGATCTAGTCCGGGCCTTGTCTGTTTGGGGAGGTTACTAATTACTGCTCCAATTTGTGAGCTTGACATCGGTCTCTTCTGAAATTCTGTTACCTCCTGGGTGAACTTAGGAAAGTTGTAAGAATGCAGGAATTTGTCCATTTCCTCCTCCTCATTATGTAGTTTTGGGGCATATAAGATTTCATAGTAGTCAAACGTAATGTTTTGTATTTCTGTGGTATCTGTTGTGCCTGCTCCTTTTTCATTTCTTATTGAGTTTACCAGAGTCCCTGCTCATTGAGTTCTTGTCAATCTAGCAGGAGGGCTATCAGTTTTGTCTATCTTTTAAAAAAGCCAGCTTCTGGTTTTGTTGATCTTACGTATAATTCTCTTGTTCTCAATTTCATTTAGTTCTGCTTTGACCTTAGTTATTTCTTTTCTTCTACTAGGATTGGACTAGGTTTGCTCTTCTGTTTTCCCATTCCTCGAGCCTATTAATTTGGTTCTCAGTACATAGGCTTTTTTTTTTTTTATGTGAGCATTTATTGCCATTAGTGTTCCACTCAGAGATGCTTTTGCTGTATCCCACAGGTTTTGGCAACATGTGTCTCTGTCGTCATTTTGTTTGGAGAAACTCTGATTTGCACGTGAATTTCCTCCTTGGAATAATAATTCTTCAATAACAGATTGCTTAGTTTCCAAGACTTTGTGAAGCGTCGAGTGTTTCTATAGCAATTGAACTCTAATTTTATACCACTATGGTCAGAGAAGACACATGGTATAATTTCTATTTTCTTGAATTTTTTGAGGTCTGATCTGTGGCCTCGTATGTGATCAATTTTGGAAAAGGAACTTGGGCTGCTGAAAAGAATGTAAACTCAACGTTATTTGGGTGGAATGTTCTGCAGAGATCTGTCAGAACGTTTTGTTCAAGAGCTCTGTTTAAGCCCACTGTTTCTTTGCTTATTTTCTGTTTGGAGGACCTATCCAGTTCATTCAGTGGAGCGTTGAAGTCCCCTGCTAATAGGGCAGTATTTATAAACATGCTATTTAGATCAGACAAGGCTTGTTTTGTGTAATTGGGTGCTCCTGCATTGGGTGCACAAAAATTAAGGATGGTTAAGTCTTCTTGTTGGATCTTCCCTTTCGCATTATAAAGTGGCCGTCTTTATCCTTTTTTACTCTTGCTGTTTTAAAGCTTATGTTATCCGCAAATAGTATAGCTACCCCTGCTTTCTTTTGACTTCCGTTTGCCTGGAGGATAGTTTTCCATCCCTTGACCTTCGGCCAGAAGGCATCTTTGTGGGTTAGATGTGTTTCCTGTAGACTGCAGATACTAGGCTTGTGGACTTTTATTCATTCTGGCAGTTTATGCCTCTTCAGAGGACAGTTGAAGCCATTTACTTTTATTGACAGGATTAAAATTGGAGGAAGATTTCCATTCATATTGTTGGGTGAAGTCTTGTCGCTTTGTCTTACTCCTTGAGCCATCGTGCGGTTCAAGTTCTAGCCTTTACGTCTTTGAAGATTTTACTTTGAGGAGTGTCGATTGCCCAGTTCGGGGTATGCGGCAAGTCTGAGAACCTCCTGTAGGGCTGGTCTGGTCTTTGCAAATTCCTTCAGTGATTGCTTGTCTAAGAAGGTCTGTATTTCTCCCTCATAGATGAAACTTAATTTTGCTGGATAAAGAGTTTAAGTTGGGCTTTATTCTGTTTTAGAAGATTAAGGATAGGCACCCAATCCGTCCTTGCATGTAAGGTTTCAGATGAGAAGTCTGCTGTTAGTCTGATAGGCTTTCCTTTATCAATTACTTGTTGTTTTCCTCTTGCTGCATGGAGGATTGCTTCTTTCACGTTTACTGTGGTCAGCCTAATGACCACGTGACGAGGTGATTGCCTTTTCACGTTGAGTCTCCCAGGAGTTCTGCGTGCTTCTTGTATTTGAATATCAAGATTTCTGGCCAGGCCTGGCATATTTTCCTCCAGTATTCCGTGAAATAAGGTTTCCAGCCCTAGTGAATATTCCTCTTCCCCTTCCGGAATCCTGACCAATCTGAGATGCGGCTTTTTACATAATCCCACACTTCTTGTAAGCGCTGGTCCCATCTTCTGTTTCTGTGTTCCCTTTCTCCCTCTGATTTGTACAGTGCATCGGCATAATCTTCCAGCTCTGAGAGTCTTTCCGCTGCATGATCCATCCTGTTCTTCAGGCTTTCCACTGTATTCTGGAGTTCCTTGAATGTTTCGTCCATTGCCAGGATTTCTGATTGTGTTTTCTGCATTATTTCAATTTCGTTGGAGAACTTTTAATTCATTTCCTGAATTGTTCTTGTGGTTTCTCTATGTTGGGGGGTTCTATTTTCTCTTCAATTACGTTGAGTTTTCCTACAAACTGTATTTGGAATTCTTCCTCCAACCCTTTCATCACATCATGTACGTTGGTGTCAGTTGATGGAGATCGAGTGTTTTCTTTTAGAGGTGATTTTCTCTCTGATCCTTCATGTTTCTTGTGATCTTTTGCTGGTCCTTTCTCATCTGGGTGCTTTTTAGAGGACCGGAGGTGCTGGGACTAGATTAGGAACTAAATTCTGTGATGTCAAAGGAATGATCCCTGGCAGAGCTGTGGATATGTGCTCTGGTCCTGTGTCATCTTAGAGGAGTTCGAGCCTATTCAGTTATCTCTGACCTAAGGTCTTCACTTTCTGTCTAAAGCGCTTAGTGTGTTTGGGCCCCTTGCTTAGACACAAAGGGGTTAGCTCACTCTTGTGAGAGCGAGTCTGCTATCAACCACAGAGTTGAAGTGGGAGGCACTATGCTAGGCTCTGAGTTCACTCTTTCTTGTGTTACCTGTGGTTTGCGAGAAGGAGTCAATTATCAAGGTATTCCAAGTCCTCCGTATGGCGCTCTAAGCTTCCTAATAGGATGTACAGGTATCCCAGTCTTTAGGAGATGTCCTGCCACTCCCAAGGGTTCCTAGAGTCCTGTTCGCACTTTAGGAGGGCTGAGAGGAGCATCAGGTATCAGTGAGCCTAAGAGAGATACTTCAGAGGTTGCTGGATGTGTATCTACGGGGGAGCTGTTGATATGTCATTCAGAGATCTTTCGTCACACTTTTGCAGGAGCATCTGCTGGGGGGGAGTCAATTGCTGCAAATGCTAAAGAAGATGGTCAAGATTTTCCTTCCTGAACCACAGGCCTGTACGTTGGCAGCAGTCTTGGTGCCAAAGGTAAGCCCTTGTGTTTCAAACTCATCAGATGTTCAAAAGGAGCCAGCTGTATGTAGACATGACTCTGCCCTCTTTTTCTTAATTCCAATCACCCACATATTCAAGCTAGTCATACAGGGAAAGTGACTTTTCTCCTTTCTCCTGACCTTGAAGGGCTGAGTCTGATTTGGTGGGCTGGCAGGGGAGGCAATGGATGAGGCAATGCCGCAAGTCCCGGACTGGGAAACATCTTTTCTCTTTTTCCCCACTCCCCCAAGGGCAGAGTCTGCCCTGTCATAGGGGAAGATAACCCACCGGCCTGAGGAAAAGGCAAAGGCACTTCTTAGAGCTACCTGACCAAGACGTGAATACTCTCATTCCCCTACCTCTCCAAGGACGGGGATTATCAAGTTGGCATGTGGCCTAAATCCCTGGGAAGATGGAGAAGCCCTGCCCGAGACCACTGAGGGTCCCAGACCAGAAACAGACCTGCCACGCCACTCAGCCCCTGCCTTGGTGACGTCAGTCCCTTCTGCACAAAACCCCACACCGCCAAGGGTCTTCTTCAGCCCCGGCAGATCTTAGCCCAGACAGCAGATTCCCACTCCCTCCACAATTCCCGGGAATGGGGCTTCCCCTTTGGCTGGAGGCACCAGCTATCAGGCCACAGTAAAGAGGTAAAGATGGGTCTCAGCTTGATGGGCTGTCCTGATAAGCTGCTAGAACGGCCTTTCAGTTGCCAGCAAGGAGGTGAAATGAAGCGGAGGTGACAGTCTTGTGACACCTGTTTTGGGTGGAACAGTCTCTTTCTCCCCTCACACCGGGGGTGGAGTCAGACCCTTCAGAGCTAAGAATTTGGGACCAAGGCACAGGATGATATGGGTGGGAATGTCTGCCCATGTCACATCTGGAAAAGCAGCTTCCTCCACAACTCTGCCTTGCGAAGACGGGTTCTGCTGTCTATGCACAGAGCATCGGCAGCTGTGTGCTGTGGGGAAACAACCAAGTGCAATCTGGCAACATAGCCGCTAAAACCACCACTCTCGCCTTTCCTCCCCTTGAAACTCAGAGTCCAATGCAAGCTGCAGGAATGGGAAGGCCTGGGGTGGGGTAGGAGGAACAGACAGGTTTCTCTCCTTATTTCCCACTTCCAGAAGCCAGACCCATTCACCAGTCTGGAGTGTGGAGGAGGTCTGAGAGTGCTTCCAGAGCAACCCTGCATAGCATCGCTTAGCTACAGAGTGGCGGTGGCCCACTCTCCCAGCACCAGCGTGGAAGGTGCCTGCAGGGCCAAAACCTGGCTGGGTTTGGTGGGCTGTCTCCAAACCGCCGCTGAGCCCACTACTTCGCCAACTAACAGAGGCGCAATGGTTTAGGTGCAGAGATCTGCACTCTCTAGCTAACCTTCACCAGCGAAAACCTCATCAATATCCAAGGGCAGAGCCTCCTTTAGGACAAACATCGCCCCCCCCCCTCGTCCCAGACCTGGTCCTGGAGCATTCTGAGGTGAGATGGCAGACTCCATATTCGATCCTCAGGTATAGGGAATCCTCCACGGGGTTTGGACCCTCCAGTACCTGAAACTGAATTGGTAGAGCACTCAGGAGAGTTCCAAGTGTTCCCTGCTCCAATCTCCACTCCACACAGCTCGTCAGGATACACCTTCCCACCAACTTCAGGCACTTCCCTGCCTGCGTGGCTGTGGAGTTTGGTGAGGGGGCAGCATCTCCCTGGACAAGGCAGAACCAATGCCTCAGCTAGCTGGCCAGCCAGCCAATCCCCACAGTGGACGTGCTCCCTCGCTAATGTAGATTTCCGACTCCCCGGGTTTGCAGAAGATTATCCGATGCACCTCTTTCTTCACCGCCAATATTTTTCCCGTTTCCCGGTGATTCCCTGCAGACTTGTGAAGCTGACCCTGTGGAAGGGCAGTTCACTCCCGTGTGGTTGTCTGCTTTCTTCACTTCCCACTCTAAGAGCAGAGGGCCAGGAGGTCACCCCTTCCCCACCATTTTTCCCAGTCTGTCTATTTCTTAGTTTCAATCACTGGCTGTTAATATTTCTTACTGTTGCCAATGATAGTGGATTGAACCAAAGTAAGAAGATGTTGAAAAGTCAGCCAAATCAGAAAAATAACACAAGCATTCTTTCACTGGGAGACTTTACACAGCTTCTGAGGAGAAATGTATTTTGTGCAACAATAATGAAGACTGAATAAGAAAATACTCAGATATCTTGGTGCATTTGTATGCTAATGAAGGCAAGGATTCTTGAAGCACAATTGGCTATCATGGATGTGGACTATATAGAAATAAGATTACTCCCAGCCAGATAAAAACGAATCATGTGAGGTAATGATCCTATGAGTCTAATATGAACTTATATATTTGCTTTGGATAGGGACTATAAACCAATCGGATGGGAAAAAAATTTCACTTTGTATGTTTATGTCAGATACATCCTGACGTACTTTCATAGTCTTTTAAAGGATACAATCCAAGTTCACAGTTAACTCCTGATTTTTGTTTCCATCACACTGAGTAATATATCATCATTGACAACTGTACCACTGCAGTATCACTTCAAGTATTGCTCCAGACAGAACGGTCCTGGGAAGATTGTGGAGTTGCCATTATAGCCAGCTTCACTAGGGTCAAGTCAAATGACCACCTGTGCTGTGTCTGCTATAGGCTGAATGCAGGTGATAAAGTCTTAGGTGCAGTAGTGTGGTTTGAGGAAGTGGACTTGTCTGGATCAAGGATAAGCACAAGTACCAGAGGATGTTGAGGTGCAGCTGAGTGGCCATCTATTCCATCAGAAGAAGACAAATTTAAGAAGACCATTTGGGAACTGGTCCAAAGTATGTCTTCCTCAATGATATCACAATGCCACTATCATGCACCTTCCGTTTTCAGACCACAGAGTACATTCATAAAATCTTTTTGGTTGAATACAAATTTAGAGTTCTGCATTGAAGAAGTAACTGCTGTGCCACTTACTTGGATAGCTTGCTAGAGAGGAAATTGCAGGGTAAGGAATTCAGGGAGGAAACAAGAGAATAAATGAAATGACAAAGGTGACAAATGATCAACTGTGACGTTTATCACGGGGACTACGATGCTGGCATGTCTGAATGATACATACTTATAAAGAAAGCAATGTTGCACTTTACTTCTAATTAATTTGGCGCGTTGATGACCTCATTTATAATTTATCTGATGCCTTGTTACAGGTTCAAAATGAGAACAAGGTGTTGTACTTCAGGGAAGAGAGGTGAGCAACCACTTTGGTACTTTTCAAATTCTTTTGTGAATCTGTGGCTGGTGAAGTCAGAATGTCAAGGTCTACGTGTTCATTACTTCAGTGGCTTAAAGAGACTATTTTTTACAGGAGATATATTTCCCCATGGACGTTTTGACCCTGTTCAAGCAATCTTCTTTCTTGTTTCTTCCCTTTGTTTAAATCTCTGTTTGAAGTAACCCACGTAATTTTGTGAGTCGCGTACCTATTTCTCCTTTCGCCATTTTCTATTAAGAGAAGATAATCTTGTCGTAAAATTTAAGTGTCCTAAATATTGATTTTTTTATCTTTTTCTGGCACATTCAGAACATAGATGTTTGGATTCATATTTGTATTGTAATCATATCATATATTACTTCACTACATCACTTATTCCTTAAAGTTTCAGTTGATTTAAAAGTTCATTTAAATTATTCCAGCAGATTTTTATCTAATTTTATTAGAACAATCCAGGGTCATTTTCTTGATGCTATCTGTGTATATGAGACTTCCATTATGCAGATACGAAACCAAACATCTACGGTACATTTACTTGTCTTCCTTGGTAATGCATTAGATTAGCCTGCACACAATAAGCCTGGCTGTGGAAAATACTTAATTTGTTGGAAGGGTTATTGTCTGGATCGATGATGAGCAAAATTATCTGAGGACGGTGAACGACACATTGCAGATGTCAATCTGAGTTCCAGACGAGTGGCCCTCTAGTAAGACAAGTGAGACTCTCCGTGCCTGGCTTATTTGGTAGCTTCTCAGTGACAGCATAATACCACTGGGAGCATGTGTGTTTTTTCTCTTTGTTCGTGACATATTTCCTTGACATGAGGAAATTTAAAAGATTGCATTAGGAAAGGCCAAGCAACTGTCATGTGTACTGAAAATCTCATCGGTGTGTTAACACCAATACTGAGGGAACACTATGCCTGTATTAAATAATGACAATAGAACCTGTCATTAAAACAGAAACTCTAGCACTTTGTTATTTTTACTGTTCAGTGTTTTCTAAGATTTTGTCTGTTTTTCTTTTCTTTTCTTCTTCTTCTTCTTTTTTTCCTGTCATGTTTTGGCGAGTTAGAAAGGCTGGAATGGGGTCCTCCTCTTTGGAGAATGGGGTGAGTAGCTAAACTAGTAACTCTTGAAGTTCATTTTGTTACGTGCTCTTTGCCAGGTCCTTAAGTCTCCGAGTTCATATTTTCAGGGGTTTATTTGATAATATTTTCATGATATGTCTTTTTCTCATTGAGACCCAAATTACCTACCTGCAAATTACCTACACGATTGAATCTTATCATATCTATTTTTTCTTTTAACTCTTTTCTGCTTTTATGGAAAAAAGTCGAGTTTAAGAGAATTTTTGGCAATCGGTCTTGGCTCAAAAAGTTATTATAGTGAAAGCAAATCATGATAAAATATTATCAGATTTTCTTCAGCTGCTTTATTTGTGGGGTTTAGAATTGAGACTCATGGTTCATAAGGTCTTCGTGGTCATACAGGGGTATAGTTCTGCTTCTAATTTAATAGTTGAGCCTTGACTTGTGTAAGTTTTCTTCTCATTTGTGCTACATGGGAAATCGTATATGAAATTCTGTTTTAAAATGTAGTAGCAATCTTTTTAAATTTTGTTTCATGTAGTTATTTTCTTGCATGATTTTTTTTTATTTATAAAGATATTATGGGGGTACAAACATTTTGGTCACATGTAATGCGTTTGCCTCTCCCAAGCCAAGGCTACAAGTGTACCCCTCCCCCATGCAGTGTGTTCTGCTTCCATTAGTTGTGGGTTTACCCCTTAATGTCCCCGATCATCACCCAATGAGTATTACTACCAGGTGGACCTCTTAGCGTTGGTCAGTTACTAGTAATTTGATGGTGAGTATAGGTGTTGCCTGTTTTTCCATCCTTGTGATACTTCACTTCCAGGGATGGGCTCAATCTCTATCCTGGATAATATAAAAGGTGCGAATTCACCATTGTTTTGTAGTTGAGCAGTATTACATGGTATACATATGCCACATTTAATAATCCACACATGTGTTGATGGGCACTTGGGTTGTTTCCACATCTCTCTGCATGATGGTTTTGAAAGCACGTAAAATATGTGAGATAGAATCTAGCTGTTTCTGGATAGTTTCTTGAATTGTTGCTGGTATGGTTTTGGGTAATTTCTTGAATGCATGTAACATTTCCATATTGGTCTGTGTGTGGTTACTTGCTATATGGGGATCATGCAAATTAATTGAGTGATACAATTTTAGTCTGTGTACTTTTCTATGTGTATATTACACTTCAATAGAAAGTTTAATATGTCCCATTGAACTAGTCCAAATATTAGTTACTATACTTCTTAAGAATATTGCCAAGTAGGTTGTGTATTACTTGGTGTTTAACAATCGATGCCCTCATAATACGTCAAGTGTATTCTCTCCTTAATGCAGACATTTTAGCATATCATATCATGGAGAAGTTACCGATATATTTTTGAACACATTTACATATTTTTATTCATATGCTTAAATTCTTCACTTTTTTTTCTGTTATGAAAACAAGCTAAACAACTCCATGCCTTAAATGTTTCATACTTGTCCCCACGTGGTCATGTAGTCTGGCACTGGATTAATTCTTTATACTTTTTGGCAAGATCACTGAAAGTGACATATCTCTTCTTTTGCAGAGAGGGAATTAATGCCGTGCTGCCCTAATGCCTTCCCGTTCCATGTGCTATATAACGGAACATAAAAGCAAATATAGTCATTAACATTTATTGCGATTATTTTCACACCACACACAAAGATGTTGCTCATAGATCTTAAGAGAATAGAGGCCCACAAGCATTGCACAGTAGAAAAATTTGAGGTAACATCGATGAAGTTAGATGGGGTATAAAGCCAAAATTCAGAACAATGGACTGCTTGCTTAAGGATTTCCTTGGAGGTTACATAGCATACAACTAGTAAATCCAAATATATTTTACCTTTTGAGACCCTGACACACTAAAACCAGAATGTGTTTTAGCTCTTAATACTGATTTCTGAATTTTCTCTTCTTTTGCTTAATATACAGAAAACTTCCAGGCTTAAGTTGGTACCAAGTGTTATCAGTTCTTTGTAGAGAAGTGGAACACATTAGAAGAGTAGAAAATTACTTAAGACAGAGGTATATTTGACATTTCTTCTCTGCTTTCTACAAGTGATGTATTTAATCATTTACCCTATTACAGAAATTAAATTTTCCATGCTAACCCAAGGATCCATCAATTCATCTGTCTTTACATCTATGATCTATCTATCATACCAGGCTCATTTTTCATGAGGAGATAGTGGTTTGACATATGACATTGTGATAGTTTTATATATTTGCAATCTCCTGAGGTTTTATAGGTCTTAAGGTCTCCATGTCTAAAACTGTATATGTACCGATGCCCTCAGTGGATGTGAAGGATACCACATTTTCTTTAGCCATTTATTGTTTTCAGAATAATGGTGTTAACTTCTTTGCCATGGCAAGATATCATATATTTATAATCATTATATATTAGTCGTTATGCACTCATGCTTCTGTTTCTGTAGAAATCATTTCTAGAATGGCTAATGCTGGCAACTTAGGTCCATGAATTTTTCTTTAATGAGGCGTAGTCAAATCAACACCCAAATCTTCAGGTTACCATCATTTCACTACTGTATTAGAACGATGGGGTAAAGATACTTACGCCTCCTAGATATGTAAATAGAAAGAGCACTAAAATAATGATATTTGGGATTTTTTTTAACTTTCAATGTTTTTATTAATGATTTTAAATTGGCAAAATGAGAAATTTGTAAAAATCCAGTAGGTAAAAATGAGTTGTCACTATGTCTTCACTATCATCAGATTTTGAATCAAAAGTGTAATGTTTTATATCTAAAACAAGAAGCAGTCCCATTAATCTAAGTATGCACCTAAACTGTAGACAGAGTTTTCTCCTTTAACACTAGCTTGTTTATGCCAGCAGCGAAGAAGCCTGGAGAGCGAGTGGTGATTAAATTGCAAAAGCAGTCTTCCACAGCTTGTTGGGAAATCAATACTTTTCCTTGCAAGAAGTGTTCCAACGCCAGGAAGAAGTGGTAGTCAGTTGTTGCAAGGTCTGGTGAATACGGTGGATGACAGAGAGTTTCCAAGTCCAGCTGCTATAGTTTGAACAGTACTGTTTGTGCAACATGTGGTCGAGGGTTGTCTTGTGCAACTAGTGCAACCTCTGTAGAAGCCAATATGGAGATACCGCAAAGCGATACAGGTAGATCTACCATTCAATGCAGCAATCCCATCCCCAAGCATCCTCCCAAAAGAACAAAAGACACTCCATAAAAAAGACATCTGCACTCGAACGTCCGTAGCAGCCCAACTCACAGCTGCAAAGACGAGGGCACAACGCAAGTGCCCATCAACACACGAGTGGATTAACAAAACGTGGCACATGTACACGATGGAGTACTATTCAACCATAAGAAATAATGGCGATGTAGCACCTCCTGTGTTCTCCTAG
Organism: Microcebus murinus; assembly: GCF_040939455.1. Taxonomy (NCBI): domain Eukaryota; kingdom Metazoa; phylum Chordata; class Mammalia; order Primates; family Cheirogaleidae; genus Microcebus; species Microcebus murinus. The sequence goes on from NC_134110.1 coordinate 21,566,394, forward strand.
ATAGAGCTGGAACCCATCCTACTCAGTGAAGTATCCCAAGAATGGAAAAATAAGCACCACATATACTCTCCAGAAAACTGGCACTAACTGATCAACACCTAAGTGGACATATAGGAATAATATTTATCGGGCATCGGGCAGGTGCGAAAGGGGAGGAGGAAATGTTTATATACATACGTAATGAGTGTGATGCACACCATCTGGGGGGTGGTCACGCTTGGAGCTCTCACACCGGGGGGCGGGGGGAATGGGATGAAAGGCAACACACATAACCTAAACATTTGTACCCCCGTAATATCCTCAAATAATAAAAAACGAGGAATGGCCTGTCTCTATGGCCCCTCTTGGAGCTTAATGGCAAGCATGCTCATTATTTCATCCTATTGGTTGCAGTAGACAGCCACTGGACTGACCAAGTTTCAGGGAGTTGTAGCAGATAATACCAGCACTGGACCACCAAATATAAACTCTTAATTTTGGAGGGTGAATATTATATTTGGGACTGTGTTTTGGCGCTCCATCTTTACCCAACCATTGTGCCAAATGCTTGCAATTGTCAATAACAATCCGTTTTTCATCACAGGCAACAATAGAGTGCGGAAATGGTTCGCCTTCCTGTAGTGACAGTAAAGAGGCAAGCTTGGAGATGATTTCTCTTGTGATACTCTAACTCATGCAAACCCACCTATCCAACTCCTTTGCCTTGCCAAGTTGTTTCAAATGGTCCAATATTGTTGGAATAGTGACGTCAAACTTTGCTGCTAATTCACAGGTAGGTTGAGATGGATTCACTTCTGCTACAGCTTTCAGCTGTTCTTATCCATGTTGATATCAGGTCATTTATGTGGCTCATTTTCAAGACTAAAATGACCACAACGGAACTTCTTAAACCATGGACGTACTGCGTGTTCACTGGCCACATCCTTCCCAAACATTTCATTGATATTTCAAGCTGTCTGCACTGCATTTGTTCCACAACAGAACACATACCTAAAAATAACATGAATTTTTGACTTATCCATGCTTTCAGAAAAAATTGCTCTAAAAATGTGAAAGGTAATCACAAGCCAAAATGTGCAACTGAAAGAATGAGGATGTACCTTCACAATAAAAAGAAGTGCCAAACGGAACGTCAGAGATATCAACTGTCACTCTTAGTACTTAAGGACATGAGACATTTCATACTTAATAATTTTGGAATTACGCCACACTGAAGATCAGAAAGTGAGCGGCAAATAACGATAAAACTCTACGTTAACACAAAGACCATTTTTCCCATTTAGATGAATTGGATTGGCTCTATATAAAGTTTATGTACATAATTCATATTTACCTTAAAACATACACCTTAAAACCTTAAAACGTACACAGAATCTTTTATTATTTTCTAATATTTATTTATTCTTTGTTCTTTCTTTTCTTCTTTGGTTAGGTTTTATATCTTTGCCTCTCCCAAGCAAGGGTTAGAGGTATGCCCTTTGCCTCCACAATGCTCACCACATCCCTCAGATGTGGGTCTATCCCCGTAACCCCCGAATCCCTGACGACCACCACCACCATTTGAGCACCTTAATAATGTTGATCAGTCAGGAGCAATTTGATGGCGAACGCATGCGGAGCCCATTGTTCTGATCTTGTGTCACCTCACATTGGGTAATGGGCTTAATCTAGGATATATAAGCGGTGCTAGCTCACTGCCGTTCGTTAGAAGAATTGAGTAATATTCCATTGTGAACATATACCAAGTTTAAATAATCCACTCATGAACCGACAGGCACTTGGGCTGTCTCCACGTCCCTGCAACAGTGCATTGCACTGCCACAAACACTCGCGTGCAGATATCTTTATAATAGAATGTCTTATGTTCTTTTGGGTAGATGCCCAACAATCCTACTGCTGGGTCGAATGGTATTTCCATTTGTACCACTTTGAGGTATCTCCAAATTCCTTTCCACAAAGGCCGCGCTAATTTTCAGTCCCACCAGCAATGTAAGAGTGTTCCCGTCTCTCCACATCCTCGCCAGCATTTGTTGTTTTGGGATTTCTTGATACAGGCCAATCACCCTGTGGTTAGGTGATATCTCATGGTGTTTTTGATTTGCATGTCTCTAATGATTAGAGGCGTGGAGCATTTTTTTAAATATGTTTGCAGGCCATTATTCTGTCTTCTTTTGAAAAGTTTCTGTTCATCTCCATTGCCCATTTCTTGACGGGATTGTTTGATTTTTTTCTTGTTAATTCTTTTGCGTTCTAGATGGATCCTAGATTTATCAGACCTTTACTGGAATTGTAGACAGCAAATATTTTCTCCCATTCTGTAGGTTGTCTATTTGCTCCAGTGATAGTTTCCTTGTCTGTGCAGCTTTCTATTTTGATCAGGTCCCATTTGTTTATTTTTGTTGCTGCGGTGATTGCTTTGGGGGTGTTCCTCGAGAATTCTTTGCCTAGGCCAATGTCTGAAAGGGTTTTCCCAACATCTTCTTCTAGGATTCTTAAGTGCCTTAGGTTTAAGTCTGTTATCCGTCTTGAGTGGATTTTTGTGAGAGGTGAGAGCTAGGGATCCTGATTCATTCCTCTGCATTTTCCCCAATGTATAATGTTTTCTGCTCTAGCAAAGATTAGGTTACCATATGCAGATGGTTTCATCTCTAGAATCTCAGTCCCATTCCGAATATCGATGCTTCTGTTCTTGTGCCAGTGCCAGGATGCTTTCAGTATTATTGCTTTATAGTACAGCTCGAAGTCAGGAATTCTGATGCCTCCCAGTTTGTTCTTTGTACTTAAGATTGCTTTGGCTATACGAGGTTTTTTCTGGTTCCATACAAAGTGAAGAATTCTTTTTCCTGGATCTGTAACTAATGATGGTGGTACTTTGATGGGGATTGCATTTATTCTGTAGATCTCTTTAGGTAATATTGACCTTTTAACAATATTGGTTCTACCGATCCATGAACAAGGTAGATTTTTCCACTTGTTTACATCTTCTACAAATTCTTTTCTTAGCGTTTCATAGTCCTCCTTGTATAAGTCTTTCATCAAACATATTCCTAGATATTTAATTTTCTTTGAGGCTATAGTAAAAGGTATTGCATTTTTGATTTGAGTTTCAACTTGACAGTTCCTGGCATATATGAATGCCTCTAATTTCTGTATATAGATTTTGTAACCTGAGACTTTACCAAATTCATTTGTCAAACCTAGGAGTCTCTTGGACGAATCCATGGGGTGTTCTGGGTATAATATCGTATCATCGGCAAAGAGCGAGAGTTTGATCTCATCTGCCCCCACTTGGATGCCCTTAATATCCCTGTCTTGCCTGATTGCTATAGCGAGGACTTCAAGCATTATGTTGAATAGAAGAGGCGATAGTGGGCATCCTTGTCTAGTTCCAGTTCGAAGTGGGAATGGTTTCATTTTTTCCCCACTCAGAATGATATTGGCCGTGGGTTTGTCATAAACGCATTTGATAATTTTAAGGTGTGAGCCACCTACACCTATTTTGTTAAGAGTCTTTATCGTAAAGGTGTGTTGGGCTTTCTCAAATACATTTTCTGCATCTATTGAGGGAATCATACGGTCGTCGTTCTTGTTTTTATCTATGAGGTGAATTGCATTTATAGACTTACATATCTTGAACCAGCATTGCCTCCCTGGAATAAAGCCCACCTGGTCATGGTAAATTATTTTTTTGATGTGCTGGCGACTTGTGTTTGCTAAAATTTTGTTCAGGAATTTTGCATCTATATTCATGAGGGATATTGCTCTGTAATATTCTCTTTTTATTGCGTCCTCTCCTAGTTTTGGTATCAAGGAGATATAGGATTTGTAGAATGAGTTAGGAAGGATACCATCATTCCCAATGTTGTGAAATAATTTCTGTAGTATAGTTATGAGTTCACCTTCGTATGTTTGGTAAAACTCTGATGTGTAGCGATCTAGTCCGGGCCTTGTCTGTTTGGGGAGGTTACTAATTACTGCTCCAATTTGTGAGCTTGACATCGGTCTCTTCTGAAATTCTGTTACCTCCTGGGTGAACTTAGGAAAGTTGTAAGAATGCAGGAATTTGTCCATTTCCTCCTCCTCATTATGTAGTTTTGGGGCATATAAGATTTCATAGTAGTCAAACGTAATGTTTTGTATTTCTGTGGTATCTGTTGTGCCTGCTCCTTTTTCATTTCTTATTGAGTTTACCAGAGTCCCTGCTCATTGAGTTCTTGTCAATCTAGCAGGAGGGCTATCAGTTTTGTCTATCTTTTAAAAAAGCCAGCTTCTGGTTTTGTTGATCTTACGTATAATTCTCTTGTTCTCAATTTCATTTAGTTCTGCTTTGACCTTAGTTATTTCTTTTCTTCTACTAGGATTGGACTAGGTTTGCTCTTCTGTTTTCCCATTCCTCGAGCCTATTAATTTGGTTCTCAGTACATAGGCTTTTTTTTTTTTATGTGAGCATTTATTGCCATTAGTGTTCCACTCAGAGATGCTTTTGCTGTATCCCACAGGTTTTGGCAACATGTGTCTCTGTCGTCATTTTGTTTGGAGAAACTCTGATTTGCACGTGAATTTCCTCCTTGGAATAATAATTCTTCAATAACAGATTGCTTAGTTTCCAAGACTTTGTGAAGCGTCGAGTGTTTCTATAGCAATTGAACTCTAATTTTATACCACTATGGTCAGAGAAGACACATGGTATAATTTCTATTTTCTTGAATTTTTTGAGGTCTGATCTGTGGCCTCGTATGTGATCAATTTTGGAAAAGGAACTTGGGCTGCTGAAAAGAATGTAAACTCAACGTTATTTGGGTGGAATGTTCTGCAGAGATCTGTCAGAACGTTTTGTTCAAGAGCTCTGTTTAAGCCCACTGTTTCTTTGCTTATTTTCTGTTTGGAGGACCTATCCAGTTCATTCAGTGGAGCGTTGAAGTCCCCTGCTAATAGGGCAGTATTTATAAACATGCTATTTAGATCAGACAAGGCTTGTTTTGTGTAATTGGGTGCTCCTGCATTGGGTGCACAAAAATTAAGGATGGTTAAGTCTTCTTGTTGGATCTTCCCTTTCGCATTATAAAGTGGCCGTCTTTATCCTTTTTTACTCTTGCTGTTTTAAAGCTTATGTTATCCGCAAATAGTATAGCTACCCCTGCTTTCTTTTGACTTCCGTTTGCCTGGAGGATAGTTTTCCATCCCTTGACCTTCGGCCAGAAGGCATCTTTGTGGGTTAGATGTGTTTCCTGTAGACCGCAGATACTAGGCTTGTGGACTTTTATTCATTCTGGCAGTTTATGCCTCTTCGGAGGACAGTTGAAACCATTTACTTTTATTGACAGGATTAAAATTGGAGGAAGATTTCCATTCATATTGTTGGGTGAAGTCTTGTCGCTTTGTCTTACTCCTTGAGCCATCGTGCGGTTCAAGTTCTAGCCTTTACGTCTTTGAAGATTTTACTTTGAGGAGTGTCGATTGCCCAGTTCGGGGTATGCGGCAAGTCTGAGAACCTCCTGTAGGGCTGGTCTGGTCTTTGCAAATTCCTTCAGTGATTGCTTGTCTAAGAAGGTCTGTATTTCTCCCTCATAGATGAAACTTAATTTTGCTGGATAAAGAGTTTAAGTTGGGCTTTATTCTGTTTTAGAAGATTAAGGATAGGCACCCAATCCGTCCTTGCATGTAAGGTTTCAGATGAGAAGTCTGCTGTTAGTCTGATAGGCTTTCCTTTATCAATTACTTGTTGTTTTCCTCTTGCTGCATGGAGGATTGCTTCTTTCACGTTTACTGTGGTCAGCCTAATGACCACGTGACGAGGTGATTGCCTTTTCACGTTGAGTCTCCCAGGAGTTCTGCGTGCTTCTTGTATTTGAATATCAAGATTTCTGGCCAGGCCTGGCATATTTTCCTCCAGTATTCCGTGAAATAAGGTTTCCAGCCCTAGTGAATATTCCTCTTCCCCTTCCGGAATCCTGACCAATCTGAGATGCGGCTTTTTACATAATCCCACACTTCTTGTAAGCGCTGGTCCCATCTTCTGTTTCTGTGTTCCCTTTCTCCCTCTGATTTGTACAGTGCATCGGCATAATCTTCCAGCTCTGAGAGTCTTTCCGCTGCATGATCCATCCTGTTCTTCAGGCTTTCCACTGTATTCTGGAGTTCCTTGAATGTTTCGTCCATTGCCAGGATTTCTGATTGTGTTTTCTGCATTATTTCAATTTCGTTGGAGAACTTTTAATTCATTTCCTGAATTGTTCTTGTGGTTTCTCTATGTTGGGGGGTTCTATTTTCTCTTCAATTACGTTGAGTTTTCCTACAAACTGTATTTGGAATTCTTCCTCCAACCCTTTCATCACATCATGTACGTTGGTGTCAGTTGATGGAGATCGAGTGTTTTCTTTTAGAGGTGATTTTCTCTCTGATCCTTCATGTTTCTTGTGATCTTTTGCTGGTCCTTTCTCATCTGGGTGCTTTTTAGAGGACCGGAGGTGCTGGGACTAGATTAGGAACTAAATTCTGTGATGTCAAAGGAATGATCCCTGGCAGAGCTGTGGATATGTGCTCTGGTCCTGTGTCATCTTAGAGGAGTTCGAGCCTATTCAGTTATCTCTGACCTAAGGTCTTCACTTTCTGTCTAAAGCGCTTAGTGTGTTTGGGCCCCTTGCTTAGACACAAAGGGGTTAGCTCACTCTTGTGAGAGCGAGTCTGCTATCAACCACAGAGTTGAAGTGGGAGGCACTATGCTAGGCTCTGAGTTCACTCTTTCTTGTGTTACCTGTGGTTTGCGAGAAGGAGTCAATTATCAAGGTATTCCAAGTCCTCCGTATGGCGCTCTAAGCTTCCTAATAGGATGTACAGGTATCCCAGTCTTTAGGAGATGTCCTGCCACTCCCAAGGGTTCCTAGAGTCCTGTTCGCACTTTAGGAGGGCTGAGAGGAGCATCAGGTATCAGTGAGCCTAAGAGAGATACTTCAGAGGTTGCTGGATGTGTATCTACGGGGGAGCTGTTGATATGTCATTCAGAGATCTTTCGTCACACTTTTGCAGGAGCATCTGCTGGGGGGAGTCAATTGCTGCAAATGCTAAAGAAGATGGTCAAGATTTTCCTTCCTGAACCACAGGCCTGTACGTTGGCAGCAGTCTTGGTGCCAAAGGTAAGCCCTTGTGTTTCAAACTCATCAGATGTTCAAAAGGAGCCAGCTGTATGTAGACATGACTCTGCCCTCTTTTTCTTAATTCCAATCACCCACATATTCAAGCTAGTCATACAGGGAAAGTGACTTTTCTCCTTTCTCCTGACCTTGAAGGGCTGAGTCTGATTTGGTGGGCTGGCAGGGGAGGCAATGGATGAGGCAATGCCGCAAGTCCCGGACTGGGAAACATCTTTTCTCTTTTTCCCCACTCCCCCAAGGGCAGAGTCTGCCCTGTCATAGGGGAAGATAACCCACCGGCCTGAGGAAAAGGCAAAGGCACTTCTTAGAGCTACCTGACCAAGACGTGAATACTCTCATTCCCCTACCTCTCCAAGGACGGGGATTATCAAGTTGGCATGTGGCCTAAATCCCTGGGAAGATGGAGAAGCCCTGCCCGAGACCACTGAGGGTCCCAGACCAGAAACAGACCTGCCACGCCACTCAGCCCCTGCCTTGGTGACGTCAGTCCCTTCTGCACAAAACCCCACACCGCCAAGGGTCTTCTTCAGCCCCGGCAGATCTTAGCCCAGACAGCAGATTCCCACTCCCTCCACAATTCCCGGGAATGGGGCTTCCCCTTTGGCTGGAGGCACCAGCTATCAGGCCACAGTAAAGAGGTAAAGATGGGTCTCAGCTTGATGGGCTGTCCTGATAAGCTGCTAGAACGGCCTTTCAGTTGCCAGCAAGGAGGTGAAATGAAGCGGAGGTGACAGTCTTGTGACACCTGTTTTGGGTGGAACAGTCTCTTTCTCCCCTCACACCGGGGGTGGAGTCAGACCCTTCAGAGCTAAGAATTTGGGACCAAGGCACAGGATGATATGGGTGGGAATGTCTGCCCATGTCACATCTGGAAAGCAGCTTCCTCCACAACTCTGCCTTGCGAAGACGGGTTCTGCTGTCTATGCACAGAGCATCGGCAGCTGTGTGCTGTGGGGAAACAACCAAGTGCAATCTGGCAACATAGCCGCTAAAACCACCACTCTCGCCTTTCCTCCCCTTGAAACTCAGAGTCCAATGCAAGCTGCAGGAATGGGAAGGCCTGGGGTGGGGTAGGAGGAACAGACAGGTTTCTCTCCTTATTTCCCACTTCCAGAAGCCAGACCCATTCACCAGTCTGGAGTGTGGAGGAGGTCTGAGAGTGCTTCCAGAGCAACCCTGCATAGCATCGCTTAGCTACAGAGTGGCGGTGGCCCACTCTCCCAGCACCAGCGTGGAAGGTGCCTGCAGGGCCAAAACCTGGCTGGGTTTGGTGGGCTGTCTCCAAACCGCCGCTGAGCCCACTACTTCGCCAACTAACAGAGGCGCAATGGTTTAGGTGCAGAGATCTGCACTCTCTAGCTAACCTTCACCAGCGAAAACCTCATCAATATCCAAGGGCAGAGCCTCCTTTAGGACAAACATCGCCCCCCCCCCTCGTCCCAGACCTGGTCCTGGAGCATTCTGAGGTGAGATGGCAGACTCCATATTCGATCCTCAGGTATAGGGAATCCTCCACGGGGTTTGGACCCTCCAGTACCTGAAACTGAATTGGTAGAGCACTCAGGAGAGTTCCAAGTGTTCCCTGCTCCAATCTCCACTCCACACAGCTCGTCAGGATACACCTTCCCACCAACTTCAGGCACTTCCCTGCCTGCGTGGCTGTGGAGTTTGGTGAGGGGGCAGCATCTCCCTGGACAAGGCAGAACCAATGCCTCAGCTAGCTGGCCAGCCAGCCAATCCCCACAGTGGACGTGCTCCCTCGCTAATGTAGATTTCCGACTCCCCGGGTTTGCAGAAGATTACCCGATGCACCTCTTTCTTCACCGCCAATATTTTTCCCGTTTCCCGGTGATTCCCTGCAGACTTGCGAAGCTGACCCTGTGGAAGGGCAGTTCACTCCCGTGTGGTTGTCTGCTTTCTTCACTTCCCACTCTAAGAGCAGAGGGCCAGGAGGTCACCCCTTCCCCACCATTTTTCCCAGTCTGTCTATTTCTTAGTTTCAATCACTGGCTGTTAATATTTCTTACTGTTGCCAATGATAGTGGATTGAACCAAAGTAAGAAGATGTTGAAAAGTCAGCCAAATCAGAAAAATAACACAAGCATTCTTTCACTGGGAGACTTTACACAGCTTCTGAGGAGAAATGTATTTTGTGCAACAATAATGAAGACTGAATAAGAAAATACTCAGATATCTTGGTGCATTTGTATGCTAATGAAGGCAAGGATTCTTGAAGCACAATTGGCTATCATGGATGTGGACTATATAGAAATAAGATTACTCCCAGCCAGATAAAAACGAATCATGTGAGGTAATGATCCTATGAGTCTAATATGAACTTATATATTTGCTTTGGATAGGGACTATAAACCAATCGGATGGGAAAAAAATTTCACTTTGTATGTTTATGTCAGATACATCCTGACGTACTTTCATAGTCTTTTAAAGGATACAATCCAAGTTCACAGTTAACTCCTGATTTTTGTTTCCATCACACTGAGTAATATATCATCATTGACAACTGTACCACTGCAGTATCACTTCAAGTATTGCTCCAGACAGAACGGTCCTGGGAAGATTGTGGAGTTGCCATTATAGCCAGCTTCACTAGGGTCAAGTCAAATGACCACCTGTGCTGTGTCTGCTATAGGCTGAATGCAGGTGATAAAGTCTTAGGTGCAGTAGTGTGGTTTGAGGAAGTGGACTTGTCTGGATCAAGGATAAGCACAAGTACCAGAGGATGTTGAGGTGCAGCTGAGTGGCCATCTATTCCATCAGAAGAAGACAAATTTAAGAAGACCATTTGGGAACTGGTCCAAAGTATGTCTTCCTCAATGATATCACAATGCCACTATCATGCATCTTCCGTTTTCAGACCACAGAGTACATTCATAAAATCTTTTTGGTTGAATACAAATTTAGAGTTCTGCATTGAAGAAGTAACTGCTGTGCCACTTACTTGGATAGCTTGCTAGAGAGGAAATTGCAGGGTAAGGAATTCAGGGAGGAAACAAGAGAATAAATGAAATGACAAAGGTGACAAATGATCAACTGTGACGTTTATCACGGGGACTACGATGCTGGCATGTCTGAATGATACATACTTATAAAGAAAGCAATGTTGCACTTTACTTCTAATTAATTTGGCGCGTTGATGACCTCATTTATAATTTATCTGATGCCTTGTTACAGGTTCAAAATGAGAACAAGGTGTTGTACTTCAGGGAAGAGAGGTGAGCAACCACTTTGGTACTTTTCAAATTCTTTTGTGAATCTGTGGCTGGTGAAGTCAGAATGTCAAGGTCTACGTGTTCATTACTTCAGTGGCTTAAAGAGACTATTTTTTACAGGAGATATATTTCCCCATGGACGTTTTGACCCTGTTCAAGCAATCTTCTTTCTTGTTTCTTCCCTTTGTTTAAATCTCTGTTTGAAGTAACCCACGTAATTTTGTGAGTCGCGTACCTATTTCTCCTTTCGCCATTTTCTATTAAGAGAAGATAATCTTGTCGTAAAATTTAAGTGTCCTAAATATTGATTTTTTTATCTTTTTCTGGCACATTCAGAACATAGATGTTTGGATTCATATTTGTATTGTAATCATATCATATATTACTTCACTACATCACTTATTCCTTAAAGTTTCAGTTGATTTAAAAGTTCATTTAAATTATTCCAGCAGATTTTTATCTAATTTTATTAGAACAATCCAGGGTCATTTTCTTGATGCTATCTGTGTATATGAGACTTCCATTATGCAGATACGAAACCAAACATCTACGGTACATTTACTTGTCTTCCTTGGTAATGCATTAGATTAGCCTGCACACAATAAGCCTGGCTGTGGAAAATACTTAATTTGTTGGAAGGGTTATTGTCTGGATCGATGATGAGCAAAATTATCTGAGGACGGTGAACGACACATTGCAGATGTCAATCTGAGTTCCAGACGAGTGGCCCTCTAGTAAGACAAGTGAGACTCTCCGTGCCTGGCTTATTTGGTAGCTTCTCAGTGACAGCATAATACCACTGGGAGCATGTGTGTTTTTTCTCTTTGTTCGTGACATATTTCCTTGACATGAGGAAATTTAAAAGATTGCATTAGGAAAGGCCAAGCAACTGTCATGTGTACTGAAAATCTCATCGGTGTGTTAACACCAATACTGAGGGAACACTATGCCTGTATTAAATAATGACAATAGAACCTGTCATTAAAACAGAAACTCTAGCACTTTGTTATTTTTACTGTTCAGTGTTTTCTAAGATTTTGTCTGTTTTTCTTTTCTTTTCTTCTTCTTCTTCTTTTTTTCCTGTCATGTTTTGGCGAGTTAGAAAGGCTGGAATGGGGTCCTCCTCTTTGGAGAATGGGGTGAGTAGCTAAACTAGTAACTCTTGAAGTTCATTTTGTTACGTGCTCTTTGCCAGGTCCTTAAGTCTCCGAGTTCATATTTTCAGGGGTTTATTTGATAATATTTTCATGATATGTCTTTTTCTCATTGAGACCCAAATTACCTACCTCCAAATTACCTACACGATTGAATCTTATCATATCTATTTTTTCTTTTAACTCTTTTCTGCTTTTATGGAAAAAAGTCGAGTTTAAGAGAATTTTTGGCAATCGGTCTTGGCTCAAAAAGTTATTATAGTGAAAGCAAATCATGATAAAATATTATCAGATTTTCTTCAGCTGCTTTATTTGTGGGGTTTAGAATTGAGACTCATGGTTCATAAGGTCTTCGTGGTCATACAGTGGTATAGTTCTGCTTCTAATTTAATAGTTGAGCCTTGACTTGTGTAAGTTTTCTTCTCATTTGTGCTACATGGGAAATCGTATATGAAATTCTGTTTTAAAATGTAGTAGCAATCTTTTTAAATTTTGTTTCATGTAGTTATTTTCTTGCATGATTTTTTTTTATTTATTAAAGATATTATGGGGGTACAAACATTTTGGTCACATGTAATGCGTTTGCCTCTCCCAAGCCAAGGCTACAAGTGTACCCCTCCCCCATGCAGTGTGTTCTGCTTCCATTAGTTGTGGGTTTGGGTTTACCCCTTAATGTCCCCGATCATCACCCAATGAGTATTACTACCAGGTGGACCTCTTAGCGTTGGTCAGTTACTAGTAATTTGATGGTGAGTATAGGTGTTGCCTGTTTTTCCATCCTTGTGATACTTCACTTCCAGGGATGGGCTCAATCTCTATCCTGGATAATATAAAAGGTGCGAATTCACCATTGTTTTGTAGTTGAGCAGTATTACATGGTATACATATGCCACATTTAATAATCCACACATGTGTTGATGGGCACTTGGGTTGTTTCCACATCTCTCTGCATGATGGTTTTGAAAGCACGTAAAATATGTGAGATAGAATCTAGCTGTTTCTGGATAGTTTCTTGAATTGTTGCTGGTATGGTTTTGGGTAATTTCTTGAATGCATGTAACATTTCCATATTGGTCTGTGTGTGGTTACTTGCTATATGGGGATCATGCAAATTAATTGAGTGATACAATTTTAGTCTGTGTACTTTTCTATGTGTATATTACACTTCAATAGAAAGTTTAATATGTCCCATTGAACTAGTCCAAATATTAGTTACTATACTTCTTAAGAATATTGCCAAGTAGGTTGTGTATTACTTGGTGTTTAACAATCGATGCCCTCATAATACGTCAAGTGTATTCTCTCCTTAATGCAGACATTTTAGCATATCATATCATGGAGAAGTTACCGATATATTTTTGAACACATTTACATATTTTTATTCATATGCTTAAATTCTTCACTTTTTTTTCTGTTATGAAAACAAGCTAAACAACTCCATGCCTTAAATGTTTCATACTTGTCCCCACGTGGTCATGTAGTCTGGCACTGGATTAATTCTTTATACTTTTTGGCAAGATCACTGAAAGTGACATATCTCTTCTTTTGCAGAGAGGGAATTAATGCCGTGCTGCCCTAATGCCTTCCCGTTCCATGTGCTATATAACGGAACATAAAAGCAAATATAGTCATTAACATTTATTGCGATTATTTTCACACCACACACAAAGATGTTGCTCATAGATCTTAAGAGAATAGAGGCCCACAAGCATTGCACAGTAGAAAAATTTGAGGTAACATCGATGAAGTTAGATGGGGTATAAAGCCAAAATTCAGAACAATGGACTGCTTGCTTAAGGATTTCCTTGGAGGTTACATAGCATACAACTAGTAAATCCAAATATATTTTACCTTTTGAGACCCTGACACACTAAAACCAGAATGTGTTTTAGCTCTTAATACTGATTTCTGAATTTTCTCTTCTTTTGCTTAATATACAGAAAACTTCCAGGCTTAAGTTGGTACCAAGTGTTATCAGTTCTTTGTAGAGAAGTGGAACACATTAGAAGAGTAGAAAATTACTTAAGACAGAGGTATATTTGACATTTCTTCTCTGCTTTCTACAAGTGATGTATTTAATCATTTACCCTATTACAGAAATTAAATTTTCCATGCTAACCCAAGGATCCATCAATTCATCTGTCTTTACATCTATGATCTATCTATCATACCAGGCTCATTTTTCATGAGGAGATAGTGGTTTGACATATGACATTGTGATAGTTTTATATATTTGCAATCTCCTGAGGTTTTATAGGTCTTAAGGTCTCCATGTCTAAAACTGTATATGTACCGATGCCCTCAGTGGATGTGAAGGATACCACATTTTCTTTAGCCATTTATTGTTTTCAGAATAATGGTGTTAACTTCTTTGCCATGGCAAGATATCATATATTTATAATCATTATATATTAGTCGTTATGCACTCATGCTTCTGTTTCTGTAGAAATCATTTCTAGAATGGCTAATGCTGGCAACTTAGGTCCATGAATTTTTCTTTAATGAGGCGTAGTCAAATCAACACCCAAATCTTCAGGTTACCATCATTTCACTACTGTATTAGAACGATGGGGTAAAGATACTTACGCCTCCTAGATATGTAAATAGAAAGAGCACTAAAATAATGATATTTGGGATTTTTTTAACTTTCAATGTTTTTATTAATGATTTTAAATTGGCAAAATGAGAAATTTGTAAAAATCCAGTAGGTAAAAATGAGTTGTCACTATGTCTTCACTATCATCAGATTTTGAATCAAAAGTGTAATGTTTTATATCTAAAACAAGAAGCAGTCCCATTAATCTAAGTATGCACCTAAACTGTAGACAGAGTTTTCTCCTTTAACACTAGCTTGTTTATGCCAGCAGCGAAGAAGCCTGGAGAGCGAGTGGTGATTAAATTGCAAAAGCAGTCTTCCACAGCTTGTTGGGAAATCAATACTTTTCCTTGCAAGAAGTGTTCCAACGCCAGGAAGAAGTGGTAGTCAGTTGTTGCAAGGTCTGGTGAATACGGTGGATGACAGAGAGTTTCCAAGTCCAGCTGCTATAGTTTGAACAGTACTGTTTGTGCAACATGTGGTCGAGGGTTGTCTTGTGCAACTAGTGCAACCTCTGTAGAAGCCAATATGGAGATACCGCAAAGCGATACAGGTAGATCTACCATTCAATGCAGCAATCCCATCCCCAAGCATCCTCCCAAAAGAACAAAAGACACTCCATAAAAAAGACATCTGCACTCGAACGTCCGTAGCAGCCCAACTCACAGCTGCAAAGACGAGGGCACAACGCAAGTGCCCATCAACACACGAGTGGATTAACAAAACGTGGCACATGTACACGATGGAGTACTATTCAACCATAAGAAATAATGGCGATGTAGCACCTCCTGTGTTCTCCTAGATAGAGCTGGAACCCATCCTACTCAGTGAAGTATCCCAAGAATGGAAAAATAAGCACCACATATACTCTCCAGAAAACTGGCACTAACTGATCAACACCTAAGTGGACATATAGGAATAATATTTATCGGGCATCGGGCAGGTGCGAAAGGGGAGGAGGAAATGTTTATATACATACGTAATGAGTGTGATGCACACCATCTGGGGGATGGTCACGCTTGGAGCTCTCACACCGGGGGGCGGGGGGAATGGGATGAAAGGCAACACACATAACCTAAACATTTGTACCCCCGTAATATCCTCAAATAATAAAAAACGAGGAATGGCCTGTCTCTATGGCCCCTCTTGGAGCTTAATGGCAAGCATGCTCATTATTTCATCCTATTGGTTGCAGTAGACAGCCACTGGACTGACCAAGTTTCAGGGAGTTGTAGCAGATAATACCAGCACTGGACCACCAAATATAAACTCTTAATTTTGGAGGGTGAATATTATATTTGGGACTGTGTTTTGGCGCTCCATCTTTACCCAACCATTGTGCCAAATGCTTGCAATTGTCAATAACAATCCGTTTTTCATCACAGGCAACAATAGAGTGCGGAAATGGTTCGCCTTCCTGTAGTGACAGTAAAGAGGCAAGCTTGGAGATGATTTCTCTTGTGATACTCTAACTCATGCAAACCCACCTATCCAACTCCTTTGCCTTGCCAAGTTGTTTCAAATGGTCCAATATTGTTGGAATAGTGACGTCAAACTTTGCTGCTAATTCACAGGTAGGTTGAGATGGATTCACTTCTGCTACAGCTTTCAGCTGTTCTTATCCATGTTGATATCAGGTCATTTATGTGGCTCATTTTCAAGACTAAAATGACCACAACGGAACTTCTTAAACCATGGACGTACTGCGTGTTCACTGGCCACATCCTTCCCAAACATTTCATTGATATTTCAAGCTGTCTGCACTGCATTTGTTCCACAACAGAACACATACCTAAAAATAACATGAATTTTTGACTTATCCATGCTTTCAGAAAAAATTGCTCTAAAAATGTGAAAGGTAATCACAAGCCAAAATGTGCAACTGAAAGAATGAGGATGTACCTTCACAATAAAAAGAAGTGCCAAACGGAACGTCAGAGATATCAACTGTCACTCTTAGTACTTAAGGACATGAGACATTTCATACTTAATAATTTTGGAATTACGCCACACTGAAGATCAGAAAGTGAGCGGCAAATAACGATAAAACTCTACGTT
The DNA here is from genome assembly GCF_040939455.1 of Microcebus murinus. Classification (NCBI taxonomy): domain Eukaryota; kingdom Metazoa; phylum Chordata; class Mammalia; order Primates; family Cheirogaleidae; genus Microcebus; species Microcebus murinus. The sequence goes on from NC_134110.1 coordinate 21,582,583, forward strand.
AACACAAAGACCATTTTTCCCATTTAGATGAATTGGATTGGCTCTATATAAAGTTTATGTACATAATTCATATTTACCTTAAAACATACACCTTAAAACCTTAAAACGTACACAGAATCTTTTATTATTTTCTAATATTTATTTATTCTTTGTTCTTTCTTTTCTTCTTTGGTTAGGTTTTATATCTTTGCCTCTCCCAAGCAAGGGTTAGAGGTATGCCCTTTGCCTCCACAATGCTCACCACATCCCTCAGATGTGGGTCTATCCCCGTAACCCCCGAATCCCTGACGACCACCACCACCATTTGAGCACCTTAATAATGTTGATCAGTCAGGAGCAATTTGATGGCGAACGCATGCGGAGCCCATTGTTCTGATCTTGTGTCACCTCACATTGGGTAATGGGCTTAATCTAGGATATATAAGCGGTGCTAGCTCACTGCCGTTCGTTAGAAGAATTGAGTAATATTCCATTGTGAACATATACCAAGTTTAAATAATCCACTCATGAACCGACAGGCACTTGGGCTGTCTCCACGTCCCTGCAACAGTGCATTGCACTGCCACAAACACTCGCGTGCAGATATCTTTATAATAGAATGTCTTATGTTCTTTTGGGTAGATGCCCAACAATCCTACTGCTGGGTCGAATGGTATTTCCATTTGTACCACTTTGAGGTATCTCCAAATTCCTTTCCACAAAGGCCGCGCTAATTTTCAGTCCCACCAGCAATGTAAGAGTGTTCCCGTCTCTCCACATCCTCGCCAGCATTTGTTGTTTTGGGATTTCTTGATACAGGCCAATCACCCTGTGGTTAGGTGATATCTCATGGTGTTTTTGATTTGCATGTCTCTAATGATTAGAGGCGTGGAGCATTTTTTTAAATATGTTTGCAGGCCATTATTCTGTCTTCTTTTGAAAAGTTTCTGTTCATCTCCATTGCCCATTTCTTGACGGGATTGTTTGATTTTTTTTCTTGTTAATTCTTTTGCGTTCTAGATGGATCCTAGATTTATCAGACCTTTACTGGAATTGTAGACAGCAAATATTTTCTCCCATTCTGTAGGTTGTCTATTTGCTCCAGTGATAGTTTCCTTGTCTGTGCAGCTTTCTATTTTGATCAGGTCCCATTTGTTTATTTTTGTTGCTGCGGTGATTGCTTTGGGGGTGTTCCTCGAGAATTCTTTGCCTAGGCCAATGTCTGAAAGGGTTTTCCCAACATCTTCTTCTAGGATTCTTAAGTGCCTTAGGTTTAAGTCTGTTATCCGTCTTGAGTGGATTTTTGTGAGAGGTGAGAGCTAGGGATCCTGATTCATTCCTCTGCATTTTCCCCAATGTATAATGTTTTCTGCTCTAGCAAAGATTAGGTTACCATATGCAGATGGTTTCATCTCTAGAATCTCAGTCCTATTCCGAATATCGATGCTTCTGTTCTTGTGCCAGTGCCAAGATGCTTTCAGTATTATTGCTTTATAGTACAGCTCGAAGTCAGGAATTCTGATGCCTCCCAGTTTGTTCTTTGTACTTAAGATTGCTTTGGCTATACGAGGTTTTTTCTGGTTCCATACAAAGTGAAGAATTCTTTTTCCTGGATCTGTAACTAATGATGGTGGTACTTTGATGGGGATTGCATTTATTCTGTAGATCTCTTTAGGTAATATTGACCTTTTAACAATATTGGTTCTACCGATCCATGAACAAGGTAGATTTTTCCACTTGTTTACATCTTCTACAAATTCTTTTCTTAGCGTTTCATAGTCCTCCTTGTATAAGTCTTTCATCAAACATATTCCTAGATATTTAATTTTCTTTGAGGCTATAGTAAAAGGTATTGCATTTTTGATTTGAGTTTCAACTTGACAGTTCCTGGCATATATGAATGCCTCTAATTTCTGTATATAGATTTTGTAACCTGAGACTTTACCAAATTCATTTGTCAAACCTAGGAGTCTCTTGGACGAATCCATGGGGTGTTCTGGGTATAATATCGTATCATCGGCAAAGAGCGAGAGTTTGATCTCATCTGCCCCCACTTGGATGCCCTTAATATCCCTGTCTTGCCTGATTGCTATAGCGAGGACTTCAAGCATTATGTTGAATAGAAGAGGCGATAGTGGGCATCCTTGTCTAGTTCCAGTTCGAAGTGGGAATGGTTTCATTTTTTCCCCACTCAGAATGATATTGGCCGTGGGTTTGTCATAAACGCATTTGATAATTTTAAGGTGTGAGCCACCTACACCTATTTTGTTAAGAGTCTTTATCGTAAAGGTGTGTTGGGCTTTCTCAAATACATTTTCTGCATCTATTGAGGGAATCATACGGTCGTCGTTCTTGTTTTTATCTATGAGGTGAATTGCATTTATAGACTTACATATCTTGAACCAGCATTGCCTCCCTGGAATAAAGCCCACCTGGTCATGGTAAATTATTTTTTTGATGTGCTGGCGACTTGTGTTTGCTAAAATTTTGTTCAGGAATTTTGCATCTATATTCATGAGGGATATTGCTCTGTAATATTCTCTTTTTATTGCGTCCTCTCCTAGTTTTGGTATCAAGGAGATATAGGATTTGTAGAATGAGTTAGGAAGGATACCATCATTCCCAATGTTGTGAAATAATTTCTGTAGTATAGTTATGAGTTCACCTTCGTATGTTTGGTAAAACTCTGATGTGTAGCGATCTAGTCCGGGCCTTGTCTGTTTGGGGAGGTTACTAATTACTGCTCCAATTTGTGAGCTTGACATCGGTCTCTTCTGAAATTCTGTTACCTCCTGGGTGAACTTAGGAAAGTTGTAAGAATGCAGGAATTTGTCCATTTCCTCCTCCTCATTATGTAGTTTTGGGGCATATAAGATTTCATAGTAGTCAAACGTAATGTTTTGTATTTCTGTGGTATCTGTTGTGCCTGCTCCTTTTTCATTTCTTATTGAGTTTACCAGAGTCCCTGCTCATTGAGTTCTTGTCAATCTAGCAGGAGGGCTATCAGTTTTGTCTATCTTTTAAAAAAGCCAGCTTCTGGTTTTGTTGATCTTACGTATAATTCTCTTGTTCTCAATTTCATTTAGTTCTGCTTTGACCTTAGTTATTTCTTTTCTTCTACTAGGATTGGACTAGGTTTGCTCTTCTGTTTTCCCATTCCTCGAGCCTATTAATTTGGTTCTCAGTACATAGGCTTTTTTTTTTTTTATGTGAGCATTTATTGCCATTAGTGTTCCACTCAGAGATGCTTTTGCTGTATCCCACAGGTTTTGGCAACATGTGTCTCTGTCGTCATTTTGTTTGGAGAAACTCTGATTTGCACGTGAATTTCCTCCTTGGAATAATAATTCTTCAATAACAGATTGCTTAGTTTCCAAGACTTTGTGAAGCGTCGAGTGTTTCTATAGCAATTGAACTCTAATTTTATACCACTATGGTCAGAGAAGACACATGGTATAATTTCTATTTTCTTGAATTTTTTGAGGTCTGATCTGTGGCCTCGTATGTGATCAATTTTGGAAAAGGAACTTGGGCTGCTGAAAAGAATGTAAACTCAACGTTATTTGGGTGGAATGTTCTGCAGAGATCTGTCAGAACGTTTTGTTCAAGAGCTCTGTTTAAGCCCACTGTTTCTTTGCTTATTTTCTGTTTGGAGGACCTATCCAGTTCATTCAGTGGAGCGTTGAAGTCCCCTGCTAATAGGGCAGTATTTATAAACATGCTATTTAGATCAGACAAGGCTTGTTTTGTGTAATTGGGTGCTCCTGCATTGGGTGCACAAAAATTAAGGATGGTTAAGTCTTCTTGTTGGATCTTCCCTTTCGCATTATAAAGTGGCCGTCTTTATCCTTTTTTACTCTTGCTGTTTTAAAGCTTATGTTATCCGCAAATAGTATAGCTACCCCTGCTTTCTTTTGACTTCCGTTTGCCTGGAGGATAGTTTTCCATCCCTTGACCTTCGGCCAGAAGGCATCTTTGTGGGTTAGATGTGTTTCCTGTAGACTGCAGATACTAGGCTTGTGGACTTTTATTCATTCTGGCAGTTTATGCCTCTTCAGAGGACAGTTGAAGCCATTTACTTTTATTGACAGGATTAAAATTGGAGGAAGATTTCCATTCATATTGTTGGGTGAAGTCTTGTCGCTTTGTCTTACTCCTTGAGCCATCGTGCGGTTCAAGTTCTAGCCTTTACGTCTTTGAAGATTTTACTTTGAGGAGTGTCGATTGCCCAGTTCGGGGTATGCGGCAAGTCTGAGAACCTCCTGTAGGGCTGGTCTGGTCTTTGCAAATTCCTTCAGTGATTGCTTGTCTAAGAAGGTCTGTATTTCTCCCTCATAGATGAAACTTAATTTTGCTGGATAAAGAGTTTAAGTTGGGCTTTATTCTGTTTTAGAAGATTAAGGATAGGCACCCAATCCGTCCTTGCATGTAAGGTTTCAGATGAGAAGTCTGCTGTTAGTCTGATAGGCTTTCCTTTATCAATTACTTGTTGTTTTCCTCTTGCTGCATGGAGGATTGCTTCTTTCACGTTTACTGTGGTCAGCCTAATGACCACGTGACGAGGTGATTGCCTTTTCACGTTGAGTCTCCCAGGAGTTCTGCGTGCTTCTTGTATTTGAATATCAAGATTTCTGGCCAGGCCTGGCATATTTTCCTCCAGTATTCCGTGAAATAAGGTTTCCAGCCCTAGTGAATATTCCTCTTCCCCTTCCGGAATCCTGACCAATCTGAGATGCGGCTTTTTACATAATCCCACACTTCTTGTAAGCGCTGGTCCCATCTTCTGTTTCTGTGTTCCCTTTCTCCCTCTGATTTGTACAGTGCATCGGCATAATCTTCCAGCTCTGAGAGTCTTTCCGCTGCATGATCCATCCTGTTCTTCAGGCTTTCCACTGTATTCTGGAGTTCCTTGAATGTTTCGTCCATTGCCAGGATTTCTGATTGTGTTTTCTGCATTATTTCAATTTCGTTGGAGAACTTTTAATTCATTTCCTGAATTGTTCTTGTGGTTTCTCTATGTTGGGGGGTTCTATTTTCTCTTCAATTACGTTGAGTTTTCCTACAAACTGTATTTGGAATTCTTCCTCCAACCCTTTCATCACATCATGTACGTTGGTGTCAGTTGATGGAGATCGAGTGTTTTCTTTTAGAGGTGATTTTCTCTCTGATCCTTCATGTTTCTTGTGATCTTTTGCTGGTCCTTTCTCATCTGGGTGCTTTTTAGAGGACCGGAGGTGCTGGGACTAGATTAGGAACTAAATTCTGTGATGTCAAAGGAATGATCCCTGGCAGAGCTGTGGATATGTGCTCTGGTCCTGTGTCATCTTAGAGGAGTTCGAGCCTATTCAGTTATCTCTGACCTAAGGTCTTCACTTTCTGTCTAAAGCGCTTAGTGTGTTTGGGCCCCTTGCTTAGACACAAAGGGGTTAGCTCACTCTTGTGAGAGCGAGTCTGCTATCAACCACAGAGTTGAAGTGGGAGGCACTATGCTAGGCTCTGAGTTCACTCTTTCTTGTGTTACCTGTGGTTTGCGAGAAGGAGTCAATTATCAAGGTATTCCAAGTCCTCCGTATGGCGCTCTAAGCTTCCTAATAGGATGTACAGGTATCCCAGTCTTTAGGAGATGTCCTGCCACTCCCAAGGGTTCCTAGAGTCCTGTTCGCACTTTAGGAGGGCTGAGAGGAGCATCAGGTATCAGTGAGCCTAAGAGAGATACTTCAGAGGTTGCTGGATGTGTATCTACGGGGGAGCTGTTGATATGTCATTCAGAGATCTTTCGTCACACTTTTGCAGGAGCATCTGCTGGGGGGAGTCAATTGCTGCAAATGCTAAAGAAGATGGTCAAGATTTTCCTTCCTGAACCACAGGCCTGTACGTTGGCAGCAGTCTTGGTGCCAAAGGTAAGCCCTTGTGTTTCAAACTCATCAGATGTTCAAAAGGAGCCAGCTGTATGTAGACATGACTCTGCCCTCTTTTTCTTAATTCCAATCACCCACATATTCAAGCTAGTCATACAGGGAAAGTGACTTTTCTCCTTTCTCCTGACCTTGAAGGGCTGAGTCTGATTTGGTGGGCTGGCAGGGGAGGCAATGGATGAGGCAATGCCGCAAGTCCCGGACTGGGAAACATCTTTTCTCTTTTTCCCCACTCCCCCAAGGGCAGAGTCTGCCCTGTCATAGGGGAAGATAACCCACCGGCCTGAGGAAAAGGCAAAGGCACTTCTTAGAGCTACCTGACCAAGACGTGAATACTCTCATTCCCCTACCTCTCCAAGGACGGGGATTATCAAGTTGGCATGTGGCCTAAATCCCTGGGAAGATGGAGAAGCCCTGCCCGAGACCACTGAGGGTCCCAGACCAGAAACAGACCTGCCACGCCACTCAGCCCCTGCCTTGGTGACGTCAGTCCCTTCTGCACAAAACCCCACACCGCCAAGGGTCTTCTTCAGCCCCGGCAGATCTTAGCCCAGACAGCAGATTCCCACTCCCTCCACAATTCCCGGGAATGGGGCTTCCCCTTTGGCTGGAGGCACCAGCTATCAGGCCACAGTAAAGAGGTAAAGATGGGTCTCAGCTTGATGGGCTGTCCTGATAAGCTGCTAGAACGGCCTTTCAGTTGCCAGCAAGGAGGTGAAATGAAGCGGAGGTGACAGTCTTGTGACACCTGTTTTGGGTGGAACAGTCTCTTTCTCCCCTCACACCGGGGGTGGAGTCAGACCCTTCAGAGCTAAGAATTTGGGACCAAGGCACAGGATGATATGGGTGGGAATGTCTGCCCATGTCACATCTGGAAAGCAGCTTCCTCCACAACTCTGCCTTGCGAAGACGGGTTCTGCTGTCTATGCACAGAGCATCGGCAGCTGTGTGCTGTGGGGAAACAACCAAGTGCAATCTGGCAACATAGCCGCTAAAACCACCACTCTCGCCTTTCCTCCCCTTGAAACTCAGAGTCCAATGCAAGCTGCAGGAATGGGAAGGCCTGGGGTGGGGTAGGAGGAACAGACAGGTTTCTCTCCTTATTTCCCACTTCCAGAAGCCAGACCCATTCACCAGTCTGGAGTGTGGAGGAGGTCTGAGAGTGCTTCCAGAGCAACCCTGCATAGCATCGCTTAGCTACAGAGTGGCGGTGGCCCACTCTCCCAGCACCAGCGTGGAAGGTGCCTGCAGGGCCAAAACCTGGCTGGGTTTGGTGGGCTGTCTCCAAACCGCCGCTGAGCCCACTACTTCGCCAACTAACAGAGGCGCAATGGTTTAGGTGCAGAGATCTGCACTCTCTAGCTAACCTTCACCAGCGAAAACCTCATCAATATCCAAGGGCAGAGCCTCCTTTAGGACAAACATCGCCCCCCCCCCTCGTCCCAGACCTGGTCCTGGAGCATTCTGAGGTGAGATGGCAGACTCCATATTCGATCCTCAGGTATAGGGAATCCTCCACGGGGTTTGGACCCTCCAGTACCTGAAACTGAATTGGTAGAGCACTCAGGAGAGTTCCAAGTGTTCCCTGCTCCAATCTCCACTCCACACAGCTCGTCAGGATACACCTTCCCACCAACTTCAGGCACTTCCCTGCCTGCGTGGCTGTGGAGTTTGGTGAGGGGGCAGCATCTCCCTGGACAAGGCAGAACCAATGCCTCAGCTAGCTGGCCAGCCAGCCAATCCCCACAGTGGACGTGCTCCCTCGCTAATGTAGATTTCCGACTCCCCGGGTTTGCAGAAGATTATCCGATGCACCTCTTTCTTCACCGCCAATATTTTTCCCGTTTCCCGGTGATTCCCTGCAGACTTGCGAAGCTGACCCTGTGGAAGGGCAGTTCACTCCCGTGTGGTTGTCTGCTTTCTTCACTTCCCACTCTAAGAGCAGAGGGCCAGGAGGTCACCCCTTCCCCACCATTTTTCCCAGTCTGTCTATTTCTTAGTTTCAATCACTGGCTGTTAATATTTCTTACTGTTGCCAATGATAGTGGATTGAACCAAAGTAAGAAGATGTTGAAAAGTCAGCCAAATCAGAAAAATAACACAAGCATTCTTTCACTGGGAGACTTTACACAGCTTCTGAGGAGAAATGTATTTTGTGCAACAATAATGAAGACTGAATAAGAAAATACTCAGATATCTTGGTGCATTTGTATGCTAATGAAGGCAAGGATTCTTGAAGCACAATTGGCTATCATGGATGTGGACTATATAGAAATAAGATTACTCCCAGCCAGATAAAAACGAATCATGTGAGGTAATGATCCTATGAGTCTAATATGAACTTATATATTTGCTTTGGATAGGGACTATAAACCAATCGGATGGGAAAAAAATTTCACTTTGTATGTTTATGTCAGATACATCCTGACGTACTTTCATAGTCTTTTAAAGGATACAATCCAAGTTCACAGTTAACTCCTGATTTTTGTTTCCATCACACTGAGTAATATATCATCATTGACAACTGTACCACTGCAGTATCACTTCAAGTATTGCTCCAGACAGAACGGTCCTGGGAAGATTGTGGAGTTGCCATTATAGCCAGCTTCACTAGGGTCAAGTCAAATGACCACCTGTGCTGTGTCTGCTATAGGCTGAATGCAGGTGATAAAGTCTTAGGTGCAGTAGTGTGGTTTGAGGAAGTGGACTTGTCTGGATCAAGGATAAGCACAAGTACCAGAGGATGTTGAGGTGCAGCTGAGTGGCCATCTATTCCATCAGAAGAAGACAAATTTAAGAAGACCATTTGGGAACTGGTCCAAAGTATGTCTTCCTCAATGATATCACAATGCCACTATCATGCATCTTCCGTTTTCAGACCACAGAGTACATTCATAAAATCTTTTTGGTTGAATACAAATTTAGAGTTCTGCATTGAAGAAGTAACTGCTGTGCCACTTACTTGGATAGCTTGCTAGAGAGGAAATTGCAGGGTAAGGAATTCAGGGAGGAAACAAGAGAATAAATGAAATGACAAAGGTGACAAATGATCAACTGTGACGTTTATCACGGGGACTACGATGCTGGCATGTCTGAATGATACATACTTATAAAGAAAGCAATGTTGCACTTTACTTCTAATTAATTTGGCGCGTTGATGACCTCATTTATAATTTATCTGATGCCTTGTTACAGGTTCAAAATGAGAACAAGGTGTTGTACTTCAGGGAAGAGAGGTGAGCAACCACTTTGGTACTTTTCAAATTCTTTTGTGAATCTGTGGCTGGTGAAGTCAGAATGTCAAGGTCTACGTGTTCATTACTTCAGTGGCTTAAAGAGACTATTTTTTACAGGAGATATATTTCCCCATGGACGTTTTGACCCTGTTCAAGCAATCTTCTTTCTTGTTTCTTCCCTTTGTTTAAATCTCTGTTTGAAGTAACCCACGTAATTTTGTGAGTCGCGTACCTATTTCTCCTTTCGCCATTTTCTATTAAGAGAAGATAATCTTGTCGTAAAATTTAAGTGTCCTAAATATTGATTTTTTTATCTTTTTCTGGCACATTCAGAACATAGATGTTTGGATTCATATTTGTATTGTAATCATATCATATATTACTTCACTACATCACTTATTCCTTAAAGTTTCAGTTGATTTAAAAGTTCATTTAAATTATTCCAGCAGATTTTTATCTAATTTTATTAGAACAATCCAGGGTCATTTTCTTGATGCTATCTGTGTATATGAGACTTCCATTATGCAGATACGAAACCAAACATCTACGGTACATTTACTTGTCTTCCTTGGTAATGCATTAGATTAGCCTGCACACAATAAGCCTGGCTGTGGAAAATACTTAATTTGTTGGAAGGGTTATTGTCTGGATCGATGATGAGCAAAATTATCTGAGGACGGTGAACGACACATTGCAGATGTCAATCTGAGTTCCAGACGAGTGGCCCTCTAGTAAGACAAGTGAGACTCTCCGTGCCTGGCTTATTTGGTAGCTTCTCAGTGACAGCATAATACCACTGGGAGCATGTGTGTTTTTTCTCTTTGTTCGTGACATATTTCCTTGACATGAGGAAATTTAAAAGATTGCATTAGGAAAGGCCAAGCAACTGTCATGTGTACTGAAAATCTCATCGGTGTGTTAACACCAATACTGAGGGAACACTATGCCTGTATTAAATAATGACAATAGAACCTGTCATTAAAACAGAAACTCTAGCACTTTGTTATTTTTACTGTTCAGTGTTTTCTAAGATTTTGTCTGTTTTTCTTTTCTTTTCTTCTTCTTCTTCTTTTTTTCCTGTCATGTTTTGGCGAGTTAGAAAGGCTGGAATGGGGTCCTCCTCTTTGGAGAATGGGGTGAGTAGCTAAACTAGTAACTCTTGAAGTTCATTTTGTTACGTGCTCTTTGCCAGGTCCTTAAGTCTCCGAGTTCATATTTTCAGGGGTTTATTTGATAATATTTTCATGATATGTCTTTTTCTCATTGAGACCCAAATTACCTACCTCCAAATTACCTACACGATTGAATCTTATCATATCTATTTTTTCTTTTAACTCTTTTCTGCTTTTATGGAAAAAAGTCGAGTTTAAGAGAATTTTTGGCAATCGGTCTTGGCTCAAAAAGTTATTATAGTGAAAGCAAATCATGATAAAATATTATCAGATTTTCTTCAGCTGCTTTATTTGTGGGGTTTAGAATTGAGACTCATGGTTCATAAGGTCTTCGTGGTCATACAGTGGTATAGTTCTGCTTCTAATTTAATAGTTGAGCCTTGACTTGTGTAAGTTTTCTTCTCATTTGTGCTACATGGGAAATCGTATATGAAATTCTGTTTTAAAATGTAGTAGCAATCTTTTTAAATTTTGTTTCATGTAGTTATTTTCTTGCATGATTTTTTTTTTATTTATTAAAGATATTATGGGGGTACAAACATTTTGGTCACATGTAATGCGTTTGCCTCTCCCAAGCCAAGGCTACAAGTGTACCCCTCCCCCATGCAGTGTGTTCTGCTTCCATTAGTTGTGGGTTTACCCCTTAATGTCCCCGATCATCACCCAATGAGTATTACTACCAGGTGGACCTCTTAGCGTTGGTCAGTTACTAGTAATTTGATGGTGAGTATAGGTGTTGCCTGTTTTTCCATCCTTGTGATACTTCACTTCCAGGGATGGGCTCAATCTCTATCCTGGATAATATAAAAGGTGCGAATTCACCATTGTTTTGTAGTTGAGCAGTATTACATGGTATACATATGCCACATTTAATAATCCACACATGTGTTGATGGGCACTTGGGTTGTTTCCACATCTCTCTGCATGATGGTTTTGAAAGCACGTAAAATATGTCAGATAGAATCTAGCTGTTTCTGGATGGTTTCTGGAATTGTTGCTGGTATGGTTTTGGGTAATTTCTTGAATGCATGTAACATTTCCATATTGGTCTGTGTGTGGTTACTTGCTATATGGGGATCATGCAAATTAATTGAGTGATACAATTTTAGTCTGTGTACTTTTCTATGTGTATATTACACTTCAATAGAAAGTTTAATATGTCCCATTGAACTAGTCCAAATATTAGTTACTATACTTCTTAAGAATATTGCCAAGTAGGTTGTGTATTACTTGGTGTTTAACAATCGATGCCCTCATAATACGTCAAGTGTATTCTCTCCTTAATGCAGACATTTTAGCATATCATATCATGGAGAAGTTACCGATATATTTTTGAACACATTTACATATTTTTATTCATATGCTTAAATTCTTCACTTTTTTTTCTGTTATGAAAACAAGCTAAACAACTCCATGCCTTAAATGTTTCATACTTGTCCCCACGTGGTCATGTAGTCTGGCACTGGATTAATTCTTTATACTTTTTGGCAAGATCACTGAAAGTGACATATCTCTTCTTTTGCAGAGAGGGAATTAATGCCGTGCTGCCCTAATGCCTTCCCGTTCCATGTGCTATATAACGGAACATAAAAGCAAATATAGTCATTAACATTTATTGCGATTATTTTCACACCACACACAAAGATGTTGCTCATAGATCTTAAGAGAATAGAGGCCCACAAGCATTGCACAGTAGAAAAATTTGAGGTAACATCGATGAAGTTAGATGGGGTATAAAGCCAAAATTCAGAACAATGGACTGCTTGCTTAAGGATTTCCTTGGAGGTTACATAGCATACAACTAGTAAATCCAAATATATTTTACCTTTTGAGACCCTGACACACTAAAACCAGAATGTGTTTTAGCTCTTAATACTGATTTCTGAATTTTCTCTTCTTTTGCTTAATATACAGAAAACTTCCAGGCTTAAGTTGGTACCAAGTGTTATCAGTTCTTTGTAGAGAAGTGGAACACATTAGAAGAGTAGAAAATTACTTAAGACAGAGGTATATTTGACATTTCTTCTCTGCTTTCTACAAGTGATGTATTTAATCATTTACCCTATTACAGAAATTAAATTTTCCATGCTAACCCAAGGATCCATCAATTCATCTGTCTTTACATCTATGATCTATCTATCATACCAGGCTCATTTTTCATGAGGAGATAGTGGTTTGACATATGACATTGTGATAGTTTTATATATTTGCAATCTCCTGAGGTTTTATAGGTCTTAAGGTCTCCATGTCTAAAACTGTATATGTACCGATGCCCTCAGTGGATGTGAAGGATACCACATTTTCTTTAGCCATTTATTGTTTTCAGAATAATGGTGTTAACTTCTTTGCCATGGCAAGATATCATATATTTATAATCATTATATATTAGTCGTTATGCACTCATGCTTCTGTTTCTGTAGAAATCATTTCTAGAATGGCTAATGCTGGCAACTTAGGTCCATGAATTTTTCTTTAATGAGGCGTAGTCAAATCAACACCCAAATCTTCAGGTTACCATCATTTCACTACTGTATTAGAACGATGGGGTAAAGATACTTACGCCTCCTAGATATGTAAATAGAAAGAGCACTAAAATAATGATATTTGGGATTTTTTTTAACTTTCAATGTTTTTATTAATGATTTTAAATTGGCAAAATGAGAAATTTGTAAAAATCCAGTAGGTAAAAATGAGTTGTCACTATGTCTTCACTATCATCAGATTTTGAATCAAAAGTGTAATGTTTTATATCTAAAACAAGAAGCAGTCCCATTAATCTAAGTATGCACCTAAACTGTAGACAGAGTTTTCTCCTTTAACACTAGCTTGTTTATGCCAGCAGCGAAGAAGCCTGGAGAGCGAGTGGTGATTAAATTGCAAAAGCAGTCTTCCACAGCTTGTTGGGAAATCAATACTTTTCCTTGCAAGAAGTGTTCCAACGCCAGGAAGAAGTGGTAGTCAGTTGTTGCAAGGTCTGGTGAATACGGTGGATGACAGAGAGTTTCCAAGTCCAGCTGCTATAGTTTGAACAGTATTGTTTGAGCAACATGTGGTCGAGGGTTGTCTTGTGCAACTAGTGCAACCTCTGTAGAAGCCAATATGGAGATACCGCAAAGCGATACAGGTAGATCTACCATTCAATGCAGCAATCCCATCCCCAAGCATCCTCCCAAAAGAACAAAAGACACTCCATAAAAAAGACATCTGCACTCGAACGTCCGTAGCAGCCCAACTCACAGCTGCAAAGACGAGGGCACAACGCAAGTGCCCATCAACACACGAGTGGATTAACAAAACGTGGCACATGTACACGATGGAGTACTATTCAACCATAAGAAATAATGGCGATGTAGCACCTCCTGTGTTCTCCTAGATAGAGCTGGAACCCATCCTACTCAGTGAAGTATCCCAAGAATGGAAAAATAAGCACCACATATACTCTCCAGAAAACTGGCACTAACTGATCAACACCTAAGTGGACATATAGGAATAATATTTATCGGGCACCGGGCAGGTGCGAAAGGGGAGGAGGAAATGTTTATATACATACGTAATGAGTGTGATGCACACCATCTGGGGGATGGTCACGCTTGGAGCTCTCACACCGGGGGGCGGGGGGAATGGGATGAAAGGCAACACACATAACCTAAACATTTGTACCCCCGTAATATCCTCAAATAATAAAAAACGAGGAATGGCCTGTCTCTATGGCCCCTCTTGGAGCTTAATGGCAAGCATGCTCATTATTTCATCCTATTGGTTGCAGTAGACAGCCACTGGACTGACCAAGTTTCAGGGAGTTGTAGCAGATAATACCAGCACTGGACCACCAAATATAAACTCTTAATTTTGGAGGGTGAATATTATATTTGGGACTGTGTTTTGGCGCTCCATCTTTACCCAACCATTGTGCCAAATGCTTGCAATTGTCAATAACAATCCGTTTTTCATCACAGGCAACAATAGAGTGCGGAAATGGTTCGCCTTCCTGTAGTGACAGTAAAGAGGCAAGCTTGGAGATGATTTCTCTTGTGATACTCTAACTCATGCAAACCCACCTATCCAACTCCTTTGCCTTGCCAAGTTGTTTCAAATGGTCCAATATTGTTGGAATAGTGACGTCAAACTTTGCTGCTAATTCACAGGTAGGTTGAGATGGATTCACTTCTGCTACAGCTTTCAGCTGTTCTTATCCATGTTGATATCAGGTCATTTATGTGGCTCATTTTCAAGACTAAAATGACCACAACGGAACTTCTTAAACCATGGACGTACTGCGTGTTCACTGGCCACATCCTTCCCAAACATTTCATTGATATTTCAAGCTGTCTGCACTGCATTTGTTCCACAACAGAACACATACCTAAAAATAACATGAATTTTTGACTTATCCATGCTTTCAGAAAAAATTGCTCTAAAAATGTGAAAGGTAATCACAAGCCAAAATGTGCAACTGAAAGAATGAGGATGTACCTTCACAATAAAAAGAAGTGCCAAACGGAACGTCAGAGATATCAACTGTCACTCTTAGTACTTAAGGACATGAGACATTTCATACTTAATAATTTTGGAATTACGCCACACTGAAGATCAGAAAGTGAGCGGCAAATAACGATAAAACTCTACGTTAACACAAAGACCATTTTTCCCATTTAGATGAATTGGATTGGCTCTATATAAAGTTTATGTACATAATTCATATTTACCTTAAAACATACACCTTAAAACCTTAAAACGTACACAGAATCTTTTATTATTTTCTAATATTTATTTATTCTTTGTTCTTTCTTTTCTTCTTTGGTTAGGTTTTATATCTTTGCCTCTCCCAAGCAAGGGTTAGAGGTATGCCCTTTGCCTCCACAATGCTCACCACATCCCTCAGATGTGGGTCTATCCCCGTAACCCCCGAATCCCTGACGACCACCACCACCATTTGAGCACCTTAATAATGTTGATCAGTCAGGAGCAATTTGATGGCGAACGCATGCGGAGCCCATTGTTCTGATCTTGTGTCACCTCACATTGGGTAATGGGCTTAATCTAGGATATATAAGCGGTGCTAGCTCACTGCCGTTCGTTAGAAGAATTGAGTAATATTCCATTGTGAACATATACCAAGTTTAAATAATCCACTCATGAACCGACAGGCACTTGGGCTGTCTCCACGTCCCTGCAACAGTGCATTGCACTGCCACAAACACTCGCGTGCAGATATCTTTATAATAGAATGTCTTATGTTCTTTTGGGTAGATGCCCAACAATCCTACTGCTGGGTCGAATGGTATTTCCATTTGTACCACTTTGAGGTATCTCCAAATTCCTTTCCACAAAGGCCGCGCTAATTTTCAGTCCCACCAGCAATGTAAGAGTGTTCCCGTCTCTCCACATCCTCGCCAGCATTTGTTGTTTTGGGATTTCTTGATACAGGCCAATCACCCTGTGGTTAGGTGATATCTCATGGTGTTTTTGATTTGCATGTCTCTAATGATTAGAGGCGTGGAGCATTTTTTTAAATATGTTTGCAGGCCATTATTCTGTCTTCTTTTGAAAAGTTTCTGTTCATCTCCATTGCCCATTTCTTGACGGGATTGTTTGATTTTTTTTCTTGTTAATTCTTTTGCGTTCTAGATGGATCCTAGATTTATCAGACCTTTACTGGAATTGTAGACAGCAAATATTTTCTCCCATTCTGTAGGTTGTCTATTTGCTCCAGTGATAGTTTCCTTGTCTGTGCAGCTTTCTATTTTGATCAGGTCCCATTTGTTTATTTTTGTTGCTGCGGTGATTGCTTTGGGGGTGTTCCTCGAGAATTCTTTGCCTAGGCCAATGTCTGAAAGGGTTTTCCCAACATCTTCTTCTAGGATTCTTAAGTGCCTTAGGTTTAAGTCTGTTATCCGTCTTGAGTGGATTTTTGTGAGAGGTGAGAGCTAGGGATCCTGATTCATTCCTCTGCATTTTCCCCAATGTATAATGTTTTCTGCTCTAGCAAAGATTAGGTTACCATATGCAGATGGTTTCATCTCTAGAATCTCAGTCCTATTCCGAATATCGATGCTTCTGTTCTTGTGCCAGTGCCAGGATGCTTTCAGTATTATTGCTTTATAGTACAGCTCGAAGTCAGGAATTCTGATGCCTCCCAGTTTGTTCTTTGTACTTAAGATTGCTTTGGCTATACGAGGTTTTTTCTGGTTCCATACAAAGTGAAGAATTCTTTTTCCTGGATCTGTAACTAATGATGGTGGTACTTTGATGGGGATTGCATTTATTCTGTAGATCTCTTTAGGTAATATTGACCTTTTAACAATATTGGTTCTACCGATCCATGAACAAGGTAGATTTTTCCACTTGTTTACATCTTCTACAAATTCTTTTCTTAGCGTTTCATAGTCCTCCTTGTATAAGTCTTTCATCAAACATATTCCTAGATATTTAATTTTCTTTGAGGCTATAGTAAAAGGTATTGCATTTTTGATTTGAGTTTCAACTTGACAGTTCCTGGCATATATGAATGCCTCTAATTTCTGTATATAGATTTTGTAACCTGAGACTTTACCAAATTCATTTGTCAAACCTAGGAGTCTCTTGGACGAATCCATGGGGTGTTCTGGGTATAATATCGTATCATCGGCAAAGAGCGAGAGTTTGATCTCATCTGCCCCCACTTGGATGCCCTTAATATCCCTGTCTTGCCTGATTGCTATAGCGAGGACTTCAAGCATTATGTTGAATAGAAGAGGCGATAGTGGGCATCCTTGTCTAGTTCCAGTTCGAAGTGGGAATGGTTTCATTTTTTTCCCCACTCAGAATGATATTGGCCGTGGGTTTGTCATAAACGCATTTGATAATTTTAAGGTGTGAGCCACCTACACCTATTTTGTTAAGAGTCTTTATCGTAAAGGTGTGTTGGGCTTTCTCAAATACATTTTCTGCATCTATTGAGGGAATCATACGGTCGTCGTTCTTGTTTTTATCTATGAGGTGAATTGCATTTATAGACTTACATATCTTGAACCAGCATTGCCTCCCTGGAATAAAGCCCACCTGGTCATGGTAAATTATTTTTTTGATGTGCTGGCGACTTGTGTTTGCTAAAATTTTGTTCAGGAATTTTGCATCTATATTCATGAGGGATATTGCTCTGTAATATTCTCTTTTTATTGCGTCCTCTCCTAGTTTTGGTATCAAGGAGATATAGGATTTGTAGAATGAGTTAGGAAGGATACCATCATTCCCAATGTTGTGAAATAATTTCTGTAGTATAGTTATGAGTTCACCTTCGTATGTTTGGTAAAACTCTGATGTGTAGCGATCTAGTCCGGGCCTTGTCTGTTTGGGGAGGTTACTAATTACTGCTCCAATTTGTGAGCTTGACATCGGTCTCTTCTGAAATTCTGTTACCTCCTGGGTGAACTTAGGAAAGTTGTAAGAATGCAGGAATTTGTCCATTTCCTCCTCCTCATTATGTAGTTTTGGGGCATATAAGATTTCATAGTAGTCAAACGTAATGTTTTGTATTTCTGTGGTATCTGTTGTGCCTGCTCCTTTTTCATTTCTTATTGAGTTTACCAGAGTCCCTGCTCATTGAGTTCTTGTCAATCTAGCAGGAGGGCTATCAGTTTTGTCTATCTTTTAAAAAAGCCAGCTTCTGGTTTTGTTGATCTTACGTATAATTCTCTTGTTCTCAATTTCATTTAGTTCTGCTTTGACCTTAGTTATTTCTTTTCTTCTACTAGGATTGGACTAGGTTTGCTCTTCTGTTTTCCCATTCCTCGAGCCTATTAATTTGGTTCTCAGTACATAGGCTTTTTTTTTTTTATGTGAGCATTTATTGCCATTAGTGTTCCACTCAGAGATGCTTTTGCTGTATCCCACAGGTTTTGGCAACATGTGTCTCTGTCGTCATTTTGTTTGGAGAAACTCTGATTTGCACGTGAATTTCCTCCTTGGAATAATAATTCTTCAATAACAGATTGCTTAGTTTCCAAGACTTTGTGAAGCGTCGAGTGTTTCTATAGCAATTGAACTCTAATTTTATACCACTATGGTCAGAGAAGACACATGGTATAATTTCTATTTTCTTGAATTTTTTGAGGTCTGATCTGTGGCCTCGTATGTGATCAATTTTGGAAAAGGAACTTGGGCTGCTGAAAAGAATGTAAACTCAACGTTATTTGGGTGGAATGTTCTGCAGAGATCTGTCAGAACGTTTTGTTCAAGAGCTCTGTTTAAGCCCACTGTTTCTTTGCTTATTTTCTGTTTGGAGGACCTATCCAGTTCATTCAGTGGAGCGTTGAAGTCCCCTGCTAATAGGGCAGTATTTATAAACATGCTATTTAGATCAGACAAGGCTTGTTTTGTGTAATTGGGTGCTCCTGCATTGGGTGCACAAAAATTAAGGATGGTTAAGTCTTCTTGTTGGATCTTCCCTTTCGCATTATAAAGTGGCCGTCTTTATCCTTTTTTACTCTTGCTGTTTTAAAGCTTATGTTATCCGCAAATAGTATAGCTACCCCTGCTTTCTTTTGACTTCCGTTTGCCTGGAGGATAGTTTTCCATCCCTTGACCTTCGGCCAGAAGGCATCTTTGTGGGTTAGATGTGTTTCCTGTAGACCGCAGATACTAGGCTTGTGGACTTTTATTCATTCTGGCAGTTTATGCCTCTTCGGAGGACAGTTGAAGCCATTTACTTTTATTGACAGGATTAAAATTGGAGGAAGATTTCCATTCATATTGTTGGGTGAAGTCTTGTCGCTTTGTCTTACTCCTTGAGCCATCGTGCGGTTCAAGTTCTAGCCTTTACGTCTTTGAAGATTTTACTTTGAGGAGTGTCGATTGCCCAGTTCGGGGTATGCGGCAAGTCTGAGAACCTCCTGTAGGGCTGGTCTGGTCTTTGCAAATTCCTTCAGTGATTGCTTGTCTAAGAAGGTCTGTATTTCTCCCTCATAGATGAAACTTAATTTTGCTGGATAAAGAGTTTAAGTTGGGCTTTATTCTGTTTTAGAAGATTAAGGATAGGCACCCAATCCGTCCTTGCATGTAAGGTTTCAGATGAGAAGTCTGCTGTTAGTCTGATAGGCTTTCCTTTATCAATTACTTGTTGTTTTCCTCTTGCTGCATGGAGGATTGCTTCTTTCACGTTTACTGTGGTCAGCCTAATGACCACGTGACGAGGTGATTGCCTTTTCACGTTGAGTCTCCCAGGAGTTCTGCGTGCTTCTTGTATTTGAATATCAAGATTTCTGGCCAGGCCTGGCATATTTTCCTCCAGTATTCCGTGAAATAAGGTTTCCAGCCCTAGTGAATATTCCTCTTCCCCTTCCGGAATCCTGACCAATCTGAGATGCGGCTTTTTACATAATCCCACACTTCTTGTAAGCGCTGGTCCCATCTTCTGTTTCTGTGTTCCCTTTCTCCCTCTGATTTGTACAGTGCATCGGCATAATCTTCCAGCTCTGAGAGTCTTTCCGCTGCATGATCCATCCTGTTCTTCAGGCTTTCCACTGTATTCTGGAGTTCCTTGAATGTTTCGTCCATTGCCAGGATTTCTGATTGTGTTTTCTGCATTATTTCAATTTCGTTGGAGAACTTTTAATTCATTTCCTGAATTGTTCTTGTGGTTTCTCTATGTTGGGGGGTTCTATTTTCTCTTCAATTACGTTGAGTTTTCCTACAAACTGTATTTGGAATTCTTCCTCCAACCCTTTCATCACATCATGTACGTTGGTGTCAGTTGATGGAGATCGAGTGTTTTCTTTCAGAGGTGATTTTCTCTCTGATCCTTCATGTTTCTTGTGATCTTTTGCTGGTCCTTTCTCATCTGGGTGCTTTTTAGAGGACCGGAGGTGCTGGGACTAGATTAGGAACTAAATTCTGTGATGTCAAAGGAATGATCCCTGGCAGAGCTGTGGATATGTGCTCTGGTCCTGTGTCATCTTAGAGGAGTTCGAGCCTATTCAGTTATCTCTGACCTAAGGTCTTCACTTTCTGTCTAAAGCGCTTAGTGTGTTTGGGCCCCTTGCTTAGACACAAAGGGGTTAGCTCACTCTTGTGAGAGCGAGTCTGCTATCAACCACAGAGTTGAAGTGGGAGGCACTATGCTAGGCTCTGAGTTCACTCTTTCTTGTGTTACCTGTGGTTTGCGAGAAGGAGTCAATTATCAAGGTATTCCAAGTCCTCCGTATGGCGCTCTAAGCTTCCTAATAGGATGTACAGGTATCCCAGTCTTTAGGAGATGTCCTGCCACTCCCAAGGGTTCCTAGAGTCCTGTTCGCACTTTAGGAGGGCTGAGAGGAGCATCAGGTATCAGTGAGCCTAAGAGAGATACTTCAGAGGTTGCTGGATGTGTATCTACGGGGGAGCTGTTGATATGTCATTCAGAGATCTTTCGTCACACTTTTGCAGGAGCATCTGCTGGGGGGAGTCAATTGCTGCAAATGCTAAAGAAGATGGTCAAGATTTTCCTTCCTGAACCACAGGCCTGTACGTTGGCAGCAGTCTTGGTGCCAAAGGTAAGCCCTTGTGTTTCAAACTCATCAGATGTTCAAAAGGAGCCAGCTGTATGTAGACATGACTCTGCCCTCTTTTTCTTAATTCCAATCACCCACATATTCAAGCTAGTCATACAGGGAAAGTGACTTTTCTCCTTTCTCCTGACCTTGAAGGGCTGAGTCTGATTTGGTGGGCTGGCAGGGGAGGCAATGGATGAGGCAATGCCGCAAGTCCCGGACTGGGAAACATCTTTTCTCTTTTTCCCCACTCCCCCAAGGGCAGAGTCTGCCCTGTCATAGGGGAAGATAACCCACCGGCCTGAGGAAAAGGCAAAGGCACTTCTTAGAGCTACCTGACCAAGACGTGAATACTCTCATTCCCCTACCTCTCCAAGGACGGGGATTATCAAGTTGGCATGTGGCCTAAATCTCTGGGAAGATGGAGAAGCCCTGCCCGAGACCACTGAGGGTCCCAGACCAGAAACAGACCTGCCACGCCACTCAGCCCCTGCCTTGGTGACGTCAGTCCCTTCTGCACAAAACCCCACACCGCCAAGGGTCTTCTTCAGCCCCGGCAGATCTTAGCCCAGACAGCAGATTCCCACTCCCTCCACAATTCCCGGGAATGGGGCTTCCCCTTTGGCTGGAGGCACCAGCTATCAGGCCACAGTGAAGAGGTAAAGATGGGTCTCAGCTTGATGGGCTGTCCTGATAAGCTGCTAGAACGGCCTTTCAGTTGCCAGCAAGGAGGTGAAATGAAGCGGAGGTGACAGTCTTGTGACACCTGTTTTGGGTGGAACAGTCTCTTTCTCCCCTCACACCGGGGGTGGAGTCAGACCCTTCAGAGCTAAGAATTTGGGACCAAGGCACAGGATGATATGGGTGGGAATGTCTGCCCATGTCACATCTGGAAAGCAGCTTCCTCCACAACTCTGCCTTGCGAAGACGGGTTCTGCTGTCTATGCACAGAGCATCGGCAGCTGTGTGCTGTGGGGAAACAACCAAGTGCAATCTGGCAACATAGCCGCTAAAACCACCACTCTCGCCTTTCCTCCCCTTGAAACTCAGAGTCCAATGCAAGCTGCAGGAATGGGAAGGCCTGGGGTGGGGTAGGAGGAACAGACAGGTTTCTCTCCTTATTTCCCACTTCCAGAAGCCAGACCCATTCACCAGTCTGGAGTGTGGAGGAGGTCTGAGAGTGCTTCCAGAGCAACCCTGCATAGCATCGCTTAGCTACAGAGTGGCGGTGGCCCACTCTCCCAGCACCAGCGTGGAAGGTGCCTGCAGGGCCAAAACCTGGCTGGGTTTGGTGGGCTGTCTCCAAACCGCCACTGAGCCCACTACTTCGCCAACTAACAGAGGCGCAATGGTTTAGGTGCAGAGATCTGCACTCTCTAGCTAACCTTCACCAGCGAAAACCTCATCAATATCCAAGGGCAGAGCCTCCTTTAGGACAAACATCGCCCCCCCCCTCGTCCCAGACCTGGTCCTGGAGCATTCTGAGGTGAGATGGCAGACTCCATATTTGATCCTCAGGTATAGGGAATCCTCCACGGGGTTTGGACCCTCCAGTACCTGAAATTGAATTGGTAGAGCACTCAGGAGAGTTCCAAGTGTTCCCTGCTCCAATCTCCACTCCACACAGCTCGTCAGGATACACCTTCCCACCAACTTCAGGCACTTCCCTGCCTGTGTGGCTGTGGAGTTTGGTGAGGGGGCAGCATCTCCCTGGACAAGGCAGAACCAATGCCTCAGCTAGCTGGCCAGCCAGCCAATCCCCACAGTGGACGTGCTCCCTCGCTAATGTAGATTTCCGACTCCCCGGGTTTGCAGAAGATTATCCGATGCACCTCTTTCTTCACCGCCAATATTTTTCCCGTTTCCCGGTGATTCCCTGCAGACTTGCGAAGCTGACCCTGTGGAAGGGCAGTTCACTCCCGTGTGGTTGTCTGCTTTCTTCACTTCCCACTCTAAGAGCAGAGGGCCAGGAGGTCACCCCTTCCCCACCATTTTTCCCAGTCTGTCTATTTCTTAGTTTCAATCACTGGCTGTTAATATTTCTTACTGTTGCCAATGATAGTGGATTGAACCAAAGTAAGAAGATGTTGAAAAGTCAGCCAAATCAGAAAAATAACACAAGCATTCTTTCACTGGGAGACTTTACACAGCTTCTGAGGAGAAATGTATTTTGTGCAACAATAATGAAGACTGAATAAGAAAATACTCAGATATCTTGGTGCATTTGTATGCTAATGAAGGCAAGGATTCTTGAAGCACAATTGGCTATCATGGATGTGGACTATATAGAAATAAGATTACTCCCAGCCAGATAAAAACGAATCATGTGAGGTAATGATCCTATGAGTCTAATATGAACTTATATATTTGCTTTGGATAGGGACTATAAACCAATCGGATGGGAAAAAAATTTCACTTTGTATGTTTATGTCAGATACATCCTGACGTACTTTCATAGTCTTTTAAAGGATACAATCCAAGTTCACAGTTAACTCCTGATTTTTGTTTCCATCACACTGAGTAATATATCATCATTGACAACTGTACCACTGCAGTATCACTTCAAGTATTGCTCCAGACAGAACGGTCCTGGGAAGATTGTGGAGTTGCCATTATAGCCAGCTTCACTAGGGTCAAGTCAAATGACCACCTGTGCTGTGTCTGCTATAGGCTGAATGCAGGTGATAAAGTCTTAGGTGCAGTAGTGTGGTTTGAGGAAGTGGACTTGTCTGGATCAAGGATAAGCACAAGTACCAGAGGATGTTGAGGTGCAGCTGAGTGGCCATCTATTCCATCAGAAGAAGACAAATTTAAGAAGACCATTTGGGAACTGGTCCAAAGTATGTCTTCCTCAATGATATCACAATGCCACTATCATGCACCTTCCGTTTTCAGACCACAGAGTACATTCATAAAATCTTTTTGGTTGAATACAAATTTAGAGTTCTGCATTGAAGAAGTAACTGCTGTGCCACTTACTTGGATAGCTTGCTAGAGAGGAAATTGCAGGGTAAGGAATTCAGGGAGGAAACAAGAGAATAAATGAAATGACAAAGGTGACAAATGATCAACTGTGACGTTTATCACGGGGACTACGATGCTGGCATGTCTGAATGATACATACTTATAAAGAAAGCAATGTTGCACTTTACTTCTAATTAATTTGGCGCGTTGATGACCTCATTTATAATTTATCTGATGCCTTGTTACAGGTTCAAAATGAGAACAAGGTGTTGTACTTCAGGGAAGAGAGGTGAGCAACCACTTTGGTACTTTTCAAATTCTTTTGTGAATCTGTGGCTGGTGAAGTCAGAATGTCAAGGTCTACGTGTTCATTACTTCAGTGGCTTAAAGAGACTATTTTTTACAGGAGATATATTTCCCCATGGACGTTTTGACCCTGTTCAAGCAATCTTCTTTCTTGTTTCTTCCCTTTGTTTAAATCTCTGTTTGAAGTAACCCACGTAATTTTGTGAGTCGCGTACCTATTTCTCCTTTCGCCATTTTCTATTAAGAGAAGATAATCTTGTCGTAAAATTTAAGTGTCCTAAATATTGATTTTTTTATCTTTTTCTGGCACATTCAGAACATAGATGTTTGGATTCATATTTGTATTGTAATCATATCATATATTACTTCACTACATCACTTATTCCTTAAAGTTTCAGTTGATTTAAAAGTTCATTTAAATTATTCCAGCAGATTTTTATCTAATTTTATTAGAACAATCCAGGGTCATTTTCTTGATGCTATCTGTGTATATGAGACTTCCATCATGCAGATACGAAACCAAACATCTACGGTACATTTACTTGTCTTCCTTGGTAATGCATTAGATTAGCCTGCACACAATAAGCCTGGCTGTGGAAAATACTTAATTTGTTGGAAGGGTTATTGTCTGGATCGATGATGAGCAAAATTATCTGAGGACGGTGAACGACACATTGCAGATGTCAATCTGAGTTCCAGACGAGTGGCCCTCTAGTAAGACAAGTGAGACTCTCCGTGCCTGGCTTATTTGGTAGCTTCTCAGTGACAGCATAATACCACTGGGAGCATGTGTGTTTTTTCTCTTTGTTCGTGACATATTTCCTTGACATGAGGAAATTTAAAAGATTGCATTAGGAAAGGCCAAGCAACTGTCATGTGTACTGAAAATCTCATCGGTGTGTTAACACCAATACTGAGGGAACACTATGCCTGTATTAAATAATGACAATAGAACCTGTCATTAAAACAGAAACTCTAGCACTTTGTTATTTTTACTGTTCAGTGTTTTCTAAGATTTTGTCTGTTTTTCTTTTCTTTTCTTCTTCTTCTTCTTTTTTTCCTGTCATGTTTTGGCGAGTTAGAAAGGCTGGAATGGGGTCCTCCTCTTTGGAGAATGGGGTGAGTAGCTAAACTAGTAACTCTTGAAGTTCATTTTGTTACGTGCTCTTTGCCAGGTCCTTAAGTCTCCGAGTTCATATTTTCAGGGGTTTATTTGATAATATTTTCATGATATGTCTTTTTCTCATTGAGACCCAAATTACCTACCTCCAAATTACCTACACGATTGAATCTTATCATATCTATTTTTTCTTTTAACTCTTTTCTGCTTTTATGGAAAAAAGTCGAGTTTAAGAGAATTTTTGGCAATCGGTCTTGGCTCAAAAAGTTATTATAGTGAAAGCA
This sequence comes from Microcebus murinus, assembly GCF_040939455.1. NCBI lineage: Eukaryota > Metazoa > Chordata > Mammalia > Primates > Cheirogaleidae > Microcebus > Microcebus murinus. The sequence continues at coordinate 21,608,064 of NC_134110.1, forward strand.
AATCATGATAAAATATTATCAGATTTTCTTCAGCTGCTTTATTTGTGGGGTTTAGAATTGAGACTCATGGTTCATAAGGTCTTCGTGGTCATACAGTGGTATAGTTCTGCTTCTAATTTAATAGTTGAGCCTTGACTTGTGTAAGTTTTCTTCTCATTTGTGCTACATGGGAAATCGTATATGAAATTCTGTTTTAAAATGTAGTAGCAATCTTTTTAAATTTTGTTTCATGTAGTTATTTTCTTGCATGATTTTTTTTTATTTATTAAAGATATTATGGGGGTACAAACATTTTGGTCACATGTAATGCGTTTGCCTCTCCCAAGCCAAGGCTACAAGTGTACCCCTCCCCCATGCAGTGTGTTCTGCTTCCATTAGTTGTGGGTTTACCCCTTAATGTCCCCGATCATCACCCAATGAGTATTACTACCAGGTGGACCTCTTAGCGTTGGTCAGTTACTAGTAATTTGATGGTGAGTATAGGTGTTGCCTGTTTTTCCATCCTTGTGATACTTCACTTCCAGGGATGGGCTCAATCTCTATCCTGGATAATATAAAAGGTGCGAATTCACCATTGTTTTGTAGTTGAGCAGTATTACATGGTATACATATGCCACATTTAATAATCCACACATGTGTTGATGGGCACTTGGGTTGTTTCCACATCTCTCTGCATGATGGTTTTGAAAGCACGTAAAATATGTGAGATAGAATCTAGCTGTTTCTGGATAGTTTCTTGAATTGTTGCTGGTATGGTTTTGGGTAATTTCTTGAATGCATGTAACATTTCCATATTGGTCTGTGTGTGGTTACTTGCTATATGGGGATCATGCAAATTAATTGAGTGATACAATTTTAGTCTGTGTACTTTTCTATGTGTATATTACACTTCAATAGAAAGTTTAATATGTCCCATTGAACTAGTCCAAATATTAGTTACTATACTTCTTAAGAATATTGCCAAGTAGGTTGTGTATTACTTGGTGTTTAACAATCGATGCCCTCATAATACGTCAAGTGTATTCTCTCCTTAATGCAGACATTTTAGCATATCATATCATGGAGAAGTTACCGATATATTTTTGAACACATTTACATATTTTTATTCATATGCTTAAATTCTTCACTTTTTTTTCTGTTATGAAAACAAGCTAAACAACTCCATGCCTTAAATGTTTCATACTTGTCCCCACGTGGTCATGTAGTCTGGCACTGGATTAATTCTTTATACTTTTTGGCAAGATCACTGAAAGTGACATATCTCTTCTTTTGCAGAGAGGGAATTAATGCCGTGCTGCCCTAATGCCTTCCCGTTCCATGTGCTATATAACGGAACATAAAAGCAAATATAGTCATTAACATTTATTGCGATTATTTTCACACCACACACAAAGATGTTGCTCATAGATCTTAAGAGAATAGAGGCCCACAAGCATTGCACAGTAGAAAAATTTGAGGTAACATCGATGAAGTTAGATGGGGTATAAAGCCAAAATTCAGAACAATGGACTGCTTGCTTAAGGATTTCCTTGGAGGTTACATAGCATACAACTAGTAAATCCAAATATATTTTACCTTTTGAGACCCTGACACACTAAAACCAGAATGTGTTTTAGCTCTTAATACTGATTTCTGAATTTTCTCTTCTTTTGCTTAATATACAGAAAACTTCCAGGCTTAAGTTGGTACCAAGTGTTATCAGTTCTTTGTAGAGAAGTGGAACACATTAGAAGAGTAGAAAATTACTTAAGACAGAGGTATATTTGACATTTCTTCTCTGCTTTCTACAAGTGATGTATTTAATCATTTACCCTATTACAGAAATTAAATTTTCCATGCTAACCCAAGGATCCATCAATTCATCTGTCTTTACATCTATGATCTATCTATCATACCAGGCTCATTTTTCATGAGGAGATAGTGGTTTGACATATGACATTGTGATAGTTTTATATATTTGCAATCTCCTGAGGTTTTATAGGTCTTAAGGTCTCCATGTCTAAAACTGTATATGTACCGATGCCCTCAGTGGATGTGAAGGATACCACATTTTCTTTAGCCATTTATTGTTTTCAGAATAATGGTGTTAACTTCTTTGCCATGGCAAGATATCATATATTTATAATCATTATATATTAGTCGTTATGCACTCATGCTTCTGTTTCTGTAGAAATCATTTCTAGAATGGCTAATGCTGGCAACTTAGGTCCATGAATTTTTCTTTAATGAGGCGTAGTCAAATCAACACCCAAATCTTCAGGTTACCATCATTTCACTACTGTATTAGAACGATGGGGTAAAGATACTTACGCCTCCTAGATATGTAAATAGAAAGAGCACTAAAATAATGATATTTGGGATTTTTTTAACTTTCAATGTTTTTATTAATGATTTTAAATTGGCAAAATGAGAAATTTGTAAAAATCCAGTAGGTAAAAATGAGTTGTCACTATGTCTTCACTATCATCAGATTTTGAATCAAAAGTGTAATGTTTTATATCTAAAACAAGAAGCAGTCCCATTAATCTAAGTATGCACCTAAACTGTAGACAGAGTTTTCTCCTTTAACACTAGCTTGTTTATGCCAGCAGCGAAGAAGCCTGGAGAGCGAGTGGTGATTAAATTGCAAAAGCAGTCTTCCACAGCTTGTTGGGAAATCAATACTTTTCCTTGCAAGAAGTGTTCCAACGCCAGGAAGAAGTGGTAGTCAGTTGTTGCAAGGTCTGGTGAATACGGTGGATGACAGAGAGTTTCCAAGTCCAGCTGCTATAGTTTGAACAGTACTGTTTGTGCAACATGTGGTCGAGGGTTGTCTTGTGCAACTAGTGCAACCTCTGTAGAAGCCAATATGGAGATACCGCAAAGCGATACAGGTAGATCTACCATTCAATGCAGCAATCCCATCCCCAAGCATCCTCCCAAAAGAACAAAAGACACTCCATAAAAAAGACATCTGCACTCGAACGTCCGTAGCAGCCCAACTCACAGCTGCAAAGACGAGGGCACAACGCAAGTGCCCATCAACACACGAGTGGATTAACAAAACGTGGCACATGTACACGATGGAGTACTATTCAACCATAAGAAATAATGGCGATGTAGCACCTCCTGTGTTCTCCTAGATAGAGCTGGAACCCATCCTACTCAGTGAAGTATCCCAAGAATGGAAAAATAAGCACCACATATACTCTCCAGAAAACTGGCACTAACTGATCAACACCTAAGTGGACATATAGGAATAATATTTATCGGGCATCGGGCAGGTGCGAAAGGGGAGGAGGAAATGTTTATATACATACGTAATGAGTGTGATGCACACCATCTGGGGGATGGTCACGCTTGGAGCTCTCACACCGGGGGGCGGGGGGAATGGGATGAAAGGCAACACACATAACCTAAACATTTGTACCCCCGTAATATCCTCAAATAATAAAAAACGAGGAATGGCCTGTCTCTATGGCCCCTCTTGGAGCTTAATGGCAAGCATGCTCATTATTTCATCCTATTGGTTGCAGTAGACAGCCACTGGACTGACCAAGTTTCAGGGAGTTGTAGCAGATAATACCAGCACTGGACCACCAAATATAAACTCTTAATTTTGGAGGGTGAATATTATATTTGGGACTGTGTTTTGGCGCTCCATCTTTACCCAACCATTGTGCCAAATGCTTGCAATTGTCAATAACAATCCGTTTTTCATCACAGGCAACAATAGAGTGCGGAAATGGTTCTCCTTCCTGTAGTGACAGTAAAGAGGCAAGCTTGGAGATGATTTCTCTTGTGATACTCTAACTCATGCAAACCCACCTATCCAACTCCTTTGCCTTGCCAAGTTGTTTCAAATGGTCCAATATTGTTGGAATAGTGACGTCAAACTTTGCTGCTAATTCACAGGTAGGTTGAGATGGATTCACTTCTGCTACAGCTTTCAGCTGTTCTTATCCATGTTGATATCAGGTCATTTATGTGGCTCATTTTCAAGACTAAAATGACCACAACGGAACTTCTTAAACCATGGACGTACTGCGTGTTCACTGGCCACATCCTTCCCAAACATTTCATTGATATTTCAAGCTGTCTGCACTGCATTTGTTCCACAACAGAACACATACCTAAAAATAACATGAATTTTTGACTTATCCATGCTTTCAGAAAAAATTGCTCTAAAAATGTGAAAGGTAATCACAAGCCAAAATGTGCAACTGAAAGAATGAGGATGTACCTTCACAATAAAAAGAAGTGCCAAACGGAACGTCAGAGATATCAACTGTCACTCTTAGTACTTAAGGACATGAGACATTTCATACTTAATAATTTTGGAATTACGCCACACTGAAGATCAGAAAGTGAGCGGCAAATAACGATAAAACTCTACGTTAACACAAAGACCATTTTTCCCATTTAGATGAATTGGATTGGCTCTATATAAAGTTTATGTACATAATTCATATTTACCTTAAAACATACACCTTAAAACCTTAAAACGTACACAGAATCTTTTATTATTTTCTAATATTTATTTATTCTTTGTTCTTTCTTTTCTTCTTTGGTTAGGTTTTATATCTTTGCCTCTCCCAAGCAAGGGTTAGAGGTATGCCCTTTGCCTCCACAATGCTCACCACATCCCTCAGATGTGGGTCTATCCCCGTAACCCCCGAATCCCTGACGACCACCACCACCATTTGAGCACCTTAATAATGTTGATCAGTCAGGAGCAATTTGATGGCGAACGCATGCGGAGCCCATTGTTCTGATCTTGTGTCACCTCACATTGGGTAATGGGCTTAATCTAGGATATATAAGCGGTGCTAGCTCACTGCCGTTCGTTAGAAGAATTGAGTAATATTCCATTGTGAACATATACCAAGTTTAAATAATCCACTCATGAACCGACAGGCACTTGGGCTGTCTCCACGTCCCTGCAACAGTGCATTGCACTGCCACAAACACTCGCGTGCAGATATCTTTATAATAGAATGTCTTATGTTCTTTTGGGTAGATGCCCAACAATCCTACTGCTGGGTCGAATGGTATTTCCATTTGTACCACTTTGAGGTATCTCCAAATTCCTTTCCACAAAGGCCGCGCTAATTTTCAGTCCCACCAGCAATGTAAGAGTGTTCCCGTCTCTCCACATCCTCGCCAGCATTTGTTGTTTTGGGATTTCTTGATACAGGCCAATCACCCTGTGGTTAGGTGATATCTCATGGTGTTTTTGATTTGCATGTCTCTAATGATTAGAGGCGTGGAGCATTTTTTTAAATATGTTTGCAGGCCATTATTCTGTCTTCTTTTGAAAAGTTTCTGTTCATCTCCATTGCCCATTTCTTGACGGGATTGTTTGATTTTTTTTCTTGTTAATTCTTTTGCGTTCTAGATGGATCCTAGATTTATCAGACCTTTACTGGAATTGTAGACAGCAAATATTTTCTCCCATTCTGTAGGTTGTCTATTTGCTCCAGTGATAGTTTCCTTGTCTGTGCAGCTTTCTATTTTGATCAGGTCCCATTTGTTTATTTTTGTTGCTGCGGTGATTGCTTTGGGGGTGTTCCTCGAGAATTCTTTGCCTAGGCCAATGTCTGAAAGGGTTTTCCCAACATCTTCTTCTAGGATTCTTAAGTGCCTTAGGTTTAAGTCTGTTATCCGTCTTGAGTGGATTTTTGTGAGAGGTGAGAGCTAGGGATCCTGATTCATTCCTCTGCATTTTCCCCAATGTATAATGTTTTCTGCTCTAGCAAAGATTAGGTTACCATATGCAGATGGTTTCATCTCTAGAATCTCAGTCCTATTCCGAATATCGATGCTTCTGTTCTTGTGCCAGTGCCAGGATGCTTTCAGTATTATTGCTTTATAGTACAGCTCGAAGTCAGGAATTCTGATGCCTCCCAGTTTGTTCTTTGTACTTAAGATTGCTTTGGCTATACGAGGTTTTTTCTGGTTCCATACAAAGTGAAGAATTCTTTTTCCTGGATCTGTAACTAATGATGGTGGTACTTTGATGGGGATTGCATTTATTCTGTAGATCTCTTTAGGTAATATTGACCTTTTAACAATATTGGTTCTACCAATCCATGAACAAGGTAGATTTTTCCACTTGTTTACATCTTCTACAAATTCTTTTCTTAGCGTTTCATAGTCCTCCTTGTATAAGTCTTTCATCAAACATATTCCTAGATATTTAATTTTCTTTGAGGCTATAGTAAAAGGTATTGCATTTTTGATTTGAGTTTCAACTTGACAGTTCCTGGCATATATGAATGCCTCTAATTTCTGTATATAGATTTTGTAACCTGAGACTTTACCAAATTCATTTGTCAAACCTAGGAGTCTCTTGGACGAATCCATGGGGTGTTCTGGGTATAATATCGTATCATCGGCAAAGAGCGAGAGTTTGATCTCATCTGCCCCCACTTGGATGCCCTTAATATCCCTGTCTTGCCTGATTGCTATAGCGAGGACTTCAAGCATTATGTTGAATAGAAGAGGCGATAGTGGGCATCCTTGTCTAGTTCCAGTTCGAAGTGGGAATGGTTTCATTTTTTCCCCACTCAGAATGATATTGGCCGTGGGTTTGTCATAAACGCATTTGATAATTTTAAGGTGTGAGCCACCTACACCTATTTTGTTAAGAGTCTTTATCGTAAAGGTGTGTTGGGCTTTCTCAAATACATTTTCTGCATCTATTGAGGGAATCATACGGTCGTCGTTCTTGTTTTTATCTATGAGGTGAATTGCATTTATAGACTTACATATCTTGAACCAGCATTGCCTCCCTGGAATAAAGCCCACCTGGTCATGGTAAATTATTTTTTTGATGTGCTGGCGACTTGTGTTTGCTAAAATTTTGTTCAGGAATTTTGCATCTATATTCATGAGGGATATTGCTCTGTAATATTCTCTTTTTATTGCGTCCTCTCCTAGTTTTGGTATCAAGGAGATATAGGATTTGTAGAATGAGTTAGGAAGGATACCATCATTCCCAATGTTGTGAAATAATTTCTGTAGTATAGTTATGAGTTCACCTTCGTATGTTTGGTAAAACTCTGATGTGTAGCGATCTAGTCCGGGCCTTGTCTGTTTGGGGAGGTTACTAATTACTGCTCCAATTTGTGAGCTTGACATCGGTCTCTTCTGAAATTCTGTTACCTCCTGGGTGAACTTAGGAAAGTTGTAAGAATGCAGGAATTTGTCCATTTCCTCCTCCTCATTATGTAGTTTTGGGGCATATAAGATTTCATAGTAGTCAAACGTAATGTTTTGTATTTCTGTGGTATCTGTTGTGCCTGCTCCTTTTTCATTTCTTATTGAGTTTACCAGAGTCCCTGCTCATTGAGTTCTTGTCAATCTAGCAGGAGGGCTATCAGTTTTGTCTATCTTTTAAAAAAGCCAGCTTCTGGTTTTGTTGATCTTACGTATAATTCTCTTGTTCTCAATTTCATTTAGTTCTGCTTTGACCTTAGTTATTTCTTTTCTTCTACTAGGATTGGACTAGGTTTGCTCTTCTGTTTTCCCATTCCTCGAGCCTATTAATTTGGTTCTCAGTACATAGGCTTTTTTTTTTTTTATGTGAGCATTTATTGCCATTAGTGTTCCACTCAGAGATGCTTTTGCTGTATCCCACAGGTTTTGGCAACATGTGTCTCTGTCGTCATTTTGTTTGGAGAAACTCTGATTTGCACGTGAATTTCCTCCTTGGAATAATAATTCTTCAATAACAGATTGCTTAGTTTCCAAGACTTTGTGAAGCGTCGAGTGTTTCTATAGCAATTGAACTCTAATTTTATACCACTATGGTCAGAGAAGACACATGGTATAATTTCTATTTTCTTGAATTTTTTGAGGTCTGATCTGTGGCCTCGTATGTGATCAATTTTGGAAAAGGAACTTGGGCTGCTGAAAAGAATGTAAACTCAACGTTATTTGGGTGGAATGTTCTGCAGAGATCTGTCAGAACGTTTTGTTCAAGAGCTCTGTTTAAGCCCACTGTTTCTTTGCTTATTTTCTGTTTGGAGGACCTATCCAGTTCATTCAGTGGAGCGTTGAAGTCCCCTGCTAATAGGGCAGTATTTATAAACATGCTATTTAGATCAGACAAGGCTTGTTTTGTGTAATTGGGTGCTCCTGCATTGGGTGCACAAAAATTAAGGATGGTTAAGTCTTCTTGTTGGATCTTCCCTTTCGCATTATAAAGTGGCCGTCTTTATCCTTTTTTACTCTTGCTGTTTTAAAGCTTATGTTATCCGCAAATAGTATAGCTACCCCTGCTTTCTTTTGACTTCCGTTTGCCTGGAGGATAGTTTTCCATCCCTTGACCTTCGGCCAGAAGGCATCTTTGTGGGTTAGATGTGTTTCCTGTAGACTGCAGATACTAGGCTTGTGGACTTTTATTCATTCTGGCAGTTTATGCCTCTTCAGAGGACAGTTGAAGCCATTTACTTTTATTGACAGGATTAAAATTGGAGGAAGATTTCCATTCATATTGTTGGGTGAAGTCTTGTCGCTTTGTCTTACTCCTTGAGCCATCGTGCGGTTCAAGTTCTAGCCTTTACGTCTTTGAAGATTTTACTTTGAGGAGTGTCGATTGCCCAGTTCGGGGTATGCGGCAAGTCTGAGAACCTCCTGTAGGGCTGGTCTGGTCTTTGCAAATTCCTTCAGTGATTGCTTGTCTAAGAAGGTCTGTATTTCTCCCTCATAGATGAAACTTAATTTTGCTGGATAAAGAGTTTAAGTTGGGCTTTATTCTGTTTTAGAAGATTAAGGATAGGCACCCAATCCGTCCTTGCATGTAAGGTTTCAGATGAGAAGTCTGCTGTTAGTCTGATAGGCTTTCCTTTATCAATTACTTGTTGTTTTCCTCTTGCTGCATGGAGGATTGCTTCTTTCACGTTTACTGTGGTCAGCCTAATGACCACGTGACGAGGTGATTGCCTTTTCACGTTGAGTCTCCCAGGAGTTCTGCGTGCTTCTTGTATTTGAATATCAAGATTTCTGGCCAGGCCTGGCATATTTTCCTCCAGTATTCCGTGAAATAAGGTTTCCAGCCCTAGTGAATATTCCTCTTCCCCTTCCGGAATCCTGACCAATCTGAGATGCGGCTTTTTACATAATCCCACACTTCTTGTAAGCGCTGGTCCCATCTTCTGTTTCTGTGTTCCCTTTCTCCCTCTGATTTGTACAGTGCATCGGCATAATCTTCCAGCTCTGAGAGTCTTTCCGCTGCATGATCCATCCTGTTCTTCAGGCTTTCCACTGTATTCTGGAGTTCCTTGAATGTTTCGTCCATTGCCAGGATTTCTGATTGTGTTTTCTGCATTATTTCAATTTCGTTGGAGAACTTTTTATTCATTTCCTGAATTGTTCTTGTGGTTTCTCTATGTTGGGGGGTTCTATTTTCTCTTCAATTACGTTGAGTTTTCCTACAAACTGTATTTGGAATTCTTCCTCCAACCCTTTCATCACATCATGTACGTTGGTGTCAGTTGATGGAGATCGAGTGTTTTCTTTTAGAGGTGATTTTCTCTCTGATCCTTCATGTTTCTTGTGATCTTTTGCTGGTCCTTTCTCATCTGGGTGCTTTTTAGAGGACCGGAGGTGCTGGGACTAGATTAGGAACTAAATTCTGTGATGTCAAAGGAATGATCCCTGGCAGAGCTGTGGATATGTGCTCTGGTCCTGTGTCATCTTAGAGGAGTTCGAGCCTATTCAGTTATCTCTGACCTAAGGTCTTCACTTTCTGTCTAAAGCGCTTAGTGTGTTTGGGCCCCTTGCTTAGACACAAAGGGGTTAGCTCACTCTTGTGAGAGCGAGTCTGCTATCAACCACAGAGTTGAAGTGGGAGGCACTATGCTAGGCTCTGAGTTCACTCTTTCTTGTGTTACCTGTGGTTTGCGAGAAGGAGTCAATTATCAAGGTATTCCAAGTCCTCCGTATGGCGCTCTAAGCTTCCTAATAGGATGTACAGGTATCCCAGTCTTTAGGAGATGTCCTGCCACTCCCAAGGGTTCCTAGAGTCCTGTTCGCACTTTAGGAGGGCTGAGAGGAGCATCAGGTATCAGTGAGCCTAAGAGAGATACTTCAGAGGTTGCTGGATGTGTATCTACGGGGGAGCTGTTGATATGTCATTCAGAGATCTTTCGTCACACTTTTGCAGGAGCATCTGCTGGGGGGGAGTCAATTGCTGCAAATGCTAAAGAAGATGGTCAAGATTTTCCTTCCTGAACCACAGGCCTGTACGTTGGCAGCAGTCTTGGTGCCAAAGGTAAGCCCTTGTGTTTCAAACTCATCAGATGTTCAAAAGGAGCCAGCTGTATGTAGACATGACTCTGCCCTCTTTTTCTTAATTCCAATCACCCACATATTCAAGCTAGTCATACAGGGAAAGTGACTTTTCTCCTTTCTCCTGACCTTGAAGGGCTGAGTCTGATTTGGTGGGCTGGCAGGGGAGGCAATGGATGAGGCAATGCCGCAAGTCCCGGACTGGGAAACATCTTTTCTCTTTTTCCCCACTCCCCCAAGGGCAGAGTCTGCCCTGTCATAGGGGAAGATAACCCACCGGCCTGAGGAAAAGGCAAAGGCACTTCTTAGAGCTACCTGACCAAGACGTGAATACTCTCATTCCCCTACCTCTCCAAGGACGGGGATTATCAAGTTGGCATGTGGCCTAAATCCCTGGGAAGATGGAGAAGCCCTGCCCGAGACCACTGAGGGTCCCAGACCAGAAACAGACCTGCCACGCCACTCAGCCCCTGCCTTGGTGACGTCAGTCCCTTCTGCACAAAACCCCACACCGCCAAGGGTCTTCTTCAGCCCCGGCAGATCTTAGCCCAGACAGCAGATTCCCACTCCCTCCACAATTCCCGGGAATGGGGCTTCCCCTTTGGCTGGAGGCACCAGCTATCAGGCCACAGTAAAGAGGTAAAGATGGGTCTCAGCTTGATGGGCTGTCCTGATAAGCTGCTAGAACGGCCTTTCAGTTGCCAGCAAGGAGGTGAAATGAAGCGGAGGTGACAGTCTTGTGACACCTGTTTTGGGTGGAACAGTCTCTTTCTCCCCTCACACCGGGGGTGGAGTCAGACCCTTCAGAGCTAAGAATTTGGGACCAAGGCACAGGATGATATGGGTGGGAATGTCTGCCCATGTCACATCTGGAAAAGCAGCTTCCTCCACAACTCTGCCTTGCGAAGACGGGTTCTGCTGTCTATGCACAGAGCATCGGCAGCTGTGTGCTGTGGGGAAACAACCAAGTGCAATCTGGCAACATAGCCGCTAAAACCACCACTCTCGCCTTTCCTCCCCTTGAAACTCAGAGTCCAATGCAAGCTGCAGGAATGGGAAGGCCTGGGGTGGGGTAGGAGGAACAGACAGGTTTCTCTCCTTATTTCCCACTTCCAGAAGCCAGACCCATTCACCAGTCTGGAGTGTGGAGGAGGTCTGAGAGTGCTTCCAGAGCAACCCTGCATAGCATCGCTTAGCTACAGAGTGGCGGTGGCCCACTCTCCCAGCACCAGCGTGGAAGGTGCCTGCAGGGCCAAAACCTGGCTGGGTTTGGTGGGCTGTCTCCAAACCGCCGCTGAGCCCACTACTTCGCCAACTAACAGAGGCGCAATGGTTTAGGTGCAGAGATCTGCACTCTCTAGCTAACCTTCACCAGCGAAAACCTCATCAATATCCAAGGGCAGAGCCTCCTTTAGGACAAACATCGCCCCCCCCCCTCGTCCCAGACCTGGTCCTGGAGCATTCTGAGGTGAGATGGCAGACTCCATATTCGATCCTCAGGTATAGGGAATCCTCCACGGGGTTTGGACCCTCCAGTACCTGAAACTGAATTGGTAGAGCACTCAGGAGAGTTCCAAGTGTTCCCTGCTCCAATCTCCACTCCACACAGCTCGTCAGGATACACCTTCCCACCAACTTCAGGCACTTCCCTGCCTGCGTGGCTGTGGAGCTTGGTGAGGGGGCAGCATCTCCCTGGACAAGGCAGAACCAATGCCTCAGCTAGCTGGCCAGCCAGCCAATCCCCACAGTGGACGTGCTCCCTCGCTAATGTAGATTTCCGACTCCCCGGGTTTGCAGAAGATTATCCGATGCACCTCTTTCTTCACCGCCAATATTTTTCCCGTTTCCCGGTGATTCCCTGCAGACTTGCGAAGCTGACCCTGTGGAAGGGCAGTTCACTCCCGTGTGGTTGTCTGCTTTCTTCACTTCCCACTCTAAGAGCAGAGGGCCAGGAGGTCACCCCTTCCCCACCATTTTTCCCAGTCTGTCTATTTCTTAGTTTCAATCACTGGCTGTTAATATTTCTTACTGTTGCCAATGATAGTGGATTGAACCAAAGTAAGAAGATGTTGAAAAGTCAGCCAAATCAGAAAAATAACACAAGCATTCTTTCACTGGGAGACTTTACACAGCTTCTGAGGAGAAATGTATTTTGTGCAACAATAATGAAGACTGAATAAGAAAATACTCAGATATCTTGGTGCATTTGTATGCTAATGAAGGCAAGGATTCTTGAAGCACAATTGGCTATCATGGATGTGGACTATATAGAAATAAGATTACTCCCAGCCAGATAAAAACGAATCATGTGAGGTAATGATCCTATGAGTCTAATATGAACTTATATATTTGCTTTGGATAGGGACTATAAACCAATCGGATGGGAAAAAAATTTCACTTTGTATGTTTATGTCAGATACATCCTGACGTACTTTCATAGTCTTTTAAAGGATACAATCCAAGTTCACAGTTAACTCCTGATTTTTGTTTCCATCACACTGAGTAATATATCATCATTGACAACTGTACCACTGCAGTATCACTTCAAGTATTGCTCCAGACAGAACGGTCCTGGGAAGATTGTGGAGTTGCCATTATAGCCAGCTTCACTAGGGTCAAATCAAATGACCACCTGTGCTGTGTCTGCTATAGGCTGAATGCAGGTGATAAAGTCTTAGGTGCAGTAGTGTGGTTTGAGGAAGTGGACTTGTCTGGATCAAGGATAAGCACAAGTACCAGAGGATGTTGAGGTGCAGCTGAGTGGCCATCTATTCCATCAGAAGAAGACAAATTTAAGAAGACCATTTGGGAACTGGTCCAAAGTATGTCTTCCTCAATGATATCACAATGCCACTATCATGCATCTTCCGTTTTCAGACCACAGAGTACATTCATAAAATCTTTTTGGTTGAATACAAATTTAGAGTTCTGCATTGAAGAAGTAACTGCTGTGCCACTTACTTGGATAGCTTGCTAGAGAGGAAATTGCAGGGTAAGGAATTCAGGGAGGAAACAAGAGAATAAATGAAATGACAAAGGTGACAAATGATCAACTGTGACGTTTATCACGGGGACTACGATGCTGGCATGTCTGAATGATACATACTTATAAAGAAAGCAATGTTGCACTTTACTTCTAATTAATTTGGCGCGTTGATGACCTCATTTATAATTTATCTGATGCCTTGTTACAGGTTCAAAATGAGAACAAGGTGTTGTACTTCAGGGAAGAGAGGTGAGCAACCACTTTGGTACTTTTCAAATTCTTTTGTGAATCTGTGGCTGGTGAAGTCAGAATGTCAAGGTCTACGTGTTCATTACTTCAGTGGCTTAAAGAGACTATTTTTTACAGGAGATATATTTCCCCATGGACGTTTTGACCCTGTTCAAGCAATCTTCTTTCTTGTTTCTTCCCTTTGTTTAAATCTCTGTTTGAAGTAACCCACGTAATTTTGTGAGTCGCGTACCTATTTCTCCTTTCGCCATTTTCTATTAAGAGAAGATAATCTTGTCGTAAAATTTAAGTGTCCTAAATATTGATTTTTTTATCTTTTTCTGGCACATTCAGAACATAGATGTTTGGATTCATATTTGTATTGTAATCATATCATATATTACTTCACTACATCACTTATTCCTTAAAGTTTCAGTTGATTTAAAAGTTCATTTAAATTATTCCAGCAGATTTTTATCTAATTTTATTAGAACAATCCAGGGTCATTTTCTTGATGCTATCTGTGTATATGAGACTTCCATTATGCAGATACGAAACCAAACATCTACGGTACATTTACTTGTCTTCCTTGGTAATGCATTAGATTAGCCTGCACACAATAAGCCTGGCTGTGGAAAATACTTAATTTGTTGGAAGGGTTATTGTCTGGATCGATGATGAGCAAAATTATCTGAGGACGGTGAACGACACATTGCAGATGTCAATCTGAGTTCCAGACGAGTGGCCCTCTAGTAAGACAAGTGAGACTCTCCGTGCCTGGCTTATTTGGTAGCTTCTCAGTGACAGCATAATACCACTGGGAGCATGTGTGTTTTTTCTCTTTGTTCGTGACATATTTCCTTGACATGAGGAAATTTAAAAGATTGCATTAGGAAAGGCCAAGCAACTGTCATGTGTACTGAAAATCTCATCGGTGTGTTAACACCAATACTGAGGGAACACTATGCCTGTATTAAATAATGACAATAGAACCTGTCATTAAAACAGAAACTCTAGCACTTTGTTATTTTTACTGTTCAGTGTTTTCTAAGATTTTGTCTGTTTTTCTTTTCTTTTCTTCTTCTTCTTCTTTTTTTCCTGTCATGTTTTGGCGAGTTAGAAAGGCTGGAATGGGGTCCTCCTCTTTGGAGAATGGGGTGAGTAGCTAAACTAGTAACTCTTGAAGTTCATTTTGTTACGTGCTCTTTGCCAGGTCCTTAAGTCTCCGAGTTCATATTTTCAGGGGTTTATTTGATAATATTTTCATGATATGTCTTTTTCTCATTGAGACCCAAATTACCTACCTCCAAATTACCTACACGATTGAATCTTATCATATCTATTTTTTCTTTTAACTCTTTTCTGCTTTTATGGAAAAAAGTCGAGTTTAAGAGAATTTTTGGCAATCGGTCTTGGCTCAAAAAGTTATTATAGTGAAAGCAAATCATGATAAAATATTATCAGATTTTCTTCAGCTGCTTTATTTGTGGGGTTTAGAATTGAGACTCATGGTTCATAAGGTCTTCGTGGTCATACAGTGGTATAGTTCTGCTTCTAATTTAATAGTTGAGCCTTGACTTGTGTAAGTTTTCTTCTCATTTGTGCTACATGGGAAATCGTATATGAAATTCTGTTTTAAAATGTAGTAGCAATCTTTTTAAATTTTGTTTCATGTAGTTATTTTCTTGCATGATTTTTTTTTATTTATTAAAGATATTATGGGGGTACAAACATTTTGGTCACATGTAATGCGTTTGCCTCTCCCAAGCCAAGGCTACAAGTGTACCCCTCCCCCATGCAGTGTGTTCTGCTTCCATTAGTTGTGGGTTTACCCCTTAATGTCCCCGATCATCACCCAATGAGTATTACTACCAGGTGGACCTCTTAGCGTTGGTCAGTTACTAGTAATTTGATGGTGAGTATAGGTGTTGCCTGTTTTTCCATCCTTGTGATACTTCACTTCCAGGGATGGGCTCAATCTCTATCCTGGATAATATAAAAGGTGCGAATTCACCATTGTTTTGTAGTTGAGCAGTATTACATGGTATACATATGCCACATTTAATAATCCACACATGTGTTGATGGGCACTTGGGTTGTTTCCACATCTCTCTGCATGATGGTTTTGAAAGCACGTAAAATATGTGAGATAGAATCTAGCTGTTTCTGGATAGTTTCTTGAATTGTTGCTGGTATGGTTTTGGGTAATTTCTTGAATGCATGTAACATTTCCATATTGGTCTGTGTGTGGTTACTTGCTATATGGGGATCATGCAAATTAATTGAGTGATACAATTTTAGTCTGTGTACTTTTCTATGTGTATATTACACTTCAATAGAAAGTTTAATATGTCCCATTGAACTAGTCCAAATATTAGTTACTATACTTCTTAAGAATATTGCCAAGTAGGTTGTGTATTACTTGGTGTTTAACAATCGATGCCCTCATAATACGTCAAGTGTATTCTCTCCTTAATGCAGACATTTTAGCATATCATATCATGGAGAAGTTACCGATATATTTTTGAACACATTTACATATTTTTATTCATATGCTTAAATTCTTCACTTTTTTTTCTGTTATGAAAACAAGCTAAACAACTCCATGCCTTAAATGTTTCATACTTGTCCCCACGTGGTCATGTAGTCTGGCACTGGATTAATTCTTTATACTTTTTGGCAAGATCACTGAAAGTGACATATCTCTTCTTTTGCAGAGAGGGAATTAATGCCGTGCTGCCCTAATGCCTTCCCGTTCCATGTGCTATATAACGGAACATAAAAGCAAATATAGTCATTAACATTTATTGCGATTATTTTCACACCACACACAAAGATGTTGCTCATAGATCTTAAGAGAATAGAGGCCCACAAGCATTGCACAGTAGAAAAATTTGAGGTAACATCGATGAAGTTAGATGGGGTATAAAGCCAAAATTCAGAACAATGGACTGCTTGCTTAAGGATTTCCTTGGAGGTTACATAGCATACAACTAGTAAATCCAAATATATTTTACCTTTTGAGACCCTGACACACTAAAACCAGAATGTGTTTTAGCTCTTAATACTGATTTCTGAATTTTCTCTTCTTTTGCTTAATATACAGAAAACTTCCAGGCTTAAGTTGGTACCAAGTGTTATCAGTTCTTTGTAGAGAAGTGGAACACATTAGAAGAGTAGAAAATTACTTAAGACAGAGGTATATTTGACATTTCTTCTCTGCTTTCTACAAGTGATGTATTTAATCATTTACCCTATTACAGAAATTAAATTTTCCATGCTAACCCAAGGATCCATCAATTCATCTGTCTTTACATCTATGATCTATCTATCATACCAGGCTCATTTTTCATGAGGAGATAGTGGTTTGACATATGACATTGTGATAGTTTTATATATTTGCAATCTCCTGAGGTTTTATAGGTCTTAAGGTCTCCATGTCTAAAACTGTATATGTACCGATGCCCTCAGTGGATGTGAAGGATACCACATTTTCTTTAGCCATTTATTGTTTTCAGAATAATGGTGTTAACTTCTTTGCCATGGCAAGATATCATATATTTATAATCATTATATATTAGTCGTTATGCACTCATGCTTCTGTTTCTGTAGAAATCATTTCTAGAATGGCTAATGCTGGCAACTTAGGTCCATGAATTTTTCTTTAATGAGGCGTAGTCAAATCAACACCCAAATCTTCAGGTTACCATCATTTCACTACTGTATTAGAACGATGGGGTAAAGATACTTACGCCTCCTAGATATGTAAATAGAAAGAGCACTAAAATAATGATATTTGGGATTTTTTTTAACTTTCAATGTTTTTATTAATGATTTTAAATTGGCAAAATGAGAAATTTGTAAAAATCCAGTAGGTAAAAATGAGTTGTCACTATGTCTTCACTATCATCAGATTTTGAATCAAAAGTGTAATGTTTTATATCTAAAACAAGAAGCAGTCCCATTAATCTAAGTATGCACCTAAACTGTAGACAGAGTTTTCTCCTTTAACACTAGCTTGTTTATGCCAGCAGCGAAGAAGCCTGGAGAGCGAGTGGTGATTAAATTGCAAAAGCAGTCTTCCACAGCTTGTTGGGAAATCAATACTTTTCCTTGCAAGAAGTGTTCCAACGCCAGGAAGAAGTGGTAGTCAGTTGTTGCAAGGTCTGGTGAATACGGTGGATGACAGAGAGTTTCCAAGTCCAGCTGCTATAGTTTGAACAGTACTGTTTGTGCAACATGTGGTCGAGGGTTGTCTTGTGCAACTAGTGCAACCTCTGTAGAAGCCAATATGGAGATACCGCAAAGCGATACAGGTAGATCTACCATTCAATGCAGCAATCCCATCCCCAAGCATCCTCCCAAAAGAACAAAAGACACTCCATAAAAAAGACATCTGCACTCGAACGTCCGTAGCAGCCCAACTCACAGCTGCAAAGACGAGGGCACAACGCAAGTGCCCATCAACACACGAGTGGATTAACAAAACGTGGCACATGTACACGATGGAGTACTATTCAACCATAAGAAATAATGGCGATGTAGCACCTCCTGTGTTCTCCTAGATAGAGCTGGAACCCATCCTACTCAGTGAAGTATCCCAAGAATGGAAAAATAAGCACCACATATACTCTCCAGAAAACTGGCACTAACTGATCAACACCTAAGTGGACATATAGGAATAATATTTATCGGGCACCGGGCAGGTGCGAAAGGGGAGGAGGAAATGTTTATATACATACGTAATGAGTGTGATGCACACCATCTGGGGGATGGTCACGCTTGGAGCTCTCACACCGGGGGGCGGGGGGAATGGGATGAAAGGCAACACACATAACCTAAACATTTGTACCCCCGTAATATCCTCAAATAATAAAAAACGAGGAATGGCCTGTCTCTATGGCCCCTCTTGGAGCTTAATGGCAAGCATGCTCATTATTTCATCCTATTGGTTGCAGTAGACAGCCACTGGACTGACCAAGTTTCAGGGAGTTGTAGCAGATAATACCAGCACTGGACCACCAAATATAAACTCTTAATTTTGGAGGGTGAATATTATATTTGGGACTGTGTTTTGGCGCTCCATCTTTACCCAACCATTGTGCCAAATGCTTGCAATTGTCAATAACAATCCGTTTTTCATCACAGGCAACAATAGAGTGCGGAAATGGTTCGCCTTCCTGTAGTGACAGTAAAGAGGCAAGCTTGGAGATGATTTCTCTTGTGATACTCTAACTCATGCAAACCCACCTATCCAACTTCTTTGCCTTGCCAAGTTGTTTCAAATGGTCCAATATTGTTGGAATAGTGACGTCAAACTTTGCTGCTAATTCACAGGTAGGTTGAGATGGATTCACTTCTGCTACAGCTTTCAGCTGTTCTTATCCATGTTGATATCAGGTCATTTATGTGGCTCATTTTCAAGACTAAAATGACCACAACGGAACTTCTTAAACCATGGACGTACTGCGTGTTCACTGGCCACATCCTTCCCAAACATTTCATTGATATTTCAAGCTGTCTGCACTGCATTTGTTCCACAACAGAACACATACCTAAAAATAACATGAATTTTTGACTTATCCATGCTTTCAGAAAAAATTGCTCTAAAAATGTGAAAGGTAATCACAAGCCAAAATGTGCAACTGAAAGAATGAGGATGTACCTTCACAATAAAAAGAAGTGCCAAACGGAACGTCAGAGATATCAACTGTCACTCTTAGTACTTAAGGACATGAGACATTTCATACTTAATAATTTGGGAATTACGCCACACTGAAGATCAGAAAGTGAGCGGCAAATAACGATAAAACTCTACGTTAACACAAAGACCATTTTTCCCATTTAGATGAATTGGATTGGCTCTATATAAAGTTTATGTACATAATTCATATTTACCTTAAAACATACACCTTAAAACCTTAAAACGTACACAGAATCTTTTATTATTTTCTAATATTTATTTATTCTTTGTTCTTTCTTTTCTTCTTTGGTTAGGTTTTATATCTTTGCCTCTCCCAAGCAAGGGTTAGAGGTATGCCCTTTGCCTCCACAATGCTCACCACATCCCTCAGATGTGGGTCTATCCCCGTAACCCCCGAATCCCTGACGACCACCACCACCATTTGAGCACCTTAATAATGTTGATCAGTCAGGAGCAATTTGATGGCGAACGCATGCGGAGCCCATTGTTCTGATCTTGTGTCACCTCACATTGGGTAATGGGCTTAATCTAGGATATATAAGCGGTGCTAGCTCACTGCCGTTCGTTAGAAGAATTGAGTAATATTCCATTGTGAACATATACCAAGTTTAAATAATCCACTCATGAACCGACAGGCACTTGGGCTGTCTCCACGTCCCTGCAACAGTGCATTGCACTGCCACAAACACTCGCGTGCAGATATCTTTATAATAGAATGTCTTATGTTCTTTTGGGTAGATGCCCAACAATCCTACTGCTGGGTCGAATGGTATTTCCATTTGTACCACTTTGAGGTATCTCCAAATTCCTTTCCACAAAGGCCGCGCTAATTTTCAGTCCCACCAGCAATGTAAGAGTGTTCCCGTCTCTCCACATCCTCGCCAGCATTTGTTGTTTTGGGATTTCTTGATACAGGCCAATCACCCTGTGGTTAGGTGATATCTCATGGTGTTTTTGATTTGCATGTCTCTAATGATTAGAGGCGTGGAGCATTTTTTTAAATATGTTTGCAGGCCATTATTCTGTCTTCTTTTGAAAAGTTTCTGTTCATCTCCATTGCCCATTTCTTGACGGGATTGTTTGATTTTTTTCTTGTTAATTCTTTTGCGTTCTAGATGGATCCTAGATTTATCAGACCTTTACTGGAATTGTAGACAGCAAATATTTTCTCCCATTCTGTAGGTTGTCTATTTGCTCCAGTGATAGTTTCCTTGTCTGTGCAGCTTTCTATTTTGATCAGGTCCCATTTGTTTATTTTTGTTGCTGCGGTGATTGCTTTGGGGGTGTTCCTCGAGAATTCTTTGCCTAGGCCAATGTCTGAAAGGGTTTTCCCAACATCTTCTTCTAGGATTCTTAAGTGCCTTAGGTTTAAGTCTGTTATCCGTCTTGAGTGGATTTTTGTGAGAGGTGAGAGCTAGGGATCCTGATTCATTCCTCTGCATTTTCCCCAATGTATAATGTTTTCTGCTCTAGCAAAGATTAGGTTACCATATGCAGATGGTTTCATCTCTAGAATCTCAGTCCTATTCCGAATATCGATGCTTCTGTTCTTGTGCCAGTGCCAGGATGCTTTCAGTATTATTGCTTTATAGTACAGCTCGAAGTCAGGAATTCTGATGCCTCCCAGTTTGTTCTTTGTACTTAAGATTGCTTTGGCTATACGAGGTTTTTTCT
Source organism: Microcebus murinus (assembly GCF_040939455.1). Classification (NCBI taxonomy): domain Eukaryota; kingdom Metazoa; phylum Chordata; class Mammalia; order Primates; family Cheirogaleidae; genus Microcebus; species Microcebus murinus. Next base: position 21,628,931 of record NC_134110.1, read on the forward strand.
GGTTCCATACAAAGTGAAGAATTCTTTTTCCTGGATCTGTAACTAATGATGGTGGTACTTTGATGGGGATTGCATTTATTCTGTAGATCTCTTTAGGTAATATTGACCTTTTAACAATATTGGTTCTACCAATCCATGAACAAGGTAGATTTTTCCACTTGTTTACATCTTCTACAAATTCTTTTCTTAGCGTTTCATAGTCCTCCTTGTATAAGTCTTTCATCAAACATATTCCTAGATATTTAATTTTCTTTGAGGCTATAGTAAAAGGTATTGCATTTTTGATTTGAGTTTCAACTTGACAGTTCCTGGCATATATGAATGCCTCTAATTTCTGTATATAGATTTTGTAACCTGAGACTTTACCAAATTCATTTGTCAAACCTAGGAGTCTCTTGGACGAATCCATGGGGTGTTCTGGGTATAATATCGTATCATCGGCAAAGAGCGAGAGTTTGATCTCATCTGCCCCCACTTGGATGCCCTTAATATCCCTGTCTTGCCTGATTGCTATAGCGAGGACTTCAAGCATTATGTTGAATAGAAGAGGCGATAGTGGGCATCCTTGTCTAGTTCCAGTTCGAAGTGGGAATGGTTTCATTTTTTTCCCCACTCAGAATGATATTGGCCGTGGGTTTGTCATAAACGCATTTGATAATTTTAAGGTGTGAGCCACCTACACCTATTTTGTTAAGAGTCTTTATCGTAAAGGTGTGTTGGGCTTTCTCAAATACATTTTCTGCATCTATTGAGGGAATCATACGGTCGTCGTTCTTGTTTTTATCTATGAGGTGAATTGCATTTATAGACTTACATATCTTGAACCAGCATTGCCTCCCTGGAATAAAGCCCACCTGGTCATGGTAAATTATTTTTTTGATGTGCTGGCGACTTGTGTTTGCTAAAATTTTGTTCAGGAATTTTGCATCTATATTCATGAGGGATATTGCTCTGTAATATTCTCTTTTTATTGCGTCCTCTCCTAGTTTTGGTATCAAGGAGATATAGGATTTGTAGAATGAGTTAGGAAGGATACCATCATTCCCAATGTTGTGAAATAATTTCTGTAGTATAGTTATGAGTTCACCTTCGTATGTTTGGTAAAACTCTGATGTGTAGCGATCTAGTCCGGGCCTTGTCTGTTTGGGGAGGTTACTAATTACTGCTCCAATTTGTGAGCTTGACATCGGTCTCTTCTGAAATTCTGTTACCTCCTGGGTGAACTTAGGAAAGTTGTAAGAATGCAGGAATTTGTCCATTTCCTCCTCCTCATTATGTAGTTTTGGGGCATATAAGATTTCATAGTAGTCAAACGTAATGTTTTGTATTTCTGTGGTATCTGTTGTGCCTGCTCCTTTTTCATTTCTTATTGAGTTTACCAGAGTCCCTGCTCATTGAGTTCTTGTCAATCTAGCAGGAGGGCTATCAGTTTTGTCTATCTTTTAAAAAAGCCAGCTTCTGGTTTTGTTGATCTTACGTATAATTCTCTTGTTCTCAATTTCATTTAGTTCTGCTTTGACCTTAGTTATTTCTTTTCTTCTACTAGGATTGGACTAGGTTTGCTCTTCTGTTTTCCCATTCCTCGAGCCTATTAATTTGGTTCTCAGTACATAGGCTTTTTTTTTTTTATGTGAGCATTTATTGCCATTAGTGTTCCACTCAGAGATGCTTTTGCTGTATCCCACAGGTTTTGGCAACATGTGTCTCTGTCGTCATTTTGTTTGGAGAAACTCTGATTTGCACGTGAATTTCCTCCTTGGAATAATAATTCTTCAATAACAGATTGCTTAGTTTCCAAGACTTTGTGAAGCGTCGAGTGTTTCTATAGCAATTGAACTCTAATTTTATACCACTATGGTCAGAGAAGACACATGGTATAATTTCTATTTTCTTGAATTTTTTGAGGTCTGATCTGTGGCCTCGTATGTGATCAATTTTGGAAAAGGAACTTGGGCTGCTGAAAAGAATGTAAACTCAACGTTATTTGGGTGGAATGTTCTGCAGAGATCTGTCAGAACGTTTTGTTCAAGAGCTCTGTTTAAGCCCACTGTTTCTTTGCTTATTTTCTGTTTGGAGGACCTATCCAGTTCATTCAGTGGAGCGTTGAAGTCCCCTGCTAATAGGGCAGTATTTATAAACATGCTATTTAGATCAGACAAGGCTTGTTTTGTGTAATTGGGTGCTCCTGCATTGGGTGCACAAAAATTAAGGATGGTTAAGTCTTCTTGTTGGATCTTCCCTTTCGCATTATAAAGTGGCCGTCTTTATCCTTTTTTACTCTTGCTGTTTTAAAGCTTATGTTATCCGCAAATAGTATAGCTACCCCTGCTTTCTTTTGACTTCCGTTTGCCTGGAGGATAGTTTTCCATCCCTTGACCTTCGGCCAGAAGGCATCTTTGTGGGTTAGATGTGTTTCCTGTAGACCGCAGATACTAGGCTTGTGGACTTTTATTCATTCTGGCAGTTTATGCCTCTTCGGAGGACAGTTGAAGCCATTTACTTTTATTGACAGGATTAAAATTGGAGGAAGATTTCCATTCATATTGTTGGGTGAAGTCTTGTCGCTTTGTCTTACTCCTTGAGCCATCGTGCGGTTCAAGTTCTAGCCTTTACCTCTTTGAAGATTTTACTTTGAGGAGTGTCGATTGCCCAGTTCGGGGTATGCGGCAAGTCTGAGAACCTCCTGTAGGGCTGGTCTGGTCTTTGCAAATTCCTTCAGTGATTGCTTGTCTAAGAAGGTCTGTATTTCTCCCTCATAGATGAAACTTAATTTTGCTGGATAAAGAGTTTAAGTTGGGCTTTATTCTGTTTTAGAAGATTAAGGATAGGCACCCAATCCGTCCTTGCATGTAAGGTTTCAGATGAGAAGTCTGCTGTTAGTCTGATAGGCTTTCCTTTATCAATTACTTGTTGTTTTCCTCTTGCTGCATGGAGGATTGCTTCTTTCACGTTTACTGTGGTCAGCCTAATGACCACGTGACGAGGTGATTGCCTTTTCACGTTGAGTCTCCCAGGAGTTCTGCGTGCTTCTTGTATTTGAATATCAAGATTTCTGGCCAGGCCTGGCATATTTTCCTCCAGTATTCCGTGAAATAAGGTTTCCAGCCCTAGTGAATATTCCTCTTCCCCTTCCGGAATCCTGACCAATCTGAGATGCGGCTTTTTACATAATCCCACACTTCTTGTAAGCGCTGGTCCCATCTTCTGTTTCTGTGTTCCCTTTCTCCCTCTGATTTGTACAGTGCATCGGCATAATCTTCCAGCTCTGAGAGTCTTTCCGCTGCATGATCCATCCTGTTCTTCAGGCTTTCCACTGTATTCTGGAGTTCCTTGAATGTTTCGTCCATTGCCAGGATTTCTGATTGTGTTTTCTGCATTATTTCAATTTCGTTGGAGAACTTTTTATTCATTTCCTGAATTGTTCTTGTGGTTTCTCTATGTTGGGGGGTTCTATTTTCTCTTCAATTACGTTGAGTTTTCCTACAAACTGTATTTGGAATTCTTCCTCCAACCCTTTCATCACATCATGTACGTTGGTGTCAGTTGATGGAGATCGAGTGTTTTCTTTTAGAGGTGATTTTCTCTCTGATCCTTCATGTTTCTTGTGATCTTTTGCTGGTCCTTTCTCATCTGGGTGCTTTTTAGAGGACCGGAGGTGCTGGGACTAGATTAGGAACTAAATTCTGTGATGTCAAAGGAATGATCCCTGGCAGAGCTGTGGATATGTGCTCTGGTCCTGTGTCATCTTAGAGGAGTTCGAGCCTATTCAGTTATCTCTGACCTAAGGTCTTCACTTTCTGTCTAAAGCGCTTAGTGTGTTTGGGCCCCTTGCTTAGACACAAAGGGGTTAGCTCACTCTTGTGAGAGCGAGTCTGCTATCAACCACAGAGTTGAAGTGGGAGGCACTATGCTAGGCTCTGAGTTCACTCTTTCTTGTGTTACCTGTGGTTTGCGAGAAGGAGTCAATTATCAAGGTATTCCAAGTCCTCCGTATGGCGCTCTAAGCTTCCTAATAGGATGTACAGGTATCCCAGTCTTTAGGAGATGTCCTGCCACTCCCAAGGGTTCCTAGAGTCCTGTTCGCACTTTAGGAGGGCTGAGAGGAGCATCAGGTATCAGTGAGCCTAAGAGAGATACTTCAGAGGTTGCTGGATGTGTATCTACGGGGGAGCTGTTGATATGTCATTCAGAGATCTTTCGTCACACTTTTGCAGGAGCATCTGCTGGGGGGGAGTCAATTGCTGCAAATGCTAAAGAAGATGGTCAAGATTTTCCTTCCTGAACCACAGGCCTGTACGTTGGCAGCAGTCTTGGTGCCAAAGGTAAGCCCTTGTGTTTCAAACTCATCAGATGTTCAAAAGGAGCCAGCTGTATGTAGACATGACTCTGCCCTCTTTTTCTTAATTCCAATCACCCACATATTCAAGCTAGTCATACAGGGAAAGTGACTTTTCTCCTTTCTCCTGACCTTGAAGGGCTGAGTCTGATTTGGTGGGCTGGCAGGGGAGGCAATGGATGAGGCAATGCCGCAAGTCCCGGACTGGGAAACATCTTTTCTCTTTTTCCCCACTCCCCCAAGGGCAGAGTCTGCCCTGTCATAGGGGAAGATAACCCACCGGCCTGAGGAAAAGGCAAAGGCACTTCTTAGAGCTACCTGACCAAGACGTGAATACTCTCATTCCCCTACCTCTCCAAGGACGGGGATTATCAAGTTGGCATGTGGCCTAAATCCCTGGGAAGATGGAGAAGCCCTGCCCGAGACCACTGAGGGTCCCAGACCAGAAACAGACCTGCCACGCCACTCAGCCCCTGCCTTGGTGACGTCAGTCCCTTCTGCACAAAACCCCACACCGCCAAGGGTCTTCTTCAGCCCCGGCAGATCTTAGCCCAGACAGCAGATTCCCACTCCCTCCACAATTCCCGGGAATGGGGCTTCCCCTTTGGCTGGAGGCACCAGCTATCAGGCCACAGTAAAGAGGTAAAGATGGGTCTCAGCTTGATGGGCTGTCCTGATAAGCTGCTAGAACGGCCTTTCAGTTGCCAGCAAGGAGGTGAAATGAAGCGGAGGTGACAGTCTTGTGACACCTGTTTTGGGTGGAACAGTCTCTTTCTCCCCTCACACCGGGGGTGGAGTCAGACCCTTCAGAGCTAAGAATTTGGGACCAAGGCACAGGATGATATGGGTGGGAATGTCTGCCCATGTCACATCTGGAAAAGCAGCTTCCTCCACAACTCTGCCTTGCGAAGACGGGTTCTGCTGTCTATGCACAGAGCATCGGCAGCTGTGTGCTGTGGGGAAACAACCAAGTGCAATCTGGCAACATAGCCGCTAAAACCACCACTCTCGCCTTTCCTCCCCTTGAAACTCAGAGTCCAATGCAAGCTGCAGGAATGGGAAGGCCTGGGGTGGGGTAGGAGGAACAGACAGGTTTCTCTCCTTATTTCCCACTTCCAGAAGCCAGACCCATTCACCAGTCTGGAGTGTGGAGGAGGTCTGAGAGTGCTTCCAGAGCAACCCTGCATAGCATCGCTTAGCTACAGAGTGGCGGTGGCCCACTCTCCCAGCACCAGCGTGGAAGGTGCCTGCAGGGCCAAAACCTGGCTGGGTTTGGTGGGCTGTCTCCAAACCGCCACTGAGCCCACTACTTCGCCAACTAACAGAGGCGCAATGGTTTAGGTGCAGAGATCTGCACTCTCTAGCTAACCTTCACCAGCGAAAACCTCATCAATATCCAAGGGCAGAGCCTCCTTTAGGACAAACATCGCCCCCCCCCCTCGTCCCAGACCTGGTCCTGGAGCATTCTGAGGTGAGATGGCAGACTCCATATTCGATCCTCAGGTATAGGGAATCCTCCACGGGGTTTGGACCCTCCAGTACCTGAAACTGAATTGGTAGAGCACTCAGGAGAGTTCCAAGTGTTCCCTGCTCCAATCTCCACTCCACACAGCTCGTCAGGATACACCTTCCCACCAACTTCAGGCACTTCCCTGCCTGCGTGGCTGTGGAGTTTGGTGAGGGGGCAGCATCTCCCTGGACAAGGCAGAACCAATGCCTCAGCTAGCTGGCCAGCCAGCCAATCCCCACAGTGGACGTGCTCCCTCGCTAATGTAGATTTCCGACTCCCCGGGTTTGCAGAAGATTATCCGATGCACCTCTTTCTTCACCGCCAATATTTTTCCCGTTTCCCGGTGATTCCCTGCAGACTTGCGAAGCTGACCCTGTGGAAGGGCAGTTCACTCCCGTGTGGTTGTCTGCTTTCTTCACTTCCCACTCTAAGAGCAGAGGGCCAGGAGGTCACCCCTTCCCCACCATTTTTCCCAGTCTGTCTATTTCTTAGTTTCAATCACTGGCTGTTAATATTTCTTACTGTTGCCAATGATAGTGGATTGAACCAAAGTAAGAAGATGTTGAAAAGTCAGCCAAATCAGAAAAATAACACAAGCATTCTTTCACTGGGAGACTTTACACAGCTTCTGAGGAGAAATGTATTTTGTGCAACAATAATGAAGACTGAATAAGAAAATACTCAGATATCTTGGTGCATTTGTATGCTAATGAAGGCAAGGATTCTTGAAGCACAATTGGCTATCATGGATGTGGACTATATAGAAATAAGATTACTCCCAGCCAGATAAAAACGAATCATGTGAGGTAATGATCCTATGAGTCTAATATGAACTTATATATTTGCTTTGAATAGGGACTATAAACCAATCGGATGGGAAAAAAATTTCACTTTGTATGTTTATGTCAGATACATCCTGACGTACTTTCATAGTCTTTTAAAGGATACAATCCAAGTTCACAGTTAACTCCTGATTTTTGTTTCCATCACACTGAGTAATATATCATCATTGACAACTGTACCACTGCAGTATCACTTCAAGTATTGCTCCAGACAGAACGGTCCTGGGAAGATTGTGGAGTTGCCATTATAGCCAGCTTCACTAGGGTCAAGTCAAATGACCACCTGTGCTGTGTCTGCTATAGGCTGAATGCAGGTGATAAAGTCTTAGGTGCAGTAGTGTGGTTTGAGGAAGTGGACTTGTCTGGATCAAGGATAAGCACAAGTACCAGAGGATGTTGAGGTGCAGCTGAGTGGCCATCTATTCCATCAGAAGAAGACAAATTTAAGAAGACCATTTGGGAACTGGTCCAAAGTATGTCTTCCTCAATGATATCACAATGCCACTATCATGCATCTTCCGTTTTCAGACCACAGAGTACATTCATAAAATCTTTTTGGTTGAATACAAATTTAGAGTTCTGCATTGAAGAAGTAACTGCTGTGCCACTTACTTGGATAGCTTGCTAGAGAGGAAATTGCAGGGTAAGGAATTCAGGGAGGAAACAAGAGAATAAATGAAATGACAAAGGTGACAAATGATCAACTGTGACGTTTATCACGGGGACTACGATGCTGGCATGTCTGAATGATACATACTTATAAAGAAAGCAATGTTGCACTTTACTTCTAATTAATTTGGCGCGTTGATGACCTCATTTATAATTTATCTGATGCCTTGTTACAGGTTCAAAATGAGAACAAGGTGTTGTACTTCAGGGAAGAGAGGTGAGCAACCACTTTGGTACTTTTCAAATTCTTTTGTGAATCTGTGGCTGGTGAAGTCAGAATGTCAAGGTCTACGTGTTCATTACTTCAGTGGCTTAAAGAGACTATTTTTTACAGGAGATATATTTCCCCATGGACGTTTTGACCCTGTTCAAGCAATCTTCTTTCTTGTTTCTTCCCTTTGTTTAAATCTCTGTTTGAAGTAACCCACGTAATTTTGTGAGTCGCGTACCTATTTCTCCTTTCGCCATTTTCTATTAAGAGAAGATAATCTTGTCGTAAAATTTAAGTGTCCTAAATATTGATTTTTTTATCTTTTTCTGGCACATTCAGAACATAGATGTTTGGATTCATATTTGTATTGTAATCATATCATATATTACTTCACTACATCACTTATTCCTTAAAGTTTCAGTTGATTTAAAAGTTCATTTAAATTATTCCAGCAGATTTTTATCTAATTTTATTAGAACAATCCAGGGTCATTTTCTTGATGCTATCTGTGTATATGAGACTTCCATTATGCAGATACGAAACCAAACATCTACGGTACATTTACTTGTCTTCCTTGGTAATGCATTAGATTAGCCTGCACACAATAAGCCTGGCTGTGGAAAATACTTAATTTGTTGGAAGGGTTATTGTCTGGATCGATGATGAGCAAAATTATCTGAGGACGGTGAACGACACATTGCAGATGTCAATCTGAGTTCCAGACGAGTGGCCCTCTAGTAAGACAAGTGAGACTCTCCGTGCCTGGCTTATTTGGTAGCTTCTCAGTGACAGCATAATACCACTGGGAGCATGTGTGTTTTTTCTCTTTGTTCGTGACATATTTCCTTGACATGAGGAAATTTAAAAGATTGCATTAGGAAAGGCCAAGCAACTGTCATGTGTACTGAAAATCTCATCGGTGTGTTAACACCAATACTGAGGGAACACTATGCCTGTATTAAATAATGACAATAGAACCTGTCATTAAAACAGAAACTCTAGCACTTTGTTATTTTTACTGTTCAGTGTTTTCTAAGATTTTGTCTGTTTTTCTTTTCTTTTCTTCTTCTTCTTCTTTTTTTCCTGTCATGTTTTGGCGAGTTAGAAAGGCTGGAATGGGGTCCTCCTCTTTGGAGAATGGGGTGAGTAGCTAAACTAGTAACTCTTGAAGTTCATTTTGTTACGTGCTCTTTGCCAGGTCCTTAAGTCTCCGAGTTCATATTTTCAGGGGTTTATTTGATAATATTTTCATGATATGTCTTTTTCTCATTGAGACCCAAATTACCTACCTCCAAATTACCTACACGATTGAATCTTATCATATCTATTTTTTCTTTTAACTCTTTTCTGCTTTTATGGAAAAAAGTCGAGTTTAAGAGAATTTTTGGCAATCGGTCTTGGCTCAAAAAGTTATTATAGTGAAAGCAAATCATGATAAAATATTATCAGATTTTCTTCAGCTGCTTTATTTGTGGGGTTTAGAATTGAGACTCATGGTTCATAAGGTCTTCGTGGTCATACAGTGGTATAGTTCTGCTTCTAATTTAATAGTTGAGCCTTGACTTGTGTAAGTTTTCTTCTCATTTGTGCTACATGGGAAATCGTATATGAAATTCTGTTTTAAAATGTAGTAGCAATCTTTTTAAATTTTGTTTCATGTAGTTATTTTCTTGCATGATTTTTTTTTATTTATTAAAGATATTATGGGGGTACAAACATTTTGGTCACATGTAATGCGTTTGCCTCTCCCAAGCCAAGGCTACAAGTGTACCCCTCCCCCATGCAGTGTGTTCTGCTTCCATTAGTTGTGGGTTTACCCCTTAATGTCCCCGATCATCACCCAATGAGTATTACTACCAGGTGGACCTCTTAGCGTTGGTCAGTTACTAGTAATTTGATGGTGAGTATAGGTGTTGCCTGTTTTTCCATCCTTGTGATACTTCACTTCCAGGGATGGGCTCAATCTCTATCCTGGATAATATAAAAGGTGCGAATTCACCATTGTTTTGTAGTTGAGCAGTATTACATGGTATACATATGCCACATTTAATAATCCACACATGTGTTGATGGGCACTTGGGTTGTTTCCACATCTCTCTGCATGATGGTTTTGAAAGCACGTAAAATATGTGAGATAGAATCTAGCTGTTTCTGGATAGTTTCTTGAATTGTTGCTGGTATGGTTTTGGGTAATTTCTTGAATGCATGTAACATTTCCATATTGGTCTGTGTGTGGTTACTTGCTATATGGGGATCATGCAAATTAATTGAGTGATACAATTTTAGTCTGTGTACTTTTCTATGTGTATATTACACTTCAATAGAAAGTTTAATATGTCCCATTGAACTAGTCCAAATATTAGTTACTATACTTCTTAAGAATATTGCCAAGTAGGTTGTGTATTACTTGGTGTTTAACAATCGATGCCCTCATAATACGTCAAGTGTATTCTCTCCTTAATGCAGACATTTTAGCATATCATATCATGGAGAAGTTACCGATATATTTTTGAACACATTTACATATTTTTATTCATATGCTTAAATTCTTCACTTTTTTTTCTGTTATGAAAACAAGCTAAACAACTCCATGCCTTAAATGTTTCATACTTGTCCCCACGTGGTCATGTAGTCTGGCACTGGATTAATTCTTTATACTTTTTGGCAAGATCACTGAAAGTGACATATCTCTTCTTTTGCAGAGAGGGAATTAATGCCGTGCTGCCCTAATGCCTTCCCGTTCCATGTGCTATATAACGGAACATAAAAGCAAATATAGTCATTAACATTTATTGCGATTATTTTCACACCACACACAAAGATGTTGCTCATAGATCTTAAGAGAATAGAGGCCCACAAGCATTGCACAGTAGAAAAATTTGAGGTAACATCGATGAAGTTAGATGGGGTATAAAGCCAAAATTCAGAACAATGGACTGCTTGCTTAAGGATTTCCTTGGAGGTTACATAGCATACAACTAGTAAATCCAAATATATTTTACCTTTTGAGACCCTGACACACTAAAACCAGAATGTGTTTTAGCTCTTAATACTGATTTCTGAATTTTCTCTTCTTTTGCTTAATATACAGAAAACTTCCAGGCTTAAGTTGGTACCAAGTGTTATCAGTTCTTTGTAGAGAAGTGGAACACATTAGAAGAGTAGAAAATTACTTAAGACAGAGGTATATTTGACATTTCTTCTCTGCTTTCTACAAGTGATGTATTTAATCATTTACCCTATTACAGAAATTAAATTTTCCATGCTAACCCAAGGATCCATCAATTCATCTGTCTTTACATCTATGATCTATCTATCATACCAGGCTCATTTTTCATGAGGAGATAGTGGTTTGACATATGACATTGTGATAGTTTTATATATTTGCAATCTCCTGAGGTTTTATAGGTCTTAAGGTCTCCATGTCTAAAACTGTATATGTACCGATGCCCTCAGTGGATGTGAAGGATACCACATTTTCTTTAGCCATTTATTGTTTTCAGAATAATGGTGTTAACTTCTTTGCCATGGCAAGATATCATATATTTATAATCATTATATATTAGTCGTTATGCACTCATGCTTCTGTTTCTGTAGAAATCATTTCTAGAATGGCTAATGCTGGCAACTTAGGTCCATGAATTTTTCTTTAATGAGGCGTAGTCAAATCAACACCCAAATCTTCAGGTTACCATCATTTCACTACTGTATTAGAACGATGGGGTAAAGATACTTACGCCTCCTAGATATGTAAATAGAAAGAGCACTAAAATAATGATATTTGGGATTTTTTTTAACTTTCAATGTTTTTATTAATGATTTTAAATTGGCAAAATGAGAAATTTGTAAAAATCCAGTAGGTAAAAATGAGTTGTCACTATGTCTTCACTATCATCAGATTTTGAATCAAAAGTGTAATGTTTTATATCTAAAACAAGAAGCAGTCCCATTAATCTAAGTATGCACCTAAACTGTAGACAGAGTTTTCTCCTTTAACACTAGCTTGTTTATGCCAGCAGCGAAGAAGCCTGGAGAGCGAGTGGTGATTAAATTGCAAAAGCAGTCTTCCACAGCTTGTTGGGAAATCAATACTTTTCCTTGCAAGAAGTGTTCCAACGCCAGGAAGAAGTGGTAGTCAGTTGTTGCAAGGTCTGGTGAATACGGTGGATGACAGAGAGTTTCCAAGTCCAGCTGCTATAGTTTGAACAGTATTGTTTGTGCAACATGTGGTCGAGGGTTGTCTTGTGCAACTAGTGCAACCTCTGTAGAAGCCAATATGGAGATACCGCAAAGCGATACAGGTAGATCTACCATTCAATGCAGCAATCCCATCCCCAAGCATCCTCCCAAAAGAACAAAAGACACTCCATAAAAAAGACATCTGCACTCGAACGTCCGTAGCAGCCCAACTCACAGCTGCAAAGACGAGGGCACAACGCAAGTGCCCATCAACACACGAGTGGATTAACAAAACGTGGCACATGTACACGATGGAGTACTATTCAACCATAAGAAATAATGGCGATGTAGCACCTCCTGTGTTCTCCTAGATAGAGCTGGAACCCATCCTACTCAGTGAAGTATCCCAAGAATGGAAAAATAAGCACCACATATACTCTCCAGAAAACTGGCACTAACTGATCAACACCTAAGTGGACATATAGGAATAATATTTATCGGGCATCGGGCAGGTGCGAAAGGGGAGGAGGAAATGTTTATATACATACGTAATGAGTGTGATGCACACCATCTGGGGGATGGTCACGCTTGGAGCTCTCACACCGGGGGGCGGGGGGAATGGGATGAAAGGCAACACACATAACCTAAACATTTGTACCCCCGTAATATCCTCAAATAATAAAAAACGAGGAATGGCCTGTCTCTATGGCCCCTCTTGGAGCTTAATGGCAAGCATGCTCATTATTTCATCCTATTGGTTGCAGTAGACAGCCACTGGACTGACCAAGTTTCAGGGAGTTGTAGCAGATAATACCAGCACTGGACCACCAAATATAAACTCTTAATTTTGGAGGGTGAATATTATATTTGGGACTGTGTTTTGGCGCTCCATCTTTACCCAACCATTGTGCCAAATGCTTGCAATTGTCAATAACAATCCGTTTTTCATCACAGGCAACAATAGAGTGCGGAAATGGTTCGCCTTCCTGTAGTGACAGTAAAGAGGCAAGCTTGGAGATGATTTCTCTTGTGATACTCTAACTCATGCAAACCCACCTATCCAACTCCTTTGCCTTGCCAAGTTGTTTCAAATGGTCCAATATTGTTGGAATAGTGACGTCAAACTTTGCTGCTAATTCACATGTAGGTTGAGATGGATTCACTTCTGCTACAGCTTTCAGCTGTTCTTATCCATGTTGATATCAGGTCATTTATGTGGCTCATTTTCAAGACTAAAATGACCACAACGGAACTTCTTAAACCATGGACGTACTGCGTGTTCACTGGCCACATCCTTCCCAAACATTTCATTGATATTTCAAGCTGTCTGCACTGCATTTGTTCCACAACAGAACACATACCTAAAAATAACATGAATTTTTGACTTATCCATGCTTTCAGAAAAAATTGCTCTAAAAATGTGAAAGGTAATCACAAGCCAAAATGTGCAACTGAAAGAATGAGGATGTACCTTCACAATAAAAAGAAGTGCCAAACGGAACGTCAGAGATATCAACTGTCACTCTTAGTACTTAAGGACATGAGACATTTCATACTTAATAATTTTGGAATTACGCCACACTGAAGATCAGAAAGTGAGCGGCAAATAACGATAAAACTCTACGTTAACACAAAGACCATTTTTCCCATTTAGATGAATTGGATTGGCTCTATATAAAGTTTATGTACATAATTCATATTTACCTTAAAACATACACCTTAAAACCTTAAAACGTACACAGAATCTTTTATTATTTTCTAATATTTATTTATTCTTTGTTCTTTCTTTTCTTCTTTGGTTAGGTTTTATATCTTTGCCTCTCCCAAGCAAGGGTTAGAGGTATGCCCTTTGCCTCCACAATGCTCACCACATCCCTCAGATGTGGGTCTATCCCCGTAACCCCCGAATCCCTGACGACCACCACCACCATTTGAGCACCTTAATAATGTTGATCAGTCAGGAGCAATTTGATGGCGAACGCATGCGGAGCCCATTGTTCTGATCTTGTGTCACCTCACATTGGGTAATGGGCTTAATCTAGGATATATAAGCGGTGCTAGCTCACTGCCGTTCGTTAGAAGAATTGAGTAATATTCCATTGTGAACATATACCAAGTTTAAATAATCCACTCATGAACCGACAGGCACTTGGGCTGTCTCCACGTCCCTGCAACAGTGCATTGCACTGCCACAAACACTCGCGTGCAGATATCTTTATAATAGAATGTCTTATGTTCTTTTGGGTAGATGCCCAACAATCCTACTGCTGGGTCGAATGGTATTTCCATTTGTACCACTTTGAGGTATCTCCAAATTCCTTTCCACAAAGGCCGCGCTAATTTTCAGTCCCACCAGCAATGTAAGAGTGTTCCCGTCTCTCCACATCCTCGCCAGCATTTGTTGTTTTGGGATTTCTTGATACAGGCCAATCACCCTGTGGTTAGGTGATATCTCATGGTGTTTTTGATTTGCATGTCTCTAATGATTAGAGGCGTGGAGCATTTTTTTAAATATGTTTGCAGGCCATTATTCTGTCTTCTTTTGAAAAGTTTCTGTTCATCTCCATTGCCCATTTCTTGACGGGATTGTTTGATTTTTTTTCTTGTTAATTCTTTTGCGTTCTAGATGGATCCTAGATTTATCAGACCTTTACTGGAATTGTAGACAGCAAATATTTTCTCCCATTCTGTAGGTTGTCTATTTGCTCCAGTGATAGTTTCCTTGTCTGTGCAGCTTTCTATTTTGATCAGGTCCCATTTGTTTATTTTTGTTGCTGCGGTGATTGCTTTGGGGGTGTTCCTCGAGAATTCTTTGCCTAGGCCAATGTCTGAAAGGGTTTTCCCAACATCTTCTTCTAGGATTCTTAAGTGCCTTAGGTTTAAGTCTGTTATCCGTCTTGAGTGGATTTTTGTGAGAGGTGAGAGCTAGGGATCCTGATTCATTCCTCTGCATTTTCCCCAATGTATAATGTTTTCTGCTCTAGCAAAGATTAGGTTACCATATGCAGATGGTTTCATCTCTAGAATCTCAGTCCTATTCCGAATATCGATGCTTCTGTTCTTGTGCCAGTGCCAGGATGCTTTCAGTATTATTGCTTTATAGTACAGCTCGAAGTCAGGAATTCTGATGCCTCCCAGTTTGTTCTTTGTACTTAAGATTGCTTTGGCTATACGAGGTTTTTTCTGGTTCCATACAAAGTGAAGAATTCTTTTTCCTGGATCTGTAACTAATGATGGTGGTACTTTGATGGGGATTGCATTTATTCTGTAGATCTCTTTAGGTAATATTGACCTTTTAACAATATTGGTTCTACCAATCCATGAACAAGGTAGATTTTTCCACTTGTTTACATCTTCTACAAATTCTTTTCTTAGCGTTTCATAGTCCTCCTTGTATAAGTCTTTCATCAAACATATTCCTAGATATTTAATTTTCTTTGAGGCTATAGTAAAAGGTATTGCATTTTTGATTTGAGTTTCAACTTGACAGTTCCTGGCATATATGAATGCCTCTAATTTCTGTATATAGATTTTGTAACCTGAGACTTTACCAAATTCATTTGTCAAACCTAGGAGTCTCTTGGACGAATCCATGGGGTGTTCTGGGTATAATATCGTATCATCGGCAAAGAGCGAGAGTTTGATCTCATCTGCCCCCACTTGGATGCCCTTAATATCCCTGTCTTGCCTGATTGCTATAGCGAGGACTTCAAGCATTATGTTGAATAGAAGAGGCGATAGTGGGCATCCTTGTCTAGTTCCAGTTCGAAGTGGGAATGGTTTCATTTTTTCCCCACTCAGAATGATATTGGCCGTGGGTTTGTCATAAACGCATTTGATAATTTTAAGGTGTGAGCCACCTACACCTATTTTGTTAAGAGTCTTTATCGTAAAGGTGTGTTGGGCTTTCTCAAATACATTTTCTGCATCTATTGAGGGAATCATACGGTCGTCGTTCTTGTTTTTATCTATGAGGTGAATTGCATTTATAGACTTACATATCTTGAACCAGCATTGCCTCCCTGGAATAAAGCCCACCTGGTCATGGTAAATTATTTTTTTGATGTGCTGGCGACTTGTGTTTGCTAAAATTTTGTTCAGGAATTTTGCATCTATATTCATGAGGGATATTGCTCTGTAATATTCTCTTTTTATTGCGTCCTCTCCTAGTTTTGGTATCAAGGAGATATAGGATTTGTAGAATGAGTTAGGAAGGATACCATCATTCCCAATGTTGTGAAATAATTTCTGTAGTATAGTTATGAGTTCACCTTCGTATGTTTGGTAAAACTCTGATGTGTAGCGATCTAGTCCGGGCCTTGTCTGTTTGGGGAGGTTACTAATTACTGCTCCAATTTGTGAGCTTGACATCGGTCTCTTCTGAAATTCTGTTACCTCCTGGGTGAACTTAGGAAAGTTGTAAGAATGCAGGAATTTGTCCATTTCCTCCTCCTCATTATGTAGTTTTGGGGCATATAAGATTTCATAGTAGTCAAACGTAATGTTTTGTATTTCTGTGGTATCTGTTGTGCCTGCTCCTTTTTCATTTCTTATTGAGTTTACCAGAGTCCCTGCTCATTGAGTTCTTGTCAATCTAGCAGGAGGGCTATCAGTTTTGTCTATCTTTTAAAAAAGCCAGCTTCTGGTTTTGTTGATCTTACGTATAATTCTCTTGTTCTCAATTTCATTTAGTTCTGCTTTGACCTTAGTTATTTCTTTTCTTCTACTAGGATTGGACTAGGTTTGCTCTTCTGTTTTCCCATTCCTCGAGCCTATTAATTTGGTTCTCAGTACATAGGCTTTTTTTTTTTTTATGTGAGCATTTATTGCCATTAGTGTTCCACTCAGAGATGCTTTTGCTGTATCCCACAGGTTTTGGCAACATGTGTCTCTGTCGTCATTTTGTTTGGAGAAACTCTGATTTGCACGTGAATTTCCTCCTTGGAATAATAATTCTTCAATAACAGATTGCTTAGTTTCCAAGACTTTGTGAAGCGTCGAGTGTTTCTATAGCAATTGAACTCTAATTTTATACCACTATGGTCAGAGAAGACACATGGTATAATTTCTATTTTCTTGAATTTTTTGAGGTCTGATCTGTGGCCTCGTATGTGATCAATTTTGGAAAAGGAACTTGGGCTGCTGAAAAGAATGTAAACTCAACGTTATTTGGGTGGAATGTTCTGCAGAGATCTGTCAGAACGTTTTGTTCAAGAGCTCTGTTTAAGCCCACTGTTTCTTTGCTTATTTTCTGTTTGGAGGACCTATCCAGTTCATTCAGTGGAGCGTTGAAGTCCCCTGCTAATAGGGCAGTATTTATAAACATGCTATTTAGATCAGACAAGGCTTGTTTTGTGTAATTGGGTGCTCCTGCATTGGGTGCACAAAAATTAAGGATGGTTAAGTCTTCTTGTTGGATCTTCCCTTTCGCATTATAAAGTGGCCGTCTTTATCCTTTTTTACTCTTGCTGTTTTAAAGCTTATGTTATCCGCAAATAGTATAGCTACCCCTGCTTTCTTTTGACTTCCGTTTGCCTGGAGGATAGTTTTCCATCCCTTGACCTTCGGCCAGAAGGCATCTTTGTGGGTTAGATGTGTTTCCTGTAGACCGCAGATACTAGGCTTGTGGACTTTTATTCATTCTGGCAGTTTATGCCTCTTCAGAGGACAGTTGAAGCCATTTACTTTTATTGACAGGATTAAAATTGGAGGAAGATTTCCATTCATATTGTTGGGTGAAGTCTTGTCGCTTTGTCTTACTCCTTGAGCCATCGTGCGGTTCAAGTTCTAGCCTTTACGTCTTTGAAGATTTTACTTTGAGGAGTGTCGATTGCCCAGTTCGGGGTATGCGGCAAGTCTGAGAACCTCCTGTAGGGCTGGTCTGGTCTTTGCAAATTCCTTCAGTGATTGCTTGTCTAAGAAGGTCTGTATTTCTCCCTCATAGATGAAACTTAATTTTGCTGGATAAAGAGTTTAAGTTGGGCTTTATTCTGTTTTAGAAGATTAAGGATAGGCACCCAATCCGTCCTTGCATGTAAGGTTTCAGATGAGAAGTCTGCTGTTAGTCTGATAGGCTTTCCTTTATCAATTACTTGTTGTTTTCCTCTTGCTGCATGGAGGATTGCTTCTTTCACGTTTACTGTGGTCAGCCTAATGACCACGTGACGAGGTGATTGCCTTTTCACGTTGAGTCTCCCAGGAGTTCTGCGTGCTTCTTGTATTTGAATATCAAGATTTCTGGCCAGGCCTGGCATATTTTCCTCCAGTATTCCGTGAAATAAGGTTTCCAGCCCTAGTGAATATTCCTCTTCCCCTTCCGGAATCCTGACCAATCTGAGATGCGGCTTTTTACATAATCCCACACTTCTTGTAAGCGCTGGTCCCATCTTCTGTTTCTGTGTTCCCTTTCTCCCTCTGATTTGTACAGTGCATCGGCATAATCTTCCAGCTCTGAGAGTCTTTCCGCTGCATGATCCATCCTGTTCTTCAGGCTTTCCACTGTATTCTGGAGTTCCTTGAATGTTTCGTCCATTGCCAGGATTTCTGATTGTTTTTTCTGCATTATTTCAATTTCGTTGGAGAACTTTTTATTCATTTCCTGAATTGTTCTTGTGGTTTCTCTATGTTGGGGGGTTCTATTTTCTCTTCAATTACGTTGAGTTTTCCTACAAACTGTATTTGGAATTCTTCCTCCAACCCTTTCATCACATCATGTACGTTGGTGTCAGTTGATGGAGATCGAGTGTTTTCTTTTAGAGGTGATTTTCTCTCTGATCCTTCATGTTTCTTGTGATCTTTTGCTGGTCCTTTCTCATCTGGGTGCTTTTTAGAGGACCGGAGGTGCTGGGACTAGATTAGGAACTAAATTCTGTGATGTCAAAGGAATGATCCCTGGCAGAGCTGTGGATATGTGCTCTGGTCCTGTGTCATCTTAGAGGAGTTCGAGCCTATTCAGTTATCTCTGACCTAAGGTCTTCACTTTCTGTCTAAAGCGCTTAGTGTGTTTGGGCCCCTTGCTTAGACACAAAGGGGTTAGCTCACTCTTGTGAGAGCGAGTCTGCTATCAACCACAGAGTTGAAGTGGGAGGCACTATGCTAGGCTCTGAGTTCACTCTTTCTTGTGTTACCTGTGGTTTGCGAGAAGGAGTCAATTATCAAGGTATTCCAAGTCCTCCGTATGGCGCTCTAAGCTTCCTAATAGGATGTACAGGTATCCCAGTCTTTAGGAGATGTCCTGCCACTCCCAAGGGTTCCTAGAGTCCTGTTCGCACTTTAGGAGGGCTGAGAGGAGCATCAGGTATCAGTGAGCCTAAGAGAGATACTTCAGAGGTTGCTGGATGTGTATCTACGGGGGAGCTGTTGATATGTCATTCAGAGATCTTTCGTCACACTTTTGCAGGAGCATCTGCTGGGGGGGAGTCAATTGCTGCAAATGCTAAAGAAGATGGTCAAGATTTTCCTTCCTGAACCACAGGCCTGTACGTTGGCAGCAGTCTTGGTGCCAAAGGTAAGCCCTTGTGTTTCAAACTCATCAGATGTTCAAAAGGAGCCAGCTGTATGTAGACATGACTCTGCCCTCTTTTTCTTAATTCCAATCACCCACATATTCAAGCTAGTCATACAGGGAAAGTGACTTTTCTCCTTTCTCCTGACCTTGAAGGGCTGAGTCTGATTTGGTGGGCTGGCAGGGGAGGCAATGGATGAGGCAATGCCGCAAGTCCCGGACTGGGAAACATCTTTTCTCTTTTTCCCCACTCCCCCAAGGGCAGAGTCTGCCCTGTCATAGGGGAAGATAACCCACCGGCCTGAGGAAAAGGCAAAGGCACTTCTTAGAGCTACCTGACCAAGACGTGAATACTCTCATTCCCCTACCTCTCCAAGGACGGGGATTATCAAGTTGGCATGTGGCCTAAATCCCTGGGAAGATGGAGAAGCCCTGCCCGAGACCACTGAGGGTCCCAGACCAGAAACAGACCTGCCACGCCACTCAGCCCCTGCCTTGGTGACGTCAGTCCCTTCTGCACAAAACCCCACACCGCCAAGGGTCTTCTTCAGCCCCGGCAGATCTTAGCCCAGACAGCAGATTCCCACTCCCTCCACAATTCCCGGGAATGGGGCTTCCCCTTTGGCTGGAGGCACCAGCTATCAGGCCACAGTAAAGAGGTAAAGATGGGTCTCAGCTTGATGGGCTGTCCTGATAAGCTGCTAGAACGGCCTTTCAGTTGCCAGCAAGGAGGTGAAATGAAGCGGAGGTGACAGTCTTGTGACACCTGTTTTGGGTGGAACAGTCTCTTTCTCCCCTCACACCGGGGGTGGAGTCAGACCCTTCAGAGCTAAGAATTTGGGACCAAGGCACAGGATGATATGGGTGGGAATGTCTGCCCATGTCACATCTGGAAAAGCAGCTTCCTCCACAACTCTGCCTTGCGAAGACGGGTTCTGCTGTCTATGCACAGAGCATCGGCAGCTGTGTGCTGTGGGGAAACAACCAAGTGCAATCTGGCAACATAGCCGCTAAAACCACCACTCTTGCCTTTCCTCCCCTTGAAACTCAGAGTCCAATGCAAGCTGCAGGAATGGGAAGGCCTGGGGTGGGGTAGGAGGAACAGACAGGTTTCTCTCCTTATTTCCCACTTCCAGAAGCCAGACCCATTCACCAGTCTGGAGTGTGGAGGAGGTCTGAGAGTGCTTCCAGAGCAACCCTGCATAGCATCGCTTAGCTACAGAGTGGCGGTGGCCCACTCTCCCAGCACCAGCGTGGAAGGTGCCTGCAGGGCCAAAACCTGGCTGGGTTTGGTGGGCTGTCTCCAAACCGCCGCTGAGCCCACTACTTCGCCAACTAACAGAGGCGCAATGGTTTAGGTGCAGAGATCTGCACTCTCTAGCTAACCTTCACCAGCGAAAACCTCATCAATATCCAAGGGCAGAGCCTCCTTTAGGACAAACATCGCCCCCCCCCCTCGTCCCAGACCTGGTCCTGGAGCATTCTGAGGTGAGATGGCAGACTCCATATTCGATCCTCAGGTATAGGGAATCCTCCACGGGGTTTGGACCCTCCAGTACCTGAAACTGAATTGGTAGAGCACTCAGGAGAGTTCCAAGTGTTCCCTGCTCCAATCTCCACTCCACACAGCTCGTCAGGATACACCTTCCCACCAACTTCAGGCACTTCCCTGCCTGCGTGGCTGTGGAGTTTGGTGAGGGGGCAGCATCTCCCTGGACAAGGCAGAACCAATGCCTCAGCTAGCTGGCCAGCCAGCCAATCCCCACAGTGGACGTGCTCCCTCGCTAATGTAGATTTCCGACTCCCCGGGTTTGCAGAAGATTATCCGATGCACCTCTTTCTTCACCGCCAATATTTTTCCCGTTTCCCGGTGATTCCCTGCAGACTTGTGAAGCTGACCCTGTGGAAGGGCAGTTCACTCCCGTGTGGTTGTCTGCTTTCTTCACTTCCCACTCTAAGAGCAGAGGGCCAGGAGGTCACCCCTTCCCCACCATTTTTCCCAGTCTGTCTATTTCTTAGTTTCAATCACTGGCTGTTAATATTTCTTACTGTTGCCAATGATAGTGGATTGAACCAAAGTAAGAAGATGTTGAAAAGTCAGCCAAATCAGAAAAATAACACAAGCATTCTTTCACTGGGAGACTTTACACAGCTTCTGAGGAGAAATGTATTTTGTGCAACAATAATGAAGACTGAATAAGAAAATACTCAGATATCTTGGTGCATTTGTATGCTAATGAAGGCAAGGATTCTTGAAGCACAATTGGCTATCATGGATGTGGACTATATAGAAATAAGATTACTCCCAGCCAGATAAAAACGAATCATGTGAGGTAATGATCCTATGAGTCTAATATGAACTTATATATTTGCTTTGGATAGGGACTATAAACCAATCGGATGGGAAAAAAATTTCACTTTGTATGTTTATGTCAGATACATCCTGACGTACTTTCATAGTCTTTTAAAGGATACAATCCAAGTTCACAGTTAACTCCTGATTTTTGTTTCCATCACACTGAGTAATATATCATCATTGACAACTGTACCACTGCAGTATCACTTCAAGTATTGCTCCAGACAGAACGGTCCTGGGAAGATTGTGGAGTTGCCATTATAGCCAGCTTCACTAGGGTCAAGTCAAATGACCACCTGTGCTGTGTCTGCTATAGGCTGAATGCAGGTGATAAAGTCTTAGGTGCAGTAGTGTGGTTTGAGGAAGTGGACTTGTCTGGATCAAGGATAAGCACAAGTACCAGAGGATGTTGAGGTGCAGCTGAGTGGCCATCTATTCCATCAGAAGAAGACAAATTTAAGAAGACCATTTGGGAACTGGTCCAAAGTATGTCTTCCTCAATGATATCACAATGCCACTATCATGCACCTTCCGTTTTCAGACCACAGAGTACATTCATAAAATCTTTTTGGTTGAATACAAATTTAGAGTTCTGCATTGAAGAAGTAACTGCTGTGCCACTTACTTGGATAGCTTGCTAGAGAGGAAATTGCAGGGTAAGGAATTCAGGGAGGAAACAAGAGAATAAATGAAATGACAAAGGTGACAAATGATCAACTGTGACGTTTATCACGGGGACTACGATGCTGGCATGTCTGAATGATACATACTTATAAAGAAAGCAATGTTGCACTTTACTTCTAATTAATTTGGCGCGTTGATGACCTCATTTATAATTTATCTGATGCCTTGTTACAGGTTCAAAATGAGAACAAGGTGTTGTACTTCAGGGAAGAGAGGTGAGCAACCACTTTGGTACTTTTCAAATTCTTTTGTGAATCTGTGGCTGGTGAAGTCAGAATGTCAAGGTCTACGTGTTCATTACTTCAGTGGCTTAAAGAGACTATTTTTTACAGGAGATATATTTCCCCATGGACGTTTTGACCCTGTTCAAGCAATCTTCTTTCTTGTTTCTTCCCTTTGTTTAAATCTCTGTTTGAAGTAACCCACGTAATTTTGTGAGTCGCGTACCTATTTCTCCTTT
Source organism: Microcebus murinus (assembly GCF_040939455.1). Taxonomy (NCBI): domain Eukaryota; kingdom Metazoa; phylum Chordata; class Mammalia; order Primates; family Cheirogaleidae; genus Microcebus; species Microcebus murinus. The sequence continues at coordinate 21,651,682 of NC_134110.1, forward strand.
CGCCATTTTCTATTAAGAGAAGATAATCTTGTCGTAAAATTTAAGTGTCCTAAATATTGATTTTTTTATCTTTTTCTGGCACATTCAGAACATAGATGTTTGGATTCATATTTGTATTGTAATCATATCATATATTACTTCACTACATCACTTATTCCTTAAAGTTTCAGTTGATTTAAAAGTTCATTTAAATTATTCCAGCAGATTTTTATCTAATTTTATTAGAACAATCCAGGGTCATTTTCTTGATGCTATCTGTGTATATGAGACTTCCATTATGCAGATACGAAACCAAACATCTACGGTACATTTACTTGTCTTCCTTGGTAATGCATTAGATTAGCCTGCACACAATAAGCCTGGCTGTGGAAAATACTTAATTTGTTGGAAGGGTTATTGTCTGGATCGATGATGAGCAAAATTATCTGAGGACGGTGAACGACACATTGCAGATGTCAATCTGAGTTCCAGACGAGTGGCCCTCTAGTAAGACAAGTGAGACTCTCCGTGCCTGGCTTATTTGGTAGCTTCTCAGTGACAGCATAATACCACTGGGAGCATGTGTGTTTTTTCTCTTTGTTCGTGACATATTTCCTTGACATGAGGAAATTTAAAAGATTGCATTAGGAAAGGCCAAGCAACTGTCATGTGTACTGAAAATCTCATCGGTGTGTTAACACCAATACTGAGGGAACACTATGCCTGTATTAAATAATGACAATAGAACCTGTCATTAAAACAGAAACTCTAGCACTTTGTTATTTTTACTGTTCAGTGTTTTCTAAGATTTTGTCTGTTTTTCTTTTCTTTTCTTCTTCTTCTTCTTTTTTTCCTGTCATGTTTTGGCGAGTTAGAAAGGCTGGAATGGGGTCCTCCTCTTTGGAGAATGGGGTGAGTAGCTAAACTAGTAACTCTTGAAGTTCATTTTGTTACGTGCTCTTTGCCAGGTCCTTAAGTCTCCGAGTTCATATTTTCAGGGGTTTATTTGATAATATTTTCATGATATGTCTTTTTCTCATTGAGACCCAAATTACCTACCTCCAAATTACCTACACGATTGAATCTTATCATATCTATTTTTTCTTTTAACTCTTTTCTGCTTTTATGGAAAAAAGTCGAGTTTAAGAGAATTTTTGGCAATCGGTCTTGGCTCAAAAAGTTATTATAGTGAAAGCAAATCATGATAAAATATTATCAGATTTTCTTCAGCTGCTTTATTTGTGGGGTTTAGAATTGAGACTCATGGTTCATAAGGTCTTCGTGGTCATACAGTGGTATAGTTCTGCTTCTAATTTAATAGTTGAGCCTTGACTTGTGTAAGTTTTCTTCTCATTTGTGCTACATGGGAAATCGTATATGAAATTCTGTTTTAAAATGTAGTAGCAATCTTTTTAAATTTTGTTTCATGTAGTTATTTTCTTGCATGATTTTTTTTTATTTATTAAAGATATTATGGGGGTACAAACATTTTGGTCACATGTAATGCGTTTGCCTCTCCCAAGCCAAGGCTACAAGTGTACCCCTCCCCCATGCAGTGTGTTCTGCTTCCATTAGTTGTGGGTTTACCCCTTAATGTCCCCGATCATCACCCAATGAGTATTACTACCAGGTGGACCTCTTAGCGTTGGTCAGTTACTAGTAATTTGATGGTGAGTATAGGTGTTGCCTGTTTTTCCATCCTTGTGATACTTCACTTCCAGGGATGGGCTCAATCTCTATCCTGGATAATATAAAAGGTGCGAATTCACCATTGTTTTGTAGTTGAGCAGTATTACATGGTATACATATGCCACATTTAATAATCCACACATGTGTTGATGGGCACTTGGGTTGTTTCCACATCTCTCTGCATGATGGTTTTGAAAGCACGTAAAATATGTGAGATAGAATCTAGCTGTTTCTGGATAGTTTCTTGAATTGTTGCTGGTATGGTTTTGGGTAATTTCTTGAATGCATGTAACATTTCCATATTGGTCTGTGTGTGGTTACTTGCTATATGGGGATCATGCAAATTAATTGAGTGATACAATTTTAGTCTGTGTACTTTTCTATGTGTATATTACACTTCAATAGAAAGTTTAATATGTCCCATTGAACTAGTCCAAATATTAGTTACTATACTTCTTAAGAATATTGCCAAGTAGGTTGTGTATTACTTGGTGTTTAACAATCGATGCCCTCATAATACGTCAAGTGTATTCTCTCCTTAATGCAGACATTTTAGCATATCATATCATGGAGAAGTTACCGATATATTTTTGAACACATTTACATATTTTTATTCATATGCTTAAATTCTTCACTTTTTTTTCTGTTATGAAAACAAGCTAAACAACTCCATGCCTTAAATGTTTCATACTTGTCCCCACGTGGTCATGTAGTCTGGCACTGGATTAATTCTTTATACTTTTTGGCAAGATCACTGAAAGTGACATATCTCTTCTTTTGCAGAGAGGGAATTAATGCCGTGCTGCCCTAATGCCTTCCCGTTCCATGTGCTATATAACGGAACATAAAAGCAAATATAGTCATTAACATTTATTGCGATTATTTTCACACCACACACAAAGATGTTGCTCATAGATCTTAAGAGAATAGAGGCCCACAAGCATTGCACAGTAGAAAAATTTGAGGTAACATCGATGAAGTTAGATGGGGTATAAAGCCAAAATTCAGAACAATGGACTGCTTGCTTAAGGATTTCCTTGGAGGTTACATAGCATACAACTAGTAAATCCAAATATATTTTACCTTTTGAGACCCTGACACACTAAAACCAGAATGTGTTTTAGCTCTTAATACTGATTTCTGAATTTTCTCTTCTTTTGCTTAATATACAGAAAACTTCCAGGCTTAAGTTGGTACCAAGTGTTATCAGTTCTTTGTAGAGAAGTGGAACACATTAGAAGAGTAGAAAATTACTTAAGACAGAGGTATATTTGACATTTCTTCTCTGCTTTCTACAAGTGATGTATTTAATCATTTACCCTATTACAGAAATTAAATTTTCCATGCTAACCCAAGGATCCATCAATTCATCTGTCTTTACATCTATGATCTATCTATCATACCAGGCTCATTTTTCATGAGGAGATAGTGGTTTGACATATGACATTGTGATAGTTTTATATATTTGCAATCTCCTGAGGTTTTATAGGTCTTAAGGTCTCCATGTCTAAAACTGTATATGTACCGATGCCCTCAGTGGATGTGAAGGATACCACATTTTCTTTAGCCATTTATTGTTTTCAGAATAATGGTGTTAACTTCTTTGCCATGGCAAGATATCATATATTTATAATCATTATATATTAGTCGTTATGCACTCATGCTTCTGTTTCTGTAGAAATCATTTCTAGAATGGCTAATGCTGGCAACTTAGGTCCATGAATTTTTCTTTAATGAGGCGTAGTCAAATCAACACCCAAATCTTCAGGTTACCATCATTTCACTACTGTATTAGAACGATGGGGTAAAGATACTTACGCCTCCTAGATATGTAAATAGAAAGAGCACTAAAATAATGATATTTGGGATTTTTTTTAACTTTCAATGTTTTTATTAATGATTTTAAATTGGCAAAATGAGAAATTTGTAAAAATCCAGTAGGTAAAAATGAGTTGTCACTATGTCTTCACTATCATCAGATTTTGAATCAAAAGTGTAATGTTTTATATCTAAAACAAGAAGCAGTCCCATTAATCTAAGTATGCACCTAAACTGTAGACAGAGTTTTCTCCTTTAACACTAGCTTGTTTATGCCAGCAGCGAAGAAGCCTGGAGAGCGAGTGGTGATTAAATTGCAAAAGCAGTCTTCCACAGCTTGTTGGGAAATCAATACTTTTCCTTGCAAGAAGTGTTCCAACGCCAGGAAGAAGTGGTAGTCAGTTGTTGCAAGGTCTGGTGAATACGGTGGATGACAGAGAGTTTCCAAGTCCAGCTGCTATAGTTTGAACAGTACTGTTTGTGCAACATGTGGTCGAGGGTTGTCTTGTGCAACTAGTGCAACCTCTGTAGAAGCCAATATGGAGATACCGCAAAGCGATACAGGTAGATCTACCATTCAATGCAGCAATCCCATCCCCAAGCATCCTCCCAAAAGAACAAAAGACACTCCATAAAAAAGACATCTGCACTCGAACGTCCGTAGCAGCCCAACTCACAGCTGCAAAGACGAGGGCACAACGCAAGTGCCCATCAACACACGAGTGGATTAACAAAACGTGGCACATGTACACGATGGAGTACTATTCAACCATAAGAAATAATGGCGATGTAGCACCTCCTATGTTCTCCTAGATAGAGCTGGAACCCATCCTACTCAGTGAAGTATCCCAAGAATGGAAAAATAAGCACCACATATACTCTCCAGAAAACTGGCACTAACTGATCAACACCTAAGTGGACATATAGGAATAATATTTATCGGGCACCGGGCAGGTGCGAAAGGGGAGGAGGAAATGTTTATATACATACGTAATGAGTGTGATGCACACCATCTGGGGGATGGTCACGCTTGGAGCTCTCACACCGGGGGGCGGGGGGAATGGGATGAAAGGCAACACACATAACCTAAACATTTGTACCCCCGTAATATCCTCAAATAATAAAAAACGAGGAATGGCCTGTCTCTATGGCCCCTCTTGGAGCTTAATGGCAAGCATGCTCATTATTTCATCCTATTGGTTGCAGTAGACAGCCACTGGACTGACCAAGTTTCAGGGAGTTGTAGCAGATAATACCAGCACTGGACCACCAAATATAAACTCTTAATTTTGGAGGGTGAATATTATATTTGGGACTGTGTTTTGGCGCTCCATCTTTACCCAACCATTGTGCCAAATGCTTGCAATTGTCAATAACAATCCGTTTTTCATCACAGGCAACAATAGAGTGCGGAAATGGTTCGCCTTCCTGTAGTGACAGTAAAGAGGCAAGCTTGGAGATGATTTCTCTTGTGATACTCTAACTCATGCAAACCCACCTATCCAACTCCTTTGCCTTGCCAAGTTGTTTCAAATGGTCCAATATTGTTGGAATAGTGACGTCAAACTTTGCTGCTAATTCACAGGTAGGTTGAGATGGATTCACTTCTGCTACAGCTTTCAGCTGTTCTTATCCATGTTGATATCAGGTCATTTATGTGGCTCATTTTCAAGACTAAAATGACCACAACGGAACTTCTTAAACCATGGACGTACTGCGTGTTCACTGGCCACATCCTTCCCAAACATTTCATTGATATTTCAAGCTGTCTGCACTGCATTTGTTCCACAACAGAACACATACCTAAAAATAACATGAATTTTTGACTTATCCATGCTTTCAGAAAAAATTGCTCTAAAAATGTGAAAGGTAATCACAAGCCAAAATGTGCAACTGAAAGAATGAGGATGTACCTTCACAATAAAAAGAAGTGCCAAACGGAACGTCAGAGATATCAACTGTCACTCTTAGTACTTAAGGACATGAGACATTTCATACTTAATAATTTTGGAATTACGCCACACTGAAGATCAGAAAGTGAGCGGCAAATAACGATAAAACTCTACGTTAACACAAAGACCATTTTTCCCATTTAGATGAATTGGATTGGCTCTATATAAAGTTTATGTACATAATTCATATTTACCTTAAAACATACACCTTAAAACCTTAAAACGTACACAGAATCTTTTATTATTTTCTAATATTTATTTATTCTTTGTTCTTTCTTTTCTTCTTTGGTTAGGTTTTATATCTTTGCCTCTCCCAAGCAAGGGTTAGAGGTATGCCCTTTGCCTCCACAATGCTCACCACATCCCTCAGATGTGGGTCTATCCCCGTAACCCCCGAATCCCTGACGACCACCACCACCATTTGAGCACCTTAATAATGTTGATCAGTCAGGAGCAATTTGATGGCGAACGCATGCGGAGCCCATTGTTCTGATCTTGTGTCACCTCACATTGGGTAATGGGCTTAATCTAGGATATATAAGCGGTGCTAGCTCACTGCCGTTCGTTAGAAGAATTGAGTAATATTCCATTGTGAACATATACCAAGTTTAAATAATCCACTCATGAACCGACAGGCACTTGGGCTGTCTCCACGTCCCTGCAACAGTGCATTGCACTGCCACAAACACTCGCGTGCAGATATCTTTATAATAGAATGTCTTATGTTCTTTTGGGTAGATGCCCAACAATCCTACTGCTGGGTCGAATGGTATTTCCATTTGTACCACTTTGAGGTATCTCCAAATTCCTTTCCACAAAGGCCGCGCTAATTTTCAGTCCCACCAGCAATGTAAGAGTGTTCCCGTCTCTCCACATCCTCGCCAGCATTTGTTGTTTTGGGATTTCTTGATACAGGCCAATCACCCTGTGGTTAGGTGATATCTCATGGTGTTTTTGATTTGCATGTCTCTAATGATTAGAGGCGTGGAGCATTTTTTTAAATATGTTTGCAGGCCATTATTCTGTCTTCTTTTGAAAAGTTTCTGTTCATCTCCATTGCCCATTTCTTGACGGGATTGTTTGATTTTTTTTCTTGTTAATTCTTTTGCGTTCTAGATGGATCCTAGATTTATCAGACCTTTACTGGAATTGTAGACAGCAAATATTTTCTCCCATTCTGTAGGTTGTCTATTTGCTCCAGTGATAGTTTCCTTGTCTGTGCAGCTTTCTATTTTGATCAGGTCCCATTTGTTTATTTTTGTTGCTGCGGTGATTGCTTTGGGGGTGTTCCTCGAGAATTCTTTGCCTAGGCCAATGTCTGAAAGGGTTTTCCCAACATCTTCTTCTAGGATTCTTAAGTGCCTTAGGTTTAAGTCTGTTATCCGTCTTGAGTGGATTTTTGTGAGAGGTGAGAGCTAGGGATCCTGATTCATTCCTCTGCATTTTCCCCAATGTATAATGTTTTCTGCTCTAGCAAAGATTAGGTTACCATATGCAGATGGTTTCATCTCTAGAATCTCAGTCCTATTCCGAATATCGATGCTTCTGTTCTTGTGCCAGTGCCAGGATGCTTTCAGTATTATTGCTTTATAGTACAGCTCGAAGTCAGGAATTCTGATGCCTCCCAGTTTGTTCTTTGTACTTAAGATTGCTTTGGCTATACGAGGTTTTTTCTGGTTCCATACAAAGTGAAGAATTCTTTTTCCTGGATCTGTAACTAATGATGGTGGTACTTTGATGGGGATTGCATTTATTCTGTAGATCTCTTTAGGTAATATTGACCTTTTAACAATATTGGTTCTACCAATCCATGAACAAGGTAGATTTTTCCACTTGTTTACATCTTCTACAAATTCTTTTCTTAGCGTTTCATAGTCCTCCTTGTATAAGTCTTTCATCAAACATATTCCTAGATATTTAATTTTCTTTGAGGCTATAGTAAAAGGTATTGCATTTTTGATTTGAGTTTCAACTTGACAGTTCCTGGCATATATGAATGCCTCTAATTTCTGTATATAGATTTTGTAACCTGAGACTTTACCAAATTCATTTGTCAAACCTAGGAGTCTCTTGGACGAATCCATGGGGTGTTCTGGGTATAATATCGTATCATCGGCAAAGAGCGAGAGTTTGATCTCATCTGCCCCCACTTGGATGCCCTTAATATCCCTGTCTTGCCTGATTGCTATAGCGAGGACTTCAAGCATTATGTTGAATAGAAGAGGCGATAGTGGGCATCCTTGTCTAGTTCCAGTTCGAAGTGGGAATGGTTTCATTTTTTCCCCACTCAGAATGATATTGGCCGTGGGTTTGTCATAAACGCATTTGATAATTTTAAGGTGTGAGCCACCTACACCTATTTTGTTAAGAGTCTTTATCGTAAAGGTGTGTTGGGCTTTCTCAAATACATTTTCTGCATCTATTGAGGGAATCATACGGTCGTCGTTCTTGTTTTTATCTATGAGGTGAATTGCATTTATAGACTTACATATCTTGAACCAGCATTGCCTCCCTGGAATAAAGCCCACCTGGTCATGGTAAATTATTTTTTTGATGTGCTGGCGACTTGTGTTTGCTAAAATTTTGTTCAGGAATTTTGCATCTATATTCATGAGGGATATTGCTCTGTAATATTCTCTTTTTATTGCGTCCTCTCCTAGTTTTGGTATCAAGGAGATATAGGATTTGTAGAATGAGTTAGGAAGGATACCATCATTCCCAATGTTGTGAAATAATTTCTGTAGTATAGTTATGAGTTCACCTTCGTATGTTTGGTAAAACTCTGATGTGTAGCGATCTAGTCCGGGCCTTGTCTGTTTGGGGAGGTTACTAATTACTGCTCCAATTTGTGAGCTTGACATCGGTCTCTTCTGAAATTCTGTTACCTCCTGGGTGAACTTAGGAAAGTTGTAAGAATGCAGGAATTTGTCCATTTCCTCCTCCTCATTATGTAGTTTTGGGGCATATAAGATTTCATAGTAGTCAAACGTAATGTTTTGTATTTCTGTGGTATCTGTTGTGCCTGCTCCTTTTTCATTTCTTATTGAGTTTACCAGAGTCCCTGCTCATTGAGTTCTTGTCAATCTAGCAGGAGGGCTATCAGTTTTGTCTATCTTTTAAAAAAGCCAGCTTCTGGTTTTGTTGATCTTACGTATAATTCTCTTGTTCTCAATTTCATTTAGTTCTGCTTTGACCTTAGTTATTTCTTTTCTTCTACTAGGATTGGACTAGGTTTGCTCTTCTGTTTTCCCATTCCTCGAGCCTATTAATTTGGTTCTCAGTACATAGGCTTTTTTTTTTTTTATGTGAGCATTTATTGCCATTAGTGTTCCACTCAGAGATGCTTTTGCTGTATCCCACAGGTTTTGGCAACATGTGTCTCTGTCGTCATTTTGTTTGGAGAAACTCTGATTTGCACGTGAATTTCCTCCTTGGAATAATAATTCTTCAATAACAGATTGCTTAGTTTCCAAGACTTTGTGAAGCGTCGAGTGTTTCTATAGCAATTGAACTCTAATTTTATACCACTATGGTCAGAGAAGACACATGGTATAATTTCTATTTTCTTGAATTTTTTGAGGTCTGATCTGTGGCCTCGTATGTGATCAATTTTGGAAAAGGAACTTGGGCTGCTGAAAAGAATGTAAACTCAACGTTATTTGGGTGGAATGTTCTGCAGAGATCTGTCAGAACGTTTTGTTCAAGAGCTCTGTTTAAGCCCACTGTTTCTTTGCTTATTTTCTGTTTGGAGGACCTATCCAGTTCATTCAGTGGAGCGTTGAAGTCCCCTGCTAATAGGGCAGTATTTATAAACATGCTATTTAGATCAGACAAGGCTTGTTTTGTGTAATTGGGTGCTCCTGCATTGGGTGCACAAAAATTAAGGATGGTTAAGTCTTCTTGTTGGATCTTCCCTTTCGCATTATAAAGTGGCCGTCTTTATCCTTTTTTACTCTTGCTGTTTTAAAGCTTATGTTATCCGCAAATAGTATAGCTACCCCTGCTTTCTTTTGACTTCCGTTTGCCTGGAGGATAGTTTTCCATCCCTTGACCTTCGGCCAGAAGGCATCTTTGTGGGTTAGATGTGTTTCCTGTAGACCGCAGATACTAGGCTTGTGGACTTTTATTCATTCTGGCAGTTTATGCCTCTTCAGAGGACAGTTGAAGCCATTTACTTTTATTGACAGGATTAAAATTGGAGGAAGATTTCCATTCATATTGTTGGGTGAAGTCTTGTCGCTTTGTCTTACTCCTTGAGCCATCGTGCGGTTCAAGTTCTAGCCTTTACCTCTTTGAAGATTTTACTTTGAGGAGTGTCGATTGCCCAGTTCGGGGTATGCGGCAAGTCTGAGAACCTCCTGTAGGGCTGGTCTGGTCTTTGCAAATTCCTTCAGTGATTGCTTGTCTAAGAAGGTCTGTATTTCTCCCTCATAGATGAAACTTAATTTTGCTGGATAAAGAGTTTAAGTTGGGCTTTATTCTGTTTTAGAAGATTAAGGATAGGCACCCAATCCGTCCTTGCATGTAAGGTTTCAGATGAGAAGTCTGCTGTTAGTCTGATAGGCTTTCCTTTATCAATTACTTGTTGTTTTCCTCTTGCTGCATGGAGGATTGCTTCTTTCACGTTTACTGTGGTCAGCCTAATGACCACGTGACGAGGTGATTGCCTTTTCACGTTGAGTCTCCCAGGAGTTCTGCGTGCTTCTTGTATTTGAATATCAAGATTTCTGGCCAGGCCTGGCATATTTTCCTCCAGTATTCCGTGAAATAAGGTTTCCAGCCCTAGTGAATATTCCTCTTCCCCTTCCGGAATCCTGACCAATCTGAGATGCGGCTTTTTACATAATCCCACACTTCTTGTAAGCGCTGGTCCCATCTTCTGTTTCTGTGTTCCCTTTCTCCCTCTGATTTGTACAGTGCATCGGCATAATCTTCCAGCTCTGAGAGTCTTTCCGCTGCATGATCCATCCTGTTCTTCAGGCTTTCCACTGTATTCTGGAGTTCCTTGAATGTTTCGTCCATTGCCAGGATTTCTGATTGTGTTTTCTGCATTATTTCAATTTCGTTGGAGAACTTTTAATTCATTTCCTGAATTGTTCTTGTGGTTTCTCTATGTTGGGGGGTTCTATTTTCTCTTCAATTACGTTGAGTTTTCCTACAAACTGTATTTGGAATTCTTCCTCCAACCCTTTCATCACATCATGTACGTTGGTGTCAGTTGATGGAGATCGAGTGTTTTCTTTTAGAGGTGATTTTCTCTCTGATCCTTCATGTTTCTTGTGATCTTTTGCTGGTCCTTTCTCATCTGGGTGCTTTTTAGAGGACCGGAGGTGCTGGGACTAGATTAGGAACTAAATTCTGTGATGTCAAAGGAATGATCCCTGGCAGAGCTGTGGATATGTGCTCTGGTCCTGTGTCATCTTAGAGGAGTTCGAGCCTATTCAGTTATCTCTGACCTAAGGTCTTCACTTTCTGTCTAAAGCGCTTAGTGTGTTTGGGCCCCTTGCTTAGACACAAAGGGGTTAGCTCACTCTTGTGAGAGCGAGTCTGCTATCAACCACAGAGTTGAAGTGGGAGGCACTATGCTAGGCTCTGAGTTCACTCTTTCTTGTGTTACCTGTGGTTTGCGAGAAGGAGTCAATTATCAAGGTATTCCAAGTCCTCCGTATGGCGCTCTAAGCTTCCTAATAGGATGTACAGGTATCCCAGTCTTTAGGAGATGTCCTGCCACTCCCAAGGGTTCCTAGAGTCCTGTTCGCACTTTAGGAGGGCTGAGAGGAGCATCAGGTATCAGTGAGCCTAAGAGAGATACTTCAGAGGTTGCTGGATGTGTATCTACGGGGGAGCTGTTGATATGTCATTCAGAGATCTTTCGTCACACTTTTGCAGGAGCATCTGCTGGGGGGAGTCAATTGCTGCAAATGCTAAAGAAGATGGTCAAGATTTTCCTTCCTGAACCACAGGCCTGTACGTTGGCAGCAGTCTTGGTGCCAAAGGTAAGCCCTTGTGTTTCAAACTCATCAGATGTTCAAAAGGAGCCAGCTGTATGTAGACATGACTCTGCCCTCTTTTTCTTAATTCCAATCACCCACATATTCAAGCTAGTCATACAGGGAAAGTGACTTTTCTCCTTTCTCCTGACCTTGAAGGGCTGAGTCTGATTTGGTGGGCTGGCAGGGGAGGCAATGGATGAGGCAATGCCGCAAGTCCCGGACTGGGAAACATCTTTTCTCTTTTTTCCCACTCCCCCAAGGGCAGAGTCTGCCCTGTCATAGGGGAAGATAACCCACCGGCCTGAGGAAAAGGCAAAGGCACTTCTTAGAGCTACCTGACCAAGACGTGGATACTCTCATTCCCCTACCTCTCCAAGGACGGGGATTATCAAGTTGGCATGTGGCCTAAATCTCTGGGAAGATGGAGAAGCCCTGCCCGAGACCACTGAGGGTCCCAGACCAGAAACAGACCTGCCACGCCACTCAGCCCCTGCCTTGGTGACGTCAGTCCCTTCTGCACAAAACCCCACACCGCCAAGGGTCTTCTTCAGCCCCGGCAGATCTTAGCCCAGACAGCAGATTCCCACTCCCTCCACAATTCCCGGGAATGGGGCTTCCCCTTTGGCTGGAGGCACCAGCTATCAGGCCACAGTAAAGAGGTAAAGATGGGTCTCAGCTTGATGGGCTGTCCTGATAAGCTGCTAGAACGGCCTTTCAGTTGCCAGCAAGGAGGTGAAATGAAGCGGAGGTGACAGTCTTGTGACACCTGTTTTGGGTGGAACAGTCTCTTTCTCCCCTCACACCGGGGGTGGAGTCAGACCCTTCAGAGCTAAGAATTTGGGACCAAGGCACAGGATGATATGGGTGGGAATGTCTGCCCATGTCACATCTGGAAAAGCAGCTTCCTCCACAACTCTGCCTTGCGAAGACGGGTTCTGCTGTCTATGCACAGAGCATCGGCAGCTGTGTGCTGTGGGGAAACAACCAAGTGCAATCTGGCAACATAGCCGCTAAAACCACCACTCTCGCCTTTCCTCCCCTTGAAACTCAGAGTCCAATGCAAGCTGCAGGAATGGGAAGGCCTGGGGTGGGGTAGGAGGAACAGACAGGTTTCTCTCCTTATTTCCCACTTCCAGAAGCCAGACCCATTCACCAGTCTGGAGTGTGGAGGAGGTCTGAGAGTGCTTCCAGAGCAACCCTGCATAGCATCGCTTAGCTACAGAGTGGCGGTGGCCCACTCTCCCAGCACCAGCGTGGAAGGTGCCTGCAGGGCCAAAACCTGGCTGGGTTTGGTGGGCTGTCTCCAAACCGCCACTGAGCCCACTACTTCGCCAACTAACAGAGGCGCAATGGTTTAGGTGCAGAGATCTGCACTCTCTAGCTAACCTTCACCAGCGAAAACCTCATCAATATCCAAGGGCAGAGCCTCCTTTAGGACAAACATCGCCCCCCCCCCTCGTCCCAGACCTGGTCCTGGAGCATTCTGAGGTGAGATGGCAGACTCCATATTCGATCCTCAGGTATAGGGAATCCTCCACGGGGTTTGGACCCTCCAGTACCTGAAACTGAATTGGTAGAGCACTCAGGAGAGTTCCAAGTGTTCCCTGCTCCAATCTCCACTCCACACAGCTCGTCAGGATACACCTTCCCACCAACTTCAGGCACTTCCCTGCCTGCGTGGCTGTGGAGTTTGGTGAGGGGGCAGCATCTCCCTGGACAAGGCAGAACCAATGCCTCAGCTAGCTGGCCAGCCAGCCAATCCCCACAGTGGACGTGCTCCCTCGCTAATGTAGATTTCCGACTCCCCGGGTTTGCAGAAGATTATCCGATGCACCTCTTTCTTCACCGCCAATATTTTTCCCGTTTCCCGGTGATTCCCTGCAGACTTGCGAAGCTGACCCTGTGGAAGGGCAGTTCACTCCCGTGTGGTTGTCTGCTTTCTTCACTTCCCACTCTAAGAGCAGAGGGCCAGGAGGTCACCCCTTCCCCACCATTTTTCCCAGTCTGTCTATTTCTTAGTTTCAATCACTGGCTGTTAATATTTCTTACTGTTGCCAATGATAGTGGATTGAACCAAAGTAAGAAGATGTTGAAAAGTCAGCCAAATCAGAAAAATAACACAAGCATTCTTTCACTGGGAGACTTTACACAGCTTCTGAGGAGAAATGTATTTTGTGCAACAATAATGAAGACTGAATAAGAAAATACTCAGATATCTTGGTGCATTTGTATGCTAATGAAGGCAAGGATTCTTGAAGCACAATTGGCTATCATGGATGTGGACTATATAGAAATAAGATTACTCCCAGCCAGATAAAAACGAATCATGTGAGGTAATGATCCTATGAGTCTAATATGAACTTATATATTTGCTTTGGATAGGGACTATAAACCAATCGGATGGGAAAAAAATTTCACTTTGTATGTTTATGTCAGATACATCCTGACGTACTTTCATAGTCTTTTAAAGGATACAATCCAAGTTCACAGTTAACTCCTGATTTTTGTTTCCATCACACTGAGTAATATATCATCATTGACAACTGTACCACTGCAGTATCACTTCAAGTATTGCTCCAGACAGAACGGTCCTGGGAAGATTGTGGAGTTGCCATTATAGCCAGCTTCACTAGGGTCAAGTCAAATGACCACCTGTGCTGTGTCTGCTATAGGCTGAATGCAGGTGATAAAGTCTTAGGTGCAGTAGTGTGGTTTGAGGAAGTGGACTTGTCTGGATCAAGGATAAGCACAAGTACCAGAGGATGTTGAGGTGCAGCTGAGTGGCCATCTATTCCATCAGAAGAAGACAAATTTAAGAAGACCATTTGGGAACTGGTCCAAAGTATGTCTTCCTCAATGATATCACAATGCCACTATCATGCATCTTCCGTTTTCAGACCACAGAGTACATTCATAAAATCTTTTTGGTTGAATACAAATTTAGAGTTCTGCATTGAAGAAGTAACTGCTGTGCCACTTACTTGGATAGCTTGCTAGAGAGGAAATTGCAGGGTAAGGAATTCAGGGAGGAAACAAGAGAATAAACGAAATGACAAAGGTGACAAATGATCAACTGTGACGTTTATCACGGGGACTACGATGCTGGCATGTCTGAATGATACATACTTATAAAGAAAGCAATGTTGCACTTTACTTCTAATTAATTTGGCGCGTTGATGACCTCATTTATAATTTATCTGATGCCTTGTTACAGGTTCAAAATGAGAACAAGGTGTTGTACTTCAGGGAAGAGAGGTGAGCAACCACTTTGGTACTTTTCAAATTCTTTTGTGAATCTGTGGCTGGTGAAGTCAGAATGTCAAGGTCTACGTGTTCATTACTTCAGTGGCTTAAAGAGACTATTTTTTACAGGAGATATATTTCCCCATGGACGTTTTGACCCTGTTCAAGCAATCTTCTTTCTTGTTTCTTCCCTTTGTTTAAATCTCTGTTTGAAGTAACCCACGTAATTTTGTGAGTCGCGTACCTATTTCTCCTTTCGCCATTTTCTATTAAGAGAAGATAATCTTGTCGTAAAATTTAAGTGTCCTAAATATTGATTTTTTTATCTTTTTCTGGCACATTCAGAACATAGATGTTTGGATTCATATTTGTATTGTAATCATATCATATATTACTTCACTACATCACTTATTCCTTAAAGTTTCAGTTGATTTAAAAGTTCATTTAAATTATTCCAGCAGATTTTTATCTAATTTTATTAGAACAATCCAGGGTCATTTTCTTGATGCTATCTGTGTATATGAGACTTCCATTATGCAGATACGAAACCAAACATCTACGGTACATTTACTTGTCTTCCTTGGTAATGCATTAGATTAGCCTGCACACAATAAGCCTGGCTGTGGAAAATACTTAATTTGTTGGAAGGGTTATTGTCTGGATCGATGATGAGCAAAATTATCTGAGGACGGTGAACGACACATTGCAGATGTCAATCTGAGTTCCAGACGAGTGGCCCTCTAGTAAGACAAGTGAGACTCTCCGTGCCTGGCTTATTTGGTAGCTTCTCAGTGACAGCATAATACCACTGGGAGCATGTGTGTTTTTTCTCTTTGTTCGTGACATATTTCCTTGACATGAGGAAATTTAAAAGATTGCATTAGGAAAGGCCAAGCAACTGTCATGTGTACTGAAAATCTCATCGGTGTGTTAACACCAATACTGAGGGAACACTATGCCTGTATTAAATAATGACAATAGAACCTGTCATTAAAACAGAAACTCTAGCACTTTGTTATTTTTACTGTTCAGTGTTTTCTAAGATTTTGTCTGTTTTTCTTTTCTTTTCTTCTTCTTCTTCTTTTTTTCCTGTCATGTTTTGGCGAGTTAGAAAGGCTGGAATGGGGTCCTCCTCTTTGGAGAATGGGGTGAGTAGCTAAACTAGTAACTCTTGAAGTTCATTTTGTTACGTGCTCTTTGCCAGGTCCTTAAGTCTCCGAGTTCATATTTTCAGGGGTTTATTTGATAATATTTTCATGATATGTCTTTTTCTCATTGAGACCCAAATTACCTACCTCCAAATTACCTACACGATTGAATCTTATCATATCTATTTTTTCTTTTAACTCTTTTCTGCTTTTATGGAAAAAAGTCGAGTTTAAGAGAATTTTTGGCAATCGGTCTTGGCTCAAAAAGTTATTATAGTGAAAGCAAATCATGATAAAATATTATCAGATTTTCTTCAGCTGCTTTATTTGTGGGGTTTAGAATTGAGACTCATGGTTCATAAGGTCTTCGTGGTCATACAGTGGTATAGTTCTGCTTCTAATTTAATAGTTGAGCCTTGACTTGTGTAAGTTTTCTTCTCATTTGTGCTACATGGGAAATCGTATATGAAATTCTGTTTTAAAATGTAGTAGCAATCTTTTTAAATTTTGTTTCATGTAGTTATTTTCTTGCATGATTTTTTTTTATTTATTAAAGATATTATGGGGGTACAAACATTTTGGTCACATGTAATGCGTTTGCCTCTCCCAAGCCAAGGCTACAAGTGTACCCCTCCCCCATGCAGTGTGTTCTGCTTCCATTAGTTGTGGGTTTACCCCTTAATGTCCCCGATCATCACCCAATGAGTATTACTACCAGGTGGACCTCTTAGCGTTGGTCAGTTACTAGTAATTTGATGGTGAGTATAGGTGTTGCCTGTTTTTCCATCCTTGTGATACTTCACTTCCAGGGATGGGCTCAATCTCTATCCTGGATAATATAAAAGGTGCGAATTCACCATTGTTTTGTAGTTGAGCAGTATTACATGGTATACATATGCCACATTTAATAATCCACACATGTGTTGATGGGCACTTGGGTTGTTTCCACATCTCTCTGCATGATGGTTTTGAAAGCACGTAAAATATGTGAGATAGAATCTAGCTGTTTCTGGATAGTTTCTTGAATTGTTGCTGGTATGGTTTTGGGTAATTTCTTGAATGCATGTAACATTTCCATATTGGTCTGTGTGTGGTTACTTGCTATATGGGGATCATGCAAATTAATTGAGTGATACAATTTTAGTCTGTGTACTTTTCTATGTGTATATTACACTTCAATAGAAAGTTTAATATGTCCCATTGAACTAGTCCAAATATTAGTTACTATACTTCTTAAGAATATTGCCAAGTAGGTTGTGTATTACTTGGTGTTTAACAATCGATGCCCTCATAATACGTCAAGTGTATTCTCTCCTTAATGCAGACATTTTAGCATATCATATCATGGAGAAGTTACCGATATATTTTTGAACACATTTACATATTTTTATTCATATGCTTAAATTCTTCACTTTTTTTTCTGTTATGAAAACAAGCTAAACAACTCCATGCCTTAAATGTTTCATACTTGTCCCCACGTGGTCATGTAGTCTGGCACTGGATTAATTCTTTATACTTTTTGGCAAGATCACTGAAAGTGACATATCTCTTCTTTTGCAGAGAGGGAATTAATGCCGTGCTGCCCTAATGCCTTCCCGTTCCATGTGCTATATAACGGAACATAAAAGCAAATATAGTCATTAACATTTATTGCGATTATTTTCACACCACACACAAAGATGTTGCTCATAGATCTTAAGAGAATAGAGGCCCACAAGCATTGCACAGTAGAAAAATTTGAGGTAACATCGATGAAGTTAGATGGGGTATAAAGCCAAAATTCAGAACAATGGACTGCTTGCTTAAGGATTTCCTTGGAGGTTACATAGCATACAACTAGTAAATCCAAATATATTTTACCTTTTGAGACCCTGACACACTAAAACCAGAATGTGTTTTAGCTCTTAATACTGATTTCTGAATTTTCTCTTCTTTTGCTTAATATACAGAAAACTTCCAGGCTTAAGTTGGTACCAAGTGTTATCAGTTCTTTGTAGAGAAGTGGAACACATTAGAAGAGTAGAAAATTACTTAAGACAGAGGTATATTTGACATTTCTTCTCTGCTTTCTACAAGTGATGTATTTAATCATTTACCCTATTACAGAAATTAAATTTTCCATGCTAACCCAAGGATCCATCAATTCATCTGTCTTTACATCTATGATCTATCTATCATACCAGGCTCATTTTTCATGAGGAGATAGTGGTTTGACATATGACATTGTGATAGTTTTATATATTTGCAATCTCCTGAGGTTTTATAGGTCTTAAGGTCTCCATGTCTAAAACTGTATATGTACCGATGCCCTCAGTGGATGTGAAGGATACCACATTTTCTTTAGCCATTTATTGTTTTCAGAATAATGGTGTTAACTTCTTTGCCATGGCAAGATATCATATATTTATAATCATTATATATTAGTCGTTATGCACTCATGCTTCTGTTTCTGTAGAAATCATTTCTAGAATGGCTAATGCTGGCAACTTAGGTCCATGAATTTTTCTTTAATGAGGCGTAGTCAAATCAACACCCAAATCTTCAGGTTACCATCATTTCACTACTGTATTAGAACGATGGGGTAAAGATACTTACGCCTCCTAGATATGTAAATAGAAAGAGCACTAAAATAATGATATTTGGGATTTTTTTTAACTTTCAATGTTTTTATTAATGATTTTAAATTGGCAAAATGAGAAATTTGTAAAAATCCAGTAGGTAAAAATGAGTTGTCACTATGTCTTCACTATCATCAGATTTTGAATCAAAAGTGTAATGTTTTATATCTAAAACAAGAAGCAGTCCCATTAATCTAAGTATGCACCTAAACTGTAGACAGAGTTTTCTCCTTTAACACTAGCTTGTTTATGCCAGCAGCGAAGAAGCCTGGAGAGCGAGTGGTGATTAAATTGCAAAAGCAGTCTTCCACAGCTTGTTGGGAAATCAATACTTTTCCTTGCAAGAAGTGTTCCAACGCCAGGAAGAAGTGGTAGTCAGTTGTTGCAAGGTCTGGTGAATACGGTGGATGACAGAGAGTTTCCAAGTCCAGCTGCTATAGTTTGAACAGTATTGTTTGTGCAACATGTGGTCGAGGGTTGTCTTGTGCAACTAGTGCAACCTCTGTAGAAGCCAATATGGAGATACCGCAAAGCGATACAGGTAGATCTACCATTCAATGCAGCAATCCCATCCCCAAGCATCCTCCCAAAAGAACAAAAGACACTCCATAAAAAAGACATCTGCACTCGAACGTCCGTAGCAGCCCAACTCACAGCTGCAAAGACGAGGGCACAACGCAAGTGCCCATCAACACACGAGTGGATTAACAAAACGTGGCACATGTACACGATGGAGTACTATTCAACCATAAGAAATAATGGCGATGTAGCACCTCCTGTGTTCTCCTAGATAGAGCTGGAACCCATCCTACTCAGTGAAGTATCCCAAGAATGGAAAAATAAGCACCACATATACTCTCCAGAAAACTGGCACTAACTGATCAACACCTAAGTGGACATATAGGAATAATATTTATCGGGCATCGGGCAGGTGCGAAAGGGGAGGAGGAAATGTTTATATACATACGTAATGAGTGTGATGCACACCATCTGGGGGATGGTCACGCTTGGAGCTCTCACACCGGGGGGCGGGGGGAATGGGATGAAAGGCAACACACATAACCTAAACATTTGTACCCCCGTAATATCCTCAAATAATAAAAAACGAGGAATGGCCTGTCTCTATGGCCCCTCTTGGAGCTTAATGGCAAGCATGCTCATTATTTCATCCTATTGGTTGCAGTAGACAGCCACTGGACTGACCAAGTTTCAGGGAGTTGTAGCAGATAATACCAGCACTGGACCACCAAATATAAACTCTTAATTTTGGAGGGTGAATATTATATTTGGGACTGTGTTTTGGCGCTCCATCTTTACCCAACCATTGTGCCAAATGCTTGCAATTGTCAATAACAATCCGTTTTTCATCACAGGCAACAATAGAGTGCGGAAATGGTTCGCCTTCCTGTAGTGACAGTAAAGAGGCAAGCTTGGAGATGATTTCTCTTGTGATACTCTAACTCATGCAAACCCACCTATCCAACTCCTTTGCCTTGCCAAGTTGTTTCAAATGGTCCAATATTGTTGGAATAGTGACGTCAAACTTTGCTGCTAATTCACAGGTAGGTTGAGATGGATTCACTTCTGCTACAGCTTTCAGCTGTTCTTATCCATGTTGATATCAGGTCATTTATGTGGCTCATTTTCAAGACTAAAATGACCACAACGGAACTTCTTAAACCATGGACGTACTGCGTGTTCACTGGCC
Organism: Microcebus murinus; assembly: GCF_040939455.1. NCBI lineage: Eukaryota > Metazoa > Chordata > Mammalia > Primates > Cheirogaleidae > Microcebus > Microcebus murinus. The sequence goes on from NC_134110.1 coordinate 21,671,830, forward strand.
ACATCCTTCCCAAACATTTCATTGATATTTCAAGCTGTCTGCACTGCATTTGTTCCACAACAGAACACATACCTAAAAATAACATGAATTTTTGACTTATCCATGCTTTCAGAAAAAATTGCTCTAAAAATGTGAAAGGTAATCACAAGCCAAAATGTGCAACTGAAAGAATGAGGATGTACCTTCACAATAAAAAGAAGTGCCAAACGGAACGTCAGAGATATCAACTGTCACTCTTAGTACTTAAGGACATGAGACATTTCATACTTAATAATTTTGGAATTACGCCACACTGAAGATCAGAAAGTGAGCGGCAAATAACGATAAAACTCTACGTTAACACAAAGACCATTTTTCCCATTTAGATGAATTGGATTGGCTCTATATAAAGTTTATGTACATAATTCATATTTACCTTAAAACATACACCTTAAAACCTTAAAACGTACACAGAATCTTTTATTATTTTCTAATATTCATTTATTCTTTGTTCTTTCTTTTCTTCTTTGGTTAGGTTTTATATCTTTGCCTCTCCCAAGCAAGGGTTAGAGGTATGCCCTTTGCCTCCACAATGCTCACCACATCCCTCAGATGTGGGTCTATCCCCGTAACCCCCGAATCCCTGACGACCACCACCACCATTTGAGCACCTTAATAATGTTGATCAGTCAGGAGCAATTTGATGGCGAACGCATGCGGAGCCCATTGTTCTGATCTTGTGTCACCTCACATTGGGTAATGGGCTTAATCTAGGATATATAAGCGGTGCTAGCTCACTGCCGTTCGTTAGAAGAATTGAGTAATATTCCATTGTGAACATATACCAAGTTTAAATAATCCACTCATGAACCGACAGGCACTTGGGCTGTCTCCACGTCCCTGCAACAGTGCATTGCACTGCCACAAACACTCGCGTGCAGATATCTTTATAATAGAATGTCTTATGTTCTTTTGGGTAGATGCCCAACAATCCTACTGCTGGGTCGAATGGTATTTCCATTTGTACCACTTTGAGGTATCTCCAAATTCCTTTCCACAAAGGCCGCGCTAATTTTCAGTCCCACCAGCAATGTAAGAGTGTTCCCGTCTCTCCACATCCTCGCCAGCATTTGTTGTTTTGGGATTTCTTGATACAGGCCAATCACCCTGTGGTTAGGTGATATCTCATGGTGTTTTTGATTTGCATGTCTCTAATGATTAGAGGCGTGGAGCATTTTTTTAAATATGTTTGCAGGCCATTATTCTGTCTTCTTTTGAAAAGTTTCTGTTCATCTCCATTGCCCATTTCTTGACGGGATTGTTTGATTTTTTTTCTTGTTAATTCTTTTGCGTTCTAGATGGATCCTAGATTTATCAGACCTTTACTGGAATTGTAGACAGCAAATATTTTCTCCCATTCTGTAGGTTGTCTATTTGCTCCAGTGATAGTTTCCTTGTCTGTGCAGCTTTCTATTTTGATCAGGTCCCATTTGTTTATTTTTGTTGCTGCGGTGATTGCTTTGGGGGTGTTCCTCGAGAATTCTTTGCCTAGGCCAATGTCTGAAAGGGTTTTCCCAACATCTTCTTCTAGGATTCTTAAGTGCCTTAGGTTTAAGTCTGTTATCCGTCTTGAGTGGATTTTTGTGAGAGGTGAGAGCTAGGGATCCTGATTCATTCCTCTGCATTTTCCCCAATGTATAATGTTTTCTGCTCTAGCAAAGATTAGGTTACCATATGCAGATGGTTTCATCTCTAGAATCTCAGTCCTATTCCGAATATCGATGCTTCTGTTCTTGTGCCAGTGCCAGGATGCTTTCAGTATTATTGCTTTATAGTACAGCTCGAAGTCAGGAATTCTGATGCCTCCCAGTTTGTTCTTTGTACTTAAGATTGCTTTGGCTATACGAGGTTTTTTCTGGTTCCATACAAAGTGAAGAATTCTTTTTCCTGGATCTGTAACTAATGATGGTGGTACTTTGATGGGGATTGCATTTATTCTGTAGATCTCTTTAGGTAATATTGACCTTTTAACAATATTGGTTCTACCAATCCATGAACAAGGTAGATTTTTCCACTTGTTTACATCTTCTACAAATTCTTTTCTTAGCGTTTCATAGTCCTCCTTGTATAAGTCTTTCATCAAACATATTCCTAGATATTTAATTTTCTTTGAGGCTATAGTAAAAGGTATTGCATTTTTGATTTGAGTTTCAACTTGACAGTTCCTGGCATATATGAATGCCTCTAATTTCTGTATATAGATTTTGTAACCTGAGACTTTACCAAATTCATTTGTCAAACCTAGGAGTCTCTTGGACGAATCCATGGGGTGTTCTGGGTATAATATCGTATCATCGGCAAAGAGCGAGAGTTTGATCTCATCTGCCCCCACTTGGATGCCCTTAATATCCCTGTCTTGCCTGATTGCTATAGCGAGGACTTCAAGCATTATGTTGAATAGAAGAGGCGATAGTGGGCATCCTTGTCTAGTTCCAGTTCGAAGTGGGAATGGTTTCATTTTTTCCCCACTCAGAATGATATTGGCCGTGGGTTTGTCATAAACGCATTTGATAATTTTAAGGTGTGAGCCACCTACACCTATTTTGTTAAGAGTCTTTATCGTAAAGGTGTGTTGGGCTTTCTCAAATACATTTTCTGCATCTATTGAGGGAATCATACGGTCGTCGTTCTTGTTTTTATCTATGAGGTGAATTGCATTTATAGACTTACATATCTTGAACCAGCATTGCCTCCCTGGAATAAAGCCCACCTGGTCATGGTAAATTATTTTTTTGATGTGCTGGCGACTTGTGTTTGCTAAAATTTTGTTCAGGAATTTTGCATCTATATTCATGAGGGATATTGCTCTGTAATATTCTCTTTTTATTGCGTCCTCTCCTAGTTTTGGTATCAAGGAGATATAGGATTTGTAGAATGAGTTAGGAAGGATACCATCATTCCCAATGTTGTGAAATAATTTCTGTAGTATAGTTATGAGTTCACCTTCGTATGTTTGGTAAAACTCTGATGTGTAGCGATCTAGTCCGGGCCTTGTCTGTTTGGGGAGGTTACTAATTACTGCTCCAATTTGTGAGCTTGACATCGGTCTCTTCTGAAATTCTGTTACCTCCTGGGTGAACTTAGGAAAGTTGTAAGAATGCAGGAATTTGTCCATTTCCTCCTCCTCATTATGTAGTTTTGGGGCATATAAGATTTCATAGTAGTCAAACGTAATGTTTTGTATTTCTGTGGTATCTGTTGTGCCTGCTCCTTTTTCATTTCTTATTGAGTTTACCAGAGTCCCTGCTCATTGAGTTCTTGTCAATCTAGCAGGAGGGCTATCAGTTTTGTCTATCTTTTAAAAAAGCCAGCTTCTGGTTTTGTTGATCTTACGTATAATTCTCTTGTTCTCAATTTCATTTAGTTCTGCTTTGACCTTAGTTATTTCTTTTCTTCTACTAGGATTGGACTAGGTTTGCTCTTCTGTTTTCCCATTCCTCGAGCCTATTAATTTGGTTCTCAGTACATAGGCTTTTTTTTTTTTATGTGAGCATTTATTGCCATTAGTGTTCCACTCAGAGATGCTTTTGCTGTATCCCACAGGTTTTGGCAACATGTGTCTCTGTCGTCATTTTGTTTGGAGAAACTCTGATTTGCACGTGAATTTCCTCCTTGGAATAATAATTCTTCAATAACAGATTGCTTAGTTTCCAAGACTTTGTGAAGCGTCGAGTGTTTCTATAGCAATTGAACTCTAATTTTATACCACTATGGTCAGAGAAGACACATGGTATAATTTCTATTTTCTTGAATTTTTTGAGGTCTGATCTGTGGCCTCGTATGTGATCAATTTTGGAAAAGGAACTTGGGCTGCTGAAAAGAATGTAAACTCAACGTTATTTGGGTGGAATGTTCTGCAGAGATCTGTCAGAACGTTTTGTTCAAGAGCTCTGTTTAAGCCCACTGTTTCTTTGCTTATTTTCTGTTTGGAGGACCTATCCAGTTCATTCAGTGGAGCGTTGAAGTCCCCTGCTAATAGGGCAGTATTTATAAACATGCTATTTAGATCAGACAAGGCTTGTTTTGTGTAATTGGGTGCTCCTGCATTGGGTGCACAAAAATTAAGGATGGTTAAGTCTTCTTGTTGGATCTTCCCTTTCGCATTATAAAGTGGCCGTCTTTATCCTTTTTTACTCTTGCTGTTTTAAAGCTTATGTTATCCGCAAATAGTATAGCTACCCCTGCTTTCTTTTGGCTTCCGTTTGCCTGGAGGATAGTTTTCCATCCCTTGACCTTCGGCCAGAAGGCATCTTTGTGGGTTAGATGTGTTTCCTGTAGACCGCAGATACTAGGCTTGTGGACTTTTATTCATTCTGGCAGTTTATGCCTCTTCAGAGGACAGTTGAAGCCATTTACTTTTATTGACAGGATTAAAATTGGAGGAAGATTTCCATTCATATTGTTGGGTGAAGTCTTGTCGCTTTGTCTTACTCCTTGAGCCATCGTGCGGTTCAAGTTCTAGCCTTTACCTCTTTGAAGATTTTACTTTGAGGAGTGTCGATTGCCCAGTTCGGGGTATGCGGCAAGTCTGAGAACCTCCTGTAGGGCTGGTCTGGTCTTTGCAAATTCCTTCAGTGATTGCTTGTCTAAGAAGGTCTGTATTTCTCCCTCATAGATGAAACTTAATTTTGCTGGATAAAGAGTTTAAGTTGGGCTTTATTCTGTTTTAGAAGATTAAGGATAGGCACCCAATCCGTCCTTGCATGTAAGGTTTCAGATGAGAAGTCTGCTGTTAGTCTGATAGGCTTTCCTTTATCAATTACTTGTTGTTTTCCTCTTGCTGCATGGAGGATTGCTTCTTTCACGTTTACTGTGGTCAGCCTAATGACCACGTGACGAGGTGATTGCCTTTTCACGTTGAGTCTCCCAGGAGTTCTGCGTGCTTCTTGTATTTGAATATCAAGATTTCTGGCCAGGCCTGGCATATTTTCCTCCAGTATTCCGTGAAATAAGGTTTCCAGCCCTAGTGAATATTCCTCTTCCCCTTCCGGAATCCTGACCAATCTGAGATGCGGCTTTTTACATAATCCCACACTTCTTGTAAGCGCTGGTCCCATCTTCTGTTTCTGTGTTCCCTTTCTCCCTCTGATTTGTACAGTGCATCGGCATAATCTTCCAGCTCTGAGAGTCTTTCCGCTGCATGATCCATCCTGTTCTTCAGGCTTTCCACTGTATTCTGGAGTTCCTTGAATGTTTCGTCCATTGCCAGGATTTCTGATTGTTTTTTCTGCATTATTTCAATTTCGTTGGAGAACTTTTTATTCATTTCCTGAATTGTTCTTGTGGTTTCTCTATGTTGGGGGGTTCTATTTTCTCTTCAATTACGTTGAGTTTTCCTACAAACTGTATTTGGAATTCTTCCTCCAACCCTTTCATCACATCATGTACGTTGGTGTCAGTTGATGGAGATCGAGTGTTTTCTTTTAGAGGTGATTTTCTCTCTGATCCTTCATGTTTCTTGTGATCTTTTGCTGGTCCTTTCTCATCTGGGTGCTTTTTAGAGGACCGGAGGTGCTGGGACTAGATTAGGAACTAAATTCTGTGATGTCAAAGGAATGATCCCTGGCAGAGCTGTGGATATGTGCTCTGGTCCTGTGTCATCTTAGAGGAGTTCGAGCCTATTCAGTTATCTCTGACCTAAGGTCTTCACTTTCTGTCTAAAGCGCTTAGTGTGTTTGGGCCCCTTGCTTAGACACAAAGGGGTTAGCTCACTCTTGTGAGAGCGAGTCTGCTATCAACCACAGAGTTGAAGTGGGAGGCACTATGCTAGGCTCTGAGTTCACTCTTTCTTGTGTTACCTGTGGTTTGCGAGAAGGAGTCAATTATCAAGGTATTCCAAGTCCTCCGTATGGCGCTCTAAGCTTCCTAATAGGATGTACAGGTATCCCAGTCTTTAGGAGATGTCCTGCCACTCCCAAGGGTTCCTAGAGTCCTGTTCGCACTTTAGGAGGGCTGAGAGGAGCATCAGGTATCAGTGAGCCTAAGAGAGATACTTCAGAGGTTGCTGGATGTGTATCTACGGGGGAGCTGTTGATATGTCATTCAGAGATCTTTCGTCACACTTTTGCAGGAGCATCTGCTGGGGGGGAGTCAATTGCTGCAAATGCTAAAGAAGATGGTCAAGATTTTCCTTCCTGAACCACAGGCCTGTACGTTGGCAGCAGTCTTGGTGCCAAAGGTAAGCCCTTGTGTTTCAAACTCATCAGATGTTCAAAAGGAGCCAGCTGTATGTAGACATGACTCTGCCCTCTTTTTCTTAATTCCAATCACCCACATATTCAAGCTAGTCATACAGGGAAAGTGACTTTTCTCCTTTCTCCTGACCTTGAAGGGCTGAGTCTGATTTGGTGGGCTGGCAGGGGAGGCAATGGATGAGGCAATGCCGCAAGTCCCGGACTGGGAAACATCTTTTCTCTTTTTCCCCACTCCCCCAAGGGCAGAGTCTGCCCTGTCATAGGGGAAGATAACCCACCGGCCTGAGGAAAAGGCAAAGGCACTTCTTAGAGCTACCTGACCAAGACGTGAATACTCTCATTCCCCTACCTCTCCAAGGACGGGGATTATCAAGTTGGCATGTGGCCTAAATCCCTGGGAAGATGGAGAAGCCCTGCCCGAGACCACTGAGGGTCCCAGACCAGAAACAGACCTGCCACGCCACTCAGCCCCTGCCTTGGTGACGTCAGTCCCTTCTGCACAAAACCCCACACCGCCAAGGGTCTTCTTCAGCCCCGGCAGATCTTAGCCCAGACAGCAGATTCCCACTCCCTCCACAATTCCCGGGAATGGGGCTTCCCCTTTGGCTGGAGGCACCAGCTATCAGGCCACAGTAAAGAGGTAAAGATGGGTCTCAGCTTGATGGGCTGTCCTGATAAGCTGCTAGAACGGCCTTTCAGTTGCCAGCAAGGAGGTGAAATGAAGCGGAGGTGACAGTCTTGTGACACCTGTTTTGGGTGGAACAGTCTCTTTCTCCCCTCACACCGGGGGTGGAGTCAGACCCTTCAGAGCTAAGAATTTGGGACCAAGGCACAGGATGATATGGGTGGGAATGTCTGCCCATGTCACATCTGGAAAAGCAGCTTCCTCCACAACTCTGCCTTGCGAAGACGGGTTCTGCTGTCTATGCACAGAGCATCGGCAGCTGTGTGCTGTGGGGAAACAACCAAGTGCAATCTGGCAACATAGCCGCTAAAACCACCACTCTTGCCTTTCCTCCCCTTGAAACTCAGAGTCCAATGCAAGCTGCAGGAATGGGAAGGCCTGGGGTGGGGTAGGAGGAACAGACAGGTTTCTCTCCTTATTTCCCACTTCCAGAAGCCAGACCCATTCACCAGTCTGGAGTGTGGAGGAGGTCTGAGAGTGCTTCCAGAGCAACCCTGCATAGCATCGCTTAGCTACAGAGTGGCGGTGGCCCACTCTCCCAGCACCAGCGTGGAAGGTGCCTGCAGGGCCAAAACCTGGCTGGGTTTGGTGGGCTGTCTCCAAACCGCCGCTGAGCCCACTACTTCGCCAACTAACAGAGGCGCAATGGTTTAGGTGCAGAGATCTGCACTCTCTAGCTAACCTTCACCAGCGAAAACCTCATCAATATCCAAGGGCAGAGCCTCCTTTAGGACAAACATCGCCCCCCCCCCCTCGTCCCAGACCTGGTCCTGGAGCATTCTGAGGTGAGATGGCAGACTCCATATTCGATCCTCAGGTATAGGGAATCCTCCACGGGGTTTGGACCCTCCAGTACCTGAAACTGAATTGGTAGAGCACTCAGGAGAGTTCCAAGTGTTCCCTGCTCCAATCTCCACTCCACACAGCTCGTCAGGATACACCTTCCCACCAACTTCAGGCACTTCCCTGCCTGCGTGGCTGTGGAGTTTGGTGAGGGGGCAGCATCTCCCTGGACAAGGCAGAACCAATGCCTCAGCTAGCTGGCCAGCCAGCCAATCCCCACAGTGGACGTGCTCCCTCGCTAATGTAGATTTCCGACTCCCCGGGTTTGCAGAAGATTATCCGATGCACCTCTTTCTTCACCGCCAATATTTTTCCCGTTTCCCGGTGATTCCCTGCAGACTTGCGAAGCTGACCCTGTGGAAGGGCAGTTCACTCCCGTGTGGTTGTCTGCTTTCTTCACTTCCCACTCTAAGAGCAGAGGGCCAGGAGGTCACCCCTTCCCCACCATTTTTCCCAGTCTGTCTATTTCTTAGTTTCAATCACTGGCTGTTAATATTTCTTACTGTTGCCAATGATAGTGGATTGAACCAAAGTAAGAAGATGTTGAAAAGTCAGCCAAATCAGAAAAATAACACAAGCATTCTTTCACTGGGAGACTTTACACAGCTTCTGAGGAGAAATGTATTTTGTGCAACAATAATGAAGACTGAATAAGAAAATACTCAGATATCTTGGTGCATTTGTATGCTAATGAAGGCAAGGATTCTTGAAGCACAATTGGCTATCATGGATGTGGACTATATAGAAATAAGATTACTCCCAGCCAGATAAAAACGAATCATGTGAGGTAATGATCCTATGAGTCTAATATGAACTTATATATTTGCTTTGGATAGGGACTATAAACCAATCGGATGGGAAAAAAATTTCACTTTGTATGTTTATGTCAGATACATCCTGACGTACTTTCATAGTCTTTTAAAGGATACAATCCAAGTTCACAGTTAACTCCTGATTTTTGTTTCCATCACACTGAGTAATATATCATCATTGACAACTGTACCACTGCAGTATCACTTCAAGTATTGCTCCAGACAGAACGGTCCTGGGAAGATTGTGGAGTTGCCATTATAGCCAGCTTCACTAGGGTCAAGTCAAATGACCACCTGTGCTGTGTCTGCTATAGGCTGAATGCAGGTGATAAAGTCTTAGGTGCAGTAGTGTGGTTTGAGGAAGTGGACTTGTCTGGATCAAGGATAAGCACAAGTACCAGAGGATGTTGAGGTGCAGCTGAGTGGCCATCTATTCCATCAGAAGAAGACAAATTTAAGAAGACCATTTGGGAACTGGTCCAAAGTATGTCTTCCTCAATGATATCACAATGCCACTATCATGCATCTTCCGTTTTCAGACCACAGAGTACATTCATAAAATCTTTTTGGTTGAATACAAATTTAGAGTTCTGCATTGAAGAAGTAACTGCTGTGCCACTTACTTGGATAGCTTGCTAGAGAGGAAATTGCAGGGTAAGGAATTCAGGGAGGAAACAAGAGAATAAACGAAATGACAAAGGTGACAAATGATCAACTGTGACGTTTATCACGGGGACTACGATGCTGGCATGTCTGAATGATACATACTTATAAAGAAAGCAATGTTGCACTTTACTTCTAATTAATTTGGCGCGTTGATGACCTCATTTATAATTTATCTGATGCCTTGTTACAGGTTCAAAATGAGAACAAGGTGTTGTACTTCAGGGAAGAGAGGTGAGCAACCACTTTGGTACTTTTCAAATTCTTTTGTGAATCTGTGGCTGGTGAAGTCAGAATGTCAAGGTCTACGTGTTCATTACTTCAGTGGCTTAAAGAGACTATTTTTTACAGGAGATATATTTCCCCATGGACGTTTTGACCCTGTTCAAGCAATCTTCTTTCTTGTTTCTTCCCTTTGTTTAAATCTCTGTTTGAAGTAACCCACGTAATTTTGTGAGTCGCGTACCTATTTCTCCTTTCGCCATTTTCTATTAAGAGAAGATAATCTTGTCGTAAAATTTAAGTGTCCTAAATATTGATTTTTTTATCTTTTTCTGGCACATTCAGAACATAGATGTTTGGATTCATATTTGTATTGTAATCATATCATATATTACTTCACTACATCACTTATTCCTTAAAGTTTCAGTTGATTTAAAAGTTCATTTAAATTATTCCAGCAGATTTTTATCTAATTTTATTAGAACAATCCAGGGTCATTTTCTTGATGCTATCTGTGTATATGAGACTTCCATTATGCAGATACGAAACCAAACATCTACGGTACATTTACTTGTCTTCCTTGGTAATGCATTAGATTAGCCTGCACACAATAAGCCTGGCTGTGGAAAATACTTAATTTGTTGGAAGGGTTATTGTCTGGATCGATGATGAGCAAAATTATCTGAGGACGGTGAACGACACATTGCAGATGTCAATCTGAGTTCCAGACGAGTGGCCCTCTAGTAAGACAAGTGAGACTCTCCGTGCCTGGCTTATTTGGTAGCTTCTCAGTGACAGCATAATACCACTGGGAGCATGTGTGTTTTTTCTCTTTGTTCGTGACATATTTCCTTGACATGAGGAAATTTAAAAGATTGCATTAGGAAAGGCCAAGCAACTGTCATGTGTACTGAAAATCTCATCGGTGTGTTAACACCAATACTGAGGGAACACTATGCCTGTATTAAATAATGACAATAGAACCTGTCATTAAAACAGAAACTCTAGCACTTTGTTATTTTTACTGTTCAGTGTTTTCTAAGATTTTGTCTGTTTTTCTTTTCTTTTCTTCTTCTTCTTCTTTTTTTCCTGTCATGTTTTGGCGAGTTAGAAAGGCTGGAATGGGGTCCTCCTCTTTGGAGAATGGGGTGAGTAGCTAAACTAGTAACTCTTGAAGTTCATTTTGTTACGTGCTCTTTGCCAGGTCCTTAAGTCTCCGAGTTCATATTTTCAGGGGTTTATTTGATAATATTTTCATGATATGTCTTTTTCTCATTGAGACCCAAATTACCTACCTCCAAATTACCTACACGATTGAATCTTATCATATCTATTTTTTCTTTTAACTCTTTTCTGCTTTTATGGAAAAAAGTCGAGTTTAAGAGAATTTTTGGCAATCGGTCTTGGCTCAAAAAGTTATTATAGTGAAAGCAAATCATGATAAAATATTATCAGATTTTCTTCAGCTGCTTTATTTGTGGGGTTTAGAATTGAGACTCATGGTTCATAAGGTCTTCGTGGTCATACAGTGGTATAGTTCTGCTTCTAATTTAATAGTTGAGCCTTGACTTGTGTAAGTTTTCTTCTCATTTGTGCTACATGGGAAATCGTATATGAAATTCTGTTTTAAAATGTAGTAGCAATCTTTTTAAATTTTGTTTCATGTAGTTATTTTCTTGCATGATTTTTTTTTATTTATTAAAGATATTATGGGGGTACAAACATTTTGGTCACATGTAATGCGTTTGCCTCTCCCAAGCCAAGGCTACAAGTGTACCCCTCCCCCATGCAGTGTGTTCTGCTTCCATTAGTTGTGGGTTTACCCCTTAATGTCCCCGATCATCACCCAATGAGTATTACTACCAGGTGGACCTCTTAGCGTTGGTCAGTTACTAGTAATTTGATGGTGAGTATAGGTGTTGCCTGTTTTTCCATCCTTGTGATACTTCACTTCCAGGGATGGGCTCAATCTCTATCCTGGATAATATAAAAGGTGCGAATTCACCATTGTTTTGTAGTTGAGCAGTATTACATGGTATACATATGCCACATTTAATAATCCACACATGTGTTGATGGGCACTTGGGTTGTTTCCACATCTCTCTGCATGATGGTTTTGAAAGCACGTAAAATATGTGAGATAGAATCTAGCTGTTTCTGGATAGTTTCTTGAATTGTTGCTGGTATGGTTTTGGGTAATTTCTTGAATGCATGTAACATTTCCATATTGGTCTGTGTGTGGTTACTTGCTATATGGGGATCATGCAAATTAATTGAGTGATACAATTTTAGTCTGTGTACTTTTCTATGTGTATATTACACTTCAATAGAAAGTTTAATATGTCCCATTGAACTAGTCCAAATATTAGTTACTATACTTCTTAAGAATATTGCCAAGTAGGTTGTGTATTACTTGGTGTTTAACAATCGATGCCCTCATAATACGTCAAGTGTATTCTCTCCTTAATGCAGACATTTTAGCATATCATATCATGGAGAAGTTACCGATATATTTTTGAACACATTTACATATTTTTATTCATATGCTTAAATTCTTCACTTTTTTTTCTGTTATGAAAACAAGCTAAACAACTCCATGCCTTAAATGTTTCATACTTGTCCCCACGTGGTCATGTAGTCTGGCACTGGATTAATTCTTTATACTTTTTGGCAAGATCACTGAAAGTGACATATCTCTTCTTTTGCAGAGAGGGAATTAATGCCGTGCTGCCCTAATGCCTTCCCGTTCCATGTGCTATATAACGGAACATAAAAGCAAATATAGTCATTAACATTTATTGCGATTATTTTCACACCACACACAAAGATGTTGCTCATAGATCTTAAGAGAATAGAGGCCCACAAGCATTGCACAGTAGAAAAATTTGAGGTAACATCGATGAAGTTAGATGGGGTATAAAGCCAAAATTCAGAACAATGGACTGCTTGCTTAAGGATTTCCTTGGAGGTTACATAGCATACAACTAGTAAATCCAAATATATTTTACCTTTTGAGACCCTGACACACTAAAACCAGAATGTGTTTTAGCTCTTAATACTGATTTCTGAATTTTCTCTTCTTTTGCTTAATATACAGAAAACTTCCAGGCTTAAGTTGGTACCAAGTGTTATCAGTTCTTTGTAGAGAAGTGGAACACATTAGAAGAGTAGAAAATTACTTAAGACAGAGGTATATTTGACATTTCTTCTCTGCTTTCTACAAGTGATGTATTTAATCATTTACCCTATTACAGAAATTAAATTTTCCATGCTAACCCAAGGATCCATCAATTCATCTGTCTTTACATCTATGATCTATCTATCATACCAGGCTCATTTTTCATGAGGAGATAGTGGTTTGACATATGACATTGTGATAGTTTTATATATTTGCAATCTCCTGAGGTTTTATAGGTCTTAAGGTCTCCATGTCTAAAACTGTATATGTACCGATGCCCTCAGTGGATGTGAAGGATACCACATTTTCTTTAGCCATTTATTGTTTTCAGAATAATGGTGTTAACTTCTTTGCCATGGCAAGATATCATATATTTATAATCATTATATATTAGTCGTTATGCACTCATGCTTCTGTTTCTGTAGAAATCATTTCTAGAATGGCTAATGCTGGCAACTTAGGTCCATGAATTTTTCTTTAATGAGGCGTAGTCAAATCAACACCCAAATCTTCAGGTTACCATCATTTCACTACTGTATTAGAACGATGGGGTAAAGATACTTACGCCTCCTAGATATGTAAATAGAAAGAGCACTAAAATAATGATATTTGGGATTTTTTTTAACTTTCAATGTTTTTATTAATGATTTTAAATTGGCAAAATGAGAAATTTGTAAAAATCCAGTAGGTAAAAATGAGTTGTCACTATGTCTTCACTATCATCAGATTTTGAATCAAAAGTGTAATGTTTTATATCTAAAACAAGAAGCAGTCCCATTAATCTAAGTATGCACCTAAACTGTAGACAGAGTTTTCTCCTTTAACACTAGCTTGTTTATGCCAGCAGCGAAGAAGCCTGGAGAGCGAGTGGTGATTAAATTGCAAAAGCAGTCTTCCACAGCTTGTTGGGAAATCAATACTTTTCCTTGCAAGAAGTGTTCCAACGCCAGGAAGAAGTGGTAGTCAGTTGTTGCAAGGTCTGGTGAATACGGTGGATGACAGAGAGTTTCCAAGTCCAGCTGCTATAGTTTGAACAGTACTGTTTGTGCAACATGTGGTCGAGGGTTGTCTTGTGCAACTAGTGCAACCTCTGTAGAAGCCAATATGGAGATACCGCAAAGCGATACAGGTAGATCTACCATTCAATGCAGCAATCCCATCCCCAAGCATCCTCCCAAAAGAACAAAAGACACTCCATAAAAAAGACATCTGCACTCGAACGTCCGTAGCAGCCCAACTCACAGCTGCAAAGACGAGGGCACAACGCAAGTGCCCATCAACACACGAGTGGATTAACAAAACGTGGCACATGTACACGATGGAGTACTATTCAACCATAAGAAATAATGGCGATGTAGCACCTCCTATGTTCTCCTAGATAGAGCTGGAACCCATCCTACTCAGTGAAGTATCCCAAGAATGGAAAAATAAGCACCACATATACTCTCCAGAAAACTGGCACTAACTGATCAACACCTAAGTGGACATATAGGAATAATATTTATCGGGCACCGGGCAGGTGCGAAAGGGGAGGAGGAAATGTTTATATACATACGTAATGAGTGTGATGCACACCATCTGGGGGATGGTCACGCTTGGAGCTCTCACACCGGGGGGCGGGGGGAATGGGATGAAAGGCAACACACATAACCTAAACATTTGTACCCCCGTAATATCCTCAAATAATAAAAAACGAGGAATGGCCTGTCTCTATGGCCCCTCTTGGAGCTTAATGGCAAGCATGCTCATTATTTCATCCTATTGGTTGCAGTAGACAGCCACTGGACTGACCAAGTTTCAGGGAGTTGTAGCAGATAATACCAGCACTGGACCACCAAATATAAACTCTTAATTTTGGAGGGTGAATATTATATTTGGGACTGTGTTTTGGCGCTCCATCTTTACCCAACCATTGTGCCAAATGCTTGCAATTGTCAATAACAATCCGTTTTTCATCACAGGCAACAATAGAGTGCGGAAATGGTTCGCCTTCCTGTAGTGACAGTAAAGAGGCAAGCTTGGAGATGATTTCTCTTGTGATACTCTAACTCATGCAAACCCACCTATCCAACTGCTTTGCCTTGCCAAGTTGTTTCAAATGGTCCAATATTGTTGGAATAGTGACGTCAAACTTTGCTGCTAATTCACAGGTAGGTTGAGATGGATTCACTTCTGCTACAGCTTTCAGCTGTTCTTATCCATGTTGATATCAGGTCATTTATGTGGCTCATTTTCAAGACTAAAATGACCACAACGGAACTTCTTAAACCATGGACGTACTGCGTGTTCACTGGCCACATCCTTCCCAAACATTTCATTGATATTTCAAGCTGTCTGCACTGCATTTGTTCCACAACAGAACACATACCTAAAAATAACATGAATTTTTGACTTATCCATGCTTTCAGAAAAAATTGCTCTAAAAATGTGAAAGGTAATCACAAGCCAAAATGTGCAACTGAAAGAATGAGGATGTACCTTCACAATAAAAAGAAGTGCCAAACGGAACGTCAGAGATATCAACTGTCACTCTTAGTACTTAAGGACATGAGACATTTCATACTTAATAATTTTGGAATTACGCCACACTGAAGATCAGAAAGTGAGCGGCAAATAACGATAAAACTCTACGTTAACACAAAGACCATTTTTCCCATTTAGATGAATTGGATTGGCTCTATATAAAGTTTATGTACATAATTCATATTTACCTTAAAACATACACCTTAAAACCTTAAAACGTACACAGAATCTTTTATTATTTTCTAATATTTATTTATTCTTTGTTCTTTCTTTTCTTCTTTGGTTAGGTTTTATATCTTTGCCTCTCCCAAGCAAGGGTTAGAGGTATGCCCTTTGCCTCCACAATGCTCACCACATCCCTCAGATGTGGGTCTATCCCCGTAACCCCCGAATCCCTGACGACCACCACCACCATTTGAGCACCTTAATAATGTTGATCAGTCAGGAGCAATTTGATGGCGAACGCATGCGGAGCCCATTGTTCTGATCTTGTGTCACCTCACATTGGGTAATGGGCTTAATCTAGGATATATAAGCGGTGCTAGCTCACTGCCGTTCGTTAGAAGAATTGAGTAATATTCCATTGTGAACATATACCAAGTTTAAATAATCCACTCATGAACCGACAGGCACTTGGGCTGTCTCCACGTCCCTGCAACAGTGCATTGCACTGCCACAAACACTCGCGTGCAGATATCTTTATAATAGAATGTCTTATGTTCTTTTGGGTAGATGCCCAACAATCCTACTGCTGGGTCGAATGGTATTTCCATTTGTACCACTTTGAGGTATCTCCAAATTCCTTTCCACAAAGGCCGCGCTAATTTTCAGTCCCACCAGCAATGTAAGAGTGTTCCCGTCTCTCCACATCCTCGCCAGCATTTGTTGTTTTGGGATTTCTTGATACAGGCCAATCACCCTGTGGTTAGGTGATATCTCATGGTGTTTTTGATTTGCATGTCTCTAATGATTAGAGGTGTGGAGCATTTTTTTAAATATGTTTGCAGGCCATTATTCTGTCTTCTTTTGAAAAGTTTCTGTTCATCTCCATTGCCCATTTCTTGACGGGATTGTTTGATTTTTTTCTTGTTAATTCTTTTGCGTTCTAGATGGATCCTAGATTTATCAGACCTTTACTGGAATTGTAGACAGCAAATATTTTCTCCCATTCTGTAGGTTGTCTATTTGCTCCAGTGATAGTTTCCTTGTCTGTGCAGCTTTCTATTTTGATCAGGTCCCATTTGTTTATTTTTGTTGCTGCGGTGATTGCTTTGGGGGTGTTCCTCGAGAATTCTTTGCCTAGGCCAATGTCTGAAAGGGTTTTCCCAACATCTTCTTCTAGGATTCTTAAGGTTTCGTGCCTTAGGTTTAAGTCTGTTATCCGTCTTGAGTGGATTTTTGTGAGAGGTGAGAGCTAGGGATCCTGATTCATTCCTCTGCATTTTCCCCAATGTATAATGTTTTCTGCTCTAGCAAAGATTAGGTTACCATATGCAGATGGTTTCATCTCTAGAATCTCAGTCCCATTCCGAATATCGATGCTTCTGTTCTTGTGCCAGTGCCAGGATGCTTTCAGTATTATTGCTTTATAGTACAGCTCGAAGTCAGGAATTCTGATGCCTCCCAGTTTGTTCTTTGTACTTAAGATTGCTTTGGCTATACGAGGTTTTTTCTGGTTCCATACAAAGTGAAGAATTCTTTTTCCTGGATCTGTAACTAATGATGGTGGTACTTTGATGGGGATTGCATTTATTCTGTAGATCTCTTTAGGTAATATTGACCTTTTAACAATATTGGTTCTACCAATCCATGAACAAGGTAGATTTTTCCACTTGTTTACATCTTCTACAAATTCTTTTCTTAGCGTTTCATAGTCCTCCTTGTATAAGTCTTTCATCAAACATATTCCTAGACATTTAATTTTCTTTGAGGCTATAGTAAAAGGTATTGCATTTTTGATTTGAGTTTCAACTTGACAGTTCCTGGCATATATGAATGCCTCTAATTTCTGTATATAGAATTTGTAACCTGAGACTTTACCAAATTCATTTGTCAAACCTAGGAGTCTCTTGGACGAATCCATGGGGTGTTCTGGGTATAATATCGTATCATCGGCAAAGAGCGAGAGTTTGATCTCATCTGCCCCCACTTGGATGCCCTTAATATCCCTGTCTTGCCTGATTGCTATAGCTAGGACTTCAAGCATTATGTTGAATAGAAGAGGCGATAGTGGGCATCCTTGTCTAGTTCCAGTTCGAAGTGGGAATGGTTTCATTTTGTCCCCACTCAGAATGATATTGGCCGTGGGTTTGTCATAAACGCATTTGATAATTTTAAGGTGTGAGCCACCTACGCCTATTTTGTTAAGAGTCTTTATCGTAAAAGTGTGTTGGGCTTTCTCAAATACGTTTTCTGCATCTATTGAGGGAATCATACGATCATCGTTCTTGTTTTTATCTATGAGGCGAATTGCATTTATAGACTTACATATTTTGAACCAGCATTGCCTCCCTGGAATAAAGCCCACCTGGTCATGGTAAATTATTTTTTTGATGTGCTGGTGACTTGTGTTTGCTAAAATTTTGTTCAGGATTTTTGCATCTATATTCATGAGGGATATTGCTCTGTAATATTCTCTTTTTATTGCGTCCTCTCCTAGTTTTGGTATCAAGGAGATATAGGATTCGTAGAATGAGTTAGGAAGGATACCATCATTCCCAAAGTTGTGAAATAATTTCTGTAGTATAGTTATGAGTTCGCCTTCGTATGTTTGGTAAAACTCTGATGTGTAGCCATCTAGTCCGGGCCTTGTCTGTTTGGGAAGGTTAATAATTACTGCTCCAATTTGTGAGCTTGACATCGGTCTCTTCTGAAATTCTGTTACCTCCTGGGTGAACTTAGGGAAGTTGTAAGAATGCAGGAATTTGTCCATTTCCTCCTCCTCATTATGTAGTTTTGGGGCATATAAGATTTCATAGTAGTCAAACGTTTTGTATTTCTGTGGTAACTGTTGTGCCTGCTCCTTTTTCATTTCTTATTGAGTTTACCAGAGTCCCTGCTCATTGAGTTCTTGTCAATCTAGCAGGAGGGCTATCAGTTTTGTCTATCTTTTCAAAAAGCCAGCTTCTGGTTTTGTTGATCTTCCGCATAATTCTCTTAGTCTCAATTTCATTTAGTTCTGCTTTGACCTTAGTTATTTCTTTTCTTCTACTAGGATTGGACTAGGTTTGCTCTTCTGTTTTCCCATTCCTCGAGCCTATTAATTTGGTTCTCAGTACATAGGCTTTTTTTTTTTTTTATGTGAGCATTTATTGCCATTAGTGTTCCACTCAGAGATGCTTTTGCTGTATCCCACAGGTTTTGGCAACATGTGTCTCTGTCGTCATTTTGTTTGGAGAAACTCTGATTTGCACGTGAATTTCCTCCTTGGAATAATAATTCTTCAATAACAGATTGCTTAGTTTCCAAGACTTTGTGAAGCGTCGAGTGTTTCTATAGCAATTGAACTCTAATTTTATACCACTGTGGTCAGAGAAGACACATGGTATAATTTCTATTTTCTTGAATTTTTTGAGGTCTGATCTGTGGCCTCGTATGTGATCAATTTTGGAAAAGGAACTTGGGCTGCTGAAAAGAATGTAAACTCAACGTTATTTGGGTGGAATGTTCTGCAGAGATCTGTCAGAACGTTTTGTTCAAGAGCTCTGTTTAAGCCCACTGTTTCTTTGCTTATTTTCTGTTTGGAGGACCTATCCAGTTCATGCAGTGGAGCGTTGAAGTCCCCTGCTAATAGGGCAGTATTTATAAACATGCTATTTAGATCAGACAAGGCTTGTTTTGTGTAATTGGGTGCTCCTGCATTGGGTGCACAAAAATTAAGGATGGTTAAGTCTTCTTGTTGGATCTTCCCTTTCGCATTATAAAGTGGCCGTCTTTATCCTTTTTTACTCTTGCTGTTTTAAAGCTTATGTTATCCGCAAATAGTATAGCTACCCCTGCTTTCTTTTGACTTCCGTTTGCCTGGAGGATAGTTTTCCATCCCTTGACCTTCGGCCAGAAGGCATCTTTGTGGGTTAGATGTGTTTCCTGTAGACCGCAGATACTAGGCTTGTGGGACTTTTATTCATTCTGGCAGTTTATGCCTCTTCAGAGGACAGTTGAAGCCATTTACTTTTATTGACAGGATTAAAATTGGAGGAAGATTTCCATTCATATTGTTGGGTGAAGTCTTGTCGCTTTGTCTTACTCCTTGAGCCATCGTGCGGTTCAAGTTCTAGCCTTTACCTCTTTGAAGATTTTACTTTGAGGAGTGTCGATTGCCCAGTTCGGGGTATGCGGCAAGTCTGAGAACCTCCTGTAGGGCTGGTCTGGTCTTTGCAAATTCCTTCAGTGATTGCTTGTCTAAGAAGGTCTGTATTTCTCCCTCATAGATGAAACTTAATTTTGCTGGATAAAGAGTTTAAGTTGGGCTTTATTCTGTTTTAGAAGATTAAGGATAGGCACCCAATCCGTCCTTGCATGTAAGGTTTCAGATGAGAAGTCTGCTGTTAGTCTGATAGGCTTTCCTTTATCAATTACTTGTTGTTTTCCTCTTGCTGCATGGAGGATTGCTTCTTTCACGTTTACTGTGGTCAGCCTAATGACCACGTGACGAGGTTATTGCCTTTTCACGTTGAGTCTCCCAGGAGTTCTGCGTGCTTCTTGTATTTGCATATCAAGATTTCTGGCCAGGCCTGGCATATTTTCCTCCAGTATTCCGTGAAATAAGGTTTCCAGCCCTAGTGAATATTCCTCTTCCCCTTCCGGAATCCTGACCAATCTGAGATGCGGCTTTTTACATAATCCCACACTTCTTGTAAGCGCTGGTCCCATCTTCTGTTTCTGTGTTCCCTTTCTTCCTCTGATTTGTACAGTGCATCGGCATAATCTTCCAGCTCTGAGAGTCTTTCCGCTGCATGATCCATCCTGTTCTTCAGGCTTTCCACTGTATTCTGGAGTTCCTTGAATGTTTCGTCCACTGCCAGGATTTCTGATTGTTTTTTCTGCATTATTTCAATTTCGTTGGAGAACTTTTTATTCATTTCCTGAATTGTTCTTGTGGTTTCTCTATGTTGGGGGGTTCTATTTTCTCTTCAATTACGTTGAGTTTTCCTACAAACTGTATTCGGAATTCTTCCTCCAACCCTTTCATCACATCATGTACGTTGGTGTCAGTTGATGGAGATCGAGTGTTTTCTTTTAGAGGTGATTTTCTCTCTGATCCTTCATGTTTCTTGTGATCTTTTGCTGGTCCTTTCTCATCTGGGTGCTTTTTAGAGGACCGGAGGTGCTGGGACTAGATTAGGAACTAAATTCTGTGATGTCAAAGGAATGATCCCTGGCAGAGCTGTGGATATGTGCTCTGGTCCTGTGTCCTCTTAGAGGAGTTCGAGCCTATTCAGTTATCTCTGACCTAAGGTCTTCACTTTCTGTCTAAAGCGCTTAGTGTGTTTGGGCCCCTTGCTTAGACACAAAGGGGTTAGCTCACTCTTGTGAGAGCGAGTCTGCTATCAACCACAGAGTTGAAGTGGGAGGCACTATGCTAGGCTCTGAGTTCACTCTTTCTTGTGTTACCTGTGGTTTGCGAGAAGGAGTCAATTATCAAGGTATTCCAAGTCCTCCGTATGGCGCTCTAAGCTTCCTAATAGGATGTACAGGTATCCCAGTCTTTAGGAGATGTCCTGCCACTCCCAAGGGTTCCTAGAGTCCTGTTCGCACTTTAGGAGGGCTGAGAGGAGCATCAGGTATCAGTGAGCCTAAGAGAGATACTTCAGAGGTTGCTGGATGTGTATCTACGGGGGAGCTGTTGATATGTCATTCAGAGATCTTTCGTCACACTTTTGCAGGAGCATCTGCTGGGGGGAGTCAATTGCTGCAAATGCTAAAGAAGATGGTCAAGATTTTCCTTCCTGAACCACAGGCCTGTACGTTGGCAGCAGTCTTGGTGCCAAAGGTAAGCCCTTGTGTTTCAAACTCATCAGATGTTCAAAAGGAGCCAGCTGTATGTAGACATGACTCTGCCCTCTTTTTCTTAATTCCAATCACCCACATATTCAAGCTAGTCATACAGGGAAAGTGACTTTTCTCCTTTCTCCTGACCTTGAAGGGCTGAGTCTGATTTGGTGGGCTGGCAGGGGAGGCAATGGATGAGGCAATGCCGCAAGTCCCGGACTGGGAAACATCTTTTCTCTTTTTTCCCACTCCCCCAAGGGCAGAGTCTGCCCTGTCATAGGGGAAGATAACCCACCGGCCTGAGGAAAAGGCAAAGGCACTTCTTAGAGCTACCGGACCAAGACGTGGATACTCTCATTCCTCTACCTCTCCAAGGACGGGGATTATCAAGTTGGCATGTGGCCTAAATCTCTGGGAAGATGGAGAAGCCCTGCCCGAGACCACTGAGGGTCCCAGACCAGAAACAGACCTGCCACGCCACTCAGCCCCTGCCTTGGTGACATCAGTCCCTTCTGCACAAAACCCCACACCGCCAAGGGTCTTCTTCAGCCCCGGCAGATCTTAGCCCAGACAGCAGATTCCCACTCCCTCCACAATTCCCGGGAATGGGGCTTCCCCTTTGGCTGGAGGCACCAGCTATCAGGCCACAGTAAAGAGGTAAAGATGGGTCTCAGCTTGATGGGCTGTCCTGATAAGCTGCTAGAACGGCCTTTCAGTTGCCAGCAAGGAGGTGAAATGAAGCGGAGGTGACAGTCTTGTGACACCTGTTTTGGGTGGAACAGTCTCTTTCTCCCCTCACACCGGGGGTGGAGTCAGACCCTTCAGAGCTAAGAATTTGGGACCAAGGCACAGGATGATATGGGTGGGAATGTCTGCCCATGTCACATCTGGAAAAGCAGCTTCCTCCACAACTCTGCCTTGCGAAGACGGGTTCTGCTGTCTATGCACAGAGCATCGGCAGCTGTGTGCTGTGGGGAAACAACCAAGTGCAATCTGGCAACATAGCCGCTAAAACCACCACTCTCGCCTTTCCTCCCCTTGAAACTCAGAGTCCAATGCAAGCTGCAGGAATGGGAAGGCCTGGGGTGGGGTAGGAGGAACAGACAGGTTTCTCTCCTTATTTCCCACTTCCAGAAGCCAGACCCATTCACCAGTCTGGAGTGTGGAGGAGGTCTGAGAGTGCTTCCAGAGCAACCCTGCATAGCATCTCTTAGCTACAAGAGTGGCGGTGGCCCACTCTCCCAGCACCAGCGTGGAAGGTGCCTGCAGGGCCAAAACCTGACTGGGTTTGGTGGGCTGTCTCCAAACCGCCGCTGAGCCCACTACTTCACCAACTAACAGAGGCGCAATGGTTTAGGTGCAGAGATCTGCACTCTCTAGCTAACCTTCACCAGCGAAAACCTCATCAATATCCAAGGGCAGAGCCTCCTTTAGGACAAACATCGCCCCCCCCCCTCGTCCAAGACCTGGTCCTGGAGCATTCTGAGGTGAGATGGCAGACTCCATATTCGATCCTCAGGTATAGGGAATCCTCCACGGGGTTTGGACCCTCCAGTACCTGAAACTGAATTGGTAGAGCACTCAGGAGAGTTCCAAGTGTTCCCTGCTCCAATCTCCACTCCACACAGCTCGTCAGGATACACCTTCCCTGCCTGCGTGGCTGTGGAGTTTGGTGAGGGGGCAGCATCTCCCTGGACAAGGCAGAACCAATGCCTCAGCTAGCTGGCCAGCCAGCCAATCCCCACAGTGGACGTGCTCCCTCGCTAATGTAGATTTCCGACTCCCCGGGTTTGCAGAAGATTATCCGATGCACCTCTTTCTTCACCGCCAATATTTTTCCCGTTTCCCGGTGATTCCCTGCAGACTTGCGAAGCTGACCCTGTGGAAGGGCAGTTCACTCCCGTGTGGTTGTCTGCTTTCTTCACTTCCCACTCTAAGAGCAGAGGGCCAGGAGGTCACCCCTTCCCCACCATTTTTCCCAGTCTGTCTATTTCTTAGTTTCAATCACTGGCTGTTAATATTTCTTACTGTTGCCAATGATAGTGGATTGAACCAAAGTAAGAAGATGTTGAAAAGTCAGCCAAATCAGAAAAATAACACAAGCATTCTTTCACTGGGAGACTTTACACAGCTTCTGAGGAGAAATGTATTTTGTGCAACAATAATGAAGACTGAATAAGAAAATACTCAGATATCTTGGTGCATTTGTATGCTAATGAAGGCAAGGATTCTTGAAGCACAATTGGCTATCATGGATGTGGACTATATAGAAATAAGATTACTCCCAGCCAGATAAAAACGAATCATGTGAGGTAATGATCCTATGAGTCTAATATGAACTTATATATTTGCTTTGGATAGGGACTATAAACCAATCGGATGGGAAAAAAAAATTTCACTTTGTATGTTTATGTCAGATACATCCTGATGTACTTTCATAGTCTTTTAAAGGATACAATCCAAGTTCACAGTTAACTCCTGATTTTTGTTTCCATCACACTGAGTAATATATCATCATTGACAACTGTACCACTGCAGTATCACTTCAAGTATTGCTCCAGACAGAACGGTCCTGGGAAGATTGTGGAGTTGCCATTATAGCCAGCTTCACTAGGGTCAAGTCCAATGACCACCTGTGCTGTGTCTGCTATAGGCTGAATGCAGGTGATAAAGTCTTAGGTGCAGTAGTGTGGTTTGAGGAAGTGGACTTGTCTGGATCAAGGATAAGCACAAGTACCAGAGGATGTTGAGGTGCAGCTGAGTGGCCATCTATTCCATCAGAAGAAGACAAATAACCATTTAAGAACTGGTCCAAAGTATGTCTTCCTCAATGATATCACAATGCCACTATCATGCACCTTCCGTTTTCAGACCACAGAGTACATTCATAAAATCTTTTTGGTTGAATACAAATTTAGAGTTCTGCATTGAAGAAGTAACTGCTGTGCCACTTACTTGGATAGCTTGCTAGAGAGGAAATTGCAGGGTAAGGAATTCAGGGAGGAAACAAGAGAATAAAGGAAATGACAAAGGTGACAAATGATCAACTGTGACGTTTATCACGGGGACTACGATGCTGGCATGTCTGAATGATACATACTTATAAAGAAAGCAATGTTGCACTTTACTTCTAATTAATTTGGCGCGTTGATGACCTCATTTATAATTTATCTGATGCCTTGTTACAGGTTCAAAATGAGAACAAGGTGTTGTACTTCAGGGAAGAGAGGTGAGCAACCACTTTGGTACTTTTCAAATTCTTTTGTGAATCTGTGGCTGGTGAAGTCAGAATGTCAAGGTCTACGTGCTCATTACTTCAGTGGCTTTAAGAGACTATTTTTTACAGGAGATATATTTCCCCATGGACGTTTTGACCCTGTTCAAGCAATCTTCTTTCTTGTTTCTTCCCTTTGTTTAAATCTCTTTTTGAAGTACCCACGTAATTTTGTGAGTCGCTTACCTATTTCTCCTTTCGCCATTTTCTATTAAGAGAAGATAATCTTGTCGTAAAATTTAAGTGTCCTAAATATTGATTTTTTTATCTTTTTCTGGCACATTCAGAACATAGATGTTTGGATTCATATTTGTATTGTAATCATATCATATATTACTTCACTACATCACTTATTCCTTAAAGTTTCAGTTGATTTAAAAGTTCATTTAAATTATTCCAGCAGATTTTTATCTAATTTTATTAGAACAATCCAGGGTCATTTTCTTGATGCTATCTGTGTATATGAGACTTCCATTATGCAGATACGAAACCAAACATCTACGGTACATTTACTTGTCTTCCTTGGTAATGCATTAGATTAGCCTGCACACAATAAGCCTGGCTGTGGAAAATACTTAATTTGTTGGAAGGGTTATTGTCTGGATCGATGATGAGCAAAATTATCTGAGGACGGTGAACGACACATTGCAGATGTCAATCTGAGTTCCAGACGAGTGGCCCTCTAGTAAGACAAGTGAGACTCTCCGTGCCTGGCTTATTTGGTAGCTTCTCAGTGACAGCATAATACCACTGGGAGCATGTGTGTTTTTTCTCTTTGTTCGTGACATATTTCCTTGACATGAGGAAATTTAAAAGATTGTATTAGGAAAGGCCAAGCAACTGTCATGTGTACTGAAAATCTCATCGGTGTGTTAACACCAATACTGAGGGAACACTATGCCTGTATTAAATAATGACAATAGAACCTGTCATTAAAACAGAAACTCTAGCACTTTGTTATTTTTACTGTTCAGTGTTTTCTAAGATTTTGTCTGTTTTTCTTTTCTTTTCTTCTTCTTCTTCTTTTTTTCCTGTCATGTTTTGGCGAGTTAGAAAGGCTGGAATGGGGTCCTCCTCTTTGGAGAATGGGGTGAGTAGCTAAACTAGTAACTCTTGAAGTTCATTTTGTTACGTGCTCTTTGCCAGGTCCTTAAGTCTCCGAGTTCATATTTTCAGGGGTTTATTTGATAATATTGTCATGATATGTCTTTTTCTCATTGAGACCCAAATTACCTACCTCCAAATTACCTACACGATTGAATCTTATCGTATCTATTTTTTCTTTTAACTCTTTTCTGCTTTTATGGAAAAAAGTCGAGTTTAAGAGAATTTTTGGCAATTGGTCTTGGCTCAAAAAGTTATTATAGTGAAAGCAAATCATGATAAAATATTATCAGATTTTCTTCAGCTGCTTTATTTGTGGGGTTTAGAATTGAGACTCATGGTTCATAAGGTCTTCGTGGTCATACAGTGGTATAGTTCTGCTTCTAATTTAATAGTTGAGCCTTGACTTGTGTAAGTTTTCTTCTCATTTGTGCTACATGGGAAATCGTATATGAAATTCTGTTTTAAAATGTAGTAGCAATCTTTTTAAATTTTGTTTCATGTAGTTATTTTCTTGCATGATTTTTTTTATTTATTAAAGATATTATGGGGGTACAAACATTTTGGTCACATGTAATGCGTTTGCCTCTCCCAAGCCAAGGCTACAAGTGTACCCCTCCCCCATGCAGTGTGTTCTGCTTCCATTAGTTGTGGGTTTACCCTTTAATGTCCCCGATCATCACCCAATGAGTATTACTACCAGGTGGACCTCTTAGCGTTGGTCAGTTACTAGTAATTTGATGGTGAGTATAGGTGTTGCCTGTTTTTCCATCCTTGTGATACTTCACTTCCAGGGATGGGCTCAATCTCTATCCTGGATAATATAAAAGGTGCGAATTCACCATTGTTTTGTAGTTGAGCAGTATTACATGGTATACATATGCCACATTTAATAATCCACACATGTGTTGATGGGCACTTGGGTTGTTTCCACATCTCTCTGCATGATGGTTTTGAAAGCACGTAAAATATGTGAGATAGAATCTAGCTGTTTCTGGATGGTTTCTGGAATTGTTGCTGGTATGGTTTTGAGTAATTTCTGGAATGCATGTAACATTTCCATATTGGTCTGTGTGTGGTTACTTGCTATATGGGGATCATGCAAATTAATTGAGTGATACAATTTTAGTCTGTGTACTTTTCTATGTGTATATTACACTTCAATAGAAAGTTTAATATGTCCCATTGAACTAGTCCAAATATTAGTTACTATACTTCTTAGGAATATTGCCAAGTAGGTTGTGTATTACTTGGTGTTTAACAATCGATGCCCTCATAATACGTCAAGTGTATTCTCTCCTTAATGCAGACATTTTAGCATATCATATCATGGAGAAGTTACCGATATATTTTTGAACACATTTACAGATTTTTATGCTTAAATTCTTCACTTTTTTTTTCTGTTATGAAAACAAGCTAAACAACTCCATGCCTTAAATGTTTCATACTTGTCCCCACGTGGTCATGTAGTCTGGCACTGGATTAATTCTTTATACTTTTTGGCAAGATCGCTGAAAGTGACATATCTCTTCTTTTGCAGAGAGGGAATTAATGCCGTGCTGCCCTAATGCCTTCCCGTTCCATGTGCTATATAACGGAACATAAAAGCAAATATAGTCATTAACATTTATTGCGATTATTTTCACACCACACACAAAGATGTTGCTCATAGATCTTAAGAGAATAGAGGCCCACAAGCATTGCACAGTAGAAAAATTTGAGGTAACATCGATGAAGTTAGATGGGGTATAAAGCCAAAATTCAGAACAATGGACTGCTTGCTTAAGGATTTCCTTGGAGGTTACATAGCATACAACTAGTAAATCCAAATATATTTTACCTTTTGAGACCCTGACACACTAAAACCAGAATGTGTTTTAGCTCTTAATACTGATTTCTGAATTTTCTCTTCTTTTGCTTAATATACAGAAAACTTCCAGGCTTAAGTTGGTACCAAGTGTTATCAGTTCTTTGTAGAGAAGTGGAACACATTAGAAGAGTAGAAAATTACTTAAGACAGAGGTATATTTGACATTTCTTCTCTGCTTTCTACAAGTGATGTATTTAATCATTTACCCTATTACAGAAATTAAATTTTCCATGCTAACCCAAGGATCCATCAATTCATCTGTCTTTACATCTATGATCTATCTATCATACCAGGCTCATTTTTCATGAGGAGATAGTGGTTTGACATATGACATTGTGATAGTTTTATATATTTGCAATCTCCTGAGGTTTTATAGGTCTTAAGGTCTCCATGTCTAAAACTGTATATGTACCGATGCCCTCAGTGGATGTGAAGGATACCACATTTTCTTTAGCCATTTATTGTTTTCAGAATAATGGTGTTAACTTCTTTGCCATGGCAAGATATCATATATTTATAATCATTATATATTAGTCGTTATGCACTCATGCTTCTGTTTCTGTAGAAATCATTTCTAGAATGGCTAATGCTGGCAACTTAGGTCCATGAATTTTTCTTTAATGAGGCGTAGTCAAATCAACACCCAAATCTTCAGGTTACCATCATTTCACTACTGTATTAGAACGATGGGGTAAAGATACTTACGCCTCCTAGATATGTAAATAGAAAGAGCACTAAAATAATGATATTTGGGATTTTTTTTAACTTTCAATGTTTTTATTAATGATTTTAAATTGGCAAAATGAGAAATTTGTAAAAATCCAGTAGGTAAAAATGAGTTGTCACTATGTCTTCACTATCATCAGATTTTGAATCAAAAGTGTAATGTTTTATATCTAAAACAAGAAGCAGTCCCATTAATCTAAGTATGCACCTAAACTGTAGACAGAGTTTTCTCCTTTAACACTAGCTTGTTTATGCCAGCAGCGAAGAAGCCTGGAGAGCGAGTGGTGATTAAATTGCAAAAGCAGTCTTCCACAGCTTGTTGGGAAATCAATACTTTTCCTTGCAAGAAGTGTTCCAACGCCAGGAAGAAGTGGTAGTCAGTTGTTGCAAGGTCTGGTGAATACGGTGGATGACAGAGAGTTTCCAAGTCCAGCTGCTATAGTTTGAACAGTACTGTTTGTGCAACATGTGGTCGAGGGTTGTCTTGTGCAACTAGTGCAACCTCTGTAGAAGCCAATATGGAGATACCGCAAAGCGATACAGGTAGATCTACCATTCAATGCAGCAATCCCATCCCCAAGCATCCTCCCAAAAGAACAAAAGACACTCCATAAAAAAGACATCTGCACTCGAACGTCCGTAGCAGCCCAACTCACAGCTGCAAAGACGAGGGCACAACGCAAGTGCCCATCAACACACGAGTGGATTAACAAAACGTGGCACATGTACACGATGGAGTACTATTCAACCATAAGAAATAATGGCGATGTAGCACCTCCTGTGTTCTCCTAGATAGAGCTGGAACCCATCCTACTCAGTGAAGTATCCCAAGAATGGAAAAATAAGCACCACATATACTCTCCAGAAAACTGGCACTAACTGATCAACACCTAAGTGGACATATAGGAATAATATTTATCGGGCACCGGGCAGGTGCGAAAGGGGAGGAGGAAATGTTTATATACATACGTAATGAGTGTGATGCACACCATCTGGGGGATGGTCACGCTTGGAGCTCTCACACCGGGGGGCGGGGGGAATGGGATGAAAGGCAACACACATAACCTAAACATTTGTACCCCCGTAATATCCTCAAATAATAAAAAACGAGGAATGGCCTGTCTCTATGGCCCCTCTTGGAGCTTAATGGCAAGCATGCTCATTATTTCATCCTATTGGTTGCAGTAGACAGCCACTGGACTGACCAAGTTTCAGGGAGTTGTAGCAGATAATACCAGCACTGGACCACCAAATATAAACTCTTAATTTTGGAGGGTGAATATTATATTTGGGACTGTGTTTTGGCGCTCCATCTTTACCCAACCATTGTGCCAAATGCTTGCAATTGTCAATAACAATCCGTTTTTCATCACAGGCAACAATAGAGTGCGGAAATGGTTCGCCTTCCTGTAGTGACAGTAAAGAGGCAAGCTTGGAGATGATTTCTCTTGTGATACTCTAACTCATGCAAACCCACCTATCCAACTTCTTTGCCTTGCCAAGTTGTTTCAAATGGTCCAATATTGTTGGAATAGTGACGTCAAACTTTGCTGCTAATTCACATGTAGGTTGAGATGGATTCACTTCTGCTACAGCTTTCAGCTGTTCTTATCCATGTTGATATCAGGTCATTTATGTGGCTCATTTTCAAGACTAAAATGACCACAACGGAACTTCTTAAACCATGGACGTACTGCGTGTTCATTGGCCACATCCTTCCCAAACATTTCATTGATATTTCAAGCTGTCTGCACTGCATTTGTTCCACAACAGAACACATACCTAAAAATAACATGAATTTTTGACTTATCCATGCTTTCAGAAAAAATTGCTCTAAAAATGTGAAAGGTAATCACAAGCCAAAATGTGCAACTGAAAGAATGAGGATGTACCTTCACAATAAAAAGAAGTGCCAAACGGAATGTCAGAGATATCAACTGTCACTCTTAGTACTTAAGGACAAGAGACATTTCATACTTAATAATTTTGGAATTACGCCACACTGAAGATCAGAAAGTGAGCGGCAAATAACGATAAAACTCTACGTTAACACAAAGACCATTTTTCCCATTTAGATGAATTGGATTGGCTCTATATAAAGTTTATGTACATAATTCATATTTACCTTAAAACATACACCTTAAAACCTTAAAACGTACACAGAATCTTTTATTATTTTCTAATATTTATTTATTCTTTGTTCTTTCTTTTCTTCTTTGGTTAGGTTTTATATCTTTGCCTCTCCCAAGCAAGGGTTAGAGGTATGCCCTTTGCCTCCACAATGCTCACCACATCCCTCAGATGTGGGTCTATCCCCGTAACCCCCGAATCCCTGACGACCACCACCACCATTTGAGCACCTTAATAATGTTGATCAGTCAGTAGCAATTTGATGGCGAACGCATGCGGAGCCCATTGTTCTGATCTTGTGTCACCTCACATTGGGTAATGGGCTTAATCTAGGATATATAAGCGGTGCTAGCTCACTGCCGTTCGTTAGAGGAATTGAGTAATATTCCATTGTGAACATATACCAAGTTTAAATAATCCACTCATGAACCGACAGGCACTTGGGCTGTCTCCACGTCCCTGCAACAGTGCATTGCACTGCCACAAACACTCGCGTGCAAATATCTTTATAATAGAATGTCTTATGTTCTTTTGGGTAGATGCCCAACAATCCTACTGCTGGGTCGAATGGTATTTCCATTTGTGCCACTTTGAGGTATCTCCAAATTCCTTTCCACAAAGGCCGCGCTAATTTTCAGTCCCACCAGCAATGTAAGAGTGTTCCCGTCTCTCCACATCCTCGCCAGCATTTGTTGTTTTGGGATTTCTTGATACAGGCCAATCACCCTGTGGTTAGGTGATATCTCATGGTGTTTTTGATTTGCATGTCTCTAATGATTAGAGACGTGGAGCATTTTTTTAAATATGTTTGCAGGCCATTATTCTGTCTTCTTTTGAAAAGTTTCTGTTCATCTCCATTGCCCATTTCTTGACGGGATTGTTTGATTATTTTCTTGTTAATTCTTTTGCGTTCTAGATGGATTCTAGATTTATCAGACCTTTACTGGAATTGTAGACAGCAAATATTTTCTCCCATTCTGTAGGTTGTCTATTTGCTCCAGTGATAGTTTCCTTGTCTGTGCAGCTTTCTATTTTGATCAGGTCCCATTTGTTTATTTTTGTTGCTGCGGTGATTGCTTTGGGGGTGTTCCTCGAGAATTCTTTGCCTAGGCCAATGTCTGAAAGGGTTTTCCCAACATCTTCTTCTAGGATTCTTAAGGTTTCGTGCCTTAGGTTTAAGTCTGTTATCCGTCTTGAGTGGAGTTTTGTGAGAGGTGAGAGCTAGGGATCCTGATTCATTCCTCTGCATTTTCCCCAATGTATAATGTTTTCTGCTTTAGCAAAGATTAGGTTACCATATGCAGATGGTTTCATCTCTAGAATCTCAGTCCCATTCCAAATATCGATGCTTCTGTTCTTGTGCCAGTGCCAGGATGCTTTCAGTATTATTGCTTTATAGTACAGCTCGAAGTCAGGAATTCTGATGCCTCCCAGTTTGTTCTTTGTACTTAAGATTGCTTTGGCTATACGAGGTTTTTTCTGGTTCCATACAAAGTGAAGAATTCTTTTTCCTGGATCTGTAACTAATGATGGTGGTACTTTGATGGGGATTGCATTTATTCTGTAGATCTCTTTAGGTAATATTGACCTTTTAACAATATTGGTTCTACCAATCCATGAACAAGGTAGATTTTTCCACTTGTTTACATCTTCTACAAATTCTTTTCTTAGCGTTTCATAGTCCTCCTTGTATAAGTCTTTCATCAAACATATTCCTAGATATTTAATTTTCTTTGAGGCTATAGTAAAAGGTATTGCATTTTTGATTTGAGTTTCAACTTGACAGTTCCTGGCATATATGAATGCCTCTAATTTCTGTATATAGAATTTGTAACCTGAGACTTTACCAAATTCATTTGTCAAACCTAGGAGTCTCTTGGACGAATCCATGGGGTGTTCTGGGTATAATATCGTATCATCGGCAAAGAGCAAGAGTTTGATCTCATCTGCCCCCACTTGGATGCCCTTAATATCCCTGTCTTGCCTGATTGCTATAGCGAGGACTTCAAGCATTATGTTGAATAGAAGAGGCGATAGTGGGCATCCTTGTCTAGTTCCAGTTCGAAGTGGGAATGGTTTCATTTTTTCCCCACTCAGAATGATATTGGCCGTGGGTTTGTCATAAACGCATTTGATAATTTTAAGGTGTGAGCCACCTACGCCTATTTTGTTAAGAGTCTTTATCGTAAAAGTGTGTTGGGCTTTCTCAAATATGTTTTCTGCATCTATTGAGGGAATCATACGATCGTCGTTCTTGTTTTTATCTATGAGGCGAATTGCATTTATAGACTTACATATCTTGAACCAGCATTGCCTCCCTGGAATAAAGCCCACCTGGTCATGGTAAATTATTTTTTTGATGTGCTGGTGACTTGTGTTTGCTAAAATTTTGTTCAGGATTTTTGCATCTATATTCATGAGGGATATTGCTCTGTAATATTCTCTTTTTATTGCGTCCTCTCCTAGTTTTGGTATCAAGGAGATATAGGATTCGTAGAATGAGTTAGGAAGGATACCATCATTCCCAAAGTTGTGAAATAATTTCTGTAGTATAGTTATGAGTTCGCCTTCGTATGTTTGGTAAAACTCTGATGTGTAGCCATCTAGTCCGGGCCTTGTCTGTTTGGGAAGGTTAATAATTACTGCTCCAATTTGTGAGCTTGACATCGGTCTCTTCTGAAATTCTGTTACCTCCTGGGTGAACTTAGGGAAGTTGTAAGAATGCAGGAATTTGTCCATTTCCTCCTCCTCATTATGTAGTTTTGGGGCATATAAGATTTCATAGTAGTCAAACGTTTTGTATTT
Source organism: Microcebus murinus (assembly GCF_040939455.1). NCBI lineage: Eukaryota > Metazoa > Chordata > Mammalia > Primates > Cheirogaleidae > Microcebus > Microcebus murinus. The sequence goes on from NC_134110.1 coordinate 21,704,889, forward strand.
CTGTGGTAACTGTTGTGCCTGCTCCTTTTTCATTTCTTATTGAGTTTACCAGAGTCCCTGCTCATTGAGTTCTTGTCAATCTAGCAGGAGGGCTATCAGTTTTGTCTATCTTTTCAAAAAGCCAGCTTCTGGTTTTGTTGATCTTCTGCATAATTCTCTTAGTTTCAATTTCATTTAGTTCTGCTTTGACCTTAGTTATTTTTTTTCTTCTACTAGGATTGGACTAGGTTTGCTCTTCTGTTTTCCCATTCCTCGAGCCTATTAATTTGGTTCTCAGTACATAGGCTTTTTTTTTTTTTATGTGAGCATTTATTGCCATTAGTGTTCCACTCAGAGATACTTTTGCTGTATCCCACAGGTTTTGGCAACATGTGTCTCTGTCGTCATTTTGTTTGGAGAAACTCTGATTTGCACGTGAATTTCCTCCTTGGAATAATAATTCTTCAATAACAGATTGCTTAGTTTCCAAGACTTTGTGAAGCGTCGAGTGTTTCCATAGCAATTGAACTCTAATTTTATACCACTATGGTCAGAGAAGACACATGGTATAATTTCTATTTTCTTGAATTTTTTGAGGTCTGATCTGTGGCCTCGTATGTGATCAATTTTGGAAAAGGAACTTGGGCTGCTGAAAAGAATGTAAACTCAACGTTATTTGGGTGGAATGTTCTGCAGAGATCTGTCAGAACGTTTTGTTCAAGAGCTCTGTTTAAGCCCACTGTTTCTTTGCTTATTTTCTGTTTGGAGGACCTATCCAGTTCATGCAGTGGAGCGTTGAAGTCCCCTGCTAATAGGGCAGTATTTATAAACATGCTATTTAGATCAGACAAGGCTTGTTTTGTGTAATTGGGTGCTCCTGCATTGGGTGCACAAAAATTAAGGATGGTTAAGTCTTCTTGTTGGATCTTCCCTTTCGCATTATAAAGTGGCCGTCTTTATCCTTTTTTACTCTTGCTGTTTTAAAGCTTATGTTATCCGCAAATAGTATAGCTACCCCTGCTTTCTTTTGACTTCCGTTTGCCTGGAGGATAGTTTTCCATCCCTTGACCTTCGGCCAGAAGGCATCTTTGTGGGTTAGATGTGTTTCCTGTAGACCGCAGATACTAGGCTTGTGGGACTTTTATTCATTCTGGCAGTTTATGCCTCTTCAGAGGACAGTTGAAGCCATTTACTTTTATTGACAGGATTAAAATTGGAGGAAGATTTCCATTCATATTGTTGGGTGAAGTCTTGTCGCTTTGTCTTACTCCTTGAGCCATCGTGCGGTTCAAGTTCTAGCCTTTACCTCTTTGAAGATTTTACTTTGAGGAGTGTCGATTGCCCAGTTCGGGGTATGCGGCAAGTCTGAGAACCTCCTGTAGGGCTGGTCTGGTCTTTGCAAATTCCTTCAGTGATTGCTTGTCTAAGAAGGTCTGTATTTCTCCCTCATAGATGAAACTTAATTTTGCTGGATAAAGAGTTTAAGTTGGGCTTTATTCTGTTTTAGAAGATTAAGGATAGGCACCCAATCCGTCCTTGCATGTAAGGTTTCAGATGAGAAGTCTGCTGTTAGTCTGATAGGCTTTCCTTTATCAATTACTTGTTGTTTTCCTCTTGCTGCATGGAGGATTGCTTCTTTCACGTTTACTGTGGTCAGCCTAATGACCACGTGACGAGGTTATTGCCTTTTCACGTTGAGTCTCCCAGGAGTTCTGCGTGCTTCTTGTATTTGCATATCAAGATTTCTGGCCAGGCCTGGCATATTTTCCTCCAGTATTCCGTGAAATAAGGTTTCCAGCCCTAGTGAATATTCCTCTTCCCCTTCCGGAATCCTGACCAATCTGAGATGCGGCTTTTTACATAATCCCACACTTCTTGTAAGCGCTGGTCCCATCTTCTGTTTCTGTGTTCCCTTTCTTCCTCTGATTTGTACAGTGCATCGGCATAATCTTCCAGCTCTGAGAGTCTTTCCGCTGCATGATCCATCCTGTTCTTCAGGCTTTCCACTGTATTCTGGAGTTCCTTGAATGTTTCGTCCACTGCCAGGATTTCTGATTGTTTTTTCTGCATTATTTCCATTTCGTTGGAGAACTTTTTATTCATTTCCTGAATTGTTCTTGTGGTTTCTCTATGTTGGGGGGTTCTATTTTCTCTTCAATTACGTTGAGTTTTCCTACAAACTGTATTCGGAATTCTTCCTCCAACCCTTTCATCACATCATGTACGTTGGTGTCAGTTGATGGAGATCGAGTGTTTTCTTTTAGAGGTGATTTTCTCTCTGATCCTTCATGTTTCTTGTGATCTTTTGCTGGTCCTTTCTCATCTGGGTGCTTTTTAGAGGACCGGAGGTGCTGGGACTAGATTAGGAACTAAATTCTGTGATGTCAAAGGAATGATCCCTGGCAGAGCTGTGGATATGTGCTCTGGTCCTGTGTCCTCTTAGAGGAGTTCGAGCCTATTCAGTTATCTCTGACCTAAGGTCTTCACTTTCTGTCTAAAGCGCTTAGTGTGTTTGGGCCCCTTGCTTAGACACAAAGGGGTTAGCTCACTCTTGTGAGAGCGAGTCTGCTATCAACCACAGAGTTGAAGTGGGAGGCACTATGCTAGGCTCTGAGTTCACTCTTTCTTGTGTTACCTGTGGTTTGCGAGAAGGAGTCAATTATCAAGGTATTCCAAGTCCTCCGTATGGCGCTCTAAGCTTCCTAATAGGATGTACAGGTATCCCAGTCTTTAGGAGATGTCCTGCCACTCCCAAGGGTTCCTAGAGTCCTGTTCGCACTTTAGGAGGGGTGAGAGGAGCATCAGGTATCAGTGAGCCTAAGAGAGATACTTCAGAGGTTGCTGGATGTGTATCTACGGGGGAGCTGTTGATATGTCATTCAGAGATCTTTCGTCACACTTTTGCAGGAGCATCTGCTGGGGGGAGTCAATTGCTGCAAATGCTAAAGAAGATGGTCAAGATTTTCCTTCCTGAACCACAGGCCTGTACGTTGGCAGCAGTCTTGGTGCCAAAGGTAAGCCCTTGTGTTTCAAACTCATCAGATGTTCAAAAGGAGCCAGCTGTATGTAGACATGACTCTGCCCTCTTTTTCTTAATTCCAATCACCCACATATTCAAGCTAGTCATACAGGGAAAGTGACTTTTCTCCTTTCTCCTGACCTTGAAGGGCTGAGTCTGATTTGGTGGGCTGGCAGGGGAGGCAATGGATGAGGCAATGCCGCAAGTCCCGGACTGGGAAACATCTTTTCTCTTTTTTCCCACTCCCCCAAGGGCAGAGTCTGCCCTGTCATAGGGGAAGATAACCCACCGGCCTGAGGAAAAGGCAAAGGCACTTCTTAGAGCTACCGGACCAAGACGTGGATACTCTCATTCCCCTACCTCTCCAAGGACGGGGATTATCAAGTTGGCATGTGGCCTAAATCTCTGGGAAGATGGAGAAGCCCTGCCCGAGACCACTGAGGGTCCCAGACCAGAAACAGACCTGCCACGCCACTCAGCCCCTGCCTTGGTGACATCAGTCCCTTCTGCACAAAACCCCACACCGCCAAGGGTCTTCTTCAGCCCCGGCAGATCTTAGCCCAGACAGCAGATTCCCACTCCCTCCACAATTCCCGGGAATGGGGCTTCCCCTTTGGCTGGAGGCACCAGCTATCAGGCCACAGTAAAGAGGTAAAGATGGGTCTCAGCTTGATGGGCTGTCCTGATAAGCTGCTAGAACGGCCTTTCAGTTGCCAGCAAGAAGGTGAAATGAAGCGGAGGTGACAGTCTTGTGACACCTGTTTTGGGTGGAACAGTCTCTTTCTCCCCTCACACCGGGGGTGGAGTCAGACCCTTCAGAGCTAAGAATTTGGGACCAAGGCACAGGATGATATGGGTGGGAATGTCTGCCCATGTCACATCTGGAAAAGCAGCTTCCTCCACAACTCTGCCTTGCGAAGACGGGTTCTGCTGTCTATGCACAGAGCATCGGCAGCTGTGTGCTGTGGGGAAACAACCAAGTGCAATCTGGCAACATAGCCGCTAAAACCACCACTCTCGCCTTTCCTCCCCTTGAAACTCAGAGTCCAATGCAAGCTGCAGGAATGGGAAGGCCTGGGGTGGGGTAGGAGGAACAGACAGGTTTCTCTCCTTATTTCCCACTTCCAGAAGCCAGACCCATTCACCAGTCTGGAGTGTGGAGGAGGTCTGAGAGTGCTTCCAGAGCAACCCTGCATAGCATCGCTTAGCTACAGAGTGGCGGTGGCCCACTCTCCCAGCACCAGCGTGGAAGGTGCCTGCAGGGCCAAAACCTGGCTGGGTTTGGTGGGCTGTCTCCAAACCGCCGCTGAGCCCACTACTTCGCCAACTAACAGAGGCGCAATGGTTTAGGTGCAGAGATCTGCACTCTCTAGCTAACCTTCACCAGCGAAAACCTCATCAATATCCAAGGGCAGAGCCTCCTTTAGGACAAACATCGCCCCCCCCCCCTCGTCCCAGACCTGGTCCTGGAGCATTCTGAGGTGAGATGGCAGACTCCATATTCGATCCTCAGGTATAGGGAATCCTCCACGGGGTTTGGACCCTCCAGTACCTGAAACTGAATTGGTAGAGCACTCAGGAGAGTTCCAAGTGTTCCCTGCTCCAATCTCCACTCCACACAGCTCGTCAGGATACACCTTCCCACCAACTTCAGGCACTTCCCTGCCTGCGTGGCTGTGGAGTTTGGTGAGGGGGCAGCATCTCCCTGGACAAGGCAGAACCAATGCCTCAGCTAGCTGGCCAGCCAGCCAATCCCCACAGTGGACGTGCTCCCTCGCTAATGTAGATTTCCGACTCCCCGGGTTTGCAGAAGATTATCCGATGCACCTCTTTCTTCACCGCCAATATTTTTCCCGTTTCCCGGTGATTCCCTGCAGACTTGCGAAGCTGACCCTGTGGAAGGGCAGTTCACTCCCGTGTGGTTGTCTGCTTTCTTCACTTCCCACTCTAAGAGCAGAGGGCCAGGAGGTCACCCCTTCCCCACCATTTTTCCCAGTCTGTCTATTTCTTAGTTTCAATCACTGGCTGTTAATATTTCTTACTGTTGCCAATGATAGTGGATTGAACCAAAGTAAGAAGATGTTGAAAAGTCAGCCAAATCAGAAAAATAACACAAGCATTCTTTCACTGGGAGACTTGACACAGCTTCTGAGGAGAAATGTATTTTGTGCAACAATAATGAAGACTGAATAAGAAAATACTCAGATATCTTGGTGCATTTGTATGCTAATGAAGGCAAGGATTCTTGAAGCACAATTGGCTATCATGGATGTGGACTATATAGAAATAAGATTACTCCCAGCCAGATAAAAACGAATCATGTGAGGTAATGATCCTATGAGTCTAATATGAACTTATATATTTGCTTTGGATAGGGACTATAAACCAATCGGATGGGAAAAAAAAATTTCACTTTGTATGTTTATGTCAGATACATCCTGACGTACTTTCATAGTCTTTTAAAGGATACAATCCAAGTTCACAGTTAACTCCTGATTTTTGTTTCCATCACACTGAGTAATATATCATCATTGACAACTGTACCACTGCAGTATCACTTCAAGTATTGCTCCAGACAGAGGGTCCTGGGAAGCTTCTGTAGTTGCTATCTTAGCCAGTTTCACTAAAGTGAAGTCAAATGTCCACGCATGCTATAACTTGCTATAAGCTGAATGCAGGTGATAAAATTTAAGGGGGCATTATTGTAGTGTGAGGAATGTTTTTTTATTGGAAGTGGACTTGTCTGCATCAAGGATAAGCTCAAGTACCTCAGGTGCAGCTTTGTGGCCATCTATTCTATTAAAACAGGACATAATTGGTCCAAAGGATGGCCTCCCCAATTATCTCTCATTGCCACTATCATGTACCTTCCATTTTCACACCACAGGGTATTTTCAGAAAATCTTTTTGTTTAAATACAAATTTAGAGTTCTACATTGAAGAAATAACTGCTGTGTCCCTTAATCAGATAGCTTGGTAGAGGGTAAATTGCAGAGTAAAGGATTCTTGGAGGAAAACATGAATAAATGAAATGTCAAAGGTTACCAATGACCAACTCTGATGTTTATCACAGGGACTAGGATTCTGGGATGCCTGAATGATAAATAATTACAAGGAAACCAATGTTGCACTTTATTTCTTATTAATTTGGTGCATTTATGACTTCATTTATTATTTATCTCATGTCTTGTTACAGGTTAAAAATGAGAACAAGGTTTTGTAATTCACGGAAGAGAGGTGAGCAACTGCTTTGGTACTTTTCAAATTCGTTTGTGAATCTGTGGATGGTGAAGTCAGAATGTCAAGTTCTATGTATTCATTACTTCAGTGGCTTTAAGAGATTATTTTTACTGTAGATAAATTTCCCCATGGGTGATTCTACCCTGTTCAAGAAATTGTCTGTTTTGTTTCTTTCCTTTGTTTATATCTCTTTTTGAAGTAACCTACATAATTTTGTGAATGGCTTACATATTTCTTGTTTCACAATGTTGTGTTGAGGGAAAACAATGTTTTGGTAAAATTCAAGTGTCCTAAATATTGATTTTTTTATCTTTTTCTGGCACATTCAGAACATAGATGTTTCGATTCATATTTGTATTGTAATCATACCACATATTACTTCACTACATCACTTATTCCTTGAAGTTTTAGTTGATTTAAAAGTTTATTTAAATTATTCCAGTGGATTTTTATCTAATTTTATTAGAACAATCCAGGGTCATTTTTTTCATGCTAAGCATATGAGAATTCCATTGTACAGATACGATACCAAACGTCTACTGTACATTTACTTTTCTTCATTTGTAATGCATTAGATTAGCCTGCACACAATAAGCCTGGCTATGGAAAATACTTAATTTGTTGGAAGGGTTATTGTCTGGATCGATGATGAGCAAAATTATCTGAGGACGGTGAACGACACATTGCAGATGTCAATCTGAGTTCCAGACGAGTGGCCCTCTAGTAAGACAAGTAAGACCCTCCGTGCCTGGCTTATTTGGTAACCCCTCAGTGACAGCATAATACCACTGGGAGCATGTGTGTTTTTTCTCTTTGTTCTTGACATATTTCCTTGACATGAGGAAATTAAAGTGATTGGACTAAGCAATCTTTACAAGCAACTGTGATGTGTACTGAAAATCTCATTGGTGTGTTAACACCAACACTGAGGGGACACTACGCCTGTATTAAATAATGACAATAGAACTTGTCATTAAAAATGCAATTTTAGTGCTTTGTTATTTTTATTGTTGAGTAATTTCTAAGGTTTTGTGTTGCTTTTTTTTTCCTATCATGTTTTGTGGAGATAGAAAGGCTGAAATTCTGGTCATCCACTTCAGAGCATGGGGTGAGTAGCTGAACTAGTAACTCTTGAAATTCATGTTTTACATGCTATTTGCCATATCCTGAGTTTATATTTTCATAGGCTTATTTAATAATATTTTCATGATATCTTTTTCTCATTGGGACCCTCATCCAAATTTCCTACTTTATTGAATCTTATCATATCTATTTTTTCTGTTAACTCTTTTATGCTTTTATAGAAAAATGTAGAATTTAAGAGAATTTTTGGCAGTTTCCTCTTGGATCAAAAAATTACTTTAGTGAAATCAAATAATGACAAAATATTATCTGATTGTCTTCATCAGTTTGATTAGTGGGGTTTTAGAATTGAGACTCCATGGTTCATAAGGTCTTTGTGGTCATACTACATTATAATTCTGCTTCTCATTTAAGAGCTGAGCATTGACTTGTGTAAGTTTTCTTCTCATTTTTGCAACACGAGTAATTATATATGAAATTTTGCTTTAAATTTTAATAGCAATCTTTTAAAATTTAGTTTCATCTCTTTATGGCATTTGTGAGATAGAATCTAGTCATTTCCATAATGTTTTCTGGAATTTTTTTGGAATTGTTTCTGGTATGGTTTCTGGAATGCATGTATTGTTTACATATTTGTCCGTGTGTTGATTACTTGCTATATTGGGATCATGCAAATTCATTGAGCTATACAATTTCAGTCTGTGTACTTTTCTATATGTGTATTATACTTTAATATAATGTTAAAAATATCGCATCAAACTATTCCAAGTATTGGTTAATATATTTCTTAAGAATTTTTCAAGTAGGGAGGAAAACAATGGCGGAGTAGGGATGTCCTCCTGGCTCTCTGCTCCCAGAGCGAAAAGTAAAAAAAGCAGATAGCCACACGTGAGCGATCTGCACTTCCACGGGACCAGCTTCGCAAGCCTTCAGACATCCACCAGGAAACACAGGGATAAGACCATTTACAGCCTAAAGGAAAGGTGAATCGATTATTCTTCTGCAAAAATCGGGGATTCGGAGGCACACAACAGGGAGGGAGTGAGGCGTGGTTTAAACCACTGCCAACTGGCAGTGGCACCAGCCCTACCCTGGTGCTGAGAAACACCCCCTCCTACACCGAGCTCCACTTCCACGTAGGCCAGGAGGTGCCTGAAGTTGGTGAGAAGTGGCAGCTCAGGACAAGGCCGTGTGGAGAGGAGACTAGAGCAGGGAACACTCTGAGTTCCCTAGAGCACACAGCAGTGGCAGTATAAGGAGGGGGAGGGTCCGAGCCCAGCAACCACTCTCCACACAGCAGAAACCAGAGCTCACTCGGGCATCTCCCTGCAGAACACTCCCAGAACACTCCCCAAGGGGAGTTTACACAGAAGGATGCTTTCAATTTGGATACAGAGGAGGTTTGGGATAGCACTGAGAGGTCAGAGTGCGCAAAGTTAGACTCCTTGACCCATTAGGACCCCCCTCCTGCACCACTCCCCCCTCCGTATTCCAGCGCTGACTTGGCATTCCAGCACTGACTTGGGCTCGGGGTTTGGAGGGGAGGCGGAGAGAGAGTGCTGGTACACACCCCTGCTCCACCAATTTGATATTGGACCGTCACTTGCTGCACAAGTGGCACTGACTCTGTGCTCAGAGAGTGGACTCTGCCTGGATGGGGCAGTACTACAGGGAAATTGCCCTTGGAGGATTTAAGGCAGAGAAACATTCCCTTCCACACTCTCCTGCGACCCAGAGCCCCTCCCTGGGCTCCAAAGTCTCTGTCCCAGCCTTGGGGGCGGAGCTGAGATAGGAACTGTTCCCATTCCTGCTGCTTATCTGCACCTTTGTAATTAAGGAGACAGAAGAGAGGGATTGGTGGGTCCCATTGCCTGCCTGCCCGCTTCTGGTCAGTCTCTCCCTGCACAGGTCTCCCGCGCTATGTGTCCAGAGTGCGGAACCCGCCTGGGCAGAGCCGAGCCTCGTAAGAGGCTGAATTTAGTGGTTATAAGGCAGAGATATTTTACGACCCCCACATCCGGGGATTTGGGGCTAGGCCTCTGGCCCCAAAGTTTGTATCCCCACCTTGGGGGTGGAGTCGAGATAGAAACTCTTCCCGTTCCTGCCGCTTATCTCCACCTGTGGAATTAAAGAGACAGAAGACGAGGATCAGTGGGTCTGGCTACCGGCCTGCCCAGCTTCAGGACAGTCTCTCCCTGCACAGGTCTCTGCGCTGTGTGTTCCCGCTCTGGAGCCTGCTGGGGCAGGGCTGAGCCTCATAGGAAGCTACCCTTGGTGGTTAAAAGGCAGAGAGACTTTATGTCCACCATGCTCAGGTGTCTTGTGGCTGAGCCTTTGACTCCAAAGACTCTGTCCCCACCCTGGGGGCGGAGCTGACATAAGAACTACTCCCATACCTACCGCTTATCTCCACCTGTGTAATTAAAGAGACAGAAGACGGGGATAGGTGGGTGGGGATAGGTGGGTCTGGCTATCGGCCTGCTGGCTTCAAGACAGTCTCTCCCTACACAGGTCTCCTGAACTCGGTGTCCAGGCCCTGGAGTTTGCCTGGGCAGGGCCTAGCCTTGTAGTAGGCTGCCTTTGATGGATATAAGGCAGAGAGATTTTACGACCCACACACTCTGGTGACTTGGGGCTGGACCTTTGACTCCAAAGTTTCTAGCCCCGCCTTGGGGGAGGAGCTGAGATAGGAACTGTTCCCGTTCCTGCCATCTATCTCCACCTGTGTAATTAAGGAGGCAGAAGACAGGAGGCCACCGGAGCAGCCCAGAGACCAGCGGGAAGGGTAGGTGAATAGGCTGTTTCCCTTACACTGCATGTTGGAGTGCTGGTGGGCTCCCCAGCAGGTAGAGAGACCTGCAAACACAAGCCCAGCAATGGCTGCCACCAGTGAGCAACACCACCTACTGGCTCAGAAACTAAACAAGATGTGTGAATACCCAAACGAAAATCTAAAGGAAAGAAACAACAACTGAGCGACATTGGAAGAAATCAGTGAAGGAACTCCGGAAATATGAAGAAACAAATGGAAAACACACCCCCAAGGGGAGCACCAGCCCCTTAGAAACAGATAGCAACCAAAACCTGGCAACCAAAATGACAGAAGAGGAATTTTGAATGTGGATCATAAGAATATTCACCAACCTGCAAGAACAACTCAATAACCAACACAAAGAAACCACAAAAAGCCTTTAGGATATGGAACAAAAGTTCACTAAAGAGATCGACACAGTGAAGAAACCTTTAACCGAATTCCTGGAGATGAAGAATCAACTCAGGAAACTACAAAATACAGTGGAAAGTCTCAAGAACAGGGTAGATCAAACAGAAAAAAGAATCTAAGAGATTGAAGATAACACCCTCCAATTAAATCAGTCACAGAGATAGAGCAGAGAAACAAGAGAAAAGAGCAAAGGCTACAAGAGATGTGGAATTATGTGAAGAAACCTAACGTGAGGGTCATAGGGTTACCAGAAGGGGAAGAAGACATCACAATCACTTGGACAAGCTTTTTGAAGTTATAATACAGAAAAATTTCCCAGGCCTTGCCCAAAATCTCAATATATAAGTTCAAGAAGCTCAGAGGACCCCTGGGAGATTCAATGCAAACAAGAAGACATCACATCATGCAGTCATCAGACTGACCAAAATATCAACTAAGAGGCCCTTCTAACAGCTGTAAGATGAAAGAAGCAAGTAACTTATAAAGGAAAGCCAATTCAAATAACACTAGATTTCTCTACTGAGACTTTACAAGCAAGGAGAGACTGGGGCCGCATTCTCACTTTTCTGAAACAAAACAATGCCCAGCCTAGAATCTTATTTCCTGCAAAACTAAGCTTCGTATATGAAGGAGAAATAGACTTTCCCAGACAAGCAGAGCCTCAGAGAATTCACCAAGACAAGACCAGCCCTACAAGAAGCACTCAAAACAGTGTTATACACGGAACACAATAATAAAAACTCATAAATATAAAAACAACCAAAACCCAAAGATTAAAGGACAGATATTACTATGGCTCAAGAGAGAATCAAAGCAACAACATCAACCCAACAGAATGAACAGTAATCTACTTTACCTATCAGTTCTCTGAAAAAACGTGAATAGCTTAAACTCTCCACTCAAGAGACATAGGCTGGCTGATTGGATAAGAAAATACAGGCCAAGTATATGCTATCTTCAGGAAACACATCTAACCTGCAAGGATGTGTATAGACTAAAAGTAAAAGGGTGAAGATCAGTATTCCAAGCAAGTGGAAGCCAAAGGAAGGCAGGCATGGTGGTTCTAATTTCAGATGATTTAGTTTTTAAACCAACAAAAGTAGTGAAAGACAAAAAGGGTCATTATATAATGGTGAAGGGGATACTTCAACAAGAAGAGATAACAATTTTAAATATATATGCACCCAACTTAGATGCACCCAGATTCATGAAGCAAACCTTACTGGAGCTAAGCAAATGAATTAATAGCAATACCATAATCACCAGAGATTTCAACACCCCACTGATGGCACGAGACAGATCCTCCAATCAGAAAATTAACAAACAAATAATGGACCAAAACAAAACTCTAGAACAATTGGGACTGACTGACATTTACAGGACATTCTACCCAAAATCCACTGAATATACATGCTTCTCATCAGCTCAGTGGAATTCTCTAATTGACCATATCCTAGGACACAAAGTAAACCTCAAGAAATTTAAAAAAATAGAAATCATACCATGTACCTTCTCAGATCACAGTGGAATAAATGTAGAAATCAACCGTAACAGAAACTCACATTTCTACACAAAAATGTGGAAATTAAACAACCTCCTACTAAATGATTACTTCATAAATGAAGAAATCAAGATGGAAATAAAAAAATTCTATGAAGAAAATGACAATGGAGAGACAAGTTATAAAATCCTCTGGGACACAGCTAAAGCAGTTCTGAGAGGAAAGTTTATCTCCATAAATGCCTATAACCAAAAGTCAAAAAGATCACAAATAGGCAATCTAATGAAACGACTCAAAGAGCTGAAAAAAGAAGAACAGACCAGCCACAAACCCAGCAGAAGGAGTGAAATCAACCAGATCAAATCAGAACTAAACAAAATTGAAAACAGGGAAGCTATTCAGGAGATTAATAAAACAAAAAGTTGGTTCTTTGAAAAAATAAACAAAATTGACATGCTACTGGCTAAGCTAACAAAAAGCAGAAAAGAGAAATCTCTAATAAGCTCCATCAGGAACAAAAAAGGAGATATCACAACTGATCCCAAAGAGACACTAGAAATAATTTATGAGTACTACAAAATTCTTTATGCACACAAACTGGAAAATATGGAGGAAATGGACAAATTTCTAGAAACACACAACCTCCCTAGGCTCAACTAGGAAGAAAAGATTCCCTGAACAGACCAATCTCAATAGCTGAAATAGAAACAGCAATTAAAAATCTCCCTAAAAAGAAAAGTCCTGGTCCAGATGGTTTCACACCCGAATTTTACCACACTTACAAAGAAGAACTGGTACCTATCTTGCAGAAATTATTCCACAATATCAAAAAGAATGAAAACCTCCACAAAACCTTTTATAAGTTAACATAACCCTGATACCAAAACCAGGAAAGGATGCAACAAAAAAAAAGAAATCTACAGACCAATATCCCTTATGAATATAGATGCAAAAATTTTCAACAAAATCCTAGCTAACCGAATCCAGATGCTTATCAAGAAAATAATCCATCACAACTAAGTTGGGTTCAACCCAGAGATGCAGGGATGGTTCAACATACATAAATCTATAACTGTAAGTCACCACATAAACAGAAGCAAAAACAAAGACCATATGATTCTTTCAATAGTTGCAGAAAAAGGTTTTGAACAAAATTCAACACCCTTGCAAGATAAGAACACTTAATAAAATACGTATAGAAGGGACATACCTAAAAATGATACAAGCCATATACAACAGACCCATAGCCAACATCAGAGTAGTGGGGAAAAATTGAAAGCATTCCCACTTACAGCTGGAACCAGGCAAGGTTGCCCACTATCCTCACCTCTATTCAACATAGTGCTGGAAGTCCTGGCTATAGCAATCAGACAGGAAAGTGGAATTAAAGGTATCCAAATTGGGGCAGAAGAGATCAAACTTTCATTGTTTGCTGATGATACAATATTATATTTAGAAAACCCCAAGGATTCAACCAAGAGACTCCTGGAATTGATAAATGAATTTAGTAAAGTCACAGGATATAAAATCAATACACAGAAATCAGAGGCATTCACATACGCCAACAACAATCAAATTGAGAACCAAATCAAAGACTCAATACCCTTCACAATAGCAACAAAGAAAATAAAGTATCTAGGAATATACTAAATCAAGGAGGTAAAAGACCTCTACAGAGAGAACTATGAAACATTGAGGAAGGAAATAGCAGAGAATGTAAACAGATGGAAATTAATACCATGCTTGTGGGTCAGCAGACTCAACATCATTAAAATGTCTATACTACCCAAACTGATCTACATATTCAATGTAATACCTATTAAAATCCCAACATCATTCTTCTATAGATATTCTTTTATATCTTCTACAGATATAAAAAAAATAATTTTATGCTTCGTTTGGAACCAGAGAAGACACCCCATATCAAAAGCAATTCTAGGCAATAAAAACAAAATGGGAGGTATTGATATGCCAGTATTGATATGCTCACTCTATATGGACAGCAATACACAGATAGAAACTCCCCCCCCCCAAATTTAAAAAGAATATTCAATAATATCCCTCATGAATATAAATGCAAAAATATCTAAGCCAAATGTTAACAAAGGAAATATAAAAATATGTAGAAATATTTTGTCACCAATCAGAATTTATCCAAGGAATGCAAGATTGCTTTTCCATTTAAAGGTCAATCTATACAGGCAAATCACTTCTGGAAAGTCAGAGCAAGAACCTCTAAAAATACACTTCTCCATAAAATCAATAAATGATTAGACTAAAATCATCAAAGTGATTGTTCAAGACTTTGGAAATTAAACAAAAACCTACAAAATTCCAAAGAATATTTACTTAAGGAAAATGGCTGACTCTTAGGAAGAACTGGAAGATTTGTATCCCTTTACCAGGCCCTCTTCCCATCCTCTTCTCCCCAGCACTATGGTAGTCAGAAGAACCAGCTTTATGGCAACCACTGCAGAAGAAAGAACATGTTTTGGAGTTTCCCCCAAAAGCCCCATCCCTGGAGAAGTATCACTATTTGACCAATCTGGAAGATCCCTGCAAGAGCCAAATATATAGAACTTATATTTATTTGTACTAAGTCAGTGCTCACTTGGTAAGAAAAATCTCAATCCCAGAGCATTATTTAAAAAGAATTTATGGCAATTGTTTAATATAACAGATACCTGAAAAGTTGATAGCAGTTGGGACAAACAAAGAGCTGGCCATAAAACTAAAAAGAAAAATGTTGGGAATTAGATGTCCAAAGGCTGCTAATAAAGCTCTGACACATTCATTTTTATCTAGAAGGCCACATACATGTGCAAACCTCTAGACCAGGACAACAAAGCATCCTAATTGCTTACCTCTGGCTTTCCTTTTAGGATCTGTGCAAGCAGAAGCTTAAGTTAAAGAATGGTTGTAAACTACTTTGGCACTGAATGCAAGCCACAACAGCAAAGAACAACTAAAACAAGCTCTGAGAATAGAAAGAATCTGATTTACAGAATTGCCACATTATATATAAAGGTCCAGTTTTCAACAAATAATTACAAGATATACAAGGAAACAGGAAAGTATGTTACATATAAGAAAAGAAGAAGCCACTATAAACTACCCCTTAGAAAAGTAAGATGTTGGACTTACCAGAGATGATAAATCCACTAATAAAAATGTTCTGTATACCATGGAGTACTATTCAGCTCTAAGAAACAATGGTGATATAGCACATCTTATAATTTCCTGGTTAGAGCTGGAACACATACTGCTAAGTGAAGTATCCCAAGAATGGAAAAACAAGCACCATATATACTCACCAGCAAACTGGTATTAACTGAGTAGCACCTAAGTTGACACATAGGTACTACAGTGATAGGGTATTGGGGAGTGGGGAGGGGAGAGAAGGGCGGGTATATACATACATAATGAGTGACATATGCACCATCTAAGGGATGGTCATGCTGGAAACACAGACTTGTGGGGGGAGGGAGGGAAAGGGCATTTATTGAAACCTTAAAATCTGTACCCTCATAATATGCCGAAATAAAAAAAATGTTCAGAAAAGTAAAGAAGCCTCCCTAGGCTCAAACAGGAAGAAATAGATTCCCTGAACAGACCAATCTCAACAGCTGAAATAGAAACAGCAATTAAAAATCTCCCTAAAAAGAAAAGTCCCGGTCCAGATGGCTTCACACCCAAATTTTACCACATTTACAAAGAAGAACTAGTACCTATCTTGCAGAAACTATTCCACAACATTGAGAAGAACGGAAACCTCCCTGACACCTTTTATGAAGCAAATATTACTCTGATACCTAAAACCAGGAAAGAATGCAACAAAACAAGAAAACTACAGACCAATATCCCTAATGAATATAGATGCAAAAATTTTCAACAAAATCTTAGCTAACTGAATTCAGACACTTATCAAAAAAATAATCCACCACGACCAAGTGGGCTTCATCCCAGGGATGCAGGGATGGTTCAACATACGTAAATCTATAAATGCAATTCACCACATAAACAGAAGTAAAAACAAAGACCACATGATTCTTTCAATAGATGCAGAAAAGCTTTTGACAAAATTCAACACCCTTTCATGATATGAACACTTAAGAAAATAGGCATAGGAGGGACATACCTAAAAATGATACAAGCCATATATGAAAGACCCATAGCCAACATCATACTGAATGGGGAAACATTGAAATCATTCCCACTTAAAACTGGAACCAGACAAGGCTGCCCACTATCTCCACTTCTGTTCAACATAGTGCTGGAAGTCTTGGCTACAGCAATCAGACAGGAAAATGGAATCAAAGGTATCCAAATAGGGGCAGAAGAGATCAAACGTTCACTGTTTGCTGATGATATGATATTGTATCTAGAAAACCCCAAGGATTCAACCAAGAAACTCCTGGAACTGATCAATGAATTTAGTAAAGTCTCAGGATACAAAATCAATACACAGAAATCAGAGGCATTCATATACGCCAACAACTATCTAATTGAGAACCAAATCAAAGACTCAATTCCCTTCACAATAGCAACAAAGAAATTAAAGTACCTAGGAATATACTTAACCAAGGAGGTAAAAGACCTCTACAGGGAGAAGTATGAAACACTGAGGAAGGAAATAGCAGAGGATGTAAACAGATGGAAATCCATACCATGCTCGTGGATCGGTAGACTCAATATCATCAAAATGTCTATACTACCCAAACTGATCTACAGATTCAATGCAATACCTATTAAAATCCCATCAGGATACTTCACAGATATAGAAAAAATAATTTTACGCTTCGTATGGAACCAAAGAAGACCCCGAATATCAAGAGCAATTCTAAGCAACAAAAACAAAATGGGAGGCATTAATATGCCAGATATCAAACTATACTACAAAGCTGTAGTAATTAAATCAATATGGTATTGGCACAAAAATAGGAATATTGACCAGTGGAACAGATGTGAGAATCCTGATAAAAAACCATCCTCATATAGCCATCTAATCCTTGATAAAGCAGACAAAAACCTATGTTGGGGAAAAGAATCCCTTTTCAATAAATGGTGCTGGGAAAACTGGATAGCCACCTGCAGAAGGCTAAAACAGTACCCACACCTTTCACCTCTCACAAAAATCAATTCACGCTTGATAACAGACTTAAACCTAAGGTATGAAACTATTAGAACTCTAGAGGAAAAAGTTGGAAACACTCTCCCAGACATCGGCCTGTGCAAAGAGTTTATGAAGAAGTCCCCAAAGGCAATCACAGCAGCAACAAAAATAAATAAATGGGACATGATCAAACTACAAAGCTTCTGCACAGCCAAAGAAATAGTCATGAAAGTAAACAGACAACCTACAGAATGGGAGAAAATTTTTGCATCCTATGCATCCGATAAGGGACTGATAACTAGAATATACTTAGAACTCACGAAAATCAGCAAGAAAAAATCAAATAACCCCATTAAAAGTGGGCAAAGGACTTGAACAGAAACTTTTCTAAAGGAGACAGAAGAATGGCCAACAAACATATGAAAAAATGCTCAACATCCCTAATCATTAGGGAAATGCAAATCAAAACCACAATGAGATATCACTTAACCCCAGTGAGAATGGCCTTTATCAAAAAATCTCCAAACAATAAATGCTGGCGTGGTTGCAGAGAGAGAGGAACACTCCTACACTGCTGGTGGGACTGCAAACTAGTTCAACCTCTGTGGAAAGCAATATGGAGATACCTTAAAGCGATACAAGTGAATCTACCATTTGATAAAGCAATCCCATTGCTGGGCATCTACCCAAATGATCCAATGACACTCTACAAAAAAGACACCTGCACTTGAATGTTTATAGCAGCACAATTCATAATTGCAAGGCTGTGGAAACAGCCCAAGTGCCCATCAATCCAAGAATGGATTAATAAAATGTGGTATATGTATACCATGGAGTACTATTCAGCTCTAAGAAACAATGGTGATATAGCACATCTTATATTTTCCTGGTTAGAGCTGGAACCCATACTACTAAGTGAAGTATCCCAAGAATGTAAAAACAAGCACCAGATATATTCTCCAGCAAACTGGTATTAACTGAGTAGCACCTAAGTGGACACATAGGTACTACAGTAAGGGGGTATTGGGCAGGCGGGAGGGGGGAGGGGGCGGGTATATACATACATAATGAGTGAGATGTGCACCATCTGGGGGATGTTCATGATGGAGACTCAGACTTGTGGGGGGATGGGGGGGAAGTGGGCATTTATTGAAACCTTAAAATCTGTACCCCCATAATATGCCGAAATAAAAAAAAAAAGAATTCAAGAAGTATGAAAGATCAAGGAAACATGACACCACTAAAGGAAAACAATAATTTTTCAGTGACTGTCCCTAAAGAAATGGAGTTCTATAAATTGCTCTATAACAAATTAAAAACAATAGTTTTAAATAAGCTCAGAAAGTTACAAGGATACAAAGTTACAAACACAGACAATCCAATCAAAGCCAGAAAACACTACATGAAAGAAACTAGAAATTATGAGATAGAAACTATAAAAAAGCCAGAAATTATAGAATTGAAGAATACACTGCATGAAATGATATTTAAAATAGAGAGCATCAATAGCAGACTTGATTGAGCAGAAGAAAGGACCTGTGAACTTGAAGACAGGACATTTGAAATTATACATCAGAGGAGAAAAAGGAAAAAATAAGAAGAAATGAAGAAAGCCTACAGGATTTATGGAAAACTATCAAGAGAATATGTTAGGATAATGGAAGGTCATGAAGGTAAAGAGAGAAAAGGACAGAAAGTTTATAGAAAGAAATAATGGCAAAACTCCCCAAATCTGGGGAAAGATATGGATGGACATGAAACTCAAAGATTCCTGTACTGATTAAAATGAAAAATGACTTCTCCAAAACACATTATAATCAAACTGTCAAAAATTGAAGCCAATGAACTCATCAATTAATAAAGTTACCTTGAAAACACCAATTGCTAAGTGGCGAGGGCTGTTCTTATGTTATAATTATTATTTTCATATAATTTCAGTAAATGTTATTTAACAGCTTATACTGTTAAAAAAAAACATCAGAATTTTGAAAGCAGCAAGAGAAAACAGACTTATCACAAAAGGGAACCCTTATAAGGCTATCAACAGATTTCGCCCCAGAAACCTCACAGACCCAGAGGGAGCAGAATGAAATATTCAAGTGCTGAAAGGAAAAACATGGTAACTAAGAATACTGTATGCTTGAAGCTCTGACTTGAGGGGACAGTAGGGCAATGGCATTATACATAACATTAAAATTTGTACCACCATAATATGCTGAAATTAAAAAAAAGAAAAAAATACTGTACTTGGTGAAGCTGTCTTTGAAAAATGAAGCAGAATATTCCTGGACAAACAAAATCTGAAGGAGTTCATTATTCCTAGACCTCCTTTAAAAGACACACTAAGGAGAGGTCTTCAAGTGAAATGATGAGATGCTAATTAGTAATATAAAAAAATAAAAGTAGGCCAGGTGCGGTGGCTCACACCTGTAATCCTAGAACTCTGGGAGGCCAAGGCAGGTGGATTGTTTGAGGTCGGGAGTTTGTAACCAGCCTGAGCAAGAGCAAGACCTCATCTCTACTATAAATAGAAAGAAATTAATTGGCCAACTAATATATATAGAAAAAAATTAGCCGGGCATGGTGGCACATGCCTGTAGTCCCAACTACTTTGGAGGCTGAGGGAGGAGGATTGCTTGAGCCCAGGAGTTTGAGGTTGCTGTGAGCTAGGCTGACGCCACGGCACTCACTCTAGTCTGAGCAACAAAGCGAGACTCTGTCTAAATAAATAAATAAATAAATAAATAAATAAATAAATAAATAAATAAATATAAAAGTCACTATAAAGGAAAGTAAATACACAAATTCAAAGCATTCTGATATTTTAATTCTGGTGTGCAAATAATTTTACTGTGTACAGAAATACAGAAGCATTAAAACCAACTACAGCTACAACAACTTGTTAATGCATACACATTGCATAAAGATATAAATTGAAATGCTAAAAATATAAAATATGAGGGGAGAGAAGTAAAAATACAGAATTTTGTTTGTGATAAAATTAATTTGTTAACAGCTTAAAATAGATTTTTATGCCTGTAAGATGTATTATGTAAGCATTGTGTTAAGTACAAAGCAAAAACCTGAAGTCCATACACAAAAGAGAAAAAGAAAAGAATCAAAATAGAAAATCATCAGATTACAAAGGGAAGCAGCAAGAGAAGAACAAAACTAAAAACCGCAAGAAAAAAAGTAACAATGTTAATAGTAAGTCCTTACCTATCAATAATTACATTAAATGTAAATGGATTGAATTCTCCAAACAAAAAACATAAGAGTGTACAAATGGATATTTTAAAAAGCCATGAATATCTGCTGCCTACAATAGAATCACTTTACTACTAAGAACACACCTAGACTGAAATTAAAGAGATAGAAAAATATATGCCATGCAAATGAAAGGCAAAATAGAGCAGAGGTAGCTATACTTATATAAGACTTAAAATAGACTTTAAGTTAAAAACTGTAACAAAAGATTTACAAGGTCATTTTATGCTGATAACAGGGTTAATTCTTCAAGAGGCCATAACAAATGTGTGTGTATGTGTATCTGTAATGTTGAAGCACCTAAATATATAAGACAAATATTAATAGTTATGAAGGGAGAATTAAACAGCAACGCAATAGTAGTAGGGAACTTCAATACCACACTTTCAACCATGGATAGATAATCCAGACAGAAAATCAATAAGGAAATGTTGGACTTGAATATCGCTTTAGATCAAATAGGTCTAACAGACATACACAGAACATTCCACCCAACAGTGGCAGAATAGATATCTTAAGTGCACATGGAACATCCAGGACAGCTGTATGTTAGGCCATAAAGCAATCTTTCAAAATCCAAGAAGATTGAAATAATATCCAGTACTTATTTTCACCACAACAACGTGAAACTAGAAATCAATATCAAAAAAAATTTACAAATATGTGGAATTAACAGACTCCTGCAAGGCAGGGGGTCAAAGAAGAAATCAATAAATATTTTGTGACCAAAAAATGAAAACAGAACATACCAAAACCTATGGGACATAGCAAAAGCAGTTATAGGAGCGAAGTCTATAGTGATAAACACATTAATAAAAAGGAAAGGTTTAAAATATCATAGCTTTACACCTTGAAGAACTGATACTCTTTCTCATGTTCTAGGTGTTTGGATTTTGTTTGTTTGTTTATCTGTTTTTTTTAAATTTGTGCTTCAGCTTGGATTATTCTTTTGGTTTGTCTTAAAGGTCTCTGATCCTTTCTTCAAGGTATCTATTCCATCTAATGGAAATTAGATCTATCTAATGCCTTTTGTTTAACAACCTTATTGAGGTATACTTTAAATACCATAAAATTTTCACACATAGAATATACAAGTCAATGATTTTTAAGTAAATTTATAGAGTTGTACATCCATCACCACAATCCAGGTTTAGAAAATTTCCATCATCCCTAAAAGTTGCCTCATCCCCATTTACAATCAATATAAACTTTGTTCCCAAGCCCCAGGTCACTACTAGCTTATTTGTCTACATGGATTTGCCTTATACAGAAATTTTATATAAATGGAATCATTCAATATACATATTTTTTCTGTTTCTTTTTCTTTCATTTAGCATAATGTTTTTGAAGTTCATCCATGTTGTAATCATGTATCAGCTCATCTAATGTCTTTCTGATTAAAGATATTTAACATACTAGAATTCTCATTTGGTTCATTTTCATTATTTCCATTGTCCTTATGAATCTACCATCCATTAACACATTTTTGCCATCATCTTGTATTCATTGTTTATAATAGAGTTTAAATTTTGGTCTCTGCTCTTTCTAAAATTCGGTCATGTGCTTGTTAGTTTATAACAACTATAGTTTTCATTTTCTTTGTTCATTTTGTCTTTTATTTTTCGTGTATCAGACACTCTGAGTAGAATGAAAGTGAAGGATGATTTTCTCTCTGCTTTTATTTTGTTTGCAGACAGAACTTGCAGGGTAGTGAGAAAGAAATTATCATTTAAATTTCACCAAAGTCAAGTCGTTCTAGAATTGACTAATGCATTTAATGTTATACCATCTACAGATCTATAAATGTCTACTCCTATATGTATATGTTTTATATAGCAAAATAGTATCTTGACTCCTTAGATATCTTCCTATCTGAGAGATTTCGATTCAAAATTTATTAATAACAGCTTTCTTTTTTGTATTTATTTTTTTCAGCATATTATGGGGGTACAAATGTTAAGGTTACTTATATTGCCCTTGCCCCACCTCCCCCCTCGAGACAGAGCTTCAAGCATGTCCATCCCCCTGTTGGTGCACACCACACTCATTATATATGTATATACTCATCCCCTCCCCCCACCCGCCTGACATCTGATAAATGTTATTCCTATATTTCCACTTAGATGTTGATCAGTTAATACCGATTTGCTGGTGAGTACATATGGTGCTTATTTTTCCATTCTTGGGATACTTCACTTAATAGAATGGGTTCCAGTTCTATCCAGGAAAATACAAGAGGTGCTACATAACTGTTGTTTCATATAGCTAAATAGTACTTCATGGTATACATATATCACATTTGTATTAATCCACTCATGTATTAATGGGCACTTTGGTTGTTTCCACATCTTTGCAATTGTGAATTGTGCTGTTATAAACATTTGAGTGCAGGTGTCTTTTTATATAGTGACTTTTGTTCTTTTGAGTAGATGCCCAGTAAAGGGATTACTGGATCAAATGGTAGAGCCACTTGTATCGCTGTAAAGTATCTCTATATTGATTTCCACAGAGGTTGAACTAGCAAGAGGTCCCATCAGCAATGTAGGAATAACAATTTTCTTAATGTAGTCTGAATCTTTCATAATAACTATTGATAATTAATTGGATGTAGTGGTTAATACTTTACATGTATTGTTCATTCATATATAATACTTATCTATTTCTTATTTTCAATCATTTGCTGTTAATATTTCTTACTCTTGCAAATGATAGTGCATTAAACAAAACTAAGAAGATGTTGAAAAGTCAGCCAAATCAGAAAAATAACAACAGTATTCTTTCACTGGGAGATTTTACACAGCTTCTGAAAGAAAATATATTTTGTATAACAATAATGAGGACTGAATAAGAAAATACTCAGACATTTTGGGTTATTTCTAGCTTAATGAAGGCAAGGATTCATGAAGTGTAATTGGCTAGCCTTGATGTTGATTATGTAGAAATAAGATTACTTCCAGTCAGATAAAGCAGAATCATGTGAGGCAATGATGTTATGAGTCTAATATGAACATATATATGCTTTGGATAGGGACTATGAACCAGTATGATGGAAAAAACATCACATTGTATATTTATGTCACATACATCCTGACATACTTTAATAGTCTTTTAAATGAGACAATCCAAGTTCACAGCTAACTCCAAATTTTTGTTTCTCTCATATTGAGTAATATATTATCATTGATAACCATATCACTACAGTTTCACTTCAAGTATTGCTCCAGACAGAGGGTCCTGGGAAGCTTGTGGAGTTGCCATTATAGCCAGCTTCACTAAAGTCAAGTCAAATGTCCACTTATGCTATAATCTGCTATAAAAGCAGGTGATAAAGTTTATGGGCATTAGTGTGGTGTGAGGAATGCTTATTTATTGGAAGTGCAGCTCAGTGACCATCTATTCTATTAGAACAGGACAAATAACCCTTTCAGAATTAGCCCAATTGATGGCCTCCTCAATGATCTCACAATGCCACTATCATGTACCTTCCATTTTTCACAACACAGGGTATTTTTCTAAAATCTTTTTGGTTGAATAAAACTTTTGAGTTCTGCATCCAAGAAATAACTGTTGTGTCACTAACTCAGACAGCTTGGTAGAGAGGAAATTGCAGAAAAAAGAAGTCAGGGAGGAAACAAGTGAATAAATGAAATGACAAAGGTGACAAATGATCAACTCTGATGTTTATCACAAGGATTAGGAAGCTGGGCTGCCTGAATCATAAATAATTACAAGGAAACCAATGTTGTACTTTATTTCTAATTAATTTGGTGCATTTCTGACCTGATTTATTTTCTATATGATGTTTTGTTACAGGTTAAAAATGAGAACAAGGTGTTGTACTTCAGGGAAGAGAGGTGAGCAACCACTTTGATATTTTGAAATTATTTTGTGTATCTGTGGCTGGTGAAGTCAGAATTTAAGGTTATGTGTTCATTACATCAGTGGCTTAAAGAGATTATTTTTACAGTAGATATATTTCCCCATGGATGTTTCTACTATGTTCAAGGAATCTTCTTTCTTGTTTCTTCCCTTTGTTTAAATCTCTTTTTTTTAACATTTTGGTTGCATTTTATATATTTACCTCTCCCTAGCAAGGGTTACAGGTATGCCCTTCCCCACCACAATGCTCACCACTTCCCCTAGATGTGGGTCTACTCCCCAACCCCTGAAACTCTGGTGAACACCACCACCATTTGTGTACCATAGTATTAATCAGTTAGTACCAATTTGATGGCGAGTACATGTGGAACACTTTTTTCCAATCTTGTGTCACCTCATTTTTTATGATGAGCTTAAGCTCAATCCAGGATAATATAAGAGGTGCTAGCTCACTGTCATTTCTTAGAATTGAGTAAATGTTAAAATTTGGTATATATGTTTACAATGTTTAAATCTGTTTTTGAAGTAACCTACATAATTTTGAGAAGTTGCTTATATATTTCTCATTTTCACCATTTTGTGTTAAGAGAAAATAATCTTGTAATGAAATTCAAGTGTCCTAAATATTGATTTTTTTTATCTTTTTCTGGCACATTCAGAACACAGATGCTTCTATTCATATTTGTACTGTAATCATACCATATATTACTTTGCTACATCACTTATCCCCTAAATTTTTATTTGACTTAAAAGGTTTATTTAAATTATCCCAGTAGATTTTTATTAGAACAAGTCAAGGTCATTTTTTTCATGCTATGTATGAGAGTTCCATTATGCAGATGCAAAACCAAATGTCTACTGTACATTTACTTTTCTTCATTTGTAATGCATTGGATTAGCCTGCACAAAATAAGCCTGGCTATGGAAAATAATTATTTGTTGGAAGGGTTATTGTCTGGATCGATGATGAGCAAAATTATCTGAGGACGGTGAAGGACACACTGCAGATGTCAATCTGAGGTCCAGATGAGTGGCCGTTTAGTAAGACAAGTAAGACTCTCTATGCCTGGCTTATTTGGTAATCCCTCAGTGACAGCATAAAACCACTGGGAGCATGTGTGTTTTTTCTCATTGTTCTTGACATATTTCCTTGACATGAGGAAATTAAAATGATGAGGGAACACTCTGCTTATATTAAATAATGTCAATAGAACCTGTCATTAAAAATGCAATTTTAGCACTTTGTTATTTTTACTGTTGAGTATTTTTTAAGATTTTTTCTTTCCTGTTTTTTATTTTATTTAATTTTTTTTCCTGTCTTGTTTTGCCAAGATAGAAATGCTGGAATCTGGTCCTCCACTTCAGAGAATGGGGTGAGTACCTAAACTAATCACTCTTGAAATTCATGTGTTACATGCTCTTTGCTAGGATCTTAAGTCTCTGGGTTCCTATTTTCAGAGGCTTAATTTATAATATTTTCATGAAATGTCTTGTTCCTCATTGAGACCCTCAGCCAAATTACTTACATTTTTGAATATTATGATTTCTATTTTATATTTTAAATCTTTTCTGCTTTTATGGAAAAATGGAGAATTTAAGAGAATTTTTGGCAATTTGCTCTGGGATCAAAAACTTTATAGTGAAATCAAATCGTGACAAAATATTCCGAGATTTTCTTCATCTGTTTTATTAGTAGGGTTTTAGAACTGAGACTCCATGGTTCATAAGTTCTTTGTGGTCATAATACATTATAGTTCTGTTTCTAATTTAATTGTTGAATATTAACTTATGTTAGGTTTCTTCTCATTTTTGCAACATGGGAAATTGCATATGAAATTTTGTTTTAAAATTTAATAGCAATCTTTTAAAATTTTGTTTTATCTCTTTATGGCATATATGTGATAGAAGCAATTGGTTTCTGGAATGGTTTCTGGATCACTTCAAGAATGATTTCTGGCATTGTTTCTGGTATGGTTTCTGAGTAGTTTCTGGAATGCATGTAACATTTACATATTGGTCTGTGTGTTGATAACATGCTATATTTGGATCATGCATGTTACTGAGCAATACAGTTTTAGTGTGTATACTTTTCTATATGTATTTTATACTTCAATAGAAAGTTAAAAATAGTTAATAGAAAGTTAAAAACTAGTCCAATAGTCACTAATATATTTCTTAAGAATATTGCCAAGTGAATGTGTATTACTTGATGCTTAACAATCGAAGCCCTCATAATAGGTCAAGTGTGTTCTCTCTTTAACATAGGCATTCTAGCATATCATATCATGGAGTAGTTACTGATATATTCTGCTTTAACACATTTATATGTTTTCATGTATATGCTTAAATTATTTAACTTACACTTCTTTCTCTGTTATAAAAACAAGCTAAGCAATTCCACATCTTAAATATTGCTGACTTGTCCCCATGTGTTCGTGTACTTTGGCACTGGATTAGTTCTTTATACTTTTCTCAAGATCACTTAAACTGACACATCTCTTCTTTCAAAGAGTGGGAATTAATGTCATGATGCCCTTGTGCTTTTCCTTTCCATGTGCTATATAATTGAATATAAAAGCAAATATAGTTGTTAACATTTAGTGTGATTATTTCCACACAACACATAAAGATGTTGCTCACAGATGTTAAGAGAATAGAGGCCCACATGCATTGTACAGTAGAGAATTTTGGGGTAGTGTTGATGAAGTTAGAAGAGGTATAAAGCCAAAATTCAGAACAATGAACTGCTTGCTTAAGGATTTCCTTAGAGGTTTCTTAGTCATGAAACTGATGAATCTGAGTCCTTTTTACCTTTTGAATCCTTGACACGCTAAAATTAAAATATTTTTTACCTTTTAATCCTGCTTTCCTAATTTTCCCTTCTTTTACTTAAAATAAAAATCTTACAGGCATAAATTACTGCCAAGTGTTATCACTTCATTTTAAAGAAGTTTAACACTATAGAAGAATAGAAAATTATTTAAGACAGATGTATTTTTGACATTTCCTCTCTGCTTTCCAGAAGTAAAATATTTAGCCTTATTACAGAAAATAAATTTTCTATGAGAATGCAAGTATCTATCAATTAATCTATCTGTATATCAATGAATTATCTATCATAACCAGTTAATTTTATCATGATGAGATATTGATTTAACATATGACATTATGATAGTATTATATGTTTACAATCTCCTGAGGTTCTATAGGTTCTAAGGTCTCCATGTCAAAAACTGTAGATGTACTGGTGTCCTTCAGTGCATGTGAAAGACACCACATTTTCTTTAGCCATGTATTGTTTTCAGAATAATGGTGTTAACTTTTTCACTATTGCAAGATACCATATATTTATAATCATTATATATTAGTCTTTAGAAGCACTCATGCTTGTGTTTCTGTAGAAATCATTTCTAGAATGGGTAATGCTTGCAAGTTAGGTCCATGCAATTTTCTTCAATGAGATATGGTCAAATCACCACCCGACTATTCAGGTTAACATCTCTTCACTACTGTATTAGAATGTTGAAGTAAAGTAATATATGTCTTATAGCTATGTAAATAGATAGGGCACTAAAATAATATTATTTAGGATATCTTTTTAAGTGATATGTACTTATGGTTAACAGTATTAAAATAGGTTTTGATTTATACAATGAAAACTGGCAGTCCTTTTTACAAACATAAGCATAACAGTAGAATTTATCACTGACAGTGATAACATGATAGTCTTTTATTTCCAATCACTGAAATAGTCCTATTTGCAGATCTCAAATACCAAGATTCAGATTTTCTTAAAGAGCCAGCATCTGGATAAATTATACAGATTTCAATTTTTATTTATAATAGTCATTTATATTCATAAATTCAAAAATCAGTAATTCATAAGTTAATAATTTAGTTTGTGACAGTCAATGCAAGAATAACAATGGAAGGACAAAACCAGTTACACTAATAAAGTCATATTAACATGAAAAAATTAATCAGGATAGCTTTCATAGTATAAATTTGGAGAAAATGTCAAGAAATTCTCTGAAATATTCTTTTATGAATATTTACATTATACAAGAATTTTTAAAATTCTGGCATAATGTGTGCTTCTTTCCAGATAGTTTGAGCAGATTGATATTTGGCATATCTTTTGAATCATATCTTTGTCTTTAGTGGTGGCAATATATGCTTGAAAATGAACAAATAAGAAGATAAATATAAAGCCATAAGTGAAGGTCCGAGGTTGAAGTAATTAATCATGCATACAGAACACAAAGGATTTTAATATAACATAATGTTAATTAACTTTATAGAATTATGCTGAATGGATATCAAACATGGACATTATTGTCATCTCATTGAAAGGTTCAATAGGTACCACAATACACACTTTTCTTTTGCACCAAACACCCTATAAAATTTTTATGGCTTATTTAGACAGTGTGTGTGTTTTTGAGAGATCTTGACACAGAGAAGCAAGAATATCAGGTTGCCAGTACACTCTGTATATAGTTAGAGTCACATTGAAACCATGGCTTCTCCAGTTCTGAGGTGAGCCCACTGATCACACATTCTCAGAAAACATAGCAGGCTCAAGTCCTATGCACACAGTATTTCATGATTATCTTATGTCAGCAATTTCTAAGTATAGAGTTTGTGTGAAGACAAATCATTTCTCTTAGCCTGTATGTATAGTAAATTCATCATTTATTTATTTAGTTACTAAAATATTATCATCAGATAGAGAGACTATAGCAAAGTGGTCTTAATGCAATGGAGAATGAAGTGTAAGTTTATGCTAATGATACTTTCAGTTTGGATAAGACATCTAAGAGAAAATTGTAAAAACATGTATGGCAGTAAAGCTTTCATGTGATTCACTTATGCAGTGGATTTACCTAATTTTTTGGTGGAATAGAAGTATGGGTTGTTGTCCCTAAATAGAAAAATTAAAAGTTTTTTAAAAATTAATGCGAAAAGAAAAATGAAGAAGGAAGTAAATGCTAAGTGCTAATGGAGTCAAAATATAAGGTTGTATTTAGTATGGAAACAATAGATGGACATTGAGTAGTAACATTATTTTTCTAATGTGCGCGAACCTTGCTTAATGAAGAGAGACAAAGTTGTTGAAAGCAGGTTTATATTGTGTCTTGTTTTGGTGTCGATCCATTTTAGCTCTAATAATCTAACTTATAAATATTGAAAATTGATTCTCGCATTATTTAGTATATTCTAATTTTTATATGTGTCAAAATTACCAACTCCCAAACTGTGCCATCTCCTTAGGAAGCAATTCTATTGGAGTTTATGAGATTGCCATATTGCCAGCTTAAAAAAACTAAAGCTGAAGTATATACTGTATTCTTTTTTTTTTTTTTTTTTTTTTTTTGAGACAGAGTCTCACTTTGTTGCCCAGGCTAGAGTGAATGCCATGGCATCAGCCTAGCTTACAGCAACCTCAAACTCCTGGGCTCAAGCCATCCTGCTGCCTCAGCCTCCCGAGTAGCTGGGACTACAGGCACGCGCCACTATGCCCAGCTAATTTTTTCTATATATATTAGTTGGCCAATTAATTTGTTTCTATTTATAGTAGAGACGGGGTCTTGCTCTTGCTCAGGCTGGTTTTGAACTCCTGACCTTGAGCAATCCACCCATTTCAGCCTCCCAGAGTGCTAGGATTACAGGCGTGAGCCACCGTGCCCGGCCTATACTGTATTCTTAATGCAAATAAGAACTCCATAGTAAAGCAACCAAGTTATAGAAGTGTGAATTTGTCAGGAGCTGCCTTCCCAGATCAATGATAAGCAAAATTATTGGAGGATTCTGAAAGATTATTTTCAGATAACAATCTACCCAAATGTCCTTTAATAGGAAGAGAGGACTTTCAGAAGTGGTTCAATGTGATGACTCAGTTATCTCACACTGCTCCTATCTGCATATTCTTCTTTTCTCTCACAAAATTGCATTATCATAAAAGCTTCATTAGGCAGACTTTACCCTTAAGTTTTCACATTAAAGCTAGGTCTGGTGTTTCATTTATTTTGAACTATTTGTTGTTGATTATGTACCATACTTGAATAAAAATAATGAATATAAAATCATCTGTAGGAAACTAAAAAGTGATCAGGTGACTATAGAGTAGATTATTAGTGTCAGTAATATTGGGAAAGTTCTAAGGGAATATAAGACACTTGGATGTTGCATAATGACAGTAGGACCAAATGACAAATTGTGGTGTTTCATTATAATTAATATTTATGTATTCTCTCATTTATTTGTGTACTTTTTTCTGCCTTTTGTAGCAGATAAAATAAACTCTGAGAAGTGATAATTAGTCAGGGAATAAAACTAAGCAGATATCTGTGCCTTTCACATTCTTCATGTGATGGGACAGTCATAAAATGAGCTTCAGTAAATCTAAGCATTAATTTTATATAAACCATGTTAATTGAAATTCATGATGGGATTGAATTAGAAATCAGAACAGCTTGACAATATCCCAAATATTTAGAAATTTAAATTAGCACTCCTGGACTATTTATGGGTCAACAAAAGATACAAAATGATTATTGAAATTATTTTGAACTGAATAAAGATAAAAATATAACACCAAAAATGTGGAATAGTGATAAAACAGTATTTAGGGGCAAGTTTACAGCACTGAAATGCCTATGTTAGGAATGAAGAAAGGTCTTAAATCAATAACTTCCTATTTACCTTAAGAAGCATAAAAAAGAGCAAATTAATTCAGAGTAAGAGAAATAAAGGCAATAATAAAAAAAGAGATTAAAATCAATGAAACATAGAAGACAAATATGTATAAAGAGAAAAATGGGTAAAATTGAAAATTAGTACATTGAGAAGATGAATAATGTCAATAAACTTTTGGTGAGAGTGATTAAGAAGAAAAGAAAAGCAAGACACAAATACCAACATCTGGAAATGTGAGAAGTGACATCATTACAGATGCTGTGAATTAAAATCATAATAAGGAACATTTGTGAGAAATCTATGCCAACATTTTTCAATAATTTCAATGAAGTGAGAAAATTCCTGAATGATACAAACCATAAAAATTCAATGAAGTAGATAACATGAATAGCCATGTATTTAAAAACTGACTTTGTAGTTATAGCATAGAAAATTCCAGGAACATATAGCTATACATGAAGTAAAAAAACAATACCCATTCTGTACAATAATACAGAAAATTTTAAAGAAGATTATATTTCCCACCTCATCCTATATGGACAGCAATAACCAGATAGAAAACCCCAAAAATTTAAAAAGAAGAATAGACAACAATGTCCCACATGAATATAAATGCAAAAAAAAATCTAAGCCAAATTTTAACATAGGAAATATAAAAATATGTAGAAATATTTTGTGACCAATCTGGGGTTATCCAAGGAATTAAGGTCTGCTTTTCCATTTAAAGATCAATCAATGCAGGATAATCACTTCTGGAAAGTAAGAGTAAAAACCTCTAAAAATCCACTCCTCCATAAAATCAATAAGATACTTGACAGAAATGATCAAAAGTAATTTTTAAGAACTTTGGAAATTAACCAAAGATTTACAAAATTCCAAAGAATATTGATTCCAGAAAAATGGCTGACTCTCAGTAAGAAGTGGAAGATTTGTGTCCTTTCATCAGGCACTGTTCAGATCCTTTTCTCCCCAGCACAATGGTAGTTATGAGAACCTTCATGATAGCAGCCACTGAAGAAGACAGAATATGTTTGGGAGTTTCCGAAAAAAGCCCTATCCCTGGACAATTATCGCTATTTGACAGCTCTGGAAGTTCCCTGGAAAAGTCCAATATATATGATTTATATTTATTTGTACTGACTCAGTGCTCACTCACTAAGAAAAATCTCAATCCCAGAGCATTAGTTACAAAGAATTTGTGGCAATTGTTGAATATAACAGATACCTGAAATGTTGATAGCAGTTGGGAAAAACAAGAAGCTGGCCAAAAAACTAAAAAGGAAAATGTCATGAATGAGATGTCCAAAGGATGCTTCAAAAAGCTCTGACACATTCTTTTTTTATCTAGAAGACCACATATATGTGCAAAATTCTACATGAGCACTGGAAACATCCTAATTGCTTACCTCTGCTTTCCTTTTAGGCTCTGTGCAAGCAGGAGCTTAAGCTAAGGAAGGGTTGTAAACTACTTGGGCACTGAATGCAAGCCACAACAGCAAACAGAAAAAAACACAAGCTCTGGGAATGGAGAGATTGTGATTTACAGAGTTATCACATTATATTTGTCCAGTTTTCAACAAATAATTACAAGATATATAAGGAAATAGGAAAGTATGTCACATATAAGAAAAGAAGAAGCCACTATAAACTACCCCTTAGAAAGGCAAGATGTTGGACATATTAGACACAGACATTAAGTCAGCTATTAAAAATATTTAAAGTGGTAAAAGAAAGCATGTTTGAAGGATCAAAGAATGAAAACAATATCATGTCAGTATAGATTACCAATAAAGAAACAGAAATCACAAGAAAGGATCACATGAAACTTCTGGAGCTAAAAAATAAAATAATTGAAAGAGAAATTACACAAGAGGCTCTCTTACAGCAGATTTGAGCACACACAAGAAGAATTGGTGAACTTGAAGATAAGTAAACTGACATTATCCAGTCTGAGTAACACAGAGAAAAAGACAAAGAAATGGACTGTGCTGCAGAGAACTGTGCAACATAATCCACTATAACAATATATACATGAATTAGAGTCTCAGATAAGAGAGAGAAGAAGAAAAAATACTTCAAAAAATAATCAAAACTTCTCATTTTGATGAAAAATATTAATTTATATATCCAAGGTCAATAAACTACAAGTAAGATAAACTCAAAGAAATCCACACCTATACGCATCATAGTCAAACTGTGAAAAGACAAGCACAAATAAAGAATCTTGAAGACTGTGAGAAAAAAATGATTTATCACATACACATAATGATCAATAAGATAGATAATTCACTTCCCACCATAAACCATGCACATCAAAGACTGTGCATAATCAAAGTGATGAAAGAAAAACTCAACCAAGAATTCTATATCTACCAAAACTCTCATTCAAAAAGGAGAAATGGAGATGTTCCTAGATTAATACATCTAAGAAAAGTTATTTCTATAATACTGGTCCTTGAAAAATGCTAAAGAAACTCCTTCTCTCTGAAATAGAAATATACTGGAGAGTAACCTAAAGCCACCTGAAGAAATAAAGAGCACCAATAAAGATACATATACGTGTAAATTTAAAACAAAGTATAAATGTATTTGTTTTCTAACATTTTTTCTCCTATTTGATTTAAAAATATAATCTCAATGATAAATTTTTGTTGACAGTGTTATAACATATAAAGATATAATTTGGGGGTGATGTTAGCAGGATGAAAGAATAAGAGTTTTCATCCCCCCACAGAAGCATCAAATTTGACAATGTCCCATGAGCAAAAACACTTTTATGGGAGTTCAGAAGTTGACAGTAGAAGTTTAGCACATCACTAGAGCAATATATATATAGAGAGAGAGAGGCTACATTTAAGAGGATAATAAGAACAGTTTTAATTTACCTGAATCAGCTGTCCCCCAAAGTGGCATGGTAGAGTACCAACAGAGACCCCTTCAGCCCATGATTTCTCCCACAGGGAAAAGTGAAAACATAATAAATGAGTACACACCTTCTCTAGGCAAGCAAGACATTGCCCCAAAGACCTACATTATTCTTACTCTCTCCCTCCAGAATACTGAGGTGATTGGCATAGCTGAGTTGTTAGAAGAGGGTGAGAGCAGGTAAGAGACCTGGGGACTCACAGCAACAAGAGCTTTGAAATGCCATGGCTTCTACTAACTGAATCATGGACTTCATCAAAAGCTCACCCATAAACCACTTGGAATGCCTCAACCCAAATCCTAACTAGCTCTCATATCACCCAATGCTCCAAATGCCTAATCCCCTCTGTGGCTGCCTCTCCAAGTATTCCCCATGAAAAACCATGGGAAAATCTCTGCAGAGGGCTTTCAAGCACATGCAGAATTCTGGATCCATTCAGTAAGATTGAGAAAGGCTCACAAACTTGAGAAGTTCATGATTCACACCTAGGGAAAACAATAAGAGACTCTCAGCACCTGGATGGCTTTATGACATCTAGAGAAGGTATAATATCTCAGGAAAGTATGTCCTTGAGGGAAAAAGAGGTATGGAGATGGTTCATCCAAAAAAACATCTGAGAGAACTTTAGAGTCTCTAGCCTGAAATACTAGTGAAGATATTTCTCTCCTGAAACCAGTCAGTAAAGATTGGAGAAGGTGACTGATTCTTTAAATAAAAATACAGCAATGCAAAAATTCAATAATTATGAAAGATAAAGGAAACATGACATCACTAAAGGAAAACAATAATTTTTCAGTGATTGTCCCCAAAGAAATGGAGATCTATAAATTGCTCTATAACAAATTAAAAATAATAGTTTTAAATAAGCTAAGAAAGTTATAAGAATACAAGTTACAAACATAGACAACTCAATGAAATCCAGAAAACACTACATGAAAGAAACTAGAAATTATGAGATAGAAATCATAAAAAAAAACAGAAATTATAGAACTGAAGAATGTAATGCATGAAATGATATTTAATATAGAGAGCATCAATAGCAAACTTGATTGATCAGAAGAAAGAATATGTGAACTTGAAGACAGGACATTTGAAATTATACATAAGAGGAGAAAAAGGAAAAAATAAGAAGAAATAGGCCAGGCGCGGTGGCTCACGCCTATAATCCTAGCACTCTGTGAGGCTGAGGCAGGCGGATTGCTTGAGCTCAGGAGTTCGAAACCAGTCTGAGCAAGAGCGAGACCCCCATCTCTACTATAAATAGAAAGAAATTAATTGGCCAATTAATATATATAGAAAAAATTAGCCAGACATGGTGGCACATGCCTGTAGTCCCAGCTACTTGGGAAGCTGAGGCAGTAGGACTGCTTGAGCCCAGGAGTTTGAGGTTGCTGTGACCTAGGCTGATGCCATGGCACTCACTCCTGCTTGGGCAACAAAGCAAGACTCTGTCTCAAAAATAAATAAATAAATAGAATTAAAGAAATCCTACAGGATTTATGGAAAACCATCAACAGAACTATCAAGAGAATATATTAGGATAATGGAATTTTATGAAGGAAAAAAGGGAAAAGGATAGAAAGTTCATATAAGGAATGATGGCAAAACTCCCCAAATCTGGGGAAAGATATGGATGGACACAAAGCTCAAAGATTCCTGTACTGGTTAAAATAAAAAATGACTTCACCAAAACACATTATAATCAAACTGTCAAAAATTGAAGCCAATGAACTCATTAATTAATAAAGTTACCTTGCAAGCACAAATCACTAACAGGGCTGGGGGTGGTCTTTTGTTATGATTATTATTTTCATATAATTTCAGTAAATGTTATTTAACAGCTTATAATGTTTAAAAAATCAGAAGTTTGAAAACAGCAGAAGAAAAGAAACTTATAACATTACAGGGAACCCTCATAAGGCTATCAACAGATATCTCAGCAGAATCCTCACAGACTGAGAAGGAGTAGAACGAAATATTCAAGTGCTGAAAGAAAAAAAAAAGGCAACTAAGAATACTTTGCCTGGTGATGCTGTCTTTGAAAAATGAAGAACTTTCCTGGACAAACACAATCTGAAGTAGTCCATTATTCCTAGACCTCCCTTAAAAGACATACTAAGGAGAATCCTTCAAGTGAAATGATGGGATGCTAATTAGTAATATGGAAAAAATGTCACTGGTAAAGGAAAGTAAATAGTCAAATTAAAAGCACTCTAATATTTTAATGGTGGTGTATAAATAATTTTACTGTGTTATGAAGGTTAAAATACAAAAGTATTGAAACCAACTATAGCTACAATAGTTTGTTAATACATACACAGTGCAAAAAGATGTAAATTGAAATACTAAAGACATAAAATGTGAGAGTAGAGAAGTAAAAATACATAATTATTGTTTGTGATAGAATTAATTTGTTATCAGCTTAAAATAGATTGTTATGCCTGTAAGATGTTTTATGTAAGCATTGTGGTAACTACAAAGCAAAAACCTAAAGTCCATACACAAACGAGAAAGAGAAAGGAATCAAAATAAAAAAGCATCAAATTACAAAGGGAAGCAGCAAGAGAGGAACAAAACTAAAAAAAGCAAGAAAAAAAGTAACAATGTCAATAGTAATTTCTTATCTATCAATAATTACATTAAATGTAAATGGATTGAATACTCCAAACAAAAGACATAGAGTGGACAAATGGATATTTTAAAAAGCCATGAATATCTGCTGCCTACAGTGGAATCACTTTACTACTAAGAACATATCTAGACTGAAAGTAAAGAAATAGAAAAAGAATTCCCATGCAAATGAAAGCCAAAACAGAGCAGAGGTAGCTATATTAATTATGAGACTTAAATAGACTTTAAGTTAAAAACTGTAACAAAAGATTTAAAAGGTCATTTTATGTTGATAACGGGGTTAATTCTTCAAGAGGCCATAACAATTTTGTGTGTGTATGTGTATCCATAATGTGGAAGTACCTAAATATATAAGGCAAATGTTAATAGATATGAAGGGAGAATTAAACAGCAACACAATAATAGTAGGGAACTTCAGTATCACACTTTCAACAATGGATAAATATTCTAGACAGAAAATCAATAAGGAAAGGTTGGACTTGAATTTCCCTTTAGACCAAATGGATCTAACAGACATACACAGAACATTCGACACAACAGTGGCAGAACAGACATCTCAAGGGCACATGAAAGATCCAAGAGAGATTATATATTAGGCCATAAATCAATCTTAAAAATCCAAGTATGGTGGCTCACGCCTGTAACCCTAGCACTTTGGGAGGCCGAGGCGGGCGGATTGCTCAAGGTCAGGAGTTTGAAACCAGCCTGAGCGAGACCCCATCTCTACCAAAAATAGAAATAAATTAATTGACCAACTAAAAATATATATACAAAAAATTAGCCGGGCATGGTGGCGCATGCCTGTAGTCCCAGCTACTCGGGAGGCTGAGGCAGCAGGATCGCTGAGCCCCGGAGATAGAGGTTGCTGTGAACCAGGCTGACGCCACGGCACTCACTCTAGCCTGGGCAACAAAGTGAGACTCTGTCTCAAAAAAAAAAAAAAATCCAAGGAGATTGAAACATATCCAGTACTTATTTAGACCACAACAATATGAAACTAGATATCAATAACCGCAGAAAAACAAAAATTTACAAATATGTGCAATTAACAGACTCCTGAAATGCAAGGAGTCAAAGAAGAAATCAATAAGTATTTTGTGAAAAAAAATGAAAACAAAACATACCAAAACTTATGGGACATAGCAAAAGAAGATCTATGAGGGGACCCTATAGTGATAAACACATTTTTAAAAAAGGAAAGGTTTAAAATAGCACAGCTTTACACCTTGAAGAACTACAAGAACAACAAAAAACAGGCTCAATGTTAGCAAAAGAAAAGAAACAAGAAAGATCAGACAATAATAAATGTAGACTAGAAAAACAATAGGGAAGATCAAGGAAATTAAGAGTTGGTTTTTTGAAAAGATAAAATTGACAAACCTTTAGCTAGAATAAAAAAAGAGAAAACTTGAATGAAATAAAAAATAAAAGAGGAAACCTGATATCACAGAAAGACAAAGAATTATATGCCAACAAATTGTTTAACCTAGAAAAAATCTATAAATTCCTAGAAATGTAAAATGTATCAAAATTAAATCACGAAGCAATAGAAAATCTTGAATAGATCAAAATGAGTAAGGATATTGAACTAGTGCTTAAAAATCTCACAATGATGAAATACCCAGGATCAGATCACTTCACTGCTGAAATCTAGCAAGGTTTTAAAGAGTAATTAATACCAATCTTCAAACTCTTTTCAAACATTGAAGAAGAGGGAATACTTACAAACTCTTTTTATGAGACCAGCTTTACATTGACACTAAAGCCTAAAAAAGGACACTATGAGAAAAAACAAATTATAGACCAACATCCCTGATACATATAAATGCAAAACTCCTCAACAACATAATAGCAAACCTAATTCTGCAACATGTTGTAATGTTTATGCACCAAGATCAAGTGGAATTTGTCCCTGGGATGCAAGGATCATTCAACAGATGTGAATCAACAAAAGTTACAATGCATTAATAGAATGAAGGGTAAAAATCATATTATCATCTCAGTAGATCTAGAAAAAGCATTTAACAATATTCAATGTCCTTTCATTATTAAAAACTCTCAATAAATTATGTATAAAAGGAATGTCCCTCAACACAATAAAGGCCAGAGCTAGCATCATATTCGATGATGAAAACTTGAAAGCTTTTTCTTCTAAGATCACGATCAAGAAAAATATGTCCACTCTCACCACTTATATTTAACATAGAGCTAGAATTTCTAGCTAGAACAATTAGGCAAAAAAATAAGAGGCATTCAAGTTGCAAAGAAAGAAATTAAGTTGTCTCTATTTACAGATGAGATGATTTTATATATTTATATATAATGTATGTTATATAATATATAGAGAAAATACTAAAGAGACCCTGAAAATAATGTTAGTACTTAAAAAAGGAATTCATTAAGGTTCCAGAATATAAAGT
This sequence comes from Microcebus murinus, assembly GCF_040939455.1. Taxonomy (NCBI): domain Eukaryota; kingdom Metazoa; phylum Chordata; class Mammalia; order Primates; family Cheirogaleidae; genus Microcebus; species Microcebus murinus. The sequence continues at coordinate 21,743,869 of NC_134110.1, forward strand.
CAAGATACAAAAATCAGTTGCATTTCTAAATACTAAAAATAAAGTATCCAAAAATAAATTAAGAAAAAATCCTATTTAGAATATCATAAAAAGTAAAATAAAATAAAATACTTAGAAGTAAATTTAACCAAGAAAGTGAAGAATTTTTACCCTGAAAATTATAAAATATTAAGAAATAAGTTGAAAAAGACACAAATAAATGGAAATAGATCCCATATTCATGGTTTAATATTAAGAATTGATGTTGTTAAAATGTCCATACTACACAAAACAATCTGCAGATTCAATGTAACCCCTATCAAAAGTCCAATGATATTTTTCAAAGAAATAGAAAATAATCCTAAAATTAATATGGAATCACAAAAGAACTAAATAAATAAAGCAATCATGAGCAAGAACAACAAAGCTGGAGGCATTATACTACCTGACATCAAATTAAATTACAAAGCTATAGTAATCAAAATAATGTGGTACTGGCATAAAAACAGATACAGAGATCAATTGAACATAATAGAGAGCCCAGAAATAAAATCATGCTTATATAATCAACTAATCTTTAACAAAGGAACCAAGAATACTTAATGGGGAAAGGACAGTCTTTCAATAAATGACAGTGGAAAGACTGGATATCCAAATGCCAAAGAATAAAATTGGACTCTTACGTTACACCATACACAAAAACGAACTCAAGGTGCTGGGGGGCGGAGCAAGATGGCAGACGAATAACACCGCCAGACAGAGGGTCTCTGCAGAAAAGACAGATTCTAGCAGAAACTAGGGGAAAGAAGCAAGAAGACGAGCATACAGCGGACAAGGGCCAGAAGGAGGGGTACCTGAGACCCCGGGAGACTCCACGGGAGGAGGCTATGGAGGAGAACTGGAGGCTGAGACCACCGGAGCAGCCCGGAGACCAGCGGCAAGGGTAGGTGGAATAGCTGTTTCCCTCCCCTGCATTTGGGACTGCTGGTGGGCTCCCCAGCGGGTGGAGAGACCTGCGGACACCAGCCCAGAGACTGCCACCGCCTGCCAACGGTGAGCCTGTAGCAGACGTGGCACCAGGTTCCCAACTTCCTCCGGGCACCTCCGTGTGCACGGACCCAAGCCCCACGGCAGGCGCCATATTGCCTCCCCCTCCCCTCCGCCGACCCTACCCGCAGCTGCCCAGAGAGACAATACAGCCTCCAGCCGGAGGCACCTCCAGGGAACCGGATCTTCCCGTTTGGGACCCCGCCCGCCCTCCCAGGTGCTGCTGGCACCGTGTTCCCAGGAAAACGGTGCCGACTCAGAGGCTGAGAGACATAGACCCAGCTTGGGTTCCCTGTGGGTGAATTAGGACCGGAAATCCTCTCCCTGGTGGGGACACAGTTTGAACTCTGGGACCCAGAGGTCGGACCTGCAGACCAGATCCCCTGCACCGAGGGCTAGCATTGCCCGGGGCACAGAAGGGTTATACGTGAATAGCCTACTGAGGTCTGTGTGCCTCCAGAGGCGGATCGGCGTCCTAGAGGGCAACCCTCCTCCCAGGAGGAGGCCGTGCACCCAACCCAGGTGGCGTTCCTGTGCAGGGAACCTCCCCGGCGGCATCACAGTCTGGGGAGGCCTGGTGACTTGTGGTCTGGCCTGCTGGCAGAGGCCCAGGAGTAGCTGCGGAGTTGGGGAGGGTGGAAAGAAGCGAGGCCTGCTGCAGACTGCGGGTCTCAGACAGCCCCACACCCACACCCAGACTTTCTGGCTGAGCGGGACCATTCCAGTCCCGCCCTGACAGCTTTCCCTGGAAGCAGACAACAGAACTTTGACCCCTGCTAATGGCCTGAGGGCAGGCTTACCCAACTCAACTCCGCCCAGAACGAGAGCTGATAACAGGACTCAAAATCAACAGCATAGCCTGTTCCTCCAAGCAAACGCCACCTACTGACAGGGACGGCATCTTGCACAGCCTTTCCACGGCACCCACTGACTCAATATACAGGGAGTGGTCCAATTTCACCCACAGGCACCACCTAACGCCTCAGAAACTAAACAAGGTGTGTGAATACCCAAACAATAACCTAAGGAAAGAAACAACAACTGATCGACATAGGAAGAAATCAGCAAAAGAATTCAGGAAATATGAAGAACCAAACGGAAAACACACCCCCAAAGAGGAGCACCAGCCCCCTAGAAACGGACACCGACCAAAATCAGGCAACCAATATGACAGAAGAGGAATTTCGCATGTGGAACATAAGAACACTCACCCAGCTGCAACAACAACTCAATAACCAACACCAAGAAACCACAAAAAGTCTCCAGGATATGAGAAAAGAAATAGACACATTGAAGAAAAGTGTAACTGAACTCCTGGAAATGAAGAATCAATTCAAGGCACTACAAAATACAGTGGAAAGTCTCAAGAACAGGGTAGATGAAACAGAAAAAAAGAATCTCAGAGCTTGAAGATAACACCCTCCAATTAAATAAATCAGTCGCAGAAATAGAGCAGAGAAACAAGAGAAAAGAGCAAAGCCTACAAGAGCTGTGGGATTATGTGAAGAAACCTAATGTGAGGGTCATAGGGTTACAAGAAGGGGAAGAAGACAACACTCAAGGGTTGGACAAGCTGTTTGAAGATATAATAGAGGAAAATTTCCCAGGCCTTGCTCCAAATCTTGATATACAAGTTCAAGAAGCTCAGAGGACCCCTGGGAGATTCAACGCAAACAGGAAGATGTCACGACATGCAGTCATCAGACTAACCAAAGTATCAACTAAAGAGGCCCTTCTAAGAGCTGTAAGACAAAAGAAGCAAGTAACATACAAGGGAAAGCCAATTCAAATAACATCAGACTTCTCTAATGAGACTTTACAAGCAAGGAGAGACTGGGGCCCCATTCTCACTCTTTTGAAACAAAACAATGCCCAGCCTAGAATATTATTCCCTGCAAAACTAAGCTTCGTATATGAAGGAGAAATAAAAACATTCTCAGACAAGCAAAGGCTCAGAGAATTCACCAAGACAAGACCAGCCCTACAAGAAGTACTTAAAACAGCGTTATGCACGGAACATCATAATAATAACCCACGAATATAAAAACAACCAAAACCCAAAGATATTAAAGGGCAGATATTACAATGGCTCAAGACAGAAATCATAGCAACAACATCCAACCCAACAGAATGATCAGTAATCTACCTTACCTATCAGTTCTCTCAATAAATGTGAATGGCTTAAACTCTCCACTCAAGACACATAGGCTGGCTGAATGGATAAGAAAATACAGGCCAAGTATATGCTGTCTTCAGGAAACACATCTAACCTGCAAGGATGCATATAGACTAAAAATAAAAGGGTGGAGATCAATATTCCAAGCAAATAGAAGCCAAAAGAAGGCTGGTGTGGCAGTTCTAATTTCAGACGATTTAGTTTTTAAACCAACAAAAGTAGTAAAAGACAAAGAGGGTCATTATATAATGGTGAAGGGCACAGTCCAACAAGAAGAGATAACAATTTTAAATATATATGCACCCAACTTAGGTGCACCCAGATTCATAAAGCAAACCTTACTGGAGCTAAGCAAATGGATTAATAGCAACTCCATATTCGCCGGAGATTTCAACACCCCACTGACGGCACGAGACAGATCCTCCAAACAGAAAATTAATAAAGAAATAATGGACTTAAACAAAACTCTAGAACAATTGGGTCTGACAGACATCTACAGAACATTCTACCCAAAATCCACTGAATATACGTTCTTCTCATCAGCTCACGGGACATTCTCTAAGATTGATCATATCCTAGGACACAAAGTAAACCTCAAGAAATTTAAAAAAATAGAAATCATACCATGCACCTTCTCAGATCACAGTGGAATAAAACTAGAAATCAACCCTAACAGAAACTCACATGTCTACACAAAAACGTGGAAATTAAACAACCTCCTACTAAATGATTACTTCGTAAATGAAGAAATCAAGATGCAAATAAAACACTTCTATGAAGAAAACGACAATGGAGAGACAAGTTATCAACTCCTCTGGGACACAGCTAAAGCAGTTCTGGGAGGAAAATTTATCTCCATAAATGCCTATAACCAAAAGACAAGAAGATCACAAATAGACAATCTAATGAAACGACTCAAAGAGCTGGAAAAAGAAGAACAGACCAACCCCAAACCCAGCAGAAGAAGTGAAATCAACAAGATCAAATCAGAACTAAACGAAATTGAAAACAGGAAAGCTATTCAGGAGATTAATAAAACAAAAAGTTGGTTCTTTGAAAAAATAAACAAAATTGACACATCATTGGCTAAGCTAACGAAAAGCAGAAAAGAGAAATCTTTAATAAGCTCCATCAGGAATAAAAAAGGAGATATCACAACTGATCCCAAAGAGATACAAGATACAATTTATGAATACTACAAAAATCTTTATGCACACAAACTGGAAAATGTGGAGGAAATGGACAAATTTCTAGAAACACACAGCCTCCCTAGGCTCAACCAGGAAGAAATAGATTCCCTGAACAGACCAATCTCAACAGCTGAAATAGAAACAGCAATTAAAAATCTCCCTAAAAAGAAAAGTCCCGGTCCAGATGGCTTCACACCTAAATTTTACCATACTTACAAAGAAGAACTAGTACCTATCTTGCAGAAACTATTCCACAACATCGAGAAGAACGGAAACCTCCCCGACACCTTTTATGAAGCGAATATTACTCTGATACCAAAACCAGGAAAGGATGCAACAATAAAAGAAAACTACAGACCAATATCCCTAATGAATATAGATGCAAAAATTTTCAACAAAATCTTAGCTAACCGAATCCAGACACTTATCAAAAATATAATCCACCACGACCAAGTGGGCTTCATCCCAGGGATGCAGGGATGGTTCAACATACATAAATCTATAAATGCAATTCACCACATAAACAGAAGCAAAAACAAAGACCACATGATTCTTTGAATAGATGCAGAAAAAGCTTTTGACAAAATTCAACACCCTTTCATGATACGAACACTTAAGAAAATAGGCATAGAAGGGACATACCTAAAAATGATACAAGCCATATATGACAGACCCATAGCCAACATCATACTGAATGGGGAAAGATTGAAATCATTCCCACTTAGAACTGGAACCAGACAAGGCTGCCCACTATCTCCACTTCTGTTCAACATAGTGCTGGAAGTCTTGGCTACAGCAATCAGACAGGAAAATGGAATCAAAGGTATCCAAATAGGGGCAGAAGAGATCAAACTTTCACTGTTTGCTGATGATATGATATTGTATCTAGAAAACCCCAAGGATTCAACCAAGAAACTCCTGGAACTGATCAATGAATTTAGTAAAGTCTCAGGATACAAAATCAATACACAGAAATCAGAGGCATTCATATACGCCAACAACAATCTAATTGAGAACCAAATCAAAGACTCAATTCCCTTCACAATAGCAACAAAGAAATTAAAGTACCTAGGAATATATTTAACCAAAGAGGTAAAAGACCTCTACAGGGAGAAGTATGAAACACTGAGGAAGGAAATAGCAGAGGATGTAAACAGATGGAAATCCATACCATGCTCATGGATCAGCAGACTCAATATCATCAAAATGTCTATACTACCCAAACTGATCTACAGATTCAATGCAATACCTATTAAAATCCCATCAGCATTCTTCACAGATATAGAAAAAATAATTTTACGCTTCGTATGGAACCAAAGAAGACCCCGAATATCAAGAGCAATTCTAGGCAACAAAAACAAAATGGGAGGCATTAATATGCCAGATATCAAACTATACTACAAAGCTGTAGTAATTAAAACAATATGGTATTGGCAGAAAAACAGGAATATTGACCAGTGGAACAGATCTGAGAATCCTGATATAAAACCATCCTCATATAGCCATCTCATCTTTGACAAAGCAGACAAAAACATACGCTGGGGAAAAGAATCTCTCTTCAGTAAATGGTGCTGGGAAAACTGGATAGCCACCTGTAGAAGGCTAAAACAGGACCCACACCTTTCACCTCTCACAAAAACCAACTCACGCTGGATAACAGACTTAAACCTAAGATATGAAACTATTAGAACTCTAGAGGAAAAAGTTGGAAACACTCTCCTAGACATCGGCCTGTGCAAAGAGTTTATGAAGAAGTCCCCAAAGGCAATCACAGCAGCAACAAAAATAAATAAATGGGACATGATCAAACTACAAAGCTTCTGCACAGCCAAAGAAATAGTCATGAAAGTAAACAGACAACCTACAGAATGGGAGAAAATTTTTGCATCCTATGCATCCGATAAGGGACTGATAACTAGAATATACTTAGAACTCATGAAAATCAGCAAGAAAAAATCAAATAACCCCATTAAAAAGTGGGCAAAGGACTTGAACAGAAATTTTTCTAAAGAAGACAGAAGAATGGCCAACAAACATATGAAGAAATGCTCAACATCTCTAATCATCAGGGAAATGCAAATCAAAACCACAATGAGATATCACTTAACCCCAGTGAGAATGGCCTTTATCAAAAAATCTCCAAACAACAAATGCTGGCGTGGTTGCGGAGAGAGAGGAACACTCCGACACTGCTGGTGGGACTGCAAACTAGTTCAACCTCTGTGGAAAGCAATATGGAGATACCTTAAAGCGATACAAGTGATTCTACCATTTGATCCAGCAATCCCATTGCTGGGCATCTACCCAAATGATCCAGTGACACTCTACAAAAAAGACACCTGCACTCGAATGTTTATAGCAGCACAATTCATAATTGCAAGGCTGTGAAAACAGCCCAAGTGCCCATCAATCCAAGAATGGATTAATAAAATGTGGTATATGTATACCATGGAGTACTATTCAGCTCTAAGAAACAATGGTGATATAGCACATCTTATATTTTCCTGGTTAGAGCTGGAACCCATACTACTAAGTGAAGTATCCCAAGAATGTAAAAACAAGCACCAGATATATTCTCCAGCAAACTGGTATTAACTGAGTAGCACCTAAGTGGACACATAGGTACTACAGTAATAGGGTATTGAGGAGGGGGGAGGGGGGGGCGAGTATATACATACATAACGAGTGATATGAGCACCATCTGAGGGATGGTCATGCTGGAAACTCAGACATGTGGGGGTAGGGGGGAAGGGCATTTATTGAAACCTTAAAATCTGTACCCCCATAATATGCCGAAATAAAAAAAAAAAGAATAAACCTGAAAGTTGGTTCTTTTGATATATTAATAAAGTTGAGATGTCATTAGCTAAGGAGAGAAGATTCATGTTACTAACATCAGAAATGTAAGTATGAATATCACTTTACATAAATAAAAAGAATTATAAAAGAATATTGTAAACAAGTGAATGTCAAAATATTAAGTAAATTATATGAGATGGACAAACTTTTCTAAAGGCACAAACTATAAAAACTGAATTAATAAACAATAGAAAGGCTGAATGCAGTGGCTCACACCTGTGCTCCTAGCATTCTGGGACGCTGAGGTGGCAGGATCCCTTGAGGTCAGGAGTTTGAGACCAGCCTGAGCAACAGTGAGAACCCATCTCTACAAAAAACAGAAAAAGTAGCTGGGCATGATGGCTCACACCTGTAGTCCCAGCTACTCAGGAGGCTGAGGCAGGAGGATTACTTGAACCCAGGAATTTGAGGTTACAGTGAGCTATGATGATGCCACTGCACTCTAGCCAGGAGATAGAGCAAGACTCTGTCTTTAAAAAAATAAAAATAAAAAAGAAGCAATAGAAAATGTGAGTAGACCATTTACAATGATATTGAATAAAATTTTAAAAAGAGATTGAATAAGTAATTTTAATTTTCCAAACTAATATCCCAAGATCAGATGTATTCACTGATGAATTCTATCAAACTTTTAAAAACTAATTTATGCTAATTTTTCACACACTTTTCAAAAAGAAAAAAAATAGGAAAGGAAGCAACACTTCATAGCTCATTCTATGAGGCCCACACTATTCTCATCCCAAGACCAGACAAAAATATAACAAGAAAAGAAAACTGAAGACTTACGGTTTCTGTTCTGATATGTAAATAGTTTGGAAGTCATTACTACTGTCCTCACAAGAAAAATATCTGATCAAATTAAAATCAACAACTCTTGTTAGACTAACCAGAGAATTGAGGTCATAGGTCAAAACACCACATGAATACCAGAGAGTTAGACAAATACAAAGAATCACAGTACACTAGGAACAGAAACTACTGGAACCAGCAACTGGTAGGAACATTTAAATGATAATTTATGAATAGCACTAGAACATGCACTAGTGTGAGAAATAAAAACTATGGGGGCCTTAGTCTTAGGAGACAACTCACACTTTTGTGAGCTTTAATTCCAGCAGCCCCAACAGGTTCTCACAGTGAAGACCACAGAAAAATCCCCTCATGCTTAAGACTGGGAGAAGGGAAAAGCAACAATTTTGAAATAAGCCCATGGGGAAAGTATTCGATTTTATTTATTTTTTCATTTCAAAATATAAAGGGGCACAAATGTTTTTGTTACATGGACGCCTTGTATAATACTTAAGCGAGGGATTTAGTGTGCCCATCGCCATGATAGTGTTCATTACATAGGTAAGTTTTTACCCATCATTCCCCTCACACCCTCCTTCCTTCTTTGTTCCCAACATCCTTTGTATCTGTTTGTGTTCATGCATACCCATCATTTAGCATACTCTTGGAGCAATCTTTTCCCCATGGCAGAGAACTGCCTGCAAGGGAAACTGTTTTGCCTGAGCCTTCTAAGCTAAGAGAAGAGCAGTTGGATGACTCAAGTTCCCTCCAACATTCTTTACTTGTGTAATAGAAGAAAAATAGGGTAAGAAACTCTTCTGAAAGTCACAACCCAGATGGAGCTTTGCTTCCCCAATATCATGTCACCACTTCAACAGGGCTCTAGTATGATAGCAGTGGATTATAAATGAGAGAGATAAAACATACTGACTCCATTACTCTATTTAAGAAAGAGTTTCTAGGGAAACACAAAATAGGAAAGACCAAAACAAAGACACTAAAGAAATGGAAGCTTCTGACATGTATTGCTACAGCAAACATAAAACATAACATAATCCCTAGCCATATAAACATAAAACCTCACACAAAGACCTATTATCTCAGATTCTATTACCTCATACATCATGTTTGATTTCAACAAAGAATTAAAAGGCAGGAAAAATTAGTTTAAAGAGACCAATGAATCCTCAGAACTAGATTTAGATATGGTAGAGATTTAAAAATTATACCTGGAATTTAAAATAACTATGATTTATATAACAAAGATTCTAATAGATGAAGTTGGCAACATGCAGAACAGATGAGTAATGAAGGCAGAGAGATGGAAACTCTAAGATTCAAAAGGAAATGCTAGAAATAAAAAAACTGCAACAGAAATAAAGAATGCCTGTGATGATGAGTCCTTTAGTAGACTGGACAAAGCCCAAGAAAGGATCAGTGGATTTGAAAATATGTCAGTAACACTTCCCAAACTGACATGCAATAGGAAAATAGAATTTTTTCAAAAAAATCTCCAGAAACTGAGGATAATTATGAAAGATGTAATGTGCATAATGAGAATACTAGTAAGAGTATAAAGAGACTGAATGTCTGAAGTAATAATAGGAGAAAATTTTCCAAAATTAATGATAGATATGAAACCACACATACAAGAATCACAGAAAACACCAAGGAGGATAAGTAGCAAAAAGTCTACAAATAAGTATATAATATGCAAGCTGCCAAAACCAAAAGTAAAGAGAAAATATTGAAAGAAGCTAGAGCGGGAAAAAATACATGTAGAGGAACAAAGATAAAAAAATACCTTGGGCCATACAAGTAAGAAAAGAGTGAAGTGAAATATTTAAAGTGTTTAAAGAAAATTCAACAGTTCTCTGTCCACTGAGATTATCTTTCAAAGCCCTGTCCCTCCACAGAAACAATGAAAAAAAAAAGAACAAAAATGGTCACAATCAACTTTCTCAGAATTCTATAATATAGACAAAAGTTTACAGCAGTGAAGTAAATGTTGAATTGGAAAAAAGACCATTTTGAAAGTTTATGAAGCTTTGTGGTGTTTTTATGTGTCCTTGCCCCACACTATACCCTACCCTGGCAGTAGTCTTGAAGATGGCAGCCTACATTCCCAGTGTGAGACTCTGGTTCATTCCCTAGTTCCAAAGGGAGCATAACAGACCTCCTTTCATTATTACTCATTATTATGTCCTTTTTTTCTGATTGCTTTGGGTTTATTTTGCTCTTCTTTCTAGTTTATGAAATAAGAATTAAGATTATGATTTGAGACATTTCCTCTTTTCTAATGGAAAATAGCAGTGCTGAGATGGAAATTTATAGCATTAAAATTAAAATGGCTTGTTACCTATTTGCATATCTTCTTTAGAGAAATGTCTATTCAAGTTCTTTGCCCATTTAAAAAATTAAGTTGTCTTTTTTGTTGTTGAATTATGAGGCTTTTCATACACTGAACCCTTATGAGAGATATGATTTGCAAGTATTTTCTTCCATTCTATAGGTAGCCTTTTCACTTTTGTGATAGTGTCCATTGTGCACAATTTTTTAATTTAGATAAGTCCAATTTATCTGTCTTTTCTTTTGTTGTTTCTGCTTTTGCCAAATCCAGGGTTATGAAAATTTATTCATTTTCTTCTGAGAGTTTTGTAGTTTTGGTTCATACATGTAGGCTGTTGATTCCATTTAAGCTAATTTTTTGTGTATGCAATGAAGTAGGGGTCCAGCTTGAATTTTTGCATGTGCATATATAGTTGCAGCAGCATTTGTTGAAGAGAACATTAATTTCCACATTGAATGATCTGATCTGGGACCCTCATTAAAATCAACTGGCCATAGATGTATGGGGTTATTTCAGACTCAAAATCCTGTTTGAGTCTGATTAGAAAAACAGTATGTCCAATTTTTATAGAAGTATCACATTATTTTGATTACTGTAGCCTTATAGTAAGTTTTGAAATCAGGAAGTGTGTGTCCTCCAACAGTGTTTTTTATATTCTAGTTTGTTTGGGCTATTTGAGGTCTTTGTAATTCCATATGAATTTCAAGAGTGGCTATTTCTAAAAAAAAATTTAATTGAAATTTTCACAGGAATTATATTGAATCTATGGATCACTTTGGTTAGTATTGCCATCTTAACCATATTAAGTCTTCCAATCCATGAATATGGAATGTCTTGTCATTTATTTAGATCTTCTTTATTTTCTTTCAGCAATATTTAGTAACATTCAGTATATAAGTGTTGTACCTCCTTGGATCAATTTATCCCTAGACATTTTATCCTTTTTAATACTATTTAAATGGAATTATTTTATTCATTTCACTTTCAGATTGTTTATTGTAAGTGTATAAAGATGCAACTGATTATTGTATGTTGATCTAGTCATGTGCAACTTTGCTGAATTCATTTATTAGCTCTTATAGGTTTTTTTATTCTTTAGTTTTCTATATGTCATGCTCTGTGAATAGAGAAGTTTATTTCTTGCTTTCCAATTTGGATACCTTTATTTCTTTTTCTTGCCTAACTGCTATAGCTAGTGCAATGTATAATAGAAATGGTGAAAGCAGCTATTCTTGTTTCTTAAGGGTATAACTTTCAGTCTTTCATCATGAAGCATAATGTTAGCTGTGGGGTTTTCATAGATGCCATTTAATATGTTAAGGAACTTCCCTTTTATTCCTAGTTTGTAGAGTGTTTTTATCATGAAATAGTGTTTGGTTTTGTGGCATTATGTTCCGCTTCAATTGAGATTATCATGTGCTTGTTTTTCCTTTCATTCAATTAATATGATGTACTATGTGATTTTTGTATGTTGATCCACTTTTGTACTCCTGGGGTAAATCCTATTTGTGTACACATGTCTCTTAGCATCTGTTAATTTTCTGCATTCTTTTCATTTTCTGCTACCAAGACTGGATAGGTCAATCTCAATTGACCTATCTTTAAGTCTATTAGGTATTTTTTTCCATCTGCTGTTTAAATCTGCTTGTGAACCTCTGTAGTGTATTTTCCATTTCATTTATTGACATTTTCAGCTCCCTAATTTCTATTTGGTTCCTTTTTGTAATCTCTCTCTCTTTATAGATATTGTCTATTTGGAAAGACATTGTTCTCCTAGTTTTCTTTAATTTTTTGTCTGATTATTTTTTAGCTCCTTGAGCATCTTTGTGAAAGTTGACTTAAAGTATTTGTCTACTAATTACATTGCCTGGGCTTTCTCATAGACATTTTCTATCTGTCTTTTTCTGTGAACAAACTATATCTTTTTTTTTTTTTTTTTTGAAAAGCGGACATTTTGAGTATTATAATATAGCCATTCTGGAAATTGGATTTTCTTCCCTACTTAGTTTTTGTTGCCATTTGTTGTATGTTTCTGTTTGCTTCTTAGTGATTTTTCTAAACTATTTTGGGAATTCTGTGTTCTTGGCCATGTGGGTTCATTGAATTCTGGTTTTGTTAACTGCATGGTCAGCTAGTGTTTTGAAAGTTTCCTTAAATGAGTAGAGCCAAAACACACCCCCACACACCCACATACATACACACACACACACACACACAAAAAAAAAAAAATGAGACAGGAAAGAAGAAAATGGGGGAAAAAGATTTTTTAAATGCTCTACCTTTACACACTGGCTTGTGTTTGGGCCCTCATCCAATGCTTAGTCATGCCATTTACAGTTCTCTCTTAACCTTCACTTTCTGCTTGTGTAGTGACTAAAGGCCAGCTGCAGATGAAAGCTTGGCATCTTCTCAGACCTTTTCTGAGCTTGAGTCCTTCCATGGGTATGTGCATGGTTTTCACAATTTCCCAGTACATGCAAGAGTTTTAAAAGCCCTTAACCTCCCATGTATCTTTCTTTTCCAATATTTTCAGTGTGTATATTTTCCATCCCAACTGATGGTCCTTGACCCAGGCTGCTGTGGCAAAAGTATTTACCACACAGCCAGCATTTAGCAACTAATTAAGCATTGTTTTATGTCCTCAATTATTCGGTCTAATCATTTCACCATAGTTTTGATATTATTAAATTTTATTACATATTAAACATTTATATTAACCTTAAAAATAAACAACCTTTAACCTCTAAATTCTTTCACCACAAGGCACCAGGGAAGCTGCCCCAGTTCTGGCACTGCTCTGAGCATGACAGAACCAAGACAAACCCTTGTAGTAGTAGACTGTTAGGTAGCCACAAGACAAGTCAAAACTTATAACCATAGTTTTTTGAGAATAAGGTCTGTATTGCTTCCTCTGTGCAGGAAACCAGCACAAGGAGTGTGAGTTTGTCATCCTCCTGGTCACTTGTATTAGTTTGTTCGGGCTTCCATTAAAAAATGTGACAGAGTTGGGGGAACTTAAACAACAGAAATGTATTCTTCTACTAGTTCTTAAGGCTAGAACTCCAAGATCAAGGTATTTGCATGTTTTGTTTATCCTAAAACCTCTCTCCTTGGCTTGCAGATAACTGTTTTCTTGCTGTGTCTTCTCTGTGTTTCTATTCCCTGGTGTTTCTTTAGTGTGTTCAAATTTCCTGTTCTTATAAGGACATCAATGAGATTAGATTAGAGACCACCCATATGACATTCAACTTTAATTACCTCTTCAAAGGTACCAGACTAGTGTATTTGTTACAATTGATGAACTTATATTCATACAATATTATTAACCTAAAGTATATGGTTTTCATTAGGGTTTATCTTTAGTGTTATACATTATATGGGGATTTGAAATGTTTAATGGTATATATCCATCATTGTAGTACCATGTTGAATAGTTTCACAACCATCAAAAGTCCTCTGTGCTCTATGTTGGTTTTTAAGAGCTCTTTGATTATTTTACAACAGTCATTTATCAGATGTATCTTGTGCAAGTATTTTTTCTTATAATCTGTACCTTGTCTTCTTACTCTCTTGCTTTTGTCTTTCACAGAGCAGAATTTTAAATTTTAACAAAATCCGTCTTATCAATAATTTATCTCATATGACTCTGATTTTGTATCTAAAAAGTTGATATAAAAGGTGATATAATCACCTTACCCAAGGTAATTTATGTTTTCTCTAGAAATTTTATAATTGTACATTTTACTTTTATGTCTGTGATTCATTTTAAGTTAATTTTTGTGAAGGGGTAAGGACTGTGCCTAGATTCATTTATTTTGTATGTGAATGTACAGTTATTCCAGTACCATTTGATTAAAAGACTATTTTTGCTCCATTGTATTGCATTTGCTTTTTTGTCAAAGATCAGATGAGTATATTTATTTGGACTATTTTTGGGCTCCCTATTGTGTTCCCATGACTCCTCTTTTCTTTCACTTTTATAACACTGTGCTGATTACTATAGCTTTATTGGCAAGTCTTGAAGACAGGTAGTGTCAGACCTCCAACTTTATCCTAATTCAATATTGTGTTGGCTATTCTAGATCTTTTAACTCTTTCTATGAACTTTAGAATCAGATTATTGATATCCACAAAATAACTTGCTGGGATTTTATTGGGATTGCATTGAACTATAGGTCAAGTTGGGAAAAACTGACATCTTAAAAGTATTCAGTCTTCCTATCCATGAACATGGAATAGCTCTCAATTTATTTAGTTTGTTCAACTCTCATCAGGGTTTTGTAGTTTTCCTCACATATAGATCTTGTACATATCATGTTGGATTTATGCTTACATATTGTATTGTTGTGGGGTGATAATAGTGGTAATGTGTTTTTAATCTCACATGCCACTTGCTCATTGCTGGTATATATAAAAATGATTTATTCTTATACATTAACCTTGTATCCTACAACCTTGCTTTACTTGCTTGTTAGTTCCAGCAGTTTTTTGTTTGTTTGTGTCAATTCTTTAAGATTTTTTTTTTTTTTTTTTTTTTTTTTTTTTTTTTTTTTTTTGAGACAGAGTCTCGCTTTGTTGTCCAGGCTAGAGTGAGTGCCGTGGCGTCAGCCTGGCTCACAGCAACCTCAAACTCCTGGGCTCCAGCGATCCTTCTGCCTCAGCCTCCCAAGTAGCTGGGACTACAGGCATGCGCCACCATGCCCGGCTAATTTTTTATATACATATCAGTTGGCCAATTAATTTCTTTCTATTTATAGTAGAGACGGGGTCTCGCTCTTGCTCAGGCTGGTTTTGAACTCCTGACCTTGAGCAATCCGCCCGCCTCGGCCTCCCAGAGAGCTAGGATTACAGGCGTGAGCCACCGCGCCCGGCCTCTTTAAGATTTTCTACATAGACAACCATGTCATCTGTAAACAAAGACAGTTTTATTTCTTCCTTCCCAATGAGTATGCCTCTTCTTTCCTTTTCATGTCTAGTTGCATCAGCTAGGACTTCTTTTACAATGTGGAAAAGGAGTGGTAACAGCGACATTGTCTTATGGTAAAAGTGTTCATTTATCTCCATTAAGTATGATGTTTCCTTAGGTTTTCTGCAAATGATTTATATCAAGTTGGGGTAGGTCCCCTTTATTCCTACTTTACTGAGTTTTTATCATGAATGGGTGTTAGATTCTAGATGCTTTTCGTGTATCCTTTGATATAATCATTTGGTTTTTCTTTAAACCTGTTGATGTGATGGATTACATTGACTTTCAAATGTTGAGCCAGAGTTGCATACCTAAGTTAGAACCCTTTCGATTATGAGGCATAATTATTTTTATACACTGATGCAATTTGCTAATATATTGTTAAGAATTTTTGCATCTATATTTATAGATATATTAGCCTAAAGTTTTTTTCTTGTAATGTCTTTATCTAGTTTTTATATTAGGGTAATTCTTGCCTCATTGAATGTGTTAGAAAATATCTCCTGTGCTTTATCTGCTTAAAGATATTATAGAGAATTGGTACAATTTATTCCTTAAATGTTTAGTAAAATTCACCAGTGAAACAATGTGGGCCTGGTACTTTCTGTTTTGAAAGATTATTACTGTTTAAATTTATTTAATAGGGGTTTACTCAGATTTCTATTTCATCTTATGTGAGTTTTGTCAGATAGTGTCCTTCAAGGAATTGGTCAGTTTCATCTAGGTTATCAAATTTGTGGAAATGGAAATGTTAATAATATTCTATGATTATTCTTTTAATTCCAAGACTCTATAGTAATGCCCCTTCTTTCATTTCTGATAATAGTAATTGTCTCCTCACTTTTTTCCCCTTAGTGTGGCTAGAAGTTTATTGACTTTATTTATCTTTTCAGAGAACCAGCTGTTGGGTTTGTTAATTTTTTATTGATTTTGGTTTCAATTTAAGTGCATTCAGCACTAATTCTTTTTATTTTTCTCCTGCTTACTCTAGATTCAATTTACTCTTCTTTCTCTTGTTTCCTAAAGTGGATCATTGATTTTAGATCTCTCTTCTTTTCCAATATATGCATCAGTACTCCAAATTTCCCTCTAAGCACTACTCTTAGTATTCTAAAATTTTGATAAATTATATTTTAATTTTCATTTAGTTCTAAATATTCTTCAATTTCTTGATATTTCTTTTAATCTGTGCATTATTTAAATGTGTGTTTTTAGATGTCCAAATATTTGGGGATTTTCCAGTAATCCTTCTCTCATTTATTTCTAGTGCAATTCAATTGTGGCCTAGGAGTAAACATTGTATACTTTTTATTTTTTAAAATTTGTTAAGATGTGTTTTGCAAACCAGAATGTGTTCTATCTTGATGACTATTCTACGTGAGCTTGACAAAAAATGTGTAATCTACTGTAGTTAGGTGAAGTAGTCTATAGATGTCAATTTTATCCAGTTGATTGATGGTTTTGTTAAGTTCAATTATGTTCTTATTGATTTTCTCCATGCTCAATGTGTCCATTTCTAGTAGAGAGGCTAACAGGGAATAGAAAAAATGAGAGGAAGCTGGTTTCAGACAAATTGAAATCATCACTGTAAAAGACAAATTATATCTTCTTTGCAAGGAGTAAGTTATGTTTAGTTAGGGTTTGGTTTTGGTATTGGTTTGGGGCTTTGGGTTGTGATTAGGGTTAACAGAGTTAGCATTAAAGTTGCATAGTCAGTGCCAATGTCCAAGGTCCAGTTCCATGGTTTAAGGAAATAAACAGTTAATATTATCTAAAAGAAAAATAAATAAATAATTTAACCCCAAAGAAGAGATTTTTGAAAAACAAAATTTTCATATTATAGTACAAAATAAAAGGTATACAGATTTGAAAGTAATAAATAAAACAGTTTTGTCACAAATGACATAATTATCTATGTAGAAACCCCAAAGAATGTATAAGAAAAAAAACTTTACTAGAATTGACAAACAAGATGGATTTATTGATTGACTTATTTAGCTATCATAAGCAGGGCAATGAACATCCTTATAAATATATCTTGTAACTATATTTCCTTTTCCAATTAATTCATTGGTATAAATTCATTATTGCTGAATTTGGTGCACTCCTGACTTTTATGTTAAATCACCGTTGCATTTCTGGGATAAGTCCCAACTGATTGTGATATGAGGCTGGATTCAGTTTCAGGATATTTACATCTATATTCATAAGGGATATTACACTATAGTATTTTTTTGTAATATTTTTACTTTTTATATCAGGGTAATGCTGATCAACAGACTCAGTTAGGAAGTGTCCTCTTTCTTCTGTTTTTCTGAAGAGTTAAGAATAATTGGTGGCTATTTTTTATAATGTTTGGTAGAATTCAACAGTGAAGTTATTTGGTTGTAGAATTTCCTTGGTTTGGGAGCTTTTGGTTACTGATTGAATCTACTTACATTTTATAAATTGTTCAGATTATCTATTCTTTGACAGTTTCTGTATTTCTTGGAATTTGTTCATTTCATCTGGGTTATCTAATTTTTTGGCATACATAGTATTCTCTTTCAATCCTTTTACATCTGTAAGATCTGTTGTAATGTCACCACATTAATTGTTGATTTAGTTATTTGGGACTTCACAAAATTTGTAAAAATTGGGGTAAAGTACACGATACAAAATTTGTCATTTAAAATTACTTTAGGCCAGGCGCGGTGGCTCACGCCTGTAATCCTAGCTCTCTGGGAGGCCGAGGTGGGCGGATTGCTCAAGGTCAGGAGTTCAAAACCAGCCTGAGCAAGAGCAAGACCCCATCTCTACTATAAATAGAAAGAAATTAATTGGCCAACTGATATATATATGTAAAAAATTAGCCGGGCATGGTGGCACATGCCTGTAGTCCCAGCTACTTGGGAGGCTGAGGCAGCAGGATCGCTTGAGTCCAGGAGTTTGAGGTTGCTGTGAGCTAGGCTGACGCCATGGCACTCACTCTAGCCTGGGTAACAAAGTGGAACACTGTCTAAAAAAAAAAATAAATAAAATTACTTTAAAGTTTACAATTCATTGGCATTAGGTACATTAATAATGTTGCATAACAAACACCACCATCCATTTTCAGAAATTTTTTATCATCCCTAAATGACACTATTTATCAAACAAGAGCTCCCATTACTCCCTCCCCACAGCCCCTGACAAACATGATTCTACTTTCTAGCTCTAGTAACTTGACTATTGTAAGTAGTTCATGTAAGTGTAATTATACCATATGTGTCCTGTTGTGTTTGGCTTATGTCACTTAGCATGATGTTTTCAAGATTCATTTATGTTGAAACAGGTATAAGAATTTCAATCTTATTTAGCCTGAATAGTATTCCACTTCATGTGTGTACATCCACATTTTATTTATCAATTTAGTCATCTATAGACATCTGGGTTATTTCCATATTTTTTCTATTGAGAAAAATACTGATAAGAATATTATTGTACAGGTTTTTATTTTAATACTTGGTGGCTATTTTTTTAATGTTTGGTAGAATTCAACAGTTTGGTAGAATTCAACATACCTCTTGGGTACATATCTATTAGTGCTACTGCTGTATCACGCAGTAATTCTATGTTTAATTTGCTAAGGAACCAAATTAAATATGTTGGAATACTGATAGAAAATACTGTTTTGTACATTCTCATAAGCAACATACAAGGATTCCAATTTTTCTGTGAACTTCATACTTGTGTCTCCTCCAAATTCATATATTAAATTTTAGCCCTGAGGTGAAGAGAACCCTTATAAAAGTGGCCTAATGTGTGTTGGAGGTTTTGTTGTTAGGTGCATACACATTAAGGGTATATCTTTATAGAAAAATGACACTTTTATCATTACATAATGCTCTTTTTTATGCCAGATAATTTAACTTTCTTTGAATTTGGCTCTGTCTGAAATTAATATAGATATTTCCCACTTTCTTTTAATTAGTGTTAGCATGGTATGTCTTTCCCCATCCTATTAATTTTATTCTATACCTATTTTTCTATTTAAGTGGGCTACTTGTTGTTAAGATAGACTGCTAACATCCAAGCTCCAAACATGCAGAACCAGAAACTTATATTGATTTTTGGATGTTCAAACATCCTTTCATTCCAGGAACAAGTTCCACCTGGTCATGGTGTATCATTTTTTAATATGCCCCTGGATTCAATTTGCTAGTATTTTGTTGAGGATTTTACAGTAATATTTGTAAGAGATTTTGGTCTGTACTCTTCTTTCCTTGTAGTATATTTGTCTTGCTTTAGTATCAGTGTAATGCTGGCCTCTAAGAATTAAGTTCAAAGTGTTTTGTTCTCTTCAATTTTTGTTAAAAGCTTGAGAATGACTGGTGTTAATTCTTCTTTAAATCTTTGGTAGAATTCCATTAATGAAGCCCTCTGGTCCTGGGCTTTTCTTTAGTGAGTGGTTTTAATTACTGTTTAAATCTCCTTACAAATTATACATCTCTTCAGATTTTCATAACTCAGTCTTGGTAGGTTGCATGGTTTTAGGAACCGATGATTTCCCTGTCAGTCTGATTTTTGATGCTCTCTTGCTGCACTAGTCACCAGTGATCTGTGTTCAGAGAGCAGAGCCCATGTGGGCAAGGCCGAACTGCAAAGGAGGCTGCTTTTCTAGATATAAGCACGAGAGACATTATCACCCACACCCTCCTACAACTTGGGACTGGGTTCTTCGCACCAAATGTTCCAACTCCACCTTGGGGTAATGCTGAGAAAGAACTGTTCCTATTCCTGCCACTTGTCTCCAATTCTGTATTTAAAGAGACAGAAGGCAGAGAGTGGCAAGTTGTGGCTGCCCTGCCAGTCTGACCTTGGATGGTCTCTAGCTACACAAGCCACTCAAGCTCTGTGTCCAGAGAGCAGAGCCCTCCTGGGCAAGGTGGAGCTGTGAAGGAGGCTACTTTTCCGGATGTAACAGGGGGTGACACCATCACCCACACCCTCCTATGACTTGGGTCTGGGTGCTTCGTGCTAAAGGGTCTGACTCCACCTCTGGGCAGTGTTGAGAAAGAGGCTGTTCAACCCAATACCTGAGTTGCAAGACTGTCACCTTTGCTCCACTTCCACTTCCTTGCTGGTGCTGTCACAGAAAGGCATCTCTAATAGCCTATCAGGAAAGCCTATCAAACTGAGGCCCCTCTCTACCACTTTACTGTGGCCTGTTAGCCAGTATGGGAGCCCCCAGCCAAATGGGAAGCTCCATACCTGGGGAATACAGAGGAGCGAGGGAATCTGTTGTCTGGGCTGAGATTTGCTGGAGTTGAAGAATACCCTTAGCAGCGACCAACCCACTGGGATTTCGTGCAGAAGGGACTGAACTCATCTTGGCAGAGGCTAAGCGACATGGCAGGTAATTGTCTGGTTTGGAACTCTCAGAGGCCTCAGGAAACAAAAGACATAATAATCTCAGAGTCTACCATAGTGCCTCCCACTTCAACCTAGGGGTTTAGAGCAAACTCATGCTCACAAGAGATATCTAACCCCTGAATCTCTAAGCAAGGTCCCCAAACCTATTAATCTCTATAGACATAAGGTGAAGGGATTAAACCAAAGATTACCCAACAGACTCAAACTCCTCTAAGATGCCACAAGACCAGACCACATATTCCCAGCCCTGCCATAGATCAATTGTTAAGAATCCCAAGATTTAGCTCATAACCCAGTCCCAACACCTCTGGTCCTCAAAAAAACACCAGATGAGAAAGAACCAATGGAAGATCACAGGAAACATAAAGGAGTAGAGAGAAAAGTCATCTCCAAAAGATAATACTCATCCTTCACCAACCAATACCAACATATATGATGATTAAACTGACAAAGGGAGAATTTCTAATATGGATTGTTAGAAAAATCAATGGAATTGATGAGAAAATAGAATCCCAACATAGAAAAAACATAAGAACAATCCAGGAAATGAATGACAAATTCTCCAATGAAATTGAAATTATGCAGAAAAACCAGTAAGAAATTTTGGCAATGAAGGAAACAATCAAGGATCTCCATATACAGCGGAAAGCATTAATAACAGGATGGATCATGCAGAGGAAAGAATCTGAGAGTTTGAAGATTATGTCTATGTGCTGAACAAATCAGAGGAAGAAAGGGAACACAGACACAAGAGACAAGACCAAAGCTTACAAGAGGTGTGGGATTATGTAAAAAAGCCAAATCTCAGGGTGATCAGGATTCTACAAGGAGAAGAAGAAAAATCACAAGGACTGGAAAATTTATTTCACAGAATACAGGAGAAAAATATGTCAGGCCTGGCCAGAAATCTTGATATACAACTACAAGAAGCACACAGAACTCCTGGGAGACTCAACATGAAAAGGCAATAACCTCGTCACATGGTCATTAGGCTGACCAAAGTAAACATGAAAGAAGCAATCCTCCGTGCAACGAGGTGAAAACAACATTTAACCTATAAAGGAAAACCTATCAGACTAACAGCAGACTTCTCATCTGAAACCTTACAAGCCAGGAGGGATTGGGTGCCTATCCTTCATCTTCTAAAACAGAACAAATCCTAACCCGGAATTCTTTATCCAGCAAAATTAAGTTTAATCTATGAGGGAGAAATAAAGTCCTTCTGAGACGATCAATCACTGAAGGAATTTGCAAAGTCCAGACCAGCCCTACAGGAAGTTCACAGACCCGCATTTCTAACTGAGCAGGGCAATAGACACTCCTCAAAATAAAATATTCAAATAATTAAAGTTTAGATCTTGAACTACATGATGGCTTAAGGAGTAAAACAAAGCAACAGGACTTCACCCAAAAATATGAATGGAAATCTTCCTCCAGTTTCAATCATCTCAATAAATGTAAATGGCTTCAACTGTCCTATGAAGAGATATAGACTGGCAGAGTGAATAAAAATCCACAAGCCTAGTATTTGCAGTCTATAGGAAACACATCTAACCCACAAAGATGCCTTCTGGCTGAAGGTCAAGGGATGGAAAACTATCATCCAAGCAAACAGAAGTCAAAAGAAAGCTGGCATAGCCATACTATTTGCAGATAACATAGCTTTAAAATAGCAAAAGTAAAAAAGGATAAAGATGGCCATTTTATAATGGTGAAAGGGAAGATCCAACAAGAAGATTTATCAATTCTTAATATTTATGCACCCAATACAGGAGCACCCAATTACACAAAGCAAACCTTGTCTAATCTAAACACTATGTTACACAACACTGCCATAGTAGCAGGGGACTTCAACACTACACTAAATGAACTGGGTAGATTCTCCAAACTGAAAGTAAGCAAAGAAATAATGGACCTGAACAGAGCCCCTGATCAAAAAGATTTTACAGAAATCTACAAAACATTCCATTCAAAAAAAGTTGAATTTACACTCTTCTCAGCAGCCCATGGATCCTTCTCCAAAATTGATCACATACTAGGCCACAAATCAGATCTCAAAAAATCCAAGAAAATAGAAATTATACCATGTGTCTTTTCTGACCATAGTGACATAAAATTAGAGTTCAATTCCTATAGAAGTACCCAATGCTTCACAAAGTCATGGAAATTAAATAATCTATTATTGAAGAATCACTGGGTCAAGGAGGAAATTCAGAGGGAAATCAAGAGGTTCTTTGAACAAAATGATAATGGAGACACATGTTACCAAAACCTGTGGGATACAGAAAAAGCATATCTGAGAGGAAAACTAATAGCAATAAATGCTCACATCCAAAAAGTAGAAAGCTTAGATACTGACAACCTAATGAATAGGCTCAATGAATTGGAAAAAGAAGTGCAAAGAAATTCCAATCCTAGTAGAAGAAAAGAAAAAACGAAGGTCAAATCAGAACTTAATGAAATGGAGAACAAGGGAAATATACTAAAGATCAACAAAACCAGAAGCTGGTTTTTTGAAAAGATAAACAAAAATAATGGCCCTCTTGCTAGATTGGCAAGCACTCAAGGGAAAGGACTTTAATAAACTCAATAAGAAATGAAAAAAGAGAAATCACAACAGACACCACAGAAATACAAAACATTATATTTGGCTACTATAAAAAACTATATGCACAAAACTACAGAATTAAAAGGAAATGAACAAATTCCTGGATTCATACAAACTCCCTAAGTTCACCCAAGAGGTAACAGAATTCCTGAATAGACCAATTTCAAGCTCAGAAATTGAAGAAGTAATTAAAAATCTCCCCAAATGGAAAAGTCCCAGGCCAGATGGCTACACATCAGACTTCTACCAAACACACAAGAATGAACTCATACCTATGCTACAGAAAATATTCCATACCATTGAGAAGGAGGTAGCCTTCCTAACTCATTTTACGAAGCCAATATCACCTTGATACCAAAGCCAGGAAAGGACACAACAGAAAAAGAAAATTACAGACCAATATCCCTCATGAATATAGATGCAAAAATCCTAAATAAAATTCTAGCAAATAGAATTCAGCAGCACATCAAAAAAAAAATTCACCATGACCAGGTGAGCTTTATTCCAGGGATGCAAGGCTGGTTCAACATATGCAATACTATAAATGTAATTCACCTCTGATATAAAATCAAGAACAAAGATCATATGATTCTGTCAATAGATGCAGAAAAAGCATTTGATAAAGTCCAACATACCTTTCTGATAAAAACCCTTAACAAAATAGGCATAGACAGCTCATACCTTAAATTTATCAAATCCATGTATGAGATACCCACTGCTAATATCATTCTGAATGGGGAAAAATTGAAATCATTCTGTCTTTGAACCAGAACTAGACAAAGATGCCCACTATCTCCTCTTCTATTCAACATGGTGCTCAAAGTCCTAGCTATATCAATCAGGCAAGAGAGGGATATTAAGGGCATCCAAGTGGGTGTAGAGATTAAACTCTCACTCTTCACCGATGATATGATATTATATCTAGAAAACCCTATGGATTCATCCCAGAGACTTCTAGATTTGATAAATGAATTCAGTAAAGTTTCAGTTTATAAAATCAATATACACAAATCAGAAGCATTCATATATGCCACGAACCATCACGCAGAAACTCACATCAAAAATACAATAACCTTTACTATAACCCCAAAGAAAATTAAATATCTAGGAGTATACTTAACAAAATATACAAAAAATTTATACAAGGAGAAAAAAGAAACACTAAAAAAAGAAATTCCAGATGATGTAAACAGATGGAAAAATCTACCTTGTTCATGGAATGCTAGAATCAATATTGTTAAAATGTAAATATTGCCTAAAGTGATCTACAGAATTAATGCAATCCCCATCAAAATAGCACCAGCATTCTTTACAGATCCAGAAAAAATAATTCTTCACTTTGTATGGAACCAGAAAAAACCTCGTATAGCCAAAGCAATCATAAGTGAAAAGAACAAACTGGAAGGCATCAATCTTCCTGACTTCAAGCTGTACTATAAACCAATAATAGTCAAATCATCCTGGCACTAGCACATGAACAGAAGCATCAATGTCTAGAATAGATCTGAGATACCAGAGATGAAACCATCAGTATATGGTAACCTAATATTTGATAAAACAGACAAAAATATACAATGAGGAAAAGAATCTCTCTTCAATAAATTGTGCTGGAAAAACTGGTTAGCTACATACAGAAGATTGAATGAGGATCCCTACCTCTCACCTCTCACAAAAAGATGGATAACAGACTTAAACCTAAGGCATGAAACCTTAAGAATCCTAGAAGAAGATGTTGGGAAAACCCTATCAGACATTGATCTAGGCAAAAAAAAATTTAGGAAGACCCCCAAGGCAATCACCGCAGCATCAAAAATAAACAAATGGGATCTGATCAAATTAAAAAGTTTCTGGGAATCAAGATGGCAGACGAGAAACACCACCAGACAGAGTGTCTCTGCAGAAAAGACAGATTCTAGCAGAAATTAGAAGAAAGAAGCAAGAAGATGAGCCTACATTGGATGAGGGTCAGAAGGAGGAGTACCTGAGACCATGGGAGACTCCACAGGAGGAGGTTGCAGAGAAGAACTGGAAGTAGAGACCTCCGGAGCAGCCTGGAGACCAGTGGCAAGGGGAGTGGTCAAACCTCACCTACATACACCACCTACTGGTTCAGAAACTAAACAAGGTGTGTGAATATCCAAACGAAAACCTAAAGGAAAGAAACAACAACTGATCGACATGAGAAGAAATCAGCGAAGGAACTCCAGAAATATGAAAAAACAAACAGAAACCACACCACAAAGAGAAGCACCAGCCCCTTAGAAACGGACACCAACCAAAATGACAGAAGAGGAATTCCAAATGTGGATCATAAGAAAATTCAACGACCTGCAAGAACAACTCAATAACCAACACAAAGAAACCACAAAAAGCCTCCAGGATCTGGAACAAAAGTTTACTAAAAAAATCAATACAATGAAGAAAAGTTTAACTGAACTCCTGGAAATGAAGAATCAATTCAGGGAACTACAAAATTCAGTGGAAAGCCTCAATAACAGGGTAGATCAAACAGAAGAAAGAATCTTAGAGATTGAAGATAACACCTTCCAATGAAATAAATCAGTCACAGAGATAGAGCAGAGAAACAAGAGAAAAGAGCAAAGCCTACAAGAGATATGGGATTACGTGAAGAAACCTAATGTGAGGGTCATAGGGTTACCAGAAGGGGAAGAAGACAACACTCAAGGGTTGGACAAGCAATTTGAAGATATAATATAGGAAAACTTCCCAGGCCTTGCTCAAAAACTTGGTATACAAGTTCAAGAAGCTCAGAGGACCCCTGGGAGATTCAATGCAAACAGGAAGATGTCACGACATGCAGTCATCAGACTGACCAAAATATCAACTAAAGAGGCCCTTCTAAGAGCTGTAAGACGAAAGAAGCAAGTAACATACAAGGGAAAGCCAATTCTAATAACACCAGACTTCTCTACTGAAACTTTACAAACAAGGAGAGACTGGGCCCCCATTTTTACTCTTCTGAAACAGAACAATGCCCAGCCTAGAATCTTATTCCCTGAAAAACTAAGTTTTGTATATGAAGGAGAAATCAAGATATTCTCAGATAAGCAAAGACTGAGGGAATTCACCAAGACAAGACCAGCCCTTCAAGAAGTACTCAAAACAGTGTTACCCACAGATCAACACAATAAACACTCACGAATGTAAATCTACTCAAAGCTAAAGATCCAAGCCCAGACACTAAAATGGCTCAAGAGAGAAAACAAAGCAACAAAGTTCAACCCAACATAATGAACAGAAGCCTTCCCCACCTATCAGTTATCCCAATAAATGTGAATGGCTTGAACTCCTCACTCAAGAGACATAGGCTGGCCGAATGGATAAAAACACACAAGCCAAGTATCTGTTGCCTTCAGAAAACACATCTAACCTGCAAGGACATTAGCCTAGGCAAAGAATTTATGAAGAAGACCCCAAAGGCAATCACAACAGCAACAAAAATAAACAAATGGGACCTAATGAAATTATAAAGCTTCTGCACAGCCAAAGAAACTGTCAAGAGAGCAAACAGACAACCCACAGAATGGGAGAAAATTTTTGCAAGCTACACATCTGATAAAGGGCTGATAACTAGAATCTATTTAGAACTCAGGAAAATCAGCAAGAAAAAATCAAGCCTATCAAAAAATGGGCAAAGGACATGAATAGAAACTTCTCAAAAGAAGACAGAATAATGGCCAACAAACATGTCAAAAAATGTTGAACATCTCTAATCATCAGGGAAATGCAAATCAAAACCACAATGAGATATCACTTAACTCCAGTGAGAATGGCCTTTATCAAAAAGTCCCCAAACAACAAATGCTGACATAGATGCGGAGAG
This sequence comes from Microcebus murinus, assembly GCF_040939455.1. NCBI lineage: Eukaryota > Metazoa > Chordata > Mammalia > Primates > Cheirogaleidae > Microcebus > Microcebus murinus. The sequence goes on from NC_134110.1 coordinate 21,771,071, forward strand.
AGAGGAACACTCCTACACTGCTAGTGGGACTACAAACTAGTTCAACCTCTGTGGAAAGCAATATGGAGATACCTCAAAGTGATACAAGTAGATCTACCATTTGATCCAGCAATTCCACTACTGGGCATCTACCCAAAAGATCAAGAGTCACTTTATGAAAAAGAAACCTGTACTTGAATGTTTATAGAAGCACAATTCACAATTGCAAAGCTGTGGAAACAACCCAAGTGCCCATCAAGTCATGAGTGGATTAATAAAATGTGGTATATGTATACCATGGAGTACTACTCAGCTTTAAAAACTACGGTGATATGGCACCTCTTGTATATTCCTGGATAGAGCTGGAACCCATTCTACTAAGTGAAGTATCTCAAGAATGGAAAAACCAGCACCACATGTACTCACCAGCAAATTGGTATTAACGGATCAACACCTAAGTGGACATAGGGGAGTAACATTTATTGGGTGTCAGGAGGGTGGGAGGGGGGAGGAAGGAAGGGGTATATACAACCATGAGTAAGAAGTGCAATGTTTGGGGGATGGACATGCTTGAAGCTCTTACTTGAGGGGGTGGGGCATAGGCAATATAAGTAACCTTAACATTTGTACCCCCATTATATGCTAAAATAAAATTAAAATGAAAAAAAAGTTTCTGCACAGCCAAGGAATCTATTATTAGAGCAAATAGACAACCCACAAAATGGAAGAAAATATTTTCTCTCTACACTTCTGATAAAGGTCTAATAACAAGAATCTATTTCTTGTTAATCTAAGAATTAACAAGAAAAAATCAAACAACCCCATCAAGAAATGGGCCATAGAAATGAACATAAACTTCTCCAAAGAAGACAGAATAATGGCCTGCAAACATATTTTAAAAAATGCTCAACATCTGTAATCATCAGAGAAATGCAAATCAAAACCACAATGAGATACCACCTAACCCCAGTGAGAATGGCCTGTATCAAAAAATCCCAAAACAACAAATGCTGGCAATGATGTGGAGAGACAGGAACACTCTTACACTGCTGGTGGGACTGCAAATTAGTGCAACCTTTGTGGAAAAGAATTTGGAGATCCCTCAAACAGCTAGAAATAAAAATACCATTCGACCCAGCAAGTAGCATTTTTGGGCATCTACCCAAAAGAGCATAAGACATTCTATTATAAAGACATCTGCACCTGAATGTTTATGGCAGCACAATTCACTATTGCAAGATCATGGAAACAACCCAAGTGCCCATCAGTTCATGAGTGGATAATTAAAATTTTGTATATGCTCACAATGGAATATTACTCAATTCTAAGAAATCACAGAGAGTTAGCATGGTTTATGCTATCCTGGATTGAGCTTAAGCCTGTTATCCAAAGTGAGGCGACACAAAATCAGGAAAATAGGCTCCACATCTATTCACCATCAAATTGGTACTGACTGATTAAAACTATGGTGCTCAAATGGTGGTAGTGCTCATCAGGGATTCGTGGGGGTGGAGACCCACATCTTAGGGATGGGGAGGGAAGGAAATGCCTCTAACCCTTCTTAGGGAGAGGCAAAAATATGCAATGTAACCAAAATGTCAAAAAAAATAAAACCAAAACAAAACTTTTATCGGGTGGTGGGCAGGTGGGAGAGGGGAGGAGGGGAAGGGTGTATAATTACATAATGGGTGCAGTGTGCACCATCTGGGGGGTGGACGGTCTTGAAGCTCTGGCACAGCATGGGGGGAGAGGTGGCACTGGCAACATATGTAATCCTAACAATATTTGTACCTCAATAATATGATGAAATAAAAGGGGGAAAAAAAAGAGGAACTGATGATTTCACCTATGTCATCCGATTAGTTGGCACACAACTATTCATAGTTCTAATAAGCCTCTTTATTTTTGAAAAATTGGTAATGTCCCTATTTCAATTTTTATTTCATTGAGTCTTCTTTTTTCTTAGCAAATCATGCTAGAGTTTGCCAATATTGTTGAGCTTTTTCAAACCACCATTTCTATACATTGATTTTCTCTATTATTATTCTATTCTTTATATTATTTATTTCCACTCTAATCTTTATTACTTTGTTCCTTCTGTTGTCCTTTAAATTACTTTGTTCTTCTCTTTCTAATTCTTTAAGGTATAAATTTAGTTGTTTGACAACTTTTCTCCTATTTGATACAAACATTTAGAGCTATAAATTTCCCTTCTATTGCTCCCTTCACTGCATGCTATAAATTTTGGTATGTTGGCTTTTGCTTTTATTTGACAGATATTTTCTAATTTTCTTTCTGATTTCTTCTCTGACCTACTGGTTGTTTAAGAATGTGTTTAATTTTCACATATTTGTAAATTTCCCAGTTTGTCTTATTGATTTCAGTAGTATTGTCTATATGTCTATTAGGTCTAGAGCATTGAAGTCTATTCTTTATTGATCTTCTGTCTTGTTGTTCTATCCTAATGAATGTGGGGTGTTAAAGTCTCCTATTATTATTGTATAACTATCTATTTCTCCTTTCAAGTCTGTCAATGATTGAATCATATATTTTAGAGCTCTGATGTTTGCTACATATATGATTAGAATTATTACTTATACCTTCTTGGTCAACTGACCATTTCTATCAATATACAGTAGACTTCTAACAGTTTTGTTTTAACATAATTTTTTACTATTCTTAGTATAGATTCCTCTTTCCTCCCAGTTCATTTTTGGTTATAATTGCATAAAATATATTTTTCCATCCACTCACTTTCAACTTGTTTGTGTCTTTAGATCTAAAATGAGTGTCTTGTACACAGCAAATGCTGGGTCATTTTTAAAAAATGCATTTTGCTTATTTATGTCTTTTGAATGGGGAGTTTAATTGATTTACATTTAAAGTAATTACTCATAAGGAAATATTTTGACATTTTGTTAGTGGTTTTCTGTATGTCTTAACCCTTTCTGCCTTTCATTTCCTCCAACATTGCCTTTTGTGTTTAGCTGATTTTTTTCTAGTGACTCCTTTTGCTATCCTTCTCATTTTCTTGTGCGTATATTCTATAGGTATTTTCTTTGCAGTTACCATGAGGATAACATATAAATTTCTAAAGTTATTACACTTGAATTTTTTTTACAATATCTCTCATTGAGTTATTTTATGAAGTTTAAATAACAATGTGAACAAAATACCTGGCATGATGTAGGCATTCATTAGTAGGAACCATTAGTAGGAACTAATGTAGGAACCATTAGTTCAAGTTCCAACCCTTGCTCCACATACACCTCTTTCTCTCTAAGATTATAGAAATGATTATCAAAAAAAGCATATGTTTGTTGAGACCTTAACTATTGAAAATGATTCTTGACAAAAAGAATAAAATGATAACAATAGGAATGCATAACGGCCTGGAAGTATAGGTATAAATGAAATACATCAAAGTTATAGGCAGTGAAAAGTAGAGTAGTACCTAGTAATTAGAAGATAAATTATGTGAAAAAGATATACATTTACGAGAAACAAGAATATGAGACTAATCTAGTATCCTTAAAATTTTCCTTTTTTCTGTGATTTCTAACTGATGTATGTGACACTATAATATAAAATTATTTGAGCTTTAACAGAAATCTGAAAGTCTTATGTTTCCTTTATAGAATTTCTGTAACATTTTGGCCCCAGATTCAAATACCAATGTATTCTTTCCTCATTTTTTTTACTACTTTTGCATTTACATATTATTTTTTTTATTTCAGCATATTATGGGGGTACAAACGTTAAAGTTACATACATTACCCTTGTCTCCCCTACCCCTTCAAGCCAGAGCTTCAAGCGTGGCCATCCCCCAGATGGTGTGCATCACAGTCACTATGTAGCATTTAAATATTATTTCATTCTCTCTTACCTCTTACCCTTAAAATTTAATTTGAATTGACACCATCTTAAATTCAATTGCATACAAAAACTCTTCCCATATAGCTGTCCTATCCCTCCTCAATTTATTAAATATGATATTCATGCCATAAATTACATCTTCCTACATTGTGTACATATGAACATGTATGTATACATTTTTATTTATTTGTCTTCCAAATTCTGTAGAAAATAAAAAGCAGAGTTATAAACCAAAATTACAATAATACTGGTTTATATATATGTCCAGGTTTTTACCTTTATTAGAGATATTTACAGCTTTATATAGGTTTGAGTTCCTATCTTGTGCCCTTTTGTTTCAATCCAAAGGACTCCCTTTAGCATTTCTTATAGGGCAGGTCTAGTAGTAATGAATTGTTTCAACTTTCATTTCGGAATGTCTTAATTTCTCCCTTACTTTTGAAGGACAGTTTTGCTAGATATACAATTCTCAGTTGAAAGGTTTTTGTTTACTTTTATTTCAGCATTTTAGAATACAATTTAACCCAGTTTCTTCTGGCCTCCAAGGTTTCTGTTAATAGAATTCAGCTGATAATCTTATTAAAGGTCCCATGTACATGAGTTGCTGCTGCTTTTAAGATTCTCTCTTTGTTTTCTGATAATTTCATAAACATGTGTCTTTGTGTAGGTCTCTTTGGATTTATCCTAGAATTGTTAGTCTTCATAGATTATTAGATTCATGTTTCAAGAAAGTTGGGGTAGTTTTCTGCCATAATTTCTTCAAATAATCTTTCTGCTCCTTCTGAGACTTCCACTATGCCTATATTAGTTCTTATCATGGTGTAATACCAGTCCCTTAGGCTTTGTTCAATTTTCTTCAGTCTTTCTTCTCTTTACGCCAAACTCAATAATTTCAAGTATCCTGTCTTCGTGTTTGCTGATTCTTTCTTCTGCCAGTTCAAGTCTTCATTTGAACTCCTCTAATAAAATTTTTATATTCAGTTATTGTATTTTTCACTATGAGAATTTCTATTTGGTTCCTTTTACTAATTGGTCTCTTTGTTGATAGTCTCACTTTGTTCACATATAATTTTCTGTTTTCCATTAGTTTTTTTTCTGAGTTTTCCTTTAGCAACTTGAACATATTTAAGAGTGTTGTTTTAAAGTCTTTATCTAAGCCAAATGTCTGTGCTTCTTCAGAGTTGTTTTCTGCCACTTTATTATATTTTCTCCTTTTCAATGAGCCATGTTTTCCTCTCTCTTTTTATACTTTGTGATTTTTGGTTGAAAATGGAGTATTTGAAAATACAGCCAACTTCCTCAGCCTTTGCAAACAGCATTTATGCCAGAACAGTCTTTCACTGATTAGCTGGCTATAGCTAAGCCTGGGGATTAGCTGAGGTAAAAGCTTACGGTCTTGACAGGTGTTTTCTGTGCATGCATTTTCCTATGCCTATGTGTGATTTTCTCAATTCTCCTATATAAACAGCTACTTTTGAATGTCTTAATTTTACATATTCTCTCAAAACACTTCGTCCTTAGGGTCTTAGATGGGCTATTGTATGTCTCCACCCGTAACCTTGCTTCAGGTATCTGTGGGCAGGCATTGCCACTGCAACTTTCACCATCAGTGGCTGCCACCTTTCTCGATCTGAGACTATTTCTTCGGGGAGTCTCATTACAGGTTAGAATGTTTCAAATAAGGTCTGTTCTGCTTCCTCTCATATAAGGGAGGTAATTGAGAACTGGGTTCCCCCCTTCTTCAGACCAAAATCCCACAATGCCAGGGAGGTGGTGGTACAAGTACAGTTAAAAAGCCATAAAACTTTCTAACACCTTTTAATAATATGGGTTTCTTTATTCACATTGGGCATTTTCTTGGTTTCTACAGACCTTTCACTATTTTCCAGCACTCTTACAAGGTTATTTTAGCCATTTTCTGGTTTATCCTGATGTTTCCATTATGGAACAAAGGTTAGCGCTTTCTAATCCACCATTTTACTAATTTACTAGTCTGTATTCACTTTTAAATAAAGTGATACTTGTTTAATTGCTCAGAATATGACCTAGCTTGATAAATGTTTCATGAAACTTGAAGAGAATGTATATTGTGCTGTCATTATGTGGAATGTTCTATAAATGTTATTTAAGGTGGTCAATAGAGTTGTTCAAGTATCTAATAGTCATGTTGATTTCTGTCTCTTATTCTGACAATGAGTAAAACAAGGGTATTAATAACATCTCTGACTATGTGAATATTTTTCCTTGTAGTTCTGTCAGCTTTTGCTTCAAGTATTTTGAAGGTTTTTTATTAGGTGCTTATACAGGATTATTTCTTCTTAAATTAACACCTTTATAATTATGAAGTACATTCTTTTATACTTGCTAATATTCTTTGTTTTAAAGCATACTTTCCTGGGTTTAACATAGTTATTCCAGCTTTCTTTTATTAGTATTAGCATGTTATATTTGTTTCCACCCTTTTAGTTTAATCAATTTGTGTCCTTATATTTAACATGCATTTCTTGTGAGTAGCATGTAGTTGAGTTTTTAAAAACCCCATCTGACATTCTTTGCCTTTTCAAAGAGGTTTTACATGATTTACATCTATATTGCTATGGTTAAGTTCAAGTTTCTCATCTTGCTATATGGTTTCTGTTTGTCCCATCAGGTTTTTTTTTTTTTTCCTGCTTGTAGATTAAGTATTGCACTAATTTTCTAGGGCTACTGTAATGAACTACCACAAACTGGATGGCTTAAAATCACAGAAATTTGTTGATTCACAGGTTAGAGGGCTAGTCATTATGAAATCAAGGTGTCATCAGGGCCATGTTCTCTCTCAGATCTGTAGGAGAGAATCCTTTTTTGCCTGTTCTGGCATCTGATGTTTTTCAACTATCCTTAGCATTCCTTTGCTGGTAGATGTTATCAGTCCAATATCTGTCCCTATTTAAAGATAATTATCTTCTCCCTGTGTCTTTTGACTTCATCTAAAGAGAACATGAGTCATACTAAATTAGGACCCATCTTAATGACTTCATCTTGAGTTAATTACATCTGCAAAGATCTAATTTCCAAATAAGGTCATTTTTACAAGTATAGGGGCTTATAACTTGAATATATCCTTTGTGGAGACAAAATACTATCAATAAAAGCTATTTTGTATGATTCTATATTTTCTCCTTCATTGGGTTTACTAAAATCCTGCTTTAATTCAGAGGTGGCTTTAAAGTTTATAGTATACATATTTATTATAGTCTACCTTCAAGTGATATTATACCTCTTCATGGATAGTATAAGAATCTTACAATAGTGTATTTCCATTTCTTAACTCTGGCCTTATTGTGCATGTGCACGCACGCACACACACATGCACATACGCACAAAATTAATTCTTGAATGTAGAGCCATACTTCCATGTGGTATCTTTTCCTTTTGTCTGACACCTGTGTATGAGTTTCCTCTTATCACTATTTTGAGCTATTGGATTGTGTGCATAGAATCTAATTCTGTGAGTTTATAGTTTTTTATCAAATTTGAAAATATTGGGAAATATTTGGCTATCATTTGTTGAAATATTTCTTTCTGCTCACCCCCCTGCTTTTCCTCTTTTTAGGGAATTTTGATTTATATCTATATTAGTCTGACTGATATTGTTCTATATTTCTATCTCTGCATTTAATTTTGGTAGTCTATATTTATACATCTTTAAGTACATTAATCTTTTTTTTTTGTAATATCTAATCTGCAGTTATTCTCATCCAGTGGATTTTTCATCTCAGGCACTGTTGTTTTAATCTCTAGAAACTTCATTTAAAGTCCTTTCTTATTTTTCATGTTTATAACTTTTGAACTTTTGTCAATATGGTTAGAATAACTTTATAATATTTTCCTCTGCTAATTCACATCTTTTAAAAATATAAATGACCAATAATCACGCAAAGAGATGTTCAACATCATTATGCATCAGGTAAATGCAAACCAAAGTCACAATAAAATACCACTTTACCACCCCCCAGGATAGCTATGATCAAAAAGGCATATAAAAACAAATGTTAGTAGAGATAGGGAGAAATGAGAATCCTCACACAAGGCTGGTGGGAATGTAAAATAGTGTAGCCAATGTAAAAGACAGTTTGCCAGTTTCTCAAAAGGCTAAACATGGAGTTACCATATGACACAGCAATTCCACTCCTAGGTATATACCCCAGAGAAATAAAAATGTGTCCAAATTAAAACTTGAACACTTATGTTCATGGCAACATTATTCATAATCAAAAAGTAGAGACAACCCAAATATCCATCAACTGATGAATGGATAAGTAAAGAACTGGCAGATGCTACATGAATGAACCTTGAAAACATTATGCTAAGTAAGATAAACCAGACACAAAAGGTCACACATTATAGGATTGCATTTATACAAAATGTCCAGAATAAGTAAATTCATAGAGATAAAAAGTAGTTCAGTGGTTGCCTGGGGCTAAAAGTGTTTGGAACAAGTGGGAAGTGACTGCTAATGGGTACAGGGTTTCTTTTGGGGGTGACAAAGTGTTCTAGAATTAATTGTGGCTGTGGCTGCACAACTTTGTAAATTATATCTTAACACAGCTATTTTAAGAGAAATCTTTGGCAAGGCGAGGTGGCTCACACCTGTAGTCCTACCATTCTGGGAGGCCAAGAAGGGTGGATTGCTTGAGGTCAGGAGTTCGAAACCAGCCTGAGCAAGAGCGAGACCCTGTCTCTACTATAAATAGAAAGAAATTAATTGCCAAATAATATACATAGAAAAAATTATCCAGGCATGGTGGCACATACCTGTAGTCCCAGCTACTCAGGAGGCTGAGGCAGTAGGATTGCTTGAGCCCAGGAGTTTGAAGTTGCTGTGAGCTAGGCTGACACCATGGCACTCACTCTAGCCTGGGCAACAAAGCAAGACTCTGTCTCAAAAGAGAGAGAGAGAAATCCTAAGCACGAAAAGTTTAATATTATATGTGTTTGGCCTTATATCCCAGGTACAGCTAGCATTCACCTGGTAAGTTGCCCCCACGTGGTCAGCTAACTGTATGTTTGAGGGCCATACTCCAGAGAAAGCAACTACACATACTTCAGTGATTTTTGTTTCCATAAATACAGTTTAAAATTTTTGAGAAATCATAATTGTATATATTTACAGGGTACAATGTGATGTTCTGAAATATAAATCAAGCTAGTTAACATATCTATCACCTCACCTATCATTTTTTTATGGTGAGACATTTGAAATTTACTGTTATTTTGAAATACATATATTACTGACTATAGTCACCTGCTGTGCAATAGACCTCAAACTATTCCTCGTATCTAAAATTTTGTACCTTTTGATCAACTCTCCATTCCGCCCTTTCCCCACCAGTCCTCTAGTCCTCTAGGAACCGTCATTCTACCATTTACTTCTATGAATTTAACACTTTAATATTCCACATATTATTGAGATCATGCAATATTTGTCTTTTGGTGCCTGGCTCATTTCACTTATGATCATGTCCTTCAGACTTATCCATGTTGTTTCAAATGACAGGATTTCATTCCCTTTTTAAGGCCAAATAGCATTTTATTGTGTACATATACATTTTCTTTATTCATTTATCTATTGATGGACATTTAGGTTATTTCTACATCTTGGCCATTGTGAATAATGTTGCAATAAACATGGAGTGAAAATATCTCTTCAAAACATTGGTTTTAGTTCATTTGGATATAACCAAGAAGTGAGATTACTGAATCATCTGGTAATTCTAGTTTTTTGAGGAACCTCCACACTATTTTCCATAATGGTTATACTAATTTACATTCCCACTAGGAATAAGAGCTCCTTTTTCTGTAAAATAAGAGCTCTTTTTTCTATAAATCCTCTCCAACACCTGATATATTTCAACTTTTTGATGAAAGCCATTCTAACAGGTGTGAAGTGATATCTCATTGCTATTTTAATTTGTATTTCCCCAATGATTAGTGGTGCTGGGCATTTTTTCATGTAACTATTGTCCATTTGTGTGTCTTCTTTTGAAAAATGTCTGTTCAGATCCTTTGCCCACTTTTAAAATCAGGTTATTTTCTAGCTATTGAGTTATTTAGTTCCTTATATATTCTGGATATTAACCCATTGCCAGATGTATGATTTGCAAATATTTTCTCCCATTCTGTGGGTTGTCTATGCATTTTGTTTCCATTGCTGTGCAGAAGCTTTTTAGTTTGATGCCATCCCATTTGTCTATTTTTCTTTTGTTGCCTGTGCTTTTGGGGTCACCAAAAAAAATCATTGGCCAGTCCAATGTCACAGATCTCTTCCCTTATGTTTTCTTCTAGTTGTTTTACAGTTTTAAGTCTTGTTGAGTTGATTTTTGTATATAGTTTAAGATAAGTGTCTAATTTAATTATTTGTCATGTAGATATCCAGTTTTCCCAGCATCATGTATTGAAGATACTGCCCTTTCCCCATTGTGTGTTCTTGGCATCTCTGTCAAAAATCAGTTGGCTATAAATGTGTGGCTTTATTTCTGGGTTTTCTATCCTGTTCCATTGATGTGTTTGTTTTTATGATAGTACCATGCTGTTTTGGTTAAAATTGCTTTATAATATGTTTGAAATCAGGGAGTGTAATATTTCTTTTTGCTCAAAATTGTTTTGGCTGTATTGGGTCTTTTGTGGTTGCATACGAATTTGAGAATTTTTTCCGTTTCTGGAGAAATTGGGATTTTTATAGAGATTGTATTAAACCTGTAGATTGCTTTGGGCACTATAAACAGCTTCACAATATTAATTCCTCCAATCCATGAACAAGGGATATTGTTCCATTTATTTGTTTTCTTCATTTCCTTAATCGGTGTGTTATAGTTATCAGTATAACAAGTTTTTTCCCTCCTTAAATTACACCTCAGTATTCAATATTTTTGTTGGTATTGTATTAATAAAGGGGACATTCTTAAACTCCTTAGACAGTTCATTATTGGTATATAGAAACATACTGATTTTTCTAAGTTGATTTTGTATCCTGCAACTTTACTGAATTTGCTTTTCAGTTCTCACAGTATTTTTTGACAGGGACTTTAGGGTTTTCTATATATAAAGTCATATCACCAGTAATGAGACAATTTCACATTTTCTTCCTTCCTATTAAAATGCCTTTTGCTTGTTTCTCTTATCTAAAAGCTCTGGCTAGGACTTGCAATACTATGTTTGAAAGAATTGGTGAGAGTGGGCATCCTTGTCCCTGATTGTAGAAGAAAAGCTGTCAACTTCTCACTGTTGAGAGTGATTTTAGCTACAGGTTTGTCATATGGCTTTTATTGTTTTGAGATACAGTCCTTCTGTACCTAATCCACTGAGTTTTTATGATGATAAAATTTTGTCAAATACTTTTACTTCATCTATTGAGACAATCATATGATTTTTATCCTTCATTTTGTTGAGTTGACTCATTGATTTGCATATGTTGAACCATCTGTGCATCCCAGGGATAAATATTCCTTGATCACAGTGAATGATTCTTCAATATGTTCTTGAATTTATTTGCTAATATTTTGTGGATGATTTTTGCACCTATATTCATCAGGGATATTAGCCTGTAATTTGCTTTTCTTGTAGTGTCCTTTTTGGCTTTGGTATCAGGGTAACACTAGCCTTATAAAATGAGTTTGGAAGTACTCCCTCTACTTCAATTTTTTTGGAAGAGTATGAGAGGAATGAATATTAATTCTTCTTTTAAATGTTTCCTAGAATTTAGTAGTCAAGCTGTCTGATCCTGTTGTTTTCTTTGGTAGGAAACGTTTTGCTACTGATTCGATCTCCTTACTCATTATTAGTCTATTCAGATAATCTAGTTCTTAATGATTTAGTATTTAAAAAAATATTTTTACAAATATTGTTTATTTTAATAAAGCTGGAACAATGTCTATTTAAAACCTATATCCCAGGCCAAAAAGTAAAAATATGATAAAATTTTAAAAGAACAGTGCTCTGTTACATACAGTTTTTTATGAATAACTACTAATTGTTAATGAAAATTAGAACTTTTCTGAGCTCTTCTTATAAGATTTTTAAAAAAATTTAAAATGCTTTCTCTTCATTCATCTTGACTCCAACTTGCTATTCCTCTTCTTTTGTCCAGACCCTCAAATTTTAAAGATAGCTTAACGTTAGAGGAAAGAACATTTTTTCCACAGTTCAGATCTCTGACAAACTTCCATCTTCCACTGAAAGTCATAGTCCAGGAGTGAAGCAATCACATGCTAGAACTTCAGGGCCATTTGGAAAGTCATTATGAACACTTGCATTGGTTAATTTTATTTATCACCACACATAGTCCTGAAAAAGGTGGCCTCCATGTGCATACATGTAATTTTTAAACAGGAGTGTGCAATATGAAGGGGCTTGAGGCTCGATAATAAAAAATCAGCACAATGAAAGCAAACAATAATAACTCACTAGAATTCAATAATGCTGAAAGAGATTGGATGCCATTTTTCAATTCTGTTTTGAACATCACATTACAAAAGAACTATTTTTAAAAATAAAAAAGGATTGAGGGAAAAGAAAAAAAAATAAAAAGAATATCTAAACTGCTGAATAGGCTGGGCGAGGTGGCTCACGCCTGTAATCCTAGCACTCTGGGAGGCCAAGGGGACGGATTGCTCGAGATCAGGAGTTTGAAACCAGCCTGAGCAAGAGCGAGACCCCGTCTCTACTATAAATAGAAAGAAATTAATTGGCCAACTAATATATATAGAAAAAATTAGCCGGGCATGGTGGCGCATACCTGTAGTCCCAGCTACTTGGGAGGCTGAGGCAGCAGGATTGCTTGAGCCCAGGAGTTTGAGGTTGCTGTGAGCTAGGCTGACACCATGGCACTCATTCTAGCTTGGGCAACAAAGCGAGACTCTGTCTCAAAAAAAAAAAAAAAAAAAGGAAGCATAAACTGTTGAATGATCCCTCCCCCCCATTTATTCCTGATAAATTTCAATCACATTTTCTCATTCCATTCCCAGTTCTTCTGGATTATGATTATCAGCAATTGTTTGATCTTCAACAAAAAACCTGAGTGAATTCATTGAACACCCTGTCTTTGACAGTATGATTCTTTGAATTTCTTTAGATGTATTGTCATTTTAACTTTGAAGTGAGTCTCACTGCTGTCCTGTCCAATGATATGAGTTTAATGTATTCTCCCTTCTTTCTTATACCCTAAGTCCTCATTTTAAGATTTTGCCTCCTGGGGGTCAGAAATGGTGACAGTGGCTTCATATGGGGAGCGGAGGCAGTCTCTGCAAAGCAGTGGCCTTGGGTAGGCAGTACCTCACTCCAGGGTTTAGAAGTCTGTCTCCTCCAATACATTCTTAGGAGGGTGGATTATGTAGGAATTTATCTATTTCTTCTAGGTTATTCAATTTTTTGGTCTATAATTGTTCATAGCAGTTTCTTATGATCCTTTGTAATTTGGTGGTATCAGGTGTAGTGTCCCCTTTTTCATTTCTGATCTTATTTGAGTACTTTTTTATTTCCTAGTTAGGCTAGGTAAAGATTTGTTGATTTTCCTTTAAAAAAAAACTATGTTAATTTCTTTCTATTGCTTTTCTAGTCTTTATCTCATTTATTTCTACTCCAACCTTCATTATTTCCTTCCTCCTGTTACCTTTGGGTTTATCTTGTTCTTCTTTTTCTAGTTTCTTTAGGTGTAACATTGGATCATTTGTTGTGATCCTCTTTTCTTTTTCACATAGGGATTTACTGCAATAAATTTCCGTCTTAGGACTGTTTTTACTGTATCTCATAAGCTTTGATATGTTTTGTTTACATCTTCATTTTTATTTTTTAAAATCTTTTTGATTTCTTCTGTGACACATTGGTTGTTTTGGAGCATGTTGTTTAATTTCCACATATTTGTGACTTTTCCAAGATTTCTTTCTCTTGATTTCTAGTTTCATGCCATTGTGATCTGAAAAGGTAGTTGTTATGAATTCAATCCTCTTACATATGTTAATATTTGTTTTGTGGCCTAAACTATAAATAATCTATCCTGTAGAATGTTTCATGTACACTTAAGAAAAATGGATATTCTGCTGCTTTTGGGTGGAATGTTCTGTATGTGTCTGTTAGGTCCATTTGATGTAAAGCTTAATTCAAATATAATGTTTCTTTTACTGATTTTCTGTGTAAATGATCTGTCCCTTGTTGAAAGTGGGGCATTGAGGTTCCCTACTAGTATATTACTCCAGTTCATCTCTTTCTTCAGAACATTCAATAATTACTTCATGTCTTTAGATGTGTTGAAGTTGTTGGGTGCATATATATTTACATAACAGTATTCTTGGTGAATTAACCCTTTATCATTACAAGTTCCTCTATTAAATCATAACTCTAAATCTCATCTCTGTTAATATTCTTATTAAAAACTTCCTCATCACCACTTGCCAGGAAGATCAGAGGGAACCAAATTTAAGAAACCTCCAACACCTGTAAGAGACTGAAAAGCAAACATACAGACCTTTCATCCCTGCCCCTGCAAATTTAGCTCCTATCACACAGAGACATGGAAAATGTTGCCTTGGGAAGGGGAACAGTTAGTAGGTGGATGTAAACAAATTTCCCAAGACCACTGTCTTTCGGAGAGAAGCACTTGGCTGCCATACTGCATGTCGTGGCAACCCACAGAATTCCTAACAACAAACACTGGGGCCCACAAAAGAACCCTGTGGTCATGGTGCCTACAGTTCACTAAGTACCCTCATAGGTCTGCTAACAGAACACTGGTGGCCATGTCCCCAGGTGGGCAGATAAATGGCACATCCCCATGCATGATTGGATGTTTCATGGAGGAGCCACCAGCAGAGCAACTGTCTGAGCTTTTTGGACAGCATCAGCAATCAGGGAAACAAGTGCTATTCAGTATTTGGAGCGAGCATAAAGCTCATAGAAACAGAGAAGTCCTACTCAATTCTGTCCTTCAACTGGAAAAAGAGAACTTGCTGAAAAAAAAACTAAGTCTTCCGGAGACCATGGAGAAATAAAAGGCCAATGTCTGGCTAATGGAGCAGAAAGCCTTTTTATAAGCAATGCCAACTGAAGCTCCAAAGGTCAGAGCTGGCACATGCCTGGTTGCTAGGCGACAAGGAGCTAGTCAAACAGCTTACCTCCAAGAATGTGCTCTCCAGCTACAATACTACCCTAGTGGATGAGAGCCTGGCAGCACTAAAGGCAATAGTCAAGAACAGGAGAGAGAGGGAGAACAAGATGCCCTTTTTGACTTAGTCTGGAAAAAACAGTCTCTACTCAGCCCTTAAGAGTGGCCTGCTTAAGAAGGTGGAGGCCTAGGCAGCTTCCAGGATGACCATAAGGCAAACTCCAAGGAACAAGCAGTGAGGGCAAATGTGAGAATCAGGTCCCCCTCCAGAAGGCACAGCAAACTAGCTCTGGTTTTATCCTTAGGGTTTCTGAGTAGTCTAGAACAGGGAGCACAACAGAGAAATCTGTGGACAGCAACATACCACCATGGGAGTGGGAGGGGGTCGTGAGGAACTTCTCCACCCCGCAAAGGCATTATGCAGAGTGATCTCCAAGAGCCAGCTATTGGCAGGAAATTGAAAGGCAAACTTTCTAAAGACTAGTCCATGGAGACAGAAACATGGAGCACCCCAAAAAGAAAAGGCAAAGACCCTGAAACAACCTCCACAGCCTGGAATATAGACAGTTGGATCCAGCACTGCTGACTCAGATCCAAACCATCCTAAGGCAGGGGTTTCTCATGAATAAAAGAGCTAATCTTTGGTGGAGAGAATCAGAAGTCTCCTGGTACCCATTTTCTCCTTCAAGATTACTTTTCCAAGAGTCCCTTGAAAAAAGAAGTGAGGGAGCACTGCATGCTCCAGTAATGAAAACACATGGTTCAGGAAGAGGACAGAAAATAGTTCTCCAAGACATCAGAAAGCAAATGGGAAGCAATCTCATCACCACATACAAACTTTTTTCTAGGGCTCTTCTCCCCATTCCACCTGTTTATCATTCAGCAACTACTGAATACTTACCAATGAAAAACCTTACCCCTGAGCTCAAGACTGCTCCTGAACTCAGGCAGAAAATGCTTTCTTCTATAAAGCATGGCAAACAAGGCAGGATGTAACAGTAAGGAAGTAGACCCTGGTCATAGCCCTGCAGCCCTTCAAATGAAGACATGGAGACAAGCAGTGAGAATGGGGAGCAAAGGCAGGACCTTTGCTGGGGTCCCAGTGGGGCTGGGATCAGGGCATCTGGAACTTCTCACGCCAGGCTTCATCTCCATGCTAAACAACAGTTTTCAAGGAGAAATATCTAGGAGAAACATGACTCTGGAGAACCTTTTGGCAGTATTGCTCTTACTGTAAAAGAAAAAGACAGTAATTTGGGGGACTTTAGTAAATTTGTTTCTTCAGTGGCTTGGGGACGGAACTGGAATGGGAATGGGGACCTGGCTCTAATTTCTGACCTTTTTTTCAATAGGAATAGTTCAACAAATGAAAGTTAGTTGACTGGAGTGTTCCCCCTCCCAAACCCAATGGTCAAGCCCTCTGGAGAGCTTCCTCACAATAACGCCAATAACGACAATGCCCACTGAAGGGAGCTGAAGTCCAGTTGGCATGCTGCTGTGGAATGAGCACAGTGGGAGGTCGAGGCTCTCTGGTTTTTAGCTTTAGTTATATAAATGGAATGGCCAGAGTGATCTTGGGCAAAGCACTTCACAGCTTGGGACCTAAATTTAATCTGTATACTAAGGGTTGGGCAAATGATCTTTTAGGCCAGTTTTACCCCAAAACTTCAAGTTCAATTACTTTAGCATATTGTCAAAATTAGATATTGGATGGATGCTTTAAGCCCCTTGAACAGTCGGTCAACATTCACTTTTTCCCTGAAGCCATATAAGACAGTTAAAATATTTTCATCTTCAATTAGGTGGTCATGAGATATATATGGGAAGTGGCAATTTTACATTAAATATGAATAGACTACTGGTAGGGCTCTCTTTATTATTTCTATAATTTCCTAAATACTTAAGGTCCATGATGACTGCAAAAGCAACCTTATAAGGTGGAATTTATGTTATAAAGCACATGGCTAAATAACTGTAGGTTTACCGTGTCCCATGTGAAAGCAGGTGACTGGAGTGAAGCCTACCTGAGTCAGAGCCCCTCCTGTTCCCCTGGAACGGGCATGTGCTGTCCCACAGCTGCTTGCACTTCATGTGAATTCAGTGTTTTTGTGTGTGTGTTCACTTTATTAATTTCCTCTATGGGATGGTTATGTAGAAGCAATTTAAAGCACCCAGATGGTTGTGATGAGAAACAAAAAGCCAACCTTAATTGAATAATGGGATTCCAAGTGTGACTTGGTAGTGATGGTGGGAGTAGAAACTAGGGCAGTTAGAGAGGAGTGGCATGGAAACAAAGAGATCCTCATAAATTATTTAGGATAACTTGATAGATTTACTCACCACCTTCTTAGGGATATATAGAAAATAAGTTGTTTTTCCTTTTATCACTTTTCCGAAACCAGCTACACTCCTAAGAGCAATGTGAAATTGTGCTGTCCCTGCACAGCGGGAGGAAGGTGTGAGGAGTGGCTGGATGCCAGAAAAGCTCCATCTTAGATCACTTTTCACATGCAGGAACCATTCTTATAGTATTTATTGGTATCTTCTGGAGAAATCTGTAAGTCTGGGGCCCAAGTGTATACATACCATCTAGTTGTGGCAAGATGGGATCCTCCTGCTCAATCTCACCTTGAAGCAACTGGTGGTTTTTTTCCTGCCACAGGCGATTACCTCTTGGCAAAGGTACATTTTCATTTGCTTCAAGGAACAGATTAGATTTGCTTACTGTGTCCTTTTGGACTCACTGAGAAATAAGTCAAACCCAGCAGTGTCAGGCATAGCAATAGGACCTTCAGGAGGGTTATTTATAATTTTGTAGTTAATATATACGTTTCAAAATGTTTTCACTTGGCCAATTTATCTTTAAGTATACAACCGTAAGTTTACATATGCCCTTCTTGAAAGCTACAGTGAGTGGAGATTGGGGTAAGGGAGGTTTTGTCAGTGGTGTGCAGAAGATAAGTAGGGAGGAGGATGGGAGTTTCTGAGACACTCTGGCCACCGTATGGCTTCACAAATCCCCTGCCCTCATGGAGGCTGGAGTACGTCCAGTGGAGCAGCTAAAACCAAGCAAGCCAATAAAAGAACTGCTCATTCTCATTTTCCTTCCCTGTGGGTTTTTGTCTAACTCCCAAAAGTTAGCATCTCCAGGGATTCCATCTTTCTCCTTCTTTCCTCTATTCCCTTTCCCTGATAATGTTCCTGCCTACAGGTTCAGCTATGATTGGCACATTGGAGTCACACATCTTTATCTTCTGTGTAGGCTTCTCTCTAGACTTGTATTTTTAAATAAAACATGACCCAACTGTGCTAATTTTCCCTCTAAAAACTCCCGTTGCATGGACCCAATAGCAACACTATCCACCCAGTCACCCAAACCAAAAATATGGGAGTTTTCTTCAACTGCTTACACAGGCAAGAGTATATATAATCAGCTACCCAGTCACAGTCTCCAACATGCCCTGGACTGTGGCCACCCTTCTAGTCTTAGACTGCCTTTCTAGAGGCAACAATCTCCTAACTACAAAGACCACATAGACACAATCTTCCAGTTCATATTATAAAATATGATATAAAATATAAAGGATTTTTGCTTCACAATGTCTACAAAATAAAATCCAAAGTCTTTAGTATGGTTTGCAAGACCCTCTATCCTGACCCGTCTTCCTTCCCAATCCCATCCTGATCTCTTCAAGCCCTACACTCAGGCATACTGAATGCCTTCCACTTATCTGCCTACTAAATGCTTATGTATTAAGATTCAGCTAGCCTTTCACCACCTATCTGAAAAATGTTTGGATCTGAATTCTCTGCCCAAATTTAAATACTTCTTTTACCCTTAGTGGTTTGTGCTTATGCCCTGCCCAAATTGATTGATTGTTTTCCTGTATTATAATAGACTCCTTGAGTCAACAAAGCAGCTCTGATTCAACCTGAAAATTCTAGCACTCTACAAAATGGCATATATTCAATAGGTATTTGCCCAGTAAATGTTAATGAAAGGAAAAAATTTCATGCTTCAGTTGGAATAGGAATAGAAGCAAGTTTTAAAATCTCCTATAGAAATCTTCCTTATAAATATCATCATCCTAAGTGTCTTCAGTCCTTTCCATAGGTCAGATTTCTGAATTAATGAAGATTCTGTGTATAGGAAGGGCAGGGGTAGAAAATAATAACCCTTTTGTTCTTACAAGCCTACTCTCTGGATTTCCTTTTCTGGGATGAAATCTCAGTCCATGTAGCTTTTCAGGTCACTTTCTGGAAATAAAACATTTATTTCTCTGGTTATTAAGAAACTCACACTAGTGAAACATTAAAATGCCAAATTCTCTCAACTGAAAACATAACTCTGCCTCTTGCTCAGGCCTTCTTCTGGGTGGGAACCCTGAAGACAAATGTGTGGGCAGTTTTTCTCCTCCTCTCTCCACCTTCTTTCCTACTCAAGAGCTGTTTCTCACCTTTCTGGAGGGGAGGGGATTAGAGAAAAGGATCCTTTGCTGCTGCTGATACTAGGTAGTGATTGCTGGTGATAGTGGTTACGGTAGGGTGGGGAATGGCTTTCTTCCCTGGAGTACCCCCTGCTGGGAAACCCAACTAAAATTCTCTGGCTTGGCTAGGAGCTTGCAATCTCTTCTCCCCCAACAGCTTCTACATTGAATGGAACTTAGCTGCTGGGTGCCTGGCTCCAGTCACGAAGCCCATCTGTGCAGACTAATTTTCAAGATGGCTTATGGCCTATCACTTAGAGTGACCACCTGTGGCCTATGGAAAACACACATCTCAACCCCACCAATGGTGGAAGTACCCTTTAGTTAGCTGTCACAGGCCACTTCAGGAATGTCTATCCTAGAACCCTTTACATTAACAGTCAAGTACCATTTCTGTGTTCCCCAACATCCAAAGATCAAAGCTCAGGGTCTGTAAGTAGTTCATTTGAAACATATCTTCTCACTGGGTTGAAGGAGGAGGGAAGTTCTCAACTCATTCTATGAGACCAAAACCAGACAAAGACATAACAAGAAAAGAACACTACAGACTATTATATCTTGTGAATACAGATGCAAATATTCTAAATAAAATACTAGAAAACCAAATCCAGCAGCATAGAACAAGGTTTATGTAGCATGGACAAGTGGGATTATCTCAGGAATGCAAGGTTGGTTCAATATACAAAATCCATCAATATAATACAACATATTAACAGAATAAAGGACAAAAACTACATGACAATCTTAATAGATACAGAAGCATTTGACAAAATTCAATAACCCTTTTTTGATAATATAACACTCAACAAACTAGAAATAGGAGAGAATTTCATCAACCCCAAGCATCTATGAAAAATCCACAGCTAACATCATATTTAATGGTGAAAGACTTAGTGCTTTCCCCCTTAAATCAGAAATAAGAAAAAGACATTTGTTCTTGCCATTTCTATTCAGTTTTTTACTGGAGGTGCTAGCCAGGGCACTTAGGCAAGAAAATGAAATAATAAGAATCCAGATTGTAAAGGAAGAAGTATTTCTACTCACAGATGCATGATTTTATATACAGAAAATACTAAAGAATCAAAAAAATTAGAATAAATGAGTTCAGAAAAGCTATAATATACAAGATTATACAAAAATCAACTGTACTTCTAGATAGTAACAATGAATAATCCAAAAATGAAAATTAGAAAATAACTGTAACAGCATCAAAAAGAATAAAATACATATGATAAAATTAACCAAAGAGGTCAAGACTTGTACACTAAAATCTAAAAAACACCATTGAAAGAAACCAGAGATCTAAACAAATGGGAAGAAAAATAAAGTTCATGGATTGAAAAACTTAATACTGTTAAAATAGTAATATTCCTCAAATTGATCTAAGGATTCAACACAATCCCTATTAAAATCCCAGCTGCCTGTTTCACAAAAATTGACAAGTTGATCCTAAAATTCATATGGAATGCAAGGAACCCAAAATAGACAAAATGATCTTGAAAAAGAATAAAGTTGGAGGATCCACACATCCCAAATCCAAAACTTACTACAAAGCTACAGTAATCAAGACAATGTAGCACTGGCATAGGATAGACATATAGAGCAATGGAATATGATTCAGAGTCCAGAAATAAAGTCCTATATTTACGGTCAATTGTTTTTCCACAAGGGTGCCAAGACCATTCTGAGAAAATAATAGTCTTCACAACTGGCACTTGGACAACTGGATATTCACATACCAAAGAGTAAAGTTAGATCACTACAATGTACCATATGCAAAAATGGATCAAACAAGAAGCTTCACTGAACATTCTACTGCATGCTGGGTTGTTTTCAATCATTCCAATGGGAACACCGACAAGCTAGCAGAAAGATGGAGGCAATCCTTTAACAAAGTCACCACACACCTACTACATATGAAAGGCAAAAGGATAAGACAAAAATAACAATCTCCACTATGAACTAACTTATAATCCAGGCAATGGTTAAAAAAAAAAATTAATGGAAGCTTCATTAACAAAACTGAAATGTGGAAAAGATCTTATCAAAAGCAGCCCCTGAAACACATCTTAAGAATTCCAGTGACTCCTCACTGTTCAAATAAGAAATGTGCCCCACCATGCTGTGTTACCACAGATGCATCAGAGGCACTTTGGGGGTTGAGTAAGTCTTTATGGGTGAGGTATTTTTAAAATTTGGTCTGGAAGAGTATTTGAGAAGTATATTAATAAAATAATTAAGCATGACAAAGTGAAGATGCTACCTAGGGTTGCAGGGAGAGGTGCCTATACTAGAAGGCAAAATTGGAAAGGTAGGTGGGGCCTAGTCTGTGGAGGGCACTGGATGCCAGAGTTACAGATTTTATTCAAAGAAAAGTTTTTGGACAGAGAATATTAATATTAGCAAAACTGTGTTTTAGCAGAATAAAAAGGATTAGAAGAGATTAGAGTCAAGGAGTTAAGTTAGGAAGCTACGAAGAATGTCCACATGAATCAGAGGATCAGGGCATGAAAGGAAGTATAATAAAGGAGGAGCGATGGGAGGGACCTGAGGAGAAATAAATGACAAGCTGTGACAACTGAGGGATGAGAGAGTTTGATAATTGGGGTGTAGGTGACAATTTTAAAAAGAAACAAAGATTGGTCAGTACAGGTGCAAGATGAAGAGTTTCATTTTCAGGTGTACTGACTTTGGAGGTACCAGAAAGACATCCTGGAGATAGAGATCTGAGCAGAAGATATGAAATTGGGGAAGAATCTTTGGGAGTGACTGAAGTTAACCAGAAAGAATTGGGCAAGTACAGGTAACGTGTTTCCCCGAAAATAAGACCTACACATAAAATAAGCCCTGGTAGGATTTCTAAGCATTTGCGCAATATAAGCCCTACCCCGAAAATCAGACCTAGTGATGGGAGTGGCTATGCAGCGTATCTGCACAACCCATGCATTTCGTCCTGGAGTGGTAAAGATGAGCAGCCCTTCTCATCTGCCCCATTGTGACAGCTACTATCTCACAGGTGACCGGAAAGGTGTGGGCAGCCCCACCAAGGTCAGCTCCCCCTGTCGGGTCCCAGCCATCCTGTGTGTGCTGCAAGCTGAGGCTTTGAAGGGAAAATAACACATCCCCTGAAAATAAGCCCTAGGGTGTCCTCTTGAGGAAAAATAAATATAAGACCCTATCTTATTTTCGGGGAAACATGGTAAGAACTTTAAGTAGAACTGGAGGAGTATCCATCTAGGATTTGGAAAAGCTGGGATGGGAAAAAAACTAGAGAAGCTGAAGCCCAAGTTTAGGGTATTGCTAAGGTTAATGACAAGAGTTATTAGGAGTTTATGAGTATTCTTGAGAAGAACATTTTCAGTGAAGCAGCACTGGATTCACAGCCTTTCACACAGTGAAATCCACCCACACCCTCATCAAAATCTTCCAGTGATTAACAAATGCCCACCCACAGGATTGAACAGGAAGGGGGAGGAAAAGCTTAGGACTTTGCACTTAAAAAACTCTCCAGCCTCTCCAGGCAATTCTGTACACACTAACACTGTGGGATAAAAGGAGGTAAGAGGGTGCAAGTGAAAGTTGTGTTTTTGGATTCTCAGGTGGCCCAGGAAGGGTGGGAAGAGTACAGATGGTCCTTAGATGAAGGCTGATGGAAGGTCAGGAAAAATATTTTTGCAATAAGCAGGTAAGGAGAAAAAGACTGAAGACAGCACAGGCTTGGAAATAGTTCTTCCTCTTGACAGTCTATGAAATTTTTGGAAAAAAAACCCTAAAAGGGGCCCAGCACAGCAATGTTCTTATGGGAACAGGGAGTGATTAGTGCCCAATTACAACTATTTTTTTCTTTTCAATAAGATGTCTGTGTCAAGAGGAAATGAATAATATCAGCAAATTCTCTGAAACCTAATTTTCAAGTTCTTTTTTGATATGTATTTCCCTCCCTATAGAAGCATATATCCCAAAATAAAGCTAACAAAATTGTAATTGGATTTTATCACGTAATTAACCAGACCAGGAAAGTAGGGTCAGGACACTCATCTCATTTGCTAGAGCTGCCAGAATCCAGAAAAATTTGGCTGCAAGCTGTTTTTATGTTTGAAATGTTCTATAATAATAAAAGGTAACAGAAAGTTTACATTTATTGGGAAAGCCAGTAACTTTAGCTTATGGTTCATTTTTTTCCCTTCTGAGCTTCCTAGAGATTGTGGGCCAATTCAAAGAAAACCAAAATATGTGAGAGAATATCTGGGCCAAAAAGCACTTTTATAGCATAACATATGGGGTAAAGTAGCCACTACAGTCAAAATTTCTATTGCTTTCCTCTTTCTTAAAATATTGTTCAGTGACATTCTAGTGAACAGTGAAAAGGTAGCATAGATAAAAGAAGCAGTAAGATGCTCAGCATAGTTACTAAGCAAGAGCAGCTAGTATGTGTAACAAATAATTTCTCTTAAAATTTTAAGAGGAGGTTTATTTTTGACTTTTGTTAAAAGACTATTTGATGTGAATTCTATACCTGATAACCTATCTCAATTATCACTTAAAAACTTTCATACAGATACATTATTACAACTGTAGAATTTCAATACTGTAGTGATAATAAAATTGGAGAACTGAAAAGCACAAATTTCTTCACGAATTTATTACATAAAACGCCCCCAGAGTATTTAATTTTTCTTCTTCTCACTTTCATTACTTTCATTATACAGAAGAAGCACAGTGGATGAGAAGTCTTTTAAGATGACTATAGTCCCATCATCAAGGTAGTGTATGTACCTTAGCAGTGTTCTAAAGGTTGGCCAAAAAAACTTCATGTTACCTTATCACAATACGGAAGCACTGTCTTCTTTTTCCACTAAATTATGGTGAAAAGTGCCACTGTTTTATTTAGCATTATGGTACATAACAGTTCTATTTCAATTACTAAAAGAATTAAAATAATTCTGAAAGACATCCTTTTTCCCCTCCAATGATTTGAAAGCCATATTTTTCCTGTCAAATTCAAACAAATCATCAGGTTGATGTACAGTAATCAGTAAAACAATCATCAAGGCACAAGCTCAGCACATTAGCCATTGCTTGCAGTAAAAGGATATATCAATATGTCTCTCCTTAGTTAAAAATACATAATCCTTTTATTTTGTAATGCAATAAAAGAAATTAACATCACAGACACAGAAGACTAGGAAAGGGGGAAACTACTTACTTCTGAATATCCAGTAATTTAAATCTATTTGTACTTTTCCATAGTACATGAAAGTAATTTTTAACACTTTTTGAAGTAAAATTTAGCCTTTGGGGATATGTAATTCTTAGGAGTAATAGTTCCATTCAGTTCCAGGTCAGCTTATTGTATGATTAAGTAACTCAAGGCACAGTAGCCATCCTTTCCATTAGGTTGCAACACTGATCATGTGCCTTGATAAAATGGCTGATTAAATAAGATGATGGCAACATGAAGGGGAGACTTTGGATTGTCTATTTAAAATCTAGGTAACAAGTTAATTAATAAAAAGTTTATCTTAAGTGCACTTTCACATGCTTTTTGTTTATAATAAACAACAAACTTTCTAATGTTGTTGCAGTAGGTTTGACTACCATTTCATTTGGCCAAATGCACTTTCCCCAGTAAACTTAAAACAACAACAACAAGAACAACAAGAACAAAAAAATCCCTGTCCTTTCATACTAAGAAAGAGGATTGGCTACTGATACAGTTCATTGCAAGACACATAAAGACAACATACTGTGGCATGGGTTGTTTTTAATTTGTTGTGCTGTTACTAAAGTTCTGAGGGCTGCAATTAAAACATTCCAAATTCTCCCTTCCATCTTTATTGATTCTCAAGATTTTGCACAGAAAACTCTTTGGGGGCTAGAACAGCAGTAATTGTATCACACTGTTTCCAAGACTTCAAGTTTCAAAAGCAAATCGTTTAAAAAAAAAAAAATACAGTTCCTGATTTGAGTTAGATACAGGGACAAAAATAGCACATACTTGAAGGTTATATAGTCTACAAATGGTGGCAATATTTTCCTTGGGAGAGTAGTTTTGTTGGTATACATTTTTTAAATACTCAAAAAGGCTCAACCTCAAGCAGTAATAAACACAAGCAAAAGTGATTTAACCCTTAAAATAAATATTCAGAAAAAAACCTCTCTGTACATACAAGTGAAAGAATATGTAACACTTTCACGCAAAAAAATAATTATAATAATAATAAAGAATTTGTTCATATATGTAGCTGAAATCTGCTGTTCCAGCCCACATGTCCCCAATAAAGAAGGGAGGCACAGACATAGGTGACTACTGTGGTTCACTATCTTACAGCCTTTTTGTACTGGGACTCTATCACCACCAGAAATTTATCCCTCATTATATTTATTAAATTTTTAATTTTTTTTCTTTTTTCTTCTTCCTTCCTTCCTTTTTTTTGTTTGTTTGTTTTGTCTTACAGCATGCCAAATCCTTTGGCATATGTGATGGCCTTCAACAATCTCTCTTTAAGTTTTTCTTTGCTTGAATATTCCGGAAGTAAAAGGACATTAAAGCAAGTATGAGATGTAGGTAACCTAAATAGAGAGAAGGGGGGAAAATAGGAAAATAGTAAGTAATGAGAAATACACTTAGTATTATATCCTCCTATTTTTAGATGATATATAGTCAAGATGTTTAGCGATGCAAATGACATTAATGCAAAGCATAAGGATAAACTTTTTGCTGTGAAATACTGAGAATCAGTTTTTCTTTATCCTATAAATTACTCAATGTTAACGCTGCTGCTAACATATTGTGTCCATGGAGTTATAAGTGTATACCAGATAGTGTTTTAGGTATCTAACCCTTGTAGTTCATGTAACTAAATCTTTGCACAAGAAGCTTACAGAGTAGATATCAGTAAACCAACTTTAGAGTTAAAGTCACTGGAAAGTAACTTACTCTAAGGTAGAGAAAATATTTAACTCTGGATTTCGAGATTTCAAAGTCTGTGCTCTTTAATGCTTATTAGAAATACACTAGCAATATGATTATAAAAATGACTTGATAACAAATATAAATAAATTTACATTACATTAACACCATGATGTATCAAATAATGTAGAATACTAATAGAAATGTGTCTATATGTTTAAATCATTAAATCATGTACGGTCCCTATTCACTCCTCAAAATACTGAGAGTTGAATACAGTTAAATGCCGAAATTATGAAACTAGGGATTCTAGCATAACCTAATGCTGAACAACCTCATGAGCCTCACTTAAACCATTCTATATCGATTATTATATGACTTTCAGTTAATAAATTGTGAATCCAAAAAATGAAGGAATCATACTAATTTGAACAATTCAAAGCCAATGTAAATCCCGTAATATTTAACTGGGGAAATTTTTAAAAAGTTTCCTCACACAATAACAGCAAAATATTCTCTCAACTAATGTTTCATGTAATTTGGAGATTTCTATACAAAATCGCAAACATGCTCAGAAGATATGATGAATGACAGTTCACACATGTGTGATGTGGCATGGAAGGTTTCTGGTAGGTATGTAGTCACAACTTAATAATTACCTTTCTGTATCTGGGCCATTTTTGGCTATAATCATCTTTAATTTCCCTAGTCCTCCCACAGGTGCTCTGTCTGTGCCCGTTGTAAACTGCAAGAAGAGTCTTTTCTGCTCATCTGTAAATGAATGAACGATTTCCCAGAACTCCCTAATGAGAAAAGATACAATACTAATTTTAGTTTGGCATTCATTATAACTAGCACTAATATAAGCTTATGATTTGTATTAAAGCCATATTAGGAGACAACTTGAAAGTTATTATCAGAAACTCTGAAGATTCATTTCTGGTGATTCAGTAATTCCACTTAGGCAAATTTATCTTAAATAGTCCTAAATACATAAAAACTTATGTTCATCACATTATTCCCAACAGTAAAAAACTGGGAAAACATAAATGTCCAAGAATAGGAAATTGTTATATAAATTAAGATATAATCACAACATGTACTCAGTAACAAATAAAAGACAAAATCCTGTGAATTGAAAAAGACTGAAAGGAATACTGTGAAAAATTAACTCCAGATGCCTTTGAGTATATATTTTATCTATCCCTTCTCTCCCGTACTCTCCTGGTTTATTTATCCTTTACTCAACCTTGGGGGGGGGGGGGAGGTGATACATTTTAAGGACAAAAGAGAAAAGAACAACAACAACCAAAAAACCCCAATCCCCCAAACAACTACATACCTAATAGCAGTAATACAAACGTATACAAGTTTTATATGAACTGGAACACTTTTATCAAGTAGTATGAGCTGTGTATGGAAAATTATTCTGATATTTCTGCCACATATAGTTATTTTAAAAGAATGATTTAATATGCAGCATTCCTAAAACCTATGTAGTAAAAGCCATGTTATAATGAATCTTATTAACATTATTACGATTTTTAAAATATAAGCTCATAAAGATCAATCTTGGCATGCTTGTTTGAATAACAGTTATCCATAAAACTTATGTATACACTAATTCAAAACTAAAAAATTTCAAGATTTTACAAAAAAAAATAAAGTGTTTAGTTATAGAATACATTTTAGTATTGATTTTAGAAGTTCTTTCCAGAACCCTGGCAGAGAATGTCACAATTCCCAAATCAGTAAGTACAATTCTAGTTTTTGATATTTTAGTATTCTAGTATATTATTTTCATTACCAAAATGCTGGCATTTTATTACGGCACCATCATTATTCTGGCATAAATCAGCAGCTTTACTAGACTTCTTAGCATTCTCTAATCTCTTGCCACTTCCCTTGCCTGCCACTCTGACTTACTCCCTATCCATCCCTCAGTTCCTTGAGGAAACAATAAAGAAATACACAGCAATAGGAAACTGGACACAGAACTTGCAGGAGGCTCTCTCTCAGATATTCTTAATCTTAAAGGCATCAGACCCCAGTTTACATCATTCCTTTTGGGGTGGATGGCAAGAGAAAACAAGTCTGCTGCAGCACAGACCCTCTGTCACAGCAGAAAAGCTGCCCTGCAGTGGGTGGTAATAATGCTTCCTCACACTGCAGGGGGGCTCTGAAGCCTGCTGAACCAGCAACACCTAAGGAGGCAGATTGAAGGGCACCCTTGAGGAGGGGAGACAGACCCCAAAGGAAGTAGCAGATCAGCAGTGGTCACAGTGACCAGTCTGGCTAATTATTAAGGAGTTGTTTCTTTGGTCTTTATAAAAAAACTTAAAAATCCTTTATCTAATGAGAACAATTACTAAACAAAATTTTTCTCTTCTTATAAGTGTTATGTGCTACATTAAATTTTTGAATTAAATAAGAATGCATCTATTTAGAAAGCTGAAGAGGAAATGAAGCTTCCAGGTAAAAGGAGAGAAATAAAAACACCCATAATCTACACCTAAAGTAAAACTAGAAGACTGAGTAATGAACTCCAAATGTTATGTAAATGGGGAAATGAATACTTGAGACCAGCAGAGTTAGCACTTGAATCTATACTAGCAGAGTCCTGCAGGAGCTATGTAGAAGAGCAGGGTATGCAGAATAATACTGGCTAGGGTTCATACCAGATCAGAGACTCACCTTAACAGAGAAATACTGACAACAGGTTAGAACACTGGCAAAAGAGTCGTTAAAAGGAAGGGCTACAGAAAAGTACCTGGGACCAGAAATTATAGTATCAGGAAGTCAGCATGCCTGAAGGGAAGAGGGGCACCTGTGAGGCAGAAGTTTCCCTTGATAGTAGCTTCTGGCTGTAATGGGATAGAAGTGACTGATGAAAACAGGTTGTAATTAAGCCAGATGGAACTGAAGAATCTGAAGGTGCTGAACCATGTAAAACAGACCACACACTAAAGAAACTGCCCTTACCAAAGCAACAGAAGTGAGATCCATTCAACTAAGCCACTAAACTACCCAAATTCCTTTCCACTCCTTCCTGAGATCTACTAATAGCAGGTCCAAAAAAATTCGGTCATAAACAATGGGAAATCTGTAACACCATGTTCTAACACGATAGAAAATGTAACAGCAGATAGGAAAGAATACCAGTAATCAAAAATACAAAACTCAACTGGGCGCACTGGTTCATGCCTATAATCCTAGCACTTTGGGAAGCTGAGGTGAGAAGACTGCTTGAGGCCAACAGTTCAAGACCAGCCTGAACAAGAGCAAGACACCGTCTTTGCAAAAAATAGAAAAATGAGCCAGGGATGGTGGTGCGAGCCGGTAGTCCCAGCTACTCAGGAGGCTGAGGCAGGAGATTGCTTGAGCCCAGGGGTTGGAGGCTGCAATGAGCTATGATGATACCATTGTACTCTAGCCTGGGAGACAGAATGAGACTCTGTCTCAAAAAAAAAAAAAAAAAATACAAAACTCAGAGAAAGATAAACAAATCTGAAAATAGAAATGAGGATACTAAAAAATTTACTAAAGAAACATGCAAAATAACTTTGGAAATAAAAGCTAATTTTATTATAAGGTAACCAAAGGAGTAGCAATATGACCAAAATTTCTACTGGAGACACAGAGTCTAGAAATAAGGCAAGAAAATGAATGAAATAAAACTAAAGAAATACATCATATCAAAGCAGAATAATGGAAAAAATTAATCGTTAACTACATAAACATAAAAGCTTTCACCTGACAAAAAATTGTGGACGCTCAAATGATAAACTAGAAAAAAAAATGTTTGCAAACTTATTAGAGTTAAAGGGCTAATTTCTCTAATGTATAAAGTTCCTAACAATCAAGAAAACAGGGTGGGTATGGTGGCTCCTACCTGTAATCCTAGCACTTTGAGAGGCCAAGCAGGGAAGATAATTTGAACTCAGGAGGTCAAGACCAGCCTGAGCAAAAACAAGACCCCATCTCTACTAAAAAATAAAAAAATTGGCTGGGTGTCATGGCACATGCCTATAGTCCCAGCTACTTGGGAAGCTGAGGCAGGAGGATTACTTGAGCCCAGGAGTTTGAGATTGCTGTGAGCTAAGCAGACACCATGGCACTATACCCAGAGAAACAGAGCAAGACTCTGTCTCAAAAAAAAAAAAAAGAAGAAGAAGAAGAAAAGGAAATGACCAACTGAATAGCAAAAGACTATATAAAAAATACAAATAACTTTTAAGTCAAGAAGAGATGCCCATTCTCATTCATAATGAGGTAAACTCAATTTATAACTACACTGAAATAAGATTTCTCAAATTAGTAGATAAATAAACATCCAAGTTTCATAACACATTCTGTTTGGAAAGCTGTAGGAAAAGAGATACTCTACCTTATACTGCTGATGGGAATACAAAATGTTACATTTCTGTGAAGGAGAATTTGGCAATATCTAACAAAATTACATATGCAGCTACCATTTGATGCAACAATCCCACCTCCAACAATTTATTTTGGTGAAACACTACATAGGTATGGAATAATATATGTGTAAGAAGATTAACTGTGACATTACTACTAACAGCAAAAGGTTGGAAATAATCTCTATGTCCATGAATATTAATAATCTATCCTGTATCCACACAATGTAGCAATATTCAGCCATATAAAAAACTGTGATCTACATCTCTGCATTGATACGTGGTGACTCCCAGGACATACTGGGAAAAGTTTCTTCCTAGCTCTGCCCACTGACATGGCCTACTAGTAATAATATTAAATAACAAAGGTCATACCTTGCACCCAAAATCTGACTTCTAACTGCCATTCCCCAGTAATTCCTTGGAAAAATGATTTATTCCAGACCCAAGGTTTAGAATGTTCAAGGTGAGGTAAAAATTTCAAAATCTAATAGTGTCATGTTACAAGCACACAAAGGCTTAAGAATAATGACTATGCAACATATTAAATATAAAAAATAGGCCGGGCGCGGTGGCTCACGCCTGTAATCCTAGCACTTTGGGAGGCCGAGGCGGGCGGATTGCTCAAGGTCAGGAGTTCGAAACCAGCCTGAGCGAGACCCTGTCTCTACCAAAAAATAGAAAGAAATTAATTGACCAACTAAAAATATATATAGAAAAAATTAGCCGGGCATGGTGGCACATGCCTGTAGTCCTAGCTACTCGGGAGGCTGAGGCAGGAGGATCGCTGAGCCCAGGAGATTGAGGTTGCTGTGAGCGAGGCTGATGCCACGGCACTCACTCTAGCCTGAGCAACAGAGTGATACTCTGTCTCAAAAAAAAAAAAAATAGTCCATGAGTTTATAACAATATTCAAAAAGGCAAAACCAACCAACAAACCAAATTCAACTGTCACCATTAAAATTATTACATTAACTCCTTATTCTCAAAAAGATAAATATATTTCATCATGCCTTTTCAAGGTAATCAAATAGGATACATTGATAAGGAAAAAGAATGGCAGGTATATGTGCAGGACAAACAGATAAAAACAAAATTTTTTTCAAATCACCATTTTGTAATTCCTAGTGAAATAATGAATTCATGTAGTGATACTAATAAATACTAAAATCAGGTGAAAGACAAATAAGGGGTTCTGGGAAGATGATGGTGCATGTGACAAGTAATTTTACTTTTGTCTTTGCTTTTTTCCTTCCCAATCTCCTCCTCCCCAAAGAGCAAACTGAATGGGAAAACCAAAGACCCACAGGCATTATCTACAACAAAACTAGGTAATAAGGTATCTCTCAAGAACCCTTGCATATAAATGAATAGGAACCATGCACTGAAAACTAGAAGACCTGGTTGGTAAGAAAGCAGAAGGAAGGTAACTGACTAGGTTTCTTACAGCCTTGAGAATAAGATAATCTAAAAATTGCCAACCTGATGGAAAGCAAAGGTCATTTGCTAACATCAGCTCAAAGTTAGAGAAAGTTCTATAAGATTTAATTTGCAGATAATTGCAAAGGGATCATGATGAAATAAGTTCTGGGCCCTTAAAAATCTTGAACACCAAAATCCCTTCCAAAATAAACTTTGCACCAAAAAGAAACTGCTGAGAATAATGTTCAAATGGGCCAGATAAAAGATGATAAAGACAAAAAAAAAGGTTCAAATACATGTGGGAGCAGGAGAGACAACTTCAGAAAGCACAAGACCATATTTTTGATCATTTTACAAAAATTAATGAGTCCCCTGAAACAATAAGAGCTATCTTGGCCCATCTTTCCCTCTTGCAAGTATGGGAAACTCGTTTCACAAAAAAAAGAGTAACAGAAAAGGGTCACAGTGAAAAACACTTAAGAAGTTATTAGCAGAGAAAGAGTATATGCACGTACATGTGAATGACAGTACACTAAAAGATATGCCAATAGAAAACTGTAAACAAATTGAAAACTGTAAACAAATGAAAACTGTACACAAATTTCAAAGTCAGCTAAAAGAAATTTTAAAAATAACAGAGGCTATGAAAGAACAACTAAGTCAGAGATGGAAGATATCAGAAGACAAGGAATAATTAAAAATAAAAGGAAATAATAATTTCCTTTTAACAGAAATATTCATTCCTAATAATTAGAAATAAAATGAAAAAAATCACCTCAAATATAAGGAAACTAAAACTAAACCAAAAAAAACTTAAGGATGTATAAGACATAATAATATTCTAGAAACAAAAGCAAGAAAGAATAAAAATCTTAAACCTCAAAAAGAAATGAAACCATGCCTGAGACTCTTCTTACTGATCAGAGACACAGGGCTACTGAGCACTGGCAGGAGAAATTCTGCTGTAACTAACCCTGGAAGTGCTTTTCTTCCCTGCCAGTCACCTCAGCAAGGTGGATCTGGCCACAAAAGGCACAAGGCCCACACAGTGATCTCTGGGGAATGGAGAGCCAGCAGGGGCACTCTTACCCTATCCAAAGACACCCTACAACAGCTCTACCTGGAGACGCCTGCTCATGCAGCACCAGCAGGAACCCCAATGGAAAGGCATAAATGAAGCAAACCAAACACCACCACAAAGGGTCTGAAAACTAGTCATTGGAACCACAATCCACAAAAATACACCAGGACCTGCATGCAAAACCTGAACAGGATGACTGCCTGCGAAAATAAAAAACTGAAAGTACCCAAAGTTTTCTGACATAATAGACAAAATGTCCAAGATACAATCCAAAAATTACCTGTCACACCAAGAACCAGGAAAATCATATAACGGAAAGAAAATCAACTGACGCCAACACTGAGATGAGTAAGATGTTGAAATTATCCGACAAGGATTTTAATGCAGTCATCATAAAAATGATTTGACAAGCAATTACAAGTTCTGCTGTTTCACAAATGAAACAATGGAAAATCTTGGCAAAAAAAACAAAAGTTACAGTAAAAAAAGAGCCAAATGGAAATTATAGACCAGAAAAATACATTAAGAGAAAAATAATCATTGGATAGGCTCAACAGTAGAGTGAAGATGACAGAGTACAGAGATCTGAAAAGAGACAAAATAGACTGAAAAATGAACTGCACCTCATGTTCATTTGGAACAATAACAAATGACTCAACATTCATATCATTAGAGGCCTAGAAACAAGAAAAGACAATGGGGCTGAAAGAGTATTTGAAGAAATGATGGCTAAAAATTTTCCATGTTTGGAAAAAGATACAAACCTATAGTTTTAAGAAGCTTGAAACTCTTCTTCATGAATAACAGGAAAATAAAGTCACCTTCAAACAAAGGAAAATTAAAAGGTCTCATTAGCAGACCTGCTTTTGAAGACTGGCTAAGGGAAGTGATAAAAGATGGAATCTTGGAAAAAAAGAATGAATATAGCAGAAATATGGGTATACACAATAGACTACCATTCCTCCCATTCTATAAATCAATTGATAATTGATACAAAAATTCTAACAGCATTAATACTCATGACAATAACATTTCAAAGTGGGGAAAAAGGCCTAACTGAAAGCAAGGTTTCCACATTTCACTCAAGGTGGTGGTGTTCATACCAGTGAAATAATATATCTATAACATAATGGCCACAGCAACTATGACAAAAACTATAGAAATCAGTACACATATTTATTGTCTTCAAGGTGGCGGGGGGAGAGAAATCAATATACACAAAAAAGAACATTATAAATAAATCAAGAAGAAATCCTAAAAGTTCAAGTAACCTATGGAAGACACAGAGAGAGAGAAACAAGGAATTATAAATAAAGACAGAAAAATAGTAAGACAGCAGAATGAAACCCTAACACATCAATAGGGACCTCAAATATTAATGGTCTAAACACATCAATAAAAAGGCAGAGACTAACTGTATTTTTTTAAAAATGACAACTATGTGCTGTTTACAAGACACTCATTCCAAATTAAGCAACATAGGTTAAAAATAAAATGATAGAAAAAGAATACACAAACATTAATTTAAAAATAAACAGGAATGGTTATATTCATTAAAACTTAAAAATCCTGTCAGTGATCAATATTATAGACATACTGCCATGATATTCTTTGTGACTGACAAATGGGTTTTTCTCATCACTATGTTATCTCAACCTTTTATGATCACATTTGAAATGCCAAGTGAGGAGCAGCACAGTGGTTGCTAAGAGTAAATACATTCACCACTGCTGCAGTTAGAAATGACCAAGGGTGTACCATAAAAAGAAAATATCAGTAATGTCCTAAAAATCAGTAATGTCCTAAAAGTATGCAGAAAGACATGAAATAACAGAACAAAAGAAAATAATGGGATATACAGTTACTCCTCAGAATACGTGTGGGGTTAGTTCCAGAACCACCCACAGGAACCAAAATCCAAATAAACTCAAGTCCTGCAGTCAACCCTGCAGAAACTGCATAGGAAAAGTCAGGCCCTCGGTACACAGGGTTTGCTATGTACCCCACAAATACTGGATACACATTTGAGTGGACAGGGAAAAAATACCAAGCATATGTGGAACCACGCAGTTCAAACCCATGCAGTTCAAGGGTCAAGTGTAATATAAAAAATAACTAACATAAAATAATACTTATTGCTAGAAGTTGATATTCATTCTGGTGTTTACATACTTGAGAGACTTAAAGCAATAACTTTTGGAGGCAGCTTAGAGGAAGTTATCTGCATGTCTACTCATCTCACTCCACCAGTGGGTGACAAAAGGTATCTTTGTCCATTTTACCAATCTTAACAGGAGTTGAGGAACCCTATGTCTTTCACGATTAGATAGCATACACAGTACAGAAAGTAGACAGAATAGTAGCAAGGGCATTTACTTGGAGCAGACAGAATTGGGAACCTCTAACTCTTTCTGGGAGAATTTAAGGCTCAATTTCTTAAGGTATAAAATGGAAATACTAATTTGTATCTTGTGATCCTATTTTAAGCATTAAATAAAGGAATGTACCATTTCACACAAAAGGTGCTTGATATAGGTAGCTATGTAACAGCAATTCAAAAACAGAGTTCAAAAGAAAGAAATATTCAAAGGTAGTCTTATTTTCATCATCTTCTAACCAACAGTAAGCATACTCTCATCAGAATCACCAGAAATAATCTATATTCCAAATGCAGAAAAAAACATAAGACTTACATAAAATGCTTAAATTTATGAAATAAATCACAAGATTAACACTAAAAATTGGTGATTATTTTACAAACATATTTCTGATTTTATAGATGAGAATTTGTCAGTTTGCTTATTTGGGAAGTAGTACCTAGAGACAAAGGTCTGAAATGTAACACACACACCCCTTTGGTGAATCAGATCTTCCCTTTAAGAATTAAGCACCTCACCTAATCACAACAGAGTCCCTGGTATAGCCACCATCATATTCTGTAGTTTCTTCCAGTGCCTGGAAATCTAGATTCTGGAAAGTCAAGAAAGTATGTTTTAATATCTTATATACTACACCATTACGAACAATGAATAGATACATAATTTTTTTTTGCAGACATCTGCTTTTCTTACCCGGCTTCCACAGATAAGCAATTCAATTTCTTCTGGTCTGAATAGGTACTTTAAGGGAGATTCATTGGTTACCATATGAAACCCTCTCCGAAAGGCCTTGAACTGTTTTTCCACTGATTTATTGAGAATGTAGTCAGAATAGAGATTGACAAATTCCTGTAGAAGACATTAACCACAAGAACTTGTTATAATATGCTATGCAAACAGAGCACAAGTAATTGGGCTGCATAGCTGTTTTGTTTTTATTTCCCAAGGAAAAGACATTCGGCAATATTTTTTAAAGTTCAAATTTTACACATACAAAGGAAAACACTTCTTACAATTTCACAGGTCTCTGTGATACCCAATATTAAACTGTAAAAAGGCCATGTACATAAAATCATTATACATAAAAATTTAATTTTTGATAGTATTTAAACAGAACTGAATAAAAGCTGGAGCCTCAATGTAATTTTTTGGTTACCTCAAATACATATACAAGCAGAGACACATGTAAACCATGTATTCATTTATTTATAAAAGCCAACAGTTTGAATAAACCATAATGTGCTTGATTTGAACAAACCAGGAAGCCCCATGTTTTCTACTAAGAATATTTGGTAAGCTACCTCCTGTGTTCAGTTCATTAAAAATGCTATAGTTTTCCTTGATACATAAAAACTACTATACCAAATTAAAAAGAAAATGTACTTTGTATCCCCAGTGACTACAATAGCCAAAAATTATCAATATAAACATGCTTCTTAAAGGTATAACACATATTTATCATAATTTTCCTGGATTATAATGTTCTGGGTTATTCCTATTTTCAGATGAATAATTTTTAGTCAATAGAAATCCAAATCTGATATAAAGAATACTTTTTAGAAGTGTATTTCTATCATAAATAGTATAAACATGTATAGTTAAATATAATTTTCATGTATTCTGTGGTAAGCACCTTAATCATGAAGTTCTTTTAACTCTACAGCTTAATATAAGAAACATCCTGCTTCTTGCTTTATACTACAGACACACTTAGCTATTTACCATCTCCTACTTCATGTCCTCTTTCTCTAAAAGGAGTTTAGTGTCCCACTGTGTGCTCTCATACCAGCTAATATTCAAAAGTTAGAAAACTGTGGTGCTATCATTTACATGAACTCGGTTACTTGATTTCTTAGTTCTCTGTATGGACAATACTATATACTTCTTTAAAAATCACGAGCACACATTTTCAAAATTGTTAATAAAGAGATAAAAGCAAGGATGATGTAAAAACATTACCTTCCTGTTTTCATTTGTAATTGGTATTTTATCACCATTTTCCTTTAGATCATACATCATTGGATTCCCAAAAAGATCTGTCTGTGATATCTGGAAAGTGATCATCATATCATCTTCCACATTCCCTTCATATTCCAATAAATCTTTTAAACTCTGATACAGAACCTAACAACCAGAAATGGAAAATTGAGGCTACCACAGAACTACAAATACAACAAATAGTTCGTATCACTCTGCTTAGAGAAAAACAAAAACTTTGTCAATAATTAACACATAGATAGTATCCCTCCTGCTCCTCAAATAGTTTACAGCCTAGTAGAGAACGACTGTCAGTCACTGATGATGTCCCATACCATCAATTTAGCAACAGATTTTACACTGTGTTCTAAGAGAACCTCTGGGGTATCTCAAGGTTGGGGTCGGGGGCCAGGAAGTAGGGTGGGAGAGAGAAACAGACATACTAACTGCAGCTATCAAGACCCTTAGTCAGGGCAGCTCTGATTTCATTTAGCAATCTCATACGATTTCATTAAAAAACAAATAAAATGTTTAAAAATACTTCTCAATAGAATCAATCTTATAAAAGCTGCTTGCTGACAGTAGTGCATAAAAATTTTCCCCTTCGAGTTTTTAAGTATTTATGGTAATTCAGTCAAATTAAAACTCCTTTATCTGATTGAATATAAACATCGACAAAGATTGCAAACAAAACTTTAAAAATGTTTATATATATTAAATTGTATTTTTTCATTTACATAAAATCTGATATTAAATTAAAAAATGACAAAAGAACTTACTGGGTGAGAGTCTCCCAAGTCACGAAAAGTTCCTTTTTTCCCCATTAGCTTCCTGTAGACAACCATGGGAAAATGTACATCCAGTATACAGTTATTGTAAATAGCCAGACCCAGTACTATGCCAATCAGAGTAAATTGACCCTCAGTTTCAAAAGAAGATGGATTAAACCAAAACAATTTTGTAGATTCATCATATGTGAACATACCTATAAGAAATGATTTTAAAAAATAAATACATTACTATTGTATTTTATTAAAGACTGATGAATACAAATGTAAATTGAAAAGAATTACACACATAAAACATATTTTTTATATAGTAGTAGGGGTGTAAAAATTTTTTTTCTATTATATTAGCACTGGAGAAAACAATGCCCAAATATATCTGGTTACTATAAATTGTGGCAAATGGTGGTATGTTAATTTTAAGAAGCCAAGGAAATAATGTAATAAGCAAATTAAAGATTGAACTGTTCTACTCTTTTTTTTTTTCTTTTTTTCGACAGGATTTTGCATGCCGATGTTCTACTCTTTTACCAACATATATGAAAAGTTAATTTATACTTATAACTTTATCTACTCCATGGTTGAAAATAAACACAGAAACAAAAAAAGGCTATCATATTTTTTAAAAGTTTCATTTATAAAAATGTAATTACTTATATTTGTACAACATGTATTGTTTTAAAAAACAATTTTGTATCAGAGTAAGAAAAGGTTTCATTTGTTTTTTCAAAATTGGACAATGGTCCCCATGAAATTTTTCTAGCATTTTTCTAACAAATATAATTCCAAGTACATAAATTTAAATAAACTCGATAACTTAGATAGGCAAAGCTATTTAATACATATATTAATTATTAGCCAAGAAGTAAAACAAAAGTAGTTCTGTAGTCTTTCAGTTTCACATAGTCTTCACTATTCAAAACTTAACTTGGTGACCTTTTTAATAACACTCATTGGAAAATTGGAATCTTTGATTTTACCTATCTGAGTGAGCATTACTAAGAATTATCCTCTTCCTTTTTAAAAAATAGATGTCTTACGGGAAAATAAATATTCTAACTGAATTTAGAATTTTTTCATTTCACTAAACTTTTTAGTTGTTACTAAGAAACTGGATGAAAATATTTTAAGAATCAAGTCTAAAAAAAATTCTGTAATTTCCAGTAGAACAAAAAAATCAAATAATACAGCATATATTTTAAAATCAGTTTATAAGAACTTTTAAAGCTTTAAAAATGTTCCTTCAATTTCACTTTTAAGTTAAAAAGAAAGGAACTTTAGAATGTCTCCTTGTCACTAAGAGCATAAATGAACCTTAGGACATTTTTCTAATGCAAATTTAATGTTCATGAAATAATGGTTTAAAAATTACCCAATTCATACTTGAATTTCAGTTTATATCTAAACATATTTTACAGGCAAAGTTACAACATCCATGGAAGTGCTAAGAACTTCATTTAGTTACAAATACAGTATTAATGGGGTAAAGAATAGGTGACAAATAATAATAAATATGGTGAAATGTCATAAATGCATATCCTTAGTCTCAAGAGCAATAAATTACTAATATTAATTAATCAGAATACAAATTATCTAGGTCACTACTCTAATCTCCATATATGAAAGATAACAATTTTGAAGTCCAAGAAGATTCCATTTTTGGGCACATTTTTTCAAGTCCCTAAAAGAAAAGCATCATAAAGGATGCCTTTTGTAAAATATTCCTTTTTGATATTTCTACTGCCATTATTTCAGTTACCTTACTATCAATTGGAACTGCTTAATGTATATTTTTTTGTAAAAATATTTCTGCATATAATTAACATTTCTAGATATATCAGAAGCTAGAGGTAGGGTTTACCAAATTTATGAAGCTTATAAAGTAATTCCTTATGAAGTTTATAAATTAATTTTCTATCTCAAAAAGGGCATGGTCTTACATCTTTGGTTTACTCTGAACAAAGTACATATAAATGGCATAGCCTTCTAATTATTAATAAACATTGGCTAGAATACAGACAAGTTATATGTACATATATATGTGTGTGTGTAGCTCATTAAAAACAAAAACAGAAAGGTAAATTCAATGTACATGTATCTCAGTATTCAACAGGATATAACAGCTCAAGTCTCAAAATTTAAGGGAAATGATGCACATTATTGTATGCCACATTTCTCCCAATTTTGATGGTATCTTTAGTGGAAACCTTTTCCTATATTGTCATGCACTCAATTTTAAACATAAGCAAGCCCAGTAACTAAGTAGTTAATAGTGTAAAAATTGAACCAGTTCAGAATTATCCAATTAAGTCGACTATCCAAGAGTCTGTGTCTTATCCCTGTTCTACTTTGTCTATCATAAGAAAGGAGGCTAAAAAACTGAAACTCTGATCCTTCACTTTCAGATTAACATATGTCATCACATTTGCCTTTCCCAAACTGTGTTCAATAAAAACTCTTCTGGGAGGCAATTATTATTAGATGCAGCACAGCAAAGGGGTTCTAGATTCTAGAGTTCAAGTTTGGAGGAAACATTACTATATTAAGCTCCAAGAAATCTTACACCAAGTAAACCTAATTAATTTGTTACCAGCTGGTGTTTCTAAACTTTGACCATGATACAACTGTGAGACATTCTCTCAACATTCTTCAAGCCATTGTTCTTTAAAACTCATGTTTTAGGAACATCATGAGTATGACGACTGTTTTAGACTACAAAGAGCCAAAAAATCCCTTTGTTCTAATGTACCATTCTAAACTATTTTCAATTCAATTTACTAAAGAGATAATTTCCTGTATTAGAATATGTGGCTAAGTAATCTAAATAAGAACTTGAATAAATTAGTCATACAAATCAGTCCTAAAATCCACAAATTTAGTCATTACCCATGATTCTAGGTAATTCACACCAAAACCACCTTTCTTCTGCTTTTCATGGCTGAGGATATTTATAAACCAAGATAAAAAAATTCTTAATTCAAAAAGATGACACCATAATCACATCACTAAAATACTTACCAATATCTGGATTGAAGATTTCCTCCACAACCAGCTGAAAAAATTCTTTGGAAACACCTCCCTCATCAACTCCTTGTTCTCCTTCAAATTCCACATACAACTGTTTCTTCAAGTCTGCAGGATTTTCCATAGCAATCATCTCTAGCTAGTGATTAAAAAGATAAATATGAAAAGAAGATGACTGCCAGTATCAAGATAAATGCAAAATAAAAATAATAAGCAGACGCGAAATAAAAACAAGGAGAAGGAATAGGGAACAAAGGTTTTGACTTTTTGTTTTTAAATGGAAATGGGAAGCAAACTATTAAAAGCCAGTGAAAACAAAGATTCTGTCTCACAGATAATGAAAAAATAGGACAAAAAAGAAATCAACATAGTAACTTTACTGATGTGTTACAAAATTAACATATAGTAGAACATTAGAATTAAGATTCTGTTATTTATATATAATAAATCTGGACTATACAGTGAGGGCATGGAAAGAAGACAGCAAAATGTCTAATGACTACTCAAGCTAAATCATTTCAGCAAAAACATTGGAACACAAATGTTTAACCACAAAATTGTTCATAGAATTATGTTTACTAGAATAGATACTCAAAAGTCTTCATATCTACGAAAACATAAGTAAAATAATTACAATTAAGAAAAATACACTGGATAAGCAGAAAAAGTAGTTTAGGTTCTCTCACATTGGACTTTAGTATAAATTATCATTTTTTAATGGATTAGAACCCATTCTCTACCTCATTTTCTTGAAAGCAGGTGAGACATACCCTTGCTTGTGTCCTTAATCTCTAACAGTTACCACACCCTAAGCAGCTACAATTTCAACTATAAATCTTTTACCAAATACTTTTGTCTATTTATAGAATTATGAATATACAGTAATTAACCTCAGTTGTTATAAGATTAATCATAAAAATACTAGATGCTAACATGAAATATTTATATAATTTATTGTTATTTTATATATCTAAAATGTACTAACAGTATGTTTAATTATCCACCTTATCTGCTAAATTGCCTCCAAATGTCTGCTGTTAAAAAAATTTTATCTTCAAGATGAAAATTTGTCAAAACAGGATATTTTAAGAATGTACAGATTATTCCAACTATTCCAAATGGAACTTTAAAAATGGTTTGTTTTTGAGACAGAGTCTTGTTTTGTTACCTGGGTTAGAGTACCGTGGCGTCAGCCTAGCTCACAGCAACCTCAACTCCTGGGCTCAAGCAATCCTTCTGCCTCAGCCTCATGAGTAGCTGGAACTACAGGCATGCGCCACCATGCCAGGCAAATGTGTTTTTTTTCCTATATATTTTTGGTTGGCCAATTAATTTCTTTCTATTTTTTTAGTAGAGACGAGGGTCTCGCTCTTGCTCCCGCTGGTCTCAAACTCCTTGACCTTGAGCGATCCACCCGCCTCAGCCTCCCAGAGTGCTAGGATTACAGGCATGAGCCACTGTGCCAGGCCTAAAAATGATTTGGTTTTGAAAAATGTAGTCATTGCTGGAATAAAGGTATTATAGTCCTAAAGTAATCATTATCGGTAACAAAACTCATTGGGACATTCTAATTTGTCTATATAAAACAAAAAATCTAAAGATCATTGTTTTTTAAAACTGTTAACTTCAACTCATCAGAGGGTAGTCTAACCCATTTACTGGTTTGCAACTGGCAATGGGGGAAAAATCAGAATGCATTCCATATGGTAATGGAACCTCCTGTTTTCTGAAATTTTTGTTTCAATTAGATATACAGATGGATGTGCATGTGTGTACTGGGATGCTATGTAAAATATTTCTTGCTAGCGTTGCAGTTAAAAACAGGCTGAAATTATCTCCTGGGTATCTTCAGTGAATTTAATCTTTAAAAGAATGTCTGTTCTTGTTAAAGAATGGTTTCTAACATTTACAAAATCATTTTTAGGCCAAGTTGTATTAAGAGATTTTGAGACAGCATTTTGCTGTGGAAAGATTAAGTCAGGATACTCTTTACTAGTCCCAACTGTTACTTAGCAGAACTTTTAATTTTTAAACTGTGACAAGTGACTCAAGTGCGGTTCAGTTTCTTCCTCGGCAAAGAAAAAAAAAAGGTAATATTCTTCACACTATAATGTTGTGAAGGTTTATTAAGAATATATAAGAGCTGGGCACGGTGGCTCACGCCAGTAATCCTAGCACTCTGAGAGGCTGAAGAGGGTGGATCGCACAAGGTCAGGAGTTCGAAACCAGCCTGAGCAAGAGCGAAACCTCATCCCTACTAAAAAAAGTAGAAAGAAATTAATTGGCCAACTAAACATATATAGAAAAAAAATTAGCCAGGCATGGTGGCGTGTGCCTGTAGTCCCAGCCTCTTGGAAGGCTGAGGCAGAAGGATCACTTGAGCCCAGGAATTTTGAGGTTGCTGTGAGCTAGGCTGATGCCACGGCACTCTAGCCCAGGTAACAGAGTGAGACTCTGTCTCAAAAAAAAAAAAACAAAAAAGAATATATAAGAAAGAGTTATGTAGAGCAGTTAATATTATTAAGAAGATAACACATGATATTGTTCCCTTTTAAAACAACTTTACTCTCTGAACAAAAGATTTGCAATTTTATGTTGCCAAAGGAAATTGACATAGACTATGTATGGTTCCAAGACACTGAAGTCAAACAAATGTAGATATTAAAATAACCTTAGAATAAAAAGTTCCAGTTGGAAAATTGTTTCATGCTACAAAGTATACAGAATTGAGGACTAAAATTAGAATTAACATCTTAGCTCAAATGTAACCCATTCCTAGACTTCTTCTCCCAGTTCTTAACTGAGTTAGGATGTAAGTCAATGTTTATACTTGCCTTTATCAAATATATTCCAAAATGAAAAAAAAGATTTGACATTTAGACTATGTATTCTATAGCTTTTCCCCATTAACATTCATAAATAAGAGCTAACTACTTATCAATGTGAAACCTTTTAAAGGACTTGGTGAAGAATTTCTACAGGATTAAGAGGACCTGTGTTCTATCCAATCTCAGTTCTGCCTAAGACATGTTGGATAACAACTTAGGCAAATTTATTGTCATTCTTAATAAGATAGTATATGTCTGTCCACTTTCACCAATCTCTACTCTATGGTCTCCACCTTGAGTGCCAAAAGAATTTAATATAATATGTTTTATGTGGCAACTGTAAACATAACTTTACCATTTTCTTTCATCTGTAAAATAAAAATACAGAAATAAATACATTAATATCTATGAATACTTAGATGAATTCCCTGCACAAAGTCAGTGTATA
This sequence comes from Microcebus murinus, assembly GCF_040939455.1. Classification (NCBI taxonomy): domain Eukaryota; kingdom Metazoa; phylum Chordata; class Mammalia; order Primates; family Cheirogaleidae; genus Microcebus; species Microcebus murinus. Next base: position 21,815,821 of record NC_134110.1, read on the forward strand.
TACAGACTAGCTGCTGTTGCTCTTACTATTGCACTTATGTAGCACTTTCTATGTAGAAACTTATTTAATCTTCCCAACAACCTACGAGGTAGGTAACATTATTAATTCCATTTTGCAGATGGGGATTCTGAGGTAATGAAAGGTTAACTTCCTCAAGTCACAGTTTGTAAGTCATGGAACAGATTCTAATCTAGGCAGCAAGCTATTTTGCTTTATTGCCTCTCCAAAATGACAACTGATACTTTTTCTTTACAATTACACATGACTTTTTTCTTCTTTATGCTTTTCTATATTTTTAAATTTTTTACAATAAATATGTCAAAAGAATGATTTGAAAAACAGTTAGCAACTGAATTTTCTAGGCAAAAATTTTCAATTATTATCCATTTTAGATTACCATTCTGTTGTACAGTGATTTTTAAATATTGTATTATTTAAGAATACATGAGTAGACTTTTTAAAAAAATATTTTATTTTTAATTGTGGTAACAAACACATTAACATAAAATTTAGCAATAATCATTCTGACAAAGGCATTAACATAAAGGGCTGCATTTTGTTTTCCTTTTCTTAAAAATAGCAACCTCCAATCCATTATTCAATCAATTAAAAAATGATTTAAAAACCAAATTGTAAAGGTGTATTACAGGTAATAGCTGTAACATGTAATAGCTATATCATTTAAAATTACATTTCTAAAATCCAAAGTTTTTTAAATATAGGATATTTGGAAATTGGAGGAATATATCAGTGAACATTCAGAAAAGGAGAATTTGTAAGCATTCCTGAGTTCATTTAGAATACAGATGTAGATATATAGGTATATAAGAAATATACAGGTATTTTCTGTATATAGGAAATATATAGGTATTCAGATGTGGAAATATATGGATACATAGGAAATATATAGGTATTTCTTAAAGTACAGTATATTTTGTAAAAATTTAATATAGAGACTAGCAAAAGACAGATTACTGAGGAAAAATAAACAAAAATAGACTGGATGTAATGACATCTACCTCGTCATTATATGACTTCCTCTTCTTACTAAGACTTGATTTCATTAATTGTTGGTTAAAACAATTTTCAATTTCTCAACTTTTTAATTGGCCATGATGATGAAATCCTAGGGAAATCATTTTTTAAAAACTGACGTGATATCAAAGCATTCCCAGAATACTTAGGTAGGATATCTCAATATAAAAATATCATATTGCCAGATGTACAAAAATTAAAAGTAAAATACTACCACTTAAAATCTTGTAGTATTCTGAGTTATTAGATCAAATCCATCCTTATCCATAACTGAAAAGATTCCTTAATGGCATGAATATTTAAATTGAAGTAGCACTCAGATAAAACAGACCTTTCTAACACTTTTGAATGCCTAGGATCTCCAAGAAAGGCTCGCTTAAACTACTTCACTCAACTTGTTACACTCTATGAGTCTGCAAGTGAGTAGGTTTAAACTATTGATTAGAATGGGATTTTTAGATCATCCAGATATATGTTTTTATGTTCTCTTCCAAATGGATAAAGAAAAGTTTGTTTTATCTCAAATACAAAGTGTAAATGTTTGTGTAACACTCAAATCACATAATCACATTTGTCCCTGAGACCTGTAATCCTGAGTTCTACTTCCAATTCTGCCATTAATTTCTGTAGGCCAAAAATCTCTCTAGATTTAATTTTCCTTACTTGTAATATTAAGGACTTTGATGACTTTCATTGTTTTAAATTATTATATGATGCTAACAATCTATGTAAACCTGCTTCATTCTCTCATTCTTATTTTTAAGAAATTACTTTGAGGACATAAACCAAGCATGAAGTTCTGAATTTCAATTAGCATAAATTGTAAGAAACAATGGTACTTACATTAAGCACAATATAGTGAATGTTTCAGATACAATTAAATATACCTAGAATAACACAAAATAATCTCATTCTCAAAACACTGTAGGTCAATTAATAGATAAAAGAATCAGGTTTATGTTTCAATAATCAGGTTCACCTAAAAGTGTTTGCAAAAAAAAAAAAATGTTGGAAGCTGGGTTAGACAGTGTTTTATAACTCAGATAAAATGAGCCAGTGAATTTCAGAGGATTGAACAGAGAACCTCTTGGTAGTAGGACTTTTCATCTGTGCCAATCACCTTTATTTGTGCTAGTTCCTATTTTTCAACTTCCCTATCCAGTTCTACATCTCAGCCATTCCTTTTGGTTTTTAAATATCTACTTGAAATTCTACAACTCCCTGACTAATCAGAACCAAGTTTGTCTTTCTACTACTTTAATGTGGCAGTTTCCTAAACATGTACTTGTATATAAAAACGGCTCCAATATATATGTGTATATATAAACGGAGCCAACATCCATCTTCCAAATGTTGGTTTATGCCTGGCTTTATCAGAATATCTTGAGAATACTACCAGAATTAAAAATTCCTAGGCTTTATACCACAGCTCCTAATCAGAATCTCTTAAAACAACTTTCCCATTTAGATGAGAAGGCAGTTGAGTTGAGGGTACCTCACAAATGGTAATACTGTCTTCTTCCATTTAAAAAGTAATTTTAAAAACTTTTAAACATACTATCCTTCGAAGTGCTTTGTCTAATAAAAATGAGGAATTATCTACTTGTAAAAGAGTACACAAATGGATAAATATGTAAAGACCTCATCATATTAGGATTGTTTTCACTCAAATGAAAGCTGAGCTCTGCACTCATGCATATCACTGTATTATTTTCCAAGGAACAACAACAAAAAAGTAGTGAAGACTTATCTAGGGGAAATGTTACAGTAACTTAAGCAAGGGTAGGGTGGCAGTGTTCCTAAGCAATTGTGAGGTATCTATTTGTGAAGAAACAACTTATATTTTACAAAATCCAAAATTGACTTTTCTTTTTTCACATTATCTCTGAAATCAAAATATACCACCCAACTGACAGTATCTTGCAACTAATTGGCATCATTTTTCTTCCTTAGTAACAATAAAAGAATAGTGTGTCCTATAATCTGTGTTATTTTAGATTCAATAAAGTACTATATCCACTAATTCGTCTCGTCATAAAAGACAGTTCCTCTAAAAACTCCAGTTAGGGAAAAATTTGTTAGTTGGTTTGAATTTCATGGTACATGAAAGCAATGAATGTATTCTATTTATTAAAAATCTAAAATTATTAATTCAAGTTACTACCCCTCACTCTTTCTCCAAGCTAGTTAGTCTTGACTATCACCAGTACTCTTACAATTAACAACTGAAAAAATAAGACCCAACAGAAAATGTACTCAAGAGTACCATATATGCAGTCGCTGTCTTCTGGTTTTCATTTTTAAACTAAGGAGTAGATGAACTTCAAGGCTCCTTTTAGTTCTTAAAGTCCAGGATGCTATAACTTTAATTATTAATAATAAGCTCAGCACAAAGTTTCGCATTTCTTGTTCTCTACCCAGTTCCACTGTGAAGTTCAAAGTTAGCAGGTCTTAAGAAAGTGGTCAGGGGGTTTGTCTTGTTTGTCAAACTGTGATATATAAAGAAGAATGAGGCCTAAAAAGCAAAGTAGATCTTTGGGGAATAAGATGTTGAAAAATTCACCAGTACTCTGAAGAGTACACAGTAGAGAATGACCTTAAACCACTTTTTACTGTAAACCTTCCACTTGGTGTCACTAAAAATAATATGAGTTTATCATAATCAATACCTACTATGAATATTTATTTCAAAAAAACATGCAAATTATCAATGTCTTCTAAGACCTATTTTATGCTTATTTTTCTAGCCAATTCACATTTAAAAAAGAAAATGAGGAAAAGAAAGGGAATAAGAAAGTTAAGAGTAAAATCTGCTTAGTATGAGCATTTTAGAGCCTCTAGGAAGCTTATCAGTGGGTACCATATCTTATATCTCCATGGCTTATCAAAGTGCCTGACACAAGGGATTTCGGAAGTGAACTGCTTTTGTGGACTGGTAGTACTCAAGTACAGATATTATCTAGTGAATCCTTAATTAGAGTAGGCCAAATCATGATATCCAGTTTTTATATAATTAAGCAGAACTTGCTTTAAAAAAAAGTCAAAACAATTAAAAAGCTCACAGTTAATTTTTCTCTAACACTTTAGAAGGCTTTAAGAACTGAAATAATTGTTTATTAAAAATCCTAGATGATAATTGTTAAAACAGAATAAAGTAAGTATATAAGTACCTAAACTTTTGTTGGTTCTTAGCCTTGCCTTACTAGGGAAAAAAGTATGGGAGTGAGGAAAATAAGCCTGGGAGACTTCTGAGCAGAGGGCAGATAAGATCATTTTTAACAACTCTGGAATGAGTCTTACAGAGTAATTTTATTGTTTTTTAAAGGCCAGGCACAGCTTTTGACAAAGAAAGCAGAAAGGATCCCATTCCAAGAAGCCAAACATAAAGTGTGTAGTTGTAGCATTTACAGTTCTGCTCTAACAATGGATATTCACAGACAGACCTCAACATACTTTTCATAAACCACCACTCACATTCTTATAAAATACACTACCATTCTACTAAACTATGGGAAATAGGTTGTTGGTGCCTTATGATTAGTCATTAAGTATATTAATTATTCATGTGGCTCAAAACTACCAAAGTAAAATAAAAAGGGCACCAGAAAGCAAGCAATGATATTTACTTGTTAAAGCCCCCATTTCCACCGCAAAACTGCCTGAGGCCTGAGTTAAATAATAATCTTTCTTCAACACTATAACAATATTCAGCATTTAAAAAAAACAGTAACAAAGAAAAATGGTACAAAATCTCTGTAACTTTTAATTTCTAAGATGTCAAACTTTTTCCAGTGGGTTATAGTCTTATGAGTTCTGAGATTTAGAAAAATCCATTCTAAAACTAAAATATATTTTAAAATAAATATCATTTCCTACTTGTCGGTATCATGATTGTCCTATCCTTTACTAGTATAGGTTGATGATACCTTAATTTTAGTTGCTATTAAATTTTACTTGAAGTCAATGAGAAAGAACGAGCAATGACAGTGATACCTAATACTAGGAAATTTTGTTACAAATTTAAATTTTAGTAAAATGTGACTGGCAATTGGTTTCTGTCTTCTGGCCAGTCCTGCATTCTTAAATGGGCATACTAAAATTCTTATCTTCTGTGGAGAAAAGGAAGAGACAAGAGGCAACCCTATCTGGAGAAACAGGAAGTTAGAAGATGGGTACCTGAGTTACCAGTATTTTCCCAGTTCAACCTCCCTGGATTTGGTTGATTATACAGCCACCATTACTCCTAAAATTCTTGGAATAGTTGCTGTTTTCTCAGAAGCTTCAAGATCCAGAGTTGTCCCTATGAATATTTAAGTGAGAAGAAACTGCCAAAAGTAGGCAGTGCCATACAGGGACATTCTGAGTGGCCCGGCAGGACTTTAAACTCTTGCTAGCAACATGCACCCACCTGCCATGGTCACTTCATCAAGTTCATATTAATGCAACTCTAAATTTCACATGATGGAATTTTGGGGATACTACTTATCCTTTCATTGTATGGTTCTACTGTACCACTTCTCCCAGTAAGACTTCACATCCACACTTCACATTTCTCTTTTCCTGTGTTCAGGTCTTTCCCCAACACCCTCTTCTCTTCTGAATGGAGAAACTATTGGCTCTAGTTTTCAAGATTTCATTATATAAGACAGCTAATACTTTGTAGAACACATTTATAGACTTAGGAGCAACAAAAGTATACTACTTATATTTAGAATCAGAAATGTTCATGTATTCATTCCTATGCTACATGACATCATTTTTTTTCAGTCACTTATAAAAATAATTCACTAATGATATCACAATATCCCCATAATTAGGTTTTTAATCTATTATTTATTTTAAACAGCAGCCCAACTTACCCGGACAAGTGCATCATCTATAATATGGTCACGTCTGACTTTGAGTCTCAGATATGGATTCAACTGCTGTCCCTGAACTAAGCTGTAGAGAACAGTGATTCTTCGTTCACTGTACATGCGAATTCTGTTGTCATAATATAATCCCAAATTCTTTGTGACAGCATTCAATATAAAGGGACATGTCATAAAAGAGAATTTGTTCTCTGTTTCTACTTTGAAAAAGGTATAATCTTTATCCATTTCTAGAACTTCATTCAGTGGTTCATTAATAAACTCTTCAAAAGGGATAAGTGGTTTTCGACAATCCAGAGTTTTAACACCGAGTTCAGTTTCCAGTGGGTCCACTCGAGGACCTTTCTTGTTTCTTCTTTCCTCTCCTAAAAGCTCCTGAAGTGTCAATTCACTGGACTCAGGGATGGGCTCTTCATCATCTTCTTCATTGTGGTTTGTGTCCACATCCCCTCCCACTACGTTTGCATAGTAAACCATTTTCAAGCACTTCGAAGCAGCAACAATGGCATCATCATCGTTTACTAGATTTCGACTGTTAAATTCATTGCTTATGACTTTGTAAGTAATAAGTTGCTGAAATGTTTCCATCATTCTCCGAATCTGGTCTGCACTGTATTTAGACCACAGTCTAATCAGTTTTCCTTGGGCTGCAAGGGGTAGCTTGCTCATTGCTTTGCAAAATAAGGGCAGAGCCATTTCCAGATATTCAGGACTGTGGAGATTTCTGTTCTCCATTACAATAATGAACAAATTCAGGTAATTAGGATCTCTGGAGTATACGTTGTGATAGGTCAAGTCACATTCCACATTAGGTGACAAATATACAAGTGCATTGAGAAAGGCAGTTTCTATTTTTTCATTAGAGAGCAATCTGGTATACACTCTTCTAATGGCATCAATATCCACAGACACATCATCAGGCCCTAATTTTTGTAAATTGTTGTCTCCCTGTGAACTATCACCTATCCTCGAGGAAGATGCTTCTGAATCTTCTTCCATAGCAGCAGCAGAACTTGCAGCTTTTTCCTTTTCATCTTCATCCTTGTCTTCATCCTTTCCTTGAAGAGATTTTAACTCTTCCTTGGTGTGTTGTTTGACTTTACGAAAGCTCTGTACCAGTGCCTCAGCACTAGAAAAAACTCTTCCAATAACACGGATTAAAGGGGAATAATCCTCTCTCTCGCTACATAATTCAAGAATTTCATATACCTTCTCTTCTGTGAGGTAAGTCACATCTACAAAATCAGAGAAAAAAGAGAACATTTACTTGCATAATATCCATGTTAACTTTGTTGTATTAAATTCTAAAAGTAAAACAGCCAAAAATTCTGGACTCAATATCATTTATGATTTACAACTCTTAAAGAAAAAAAGTATCTAATACTTAGATTCAGCAAACAAAATATAATGCCTACCTATTTTTTTGATGAACCAACAACCTCACTCATTCTTTCACATTCTCTCAATAATACATAGCTTTTAATGAGGTCAAGACAGTATGAACTCTCTTTAACATGTCACTTTAACTGTAAATATGAACCAACATATCATGTGCTGATTCACCACAATACATTTCTTACATTTTCCCTATAGAGGAGAAACACTACTATTCTCCTGAGAGGCGTCTTCTTCCTTGTTTCACTACTGTTCTCAAAAGATTAAGAAGGCAAGATTTTAAAAAAGGTTCCTTCGATATCATCTTTTGGAAATGGCTCTTTTCAAACTGGTTCTTTTTGGGTCCTCCTAGTTTGTTCCAGAGGATCCATTATGTGGGTGATTGAAAAGAATACACCATTTCTCATAAGCTCTGAAGTTGAAACTGCTATCTGCAGCCAGGAATCAGGTACCTTACAGAGTGACAAAAAAATAGTTTTTGGGCAATAAAAAACAAATAGTAGGAGGAAGTCAACTTATGAGCAGACAAGTAGCATAGAGACTATATAGTCAGCAAAACGTATTTCCTCTTCCTTATGGGTACAAAGTTTCATCACAGTTCCCAGCTCTTTGAGGTATTATTTTCAAAGCCAAGGCTTTCCCCTTCTGGCTAATGAATGAAAGATATTTTTTTTATTTTACAGGTAAAAACAAATGATATATTTTGTATATATTTTGTAAATTTCTAGAGATTATATTGGTCAAACAACATAATGCTGAAAAGTCTTAATCCATCCCTTTAATCAATAAAGGACAGACTTGTCATCATTAGATCAAATACTTAAGCATAATTTTAGAGGCACATAGATAATCTAACCTTCATTGTGTCAAGTATACCCTTATACATGGACTGTACAACATATACAAATTTTAATGATTCTTACCTTTGTTTTAATACATTTATTTCACAGTAAAAGACAATATAAAATGTAAATGATCAGTGAACGAATGGCTTCCAAAGTTGAACCACAAAAATTTTATCACACCACTAATCCGATCTGCAGCCCAGCTACAAGAGTGTCCATACCCATATAGTTACTTTTACGAGCACTCTTTCAGAATTAATTCTTAGGTTTGTTCTATTAAGAATATTTAAATACCTTTAGTTAAACAGCAGTAATTGCTTCTCAAACAGTATAAAACCACTAACTGGAAGCCTATTTCTCATTATTTTAATTGGAAAATATTATAATACCTTCTTAGAAGCCAATGCAAAACCCCTAGTTTGCTAAAATGTAACCAAAACACAGAAAATACTTATTATAAATAACTATCCTGTTAGGACATAAAACATTTAAGTTCCTTATCATCAAATAATAAGGTTGTTAACAAAGACTTCCTTTGTTTGTTGTAACAGTCTGTTTCAGGGAGATCAACATTCTAGACCCACGTATCCTTTGTTGATATGTCATGCTTTCAGAATATCTTCAAATGATTTGGACAGTTATAATCCAATCTAGAATTTACCTATACTTTTCCCATGCAATGTTTTTGTTTGATATGTTGAATTGAGTTTTTCAGATATATATGTGTGTGTGTGTGTGTGTGTTTGTGTGGGTGGGTGCGCGCGCGCATCTGTATATACACATATGTATAAATTAGTCAAAAACACTGCAATAAGATACAGATGTTCATAAAGTTTGGTAATCAAGAAAAAGAGGTGTTCTAGTGAGACAGTATTATATGAGACATTTTTGTAAGATTTATTTGTATATTTTGTGAAAAATGTGTATTCCTGAAAATATTCTTAATTCGTAATATTTCACACTTGAAAAACTCCTATGCAAAAAGTGTTTGGGGCAGCCTATTCAATCTCTATACAACTTTGTAACTATAGCTAACAAATATAATTAATAATCAAATAAAAGTACTAGCGTAGTTAAAACATCTAAAATTTCTAATAGAAATATACCATAGAATATTGCATACAATACAGAATATTGTAAAAAAAAAAAAAAGAGAGAGAGAGAAGGGGACAGTGGCATATTAAGGAAGGGTTGAAACTACTAAATTATGTAGACTTGAGCAAAAAAAAAATAAGCACCTCTAAGATGAAGTACATGGCCAAAAAAAGGATCAGTATATCCATTATGTATCTTATCCCCCCCCATAGCTGGCTGCATTCATCTGTGCCAGCACAGTCTACATTCAGCAACTGGTACTCTGTGGTGCACACCTGCTAGAGAAATGTGTATGCTAAAGTCAAAGTAGCTTCCACATTATATATACTGACAACATTCACCTATTTATCCAATTGTGTAAACTAACTCATGAAATAGAATTACACATTTTGAAGCAACAAAGTTGTCTCAAGTGATGGAAACAGTTTTACTGTGGAAACAGTACAGGTTAAAACACAATTCCATTTCACTAATTCATTTAAACTTGACTCCAATGATGTTACTAAAAATTTTTAAAGCATTCTTTAACTTATATATGTCTTAAAGAAAAGCTTTCTCTTTTAAAATACAATTGTCTCTAATGGGGTTGAGCCCTGGTAGTCATTTGGAAATTTAATTACATTACTGATACTAATTACTTTCGCTGAAGGACAAAAAGATTAGAGTTTAGAATGGAAAAAAAAAAGTTTAACTATTTTGCAACATAGGACCATTTAGAAAACAAAAGACTTGAGTCAAGAATGCCACTGGTGGGTCATGATCCCTGGCAGCAGGAGTGCCTAGGAGGAAAGTGAGCGGGATATAGGGAGAACGTATTAGAAGGAAAAGAGAATCTCTTTTCCTCATCTCTCACATCACCATGACAAAATTTTGCCTTACCTTTAGAAATGGTTAAAAAAAAAAAGTCACTGCTCCCTTTTTCTGCTTCTTTCACCACACAGTCCTGGAGTTCCAGAACTCATGCCAGATATTTATTAGTGCAGCTATTCCATAACTTAAACCGACTCTGTGGCTCAGTTTAGGAGACTAACTACCATAACACATTTTTACTTGGAGAAACTTTTAAGTTCCAACAATCCATTAACAAATTAACTTCTGTAGTATAATCTGCTTCTAATTAGCAACCACCAGACAAGTAAAATGTAATTGTCATTAATTCAATTTTCATTCCAGTCCTTTACCACAATAAAAAATTGGTTACACTGTATTATCATGTTCTGTCACAAAATAAGGAAAACTAAACAAACAAAAACTCACACATTAAAATCTCTATTATGCTTTTCAGTCAACAATTCTCAATTAAAAACAGAACATCTTACCTTTAAAATCAATTCTAGCTCCTTTCCTGTTCATTTTTATCTCAGAGCAGGAGTTGTTAGGGGTACCTTTCGAGTTCTCAAGGTAAGCTGAGCTTGCTCCTTTCTTGGAGGGATGAGGATCACAGAGTTTTGCATTAATTTTATAAAGCTCAAGGGCTTTAATAGCTGCTGCATTGTTATCCATACGAAGAAAAGTTGGACAGGAAGCACAGAACTCATTCGTGCAGGCCTCATTTCCACAGCCCTCAGTTAACTGGTGGTAGTAGCGTTCTATTAGATGCTTTGCAGCTGCTCGCTTCCTGTATCAAACATTCAAACAACAAGCATAGTGATTAGTACAGCACTAAGGTATAAAGCTCAACAGATCATTAAGGCAAAAGTTAGTCAAGCACTGAAGTAATAAACCTGCATTATTAAGATGATAGGTAGAAAGTGAAGAGCCACTATTTACCCACAAATTTTGGCTAGTGAAATATTCAACAACTACTTCCTAAGATATTACAATAAAGAATGCCAATGAATATTGAAAGCACTGTTTTAATAGAGTATGCTTTCCTTTGGTTAAAAAGGGGGAGAGCTTGTTTAATGGTATATGTGCTTAACTTGTTTAGTACAATAGCTGAAAAATCACATGGTTTATGGCTAAGAGTTTATCACTTTAAAAATTAGCATTAAGAAAATGAGTCTATTTAAAGCATCAGTCCAATTTTCTTTATATAACACAGTTTGTGAATACTTGATTTGTAATTAACATAGATTATCTATTTGGAATAAAAATTATGTTTCCCAATTATCAACCACTTGGGAGATTTAAAAATAAATTTATAAGTGAAATATCCAAAGCCAGTATTATACTGCAAAAAAATTGCTTTAAAGTACACTATATTAAACCTAAAACTTGTCATTAAACCTCTTCATTAATTATATATTATAGGAACATGGGATATTTTAAGCTTTGTTAGGCAAAATCTTACTCCCATTACTTGTGAACTTAATGTACACGGATTAATGTTCTATATTATGGCTGTTCTAGCAGAGCAATCAAGAAGACTGAGGAAGGGCTTATTTGAACAAGCAAGAAAATGAACTTACATTATCTATCTCTATGGTTTATTAACTCTAAAATTCCATGCTCATACTGATGATATGAGATTACCATAATTTAAGTAGACTACTGGATCCAAAGAAATGTAAGTCATAGCTATTCTTTTTGGCCCCAAATTCACAAGTATGGAAATAAAAACTATAAAGTATCAAAATATAAGAAAAAATAATTCACCTAATTTTCAAAATGTTCATACAATTATCCTACTAATGTAGGACTAAATTGCCAATGGCACTAGAGTTTATATCTTGTTCATCATGAGAAACTCAAACTAACAAGGCAACAAATAAGTAGATAAGGGGCATATTAATAAGTCCAATTTTGTCTCAAAAGTAAGACTTTGACTCTAAACCATGAAGATAGATGACAAAAACTGATAAACACATTCAATTCATTATCGTGCTTATATTTTTCAAAAGCTACACGCAAATTTACCACTCACTGCATGCAAATAGGAAAAAAGACTCACAAATCATACTTAAAATTGTATGAACATGATTTAAGAGATATTTTACTACATATGCAACAATAACAATCCCACTTATCAAAATTAAAATTATTCCAGATATATCATGCAAAATATGAAAAGTGACAACATGTAAAGAAAGGGATATGTAAAATCCAGATGACTTAAAACATATATTGCTATTCTTCAGTAAAGAATGACGGATTAATGCCATGTTCTCCCAAACTACAGATTTCCCCAGTGAAAAATGCAAATAGGCATTTCCTTTCTGGAGGAAAATTATGAACATGTATCAAAAGTCTTAAAATAGAGGATTACTTAAATGAACTGATATAGAGATCACACAATTAAACAAATAAAAATTGCCAAGATCTGAATTTGGCATGGAACAGTCTTCCTGAAACATCACTAACTGACAAAAGATAGTTACAAAGTAGAAGGTGTAGGATAAACCCATTGTTGTTTCAAAGTATTAATAGTGATTTTTCTCTGGGTGATGTCATAGAATGAGTTTTAAAACTACTTCCACCTTTTTGATTCCAATTTACTTTTTCTATAATAAGCATGCTATTTATATATTAAAAATTAATAAATATGAATGGGGAAAACAGCAGTTTTAAAACTTCATATACATGATTTGAAGGGCCTCAATGTTTACTAAATTATCCTTATGATTTTGAAAAGATTTTCACAGTCAAAATACCAAAATACTCCAGATATTTTTTAAATAACCCTCCAAAACCTGTTAAATACATATACTCCTATCTCTACTGCATAAAGGAGTGTGAACGGCAAAAACAGAACAAGACTGAAAAATTAGAAGACCTGCATTATTAGGTGTCAGATCCCTCTGTCTCTAAGTAGCTACACAATCATGACCAAATAATGTTCTGGGCCTCAGTTTCCTACCTTGAAAAGTCCCTTCAGTACTAATTTTTAAGTTATTTTATGTAACAGGGAGGTTAGCAAGAAACAAACACTTGTTGAATGCCTGATTACAAAACATACTAGATAAATTGCTAGGCACTTTGACGTAGGTTATCTCATTGAATCCCATGACCTTGAGGAATATCTTCAATCCATAGCCAAAGAGAGAAACAAACAGAACTGAAAGAGTCAAATCATGTACACAAGATTACACAGATCTAAAGAAAGTACAGAAGTAGGACTAGAATAGATGTCCAGGAGTCTTTCAGCTTCAGAATCTAAGTCATTTCCACTATACTGTTTTGCTAAGGGCAATTCATTCTGAAATAACTAATTCTTAACATTAGTAGTACTGAAAACCTTTATGGAAAAAAAATTCCATAAATAATGTGCAATTGAAAAAGAGTAAAAACCTTCTGAAAAATCGTAATTTGAACCTCACATTTATGCATATCTGTTACCACATGGATACACTAGTTTCTTTAGGAAATGGTACCATTGTATTCTGTAAAGTTGATATGTCTCTAATTTACTGAGGACTTATGGGCTAGGCACTTTATAGATATTCCCATTTTAGAAGGTAATAAATCTTAACAGCTAAGAGCTTGCACTCTGAGGCCAGACTGCCCAAGTTCACATACTAGCTCTGCCTTTTATTAACTATGTGATCTTGAATGAAATACTCAGCCATTCTTTTGTCTCAGTTATCTCGTCATTAAAATAGTGGTGCATATGTAAGAATTATCATGTTCTGAGAGAATTAAATGTGTTAATATATATAAAATGCTTAGAACACTGCCTGGCACATACTAAGCACTATGTAAGTGTTAGCTGCTACGACTAATGGTGTAATTGTTATTATCACCCTCACAAGTGTATGAGTTAGCTATATTAACTCCCATTCTGCTCATACCCAGAAGAATTACATAATAAGTCACACATCTAATAAGAGATTTGAACCCAGGTTTGACTACAAAACTTGAGCTTTTAACATCATTAAAGGGAGGATTTAAGAGTAGCCCGCTCTATATGATCTGCTTCTCTACCCTAAGATTACAAATAGCAGCTACACTGATGAGACAGGAATAAATAAGGCCATGACAGAACCTCCATATAAATGGTGGAATCAAGTATATTAAGCATCCTTCTTTTTTCCTCAGTCTAATGACACCTTAATTATCTGACTGCATCTGTATCTCCACCTAATTTAGGGTATATAAAAGGTATATAAAATTTAGAGCACATAAAAGGCCTCTAATTTGGAAAAGCATATACTAATTCTGATTTTTGGTATATTTTCTGTCCAAGGTTTAATCCCTGTCACCATAGCAGTCATCGAATCATAGCTCATGTTAAATCTAGTAGTCTGTTTTTTTATAGCTCTCAAGTTTAGAATGTTGTACATTTTTAGATAGTTGAAAAAATATGAAAAATAATAAACATTTTGTGACATGAAAATTATATGAAATTCTAATTAGTGTCCATAAAGTTTATTGGAACAAAGCCAAGTTCATTCATTCACATATTGTCTATAGCTGTTTACATACCACAATAGCAAAGTTGAATATTTTAGGCCTGCAAAGCCTAAAATAAATACCAGCTGCCCTTCACAGAAAATGTTTCCCAGTCCTTAATTTAGAGTCTGTTCTCTCTGCTCTGCAATGGCCCTTCCATCTCATGACTTGGCCTCTTGGCTCTCTCTTTCCCCTCAGCAAATAAATGCAATAAAATATGTGCCTTTCCCCAAGTATTATTAAAGAAAAGAAGAAAAGGTGAGAGGAACAAAAGGAAGAAGAATGTGAGGGAAAAAAGGGAGGACAAAAAGGAAAGGAAGAAAAAGAGAAAGAAAGCAAAAAAGAATAAAGAGAAGCATTTCCCTCACTAGGTCCTTTTAGTGATATTTTATCAGCTGTTCATAATCAAAGTTCCCAGAAGAGGAGTTAGAGCCAACTTCTTATAATTTCCTCACATTTCACTGATTTTTCTTACCACTCAAAAACACAAAGTAATTTATAATATAGTGATTTTCAAAATAAAACATGTTTTTCTTATCTAGACACTAGTGAAGGTCAAGCAAGACCTCTAGTGAGAGGTTTAAAAGTTAAAGTAGACACATGAAAATACTTATCTGCTTAAAATAGACAATACTTTTCACTTATCTATTTCTATGACTGAATTAGTGAGACAGACCTACAAATAAAAGTTCTGTGGAATAAATGATATTCAGAAGACCAGAGTTTACTCTAGATAATTTGACAGCAGTCATTTCAAAAATCGTTTTACCTTGGAAGGAGGTGCACAGATACTGGCAATTCACTTTGAAATGCAAAAAAAAAAAATTAAGAAGAATTGAAAAATGATGAATAGAAAATGGATATGTGATAAAGCAATGTCAATACTAATGGCAGAATCTAGGTGGAAGGTATATGGGTGTCAGCTATAACGTTATTTCAACTTTGCTGCATGTCTGAAAATTTTCATAGTAAAATGTTGAGGAAACTGCACTGTTACCATATTGCAACTTTCTAGAAAGGATGTCAACTGGCAGATAGAATGGTTTCATCTACCAGTGGCAGAAAAAAGAAAAACAATTTCAGTGTTATCAATGGCACTAATACTATGTGTGTTGATTTATGATTGAATTTTTGGAATAGGCTAGTACTTACCAAAAAATGATTACAATACTTATAAAAATAAGAGTTGTAAGTTGATCATAACTGTACACAACTTAATTTACCTGCCAGAGACACATATACTAGGAAAGTATATTTAATGTTCCTATATAAATGGCAAACTCTGGGGGTCAGAACCACTGAAATGGCTGCCACTGATATAGGAGAAAGAAGGTGAAAAACATTTTAAAATGAACTTAAAAGACAGTTGGAATACAAGCAATGAATACAAGCACTAAGAAGATGAAACCACAGAAATAGCAGCCATCAGAAAGTGAAGATGTGACAGTGAACAGAATCAGAATTAAAAACAGCAACGACAGAACAAAAGAGAAATAGTAACTGAGATAAAACATAAAAACTAATGGTGGATAAAGTACAGAATAAAAGAAGATAAAAAAGGAAAGATTAAAAGGAATGTGTGACAGTAAATAGAGTGATCTTTACTGAAGATGAAGTAGAATGAAGATGTGAGGGAATCTAAAAGACATGAAACCGAAACAACCCAAGGCTTATAAATGTAAGAACCACTGCTTAATGATTTCTCATAGGTGGATGTCTCTTTGTTCCTTCTAGGTCGGTGCCTTTGTGAGAACTCCGTTCCAACTCCCAAAGTTATTTTTAATGCAAAATTTGTGAAGAGTGAGCAATGGTATCCTAAATAGCTCTAGGCCTTGCAGAAATAGATCTAAAAAGAGACATCTGTGACACAGCTATATTCAGTATGAGGTAGCATCTGTTATAACGAGATCAAGTGAATTTATAAGTTTATTTCAAGACTGAGCCTACAACTGTAAATCCATTAGTACCATGAACCAACCAAAAAGCCATTAAACATAGAACAAGATAGATTTCATGAAAAAAATTTAAATACAAATCATTATTTTTAGCTGTTAGAAATATGAGTAATATAATAACAACCATCAAAGATTATTTTATTCACTTTTATATTTTTAATGCCCAGAGTGCTTTGTACATGGTAAAAACAAAGTAAAATTACAGAACTAAATATTTACATAAAATAATCATCTTTAAAAATAAATATGTCTTTTTTTAAAAGGTGTCATATTTCAGTTAAAAAAGAAAGGAAGAAAAATCTCAATCAACAAACTAACTTTACACGGAACTAGGTAAAGAAGAACAAATTAAACCCACAGTTAACAGAAAGAAGGAAATAATTTTTAAAATTATAGCAGAAATAAACAAGACAAACAATTAAAAAAATAGAAAAAACTAAAAGTAATAGTACTTGGTTTACTGAAAATATCAACAAAATTGGCAAACTCTTAGAGTAAGAAATGAAGAGACTAACAAAAATCAGAAACTAAAAAAGAGACATTACAACTGCTGCCACAGAAATAAAAAGAACCATAACAGACTAATATGACAATTATACTCCAACAAATCTGATAACCTTTGATAATGGATAGACCCATAAAACCTATCAATACTGAATCATAAATAAAAATTGTGAATGGACCTATAACTAGTAAAGAGATTGAATCAGTAATAAAAAACCTCCCAGCAAAGAAAAGTCCAAGACAATAAGGCTTCACTGAGAATTCAACCAAGCATTTCAGAAATTAACAATAATCTTTCTCAAACTCTAAAAAAACTGAGGAGGAGAAACACTTTCAAAATCATTCTATGAGGCCAGCATTACTCAGATCCCCAAATCAGACAAATATTCTGCAAGAAAACAAAACAGAATGCTATCCCTGCTGCATATTGATGCAAAAACTGTTAACAAAATATCAGCAAACAGAACTCAACAATGCATTTAAAAGATTATATTTCATAAATCCTCAAGAGAGATTTGTTCATAAAATACAAGGATGGTTCAACATACAAAATTCAATCAACTTAATACACTGCACTAATAGAAGGAAGAACAAAAACCACATAATTATCTCGACTCAGAAAAAATATGTGACAAATTTGCCGGGTGTGGTGGCTCACGCCTGTAATCCTAGCTCTCTGGGAGGCCGAGGCAGGCGGATTGTTTGAGCTCAGGAGTTCAAAACCAACCTGAGCAAGAGCGAGACCACGTCTCTACTATGAATAGAAAGAAATTAATTGGCTAACTAATATACATAGAAAGTATTAGCCGGGCATGGTGGCGCGTGCCTGTAGTCCCAGCTACTCGGGAGGCTGAGGCAGGAGGATTGCTTGAGCCCAGGAGTTTGAGGTTGCTGTGAGCTAGGCTGATGCCACAGCACTCACTCTAGCCTGGGCAACAAAGCAAGACTCTGTCTCAAAAAAAAAAAAAAAAAAATTGACAAATTTAACACCCTTTCATGATGGAAAAAAAAGTAAACTAGGAAAAGATGAAAATTACTTCAGCATAATAAAGGTCACATATGGAAAGCCCACAGCTAACATTTTACTCAATGATGAAAAACTGAAAGCTTTCCTTCTCAGATCACAAATAAGACAAGGATGCCCAATACCACTATTTCCATTCAACTTACTACGGAGAAGTCCTGTCAGGGCAAGCAATCAGGCAAGAAAAAGAAATAAAAGGTATCCAAACAGAAAAAGAAAACGTCAAATTACCTCTGTTAGCAAATGACATGATCTTATATGCTGAAAACCCTGAAGATTACACACACACACACACACACACACCTATTACAACTAACGAATTCAATGAAGTTATAGATAACACAATCAACACACAAAAATCAGTTTGTTTCTAAATACTAACAACGGATAATCCAAGAGGAAATTAATGTAAAGAATCCACATAAAGTAGACAAAAAGTAAACTTAACCACAGAGATTAAAGAAATGTATTCTGAAAATTATACAATAATCATGAATGAAATGAAAGAAAACACAAATAAATGGAAAGACATTCCAAGTTTATAAAGGGGAAGACTTAATATTGTTATGATGGCAATACTACCCTAAGCAATCCCTATCAAAATCCCAATGGCATTTTTTACAGGAATAGAAAAAAAAAATCATCCTAAAATTTATACAGAATCTCAAAGGACCCTGAATAGCCAAAACAATCTTGAAGAAAAACAACGCTAGAGGCCTCACATTTCCTGATTTCAAAACATATTACACAAAGCTACAGTAATTAAAACAGTATCATGCTGGCATAAAGACAGACATACAAACCAATAAAACACAAGAGAGAACCCAGAAATAAACCCTCATAAATATGGTCAAATAATCTTCAACAAAGATGCTGAGGCTGTACCATGAGGAAAAGATAGGTTCTTTTCAACAAAACTACTGGGAAAACTAGATACTACATGGAAAAGGATGAAGTTGGACCCTTAACATACACCATGTACAAAAATTAACTCAAAATGGATTAGACCTAAACTTAAAACCTTAAAAAACAAACAAAAAAATATAGTTAAAACTGGATGACTGAAGAACATATATAAATGGCCAACAAACAATATGAAAAGATACTTAACATTACTAATCATTAGGGAAATGGAAATCAAAACCACAATGAGTTATCACTTCACACCACTAGAATGGCCACCATCAAAAAAAACCCAAAAAATAACAAGCACTGGTAAGGATCTGGAGAAATTGGGACCCTTGTGCACTGTTGATGAAAATTTAATATGGTAGAGACATGATGGAAAACAATATGGAAGTTCCTCAAAAAAATAAAAATAAAATTACCTCCAGTTTCACATGTAAAGATCTTAGAAGTTGACACACCATCCTAACAACAAGTAAAAATAGACAAACTGAAAATCAACAAATATTCTTAGATCTATAGAAATGAGGTCACAAGGCAAATAAATACTATGCACAAAACTAGGAGAGACAGACCGGTAAACACACAGAATCACAATTTATTTGAGAAGAAAAACAAAAGCAGAAACCTCCGAGGGAACCAGTAGTCAGGGTGAGAAAACCTGAACTATAATTGACAAACTAATGCTCAGTGTACACAACTCTGAGAGTTAGAGTTTAAAACTCTTGAGGGATCCAGTTATAGGTACGCCCCCCCCCCCAATTTTGTTTTAACTCCAGGAAATTGAATAGATTCTCACAGTAAATACAGAAGAAAAATTCCTAAACCAAAGGAGATGAAAATAAATCATTTTGAAATACACCAGAGCACTCTGTTTTTCTTAACAAGATTCACCCTCAAGAGAAACCAGTTAACCAGCTGGGGTTGTATCAAAGCCTAACTGACCTGGAGGAGGAGAATTACCAGATTCCAGGCCACTATACTCATCCTGTTCCAACTAAAGGGTCAGGTAGAAGTGGGGAAAAGAGATGTTTGAAGTTCACAGTCCACAGGCAATGGCTCAGTCAAGACTGAGACCTAATCACAGGACTACAGAATGCTTCTCCTTCACCCCATGCCTTAACATCACACTACTAGAGGCTCATTTACAATAGTTCCTTTTACCTGGTACATCACTGTCCAACTATCAAGAAGAAATTATGAGACATAATAAAAGGTCCAAAAACAGTTTGAAGAGACAGAGCAAGCATCAGAATCAGACAGGGCAAGGATATTGGAATTAACAAACTAGGAATTTAAAGCAACTATAATTAATATGCAGAGTCCTAATGGATTAAGCAGATAACATACCAAAAAAAAAAAAAAAAGGACAATGTAAGCAGAGAGAGAAAAGTCCTAAGAACCAAAAGGAGGGGCAAGAGGATAAACATGGCTTACTAGAAGCTTTCTCCACCTAAAAGAACCAGAGTAATGTATAGACAATCACACTTTGAGTACATTATCCAAGAGAGAATGCTGGAATTCAACAGAGAAATGACAAGGGACACAAAAGGGGGAGAAGGAGAAAAGGCAATATCCCTGGCAGGATCATCTGGGAGCTGAAAATCACTTTCTAATGAAAGAAAGGGTGAGTAGCAGACCCTGCCAATCCCTCGAATTAGAATAGGAAGGTGCCAGGAGTCTGTGGGACAGAACTGCTCCAGAGAGTTCCTGCTGGGGCCCACATCCTTCTGAGACTTGAGAAGTTAGAGCAAGATGTCATTTTCAAAATTAGCCTCTGGTAAACTGCATGCTGTCCTGGGACTCAGAAGAACTGGGACTGGGGCATTATAGAAACTGGTCTGTCCCTGCTGGGTGATGGAACAAGGCCAAACTAGGGAGCAAACAAGGTCTGTGAGGCAGCAGCCAGTGCCAAAAATCAAGTGCTATCAGAATCTGAGATGAAAATTATTGGCTGCCAGTTAGGTGTGAGCTCTTGCAGCTGGCAGGGAGAGAGGAGAGCTCACTGGGACTGGGGCATGAGAGACACATGTTCCCCACTAGCTGGCCCAAGCTATGGCCATGGAGTGTGGCACTACCCTCTCTAATGGTGGAGACTCAGTGAAGCTGCTACCACCTCTCAAAGGAGCAGTCCACCTGGGGCCTAAGGATGACCCCACCCCTGCCTACCACACCTGGTGCCTACTCCCAACACTGGTACGCCTGGGCATAAGCCTGCCCAGCATAGCTTCCCTCCTCTCCTCCCTATCCCTGCCCAAACAGAGCAGACAGCCCAGAGCCCTGGGGATTGCCCAAACCAATCTACCATCTTGGGCATCTGTGCACCCCTCCTAGAAGCTAGACCTGGGCCTGAATTCCCAGCCACTACAACCTCAACTGGTACCTACCTATAAGCATCACCTGGGTGCATAGAGACTGGCCCACCCAGCTTATCAAAGCCACTGTCAACATTAATGTATACCACTTGGGACCCTAAGAATTAATCCATCATTGATACTCCCACCACCCACGTCACCCCAGATCCCCAGGGGCCTTAGAACCTGCCCATATGCCAGAATCACTGCTGCCACTACTGGCATCTAAGCAAACCACATGGAGGCTCCACAATCAACCTGTCAGTAACCGCCAATAGAAGTTGCCAGCATGCACCTCCCTGGAGCACGCAGACAAAAACACTCAGCCCACTGCTGCCAACACCAGAGCCTGAGACTAGCCCACCTGGCATCCCATTCCCCAGCACAACTTTACTACAGCCTCCACTAATAAGTGCACCCTAACCCACTAAGGAAATCACAGATACCACTAACAATGTTTACAGCCAAAGAAATCCTATAGAGACTACACAACTGTATGAACCCAGAATCAAAGCCAAAATATCCTACTCAACAAACAACACAGATACATCTTCAGGAAAAAGTCCTCCCCTACAAAAGAAAATTCGAAAATAGAAGCAGCAATTGTTACACCAGATGTGCAGATATCAACATAAGGACATAGGAGAAAAAGCAAGGAAATGTGATACCTCTAAAGGGACAAAACTATTCTCCAAAAATAGATACTAATCCAAAAGAAACTTCCAAAATCCCAAATAGAGAATTCAAAACATTGATGATTATATACAAGCTCACTGAGAAACAAGAGGATTGTGAAAACAATATAAAGAAATAATAAAAACAATTTAAGGATATGAACAAAAAAAATTGAAGACATAGATTTTTTTTTTTTTTAAATAACCAAATAAAAATTCTGGAACTGAAAATTCCTTAAAAGAAAGACAAATTACATTTGAAGGCTTAAATAATAGGCCACATCAGGAAAAATGAATAATCTTAGAACTGGGGTGTTCTGAAATAATCTAGTCAGACAAAAGTAAAGAAAAAATTTTTTAAATAAAAGAAGGCTTTGTGACATTTGGGACTACATAAAGTGATTCAATTCATAAATTATCAGTATCCCTGATGGCAAAGAAAAGATTAAAAAACCTATATAACACAATAATAGATGAAAATTTCCATGTCTAGCAAGAGATTTAGACATTCAGATGTAGAAGATTCAATAATCCCCAGGAAAATATAATGCAAAAAGTCTTTCCCACAGCACATTATAATCAGATTTTCTAAAGTTACAATTAAAGAACAAATGCTTTTTTAAAAACATCAAAAGAAAAGCATATAGTCACCTGTGAAGGAAACCCCATCTGCCTAACCAGTAGATTTCTCTGCAAAAACATAGCCAGAAAAAAATGAACTGATATATTAAAAGTGCTACAGGGGAAAAAAACTCTGCCACTCAAGAATACCATATCCAATGAAATTATCCTTCATCAGTGAAGGAGAAATAAAGTAATTCCAGACAAATAAATGCTGAGGAAATTTGTTACCACTAGATTGTCCCTACAAGAAATGCTCAAGGGAGTCCTAAACCTGGAAGTAGAAAAAAAAAAAAATTGACCATCATGAAACCACACAAAATTCTAAAACTCAATGGGTACAGCAATCACACAAAGGAAGAAGAGAAAAGACTCATATGGTACCACTATAAGAAATCCACCAAACCAAAAAAACTATCAGAACATAAAAGAAGCTAACAAGGACTATACAGAACAAACAGAGAACAATTACAGCATGACAGTAAGAAAGCCTCATATAAGAATAATAACCTTGAACATAAACAGTTAATTAAATTCTCTTCTTGAAAAATATAGAATGGATGAATATATTTTTAAAAACCCACAACCTAACCATATGATACTTATAAGAAACTCATCTTATCAGTAAAGACACATACAGTCTAGAGGTAAAGGACTGGAAAGAAATATTCCATGCAAATGGAAACCAAAAGTGAGCTGGAGCAGCTATACTTCCAAAAAACAGACCAAGGCAAGAACAGTAAAAAAGGACAAAGAAGGTTAAACAATGATAAAGAAATCAACCCAGCAAGAAGATATAACAATTCTAAATATATATGCATACAACACAAAAACACCCAGATTCATAAACCAAACATTACTAGATCTAAAAAGAGAAAGAGAGAGAACTACTGGGCACACTTCAACACCCTACTCGGGCACTACACAGAAATCAACAAAGAAACACTGGATTTAGACTGCACTTTAGAACAAATGGACCTAAGAGACATTTACAGAATATTCTAAGTAACTGGAGAATATATATTTATTGTACCAGCACATGGAACACTCACCAGCACAGACCTATGTTAGGCCACAAAATAAGTCTCAACAAATTAGAAAAAATTAAAACTGGATTCATATCAAGTATCTGCTCAGCACAATGGAATAAAACAAGAAATAAATACCAAGAGGAACTCTGAAAACTATATAAAACATGGAAATTAAACAACTTGCTCCTGAATAGTCACTGGGTCAACAAAAACTAAGATGGAAATCATAAAATGTCTTGAAACAAATGAAAATGGAAACATAACATACCAAAACTTGTGGGATACAGAAAATGCAGTGCTAAGAGGGAAGATTATAGCAGTAACTGCCTATATCAAAAAAGCAGAGAGAGATTACAAACTAGTAATCTAAGGAACTATGAAAGAACGAACCAAACCCAGAATCAGCAGGAGAAAATAAACCATAAAGATCAGAGGGGAAGTAAATGAAACATAGTAAAAAAAAAAAAAAAAGAAAAAAAGAAAAATGAAAAAAACAACCTACAAAGGATCAACAAAACAAAGTTGGTTCTTTGAAAAGATAAACAAAATTGGTAAACTGCTGGCTAGGTCAACCCAAGAAGAGAGATAACCCAAACAAACAATATCAGAAATGAAAAGAGAAATTGAAAATAACACCACAGAAATACAAAAGATCATCAGAGATTATTATGAATAATTATACACTAATGAACTTGAAAAACCTAGCGGAAATGGGTAAATTCCTGGAAACAATCTATCAAGACTAAATCAGGAAGAAAGAAAAGATCTGAACAGATCAGTAACAAGTAGTAAGACTGAACCACTAATAAAAAGTCTCCCAATGAAGAAAAACCCAGGACCCTGTGGATTCCCAGATGAAATCTACCAAACTTACGAAGAACTACTACCACTCCTGCTGGAAACTACTCCAACAGATTAAAGAGAGAATTGTCTCCAAGTTATTCCATGAGGCCAGCACTACCCCTGATTCCAAAACCAGACATGGACACAACAACAAAAACTACCAGGGGTCCTCAAACTTTTTAAACAGGGTGTCAGTTCACTGTCCCTCAGACCGTTGGAGGGCCGGACTATAGTTTAAAAAAAACTATGAACAAATTCCTATGCACACTGCACATATCTTAATTTGAAGTAAAAAACAAACGGGTAAAAACATCCACATGTGGCCCGCGGGCCGTAGTTTGAGGAAGCCTGCTACAGGCCAATAGCCCTGATGAACACAGATTAAAAATGCTCAATAATATTACCAAAGCCAATCCAACAGCACTTCAAAAAGATAATATACACAGTGGTGTGTGCCTGTAGTCCCAGCTACCCAGGAGGCTGAGATGGGAAGATCACTTGAGGCCAGGAGTTTAAGAGCAATCTGGGCAACATAGCAAGACCACATCTCTAAAAAATAAAAAATTTAAGATAAAATAAATAAAACAAGCAATTACAGTTAAAAAAAAAACAACAACCAGATAATGTACCACAATCAGGTGGAATACCAGGAATACAAGGATGGTTCAATATATTCAAACCAATAAACATTATACATCATAACAACAGAATGAAGGATAAAACCGTAAGAAAACAGAAAAAAAGCATTTGATGAAATTCAACATCCATGCATGATAAAACTCCAAACAAATGAGACACAAAGAGAAAACACCTAAAAATAATAAAGGACATACACAGCAAACCTACAGCTAACATCATATTGAAATATTTAAAGTGTTGAAAGTAAAAACCCCACGAAACCAGCACTCTATGCTGTGAAATTATTCTTCGAAAGTGAAAAAGACTTTTGCAGAGAAACAAAAATTGAGGGAATCTGTTGCCAGTATTAAAAATAATTGCCTTATAAAAAATGTTAGAAATTCGAATCTAGACAAAGAAAAATAATGAAGGCAAAAGTGAAGGTAGAATAAAAAACATTTTTCTTATATACTTAATAAGACCTAACAGATAAAAGTCTGTTCAAAATAACATCAACAATGTATTTGATTATGTGTGCCTATGCATACAGATGTGCTCCTTGACTTACAACCCGATAGGGCCATAAGTTGAGAATATCGTAAGTCAAAAAAACCATGAAAACATACTTTATCAAGTGTATGGGATACAATAAAAGCAGTGCTTCCAGGGAAATTTAGAACACTGATATATATGTTGGAAAAATAATCAATCATCTAAGCTATCTCCTAAGGACACCAGAAAAAGACAAGCAAACTAAATCCAAAGTAAGAAGGAAGTAATAAAAATTAAAGCAGAAATCAAAACCAAAAACAGGTCCTCTGGGGGACAAGAGGAAAATCAATAAAATCAATAAGCCAGGCTAACTAAGAACAACAAAAAAAGGACATAAATTACTAATATCAGAAATAAAAGAGCGGATATCACTATAGATCCCATGGACATTAAAATATATTGAAGTAATACAATTTTATGTCTACAAATTTGATAACCTAGATGAAATAAATCAATATTTTTGAAAGATACAAACTCTTATAAGAAATAAGAACTGTCAGAACTCTTATAAGAAATAATCTTAATTAAAAGGCATATATCTATTAAAGAAATTGAATCAATAATTAAAAATGTTTCAAAATTGAAAGCACCAGGCCCAGATGGGTTCACTGATGACTTCTACAAATCATTTAAGAAGAAATTACACTAATCCACTATAATCTCTTTCAGAAGACAGTAGTAGAAGGGATGCTCCTAACTCATGTAGTGAAGCCAGTATTACTCTAATAACAAAACCAGACAAAAGATATTGTCAGAAAACTATAGACCAGCATTTCTCATGAACACAGATGCAAAAGTACATCACAGTATTAGTAAATCAAATACAATAATGTGTAAAATAAGCATTCACTACCACTAAGTGGGATTTATTCCAGGTTTGCAAGGATGGTTCAATAGTTAAGAATCAATTAATGTACTTCATCGTAACAGGCTAAAGAATATCATCTGACCATATCAAAAGATGCCCAAAAGCCTCTGACAAAAATAAACATCCATTCATAATAAAAACTCCTAGTAAGCTACAAATAGAAGGAACTTCATAAAGAATGTCTACAAAAACCCTACAGCTAACATCATATTTAACAATGACAAATTAGAAACTTTAACTTTCCCACTAAGATTAGGAAAAAAACAAGAATATCCCCTCTCACCGCTCCATATTGGAAGTACTAGATAATGGAATAAGGCAAGAAAAGGAAATAAAAAGTATACTGATTGAGAAGAAAGAAATAAAACTACCTTTATTTGCAGATGAAATGACTGTGTGTGTAGAACATCGGCAGGAATCCACAAAAAATTTCTAGAATGAATATGCAAACTAAAGCAAGGTTATAGGATACAAGGTTCATATACAAAAGTCAATAGCTTTCCTGTATACTAGCAATGAACAAGGCAAATTTGAAATTCAAAACACAATGCCATTTACATTAGCATTCCCCAGATTAAATACTTAGGTACAGATCTAACAAAATGTGTACGATATCTATATAAGAAAAACAAAAAACAATGAAAGAAATCAAAGAACTAAATAAATTGAGAGCTATTCCATGACCCAGAATAAAAATTAACAATTCAATATTAAAAGAACAAAGTCAGATTGACACTACTGTCTTCAAGACTTACTATAAAATAGACACCTGCACTCGAATGTTTCTCATATCACAATTGACAATTATAAAGATGTGGAATCAACCTAAGTGCCCATCAATTCATGAGTTGATAAATAAAATGTGGCATATACATACTATAAAGCACTATTAAGCCATAAAAAGGAATGAAATGTTTGTAGCAACTTGGATGGAACTAGAGATCATTACCCTAACTGATGTATCTCAGAAATGGAAAACCAAACACTGTATGTTCTTACTATTATTAGTAAGAACTATTAGTGGAAGCTAAAAGATGGATACACACGGGCACAACAAGATATAAAGGACACTGGAAACCAGGAAGCTGGGAGACTCAGAGCAGGGTATGAAGGATAAAAAGTTACCTATTGGATACAGTGAACAATATTCTGGTGAATGAACACAAAAAGCCCTGACTTCAGCATTATAGAAAGTATTCATGTAACAAAAACATTTGTATCCGCTTAATATTTTGAAATTGAAACAAAACAAAACAAAGACTTACTATAAAAGCTGTAGGCCGGGCCCAGTGGCTCACGCCTGTAATCCTAGCTCTCTGGGAGGCCGAGGCGGGCGGATTGCTCGAGGTCAGGAGTTCGAAACCAGCCTGAGCAAGAGCGAGACCCCGTCTCTACTATAAATAGAAAGAAATTAATTGGCCAACTAATATATACAAAAAATTAGCCGGGCATGGTGGCACATGCCTGTAGTCCCAGCTACTTGGGAGGCTGAGGCAGGAGGATCCCTTGAGCCCAGGAGTTTGAGGTTGCTGTGAGCTAGGCTGACGCCACGGCACTCACTCTAGCCTGGGCAACAAAGCGAGACTCTGTCTCAAAAAAAAAAAAAAAAAAAAAAGCTGTAATTATCAAGATGGTGTAGCATTTATGAAATAATAGACAAAACAGATCAATGAAACAGATTAGAGAGCCAAAAGCAAACCCGCATAAATATAATCAAAGGAGCAATGACAATTTTTTTTTCTCTTTTTTTTATTTCGGCTTATTATGGGGGTACAGATTTTAAGATTTCAATAAATGCCTATTTTCTCCCCTCCCCCCAAAAGTCTGACTCTCCATCATGACCATCCCCCAGATGGTGCACATCTCACTCATTATGTATGTATATACCTGCCCCCCTCCCCCCTCCCACCTGCCCAATACCCTATTACTATAGTATCTATGTGTCCACGTAGGTGCTACTCAGTTAATACCAGTTTGCTGGAGAATATATCTGGTGCTTGTTTTTCCATTCTTGGGATACTTCACTTAGTAGTATGGGTACCAGCTCTAACCAGGAAAATATAAGATGTGCTGTATCACCATTGTTTCTTAGAGCTGAATAGTACTCCATGGTATACATATACCACATTTTATTAATCCATTCTTGGATTGATGGGCACTTGGGCTGTTTCTACAGCCTTGAAATTATGAATTGTGCTGCTATAAACATTCGAGTGCAGGTGTCTTTTTTGTAGAGTGTCACTGGATCATTTGGGTAGATGCCCAGCAATGGGATTGCTGGATAAAATGGTAGATTCATTTGTATCGCTTTAAGGTATCTCCATATTGCTTTCCACAGATGTTGAACTAGTTTGCAGTCCTACCAGCAGTGTAGGAGTGTTCCTCTCTCTCCGAAACCACGCCAGCATTTATTGTTTGGAGATTTTTTGATAAAGGCCATTCTCACTGGGGTTAAGTGATCTCACTGTGGTTTTAATTTGCATTTCCCTAATGATTAGGGATGTTGAGCATTTTTTCATATGTTTGTTGGCCATTCTTCTGTCTTCTTTAGAAAAGTTTCTGTTCAAGTCCTTTGCCCACTTTCTAATGGGGTTATTTGATTTTTTCTTGCTGATTTTCGTGAGTTCTAAGTATATTCTAGTTATCAGTCCCTTATCGGATGTATAGGATGCAAAAATTTTCTCCCATTCTGTAGGTGGTCTGTTTACTTTCATGACTACTTCTTTGGCTGTGCAGAAGCTTTGTAGTTTGATCATGTCCCATTTATTTTTGTTGCTGCTGTGATTGCCTTTGGGGACTTCTTCATAAACTCTTTGCCCAGGCCGATGTCTAGGAGAGTGTTTCCAACTTTTTCCTCTAGAGTTCTAATAGTTTCATATCTTAGGTTTAAGTCTGTTATCCAGCGTGAGTTGGTTTTTGTGAGAGGTGAAAGGTGTGGGTCCTGTTTTAGCCTTCTGCAGGTGGATATCCAGTTTTCCCAACACCATTTATTGAAAAGGGATTCTTTTCCCCAGCGTAGGTTTTTGTCTGCTTTGTCAAAGATTAGATGGCTATATGAGGATGGTTTTTTATCAGGATTCTCACATCTGTTACACTGGTCAATATTCCTATTTTTGTGCCAATACCATATTGATTTAATCACTACAGCTTTGTAGTATAGTTTGATATCTGGCATATTAATGCCTCCCATTTTGTTTTTGTTGCCTAGAATTGCTCTTGATATTCAGGGTCTTCTTTGGTTCCATACGAAGCGTAAAATTATTTTTTCTATATCTGTGAAGTATGCTGATGGGATTATAATAGGTATTGCATTGAATCTGTAGATCAGTTTGGGTGGTATAGACATTTGGATGATATTGAGTCTGCTGATCCATGAGCATGGTATGGATTTCCATCTGTTTACATCCTCTGCTATTTCCTTCCTCAGTGTTTCATAGTTCTCCCTGTAGAGGTCTTTTAGCTCCTTGGTTAACTATATTCCTAGGTACTTTAATTTCTTTGTTGCTATTGTGAAGGGAATTGAGTCTTTGATTTGGTTCTCAATTTGATTGTTGTTGGCGTATATGAATGCCTCTGATTTCTGTGTATTGATTTTGTATCCTGAGACTTTACTAAATTCATTGATCAGTTCCAAGAGTTTCTTGGTTGAATCTTTGGGGTTTTCTAGACACAATATCATATCATCAGCAAACAGTGAAAGTTTGATCTCTTCTGCCCCTATTTGGATACCTTTGATTCCATTTTCCTGTCTGATTGCTGTAGCCAAGACTTCCAGCACTATGTTGAACAGAAGTGGAGATAGTGGGCAGCCTTGTCTGGTTCCAGTTCTAAGTGGGAATGATTTCAATCTTTCCCCATTCAATATGATGTTGGCTATGGGTCTGTCATATATGGCTTGTATCATTTTTAGGTATGTCCCTTCTATGCCCATTTTCTTAAGTGCTCGTATCATGAAAGGGTGTTGAATTTTGTCAAAAGCTTTTTCTGCATCTATTGAAAGAATCATGTGGTCTTTGTTTTTGCTTCTGTTTATGTGGTGAATTGCATTTATAGATTTACGTATGTTGAACCATCCCTGCATCCCTGGGATGAAGCCCACTTGGTCGTGGTGGATTATTTTTTTGATAAGTGTCTGGATTCGGTTAGCTAAGATTTTGTTGAAAATTTTTGCATCTATATTCATTAGGGATATTGGTCTGTAGTTTTCTTTTTTTGTTGCATCCTTTCCTGGTTTTGGTATCAGAGTAATATTCGCTTCATAAAAGGTGTCGGGGAGGTTTCCGTTCTTCTCGATGTTGTGGAATAGTTTCTGCAAGATAGGTACTAGTTCTTCTTTGTAAATGTGGTAAAATTCAGGTGTGAAGCCATCTGGACCGGGACTTTTCTTTTTAGGGAGATTTTTAATTACTGTTTCTATTTCAGCTGTTGAGATTGGTCTGTTCAGGGAATCTATTTCTTCCTGGTTGAGCCTAGGGAGGCTGTGTGTTTCTAGAAATTTGTCCATTTCCTCCACATTTTCCAGTTTGTGTGCATAATGATTTTTGTAGTATTCATAAATTGTATCTTGTATCTCTTTGGGATCAGTTGTGGTATCTCCTTTTTTGTTCCTGATGGAGCATATTAGAGATTTCTCTTTTCTGCTTTTCATTAGCTTAGCCAATGGTGTGTCAATTTTGTTTATTTTTTCAAAGAACCAACTTTTTGTTTTATTAATCTCCTGAATAGCTTTCCTGTTTTCAATTTCGTTTAGTTCTGATTTGATCTCATTGATTTCACTTCTTCTGCTGGTTTTGGGGTTGGTCTGTTCTTCTTTTTCCAGCTCTTTGAGTCGTTTCATTAGATTGTCTATTTGTGATTCTTGTCTTTTGGTTATGGGCATTTATGGAGATAAACTTTCCTCTCAGAACTGCTTTAGCTGTGTCCCAGAGGAGTTGATAACTTGTGTCTCCATTGTCGTTTTCTTCATAGAATTTTTTTTATTTCCGTCTTGATTTCTTCATTTACGAAGTAATCATTTAGTAGGAGATTGTTTAATTTCCACGTTTTTGTGTAGAAATGTGAGTTTCTGTTAGGGTTGATTTCTAGTTTTATTCCACTGTGATCTGAGAAGGTACATGGTATGATTTCTATTTTTTTAAATTTCTTGAGATTTTCTTTGTGTCCTAGGATATGGTCAATCTTAGAGAATGTCCCGTGAGCTGATGAGAAGAACGTATATTCAGTGGATTTGGGGTAGAATGTCTTGTAGATGTCAGTCAGACTCAATTGTTCTAGGGTTTTGTTTAAGTCCATTATTTCTTTATTAATTTTCTGTTTGGAGGATCTGTCTCATGCCGTCAGTGGGGTGTTGAAATCTCCGGCGATTATGGAGTTGCTCTTAATCCATTTTCTTAGCTCCAGTAAGGTTTGCTTTATTAATCTGGGTGCACCTAAGTTGGGTGCATATATATTTAAAATTGTTATCTCTTCTTGTTGGACTGTGCCCTTCATTATATAATGACCCTCTTTGTCTTTCACTACTTTTGTTGGTTTAAAAACTAAATCGTCTGAAATTAGAACTGCCACACCAGCCTTCTTTTGGCTTCTATTTGCTTGGAATATTGATCTCCACCCTTTTATTTTTAGTCTATATGCATCCTTAAAAGTTAGATGTGTTTCCTGAAGACAGCATATACAGGCTGAAGACAGCATATACTTGGCCTGTATTTTCTTATCCATTCAACCAGCCTATGCCTTTTGAGTGGAGAGTTTAAGCATTCACATTTATTGAGAGAACTGATAGGTAAGGTAGATTACTGATCATTCTGTTGGGTTGGATGTTGTTGCTATGAATTCTGCCTTGAGCCATTGTAATATCTGGCCTTTAATATCTTTGGGTTTTGGTTGTTTTTATATTCATGGGTTATTATTATGATGTTCCGTGCATAATGCTGTTTTATGTACTTCTTGTAGGGCTGGTCTTGTCTTGGTGAATTCTCTGAGCCTTTGCTTGTCTGAGAATGTTTTTATTTCTCCTTCATATACGAAGCTTAGTTTTGCAGGGAATAATATTCTAGGCTGGGCATTGTTTTGTTTCAAAAGAGTGAGAATGGGGCCCCAGTCTCTCCTTGCTTGTAAAGTCTCATTAGAGAAGTCTGATGTTATTTGAATTGGCTTTCCCTTGTATGTTACTTGCTTTTTTTGTCTTATAGGTCTTAGAAGGGCCTCTTTAGTTGATACTTTGGTTAGTCTGATGACTGCATGTCGTGACGTCTTCCTGTTTGCGTTGAATCTCCCAGGGGTCCTCTGAGCTTCTTGAACTTGTATATCAAGATTTGGAGCAAGGCCTGGGAAATTTTCCTCTATTATATCTTCAAACAGCTTGTCTAACCCTTGAGTGTTGTCTTCTTCCCCTTCTTGTAACCCTATGACCCTCACATTAGGTTTCTTCACATAATCCCACAGCTCCTGTAGGCTTTGCTCTTTTCTCCTTTCTCTGCTCTATTTTCTGTGACTGATTTATTTAATTTGAGGGTGTTATCTTTAAGCTCTGAGATTCTTTCTTCTGTTTGATCTACCCTGTCTTGAGACTTTCCACTGTATTTTGTAGTTCCTTGAATTGATTCTTCATTTCCAGGAGTTCAGTTGCACTTTTCTTCATTGTGTCTATTTCTTTTCCCATATCCTAGAGGCTTTTTGTGGTGTCTTTGTGTTGGTTATTGAGTTGTTGTTTTAGCTGGGTGAGTGTTCTTATGATCCACATACGAAATTCCTCTTGTGTCATATTGGTTGCCTGATTTTGGTTGGTGTCCTTTTCTAGGGGGCTTGTGCTCCTCTTTGGGGGTGTGTTTTCCGTTTGGTTCTTCATATTTCCTGAATTCTTTCGCTGATTTCTTCCCATGTCGATCAGTTGTTGTTTCTTTCCTTAGGTTATTGTTTGGGTATTCACACACCTTGTTTAGTTTCTGAGGCGTTAGGTGGTGTCTGTGGGTGAAATTGGACCACTCCCTGTATATTCAGTCAGTGGGTGCCGTGGAAAGGCTGTGCAAGATGCCGTCCCTGTCAGTAGGTGGCGTTTGCTTGGAGGAACAGGCTATGCTGTTGATTTTGTATCCTGTTATCTTCTCTTGTTCTGGGTGGAGCTCGGTTGGGTAAGCCTGCCCTCAGGCCGTTAGCAGGGGTCAAAGTTCTGTTGTCTGCTTCCAGGGAAAGCTGTCAGGGCGGGGCTGGAATGGTCCTGCTCAGCCAGAAAGTCTGGGTGTGGGGGTGGGGCTGTCTGAGACCCGCAGTCCGGAGCGGGCCTCGCTTCTTTCCACCCTCCCCAACTCTGCAGCTACTCCTGGGCCTCTGCCAGCAGGCCAGACCACAAGCCACTAGGCCTCCCCGGACTGTGATGCCGCCGGGGAGGTTCCCTGCACAGGAAAGCCACCTGGGTTGGGCACAGGGCCTCCTCCTGGGAGGAGGGTTGCCCTCTATGATGCCAATCCGCCCCTGGAGGCACATACACCTCAGTAGGCTGTTCACGTATAACCCTTCTGTGCCCCGGTCAATGCTAGCCCTCGGTGCAGGGGATCTGGTCTGCAGGTCCGACCTCTGGGTCCCAGAGTTCAAACTGTATCCCCACCAGGGAGAGGATTTCCGGTCCCAATTCACCCACAGGGAGCCCAAGCTGGGTCTATGTCTCTCAGCCTCTGAGTCGGCACCGTTCTCCTGGGAACACGGTGCCAGCAGCACCTGAAAGGGCGGGCGGGTAGGGAGCTCACAGTCTGAGTTCCCCTGAGTCATCTGTAGCGTCCCAAAAGGGAAGGTCCTGTTCCCTGTAGGTGCCTCTGGCTGGTGGCTGTATTGTCTCTCTGGGCAGCCGCGGGTAGCGACAAGTTTTGACAAAGGAGCAAATGTAATACAATAAAGAAAATTGAGGGGAAAAATGCTTTTTCAATAAACAGTACTGAAACAATTGGACATCTACATGCAAACAAACAAACAAACAAAAAAAGGAGTCTAGACACAGACCTTAAACCCTTCACAGAAATAAACTCAAAATAAATCAAAGAATTAAATGTCAAACTCAAAACTATGAAACCCCTATAAGATAACAAAAGGAGAAAAATCTAGATCTTGGGTTTAGTGACAACTTTTAGATGATGTCAAAGGCACTCCCCCCCAAATTGATATATTGAACTTTATTAAAATTAAAAATTTCTGCTCTGCAAATGATACTGTGAAGAGTATGAAAGAAAAGCCACAGGTGGGGAGAAAATATTTACAAAAAAATACATTTGATAAAAGACTATTAACTAAAATGTATATGGAACTCTTAAAACTCTACAATAAGAAAACAAACAACCCAATTAAAAATGGGTCAGGCTGGGCATGGTGGCTTATGTCCCTACTCCCAGCACTTTGGTATGCCAAGACAGGAGGATCATGTGAGGCCAGGAATACCAGAGCAGTTTGGACAACATAGTGAGACGTGTGTCTACAAAAAGACCAAAATTTTAAAAAGGCAAAAACCTTAGCAGACACTGCACCAAAGAAGATATACAGATGGCAATTAAGCATAATATCACACATAATATGTCATCAGGAAAAGGCATATTTAAATGCATATTTAAAACAAGATAACTCTACACACCTATTAGAATAGCCAAAATCCAGAACGCTTATAACACCAAATGCTGGTGAGGATGTGAAACAACAGAAACTTTCATCCATTGCTGGTAAAAATGCAAAAAGAGTACAGTCACTTTGGAAGACAATTTGGCCATTTCTTACAAAACTAAACATACTTACACAACAAGATCCAACAATTTCGTTCCTTGGTATTTACCCAAAGTGGTTGAAAACTTACACAAAAACCTGTACATGGATGTTTATAGCATCTTGATTCATTATAGCAATACATGGAGCCAACCAAGATGTCTTTCATCAGGTCAATGAATAAACTGTGATGCATCCAGAAAACAGAATATTATTTAGTGCTAAAAGAGAAGTGCTAACAGTCTCTGACAAAAACCATGAAAAGACATGGAGAAAACTTAAATGCGTATCACAAAATGAAAGAAGTCAATCTGAAAAGGTTACATACTATATGATTCCAAATATATGACATTCTGAAAAAAGCAAAACTATGGAGACAATAAACAGATCAGAGGTTGCCAGGGGATGAAGGGGAGGTGAAAAGGGATAAATAGGCAGAGCACAATATCTCTGTACCTTCCCCTCAATTTTGATGTTAACCTAAAACTACTGTGAAAAAAAAAATAAAGTGTTAAAAAAATAAAATCAATACATATGATCCAGTAATCCTATTTCTGGGCATATATCCGTAAGAAATGAAAACAGGCTCTCAAAGAGATAATTGTATACTCATGTTTATTTCAACAATATTCACAATAGCCAAACAGAAGCAAACCAAATGTCCATCAACAAATGGTTGGATAAAGAAAATATGGTAATGCAATGTTATTCAGCCTAAAAAAAAAAAAAGAAGGAAATCCTATAATGCACTACATCTCAGAGGAACTTTGAGGACACTACACTATGTGAAATAAGCCAATCACAAGAAAGACAAATACTTCACTTATATGAAGTAGTAAAACAGCTCAATTTTAGAAATAGAAAGTAAAATGATATTTGCCAAGAGATGGGAAGAGGGGCAAAAAGGGATGGATGTAGAGTTTCAATGGATGTAGAGTTTCAGTTTTGCAAGATGAAAAAGTTCTAGAGATCTGATGAACAACAATGTGCATAGAGTTAACATGACTGTACTCTACACTTAAAATCATTAGTATGGTAAATTGTTACTTTTTTAGCATAATTCTTTTAAAAGCTACCTCAACATTTTTTACTTTTTATGTAAATAAACTGATGTAAATCTGTTTCCTCCTAATCAATTAATATGTACTTACTGCTCTCTATAAGAAGGGACAGGTGAAACAGTATTTATTCAACCTGTGGGGTCTGAGAAGTGCATGTCAGGAATTAGAGGAACCAGAAGAGTGAAGTCAGAAGATAGGGCCTACAGGACATGCCTCAAAGAGAAGGAAGTTGAAATGCAATGAGAGAAAACAAGTTTAAGAAAGTAGGGAAGCATTCAAAGACTGCAACCTGAGGTAGGATGCTTTCTCTGAAAGTTTCTGGGATAAAACATGTCAGGCTGGCATACCCATACATGCGGGGAACAGCAGTGACACAGAAGTAAATGCTATTGCAGATAAAATAGTTGGGACATTGAGATGCTAGGGAGCTGGGGTTAATCATATAATCAAAGGGAAGCAGATTTGAGGCAGAGGGAAAGAGCATGGAGATCAGATACAATCTTCAATGACTAAGAAGAAATTGAGAGCTCACTAGATGATAAAGACAGATCAAAGATGATATAGCAAAAAGGCACAAGCTTCAAAGGATCAGGGATTTTTATGCTGAGAGAATAACAGGAATAGTTCAAAGCAGCAATGGACAATAACAACAGTGTGTGGGAAAAGAATTAAGTCCAGAGTTTATTGTACCTATAACCTAGCTTCTGTAGCTGGGACTGTAGAATGTGTTTTAGACAAGTCAACACTTTTCACTATTTATTATACTTCACCTTGGTAAGAAATACAGACATTTAGGAAATTATTGACTTTGGGATTCAGGACACTATATCCTGGTTTCCTCTTTTCTCTCTGGCTGTTTTTCAGACTTCTCTTCCAAATCTAGAAACATTTGTACTCTTCAGGGATCAGCTACTAGACATTTTCTCTTTTGAATTTCTCTTTGGACAGTTTCATCTTCTTTCAAGGATTAAGGAACAAACTAAATGACATCCAAATGTCTACTTCAGGATAGATCAAACTCTGCTTAGAATGTGCAACTATTCCAGGTCCTTAGGGAATGGGCTTTTCAAGGAACTTAATATTTAAAGGAAAAAGCCAGATGATTTCATATCATTACAGAGGTATGGCAAAAAAAAAAAAAAGAGAGGACAGGCAACTTCACAGAGGTGAATCACAAAAGATAACTAGGAGCTCATGACACAAACAATGGGAAGAATGTTTCAGATAGAGGAAAATGAGTGAGTAAAGGTACAGGGGAGCGAGAAGATGGTATCATAGGGCAACTACAAGTGCTTCAAGAGCCTAATGTTCAAGAAAAGGTTCAACAAATATGAAAATGGAGAAGTAAGAAGAAGCCAGACCATGGAAGACATCACAAGCCATAATAAGGAATTTTTATGTTGGTCAACAGAATAATCTAATAAAAGCTAATAAATACCCTACTCCCTATAAATATTGTATATATATTTCAGAAGAACTGCATATACTTTTTTCCAGAAGATTCATAAACTACTAGATAAGAACCAATGCAGTAGGAGTCACTATAGGGTTTTAAGCAGCTAAGTGATAAATCAAATTTGCCTTTAAAATAATTCCATTTTCAACACTGGAACCAGCGTGAGCAAAACTGGGGGTGGGCAATCCAGTAGGTAATGACTACTGTTAATAGTCCAAGCAAAGAATGAAGTGGTAGCAAGAATAAAGAGGACGAAACTGACCCAAGAAATACTTAAAATAGTTTGTAGGAGGTAATATAAGCTAGAAGAGCTAGAGATAATGCCTAGGTTTCTAGTATGGGCAACAAGGTAGAAGATAGTGCTACAAACTGAGATGTTAAAAAGAAAAAGCATTCATCAACATTTAGTAAGTGACTTATGTACATTATGTCATTTAATCCTCATAATTAAGCTAGGGGAGAGACAGTAGTTAGAAACAAAAAACTCAATGAATCAAAATGTTCTGCTAGTTTGGGGCAGTGGCATCTCTTATATCTTCATTGATCTCTTTTGGCTTTGAACCTCATTTAAAG
This sequence comes from Microcebus murinus, assembly GCF_040939455.1. Taxonomy (NCBI): domain Eukaryota; kingdom Metazoa; phylum Chordata; class Mammalia; order Primates; family Cheirogaleidae; genus Microcebus; species Microcebus murinus. Next base: position 21,854,172 of record NC_134110.1, read on the forward strand.
CTGACAAGTTCTGTATGTACTAAAGGTAAATGATTCTCATTAATGTTTCCTAAAATCTTTAATAAGAATACAAGTAAATCAAATTCCAAATTCACACTGATTCTAAAAACCTTTCTTTACATTACATAACTCATTATACTTTCTGAGAAGACTCAGCCAGAGGTAGCCCATCTACTCAACCATCCTCACCATGAACTAGAAGCATGTTTCCTTATATTTAAAACAGAAGGTCTAGTATTATATGATGCTTCAAGTGGCAGAAGAGTAGACAGACTGTGACTCATGTCACTTCCATACTTAATGCCTTTCATTGTCTCCTTGTGTCTGTCAAGAGGTCAACAGGAAGACTTTAAGGTAGGAGGGCTTAGAGAAGCACTTTAAGGTAGTATCAAGGCATTTCAGAGTCTGGGCCTGGCTTTCTACTTCCAGCGGAGTTTTTCACACCTTCTCTCATCACCTAATTCCACATTACAGCAATATGAACTTCCTACAGTTAAGCAAGCTTACTCTGCTGTCTTCCCTGACACCAGGTCTTAGAAGAATTATTCTTCCTGCTTATCGCCAAATCATCCTGAAGGTTTATAGATTATATACCACTTCCAAAACAATTAGGTATTCTTCCTCTGTACTCCCATAGCAACCTGTACCTACTCTATTACCTTATTTTAACTATTTACTAAATGGCAAGGTCCATTAAGCACATGACCCAATGACGTAACTACTGTATCCTTAGAACCTAGCAAATTACAGAGCCTCAATAAAGATTTTTCAACTTCTCTTCTGATACTGTCTAGAAAACAGCATCAATTAACCCTACCTTTTCCTAGTTATTTGACCTTGAAGGAATATAGATGTAAGAGTATCTCCCAGTTTCTTGAGTATATTAGAAGCATACAAAAGGACTTGGCAAAGGCTAAATCTGGAGAAGAATATGTTATCAGAGATCATAGGAGACATTCCTGAAAACAGAAAAGCCATCTATTTAAGAGATTTCTATCTTTTACTTCAGAAAACATTTTGAGATATTATTTGATCCATAAATGATTATACATGTATAATTATACATCAGTTTGAAATCATATACAAAATAAAAGCATCCAGGCTATATCTCCATAGTCTAGTCTGATTAGAAAGGTCAGCTCTCCTATCACATTTGAGATAATGCACATATAGTATGGAACATAGCAACTCACCATACAATAAATGTTCAAAAAGATGTTAGGTGTTATTATCCATATCCTATAGGCTGTGCACATATATATCGGTTTATTTATATATAAACTTACCCTAAAAATTCTTCCTACATTTCTGCAAGGGAATTAAAAAGGCAGAAACAAACATTTTATATATATTTAGTATCTTCATTCTTTCATATCAGTAGTTACTATCTACTGTACATCAGGCACTCTCATTACGCTTCCATACTAGTACTAAAGGAGCAAAACAACAACAAAAAAATCATTACAAAAGAAGTCAAAGGACACTAAATCCCCTGAAGAAAAATACAGCAAGGTAAGAGGAAAAGAGAAAGAGGAAAGTGGAAAGTGGCCATTCTTTGATGTATTTGGTCAGAAGCACCATTTGAGCAGAGAGCTCAATGAAATATAGACATTTTGGAAATTATTGATGCTATGTAGATAGCACAGAGAAGGATCACAGACAAAAGGCACAAGTCTTAAGAACAAAACAACATGGGGGCAAGGGTATAAGCCAGTTTAGACAGAGATGAGCAAGAAAGAGAGAGAGGTCACTGAAGTGTAAGGGAGCCAGTTCATACAGGGCCATGAAGATCTCTAGATTTCACATTGAGAGAAATGGAAAGCCTTTGAAGATTTTGAGCATAAGTAACAAGGTTTAAGTTAGATTTTTAAAATATCATTCTGGTTGCTACTATAGAATGCACTGTAAAGTCAAGACAATTGGGAAACAATTTTCTTCTTTTGACAATAGGTGATGGCTTTACTCAGGGTAACAGGTATAAATGGCAAAATGAATAAATTAGGAATATTTTAAAGTTGCAGCCAAGAAAACTTGCCAATAATTTGACTATGTGAAGCATACTCAAAGCAGCTCTGTTGAGATATCATGGTAGGCTTAATTTCCTGTCACTCTACTCTAACACAGTAGAGCTTAACTAAACAAGGACTAAACACCAGACTCATCTGAAAACTTGTGACAAATATCATATCATGCCTCACACACTCATTATCCTTGTTTTTTACTAGAAAATGCAAGCTTCATCCATCCTCTTCCATTCTTTAATCTTGACTCATCCTCCTAACCAATTCCACAAGGATCTCTAGAAACCCACTATGACACAGGCTGTATGCCATCTTCAACTTCTTTATTATATAATGGCCCCTGAACTTCTTAGCTTTTACTAAAGCCTAGTTATCCCCTAAAGGTGCTGTTTATCCTACAACCCTTTCATGTGAAAGTGTTATAGACTCCTAAAACCTTTAAGTTCACCACTATTCTTCTAATTCCCTGTAGTAAAAACAAAAAAATGCCCAACCCCCTACCCCCAAAGCAAAAAAAAGCAAATTCTAATTTGAAACTGGTGAATGCGTTCTGGCTTTCCTCTCTGTTCTGGTAAATTAAACGCACATACTAAAGCCTCTATTTTGTCCCCTCAGTTACATTATCAGCAAAGTGATTCCTGTATGTTCCATTCCAACATTCCAGACCCAAAATATCTGCCTTTGTTAAGAGAATCTCATTAAATTTAGTTTCATGCAATAAAAGCTCCTCTTTATTTCAACAAATTACTACTTTGCCTTTAGCCAGGCATATTAAACACCTAACCTGATTATTATCATCTTATCTATCCCTGTAACCCTGTAAGAGTTTCACTCATACTGGACTAGCTCCTTAACCTGTGAAGACACCAGTTTTTGTGGGTTTTTTTTAACAATTTTTAAAATTTATTTTTGACAAATAAAAATAGTGCATATTTATTGGCTACACATTAAGTTTTCAAAAAAGTATACATTGTAGAGTCCCTAGATCAAGGTATGTATGTGCCATACCTCATACACTTATATTCTGAAGAACACTTAAAATATATTCTCTTAGTGATTTCTAAGAATACAAAACATTGTTATTAACTATAGTCACCATGTTGTACAAAAGAGCTCTTGAATAATTCCTCCAATGTAACTGATATTTTGTAACCTTTGGCCAACATCTCCACAACCCTTCACTACCCACCCCCAGCCCCTGGTAACCACCATTCTACTGTCTACTTCTATGAGTTTTTAGCTTCTACATATAAGTGAGATCATGCAGTATTTGTCTTTCTGTTCCTAGCTTATTTTACTTTACATAATGTCCTCCAAGTTCATCCCTGTTGTCACAAATGATAGGATTTCTGTTTCTTTTTATGGCTGAAGAGTATTCCATTGTACACATATATCACATTTTCTTCATCCACTCATTCACTGATGGGCATTTAAATTCATTCCATATCCTGGCTATTGCAAATAATACTGAAATGAATACAGGAGTGCAGATTTCTTTGACATACTGATTCCATTTCCTTTGAATATATAGCCACTAATGGAACTGCTGATACATATGATAGTTCTATTGCTGATTTTTTTGAGGGAACACCATGGTATTGTCCATAATTACTGTACTAATTCACATTCCCAACAACTGTGTGCAAGGGTTCTCTTTTCTCCACATCTTCCACCAACCCTTACCCTTCATATTTTTGATAATAACCATTCTAACAGGTGTGAAGTAATATCCAATTGTCATTCTACCTTGCATTTTCCTGATTATTAATGATGTTGAGCATTTTTTCATTTACCTATTGGCCATCTGTATGTCTTCTATCGAGAACTGTCTGTCCAGGTCCTTCGTCCATTTCTTAATTGGGTTGTTTCCTTACTATTGAGATGTTTGAGTTCCTTACAAATTTTGGATACTAATCCCTTACCAGATGCAAGTACTTTCTTCCATTCCATGGGTTGTCTCTTCACTGGGTTATTTATTTAGGATTCCTTTATTTTTTCTTGTTGTATTCTTATTTTTTTCCCCAGGAGTTTTTTCCCAACAGTTGGTTCAATCCAAGGATGCAGAACTGCGGATATGGAGGGCCTGCTGTACTTCTTTGTAGCTATTATAAACAGAATTGTTTGCTTAGTTTCTTTTTCGGATAGTTCATTGTTAGTGTGTACAAATGCTACTGGTGTATTTTGATTTTGTATTTTGCAATTTTACTGAATTCATCCATTAGTCCTAACACTGTTTCAGTGGAGTCTTCATGGTTTTCTATACATGAGATCATATAATCTGCAAACAAGGACAATTTAACTTCTTCCTTTCCTATTGGGATGCCTTTTTTTTCCTTTTCCCTACTTGCTCTGGCGAGCACTTCCAGAACTATTTTGAAAAGAAATGGCAAGAGTGGGCATTCTCATCTTATTCCTGATTTTTTCCTTTATTCTATTAATATGGTGTATCACATTTTACAGATTTATAGATTTGGGTATGTTGAACAATCCTTATATCCCTAAGATAAATCCCACTTGTTCATGATAAATGATCCTTTTAATGTGCTACTGAATTCAGCTTGCTAGTATTTTCTTGAAGAATTTTGTATCTACATCCATCAATTTTATTGGCTTATAACATTCTTTTCATGAACAGTCCGTGTCTGGCTTTGGTCTCAGGGTAATGCTCACCTTATAAAATAAGTTTGGAAGTACTCTTTCTTCTTCAATTTTTCATAAGAATTTAAGAAAAATTGATACAATAGTAGTCCTTCTTTAAATGTTTGGTAAAATTCAGCAGTAAAGCCATCGGTCAGGTCCTGGGCTTTCTTTGGTGGGAAACTTTTTATTACTGAGTGACTCCGTCGTTACTGGTCTGTTCAGACTTTCTTTTTCTTCATGATTAAGTCTTAACAGGTTGTATGTGTCTAGGAATTTATCCATTTCGTTTAAATAAATCAATTTGTTGACATATAAATTGTTCACAGTAATCTCTTACGATCTCTTGTATTTCTCTGGTACCAGTGGTAATGTCTCCTATTTCATCTATGATTTGATTTGAGTTCTCTCTCTCACTCTAGCAAAAGATCTCCTGACATTTAACTTTTAAAAAGACCAACTCTTAGTTTCATTGATTTTTTTTTCTGTTATACTATTTTTCTAATCTCTATTTCATTTATTTCTCTTATTATTTCCTTCTAAACTTTGGACTTAGTTTGCTCTTCCTATTCTAATTCTTTGAAGTGTAATGTTTATTTTAGCTCTTTTTTCTTTTCTGATATAGGCATCTACTGGTATAAACATCTCTCTTAGAAGAGTTTTTGCTGCATCTCATAAGTTTAAATATGCTGTGTTTCCATTTTTGTTTGCCTCAAAATATTTTTTAATTTGTCTTTTAATCTCTTCTTTGATCCATAAGGTAACTAAGAGCAGGCTATTTACTTTCAATGTATTCATGAATTTTCCAAAATTCATTCTATCACTGATTTCTAGTTTCATATCACTGTGGTCAGAAAAAGATACTTGATATGATGTCAATCCTCTTAAATTTGGTAAAACTTGTTGTCTAATATATGAGTTATCCTCAAGAGTATTCCATGTGCATTTGAGAAGAATGTGTATTGTGCCGCTTTTGGATGGAATGTTCTATATGAGTCTGTTAGGTCCATTTGAACTAAAATGAAGTTTACATCTAATATTTCTGTAGTGCTTTTCTTTGTGGATCTGTCCATTCTAAAAGTGGGATACTGAAGTCTATTAGTACTGTATAACAGTCTATCTCCCCCTTCAAATATGTATTTGTTTTATAGATTTAAGTGCTTCGATGTTGAGTGTGCATATATACTTGTAATTATATCCTCTTGATAAACTGACCCCTTTCTCATTATATAATGAGTTTATCTGTCTTGTTTTACAGTTTTTGGACATCATGTCCATTTTATCTAAGTATAGCTATCCCTGCTGTCATTTGGTTTCCATTTGTATGAAACATTTTTCCCTGTCCTTTCATTTTCAATCACTGTTTGTCTTTAAAGGTAAAGTAAGTGTGTCTTATAGAAAACATAAAGTTGGGCCTTGTTTTATTATCCATTCAGCTATTCTATGTGTTTTGACTGGGGACTTCATTCAAGGTAATTATGGATAGGTAAAAACTCATTGCTGCCATTTGTTAATTATTTTCTGGTTGTTTTGTAGATATTTTCCTCCTTTCTTCCTCCCTGTTTTGCTGCTTTCTTTTGTGATTATATGATTATTTCCAGTGGTATGCCTTGATTCATTACTTTTTATCTTTTGTGTATTTACCATACAATTTGCTTTGTGGTTACCATCAAGTCTCACAAAACACAGCTTATAGTTATAACAGGCTATTTTAAGCTGATAACACCGTAACTGTGAATTGTATAAGAAATATAAACACTTTTCCTTCCTCTCCCCCAACACATATTTTACAGTTTTGATGTCACACTATACATCATTGTACATCTTTTTAAAAATTATTGTAATTATTATCATTTTGCATAGTGTTGTCTTTTAACCTTCATACTAAAGACATGCATGATTTGCACAGCACCATTACAGTATTAGATTATTTTAAATTTGTGTAGTTACTCTACCAGCAAATTTTATACTTTTGTATGTTTTCATGTCACTAATACATGTCCTTTACTTTCAGGTTGAAGAATTCCCTTTAGTATTTCTTATAAGAGAGCTCTGGTAATAAATTCCCTCTGCTTTTCTTTCTGGGAAAGCTTTTATTTAACCCTCATTTCTGAAGGACAGATTTGCCAGGTAAAGTATTCTTGGTTGATAGGGTTTTATTCTCCCTCTCAGCACATAGAATGTATCATTCCACTCTCCTGGTCTGTAAGGTTTCTGCTGAATAGTCTATTACTAGCCTTATTGAAATTCCCTTATATGTGATATGCTTCTTTTCTCTTACTATTTTCTGCATCTTTTCTGTCTTTGATTTTTCACAGTTTGATTATAGTATTTCTTGGTGTAGTCTTGTTTGGATTCAATCTGATTAGAGACCTTTGAACTTCCTATACCTAGATATGTTTCCCCACTGTTCTTTAAATGGGCTTTCTGTTCCTTCATCTCTTTCTCTTCTTTCCTGAATTCTTATAACTCAGTATTTATTCATTTGATGTTGTGCCATAAAATTCTGTAAGCTTTCTTCATTTCTTTTCATTTTATCTTCTCTAACCTGTCTTTGAGTTCAGATTCATTCTTTTTGCTTGATCAATTCTGCTATTTATGCTCTTTTGCATTTCTCATTTCATTCACTGTATTTATCTCCAGAATTTCTATTTGATTTTTTCAAAATAATAGCCTATTAAATTTCTCGTTTTGTTCATTTATTGTTTTCCTGACTTCACTGAATCATTTCTGTGTACTTTCTTGAAATTCACTGAGCTTCCTTTAAAAAACTATTTTGAATTATTTATCAGATATCTTACACATCTGTTTCTTTAGGGTTGGTTACTAGTGTTTTATTTTGTTCCTTTGGTGGTATCATGTTCCCTATTCTTGATCCTTGTGGTCATGTGTTGGTATCTGAATATTTGAACAAGTGGGAACTTATTCTAGTCTTTATAGATTGGCTTTGTCTAAGAAAGTCCTTCACCAGTCAGCCTGTCCAGAGACTCTGGAGCCAGAGTCCATGGGGGCTGGCCTGGAGTCTGGGTCAGCAGGGGAAGGCCTGGAGCCTCTGTACGTGTGTGGCAGCCTGCGACCAGAGTCTACAAGGGAAAGCCTGGACTCTGGGTCCACAGGAGCCTAGATCTGTGGAAGATTAGCCTGAAGGCTAGGTTTGTGGAAATTGGCCTAGAACCTGGGTCAAAGGGGGCTTGCCAAGTGTTGGGGTCAAATGGCACTGGCCTGGACCCTAGTTCTGCTAGAGTATGGGGCCACAGCAGCCAGCCAGGAGATTGGGGCTACAAGGATGGGTCCAGCACTGGGCAGGCCTGGAGCCTGGGGCTATGAGATCTAGCCCAGCACTGGGGTGAACCTGTAGGCTGTCTATGGTTATTGGCTTGGATTCTGGGGCTATGAAGCCATGCTTAACACTAGGTTTTATTAGGGCAGGCTCAATGTTGAATTAAGAGGCAAAGTCTGGTGCTCATGTCTTTTTCTTTCCCACAAGAGGAAAATATCTCTCTCCATGCTGTTCTGCCTGAGGTTGAGGGAGGCATGACACAGGTAACATAAAATTATCCTTCCTACCTTCTTCAATGCATCTTTTCTTATTTCTGTGCCACACTCAGGTCCTATAATCTCTTACCTAGTTTCCTTAGCTCTTATAAAGGTGTTTTCATGGGTAGAGAGTTGTTAAAATTGATATTTCTGTGGTGACATGAGTGCTGCAAAATCCTATTCTGCCATCTTACTGATATCTAGACCTGATAACACCAGGCTTTTTTAAAAAACAACTGAACACCTTGGTCGGGCACCACAACCTTTCCAACCACAGCCAATGTCAATAGCATATAAATTCAAGTATCCCAGTGTTAATATCCTATGCACATGCCATTAGTGGTTCTGTTCCATTAGCTCTGCTAATATCCAACCCTAAAATACTACACATAATCTTCTAGCTATTGGAGAACAGCCTCTAAATTGCAAGTGTGACAAAGTTTCTAACCTCAGCTGACTACTCAATGGCATGATATTCTCCAAGTTTGATAGGGTTTCTAACTTCAGCTAGGCAGTAGGTGGCATCACATTCTTAACATCTTTGATTCACTTATTCACTCATTCCCCTCAGTAACTTCCCAAGTTTTCAGTCTTCTCAAATTCCCTAACCAAACTCTGTGTTACATGGTCACTAAACTATAATGACATACCACCTCACACCCATTAGGATTGGTACTATACAAAAAATAAGCAAAGAAATCCCAGAAAATTAGTGTTGGCAGGAATGTAAAATGGTGCCGTCACTGTAAAAAACCATATGGCAGATTCTCAAAATTTAAAAATAGAACTACCATACAATCTAGCAATTCCACTTCTGAGGATATACCTAAAAGAATTGAAAGCAGGGTTTCAAAAAATATTTGTACACCCATGTTCAATACAACATAATTCATTATTATGCTAAAATATGAAAGCAACCCAAGTGTCCATCGATAGATGAATGGATAAGCAAAATGTGGTATATACAATCAATGAAATATTATTTAGCATAAAAAAGGAAGCAAATTGTGAAATAAGCCAATCACAAAAAGACAAAAACTATATGACTGCACTGATAGGAAGTAATTCAAGTAGTCAAAGTCATAGACAGAAAATACAATGGTGGTTGCAAGGAGCTGGGGAGATGGGGAAATAGGGAATTATCCTCTAATGGGTATGGAGTTTCAGTTTTGCAAACCAAAGAGTTCTGGTGATGGTTGCAAACAACATTAACGTACTTAATATCACTGAACTGTACACTTAAAAATGGTGATAATGGTAGATTTACATTATGTGTACTTTACCACAATTTTTTTAAAAGTTAAAAGAAAAGTTACACAGTCACGTAAATTAAAGAAATACATTTTATATTCCTTTCTTGGAGATTCACATGTAAGCCAGCATTTAAATGAACCTTCCACTATCTTGAGTTAGAAAATCTTGACTTCTCCCCATCCTCACCCACAAACAAATTTAATAGCACATATCTACTTTTATCTCCTTGCTTTAATTTCAGAAGGGCTTTTCTTCTTGTTCAAGATCAACCCCTACATTACTATTTTTCATTCCAATCCTTACTACTTCAAAAAACCATCGTTTCATATTACCACTTCTATTATCTTAAACTTATTTAGTCCTTTATGTTCTAAATATTTCTCTTAAATCCAGAACACTTTATCTTGGATTCTTATTAAACAAATGCCCTTGTTAAGGTTCTTGTTGACTATACTACTGAAGCTGTAATCACTGTACCACCACGTTTCTCTTCAATCCTGTTCCTCTAATGCAAAGTTATTAAAAATGCACAGTTGGTTACTTACCAACTGAATAAATTCTTTACTGACTCACAAATGCATATGAAATACAAGCCAAGACCCTTCACATAGCATACAAGGTCCCCAGTCCTTTTCTAACTATCAAGTCTATCTCCTCCTACATTTTCTTGCCTCTCTAATTTATGATCTATAAGTACTCAAAACTGTCCAATGTTCCCTACACTCACTATGCTGCTTCATAACTTTGCCATGCTTGCGGGTACCTGACTCCCAGTCACATTTCAAGATTAAACTTATCCTTCACTGGCCACTCCTATTTTCCTGCCATTTGGACTAGGTTCCTATGGCATGCCTGGGTCCCCTGGTACTCCTTTATGTTTCTGCTGCATCCTGGGTACCATTCTACCTCAATGATTTGCTTTTGCATCTTTCACTCTAAGTATACTATAAATTTCTACAGGGTAGAAACTAATCCTTATGGATCTTTGTATCCACAACATAGTACCTGATACCTTACCTATAGCAGGCACTGAAATTGTTGAACTCAAATTCCTTCCCTACCAACTCAACTCAAATCTATTTCCCCACAATTGCTAGGGGACCAAAAAGACAAAAATTCAGGAGCATGCAATTATCTACCTACCAGTAGAAATCTAGTAAACTATTACCAAGGTTTATAGATATTCAGTAGGGGAAAAAGTTATGTCCCTATCTCTCAATTTACTTTTAAATCATTACTTTCTTTTAACTGGAAATTATTTTCAAAAAATGTGATCCCATTAAGGCAGTCTAGGGCAACTTAAAAGACATCACACCCTCAATCAAGTTACACTTACATTCGGCTAGCTTCAATGTCGTCAGACTGAGGTTCTCCTGGTGATCTGTAAAATACAAATTGAGGAAAAATTAATAAAATATTCCATATTCTTAAAAAAAGGTAGACACGTTACTTAGGAAGACAAATTTGTAAATATTTAGGTACTAAATAAAAGTCTTAAAAATAATTAAAGATTTCAACACAAAAAAAGTGGTCAGATCAGATTGCCATAAAACATACTTATTTTACGGGCTGGATTAATAAAAAACTCAATACATTTTTTTTTAAGGAAAGAAAATTGCAAACACTATACTTATATATCAACAGACAAACCAGTGTTAAGTCAAATTATTCACAAAGTCAAACATTTTGTAATAAAAACACAACTATAAAATTTTCTATAGCCAAGTATTGGTTATCAACATTAACAAAGGTACTCATTAGTATTTATCATCTAGAACTTTAGACCAGGAGGTCAGCAAACTCCTCCCTGGGCAGAAAAACTGAAGCTTGAGCCAGTCATTTGGTCTTGTAAATGAAGTTTTACTGGAACACAGTCATACTCATTTAGGTATTGTGTATGGCTGCTTTCACACTAAAAAAGTAGAAGTAAATACCTGTAGCAGAGACCATATGACCCACAAAGCCTGAACTATTTATTGTCTGGACCTTTCATAACAAATTGCCAGCCTCTGCTCTAGATAATTCAAATGAAAATATAATAGCCTTGATAAATTTTGAGACATTTAAGTGAGACATATCGTTCTAATCGTGGTTATTTTGGTTTAACAATAAAATTAACTTTACCTGAAAACACACTAGCAGTATGTCCTACTTGTCAAAAGTATATCCTCTGGGGCATTATAAAGTTTTGCTCTGGATAACTGTGAATTAACTTCAGTTTTAAACAGTTGCCAGTATTTTTTATTTCTAAATATACTGCTGCCATTTTATATAGAAATATTTAAAATTCTAAGGCTCTAAGAAGCATTTCACTTTCATTTTGGGGGGATATGAACCAATTTTTCCAATCCCTATCATATTATTAAAAATAAATAAGCCGGGCGCGGTGGCTCACGCCTGTAATCCTAGCACTCTGGGAGGCTGAGGCGGGCGGATTGCTCGAGGTCAGGAGTTCGAAACCAGCCTGAGCAAGAGCAAGACCCCGTCTCTACTATAAATAGAAAGAAATTAATTGGCCAACTAATGTATATATATATAAAAAAAATTAGCCGGGCGTGGTGGCGCATGCCTGTAGTCCCAGCTACTCGGGAGGCTGAGGCAGTAGGATTGCTTGAGCCCAGGAGTTTGAGGTTGCTGTGAGCTAGGCTGACGCCACGGCACTCACTCTAGCCTGGGCAACAAGCGAGACTCTGTCTCAAAAAAAAAAAAAAAAAAAAAAAAAAAAAAAAAAAAAAAAAAAAAAAAAAAAAAAAAAAAAAAAAAATAAAAATAAATAAATTTCTGTTATCCTATTCACTTTTATAAACAGCATCAGTCAATGTATGTATGTAGTGAAAATTACAAGGTGAATCAATATAATACTGATTTCTAACACTTCCAAATTCCACAAATAGAAAAAAATATTTTTGAGGTAAAAAGGTAAATTTTCAAACTGGTATTAGAAGGACTTAATTTGTGAATTTATCACAGACTTTAGACTTCCAACATTAAAGAACTTTAACCAAAAAAAAAAAAAAAAAATCTTAAAATCAGAGTCACCATGGGGGAAAAAAATCTGTTTTCTAAACCTCTTAGATTAAAAAAATTCAGTTCTTCATCAGATTTTCGAGATTACCCTCACTGTCATTCATTCAGATTTCAAAGACAAGAAACGGAGTGGAGCAAGAAAGACTCTGGCAGGTTAAATATTTATTTCAGATCTTATTTGCAGTATATTTAAATTTTCGATTTTGCACAAGGTTATATAAGAACTAAAAATTGGGGCACACTGGAGGTGGCAATGACTTGGCAGTGACACAAATACAAAAATTTCACTCCGCCCTCTCCCCCAGGGAGCAAGCAAATCACTTCTGTGACACACCTGGTCTCCACCAGCCTTGTGGGTAAGTACCCCAAGATTGCTTCAAAACTTGTATCTCCCAGACAGAAGAGCTAAAAACTGATGATAACCCCATGTACCAGCTGACTCATTTTTGAAAGTGCGACCCTCCAGCATCAGATGTCATACTATAAGGAGGCAGACCTGTCTTACAAAACAAAAAATAAACCTGCTGGCACTGAGGGAAGAGAGGAAGATTAGGAGTTTTCAAACATGTATGTAGGCAACAAAACTTTCAAAATTAACAGGGAAAAAGAAAAGGAGAAAAAATGAGGACATGATAGGAAAATAAAAATATTACTGCAAAAAGGTAAGACACAAACAAGAAGGAAAACAAATCCAAGTCTCAGAAGTACAATATGTAACTACTATAAGGTTTTGAGATACTGAAATGGGACAAAGATTAAATATACCATCAAATAGTAACTGCACCTATTTTCCCCAATTTCTGTGCCCTAAACAAGAGTATATGTGAACACGCACATATCAAAATCTCACTAAATTGCTGTAAACATACTAGATTATCACTTAGTATTACATATATTAAAAACCATTTATAGGCCGGGCGCTGTGGCTCACGCCTGTAATCCTAGCTCTTGGGAGGCCGAGGCGGGCGGATTGCTCGAGGTCAGGAGTTCAAAACCAGCCTGAGCAAGAGCGAGACCCCGTCTCTACTATAAATAGAAATTAATTGGCCAACTGATATATATATAAAAAATTAGCCGGGCATGGTGGCACATGCCTGTAGTCCCAGCTACTCGGGAGGCTGAGGCAGAAGGATCACTCGAGCCCAGGAGTTTGAGGTTGCTGTGAGCTAGGCTGATGCCACGGCACTCACTCTAGCCTGGGCAACAAAGCGAGACTCTGTCTCAAAAAAAAAAAAAAAAAAACCATTTATAAGTCAAACCAAGTAATATAAACCAATTCATTCTAGAACAAAAAAAAAGGCTTGAAAGATTATTATCCTAAAATAAATTTGTCCTGGGTCTCTTAACCTAAAATAGGTTGCTTTCTATTCAAATTGGAAATTGTTTTTTAAACAAGAGAAAAGTAAATATACACAGAGCTAGAAGAAACATTTTTCTTGCAGTATTAATACATCAGTAAATCTCTAGTTATTCTGCTTATATTACCACAGTATTATAAATGAGTTATCCAAAAACATCCTAAAGTTAGGATTCAAATTCTCGAAACTATGAAATGTATACCATTTAACAATAGTTCCCAAGCTTTATTTTGGCTCCTAAAGAGCCTATTTATTCTTTCCTACCAATCTGTTGGAAATAAGAATCCAGTACGTGTTCATAAACTCAGAACATACAATCTAATTCAGAACATATAACCAAAGGGAAAAATTTTTTCTTAAAACTACTGACTTAGGTTATCCTAAAGTTTGGCAGAATAACAAGTCAGAAAGAAAATTTTAAAACTGAAACAACAACCAAGTAACATCAGAAAATAAATAAATCTTAGAAGAGTCTCAATTTTAGTTTTTGATTTGGATTATAGAAAATATGATCACAAAACACCCACTAATCTGAATACTGCAGCATGAGCTAGCAAATTCAAATGGTGGCTCACTTCCAATAATACTGGGTGCAGGTTCTCCATCCTGTAAGCCACTCCTTTTACCTCCACTGTAACTCTCTATGAGAGAAAAGTATACTAGTTTTATTAAAGTTATAGAAACTTTTAGAGAAATGTTTAATTAAAACTTTTACCACATAAAAGGCACACTTTAAAGTGCATAGTAAGAAATTTTTCATATCTTTTAAATAATATTTATAATACTACATTTATGTAAAACCTTGCAATTTTTGAGAAATACTTTCCTGTTTATCTACCCAGATAGTTCTTTAGTGATGGCTACCAATATTTTTAATGTAGGAAAAACAAGCACTAAAACATTTTAGGAAGGAACTAAATGGAGAAGTAGGTCAAACTCTTAGGCCCACTAGTCTTAGCAATATTCCTGTCAACTACACATTTTCTTCATTTTTACAGCATGTATTTCACTTTACAATGACAGCCTTTTAAAGGCTGTAAAATAATTCAAAATTACCTTTTACAAGCTGTGGCCATTCGGTGACATCAGGGTGATCACAGCTTTGAGTCACTGATTAAAAACAGGTTGTCACACCAGTCTAGCTGCTAACTTGATCTGAGCGTAGGCTTAATAACTCTAATAAATTAAACAAACCTTTAGTTAGAATACTTTAATATATGAACCCAATTCATTGTCCAAAAAATAACCCTCAAAGCTTCAAATTACGTGTCAATGCAAAATTCATCAGAATTATTATAGAAAAGATTTTAAGAACTAATTTTCAGCATTTTTTTCCTTATAGGATCTCTTCATTTGAGAAAATGTGGTAATAATTTCTTTGTGCTTGTATGTAGTGTTATAGCTTAGACAGCTTATGAAGTACTTTGGTCAACAGTACCCTGAATCTCAAGACAACTTTGGCTCTAACTAATGAAGGCAGATACTATAGTAAGAACTTAGAAAAACAAAAAAATTAAGCAGCCTCAGAGTGATTAATTGACTTGCCCAAGATTTTAGAATTAGTGTTGAAGCTAGGACTAAAACCCAGATCTAATGACTTCCCATCAAGGGTTGAGTTTTTTGTTTTGGTTCAGTTTTGCTATATAGAGTTTCATGATTTAAACATATGTAAATGGGTAAAGATTTAGAAAATGTATTAAGATCCTCACAATTACAATAATAGTTTAAATGGGACTAATTTAGCCAAAGCATTCTTAAACTGATGGAGAAATCAGTCACCAGTTAGGCAAATGCTTAATGGAATAGTTATATACATATACATAAACACACACACACATATACACACCAAAGTCTAGTCCTACTAATTCTGTATTTAAGTATAGTCATCTAACATTAGCCAAAACCTGCTGGGTGCAGCATGAAAATGTGTTCTACTCTTTCTTAACCATAAACCCATTAAGATTAAATTTCATGAAAGAATATGGCAAAATATGAAAACATCCCTCCTTCAATCAAGTATCTTTTAATCTGCTTACATGGCCTTAGCCAAACTTTCCTGATTGTCACGGTTCAAATTTAGCAGGCCTCCTTTATCATAGTTCTGGCAAAGATATCATACATCTGAAATATCCCAGTATGGAGAGTTCATCTTGTACAACTAGTTCCTCCCCTCATGATTCCCCCCTACCAAACGTATATCCAGGCCAATTCTGAGGAGTGAACTAAGGAAAGATGAGAAAATGAAAAGACTTCATAGTTAACATCTTCAAACTAATAGCAGACAAGCACAGAAGTTGGATCCAGAACCCAATATAAAACAGCAAGATATCTTAGAACTCCAAGAGAAGGATTGAAACATCAATGCTTGAGCCCAGACCTCCATATCTATGAACACAGGCCTTCATATCCAGATGAAGGTGAGGGTTGGCCTGAGTACATATAAGTAACTTTAGGGGATTCCAATAAATGGGATGTGAAATCTCTGTAAGAAATAACTCAATTTCCTAGATTTTCCTATCACAACTATATGTCTTTTAATGAACACCTAGACACTGCTGAGGTCAAATCCGAAAGAAGCAACAATGCCCCTAAAATGAACAATGTGGTCGTGATATAATCCCCCCCTCCCAGTTTCTAAGGAGACGAATGGTATATGTGGATTGAGAAAATCCAAATGCATCTAACTTCCCAACTTGTAAACACAAAAATGATAAAGTTAAAATATCTTTTAATTGACTAATTAATAAAAGAGCTACCTATAGGTATTTTTTAAATCACCAAGTCAAGTTCTCTCTTCCAGTCCCCTCTTTTATGAGGTCCAGTGCTCAACAGAACATGAAAAGACTCAAAAGCCAGTCTAGATTCATGTCCCTGTTTGTTTACTTACTAGCTGGGAAATCTTGGGCAAGTTATTTAACCTCTCTGAGTCTCAGATTCCTTATAGGCAGAACTAAGATAACAGTAGTACCTGTCATGCGGATGAACAAGCTAACATCTAAATAGCTCAGAACAGTACCTGACACACAACATGCTCACAAATGGAAGCTACTGCTAATACTCACAGCCTAAAGCCAAACCTGCCCCCTCAATCTTCTTATGCATATTATTTTACTTCTCAAAGCACACTAACCTCTTATAAATTCTTCTGGCACCCTACTTGGATCCCTCATACAATCTATCTGAAAGCACAGTTAGCGCCTAGCACAATGCTTTAAAAATGGTAGGCGCCCCAATTTGCTGAACACATCCGTCATTATTCTAACCATGACATTAAGATATACATGCAATATGAATTCCAAAAAGTAAAACAGAAACATACCATATTTCGCCAAACTTCTTAGGAGCTGGTGAATTCTAAAATCAGGCTCTTACAGATTTTTAACCTAAAATATAAAACACCTCACTCAATTCTTTTTACACAAATAACTGGATAAACTTTTAAAAATTTCACTAATATTCATTTATAAAATAAAAACAAATTTATATTCTATAATAGCAAATTTATTTTTATAATATTCATGAACATCTGAAAATGTATCAAAAGACAAATTACCCTACTGCTATTGCCAGGATGAATGGAAAGGTAGTTAAGCAGGCCCTGTGGCCTGAATGCTTTTAACAGGCAAAGCCATGTTTCTCATATACATCCACAAAGTGTAGTGCTTTCCATTTTTTTTACTGTTCTACTTTATCCTCCCTCAAAAAGGACTAAAATTATATGAAAACTATTTAACTACATGTCTCTAATCCTTTCAGATACCTACTGCAATTTTGCTTTTAATTAAATTCTATATGCTGAGGATCTGCTATGTTAGGTACAAATACAAGCATCTATGCATTATGTTCTAGAATAGCAGCCTTGGGCAGATCCTTTGAACCCTAAATCAAAAGTGTCAGGTTGTTGTGAACATTAAAAAAATATATTAAAAGGATGTAGGATAATGCCTGCCTGGCACATAGGGCCTCAATACACCATGACAAGTTATAATGTCTTAAATCAACCACTTAACCTATCCAGCAAAACTTAAATCTTATTAAAAAAAAATTCTGAAGCTTAAAGCAAGCCCCCAAAAATAATCACTGTAAATTTAACTCATTTGTATATAATCACAACATTTCTCAGTGGAACAGGAAATGAAGTCTTTTAACACATTCCACTTTATTACACATGAAAAACAGAATCTCAAAGATTAAGAAACCTACTCAGTGTCCTAAAAGCTGACAGAAAATGAATACATGGCACATAAATATTTTTTAATAAAATTAACCAGCTATTAAGGCTTAAAAGGACAGAGTCTCAAACTTTAACCTATAATAGAGTCAACTGGGGAATCTAAAACTGCAATTACCAGGACTCTACCCTGAGAAAGTATGAATCAGTGCATGAGATTGAAGGTTCATGAATTTGTATTTTTTTTTTTTTATTTTTACTCTATTTAGGGTAGCTGTAAATGAATTTGTATTTTTAACATACATTTCAGGTGCCATACAGATCCTAAATTGGAAAAGCCATGCCCTTCCTAATTATGGATTAGGAACACATAATCATAGAAGAAATATATCAAATCCATAGGATACAGGATATAGAAATTGTAGGCACCAAAAATGTAAGGCATATTCACTTTGCATATTTAACCATTAGAACTCTAATACCAGACGTAGTGCCCTTATTTATGTCTCCCTCCAATAGAGAGGGGGGCTCGGTCTAATAATCTAATAAGAAATGCCCACATCAAGCTACCCATCTAAAATTTTCATTTTATTCATTTTCTATTTTATTCTTAAAATGTAGTCCATCTGCCAACAACCACTCCCCCCCTACACACACACACACACATTATCAGATCTGGTATGTCCTTCATCTCCTCTCCAATAGCCTCTTTCCTTCACCTCCTTCCAAACCTATGGCAAAACAATTTCACAAACTGCTTTTTCTATCCTTTTTATTATAACACCCAGCACTTCTGTTCTCCTGTGCACCAAGTTTACGGTGTCTTACATTTATACATAAAGCTGCGTATTAAAACTCTCTAAGTTCTGTCAATTTGCAACTTCACAACTGACAACAGACTGCTCCAACAACTCTCTTAAGCCTTCCTCCCTTTAGGCTCTCGTCATTCTAGTCCATGCTGCAGTTAAGACTAAAAAGTTTTAAACATACACACAAAAAAGTTTTAAACAATGCTGTGAAATGGTGCTTGCAACACAATTCCCTCAACTCCATTGGCCCCTTAGAGTACCATGTCTTTATTCTTTTTCCTTAACTACCAAAAAAACCTCAAAAATTAGCTCAGATGCTGATATATTTCTTATAAAATCTATTATCATTCCTGTATATTCCAATGCTGCGTACCCTTAACCCTACTTCATTTTTGTAGTATTTCATACTGCTAACCATTCCTAACCTCTCCTAATTTCCCTAATGCTATATCCAGCCATTGTCTTTCATGTAACAGCAACAAGGTCTTCCGCTAGTTATCTTCCTACCTCTCATACATAGCCAGTCCATAAGTTTCTGTCAACAGCCACTTTTCTCAACCTAAATTAATTATCTGTGCAATGCCACCCATTCCCATAGCATCTCTATATTTAAGACTCGTAACTCAGGCCAGGTGCAGGGGCTCCTGCCTATAATACTATCACTCTGGGAGGCTGAGGCTGCAGGATAACCTGAGGTCAGGAGTTTGAGACAAGCCTGAGCAAGAGAGAGACCCCCATCTATACTAAAAACAAAAAAAATTAGCCAGGCAACTAAAAATAGAAAAAATTAGCCTGGCATAGTGGCAAGCACCTGTATTCCCAGCTACCTGGGAGGCTGAGGCAGGAGGATCACTTGAGCCCTGGAGTTTGAGGTTGCTGTGAGCCAAGCTGACACCATGTCACTCTAGCCCTGGTAACAGAGCAAGACTGTCTCAAAGGAAAAAAAAAAAAAAGAGCCATATATGTACACCTTTAAGCCTTTGTCTTTGGTAAGATGGCACATATAAACTTAGATGTCTCATTAGCATCTAAATTCAATGTATCTAAAATCAAACTCAATTATTTCCCCAAAATCTCACTTTACCCTGTATACACCTAATCTTGCTGTCCTCCTAACTACATACTGAAAAATTCTGCAACATTCTTTACTTTCTATCCCTCATTTTTGTTTAGCCTAACCACTGTGTAGGCTGATACTCACTAGCCTTCTCATTCATTCAAAAAATGTTTACTAGACTTTGGGTGCCTAGTAGGTGGGTGAAGACGCAATGGTAATGAAACTAGACATCTCTTCTCATGTGGTAAAAGGAATGGCCACAAATAATAAAAACCACAATAAATCATGTAATTACAATGCATAGTTAAGCACCAGGAAGGAGAAACAGAAGGGGTGGTGAGTGGGTATTATCATTAAAAGTTCTGACTCTGGGGAAAATGGAAGACATTCTTCATAAGGGATGAGCAAGATTTATCAGACTCACTAAGAAAACCCTAGGAGATAATGGTAGTCGCCCAAATCAGAAAATTTTGAGTCAAACCCTAAAGAATCTCTCTCTTTCCTACTACATTAAATTGTTTACCAAGTGTTCCCAATTCTACCTCAGAAATTCCCACTACCCCTGTTCTTCTTTTGATGGCTTTTAGGTGCTTCCAGAATAAAGTCCAAACTCCTGATCATGTCAACTGAGATTATATATGCACAATTTGGCCAAAACCTGCCAGCCCAGTGTCTTCTTCCAGAATAGACCAAACTCCAAGAGAACATGTCTATTGTTCATTTTTATGCTTCCAGTACTTGAAAATGTTTATAGAATAAGCATCCTACCAAAGATGAAACTTTTCTCCTAGTTGATTTGCTTTTGGTCCTTTAACTAGTAATCGTAAAGGTTAAGATTGAAACCCACATTTGTCCGAGTCTAAAGCTTATGCTCATTTCTTTGTATCTCTCCAATTTACACTCAAACCCCATAAATTTTATCTTTGAAATAGCTCTTCTTTTTTTTTTCCCCAGTGCTTACCAACACTATACTACTACAGAGACCCATTATTTCATCTGGTTTTCCTTGTGCCTTTATCCTTGACTCTGCTGCTAAAACTATCTCCCTAAAAACTCAACCTTGGCCATATTGCTCCCGTATTCAAAAGCTTCTTATGTTTTCTCAATGCCAAAGGAATAAATTTCAAACTCCCTCACATATTATTTGAAGCCCTTGCCACATGGCACCCATCCAGTCACCCAAACGTTACTTCTCACTGTACAATATCGTCACCAGATACCAGATCTAGTCCCATCACTGGATTACTGGCTATTACATACTTGCCATCTGTATTTCTTTCTTTTCTTTCAGAGGCAATACTTTTCTTTTGCAGAGCTAGATAGAATACAGTGGCACAATCACAACTCAATGTAACCTCTAACTCCTGGGCTCAAGCGACCCTCTCACCTCAGCTTCCCAAATAGCTGAGACTACAAGTGCACCACCATGCCCAGCTCATTTCATTTTTTTGTCAAAATGGGATCTCGCTAAATTGCCCAGGCTAGTCTCAAACTTCTGGCCTCAAACAATCCTCCCACCTTGGCCTACCAAAGTGCTAGATTATAGGTGTGAGCCACTGTGCCTAGCCAACCATCTGTATTTCTGACTTCAATACTTTTGCTTCTGAGGATATTTTACTCAGAAATGTTCTCCTGTCCATTGCTAATCTCTACCCCTCATCCATCCTCAACCATGCTGTGTTAAAAACCCTACTCATTCTAAAGGCTGTATCTCACAGGGTCCCCCAAACTGTTTTCCTACACATAACCACTATCTCCTTTGGCCTTACTATACACTCCCCAAACCATAAAATAATCCACTAATTTCTACTATTTTATGCCTAACATTACAGGTATCCATATATATTTATCAGTGCCTCTAATTATAAGCTGGTTGATGGTAGGGATCATCTCATTCATATTTTTGCTGTCATAATGACGGTGACTATGTTTTCTTGACACCACACCTCCCTCAACAAGAGAGAGAGGAAAAAAAAAGGAATCAGGATTCACTGCCTGACAAAAGATCTTGAGGTAGTTCCAAATGCAATTCATAGATGAACAAATAAGGATACCATTTCTTCTCAAATTAATGCAAAGTTAACAAAAGTTTATTTCAAAGATTAAATATGTAAGAATAACCAAAAAATTTGTTTCTAATAGAAAAAGGTCCTTTTCTCCCAGAGAATTTGCTCTGCCAGATATTAAAGCATAGTACAACTCCTTCAAAAAACTGACAGCATATGCTAAAACTAAATATATGCACACCCAATGATTTAAAATTTTCATTCCTAAGTACATATCAAACAGAAGTAAGTACATATGTACAAGAAGAC
Organism: Microcebus murinus; assembly: GCF_040939455.1. NCBI lineage: Eukaryota > Metazoa > Chordata > Mammalia > Primates > Cheirogaleidae > Microcebus > Microcebus murinus. Next base: position 21,876,358 of record NC_134110.1, read on the forward strand.
ATTCACTGGAATGTCGAAAGCAACAATATTCTTAATAGTCCCAAACGAAAAATGACTAAAATGTTCATCATCCCCAGAATAAACTGTGGCATATTCCTAAAACAGAATACTACACACCAACTATCATGAACAATCAACTATTACAACCAGCTGAATCTCACAAATATGTTAAATGAAAGAAGCCAGACACAACTAAATGTGACTGATTCTAGTTAGATAAAGCATAAAAAACAGGAACATCTAATTTGTGCTTTTAGAAATCAGGACAGTGGTTACGCTTGAAAGAAACGGGTAGTGATGGATAGCACAAGGGGTTAGACAGGACTTCTTGATCTGAATGCTGGCTAAACATGTGCGCTCAGCGTGCTAAAGTTCAACAAGCTGTATACTCTCATATATGCATATATTTAGTTTCAGTATATACTGTGCACTATTCTGTATATATATTTTGATTAAGGGGCTTAACAAAAAAAACAGTTTGGTATGAGCATTAGACAAATAGATAAGTGGAACACAAAATAAATCCAGAGAAAGATCCAAAAGTATATGACAGCTGCTGCTTCTCAAAAACAAGGATTTTCAGACAAAAGGCAGCTCTGGACTGCAATCTGAGAGAGGACAAAAACAACTCAGTGAGCCATTCACTATTTGGATTTCTGCCTTGAGGCACTTCCCCACCTGCAGTTAATGGAGGGAAAACCCAATCAGAAGACAGCAGTCTCACTGAGGTCAGAAGCAGGGGATCAGAGTTGAGGACGCTGAAGACAGTAAAACTGGTAAGACAAAGTGCTAAAGAAGAGGAGCACTGGAAAGACATTTGCAAGTCTATTACTATATACTAACTGTGCTTGAGTAACGTAGGAGACTCCATGAAGCCAGGGAAAGAATGGTGAGCTGAAATATTCCCAGAGCTTATAAAGGACTGGGAGACTCTAAAGTTCCTTTCAACCAGGTGAAGAGAATACTCTGACACTGGAAACATTTAGAAAAGACTCAAGATGGACCATGCCTTAGTAGCTACTACCCTTACGGCAAAGCCTTCTCTAGACACACACCCTAATGAAGACTTGAAGGGATCAAACTGATCAGCAAGTTATTAATCTGGCTGCCAAAACAAAATTGAACACTAAAGGCAAACAAAATCCATTCAACAACAAAATATTATAATGCCCACCATCTCATAAGAAATTACCAAATATGCAAACAAACAGGAAAATACATGCCATAACCAAGAGAAAAATCAATCAACAAACTCAGAAGTGAAATTCCACCAATTGATAAGACTTTCAAGTAGCTATTACAAATATGCTCAGAGATTTGAAAAATACATGAATAAAGATAAAAATGAATCAACTGGAACTTCTAACAATAAAAAACTAAAAAATCCCTGACATTATTAGACAATGAAGGGGAAAACAACCAGTGAAATAGAAGACAAAGCAAGCTGAAGCACTGAGAGAGAAAACGACTAAAAAATAATGAAAAGAATACTAATGACCTGTGGACAAATATCAGACAGTCTAACACGTGTGTAACAAGAGTCCCAGAAAAAGAGGAAATGGTGTAGGAGAAGTAGAGCCAGCTAAAAAATATATAAAGAAGACATAGTAGTCATCCTGGAGTATTCTAATTAAATAAGAAAAAATAAAGAAGACATAATGGGCTGACAACTTTCCAAATCTGATTAAAAGCACTCAACTGTAAAAAAAAATCTCAACTCTCAGCAAGACAATCACCAAAAATGAACAGTGATACGCAGAAAATCTTAAGAGGAGGAGAAAAACATTCAACAAAATTCAGCATCATTCTGAATGGGGAAAGTTGAAAGCATCCCACTAAGAACTGGAACCAGACAAGGTTGCCCACTGTCACCACTTCTATTCAACATAGTGCTGAAAGTCCCAGCCAGAGCAATCAAGCAAGAAAAGTAAATCAAGAGAATCCAAATGGGGAAAGAAGAAGTCAAACTATCGCTCTTTGCTGATGATATGATCTTATATCTAGAAAAACACAAAGACTCCACCAAGACACTCCTGAAATGGATAAATACATTCAGCAAAGCCTCAGGTTACAAAATCAATGTACATAAATCAGTAGCATTCCTATACACCAATAACAGTCAAGCTGAGAGTCCAATCAAACACTCAATAGTATTCACAATAGCAACAACAAAAAAAATAAAATACCTAGGAATATACTTAACCAAGTAAGTGAAACATCTCTACAAAGAGAACTAAAAAATGCTGAGGAAAGAAACTGTAGACAATACAAAAATGGAAGAACATATACACTCATGGATTGGCAGAATCAACACTGTTAAAGTATCTATACTCCTCAAAGTGATTTACAGATTCAATGCAATTCCCATCAAAATAACAATGTCATCTTTCACAGACCTAAAAAAAAATTCCATGCTTCATTTGGAGCCAGAAAGAGCACCAAAAGCCAAAGCAATCTTAAGCAAAAAGGACAAATCTGGAGGCATCACATCACAAGACTTCAAACTATACAAGGCAATAGTAACCAAAACAGCATGGTATTGCTAAAAATAGAAACATAGACCAATGGAACAGAACAGAGAACCAAGATATAAAATAATCCACATACAGCCTACTAATCTTTGCAAAGCAGACAACAATACACACTAGGGAAATGCACCTGTTCAATAAATGGTGCTGGGAACCTTGTATAGCCACATACAGAAGATTAAAACAGGATCCATTATCTATCACTACTCACAAAAAATTAATTCAAGAGGGATAAATGACTTAAATGTAAGGCATGAAACCATAGGAATTCTATAAGAAAATGTTGGGTAAAAACTCTTTTAGATATTGGCCTAGGCAAAAATTTATGAAGACAACCCCAGTGACAATCACAGCAATAAAAAAAGTAAATAAATGGGACTTGATTAAATTAAAAAGCTTCTGCGCAGCTGAGGACATAATCAACAGAACAGACAGACAACCTACAGAATGGAGAAAATATTCACAAGCTATATATCCAATAAAGGGCTAATAACTATAATCTAAAAAGAACTCAAGCAAATAAGCAAGGAAAAAAACAAACGATTCCATTAAAAAGTGGGCAAAAGACATGAACAAAAGCTTTTCAAAAGAAGACAGGCATATGGCCAATAAGCATAAGAAAAAATGTTCAACGTCACTAATTATCAGGGATAATGCAAATTAAAAAACCACAATGAGATATTACCTTATCCCTGTTAGAATGGCTTTTATTAAAAAATACAAAACAATAAGGGCTGGTATGGATGCAGAGAGAAAGGAACACTTATACACTGTTGGTGGGACTTCTAATTAGTACAACCTCTATGGAAAACATTATGAAGATTCCTCAAAGAACTAAAAGTAGACCTACCATTTGATCTAGCAATCCCACTACTGGGCATATTCCCAAAGGAAAAGAAGTTATTTTATTAAAAAGACACCTGTACTCAAATGTTTATTGTAGCACAATTCACAACTGCAAATACGTGGAATCAACCCAAGTGCCCATCAATTTCATGAGTAGATTAACAAAATGTGGCATATGTATACTATAGACTATTATTCAGCCATGAAGATGGATGAATGAATGCCTTTTGCAACAATTTGGATAGAACTGTAGACCATTATTAAGTGAAGTATCTATAGAATGGAAAAACAAACACCACATGTACTTGCTATTGAACTGGAACTAACCGATGAGCACACAAGTACAGAAGAAGTAAATCTCAGTGGAAATCAAGCAGGGGGAAGGCGAGAAGATGGGATGGGCGAAAACCTACCTAACGGGCACAATGAACACTTTATCTGGGTGATGGGCACACTTTTAACCCTGACTCAAGCATAACAAAATCAATACATGTAACCAAAAACATTTGTATCCCAAAAATAATATTTTGAAATAAAAAAAAACCTGGCATGACATTAGTTTTAAAAAAAAGACTTTACATAGACGGGTACAGTCATGCATTGCTTAACAACAGAAACATATTCTGAGAAATATATTAATAGGCAGTGTTATGGCATGATTCTTCCATTGTGCAAACATCTCAGAATATACTTAACACAAACTTAGATGATATAGCCTACTACACACCTAGGCTATGTGGTATAGCCTATTGCCCCTAGACTACAAACCTTTACAGCATGTTACAGCACTGAACACTGTCAGTAATCCTAACACAATGGTATATATTTTTGTCTGTAAACATAAAACAGTAAAAATATGGTATTATAATCTTATGGGACTACTGTCATCAATGTGATCTGTCACTGACCCAAAAGTCATTATGTGGCACACAATTGTATAATCACAGATTTATCATAAAAAACAAATGCTTAAAGAAAAGAATATCAACCTAGAATTACATATAGTAATTAACCAAGAGAAGAAAAAAACATGTATGTCCACACATAGACTTTTTTCACACAAATGTTCACTGCAGCTTTATTTACAACAGCTAGGAACTGAAAACAGCCTGGAACTGATAATAGCCCAGGTGCCCCTTAACAGAAGATGACATTACAAACCATCGAAACATGCACTAATGTGAATGAATCTCAAAAACATCATGCTGGGTAAATGAATCCTTTCACAATACATAAATACTGCATGATTCTATTTAATCACTTTGTTACCGTGCTCACCGGCAACGAAACCTTGCCCACAGCCGGCACTCACAGTCCACACAATAGTTTGTGCTGTGCACTGATGAAGGATCCATTTTGCTCTTGTGTGATAAGGAAAGCTTTAAAGCACTAAAAGCTTGCTTTACTTTACAGGCAACTTTACTTGTAATGTAAATCAGAATAGGTAATATATACATATATGTTTTCATTATGTTATTTTTAAATGTTCACAATTTTATTTTGATAAATGAAAAACTTAGAAAAGTCACATCACGGCTGTCGATAAAGTCAACACTCGGCTGTGTGCCTTCATATCACGGCTGTGGGCTAAAGTCGCTGTGCGCATTCATCTGCAACTATCGACTATAGTCTACGCTGGTACCGAAGTGGTTAAACAAGTTTTAGACCAAGCTAATGGTTGACTTTGGGGGTGGTTGGGGCAAGAACTAATTAGGATAGGTATAGGTTTTATACCTTGATAGGACTTTGTTGCAAAGATGTATGCATTTGTCAAAGCTCATTAAATATTATATGTGGCAGACTGTATTTGCCAAAGATGGCCACCAAAATATAACCCATCCCACATACCCTTAACATTGTAACACTGGCATTTTCTTATCAGGTAGTAGAGTCTATGGCTCTTCTCCTTGAATGAGTGGCCTTTGTGATACTTTCAATCAAAAGAGTACACTCGTCACTCAGTATCCATAGGGGACTGGTTCCAGAACCACCCACAGACAGCAAAATCTGAGGATGTTCAAGTCCCTTATATAACCTGGTATAGTATTTGCATATAACCTACACATTTCTTCCTGTACACTTTGAACCATCTCTAAATTACTAATAATACCTAATTTAATATAAGCGCTGTGTAAGGCATTGTTACAAAAGCATTGTAAGTGCTTTTTACTTTTTATTGTGTATTGTTATTTTTTTATTGTTTTTAAGTATTTTTGACCCACAGTTTGTTGAATCTGCAAATATGGAACCTGCAGATGCAGAGGGATGACTATACAGTGGAAGTACGTGCCCTGTGACTTTTGATGCTAAATCTTAAAAATGCCACTCACTTCTGCCTTGCTATCTTATGATGCTCACTCTTGGAATGTAGTCACCATGCTGCAAAGAAGCCAAGCAACCACATATAAAGGTAACACCTAAGTGTTCTGGACCAGAGCTCCTATTGAAGTCACAACTAACAACTTACATCAATCTCCAGATATGTGAGTCAGCAAGCTTTCAGATGATTCTAGCCTGAAGTCATCAAGTCACCCCACCAGACATACTTAAAGCCAAGACAAGCTATCCTTGCCAATCCCTGACCAAATTACAGATTCATGAGCAAAATAAATGACTGCTGACATTTAAGGCACTAAGTTTGGGATGACTTGTTACATAGCAATAAATAATTGAAACAACATACTAAATTCTAGTTATTACTAAACTGAATTACAAGGTTTTAGTTAATAACATGCATGCCAAAGTTAAGGATACAGTATACTAATATCTACAACTTATTTTGAAAAGCATCAAAAAAGAAAAAAATAAAAAGGGGTAGGAGGTCATAAAAAAAGACAAATCATTATAACGATAGAGAATAGATAGGTAGATAAATATAAGACAAATAAAATATAGCAAAATATTAATTGTGGAATTACATTCTGCAATTTTTTTAGAAGTCTGTATAAAGTTTAAAATTTTTGTAATAAAATGCTGGAGTGGAGTAAAAGTATTTCCATACAAATAAAAGCTGAAATATTTTGCAGCCATTAAACCTGGATTTTAGAAATGTTAAAGACAGTTCTTCAAGCAGAAGAAAATAACACCAACAAAAAAATAGGTCTTCAAAAATGAATCGACACAAATCTACAAAAAGGAAAGGCAATATAAGAGTAAATATAAAAGAATGTTACTCCTGGTTTTTAAATTTTTTTATAAGACAACTGACGACCATTTAAAGAAATAGTTACAAACCCTAACGTGGAATTTATAACATACATAGAAGTTAAATGTAACACCACAATACCAAAAAGGAAAGGGCAGGGTAAATGGATGTATATTAAAATTTTTATGTTATATACTAAGAGGAATAATTTTTTGAAGGTAAACTGAGATAAATTAAAGGTGCAGATTGCAAATCCTAGAAAACTACTAAGGGATAAGATACAAAGGTATAAGCTAACAGCAGAGATAAAACAAAATTCTAAAAAATGCCCCCTTAATTCAAAAGAAAATAGGGGGAAAAAAAGGGTAGGACAAATAAAACACAAATATTATCTTAAACACAACTGTACTGACAATTACAATAAATGTAAATGAACAAAATTTAAAAAGTAGAGACCATATAAAACTAAAACCAAGATGCAACTGTATGCCGTCTAGAAGACACATTAAATATAATGAGATATAAATTAAAAATAAAGGGACAGCAAAAGATACAATATGCAAAAACTAATCATAAGAAAGGAGTAGATACACCAATACCAAGGTACAGTTTATGACAAAGAATATTACCAGACATAAACAGAGACATTTCATAATAAGAGTAGATATAGGCCGGGCGCGGTGGCTCACGCCTGTAATCCTAGCTCTCTGGGAGGCCGAGGCGGGCGGATTGCTCGAGGTCAGGAGTTCGAAACCAGCCTGAGCAAGAGTGAGACCCCGTCTCTACTATAAATAGAAAGAAATGAATTGGCCAACTAATATATATATACAAAAAATTAGCCGGGCATGGTGGCGAATGCCTGTAGTCCCAGCTACTTGGGAGGCTGAGGCAGGAGGATTGCTTGAGCCAGGAGTTTGAGGTTGCTGTGAGCTAGACTGACGCCACGGCACTCACTCTAGCCTGGGCAATAAAGTGAGACTCTGTCTCAAAAAAAAAAAAGAGTAGATATACCAATACCAAAGTATACTTATAGCAAATAAAGAGACATTTCATAACAATAAAGAAATCAATTAATCAAAGAGAACTAACAATCCTAAATGTGAAAGCACCCAATGACTCAGCTTTAAAATAAGCAGAAAAAAATGGACAGAAGGAAAGATAACAAATTCAAAATTTTAACTGAAGATTTCAACATTTTGCTCTTGGTAATTAATAAGTAGTCAGAAGACAGGTAAAGATGCAGAAGAAATACATTTATCTATCTGACAAAAAACTTACATGTGTGTAAAATGATGTGTAAAATATTTGAACAGCACTCGCAGAAGAATAAAACTTCTCAACATTAGTCATTAGGAAAATGTAAATTAAAACCGTAATGACACTTCACACCCACTAGGATGGCAACTATTTTAACTAAAAAAAAAAAAACCAGAAAATAACAAGTGTTAGCAAGGATGTGGAGAAATCAGAAACTTTGTTCACTGCTGGTAGGAATGTAAATGGTGCAGCTGCTGTGGAAAACAGTACCGCAGTTCCTCAAATCACTAAACAGAGAATTACCATATGACCCAGCAATATCAGTCCTAGCTATGTAACCAAAAGAACTGAAAGCAGGGACTCAAACAGATATTTGTATACCAATATGCATGGCAGCATTATTCACACAGTCAAAAAGTACAAAACCCAAACATCTACCAATGAAAGAATAAATAAAATGTGCTAAATACACATACAATGTAACATTAATCAACCTTAAGAATCAAATTTGGATACATGCTACAACATGGATGAACCTTGAGAACACTATGTTAAGTGAAATAAGTCAAACACAAAAGGATAAGCATATAATTTCACTTATATGAGGTACGTGGAATTATCAAATACACAGAGATAGAAAGTAAAATAGTGATTACCAGGGGCTGGGGAGAAGAGGTAATGGTGAGTTACTGTTTAATGGGTACACAGTTTCAGTTTGGAGAATGAAAAAGTTACAGAGATGGATAGTGTTAATGGTTGTACAATAATGTGAATGTACTTTATGCCACTGAACTGTACACTTAAAAACAGTTAAAATGGGCTGGGCGTGGTGGTTCACACCTGTAATCCTAGCCCTCTGGGAGGCCCAGGCAGGAGGATCATTTGAGCTCAGGAGTTCAAGATGATCCTGAGCAAGAGCAAGACTCCATCTCTACTAAAAAAAATAGAAATTAGCTGGACAACTAAAAAAAATAAAATAAAATGTTATATATACATATATATATATACATACATATATATATATGTATGTATGTATGTATATTTGTAAAATGAGCCGGGCATGGTGGCACATGCCGTAGTACCAGCTACGCCGGAGTTTGAGGCAGGAGGATCACTTGAGCCCAGGAGTTTTGAGTTTGCTGTTAGCTAGGCTGACACCACAGCACTCTAGCCTGGGCAACAGAGTGAGACTCTGTCTCAAATAAAAAAATAAACAGTTAAACTGGTAAATTTGATGTATATTTTACCACGATTTTAAAAAGCACTGCAACGGGATACCACTACATATTCATCAGAACCTATGCAATTAAAGACAGAGTATCCAATGCTGTCAAGGATTTGGAGGAACTGGAACTCTCATACACTGCTGATGGGAATGTAAAATAGTATAACTATTTGGAAAATAGTTTGGCAGTTCCCTAAACATTTAAATATATACCATGTGACCCAGTGATTCCAATTTAAGGTGTTTACCTTACAAAAATGAAAACACATATTCACACAAAGACATACACACAGGAAGTAACTTTACTCACGACATCCTAAAACTGTTAAAAAATCGTCTAAATGTTCACCAAAGAATGAATGAATAAACAAGCCATGGGATAGTCCTAGCATACTAAAAACAACAACAAATTAATGATAAAGACAAAATGGATGAATCTCAAAAACTAAGTGAAAGAAGCCAGACAAGGAAGAGTATATACTACATTATTCCATTTATATGCAATTGTAGAACAAGAAAAACAGATAAGTGCGTGCCTGGGGCCAAGAAAGAATAATAACTATAAAGAGACATGAGGGAATTTTTTAGAGGTAATTCAAATGTTCTATATCTTGACTGTGGTGGCAGTTACAGTGTACATATTTGTCTAAGTACATCTAACTGTATTGTTAAAAATGGGTGTATTTTACTGGATATAAATTATACTTCAATAACCTTGATTTTTTTCAAAGTTTTTAGAAAACTTAATATAGAAAAAGGTGGCATTTTCAGTGGAGAAAGGATCCCAGTGATCAAGATGATCAGCTACCCAAATGGAAGAAAATAAAAGGTAGGTATCCTTGTCATACCACAACCAAAAATAAAAGGTAGACATCATCTTAATGCCATATGCCAAACACAATACAAATCTAAACTATATCATAGCATATCCAAAAATATATTTAATATATTCAGATCTAAATTTATAAACCTAAACCTATAAAGTAAAATCATGGAAGTACTAGAAGAAAATGCAAGATTTTTATATCATCTTTGTAAACACACTGAAACTCAGAAGCCATAAAAGATGGACAGATTTACCTACGTAGGAATTTTAAAATTTCACATGACTACATATTATAAAGTTAAAAGGTAAAGAGATGAGACAATATTTGCAAATTATAATAAAGAATTAAATGATACATAAAGAATACTTACAAATTAATAACAATTTTTTAAAAGGAACATAAACTGACCAAAAAAAAAAAAAAACCATCAGGAAATTATATAGGCTATCTGTAAATATTCAAATATTTATAAATATATATTTTATATATACATAAGTCAAATGTGTATTTTTTCATATACATAAAACAGCAACCAGGTAAATAAGGAGTCCCATACACTGTTTTAGGGAACAAAACTTGCTAAATATATCTTGTAATGGGTAATTAGCAGAATCTATCAAATTATTTAAGTTGACATAGTTTACTGGCCTAACAATACTATTTGTAGAAACCTACCTTACAGAAATATCAAGTATCATTACTTGTAAAAGCAAAAACTAAAAAAAACAACTAATTTCTACAACAGAGAAAGGGTTTTATAATATATTATGAATTCTCAGAGTTAATTCCTAGTTCAGTTCTAAAGACTGACAGAACACATCGGATTTACACTCATGCATCTCAGACTTATTCCAGACTAATGTTCATTAGGACCTAATTTCCTGTATTTTAAAACCTTCTTTTCCTTTTTTGTTATCTTTTCTTTTTTCCTTCCTTTCCTTTTTATCCCCTAAGCTTTTATGGTAAAATTATTTATATTCATGTTGGAATGTGATGTGATGAATATATATGATGCAATAATTTAAAAAATTATTCAACTCAATTCTCAGTTGCTCTGATCAAAACCTTGATATCACATTTTATGCTTTCTTTTATTAGGTCATTAAATATGCAATGTCTGATTTCAAGTCAGAAGTGTAGTTCATATCTCAAATAAGAAGTAGTACAATTATTCAAAGTATGCACCTAAACAACTATTAACACAGTTTTGCCACTTTAAGGGTGGCTTGTTTATGTCAGTAGTGAAGCCTAGAGAGTGGCAATGAAACCAAAAAACGTGTTTTCCACAGGTTGTTGAAAATTGAATATTTTCCCTTGCAAGAAGTGGTACCAAACCTGGAAGAAGTCGTAGTCAGTTGATGCAAGGTCTGATGAATATGATGGATGACAAAGAGTTTCCAAGCCCAGCTTATGTAGTTTGAGCAGTGTTGTTTTTTGTGGCATGTGGTCTTACAAGAGGATTAGCCTGTCTCTATTGACCAATCTCATTTGCTTGATCACAAGCATCCTTATCATTTCATCTAGTTGGTTGTAGTAGACATCCAATGTAGTCGATTCACCAGGTTTCATGAAGCTGTAGTAGATAACACTAGTGCAGAATCACCAAACACCATTAGCTTTTTTCAGTTAGTATGTGGTTTTAGACTGTGTTTTGCCACTTCATCCTTATCCGATCATTGTGTCAAACACTTGTGGTTGTTAAAAAGAATCAATTTTTCATCACACGTAACAATATGGTGTAGAAATGGTTCACCTTTATGTCGTGACAGAAAAGAAAGGCAAGCTTCGAGATGATTTCTCTTCTGATGCTCCTTTAATTCACGCAGAACCCGTTTCTCCGGCTTCTTTACCTTGCCGATTTGTTTCAAATGCTCTGATATTGTTGGAGTAGTAACATCAAACCTTGCTGCTAATTCATGCTTAGGTTGAAATGGATTCACTTCTACTACAACTTTCAGCTCACCATAATCCACCTTGGTCTCAAGGTCACCCACATGGCTCACTTTCAAAATTAAAATCGCTAAAACAGAACTTCCCAAACCGTCGCTGTTCTGTGCGTTCATTAGCCACATCCTTCCCAAACGCTTTGATTATAGTTCAAGATGTCTGCACTACATTGGTTCTACGATGGAATTCACATTAAAAAATAACATGAATTTTGACTTATCTAGGGTTTCGCAAAACTTGCTCTAAAAGAAATTTTTTTTGAGAAATAATTACAAGCCAAAACACGAGTTTGAAAGAATAAGGATGTGCCTTCACAACAGAAAAAAACAAGTGTCAAAGTAAAATGTCAGAGGTAAACTGTCAAACTTAGTACTTAAAGAAATTGGACATTTCATACTTAATAACATTTCATACTTTCATCTGGTTTATTACCAAATCCCATGGGCTCTATTTTCAAAACATATCAAGAATCCAACGGCTTCTCATCACCCTCACTGGCATCACTGCCCATCCCAATCACCTCTTCACCTGTACTAATTATTAATAATAGCCTACTGACTAGTCTCCTGATTTTGCCCTTATTCCTTTTCAGTTTATGCTCAACCTAGCAACCAGAGTGATCTTGATAAAACATAAATTATAGCTTTTCACGCCTCTGCTCAAAAACCTTCAATAGCTTCCCATCTCTCTCGAAGGTAAATATCAAACTCATTATGAACAAATGATCTCTACTAGACCTCCATTAACTCTCTGCTTCTTTATTTCCCAACATTTACTTTTTTAAAACCACAATGACCACCTCAGGGTTCCTCAAACAGATCAGGCATTCTCCCACTTCAGAGTTTCCACATTTACTATGCCCTTTGTGTGAAATGCTCTTCCTCCAAATATCCACATGGTTAGCTCTCTCATCTCCTTCAGTTCTTTAAGTTATTGTTTCAGTGAAATTTTCCCTGGGCACCCTAGCCAAAATTTCCCCTCATTCTTTACACCTCCAAACATTTAAATCTCACTTCCCTTATTTATTCTCCTTAGCACTATGTAATATAGATTTTACATATCTTGTTTATGATCTCTCTTTGCCCTTTTAGACTATAAATGCCATGAAGGTGGGGGTTTAAGTGGGTTTTGTACACTGCTATCTCCACCACCACCTAGAAAAATGCACACTACACAGTACCATGTTTCCCCGAAAATAAGACCTACCCATAAAATAAGCCCTAGCAGGATTTCTAAGCATTTGTGCAATATAACCCTCACCCCAAAAACAAGACCTAGTGATGGGCGTGGCTACATAGCACATCTGCACAACCCATGCATTTTGTCACGGAGGGGTAAAGAAGATGAGCAACCCTTCTCATCTGCCCCATTATGGCAGCTACTATCCCAGAGGTGACCAGAAAGGTGCGGGCAGCCCCACCAACAAAGTCGGCTACCCCTGTCAGGTCCCGGCCATCCTGTGCGTGCTGCAAGCTGAGGCTTTGAGGGGAAAATAACACATTCTCTAAAAATAAGCCCTACGGTGTCTTCTTGAGGAAAAATAAATATAAGACCCTGTCTTATTTTCGGGGAAACACGGTAGGTGTTCAATAAGCATTTACTGTGAATGAGGTAGATGTGCATGTAGCCATCCACCTGAACCATTTCTATAGCATACAGTTGAAGAAAAAATGTTATATAAAATACAAGTTTAATATACAAAAGTCTATGCATAAGCAATTAATAATCTGAAAAATAAATTTTTAAAAATTCCATTTGCAATAACATCAAAAAAATAAAATTCTTAGGAATTTTTAAAAGTAACAAAAGAAGTGTAAGACCTGTATGCCAGAAACTATAAAACATGAACGAAATTGAAGATTAATAAATGGAAAGATAGCCTATGGTAATGAATCAAGAGAAATATTAAGGTAGCAATACTCCCAAAACAGATCTACAAATTCAAAAATCCCAGATGCATTTTTTGCAAGCTAACCCTAAAAGTCACATGGAAATTCAAGGAACACAGATAGCCAAAACAATCTTGGAAAACAACATGTTTGAACATGTTCAAATTCGACATGTTTGAACATTCACATTTCCTGATTTCAAAACTTATTACAAAGCTACAGTAATCAAGAGTATGTGTTACTGGCATAAAAACATACATACAGATAAACAGAATACAACTGAAGAGTCCAGAAATAAATTCTTATGCTTATGGTTAATTGATGCCAGGATAATTCAATGGGGAAAGAATAGTCTTTTCAACGAATAGTGCTGGGACAACAGACAGCCACATGTAAAAAAAGAAAGTTGGATCGCTACCTTACATCACATGTAAAATTAACTCAAAATAGATAACAGACCTACTAATAAATGTAAGAGCTAAAAGTACAAAACTGTTAGACAAGAACATAGGTTTAATCTTCATGATCTTGGATTAGGCAATGGTTTCTAATAACACCAAGCACAAGCAGCAAAAGAAGAAAAACAGATAAACCGAACTTCACCAAAAGTAAAAACTTGTGTGTGTCAAAGGAAAGTATTGTGAAAGTGAAAAGACAACCCATAGGATGGGAGAAGATATTTGAAAATCATACACCTGTAAAGGAACATGTATGCAGAATATATGTATTTTAAAACAAAGGCTAGGCACAGTCGTTCATGCCTGTAATCCTAGCACTGTGGGAGGCTGAGGCAGGAGGACTGCTTGAGCTCACGAGTTCGAGACCAGCCTGAGCAAGAGCAAGACGCCGTCTCTACTAAAAACGGAAAGAAATTATCTTTCCAAACATCTAAAAATAGAAAAAATTAGCTGGGCATGGTGGCACATGTCTGTAGTCCCAGCTACCCAGGGGGCTGAGGCAGGAGGATCACTTGAGCCCAGGAATTTGAGGTTGCTGTGAGCTAGGCTAATGCCATGGCACTCTAGCCTGGGCAACAGAGTGAGACTCTGTCTTTAAAAAATAAAAAAAAATAAAAAGCCTCTTACAATTCAACAATTAAAATATAATAGTAAAGAAAAGGGTTTAAATAAATATTTCTCCTAAGAAGATGGCCAATCAGCACAAGAAATTATGCTTATCATCATCAGTCATCAAGGAAATGCACATTAATACCACAAAAAAATACCTTCACACCCACAAGAATGGCTATAGACAAGTGTTAGCAAGAACTAGAGAAATCAGAATCCTTAAACATTACTGATGCAATTGCAAAACAGATTAGCATTTGAAATGCTCAGCATACAGTTACCCTAAAACCTTGTAGTTTCAATTTTAGGTATATACCCAAGAGAACTGAATTTATATGTATACACAAAGGCTTATAATATGAATGTTCATAGTAACATTATTCATACTAACCAAAAAGTAGAAATAACCCACACTATCAAATGATGACTAAATAAATATATAATATATATCCCTACAGTGTAATATTATACAGCCATAAAAATAAAGTATTTGTTATATACCACAATATGAATGAACTCTGAAATACCATGCTAAATAAAAGAAAAGCCACACACAAAAGGACATAAATTGTATGACTCCATTTATATGAAATGTTCAGAATAGGCAAATCCATAGAGACAGAAATTGGTTGGCAGGGGTCAGGGGTAGAGAAGAATGGGGAATGGGTGCTAACACATATAAGATTTTTTTTAGGGATGATGAAAATGTTCTAAAATTAGACAGTAGTGATGGTTGCACAACTGTGAATATACTAAAAACCTCTGAACTGTACACTTTAAAAGAGTGAATTTTATGGTATATGAATTACACCTAAATAAAGCTAATAATTTTAAAAGTTATAAAATATGTATGTTCTTTAAATACTTCCAAAAAGAAAAAAAGCTATATACTGGTAAGTACTTATACAGATATTTGATATTTGATTAGTATTTTTCTTCCAGGCATCATTCTCTGCATTTAAACAAATTTAACAACTGTTAAGTGATAAAATTGGCTATGAAGGAAAGGGGAACCTTTCAATTCTTTTTACACCTAAAAAAAGATTTTATTTATTTTTCTTTTCTGTATTTCCTCACTCTCAAAAATAACTGATTCTACACACCAATATTTGTCAGGTGGCAGAGGAAACCAACAACAAAAATACAAGAGGATACAATCTGGAAATCTGAAAATATTAGAATTCCTTGGAACTTTTCATGCGATTAACCTAACATTTAAAATTGATCCTGTGCTGGTAAATCTAGTATATGGTCACCCATATACAGAAGTCGAACTTTGGAATCACAATCACTGCACGTTGAAGGAGAATTGAAATCTCCTTCAAAAGGAACCTTGGCTCTCCCCTCCCTTTGGGGTCTTTAAACATGTTTTGGAAAATAAGTAAGGCTTATTTACCTACCTGAATAACTATAGAAGGTAAACTCATTATATGACAATATGAAAATGTTATCTCTCCCCAATAAGATATATTTACATACGTGTTTTATAATGTGACTTACCAGCAATGGGAGAATCTCATCTGAGTATAGTTCTCCATTGTCATCTACGGAAATCCTTTAGAAATTCCAAATCACCAGAATTATTTCAATTGTTTTTAACCATAAATCATTGATTCTGATCGACAGTTCTACAATCTGAAACAGAAGCATCTGTGCCATATAGTCCCAATAATTTATTATCATGAAATTTTCCTCTATTTTTTAACGTTATAATTAATATGAATTCAATCTTATATAATGCCTAACTTAAAATTAAACCTAGAATGATGCCAACGTCCAGTCTGCTATATATGCACACAAAAGAAGACTTATAATGCAATATACTAAAACTACTAAAGGTAGGTGGGTTTTCCTTGAAGGAACCATGAATATATATTTTCAGGTTTATTATATTTCATCTGCCTTATCAAATGTAGCATCTAAACTCATAAAATAAAATCTGATTTAAGAATAACAAAAGACCATTTTCAAATTTAACTTTGAAAAATTTACATCTAAGTAAACTAGATCATACCTGTTAAACAGTAGATAACTGATGTTCTAAAACCCATCTTACTTAAAAGAACATAAATATTAAACATGCTGAGAACATTTATTCTTCTATCAAAGTCTTATAAAATACTTCAAGGTAACCTACTTATAAATTTTCTTTTGAGTAGTTATCAACTGGAGTAACATTCCTATTACGGCTATTAAGTATGAAATGTCTGATTTCCTCAAAGTAGAAAGTTTGACGGCTGATATTGCTGACATTTCACTTTCCCACTTCTTATTTTCTTTTCATTGTGAAGGTACATCCTCATTCTTTCAAACTCCTGTTTTAGCTTGTGATTATCTCTCAAAAAAATTTTTTTTAACAGCAAGTTTTGCGAAATATTTTTTAATATGAGTTCCATCGTGGAACCAATGCAGTGCAGATAGCTTGAACTATAATCAAAGCGTTTGGGAAGGATGTGGCTAATGAACACACAGTACACCAACAGTTTGAGAAGTTATGGTGATTTTAATTTTGAAAGTGAGCCATGTGGGTGACCTTGAGACCAAGGTGGATTATGGTGAGCTGAAAGTTGTAGTAGAAGTGAATCCATTTCAACCTAAGCATGAATTAGCAGCAAGGTTTGATGTTACTACTCCAACAATATCAGAGCATTTGAAACAAATCGACAAGGTAAAGAAGCCGGAGAAACGGGTTCTGCGTGAATTAAAGGAGCATCAGAAGAGAAATCATCTCGAAGCTTGCCTTTCTTTTCTGTCACGACATAAAGGTGAACATACACCATATTGTTACGTGTGATGAAAAATTGATTCTCTTTAACAATCACAAGCGTTCGGCTTGTTGGATGAAGATGAAGTGCCAAAACACAATCCAAAACCATATACTCATTGAAAAAAGCTAATGGTGTCTGTTTGGCGATCCAGCACTAGTACTATCCACTATAGCTTCATGAAACCTGGTTAATCTATTACATTGGATGTCTACTGCAACCAGCTGGATGAAATGAAGAGGATGCTTGCATTGGTCAACAGAGACAGGCCAATCCTCCTGCAGGACCACGTCACAAAAAGCAACACTGCTAAAACTACAGAAGCTGGACTTGGAAACTCTGTCATCCGCTGTATTCACCAGACCTTGCACCAACTGACTACCACTTCTTCTAGGCTTTGGACCACTTCTTGCAAGGAAAAATATTCAATTCTCAACAAGCTGTGGAAAATGCCTTTGGTGACTGGATCACCACACATTCCCCAGGCTTCTTCGCTACTGGCATAAACAAGCTACCCTTAAGATGGCAAAACTGTGTCAATAGATTAGGTATATACTTTAATTAATTGTACTGCTTCTTGTTTGAGGTATAATAAACTAAACTTTTGTTTCAAAATCGGACATTTCATATTTAATGACCTAATAATTGGGGGAGGGGGAACCCTGATCCTTACCAATCAGTATATGAACATTCATTCATTCAGCACTTACAAACGCCTGAAATTGGGCATAAAAAAAAAAGAAAAAATGAGACAGACAATAAACATTGACTGTTGTCACAGAATTCTCAATCCAGGATTAAAGAAATCATTTAATTTCAGTTGAGGTAAGTACTACTTAGGATTCACCAAAGCATTAAATACTAAGCAGGATTCAATAACAGCATAATACAGGGATGCACCTAATGAGTACAAGGAGAAAGACTGTCAAGGAAGATTTCCCTGAATAATATTTAGGCTGAGCCCTAAAAGACAAGTAAAATTCGTCAGCTATGTTCCAGACAGACTGAAATGCACTGGCAAAGGGCTTGGCACAGAAAGGAGGTTGGACAACTCAAGAGAAGTGAAAATATGCCAGTATTGTTAGATGGTACTCATCAAAGGGAATGTGTAGGAAGGAAAGGCTGAAGAAGTAGACACAATTTTTCCAAAGAAGAATTTTAAATACAAAGTGACAAGGTAAAACAGAATTGTTATTTGTTTATAATAATCCAAAAGAATAAAATACTATTAAAACTAATAAAGAGCTCACCTAAGGAGATGAATACAAAATCAATACCAGCAATGATCAAAAGTAATTTTTAAAAAGATGTTACTTATACTACAAAAAATTTATCAAATATCTAGGAATAAGTTTAATAAAGTATATGCAAAAGGCATTTATGAAGAAAACAACATACAGAAGAACTTAATAAATGGCAAGATAAACTATATCAATTCCCCCCAAGCTAATCTACATATTCAATGCAATTCCAATCAATATCCCCAAAAGGACTTGATAAACTGGTTTTAAATCGTTATGGAAGAGGGAAGGAGGGGATGGATATATACATACATAATGAGTGTGATGCGCACCATCTGGGGGATGGACACGCTTGAAGCTCTGACTCCAGGAGGGAAGGATGGGGAGGCAACACAGGTAACCTAAACATTTAAATCCCCATAATATGCTGAAATTAAAAAATAAATAAATAAAATAATGTTATCATTAAAAAAAAATCATTATGGAAGACAAAGACCCAAGAAAAGCCAAGACAATACTGAAAATTAATAAAGGGAAAGGCTTGGTCTCCCAGTTTTCATAGCTTTACATAAAGCTATTTATAAATTAAAAAAAAAATTTAACGGCAAATAAATTAAATGAAAAAGACTAAAGAACCTAAAATCACACCTAAGTACATGGGAGATAAGAAGTGACCTTTTTAAAAAATATATATGGGGAAAGATTCAATACTTACTGTTAGAACAACTAGCTTTTCATATGAAAGAAAAAGATTCCTAAATCCTTTCAGATCGCCTTAAATGCAAAAAACATATAAACAAAAATCCTCAAATATTAGCAGGAAAAAAAAAAAGGTGATTTCTTAAAAAACACAAATCATAAAGAAAATGACTAATAATTTTAAAATCAAAAATTAAGATTCTATACCATAAAAGAGAATACTACAATGGGCAGGATTTTATATTATATTCTTATTCTGAAGAAGGTTGGATAAGATGATCTTCAAGGTCCTTTTACAACATAAATGTTGTATGATAGTGTCTCTTTTCAAAAATTTATGAAAATTTACAACCTACAGAAAATAAAATTCATATCCTTTTACTCACCATTGAGAATAATCAAGCAAATGCAAATTAAAATGAGATACTATTTCACATCCATCAAATTAGCAAATATTTTTAAATCTGACAATCCCAAGTATGGGTGAGAATAGTGGAATCAGATATATAGCCCATATAGTGTTAACAAAGTAGGCACTGACACATTCATTTACAAGCAGAATTTAGCAAAATCTAGGAAACTCAAAGATATTCACACTCTCTTCTCCAGCAATTTCACTTCTATGGATATTCCCAAGAGCAACTCCTGCACATAAACAGATACATGTAAAAATCATCCCTGCAGTACTATTTATAGTGTCAAAAATGGAAAAAACTCAAAATATCAATAATGGGATATATAAATTTTATATATGGATATAATGGAGTACCATGAAGTAGTGAAATTGCATAAACTAGATCTACATGCATCAACATACATATCTCAAAATCTGAAATTTTTTTTTAAAATCAAGCTGACGAAAGATATAGAATACAAATCTGTAAAAATTTTAAATATAAAAACCAATTCCATGTATCATTTATGGATACATGTTTATACATATAGTAAAAGTATAAAACAAGGATATGAAATATACTCAAGAACCTCAAGATAGTTGTTATTTTAGGTCAGAGAGGATAACAGGACTTGGAAGGGTGGTTACTATAAGTGAGTATATTCCTAAAGGATCAAAATTGGTATAAATTATACTTCTGGGTGGTGGATAAATGGGTATTTGCTATTTTCTGTATGTTTTAAATATTTCAAAATTACAACATATACATATATTTTAAAAGAAAAAACTGACACAATAGCATATAATTTCCAAGCTGAAAATGACCTTAGGAGACACAATTCAACTGTCTTATTTCATAAAAGAACTAAAGATATCAGAATAAGAATATGAAATAAATACTATTTTAGCATGGCAATTTTAGACACATACTAAGTGCCTAAAACAGCACTTAAGTGAATTAGATCTTAATCATTTAGAAGAGATCAGCCCCAATTTCTCAAAATCTGGCATCAATTAGCAATATGAAGAGCACATGCACACTCACTCCAACTCTTCTAGGAATGCCTTGTCAAATTCAATACAGGCATAGGCAGTAAACTGACCCATACTTTTGCCTAGCTCTACTTAAAATTACTTTTACAAGTTTGAAGTCCAGAGGATTGTTCCTGTTCATTCAGCCCACAGCAGATATCTAAAAGTAGGGCTGAAAGCTAGAAAGCAGTTCATTCATCCAGCACTTACAAATGCCTAAAACTACACATAAAAAACTTTAAATAATAAGACAGCAAACATTTACTGTTCTCATAGAATCTTCAATCCAGGAATAAAGAAGTTATTTAGTGACCCACCTATTCTTCAGTAGAGATCCACCTATTTTTAAAGTCATCCCTCCCTACCATTCATTTAGCCCAAAAGATAGAATAAAAGAAATGGTGGTAGCAGAAGGGAATGGACTGATCCCTACTGACTTAAATAAGACCCCAGTATCTTTTTCATTCTTAAAATAATCTGAAATACAGTACAGTGAGCAATAAATAAATTTAAAGAAATATACATGATTTGAAATCCAGAAATCTACCTATATTTGTATAAAAGACTGAAATTAGCTTAGTTCTTCTAATATACTATACTTAAGTGTTCTTATTGCAATACCATAGTTAACTTTTAAGTAGCATTTCCATTCTGTCAGAGTGTATTTCTACCTCAGTTATCAAACTTTATCCATTTAATTTCCTATCTTCCCTCTGTTTTTTAAACACATTTACCATGTTACTGGGATAACAAATTGTGTAAGAAATTGAATGAGAATGAAGCAGCTTAAGTAATTAGGGAAGTTTTTCATTTCTTACAAACTCTGAATGTGGTTTTTATTAAACAGCATTTTTTCTATCACCAACAAAACCTGACATATTGTCAGCTTACTTCAGAAAACTGGAAAAGAAAAATGTTACCCAATTAATCTTTATGTGAATAGGATTTAGCAATTAGTATACATGTCACATACAACAGGTGCTCAAAAGCACCTATTAATATTTTTTAATTTCCAAAACAAAAAATATTTAGCAAAGACAAATATTAAATATCCTTATTTATGGTACACTGTAAGGAGGTTGTAAATATTGGTGCACAGAAGCACAATAAATAGAATTCTTAAGAAAAAGGTACTAAGATAATTAATAACCCATATTTCTTCTGATAACCCATTAGCTTTAAATAAAAACACTGCTGTGCATTTCATCATTTCCAAAGAACAGCATTATGCTTTACATTTGGTAAGAGATAGGAAAGTATTTATTGGAAGTACAAAGAAAGAAATTCCCGTGGTGTTATACATAGTGCTAAAGGTATCATCTAAGAAGAAAATAAAGAACAGTGAGTTTTAGAAAGGGAACTAATGTGCAAGAAAGTGACAAAACGTGACACTTGTCCATAATGAATGGTACATACATGGTCGGTTGTTATATTATTCTTTGTACTGTCTGTATATTTAATTTGGAGGGAGAGGAGATTCAGAATTTATTCTGCATCACAAATATTATAAAAAATAAATGAGTTAGGATGGTGGCTAGTCCACAAAGGCAATTCTAAGACTATTTTCTCATATTTGAGAGGAAGGCTACTGAGATAGAAGTCTACAAGTAACTTAAAATGGATAAACCATCCCTCCTGATATAAGGAGACAGAAGTCATTACGTGAAAAGAACATGCCTGGAAGTACAGCACTGGCAGCACCTTCATTCAGCCCACAGCTATGTAATTTGAGTGCAACAGTGCTTGTTTTAAATGAGAAAAGGAACATCTTGAATTTTGTTAAGTATATATAATGGGCACACATTAAGAACTAGAAAAGTGCTACAAGCCTGCATATGACAAAGAAATAGGCCAATAAAATTTTATTTTTCATATCGTATTTCTGCAACTTAAAGGGATCTGTGTTATACTAACCTCAGTTGAGCCTGAGATGTACAGAAGATCAACTTCTGGAATACACTGAACTGTTAAGAGTTACAGCATTAGACACCACACTGCCCACCTAACAGGTTTCACTTAATGAAGATTTTATCCAACTTGTATAATAAGGATTCAGGGCTCATATACTACCGCTATACTTTTACTTGCAGCACAGATGCTGGCTTTAATAAAGTCTTACAGAAGATTCTCTTCTATGGCCCACAAGTGATGCCTTATACAAGATTTCTGTTCAGATTTTCTGGAGGTGAATTACAGGAATAATCTTATCTAGTATTTTCCCTTATGTCCCCTATGTTCTATGTCCCCTAAAATCTTTTCCTTTCAGGTCAATCTTATGATTCACTTATCATTTATCAAATTAACACAACAGATCAAGTAGACCAAATTATAAAATGGACTGGACTTTGGATCAATAATACTGAATAATGGATCCCTAACTATTAAGACCTATTGTTCATGTCAAAGGCAGTTAACATATTTAAAATAAATTCACACACTAAAAATGTCCCAAAATAATGTTTCTAAGAATAGGTTCTTAATTCACTTTTTCAAAAATGATCACATTTGAAAAGCATACTCTTCTGAAACAGACAAAGCAGGTCTCATCTTCATTTGATAGAAGGAACAAAGGCTTAGATAAAAGCTAAATTACCTGCTCATGACCAGCTAAGAAGCCAGATAAGAGGGATGAGCCCAAGATCTTCTGACACCAAAATTAGTACTTTTTCCTCCATTTGAACAGTTCTTAGTGGCTTTTGTTCACTGAATCTGTTTACATTCTGAAGCACTTAAAATTTCATAGATAATTTTAGAGAGTTCAGTCACAAGGCTTAGAATCAAATAACCGACTTCCAGCTAAATAAACCTCATTTGCAAAGAATAGTATTTAAGAAAATGCTAATTTTGGCCAGGCGCAGTGGTTCATGCCTGTAATCCTAGCACTCTGGGAGGCCGAGGTAGGCGGATTGCTCGAGGTCAGAAGTACGAAACCAGCCTGAGCAAGAGTGAGACTCTGTCCTACTATAAATAGAAAGAAATTGGCCAACTAATATATATAGAAAAAATTAGCCGGGCATGGTGGCGCATACCTGTAGTCCTAGCTACTTGGGAGGCTGAGGCAGTAGGATTGCTTGAGCCCAGGAGTTTGAGGTTGCTGTGAGCTAGGCGGACGCCAGGATACTCACTCTAGCCTGGGCAACAAAGTGAGACTCTGCCTCAAAAAAAATATTAAAAAAAAAAAGAAAATGCTAATTTCATTCTCAGATAGGCCTAATAATAAGTAAGCTTCTTTTTAAATTATTATCCATAATAGGATGGATATTTACTTGTTATAGATAACTTAGATCAAAGCACTGTAAATGACATTTTTGAGAGTAAATGAAAAATGAAAGCTGGGAAAGAAATTCATTCTGTACTTATTAATAAGTCACTTCATAAAAGAAAAGAATGTATTTATGTAGCAACTTTAAGTATTTCAAACATTTCATGATTAAAGGCAGGATTTAAGTTTCTAGAAGATTAACACTAACAATTTCTATTTAATATAATTTTACTTTTTTTCCTTTATTAGAAGAAATTAAAGGTCCATTGGCAGCATCCTGTGAAGGTTGCCTTCTATTAACAGTGAAGTGATGGGCCTTGCTTAAAAAAAAATAAAAAACACACACACACACAAGAAACAGTGTAGGAAACACACACATTATCTGCAGAAAGGTGGGTGGGTAACCACAAAGCAAGTGTAACTAACTACATGTCCCAATGTCTACAGAGTCCTAAAGTAGAACCCAAAGAACTCAGATTCTGGTTCTGGCCCTGCCACCTGAGTGACTTGAAGAAAATCATTTTTAAAGCTTTGCACTTTAATTTCCTCGTGTATAAAATGACAGAGAATAGCTGACCTCAATCTACTGCCAGAAGACAGAATGATAATCACTGCCACAAAAAAAGAATATTTACGGACAACTGCCAGAGTAAATTTTTTTAATTTTATACACATACACACACATAATGACAAACACATTATGTGCAAGATAGCAGATGGTGGGCTGGGACTAAGACATGAACATGCCACTGCGTCGAATAAAAAAGGAAGTAAAACAGTTAAGTCTCTAGAGTAGCTAGTGGGTAGGAAGTATTAAGTCCATAGGACTGCCCTAACATTGGAAGGGCATGGGAAAATGAAGGTCCATTACATACTAGGGTTTCACAAAAAAAAAAAAAAAAAAGGTAAAAGGTATTATGTGGAAGAAAGTCATTAGACTATAAGCTTCCAAAAGACACACAGACATCTTTCTTGTTTTTGTGGCCCCTGTAACTAGCTCATAGTAGCCACATTAAGTACCCAATAATTGTTACCCAATGATCATCTACTGATTTACCAATAACTAATTTACACATACTCTGGTACTATGATCTCAATGTGTTTCCTCAAAAATCATATGTTGAAGGCCTAATCCCCAACGTCATGATGGTGGGCCCTTTGAGCAGCTCTGTCCTCATGAATGGGATTAGTGCCCTTATAAAAGAGACCCTCTTTATAGAGAACTCCCTCTACCTTCCCTAACAGGAGGTTACAGTGAAAAGATAGCTGTCTATGAATCAGGAAGTGGGCCCTCACCAATATATCAAATTTGCCAGCACCTGGGTCTTAGAATTCACAGCCCTCCAGAACAGTGAGAGATAAATTTCTGTTGTTTGTAAGCCACTCAGTCTATGGTATTTTGTAGTAGCAGCCCCAAAAGACTAAGACATCTGGTAACACAATCTCTGGGAAACACTACGAATCCTTGGTGTTAAAGAATGAGTTCACAGATAATGAGAAGGCAAATAAACAATATAAAGGATAATATGCTATAGTCTATTGCATCTAAGGTACTTTGAGACCATTCAGAAAAAACTAGAAAGCCTTCTAAGGTAATATTTATTGAGTGCCTGTGTGTTAAGCATCTTATAGACTTTAATCCTCACAACTCTGAGGTAGTTTCACCAGCCCATTTTACAGATAACAAAACTGTGGCTCAACAAGATTAAGACAATTAGGATAAAGCCAGAATTAAAAGCAGGGTCTAATTACAAAGCTATTTCCATTTTACATACCATGATGTCTCTGAAAATCAAATTTTATCTTTACCCTTGACAGTGAGGGGAACACTAAAAACCAGTCAAAACTGTTGTCCCGAACCATCATAAAAGGAGCACCTAAGACTGTACCCACAAAATTTATTTGAAAGATAACTTTTGAAAATTTGTTCTTCACTCATAAAAATCTGAAAACTGATTTTTTAACAGCTGCATATGTATTTAATGTAGTGTTTCTACAGTTAGACCTAATCAATTATAGGTCTAAACAAAAAGTATGTGACATGACTGGAGAACATAAACAGCCACCATTTAAGAAAACAGACATTTGGAAACATCATTTCGAGTGCTTGGGCTGAAAAATTCAGCTATAACCTATAGTTTTGGATCCTTCCACTGACTGATATTGAGAGGGACAGTAAATTATTACAAATTGTTTTGGAGAGGAGAAAGGAGATTGACGTAGGAATGATCTAAAATTTAAGAAACACAACTGATTAAATGTTACATGTCAAAGACACCATAGGTATCCAATAAATCCTGTTTTAAAAGGATTGGACAAGTAGAAGGAGAACGTGTTTTCCTCACACCTCTGACCAGTAAATATCTTTATTTAGGGAGTCATGAAATAAAAAAAAGGCTTAAATCATAAAAAAAGAATTTAGAAGAGAGAAAATAAACCAGCTTACAAAACCTCTGAAATCAAACCAGTATTTTGTATCTCTGTATAGTTAAATTGGTGGCAGGGGGTAGTGCCAAGGGCAATGTCCAGAGAATGGTGTGCACATTGGTATGCATACTACTTAGCAAACTAATGCTGGTTGATAAATATTGACACAATAAGACTTTCATAGTTTATATTTTAATTTTGTAAATAAAAGATCACAAGTTATTTCTTTGTATTGTTCTTGTATTTCTTCTATATATATTAGAAATATATAAATCAATATATATTATTTCTTGAAACCATTTCCTAGGTTTTTGGTGGGTTTTTTTTGGTCATGCTTTTTAGTGTTTCTTTATAGGGTGTCAGGTCATCCTTAGACCTTAGCAGCAGCACCATTAATATTGTATTCATTTTACTAAAAATTTGATAGGTAGTTTAGATTTAAAAGCAGGATCTAATTCCAAAGCTATTTCCACTATACATACCGAAATAAAAATTTCTTATCTCTCCTAACTTTTAAATTTTAGATGATTTCCCAAATAATCTCTTAAGTACTAGTCAGAGGTATGAGGAAAACACTTCTCATCCCGTTTGTCTAATTTATTAAACATTTATTAAACATCCCATTTGTCTAATTTATTACTGGATAACCATGAGTCTTTGACATGTAACTTTTAACAGTTGTATTTCTTAGATTTTAGGTCATCTCTACTGCAAACTCCTTTCCTTCTCCAAAAATTTTGGGCTAATTTGCTTTATCTCTTAACATTGCAAGCAGTGGAAAGATCAAAATTATGGGTCACATCCATATTCCTTCATAATGGAGGGTAACTTTGGACTGTAAATCCCATATGCTATTAGTTTACCTTTTCATCAGTACTCTAACCATTTAATAAATATAATCCCAAACCAATTTTGTACTGTTTCTATTTTAACACACCCATAGGAAGTCATAAAAAATTAAAGACTAAATTATCTTTCGAGGATTCTAAACTTAACCCAACAGTATTTGTATTAAAATTATTTTTTTAATTGTACAGACATTTGGTACATTCAATTTTGACTTTATCAACAAAAAGCCTCCACACCAAGGTGCGGAAAGCGTCCTTTCATTTTCTCCATTGAAAAAAAAAAAAAAGGCCAACTGCTTGCATGCAGGTTTGCATTTAACACAACAGTCTCTGGCAAACCCAATACCACACGTTCAACTTCAGAAATCCCGTTGACCAGCAGCAACACATGAGTAATCAGTGAACATAACCCATGGGCTTGACGAACCACTTCATCCGCCGTCTCTCCCCCAAAACCCCAACCCACCAAGCACACGGCTGAATATGTCTTCCCCAAAAGAGCCAAAAAACCTCGAAAACGCCGAGAAAGAGCTTCCCTTTGAAGGAGAAGGCCTGTCCTTCCCAGCCTGGGGCCCAGTCCGGCTCGGCGAGCCTCGCTCCAAGGACGCCCAATTCTCGACGCCCTGCACGTCCCGCCCCGCCCCGGGCCCGCTCGCGTCCCTTGGGGCGACAAAACCCTCCCTCCGGCGCTCAGCCAGGACTGACAGTTACGGCTGGAGCAGCCTCTGCCACCAGGGGCCTACTCCTGGCACTAGCCCCTCCAGACCACGCTCCCCTAAACACTAGCTTCGGCGGTGCGAGTGGGGGAGGGGGTGTCTACTCTCGCCAGTATCGGACCCGAAAGGTGGCCGGGGAGACAGACGGGACTGAGGGGAGCAAGCGCCGCCAGCCCAGGCTGTGTCTTCGGCAACACTGACCTGTCGTCGCCCCCGCGCCTGGGCTGCGGCCCTCGCAGCGGCGGCCGCCTCACTGGTCGTCGTCGCCCTCGCCCTCCGCCTCCGCCCGCCACCGCCTCGTTCCCTTTCGCTGCCGCCACCGCCGGGGCTCATGCGGGACCCGCGCTTCCTTCTCCGGAAACCGAGGCCGGGAAAGGGGGCACTGGAGCCGCCGAAATCCCGGCGTTTGTCGCCAGCAGCAGCTGCCTGTCCACACTGGGGGGCTGCGGAGCCCTCCTAGCAGGGGCTATAGGCCGCAAGCTATTCCGAGGAGGAGCCACGGGAGGCGCCGCCGCCCGCAGCCGAGAGCGCCGGGTTGGCAGAGATGAAGCGTAAGTAGGCGGCGGATGGCGGGCGCCCAGGCCGGCGGATGGCTACGCGGCGGCGGGATGCGCGAGCGACCGAAGGGGTGGTGTGTCGGAGTTCTGGCGAAGGGGAAAAAGCCCTGTCGTCTCCTGTAGTCACCCCGAGCCCAGCGCCACCATCTTGGGAGAAACACGGATCTCGCGGCAGCGACGCAAGACGGGAGGACTGGCTGGGCGGGCCGAGTATCCCGTCAGGCAGCGCGCGCCGCCGGGCCGGGCGAAGGCTCCAGGCCGGGACGTGGGGACGTGGGGCGGAGCGAAGACGCGCGCGGGAGGGCGCTGCGCTCCGCCCCTCCTTCCCTCGCCGGCTCCGTCCTCCTCCCGCCTGCCGTCGCCGTTGGCGCAGGGGCCATAGGGAAGGGGAAGTGGTCTGCAGCTCCTTGGAGTCCCACCAGGGTCGGTCGCCATTTTGGGACTGGACCTTAAGGGTAATGCCTGTTTTTAGCCACTGCTGTTTGTGACCTGCCTGAAAAAACAGGGTACACTCCGGAAACCCCTTACACTCTCCCCGCAGGATTGGAGGGCCCCTACGTCTACCCAACTGAGGGACGGCACCGATTTTGCTTGGCAATGAATCGGCTCCAAAAGTCAGCCCAGGCGGCCTTGATAGCTCCCAGCCCCAAGGCGTGGCTAAAGCATGCTATTACAGGGTCTCCAACCCCAGCCGATTTCCACTCTGAGATTCCCTTGTAGACTGCAGGGATGGCCGATAGAGCGGGCCAGTTTTCAGGGAACCAAGGTCATTTATTTAGGTCTCCTGGCAACACAGGATTTGTCACTGGTTTACCAGAGACTAGAAGGTAAAAAGCCTGTCTGCTGCATTGTTGACATTAACTAGGTTGTCTATTAAGAGCAGTGGTCTTCTGATTGACCCCATCCAGATAGAGGCTAATTTTGATCTTTATGACAGTTGAAGCCATTTAAAGGCATGTGTTATATTTAGTACCATGGTCACCATTTTATTTAAAGTTTTATCTTTTTATGGTTTTACAACACTTGCCAGCAAAGTTGTAAGAAAATCACAAACAATTCATATAGTTTTATGACTTGCAACTTTACTGATAAGCCCGTAAAATCCTGTATGAGGCCCCAATCATGTAGTTTTCAAATTCTTTATATCAATAATTATACATAGAAGTATATTTTTAAACTCATTCTCAGAGCACGTTTTTTATATAGTCACAACAATAACTATAAAAACGTTAATCACCTGTTAAATAGTCTAGATGAGTTTAAATTATTCTAGGACAACTGATGATAAATGATAGTGTTAAGCTAGGTTTGATTTTAAGATGTTTTAACTCAGCTCTTTATTCATTTTTCATTTCCTCCATTACAGATCCACATTTGGAAACTATTTGCTGTTAAATTTTATGGAAGGGACTAGTTGAATTATAATTGTTTAAGGATTTATCTTTGTATATTATCAAAATGGACAAAAATGAAAATCTTTAAAGACTTTACTATTAGAATAATTAAAGCAAACTATTAGTACTATAGATAGCATGCGAAGGTACTTCTAGCTATTCTAATCCATCTTAAGTAGAAATTGCCTGAATAAATGAAATGTAATTTTATAATAGCCTGGTGTATCAAAATGTGGCAGAAATCCCTGCGTTCCAAAAAGATTAAAGAAGGAAGGAAATAAATCTTTTCTCAGGTGTCAAAATGACTCTCCAGTGCTTTACTAAGCCCTCAAGGAAGACCCTCATTCCTCCTAGGAATCTGGAGAAATTAGCTATATGCCTTCTAGTTCATTAATGTTAAATATGTATTCTTATGTGTGGTATTAGTGTCACACTTGATTCAAAAACACACTATGCTCTTTGCTTTATCTATTTTCAAATTTAGAAATGTTTTCTGATAAAAATAGCCTCCATGAAAATTGTCAGGAATCTTTAGAATATTAGTAGTGTTCCATTTCCATATACAACAATTTATATGAATTTTTTTCCTCCCATCTCAAACCCATATTTTTCTTCAAGTATATTTTCCCAGAAAAATGACTTAGTATCTACTAAGCGATTAGAAAATTGTTTGAACTATTTTTAGTAAAGATGAGACCCAGTAGTTTCTAAAAATTTTCTCTTTTCAGGTGTAGAATAAAAACAACAGTTTAATAAACATAGGCATTAATGCCTTGAACAAGCTTTGAACTTCTGTTTACCCAGAACTATTTATGTGGTAGGCCTTGGAGTGCATGAAGTACATGAGCTACTATTTATGTAGCCAGGCCTTGGGAAACAATAAAAGATCAACAGTCTCCCTATCACTGCCCTCAAGAATTCCCAGTTCAAGACTAAGTCACAACTGTAAGACTGAGGATATTCTTTCAGAGTAACCCAACACTTCATTGATTATGAAGGTATCTCCTAATATGTATCTGATAATACAAACTCTTTTTTTAATGAAACCTATTGTCCTAAATTGCTAGTGAAGTTTTTTGTTTATTTCTTTGTTTAGGGGGCAGGGCTATTTGTTGGCTAGGATTTCTCCTTGACATGAGCCACAACAGATGAATCAAAATGTAAAAACACAATTTATTTATTACCCCACATGCCCCAGGATCAGAAATAAGCCTGAAAGAGAAAAAGTCAGATATGGTGGGGTGAAAGTCATTATTGCTATTTTTAGAGTGCATCAAAATGTTACACACTAAACTATTGAAAGACACTTAAGCTTTCTGTATATGAATAGTTCCCAGTATTTAAGAAATATTGTTGAAGAAAATTTTGCCCCATGAAGAACACTGTCTGGCATATGATAATTGCTCAATAAATGTTAGTGTTTAGTAGTAGTAATAATATTAGTGTTAGTATTATCTGTATCATTAGTTAGCATTACACACATCAACCATGAACTTCTTCATGCTCCACCCTTATTACAAACTTGTCTAACTTTGCATTCCCTGACCTCTAACTTAATCCTTCCTCCTCTCTATAGCTAATTTTTTTTGGTGAGGACAGAGCTTGCCTCAAGACTCTTTCTCCCACAATCATTCCCTAATCCATTCATAAATTCTCCCTCTACTGACTTGTCTCTCGGATTTAAAAGAGCCATCTATGCTCGGATTGTCATTTCCTTTCAGGTCTCTTAAACTACTGAAATTTAGCATCTACCTGCATTTTGCTGTATACGTTGATTGTATCAATGTGACTATGGCATAACAGCCAAGTTCAAGGGTTGCTTCTCAATTTTCATAATATCTGACCTCTCTGTAGCCTTCCACACTGCAAACCACTGCCTCCTAGAAACTGCCCCCTTGGTTCTGTCACCTTGTATTCTCTGTTCTCTCCTCCCAAGTCTTCGGCTACTCTTCCTCAAGGCTCCCATACAGAATCCTCCCTTTAAATCCTTGTTTCTCTTTGCCCACCTTATTTTACAGTTTCTGACAGTCCCATTTACATACACTATTCTTTTATCATTTGAGTCAGGGATGAAGTCTAAATCTTGAACACAGACCTCAGAAGCTTTAGATACAGTATCTTCAACCCCTTATTGGAAATTTGTACTAGATGTTCAACAGGCACCTCAAACTAAACATGTCTAAAATCAAGCCCTTGAGTTTATGCTATTTTCCACCATTAGCTGAGATGGGGATAACTGTGCAGAGGTGTAGGTTTGGAAGAACAAGCAGGAATTTAATTTTGGCAATGTTAATTTGAGAGGCCTATTAGAGATATCTGTAGTACATATTGCTTGCTAGCTGACCCCTAGTGTGCATTCTGCTCTTCATCCATGATAATAGAATATCTAGCCAGACACATGATTATGATTGCCTTTATGAAACTCTTAAGTGTGACCATGTCACTAAGTTGTGGCCAGTGGGGTATAAGCAGAAATGATGTGTGCAACTTCCGATCATTCTCTAGAAGAAATCGGATGTCCTTTGCCCTTTCTCTTTGTCTCTTTCTGATAAGTGAAATGTGGGTGGGATGGTGAGTTATGTTGGAGGGTGCTATGATTTGAATGAAGGTATCCCCTGCAAAGTTTATGTTGAAACTTAATCCTCATTGTGGCAGTATTAACAGGTGGGGATTTTGGGGAAGTAATTAAGTCATGAGGGCCCTACCCTCATGGTTGGATTAGTGTCATTATAAAAGGACTAGAGAAGGCCAGGCGTGGTGGCTCACGCCTGTAATCCTAGCACTCTGGGAGGCCGAGGATTGCTCGAGGTCAGGAGTTCGAAACCAGCCTGAGCAAGAGCGAGACCCCGTCTCTACTATAAATAGAAATAAATTAATTGGCCAACTAATATATATATATATATATATATATATATATAAATTAGCCGGGCATGGTGGTGCATGCCTGTAGTCCCAGCTACTTGGGAGGCTGAGGCAGAAGGATTACTTAAGCCCAGGAGTTTGAGGTTGCTGTGAGCTAGGCTGATGCCACAGCACTCACTATAGCCTGGGCAACAAGCGAGACTGTGTCTCAAAAACAAAATAAAGGACTAGAGAGAACTGCTTAGGCCCTCTTTTGCCCTTTCATCCCTTCAGACATGTGAGGACACAACATCTTCTAGAGAGGTCTAGAAGATGTAGCAACAAGGAACCATCTTGAAAACAGAAAGCAGCTCTCACCAGCCACCAAACCTGCTGGTGTCTTGATCTTGGACTTTCTAACCTTTAGAATTGTAAGAAAATATGTTTCTATGCTTTATAAATTACCCAATCTCAGGTATTTTGGTATAGCAGCACAAACACACTACATCTGGGAGAAATGTTCTAGGAGTCAGAAAGCAACAGGGCAGGCTCCTAAGAACTTCATTGGGCAGATCCTGTGTACCAGCTCAACTTTGATATGAGACAGCTACTACTACTATAATCTGCCATGGTTCCTCTAGATCCCTTTTACTGCAGCTGACCTTGTATCCTAATATCCAAGTGACAATGTCAAGGAGGCAGTTGAGGGCAGTCTGGAGTTAGCGGAGAATGAAATCAACTCAACCTACATCCCTTGATTTCACTGATAACTTTACCGTCTGTGACAGTCCCCACCCATAATAATGTTAGTAACTCTAGATTTCTTCCTCTCCCAGCAATTAAGAGAGTCATATACTCCCTGAATAATTTGTTTTAGAATTAGAAAGTATAAAAAGAAGTATAGCAAACCTGTTAAAAGGACAGGCTCCCAATTTCTAGCAAGTACAAAGATGCCAGGCAAGTTTGTAAACCCCTTTCTGATTTAGTTTCCTCATGTGTAAAATGGGGTTGCAAGGATTAAGTGTTAATCTACCTAAAGCACTTAGAATAATGCCATGCACACTGTACAAGCTCAACAAAGGCAAGCTCTTTTTCCCATGCAAATCCCAGTTCTGCTATTTATCAGTAGAACCCTGAGTACTTCAATTGATACTGTTTCCTCATCAGTAAAGTGTGAAAAATAATAGTACCAACCTCATAGGGCTGCTGTCATTCTTCATCTATTTAATACATATATATTGAGAAGATATGGATGTGCCAGCACTGTTCTAAGTGCTGAAAATATACCAGTGAACAAAACAAAGAGCCTACCCTCATGAAGTTTATGATCCATGGAGGAAGAAAACCACACATACATGGTCTGTCAGAATGTGATATGTTAAGAAGAAATGTAAATCAAGGCAAAGTGGCCAAAGGAGGTCTCAATGAAAAGATAGACATTTAAGTAGAGGCTTGACAGATATGAAGGAATGAGCTGTGGGAATATAAAGGGAAGAACCTTCCAGACAGAGAGGGCCTGGAGGCAGAAAGTTGCCTGCAGCCATGTAGAAACAGCTAGGAATTGTGGCCAGGACTTAGGAAAGGGAGGAGTTGAAGATTAGCTTAGAGAAGTCACAGTGGGTCGCAGCCTGGAGGACTTTGTAGCTTATCCTAAAAACTTGAGTGTTTGAGGTGAATGTTGTGGGAAAGCTCTGGAACAGTTTGAGAGAATTATGACAAGATCTAACCTATGAAAATCACTCTACTGTGTGGAGAATAGACAAAGTGCATGTAAAGTATTTGGTGCCTGATACAGAGGTAGTGTTCAATAAATGGTAATAAGCATTATTATTATTATCATTATTATAACATCCTTTTGTTCCTTTTTTAATCTCATTGCTACTACCTTAATGTAGACCCTTAGCATTTAGATTCTTAGTATTTCTAAACTAGACTGTAAGTTCTAGAAGGGCAGAATTATATTATGTCCTTCACTGTCTTATCTTCAACACCCAGCAAAATGCTTGTCCATATTATAGTACT
Source organism: Microcebus murinus (assembly GCF_040939455.1). Classification (NCBI taxonomy): domain Eukaryota; kingdom Metazoa; phylum Chordata; class Mammalia; order Primates; family Cheirogaleidae; genus Microcebus; species Microcebus murinus. The sequence goes on from NC_134110.1 coordinate 21,911,287, forward strand.
TTCCTACTGAGTGTCCCTATTGCAAAATATTTTCTTAAGAAACAAATATGATTTAATTGTTCCCTTTATTAATTCTATCATTCACTCACCATGACCTTCTGAATAATATCTACACTCCAAGAACAAGACCCATTGGATGTGGCCCCTGCCTCCCTTCCAGCCTCATCTCCTTGCACTCTCCACATGAACTTGAGAGTCATTTGGAGCCCTTTTACATGCAATTCCTTCTACCTTTTAGACAAGTTCAATCATCTTCTCAGTGATCCCCTCAAGCAGGTTCTTGCTCATGCCTCTCTGTCGCTTCTTCTCATCCTGCCACTTCTCACACGTTGTGGATCTATGTGCTTACACTTCTGTCTTCCCTTAATCTCCTTGAAAGAAGAAAGTGGGCCCGGGCACTGTGGCTCATGCCTGTAATCCTAGCACTCTGGGAGGCTGATGTAGGCGGATTGCTCAAGGTCAGAAGTTCGAAACCAGCCTGAGCAAGAGACCCCATCTCTACTATAAATAGAAAGAAATTAATTGGCCAACTAATATATATAGAAAAAAATTAGCCAGGCATGGTAGTGCATGCCTGTAGTCCCAGCTACTCAGGAGGCTGAGGCAGAAGGATTGCTTGATCCCAGGAGTTTGAGGTAAGCTAGGCTGATGCCATGGCACTCACTCTAGCCTGGGCAACAAAGCGAGACTCTGTCTCAAAAAAAAGAAAAAAGAAAGTGCCATGACTTCCCCTCGTGTTCCCAGTATCTATCTCAATGACTAAAACTTGGTAACTCTTTAAAAATATGTTTGAATGAATCAGCCCTGATGAGTGTAAAAGAGGTGAAAGAAAAAGAGAAAGTTAAGAAGTGAGACCAGCATGTCTAATGGAGAACTCCTTTACTGAGCTAACATGATAGAGTTGTATATCTTTGGATGTTTTGCTTTTCAACTATATCAAGCAGAGATAGAAGGTACAGAGGTGCCTGCTTATACAGCTCACTGGTGACAGAAAAATCAGGGAAATTAATTTACTATAAGAAATATTAATTTGTTGTGAGCTCCAGTAACTAAGCAACCATAAATAAGTCTTCTAATCTTTTAGAACCTTAGTATATGTTGTACAAAATAAGATATTGAACAAGATGGCCTATAAAGTCCTCTTAAATCTATGGACTTATTCAAGCACTAATTTCATTTACAGCACCTATATCCAAGACTACATAAGAGGTCATTGGAGCAAAAACCTGGGGATGGTCATGCTGGAAACTCAGACTTGTCGGGGGAAGGGGAAAAAGGCATTTATTGAAACCTTAAAATGTGTACTCCCATAATATGCCGAAATAATAAAAAAAAAAAAACCTGGAAGTCCTATCAAATCATGCTTTGACCTTGGTCATTTCAATCTCTTTGTGCCTGCCTTAACCCATCTGGAGAGTAGGTGGAAAAGGGAAGCATTTTATTGAACACCAGCTGCTGCTGCTGCTAATCTGAGCTGTTCTGAATAAAACAGTTCCAGTCAAATCAATGAACCAGGCCTTAGAAATTTCTGCTTCTGACAAGTGCATCATTTGAGTTCCTTGAAATCATCCAGATTGTGTCCATATGTTTAATATTAATACCATTTTAAATACATATCATACTAATTCTAACAGGGATTCTAATAAAATAATTTTTCAAATCTAAGCAAGTGCATTGGTTAAATGAAATCTTATTAATAATAGCAGAGATGGTGCAGACAAGTATACTTACTGTTTTTCTTCAGGATCTCTCAACTAAAATATCTGGCTAGGGAAGAATCAAGAATATCATTTGCAACTGGTAAACAACATTTTATTTTTTTAGTATTGCTTGACACATACAAAATACAAAATTCTGCTATCAAAATGATACGTTTTACTATCTGGACTCTTTGACATTGCTTCCAATAGAATTTTATACTTGAAACTTTCCTTTTAAAATTTTTGTTTTTATTTTATTTTTTAACATTAAACTAGCATTACAATATAGAAAGACCAAAATTTTTAAAGATAGTAATATAGATATAATTCATTACATAAAATAGTTTATATTGCTTCTTTTTTTAAGTTCCTGCTAAACATAGTACTGATGGATCTATATTTCAGTACTTAACACAAAGTTCCTGAAATGGCAGTGTATTTCCACAGATTGACTTTGGCACTCATTAGGTGCCAGATGTTTGCATAAATCTCATTCATTCTTACAACAATCTTGGATAGTGTACATTTTATGGATTAGAAAAGGGAGCTTAGACTGAGTAAGCAACTTGCCCGTGTCTCATTGCTAAAAACTAGCAGTAGGATTTAAACCCAGGTTTGTGTGTGTGTGTGTGTGTGTGTGTGTGTGTGTGTGTGTGTGTTCTTATAGCATGTTGCTTTCCCAGAACACAAAAATAATTTTTTTTTAATTTCAAAAATGTTTTATTGAAATGTTTTCTCAATCATTTGACAATCATCCTTTTTTTCTTCCTCCATAGCAGTATTATACCATAACAATATTCTCAAATGTTACCTCAACAGAAAGCTCCTTTATACTATTCAGTTCAATAGTGGGCATCTGAGAGTCCCAGCTAGCCTGATCTGCCATCATTCCTTCCCAGCACTCTGTCCTGATTATATGATGTTGGGTTAGCTCCTTAACATCTTTAAGTCTTGATTTCTTCATTTGTAAAGGGGATAATACTGTGATGATTAAAGAGATAATGTGTTGCTAAGGACTTGACTCAGTGCCTGGCACATAGTAAGTCCTTAATAGGTGTTGATAAATGAATGAATGAATGAAATTGTCTTGAGTCTTAGGTTTGACTTTCCCCCAGAAACAGACCCTGAGACAATCATTTGAGTGCAAGTGATTTATTTGAGAGGTGGTCCCAAGAAACATTTGATCTCTCTTGAAACACAAATAAATTACCAATACTACTATGTACAACAAATCTACTAACTTAAAGTTCAAGATGTCTTTGCAGTTCTTTTTGTCCTTAAACTAAATTTCCCTAAAGATATTCAGATTATTGTGTTCAGAAGTTTCTTGAATTAATTCTTATCAGTTCGATATATAGTTAGGTTTATTTGCTTCTATCTGTAGGAATTTTAGGGCTTGATTCTGTCATCCCTATTAATTTGAGTTTTGAATATGTAAAACATTTTGATGTTTCAAGCATCAAAACTACATAAAAAGATATGCTCAGAAAGGTTTTACTCTTCTCATCCCTTCAACCTAATTCCCACCTCATCCTCATAAGTAATCAATTTGATTCTTTTAGTTTATTCTTCCTGAGTTTCTTTTTGCAAATAAATAAGCCTACAAACACACAAATACTCATACATACATTTGTGTATATCTTTATATATATATATATATATGTTATAATTATTGTCCCTTTTTCCTTTATATTTCCTGAGGTTATTTCTTTTGGTATTTAGAAATGTAAATAAGTAGAGAAAAATCTACTTATTGCCTTTGCAAGAATCGATGAACATATTCTGCTTTCCCCATTCTCTCTCTCTTTTCTTTTTTTTTTATATAAATATATACCATGGAATACTATTCCCTTCTCTTCTTATTTTAAAAATGGTATTAGTTATAGTTTATAATAACATGTAATTTTTGCATACTATTCTTTATAGCTAGCCAGCAATTTGTTTTAGGGTTAGAACTACAATTTAATATATTCAAAGCTTATAATCAGTCCTTTTACTGATGTTTTCTTAGTTATGTCTTGGTTGGATACAGGTTGTCATTTAGTAAATACATCAGAAAAAGATCAGTAATATAGTATTCACTGAGTTTGTCTATATTTAAAACTGTTTTTCTATAGCCTTGATATTATAAGCAAAGTTTGGTTGGATTTTTAAAAAAATTCTTGGTTGCCACTTTCTCTTTGATCTATGTAACTGAACTGTTTTCCTGCTTTTGTTGGTTTTAAAAAGTCATGGCAATTGGACTTTCTGTCCTTTGTAAGGTACTTTATCTTTTAGCATGGAGCCAATACGATTTTTTCTTTATTTTTTAATGTCTAATAATTTTACTATGTTCTGATTTAGAGATGAGTAGTTAGAGTGAATTTTTCTAGTTTACACTGAGGGTTTTTTAACATAAATGTGAATGACCTGAACTGCCCCCTCAAGAGACACAGGCTGGCTGAATGGAAAAAAAAAAAAAAAAACAAGTCAAGTATCTGCTGTCTCCAGGAAACACATCTAACTGACAAGGACTCATTCAGACTCAAGGTTAACAGATGCAAAATGACATTCTATGCAAATGGCAACGAAAAGAAAGCTGGGGTAGCCATTCTTATATCAGATAATAGACTTCACATCAGCAAAAGTAAAGAATGACAAAGATGTTCATTATATAGTAGAGAAGGGAACAATTCAAAAAGAAGACATAACAACCCTAAATATTTATGCTCCTAACACAGCTGCACCCAGATTCATAAAGCAAACCTTACTTCATTTAAAGAAAATAATAAATCGCAGCATCATAATAGGCAGGGACTTCAACACCCCACTAACCAAATGGGACAGATCCTCTAAGAAAAAAGTAAGCAAAGGAGCAATGGACCTAAGCAGAACTCTAGAACCAATGTAACAGACATTTACAGAACATTCTATCCCCAAACCACTGAATATACATTCTTCTTATTAGCTCATGGAACATTCCCTAATACTGATCACATCCTAGGCCACAAAACATGTCTCAACAAATTTTAAAAAATAGAAATCATACCATGTATCTTCTAAGACCACAGTGGAATAAAATTAGAAATCAATTCCAACAGAGATACTCAACTCTACAGAAAGTCATGGAAATGAAACAACTTATAGCTGAATACTTATTGGATCAAGGAGGAAATTAAGATGGAGATTTATTTCTTTGAAATAAATGACAAAGGGGACACAAGTTATCAAAATCTATAGTATTCAACAAAAGCAGTTATAAAAGGAAAATTCATAGCCATAAATGCCTACATCCAAAAGACAGAAAGATCACAAATCAAAAATCCAATGAATCATCTGAAAGAATTGAAAAAAGAAAAGCAAACCAATCCTAAACCCACCAGAAGAAATAAGTAACTAAGATCAGAGCAGAACTAAATGAAATTGATAACAAAATGATTATATAGAAGATGAATGAAACAAAATGTTGGTTCTTTGAAAGGGTGAACGAAATAGACAGGCCTCTCACTAGATTAACCAGAAACAGAAAAGAAAGGACCCTAATACACTCAATCAGAAATGAAAAAAAAGGAGATATTACAACTGTTACCACTGAAATACAAAATATCATGTCTAAGTACTATGAAAATCTCCATGCATATTCACTTGAAAACATTGAAGAAATGGACAAATTCTTGGAAACACACAGCCTCCCTTTGCTCAATCAGGAAGAAATAGAACTCCTGAACAGACCAATATTAAATAACAAATTGAAGCAATAAAAAAAAAAATCTCCCAACAAACATAAGTCTTGAACCAAATAGCTTCACAGCTGCATTTTACCAGACCTACAAAAAACTGGTACTTCTACTGCAGAAATTATTTCATAACATAGAGAAGAAAGGAATCCTTTCCAACTCATTCTATGAAGCCAATATCACCTTGATACCAAAGCTAGGAAAGGACACACACACACACACAAGAAAACTACAGACCAATATCCTTTATGAATATAGATGCAAAAGTTCTCAATAAAATCCTAACAAACTGAATTCAGCTGCACATCAAATAAATAATCCACCGCAATCAAGAGGACTTCATCCCGGAGATGCAAGGATGGTTTGACATATGCAAGTCTGTAAATGTGATTCACCACATAAATAGAAGCAAAAGCAAAGACCATATGATCCTCTCGATGGACTTAGAAAAAGCATTTGACAAAATTCAGCACCCTTTTATGATAAGAACTCTTAACAAAATAGACATAGATGGAACATACCTCAATATTGTAAAAGCCATATACAGCAAACCAACAGCCAACATCATACAGAACAGGGAAAAATTAAAAGCATTTCCACTTAGAACTGGAACTCAACAAGGTTGCCCACTGTTACCACTTCTGTTCAACATAGCACTGGAAGTCCTAGCTGGAGCAGTCAGGCAAGAGAATTAAATCAAGGGTATCCAAATGGGAAAAGAGGGAGTCAAACTATCTCTCTTTGCTGATGATATGATCTTATGTGTAGGAAAAAAAAAAAACAAAGATTCTGCTAAGAGACCCCTGTAATTGATCAATAAATTCAGCAAAGTCTCAGGTTATAAAATCAATGTACACAAATCAGTTGCATTTCTATATACCAACACCAGTCAAGCTGATAATCAAATCAAAGACTAAATACCTTTCACAATAGCAACAAAGAAAATAAAATACCTAGGAATATATTTAACCAAGGAAAAGAAAGACTGGGGGAACTATGAAACACTGAGGAAGGAAATCACAGAGGATGCAAATAAATGGAAAAATATACTGTGCTCATGGATTAGCAGAATCAACATTGTTAAAATGTCCATACTACCCAAAGTGATTTACAGATTCAATGCAATCCCCATCAAAATAACATCATTTCTTGCAGAACTAGAAAAAATAATTCTATGCCTCATTTGGAGTGAGAAAAGAGCTGGAATAGCCAAAGCAACCTTAAGCAAAAGGAAAAAATCTGTAGGCATCAGTTTACCAGACTTTAAACTACACGGCAAGGCTATAGTAACCAAAACTGCATGGTACTGTCACAAAAATAGTGACATAGACCAATGAAACAGAGCAGAGAACCCAGATATAAAACCATCCAAGTATTGCCATCTGATCTTTGATGAAGCAGATAACAATATACACTGGGGAAGATAATCCCTATTCAATAAATGGTGTTGGAAAAATTGGATAGCAACATGTAGAAGAATGCAACAAGACCTCTATCTCTCACCACTCACAAAAATTAATTCAAGATAGATAAAAGACTTAAACCTAAGGCATGAAACTATAAGAATTCTGGAAGAAGAGGTTGGAAAAACTCTTATAGATATTGACCTAGTCAAAGAATTTATGAAGAAGACCCCAAAAGCAATCTCAGCAACAACAAAAATAAAATAAATTTAAAAAGCTCTGCACAGCCAAGGAAACAATCAATAGAGCAAATGGACAACATAGAGAATGGGAGAAAATATTTGCATGCTATTCATCTGATAAAGAGCTAATAATCAGAATCTTCAAAGAACTCAAGCAAATCAGCAAGAAAACACCAAACAACCATATTAAAAAGTGGGCAAAAGATGTGAACAGAAGCTTTTCAAAGGAAGATAGACTAACGGCCAATAAACATATGAAAAAATGCTCAACATCTCTAATCATTTATAATAATTTGATTTGAAATGCAAATCAAAATCACAGTGAGATATCACCTACCTCCAGTGAGAATGGCTTTTACCAAAAAGTCCTAAACAACAGATGCTGGCATGGATTTGGAGAGAAAGGAACACTTATACACTGTTAGTGGGACTGCAAACTAGTACAAACTTATACAAAGTAGTACAGAGATACCTAAAAGAGCTAAATGTTGACCTACCATTTGATCCAGCAATCCCACTACTAGATATTTAACCAAAGGAAAAAAAGTTATTTTATAAAAAAGACAATTGCACTTTAATGTTTATAGCAGCACAATTCGCAATTGCAAAGATGTGGAAACAACCCAAGTGCCCATCAATACATGAACGGATTAATAAAATGTGGTATATGTATACCATGGAGTATTACTCAGCCACAAAAAAAATAGTGAACTAATACCTTTTAAAACAACCTGGATGGAACTGGAGACCAGTCTAAGTGAAGTATCTCAAAAATTGAAAAGCAAACACCACATGTACTCCCCCTATTAAATTAAAACTAAATGATCAATAATCAGGGTACCTATGGTAGTAAAATTCAATGGAAATCAAGCAGGTGGCAAGAGGGAAGAATGGATGGGTAAATTCACACTGAATGAGTACAATACACACTGTCTGGTTTATGGACACACTTATAACTTTGACTCCAACTGTACAAAAGTAATTCATATAACTAAGACATTTGTACCCCCATAATATTTTGAAATAAAAATTAATTAATTTTAAAATAAAGAATAGGTGAGATAGAAAATAAATAGTAAGGCTAAAGATCTGAATCTGTGTATTTTATAGTTACATTTTATGTGAATAACTACACATTTCAATGGAAGACAGATTGTCACACTGAATACAAAAATAAGACTCACATATATGCTATTTACAAGAGAATTAAATGTAAGAACACAGTTAAATGGAAAACAAAGAGGTAGAAGTTATAACATGCAAACAATAGCTAAAAGAAAGTTGATTATAAATATATAATATTAGATTAGCAGACTTTAAGTCAAGAAAAATTTCCAGAAGTACACAGAAACATTTTATAATAATAAAATCATCAATTGAACAGATAAAAATTCTAAAATTTTCTGCACCTAATGTTTCAGCCATGTGCATTTAATAGCTTAAAATTATTTATTTCAAAATGTAATAGAACTAGAAGAGGAAACTAATCTAAAATCATATAATAATAGTTAGATATTTTCATACACACCTCTCAGTAAGTATTAAAATAGCAGTCAGAAAAATCAACAAGGATATAAAATATTTGAACAACACAATCAAATTAATCTGATCAACCTATATTCAAATTGGCTTCCTCGTCCATAAGACATTCACTGAGAATTATTGATGCAGCCCAAACACAATTTCTCCAGCTCCCTTTTTGCATAAACAACCAAGATCACTGGCCAAGAAGGGCCAGTATGGAGTGATAGATGAGCCTGACTTAACCCTCTCTATCTTCCCTAAAGAAGACATTTATGAAAATAATTTTCTTGCATTTCTTGATACTTTTGCCATCTAAGTTTGAATTTCTAAACACTATAGTTTTCCTTGTTTTTTAAACTTTATGGAAAAGGAATAATATAACATGTATTTTTTTGTGTCTACCTTCTTTCATTCAAAATTACATTTATGAGGTGTATCCGTGCTATAGCATGTATCCGCAGTGAGTTCATTTACATTGCTGTATGATGCTAATGTGCTACAACTTATTAATTCATTGTACTGCTGATGGGCATTTGAGTTCTTTCCTATTTTTGTATATAATAAATAATACTGCTAGGAAAATTCTTGAAATGAATGTAACCTGCTGCTTCCTGAATCACGAACAAAGGACTCTTCCAGCACAGAAACAGCTTCCCAGGTTCTCTAGCCTTCCTTGTTACAGTTCAGTTTAATGACCTTCGATAGCTATTTGACTACCTGTATTCTTCCATAGACAGTATGATTTATCAATGCAAAATAATCTTTACTTTCCCTCTTAGTCCATTTTGTGTTGCTATAAAGGAATACCTGAGGCTGGGTAATTTATAGAGAAAAGAGATTTATTTAGCTCACGGTTCTGCAGGCTGTACAAGAAGCGTGACGCTGACATCTGCTCGGCTTCTGGTGAGAGCTTTTGTGCTACGTCAGAACATGGCAGAGAAGGTCAAAGGGGAAGCAGGTATGTGCAAAGAGAGACTTTCTTTATTGTTCTATCAATACATGTTTGCCAACAGGGGATAAGACAACAAATGAGACTTAAGATTCTTAAAGTCCTTTGAGCCCCTTGAGAGAAGTGCACTAGACTCACCCTCTGTTTATTTATATTAATGAGACCCAGGCACAGCACAGATCAATGATATCAACAATACATTAAAATCTCATTTAAGTCAAACATTTAGTCATATGTGATGAATTCTCCTCCAGCTTCCTTAATAAGGCTGCTAAAGAGCAAAAATAACAGTAAGGACTAACAGTGATTTTGAACTGTTAATATCTATATGATTCTCCTGAATAGTTTGTAATTAATATAATAACATTCAGTTTTCCTGGCTCCATTTAGAGAGTCTGGATTAATACTCTCTGAGGTAGAGCCCAGGAATCTGCATTTTTAATAAATATCTGAAGGAGACTCCAGTACAGATGTTCTTTAGACCATACACTGGCAGAGCTATCAATAATGTCAGGAAGGAGGAAAAAAATGGTATGTCTACAGTAGTGAAGAGAAACACAAACATATATAGAAAGATTACAAGATAATCAATTGTGCTTCTTGCTGGGGACTGGGATAAATATCTGACTGTGGGCAGTGATTATAGCTTGCAGTGCTCAGGGCTCTCCTCTCTGAGCACATCACCTCCCACATTAGGGTTCAAGCGAGCTGGGGTCTTCCCTCCCACATAATCTGGCAGATTAGCCAAGACTTCAAGGGTTCGTACACTTACACAAAAATAAGGAGTCACTTGAGAATAATTGTTTCAAAACTGAGAATCACATACTCAATTTAGATTCTATCAGAACCAGAAATATTAAGAAGACAAAGAAGTTATATTAGGCCAGTAGTACACTAAGTGAGATAAGGGACAAAATTAATAATATGAAACAAAAATAATAGAAAGGCTAAATAGAGCTAACCAGAAATATTAGGTATCAAAAGTAATACTTCAAGAACACAACCATTAGGATGAGTAGCAGAATGGATATATCTAGGGAATGAATTAATGAATCAGAAGACAAACTGAGAATATCTCTTGGAAGGGAAAAAATGTTGTAAAAAAAATTAAAAAGATATGGAAGAGAGAGAGAGAACATGGCATTAATATTCAGATAGTAGGGGTCTCAGAAAGAGAAAATATAAATGTAGATAAGGAGATATTTGAAGAAATAATGGAAATACGTTTCCCCAAATAAAGATGAAAGATCTCTGTTTCAAAAAGTTCCCAAGAGGAGAGATAAATAAAAACACACACGCAGACACATTATAGTAAAACTTTAAGAACATCAAAGACAGAAATGATAAGTCTTCAGAGATAAAACAAGTCCCAAACAAGCCCAAGAATCAAATTGACATCAGATCTTTTTCACTATCAACTCTGGATGTAAGAAGACAATGAAACAGGATTTTCAACACATTGAAGAGAAATCACTTAAAATCTAGAATTTTATATCCAGATAAATTGTCATTCAAATTCAGAGACATGATAAGATATGCATAGAAGGCCTCAGAAAATTTCCCCCCATAGATCTGTGTTGGAAAGAGAGGTGAAATATTTATGTCAGTGGAGAGAAAAAAGTCTAAGAGATGCTGTGGGAGATACAAGAGGGAACAAGGAATTTCATACCTTGATAAAATTTGTTGTGTCTAGAAAATAAGTTCAAGGAAAAAAATATATTCATAATAACTCTGAATTTTAAATCTAGACATTGCCAACATAAAGAGTAAGGAGTCTGAGTTATTTGAAAGTAGGCTAAAGTTCTTTCTTTTTTGGGAATGGAGGCGATATATATATCAGTACTAAAAAAAAAAAAAAAAGACAAATTAAATGATGGCAAAAATGGGAGAGAACTAAAATAACAAATTAAGATCATAAAAATGGGTTGTAAGATTCCCCAAAAGCACACTCTGAGATGAGAATTCTTATACAAGTATTTTATTAAGGAAATGTTCCCAGGGGAAATGGGTAATGGAGTGCACAAAACAGAACATGGACAGGGAGGAAATGAAGCAAGGTACCACCTCATGAACATGCAGTGGTGGGGGTTTTTGTGTGACCTGGCAGAGTAACTCTGAGTGTGTGTTATGGCTTTCATGTTCTCAAACCCATCAGTCATTGATGAAGGCTTCCCGAGCACCTCCAGAGGGCCTGAGGACAAAGTGGGCTCTGGGAGACTGAGGCAGTTATTTTAAGCATGGCAAGCGATGCCTTTTGGAAATAAAAACCACATTGGCTGTGGGAGCTGAGCCAAGATGATTGAAAAGGATTCACAAGGACCTGGGCAGATCCATTGTCTGCTATACAGGTCTAAATATATCAATACTGTCAATGTATGTAAATGAAGTAAACCTACAAAAAAAAAATATGAACATGCAAATGTTGAAGGCATGTCAAACACCAACCTTATGTCATTATGAAGTGACACTTTCCAACTCTACTAATGCTTATGGTCTTAAATCATATTCTTTTTCATATTATTAGATAGGAAAGGTGACTACATAAGGGTAAAAATTTCAACACACCAAGTTGGTACCTCAGTTTTTTAACATGTATGCACCTAACAAAATAGCTTTACAATATTTTAAGCTGATGATTCAATAATATAGAATAACAAGTTAAACAGTTAAGTTGAAATAAAAATATCAAAACTATGTATAAAAATATAAAGGAACAGATACAACATATTTATAGAAGAGCTTCTCCTATCACTCAAGGTATTAAAATCAGTAAAGCCATTGTAAAGAGTGTGGATATTAAATTTTTTATGATATGAAATTATTTTCAATATTGAAAAAAATTGGAAAGCTGTGTTCATAATATTTTGAAAGCTTTAAAAATGGGCAATAAAACTACAAAACTTTTTGTATAAAACTAAAATTAAGACAAAACTACAAAGCTTAATTTTTGTAAATATATTTGATATCTGCATGTAAACTAAAACCACTGGAAATACATTGAATAAATTGCAGAAAAATAATAAAGTACAAAAACTATAACTTTTGAAAATTCCTAAAAATTATAACTTAACAGAACTGATTCAATGTAGAAGACTATAATTATTAAAGAAATTGAAGTAGTGATTAACAATATTCCCACAAAGAAAACACCAGGGTCAAATGGTTTTACAGCTGAGTTTTACAAGTGACAAGGTTATAATAAAGCAAAATTATAGGCTCATTTTTTTTCATTAGTATAGATGCAGTAATCCTAAATAAAATACAAGCAACTCAAATCTTACAAAGAATACAAAAGGTAATATGTTATGACCAATTTGAGTTTATTCTAGAGATGTAAAGATGATTTAATATTATATCAATGTAGTTCATCACACTAGCAGATGAAAGGAGAAAAAAGCCATAGAAACATCTTAATCTATACCAGAAAAAGTATTTGATTGAATTTAACACTCATTTACATTTACAAAAAGAAACCTAGTTAGCTGGAAAGAAAGAAAATTTCTTAAACTGATAAAATGTATTTATTTAAAAATCTAAAAGAATATCCTACATCAAAATATTAAAAGCATTCCATTTATAATCAAAAAAGAGATAAGGATATCCATTATCACTAATTCTATTCAACATTGTATTGGTGGCCTTGCCAGTGCAACAAAAGTTTGAGAGGAGAAAGTAAAACTGTCATTACAGCCATGTGCCTCACGATGTCATTTTGGTCAACAATAAACTGCATATATTATGATGGTCCCGTAAGATTATAATGGAGCTGAAAATTTTCTATTACCTAGTGATGTCGTAGCTGTCCAAATGTAGTAGTGCAAGGCATTACTCACATATTTGTGGTGATGCTGGCATAAATAAACCTATTGTGCTGCCAGCCATATAAAAGTATAAATACATACAATTATGTACGGAACATAATACTTGATAATAAATGACTAAGTTACTGGTTTATATATTTACTGTACTATTTATCATTATTTTCAAGTACACTCCTACTTATGTTTAAAAAAAAGTTCCCTGTAAAACAGCCTCAGGCAGGTCCTTCCAGAAGGAGGCATTGTTATCATGGAGATGACAGCTCCATGCATGTTATGGCCCCTAAAGGCCTTCCACTGGGACAAAATGTGGAGGTGGAAGACAGTGATATTGATAATCCTGACCCTGTATAGACCTGGCTAATATGAGTGTTTGTGCCTTAGTTTTTAACAAAAAAGTTTAAAAGGTAAAAAAATTAAAAATTTTAAAAATAGAAAAAGCTTATAGAATAAGGTTATAAATAAAGATAATATTTTTGTACAACTATACAATGTCTTGGTGTTTTAAGTTAAGTATTATTAGAAAATAATCAAAAACATTTTTTAAATTTAAATGTTTATAAGGTAAAAACAGTTACAGTAAGCCGAGGTTTATTATTGAAAAAAGCGAAAAAAACAAATTATATAAATTTAGTGTCCACTCACTGACTCGCCCAGAGCAACTTCCAGTCCTGCAAGTTCTATTCATGGTAAGTGTCCTATACAGATGCACCATTTTTAATATTTTATACTGTATTTTTCTATACATTTTCTATGTTTAGATATGTTTAGACACACAAAACACCATTGTGGTACAATTGCCTACCATATTCAGTACAGTAACATGCTATACAGGTTTGTAGCTTAGGAGCAATAGGCTATACCATATAACCTAGGTGTGTGGTAGCTGTACCATCTAGGTTTGTGTAAGTACACTATATAATGTTCACACAACAACAAAATTGCCTAACAATGCATTTCTCTGAAAGTATTCCCATCATTTATCGACACGACTGGTATTTGCAGATGATATGGTCATTTACATAATCAGTCTAAAATAATCTACACACATTATTTGAAATACTAAGATTAAAACACAAACATCAAACAACTAGAAAATGTAATTAAAGAAAAAATACCTTTCATAATAGTATCTGAGAACTTTAAGTATCTAGAAAAAAATACATATTTTTATAAGTCACTGAAATTTTGAGGTTGTTATACAGCAAACATGATTAATATATTCTACAAGGAAAAATTATAAAGCTCTATTACAAGATATTAAAGAAGGCTTAAGTAAATAGGGAGATCTTCTGTTCTTGAAAATAGGAGTTTTAATAGAATAATATTTCAATTTTTCCAAAATTGATCTATAAATTGAAAACAATTCCAATCAAAATCTTAACAGTGTTTTTCACTTGAAGATCCTGTAGGGAAGAGTTAATAGCCAAGACAAATCTTCAGGAAAGGAGACATCCCCTACCAATTATCAAAATTTACTATGAAACTAGAATAAAACAGTAGTGATGTTGGTACAAGGATAAACACACTGATCAATGGAAACACACAGGGATCCCAGAAATAGATTCCTGCATGTTTGGGACTTTGGGATATGAAAAAGGTAGCATATTATCTGTAAGGAAAGGAGCTGAAAGACAGAGCTGAAAACAATGGTTAACCAAATGGAAGAAGTTAAAGGTATATCTCTACCTCACCCCATTACAACACAAACTTCTTTTAGATTAAAGACTTTAATGTCAAAAACAAAACTTTAAAACCTCTATGAAGTATCTTTTATACCTTGGAGTAGTAAAGATTTCTTAAACAAGACACAAAATTGTTGACTATAATATAAAATAAAGTATTGATAATGTAGGCTAAAGTAAAATAAAGAACTTTGTTCATCAAAATACCCCTTAAAGGAACTGAAAGTTAAGAAATAAACTGGCAGATATTTGCAATATACATAATCAGCAAAGAATTGGTATTAAAAGAGCTCCTACATATCAATAAAGAAAACACAAACAACCAAGAGGAAAAATAGGCAACATGAAACATTTTTTAAAGATGAGAAACACATGGGAATGATACATATATGGCAATAAATATGTTGATGTTATTAGTGAGAAAAATACAAAACAAGGCCTCAAGGAAATACTATTTTACTCACAAGGCAGGCCAGAAATGCAGAATAATTGACACTCTCTCTTAACTAATGACTTCTTGTAGTTAGTGCAGAAATACCTCAGCTGCCCCACTCTTTGGATAGGAAAATTCGGAGGCAAGTGCTCCCTAGGGGATTAAGCTTCTTTCAGCCAGGGAGATAACTGGCGTAACTATACTGGCTGGAGTTCCTGTCCTATATCACCTCTCCACTTCTCTACTGGTATTGTCTACTTCCCAAATAAGGTATTGTCACTTAAATCCTTGTCTCAGGGTGTGTTCCTAGGAAAACTCAAATGAAGGCAGTGTACTTTCTGAATAAAAATTGTGTTGAAATGTAATGAAAATACATGAAATGGAACAATTGGGACTGATGCACAGGGGATTCAGGTTGGTGGTTACCTTACATGGGGTTTTGGGTGAGAGGGATCCAGATGGGTACATGTATGACCTTTGTCAAGGTTCTGGCTTTTGTTCTGAGTGATGAGTTTGTAAATGAGTATTATTTAAAGTAACCAGCTATCTAATAAATATGTCAAGTTTGTCATTAACCCAACTCTGTGCCCCTGAGGTCCTTCAGAATAGGAGAAAAAAGTATGAAGAGGAATAGAGAATAAGAAAGAAAGGAAGGAGGAGAGGAAGGAAGAAGCTATCAGGCCACACTAGGATGTTCATGAGCTCTAGGAAAAATATATACAAGACAAAGTGAATTGAATAAAGCAATAAATGAAGGAGGAAAACATTAGAAGTTATTAGAAGTCTTTTCTCAACAAGAAAAAGAGAAGACAATGAAAAATTCAGGAAAAAAACTGTAGAAGATCATATTACAAATATGAAGTAATCTAAAATGTAGCAGGACCTGAGGCAACTGGTGGAATGTAAGAAATTTGAATCTATTTTATCTGATATTAGAATATTTCTCTCTTTTGAGAGGCCCAAGACTTATGATTTTGAACTTTTCCGATTGAAATGTAAATGAAATGTAATACTTAGTTCTGCAGTGAAACATGCTCACATAGTAGTTACCAATGTCAGTCTTTCGTACTATCAGAACTCCAATTCTGATTAGGTCTGTGCTGTGCCAAATTTTTAAAAACTACATTTCCCAGCCTCCCTTGCAACTAGGAGTAGCCACATGACATGGCCTTGGCCAGTAAGTGTAAACAGAAGTTCTTGGGTGGAATTTGTTGTTTTCTTTCTTGAGTTACTATTCCATCTTCTTTTTTCCTGTCCTTCAATAATAGACTTTTCTCAAGATTTGACACTAGCCAAAGCCTTTGTTTCTCTGCCAAATACCTGTTCCTTAACCTTTTAGTTTTCTGCCATTTTACTGAGAATGCTTTCCCAAAGCTTGCTAGTAGCATCTTAATAGTCAAAGCTTAATTACCGCCTCAGTCCTCATCTTCTTGGAACATAGTTCATTCATACTGTAATACTCTTAGAAGCCTTTCTTTGATTCTGTGTTGCTCTTATGCTAACCACGGAGCTCCTCCTACTGTTTTTTTTGTTGTTGTTGTTGTTTTTTTAATCACCTTTAAATTTAGATAGTCACCATTGTTTGTTGTTAGAATTTTTTTGGAGGGGGAGTCAATTAATCTCTGCTATGGGGATTACATTCCTTTAGAGGTTGTGGCAATGACTTTGTTGAAAATCATCCCCAGCCTATATCTTTCCTCTTGTCTTTCACCTATGTGCCAGGGCTGCATTTCCAGATGTGTGCTCCACAGAGCCACTCCCTTCTGTTCAGAATGTCCAAACTCAGATTTGTCGTTTTTTGGTTGTTTTTTTTTTTTTAATCCCAAACTGGGTCCTCCTTGTGATGGAGATGTTTTGGCCAATGGATTGTTTTAAACTGTCAGAATCAGGGGTTTATCATGTGCCAGGGACTGTATCAAGGGCTTTGTGTTTTTGATTCTCACTGCAGTTCTGTCAGGTGCATACCATTACACCGTATGATGAAATTGAGGCCTATAGAAATGAAGTAATTTTTCCAAAGTCACACACCTTCTAGCGGCTGAGGGTATTTCTCTGATGTCTAAGTCAGTAGTTTCCCTTTCCATAATAATGCTTCTAATATCCTCCTACTCTAAAATCTGAATTTCACATAAATCAGTTGCCAGATTCTGCCAATTCTATCTCCCAAACTCCCCATTTGTCCCTTCTTATTGCTTAACCAAAGTATACCCACTGTCAGCTTGCTATCTGTAGGATCGCTGTCTCTCTCACCCCAAGCCCTCCTGCACAATTACAAGATGACTCTCCACAAGTACAGCTCCACTCCTCTACCTCATGTAGATAGAAGAAAATCCAAGCTTCTCTGAAGTGGCCCCAGCCTACTCCTTCAGTCTTAGTTCTGGCTTTTCTCAATGTGTCTTGGGCTGCAGCCAACTGACCTAACCCAGGAGGGATGGTTCTCCACCAACCCAGCTAAGGAATTTGTGCTTGTCCTCCAAGACTATAATAATCCACCTGCCCTCCCATGTGCCCAGCCAGGACTGCTCTGACTCAAAATCCAGACCTGTCCAACTCCTTTCATGCCTTGAATAGGACCTTTTCACAGTTTTCCTTTGACTTTGTGTTGAGTACCTGGGTTCCTGCCATGTTCTAGTGACTAACTTCTCTCTTCTAACCCTCTATAGAGACTGGGGCCCAGCTACTCTTGGTACTTCTCTTGGATCCTGAAATTCTCTGCCAGAACCACGGGATAGCAGCTGAGACTGCTGCCTCTTGCACCTGGCCTGAGCAGCTGCATAAAAGCCTGCTCCCGGCCTCCCCATGACCCTGATTGGCTGCCTTTGAGGACTGACCTTGGCCACCACACAGGGACTTGCTGCCAGGACCACTGCCCCTGCTTTATGACTCATACTCCAGACCTGGTGCCTTGTTCTCGGTCATTCAAAGTGAAATCACCTTAACATGTCTAGCCCAGGGGCTCCCAAAGTGTGTTCTGCAGGGTGTTATTAGGGACTAGATGTAGGATGATTGAATAAATGTAGGCAATGTTTAGTTACATATAAGTAGTTTTCTTATGAGTCTCTTATATGAGACTTTCTAGCCCATTAAGTACTGTGTTTCCCTGAAAATAAGACAGGGTCTTATGTTTATTTTTCCTCAAGAAGACACCCTAGGGCTTATTTTCAGGGGATGTGTTATTTTCCCCTCAAAGCCTCAGCTTGCAGCACGCACAGGATGGCCAGGACCTGACAGGGGTAGCTGACCTTGTTGGTGGGGCTGCCCGCACCTTTCCAGGCACCTCTGGGATAGTAGCTGTCATGATGGGGCAGATGAAAAGGGCTGCTCATCTTCTTTACCGCTCCGCAACAAAATGCATGGGTTGTGCAAATGTGCTGTATAGCCACGGCCATCACTAGGTCTTGTTTTTGGGGTGGGGCTTATATTGCACAAATGCTTAGAAATCCTGCTAGGGCTTATTTTATGGGTAGGTCTTATTTTCGGGGAAACACGGTACCATCTACTGTGATAAGGAACTGTGATAAGCATCACAAATAAACACGTATGCTTGGTCCCCAAAGAACTCAGGAGCTCACAGTCCTATGGTAGAGAAATATCGCCACAGGTAAGTGGTAATACAGTGGGTACAGGTCATGTTTGGGACAGTAAGGAGTAAATAGTTGTGCTGGAGTATTTGGGCAAGTTTCATAAGAAAGGGATATTAAACTTGGATCTTGAAGGATGGTCCAATTTCTTGGTCCAATTTCTAGGTGAAGCATGTGCAAAGATCCAGAGTCACATCGTGCTGCATATGTCCAGGGAGTGGTGTGGTTCATTGGGTCAAGGATGCAGGAAGTATGAGATCAAGTGTGGGAGATGAGGGTGGAGTGTGGGCTGGGGCCAATAAAAAAGGCCTGAAAAATAAAGAAATTGGACTTTGAGGAAGTCAGAAGGAGTTTCCAGATAGTTATTAGCAATGTGGGTACGGTGGTAGTGTGGCCTATGGAGTGGGCTATGCTGGTTCAGGTTCTGGGATGTTGGTGCAAATGAAGTCTCAGCTCAAGAAGGATGGCTTGATGCATGCTTTCCTCAGCTCAGCATTCACACCATTATTCTGGCCAAATTCTCTCCTATAGGATGATGCTTTCTCAAGATGGAGGATGGTATTGGCTATTTATTTCCTTAGGTGCCTCACACAGTGACTTGTGTCAAGTACCTGTATAAAAGTACTGGCTTATAAAATAAATAAACGAGGCCGAGGCGGGTGGATCGCTCAAGGTCAGGAGTTCAAAACCAGCCTGAGCAAGAGTGAGACCCCATCTCTACCAAAAATAGAAAGAAATGAATTGGCCAACTAAAAATATATAGAAAAAATTAGCCGGGCATGGTGGTGCGTACCTGTAGTCCCAGCTACTCAGGAGGCTGAGGCAGGAGAATTGCTTGAGCCCAGGAGTTTGAGGTTGCTGTGAGCTAGGCTGACGCCATGGCACTCTAGCCTGGGCAACTGAGCGAGACTCTGTCTCAAAAATAAAAATAAAATAAATGAAGTGTTAAATAAGTCTGCGTAGCCTACAAGTATCTCAGTTTTGCGGAGAAGGAGCTCCTTGGGCGCTGGAGTAGAGAAGGTAGGAAAGTAGCACCTGGAGGAGGTCTGACTTGTCATTGAGGCCTGGATGCAATTTGGATATGGAGGAAGAAAGGGCAACTCATCCCAGGTAAATGTTATAGCCCCTGCAAGTACCAGAAAGGGGTATGGCCAGGATTTAGAGGACACATAAGCCCAAGGAGCTGGGCAGGTGATCCAGGGGATGCTGTCAACATGCCAGAGACAGAGACTCCTCCTGGCTCAGGGAGCACCCAGCAAGCAGGACTGGGAGCTGCCTCTGTGGTTGCCTCAAATAGCAGCTCTTCAAACCCTTGAAGGGCTAGAAATGGGAGTAGGGTGGGAAGAAAATGAGACTGAAATGCTGAGTAAGGGTCAGAGAAGGATCCAATTATTTGAATTGAAGCAAAAAGCAGGACCTTGGTCTTGAAAGCAGGTAAGAGCTCAGCAAATGGACAGGGTTGGAATGAAAGATGACACTTGGACAAGTGGCAAGGCTGACTTGAGGGCAAACTGCTGGGCAGTGACTGAGGGCTTCTTTGGTTTCTTTTACACAGAGACACAGTTGTTCCTGGGCTGGACAGGGAGTTCCATACAAGTCATGGTAAAACGGAGGGCAGGGCTATGCAATCCACATTAGGACGAAGGACGAAGTGAAATGATCGCTGAGGACGAAGTGAAATGATCGCTGACAGTAGTGAGGAACTGGGCTGATAGAACAGAGGGTGCATGCTGTGGAGTAGGGAAGAGATAAGGTTAAGTAGTTGGATCAGATTGAGGTGGGCTTGGTCTAAGCAGAGAAATGTATATTTAAACAGTGGAAATTAAGCTGAGACTTTTGATGGAGTTGGGGTGTGAGGAAAACAGAAGCAATCATCTCAGGTTTAACAGAGAGCCTGGGAGTCAGGGCTACTCAGGAAATGTTACTGGAGCAAAGCAACGTGGTCCCAAATTAGGAAGAGAGCTATGTGGTTGGAGAGAAGAAATGCAAAGAATATTTTAACAGAAGAACTGCCAGTATGAGTGACTGATGGGGTAGCTGCACAAAGAGGAGGGAGGGAGTCAGGGATCATGTCAAAGGTTTGAGGTTGACTAACAAAAGAGCATGAAGCTGCCATCCTGGGAGGCCCTGACTGGCCAGCACAAAGATCGCGTCTTACAGCTCTGTATTCATGCAGCCTCATGGAGATGGTACCCAGTGAGCTTGTGTTAATTATGAACTGTAAATTATTAATTCTCAGACTGCAGGAGGGAGGGAATGTCTGTGATAGGGTGGTGAGCTTAAGCATAAGAGGAGCACTAAGCAGGTGGGCCCTGGAGTATGCTGTTAGCAGGGGACAGCACAGTTTGCCTTGCATGTCCCGGTGGAGAATGTGGAGGAAGAGAATGATTGGGGCATAAGTGGCACAAGGTAAGTATAATATGGATCAAACATTTTCTCCAATTCTAAATATCCCAATGGGGGACAAAAGAAGAGTAAACATATAATCTATTAATATATAATGTAAGATTTGAGGATAGTGCCAGTGGAAAGGTTCTCAGGGATATCATGAAACTCAAAGGATTGTCCAAATTAGTTTTTGGTGCCATAATCCTATTGTATCAAATATTACTTAAAATAATTTAGATTGTTAGCTAAGTTTTTAATGTTTTTTATTATGTGGAGTTTCACTTTAACTGGATTTAACCATGGTATAGAATCAAATCTGAACTAGCATATATTTTAGGAAGTAGCAAGTGAGGTCATTGCATTTGGCATGTTGCTGAAAGCAATGCCCAGGGAATAAACCCTGACATCAACCGGTTATCTTAGCTTACTAAGAACATACCACATTTTCTTGATCTTCTGCCAATGAACACTGCCAACTGCTGACACAGAAACCGGGAGAGAATTCTGGGTGTCTAATGTCCCTTCCACCCTTGGAAATAATCCCCAAATAATTCCACCAGATCCAGCATAGAGCAGACAGGACCAGCCTGTAGGAAGGGTGTGTCTGCAGGCACTATTTTTGAGTTGTTACTTCTGGTTTGGCTGTGGTGGCTTTTATTGGCGGATTATATTTTTCCATGTTGAGGAAGAAGCAACAGCAACATGACCACTGGAGAATTTTAAAATAGAGGTCTAGAGATATTTAAGATTCCCGTGCTAAAATCTATAGTGGAACTGCAAGAAACAGAAAAACATTCTTCAGTGCTCTGCTGACTGAATGATATAATGTCTGTGACTTGTGAAGGTTGGGGCCAGCCAGCACAGAACATGCGTTTTGTAAGTGACAGTGTCAAATAATGTTTGGAATTGATAGAACCCAGAGAAAGAAGCTGGCTGGGGCCATAAGCTTGCCTTTTAATGCATCACTGCCCCAAGAAGGGTATCCTAGTGACAGGTTTGACAGTCATCTTTGCCTGAGAACCTCGCTGTGAGAAGTCATACCTTTGAAAGCGGCCTCTGTAGAACAGAGCTGTTGGACTTCTCTTTCACCAGAATCCATTTGAGAGTCAGCAAAAGAGTCTATTAGGACATGTTTGAAGAAGATGTTGATGTAATTAAAGAATTTTTTTTCCAGAAAGTTTAAGAGAGCAGTTAACTAATTTTAATATCTACTTGTGTGTACAAAAACCCACCAACACAGACCTTCTTATATTCCTTATAGAAAAGCACTGTCCAGGATGTAGCTTGAACATGCAATCATAAATAGAATGGAAAATACAAAAGATGTCCTTTGGAACATCTTAAAAAAGGCTTTGGAACAAAGTTCTTTGTCTTCAGTGAGGACTATTAGGAAAATTTTAGGTAAGAAAGGGTAGATTATTGTGGGTATGTGCTTGGTATGTGGTAATGTTTAGTTATCATATCATTTTTTATATTCTTGTTTTTAGAAAAACAGATTTTGAATCCTATGTGCTAAAAATGCCATAAACTTTGAAGCAACCATCCAACTTTAGGATGAACTCTGCAAATGTCACAAATGATTATGGTTTATAGATTATAGTCATTTTATTTCTAATAAAATGATTTTTAAATGGTTAATTTTAAAACTTTTATTGAAATTTTTTCCTGATTATAGAAGTCATATATGCCATTATGGAACATTCTGAAGATTGAAGAAAAGTTCACCACAATTCTTCAAGGAGATCTACTCCACCAATATGGAGAAAATATTGTGCGTGTACTTTCACATATTCAACAAGTACTTACTGATCCTCTTCTATACTTACTAGACACTCTTTTAGATGCTGGGAATACAAGATTTAAAAGACACTGTTCACATGTTTCAGAAGCAGGCAGATACAGAACCCTAATTCCCGGACTAGCCTTGGGTTGTAACTGGTTAGCCTGGGTAGCCTCTGTTATACAAACTGTATCTGTCCTCCTTCAAGGTAGTATCACTGTAACCAAAAGAAACTTAGCATATAAAACAAGCCAGATAAGCACAGTGTCCTGCCTCAGGCTGAACATCCAAGCAACCCACACCTGTCCCACAGGGAAAGAAGTGGTGATGGGAAAGGTCTCATTTATGAGTTGGAAGAAAGCTACTCAGTGGATTAAAAACAATGAGCTGATGACTAGTGCTGAGACAGAGATTCATGGATAATCTCTAAATCTAAAAGTTTACTCTTTAAACTATCTCATAGATCTCAAGTCCATTTTGTGGCTAAATAATAATAACTGTTGTTCACTGAGCATTTTCTTGTGTCTGGTGCTTGCTGGGTTTTATGAGATACTCATAATATTAGGGCAACTGCTTTCCCGTATTAACTCTCCAGTATAGGTGGTACAGGCTGCTCAGCGCAGGTATGAGCACATTTTGCCCCATTAGTGGAAAAGATTTAGAAAAGCTTTTCAGACCAACATCAAAGTGCTCTAAGTAAAATGGTGCCAGAGATAATAGTGGGAGTCTGATTTTGTTTGTAAATGAAAGGCACACTAACACATAAATTGTATTTATCCTTGGGAGGTGGGAGCCAAGTGATGTATATTTCCTTCTTTAGACCTTTTTTCCAGGATGAACACAAATTATTTTTATAATAAAATATTGATTTCATTTATTTATTGTAAAAGGGCAATTTTATCTGGCTGAAAGGCTGTCCAGGAGCTGTGAACAAAAATAATCCCCATGTCCCTCTAGCATGCCCCTAAACCATTGAACCCCAAGTATTTGTTTTCATCTGTTGCTATGAATGAGAGTTTTTTTGTTTTTGTTTTTGTTTTTTTTTTTTTTTTGAGACAGAGTCTCACTTTGTTGCCCAGACTACAGTGAGTGCCATGGCGTCAGCCTCGCTCACAGCAACCTCAAACTCCTGGGCCCAAGCAATCCTCCTGCCTCAGCCTCCCGAGTAGTTGGGACTATAGGCATGTGCAACCATGTCTGGCTAATTTTTTATTTATATGTTAGTTGGCCAATTAATTTCTTTCTGTTTATAGTAGAAACGGGGTCTCGCTCTTACTCAGGCTGGTCTCGAACTCCTGAACTCAAACGATCTGCCCGCCTTGGCCTCCCAGAGAGCTAGGATTACAGGCGTGAGCCACCACACCCAGCCTGAATGAGAGTTTTTATTCTGTCAATGTGAATAGTTCCTATTGAGTTAGGGGAATTGGAGGTTGGATATGAGTTCCTACAGTTTAGAAGAGGGAGGCAGAAAATGGACAGAGCTACCTTTCATGAAAGACTTGGAAGAGAAGAGAGATCAGAAGTTGACAGAACTATTAAAGAGAAACCTTGATAATTCTAGCATATGCAGAGCTGTTTGGGGCCCAAGGGACTGAAGGTGGTGGCACAACAGTAGGGAGCAGCCCCTTCTCTTCACCTTTGCAAAGCAAGAAGCCATTCTCTGGCACCCAAGACTATACTAAGACTATAGGCTAAGACATTGTTGTCACATAATGGTCAGGGGCAGGGTGAGAGGAGCAGGGTGAAGGCCACTTTAGCCACATAGTTGTGCCATCTGTCGGTCTGGACAGGTGGGAGTGGAAAAAGAAGACCAGGGTAAGGGATGGCTTGATTTTGAGCCATCAGGCATGGCCTTATTTTCCATTATGTTACTAGGACCATAAAAAAATGCATTTATAAACAAGAACTTCTATAACCATTGGAATTCAGCTTAAAGCTTGGCACAATTTTTGGTCGGTTGTATCGTCCTGATAAGCACCATAGTATGTGAAGCAGCTGGGGGCTGCTGGGGTCCTTATGAAGGAAGGCGGCAGATGTGCTGACTGCCACATACCTGCCCGGCCCCCGGGACTCAAGGAGAGGTAGGCCATGAGCATTAGGGAGCCACGCCTCCCTATGGAAGAAAGGCCACAACAATCTGCTGCAGCTCACATAACCCAAGTGCAAGTGCATTAAGTGAAACAGGAAATGATTGACTTAAAACATTTGGTCTTATGAACAAGAACTTCCCTACATGACTGGTGAAGCCCAACCGTGCTTGAATGTAGACCAGGCCAGAAGTTAATGTGACACCCACAGGTGTGATGAGCCCTCTGAGGGGTAGTATGTCATCCTGACGTGGCCGAAGACACAGGAGGCTTCTCTTCCACTTCCTTCAGGACAGATGCTAAAGTCAATAACAAAATCAACATAAAGACCCCATGCTGAGAAAGATCATATTACTGAGACAGTGCTATTTTCAGATTTTTCTCCCCTGGAGAGCTTTAATATAATTTTGGAAAGAAAGTGATTCAACCAATATTTTAATAAGTAAATGGATCCAATAGCTGTTACACTATTTCTGGACTGAGGAGGAGCATAAAGGAGAACATTTAAAAAAATCCGTGTGTGCCATTTCAATGTTTATTGGTATGGTATGTAGATGAAATACAGCTGCTGTTAAAAAAGTGATTTATTATGGCAGGATATGGTGGTTTACATCTGTAATCTCAGCACTTTGGGATTGTGAGGCAGGAAGATCATTGACGCCAGGAGTTTGAGGCCAGTCTGGGCAACATAGAGACCCCATCTCTACAAAATAAAAATATAAAATTTTCTGGGCATGGTGATGCATGCCTATAGACAAGCTACTCGAGAGGTTTAGGTAGGAGTATCTCTTAAGCCCAGGAGTTCCAGGTTGCAGTGAGCTATGATTGGGCCATTGCACTCCAGCCTGGGTGACAGAAAGAGACCCTTTCTCTTAAAAAATAAAAGAAAGAAAGAAAGAAAAGATTGATAAACTGGGTTGTGAGGACAGCCTTGGTAGCTGGTGCACTCTCAGATTATGCCTGTTGTATGGCCCCTGCCATGGTCTTTAGTGCTCCCCCAGGGTGTTTTCTTGGATTGCCCCAAGGACAAAGAGTGTTGTGCTCAGATAACTGTGATTAGTAGCATCCAATGCCCCTTGAGGCCCTGAGGAGTGGGAGGATTCAAGAGTGTCTTTAAATGTATTTAAAGGGAAATGCTCAAAGTATTTTACTCACAGCTTTTTCGCTGGTACTACCTGTAACACAACACTCTGCTTTCTGGTGGGGATTCTAAGTAGCTCTTCCCATTGTTTTCTGTGAAACACCCTGTTATTTCCTTCTTGACCTTACCACAGAGGATAATTATTTCTCTTTTTTTCTTTATGTGATGTGATTGTCTGTTCTCTAGGGCAAAAGCCAGGGCTAAGTGATCCTTGAGTTGTCACAACACATCGGCAAAGGTGCACTGAACGACTGCCAAGGTCCTGTGATCTCTTGCAAGACTGCCCAGGAGACAGGGCTGAGCCCGGGACACTCTGAGGGTGTAGAAGGGGGTTTCTCTCTCCAGCTGCTAAACTGTCAAACTACCACACGATTTCCTGGTAGTTATGCTATTTGAGAAGATCATGTGACAGTATGAAACACCTCTTCTGTGAGAACACCCTTGAGCTGGGACAAAGTTGTCCATCAAGCATGGAGAATTGAGGTGTCCTCTGGGCCCTGTGTTTCAGTGCTCAGTCTCCCATTTTTAGTGGACAGCAATTGAGCTGGAAGGCAGTTGCTGGGGAAGGAGCGAGGTACAGTTGCCAGTTAAACTAAGGCCAAGGTAATGATCAGTCTACACACCACTCTGCCCTTGATCAGTTAGACAAATTGAAAAACTATTGAGAAAAAAGACAAGATTACTTTTTCTAGAGTGCTCTTCAGGTGCCCTTAATTTTAATTTTCTTTGAATTTGATATAATTTTATATTTTTAAAAATTTAGCTTTTTTAAAACTCTTTATTTTGAAATAATGGTAAGATCACAGGAAACTGCAAAAATACATTATAATACAGACACGTGACCTCACCCAGTTTCCCCTAATGGTAACATCTTTTTGAATATTGTACAATATCACAACCGGAATAAGATAGTGATAGTCCCTGCTTCACTCTTGGTTTGATAATTTGTGCCTTCTCCCTTTTTACCTTTGTTAGTCTTGTTAGAGGTTTGTCAATTCCATTGATGTCAAAGAATCAGTTTTCCAGTTTATTAATTTTCTCTATTGTTTTTTCTGTTAAATTTCATTGATTTCTGTTCCTGCCTTTAATATTTCCTTTTTCCTGCTTACTTTAGATTTTTTTGTTCATCTTTTTCTAATTTCTTGAGGTGGGAGCTTAGATTTGGGAACTTTTTTCCTAATGGAAACATTTAGTGCTACACATTTCCCTCAGTATTGCCCACAAATTTTGATATGTTGTATTTTTATTTTCATTCAATTCTATGTATTTATGACTTCCTTTGAATCTTCCTCTTTGATCCATGGATTATTTAGAAATGTGTGGTTCAATTTCCAAGTGTTTGGAGATTTTCCTCATATCTTTCTGTATTGATTTCTTGTTTGATTCCATTATGGTTAGAGAATCCACGTTGTATGATTTAATTCCTTTAAATTTGTTGAGGTCTCAGCATTTCTAATCACCAGAGAAATGCAAATTAAATCCACATGAGATATCATCTTACACCGGTGGTCAGAATGGCTATTAATAAAAAGCTGAAAAATAACAGATTTTGGCAAGGATGCAGAAAAAAAGGAACATTTGTACTCATTGGTGAGAATGTAAAGTAATACGATCTCTGTGGAGAACAGTACGGAGATTTCGCAAAGAACTAAAAATAGAACTACCATTTGATCCAGCAGTCCCACCACTGGATATCTACCCAAGGGAAAACAAATCATTATATCAAAAAGATATCTGCACTCATATGTTTATCTGTTTATCACAGCACTATTCACAATAGTGAAGATATGAAATCAACCTAAGTGCTCATCAATGGACAATTGGATTTAAAAAAGTGGTGTGTATACACCATGGAATACTACTTGGCCATAAAAAAGAATGAAATCATGTCTTTTGCACACCATGGATAGAACTGGAGGACATTGTCTTAAATGAAATAACTCAGACAGAGAAAGTCAAATACTAAATGTTCTCACTTAGAAGTGGGAACTAAAAAATGTGTACATATGGACATAGAGAGTGGAACAATACACATTGGAGACTAGGAAGGGTGAGAGGGTGGGAGGTGGGAGGAGAATGAGGGACAAAAATTGCTTAATGGATGTAACATACACTGTTCGGATGATGGTTACACTATAAGCCCAGACTTCACAAATGCATGCTACATGTATGTAACAAAACTGCACTTGTACCCCGTAAAAATATTTAAAAATTTTTAAGCTAAAAAAAAATAAATAAAACTGGGGACATCTAAAGGTATAAATAAATGAATAAAGAAATCAATTTGTTGAGGTTTGCTTTATGTCCCGATATGGTCTATCTTGGTGGTTGTTCCATAGGTGCTTGGGAAAAAAATGTGTATTCTGCCATCATGAAATGGAATGCTCTTAGATATCTATTTGGTCCTATAGATTGATGGTGTCATTCAGTTCTTCTATGTCTTTGATGATTTTCTTTCTAGTAATTTTATTCTTAATTTTATTATAACATTTTGGTGATCTTTCTTCTTTACAGCCGCTCTTATTTTCCATTTAATCTGATTTGACCATATAGAAATTTTGTGGGGGGCTAGAGCAGCATATTAGAATTATCTGGGTCCAGAGCTTTAAAAGATGCAGATGCCTGAATCACCTTTTAGATCAATTAAATCAGAATCCCTAGGGGTGGGTCTTGAGCATCTGCCCTTTTAAAAATCTCCCCAGGTGACTCTATTGTGCAGTCAGGATTGAGAACCACAGGGTGGAGGCTCCACAAGGTGATCCAACTCAAGTCTCCCAGGTAACTGACCTGGATGAAGCCAGGAGGTCTCGACAGCTGTTTTTAGAGCAGCACTGTCCAGTAAAGCTGTCTGAGGCAGTGGCATCTTCTGTGTCTGTGCTGTCAAATGAAGTAGCACTTACCACAGGTTGCTATTGAGCACTTGAAATATGACAAATGAGATTGAGAAACCGAATTTTTAATTTTATCTTTGTTTTAAGTAATTTAAATTTAAATAGCCCCATGTGGCTAATGACTACTGTAGGCAGCTCTAGACAAATATAATTTTTCTGTCTTCTTTTTCCAGAAAAAGGAATATATTTTCACCCAAATATCCAATAATGAATGATTCTAAGTGGAAATATTCTCAGTTAAAAATATGTTCTTTTTATATCAAATAGTACATTTATCAACAAAACACATCAATTGATTATTTCTCTCTGTGGAGAAGTGAGACCTTAGCAAACACTTCGGTGTGCTTCTTTGATCGCAAAATTGCATTGATGGAAAATATTTGTAAATGATAATCCTAAGGACTAACACTTGTGCCAGAAAATAAACTTACATTTCCTTTCAAATACACATCTGTTATCTGTGGCTTTTAAAACTTAACTCTGAATACCCCAATGGACCTGGTTCTCTCCATTTAGTAATGTTTGTAATTTCCAGGAGCACAATTATAACAGTGAAAAAACATTCAAACCTAACTATGTTGGGCTCAAAGAATGCTTCTAACTGCTCTGTCCCCTGTAAACAAGGTGCTGTGATAAAAATGTACTCACACTGGCTGCTCAGTGTTTCCAACATGGCTGACATGTTTGTATAGAAAGCCAGGCCATGGATTCTTCACAGGGAGTAATTCTTTAGACACTGGCAAAAACTGCTTTATGTTAAATCCTAAATGCAAATATGTTACACCATAAATATGAGGTAACAGAAAAACAAGCTACTCTTCATTTTGAAGCATTTATTAATTCACTAGTCATTTTTAAATGCTAATTTTTAGTGTTGTTAAAAGACTAGGAAGAGAAGTGCTTTATCATAAGTTCATCAAGAAAAAGAGCTATAATGAAACTATTGTTTGGGTTCCTTATAAAAACATTTCTGAAAAATTAAAATAGTAAAATAATGGTGTACCATGATAGCATTATTAAATGTTACAGCAAGTGTTATAGTGGGTGGCCCCGAGGACAAACCCAGTGGCACACGGAGAGTCACAGAATCAAAGTTTATTCCTATTCCACTGGCGGACTCAGAGGGGCCTCTCCACCAAATTCTGAGCACCATCTACCTGATTTTTCCCTTTATCAAATTGGGGTGGTCCAGGGGTGGGGTACCAGGTGTAGATTTTTTGATGTGTCACTCAATAGGTTAATATTATATTGATGCACCAGGCAATAGATATAGTGTTATGCTGCTGCCAGGCAATAGACTAGTTGATGGGCCAGGAAGCAGGTTAGTATTATGCTGATGTGGGTCTTCCCTGAGGGGGGAGGTCTTCCCAGTGCCTGATGCACCAAGTAATAGATGGGGGTTTCCCTTATCAGCACCAGATATAATTGTCCCATATTCTGTTTTTCAATAAAAATCATTAACAGTACTCATAAACTTGGAGAAAATTTAAAAAAAAAAAGGAAAAGAATGAATCCTTGCTTTCCATGGCTCCTTTCAGCTCTTGGAACTGAGACCTTTAAGTTTCAATCGGGCCTATCCAAGTCCTGAGAAAATCCTACCTAATCCTAAACCTGTGTAAACAGGCTCTTCTCCAGTTGGTTAAATCTGAAATAAGTCTGCCGCCAAAAGTGTGTATCTGATATGTGTTCCAGAGCAGTGCCTAGACAGGTGGAGAGAGAAGCCCGAGTCCATGCACCTGCCAAGTTCTAGCTTTCTTCTGTCCCAGTGTTCCTGGTATCCGTTTTGGATACCACTGACCTAGCAGGAAGGGCTACTGTCACCCCCTTAGGAGGACGGTCAGCCATCACTCAAAGTACACACTTAGAAGGACCTGGGAGAATCAGGTTCGTCTGGAGTTCAACATAACCATCCAAAGAAGGTGCTGAGAACCAGAATGGATATGTCTGTGCTGTTCCAGCAGGCCAGGGAGAGGGGGGCTCTTTGCTCTCTTGATATTTGGGTGGTGAGCTTTCTCCTGCTCCCACCCAACACTGATATATTTTTCATTTCTCGTGCTTCTTCCTGTCCCCTTTGTCTTCCAGTCTCAAAGGATGAAGCGGGCTAGTCCTGTTGATAAGTTAAACCCCCGTCTATTACTTGGCGCATCAGGCACTGGAGACCCCCACCACTCACGGAAGACCCACATCAGCATATTACTAACCTGTTACCTGGCCCATCAACTAGTCTATTGCCTGGCATCAGCATAACACTAAATTTATTGCCTGGCGTATCAATATAATATTAACCTATTGAGTGACACTCAACTAACCTACACCTTGTACCCCACCCGTCGGACGGACCACCCCAACTTAATAAAAGTGGGAAAAATTGGGTAGACAGTGCTCAGAATTTGGCGGTGAGGCCTCTCTGAGCCGGCCAGCAAATAAAGACTCTTCGTGTGCCTCTCAGTCTGTCCTTGGGACCACCCGCTATAGAACTTGCTATAACACTGTTGGCTGGTCTGCTCAGAGACTACTTCTACCACAGCAGCTCCTAGTCTTTACATGAAAATCCCTAAGAACTTCGTTAAAAATGGACATTCTTACGCCTTACCCACTGTCAGTTCTGATGCTGGGTGTTGCCCAGGGATTTTTATTTTTAACTATCCCCCCAGGTGAGCCTCACACAGGATTTGGTAGGTCACCTTTGAGAAATACTCCCTGCTCCGTGGGGCGGGCCCATCCTCTCCATGTTCATCTTATTTTTACAGACTCATACCCTACTCTGTAAACATGCTCACTTCCCCACTAAACAGAGAAACCTTTCTTAACCCCTTTTCTGTGTATTCTTTTGTAGCCAAGCTATCCTAAAGAAATAAACCCCATGCTTGTTGTCTGTTTCCTGAACCATTTACTCTTCAGTTCTCTGCCATCACAAAGCACATCAACCCACACCCAGAGCTGCATACAGCTCTCTCTGTCCCACTCTCCACTGTGCTGCCTCACAGTCCCTGGCTTTCTTATAGTTCTGGATGTGCCGAGCTCTTCCCTGCCTCAGGGCCTTTGCACTGCTGCTGTCTGGAGCCCAGTGCCCTCCAGCTGCTTCCTCCTCACAAGTTGTTACTTCACTTTCCTGAGGTCACAGGGCCCACATCAAACACAGGCCTTGCCTGCTCACCTTACTTAAAGCCCCCTATTATCTCTCTTGTAGCTCCTGTTATTTGCCTTCAGAATGTGTTAACTAATTTATAGATTTTTGTTTGTTTATCCATGCTCTCCTTCACTAGACTATGAATGTGCAAAGGCTGGTGGCTTTATTAGTGCAGTTTATCACTATACCAAGCCCAGTGCATAGAACATGGTGGATGCTTTACTTGTCGAAAAAGTGAATCCACAGGCTGTTTTGTCAGAGGTCACTAATGACTCCCTACCTTCCAGCTTCTGCACCTGGGTGCTTAACTGGCAGAGTGAAAAGGCCTGGCAAGGGCTGAGTCAGCAGAAAATCTCTGACTCCATATTTGCCTTGAGGGCTCTCTGTTCTCTCCCGAACAAAGCCAGGCACCTCACTGTGGCTGATACCATTGCTAGACAGATGTGGGAGGGAGTTTCATTTTTTAACAATTTCACTGAAAAGAAAACCAAAAAGCCTAATTTCTTCCCCTGTACAGAAAGATGGTACTGCTGACGTTAACTCTGTGATTACAGTGATTACAAGATAATCTCAATAAATCTCTTGGGACCTCTTGCTATTTTATTTTGCAGAATCAATGAAATAAAGGGAGAAGTAAATCATCCACTTCCTGTGTAGCACCGTGGTGTTCAGGGTTCCCTTAGAAACGAACGTTTCCAGGGCTTTGTCTCTAAGCGTCCCTGTGCGCAGCATGCTGGCTTCTGAGCACAGTGTCCATAATGTTCCCATCTAAGCTGCATTTCACTTGCCTTCCTGGGGGACGTGAATCTGCTAGCAATAAAAATATCCAACTGGGTAATAATGCATGCCGTGTACATTGTTACTGTTCCTAATTGCTGTTAAATGGTGATGAGATTTAACTGGTGTTTTGAATGGAACCCTTAAAAAGCCTTTTTTCCCTCAAACCTGGTACCTGCCCAGATACCTAAAGAACATGCACACACGCACACCCCAAATGGAAACTTCAACAAATCATTACATCTCCTTCAAGATGCTCTTTTAGCAGATGAGACCCTCTGGGTGAGAGTATGGACATTTTTTGTTCTTTCTTTTATTATTGACGAATGTCTTGAAAGGTAATAGAAGTGAAATAGAAAAAAGAAAATGTAAGTGTGGCAAAGAAAGAAAGTAAACGACCACTATTGTTAAATGGCAGGGCTAGAAAACTCCTAAGAATAACTTGCCTAGAATTAATTTAGTAGAGATGGATACAAAGTGAACATTACAATCAATATCATACCACTTACTACATGCTCACTTGTGTGTGCCTTACACATATCATCCCACAATGCTGAACAGAGAGAGGGGTTCCAGATCTACACAAGTCAGCTCTTAGTATGTCTTTGCTTCTCCTTGCAATATCCAGCATCACTGCCAACTTAACCCGGTTCCTTCATGCAGTTTATCTGAATTACTGAATAGTGAATAGTTCTCAGTTCTAGGACTTAATAGCTGATCACATGAGGAGGGGAGGATGAAGAGGCCATTCGCAAATGTCCTGAGCATCTGCTACTCTATATTAGGCCTTGTGCTACCTCAAGGGACACCGGAGGAAAGCTATGCTGAAGCTCTCACATCTGGCCATGGGAACAAAACTGGGACTCACAGAGAAGAGCAGGTTTGGGGGAAAGGTGGTGACCTGAATTTCCAAAGAGCTGTACTCATGATGACATCCAGCAAATACCCAAAATAAGGGACTGGAGCAGCGGCCAAGGCCAGATTCTGAGATGGGCGGGGACTCAGGAGCCAGGCCCACAGCAGTCCCTGAAATCCTACAAGTTGAGGAGTTTGCTAAGGACATTCAA
Source organism: Microcebus murinus (assembly GCF_040939455.1). NCBI lineage: Eukaryota > Metazoa > Chordata > Mammalia > Primates > Cheirogaleidae > Microcebus > Microcebus murinus. The sequence goes on from NC_134110.1 coordinate 21,945,599, forward strand.
ATTGTCTGTTGGAAATTACTTTCTATGGGAAATTACTGAAATTAGAAGCTTCAGGAGAGCTCATGTATTGGAGTCTCTGGGAAGAAATAAAATAATAGAAGAGATGGAGCTGAGGTCATCAGAACATTTCTGGAGCCTGGAAATTGCCCAAAAAACAAGGGCAGGGAGAGGTCCTTGAAGCGGATGGGCACAGTGACAAGTGCGGTGGTAGATATGGCAGCAAAGCCAGAGATGGCTCTGATGCGTTAAGAGATGCTGGGGGAAGTTGTTCAGCAGAACCAGGGAGGTGAGAACTGTCTGCTGGGGCTAAGGATAGGAGTCAAGGGATAGGAGAGTGGAGGCTGTAACCGATAGAAGGGAGAATGTGGGAGGAAAGGACAGATTGACAATGGTGGGGGAGGGGACAGGAGATGGTTCTCCAAATGGAGGTTGGACAGCAAAGGAAAGTAACAAGAGGGACTAAGGGGAAAAGATCAGAGGTATGAGACCAGATGTCCAGTACCATTTATAAAACTGGTGTTCCAGCAGGTGTGAACAGCTCTTGGCCGAAGAAAAACCCGAGCGGCACACAGAGAGTTGGAGAGTCAGCTTTATTACACCGGAGGGCTCAGAGAGGCATATCTGCCACCAAAACTCTGAGCACCCCTTTCTCGTTTTTTTTTTCTTTTAGTTTTATACCTTTTTGGGGGTTACAGTTAGCCAATCAGAAGTATGTCCCCAAAGTCACCTCATTTACATAGTAGTCAGCCAATCAGAAGTATGTCCCCAAAGTCTCCTCATTTACATGGTGGTCAACCAATCAGAAGTATGACTCAAAATCGCCTCATCAGCTGTGAGTATTAGTAGCTGCTCAATTTAGGAGCAGGATAAGGAAAACAGGCAAGTTTGGGTGGAATGTCCTGACACTGGGAGGACAGGTAGTTTGATAAAAATGGAAGAAGCAGAGGTGTCCCTGCAGGCTTGAAGGGGGTGACACATGTTTGGAGCCATCGCTTCAGACAATACACAAGAAATTCAAGAAAAGATGACAGAAGTTGAGCACTGTGCAGTCACTCTGAAGGCCGAATTATAGTTAGTATGAATTTTGAGAATTAAAATAGCACAGCATTGTGACTTTCTCCAGAAATTCTTGGACAAGAAAATACAGAAAAGAGGGGAGGTTGGGAAAGCAGCAGTTGTAAGGTCCTGGAGAGTCCAGTAGTTTATAATGACTGACCCTGCGGTCCAGCCTGGGCAGAGAGGAAAGTGAGGGCAGAAAGGGAAGGAAAAGCCAGGAAAACAGGGAACATTTTAAGGACAAGAGACTCTGAATTGAGGCGAATACCCCACTTCCCTTTTAAAGCCAGCATTTCAAGGGCCAGCGAAGCTCCTGCTCTGCCTTGTCTGCTTGCCCCTTCCTCACAGGTGCTGGTGGGCAAGCAGGGGTGGGAGCCCAAGTGGTCCCAGAGAAGCCCAAACGCCAGCAGTGGTTCTCTGGGATGCCCGGGTCTTCTTTGCTCTATACCAATATCTACACTGCAGAAGAGGGTGTTGCCCTAATTATGGGGTAGGGATTGAATAAACCATACCCATAGTGTCTGTCAATGCTAATAAACTACCAAATGTATAAAAGTGATTAATAATAACAATACAGCCCAGCTGATGATACAATCTTGCACCATAGTTTATATACCAAGTCACTTGTCTAACCTGTATAGACTCCTGGAGAATTTAAGCACTGGGAGGGGAGAGCTGTGCATTTTGTGCGTCCTGAAAGGCATACACACCCCTGCTGCTTACCGTGAAAGATAGATTATAATTAATCACAAAGATGTGGCTGAGTGCACAGTGTCTTCCCTTCTGCTGCTTCCTGCTGGGGAAGGAGCCAGCAGCCTCTAAGCGACCTGTAAGAGCAGCTCCATTGCCACGTGCAGCTTTGGCTTCAAATCCCTCTTACTCAACCCTGTCTCCCTGCAGTTTTGGCTTTCCTTTTTCTGTTCTTTCCTCTTCTCTGGGCTTGCCAAATTTGGGCTTAGTCAGTGCTGCCGTGTTAACGCTGCAGATCATAATGAGCCAGCTCACGCTGACTCAGAGCCCAAGAGACTGAACAGCTTTGTACCCAGAGCTGAAGACAAAAACAGGGAGCACTGGGCCAGGTATGCTTCCTGGAGTGTCTCTCTTTGTTCAAACATCTTACAGATGCCTGAGGGAGAGAGCAGCAATAATTTGAGAGGTGATGAACTCTGGAGAGGAAAATGCTGTTTTAATAAAGAGGACAGATTGCAAGCTTTACTCTGTACTTGTGTGTGTTTGCTTGTGTGCATGTGTTTTAAAACAATCTGAACATGCAAATTATCTTTAATTGAAATTGTTATTGATGTAATTCTAGATTCATATGCAATTATAAATAATACAGAGAGATCCCTGTATACACTTTCCCAGTATTTTGCAAACTAATAGCATAATGTCACTATATCACAACCAAGATGTTGACATTGATACAATCCACCATCTATTTCAGATTTCCCCAGTTTTGCTTGTGTGTGTGTGTGTACAGTACATACAGCAAATAGTTTCTATGTAATTTTATCACATGTGTAGGGTTGTGTTTCCACTACCACAGGCAAAATACTGAAAGTTTCTTCACCACCAAAATTCCCCGTGTTGCCCTCTTACAACCAGGTCCACCTCCCACTCCGTTCCTATGGCCCCCCATCCCCTACCCCCTGGCAACCACTATTTTAAATTCTAAAGTTCTTCATTTTAAAAATGTTATATAAACAGAATTATACAGTATATAACATTTGGGTTTTTTTTCCCCACTCAACATAATTTTCTTGAGATACACTCAAGTCATTGTTTGTATCAATAATTCCTTTTCATTGCAGAGTGGTGTTCCGTGGTGTGGATGAACCAGTTTGTTTAATCAGCACTCTTTCAGCCTATCTATGTTGGTATGTTTAAAGTGAGTTTCTTCTTGGCAGCATATAAGGGGGTTGTATTATTTTTATCCATTCTGCCAATCTCTGTCTTTTTATTACTGTATTTAAACTATTTATATTGAAGATAAATATTTATTATATGTTGGTGCTTAAGTCTGCCTTTTCAATTGTTTTCTGTTTGCTTCCTCTGGTTCTTGTTCTTCTGTTTATTTTCTTGCCTTTCTTGGGTTATTTGAATAATTTTTTAGACTCCAACTTGATTTGTTTATAGTGTTTTTGTATTTTTGAGTATATTTCATTGTAAAATTTGTGTGTGTGTGTGTTTGCTCTGGATATTACAATGTAATTTAATGTGACTTATCACAGTCTACTAGTAACAGCATGTTGCTACCTTATGTTAAGTGTGGAGTCTCACTTCCACCTATATCTCTTTACCTTCTCCTTTTTAAAATTTCATTGGCTTGAGTATTATATGGTATTAACATTTTTGTTTTAATCTTCAAATATGATTTATAAAACCCATGAGGAGAGTTCTATTGTATCCATATTTTTGTTACTTCTGTTGTTCTTTCTTCTTTCCTGATGCTGCAAGAAACCTTCTTTTATCAGTTCCTTTCTGATAGACAAATTACTTTATGTAATCTTTAAGAGTAGGTCTGCTACAGATTCCCTTAGTTTTGTTTTTCTTTTTGTTTTCTTTGGTTTTTTTTTTTTCATCTGAGAACGTCTTTATTTTCCTGAAGGATAGTGTTTCCAGACATAAAATTTGTAGTTGAATTATTTTTCTTTTCAAATACTTGAAAAATGTTGTGTCACTTTCTTCCGGCCTCTGTTGGTCCAGATAAGAAATCTGTCACTTAAATCATTTTTCCCCTAAAAGTAATGAGTCATTTCTCTCTCATTTCTTTCAAGCTTTTTTTTTCTTATGTCTTAGCTATGAATTTCTTTGGGTTTATCCTATTTGAGATGCACTCGTCTTCTCGAATCTATAGGTTTGTGTGTGTCCCCAAATTTGGGAAGTTTTCATTCATTACTTTAAATTCGGCTGTGCACGGTGGCTCACACCTGTAATCCTAGCACTCTGGGAGGCTGAGGTGGGTGGATCGCTCAAGGTCAGGAATTCGAAACAAGCCTGAGTAAGAGTGAGACCCCACCTCTACTAAAAATAGAAAAAAACTAATTGACCAAATAAAAATGTATATACAAAAAATTAGCCGGGCATGGTGGCACATGTCTGTAGTCCCAGCTACTCGGGAGGCTGAGGCAGTAGGATTGCTTGACCCCAGGAGTTTGAGGTTGCTGTGAGCTAGGCTGATGCCAGGACACTCACTCTCGCCTGAGCAACAAAGTAAGACTCTGTCTCAAAAAAATAAGAATAATAAAATAAATAAATAAATTCTCTTTCAGTCTCACTCTCTTTCTCCTATTCATCTGAGACACTGATGATAGACATATTAGATCTATCTTTCAGTTCCATAGGTCCCTGAGGCTCTGACTCTGTTTGTTGTTTGCATCTTTTTTCTCTTCATTGTTTAGATAGGTTGATCAAATTACCTTCTCAAGTTTGGTGAGTCTATCCTCTGTCATCTCTATTCTACTATTGAACCCATCCAAAGAGGGTTGTTTTTAATTAATTTCTGCTATTGTATTTTTTAGTTCTCTAATGTCCATTTGGGTTTTTTTTTTGTAACCTCTATTTCTTTGCTGAGATTTAAAATTGTTTTTATTTGTTTAAGAGAATTTTAAATTGATTTTTGAAGCATTTTTATGACAACTGTTTTAAAATCCTCATCAGATTTAACACCTTGTTTATCTTAGTGCTGGTGTCAGTTGATTGTCAGTTGATTGTGTTTTCTCATTAAAGTTGTGATTTTCTTGGTTCTTGGCATAGTGAGTGGTTTTTCTTCTTCTTCTTCCTTTTTTTTAAATCATATCCTGGACATTTTGTCTGTTACATTAAGAAACTCTGGATCCTATTTAAATCTTTTATTTCAGCAAGCAATCACTTTGTTAGGTTTAACTCAGGTCCTGGATTACTTTTGTTGGCTGTAGCTCCAAATCAGTTATATTTCAGAGTCTTGGTCTTCTTGGTTTCTCTCCTGGTGCTAGGAATCTCACTGCCTGCTAGTGCTGCTTGAGGGATGGAACAGTTTCCTCCAGGTTGGGCTACCAACTGTCTCTTGGAGGAGAAGGGCAGCCTCAGGCCAGTGGGAACAAAGAGGCTTCCTGGGCTAGGTCACTTGTCACAGTGGTATCTCTCTGCTGGTTCTGCTCACCACCAGGTATGTCAAGGAATCTCAGCATCGAGGGGGCTCTTATTTATATTTTCCCTAGACTGTAGACCTATGGAGGTGAGACCAAGTCTGACTGTAGTTGTGTACCTATAGCTCCAATGCACGACACAGAATAGAATGTATAACAGGGTGTGTGGTAGGCTGGCTATGCTATTGTTCTTCAGCATTTAAGGCCCCTTTGAAATTTAGCTTATCCATGTATCTCATCTGGTTAATGAAATGCAGGGGAGAAAGATTATCACTTACATGTAGAATCTTTGAGGGCCAGGAGAACCTTAGCTTCCTTTCTTCCCTCTGTCATTATCACTGACAATGTTTCCAACAGTAGCTGTTCCATTAGCCACATCCCAGAATGAGAACGGTGACAGCTCAAAGCAGATCTTGGAGGGCACATTATGTGAGTGAGCAGGAAGCTTTGTACTGTGAATTGTGGAGATCTGCGAAGTGGTTTGTCACCACAGCATTAACTAGTCTGCCCTGCAGTGAATTTTGCTTAAAGGATTGAGTGAGGAGACAAATTTTGATAGCTCTGGAAAATAGCAGAAATACATAAAAGCACATATCTTAAAAATTGCATTCACTAAACATTTTATGAACTCAGCTTGTGTCCTCTAGTTTAACATAACAATTGGGTTTTATTCTAGAGAAATGAGAAACTGCAAGTTTGGTTTGACAGCATCTGTCTATATTAAAGTAGCTGGGAGGTCTATGAATACATTGCAATATAGAGTACTTTCTAATAGAAGAATTGTGGGGGTGGGGATATTTTTAGTTGCTAGGGGAAGCTTCCTTTCTGTCTTTTCCTGCAAGATGGACTCTAGCATTAAGGATTTTTTACTTGGTGGCTTTGTGCTTATCCCCAAATTGTTGTTGTTCATAACATTTTAATTTTTTTGTCATTATTCCTGTAAATTTCTGTTGTCATCTTATAGCTTTGTATTAGGATATCCACAGGCCAGGAGTAGGATCAGTTTATCTTGAACCAAACGTAAGCACAGCTTCTGGGTGTGAACAAGGCCACAGGCAAGGAAACTGGATACCATCATAGAGGAAGGAAATCAGATTTCCTCTGAGAACTCTTAGGTAACCCCACAGCACTTAAATTATTGCTAAATGATGTTTCTTAGATTATTCTGGCTTTGACACTTTCTCCAATGCTCTTAACATAATTTATTACTGAGGAAAAGATCTTCGGGTCATTTAATGAGGATGCAGAAATACCTTCTGTCAAATTGTGAGGAAAGAATCCATGTATTTTTACAATTTTTTTTTTTTTTTTTTTTTTTTTTGAGACAGAGTCTCACTTTGTTGCCCAGGCTAGAGTGAGTTGCCATGGTGGCAGCCTAGCTCACAGCAACCTCAAACTCCTGGGCTCAAGCAATCCTGCTGCCTCAGCCTCCCGAGTAACTGGGACTACAGGCATGCACCACCATGCTCGGCTAATTTTTTCTATATGTATTAGTTGGCCAATTAATTTCTTTCTATTTATAGCAGAGACGGGGTCTCGCTCTTGCTCAGGCTGGTTTCGAACTCCTGACCTCGAGCAATCCACCTGCCTCGGCCTCCCAGAGTGCTAGGATTACAGGCGTGAGCCACTATTTTTACAATATTGAATTGGTGAAAGTGAAAGCACTTTGAAATGGAATTAGAATGATGCATGCACCAAGGAACTACAGGGACATGTGGCCAGTTAAGCCCCTGAAACAAATCATTTATCTATGGATGTCCCTAAGTATTCTGTTTTACTAAAGACACCTGTAGCTTCCAGCCCATTATCTTTTCTCTCCTTCTACCTTTATTTTATAGTTGCTACCACCTACTTTTTATTCGTAAGTTTTCTGTTTCCCTAAGTCTAGCAATGGAATAAGTTCCTTTATCTGCATGTACGGTTCTTTTTGGCTGTTCTGATCAAGGCATACTGTGGGCTTTTTTATTTTAAGAATTTTATTATTCTCCTGATAGCTTTCAAGTCTATTGTATAGTTAGAGAGATATGGGGTTAGATTATGTTACAATGTGACAAATCTTGTGTTCTTACCCAACTTCATCAGTTTTTCTTGAATAAACCCTTCTAAGATTACTTTAAGACTGATTAGTTTTAAGAGTTCATAAAGAATTCATTTTTGACAATTTTTGTGAGTGTGTTCATTGCTTTGATGGAGAGGTAGATTTATGGAGATCATCAATCTACTATTCTAATAGTAAAATGTTAATAAGTTAAATTATAAGGGATTATATTCACAGAGGTAATGCATTTTATTCAATAAGCATTTGTTGAGCAGCTAATATTTGCTAGGTACTGTGGTATAGGTACTGAAGGTCCAACTGTGGGAAAGAAATAGCATTTGCTCTCAAAAAATTCAACATTCACAAAGGAGATAGACATATACATGGGGAGAATTGAGCTGAGGAAGGGATTAAGGCTTTTCCTTCAGAACTAAAGGATAGATAGTCTGGTCAGAAAATAGAGTGAGGGGGCTGACACATCCACTTCCACTTACCATTTTGGCCAAGCTAGAGAACAAGAACTGTAAAGACATTCTGAGAGTACTCATGGGTTGAACTTTGCTCCAAATTTTGTATTTTTCACTTTATTTTTCTTTATTTCCATCTGGAGAATAATAAAAGAACCAAATGACAATTATAAAGCTGAAAATATCATAGATGAAATGAAAAATTTCAACAGCAGATTTAAGCTGACAGAAGAGAGAATCAATGAGTCTGAAAATAAGTCAACTGAGATTATCCACTCTGAGAAACAGAAATATAAAAGAATGAATGAAAAAGAACAGAGTCATAAATACTTGAGGGACACCATCAAGCACACCAACCTACATATACTGGGAGTCCAAGAATGAGAGAAGAGAGAAAAGGGGGTACAAGAAATATTTGAATAAATAATGATCAAGATGTCCCAATTTTGATGAATAGCATTTATGTACATATTTAATAATTTTAAATATTAATAATTTAAATAAATTTACACCTATACACATGAACAGTCAAAGCTGTTGAAAGACAAATAATCAATAAAGACAAATAAAGAATCTTTTTTTTTTTGAGACAGAGTTTCACTCTGTTGCCCTGGCTAGAGCGCTGTGGCATCAGCCTAGCTCACAGCAACCTCAAACTCCTGGGCTCAAGTGATCCTTCTGCCTCAGCCTCCTGAGTAGCTGGGACTATAGGCACACACCACCATGCCTGCTAATTTTTTTTCTATATATTTTTAGTTGGTCAATTAATGTCTTTCTATTTTTTTTTTTAGTAGAGACGGGGTCTCGCTCTTGCTCAGGCTGGTTTTGAACTCCTGACCTTGAGTGATCCTCCTGCCTCGGCCTTCCAGAGTGCTAGGATTACTGGCGTGAACCACCATGCCCAGCCTAAAGAATCTTGAAGACAGAGAAAAATAACTCATAACATACAAGTGATCCCTAATATGATTAATAGCTGGCTTCCCATAAGGAACCATGGAGATGAGAAGGCAGTGAAAATGACATACTCAAAGTGCTGGAAGAAAAAGAATGTCAGTCAAGAGTTCTGTTTCTAGCAAAATTATCCTTTAAATATGAAGGATAAATTAAGTTATCCATAGATAAAAATTGAGAGAGTTCAGGGAAAGTAGACCTGCCTTACAAGAAACACTACAGAAAGTGTTATAGGCTAAAATTAAGGGACACTTGGTAGTAACTTGAATACATATAAGTTTATAATACTTTTCTTCTTTATCTGATTCAAAAGATGTGTCCATATAGTAAGAATTGTAAAACCATGTTGATGAGCTCATAATGTATATAATTTCTATGATAATAATACACAAAGAAAGGGGGAATGTAGCTATGTTGGAATGAAGCTTTTGCATACTATTGAAATTAAGTTGGTTTAATCTGAATGAGATTGTTTAAGTTATCATATAATTTATTTATTTTTTGAGATAGGGTCTCTCTCACTCTGATGCCCAGATTGGAGTGCAGTGGCACAATCATAGCTCACTTAGGCTTATACTCCTAGGCTCAAATGATCTTCCTGCCTCAGCCTCCAGAATAGCTAGGACTACAGGTGTGCACCATGACACCTGGCTAATTTTTTTAAAAAAATTTTGATGGCTAATTTTTTAAAAAAAATTTTGTAGAGATACAGGGTCTTGCTATGTTGCCCAGGCTGGTCTCAAACTGCTGGCCTCAAGTGATCCTCCCACTTTGGCCTCCCAAAGTACTGGAATTATAGGCATGAGAAACCATGCCTGGCAAGTTATCAAGTTATTAATCACTCAAAAATAGCTCAAAAAATACATAGTAAAGGGAATAAAAAAGAAATTAAAATGGCACAATAGAAAATAAAATATTAATATGTAAAAGGTAGTAATGGAGGAGTACAGGAACAAAACCCACATAAAATATAGAAAACAAATAGCAAAATAGCAGACATTGATCTTGCCTTATCAGCAGTTATATTAAATGTAAATGAAACCCTCCAAGTCAGAGACTGGCAGAAGAAATAACATAATCCAATTTTATTTTGTTTACAAGAGACACACTTTAAATTAAGAAAACAATTCTGTTTCTAATAGCATTAAAAAGAATAAAATAATGAAGAATTAATTTAACCAAATAAGTGTACAAGTTCAAGACTTGTATGTTGAAAACTAAAAAGCATCATTGATTAGAATTAAAACAGACTTAAATAGATAAAAAGGCACTCCATTTTCATGTATTGGAAGATGTAACATTGCTAAGATAGCAATACTTTCCAAATTGATCTGTAGGGTCAATATAATCCCCATCAAAATCCTAGCCACCTCTTTTGGGTAGAAATTGATAAGCTTATACTAAATCCATATGGAAATACAAAGGACTCAGAATACCCAAAACAATCTTTAAAAAGAACAAAGTTGGAGGACTTACATTTCCCAATTTCAAAATACTCTACAAAACTATAATAATCACAACAGCATGGCATAAAAGTAGACATAAAAATCAGTAGAATCACATTGAGAACCTAGAAAGAAATATTTATAGTCAATTAATTTTTAACAAGCGTGCCAAGAAATTTTAATGGGTAAAAGAATAGTCTTTTCAACAAAAGGTGTTGGGACAACTGGATATCCACATGCAAAAAAATAAAGTTGAACTCCTACAACATACCATATACAAAAATTAATACGAAATGGACCATAGACCTAAATGTAAGACACAAGAGTAGAAACCCAAGAGTAATATTTATAACCTTGAGTTAGGCAATGGTTACCTAGATATGACACCAAAAGCACAAGCAACTAAAGAAACTAAATTGAACTTCATCAAAATAAAAAAGATACCACCAAGAAACTGAAAAAAATTACCCACAGAATGGGAGAAAATATTTGCAAATCATTTATCTGATAAGGGGCTTGTGTCCAGAATATATAAAGAACTCTTACAACTCAACAATAAAAAGACACACCAATTTTTAAAAATGGGGGAAAGATTTGCATATACATTTCTCCAAAGATGTAAAAATAGCCAATAAACACATGGAATGATTTTCAACTTCATTATTGATTATTCATTAGGGAAATGCAAATCCAATCCTCAATGAGAAAACTGTGCCCAATAGGTTGGCTAAAATAAAAATATAGGAAACATTAACAAATATTTTCAAGGACGTGAGGAAATTGGAATCCTCATACATTGCTGGTGTGATTTAAATGGTGCAGCACACAGTTTGAAAGTCCCTCAGAATGTTAATCATAGAATCTCCATATGACTCACCAATTCTACTTTCCGGTATACTCATGAGAAAAATGAAAAAAATAAAAACATATCTTCTTGTCTTATTCCAATAAAACTCTTAGTAAAGAAGGAATAGAGAGGAATTTCTGCAACTTGATAGACAGTGTCTACAAAAAACCTACATCATACTTAATGGTGACAACCTAGAACCTTTCTCACAAGGCAAGAATGTCCCCTTTTGCCACTCCTTTTTCAGATTATACTGCAAGTCCTAACTAATACAATAAGAAAATAAAATTAAAGGTATACAATTAGGAAAGAAGAAGTAAAACTGTCTTTGTTTGCAGATGTCATGGTCTATGTAGAATATCCAAAAGAATCAATAAAAAACTCCTAGAACCAATATGCGATTATAGCAAGTTTTTAGGATATAAAGTTATAAAACTCAATCACTTGTCTATATATTAGTGATGAACAAGTAGAATTTGAAATTAAAAACACTACCATTTACATTAGCCACCCCAAAATGACTACTTAGCTATAAATCTAATAAAATATGTACAACATCTATATGAGGAATACTACAAAAATCTGATGAAAGACATCAAAAGAACTAAATAGAGAGATGTTCCATGTTAATGGATAAGAAGAATCAATATTATCAAAATGTCAATCCTCCCCAACTTGATGCATAGATTAATTGTAATTCTGATCAAAATTCCAGCAAGTTATTTTGTGGATATCAAAAAACTAATTCTAAAGTTTATACAGAGAGACAAAAGACCCAGAATAGTCATATCAATATTGAAGAAGAACAAAGTGAGAGGACTGAACTACCTAACTTCAAGACTCATAAAACAACAGTAATCAAGACATCATGGTATTGGTAAAAGAACAGACGAATAAATCAATGAAAACAGAATGGAGACACAGAAATAAACCCACATAAATATAGTCAACTGATCTTTGACAATGGAGCCAAGGTAATCTTTTCAACTAATGGTGCTTGAACCACTGGACATCCACATGCAAACAAATCAGTCTACTTTAAGACCTTAAACCTTGACAAAAATTAACTCAAAATGGATCATAGACCTAAATGTAAAACAAAATTATAAAATGCCTATAATATAACATAGGAGAAAACCTAGATGACTTTGGGTGATGACTTTTTATATACAATATCAGAGGCGTAATCCATGAAATAAATAATTGATAAGCTGGACTTCATTCAAATTTAATAATTCTGCTTCACAGAAGATATTTCAAGAAAATGAGAATACAAGCCATAAACTGGAAGAAAATATTTGCAAAAGACATATCTGATAAAGGACTGTTACCCAAAATATATAAAGAACTCTTAAAACTCAACAATTAAAGAACAAAGAATTCAACTAAAAAATGGAACAAAGATCTTTACAGGTATCTCATAAAATAAGATATAATGATGGCCATTAAGCATATGAAAAGATGCTCCACATCATATGTCATCAGGGAAATGCAAATTAAAACAACAATGAGACACCACTACATATCTATTAGAATGCCCAAAATCCAGAACACTGGCAACTTCAAATGCTGGTGAGGATCTGGGGCAACAGGAACTCTCAATCATTATTGGTGGAAATGCAGAATGGTGCAGACACTTTGAAAGACAGTTTTGCAGTTTCTTTCAAAACTAAACATACTTTCACCATAAGATCCAGCAGTTGTGCTCCTTGATATTTACCCAAAGGAATTGAAAACTTATGTCTACACACAAACTTGCACAGCAGTTTTGTTCATAATTTCCCAAACTTGGAAGCAACCAAGATGTCTTGCAGTAGGTGAAGGAATAAATGAAATTTAGAACACCTAGACAACGGAACATTGTTCAGCATTAACAGTAAATGCACTACCAAGCTATGAAAAGACATTCAGGAAACTTAAATGTATATTACTAAGTGAAAGATACCAATCTGAAAGCCTATGTAGTATATTATTCCAAGCATATGACATTCTGGAAAAGGAAAAACTATGGAGATAGTAAAAAGGTTAGTCATTTTCAGAGATTAGATATGAGGGAGGGATGAATAGGCAGAGCACAGAGGATTTTTAGGGCAATGAAACTATCCCATCTGATACAACAATGGTGGATACATGTCATTATACATCTATCAAAACCCATAGAACATACAGCACCAAGAGTGAATCCTAAGGTAAGCTACAGACTTTGAGTGATATGATATGTCAGTGTAAGTTCATGGATTGTAAAAAATGTACCACTGTGTTGGGGAATGTTGATAGCAGGGAAGTCTGTACATATGTGGGAGGTATATGGGAACTCTACTTTCTGTTTCACTTTGCTGTGGACCTAAAACTGCTCCAAAAAATAAAGTTTATTAATTTTAAAAACCATAAATAGAAGAAAATGAGAGAAAGAGAGACAATGATGCTCTCTCGTGCTCACTCTCATGGTGTCCTCTTAGTTTCTTTAGTATGCTATGTGCAAAGGTTGCTTGGAATGCTTTCATTCCTCTACCACTCACAGCCTTTGCAACCTGGAGATTATGGGAGGAAGAGGCTGACAACTGTGTAGCTACACCATCCTCCCATCAGTTCTTCAGTCAACAGGCATTTATTGAGCATGTATTATAATTTATGCCAGTGGTGTCTGGAGGCTGTGGCATGGAAAATAAGTGAAGCACTATTTACAGCTCTTTGCCCACAAGGACCTGACCATCTTCTTGGGAAATAGAATGTCACCGTGCAGCTATTAGTGAATGGTTATATTACATATTGCCACAGTCAACTGGTGAATAGCATAATAGTTGGTGAGCTGCTAATTATTTGGCACAGATATTAGGGGTGAAAAGGTTTGATTCAGGAGGAAAGATTCATTTGACCTGGAAAACCCTGATAAAACTCCATTCGAAAGGGCAAGAGCAAGGGCAGCGTCACACAGGGACCCATACCTGGTTAATGCTCTGCTGTCATCATCTTGAAATACTGAATAATTTTTGAACAAAGATCCTTACATTTTCATTTTGCATTGGGCTCCCAAATTAAGGCCCATCGTCTCCTGGGAGGAAATGTTTATATGGGTCATGCCTGATAGTTGCTACCATTTACTGTGCATTTACAAGTGCCTGGAAGGATCTTAGATGCTAAGATATTATCTCCTCCAATGCACACATGGGAGGAGAAAACTAAGGCTCAGAAAAGTCACTTAAACTCAACCAGTTTGTGGGAGAGGCAGGATTCAAACCCAAGCTCGTTTCTTTTCTTTCTGATTCATTCTTTTCAGGTTTTTTTTTTTTTTTTAACAACAATTGTAACCAAAACTTTAATCCCAAGGATTCTCACAAAACATATTACAAATGACAGCATGGAAAAAAAAAATCTTGCACAGTATCTCAAAGTTCAGCTCTACAATGTACCCTTAAACTGGCAGGACATTGGTATTTTGATTATCTCAAATTTCCAAATAAAGAACATTACAAACAGCTGTGTATTCATATATAGCAATCACATAAGGAACTTATGATCTAAAGCAAACGAAAAAAGTTTCTTGGAATTTACCAGATTCTAACTATACCAATTAGGCAACCTCTGCCCAGGGTGAAAACTAGATAGATTTTTCAAAAACCTCTAATTTAGTATAAATAGTGCAGCTTTTATTTCTACCTGTTGGCTTGTTTCACAGCAGCTTTTAAAGACTGCGTGTTCAACTAGAGCTGTATACTATATCCCAGATGTGGATAAAAAGGGAAATCATAGTTCAATTTTTGCCAATTTTGTTTCTGTATTTTAAAAAAATCCAAACTTCAACTGGGCAGAATTTAGAGGTTTATTAGCTTATGCAAAACTAAAAAGCAAATTCAATTTTGCTTAAGGGAACATTGTAAAGTAACAATTCTTGGTATTACATGCCTCATATGATCCATTTCAAACCATAGAGAATTAGAGCTTTTGTGTCACTGTTCCAAGAGACAAATAAATTTGAACAGCTAAAACATCTTAAAAATGCACCAAGCTTATGAAGTCTCAAACAAAACTTGAATTTTCTGTACATACTCCTGTCAAATGAAGTCATTTCCTGTACACCACTTCTCTTGCAAACTGATCTTCTATTTTCTTTCATTTGACCTAGATCGGCTTCGAGACCTAGAGAAGGATCGGGAGGGCTTATGATTTCTCTCCCGAGACGGTGATCTCTCTCTTCTCCTATCTCTAGAAAGGGACCTGCTCCGGCTCCGGGAGAAGCTTCTCCTTCTTGGAGATCTGCGGCGAGGTGGAGGACTCCTCCTACGATAACCGTCTCGAGGGCGACGACCCCAAGAGGGAGGCGGGCCACGATTTCGACTTCTTTTCTCACCATTAGACAGTTCCACTCTTACACGGCAACCACATAGTGTTCTTCCATCTAGCTCGCGGACTGCATCAGCTGCATCTCGGGGATCTTCAAATTCAGCAAATGCAAAGCCGGGAGGGTTTCTAGCCACCCACACACTTCGGAGTGGTCCGGAATAGCCAAAAGCCCGTTCCAATTCAGTCTTGTTGCCATTGTTTCCAAGATTACCTACATAAACCTTACAGTCCAATGGACAGGAATCACGATGCGTTTCGAAATCCAAGGTTTAAGTGCGGAGGCTCGAGCCCTCACGCTCCGATGGACCGTCCCGCTCCGCTCCGGCCACTCGCACCGATGCCCTCTCTCACCCGGCGTCCACGAAATGGCCTCTTTTCAGGTTTTAATATCAATTCTTTAAATTCGTGGTTCACACTTGGATGTGATCTTTATAATGTTTGAAAAGAATAAAGCAGCTCACTTCTGTGAATAGTTTAGTCCAGAGGTTCCTGAACATTCTCAGTGCACAGTACCCTCAATGTCTTAGTAATTTTATCACAGTGCCCATAGGCAATAAGAAATACTTAACAGTTCTGTTTATGAACTAGTCAGGTCCAACTACCTTAATAAGTATTTATGTCCTAACAACGTATTAGCTGATTAAAAAATAATATGTACATTCAGTTTGACAAAAAATAATAGGTACAAATCGAAAGAAAAAATCATATTTTAATTGTATTCTTAAATAACCACAGTTTTTTTACTAGTGGTATGTGAACGTATCAACTGGCCACTAACAATATCTAAAACCTTGGAATTAGATATACCACTTTTTTTCTCACATCTGTCACAGCAATCACCCAAAACCAACTTTTGCAAAGATGTGACATCATGGAAGGAAATGTAGTGACCTAATGTTAAAACTGACATTGATAGCTGGCAGCTCCTGAAGCATCTGACGTCCTTGTTTTTCCTTCAAACATATAAAAATATTCAGGCAGTTCTGTGAGTCCCCTCAGGTGCCTGCCCCATCACAATCTGATTATGCAAAGCAATACCCCCTTGCTGGTGAGCATGTCTAGGATGTCCTTCTTCCTCTGCAACAATGATATTAGATATGCAGAAAATCATAGGTAGGAAGAGCTGAGAGAAAAAAGGGGAATGAAAATAGAATGAAAAATAAGCGCTTAAGAAATGTATTTTTTAATGCAGTAACCACAAAAATAAGCTCATATTTTACTAGTTATTCAATATCAGGATACAATTGAAACTAAGATAAATTACCTTATCTATTAGACTTGTCTCTTCTCTACCTTATATATTAAGTGTAATGCCCAATGGGGGGAGAACCACTGCTTTTTAATATAAGTGCTTTCTCAGTTTGAAAACTAGAATTGTAATAATATCACAGGTGTAATAAATTCCAAGAATTAGGTAGTGGTTAAACAACAGTTAGTCATTAAAATGTTCCAATTTTTTTTTTTTTTTTTTTGCTTCAAGCATGTTGGGATGTGGAAAACTGAAACTACATTTAACCCCTCACTTAAGTCTAGTTAAAATCAATGTAGAAAAGGAATGAATAATCTTCTTTAATCTTTCTAAGAAAAAAAAAAACACAAGGCAATTGTAAGTTATAATTTTTTTTTAGCACACTGTTTTATTTTATTTTATTTTATTTCGACATATTATGGGGGTATTTAAGGTTTCAATAAATGCCCTTTCCCCCTCCCCCCACAAGTCTGAGTTTCCAGCGTGAGTTGATTTTTGTGAGAGGTGAAAGGTGTGGGTCCTGCTTTAGCCTTCTACAAGTGGCTATCCAGTTTTCCCAGCACCATTTATTGAAAAGGGATTCTTTTCCCCAGCGTATGTTTTTGTCTGCTTTGCCAAAGATTAGATGGCTATATGAGGATGGTTTTATATCTGGATTCTCACATCTGTTCCACTGGTCAATAATCCTATTTTTGTGCCAATACCAAATTGTTTTAATTGCTATAGCTTTGTAGTATAGTTTGATATCTGGCATATTAATATGTCCCATTTTGTTTTTGTTGCCTAGAATTGCTCTTGATATTCGGGATCTTCTT
Organism: Microcebus murinus; assembly: GCF_040939455.1. Classification (NCBI taxonomy): domain Eukaryota; kingdom Metazoa; phylum Chordata; class Mammalia; order Primates; family Cheirogaleidae; genus Microcebus; species Microcebus murinus. Next base: position 21,962,935 of record NC_134110.1, read on the forward strand.
TGGTTCCATAAAAAGCATAAAATTATTTTTTCTATATCTGTAAAGAATGCTGATGGGATTTTAATAGGTATTGCATTGAATCTGTAAATCAGTGTGGGTAGTATAGACATTTTAATGATGTTGAGTCTGCCGATCCACGAACATGGAATGGATTTCCATCTGTTTACATCCACTGCTATTTCCTTCCTCAGTGTTTCATAGTTCTCCCTGTAGAGGCCTTTTACATCCTTGATTAAGTATACTCCTAGGTACTTTAATTTCTTTGTTGCTATTGTGAAGGGTATTGAGTCTTTAATTTGGTTCTCAATTTAATTGTTGTTGGCCTTTACGAATGCCTCTGATTTCTGTGTATTGATTTTGTATCCTGAGACTTTACTAAATTCATTTATCAGTTCCAGGAGTTTCTTGGTTGAATCTTTGGGGTTTTCTAAATATAATATCATATCATCAGCAAACAGTAGAAGTTTGATCTCTTCTGCCCCTATTTGGATACCTTTAATTCCACTTTCCTGTCTGATTGCTGTAGCCAGGACTTCCAGCACTATGTTGAATAGAAGTGGAGATAGTGGGCAGCCTTGTCTGGTTCCAGCTCTAAGTGGGAATGCTTTCAGTTTTTCCCCATTCAGTATGATGTTGGCTATGGGTCTGTCATAAATGGTTTGTATCATTTTTAGGTATGTGCCTTCTATGCCTATTTTCTTAAGTGTTCGTATCATGAAAGGGTGTTGAATTTTGTCAAAAGCTTTTTCTGCATCTATTGAGAGAATCATGTGGTCTTTGTTTTTGCTTCTGTTTATGTGGTGAATTGCATTTATAGATTTGCGTATGTTGAACCATCCCTGCATCCCTGGGATGAAGCCCACTTGGTCGTGATGGATTATATTTTTGATAAGCGTCTGGATTCGGTTAGCTAAGATTTTGTTGAAAATTTTTGCATCTATATTCATTAGGGATATTGGTCTGTAGTTTTCTTTTTTTGTTGGATTCTTTCCTGGTTTTGGTATCAGAGTAATATTCACTTCATAAAAGGTGTCGGGGAGGTTTCTGTTCTTCTCGATGTTGTGGAATAGTTTCTGCAAGATAGGTACTAGTTCTTCTTTGTAAGTGTGGTAGAATTAGGGTGTGAAACCATCTGGATCAGGACTTTTCTTTTTAGGGAGATTTTTAATTGCAGTTCCTATTTCAGCTCTTGAGATTGGTCTGTTCAGGGAGTCTATTTCTTCCTGATTGAGCCTAGGGAGGCTATGTGTTTCTAGAAATTTGTCCATTTCCTCCACCTTTTCCAATTTGTATGAATAAAGATTTTTGTAGTACTCATAAATTATATCTTGTATCTCTTTGGGGTCAGTTGTGATATCTCCTTTTTTGTTCCTGATGGAGCTTATTAGAGATTTGTCTTTTCTGCTTTTCGTTAGCTTAGCCAGTGGCGTGTCAATTTTGTTTATTTTTTCAAAGAACCAACTTTTTGTTTTGTTAATCTCCTGAATAGCTTCCCTGTTTTCAATTTCGTTTAGTTCTGATTTGGTCTTCTTTTTTTTTTTTTTTTTAATTCGGCATATTATGGGGGTACAGATTTTAAGGTTTCAATAAATGCCCTTTCCCCCTCCCCCCACAAGTCTGAGTCTCCAGCATGACCATCCCTCAGATGGTGTGCATATCACTCGCTATGTATGTATATACCCGGCCCCCCCCCTCCACAATACCCTATTACTGTAGTGCCTATGTGTCCACTTAGTTGCTACTCAGTTAATACCAGTTTGCTGGAGAATATATGTAGTGCTTGTTTTTCTATTCTTGGGATACTTCACTTAGTAATATGGGTTCCAGCTCTAACCAGGAAAATATAAGATGTGCTATATCACCATTGTTTCTTAGAGCTGAATAGTACTCCATGGTATACATATACCACATTTTATTAATTCATTCTTGAATTGATGGGCACTTGGGCTATTTCCACAGCCTTGCAATTATGAATTGTGCTGCTATAAACATTCGAGTGCAGATGTCTTTTTTGTAGAGTGTCATTGGATCATTCGGGTAGATGCCCAGTAATGGGATTGCTGGATCAAATGGTAGATTCACTTGTATCGCTTTAAGGTATCTCCATATTGCTTTCCACAGAGGTTGAACTAGTTTGCAGTCCCACCAGCAGTGTAGGAGAGTTCCTCTCTCTTCACATCCACGCCAGCATCTGTTATTTGGAGACTTTTTGATAAAGGCCATTCTCACTGGAGTTAAGTGATATCTCATTGTGGTTTTGATTTGCATTTCCCTGATGATTGGAGATGTTGAGCATTTTTTCATATATTTGTTGGCCATTCTTCTGTCTTCTTTAGAAAAGTTTCTGTTCAAGTCCTTTGCCCATTTTTTAATAGGGTTATTTGATTTTTTCTTGCTGATTTTCGTGAGTTCTAAGTATATTCTAGTTATCAGCCCTTTATCAGATACGTAGGATGCAAAAATTTTCTCCCATTCTGTAGGTTGTCTGTTTACTTTCATGACTGTTTCTTTGGCTGTGCAGAAGCTTTGTAGTTTCATCATGTCCCATTTATTTATTTTTGTTGCTGCTTTGATTGCCTTTGGGGATTTCTTCATAAACTCTTTGCCTAGGCCGATGTCTAGGAGAGTCTTTCCAACATTTTCCTCTAGAATTCTAATGGTTTCATACCTGAGATTTAAGTCTGTTATCCAGCGTGAGTTGATTTTTGTGAGAGGTGAAAGGTGTGGGTCCTGTTTTAACCTTCTACAAGTGGCTATCCAGTTTTCCCAGCACCATTTATTGAAAAGGGATTCTTTTCCCCAGCGTATGTTTTTGTCTGCTTTGCCAAAGATTAGATGGCTATATGAGGATGGTTTTATATCTGGATTCTCACATCTGTTCCACTGGTCAATAATCCTATTTTTGTGCCAATACCAGATTGCATTAATTACAACAGCTTTGTAGTATAGTTTGATATCTGGCATATTAATACCTCCCAATTTGTTTTTGTTGCCTAGAATTGCTCTTGATATTCGGGGTCTTCTTTGGTTCCATACAAAGCATAAAATTATTTTTTCTATATCTGTGAAGAATGCTGATGGGATTTTAATAGGTATTGCGTTGAATCTGTAGATCAGTTTGGGTAGTATAGACATTTTAATGATGTTGAGTCTACCGATCCACGAGCAAGGAATGGATTTCCATCTGTTTACATCCTCTGCTATTTCCTTCCTCAGTGTTTCATAGTTTTCCCTGTAGAGGTCTTTTACCTCCTTCGTTAAGTATATTCCTAGGTACTTTAATTTCTTTGTTGCTATTGTGAAGGGTATTGAGTCTTTAATTTGGTTCTCAATTTAATTGTTGTTGGCCTATACGAATGCCTCTGATTTCTGTGTATTGATTTTGTATCCTGAGACTTTGCTAAATTCATTGATCAGTTCCAGGAGTTTCCTGGTTGAATCTTTGGGGTTTTCTAAATATAATATCATATCATCAGCAAACAGTAGAAGTTTGATCTCTTCTGCCCCTATTTGGATACCTTTAATTCCACTTTCCTGTCTGATTGCTGTAGCCAGGACTTCCAGCACTATGTTGAATAGAAGTGGAGATAGTGGGCAGCCTTGTCTGGTTCCAGCTCTAAGTGGGAATGCTTTCAGTTTTTCCCCATTCAGTATGATGTTGGCTATGGGTCTGTCATAAATGGTTTGTATCATTTTTAGGTATGTCCCTTCTATGCATATTTTCTTGAGTGTTCATATCATGAAAGGGTGTTGAATTTTGTCAAAAGCTTTTTCTGCATCTATTGAGAGAATCATGTGGTCTTTGTTTTTGCTTCTGTTTATGTGGTGAATTGCATTTATAGATTTGCGTATGTTGAACCATCCCTGCATCCCTGGGATGAAGCCCACTTGGTCGTGATGGATTATTTTTTTGATAAGCGTCTGGATTCGGTTAGCTAAGATTTTGTTGAAAATTTTTGCATCTATATTCATTAGGGATATTGGTCTGTAGTTTTCTTTTTTTGTTGGATTCTTTCCTGGTTTTGGTATCACAGTAATATTCGCTTCATAAAATGTGTTAGGGAGATTTCCATTCTTCTCGATGTTGTGGAATAGTTTCTGCAAAATAGGTATTAGTTCTTCTTTGTAAGTGTGGTAAAATTTGGGTGTGAAGCCATCTGGACCAGGACTTTTCTTTTTAGGGAGATTTTTAATTGCTGTTTCTATTTCAGCTGTTGAGATTGGCCTGTTCAGGGAATCTATTTCTTCCTGGTTGAGCCTAGGGAGACTATGTGTTTCTAGAAATTTATCCATTTCCTCCACATTTTCCAGTTTGTGTGAATAAATATCTTTGTAGTACTCATAAATTATATCTTGTATCTCTTTGAGATCAGTTGTGATATCTCCTTTTTTGTTCCTGATGGAGCTTATTAGAGATTTCTCTTTTCTGCTTTTCGTTAGCTTAGCCAGTGGCATGTCAATTTTGTTTATTTTTTCAAAGAACCAACTTTTTGTTTTGTTAATCTCCTGAATAGCTTCCCTGTTTTCAATTTCATTTAGTTCTGATTTTATCTTGTTGATTTCACTCCTTCTGCTGGGTTTGGGGCTGGTCCGTTCTTCTTTTTCCAGCTCTTTGAGTCATTTCATTAGATTGTCTATTTGTGATCTTTTTGACTTTTGGTTATAGACATTTATGGAGATAAACTTTCCTCTCAGAACTGCTTTAGCTGTGTCCCAGAGGATTTGATAACTTGTCTCTCCATTGTCATTTTCTTCATAGAATTTTTTTATTTCCATCTTGATTTCTTCATTTATGAAGTAATCATTTAGTAGGAGGTTGTTTAATTTCCATGTTTTTGTGTAGAAATGTGAGTTTCTGTTAGGGCTGATTTCTACCCTTATTCCATTGTGATCTGAGAAGATACATGGTATGTTTTCTATTTTTTTAAATTTCTTGCGATTTACTTTGTGTCCTAGGATATGGTCAATCTTAGAGAATGTCCCGTGAGCTGATGAGAAGAACGTATATTCAGTGGATTTGGGGTAGAATGTCTTGTAGATGTCAGTCAGACCCAATTGTTCTAGGGTTTTGTTTAAGTCCATTATTTCTTTATTAATTTTCTGTTTGGAGGATCTGTCTCGTGCCATCAGTGGGGTGTTGAAATCTCCGGTGATTATGGAGTTGCTATTAATCCATTTGCTTAGCTCCAGTAAGGTTTGCTTTATGAAACTGGGTGCACCTAAGTTGGGTGCATATATATTTAAGATTGTTATCTCTTCTTGTTGAACTGTGCCCTTCACCATTATGTAATGACCCTCTTTGTCTTTCACTACTTTTGTTGGTTTAAAAACTAAATCGTCTGAAATTAGAACTGCCACACCAGCCTTCTTTTGGCTTCCACTTGCCTGGAATACTGATCTCCACCCTTTTACTTTTAGTCTATATGCATCCTTGCAGGTTAGATGTGTTTCCTGAAGACAGCATAGACTTGGCCTGTATTTTCTTATCCATTCAGCCAGCCTGTGTCTCTTGAGTGGAGAGTTTAAGCCATTCACATTTATTGAGAGAACTGATAGGTAAGGTAGTTTACTGATCATTCTGTTGGGTTGGATGTTGTTGCTATGATTTATGTCTTGAGCCATTGTAATATCTGGCCTTTAATCTTTGGGTTTTGGTTGTTTTTATATTCGTGGGTTATTATTATCATGTTCCGTGCATAACGCTGTTTTGAGTACTTCTTGTAGGGCTGGTCTTGTCTTGGTGAATTGTCTGAGCCTTTGCTTGTCTGAGAATGTCTTTATTTCTCCTTCATATACGAAGCTTAGTTTTGCAGGGAATAAGATTCTAGGCTGGGAATTGTTGTATTTCAAAAGAGTGAGAATGGGGCCCCAGTCTCTCCTTGCTTGTAAAGTCTCATTAGAGAAGTCTGGTGTTATTCGAATTGGCTTTCCCTTCTATGTCACTTGCTTCTTTTGTCTTACAGCTCTTAGAAGGGCCTCTTTAGTTGATATGTTGGTCAGTCTGATGACTGCATGTCGTGACGTCTTTCTGTTTGCATTGAATCTCCCAGGGGTCCTCTGAGCTTCTTGAACTAGTATATTGAGATTTTTGAGCAAGGCCTGGGAAATTTTCCTGTATTATATCTACAAATAGCTTGTCCAACCCGTGAGTGTTGTCTTCTTCCCCTTCTGGTAACCCTATGACCCTCACATTAGGTTTCTTCACATAATCCCCCATCTCTTGTAGGCCTTGCTCTTTTCTCTTGTTTCTCTGCTGTATTTCTGTGACTGATTTATTTAATTGGAGGGTGTTATCTTTAATCTCTGAGATTCTTTCTTCTGTTTGATCTACCTTGTTTTTGAGACTTTACACTGTATTTTGTGGTTCCCTGAATTGATTCTTCATTTCCAGGAGTTTGGTTAAACTTTTCTTCATTGTGTCTATTTCTTTAGTGAACCTTTTTTCCAGATCCTGGAGGCTTTTTGTGGTTTCTTTGTGTTGGTTATTGAATTGTTCTTGCAGGTCGGTGAGTGTTCTTATGATCCACATAGGAAATTCCTCTTCTGTCATTTTGGTTGCCTGATTTTGGTGGGTTCCCGTTTCTAGGGGGCTGGTGCTCCTCTTTGGGGGTGTGTTTTCCATTTGGTTCTTCATATTTCCTGAGTTCCTTCACTGATTTCTTCCCATGTCGATCAGTTGTTGTTTCTTTTCTTTAGGTTTTTGTTTGGGTATTCACACGCCTTGTTTAGTTTCTGAGCTGGTAGGTGGTGTCTGTGGGTGAGATTCAACCACTTCCTGTATAATGAGTCAGTAGGTGTCCTGAAAAGAGTGTGCAGGATGCTCTCCCTGTCAGTAGGTGGCACTTGCTTGGAGGAACAGGCTATGCTGTTATTTTTATGTCTTGTTATCAGCTCTTGTTCCTGTGGAGAGAACTCTAGTGCCTCAGATGGTGGGTGGGGTCCTGGGACTTCCAGGTGTTTCCTTTTCTCCCCTTCAGTGAGGGCTAGTCTAGGAGAGAGTCTGGGTGGAGCTGGGTTGGGTAAGCCTGCCCTCAGGCACCACCAATGTCGTTAGCAGGGGTCAAAGTTTGTTCTCTGCTTCCAGGCAAAGCTGACAGGGAGGGGCTGGAATGGCCAGACTCAGTCAGAGAGTCTGCGTGTGGGGGTGGGGCTGTCTGAGACTCACAGTCTGGAGTGGGCCTGGCTTCTTTCCACCATCCCCAACTCTGCGGCTACTCCTGGGCCTCTGCCAGCTGGCCAGACCACACGCCACCAGGCCTCTCCTGGCTGTGCTGCCGGCAGGGTGGTTCCCTGCACAGGTACGCCACCTGGGCTGGGTGCATGGCCTCCCTTTGGGGGGAGGGTTGCCCTCTAGGACGCTGATCTGCCCCTGAAGGCACACACACCTCAGTAGGCTGTTCACAAATATCCCTTCTGTGCCCCAGGCAATGCGAGGCCTCGGTGCACGGGATGTGGTCTGCAGGTCTGACCTCTGGGTCCTAGAGTTCAAACTATATGCCCTCCAGGGAGAGCAGTGCCGGTCCCAATTCACCCACAGGGAGCTCACGCTGGGTCTATGTCTCTCAACCTCAGGGTCTGCCCCGTTCTCCTGGGATCACCGTGCCAGCAGCACCTGGGAGGCCTGGCAGGTAGGGATCTCACAGTCTCAGTTCCCCTTAGTCAGCTGTAGGGCCCCAAAAGGGAAGGTCCCGTTCCCTGGAGGTGCCTCCGGCTGGTGGCTATATTGTCTCTGTCTCTCTGGGCAGCCGCGGGTAGGGTCGGGGGAGGGGAGGAGGTGGCAATATGGCGTCTGCCGCGCGGCTCGGGTCTGTGCACACGGAGGTGCCCCGAGGGAGTTGGGAGCCTGGTGCCACGTCCGCTACTGGCTTACCGCTCACTGGCAGTGGCCGTCGCTGGGCTGGTGTCCGCAGGTCTCTCCACTCGCTGGGGAGCCCACCAGCAGTCCCAGATGCAGGGGAGGGGAAACGGCCGATACACCTACACTTCCCGCTGGTCTCCAGGCTGCTCTGGGAGTCTCAGCTTCCAGTTCTCCTCCGTGACCTCCTCCCGTGGAGTCTCCCGTGGTCTCAGGTACCCCTCCTTCTGACCCTCATCCGATGTAGGCTCGTCTTCTTGCTTCTTTCTTCTAATTTCTGCTAGAATCTGTCTTTTCTGCAGAGACACTCTGTCTGGCGGTGTTTCTCATCCGCCATCTTCTCTACATACATTAGTTACAATTTGTAATTAGTAACATGTCATTAGTGGGCTGTTAGTTGATTTTATCTAGCAGTGTTTGGGTAGGTGAGTTATTATTTTTCTTCCAGTGTTTTAATTCCATGTTACTTCAAGAAGGATGGATGACTTTGTTTTTGATGAGGACCAAAAGATTTTACATCTCTTTTCACTGGTTCTTCTTTTTTTTTAAATCTAAACATTAGGCATCTATGTGCTTATTTAAAAAAAATATGTGGCTACTGCCATCTGTTGGATGGAATGTGAGCCTTACTCAGACACATGGGCTCTTTAAACACCCAAAGATCTGTCCCTTCTTTTGACTTCACACCTTGTCTCCTAAAAGTGACATTCTGCCTTTGATTTATGTGCACAGTTCCCAACTTCCAGCTCTAGAACTGGGTTTATTTTGGGAATGTTTTCTGTTGGAGGGGGGTTGTGCTTTCTCTTCAGCCATTTGAATTCTTTCTCCCAAAGAGAGAGCGTGAGAGGTTTTCTATCTTCCTAAGAAGACTTAGAGAGTGAGGCAGACACCTGGGAAGAAGGGATGTGGCTGTGTGGGAGTATACATGGGAACAAGCATGTTGTTAGCATGGGGTGGTAGAAGCTACATGGGACTAAGAAGCAGAGGACTCAGTCAAAATTCAGTTACTAAATTGTGGTACATTTTGAGGCCAGTGATTTTACTTCTCTGGGCTTCAGTTTCCTCAGCCATGAGATGAGAGAGCTGGTCTAGAGCTGAGAAAGTCTTACGAGTCCAAGATCCACGCAGTTCAGTTTCTCCAAGGAGTCATAGTCAAAGAATGGCAGACAACAGCAAATACAAATTTAAGAAGAAATGGCAATCTGCTTCTCTTGAGAAACATAAAGAACCATCTACAAATCTGTGGGAAATCCACTTTACCTCACCCCCACCCTCCCCTCCTCAATTTTTATTTTCCTGTTTCCTGTGCTCGCATTGTCAGCCATCCCCCGTCCTCACTGCCCATACTTGTCGTCTGTGCAGAGACTGTTTTCTCTCTTCACTCTTGTTCAGCGTTTTTCTGAGTCCTCCCTTCCTCATCCAGGCCCTTGAGTCTCATGTTTCTTTGCCCATTCAATTCCAGGCAGCAGTCCTGGAGAAACAGCATCTTCTCTGAGGTGGGGAACAGGCAAAGAAGCTGAACCACAGAGAACACACTTCATATTGGCCTGGGGAGGCAGGAGAGGCAAGAAACACATGCCTATCACCATGCCCCTGTCAACCAACAAGAGCCTTCAGATCTGTGTCTGATATGACCACAGTACCTATAGCTGAATTCACTGGTTAAAGCATGCACAACACAATCTGTTCTCCTTGAATTGGAGGTTTTTGAAGATTGAGGCCATTTTACTCCTTTTCTCCTGACTTGCTAAAGAAAGAAAGACTGGGATCATTATTGAACTCAGTTCTCATTTACTTTCTTAAAATTTGATGCCCACGAAACCTGGAGTTTATTTACTTGTTCCTTCTCTCCCTCCTTCATTTAGTCAGCGATACCATTTGTTGATACCAGATCGGAGAAGGGGAGCATTTCAGAGGAATGCTCCTTTATGGTTTCTTCTCTGCGGACGAAGTCTTGGTTGAGTCTTCACTGGACTTGGTCAGAATGGAGCGTGGGCATGGGGCTGTGCCTCCCTCAGTGTGAGTTCTCCCTGGGAGGTGGTTCTCCAAGCCTACCTGGGTGAGGCTAGCTCTCATGCCCGGGGCTGCCCTGTCGCCTCTCTGCCCCACCTCCACTCCCCTGTGCCAGGATCTACTGTGCCAGGAGTGAGTACAGCCAGTTGGGGGGTGGGGGCTCAAACTTTCAAGGAAATTAAAAAAGAGTTTCTCCTTACAGGAGGTTTGGGGCACTTTCTAGAGGACATGTTGCCAGTCCTGTCAGTGAAAAGATGGATCAGAAGCCCCAGGCAACTGGGAGAAAAGGGAGTGAGCCCCGAGGCCTGCCCAGGAAGGGGTCTGCAGGAGGAGGATCCTCTCTGTCACTGCTGGAGAATAACAGCCAGTTTCGCAGTCGGTGATAATGACTCACTTCCTCAGTGGAGGTTTGGGAGGATTATAGTTGGCATTTGAAAAGTCATTTCTATATCTGGTAATGAAGGAACTCTGAGTGATCACCATGTACCATTTGGTGTTTTGTCATCTTTGGTAATATCACTGTCTTAGTCAGCTTGGCATCTCTAACAGAATACCACGGGCTGCATGGCTTAGAAACAACAAAATGTATTTCTCACAGCTCTGGAGGCTGGAAGTCCAGGATCAGGGCGCCAACCCGGTGAGGTGCCAATGAAGGCCGCCTTCTCATTGTATCCTCACACGACAGAAAGAGTGAGAGAGCTCTCTAGGCTCTATTTTAGAAGGGCACAAATACCTTCATAAATCCTTCACCCTGATGACTTTATCACTTCTCCAAAAGTCTCACCTCCTAATACCATCATGTTGGGGTTAGGATCTCAACATATGAAATTGGGGGGGGGACACAAACATTCAGTCCATATCAATCACCAACAGTACCATACTGAGAAAAATGTAAAATGGAGCTGTTATATTAAAAAACAAATTATTTAAGTAAAATGCCATTATAATGGAGCTCTACAACCACCAGTGTCCTTAGGTTAAGTGTACAGGCCGTAGACGTGTAAGTGTATATATATCCAATGCTTTCTCTGGGCATTCATGCTTTAAAGCACATAAAAAAGCAATGAGCAGTGTCCATATTCCCAGCTGACTAGAGCTAGTGTGTGTCTCTAAACACTGCTGGTTGTGAAGGCAGAGTGTTATCAGAATGCCCTGATATGTCAACAGTGTGACCTCCTGCTTTGCTTCAGGAGGGGTAAACATTTGTTTAACAATCAGACAGCATAAAAAGTGAGTCTGCCAAGAGGGGGGTCCATTCACCTAAGTCACTCCTCTGGTGCTGGAGGATCCCTGTGGTTCACTGTCCACAGGCCAGAGAACTCACTGCTAATACAGACACCTACCCAGGACCCTCCCCTGGGTTGGGTAGCCCTGGTTTCTAACCTCAGCCCAGTGGCCGTAGCTCTTTGTTTCTAGCATCTTCCAGTTCAGAGGAGCCATTGTTGAGGGTTAGAGGTGTAGGTACTTGCCTCCCTTAGCTCCTGCACAGTAAGCAAACACTGAGGCAGTTTTGGACATTAGAGCACAAGGCACCAGTGCGTGCCCCCAAGGGTGTGCTGCCCTTGAGTGCCATCCTGCCTATAAAGTTGTGTGGCATCAGCACACTGTGACTGTAGACCTGACTCTGGGCACCCTGGGGGTGCAGAGCTACCATCCCACTCTTACAGAACCACACTATTATGGGGTATCTTGGTGGGAAATAATGGCTGAAGTATTCAGGAACTCCAGTGGCTTTGAAACAGTATTATGGGATGAATTATAACGTGATACAAAAAAGGCAAAGGGAAGTAAGGTTTTAAAGGGATTCGACGGGGACTTTGGCTTGAAGTCTAGGGACTCCGCTTTTAGGTTATGCCTCATTGTAGATTTTTTAAAAAAGACACAATGAATTTGTTTTTTTCTATTAAAATTGCCTATAGGTTGACTTTATCATAAGTCTGTATTTTCCTATTTTGAAGAGGTCTGGTAACCATTAATAAGAACTTAGAGGTATAGTCCTCACCAGCTACTCTCAAACTACCAGCTGGAATGACTCTGCATTGCTCTTGGTTAAGACAGAAGCTGAGATATGAATGGTATTCACTGCATAAATGGCAAGAGCTGCACTAATGGAGCCTTTCCCATGCCTCATGCCCTGTGCTGAGTGTTCCACGTGAATTCCACAATTAGTCCCCAGTGCAACTCATGGGGCAGGTGTTCTCACACCTATATTCAGAGAGGAAATTGGGACTCAAGAGAGGCTGACATAGAAGAACCAGACTTGGGATTCAGGTTCCCTGGCCCCAAAGCCTTGAGTTATGATGGGAAGCTTCGCTTCTTCCCAGGGATTCTAGTGAGCAGCTTGGTGTAGTGATTTTCTCCTGTGGTAAGCAAGAACTCCTACTTTATGGTACCAAATCAGGGAGGGGTTCCTAATGGACTTGGCAGCAGTAGACATTGACCCTGCCCTTGTGAAACTTATAGACTTATTAGTCTAATGGTAGAGATACATCAATGTAAAATAAATACTTATTAGTTATTGTTTTTCCAAAAACACTATTGCTTTATTATACCATTATAAGTAGTGTTTTTCTTTTTTATGTCTGCAAATCAAATATATTTTCCTGCATCCTGAGAGATAACAACATAAGCAGATAGGTATTTGATTAATTTATCCATCTATCCATCCATCCAACAAATATTTGGTGACTTTAACTAAATGTACCTTTGCTAAAGATTGGAAGATGTATAAAACCAGGCATACTTTCTTTCCCCAAGCCCCTTATGAAGAATCCCAAGGTAAGGAAGCGCGAGGAAAGTGCTGTGGAAGAGTGCAGGTTTCTAAGAGAATGAGCTCTCACTGCGAGCTGCAGAAGTATTGATGATGGGCAGGACTTTGAAAGAGGAGATGGGCTGGTGGAGCAGACACTTTAGAGGACCAAAAAGACCTTTCTGAGGAAGCTTGGACGTGTGGGACATGGGAATGTTAGCAGAAGGGGAGAGCTAGGCCAGATTAAAGAGGTAGGGCAGAGGCAGGTCACAGAGGCTGGAGCCCCTGGGGCAGACAGCTGAGGCCAAATTCATTATGCAGAGGGAGCCATAGAGGCTTTGAGAGCAGGAGAAATCCATGACATGGGGTTAGTGAAAAAAGAATGCTATTTATTTATTTTTTTATTTCAGCATATTACCCGGGATACAAATGTTTAGGATACATATATTGCCTTTGCCCCACCCAAGTCAGAACTTCAAGCGTGTCTATCCCCCAGACAGTGCACACTGCACCCATTATGTGTGTGTATACCTATCTCCTCCTCCACCCTCCACCTGTCCAACACCCGATGAATATTACTACTATATGTGCATTTAAGTGTTGTTCAGTTAAGTCAGTTAATACAAATTTGATGGTGAGTACATATGGTGCTTGTTTTTCCATTCTTGTGATACTTCACTAAGTAGAATGGATTCCAGCTTTATGCAGGAAAATACAAGAGGTGCTAGATCACCATTGCTTTTTGTGGCTGAGTAGAACTCCATGGTATACATATACCACATTTTATTAATCTACTCATGTATTGATGGGCACTTGAGTTGTTTCCACATCTTTGCAATTGTGAACTGTGCTGCTATAAACATTCTAGTGTATATATCTTTTTTATAGAATCTCTTTTGTTACTTTGGGTAAATGCCCAGTAATGGGATTGCAGGATCAAATGGTAGATCTATTTGTAGCTCCTTGAGATATCTCCATATTACTTTCCACAGAGGTTATACTAGTTTGCAATTTTACCAGCAGTGTATGAGTGTTCCTATCTCTCCACATCCACGCCAACATTTATTATTTTGGGATTTTCTGATAAAGGCCATTCTCACTGGAAATAAGTGATATATCATTTTGGTTTTGATTTGCATTTCCCTGATGATTAGAGAGATGTTGAGCATTTTTTCATGTGTTTGTTGGCTATTAGTCTATCATCTTTTGAAAAGTTTCTGTTCATGTCCTTTGCCCACTTTTTGATAGGGTTGTTTGATTTTTTCTTGCTGATTTTCCTGAGTTCTAGTTATCAGCCCTTTATCAGATGTGTAGCATGTGAATATTTTCTCCCATTTTGTAGGTTGTTGCTCTCGTGATAGTTTCCTTGGCTATGCAGAAGCTTTTAAATTTGATTAGGTCCCAATTATTTATTTTTGTTGTTGCTGTGATTGCTTAAGAATGCTATTTAGAGTCAGGCCGATCCTGGTTAGAATCCTGGCTTTGTCTTTGTAGCTGAGTGCACATGGTCAGCTGCTGCCCTGAGCCTCAGCTACCACATCTGTAACCTGCCTCTCAGTCTTGTTTGCAGGACCCCACCCATAAGCGACCTGGTTAAGACCACTACGGTAGTCTTGCAAGGGGTGCCGGAGCCTGAAGGGGGGGGGGGCGCTGGTAGTAGACATGGTGCAAAATGAGAGACAGATCTGAGTCAAGGAAGAACAGATAGAACCTGAAGCCCGACAGGAGGTGTGGTTGGTGGGTGGGGTTGTGGAGCCAGATGTGACTAAAGGGATGGATTCTAGGCTGCCTACCCAGTGGTTTCTAGCCCAGGAGTATAACCGCCATGGGGCTTTGAGCCTGGGACAGTTCTTTGGAGTTGGGCTTTTCCTTTCAAGCCACAGCGAATTCTACGAGTCGCTATTTCTATACAGTGTTCAGATGTCTGATGCCAGATTTACAGCCTGAGGTGGCAAAGGTTTTTCAGTCTTCCTTAGGACTCAAACCATACCGAGTTGCTTGGTTACCTCCCGTGGTTGGCCGAGAAAGCGTCTTTGTTCTGCTTTGAATGGAAGGCTCGCTGCTGAGCCGCTGACATTTAGCCTACCCAGAGCGAGTTTCATCTCTGCCGCTGGGGCTGAGCCGGTGGGGGCGGGGCGGGAAAGACAGGTCTCAGGCATGGTTTCCACATTGGGACAGCAGTCACAGCTTCGGCTTCAAACACTCTTATCCCTGGTGGTACTGTTTACAAACATGCTAGGAAAACAGAATTAGGGGAAAAATTAATTCATGATTGCTGAACTATGATAAGATTGATGCTTTTAAGCACTTCCCCTGGGGAAACCAGGCAGGAATCTATCAAGGGGAAATGAATCACAAGGGAAGCCAATTAAAAGTTAAATGTAGGCTAATGAATCTGATAAAGGAAGAATTTTGTTTTAATTATTGATGTATTGTCTTACAAGGGCTCTTTGGAAGAACCTGTGAAGAGAAGACCATGATGAAAAGACAATGAAATTCATGCTTCTGAACCCTGAATCTACTTCAGTGTGCTGTGTAGATGCTCTGCATCGTCACCAGCAGATGTCACTGTTTGCACATAAAATGCAAACAAGCCCCCAAAGATTCCCGCCGACACCCCCATTTCCCACTACCCCTCCCCCCTACCCCACCCCCGCCCCCGCTGCCTTATTCTAAAATAAGACAAGCTTGTCCACGTTTTTTCATAAAGCCTTACGTATCACATGGTCATTTTTGTTCTGGAAAAGAATGATATTGTTTATCCCTTTAAAGAACCATATATGCAAAAGAAACTGGCTTTTGAGAGACTCACACATTTCATATGTTAAGCTATACAATGAAACTCCACTTACAAAAGAATTTTTGAACACCTGCTATTTGCCTGAAATCAGCTTATGGGACTCAAGGTATCCAGAAACAGCTGAAGAGCTGTCCTTCCTCTCTCTAGGGTCTTAAAACATCTTTTGGTGAGATGAGAGTTAAATAATAAAGCAACTTATAAATGTTGGGAGTTAAGTACTAAAACAAAAAATGAGTGTTATACTGTTTCAGAAAGACAGGAGGTCACTGGGGCTGGAGCAGCTGGAAGGCTTCAGGGAAGGAGGCCCCAAGATAAAAAGGGTGCATTTATTTGGTTGGCAATGAAAAGGAACTGTTTTTTCTTTTTTCCCTGAGATAATAAAAAGAAAAAGAATTATTTTGGGAGAATCCATCTGATAGAGTTGTGAAAAAATTAAATTGAGGGTGGTGGTGGTATTACAGAAGCAAGAACAAGAATTCCTGCAATGGTAACTAGAAGGAAGATTAGCCCCGGAGGCCACCTTATTGACAGGTGTAGTCACTATGTCTTCTTCTTAGTCCAAAATCAAGACTCGAATGTTGACCCATGGTCAGACAATAAAACAGAAGGTTAGAAATCAGGGCTGTTTCCAGAAACTCTAGGACATATGGATGCTGCAAGTATATGGAGAAGAGACTTGAGTCTCATGAACTTGGAGGATACCATTGGTGTGCCATTGATAGAACTGGAAAAGCTGAGAGGAAATTTGGCTTGGATAGAAAGATGTTGAGTATAGTATGATCCCTGTTGCTGAAACTGACATGGCCAGGCTGATGGAGACTTGGAGGCATTGAAGGTCGAGAAGCCAGAAGTCTGACCAGGTTGGGCAGGGCTGGAAACTATATTCAGGAGCCACTGGGAGGAGAGAGAGAAGGCACCAGGTTACAGTAGTCAAGGTTCATGCCTTAAGGAGCCAGTTCATTTTATTAAATTACATGTATTAGTATAAATAATATTCAGGACAGACAATAACTAGAAACCTCTCCCTGGTGTGGTGTTGTCTTAAGCACACAAGTTCCTGCCAACTTTACATCCTGGCTGCATTCACATAATGGGAATTCATGGCCAATAGTCTTCTGTCTGCACCCCTTCTGCCCATTCTAGGGTTTCACCATAATTACCTGGGACTCCCAAATGTCCCTCTACCAATCAGCTGCCCATCCTACTTGTTCATCCTTTCTAGTCTCTGGGAAAGTAACTTATTATTCAATGTGGAAGGTCCTGTTCTTGATACACTTCATTTCCTGAATCCTATGACAGAGAGAGAGAGACAGACAGAGATAGACAGATATGGGGGAAATGTGGCTGGAAATTCAAAGCAGCCACAACCATTTCTAAAACACATTGTCCTTCATTTCCTCTGAATCACACTCTCTAATTTGGACAAGCACCTAAATAGATTTCATGCCTTAGTTTGTTCCACTGCAGAATGGGGAAAACGATGTCTACCCCTCAGGGTGGAGTAAAGATTATGCACATGATGTGCCTAGTGTGGGCACCCCATTAGTAATCAAACATGGTAACACCAATTATGTGGTTTTCACATTGGGTGAATGCGGGAAGAGGGCTGGTATAGGTCAGACCAGAGTGCAAACGACAGAATCCCAGAGTAAATCCTCTTCATTTGGTGTAAGTGATGAAAATGAAGATTAAATATTTGACCAGAGATAAGAAATTTATGGGCATGGATGTTGCAGCTCTGATCATTTTGCATATGAGTGTGTAGTAAGAGGCAGCATTTCTTTGTTTAAAACCTTGTGCACTTAATTCGCATTCAGAGAAAGGAATCATCCAGGCTCATTGCAAACAAGAAATCAAGATGCCAGCAAGGCCAATGTTGTTGTGAGACTGTTGAGCTATTAATCATGAAACAGCAAAACAGGGCACTTTTTATTTATAGCAACTGTTGCTAAGCAGATAATAAAGACCCTTTTCAGAGCTTGCATATTTTTTTTTTCCCCACAGAAAAGGGCTTGGCTTGTATAATGATTTTTCAGATGAAATAAAAACCTTGCAAGTACATGAGCCCTGAGTGCTTGTGGTTTTTAGACCAGGGTCCTTGGCATCAGCCAGCCCTGCAGGATGGGCACGTGATACGGAGCAACCCTGTGAAGGGAGGCAAGAGGATTACTGGCTCCTCTCAACAGCAGACTGGGTGCATGAAATCTCTTTAGACTGGAAGTGAGTGAGCAGCCCCAGGAAAGCCAGGATGAGCTATTGTGCTTTCCTTGACTTCCCAGGTCACCTCCTTGTGCTGGTCGGGCCAGGGGGCCTGTCTGTGGCCATTACTCACTCAGATTTCCCTTCACTGGCCTCTCTAGAGATGGATGCTGCCCCTTTCTAGGCAGTGTGTGGGAGGAGGCCAGCTCACAGAGGTCCACTTGTGCTCAGTTGCTGCTAGGATGATCTCCAGGCTCTTTTCAAAACTCAGGAGCTGAGCTTTTGCAGTTTCTGGATAGAGCAGACACTTAAATATTGGTGGAATTCATGAATGATTTCATCCATGCATTTGGACCTGGATTATAGCCAATAGAAGATGTGGTAGGTGGAAAAATAGCCCCCCAAAAGACATCCACCTCCTAACCCCTGAAGCCCATACGTGTTACCTTTATTTGGGCAAAATGTCTTTGCAGATATGATTAAATTAAGGATCTTGAGATGAGGAGATTATTCTGGGTTATCTAGTAGACCCTAAATGCAGTCCACATATCCCTGTAACAGGGAAGCAGGGGGAGATTTAACTGCAGACAGAAGAGGGAAAAGTGATATGAAGATGGGGGGAGAGCGCTATAGACCAAATGCTTTTGTCCCCCCAAAATTCAGACATTGAAACCTAACCCCAATGTGATGGTATTAGGAGGACTTCTCAGCCTCCAGAACTGTGAGAAATAAATTTCTGTTGTTTATAAGCCACTGAGTCTATGGTGTTTTCTTATAACAGTCCAGACAGACTAAGACACAAAGATTGGAGTGATGCAGCCACAAGCCACGGATCACCAAAGTCACCAAAACTGGAAGAGGCAAGGACTGGATCCTCCCCCAGGGTCTCCAGAGGGAATGTAGGCTGCTGACACCTTGATTTCTGTCTAGTGAAATTGATTTCATACTTCTGGCCTTCAGAACTATGAGGAATAAATTTCTGTTGTTGTAAGCCACCAAATGTGTGGTATTTTGTTAGAACCACCACAGGACACCAATATAGAAAACATGGCCGCTTCCTCCTCAACCAAACTCCAAACAGCCAAACTCCATGTTGGTCCTAATATTTCACAATAACTAGCATGAGATGCTTTTGTCCTACACAGCTGTACTGGGGTGATGTTACTGGGATGAAGAAAATCTTTTAAAATAGTTTTTAAAATTATTATTATAAAAGTAAAGCACATTCAGGGTAGAACAAAGAAGTCGAACATTATACAAAAGTATAAAATTAAGTGAACCCTCCACTCCGGAGTCCCTGAGGTCAGTCCTCTAAACTGCTTCTTTAAATTATTATAAATAGAAGTATATTTACATCTCCCCATTCTTATATAAACAGGATCATTCATTCACACCACACAGTTCCTTTTTTGTTCATTTAAAAATGTATCTTGGGAAATCTTTTCATATTAGTACATAGATATTTCCTCATTCTTTTTCAATAATTGTGTAAACATTTCATTGTATGGATATCTCACAATTTATTCAACTAGTACAAAATGAGAAGTTATTAAGGAAAATGAAATATGCTTTTGCTTTGACAAGGACAGTATACCTTTAAATGGTAGTTAGAAGATGATAGAATATTTTTCTTTCCCTACATCACAGTAAAGTTTTGTGATTGCCCTTAAAAGGCAGCGTGATTCATGAAGAGGTGTGGGGTCTGTACAGTACCCCTAGGACTGTAGGAGCATTTTTGAATCCTCCAAGTAATAATATTCATCCTATAATTCACCTGTAAATTGTTAGGCACAGACTAGGAGCATAGAAGGCTCTGAAACACACTGGCTGAATGAAGGAACGCATCAATGTACTGCTATTGTGTTTATCTGCGACCTTACTCAAGCTCTCAGGGGTAGTAAGTGGCAGAGCCAGGATGTTAACCCTGACCAGCTGACTCCTGAGCCCATCCACACTCTTACCTAGTAAAGGCAAATACGTTCGCAGTCCATTACTGCATTACAAGCCATCCCAAAACTCAGTGGCTTGAAACAACAGCAATCATGCACCTGCTTATGATTCTGAAATTTGGGTAGTGCTTGGTGGGGACAGCTCATCTTTGCTCCATGTAATGTTTGCTTGTATCGACGTGTCCAAGATGGAATGTTTTATTCACATATCTGGTTCCTTAGCTGGGTGGTGGAACATGGGGGCTGGCAGGGCATCTCTTTCCCCATATGGCCTCTCTTTGTGACTAGCTTGGCATTTCTTACGGTATGCTGGTCTTGGGCTAGTTGGCCTTCTCACATGGCAGCTGGGTTCCCCCAGAGCACAAAAGCAGAAATTGCCTTTCTTTCTTGATTTTCAAACTTGGAAATTCAAGAACATCAGTTCAGCTGCCTTCATTGGTCAAAGCAATCATTTGAGGGGAGAGGAATCAAACAACAGACAATTCTGCCTCTTATTGAGGAAGAGTCAAGGTCGTACTGCAAAGGAGCATGGGGGTGGGAGATATTGCTGTGGAAATCTTTGGAAACACACTCTGCAACAGGCAATTAGACACACACATGCACAGCTATCATAGGAGAAGAAAGAAGTGTCACAAAGGGATAGAGTTTGTGAAGCTGACAGATTACTTCCAACTTGCAGAATGAAAAGCAAAGGTTCATGGGGGATATGGTTGAGTTGGCATTGGTGAGTAGGTAGAATTAAAAATTTGCACATGAGAAGAAAGTAGCTTAGGAGTGCCATATGAGCAAAATGAGATGGGAGGGTGGGGTGTGTGTGTGTGTGTGTGTGTGTGTGTGTGTGTGTGTGTGTGTGTGTGTGTGTGTGTGTTTCCATCAAAAGATTTAGCAAGAAGAGGGTTAAAGAGCTGTAGGGTGCCCTATTTCTAAGCAAATGATCAAATGTGGAGCACAGGTGACCAATGAATCTGGCTTCCTTTGGCACCTGGGAGAACGGGCACATGTTAGCTCCCAGGGTATTGCAAGCATGGGCAGTTGAAGATGATTTCCCACCCTCTGGCCACACTGGCACATGGGAACAGCATCCTCTTTGAGAACTGTTGCCAGGCAGAAGCACATGTTTATGCACCTATGCATTTGCCATTGACCCCAAGATGAGAGCCAAATGGACCTTTTTCTTCTTTCTTCTTTCACCCTGAGACAGAAGTGCCCTCCAGAGCCCTTGATGCTGCACCTGTGGAGCCGGCACAGCTGCAAATGGCAGCACCGAGGTAATTATGGGAAGAATATGCTAATAAGCAGATGCCCATGATTAACTTGCCTTTTTTGTTGCCTGTCAAATCCAGGCTGCATTTGTTGGAAAAGATAATTAAATTTGAATCAGATGCCTGCAGTAAATATTTTATTTAGAGCTTTACATGACAATAGAGGAAGTTGACTCAAAGTCCATCTTCAAATTCCCACTTTTGTCTGAGGTCTGGGTCCAACTCAAGGCTTGAGCTTGGAGTCTGCTCCAATGAGCTTCTTGTTATACAATCTGGTGCATGTGGTGTTTATTAGGTTATTAATGCTAGTGTATTATGGTGATAATACTTGTCCCCTAAGAGTGGACAAAGCTTGACTTGGAAATTATGGACTAATTAACCCAGCCTCACTGCATGTCCCTCTTGTACAGCCAGTTGCTTCCTGAACATCCTGCAGCTCTGGGGAGATCCGTGGTTCTGCTGTGCTCCCTCACAGAGGTTGTGCCCATGCGCCCTCATCATGCTTGACCTTAATGCGCAAACACGTGCATCTGACTCTCTCCTGAATGTTTCTGACCTGCCCCAGAAGTGACGCTCATAATGGTGACTTTGAAATGGTAAGTGCCCCGAAGCCTATCAGATTCCTTTTCCTCATGTGATGCGTTAGCCCTGATGCATCTTATAGAATGGGAACATGAAGGCTGCTTAGGTGGCAATGGCTGGGGTTTTTATTTGCGGGGGGGGGGGAGTAGGATTGGTTCAAACAGTAGTTTTCTTTAAAATGTTTGTATTACAAATTCTTCCTAATACCCCAAGTCTGCCACTGTCCTTACATCATCACTACTCTCCCTTCAGGCCTGGGACCCAGGGAGGGATCAGTAATTTGTTGCAATGGAGAAAGGAGGCCCAGAGAGGGAAACATACATGGGGTACCTGACCTATTAGACACAGAACCATGACGTGGCCATGTCCACTTCAAATCTCAGAAATGTTGGACTCAGAGCTTTCTTCGGCATACCTAAGGATGGTCACTCCTGTGCTCCACTTTAGTTTATAATTAGGTACCTCAAACTAAACAGCTTCTGTAACTGTGGAAAGGAAACAATCAACAGAGTAGAAAGGTGACCTACAGATTGGGAGAAAATGTTTGCAAACTATGTATCTGGTAAGGGGTTAATTTCCAATATGTAAGGAGCTTCTAAAACTCAAAAGGAAAAAAAAAACAAATAACCTGGTTAAAAAATGAGCAAAAGCCTTGAATAGAGACATTTCTCTTAGTTTTGCCTCCCTCCACGGAGGGAGCCTCCTTAAAAAACAAAACAAAACAGAACAAAACCCCCTGGGAGATGAATATTCTGGGGAAGGTGGGAAGACCTGGTAGAAGCCAGAGGACCAGAGCTGTCTTGGGGTGAAATACAGGAGCTGTGGGCAGAGACCAGCCTGGCTGGCTTGGGATAGCACCCACCTGGCACTTGAGTGCCATGTGAGATGGAGGAGACTTCAGAAGCACAGAGCTGGAGCTCAGCATGGGGAAAGGAGTTGTTGGTACCTGAGGACATCTTGAATATAGCAGTTTGCCTGTAAATGAGGAGAGTGATCAGAGTCCCTGGTTTGCGCAGGTTGCACATTCTGCCTACAAGGTTATGCAGGAGGGTGGAGAGCCATCCACTAAATGTCCACAGATGGGAAAATACTGTCCCTGTAGTATTTTTGAACTGTTTGAATGCTGGCATAAGGCTAGCAAAGCCCCTACCTGACAAAGATTCCCTCCTTTACCAAACTTTAGTGAGGTTCCTCTGAGCTCTTTTTTCCACTAAACCTCTTCCTGAGTCCTGTCTTTGGTCTGTCTCGCAAGAAATCCTGTTATCAGTTTACTCACCATTGATACCTGAACAGGTTCCTCTTCCCTCCCCTGCTTGATACCTACCCAAGTTCCTCTTATTAGCCTCCCATCCACTCTTTCATTCTGCTCATAGGCTATACATTACCACTTGTCCCTGTTGTATTTGGAGTTGAGTTCAAGCTCTCTCTCCATGGCAATGGTCTTAACAACTGTCAGAATAATTTCTCTTCAACATGGCCCAGGGGTGACACTCTGTACACATGTCTGCTCATCAGTTAGTTCCAATTTAATAATGAGTACATGTGGTGTTTGTTTTTCCATTTTAGATACTTCACTTAGGAGAATGGTCTCCAGTTCCATCCAAATGATTGCAAAAGTCATCCTTTTTTAAGGCTGAGTATTATCCCATAGTAGACATATACCATATTTTAGTAATCCATTCATGAATTTATGGGCACTTGGGTTGATTCTACATCTTTGCAACTGCAAACTGTGCTGTAATAAACATTCAAGTGTAGGTGTCTTTTTGATAGAAACACTTCTTTTCCTTTGGGTAGATACCCAGTGGCGGGATTGCTGGATCAAATGGTAGGTCTACTTTTAGTTCTTTGAGGAATCTCTATGCTGTTTTCTAAGAGGTTGTACTAATTTGCAGTTCTACCAATAGCGTATAAGTGTTCCTTTCTCTCTGCATTCATGCTAGCATTTATTGTTTTTCTACTTTTTAATAAAAGCCATTCTAACAGGGGTAAGGTGATTTCCCATTGTGGTTTTAATTTGCATTTCCCTGATGATTAGTAACATGGAGCATGTTTATATGTTTATTGGCTTTTGAAAAACAGAAGCTTTTGAAAAGCTCCTGTTTATGGCTTTTGCCCACTTTTTAATGTTTTTTTGTTTGTTTGTTTCTTGCTGATCTGCTTGAATTCTTTGTAGATTCCGGTTATTAGCTCTTTACTGGATATATTGCTTGTGAATATTTTCTTTCATTATGTAGGTTGTCCGTTTGCTGTGTTGATTGCTTTCTTAGCTGAGCAGAAGCTTTTTAGTGTAATCAAATCCCATTTATTTATATTTGTTGTTGCTGTGATTGCCATTGGGGTCTTATTCATAAATTTTTTGCCTCACCTCATATCTAGAAGAATTTTTCTTACCTTTTTCTCTAGAATTCATATCATTTTATGCCTTACATTTAAGTAATTAAACCTTGA
This sequence comes from Microcebus murinus, assembly GCF_040939455.1. NCBI lineage: Eukaryota > Metazoa > Chordata > Mammalia > Primates > Cheirogaleidae > Microcebus > Microcebus murinus. The sequence goes on from NC_134110.1 coordinate 21,986,795, forward strand.
ATTAATTTTTGTGAGTGGTGAGAGATAGAGGTCCTGTTGTATTCTTCTACATGTGGCTATCCAATTTTTCCAGCATCATTTATTGAATAAGGCTTCTCTTCCCCAGTGTATGTTGTTGTCTGCTTTGTCAAAGAGCAATTGACTTTAGGTAGGTGGTTTTATATCTGGGTTCTCTATTTTTGTTCCATTGGTCTATGTCTCTATTTTTGTACCAATGCCATGCTGTTTGGGTTACTACAGCATTGTAGTATAGTTTGAAGTCTGGTAATGTGATGCCTCCAGCTTTGTTCCATTTTCTTAACATTGCTTTGGCTGCTTAGGCTCTTTTCTGGTTCTAAACAAAGCATAGAATTATTTTTTCTAGATCTGTGAAATATGACATTGATATTTTGGTGGGGATTGCATTGAATCTGTAAATCACTTTGGGTAGTATGGACATTTTAACAATGTTGATTCTGCCAATCCATGAGCATCATATGTTTTGTGATTTGTTTGTGTCCTCTACAATTTCTTTCCTCGGTGTTTCTTAGTTCTTCTTGAGACACCAAGGAGATCTTTCACCTCCTTGGTATTTTTATGTATTTTATTATATCACTTCTTATTAACAATTTTGGGAACACCATGATTCACACGTAGATCAAATTTCTATTTTTGCATTGAGTTTATGGGAAACTCAGGGCCATCTCTAGTAATTCTCCAGGTCTACCTGCATCCTTTTTTATATTGCCTCACTCCATTTGCTCCAAATTCTTGACTTTTTTCTTACAGCATTTTTCTTAATTTTTAAGATTCCCTTGAACCAACTTTGGAACAAGACAATAGCAAATCAATTAGAAAGGCTTAAACACAGAGTGCAACATTCTGAAAACCCTGACTCACTTTGCAATTAGAATCATCATAAGCTGCCACATTTACAAACTGTTTTTTTTTTTTAATCAGTGTTCATTGTTTCCAAAGTCAACACTAGACTTCTGCTTCCAGGAAGATGGCATAGACATATTTTCTTCTCTATTTCTCCTACTGAGTAAAAATGAAATCCCTTTACATTATATATAAAGCATAGATAAGAAGACTGTTTAAGGTGGCAAGAAGAAGACCAGCTAGGTAGACCTTGGGACACAAAGAACAACAGGTGGTGAATATCCAGGTTTTTCTTTTTGCTTCGGCAAAATAAGTCAGCAACCTGAAAATGCAAAAAACACAAAAAAAACTCCTCCGACCCAAAAGACTGCCTTCTCTACCAAAGGACTCCCAAAGAAGCAGCCTAGCAAGACAGAAAATTATCAAGATAGCAACTGCTCTATTCCACCTAAACACACAAAAACTTCCCTGCCATTAACCATTCCAACAAAGTCCAAGTGGGAGACTAGACTTCTATCTTCACAAGGCTGTAGTGAGGTGCTTCAACACCCACACCATGGTGGTGTCAGTAAAGGTCATTTAGGGAATGGAGACCTTCCTGTCCCATAGGTGGTAATAAGCTCCCCCTCCAGGTGTCAGTGACATGAGAAGCAGTGATGAGGTACTCCTACACTCCCTAGCCAGGAATATATAAGTAGAAGCATCCTAGTGAGGAGCTCAGATTCCTAACCCTGCCCAGCAGTAACAAGGAGTTGTCTCTTCCTCAATTGTCAAAGTAGGATAAGTAGGGACTTGGACTTCTACCAAAACCTGGCAGTAATGAGATGGTGCTTCACCCCTGTCCTGCCAGAGTGGTGTTAAAGAAGCCATCTAAAAGAGAAAGTTTAAATAAGATCTGAAGTCTCATAACATAATAACTAAATTATCCAAATTCCAATTAAAAATAACTAAGCAGACAAAGAACCAGAAAGATCTCATACTGGATGAAAAGATAATAAATGGATGCTAATACCAAGATAACAATGAAGAAATGTTAAAATTATCTAAAAAATTTTTTTAAATCAGTCATCATAAAAATGCTTCAATGAACAATTATGAACACTCTTGAAACACATGAAAAAAAGGAAGATTTCAGCAAAGAAATGGAAGTCAAATTAAAATTTTGGAATTGAAAAATACAGTAAATTAAATAAAACAATAGATCAGCCCAACAACAGAAAGGAACAGAAAAGAGGACAAAATCAGTGACTTAGAGATAGAAAAGAAATTACTCAATCTGAAAAAGAAAATAAACTGGGGGAAAAAAAGAATAGAGTATCATGGACCTATGGAAGTATATGATGAAATCTAAAATTTGTGGATATTGGAGTTCCAGAGGAGAGATGAAGGCAGGTCTGAAAAAGTAATTGAAGAAAAAATGTCTGAAAACTCTCAAAATCTGGCAAGAGACATAACCTACACATTCTAGAAGCTGAATCCCAAAAAGGATAAACTCAAAGAAATCCACATAAAGACATATTATATAAACAATAGAAACTACATAGAAAAAAATCATGTAAATAACAACAGAGAAATGATACCTTACCTACAGCAGAAAAGCAATTTAAATGAAAGCAGATTTCTCATTAGAAATCAGAGAGACCAGAAATACAGTATTTTTCAAGTGCTGAAAGAGAATTTCTGTCAACCCAGAATCCTATATCCAGTGAAAATATTCTGCAGGAATGAAGAGAAAATAAGAACATCGTCAGATGAATAAAACTGAAAGTATTTGTCACCAGCAGAGCTAACCTAAAATAATAGCTAAAACAGAAGAAAGAGAATGAAAGAAGAAATTTTGGAATATCAGGAAGGAAGAAAAAGCACATAGGAAAAATCATACAATATAGGCTTTCTTCTTTTCGTTTTTTTCTAAATTATATTTAATGGTTGAGGCAAAAATTATAGCACTGCCTGATGTGATTACTAGTTATGTATGTGTATTTCAAATGGAGGTGGGCATATGGTTGTAAAGGGAGGAAAGGTTTCTCCATTTCATATAAACTGTAAAATATCAATACTAGTGACTGTGGCAAGTTATGTGTATATAGTATAACACCTATAGAAAGCATTAAAAGATTATACACAGCGATGCATTCAAAAATACTATAGATAAATCAAAATGAAATTCTAAAAAAATGTTTAAGTGACTCAGAGGACAGAAAAAGAAAATAGAGAAGACAAGAAGCAGAGAGAACAAGCAGAAAAAAATGAATTAAATGACATATTTAAGCCTACCATATCAATAATTACACTAAATATAAATGGTTTAAGTATACCAATTCAAAGACAGAGATTGGGCAGAGTAGATTAAAACAACATAACCCACGTCTATGCTGTATGCAAAAACTTCATTTCAAATATATAGTAATACAGGCAGGTTGAAAGTAAAAGAATGAAATAAGACATATCATGAAAAAAAATGATTGAAGAAAAGCAAGGATGGCTATATTGTAATATTAGATAAAGTAAGCTTCAGAACAAAGGAAATTACCAAGGACAGAGAATGATATTACATAATGATAAAAGATTCAATCCACCATGAATGCAGCAATCCTAACGACAAACAACATAATTACAAAATACGTAAAGCAAAAGGTGGTACTGAAAGGAATAGTAGAACAATTCACATTTATATTTAGAGGGATCAACACTCCTTTTTCAACAGCCAACAGAACAACTAGACAGAAAATCAGGTTAGATATAAGAGAACTCAACATCATCAACAAATAGGATATAGATGTTTATAGAACACTGCACCCAACAATAGCAGAATCTACATTCTTTTCAAGTGTCAGTAGAACATATATATGCCAAGATACACTATATCCTATGCCATAAAATAAACCTCAATGAATTGGAAAAATCTGAAATTATACAGTGTATATTTTCGAAGCACAAAGGAATCAAACTAGAAAACTAGCAGGAAAATCTCTAAACACTTGGAAATTAACAACACACTCTTCAATATTTTCTGAATTAAAAAGGTAGTAGCCCTGGGCACGGAGGCTCACACCTGTAATCCTAGCACTCTGGGAGGCCCAGGCGAACAGATTGCTCAAGGTTAGGAGTTTGAAACCAGCCTGAGAAAGAGCAAGACCCCATCTCTACTATAAATAGAAAGAAATTAATTGCTCAACTAATATATAGAGAAAAAATTAGCTGGGCATGGTGGTGCATGCCTGTAGTCCCAGCTACTTGGGAGGCTGAGGCAGCAGGATTGCTTGAGCCCAGGAGTTTGAGGTTGCTGTGAGGTAAGCTGACGCCACGGCACTCACTCTAGCTTGGGCAACAAAGCAAGACTCTGTCTCACAAAATAAAATAAAATAAAAATAAAAAGGTAGTAGCTTCAGGGAAAATTTTAAAAATACATTGAAATGGATGAAAATGAAAAAATACAACACATCAACATTCATGGGACTCATCTATAACAGCACTGAGAGGGAAATTTATAGTACTAAGAAATCAGAAAAAGAAAGAACAAAATAATCCCAAACAGAAAAAAGAAAAGAATAAAAATAAGAGCAGAGACAAACGAAATTGAAGACAGAAGAACAATAGAGGAAATCAATGAAACAAAGATCTGGTTCAATGAAAAAATCAACAAAATCAACAAACTTCTTCCAAGATTCACAAAGAAAAAAAGAGAGAAAATACAAATCACCAATATCAGGAATAAAATGGGATATCACTACAGATCCTGCAAACATCAAAAAAGAATGCTATAAATGAGGAAGGGTGAATAAAGGAATACTATGAACAGCTCTACAGACAAATGAGACAAATTAGATTAAATGGACCAATTACTTAAAAAACAGAAACTGCCACTATTTAATATAAAAGTTACCAGAAAGAAAAACCCAGACCCAGATGTTTTCATTAGAAAACTGTACCCAACATTTAAAAAAGAATTAACACCAATTCTACACAATCTTTTCCAGAAAATAGAAGAGGAGGGAACACTCCTGAATTATTTTATGAAGCTAGAATTATCTTGATATCAAATCCAGAAAAGGCAGGCTAAAAATACCCCACCTTAGACTAGCAATATAGAAAAAGCAAAATATACCATTACCCAGTGGAGTTTATTCCAGGGATGCAGGGCTGGTTCATTATTTGAAAATCAATCAGTGTAATCCACATATTAACAGGCTGAAGAAAAAAAAAATCACATGATCATGTCATTTGATGAAGAAAGCGCACTTGACAAAATTCAACATTCATTGATGATAAAATTTAGAAACAGAGAGGAACAATTATCAACTTGATAAAGATCATTTACAAGGTCCTTTTGTAGTTCATAATTATGATGATTGGGTTTTCAAGATAATGTGTGAGATGTGCCTGCTTCAAACCGTGTTTTGATGTTGGCACATTACCTATCTCACATGAAAAAAAAAAAAAAAGAACCCTACAGTTAACCCTATATGCCCTTACATACAATGACGAAAGACTAGACGAAAGACTAAATACTTTCTCCCTAAGACTGGGAACAATGCGAAGTTATCCTCTCTCTTCATTTATATTCAACATTATGCTGAAAGTTGTAGCTGGTACAATAAGGCAAGAAAATGAAATAAAGAGTATGCAGATTATAAAGAAAGAAATAAGACTGTTCCGATTTACAAGCAACATGATAGTCTACATAGAAAATCCTCATGAATACACACACACACACACAAAATCTTTCAGAAGTAATAAGTGAATTCATCAAGGTTACAGGATACAAAATCAACATGTTAAAATAAATTATATTTCCATATACTAACAATGAACACATGACAATACCATTTATAACCTTTTTAAAAAATGAAGTACTTAGTTATAAATCTAACAAAACATATGCAGAATTTCTATTCTGCTATTCTGAAAACTATAAAAGGCCAATGAAAAGAATCATAAAATCTCAATATATGGGAAGACATGCCATATTCATTGAATAGAGTTGACATATTAATAAAGATATCAGTTCTACTCAAATTGATATACGGGTTTAATACAACTTCTGTCAACATCCCAGGAAGATTTTTTTGTATATATAGGCAAAATTATTTTAAAATTTATATGAAATGTCAGGGGAACTAGACCAGCTAAAACATTTTTAAAAAAGAAGAATAAAGTAGGTAGAATCAGTATATACAATTTCAATACTCCTTCTATAGCTATAGTAATTAATACTGTGTGATATTGGTAGAAGGATAAACATGTAGGTCAATGGAACAGAATAGAGAACCCAGAAATACAGCCAACTCTTTTGGTAAAGGTGCAAAAGCAATTCAATGGAGGAAAGATGGTGTTTTCAACAAATGACTGAAGAAATTGGACATTCATAGGCAAAAAATGAACCTTAACCTGAATTTCACATATTATCTTAAAACAAACTCAAAATGGAATATGGATTTAAAGATAAAACATAAATCTATAAAACTTTTAGAAAAAAATAGGAGAAGATGTTTGGGATCTAAGGCTAGGCAAAGAATTCTTAAACTTGACACCAAAGCAAGATCCATAAAAGAAAAAGTTTATAAACTAGACTTTATCAAATTTAAAACCTGTTTCTTCTCTGTGAAAGACTTTACTAAGAAAATTGAAAGACACGCTACAGACTTGGAGAAAACATTTTCAAACCCCATATCTGACAAAGGACTCATATCTAGAACACATAAAGAACTCTCAAAACTCAACAGAAAAGAACAACAATCCAATATGAAAATGCAAAAATGATAAAGCAATATTTCACTGAGGATATTTAGATGGCAGATAGTATATGAAAAGGTATTCAATGTCGTTAAGCCATTAGGAAAATGCATACTAAAACTACAATGAAATATCATTACACACTTATCAGAATGGCTAAAAAAAAATGTAAAATGCCAAATGCTGGTGGGGATACAAATCTGCAAAGAAACTGGATCTCTCAGATATTATTTGTGGCCATGTAAAAGGCCTCTAAAGGAAACATTTTGGCAGTTTGTTCAAAAACTAAACATGTAGCTACCATAAAACTCAGCAAGTACCCTCCTGGACATTTATCCAAGAAAAATGAAAACCTATTCTATACAAAAACCTATACACAAATGTTTATAGCAGTTTTATTTGTAATAGTCAAAAACTGAAAATAACTCATATGTCCTTCAATGGGTAAATGGTTAAACAGATTGGGGTATATCCACACTGTGGAATACTACTGTGCAGTAAGAAAGAACAAACTGTTGCTATAACGAAAAAACTGGATGACTCTCCAGAGATAATTCACTCTGATGATTATGCTGAGTGAAAAAGGCCAATCACAAAAGCATACATTCCATATAATGTCATTTGTATAACATTCTTGAAATGCAATTGCAGAAATCAAAAAGAGATTGTTTGCCAGGAGTTAAAGAGAGGGTCAAGGTGGGAGGAAAGTGTCTATTTCAGTAAAAGGTCAGCGCGGAGGATCCTTGTGGTCACACAAATGTTCTGTATCTTGACTATTTGATGCCAGTATTCTGTTTGTGAGGTTGTACTATAGTTTTGAGAAACTGCCATACTTTTTTTCATAGTAGCTGCACTATTTTTCATTCCCACCAGCACTACACAAAGGTTTGAATTTCCCCACATCCTTGCAACTTCTTAGGTTTTGTTTGTTTGTGGGTTTTTAAATTTTTTCTTTTTTTTTTTTGAGACAGTCTCACTGTGTTGCCTGGGCTATAGTGCCGTGGCATCAGCCTAGTTCACAGCAACCTCAAACTCCTGGGCTCAAGCAATCCTTCTGCCTCAGTCTCCTGAGTAGCTGGGACTACAGGTATGCACCACCATGCCTGGCTAATTGTTTCTATATATTTTTAGTTGGCCAATTAATTTCTTTCTATTTTTAGTAGAGATGGGGTCTCGCTCTTGCTCAGGCTGGTTTTGAACTCCTGATCTTGAGCGATCTGCCTGCCTTGACCTCCCATAGTACTAGGATTATAGGCATGAGCCACCACACCTGGCCATACATTTTTTTATGGTTGTCATCCTAATGGGTGTGAAGTGGTTGTACTGTAGCTTTGCAAGATGTTACAATCACTGGGGGCAACTGAAGAAGTAGTAGACAGGATCTCTTTGTAGACTTTCATAGCAACTGCATGTGAATTTATAATTATGTCAAAATAAAAAGTTTAATTTAAAAAATAACATGCTTATTGTCAAAATAGACAATGATGACAATGTAAACAGAAAATAAAAAGCACCCATAATCTCAGCAGTAAAAGGAGGCAGCCTTTGGTGGCTTTGGAGACAAAATTCTTAGGTATAATTTGTTACCCCATCATGTTTTAGCTTTGTTAGCCTCTATTTTTTATCTATAAAATGGGAATGATATTATTGCCAAGAATTGTAAGGAGTCTAACAATTTACTGCAATTGCAAGTTAACAAATTAGTCTGCTACAGTTTCATTAATGCTGAAAGAAGACATGATTTCTGGGCCAGCTAGAGGCGAAGGACATTACTACTCACAGCAATGACAGTATCCACAGTATCAGCATTTCACCCCGCCCTCCAAGCCCCACTTCCCACAGGGCAAGACAAAGAAGGCAAGGCAATGACTCTACATCCAGTGGCTTGAGTTACAGTGGAGGAGCTTAGGAACTCAAAATTTTTATACAAAGCACTAAGTTTACCTGACCTTTGCCCTGGAGGGAAATGTTGTTACTATACTGGACAGTAAATCTGATTAACTTATCTCCATCTTCCAATGCTATATATAAACACCCTTGAAAGGACAGTTCCCAACGATGAGGTTCCCTTTGTTTTCAAACTATGCAGAAACCCAAGAGACACCTGGGGAATTGTCTGCCAACTATTATATAATTCAAAATGTGAGGTGGTTGTGTATTTTCTTTTGGAAGAAGAAAGGGTAAAGGCATAGCACAGTGCCTAGAATATAGTGAGTACTGAATAAAAGTTAGTTTCCATCTTTTAAAATAATCTTGCAATCACAGAAGTTTCTTCTAGTCAGCTGGTTGTGTCATATACCATTCTACCTATGCTTTCCATCAAATTTCAGTAATCCCTGACCTATATCTAAAATGCCCATGTTTTTAACTGCTTTTCCTTCCTCTTTTCTTCTTGTTTGCCAAGGAGAAAACAGCTGTAAAGAATATTAAGAAACTCTGTGCTAACAGCTTCATTTCCCAGGATAAAGTTGATGAAATTATACATGAATCTAACAGCTTTTCAGATTATGGAAGATTAAATTCCATGTACTGGGGCCAGTAATAGCTTTACAAACTTTCTATTCCCAAGTTTCTTCCTAGTTTATGTTTGGCCTGAATCTTATTTTAGAAGTATAGATTTAAGTATTTTTAAAAAATGGAATGAAAAAAGAGGTGGAACTTGCTCATGAGAATTCAAAGTAGGGGGTTTGGTGGGAAGTCGGTTTGGAGAAGAAATTTATCTTTCATTCCATCACGTTTCAATGTGTAGTTGCGGCCAGTGGACCACATAGGAAAGACTGAAGGATGTTACTAAAAAATTTCACTTGTAAAAAATATTTCTCTTCCAACTCAGGATTTTCAACTCTGTTATGAGCAAAGACTTAGGACATTGGACAGGAAAATACCAGCAACTTCTCAGGATCTCAGTTTTCAGAAAAATCTAGTGAAGATTTATTTTAAAAATTTCTCTCCATATAAATGGCTTCTGATATTCTTTGTGATTCTTTCAACTTGAGGTCCAGGCAGAAGAGAAGGTAAAAATAATCTTAGCTTTTTATCGAAGCAAAGCCCTCCAGGACCTGATCTCGTCTTTCATCCACTTTTCCCCCAAGCTGGCAGAATACTTCATGCTTCTGTTAACTCCGCAGAGACAATATTTTCAGTTGGTTATACTTTTCAAACAGTAGAGCGCTGAAAACAGAGGGAATGCCAATTCACTTGGAATCAAGAAGTTTTATAGACCATCTCCATAAGTAAGTAATTCCAAAGAAGCTTTTTAAAAGTCCTCTACTGAACATTATGCATAACACTGCATGAGCTGCTGTAGGAGAAACAGAAACAGCCAGTCTCTACATTTTAGAAACTGGTACTGTAATTGGGAGCAAAAGAAACATGTAGAATTCAGTCAGACGGACCAGGATGAATCCGGGAGACGCAGGAGGCAGACAAGAGGTTCCGAGGGAGACCACCAGACAGGGGGACACCACCAGCGGGATTAAATCTGTCCTAAGTCTGGAAATACTTAAAAAGTAACTGGACAGACCTGCAGGAAAGGAATTTCAAAGTATCCACCATTTACCAGGCCAAGCAAAGGAAAACTAAATGACAAATTGCCCATGGAAGAATAGACTCACATGCATATATGTAACCAGGGGCATCAGAGAACCACAGAAAGGAAGGCAGCAGAATAAAAGTGACAGAACGAAAATACTCACGGGTGAGAGAGGAAGTAGGAAAACTGGAAATAAGCAAAGAAGGAATAATATTCCTATTATCGAAGTCCCTGAAAAAGTAAAACAAATCAACAGAGCAGAACTAATATTTACAACTATTATCCAAGAAATGCTTCTGGAATCAGAAAAAAGACCTGAATCTAGCCTAGCTGGGGCTTGGCACTGCCTGATCGCAGCCTCTGCCAGGCACCAAATAAATAAATAAATAAATACCTGAATCTATACATTGAAAGGACTGACTGGCTACCTGGGAAAATTAACAAGAATGATCAACTTTGAGACAATTCCTACTAAGTAACAGTAGATGTTAAAGATAAAATCCTAAAGATCTGCAGGGGAAAATGACACATAATTTTATAAAGTGAAAGAATTAGACTGGCAACAATCTTTTCAAAACCAACATACAAAGCAAGGCAACAATGGAGCAGTATATCCAAAGCATTTAGTGAAAGAAAGTGAGGGATTTCCCTCTTTATATCCCCATTAATTAGTTGAAATCTTATTATGAAGGAGAGTTGACTTCTCTCCCATCTTTTTATTTGATTATTTATTTATATCAGCTTGAACTCATGACTATTTTATTTTATTCTATGTGTTAAAATCTAGTATTATCATTGTTTATTTTATTGCTCAAATTGTTTCAGCTTTGACAATATGAGATGCCTTTAAGTTGGCTCCTAGTTTTTTTAAATTTTGAAGTTGAATATTCTTTCTATTTTTTATTTTAAGTAAATTTTATTTTTATTGTATTGTGGTCAGAATGTGTTGTTTGAGATTGTTCTCCATGAAAATTCTTGTTTTTGTTTTTTTTTTACCTAATTCATAGAACAAAATGAATATTCATGACTCCATGCTTATATAAATACATATGTAATCAATCAATAAGTGGGCAAGAAGAGGCAGCTCTTCCTCCCAGTAGAATTTCTGTTAATTAATGTAGACAGAAAGAGAGACATAGATAACTACCATTAGGCAAACACCACAAAATTAAATATTATATACAAGATCCACCAATGGATGCTAAAATTAGTGGCATAAGTTTGAGAAACTTTGAGGATTTGTATAGTCTCAAAATATCTCCCTCAATATACTCATCAACTACTAAAGGAAAGACAGCAACTTTACAGTGGAAAAATCTAGAAGACATAAACTTAACCAAGTGATCAAGGTAAACTAGAAAAGACTGAGAAACTGTCACAGACTATAAAAGAATAAGATGAAATAACAAATAAATATAATATAAAATCCTGGATAGGATCCTGGAACAAAAATTAAAAGTTAAAAAATTTTAAACTGCATGCAAAGATGTTCAAATTCATTATTCATTAGGAAATGCAGATTGAAACCACAATAAGATATCATTAAGTATATATTACAATGGTAAAATAGACAATACGGACAATATCAAGTGCTGGGAAGGATGTGAAACAATAGGAGCCTGCTGATGGGAATGCAAAATGGTATAGTTACTCTGGAAGTTTCTTAAAATGTTAAACATATACAACATCAAGAGTATATCCTTATGTAAACTATGGACTTTGGGTGATAATGATGTGTTCAATGTAACTTCATCAGTTGTAACAAATGCACCATACCCTGGGGAATGTTGATAACTGGGGAAATTGCCCGTGGATGTAGGGGCAGAGGGTGTATGGGAACTCTCTGTACCTTCTGCCCACTTTTTCTGTGAACCTAAAACTGCTCTAAAGTATAAAATCTAATGAAATTTTTTAAGTAAAAAATACATTTAAAATGTGACTCAAAAATTACAGAAAAAATTGTTTGTGAATGTTTATAGCAGTATGATAATAAACATAAACACCCCATTCTAGAAGCATTTCAAGTGTCTTTCAATATATGACTAGCTAAACAAACTGTGGTACATCCACACAGTGGAATGATACTCCCTAATGAAAATGAAGACACTATTGATACTTAGAATAACATAAAGGAATCTTAAAATGCATTATGCTAACTGGAAAAGGCAATCTCAAAATACTGCAAACTGTACTATTCTATTATATGGTATTTGAGATCTGTGGTTTACAGGGATTAGAGGTAGGGTGAGGGTCTAAATACTTGGGGTCAGTAAGAGGAGACTATTTGGGGTATTAGAATTTTTCTGTATATGATCTGTGGTGGTGGTCACAAGAACCTATATATTAATATTTTTAGAAACTCACTGAACTCTAACCCCCAAAAGTGGATTTTACCATCTGTAAATTTAAAAGGTTTTGAAAAACCTCCCTGATAAACCCAGGCTGACTCTAATTGTCCATTGTTTACCATAACACAGGCATTCTTGTACCACCCACATGATTGTTTGCACAATACCTGTGTACCACCTGCTATCCACCCATCATTACTGAATTCTTTCATTTAAATCATCAAATTTCTTTAGATAGATAATATCTTTGAATTCACTGGTTTTGTGGGCTAGTTATATTTTTCCCAGAAATTTTAAAATAAATATATTACTATTTATAATTTAAAAATACAACCAGAAACAATGTTAGGAAAGAGTGATAGCCCATGGGCTCATGAAAAGATACTTAAAGATAATCTGGTCCAGTTGGGCACGGGGGTTTACACCTGTAATCCCAGAACTTTGGGAGGCTGAGGTGGGAGGATTGCTTGAGGCCAGCAGGTTGAGACCACGCTGGGCAGCATATCGAGACCTCATCTCTACAAAAAAAATTTTTAAATTAGTCAGGCACAGTGGCATGTACCTGTAGTCACAGCTATGTGGGAGGCTGAGGTAGGAGGCTCACTGAGCCCAGGAGTTCAAGGCTGCAATGAGCTATGATCGTGCCACTGTACTCCAGCCTAGGTGACAGAATAAGACTCTGTCTCTATAAAAAAAAGAGAGATAATCTTGTGCAGTTCAATAATTTATCAAATTATGTGTATGAGAGCTGCACAATCTCAGCCAATCATTGTTAAAGCAGGCTGTGCCCCAGTGATTCGGAAGCAACAGTGGCAGAGAGGCACATTCTGTCCCTGGCCGAGCATTTCCTGGGGATGGAGAGAGAGCCCCCCTGGCTTATTCCTGATTATTTACTGGTGAGTTCATGTCTGGCATTGAGGAAGTGCTCAAAAAGTTAGTATGGAATTAGATGTTGGAAAGGCTCCAAGGTGTCTTTATGGAGAAAGAAGTGCATTAACTATGCTGGGGCTCCCATGGTTCCTTTGGCATTTATTCATTTTGATCCTACATTGATTAGGTTGGGGGTAGTTCATGATCATTTTTGCCCTTTTGAGGTAGGACTGTCCCAGGCCTGCTCACCACTGTGTACCACACACAATGCAAAGGTTGCCTTCAACAAGTCTGGTGGCTACATGGAACATCGATGCAGGAGATTGTTAAGTGGTTCTAGCTCTAGCAGTAATACAGAAAGGAATATTTTGTTTAGAAAAAGAAAAAGGTCAAGGGAAATTTAATAGAATAGTTTCTCTGTATCCCCACCTTTTATATGTTAGATAATTTTATCCATTTAATTGAAGCTTTGTCTTCATTTTTTGAAAGTGCTGAGTTTACAGGAAAATAAGCTAACCGTCTGTTTCTAATTAAAGCATTCAATAGAATTGCACTGTAGCTTGGTGTGTGTGTGGCTGAGGGTGAAGAATTAGTACACTATCTTAACCCATACGCATCTGCCCTGATGGACTGTAAAGATACATCGTACCACACAGCCATGCCTGGGATGCAGGTTTTTCCTGCCAAGGGTAAAGGCCAACGCCTACCTATCAGCCCAGAAGGTTGGAAATGTTTTGGTCAAAGTCTCACTTGGCATATTCCTCTGTTGAGTGGTAATATCTTGCCTTTATTGGAACATGTGTAATTTAATACCTTGTGTTGCTATAGTGTTTTAATAAGGGTGGATCCAAGTTTTGGGAAGCCTGAAGCTCACACACTTGTTATCCTCATTAACAAAAGGAATAGAAGATTACAAATACAAAATCAGGGAATTTGTTTTAGAATGAGAAAATAAATCCCAACAAATTACAAATTATAAGAAGCTAAAAAATATGACAAAATTCAGGAAAACAATATCCCATTTTTATTAAGACCCTGTCATATCTATATCATACTTACTTCCTGCATTTTTTGACGGCATGCTCTTTGATTCCTTTTGTAATACCATTTGTAGAAAGAGATTAGAAAGATAATTCAGCATTTCTTCTGATTTATTTACATTTTTATTTATTAGTAGTAGTTGAAATACATAAAACATGCAACTCCATATATACATGTACCCCACTATTTGCAGTATTGATTGAAAGAAGCCTGCAAATATGGGAATTCTGATCAATACCATCTTGTGCAATTTCCTTCAAAAAAGAAAAACCAAACTACCCAGTTTATGATCCTTACCAACTATATTCCAAAGAGAGAGAGACATTATTCTGTTTTGACTACTGCCTGTGACAACTCACTCCTGGGCTTATAATTCTCAAGTCTAATGATTAGGCCTGAGCATTTCGCTGCCCACGCATTTCTGTTGCTGGGAAGAATGGAACTGGTTCCTGTCAGGATACACTCGCTGGCCACACCCGGAACAGTTTCATTTCAGTGATTAGAATGTCCAGCGCTGTGTAGGAATCAACTCTGTGAGAAGGTCAGAGACCATGCCTGCTTGAGGCTTGGGAGGCTGCAGCATGGGCAGGGGCTCACCTCCTCTTTTGCAAGCTCTCCTTTCTGGCCCCTCCAGTGTGGCTCCCAGGACAAATGGAAGAGGCACAGCTTGCCTGCTGCAGTTGTCATTTTTGGTGTTGGGCCTTCTAGGTGACAGGTGCCCTGCTGACTCTCTCTTGAGTGATTTTGTGGATTATTTTGAAGAGTTCCTGGGGCATTTTGTGATGCAGGATCTGCTTCTATAAGCTGGCCACTTTTAGCTCTTGGTTCCTGGGCTTCTCAGCTCCCTCTTCCACTCTCCTTTTGTGGGTCATTTTGCCTCTCCAGGTAGCTGCTTGGGCAAAGCCTCCTTCAGGTGGTTTCAGGTCAGTTCTCCCTGTAGGTACGGTGCCTGGTCCCAGGACAGGTGCACATTGGAGACGTAGAGATGCTCCCGGTAGAAACTCTTGCTCTCCTCTGTGGTCTCATCTTTGAAAACATGTCTGGTCCTTTAGCTCCCAGACTCCAGAATATACGTGCCTTCCATGTGCTCTCCTCAAAGCACCTCTCACTTGGCACAAGTGAGGGAAACGAAACTCCTTCCTACCACTGTGGGGCAGAGAGAAGCACTTGTCATCCTCACAGGAATGCTCTCTCCCTGCCATCAATTGCACAGATTCATAGCCTAGAGAAAGGCAGGGGATTCCTGCTGACAGAACTGGTTTTAAAATCACTTAGTAAATTTAGCATTGGTGCTGTAGCACTTCCAGTCTAGATTATAGGGGCATTTACCATATATTCTATTTTTTTCAGCTGAAACTGACAAAAGCACTACCACTTTAGCATCACATTACAGAAATGTGTATCTTTATCCATTTTTTCTTTTTCTCAATCGAGATTTTATCAAGTTTTAGTGGCCTTGCACCATTGATCTTCAGCCCTGAGAAGCTGCTAGAAAGCAGCCCCCTTTGCCTCTAACCTAGTTGATGTTTTCATTGCTCAGGACTGTGCCCCTGTCTATTGTCAGATTCCACTTGCTTCTGACCTCCTACCACATTGGTTGTGACACTCCTCCCAAGAAGTATAAAAAGCTTTCCTGTGTCACACAACTTATTGAATCTTGGAAAGGAAACAAAGAAAATTCATGGTAAATTTAAAATATCAGTGAGAAGGCAGAAGTCACTCCAGGTGGGCTGGGGAACGAAGCAGCTCCTCTGCCAAGGCCAGGGTTGGGGTAGGGGTGCCTCTCTCCTGCAGCACCTCCGTAGCCCCATTCAGCTTTGCAGGGTGACCAGGGCCTGACAGGCAGGCACAGGTAGGGAAATGGGTATTAGCAGAATAGCTGGTCTGCTTATGCTAGGTTCAACACCCACCTCCACTCAGCACAACCCATCCTTCCTCTGAGATCTTGTCTTTATTTCCTAGCCAGTCCATTGCACCTTTGTTTTCTCTGGATGTCTCTTCAGGCCTTTTAAGACCTGGTACATTTTTGGGACCACAGTCAGCTTAGATGGATGGAATAATCAAGCAGGCATACCCTGAGAGTGTGGTACATGTTTTCCATTTTCCAGAGGAAACAAGCTACACACAATTAAATTTACTGTCTGTTGTCCACTAATCTGTGATCCAAGTGCCTCCTTGTGGGTTGCACCACCCCTGAAATTTCAGAAATAAATTTATTCCCTTCTAGCTAAATGTGGATGAAAAGCAAGGGATGATAAGGTCTCTGGGGCTTGTGAGAAAAATGGATTCCTTTCTGTTCACATTTTCAGGTGGTTATAGAATTTTAAATTGGCCCCTTAAAACACATGAACTCTATAACCCAGATGTGGCACAACCAACTCCTATTTTAGAAAGCTATTTGAAACCTATTCCATTAAAGAGAGCAAAACAGCTTGATGGATAAGCCTTCTGCTTTCTCCCAGGGCCCATTTCATCCTACCCATTTGTTTCCTTCCTTTGAAAAGAGAGTCAAAGAGAAGGCAGGAATAAGCACCTGTCCACCTGACCTTTTCCTGCATTGCAAAAAGATGACTCTTGCTGGCCTGGAGTTAGAAGAAAAGACGCCAGCGGTCCGTTAGCAGAAATAGGCTAGGCTCCTCGGGAGAACCCGGAGCTGGATTTAAAGAGACAGGCTTGGCAGACCTCCTCAGTAGGTTCTGAGTGATCAGGGGCTGGCCAGGCTAGGGTGTATGATATTTGGGGTACTTGCTGTTCAGCATGGGGTGGGGGCACCTAACGCAGCTCCCTGTCAGCGTTTCCATGTGAGCTCCCACAGACAGCTGGACTGACTCAGCAATGTGCTTTGCCCTCGCTGATTTGTTCTTCACAAGCTTCTCCCTCATAAATCTTAAATGCCTTTCTTGCAGGTCTTCTTTTCTTTCTGTATTAAGCCTATTTTTAAAAAAGTTTTACTTTTTTCCATACGCAGTGACATGATACTCTTAACATTTCTGCTCGGTTTAGCATGATGACCACTTTTTGAGCCCCTGCTGTGTGTCCGGCACAACTGAGAGGCTGCTTTCAGGTTGCCTGGGCTTGCGTTTACACAAGATCCTGTTAGGTATGGAGGTGCTATGATCTCAACTGAATCTTCGTCTAAGAAAGACATCCCCATAGGTAAAATAGTTGACCGCTGCCCATTAAGCTACCACGGTTTTCCCTTAGACTTTATTTTTAAAAAGAGCTCGAGATTCCTGAACTTTGTTTTTTTTTTTTGATTTATGGTCTTGCTTCCAGCTATTAGGAAGAAGCTGGCAGTAGGCATTTTGCTCACATATGGGCCAATTAGTTCTCCATCCTCCGCATTATGCCCCTAATTTCCCTAAGGTAATCATGCCATTAGCCACAACACAGTCAACAACAACAACAAAAAACAATGCCAGGTGATTAAATAGAGAGGGTGAACAGACAGACTGTGGAAACTTCCCTTGGCTTCATTCCCTGCAGAAAGCAGTGTCGACATATTTATGAAGCTGTCTGTGCATTAAAAAGCATGTCTGCTAACTTGAGTCTGCAGTATCTTCTTCTCCCTTTACAACCTACTGCATAGTCTGAGCATGCAGTGTATATTGAAGAGGACTTTGTTTTTCCTTTGGGCCTGGAGTACTTTAAAGAATATTCACTAGCTCCATTGCTGGCAAGAAAAGCACATTCTTTTCTATGCAGGTCCCAGATGATACAGTCTCAATTCTCTTTTGAACACCAAAAATAAAACAGCTCAAGCCAAGATAAGCAGATGTCTTACCCCAAATCCTGAACAAGGTACTTAAGCCCTGGAATTAAATAGCCAAGGGTGCAATGACCAGCATCTCATCCCTGTCTGGTTCTTTTTCATAAAGAAAGTACCCCCTATGGCATGTGAGATATGCACTATTCATTCTTTTTTTAAAGTTAAATTGTTTGCAATTGAATTATTTTGCAAATAGGGTACTTAAAGCTGAAAGAATCTTATGATGAGATCTCCTTATAAAGCAATAAATCTTCTTTATTTAACTATAAAATCAATATAATAGAATTAAGGAATGTGTCAACAATGAAAAAACTAATCATCTATAATCCCCTAACTTGCATATAACTCTTTTCAATTACACTGTTTTGTAGCTTTGAGTTTTAGGCATGTATGGTTTACTTAATTGAAACTATGGGATGGAAATACTATAGCATCAGGTTCTTCTTTTCCCTCACCTTAGCTTGAATTTTAGGCATGTAAGGTGTATTTAATGGAAACTATAGGATGGAAATACTATAGCATTAGCTTCTTCTTTTCCCTTGCCCTATATTATTATAGCTTAAATGTTATCGACTTTTAAAAATTACTGTACATTTAACTTGCTCTTGATTCTTTTTACCATGATAGTAAATGTGATGATGTTTTCAGCCTATATACTCCCATCCACATATAACTGATTCACAGCAGCAGCAATAGGGTAGACATGGCCATTTTGTGGAATGTGTGAGGCTGTTCAGTGGCATACTAGGGGGATACTTGGGAAACACTTGGCTACAAGTTGTTACTGGGGAAAAAAATCAAACTCTGCAAACTAATTTAAAGAGGTTTATTCTGAGCCAATATGAGTTACCATGGCCTGGGGAATCCATAAACCCAAGAAGCCTTGAGTAACTCATCTTAAGGTGGTTGGATGATCGTTTGGTTTAACATAGTTTATGGAGACAGAAATTTCAGGTAAAATCATAAATCAATACATGGAAGGTATACATCTGGCCCAAAAAGGTGGGACATATAAAAGTGGGGGCTTACAGAGATGCTTTGATTTGTTAAGTAGGTCCCCCCCTCTGAACGTGTGTGTGTGAGTGTGTGTTGTATATATGCCGTGACACACAGAAAAGCACATACAAAATAAATGTTGATTCAACAAGTGTCTCCTAGGGAGCACTTGTAGGAATAGCACTATTGCTCTTGTAGAAGACCAGAATATGCCATCCCAAAATATGCCTCTTTGGTATAAAGGTTATTTTGAGCTGGTTATTTTGAGAAACTGCAGAGATAGGAGAAGGTTTGAAAACAAAGTAGAAGTAACCCTTCCTAAGAGAAGTTTACATCTGTAAAGGAAACCTCCATTTGTAAGGGGGTCCCCCTCTCTATACCACAAAGAGAGTGACTACATCACTAGGGACTCTTACCAGGGGAGGAGGTACATACTTAAAGCTGTATAACAAACCTTACTCTTGCTCTTCCTGGTCACCTCACCATAATTGGCTTCCTTCACACCCTTCTTTTCTTATTTTTAGCTGAAAATTGTATTTAAGCCTGAATTCTAAGATACTTCTTTGAGATTTACTCATTTTATCCCAGTTATCTCCCATGTATACACAGGTATTCATGTTAATACAGTTATGTGCCATATAACCACAATTTGGTCAATGATGGACCACATATATTATGATGGTCCCATACGATTATAATACCACATTTTTACTGTATGTTTTCTCTATTTAGATAGGTTTAGAAACACAAATACTCGCCATTATGTTAGAATTGCCTACAGTATTCAATACAGTAACATGGTGTACAAGTTTGTATCCTAGGAACAATAAATAGGCTATACATGTAACCTAGGTGTATAGTAGGCTGTACCATCTGGTTTTGTGTAAGTACACTCTATGATGTTCACACAACACTCCATGATGTTCACAAGATGGCAAAATTGCCTAACGATGTGTTTCTCAGAATGTACCACCATCGTTAAGCAACACATATTTATACTTATTTATTTATTATACTTATTTTTCTCTTGTTAATCTGTCTTTTGTCATGTGGCGTCTCAGCTAAGACTAGAAGGTCTAGTCTCCAGCAGAAGGAAATCTCATTCCTTCCCTGCCCTGGGTTGTAACAAATTATCACAAATTTAATACCTTAAAACAATACAAGTTTATCTTATGGTTCTGGAGGTCAGAAGGCTGAAATGGCCCAGAGGGCTAAAATCAGGGTGCTGGCAGGGTTGCATTCATTTCTGGAGGCTCCAGGGGAGAATCTGTTTCCATACCTTTTCCAGCTTCTAGAGGCTGCCCACATTCCTTGAGTCATGCCCCTTCTTCAATTTCCAAGCCAGCAATGACGAATCAAGTCTTTCTCATATGGCATCACTTTGACACTACTTCGCTTGTCACATCTCTGATTCTGACTCCCCTGCCTCTTCATTTCACTTCTAAGGACACTTGTGATTACACTGGGCCCTTGTAATCTCCATTTAAAAATTCTTAACCTAAATCATATCTGCAGAGTCCCTTCTGTAAGGTAAGATATTCTTAGGTTACAAGGATTAGTGTACGGACATCTTTTAGGGAAGGCATTATTTTGTCTCCTGCAGTGACACTTCTTGACTTCTTGTATTATAGTTTGTATTGCCTGAAAATATACCATATGTGCTTTTTTTTTTTTTTTTTTTTGAGACAGAGTCTCGCTTTGTTGTCCAGGCTAGAGTGAGTGCCGTGGCGTCAGCCTCGCTCACAGCAACCTCAAACTCCTGGGCTCAAGCAATCCTCTTGCCTCAGCCTCCCGAGTAGCTGGGACTACAGGCATTCGCCACCATGCCCGGCTAGTTTTTTCTATATATATTAGTTGGCCAATTAATTTCTTTCTATTTATAGTAGAAACGGGGTCTTGCTCTTGCTCAGGCTGGTCTCAAACTCCTGACCTCGAGCAATCCACCCACCTCGGCCTCCCAGAGTGCTAGGATTACAGGCGTGAGCCACTGCGCCCGGCCCATATGTGCTTTTTTTTGCATCTGACTTTTTTCTCCTCAACACTATGTGAGAGGCATCATATTGTTCATGTAACTCTAGCTAGTTTAGTCCTAATTATAAAATATTTTATTGTGTAAATACACTACAATGTATGTATGCACTCTTAAGTAGATGGGCATTCAGGTTATTCCAGTTTGGGGCTTTTGCGTATGCTGCTGCTGTGCACCTTCCTGGGCTTATGTCTTGGTGTTCCTAGGAGTCACATTGCTGGGTAAGAGAATGTATCACAGTTGATGTGATCACACATCCTGGTTTGCCTGGAACAGTCCCAACTTATGTCTGTTGTCCTATCTGGTAAGAGCCTCCAAACTATGGTCACCCTGGTCATAGCGATGCTTATTTCCAACTCTGATCATGATGCCAGACAGTTTCCAAAGTGGTGGTAATTTATGTTCCACCAGGGTTATGCTCCGCATCCTCACCAGCACTGGTGGTCGGGCATCTTTCCCATTGTCGTTTGATGTGTATTTCCCCCATTACCACAAATGAGGTTGAGAACCTTTTCATACATTTATTGCTCATGTAGGACAATACATCTTGTGGGAAATCTCAGATCACTTGCCCATTTTTCAATTGAGGAGTCTACTTTTTTCTCCTTATTAATTTGTTAGAAATGCTTTTGATGTTCTGGATCTGAGTCTCTCGTTGGTCACATTAATTGTAAATATCCTCTGTCACTTTGTGGCTTGCCTTTTCACTCTCTCAATGGTGCCTTCTGAGGAACATTCCTAATTTGAATATAATTTGAATTACCTATCTTTTTACTTATGATTACCCCTTTTTGTGTCCTATTTAAGAAATCCTCCTATACCCCCAAGGTCATGAAAATACTTTCCTTTATAACCTTCTTACCGATTACCTTTTATTGCCTTTTATATTCAGGTCTACAATCTACCTGAACTTGATTTTTGTGTAAGGAGGTCAACTTTAATTCTTATTTCAAAAAGATATACAATTGGCTCACCACCATTTGTCTAAAATAATATCCCTTTTTTCCATTGTTTGTTGTACCACCTTTTAAAAATTCAAAATGTTAAATATGCATTGGTCTGTTTTTAGGCTCTCTGTCCTATTTGTCATTAGTCTATTTGACTATCCTCGGAACAATATCACACTGCCTGAACTACTATGACTTTATCATCAATCATGATATGTGGAAGAGTAATCCTCCTTCATTGTTCTTATTTAAGGCTGTCTTCCCTATTCTTGATTCTTTGCATTTCCATTTAAATTTCAGAGTTATGTTATTACAATCCTTCCGAAAACATGCTGGTTTTTTATTGAGATTGCATAGATCAATTTATGGAGAATTTACAGTTTTACATTATTATTATTTTAAAATATGTCCAACAGAGAGTTGGGCAGAGAAGAGTGTTAATGAACATTTACTGATTGGACTTGAATTTGTATAAAAGCAGGGCAAGAATTATATATTGGGCATTTAAATTGGATGAAAATGGACAATGGACAGGACAAAAACACCTGTGTAAAGTCACAAACCAAATGAGAATCAACTACCTGAGCATCTAAATCTATCTCAAAGGTTAAAGTCTTCATAGGGTATAAAATTTCTTTATGCTGGTCATTAGCACAGCACATCTATCTATCTATCTCCCCTTTCCATTCTTTAATCAAGAATTTGGTCTCATGAGTAGCTGTGACCCAGTCAGCAGCAACTAATTCAAAGAATGAATCTTCTTTCCTCCACAGAGAAACAGTATGAAGATGCAGGATTGAACTGGGTCTGCTTGTGTGGTTTTTCAACATACTTTCCATGTCAACTTTATCAAGCACAATCATTTAGATTACATTTTCCACGAGGGCAGAGAGTAGTTTTTGCCTGGTGGTGATAGAAAGTCAGGATGATGTCTCAAAATCCTCTGAGTTTTTGCATGAGGTGGGTAAGTGATAGTGGTAATTTTAAACCAAGCATGAGTTTGTGTTGACTAGAGAGAGGTGGTTAATTTTTAAAAAAGAAAAGAAAAGAAAAAAGATAAAAAGAAAAAATGTTAAACATGGCTTAGAATGGGGGACCCCTGATGTCAGATGTCTTTTTCTACTTTCATCGCTAATTGTACAAGCTTCAGGCAGGCCATTCCATCTCCCATGCAGAGTTGAAACAGGAGCAAGATGCACTTCTTTCTGAATTTATCCTAAGAGGACAGTGCTCTGAACTATTTGAAGAAATGATAGGTCCTTTTTGTTGTTGTTGTGTGTATGTGCACGCGTGTGTATGTGTGTGTGTGTGTGTGTGTGTGTGTATTTGAAGATTCCTACTGTCTTTGTTTTGTGCCCATTTAGTTTACCCAGAGTCTCAGGTCTGTTCTTCATCTGCAGGCTGCATTACTTTATCAAAGATGGCCTATTTCCAAGGTCTGGGCTGTGAGCCAAGGTTCGGTAAAATGTAACTCAGGAGGAAGGAGTTCCATTGCTCTTCTCTGTTTCATTTGGGTCAGACTGTAAGTGGCATCTAAGGCAAAGAGGACACATTTGTCCACTATATTGCTAGAGCTGAAATATAGAGCTGGCAAGGGACCATACTCTGCTCAGGAGCCAGTGGTGTGCTCCCATTACCTCAGTTATCCATGGTTTCTCCCTGTCTCCTCCCTGACTTTCCATGCCCTCCTGCAAACATCAGAGTTCCACTTCTCATCCTTCAAGCCAGTGTCTGTCCTGTTTCTACCTTTCTTCTCCTCTTGTTCCTCTTCCCACCTGCCTCTCTAGTTCAGTCACCCTCCCTTTCCCTGTCTCTGCTATTCCTTTCCTCTCCTTTCTTCCTCACGGCCTTTCTCTTTGATTTTTTATTCTTTTCATTTTCCCTTTGATGTTTCTCTGTTTTTATGCCTTAGAACTGCTGGTGTCCTTCATGGGTCTCAGAATAGGTAGAGACCTCTGTGAACTAAAATAAAATCTTAAGCCCCCCAGCTGACTGAATGGACCCCTCTTGGCCAAGGGACCCCAGAAATACCCTAACGCTGAGTTGCTGGCCATGGAAAACGAGGTCAGACATGCCTCATCATGCCCCATTCCCTTCTTAGAGATGTCCTTTGTAACTAATTGACAAGCCTAAGGCTAAAAAGGACGAAGCTTAAACCACACCTGCAGATCATCACTTAACAGGTCACTTGAGTCTAGGTATATGTCTGGTATATGCCAGTGGCTTGTTTCTGATTAACAGACTTCCTTATTTTACCTTAAAACATTCCAAGCTTTAAACAAAGCTTTTTTCTTTAATTATAAATCAAAGAATCTTTAAGCCTACCTATAACCTGTAAGCCCTTGCTTTGACATATTCTGCCTTTTCAGACCAAACCAAGGTAAGCCTTCCATGACTTTACATGTAATTCCTGAAATTTATAAAACCACTGTAACCCAACCACATGGAGACCACTTGCTCTATACTTGTTGGGCATGGCTCTCCAGGTCATGGTCACACATGTTTGGGTCAGAATAAACTACTTTAAATTATTTTACAGAGTTTGGATTCTTTTCTGTTAACACTTCTAGAGACTATTAAATCAGCCTCTACTTGGTGCTTGGGGACAAGAACCAAATGCTAACCCCAGACCAGAAACATGAAGAAAGGCTACTGGAAAGATTGTGATCATAAACCATAGGTATGATGGTGGTCCACGCATTTACCAAATGTTGATTCAGTGTCTGCTCATTCCACATACTGTACCAGGCACGGGTAATACAGAAATGAATGCTGCTCTGTCTTCAAGGGCATGAAGTTTGTTTTTATGGCCTTTCTCCCAGAGTTGTCCAATTAACCCTCATGCATAAAAACAAGCAATAAGCACAGGGCATAGCATCGACGCATATGATCATCAAATAATTTAAGCAAATGTCCAATGATTGGATCATTACTGTAAGCAACAAGAAACTATTCTAAGCCAAAAAGTTTTCAATTAAATTAGGATAGACAAGATCAGGATGAGATAGCAGTTGAATTATATTTTCCCACAGTTGATCTGAGGCCAGCTTCAGAAATCTACATAGAACTCTCTTGGTGGCTTTTTATAATGATGTAAACCAGACTGTCCATAAGTCATTAAATGTGCTCATATGATATGACCGTTATTTATTATTTAAAAGAAATTTCAAGATAAGGTCTGAAGCAAGCCTGGGCTTGGATGGTGCAGCTATCCTTCCAGAGAAAGTAACTTTTAAATAATTTCACTCATTTATTAAACAGTTTAAGCAATAAATATTGTAATACAGGAAGTTAGAAATATTTTACTCCAAACAGGTTTCTTTGTCATATTTCGAGATGGTTGCCAGCATCTCACAGATAGAAGTAATACTGCAGAACTGTCTCTTGTGGGGAAAAATTTACATCTGTAGAGAGTCTGCATGAATGCAGCCAGGTCTACCCTTTCCTGATCTAGAAAAGATTAACTGAGAGTCTGACATCTTTAAACGTATGAAAAGAAATGTTCTCCTATTCTTAGGACTACTACCTACAAAGTCCCATTTATATAACAAGACCACCTTTGCTAGCTAGTCAAGCCTCTTTCTCTCTCCCTCCCCAAGACTGTTTTTCTGCTTTCAAGCCCCCATTCTTTAAAAACCTCTGTATCTCATTGAAGAGTTGAATCTTCATTCTAAAGATTCCTATGTATACACATTAAATAAAATAAATGCATATCTTTTTCCTCCTATTAATCAATCTGCCTTATGTGAGTGATTTTTTTAGCAAACCTTAGGGAGGCAATAGCCTTTGATCCCTACAGTTACCATATGAGGTACCTATGCTGCCTTTACCAAGGAGTATGTGATGTAGTACACTGTCAAATTAATGGGATTTTCTAGAAAAATCAACACAGTGGCTCTGTGGGGTACACATTTTAGTTAAGGATCCATAGAGTTACTGGCTTCTACTGAGGAACTGTGTCATAATAAATCACCTTGAGCTATAACCTCCAGGTTTCAGATGATGCAAAAAAGGATTAAAACATGAACATATTCAGATTCTATAAGTATTTATGATTTTATTTCCTAAGAGCTTATTACAGTGCCTTCCTAATCTCAAGCAGGCAATTAACAAATGTTTTTGGACTCTACCTGCCTAACCCAGTTAATCAGATTAAATCATTTCCCAATAATGCTGATTAGACTCTCACCTTTGCACCATGCATCTGATTTTTCAGAACTCACTATTCATAGTCCAGTGAGTCACTCTCCTCCCACCCACATGCCGATATTCCACAGTTGTCAGAGGGCCTCTACACATTCATGTAATGATTCACTAGGAAAGAGACGGGAGCCAAGGGAAGGGGGGAAAAAAAGAAAGGGAAGGATAAATTTGGATAAAGAGAATAATGAACAATTACTGTCCAAAATGTTACAGCACAACCAGGTTCACTGCCCACTGCTCAAGCAGAAGCCAATACACTGAGACAGCAGGGATTACAGCAGAGCAAGAGGGTAGTATTGTAGGTCCCATGCAAAGAGATGGGAGGAAGTTCTCAATCTGTCTTCCTGATAATTTGGGACAAAGGGTTTTTAAACATAGTTGACATGCTGATTGGCTGGGTTCAGAGTGAAACCATAGAGGTGCAGAAATTGTCTTGTTGTCAATTGCTAAGTCAGTTCCTGGGCGGGGGTCACAAGACCACTTGAGTCAATACCCTGATATGGACCACTGGTCTGGGTAGGTCAGCCCATTCCACTGGAATGCAAAGTCTGGAAGATATCTCAAACACTAGCCTTAGGTCTCATAAGGGTGTCATAGTCCATGGGAGCAATCAACAAAGCTAAGAATCTTTATGACCATGAGCTACATGACTCCTGAGTAGCGAGCAATTATAAGAAAGGGTGTGAGCCACCCTTTCCACCCTGTTTTACACTTTTGACTTTTATATATTAACTTCCTCCTTTTGGTCTCAACTATTTCATAAGAGAAATAAATCATCATTCAAATTGTTTTTTGCCTATAAGTAATGTGTCATTTTTCTCTGGCTCCTTTGAAGATTCTTCTTTATCTTTAGTTTTTAGAAGTTTGATTACCACATGTCTTGATATGGATTTTGGGGGGTTTATTTTATTTAGGATTTGCCCAGCTTCTTGAATCTGTGGGCATGATGAACTGACAAATACACCACCCTCCACGCACACCAAAAAAAAAAAGATATCCATGTCAAATCCTGGAACCTATAAACATTACCTTATTTCAAAAAAGTGTCTTTCCAGACAGGATTAAGTTAAGAATCTTAAGATAAAGAGCTAATCCTAGATTATTTTGAGATTATCTTAGGTGGGCCCTACATGCCATCACAGGTGTCCTCACAAAGAAAAGGGGAGGAGATAAATACATAGAGAAGACACCAAAAAGAGGAGGCAGAGACTGGAGAGATGCAGCCAGGAGCTGGAATGCTGCCAGCTGCCAGAAGCTAAAACTCAATGAGTGGATTCTCCCCTAGAACCTTTGGAGACTACAGTGACCTTGATTTTGGTCCAGTGACTTTCGATTTTGGATTTCTGGCCTCCAGAACTATGAAAGAACACATTTCTGTTGTCTTAAGCCATGAAGTTTGTGATAATTTGTTATGGCAATCACAGGAAACTAATATTGTATGGTTATATATTTTACAAATTTTGAGATGTTTTCAGATGTTATTTCTTTTAATGCCTTTTGGTCCCACCCTCTCTCTCCCCTTCTATAACTCCAGTGATTTGAATGTTAGCTCTTTTTTATTATTGTCTTATGGTTCTCTGAGTCTCTGTCAATTATTTTCCCCAGTCTATTTTCTTTCCGTTGTTCAGATTAGTTTTTCTGATCTGTCCTCAAGTTAATTGATTCTATCCTCTGTCATCTCCTCTGATCGCTCTACTATTAAGTTCATCCAGTTAGTTTTCCATTTCAGTTATTTGGTTTTTCAGGTCTGTAATCTGTATCTAGTTTTTTTTGTTTTTTTAATAATTTCTATTTCTTCATTGCACTCCTCTATTTTTTCCCAGTTTGTTTCAAGAGAATTTTAACTGCACATGGAAGCATTTTTTATGATGCCTGCTTTAAAATCCTTGTCAGGTAATTCCAACATCTGATTCATGTTCACTTTTCTCATTAAAGTTGTGATTTTCCTGGTTCTTGGCTTTATCTGTGATTTTCAATTGCATCCTAGCCTTTTTGGGCATTATAATATGAGACCCTGGATCCTATTTAATGATCTTTCTTTAGCAGGCAGGCCCCCATATAGAGGAGTAGCACAGGGCCTGGTGACATACTCCCATCTGCACCACAAATGCAGAACATGCTGAATTCACACTGCCTCTTTGCAGAGGGGAGGGGTGAGAGTTCAGTTCCCACCTCTTCTGGGTAAAAGTGGGGTACTGACTCACACTACTTTTGGGGGTATAACTTCAGCCCCCTCCTGTGCCCTGTTGACTCCAGGGAGTAGGAAGCAGAGGGCTGACTCACATCATGGGGGGAGAAGCTTAGCTTACCCGAGACTCACAGAGTCTACCCTGGCAGAGGAAACTGTTGCGTCTTACCTGTGTCCCCAGGCAGAGGATGGCCATGCATTCCTTGGTTGGCCCCACAAGAGCAGGCCACCACCTGCTCTATGGTACAGGGGCTAGGTGAAAAATCAATACCCTGTCAAGTCACTGACATGAGAGTGGGTGAATTTTTTTCTTTTTTCTTAGCGTTTGGCTAGAATAGGGCCAAAAGGTTTTCTGTCCTTAGCCCAGCTTTCCTGGCCCTTGCCTAGGGCCTTTCCTGGGGACTTCTTAGTCTGTGCCTGCAGTGGTCTGCTGGGGTGGCCCTGCAACCCTACTGGGATACTGGGGGGAGACATCCTATGCTGTTTCCCAGATTCCTAGGAAGCCCACTTTCTTTCTCCCTCCACCTGCCAGTCTTCCCAGGAGCTTTTGTTGTTATGTCCAGGGATTTTTATTAATAGCTGTGAGGACAGGATCTGGGAGGAACAGGACTGCTCAGTCTTGTTGGGACTAGAAGTAATCATGTATTGATATTTTTTATAATATTTTGTTGGTGGAGGGGTTCCCATAAAAATTTGAAAACTACTCTAAAATCCCTCCTGAGGCTAAATTTCTCAGCCTTTGTCATTTCAATTAGGTTGGAAATAAACCCTTTCCTGTTCACTGCATTCTCTGGGCTGTTGGTCTTTATGCTGCTGCCTGATAGAGGCAGAGGCTGGGGTGGTTTAGATTAGAGTGTGGCCTCCCAGCCACCTGGCATCACCTCCTGGCCCAGCTGCTGTTGACTACTGCTGTTGACTTCAGGTGAGTTGTTTCACCTGTCTCTGCCTCAGTCTCCTCCCGAGTAGAAAGGGGATGATAACAGCATTAAAACATGCCTGGCAGAGAGTAAATAGTGTACTCTACTATTATTATTTCTTGGCTTCTTTGCAAATTTTATGCCTGTGAATACCCTTCTCCTTTGGAATTCTCTTTTTTTAAATTCCTTGATTCTCTGTTCTCTCACTCTGGCACTTTTCCATCTAAATTAACACAAATTCTGAGCTGGGAAGGATTGGGTACAGAAAAGGCAGGGAAGTAGAGACATTTCACTCTGTTTAAGAAGCAGGAGATGCTGAAGAACAGTCTGGAAGAAGGCTGTGGATGCTGACTTGTCCACACGAGTGTTTCTGTAGGACTCTAACAAGGAACTTGCTGAAGAAATCTGGTATAAACAAATGTTTTACATCTATTAGTGAGTCTGGATTCAAATAATAGTCTCCTAACAGACCTTCAAAAATGCCATTCAATGTTCTTGTTCAGTCAGCAAAATCTGGTCCTCTGGAAGTGAGTGGCTAAATGGAAATTAATCATTTCCTACCAACATCTGCTCAGTAAGTGCCGGTGGAAGGGATGGGGTTTGGAGGCTCCAGTTACTTCCCTCCATCTGCTGTGTTGGGAGTGATCTACAGGAGGCTTTTGGCCCACTGGATTTGTTTAGTTATTTAAAGGTATTAAAGTAAACCATTTACATAATTCTTTCATATGCTTATTATAAAGGTGAATATTTGCTGAAGGATTATTCTCCTTAAAGCAAAGTCTCAGTCTAGTGTTTTCAATTATGGGAAAAATCAATGGTCCAGGTACTTTTTAAAGCAAAATTGCTTTCTGTATATTATTGAAGAAAACTAGTGGGAAGAAAATGTCCAACGCAAGCATGTGTGAAGTCCCGGGGCTTTCTGTATCAGTATAAACAGAACACATCAGGGCATTTTGGTGAGTCTGATTTTGCCATATTGGATGAAAGAATAGAGACAACAGCAAGTCACATTGCTCTTTGGGGGAGTAAGCATTAGGATGTCCCAGTGTGAATGTACTCACACTCTTTCCTACTCTCTACTTATGGAATGCTACCATCAGAGCAACCAGTTTGGAGGTATGAGAAAGTCACTTCTGGAAACTTGTGGGTAGGGCTGAGGTTGCAAGGAAGGCTACACTGCCTGGCTTCTACTCATGCTGATGGTTTCATCCCCTGTCCTTGCCAGATCTCTTATAATAGCTATAAACAATCCATACGTGAGCCACGGTATCACTGGATGGAAATTTGGGAAGTGCCAGAGGTGGAAGGATTTTGCCCCAGAGTGGGGGCTCATTCTCCACCTGCACCTTTTGGGTGGGATGTTGCCCTACCTGCCAACAGGCCTAGTCCCCAACTACTGGGTAGGAAGACGGCAGATATGACCCCTAGTGGACACTCTGGCAGAGCCACATTTCCCTGACGAGCATTCCCTAGACAAACCTTACCGTTCTTGTTCCCGCACAGCTCCTGTTAGATTTCCCTGAACAGAACTGCCCCTCTGACCCACTAGGGGACCCAGCACAATAGTCTATGGCTGCACTGGGGAATTCTTTGCATTTCTGGCATTTCCACAGTTTCACAACCAGCTTTACAACCGGGACCTGGGCAGTCACACAGGGCCCCACCCTTGGGTTAATGCTTTTCTGTCCCATCTTGAAATTCTTAATGGTTTTTAAACAAGGGGTGCTGCATTTTCAACTTGCACTGGGCCTCACAAATTGTGTAGCAGAGCTTGAACAGTCTGTGTTTTTCATCCATCAAGGTCTGTCTCTCATTGATGGGAATACTCACTCTGACACTTAACCCTGGACAGCAGGGATCCTTTGGTCTGTCTTTCCTTTTACTCCTTAAACTTTTGGAGCATGGAAAATGGGGTTGCTTTAGCATTTTATCTACAAATTTTGCTCAGAGCCTTTCACACAGTCCAGACTCAATGAATAGCTGAATGTGTGAATAAAGGCTCCTCAAGAGTTTTTGTAACCTCTTACTCAGCCTGGATTCCATAACTGTGTGTGCGTGCACACACACTCTCTTTGTCTTCTAGCTCCTTAAATCTATTGTTGGAAACACAATATGACTTGTTGGAAACACAATATAAACCCTTTAGGAATTTGTAGACCATCTCAATCTATGCTCCAAAAGAAACTCTGGTTAGATAGTGAAAAACGGTAGCGGATTCACAAAACATTTCCAAGTGATTTCAGAGTACATGATATGACTTGGTTCTATTTACCTAACTAATTATATTTGACTTGGATTGTGATAAATTTGAGTTTCCACAACAAAACTCATACAACAGGAGGTGGGGGGGGCAGGGATGTGCGGAGAGCAAGCTGGGCTTTGCTGACCTGAGTTGGAGGGATCCCCTGCAGAGATGGGGAGAGGGATCCCCAGGAAGGCAGGGGGTGCTGTTCCCAAGACACCATGGTGCTGAAGAGTGACTCCAGGTATGTACATGGACGATGGGGTTGGTTGAGGCATGGGAAAAATATGGTTTCTGGCTGGGGAGGGCAAGACGCTCCAGGGCAGAGCATCTGTGGAAGTGCCTGCCCCTGGCAGAACTGTAGAGCAGGATGGGTATGACCCCATGCCACCACCACGTGGAGAGCCCTTCCTCTCCCTGGCAGCTTTCCCTCTTGTTCTGATAAAACCACTTTCAGTAAGTATGGCGGTGGATAACATCGACCTTCTTAGGCACATCTGCATTTTCATAGGGGCCCAAAGGCTGTGTCTAAAGTGGGGGTTCAGAAGGGCAGACCTGCCAGCAGGAGGAGTGTTCTCACGACCTTTTTAGGCACATCTGCATTTTCATAGGGGCCCAAAGGCTGTGTCTAAAGTGGGAGTTCAGAAGGGCAGACCTGCCAGCAGGAGGAGTGTTCTCAGGTCCCTCTGGGGTGTTGGTGGGGTGCCTGGGACAGGCTGTGCATCCTGGCAGGTCTGCAGACACAGGGGACCTGTGTGGCTCCTGAGGGGAGGATGACAACAGAGCGACAGAGTGAGCCATGGGTGGGCGCCAGCTGCGTTGTCTAGTTGTCTACGCTGGCCAGGCAAGAGCCCGCTGGGCTGAAGCGGCTGCAACAGGGCACGGGATGGAAACTGCCCCGGCTGCGCTCCCCACAGCCTGGAGGTCTCAGGCATGTGCGCTGCCGCCCTTTGTTTCTGGGTTGAGGAAGAAGCCTCCTCAGTTAAGGAAAGCTGCAGCCCTCCCTGTGGGCCTGGAATTTCACCAGCGTAAGGGGCTGCTCCTTCGAGAATATTTTTGGATATATGTGGCTTGAAATTCATCTGAAAAGACTCATCAGTAGACACAAACAGCAGCCATCCGACCTCTGAAAGGTGCTGATGACAATTTGAGCACGTGCAGGACACCCTGAAAGGCGCTGGGACTTGGACGTTAGGCTTTCTAGTGTAGGGTGAGGAGGACGAAGCCCAGGACATGATCGTGCCCCACTCCACTGTCTTTTAGAGAGCGTGTTGGGTGGGGTGGAGGCGCAACTTTCCTTTAGGATGACATGGCTGCTTTTTAGGGCATCCCAGGAGGTGTTGAGATTTTGTGCGATTTCTAGAAGAGGGGACGTCTGGGAGCATATCCCCCTGAATAGCAGTTGGTGGCGTGTTGTAATTAGAGCTGGAGTAGCTTATTCTAGGTTTTCTTACAGTTCCCAAATTCTATGGCTCTGTTGACGATGTTGCATTGTAGGGATCTGACATGCTCATAGGAGCACAAATTGCTTTAACCTTATGGAGAGAAATTTAGCAATGTACTTGTTGTGTGATCCCACTTCTAGGATTTTGTCCTGTAGATGTACTTGCGCATGTGTGAAATGATGTATGTGCTATGTTAGTCCTTGAAGTATTTCTGTAGTAGCAAAAAATTAGAAATATCATCTAAATTCCCATCCATTTGGGACTAAGCAAATATAGAATACCCATATAATGGAAGGCTCTGCACATGTTAAAAAGGATGAAATGGTTAGTGTGAACTGATATGACGTTATCACTAAGATACTATAAAGTGGGAAAAAAGACAGCAAAGTACATGTGCACAGAAGACTACCATGTGAGCAGAGCAAACAAACAAAAAGGCTCTTTGTAAAACCTGGTTTATCCATAACTATCTCTGATGACACAATACACAAGAAACTGGTTGTATTACTTTTCTAGGGCTGCCATTAACATAGTACCACAGCTGGGTGGTTTAGATCCACAGAAATTTATTGTCTCACAGATAGATCTGGAGCCTGGAAGTCCAAGATCAAGGTGCTGGCCAAGTTGGTTCTTTTTGAGGCCTCTCTCTTTGGCCTGTAGATGGCCATCTTCTCCCTGTCTTCATAGAGTCTCCTTCTATGTGTGTCTCTGTGTCTAAATTTCCCCCTTTTATAAGAACACAATCATATTAGATTCAGGGCCATCCTGATGGCCTCATTTTAACTTGATTACCTCTATAATGACCCAATCTCTAAATATGGTCACATTTAGGGCAGGGGTTAGGACTTCAACATATCTTTTTTTGGAATATCACAATTCGGCGTACAACACTGGTGATAGTTATGGCCTTAGAGGGAGAACAATTGATGGCAAGAGCTGTGAGGGAAACTTGTTTAACGGTTTTGACCTTTCTACATAAGTGGCCTAATTAAAAACTAAATAAAGCAAATTTTAAAATGCAGAAGAAAAGAATGAGGATGGAGAAATGGTCAAATAACTTTGACAAGAGGAAAGTATTGTAGGTACTTGAGGTCTAAACAGAAGAGCATGGTCCGGAGGGGTGAGGATTTAGGATGGGAAGTGGATCAGGTTGTCTTGGTGTTGAGAGGAGAAGGGGCCCAGGCAGGGACGGTGAGCACGGGTTATCAGAGCATCCAGAGTGCACCCGTCCATCAGGGACACTGTTGACACTTGGTGAGCCCTGTGCAGTGTTAGCATGGAATCTACATCACCCCCAGCAACCAGCTTGGGGTATTCCAACCACTGAGACTTTTCTGGACTTGTGTTAACCTGGTTTGGTATTTTCTTGTCTTTTCGGAGAATGTCAGAATGTGAGAGGGCACTGTGATGTGGGACCCAGATGTGCCATGCTTACTGCTTCCCAAAGACATCGATACTTACGTATAACAAATACATGAATATTGCATGATAAATGCCAGGAAGTAGGAGAAAAAAACACCTAACAAATACACTTCTTTGAATCTTTTTCTGAATGCTTTCCAGTAACCCTTTTGCTTCTCTTTCCTTCTATAAGTACTATATTACTTTTGTGGTTTGCTCTGCAGCTGAAGGGGGAAAAAAATCCTCAGATGTTGCTATCCATTGTTGGGGATTCACAGATATTGTGCTACTATTTTGTTGCATGATGTACCTGCTGGTGTCAGACAAGGAAACCTTTATCTGTTCTGTGACTGGAGACAGATGTTTCATCCCATGAGCCACTGCTCACTTCTTCCTTATGGAAGGACAACAAAAGCTCATGTCCTGTGACCAACAGGTGGCTCCATTAATGACTTTCAAAGCCTCTGTGAAAACAACAGTCTCAGCCAGGATATTGATTTATTGGTGATGGCGACAGTGAGAAGAAAAAACCTGGAGTCTACCATGAGCAGTGCGCTGAAATATGTTTAGAGGGTCTATAGGGTAAGGCTTTAGACAGGTTCAATTCAGTTAAGAAACATTCCAGTTGGGCACAGTGGCTCACACCTGTAATCCTAGCACTCTGGGAGGCTGAGGTGGGTGGATCGCTCAAGGTCAGGAGTTCGAAACCAGCCTGAGCAAGAGCGAGACCCAGTCTCTACTAAAAACAAATAGAAAGAAATTAGCCAGACAACTAACAATATATAGAAAAAATTAGCCAGGCATGGTGGCACATGCCTGTAGTCCGAGCCACTTGGGAAGCTGAGGCAGAAGGATTGCTTGAGCCTAGGAGTTTGAGGTTGCTGTGAGCTAGGCTGACACCATGGCACTCTCCTCAGGGCAACAGAGCAAGACTCTGTCTCAAAAATAAAAAACATTCCTGCTGAATACTAGATATTGAAATCAGTGTTGATGAAATATCAGGGAACATGACAGTTGGAGATTTGCACTTACAGGAAGTTTAATTCAGTGGGAAAGAGATGTGAAACCAGTGTAACAAGCTCAAGTCCAGCGCACAACTCTACTTTTGGAAAACTCCATTTCTACCTTGAGTCCCCTTCCCCACCTCTGAGGCCCCAAGTGGTGCGAAGGCTCAAGGCACAGGCGGTCAAACGTCCACTCCAGGCTCTGTGGAGACACTCTCACTCCCTGAGGTCCTGGCAGTGGTGTGTGTGGTCCATCCTGGTCATCCGTGGTCTTGCAGGCCCCTCGGGGTGAGGCCTCTCTCTGGGATACAGTGGTGCCCTTCTCGTGGGCACTGCAGGCACTGGGTGCTCCCAGCCGCAGGGGCCACCTCCAGGTGGTTATTCCTGCCTCTGAGAAGGTGTGACAGTCACCTCTATCCAAAGTCCTTTTCTCCACTGTAGTCATTCCCACACGGAAAACGGTCACAGCTGTGTGCAGGACATTCCCCTAAAGCAGGCGTCCTCAAACTATGGTCCGTGGGCCACATGCAGGTGTTTTTGCCTGTTTGTTTTTTTACTTCAAAATAAGATGTGCATAGGAATTTGTTCATAGTTTTTTTTAAACTATAGTCCAGCCCTCCAACGGTCTGAGGGACAGTGAACTGGTCCCCTGTTTAAAAAGTTTGAGGACCCTTGCCCTAGAACGTTCTGCCATCAGGATTGCTCCCTATTCTCCCAGAAGGCTCTCCCAAGCCCTAAAAATCCCCTATGGCCCTCATACCAGAGGCTTTGCTAAGCGCTGTGGGCTGGCTCCCCTTGGCAGTTCCAGAGCACTTTCTCTTGTACTTGTCACCTGGACTTTGCCAGCTAAGCAGACAGACACTGGCCTCCCTGTAGCACTAAAAGCTCACAAACTCCTTGTTGTATGGTAACCTATGGAGAAATAACTGGTCTTCCTAAGACACACACACACACACACACACACACACACACACACACACACAGGAGGCTTGTGTGTCCTTCAGAGCCCAGTAGCAGTCTGAGCAATGTCTGCCCCCTGGAGCCTTGCTTTGCCCTTGCTAGCCTGGCTGTGAGCACCTGGAGCAGGTTAAATCCTCCTATGACACGCTTCGTTGCCTATTTCCTATCTGTCATAGAATTGGTGGCATTTTATTGAATAAAGAGGCCAGGGCAGACGCCCCTGAGGAACAGGCATGGCTCTGAGCTAGGAAGACTGGGTGGAGGTGAGAGCCATGCAGGTGATGAGTGAGTGCTGTGTGGAGCTGCATGCGATGCAGTATACACCATCACTACCTGATGCTATTTTATATATTATTTTGTAACTGGTTTCTGTCTGACTCTCCCAGCTAGACCATCCCCAATGAGGGGAAGGGCCTGGTTCTGTTCACTATTGATTCTCCGGTGCCTGCACAAGTGCCTGGCATAGCTCAGGTGTGTCAACTGTTAGGAGCCAGGGATTTCCTCCAGGCCCCCTTAGCTCTCGGTGGGTTCTTCTACCAGATCTAGAAACTGAATGGCCACCAGGCAGAGGAACAAGAGAAAAGCATGCAAAGTTTATTAGTTTTGCATGTATGTGGGTGAAGTTCAAAGTGGCCAAAGCAGATGGTTTTATACTTGATAATGAATGATAAAGAATCATAAGTATGAATGAATGAATGACAAGAATGATAAATTTTGAGAAGAAATGACAGGATCAAGGGGCTCTGTCTAGGGGCAGTAGATTTCTAGGGGAGATATAAGAGATATTTGGTGATAAGGGCGATCTTCTTGCCCTGGTAGCAGGAGGGGCACTCCCAGGGGATCCCTTATGGCTTGCTGCATGCAGGAAGAGACAGGTCAGCACATCTTTTCTGAAACTATAATTTCTGCAATGTTTTTAGCTCAAAATAATTAATATCCCAATCCAGCATATTTTGGGATGGCCCATCCTTCACTCCTTCACGATAAACATTCACTGAAAGGTTATTGATTGCCCAGGCATGGTGTCTAAGAACACATTTAGATGCTGACTGTCCTAGAGAGAGGCAGCACTTCCAGGGTGTGTGGTGGCTACATTTTCCCTTGATCAATCCTGGCCTGAGTATGTGCAACCAGCAACACACTTGGCTCCAGGAGCTGGGTGAGGGGAGATCTGACCCCTGCTCAGTGAAGGCTTGTCACCAGCTTTGGGAAATCCCTGTTCAGACAAGTAGCCCAGGGTTCTCATTAGGAAAGGAGGCTGTGGAACTGACCAACTGTCCCTAATGCCTGAGGTTTTTGCTCCTGGTGGAATTAATCACATGTGTGTGTTTGAAGAAGCAGGTTAAGTTTTTAAAATATATATTTTCCTGGGCTTCATTTGATTTATTTTTTAAAAAAGAGTTAGGAATCTTTTGCAATTACAAAAAAAAAAATCTTCCCTTGCCATTTTAGCTGTATCCTTACAGCAAGAGTCTCTGACTGTGCCTCATTAATTTGTCTTCTCTGCGTCATCGTGTTAGTTTGCATTTTTCTTATTGCACTAGGGATCAAGACTGTTGTAATAGGTGGAGAGATGGAACTCAGCTCCCGACATAGCAGCGACAGCCGGGGATTTACAGCCAACAGGCGGGGGGAGAGGTCAATGGATGGACAGTTACCAAGAGGAATTTGATTAGACATCTGGAGAGGGGCGGTTCTCGCTACAACTGGGCCCAGCAGGCCAAGGCCCAGGCCCGAGAAGAGGACTAGAGAACCTGGCTACAGTTCAGTCAAGGAGGGGAATCCTTGTCGTAACTCACTGACAGAACAAAACTGGTATGCTAGAGAACGGTTCATGTGAAATTTAATTCAGGAAGTCAGAAAGAAACTGGACTGTTGCAATCAAGGGAGGAGGCATAAGAGGCAGGCTGTCCCGATGTCCCTGATGTGAACAGGGTGTCCAGAGAGGCTGCCAGCTGCTGGACCCCTGGGCCTCTCTGCAGGCTGGAACTTTTACCTGAAGAGATGAAAGGCAGGTTGCTGGATGGTTTGACATGGAAATGGCTCCATTTGACCTGCCTGGGCTATTGACTTGTAAGAATGTAAAGGTATGACCAGGTGTCAGGGTGAATGTGATCTGTGAGCCCAAGGAGACCAGCAGAAGCCCCTGTGTGTGCCTGAGTGTGGCATCAGCTTCACAGAGGAAGCAGGAGCTTGCATGCTTGCTTGTCCCAGTCTGTGTCCCAGGGGGCTTTCCAGACTCTGGGGAGGATGAGGGTGCCCAACCAGCCTCCTGCATGGGAGAGCACTGACACACGGCCAGAATGGGGACAGCTGAGCTAGTGGGGCAATTAAACGGGCCATGTTGGAGACATGAGAGTCACTTTTGTGGTCCTAAATTCCACTTCTAAATGTATTCCTATTACATTATACGCTATTTAGAAAGAGAGCACATCACAGAATTTGGCTCATTTTAAGCAAGTTGCATGTGTGTACATATATTTCTGAAGCTATATGGAAAGAAAAGACATATGGGGAGATTCCAAAAGTGGCTTCTTTATGCTCCCTCTTGAGCATGTGTTCAGTAGCATAGCATGGATAGCGTCCCATAGGAACCAACAGTCATCCCAGGAGGAGGCAGAGCTTGAAGACAATGACCCTGGGACCCTGGGACCCTGGCATAAGCCTGGCACGTGCACATGGAAGGCAGACAATGCTTCCAGGCGCCTTTCAAGTTCCAGATGCCATTTGGGTTAGTAGAGAGGCTCAAGCCAGCCAGTAGACATTTTACTTCATCAGGGGGCTGCCTTTTAAGTCTTTATTTAGAAAGTTCAATTCCTTGGCTCACACAAAGGATAATTTGAAGAACAATTGAACTGCTGAGAACATTCAGACTTGACAACACTCAGAGAGCCCAGAAAGTGACGGATTAGAGGAACCAGCTCATATTTCTGAAGCTCAGGGGCCTGCTGCCAGGACTCTTATTTAAAACATGCCTCAGAATAGGCCAATGTGGGCGCCAGCAAGACTCATCTCAAAAAGCTTTGGAGTCGCCCCACGCTTTCATGGCCAAAGCTGTCCATTTCTGGATGCCAGGTTTCTATTCGAAACTTTCCAACGTGACCCGCAGACTGTGCTGGTTTGTAGCTGCTGCCAATTGCGCCGTCTCTAAGTCTTCCTCCCTGCTTGAGGATCCAGAAACGGATGCCCAGCTGAGCCGTCCGCATATTGGTAGATTTGTCACCCTTGAATGAAAATGGTAGCAATTGCTTCAGTTAGAATGCGAGATTCTTTTGTTTAAAAATAGCTACGTAAATCCAGATTCTAGCTATCTAAACCATCAATGGGAGCTCTGGCTTGAATAATAGTCTCTGGGTAAAGTAGAGAGAGATAGGTGCTAGGGAGCAGAAAACGATTTCCCAAAATTTGCCACTTTGTCACGCTGAGTGCTTTGACACTTGAAAGGCCTCAGAAATAAGCCTCCAAACCAAGGTCTCCCTCTCACCTTTCCCCTGCCTCCCTGTCTGTCTGATCCTCTTTCTCAAGCACCAGGAGGGATTCTCTCCGGAATTTCCTTATCTAAGAAAGCTTAAATGCAATTGTTTTAAGACTCCTTCCCTAGGAATCTCATACAATAACCAGGAAAGATCAACTGGTGGAGAAGAGGAGAGGCTGGGAGTCCTCACCAGCCCAGACAGACTGTCCATCTATTCTTCCAAGGGCAGGGCCAAGAGATTACCTGGGAGGCTTTATCTGCATAATAAAACAACCTTTGTTCCTGTGTTGCTCTGCCCCTCTTGTTCCCCTAATGTCTGCCTCTTGGCTTCTGGGTCCATTCATTCTCCCCGATGATTTACTCTCCTCAAAAG
This sequence comes from Microcebus murinus, assembly GCF_040939455.1. Lineage (NCBI taxonomy): Eukaryota > Metazoa > Chordata > Mammalia > Primates > Cheirogaleidae > Microcebus > Microcebus murinus. The sequence continues at coordinate 22,027,132 of NC_134110.1, forward strand.
AATTGTCTACATTCCTCATCTTCTCCCTTCCCCATGACAAATGGTATATAAGCTTCTGTACTGGGCTGGGTAATCAGGCCATCACTCTGTGATTCCCCCGACTCCTGTGCATGTTAATGTTAGGTCATTATATGAAATGTCTGATTTCAAATCAAAAGCTTAGTTTATTATATCTCTAACAAGAAATCAATATATGTGCAATTAATCAATATATGTGCCTACACTATCAATACATTTTTGCCATCTTAACAGTAGCTTGTTGGCCGGGCGCGGTGGCTCACGCCTGTAATCCTAGCTCTGGGAAGCCGAGGCGGGTGGATTGTTTGAGTTCAGGAGTTCGAAACCAACCCGAGCAAGAGCAAGACCCCATCTCTACTATAAATAGAAAGAAATTCATTGGCCAATTAATATGTATAGAAAAAATTACCCAGGCATGGTGGTGCATGCCTGTAGTCCCAGCTACTCGGGAGGCTGAGGCAGGAGGATTGCTTGAGCCCAGGAGTTTGAGGTTGCTGTGAGCGAGGCTGATGCCACGGCACTCACTCTAGCCTGGGCAACAAAGTGAGACTCTGCCTCAAAAAAAAAAAAAACAAAACAAAAAAAAACCCAGTAGCTTGTTTATGCCAGCAGCGAAGAAGCCTGGATAGCAAGTGGTGATGAAATCGTGAAAGGTGTTTTCCACAGCCTGTTGAGAATTGAATATTTTTCCTTGCAAGAAGTGGTCCCAAGCCTGGAAGAAGTGATAGTCAATAGGTACAAGGTCTGGTGAATATGGTGGATGACAGAGAGTTTCCAAGTCCAGTTTCTGCAGTTTGAGTAGCATTGTTTATTGCGATATGTGGTCTTACAAGAGGATTGGTCTGTCTCTATTAACCAAGCTTGACTGTTTAATCGCAAGCATCCTCATCATTTTGTCCAGTCAGTTGGAGTAGACACTGCTGTAATTGATTGACCAGATTTCATGAAGCTGTAGTGGATAATACCAGTGCTGGACCACCAAACAGACACCATTAGCTTTTTTGGATGAATATTCGTTTTTGGACTGTGTTTCAGCACTTCACTTTTATTCAACCATTGTGCCAAAGACATGTGATTGTCAAAAATAATCCATTTTTCATCACACATAACAATACAGTGTAGAATGGTTCACCTTTATGTTTGACAGCAAAGAAAGGCAAACTTCAAGATAATTTTCCTTCTGATGCTTATTCAATTCATGCAGTATCCATTTTTCCAGCTTCTTTACCTTGCTGATTTGTTTCAAATAGTCCAATATTATTGGAATAGTAATGTCAAACTTTGCTGCTAATTCACCTGTACGTTGAGATGGATTCACTTCCACTATAGCTTTCAGCTTGTGGTTATCCACTTTGGTCTCAGGTCACCCACATGGTTCATTTTGAAGATTAAAACCACCAAAAAGGAACGTCTCAAACCATTGATGTACTATGTGTTCATTAGCCACATCCTTCCCAAATACTTCTTTGGTATTTTGAGCTGTGTGTGTTGCATTGGTTTCACAACAGAACTTATATTCAAAAATGACATGAATTTTTGACTTATTCATGATTTCACAAAAATTGCTCTTACAAAATATTTGGAAAATAATGATAATCCAAAAAGTGCATTTGAAAGAATGAGATGTACCTTCACGATAAAAAAATAAACAAGAAGTGTTGAGGTAAAATGTCGGACAAGCTACTGTTGTTACTACTGTTGGACTGATAGCAACTGTCCAACTTAGTACTTTAAGTTAAGGAAAGTTAAGTTAAGTTAAGGAAATCAGACATTCTCTACTTAATAACCTAATAAATTTATGCCTTTTCTCTTATTAATCGGCCTTTTGTCAGTTGATTTTCAGCAAATTTACATAGGTATTCCTAGCACGTGTCAAAATCTCCTTCCCAGGCTTGTGCTCTCTTAGAGTTAGTCAGTTATGTCTCAGAACCAGCAACAAAAATGATGTGTGTAATTTCTGGGGGAACATTTAAGAGTGAGGGTTGTGTCTCCACATTTTCACATGGCAGGGTAATCATGGAATCACTTGTTGATGTAAACTGCCACTGGGGTGCCACTGGGTTACCACTGTCCTGGAGCCCACCAGGGCCCACAGCTGACTTGTGAATGAGAAATAAACTTGGATGTTGATGCTGTGATTGTGGTGAGGATCACCACATATTCTTGCCCATCGTGAATGGTGCAAACAGGCTTCAGGGTGGGCTTGATTTGGTGACTTAACAATGTTGCTGTGGACCCAGGGTCTTTCTGTCCTACCCTCTCAAATGTGGCAGGATGTTTACTGTAGCTCCAGGCTTTACTGTAGTTCCAGAGACTTGAATTCTGGAACTACACTATCCAGAAAATACTTATCAGGCCTCCTTCCATTACAGTGGCCCGCAGGGAGTTAGTTGTACAGCTATTCCTGAGGTGAGCTTACTGCACAGGAAATGCCATAGTCTTGGGTAAAGGGCCACCCCCTGGTGTAAGGCTGGGGTGTGGGTCACATTATCCTTGTTGGACTAAGCAGAGCCAGCCCCTGTGGCTGGGAACAAGCTACTGTGTCCTGAAGCACATGGGGGAGGGGAGGGAGGAGGTGGGAGGCAGAGAGGCACAGTTGCTAAGGGGTGAGTGAGAGCCCAAGGGCTTCCTGAGTCCCCTGTAGAATGGCAGAGGTTTCATTGATTTGATCATGCCACATTGTATACACATGTCAAAGCATCACTTTATACTCCATAAATAGATGCAATTATTAGTCAATTAAAAATTTTAAAAATGTTTAATTGAGAAAAAAACAAAAAAACAAAGGCTCTTCTAAGTCCATTAAGGAAACGAGAAAAACAAGCTCATGGAGACATTCCAATATGTTTTCTTACAGAATTTTATTTGGTTTAGCTTTCACATTTAGGTATATGATCCATCTGAAATTAATTTTTGTTTATAGTGTGAGAAAGGGATTATGATTTATTTTTTTCTCTTGTGTGAATATTGAGTTACTCCATTTATTAGAAATACCATCTGTTTCCCCCTGAATGCTAGCAGCACCTCTGCTGTAAATCATAGGTGGGTCTATTTCTGGATCCTCAATCCTAGCCTACTGCTTTCTTTGTCTCTCTGGCCTCTAATACCATTGTCTGAACTACTGTAGCTTTAAAACAGTTCTTGAATTCCTTGAACTTGCTTTTCTTCCTTAAGTGTTCTGTTTCTTCTAGGTCTTTTGCATTCCCATATATATTTTAGAATCAGCTTACAAATTTCATTCCTCTAAAAAGAAAAAGAAAAAACCCTGCTTAGATGTATTTGAATTCATCAAGCAACATGGGAAGAATGAACATCTTAACAATAGCTTTTCAACCTATAAACATGTACTATCTCTCCATTTATTTTCGTCTTCTTTAATTTCTTTCAGTAAGGGTTTCTAGTGTATTAGTCAGGGTTCTCAAGAGAAACAGAACCAACAGGATGTGTGTATTTATAGAGACAGATTTATTTTAAGGAATTGGATTACATAATTATGGAAGCTTGGTAAGTCCAAAATCTGCAGGGTAGACAGGCAGGCTGGAGACCCAGGGAAGAATTTCAATTTAAGCCCAAAGGCAGTCAGCAGGCAGAATACCTCATTCCTCCTGAGAGGACAGTCATTGTCCTGTTAAGTCCCATCAACTGATTGGGTGAGGCCCACCCACACTATGAAGGGTAATCTGCTTTACTCAAAGTCCACTAATTTTGGTTAACTTCACCATAAAACACCTTCACAGAAACATCTAGAATAATGTTTGAATAAATATCTGGGTACTGTGGCCCAGCAAATTTGACTCATAAAATCAGGCACCATTAGTTTATTCCTTGTCAACCTGACACCCATATGCATCTCCTCAAATCATACTTATCTCCAAATAAAGACAATAACAAGGCCTTACTTTCACTTAACATAACTGTCCTACATACAATCAAAATATACTAACCCCTTCTCTAGGAGAGGACACAAAGCCCTTGGGTGATATTTGCTCTTCTCCTTAAAGCCCACAACTTCAATATCATGTTATAAGTTAAAAATACAGTCATGTGTCACATAACTACATTTTAGTCAATGACAGACAGCACATATGACAGTGGTCCCATAAGATTATAATACCGTATTTTTATTGTATCTTATTATGTTTAGATATGTCTAGATACACAAATACTTACCATTGTATTACAATTGCCTACAATATTCAGTAAGTAACATGCTGTACAGGTTTGTTTCCTAGGAGTAATAGGCTACACCATATAGTCTAGGTGTGTCGTAGGCTGTACCATCTAGGTCTGTGTAAGCACACTCTATGATGTTTACAGAAAATCACCTAATCATGCATTGCTCTAAGGTATCCCTACTGTTAAGCAACATATGACTGTACTTAAATACTATGGTATAAAGTCAACTCATATTATGTTACATGATAAGGGATAACACAGGGGAGGAAACAAAGATATTTGTTATACACACACACAAACATATTCATTACAAAATAAGGAAGAAATATTCATGACAATTACAAAATTGGTTTCTGTAACTTGCCATGTGGTCGTGCTAGTATTTATAACTCCTTTCCTCCACCTATTCCCTTTGCCCTCAGCAAGCATCTCAACTCACTGGTTCTTTACCTGGTAGGGCCACCCAAATATTAATTCCCAAAGTGTCTGAGCCTTTAGTAGTCCTGCCTGCAATGCATTGTTGTAGTCAAAGGGGTGCAGGGAACTTCACCCCAAATGTGGCTCCCTAGTGTAATAAGTATTTGAATTAAAGGTCCTTAGAGATCAATAGATACTAGAAGAGACTTTTCCCCTATCTACATAAAGATGAGACAGACTCACCAAGGAGAACAATTGTTTTTCCTCCTTCCCTCCTGTCTCTAAATCCTCTACCGCTCCCAAAGCACAGGATGAAGTTGTTCTCTCAAGGTCCCTTATCTCTCTACAGTCGGGACCCACCAAAGAAGAAAATGATTACCTCTGGTCCCCTCCTTGAGTTTTGGTTAACTGAACCCACATAACAGAAAGGAAGATTGAAGTCTATCAACACACTTGGACAGACTTTAATCACAAACCATTGTCCTCTCTGTGGGCCAAATAGACTTTGTCCTAGACCATTGTATGTCCTTTGGCCCCACTGAATTCTCCTAAAAATCATTTACCATCTGTCTCAAATCATCCATACTTCCCCATCCCCCTTCCCCCTAAGAAGTAGGTATATAAGCACCTGTACCTCACTGGGATATTGAGCAATCATTCTGTGATTATCCCTGTGTGCACAGTAGTTATAAATTTATGTATTTTCTCTTATTAATCTGCCTTTTTGTGAGTTGATCTTTCAGCAAAGCTTCTGAGGGTGAAGGGGGAGCTTTCACTTCTATATAGTTTTCCATTGACTTTAATCACAGGGCATGGTAACACTAAGAGATGCCCTAAGAGATCTTCTGTATTACAAACATACTACTTCTTACCTCCATTTTTCGCAGTAGTCAGAATCACTCACCCCAATCAGCACACTAACTGCCTTTTTTTGCCTATTCATTCAGAAATATGAGGAGCCCAAAGTGGCCAGACAGCAGTCTTAACTTCCAGTTCAATGGAATCGTTGCTATGTCCCTTGGTGGAAGCCTTTCTCCCTTTGGAGCTGAGACCTTTATGCCAGCAGAGTATAAGGTCACAGGGACAGAAAGCAAAAATTTTGCTGGGAGGTCAGTGGGAGTAATAGTGATTAGTGCCACTCGCATGTATACCCCTCGATTCCTGAATCTATAAATATCGGCTATCAGAGAAATAGTAGCATACATTGGATACACATTCAGATCATATTCGGCTTTCTGAAGAACCTTAACCCAGCCCTGGAAGGTATTGCCACCTAGCTAGTGCTATAACTTAGTGTTCAAAAGCCATTCCATCTTTCCCAAGGCAGCTGGAGAAGACAAGATGGTGGGAGACACAGTAAGCCTGGTGAATTCCATGGGCATGCACCATGGAATGCCACACTTCTTTTACTGTGAAGTGAGTCCCTTGATCAGAAGCAGTACTGTGCGCAATACTATGACAATGGATCAACCATTCTGTAAGTCTATGGATGGTAGTTTTTGGCAGGAACATTGTGTGCAGGGAAAGCAAATTCATATCCAGAGGGTCTGTTCCAGTAAGGACAAAACACTGAAACTTCCATGATGGAAGCAGTCCGATGTAACCAACCTGCCACCAGGTGGGCTGACTGATGGATCACCACAGGGAATGATGCCACACTGGGGACTCAGTGTTTGTCTCTGCTAATGGAAGGTTGGCATTCAGCAGTGGCTGTAGCCAGGTTGGCCTTGGTGAGTGGAAGGCCATGTTGCTGAACCCAGGCATACTCTTCCTCCCTGCCACCACGGCCACCTTGTTCATGGACCCACTGGGCGATGGTAGAGGTAGCTGGGGAAAGAGGTTATTTTTATTTTATTGATTTATTTCATCAGTTACTAAGAAAGGTGAGTTAATATATCAACTATAATGTAGATTTATCATTCTATCTTTAATTTCTGTAAACTTTTGCTTCATATATTTTGAAACTATGATAGTAGGTGCATACAAAGTTAAGATTGTTATGACTTCTTTTTGAATTGGCCCATTTACCATTATGAAATGTCATAATCTCTCTTTCAGAATGCCTTTAACCTGGAAGTCTATTTTAATTAATTTCACCATGCCAGATTTCTTTTGATTTGTGTTTGCATCTTTTTTCATCCCTTCATTTTTATCTTATCTGTAGATGCACATGTCAAATATGTTCATTGTAAATAACATATCATTTGAGCTTTTTTTTAAAAAAAATCTGACTCATTTTGTATTTTAATTGGTGTATTTAGTCCATTTATATTTAATAATATTTTTTTGCTTATGATTCTATTTTTTTAAAAAGCATATTAATAAAGGTCCTTTACAAACAAGGCATTTGATATAATAAACAATAGTCTTCTGGTCACTTTTTGTTCATACTCTCTTGTATTTTCACTAATAATATATGTAATAATATTATAACTGATCTGGTGGGTTTAAGTTTATCATTTTGCTATGTTTTTTGTTTTGTTTTGTTTTTGTCCTGGAACTTATTTTCTTTTTCCTCTTTTCTTGCCTTCCATTTTGTTAGTCAAGTGTTTCTAAAATATATTGTTTTATCTCATCCATTAGCATTTTGTTAAACATTTTAGTATCAATCTTTTGGTGGTTACACTAGAAATTACAAAATGCACTCTTACCTTATTAAAGTCTGTTTTAAATTAATATTTTTAACATTTCCCAAATGATCTAATAACTATGCAACGATTTGACTCCATTTACCACCACCCCCTTTTTTGCTACTGTTGTTATGAATTTTACTTCTACATAAATTATCAACTTCACAAAACATGCTTATTACTGGTTTTTAAAAATAATAGTCTTTTATATTTATACATCTATTTACTCTTTCCAGTACTGTTCACTTCTTGAACTTCTGTCAATGAAAATGTAGATGCCTGAAATAGTGGCAGCCATCTAAGACAATAAGGAGAGAAATGTGGTCAGCATGTGGCAGCATGTGGCAATAGTTAAATGGCTAAACAAGCGGTGGCACATCCGTCGTCCACACAATGGAATATAAGGAATAGACTATGGATACACAAGAACTCTGATGGATATCAAGAGCAATTTGCCGAGTGATTTAAAAAAAATCTCAAAAGGCCACGTTATATGATTCCATTTATGTAACCTTGCCAAAATGACAAAATTATAGAGCTGGAAAACAGATTACTGACTTCCAAGGGTTAGGGATGGTGAGGGAAGGGAGTATATACAACTCCCCAGGGGTGGCGCAGCGAGACGTCTGTGGCCATGAAATGGTAGTTGTGACGATCACACAAATCCACACATGGGATGAAGTGACAGAACTGTACACTCACGTCATGCCAATGTCAAATTCCTGCTTTGAGTATTGTACTACAATTATGTAAGATATGTGAAAGCTGTTCAAACTGGGTCATTCTTGTCATAGCCAACTAAAACAGAGTCGAGGAGCTTGGGAAAAGGACTAAATGATTTATTTTGCTCTAAAGAATGTAATTCTCTGCAAACCTGGCTGCTGAGACCGCCTGCTGGAACCTGAAACCAGTTTTATCTAATAGCTACTGAAGCACTTGCTTCAACTCTAAGAATAGTTTTACCCATACAGTCACTTACAAATCAGAACCTGGCAGCTCCTTAAAATTTCGCTAGTGCCAATGAACTTTCTTGAAGAACAACATATAACATTTCTCTCTCTTGCTCTCTGTCTTTTTTTTTTTTTTTTTTTTTACAAAAGCCCTAGCCTTCTCTCTGTTCTTCAGATAAACTGAAGACCATCTGGTCTTCATGTGTGCCCTAAGTTGCAATTCTTGCTTCCCAAATGAAATGTTTTATATTTAGAGATTTGGCTCTGTACTTTATTTGGCTTTGACAGATATCACCATTGGGAGGAATTGGGTGAAGGTACACAGGACCTCTCTACTATCCTTGCAAGGTTCTGCGAGTCTATAATTATTTCAAAATACAAACTTTGAAAACATAGACAATAGGGTGAGAACTCTAGGGGAGTCAGAAAGGTTTCACTGTGGAGGCAACTTGGATATGAGTCCCAGAGGTTGGGCAGGAGCTTCCAGGGGTGACAGAAGCATTTTAGGCAGAGATCAGTGTAACCGTTCCGGAAGGACAGAGGTAGGAAAGGGCAGTGTATCAGTTAGGATGCTTTTGGCCCAAAGTAATAGAAGATCCATCTAAAAGTGGTTTGATGAAGAGGGGTTTGTTATATATGTTGGCTGTTCTCTGATCACTCTTCCAGTTTCATTCACTGCACTTCTCTGTGCCCTGGGGAGCTGACCTCACCATCACCTGTACCTCTTTTGGATTCCACAGTCTTGGCAGGATGTCAGAGAATTCCACGAGACAGTATTTGTACTACGCTTTTCACACTGGACTGTGGTTTTTTGTTTTTTTTAGACAGTCTCCCTATGTTGCCTGGGCTAGAGTGTCGTGGCGCCAGCGTAGCTCACAGCAACCTCACTCTCCCGAGCTCAAGCGATCCTTTTGCCTCAGCCTCCTAAGTAGCTGGGACTACAAGCATGCACCACCATGCCTGGCTAACTTTTTCTCTATATATTTTTAGTTGTCCAGCTAATTTCTTTCTATTTTTAGTAGAGACAGGGCCTCACTCTTGCTCAGGCTGGTCTCGAACTCGTGAGCTCAAACAATCCACTCACCTCGGCCTCCCAGAGTGCTACAGGCGTGAGCTGTAATCCGCACCCTGCCTGGGCTGTGGTTTTGAAAATAGCTGAGATGCTCGATCTGTTCCCTCACTCCCTGTCAGTTAGCCCTCACCAAATCCCAGAAACAACCTCCTTCTTACCTTTGCAGACCTGTGGTAGCCACGGCTTCCTGCTGTTGCCAGTTCCTGAATGTTTCAGTGACCTTTGCTAGTTCCTTTCATCCCAACCACACCTCTGCCCCCAGCCCCTCCACTAACCTCTTCAGTGAACTCTGAGTGTGCTCTTTGTTTTGCAAGGATCAGGAATTGAACATTAACTCACACAACAAGAATTCTGGAGGCAGATGGTGCCAGTGTTGGTTCAGCTGCAAACTGATATCAACAAGGGTCTTAGTAATTAATCTTATCTTCTTGCGGTCCAACCTTGCTGTTAAAGTTGCAGGCAATCACATGTAAGCACAATGATATTCTATGAAGGGGCACATGGAGGTGTGTGTGTGTGTGTGTGTGTGTGTGTGTGTGTGTATGTCTGTCTTTGTACAAGGGCAGAAATCTCTCCATCACACTTCATTTCGGATCCCATGGGCCAGGATTGAATCTCATGTCTGTGCAGGGGTGAGGAAGTAAATATTTGGTATTTTTATCCTCTGTGGTGAGAGGTAGGTTTTGAAAGCAGGTGAGAATGGAACGTAGCACTTGAGGTACGTGAAGCAGGTTCTGAAGATTAGGACGCTGTGTTTCCCCTAAGAGCAATGTGTCAGTATTAACTAAATCAATGTTCTCAGTGACTTTATAGAGGATAACTACCATGAATAACAAGAACCCCAGGATTTATTTATCTATCTCTAGCATTTATCCAGTCTGACTTAGATAAATGATGGTCTACCACAAGCTTTTTCCACCTTTCTTTTTCCCTTAACAATATATCCTAGAGCTCACTCCCTCGTGGTGTTCCTTTTAACAGCAGTGTAGTATTCCAGTTTGTGGATGTGCCGTAATCTAAGTGTCAGGAGCTGGGAGCACCACTCAGCTAAGATGGTCTAAATCCAAGTTCAAGGCCTGACGTTCCCTGGACCACAAAGAGGACTCAAAGTGGGTTGCAAGTCTAGGCCTGGGCTGATTTATGTTCACCTCAACCTCACCCTGTGGGTTGTTAGCCTTTAGCGTTCCAGCTTCACATGAGTGCAGTTTGCTAGTAGCCCCATTCCGAAGGCCTGGGCATTTAACTTTGATTTCTTCTAATCTGGTTTCGGTTTTCCTTCTGTTTCTTTGTTTATAGAGGAAATCTCAGGGCAAAATTAGCTCTGAGCCTTCAGCTTATTTTTTCTGGCTCTGGTCTTCTTTCAAAGTATGGTCTGATAATTCTTTAGTCTCTTTTTAGCTCTTTGATGCTTTTAAAATGATATATGTTAACATCATCCAGATATTTTCATTTTTTCTTAGAGCAAGGATTGGTCTGAATTATCCAGTCTGTCATTACTGGAACCATTTGTTACTTTTATAGTTAGGGGAAAAAATTAAAAGGAAACGTCCATGGTTATTTGGGAGATCAGTGTCAATTTTGACCGATGGATAATGAACCAAGAAAAATATCATGTTAGCATTTCTCTCCCTTCAGAATATAATAATATTCTTTCTATTAATAATAGCATAAGCTCAACACCTTGAAAGCAAAAGCCTCTGTGTGTGTCTCAGAACTTAACCAAAGCAGTTGTAGGCTAATGGACGGTGATTTGTTCAGAGACACCCTTCCAGCACACGCCGGTGTAGACTCCCAGAGCCCGAGAGGTGATGTGCGACAAAGCAGTGACAGAATCAACAGATTAACAAGTGAAGGAACAAACCAAAAATCACTTGTTTCTTGGCCTGAGTTTGATAAGGAGCCCAGTGCCACATTTCCAAAGAACTGGGACCTGAGTGCTCACCGAGATAATCTCCAAAGACAGTTTAAATCAGACGATGAGCGCAATTATCATGTGCGCGAATGTGTGCCTCAGTTACTGGGAGGGCCCTTTTCAGGAGATGCTGAAACTCTGGATTGTAAAATCAGACAGATGACCTCTGCAGTTCAGGCTGTTTGCTGGCAGAGCAAAAGCAGTATCAGAAGTAGTCCCTGGACGGGGAAGGCAGGAGAGCAGAACAGAGCTGACACGAGCCCGTGAACGGCGCCGGCCCATCTGTCCCCACCACTGCGCGGTGGGCTGAGCAGGAGATGCTGCCACGCGTCGTCCTAGGCCTCCCCACTGCCATGGTTAGCTGGGCTGCCGGCACATGGATGGCCAGGGATCGTAAGAGCAGGAACATTTAGGATAATGCGTGTCTAATTCTGTTGAAGCAGGCCCCATCTGGCTCTGCGGCTGATTCCGTATGTCAGGCAGGGTGTTGTGTAAACTGCCCTGTGGTTGTGCCGTCTGTCCGTGTGAGCAGGAGCTCCTGCTCTAGCTGCTGACCGGGAAGGTAAAGGAAAACCGCAGAGGAAGGTGGTGCTGCTACCTGTGATTTTAGTGTAATCACCACTATTCACTCACTGAAGGCCTGCTGATGATTTCTGCCGTCAATCTTGAATCAGTGCTTTGTCACCATGGTATCCAGAGAAACAGCTCTGCCCAAGAGTGCTCTGTCTGGAGAATGTTCCAGAACCCCAGATTCTCAGATCAGTTTCTGAGCTGGGGAAAGCTTGGTGTCTGGACAGCCCTAGTTTCCAGAGGGAATGATTCATTACTGGCAGAGGCAGGGGTCTGAGCTGGCTCATTCGTTCGCCAGCACCTCCGGCCTTTCCGATGCTGTCCTGGGCTCCAGGGCCTTAGGCAGACTGTTCAGAAGGACTTTTAAGGCATCTATGGGCAACGGGACTCCACTGATTCCACGTAAGGAAATACACTGCATCATCTCCTCCATCTCTTCTTCTGATTTGATTTTTTTTTTTTTACTCTCTTTCAGATTTTAGTTTCTTCTTCTTTTTCAAGATCCCATTTTATTATCAACATCAAAGGTCAAACTCTCCTCAGGCTTTGGCACCACTCTGGAAAAGCATAAAACCCTAAAAAGAAATTAAAAAGAAAAAAAAGCCTGGCTCAGTTTCCGACTTGCTGCGCTGCCTGTTGCCGTGACTGAGAAGGCAGCGGGCACAACATGCAGACATGCACTCCCTGTCCTCAGGGCTGGTGTGCCTTCTTCCTGAGTTAGCATATCTGGGCCAGTGTCTAAAACTTACCTCCTTTTTTCCTATTAAGGAAATCTCTCTGGAATTTGTACCTTGCTGTCTCTGGCAGCTTTGATGAACGCTTTTGTCACCTGTTATATTGGTTCCTATAATTTGCTGTCCATCTGCCTGGACTATTCCCTGCAGACGTGGCCCACTTTAGAAGTGCTTACATAGGTCCTAGTGAGGATTATGCAGGGGTTCACTGAGATGATTGCCTTGGAAACTGAGCTGGTTCACAGGTTCTATTAACTTGAAGAAAAAGGTGGCCTTAACTGAAAAGTGTGAGTTGTCCTTGTGGTTTCTTTGTTATTACTTACAGAAATTTCACCATACTTTATACTTACTTTCCTTTCAAGCTATGGTTATCCTAAAAAAAATTAAACATAGAATTACCATATGATCCAGTGATTCCACTTCTTGGTATATACCCCAAAGAATTCAAAGCGGGACTTAAACAGGTATTTGTCCACCCATGTTTAGCAGCATTACTCACAATAACCAAAAGGAAGAAACAACTCCAATGTCCATCAATGGATGAACAGAAAAACAAAATGTGGTATATCCACGTAATGGAATGTCATTAAGTCTTAAAAAGGAATGAATTTCTGTTACATGCTACAACATGAATGAACCTTGAGGACATGATGCTAAGTGAAATAAGACAGTCACAGAAAGACAAATACTGTATGATTCCACTTATACAAGGTACCTAGAGTCATCGAATGGATAGATACAGAAAGTAGAATGATGGCTGCCAGGGGCTGAGGGAGGAGGGAATGAGGAGTTAGTGTTTAATGAATACAGAGTTTTAGTTTTGCAAAAAGAAAAGGGTTCTGGATGGATGGTAGTGATGTGAATGTACTTAATGCCACTGAACTGGTTACAATGGTAAAATTTATGTCATGTATATCTTACCACAATAAAAAAGTAGTGACTAATTTGGACCTCTATATATTAAATCTTGCTCTACCTACCGTGCATGAGTTTGCCTTGGAAGGGAAATGCACAGATTCTTTGTGAATGGAGGGTTTGAGGGCTGCCTGAAGTCATTGGGTTACATGTGTCAGTAGATTTGCATTTGTATAAAAGCATGGAGCTTATCTATATTGCCTAGAAAGAGCTTCTGTATCATTTTGCCACTGTCACAAACCAGCCCTCCACTGGGTCCCTTGACCATTTTAGCAGCATCCTGCCAGCAGGTGGCTGTGGGTATCCCGCTCCAGAAACCCGACAGGGAGCGGCTGGAGAAGTGGTCCTGGAGAAAGAGGACTGTGGGATCCAAGCCGCGTGAGGCTGGAGCTTCTCCTGCCTCCTGAGAATACATGGGCAGCAGCGCTGGACCCAGAGTTATGAAGATCACAAGTGAAAACATACAGTGCTTTTTCAATGGTAGCTAATATTTTTTCTTCCATCTAGGAGAGCTGGGGGCCTCTCCAGAAAGCCAGCCTGCTCAAAACTCAGAACTCCCTGCTTTGTGCTACAGGCTCCTCCTCACGTGTCAGCCAGTGACAACGCCGAGTGTTCACAACAGGCTGCAAAGCACAGACGCTGCAGGAGGGGCCTATGGGTGAGGGAAGTGTATGTGATCTTCACTTTGGTGGGGCCTACACAGAAAACAAGCCGGGGGACAAATTCTCCTGACTTGGACCCACCTTTCAGGGAATGGCAGTTCCGTGCACGCCGCAAACCCTGAGGAACTGCGCTCTTCTGTTGAAACTCCTCCCTCAGCAAAGACGTCTGTGGACCCACCCGTACACATGGGCAAAGGCCACTCCCTGCGTCTCTCTGCCCGAGGCTTTCCCTCGGGTCCGTACCCTGTGCGGCAAGCACACAGTTCCCGTGGGAAGCAAGAACCGGGCCCCACGCAGGGCAAGCGCATGCGCGTGCCGCCGTGGCGGTGGGACTGGCCCTGTGATGGGTTTAGTGTTTCGCTGTCACAGTCCTGAAATTCTCAGTTGTTTTCATCTCTGAACTAGCGCTTTGCAAGCGCAGTCTGTCGTAGGGACGCCGGAGTGCGCGCCAGCAGAGTGGATACACGCAATGTGTCCCCGTCTTCCTTTGTCGCCTCCTCATTGCCTAGAACTTTCCCAGTCCCGAGAGCACAGAATTTCTGGGATCCATGATGCAAGGAGTTCAGAGAGACAGGGCAAGTGCACGGCTAGTGTGTCATGTGTGCCACGGAGCAAAGGGGATGTGGACACGCGGGAGGCCACGCTTTCCCGTCTGGACAGAACTTGCTTCCAACTCGGAAAGAAGATAGGAGCAACCAAGGAGCCCTGTCACAGCCTTTCTTACTCGCATGACTTCCCCGCATTAGCCAAACCTCTTATGCTGAAAACCAAGATACAGGAGGGAAAGGGAGAGATGCCGCGGCCACAGCACCTTTTCTCCTCCGTCCTTCCTCACCTAGGGGAGCAGGAGCCATAGAGCCACTGGGAGACCGGGATGTTGGAATGGACGCCCAGAGAGAAATGAAATAAAATCAGAGGAGTGAGTTTTGTGCAGCCATTGCTCTGGTAAGAAATATGTAGATGTTTGGAACTGCAAAATACTAACTATATAATTTCTCTGCCTCTGCATAGCAGTTAAATGCTGATCTTTGCATGTAAAATTGGCATTGCACAATATAAAGATGCATGGTAAAATCTGTGCTGATAATTTAAAAATTATTCCTCATCCCTTGGTTGGAATAACTTTAAGGTGTGTTCTCCACGTGGGTAGAGATCCTCAGTGGGATTGGGCTCCAGCTGTCCTAGCAGTTACTTGCTCAGTGGCACCTCTACTGGCTGTCTTCCCTCCCCACCCACCAGTGATCTTCCCTGGGATCACTGTCCAAAAAACACCAATTGCACTTGAATCCTTGAATGAGGTTCTTTTCCAACAAATCTACAGAGGACACCTGTCTATGCACTGGGCACCACAGTTTAGGGGCTGCTCGCAGGGCATTTTCTCTGTGGCTTGGCTATGATGGGATAGCCTTCAGCAAGCCAACAGAGAGCTTAGCAGTGCATTTTATCAATTCACTCTGGAGCTCAGTCTGCTCAGACAGGCCAGGAAACCCCTGTGCTTTTTGAAGTTTTATTGATATTTGTAAGGAAAATGTCAAGTTGCTAGTTTTAGAAATATTGAACCCAATAATTATCAAAGTATTTTTTCCTAATGTCAGTCTGTCCCAAAATAAATTCCCTTTTATCATTTAACCAACTCTTGGAATTTATTTTGTAGACACCTGGGAGATTGTATTATGCTCATGAGGCCCATGAACTTCAAGGGATGCAGACACTATGAAGCCTGGACCCCCGTGTCAAATGACCTGTCATGCCATGATGCACACAGGCCACAGAGAGCCCTTTCTTGCCATAATTCCTTTCTGAATTGGAGAGCTTTCCCAACACAGCCACATGGCAGTCAAGGGGCGGCATTATCAAGGGAGATGGGAGGACTCTTGTCCTTAGATCAGGGGCATTTGTCCAGTAAGTCCCCCTGTTGCAATCTTAGCCCTCACATCAGTACTGAATCACCGAATGTCCAAGGCCATTACCAGGACAAAAGGTACAGGCACACCTCCCTCATGTCTGGAATACTGAACCTTCACATTCTGATTCTTATTGAAGGGAGGGCCCAGTGTCACTGGGTGGCTCCACTTAACAGACACAAAACGACAGAGGTGCTGTTCTTACTGTCTCCCTGAAAAGCAAAGAGGACACATTTTAATCAGGGAGGATTTCACTCTCGCTACTGACATAGGGAGCCTCGTCACATCCCAATAATTTTGATTCTTTGTTCCATCTTTTGAGCCTCCCCTATAGAACAAATACTCCAGACATCAAGATAGGATGCTCTGGGTGGTATTAAAAACCATGGAATCACGTTTTCTGGCTCTGCCCTCACCCAATCTCTCTCAAGGGCTTCCTGCAAGTCCCCAGGAGGCCCTCACATGGCACAAGAACTGTCCCCTGTACTCACATGGGCTGACAGCTTTGTCTTCTCTCTGGGTCTGGTTCATACTGGTGGGTCCCAGTGGTCATGACTGTCACACTGACCCACTGGCACTTCCAACTGTAGAGGTACAGGTCACCTTTCCAGCAAAAGATCAGAGGCATTCTTTCTTCAAGTAAGTTCTTTCCTTTGCTTCCTTTTGTGAAGAGATTCTTGGGCCTTTCTGTAACAAGAGGAGTCCCGGTCCTCTGCCTGGAAGGAGCTTCCCCATGTCATTCCCTTGTTGTGGTAGCAGCCAGGCAACTTCTCTTGGGGCCTAAGACAGAGCTGGCTCAACCCTACCTGGCCCAGTGCCCATGCTTTCTTTGAGCTAGTCTGATAGACACTTCAGGGAATTTACTAAGGTTGTTTTGAAAATTATTTCCAAATCAGGAGACAAGTGGGAAAAAAAATCCACCATCACAAAAGACAAAGCAACTGGGTTTCATTGTTTGGAATGAAGATGTCTTTGGAAGATGCTGTCTTAGAAGGACTCCAATGCTAAAGATATCAAAAAGCAACCAAGAATTTGAATAAGGGCTCAACTCTGAAAGATAATACACATTTGTTGAATTTCCAGGCAATCTCTCTTTCCGAAGTGTAACACGGTGCCTTTCTCACTTGCCCTTGCATGGTGGCTTCATTAATCTTCCACATGGGTGACTACCTTTTGATGGAACCTCACTGAGAATTGTCAAGGGATAAGAGATAGGGAATATTAATGTGAATTCTATATTGCAAGGGTGACCTTATGTGGTTCATATTTTTCTTTCAGGTCAGCAAGTTTTTATAAATCACCTGAAAACATTAGCATTGCTGCAATTGCATTTTTTTACTTACTTATCTGAAACTATGCATTTTTTATATTTATGTATAATCTTTGAATAACCTATCCTGGAAATGTAAATTTTTTCAAAGAGCCTTCTTTTACCCATGTTCCCATTACATTATATTAGTTATCTATTTCATTACTAATTATCCCAAACTCAGCACTTGAAATAGTCATAAACATTTGCTGCCTCACAGTGTCTGTGGTTGTGGCTTGGGGTCTCTCATGAGGTTGCAGTCAGGTGTCATCCAGGGCTGCAGTTACCTGAAGGCTTGGCTGGGGCTGGAGGGCTCAGTTCCAAGGTGGCCACTTGCATGGCTGGCAGGGCACTATGGACTCTTGGGAGGAGACTTCACTGGCTGTCTTCACAGGCCCCGCCACACGCCTCCCAGGGTGTCCTCCCAGCTTGGTAGCTGCTTCCCCAGAGCCAGTGATTCAAGCCACAGTGCCTTTATGAAACAGTCTTGGAGGTTATACATGGTTGCTTCTGTCATGTTTTATGGGTCACACAGACCAGGCCTAATTCAATACAAGAAGAGGCTATATACAGGCATGAATGCTGGGATCCTTTCAGGGGCTGGGGAGCATCTTGGAAAGTGGCTACCTTGATTCAAATGTCATATTTGTGCACACATTTTTTCTTTCTTTTCTTTTCTTTTCTTTTCTTTTCTTTTCTTTTCTTTTCTTTTCTTTTCTTTTCTTTTCTTTTCTCTTTTCTTTTCTTTTCTTTTCTTTTCTTTTCTTTTCTTTTCTTTTCTTTTCTTTTCTTTTCTTTTCTTTTCTTTTCTTTTTTTTTGAAACAGAATCTCACTCTGTGTCCCTGGCTAGAGTGCCGTGGTGTCAGGATAGCTCACAGCAACCTCAAACTCCTGGGCTCAAGCGATCCTCCTGCCTCAACCTCCTCAGCTGGGACTACAGGCATGCACCACCATGCCCAGCTAATTTTTAGTTGTCCAATTAATTTCTATTTTTTTTTTTTTTTTTTTTTTTTTTTTTAGTAGAGACAGGGTCTTGCTCTTGCTCAGGCTAGTTTTGAACTCCTGACCTTGAGCGATCCGCCTGCCTTGGCTACCCAGAGTGCTAGGATTACAGGCGTGAGCCACTGTGCCCAGCCTGTGAACACAGTTTTTAATGGTGAGGAGGAGGATATGAAAGTGAAGGTGATCCAGCTGTGGTGACCTGTGAGCTGTCCTAGATCTTTCATTCAGGCCAGCCTCCACATGGCTCCTTGTACCCTGCGCACACATGCACACACAGATGCTTGCAGACACATTCACTCGTGCACACCTATTCCCAGACACACGCTCACACACTGCCCATGCTGCTGCCAGCCCGCTGCCCTTAGACCCTCAGCTGATGCTGTTCTCTTCTGCTAAGTGGTCCCAGCTTCTTCCTCTCCACACACACCACAGCAGACACCTCATTAGCTGCAGTTTGCTCACTACTGCTGTTCTGTACCCCAGGCTCTTGGTTTCCCCTTGCTATAGACGCCTTGCTCTGGTTTTATATGTGCCCATCATCCTGCCCTCCTCTGGGATTTCAGAGCTTGGCCTTCCTGCATGGTTTTCACACTTCCCCTCCTCCAAGCTTGCTTTGTCTTTTTGTCTAAGCGGAAGATTCTCCAGCCACTCTCACCTGCTCCTCGGTGTTCCAGCCCTGTGAGTAGGGCCCTGCCGGGAGCAGCTCCAGCTCTGTCCTTGCAGAAATGAGAGGATCAGAAGGACCATTTCAAGTGGAAATAAGACGCAGTTTGGGCTGAACCTCTTTAGCCTTGATTTGAAAGTCATATCCAAAGCCCAGAAGAGTGATGTCTTCTTCTGCCCACTCTGAAGACATGCCCCTGCGTTCTCCAAAGCTCGCCATTCCACAAGGGGTTTTATGTTCTTAGCACATGTCTCTGCCTTCACTAACCTGTCTTTTGGGCCTTGGAGATGTTCCAGCATAAAAGGGGGTTTCTATGTCCATGCGGGAATTAGGGCACAAGTAGAGTTGGTCACCAGGAATGAGAAATGGCCCAGCCAGGAGTCCACAGCCGATTTCATGATGCAATGTATCGAGGGAAGATAAAGGGTTTCTCTGCACATCTGGAAAGCTCACAAATGAATGTGAAAGCACATGGAAAACTCACTGATTTAGTGGTAATTGGTGCTTATGTCCAGGGAGTGCATGTCTGGGATCAAGAACACTATTAAACGCACCATTCTCGAGTGCGGCTGCTGGTGCCAAGCTCTGTGCTAGGCCCTAGGAGCACAAAGATCATGGTGACAAGGGCTCTAACCCTGTAGGCTTCCCAGTCTGGGACAGAGTCTCAGATCCACAGGGGCAGGCGGATGTCTCCAGAGCCTGAACAGCTGCACCTGCTGCACTAGGAAAGGGACAGCTATGTCCACCCACACTCTGATCATGAGTTCTTTGGCACTAAGCATAAGCACTTCCCTATTTCCTTAATTTAGGGATTTGAAAAATATACTTTATTCACATGCATTAGTATGCCTACTCTCAAAAATAAATAAATAACAAATTTATTTGGTGAGGATATGAAGAAATTGGAGTCCTTGTGCACTGTTGGTGGGAATGTAAAGTGGTGCAGCCACTGTGGAAGGCAGTGCGGAGATTCCTCAAAAAATTAAAAATAGATTTATTATGTGATCCAGCAATTCCACTTCTGGGTATATATCTAAAAGAATTGAAATCAGGATCTCAGAGAGATATCTGCTCTCCTATGCTCATAGCAGCATGGTTCACAATGGCCAAAAGGTAGAAACAACTCAAATGTCCATCCATGGATGAATGGATAAGCAAGATGTGGTATATCCATGTAACACAATGGCACTCAACCTTAAAACAGAGGGAAATTCTGACACATGATACAACATGGCTGAGCCTTGAGAAAATCATGTTGAGTGAAATAAGTCAGTCATGAGATGACAAATACTGCATGATTCACTTATATGAGGCACCTGTAGTCAAATTCAAAGAGACAGGAAACAGAATGGTGGTTGCAGGGGCAAGGGACAGGGAGAAAATGGGAGTTAGTGTTTAATGGGAATAGAGTTCTAGTTTTGTAAGACGAAGAGTTCCAGAGATGGATGGTGGTGATGGCTGCACAACGCTACTTAACGCTACTCAACAATACACTTAGAAGTAGCCCGATCTGATGAGAACCTGCCCCGACTGCCCTCACCATCTGGTGCCAAGGCTGGTTCTTTCCCTCAGTGACATCTGGCTAGAAGCCTGGCAAAGCTGCCCAAGCCTGAATGCAGATCCATCCTGTGGGCACCAAGCAGCCAAGGTTGGCGGGTATCTCCAATCCTGCCAGCGTCTGTCCTCTTCTCTCTCCAGGGACTCGGACCACAGTGAGCTCCCCCTTGCAGGCACTGCCAGCCCCTGTGGGTTATGCCCAGGTCTCAAGTGTCCTGCATGAGGAAGCCACTTCCATATGTGGGCCCCAGAGGGTCTTTTGCTGGCTTTAGGTTGCCCTGAGACCATCCTAGAGATGCTGGTTTCTGTAGTTCCTGCCCTTTCCCTGCTGGCTTCTCTCCATCCTGGGCCTCCTGTAGGAAGCAGACCCTCCCACCAGCTAATAGGGAGGATTGGTTTCCTCTCCTATGCCCCTGATCTGGAATCCGCTGGTGTCGGGGAGCCAGCCTCAGCCACTAGAGCTTTGTTATTAAAGTTGCCCGCAGCCCTTCTGCTGTGAGCCTCGGTGGCGCATCTGGGTAAAACTCTCTGATTCCAATATTCACTGCGCCTGACAAATACACCACTGGGCAAGGAGACAGTACAGCACAGCAGAGACAGCTTTGGGATGAGAAGCATATGACACTGAGCCTCAGCTTACTCATACCCTGGCTATGTGACTGTGGCAGGTTACTTAGCGTCACTGGCTTTGGTTTCCTTGTTGGTAAAGCAGGGTTGTTTGGGGAAGCAAGTGGAAGTAAAGATGTGTGGATCACCGCAGTGTGGGCTGCAGAGTAGGAATTGGATCAGTGGTAGCTCTGAGTAGTGGTGTCTGCAGCTCAGTGTAGACCTCTGGTTCTTGATCACGAGCATGGTGAGATAGATTCCCTCCCAACCCACAGCCAGTGCTCTCTGTACACACAGAGGACATTGCATGCCTCAGGGGTCACCTAGCGGGAGCTGGGAATTTACTTTGCAGGTGAGGGAGCTGGGAATTTACTTTGCAGGTGAGGGCTTCCGCTGCAGTGAGGAAGTCGGCTCCCCTGTGGCTCTGAGAGGGAGTGCTCAGGCATGTTTATGTTAGAGGAAAACAGTCTTATCATGGTCACCCTGAGGACTGAGGCTGGCAGCATGGGATAGCTGATTGATTGGTCACATCTAGTCCCACCACTCACTGGCCAGGAGGCATCTTCAGTGGTCCTAGTGAGGGTCTGGTACCCCAGCTTCTGCTAGTTGTGTCAAAAAGCAACAGCACAGCCTCGGACACCTGTTAAAGTTGGCGAGACAGATTTATTCAGACTATTGCAGTAGGGGATAGAGACACCAGTACACATGAGCTCAGCTCCAATCAAGACCAAAAAGTGACTGGGGTTTCACAGGGAGAACAGAAAGGGAACAAAAATGGGCTGTGAGAAGTGAAAAGAGAGAGAGAACCAAAAGTTAGGCTAAAGGGGCGTGGGGAGATGGGAAATGAAAGAAAGACAGTAAGTGCAGAATTACTGAAAATAGTTTGGCACTACAGGTTGGGACAAGGCGTATTTTGCAGCTTAGCAGAATTGCGTTTTCTTGAGCAAAGGTTCAACATGGGTGTTGGGTCACCTTTAGGGGCTCGGCTGGCACAGGGGGAAGCCAGGGTGAGGTGTGGCTGAGGCTGTCAGCACTACATTCGGGCAAATCCTCTGTGCGTGGGGAGCGTACGGTTCACAGTTGGAACAGGTTGTGGTGGAAGATAGCACCGGGTTTGGATATCTCCTTGGAAGCTGCTGCTGCCAGTGTAGTGTCTTCCTTTCACACCTGGATGCTTCTTGGAGCTGCCTCCAGGACACAGTCTTGCAAGATCTGACAACTGCAGTCGCAGTGTGAACTGCCCTGGGCAAACAATAGCAAGGACATGCGCTGAGAAGCAAGAGGCTACTTGCTCACAACCATGCAAAGTATAGATAAGGGAAAATGTGGAAGCTTGCCGAGGGGGCGAGAGCTCCTTGGGACTGACCTTGAAGGGGAGCTGTGAAGAGCACCCAAAGGGCCTCCTGAGTCTGGGTTTGCATTTGAGCCCTCAGAGAGGAGTGCAGCCCCCAGCAGTATACTGATTTCTAGATGCTCTCCATTTGTCATCTGGTTTGCTGCGATTATCTTACAAAAAGGACTTTTCCCACTTTTGTTTTGTTTGGCCTTGAATCCAAGCAATATTTTTGAAAGCCAACATTTGTCAGGGAGTGAAAAGACCAGGGAGGCATCCCCAGGATGTGGCCTGGGGAAGTCCATTGCTGTGCCAGGACCTGTGTGAACAGCTCGTTCCCTGCATCCCAGCACACTTGCATCCTTCCTTCTTCCATGCCGACTTCTCCTGCTTGCCTTTTGCTCCTTCCCACCTGACTGTCCTCTGGGACTCGTTCCCCCATCTCACCCAGCTCTGAAAAGACTTTCCTGACACCATTATTACCAGCCCCTCCCTGCTGTCCTCATTGCTTGATCTCTGTACAGCTCCTCACTTGCCTTCAGCAAGAACATGCTTTGTAAAGCCATGGGGACTGCACACCGGTCTCTGCTGTCTCAAGCTGCTGGACAAACAAGTCCTGAAGAACAGAGACGGTTCTTTGACTTCCAACTCTTGGCATAGTCATAGATTTGTTGCTTTTGGCAATGAGAGGTGAGCTAGGTGGATGCTTAGACCGTGTGCATTCATAGGCAAGATGGCATCAGTGTCTGGATAGCCAACAGGAACTCTGCAACCGTTGGAGGAAGTCCAGGAGTGGTATAAGAGCAAAGACCAAGTCACTTGAAGCCCACTGCATTTATTTCTGTTGCTTATGGACTCTGGGAAAGAGCCCTGGCTTCATGCCTCAAAGGCAACCAAGAGCTGGTTTTTCCTCCGAGGTGGCATGAGGAGGGGTGACGGTGGGTCTCAGGAGTCCCTTCTCAATACCACTTGCCCAGACTTGAGCTGTGAAGCACCAGCTTCTATGCAGTATCATGTTGCAGAGAAATGTTCCTCTTGATTTGATTACTGTCTTGAATTTTATTGCCTTGCTACTGTCTTGGGCAGAGGGAAGGGCTCCAATTGCTGAGAAGAGGCCAGACAAGAAGGAGGGCCCGACTCTGAAAAGGGATTGGGTCTCAGGTACCATAGACTGAGAGACGACATCTGGAACAGCAGCTCTGACCAGAGGAAGAAGAGCTCAGAGTTCTCAGAGAAGGAAACCTCAGCCGGAGGGACCATGCCTGCTGGCTGTGGGACGAGTGGACATCAGTGTCTTCAACTTTAGGTCCAGCTTGGCTCAGGGCTGTGGAGGACTTAGCCAACAGCTGAGGACAGCTGAGCTCAGCGTGGGGACACAGATGGATATATGCCAGCACACGCACATGGATTCCGTTTCAGCAGAAGGAGCCTCTGTTTTGTCTACCCCATGTTACTCAGCATCACACGGTTTATACTCTGTGGCCTTGCTCCAGCCCTGGACAACTGACTGGGGACTCTGGGTCATCTGGGTCACCTCTGTGGCCTCAGGCTTGTGGCCGACACTGTGAAGACTGCTGTCTTCTAGCTCAAGGAGGTGAAGGCTCTGGAAGCGCAGGCATCGGCAGGATGGTAGCTTCGAGCCATTCAAGTAGCACGGGGACACCTGCGGGGATTGGGGAGTGTGCTGCAGGCTTATGATTGTGGCCACTTTTCCTGCTGTTTAATTTACTAAGCAGCACAATGAGGTCTCTAGAGACAGGGGTGGGAGCAAGTTGGGGACAAGGGATTTGAAAGATCATCACAGTTTGAAATGAGCCTAGTGTGGGCATACATTATTATTTCACCCTCTTTCTTCTTTCCCAGGCTATAGGGAACTTATGAGAAGAAGCCTTCACATTGCTGCATTCTCAGAGAAAGTTTTTTTCTAGAAGAGACATCCCCAAATATGAAAGAGGACACCACCAAGACTCTGGGCCTTGCCTTCCCCACAGACTCTGGCATGAGAGGGAAAGGACAGCCAGCACCAGCCACAGGGTGTGCTGGGGACCTCCCAGGATCTACCCCTCAGCTCGGTCTCACCACTTTAATGAGCATATGTCAGTTCCTACATGCACCCCACACACATGTGGGCCTGTCCTGGAGCTTTCAGAAGCTGGTACATCTCTGTGACGTTTCCATTCGATTTTGGAACTAGGAACATTCTCTGGTCCATATGCTCCGAGTGGCACAAATCTGAAAGACACTGAGGGTAGGTGGCATTATGGGAGAATTCTAGGAGTCCCTTATTTTGGCCTAAGCTCCTGTGCTAGGCCCCGACAGGCCAGACTAGAAACCAAAATGGAGTCACCCAAGCCAAAACTCCACATCACTATCCGAAACTAAGCTGTCATCTGACCTTCTTAGAAATTTCAATCTTCCAGTTTCAATCTTCCGTCAGGGTGATAATGAAGCCCCTTCCGCTTTAATCCTTCACCTGAAGTCACCTATGTTACCCCATCAGTCATCTTTCTCTTGTTGTCTCCTTGGCCCTGCCGTGCAAGGAAAGTTGCTTTACCCTGTCTGCTTTTTGTTCTTTGTTACTGCTCTCTGTAGCCCTTCTCTGTCTATAAAGCCAAACTCTCCTGCTCAGCTCATTGGAGAACCTATTCTATTTTATGGAATGAAGCGTTGCCTGATTCTAGAAATGTGAATAAAGCTAGTTGAGATCTTTAAATTTGTTGTAATTTTGTCTTTTGACAGAGGCTAGAACTTACCCCATGGGTAGATGCTTCCTTAGCAAGTAACTCCCTTTTTCTGTCTGAGCTACTGGACACTAACAGAGTTCATCGTAATAACTAGGAATAAAATGTTAATGAATTAAATAAAAATGCATTGGCCCAGACCCTGTACTCCTTCTGATTCTGAGGGTTGAGACAACTCCGAGTAAGTGTTCAACCTCAAGATGAAATGGTGAGGTTTACTTGGGGTAGGGGGATGGGTCCAGTGAAGCTTTAACTTTTGCTTCATGCATTTTTTTCTACTGGCTCACTTTTTATAAGAGGCATGCTTTACTTTGTTAAATTAAAAAAAGAGGCCAGGCGCTGTGGCTCACGCCTGTAATCCTAGCTCTTGGGAGGCCGAGGCGGGCGGATTGCTCAAGGTCAGGAGTTCAAAACCAGCCTGAGCAAGAGCGAGACCCCGTCTCTACTATAAATAGAAAGAAATTAATTGGCCAATTGATATATATATAAAAAAAATTAGCTGGGCATGGTGGCGCATGCCTGTAGTCCCAGCTACCCGGGAGGCTGAGGCAGAAGGATCACTCGAGCCCAGGAGTTTGAGGTTGCTGTGAGCTAGGCTGATGCCACGGCACTCACTCTAGCCTGGGCAACAAAGCGAGACTCTGTCTCAAAAAAAAAAAAAGAAAAAAAAAAAGAAAACCAAATAAGGAAAATTGAAAGAGAAATTAACACTAATTTTGAAAAGAAAGAAGGACAGGCAAAATGAGGGCAATTATGGGTTGCCTATGGAGGGACATGGGACAGCCTGGGGTCAGAGAGGCTGAGGGCAGGGGGTGACAAGAAGAGGCCTCCAGTGCCAGAGGCCTTCTTGAATTAGGCCCACCCAGTGACGGCATCAGAGACAGACCTCCTCTGCAATGGGCAAGTGGTATCATTCTGTGAATAATTGCTATTGAATCTTTACTAAGAGAGGAATATCTGGGCACTGGAATTTACATACGTGTTGGAGAAAAAGTGTGTGTTTATCTGATGACTTGGCCTGGGGCCAAAGGGCGTTTTTGTGAGCCACTGTTGCAGAGCTAAGGCAGCCTTTGCAGTTTCTCCACGTAAGTCTGGCTTCCTGAATATCCTCTTTCTCCTGCGGTAGAGGAGCCATTCCATAGACTTGACTACTCTGCGACTTTGCTTCCTAAAGATAGTGTAGTTTTTAACCAGTATTTGTTTTATTTTTAAAAATTATTTTTCTTTTCTGGATACAAATGAAGTATCTTTTTATTCTAGAAAATTTATAGAAAATAACTTATGAAAAAGAATAATCACCCAGAATCTCACTGTCCAGTGGTACCTACTGTTAACTTTGGTTTTCTATGCATATGTATTCGTATATTTTAGCATACTGAGGATGGAGGGCTAGCTATTAATTTCCTACTGCTTATCCAAAGTTGTGTTAACTAAAAATAAAATCCTCTGCTAGCTGAATGGAGCCCTCTCAATCCAGGGGACCCCAGAAACACCTTAAAACTGAGTTCCCAGCCATGACAGAATGGCAGAGATAAAGCATAATTGCATGTATGTGATATCCCTTCATAAATATTCATGACTCCTCCTATAGCTTGTTAAATATGGGTATTTGACCACCTCCCTCAGTATAAAATCCCGTTGCCTTTTGTCTCTTCTTTGAAGCACATGTGCCTGGCTTCTGGCCAGGGCTCGGAATGGCCGCCCAATAGGCTGCCACTCTTCATGAGAAATAAAGCTCTCCTTTTTCCAAAGTAGAAACCTAATGTAATTTTTTTTAGTTAACAATTGGCTCTTGCCCAGACATTGGGAAACGTGCACTCTAATGCCTGTGATCTCACTATTCACCTTATAGAGTGGGAAATAGAAAGAAATGCTCAGAGAGTTAAAGAAACTCATCCCAGCCCAACAGGATTCCCACCCAGGTCACCACCCAGGCTCTTGACATTGTTGTCATTGCTGTTGTTCTCGTTTTGTTCTGCAGGCAACAGTCTATCAGCCATTACCCTCTAAGATTGTGTTATAGACTGACAGACTCTTAGAGTAGTATGGGGACTCAGAGTGGCAGAATTCACTTTCTTCCCAGCCCCATATTAGAACTTGTGCGATACCAAGTGTGTGTCCTTGTGTGTGCCCTAATTTCCAGTGAACTTGAACTACTGAGCTCTCAGGCCAAATATTCCTTAACTCCTTTGTGAGAGGGAAGCTATTAACAGCACCCAAAGGGCAAGAGACTTGAGAGGGGTAGTACTCTCATCCCTGCTCAGAGGGCCTCATTGTTTTTTCCACTGGTGGGATTACGTTCATCCCATGTAGTATTTTGAGATCAAGGAAAGGAGAAATGGCATGAGAGTAAGTAAAGCACTGGGAGTTCAATCCAGATGCTTCTGTAGCTACTTTGGAATGTCTTCCCCAGGATAGAGTCGATGTACTCTAGAGTGAAAACAATCAACCCTTGTCATAGACGCTGGGATGTGCTGCCAGAGGCCCTTCAATAACTGGCTTGCTGTCCAGCTCCGGGGGTCTGCTGGCAGGTGGCCCCCAGCTCCAGCCTCTCGGGGACTGTCTCAGCCCCAAGGCCACCTTGTTCAGGGAGCATCCCTCCTGGGGTGGCCCACACCCAGGGAGGGATCCAGGCCTTGCCAGCTCTTAGCATAACACTGACCATCCTAGCTTGGGAGCCCCCCAGGCCAGCTGAGGGTGCTGCTGGACCACCCTTCCCCTTGGACCAATCCTGCTCCCTTCTCCTCCCCGCCGGGTGTCGATCCCAGTGGTTTTCCTTTGTAAACATCCTACATGCCAAGTTCTATCTCCATGTCTGCTTCCCAGGGAACCCAACTGTAGCAACCATCTGTCCTAAAATGTTTAAAGGCAGAGGATTGAGGAAGCACAAACACAAGCACAAATGTTTACTTTATGTACTATGTGTATATATGCTAAAATGTATTCAATATATAGAGTATATTTACACAGATGATTAATGTATACACACAATGTTTAAAGTATGCATTTATGTATACATATACATACATATTTAATTATTTATTTAGTGGGAGGTCTCTCATCTAAGGTCTATGAAACTAGTAGCTAGTAAGTAAACAGCCAAAATCACTTAAAATGAAGTCATTATATGTGTGTGTCTATGTGCATAAGCACATGCACATATATATTAATATCTATGCATGCATACATGGATGTGTGCATGGGTATGTGCATATATGTAAATGTATATATATATATACATGTATATATATTAAACATTTTATTTTAACTTGAAGCCTAAACACATAGATGTACATGCTGGTCATCTATCTGATTTGGTGATTTCAGATCTATGTCGACTTCCTGCTCAAAGCACACATAACCATAATACATTGTCTACATTTATCAGTTTCAACTTATTTAAAGTGACTAAGAACCTAAAGACCTTTGCACAGACTCTAAAGTGCAAAATCCTTATGGATTTTCACTTTATCCCTCTTTTAGAAGTCTCCCTGTGCACATATAATTGGACATAATTTTTTTCATGACTCACCTTTATTCTTGCCAAAGCTTTGAACTTCATTTTCATAGAAATAACAACTTCCCTTTCCCCTTCATATCTCATGGGATTAGGTAATACTGGATGTTTCTAAATCACCCAGTAATGTCTGGGCATGCTGGGCTGGACACCAGTGCTGCCACCTCTAAGGAAGTGTGTGTCTTGATGGATCGAGCATGGGCCTTGCTCCTTGGTGCCCTGGCCCCCAGCAGCAGCCTGTAGATTACCTGAGGGAAGGTGCAGGAAGCTGGGAGAACCCAGTGACCTCAGCAAGGTGATTCTGGAGGGAGGGCCATCAGGAAGGCTTCCACTGAATAAGTTTAGGTGCAAGGTGTTGGACGTCTGGCCACTGTGGTGTTGCATATGCTCCCAACAGGCACACACACACACCCTTCACTAAACACATATTGTTCAGCTCCTACTCTGTGCTAAATACTGAAAATAGTCCCCCAAAATGCAAAGTCCTTGCCCTGGAGGGACTCACAGGTGTATGACGCCAACCTTTAAATAGCCCATTACTAACAGCATGGTAGGCGCTGTGAGAACGTGCAGGTGGGAGAGACCACCTGTGCAGGTAAGGCATACTCCACAGGCTGTAACACTTATTAGAGATGGGTCTGCAAGATGAGTAGGAATTTGCTGGGTGAGTAATTGAGGGAAGCACTTTCCCAGCAGGGGACACAGGGCAAAGCCGCTGATGTGTAGAAGGACTCAGCATCCCCGGGAATAGCCAGCATCGCTGAGCATGCAGCCTGGTGCAGAGGAGAGGCAGGAAGAACAGAGGAGGCAGGTGGGGAAGTCTCCATGGACCGGAATACTCATGATATTTGTACATTTATATTCTCCTCACATATTAGCATTTTTGCTATAGAACAAACGATAATACTTTTTAACTGAGGTATTTTTAAACACAGGTCTAATCCACCTGCAATTTATTTATTTATTTATTTTTTTGAGACAGAGTCTCACTTTGTTGCCCAGGCTAGAGTGAGTGCCGTGGCGTCAGCCTAGCTCACAGCAACCTCAAACTCCTGGCTCAAGCAATCCTCCTGCCTCAGCCTCCCAAGTAGCTGGGACTACAGGCATTCGCCACCATGCCCAGCTAATTTTTTGTATATATATTAGTTGGCCAATTAATTTCTATTTATAGTAGAGACGGGGTTTCGCTCTTGCTCAGGCTGGTTTCGAACTCCTGACCTCGAGCAATCCGCCCGCCTCGGCCTCCCAGAGAGCTAGGATTACAGGCGTGAGCCACCGCGCCCGGCCTGCAATTTATTTTTCATGCTAGAAGGCAGGCATCGAATGGCTCATTCGATTTTTCACCATCATTTATTGCATTGTTCTTGTTTTCCTCGCTGATTGGTAGAGGCAGGATTGTCATTTGTCCTGTGAAACTCTGCAGTCTCTGCATTACAGGGCTCTGAGAACATGGCTTAGTCCATGGGCTGTGCGGTGAGACACCACTGCACGTGTGTGAGAATGGTGAAAATGACAAAGGCTGGTCACACAAGTGTGGGCGAGGGTGTGGAGAGCTGAACCTCTCACACACCTCTGATGGGAATACACCATGGAAAAGCCACTTTAGAGAGCCACCGGGCAGTCTGTTAAAAAGTTAAATGTACAGCTACTAAGTATGATCCAGCCATTCCTAGCTATTTGCACAAGAGAAAAGAAAGCATATGTCCAGGCAAAGACTTTTATACAAATGTTCACAGCAGCACCTTTGCAATAGCCAGAAACTTGAAACACATGCAGTTTTATATCCACACAATAGACTACTACTGAGCAATACAAATGAAGGAACTATAGATACCAACAACCACATGGGGGGAAAAAATCTCAAAATAAATATGCTGGGTGGAAGAAGCCAGGCTCCTCCCCCAAAGAAAGGGAGGGGACATACTGTATGATTCCATTTATAGAAAATTCTAGAGAGTAGAAAGGGGGTATCTCATCCATGCATCTACCAGAATAAACCTTCTCAATCAAGAGATGTTTTGGAATGATAGTTATTTCCATTTTAGGTTATACAATAGAAATGGATCCTCAGGTCACTGTGGGAAATTTTTTCTAATTATTTTCTGTTTAAAATTAGAAAGAAATTTTTTTTTTTCATGTGTAGCATAGAGAATTTACAAGAAGCTTCTATGAGTTTCCCGGGGCAGTTGTAGCAGAGTACTACAGACTAGGTGGCTTAAACAACAAGAACTTATTTTCTCACACTTCTGGAAGCCAGAAGTCCAAGATTGTGGCATTGGCAGGGTTGGTATCCTTTGAGGCCTCTTTTCTGGGCTTGCCTATGGCTATTTTCTCCCTGTGTCTCCTCGCATAGCCTCTCTAGGCGTGTCTCAGACTCTCCACATATTGTTCTTTTCATAAGGACACCAGTCATATTGGATTAGGTCCCACCCTACTGCAGCGTGACCTCATCTTAGCTAATTACATACATCTGCAATGACCATGTTTCCAAATAAGGTCACATTCTGAGTAACTGGCAGTAGAATTTCAATATATGAATGGGGCTGGGGGGCGGAATTCAACCCATAACAAAGTCACCCGGTATTTTCATTCTTTAAAAAAAAATGGAAAGAATAAGAAAGAAATGCAAACTCTGTTTTGAAACCTGAATGCCTGCCTAGCTGTACCTGCAAACCAGCCAGGGAGGGATGAGGTTTTTGTGTGGCTCCTGGAGCAGCCTCCTTGCACTCTGGAAGATGTTCTCTTCCTGCTCCCCTGGACTTCATTCTCCAGCCCTGGTGCGTGAGTTTTGGCCAGGCTGGCCCTTCAGGTTACATGCTTTGCCCCTTTGGGTTGGGCCTTTATTACTGTGGCACCTGCACCTGTGCATGCCGCGTCTATGGGGCTCTGGGGCATGGCTGCTTTTTAAAGTTTTGTTTGTGCCCATCCTTTCTCTGGTCTTACTTTCTTCCAACTAGCATCAAGTTGTCTACATGAATGAAATTCACCAGAACTGTTGTTGGAAGTCTGTATTCAAATTTGAGCTGCTATGAAGGTTGCAAACTCTTAACGCAAAGGAAAGGACGTATCCTGTAGTGATCAACATTCCAAGATGGAATCTTGGCTTACACAGCCTGATGATGGGGAAAATGGTGTGTCCTTAGGATAGAGAGAATTTTTTCTTTTATGTACCTTGCCCAAGGCCCTGGCCTTGCACAGGTGAGCCCGCAGGCTCTGAGCCCCTTGGCCTGCAGGAGCAGGGGGATCCCCAGTGCAGGTGCTGAGGGGTTCCCAGCCAGGTGGGTGTGTTTGGGGATGTGAATAATTGGCAGAACTGTCCAAGGGCTTTTCTTTTCTGCCACCGTCCTCTCAGTGGCCTCCTTGAGAGGCTGTTAGAGTCACAGGAACAGGGACCTGCTCTGCTTCCTGACTGTTGGCCCCACTGCACATGGACACTTGTGCACGGGACACCTCACACCCCACAGTTGATAACACATTCATTTTACCTACTCTTCCTTCTTCATCGACATCCTGCTTGCTAACTCAGCAGTGTTGGGGTGGACAGTCCTTTACTCCTGCAACTGGCACCTCTCAAAAAACTGCCACACCACATACCTACCTGCCTTTTCTTTACACCAACCCACTTTTCTACTGGAATATTCTTTAAAACAAAACAGTCAATACTGCTATCACAAGTGGAAATTAACACACTGAAATAAAAGATGTTCCCTGTGTACCCCTAAAATGATCCTGGGTGTCAGCCCAGGATGCACAGCACACTGTGGGATTTCTTTCCTGGGATTCACAGCCTCTTAGGAGGAGCCCTTTTAAATGAGAGGAAAAATAATTATGTGGACTTGCCCTAGCTGAGGGTTGTCCTTTCAATAGCTGCCAACAAAGAAAACAGATAATGTCTGAAGCTACTATTAATTTAGAATGAATCGGGTGTATGTTAATACAGCAGCAGAGCTTGCCTGCTGGCCTGTGCCTTCCATCTGCAGACGGTTTGGTGTATTAACTAATTTGAAGCCACTTTGAAACCCTGTGGCTTTCTGGGGTCTGCAGCCCACAGCTGGGAATCCCTGGCATCGGGGACAAAGCCAAGGCCATCTCTGTCCCACTGTGTGGACATCGTGTGTGTTTTGTCTTCTAGCTAGTTTTAGGTCCCCCCATCTGTGAAATGGGTGTAAAAAGCTCCTGCTTACTAACATCATAGATGCTATTTTTGCGAGGATAATAGTAAATAGCATTCTTAAAAGGAGAAAAAAAGATTTAAATGCAAAATGTATCAATATAATCCTTCCCGTGAAATCTCAGAGGAAAACTAGGACTCAGGGGAGAGGAAGAAGACAGACTATAAGGATAGGGAAGGAAAGGAAGGCCCCAGGCATTGACACCTCTTCTTAACAATCCCCAGGAGGAGGGGCCAGGCCAGTGCAGGGGCCAAGCTCTTTAGTGCAGCTGCGCCTGCACACAGGAGAGCCGCAGAGATGGCAGATCTGGAAAGATCATCTTTCTTCTTCCCAGGCCTGCCTCTGTTGCTGGGGCACGGGGCCAGGACTGCCCTTGGGGGCCTTGGAAAACCCTCGGGGCCTGGCCTCCCTGCAGCGGGTGGAAAGGAGGAGGGAAGCCTGGCCCTGACAATGAGCAGAGCGACTGCAGTTGTGGCGGTAACTTCTGGCCCTCTGAGAACAAAGGACAGCTCCGCCCTCCCAGGCTGGCCTTCTGTCTCCTTGAAATCGTGAGCCGTGGCAAGCCACATTGGATCTGCAGGCACTTCGGCTGCATAGAAGCCCCCTTCTCACCATGAGGACAATGTCCAGGACTAAATAACTGCAGGCGAGCAGTTCTCGGTATTATACAGACTGGTACCAAAGAGGACTTCATGATAATAGAAAGAGACAATCAGGCAGGTGGGGAGGACCATATAAATAGATTATGAGGCTACAGTGAGCTTATTTTAACTTTTGAAAAACCCCTGTGATTTTCTGGCCCACCCTAGTGACATTGTAACAGTGTCTGGATGCTGTATTGCAAAAATAAAATAAAATAAAACAGTATTCTTTCTTGAATTTTTTTTTTTTTGCTTGTTTTTAATTCAAAAGCCCAAGAATAAGTAAAGCCTAAACTTTCTGAGTTTCTGTGTTGAGGACAAAACTCCTTTTAGAAAAATTCTACATTGGGTAGAGTCAGACCCTGATTTAAATGGCAGCTCACTTGGAAAAGTCCACTGGACAACACGTTTACGATCCTGATGTCCCATCACCAGCAAGCATGCTTCTGTCTGACACACAGCGTGGACCCGGTGGAGCCAGCCAGTGTGTCGAAGCCTGGCCCCTGCACCCTGAAGGAGGCAGGCCATATATTCATAGCCACGTAGCCAGCTGGATGAAAGAAAAGACAGCAGTTTTTAAATCCACCCCCACTTTGCCTAAATCTATGGTTTAGGAGCCAAGTGGAGAAGGTTAGGAGGCCACAGGAAGTGCTAGTTCAGGGCAAGGCTGTCCAAGTGAGGGTCATCAAAGGGAGCCATGTGAGGATGAGCAAGAAGTCATCATCTGTGAAGCAGGCAGCCCTTGCCAGACAGACACTGAGTCTGCTTGGACTTTCAGCCTCCAAAGCTGTGAGTAATAAATGTCTGTTGTTTATAAATTACCCAGTCCAAAGCATTTTGTTATAGCAGTCTACATGGACTAAGACCACCTTCTTGCTTATATTTCAAAAGTGAACTGTAAGATAATATCTTTTAAAAAATATAAACCTTTTATTTGCCTGTCTTCTTTTGTAGTTTTGCTCTCCTGGGACAGAGCAAGACCTAGACAGCTGTCTTAGAATGCATACCTGTGAAAGGCCGGGTGTCATGAAACCTTCCTGGCTCCTCCTCATCAGGGGATCAAATCCAGCCACCATGGTCTGACATGCAAGCCCTCCACACGCTGCGCTGGCCTGGCTTTCTCCTGCCTCCACCATGTCTTCCCTCCCCTTGGACTTCCTTTCCACCCCACCTGGGCTTAGTGATGCAATGCCAAGAAATATGTTCCATCTGCCTCAGTGTCGTCTCTTCTCTCCACACTGCCCTTTCAATTCCTGAGGAAATTGTTCACACCTAATTCCAAACCACCCCAGTCTACCAAGTAGACAGGGTAGACTCCGGATCTTGGAGGCTGATGACTTGACTTCAAATCCAGGGCCCATCAGTTTGTGTTCCTGTATAAGATACTAACCTCTCTGTACCCTAATTCTGTCATCTATATATGGGAATAATGAAGCCATCCTTTTTTGTTAGGAGGCAATTTTTTCATGTATTTCTGTACATCTTATGTCTTTTAAAGATGTTTGTATAGCAGACAGCTTTAGAAGATAGAGATAACACCTCCCTCTGGGCCAGAGGGTAGTTTTCTTTTCTGACCAAGATAATATCAATATTGTTGCCCTATGGTGCAAATTCGCTAACAAGCCCTTTGTAAGATTGGGGAGTTCCTAAAGCTCAGGGTTCCTCAGATGTGATATAGACCTATTGTGTGTGTAGCATCCTCCTGGGCCCATCTCTGAGTCATCCCCTCTGGACTTTGGTGGCAAAGGGAACAGGTGCCATGAGTAATAAAGTCCTTTGTCTCTGACCCAGGAGTCTCATGTCTTGTGCCAGTATCCATGAACTCTGGCAGGCACACTAGTGAGCCTGCCCAAACTCTCAGATCCTTCACTGTTCATACTTTTTCTGTGGCCTCTGGAGAGATATTTCCCACTGCCAAATAATGGAAATAGAATCCACAGGCACTACCTTCCTAGTTTGCTACTACTTAAAGACACGCATGCTTCCATTACAGCATTGATCACAGCCAGCTCCGTACCCCAACATAGTGCCTGCTTCATGGAACTACAAAGTAGATTTTTTTGGAATAAATGAGCATACCCCAAAGACTGGTCTGCTATTGAAATCTACTGCCATACTGAATCTTCTCTTGCCATAATATTTTCTGTTAAGAATATGACATTTAAAAAGTACATTAGCATTTACACATTCATCATTTACTTTGAAACATAGCCGTTGTTTTAGCCAGAGCCAATGCAGGTTCTTCTCTAGGCTTAATGTGACTTATTCACTTAGGGAAGGGGGAGGCTGTGAACCTTCTGAAATTAAACAAAAGCTGTGTATATATGCAGATTTTCCTAGGGACAGGGATTATTACTTTTATTGGATTCATGAAGGCATCTGTGCTAGAGACCCTGAGATGAATAAAACATCTCTGTTAGTCATAATCAGCAGGGCTTTGCTGCACTTTCCTTGGAGGCTGTGCTGAGAGCAAGCCAGGCAGCAGATCCCCTGGGGCTCGTTGTGGGAAGCTATAAAATGAGAGCAGCTCAAATAAAGAGGCTTGACTATTAAGCAGTGCCAGAAAGAGAGAGAGAGAGAGAGAGAGAGAGAGAGAGAGACAGACAGAGAGAGAGAGAGAGAGAGAGAGAGAGAATCAGGTAAGGGAAGAACTCCCCAGACTACAGCAAGAGCCAATCTGGATGGGGGAGTAGGAAATCAGCTGAAAAGACCAGTCTTTTCTAGAAAAAAAAAAACTCTTTAAAAAAGATAAGGATCCTTCAGAAGGATGTGTAAATTGGAGGACAATTTGGCATGACCTAGTGTTTTAGTCTGATTGGGCTACCATAACAAAATGCTGCAGACTAGGTGGCTTAAACATAAGATACTTATTTCTCATAGTTCTAGGGGCTGGAAGCCCAAGGTCAGGGTGCCGGTGTGGTCAGTTCCTGGTGAGAGCTCTTTCAGGATGCAGACAGCTGCCTTCTCCTCACACAGTAGAAGGAGAGAGAACAAGCTCTCTGGTCTCTTCTTATAAAGGGACCAATCCCATTATGAGGACCCCACCTTCATAACCTCATCTAAACCTAATTCTCTCCCAAAGGCCCCATCTCCAAACACTATCCCACCAGGGATGAGGGCTTTGACATACACATTTTGGGCGAAACAATTCCATCCATGGCACCTAAGAAAATTAAAGATGCACTGTGATGGGTAATGATGTGTCAACTTGATTGGGCAACAGGGTGCCCAGAATAAACATTTTTGGGTGTGTTAGGGAGGATGTTTCCAGGTGAGATTAGTATTTGAATCAGTGGACTCAGTAAAGTAGATTGCCCTCCATGATATGGGTGCACATAGTCCAATCTGTTGAGGCTCTAAATAGAACAAAAAGGCAGAGAAGGGAGGAATTTGCTCCTTCTGTTTCTTCTGAGCTTGAGCTTGAGCAAGGATATCTCATCTCATCTCATCTCATCTCATCTCATCTCATCTCATCTCATCTCATCTCATCTCATCTCATCTCATCTTCTCAGTTCCTCATACTAGTTTACACTCTTGGCTCCCCTAGTTCTTAAGCCTCAGACTTGAACTGACAGCATCTACATTGCTGGGTCTTCAGCAGATTGTAGGGCTTCTGAGCCTCTATAATTATTTGGGCCAGCCCCTCATAAAAAATTATCTGTCCATCCATCCATCTCACTGGCTCTGTTTCTCTGGAGAAGCCTGACTAAAACACGCACAGAGGCTGCTACCCAGCAATTCCCACCCTCTGTGTATGGTTTAGAGACATGCCTATGCATGTGACCCAATAGATGCCTTGAAATACCCATGGCAGCACTGCTAGCAACAGCCCCTCACTGCCGAGACCCAGAGGTCTGACCACAGAAGAAGGGGTAGATACTCAGACACATTCACACTGGGGGGCACCAGATAGCAGGAAAATAGACAAACCACATCTCCAGGCATGGACAGGGAGGGATCTCACCAACAATGCAGGGCAGGAAGAACTGGCTGCAGAGGGTGTGCACAACGTGATCTCATTTACATAGAGCTCAAAAGTGGGCACAACTGAGCATTACGTGGTCTGGGAATGTGCACATGTGGGGCACAGCTTCCAAGAAAGCCAAGGAAACAAGTAACAGAATTCACAATACATCCCTGGGGATGGGGGCAGGTGGTCAGAAGAGGGCACGTAGGACAGAGGGTCAGTGGTATTGGTCATATTCTCTGTCTTAAGCTTGAATCATTGGGGCATAGCAGTTTACCATTATTTTAAAAAACTACATGTGTGTATATACACACACACACATATATACACACAAGCAGTATATATTTACATCACATATATCATATATATCATATATCATTCATACTATAAATGCTCTTTTATATGAATATTTCAAATTTAAAAAGAAAAAGAGTCAGGTGGCATTTACTTTGAAGATGAGCTCTGTTTTCATAACATCTAAAAGGAGCCCAACAGACAGAAAGGAAATGTAAATCTTTCTCTTAACATTCGCCAGCTCACTGCCTTGTAGAATTTGTTTTATAGCCTCAAGGAGTTCCTGAGGAGTCCAGAGTAGATAGCAGGGGCGAAAACTCCAGGCTTTATTTTCCTTCCCTAAACCATATCTCAGGGGCAAAACCACATCTCCTGTGATAAGCCTGAGGACATTTTGGGGATAACGAAGTCTCCAGGAGCAGGGAACACAGGAAAGACAGACGGCCTGATGTCTTGCAGCTGCCTCCCGCTACTTACTCCACAGCCGCTTCTGTTATCATCTTGCCACTGAGAAGAAAGCGAGGAGCAGATGCAGCAGTTCACAAAACCCTGTTAATTTGGCCACAGCCTAAACCTTCTTCACCACCTAAATAAAAAGCCCGAGTACCTGATTCTCTCTGCCAGCGTTTTCTGTCTCCTTCACTTCTGTGTCGGCCCTTTTACCACCCAGGGAAAAGTAAATAAACCTCTTCTTTCTATCCTAATCTTTGTCTGGAGAAATCTTTCTCAAAACCAGAGTGCACTAGCTCTCACACCCTAACAGGAAAGTACTTTGAGAATATGTAAAGAACTTCTGCAACCCAACAATAGACAAATAATCTAATTTCTTTTTTAAAAATCAAGTGAAAGACTTGAACGAACACTTCACAAAAGAGACTAAATAGCCAATAAATATATAAATAGGTAGCCAACATCATACTTATCAACAAACTGTCAATGAAAACCACAATGAGATACCATTTCATATCACTAGAATGGCTAAAAATTTAAAAAGACTGATAACTCCAAAAGTTGACAGGGATTTGGAGCAGTCTGGAAACTCACACACTGTGGTAGCATTGTGAAATGGTACAACCACTTTGGAAAGCAGTTTGGAAGTTTCTTAAAAAGTTAAACATATGTCTACCCTATGACTCAGCAGTTTCACTTCTAGGTATCTACCCAGTATTCACAATAAGTATAGTACAGGAATATTTATAACAAAGTTATTCATAATCACCCCAAACTGGATAAATTCTAAATGATTATTAATGGGAGAATTGATTAATACACTGTGATATAGTCATGCAATGAATACTAATCAGCAATAAAGATAGGATTACTCATATGCATTAGCAACATGAATGAATCTCAAAATAATTATGTTGAGAGGGAAGCAGACACAAAGCAATGCATACTGTATGGCTCCATTTATACCAAATTCTAGAATGGACAAAATCAATCTGTAGTGATAGAAGTCAGATTAATGATAAAGGTGGGGAGCAAGATTGATGAAATGGTCAAGAGGGAACTTTCTGGGCTGGTGGAAATGTTCTATATCCTATTTAGGGTAGTGGTTATATGAGTGTATGTTTATATAAATAACAACAGTAAACTGCATTGTACATTTAACATTTGTGCATTTAACTGTATGAAAAATAACACCTCAATAAAAATGAAAGTTAGGGAGACAATTTCTTTCCTCCCTTGATTCCACTCACAGTTGCAGGCCTTGGGCCAGCAGAGGCTTATTGGAGGAGGCTCCGGGACCAGCCAGGAGCCGGAGAGGGTAGGACCGTTGGTTTGGCTAAAGAGGGCAGGCAAGGCAGGTTATCCAGACAGTGATAGGTCGAGAGTTCTCTCACGAGGTTGCTCAAGTGCTGGCAGGGGTGGGAGCCCCATGACAGAGGACATGAAGTGAGAAGGAGGTGTAGGACGGAAGTCAGGCGAGGAGAGGGGAGATGCGATGGGCAGTCAGGGCCCTGGGCTGCAGATACTGAGGGGACGAGGATGCTGAGGAGCAGGTTCAGCCACCCTTGGCAGATACCGAAAACTCAGGCAAGCCGTGTACTTGAAAGGAGACATTCGGTGGGACACTTAGAAATTACTGGCAATATTTGAGGCAGCAAATTCAGTGCAGATGGTGGGGACAGATGCTGCCAAAGGTAGAAGACTCTTCATCAGAGAACTTTGCATGAGCTCTTTCCTCAGCTTAGAAATTCCCTTATGTCCTTGTTATCTAAAATCAGCTCAAAGAGCATTTCTCTCTACATTTTTTCTCAGTTTTCTCCTCCTCTCGAGGCCATCTGCCCCTTCTCCTCAGCAGCCTGCTCCTGGCCCCCTGTGTGCAACTCAGGCAGCCCTGGGGTCAGCCCTCCTACAGCTGCCTTCCCTGCAGGGCTGGACATTGGGAGTGTGTGGCGTTCACCGTTGCAACCTTAGTGTCTGTCTCATAGGAAGATTATAGAAATTTAATTTGATGAAGAGAAAGAGGCAAGAGGAGCTCAAGGGGAATCCATCACTTCCAAATGGGGGACATAGGGGAGGGCTGAGGAGAAGGAGCCAGGAAAGAGAGAGACGGAGCACAAGAAAGAGAAAAGACCAGGGGACCAGGGAGGTGCCGGGGCAAGGGTCTAGGAAAAAGAATTTCCTTTGCAAAGGAGTAGGGATGCTCCTGTCAGGGACAGAATGGAAGATGAAAAGGACAGAAAAGGCAATGGATAAACCCACTTGCAGTTGAAGATGACAGGTTAAACACACGTGTTCATCTCAGCTCCCTCCTGAACCCCAGTAAGTTGTAGCAAAGGGAGAAAACAACATACAGACCTAGTGGACAAGAGCATCCAACCTTCAGAGGAGAGGAAGGCAGCAGGGTGAGAACAGAGAAGGAGCTGTCCTGAGAAGGGCAATGAGCCCCGAGTCCCCTTCAGGGCCCTGGAAGGCTGATGGCTGGAGGCCCCAGAACTCGGGGTGAGGGGAGCAGTGACTACAGGAGGCATGTGTCTTTCTCCCACAGTGGGAGAAATGGATCCAGGAGGCTGTGAATTCTGGCAGTGGGAGGGCGGGTAAGGAACTGGTGTGAAACCAGAGCCTGCCCATAGTGGATGGAGAAGGCCTACAGCTCTGCCTCAGTTTCCCCCATGCAGACTACATACCTCCTTACTGCAGAGACTAAATAGCCCCAAGGGAAAGACCTGCAGCTTCTTTAATTTGGGTCTCAGCTCAACCACCCTAAGGAGAACCTTATTATCTTCCTTTATTTCAACCCTTTTTCCCATGTACAGAGAATCAGATATTTGAGAAACCTCATACATGAAAGTTGGAACTCAAACAAACAGGGAGAAACATCCCTAGAGATAGACATTACACCTGTGAAAAAAACCAGAATGTTATTGCAAGTAATGAAGAACAAGAAAATACTTTTAGAAGTTGAAAGTATGATAAAGAATTGAATGAGTACACAAAGTCAATGAAATATCTCAGAAAGTATTTATAGATTTAAAAAGCCAAAGGTGATAATAGATAGGAAAAGAGAGGAAAATTAGAGTATAAACGCATCAAGAATTATAAATTCCACAAAGAAATGACTGAGAAAATAAAGGAGAAGAATTTGTCAACAGAATAAGACAATTGTCAAAAGGAAGGGACATGCGTTTTCAGAAAAATACTGAAAAATTACTAAGACAAGTCATGTCACTGTAAAATTTTACAACACCAGCTATAAAGGAAAAGTCCTAGATGCATCTGGAAAGAAAAAATAATAAGTCACATACAAATGACTGGAAACAAAGATGGTTTCCAACCAACTTCTGAATGGCAACATTGCAAGCCAAAAGGCACTGGAGCAATGCCTTCAAAATGCTGAGGGAATGTTATTTTCAACCTGGAATTTCATTCTTAAGCCATCTATCAATTATGAGCGAGAAGAAAAGCATCCAAAGGATGTGACACAGGGCTCACCTTGACCTAATTCTAGTCAGCCTCCTCTGAGTCCTCCTTCTCACTCGGCCCTGAGGTTGGGCTTTGGTTCTGGCCCACTTATTCCAATTTTTGCAGAAATCCTGCTGAGACCATTTAGTGAAAATCCCCTACACTTGGTCTGACCACCCTTGATATCTTTTCACCTTGCTGCCTTCAGCAAAAATCCAGTTAGGTCAGTTTAGCAAAAAATTACCTCAGCAAAGAACGACTCAGTAATTCTCCATCCCCCACCCCACCCCTTGGCTATAAATCTCCACTTTCTCCTTTATTATATTTGGATTCTAGCCAGATCTCTCTTGCCTGCTACAAAACCCCATTTTAGTAGTGTCCCCTCAATAAAGTTTTCTTTATTAAAGCCAGCTTTCACAAGTGTCATGAATATTTTTTTCTTTAATAGATCACACAATTTCCTTCCAGTACACCCTGGCCAGGGAAGCGATCGGAAGCTTCCACACACAACATGGAGTAAATAAAGAAGAAAGAGACGTCTGACCCAGGAAATAGAGTTGAGTGCAGGAGAGAGGGAAGGTGAGGGAAGGATGGAAACCGAGGGCCAGGAGGGTGGCCAGGCAGCCTGTGGCAGCCGTGGGGATGCTGGTAGATAGGTTCCAGGGGAAATGGACTGATTCCATGCCTCTTGCAGAAATGGCTCCCAGGAAAAAACAACACAACAAGCTCTGACTTGTAGCGTCTGCTGTTTTCTGTAATGTTGAAACTCCCACCGTGCTGATGTCAGGCTCCCAATACTTTAATGACTAACTTACACAATTCCTGAATATTTAACAGTAGGCTCTCCCCGGCGTACACTGTGGAACTGATCAGTTACCTGATGCGATTGTGTGGAAAATGGCACCGAGAGGCATTTTACTGTCCTGTTAGGTAGGACAAGATGAAGTAGGGGGAGCTATATATGAGGCAAAGTGAAAAGCCAGTATTAATTCTAAGAAAATACAAAAAAAAAATTTACATAAGAGAAGAAATAGAATTAGCCCAGTAGCATATTTGGCTCAGTGTTGAAATTGTAATGTAAACAATGAAAACCGATTTAACAGAAATGGGGGTAGATCGTAAGAACATGACGCAGTGCGTGAGTGCCAGGTACTCACTTCACATCAGACAGTTGATGGGTAATACTTAAAAGTGATCAATCAATCCATAAGAGTGCATTTTTGTATAGAAGTTTGGAAGAAGCAGTATTGAAAGTGGTCACCTTCATGGAATTCAACATCAGGTGGGGAGGGGGCGCTGGCAACTGCCTTTTAAATTTTTCACGTTTTGGGTGCTGTTTGGCTTTTTAAACTGTGAGCACGTAGTCTTTGGACAGACATAAATATTGACTTTTAAAGGCAGTGCACACTCCAGAAGGCAAGTCTGCCTGCTGGAGTGTGGGTCATGTTCTCTTGGCTGCTCCTCCAGCTTTGTAATTATACTGATGACTTACACGTGTCTTCTTATTTGTTTTTTAATTGTAATAAAATATATATAACATAACATTTACTGTCATAGCCATTTTAAGGTGTACAGTTCAACGACACTGACATTGTTGTGCAGCCATTGCCACCATCCATCTCCAGAACTTTTTCATCTTCCCAAACTGACACTCTGCACCCATTAAATGCTAACCCTCCCTTCTCCCCTCATCCCCTGGCACCCACCACCATTCTACTTTCTGTCTCTAGGGATTTGACTATTCTACATATGTTGTATGAGTGGAATCATACGGTATTTGTCCTTTTGTGACTGGCTTATTTCACTTAGCATAATGTCCTCAAGGTGCATCCATATTGTAGCATGCGTCAGAATTTCCCTCCCTTACAAGGCTAATATTCCACTGTGTGCATAGACCACATTGTGTTTATTCCCTCAGTCACCAATGGGCACTGGGGTTGATTCTAGTATTTGGCTACTGTGGATACTGT
This sequence comes from Microcebus murinus, assembly GCF_040939455.1. Lineage (NCBI taxonomy): Eukaryota > Metazoa > Chordata > Mammalia > Primates > Cheirogaleidae > Microcebus > Microcebus murinus. The sequence goes on from NC_134110.1 coordinate 22,070,775, forward strand.
TACTATGAACATGGGTATGCAAATTTCTGTTGGAATCCCTGCTTTTACTTCCTTTGTACATATACCCAGAAGCAGCATCGCTGGATCATATGGTAATTCCATGTTTAATTTTGTTGTTGAGGGAACAACCATACTGTTTTCCATAGTGGGTCCACAATTTAACATTCCCACCAGTGATACACAAGGGTATAAATTTCTTTACATCCTCGCCAATACTTATTTTCTTTTGTTGTTGTTCTAATTATAATAATCCTTCTAATGGGTATGAAGTGGTACTTAGAGATTCTTCATACTGTGCTCAAAATATTTCTCAACCAAATTTCAGCCACTTTCTCTTATTTGGGTCTCAAGAGAGATCCTAATAACAACTGCCATCTAGGAAACATCTATTGGGTGGAAGCATTCTAAACAAATTGACTGTTAGCCACAAATAGGATGTGACTTGGCAAGATCATGTATGTTGCATGTGTGAAATACGTGCATTTTTTGTGGGCCCAGAGAGCAGTGTATACCATTCATAACTCACGTTTCACTGCCTCACCTCCCAAATGCATGCATCTGACAGGCCCACAGGTGGACACCCCTCTGTGCACTGGGGACCTCCCAGCACCCAGGTGACGATGGTTGGTGGGAAGAACATCTTGCTTTCTTGAGTGCAGGACATTTTGACATTGCCACATTGCCATTGATCTGCCCTAAAACCAACTTAAGGGATACTCCCTGCCCACGGCCTTGCCCATCCTGTGACTGCCCGGCCCCGAGACACCTTCAGCTGAGGAATGGGGCTAAGGGTGATGTCAGACTCAGGGACATGGTGGCCATACCACCTCAAATAAGAAAGCATATCATGGGTTTTTCTCCTTTTACTTTTTTTCATCTTTACTGAAAATGTTCACCCAACATTTTTGCTTTTTTGATAATGTGAAGAAACTACACTGTTTGCCCCCTAATGTTTTATAGAGCGTTCTAGAATAACACTTCATGGAGCTCCTCTTCACCCCGGGGAACCTGCACGTGCCTCCGAGGGGACATGCAGGAGCAACCAGAGGGCAGCACAGGCCGGGACACTGCTTCTCCCTGCCTGGCCGCAGCCTGCCTCAGGGGTGGGAGGGGCTCGTCCCGCCCTGACACTTTGGCCCCTCTGAGTGGGCTCCCACCAGGCTTGGCGCCGGGCTCCCTCTGCGCCTGCGCGCCAGGGCCTCCGCACCCCAGCACGCCGCAGCTCGTTCTGCACTGAATGCTCAGAGGCTGGTCCGCTTTTCCCCAGAGGAGCTTCTGTGTGTGTCCCTGGGATCTCCCTTTCCTTCAGCACCTCTCTGGCCACGCCAAGTCGGGGCCAAGGCCTGGATATGACCAATGACCAAACTGGAGAATAATTGGCGGCTCACCTTAAGCAAACCTGCTGCATAAAAAACAGAGGTTTGTGCAATGGGATTGGAGTAATTCACTTAACAGAGGATTCCTGGTTTCACAGAAACCTTGGAATTTGAGCTGACTTTGGACAGACCCCAAGCCCCACATTTCATGAACACATGAACAGTTTTCTAAGAACCCTTCCATCACTTCACACAGGTGGAAGTGGCCCTGGCCCAACCACAAGCAGGAGAGACACAGAAACACCTAACTGCGTGACTGTGAAGGTGAGAAACCCCTTCTATGATAATGGGTGGCCTCTGAGGGCTGGTGTGGCCTCAGCATAGAGGGACAACATTTCCTCTGACTGCTCAAGCTTACCCTGTGCAAGTGGCTTTGCCCAGAACCTGGGGGGCTCCTCTGTGGAAGAGACAATGTGCATGGCCCAGCTCTTTCCTCTGAACTTGGGTGTGTCCTTCACACTGCTCATCGGCTGGTTTGGTAGTTAACCAGGGTGAAACCAAGTCTGAGTGCTCTGTCGTGCCAATCTTTGAATCCACTCATTCATTGTACAAATAATCATCGATGCTTTCTGTGAGCCAGAGACTGCGCTAGGCACTTGGGATAGTGAGGTGAACAAAACAAACATCCTCCACTTTATGGCAGGGCAGTAAAAACAAGAACCAATGAGCATCTGCACAAAAGTGGATTATAGAGTCTACGCAAAGGTGGTGGCAGTTGTGGGGGGAAAGAGAAATGCTTGAGCAGGGCAGGGCAGCAGGGTGATGAGTGCTACACAGAGCAGGGGCAGCTTCCTAATGCGGAAGTGTCAAGGAGACCCATGCCATAGGGAACAAGCCTTGGAGCCTGAGTGCAGCCCCAGGGAGCTGCCACAGGTGGGGAGAGGCGGTCACATCTGGACAGGTTTTGCAGCTGAACCCAGAGGATTTCAGGAAGGGTCGGATGAGGGCAGAGGGAGGGAAGGGGTGGGGACTGACGTGAGGTATGTTGCTTCTGAGCTCAGGAAGTGTCTGCCAGTGATGGGAAGGTGATTTCTCACTTGTCCCAGGCCACCTGTGCTACTACATCCAGGAGCTGTGTGCACCTCAGATTCAACTGGGACCCTTTGATGTGTACCCAGAGTTTGTCTTCTGCCAGTCAGTTGTCAAAGTTCCCTTTTGTGTTAGGCTCAGATGTGTTGGATATACTCAGCTAATTAAGAGTTGGGACAAACAAAAAGGAAGCTGGGTCAGGAAAGGCAGGTTTTCACTTTAATGTGAAACTTCAGTTACTCTCTCAGAGGGGTGGACTTTTTATCTTCCAGATTTGGGGAGGAAGTTTATATTGAGCATTATAGAAGCCACTTCAGATGCAGATTTTAGGAAGACCCATGAGAAGAAAATAAGTCTCTATTGCATCATTTCCATATGGAAGGGAGCTTGGAACAGATTTCGAGAGTGCATGCTAGTCTTGAGAGAAGTCGTCATGCTGTCTTCCTTGTTCCCACTTGCTCTGCCAACAGTGAAGCCCAAAATTCCTTCTCAATTGACACTACAAATATATCCCTCTCTCTGGAGAAGCTAATCATGGCTCTCAAGTTCCCAGTTCATGAAATTAAAATTTGTCACTCTGGTTTTCTTTCAAAAATCTATCAAATGGCTCCATTTTACCTCTCAGTACATTTTACACACAAAGGACAAACATAATCACAATCAGTAACATTATAAGTAGCCCATGACTCTGTTGTTTTATGTGTTCATTAACTCAACAAGTATTGAGCACCTACTGTGAGTAGAGCACTGTTGTAGAAGTTAGGAGTACAAGGGTGGATCTAACTCCAGTGTTCACGGTATTCATAATTCAGCAAGGGATAGACGAGAGGAATCTTGATCTGGCAGAATATTTGGTGGCACAAGTGAGACACACTCAGAGATGGTAGAGGTGGCTTCCTCCAGGGACTCATAACTTGGATCAGGCGTCAATAAAGAGTCAGCCCAACAGTCTCTGGACTGGTCACACTGCTCAGGGGACCAGCAGACACTCAGGAGCCTAGGACAGTAGCAAGACCCCAGGTGAGGCCAAGCCAGCAGGTAAACAAGGCCTAGAGTCCATGCAGTGTCTTCATGGGGACTGAAAACAGGCACTTCCTGTGGGCTGATGGCTGCATCCAATGTCTTGGAAAGGGATGGTGCTGGGCCAGGGCTACTTGACCAAGGGAGGTCCATGAATGGGCCTTGGATTGGAAGGAAAAAAAAATTATTTTCACTACTCTCTAAGTAAAATTTAGTATTTTTTTCAGTTATAAATGTAGACAATGGACTACTGTAGTATTACCAGTACTAGCAGGTTTGCCAAACTTAGCAAATATAAAATACAGGATGCCCAGTTAAATTTGAATTTCAGATAAACAACAAATTCTTTTTTATAAGTATGCCTCATTCAATATTTGGGACATACTTATACTAAAAAAAAATTACTCATTGTTTATCTGATGTTTAAATTTATTCAGTGTCCTGTATTTTATCTGGCAACCTTGAGTCTTGGAGCCTCTGTCCCCAGTAGCAATCAGCTTTTTTTATTCACATTACAGTTGCTGCAGTTATCATGATATATTGTGTACACTCATTGCTTCTCCAAAATTGCAGCAGTTATTAAGCCAGGTGCCTGACTATTTAATGCATTGATAAGCCACATATATTGTCATCTAGAAAATTTGTTCTTGAAAAACTATTTTGCTTTTGGTATAATTGGTTTCTTTTGTTGTCTGATGTACTTCACTTTATATGCTTAGAAACTCCAATCTGAGTAGTTCATGGTCTTTAGCAGATGGCCGAGGGCGTCCATGGAATAAGGAAGGGTGAAGTCCCAACAGTGTGGCACTTTGTCACACACCTCCCCACCCCATGAGCATAGGCCTGACTGCAGTCCCACCTGCTCTGGAGGCCAAGCCCCTGTGCAGCACGCTGACCCTGTCTGAAGGCTGCCAGGCCCCGTCCAAGCCCAGAGATCACAGACCACAAGTTTGACAGCCCTGACTTCAGCAGTGAAGGCAGTGGAAACCTCGCAACCTATACAAAGAGACTACAGTCCCAGGACTGTAAAAATGACAGCAAACTGGGAGCAAGCATCCCTACTGACCGAGCAGCCCCCTAAGAGATGTTTTTGTCGGACAAGACAAAAAGTTAATTTGTTCCTGCTACCCAGTGAGTGGGAGGAATAGATGGGGAAAAAGACCAGATTATTCTAGAGGAAATCCACCACATTTCTGTGCCTATTTGCATTGCCATGGCATATAGGGCCTTGTGTACATCTGCACCTGCAGGTCTAGACTCTGGGGCAAACCAGTCTCCCGCTCCCTCCCTGTCCTACTCCTGTGTGCCCTGCCTCTTTCCACACCTTTGCTTTGGGTTAAAGCTGGGACTCTTCCCCAGGTCCATGAGCGGGAGGCTGCCCCTCCCTGGCCTACGCAGTTTCTCCCCCATGTGGCCCCGTCTAAGCTCTTGGTGACATGCCTGCCACTAAGCTTGGACTGGGTAAGTGTGTCTTACACTAAACAGTAACACACTAAACATATTCAGGACAGGGCCCAAATGTGAAGCCTAGAGTGGACTGAGGGCCCTGCAGGGGCACCCCGGGTCTAGCACATACTTGGTGCTCAATGCTCATTTACTGAATGAGTGAATAAATGTATGAATGAAGTGAACTCAGCAGTAGATGCTACATGAAACTGGATTTAGAAATAATGTATGTACCACTAGAATTGCCTTTCAAGTATTTATTTTAATTTACTTTATCCCCAGAGGCTGGGATTTGAGAATGGCAATTGGTATATCAATGCACAAATAAAATTAATATTTTATTAAACATCACTTTAAGGACTGACCTATTGGCCCTAATGGAAGGACCTGGACTCTGTCTCCCACCCTGGCAGCCCAGATGGCTGACTCCAAAGCATAGAGACACAAAGAGGAAAACTGTCTATGAATTACATTTAGACTAGGAGCACAGTATATTCCTTCTCTGGTACACCCTCCTAACTATGTAAGAACCAGATCTCCACATGTACAAACCTTTGTGCCTCTGCTTCAAGAGAACCAAGTTAATATCATCTCCATTTTAAACAATTTAAAGCAACATACACAGCACATATGGCTGTGTGTGTGTGTGTGTGTGTGTGTGTGTGTGTGTTAGGGGTGTGGGAAAAGCCCTCCCAGAGATTACTCACATGTACCTCACTCCTGGGGCACCCCTCACTGTCACTTTCCTAAAATGTGCTTAACACTCTGCTGTGCTTAATAAGTTAAGAGTGTACGAACACAGTTTTTTAAAAGGTGATCTTAATATATATATATATATATATACATATATATATATATATCTCCAGGAAAATGTGGGACAATTGTCTTAGAGATGACATCATTATTTAAAGGGATCTCTCGAGTGAGATGTGCAACATTTGGGGGATGGTCACGCTTGAAGGTCTGACTCGAGGGGGGAGGGGAGCATGAGTAATATACATAACCTTAGCTTTTGTACCCCCATAATATGCTGAAATAAAAAAAAATAAAAATAAAGGGATTGCTCTATAGCATGGCGTCGGCGTCTCTGTGTCTGACTCCTACGCCTAGACAGATTTGGGAATCCCTGTCAGAGCTGGAGGAGGGAACGAGGGAACCACCAGAGGGAGGGGACGTGTGATGCCGTTTCCTTTTGCAGGATCTCCAGCAGCGAGGCTGCAGACAGCAGCAGCCTCAGCCCCACGTGGCCAACCCGCGTGAGAAATCTAAGCCGAAAATAGCCCAGAGCCTCACACTCTGCGGGCTCTGGGAAGCACGATTTCTCATCCAGGGTTCAGAGTAACGTCAGGAGTGCACTGCAGAAACTGCGGCACATCAGAGACTTTGGTTTATTCTAATCTGTGCACTGGAAACACTGAATGCTTGGATTGTCTTTTAACTCCAATGCCTTCTGATGCTATCAGGAATGTGCACGTGAGGAATGCCAGGCTGTCCATGGGGACATTGCCCAGGCTCAGGCTCAGGACAGGCTTTGAGGCAGGGAGGACCTCCCCCGAGCCCCGGAGGTGGCCAGGCTTTGCAAGACACAGTCTCCTCCAGCAGAAAGGCTCCCGGTGTTGGAATGCCTCACGCACACTCCCTTCTAAGGAATAGCTATGCAGCTGCGTGTTTAGGTGTAGCCAAGAATGGAGCTCCTTTTTCACACAGCAGAATATAATATTACACTTCCTTTTTAAAAAAATGTGTGTTATCTTCAGCAATAAAATTGCGTGGTTTGCTCTCAGGGCAATGATTCAATAAGAAGAGATGAACAAAGGTTGGGGGGAGTCTGGGGAATCTTTTTAAAATTCAAGTTTTCAGGGTACATGCCAAATGCAATCTTTATTGAATCTGCTTATAAATGTTCAATTGAATTGCATGTGGTTTGAAAAGCTAGCATTTTCAACATGAAGAAGCTGGTGGAATCTGTTCTCTTACTTCCTAAAAAACAAAAAAGGTCAATCCTGAGGAAGACATCGGTGCTCCCTGTTGTGAGACGGTGCTGATGTTCTAATATCAAAGATGCAAATGACAATTATGAAAATTGTCCTCAACTAACCAAGAAAATACTGTCTCACTTATCAGATAATCCCCCACCCCAACCCCCCGCTTCCCCCTATCTCTCCTCTCTCTCCTCTGGGATTTTCAAGAAGGAAACTTCCCACCTCGGTGGGAAGAGGGTACAGGTGAGACCAATAACAAGCAAGTGAGAAGTGACCAAGACGATGTCATGAGGTGGTAACTGCTGCAAAGGCACTCAGCAGTGTGCATGGCAGAAGTGTCCGGTTTGGGGTTGGGAAGGCCTCCTGGTGCCTCTCAGTGCAGACTGGGTGCCCCGCGGGTGCCGCGCTGAGAAGACGGCATGCGCAGTGTCGCTGTCCTCATGGCCTCTGAGAGAAAATTGGAGCTAAAAGTAGCAGAACGACTTTCCTCTCCGTCTCTACATCCCATGGGTTTCCTGCTTCTGTGGGCCATACCTCAGGACAGAGATTTATGGCCACCTGGCTTCCAACAAGTTATTTAGAGCTGCCAAGTCAGAGCAGACACATTTGCTGTCATGTTTATTTTATAAGGAGATAAACCTTCCGAGGATCTGAATGTGAAAGGCGAGGCAGGCAAGCCCAGCCGCAGAGCGGACGGCAGAGCATACCTTGGCTGCCCACCCTGCCTATGCACTTTTGTCCACAATAAATGACTGATTCGCTCAAATTAGCTAAGCTAACCACTAGCCCCTTCTCTGTCTTATTTCATGGTAGTGCCCCTGGCCAGGTCTCTTCAAAATTCATAACCTTGTCCCAAAAGTGTAGGTGGGTCAGCCCCAGCTGCCTAAAACATTTTTGCATTTCTCTGTGTGTGAATTATTTTCTGGGGGTTTGTATGCTGTTTTAATCAAGAACCGGAGAGGCATGATGACGCCAATTGTGAAGAAAGCGTAAGAGTCACCTGAAATGCTCCCTGGGTTGGGATGGAGATGAGCCCTGTCATGACCCATGTGCCAGGGGTGTGGACACACGGCTCAGGTAACTTGTGAAAGCAGCAGACAGTTCTGGTAATGTTTGAGGCACACTGTGTACTGTCAGGACTGGGTCTGGAGAAGGAGGGTTTTATTTATGCTACCTGGCATTGAACCATGTCATAAAGTTTCCAGGGAAGGCCTCCAGCTGCAGTTTTATTAATAGGGACCAGGAGGAAAGTCACACCCTTATAAGTATCTTGAAAACACCCTTGTCACTTTGGTTGTTCCAAAACACTTGCCTCAAGTTAGGTATAAACTAAGTTCAAATTGTTTAAAAGCATTTTAGTGCTTTTAAATATGAACACAAGGAGGGATTCATTCAATAAAAGACACCAGGTTGACATTATGTTAGAGCCAGCTAGGTTGAGATCAAAAAGGGATTGTAACAGGCAGATCCTTCTGGGACAGACCCTGAGGACTCATGTAATAATGGACCCTGCGACATAGAGGCCCACCCTGTGCAGGGCAGGGTGCCCGTGAGTGCAGGTGGTTTCTATTCTGGGTGAGATCAAATTACCGGAGCTGGAGGGAGCCCAGCAGGCCTGGTCATCATCCCCATGGCCTGCTCAGATGACCAAAGGCCCACATTTCATTAAAGAAAAAACAAAAAAAGCTGGTGGTGACAAAGTTGATTTTATAATCCACAAACATGCCCCAACCCTGAGTATGAGAAGCTCACCCTACCTGTGGGTTTTACAGCAATGGCAGGATGAACAGTAGGAAAGTCTTCACACCTTTGAGGGAACAGGTCTGAACAGAGGAATTATTCAGTAGAGATGCAAGAAAAGAAGGACAAGGATGAGGCTGAATCTCAGTGCTGGGGCTTGTTCCCTTCTTAGAGGCCAGAGGAGGAGGCAAGGGTAGGATAGGGCCAGCGGGGGAGCAAGGACGCCTGCCTGACCCATGAGTCAGGGATCCTGGAAGCTTCTCTGTGCTCGCAACTCTTCCCAGATCTCTTTCCCTGCTCCTCTCTCTGAAAATTATGCTCCCCCTTCCTGCTCCTCCATGGCCTCTATCTGAAGGGGATAGGGTGTGACTACACCCACGTCCAAGGGCACATGGCCATCGCAGACTTACAACTGGGTCTGCACTTTCTAGTTACAAGTACAGAAACAAATTGCTTAGGTTCTCTAACTCTTACACCACTTTATTTTCTCTCTACTGTTCTGTAAATTGATGAGAGAAGATCTGGCTATCACTTAGGACTTTTCTATTTCTCCTTTGCATAAGTTTTAGTTTTGTGTATTTTATTTTATTACTATTATTATTTTTAGAGAAGCCAGAAAATAATTCTGTATTTTAAAGCTCTGGTTATTAACCATTTAGAATTGTTATGTCCTCCTGATAAACTGATCTTTTTAATTTTGTATAAGGTCCCTCTTTATGTCCTGAAGTCTCTTTTGTCTGATACTGATATAATTATATCGCTTTTCTTATATGTATTGTTTGTATGTTAGATCCTTTTTTATCCTTTTACTCTCAACTTGTTGAATCTTCATATGCATATAGTTGGATTGTATTTTTTATATAGTCTGAAAATCTTTGGTTTTTAATTGAAGTTTTCGTCCACTTATGTTGAATGTAATTGTTAACATGGTTGGTTTAAGTCTACCATCTTACTATTTGTTTTCTATTTGTCTATTTGTTCTTTGTTCCTTTGTTCCTCCCTTTCCCCCTACATTTGTGGGGAGAGTGGTATGGATCAAATAATTTTTAGACTCTAGTGTATTTTCTACTTTTTTAAAAAAGCTATACCTCATTGCATTATAGTTGTTTTTTATTTTTATTTTAAGTGGACTATGGGTCTCTTATTTTTCTCTATAATTACCCTTTCAAATATTGTGCTGTTTTGGTGACTACCAGAGTAAGGATCTTGATTACTAATTAGGAAAATGTATTCATAGTGCCAAGGAAATTCAACATGAAGTGAACATAAAATTAGGGACTTCCATCTCCAACACAAAGAGAAAAGATTTTATAATGAGAGTTAAAGTACCCCAGAAGCTCCAGTAGAGTTTGCAAAGGCTAAGTCAAGTCACTACAATAGATCTCATTCTTTAATAATGCATGACGTGGGCAGCCTAGCCAATCTGAGATAAAAATGATTCTTTAGATACGTATTGAAAAAGTCACACTGGAGAATTATAGACTCTACTTTCAAAGAGCTAATAATCTGGGGAAGGATATCCAGAGATGTATGGGAATGTTTGAGTACAAAGAAGAAAGTGCGACTATGAGTGTCGGGCGGTGAGAGAGGTGAGAAGGCCTTTCTGTGAGGTGAGGTGAGGCATCGGGAAGGCACCCTGGAAAGAAGATGTTCCCAGGTGGAAAGCCTCAGGCAGACGTGGGTCAGGGACAACGGAGTGCTGCAGGGACAGAAGACATAACGTGGCTGCTTGTGGACTGGCCAGGCCTATGTGCCTCTCTGCTTTCAAAAATTATGAAGAGAAGTTTAGTTTTACTGGTAGACAGTAAATTCAAGACAAATGGATCAGTTTTAATACAGAAGTGTACTGAGACATCTAAGGTTTTACATGAAACTTTTCAAATATAGTTGTGATTTTATATAAATATTTTGATGTTGAATGATTGAAGTTGGCTTTTCCCGGGGCAACTGGCTCCTGTTTTGGGAGCTGCTTTAGGTGGAGGTTGCCAGGAAGCAAACTCTGAGACTGAGTGCCTTGGGCAGCAGGTTTACAGGGAATGCCCCTGGGAACAAGCCCAAGAGAGCTGACGGAAGCAGCATTGGGCAGAGAGCAGTGCTAGCTGAGCTGCGGTGACCTCATAGCAAAGGCCTTGGTTGATCCTACATGGAGCTTTGGAACTGGTTGGCCCCTCTGAGTTGTTCAGAATTGAACCAGGGGGCCAGGCCTTGGTCCGCCCACATAAACCGAGATACAGGTTGAAAGCAGGGAGAAAATGTGAGCTTGGGAAGGCAGTCTTATCAGCTGAGGGCCACTTCAGATCTGGGCGGCACATTATAGTATTTAAGGATGGAAGCTCAAATTTTCTACTTTTTTGGTTTTCTTTTTTTAATGTAGGATAGCCTGTCCTAAAAGAGCAGAACTCTAGAACTAAAAGGACTTAATTATTTACTTGGACTAATTTTCCAACTAGGGAAAGGATTATAAAGGGGAAGGGACATTTTGGGGCTCACAGTTACTCTGTGACTGAGCCAAGACCAAAGTTCTGATTTTGTGATGCTCCAACATCTGGTTTCCACTAGTACACCATGCTGGTTTTCAAAGATTAGGATCCAAACCCAAATGTCAGTGGAGATATAAATCCATTAGATCTAATGAATCCAATAGACAGGTCCACAAAGATGCCAAATTAAGTGAAAGCATCTTTTAATGTGGTTTTAATAGCATGACATACTCACTACACCCAAGGCCTGTATATACTGTGATGGGGTTTGTATCTTGGTTCACCAAATATGTATTTAGAGTGTAGTATGTGCCAGGCTTTGTACCAGGCACTTATATTTTGAGTAATTAAACATATAGTAAATGGTTTCTAACCTTTTTATTGCAAAGGAGCTCTTCCACTATTTTTCCCTATATGAACCCCATGTTTTAGATATATGGTATCTCTGCATCAGATTTCCTGAAATTATTTAGTCATACCCTCACTGACATCCACTCAAATTGTTTCAACTATTAAATATAAGATAATAAACATCTTAAATGCAAATAATTATTTCCTTCAGATTTAGTCTCAAAAGTGGAAATCCTGGGTCAAAGAGAATGACTATGTTCAAGATATTTTGTTCTACATTAGCAAGCTTCTTTCCAGAAGGGTTGTTCCCACTCAAAAACACAAGTGCTCAATTCATCAGTCTTTGGTCAAACAAGGTCTCGATTGATTCATAGCAACCATTTGTATCATAAAGCTCTTCTCCATATTTATTACAATTCTCTCTAGTAGATTTGATCTCTCCCATCCAAGTATTAACCAGGCTCGACCCTGCTTAGCTTCCGAGATCAGGCACGTTCAGGGTGGTATGGCCATAGACTAGATTTGGTCTCTCAATTCTGATTAGCATTTAATATGCACAATGTTGAAATATTTTTTAGTGCAATTAACTTTTTTGGGAGGGTTAAGTGCTACCTATCATTTCTCAGTGGGAGCAGTGGGAGAGCCATCTTCCTGTTAGATTTCCTCAACAAAGCCCCTGTGATGGGACTGCTTGGGAGGGTTGGCAAGTGGAGCCTAAGGGGTTTGCAAGAATAGCATCCTGGAGGGTTTGGATTGATACTCCCAGATAATAATACGGAACAGGGTTACCAAAGCCAACATGAGCAAATAAGAAGCCAACAAGGTTGAGAAAGGAGTTATGTAGGGTGCAGCATCGATAATTATTTGTACAATGAATGGCTATAGGAAGGGGAGGCTGGGGGTGGTTCCCTGAGACAAAGGGCAGGCAAGATCCCAGTAGCTGCCCCGAGTACCTAAGGGGCCACACTTTCCAGAAGTTTGATGATACTTGATTTCAATTTCTTCTAAGTTTATTATGGCTTTAGATTTTAAATTTTAATTTATTTGTAATTTACCACATGTACATAAGAATGAACTATTTTTTTCCACATTGTTGACCCTGTGATTTAGTAAATATTTTTCTCACTGATCCTTAATTCTTTTTTTTAAACATAAATTCTTATATGTAAAATGATATGTCTAGTCTGTTCTGTTTAAGTATCTTTTCTTGAATTACACTATTTTAAGCATTAGTACTTCATAAAATATTTTACTGTCTGTTCTTTGCATTACTTTTATTTGTTGGAATTTTTTTTGATATTTTTGCCTATATACCCTTCCAGAACTCTAGAACCATCTTTTTAATGAAAAAAAAAAAAAAAAACACCTAAACAATAATAAAGAAACAAAAATAAACATTTTAGAAAGGCTGCAGAAAATTTTTCCAGAATGCAGAACCTAGAAAAGAGGCATGTCTTTGTAGTTAACATCTTCCTAAAATCTGAAAAGTCATCTTTATACTTACTGAGGTTATTCTTCAGCATTTAAATTTTTGCTAGTGTTGGTGTTGTATTGATGAATGAGATCTTTTCCTACTCCCATTACAATGTCTAACTGGTTATCACTGCTCTATGGACAGCCGTGGTTTGTTTTCCTCATAGTGAGTCAACTTATTTCCTCCTTTTATTAGTAATAGTTCTAAGAGGCTTTTTAAAATTTATTCATTTGGATTATCTAAGTATACAATCATTCCATGTGTAAGCAATGGTAATTTTGTCTCTAACATGCAAATATTCATTCTTGTTAAAAATTCATGTCTTATTACATTATCCATAAATTCTAGAAAATATTAAATAATGGATTATAACAAGCAGCTTTCCTTTAACTCTGATTTTAACAAGAATGCCTTTGGTGCTTCAGGATTATCATTTATTCTTGGATTCTTCAAACATTTACTGAGCACCTTCAAACTGCTAGATTTTGTACAAAGTGCCGGGGATATAAGGTGAAGAGGCCACAATACTCGACATTTAAGAATTTAAAATTAATTGGTTTTGATTTTGAAATAGGCATGCTGTAAAATGTCAAATAACTAATCAAGCTATTTTGTTGCCAAGGACAGAGCCAGCCTTAGAAAGTCAGCCTTCCTGTTTATTTTAGATTTGTTATTAGGATTTGGTCACATACATTACTCAGTGCGTTTTTGAGATAAACACGAAGTTCATCCCTGTACTATGTTTGTTTTGACAGCAAACTTAGCTGTGATAGATTATTATTGTAGATGTCTATGAATATTCTTCATCCTAAAGAGCAGCTGTCAATGCCATTTATGTTTATTTCTCTAAACCAGCTTTGGTATAAGTATTCCTGAAGCCACTGCATGGATCATTCCATTTTCCAAGAGGAAGTATGTGCAGAGGCAAGATGGTCCTTGGAAAGAAGGCAGATTGTGAGTGCAGGGAAATCTGGAAGCCAGGGCATTTTGAACCCTTAGATATTCAGGTAAACCTGCTTAATAGTTCTTCCTCCTATACTGTGTGCTAACAACCATTACCTTAGTTCAGCAAACAGCAGTGTTGTGCACCTTCCCAAGAAAATTCTTTTCAAGCATGTTGCTTAGAGAGCAGACCAGGTGGCATTAGGCATGGGGGAGGCAGGGTTGGGATGGCTGTTGCCTGTGGTCTGGCACTGCTGGCTGCTGAAGCTGCCTCCCACTCTCTTCTGTCTGCCCCATCTAACAGGACACAGATATTCCTCTGAGCCTTAACTCATGAAGCTCAGGCATTTTGAGGGAAATTGGGAGCCCCAGTCAGGACAATCCCTTCCATTCTGAGGATGTCACACAACCTATGCAGGGTGAGGCTGAGGAAACTCGGACTCCATTTGGAATATGGAGAGAGGGTACCCTTTCCTCCCTTGGGATGGTGTGATGTGTTGTTACATCCTGAGGTGATTCCAGCCGTTGCATCACAAGAACAGAGGCTGCCTTAGGACAGCACTGGCCCTGAAAGCTGAGGGGAGGGAGAAAAAGCCCAGATCTGAGGTGCAGAGCCAGTCACTGGCTCTGCAGTCCAACCTCCTGCTGGTCTTGCAGACAGCGAGCTGTGCCTTCCTTTTCTGCCTGAACAGAATGAGGTGCATTTTCTGTTGCCTGCAATGAGCCACACTCACTGGACAACTCGCCATTCTTTCCTGATGAGCTGTGCTCAGGACTTTCTTTGTCCTCAGATCGTTGCCCTGTCTGAGTTGCTGTTCCTGGGGACAGGTGTCCACAGAAGCCATATGTTCTTCACAGCAGGAAGCACGCCCTGCCTACGGCACACTCCCAGTGCTGAGCAGAGTTGGGACTGTTAGACAAAGTGGAAAGACTGGGCTCAGCAGGGGAAATGCCACAGAACTGTCTTGGACTTTTATCATCTTTTCCCCTTTTCTTTTCTTTCTTTCTTTTTTTTTTTTTTTTGAGACAGAGTCTCGCTTTGTGGCCCAGCCTAGAGTGAGTGCCGTGGCGTCAGCCTAGCTCACAGCAACCTCAAACTCCTGGGCTCAAGCAATCCTCCTGCCTCAGCCTCCTGAGTAGCTGGGACTACAGGCATGTGCCACCATGCCCGGCTAATTTTTTCTATATATATTAGTTGGCCAATTAATTTCTTTGTATTTATAGTAGAGATGGGGTCTCGCTCTTGTTCAGGCTGGTTTCGAACTCCTGACCTCGAGCAATCCGCCCACCTCAGCCTCCCAGAGCGCTAGGATTACAGGTGTGAGCCACCGCACCGGGCCCCTTTGCTTTTCTATAGGGACAGACCTGATGGCTCATCAGACAAATGCCTGGGGACACACACTTGAGCAGCCTAGCCCCCGGGCAGGAAGGGCCTGAGGGTGCCGATGGCCTGGTGCAGGGTGCCATGGTACAACAGACTGTGCAGTGACAGTGGAGCCTGTGTCACCAAGCTGACAGTGTCTAAAAAGACTCACCCTAAGGAAGTGCTCTGTGGCATGCAGAACATATTTTTTGAGGTCAGATATTAATCACTTCATACAACAGTGGTAGCAGGACACACTCTCTTTGCAAAGTGAAGGTTGTTTATTGCTTGTTATGATTTTAACAGGCAAAACACTACATAAGGGCTGTCATACCCACAAAGCGATTTTTGTGAAACGCCTGTGGAAAACTGAATGTTGGAATGAACTCCACACATGAATTTTTCTTGAGGTCTCACTTTCCCTTTGCTGGGTGAAGTGGAGCCCCAGGCCTCCCACGTGGGTAGAATGAGAAGCCAGTGGGACCTGCCTCTGGGGGCCGTGTGCGCTGCCCTGTCGCCTGTGCTCGCCCCTGTCTGCGTCCCCACCTGCCCAAGTTCACTGTGCTCAGTCCCACATTTATACTCGGGGAAAGCAAAGGTCATGCACATTGAAGAAAACAAACCATACCGCATTTTCTTACAAAATGAGATGAAAAAATAAATCTAAACACACTTTTCAAGTGTCATTCTTTTTTAAATTTTTTATATATGTTAAAGCTCTTATTTTTCTTTTCAATATACTCTACTTAGAACCTTAAAAAATAAACTTTCTTTTTTGGTACCTCTTGTTTCCTGTGTTAGCCTCGGAAACATTTAAAAATACATCTCCCTAGAACTCTTCTGTGCAAATAATAAACATAAATAATATTAACATCTATGTTATATATATCAAAAAAGGCCTTGAAATCAAGGTTTCCATGGCAGCCAGTCAGCTGTGACCCCTTGAAGGTGCTCCTAGAAGTAGTCCGTGGTCTGTCCCCTTAAGTCCTGCTCTGCCTGAGGGGGCCTGGACAGGAAATCCCCGTCCTGCTTGTCCATCTGCAAACTGCTTCGGGAGAACTGTAGGACACTCCCCAGCCCGCTGACCAGCGACAGGGAAGAAATCCAGTTGATGGAGCTGAAGTTGGGCAGGTTGAAGAGGGACGACAGGGGGGCCACCCTGCCAGCACTGGTGGATTTCACCTTGGACTCCTCGGGACACCCTTCTGGAACAGCTGCCCCCCACGTGGAGGAGCCCGGGGACTGCGCACTCAGCCCTTCCAGTACGGTGTCATCCCTCAATGGCACACTGTTGTCCACCACGCTGCGCCCCCCACTGGCCTCTGGGGAGTAGGCTGGCTGCTGTGTGTGCCAAGATGCCTGGGAGGTACAGTCCTGGGAGACACAGTCCCGGGGCAGGGACGCAGAGGAGCTGGTGGTCCTCCCCACTGAGTGCTCAGTTCTCAGGTCTCCCTCGAGGCATCCCTGAGCAAAGGTCTCTTTGGGAATGTTGAGTCTCTTGCTGGCTGACCGGCGTCCCAGCTGCAGCGGGGTGGGGAATAGGCTTCCCTGGAGAGCTTTGAAAAATAATCTGGAAAGAGCACATTAAAAAAAGTTAGCTGTTGCTGCAGGTGGTGCCTCTGGGCTTCCGGAGACTCACACAAGGCAAAAGCAGGGCAGGTGTTCTTGGAGCTCACTCAGGGGCACCAGCCACCTCTCATACGCACCTGGGTAGCAGCGCGGTGACAGGTGCTATGAGGCAAGTCAAGTAAAACAGAGGGTCGCCCAGTAGCGTCTGCATAGTCCAATAGGGGTTAGATGGAGGGTAGCACGCTGCACAAGAAGCATTGTAAATCAAAGCCACAGCGAAAAACAAAAGGATACTGAAGCCACAGGTGATCCAGTTGAGCCAGGTCTGAGAAAAGAGACAGACAAAAATTCACCAGTCATCAGTGAGTGGGCTCGTGTTCTCAGGGCTTAGTAAAAACTGGGGTCTTTCTCACGGGCGGCTGGTGGGGCTTACGGAAGCCTCAGGAACCTGTGGAGCAGCCTGAGACACACACAGGCCGTGAGCAGTGCCGGGTGGGAGGGCAGGATGAGAGGGAAGGGGTGGGTGTGGTGGAGAAGGAGGGAAAGAAGGGGAGAAGCAGCACAGCGCTGCTCAGGTGCCCCACGCACCAGGGGGCTTGGATTTGTGTCAGTTTCTTTCTCATCACCGTGGGGTGGGCTTTGCAGTCTCCTGGCTGCTCAGAAATACCTGCTAGGTCTCATGGAACCTGCAGGGAAGTGTGGGCCCTGCAGCATCACCACCCTATTGTATGTGCCCGAGCAGGTGACCCTTACCCAAGTTCTGGTTTCAATACCCAGGTGAAGTAGGAAGGTGAACAGTGCGATGGCCGTGATGGGGGTCCCCCAGGTGAACAGGTCCACATCCGAATTGTAGTAGGCCTGAAAGACAGCAGCATCTGGTATCCGTGGGTCCCTAGGTGCAGCTGATGGGAAAAACCGTGCCAGGTGCCAACTTACCAGGTAAGGAATAAAAAAGCAAACCAGGCTCTGGAAGGCAGCATCTACCATGTTTAACCAGAACGTTTGTGGTCGGTATTCCTGGGACACAAAAACAAAGCAAAGAGACTAGAGGGAAGTGCACAGTGTCTACAACTCTTTGTTCTTTCCTATGGATTTGTCTTAATTCCCATTCAAAATAAATTACTTTTTTCTTTTACTAGCTTGCTTTAAAAAAATCCCTACCCAGGCCTCAGTGATCACCTGTGACTCTTTGTGGGCTTTCCTTGGGCTGTTGGAAACTCTTGGGGTGGAGACACTCATGACACTTAACACACCACAGAGTCAAGCACACAGCACCCATTTTTCTCCTTCCACAAGCCAGATGCTAGAATTTTAACAGTTTGTTCAGGGTGTCCTTCTAAAGGGAGCTTGGGGACTTGCCCTTTCTAGAAGGTGAACTCAGAGGGCAGGAGATGGGGACAGAGACTCAGGGGCATGTTACCTCCATGTTCTGGCCGCTCCTATAGAGCTGCGGCTTGGTCAGCAGCACGTGGGCCGGCACATCCTTGTCCAGCACCCCAGTCACGAGCTGGGGAAGTGATGAGAAGAGCAGATTGAAGAAGATTAGATACCACTGGTCGATCATGGCAGATGCAGAGAAGCCACAGTAAAACTGGAACCAAAACAGGAGGCCCACAAACATCTGAAAGCAAGGAGGGAAGAATGAGAACTTTTGTCATCCTTGCAGATTCTCAGCCAAGGGGTCTAAGAGTTCTGTGAGGTTTAATGTAAACAGTAAGTGCATAGACAGTGATTTCTTCCAAAGACATCTCTAACCTCGAGCCCTGCTGCTGGCCTCTGTCTTCCCCTCCTCCTCTTCCTCCCCTATGCCCTCCTCATTCCCTTAGGCAGAAAGGGCTGGCAGAGGGAACTGGGAATTCCCAGGAAGGATGAGGGTTTGTGGCTGAAGAGCCATAGATCATTAACATCAAACAAGATCACAGCTCGACAAGCAGTCTAGGGCTGCTCATGTTTCAAGAGAGCCTGGGACTTCCTCCCTCCTCCGTTTGTGACCTCAAACAAATTCTATCTGTGGCTACATCTCTGATCCTATCTCCTCTTCAGTCACATGCCCTTTCTGATGAGGAGCAGTGGACAATTCCTTCCATCACAAGGACAATAGCAAAGCCAATGACCATATCAACCTTGCTGCCTTGACCGAGCCTTTGTTACCTGCTGGGCACTCTGCCAGAGGGTGAGTTATAGACATTATAAATAGGAAAGTGAGACCCAGGGAGGCTGAACCAGCCTTCTTTAGACCCAGCTCAGTGGGCCGGACCTCTTTTCACTATTACTAGACCTTGAATATCTGTGGCCTGAATGCATTTATGGGGGGGGGGGCGCATGGCGGTTTAGCTATTGCAAAGCATCCTTACACTTGGTAGCTGTGCAACTTGGCATAGATCATTTAAGCCCTCTCAGTTTCCTCATCTATGACATGGGCATACCAAAGACACTTAGTGATTGGTGGTTGTGAGGGTTAAAGGACCTAAAGCATTTAAAGTACTCACTGGAGTCCCTGCCACACTCCAAGTGCTCGCCCATGGCATGTCGTTAGTGTTAGAAGTTATTTCCCTTGTTTGAAGCTCAAGCAGGGCCAGTGTTCTTAACCCATTTAGAGAGAAGGAAATTGAGTTTCCAGGATGTTAAATGACTTGATCATGGTCATAGTGTGAGTAATGAACTCAACCTGTTCAACCATGACTGGGGTGGGTCATGGCCTGGATAAAAGGCACAGTCTAAAAGGAAACATGATACAGTGGATGAACATTCTCTGATGGGGACCCCAATGCCTGGGTTTGGGGTCAGGAACTGCAACTATCTACCTTTTTGACCCTGACTCAGTCATTTAACCTCTCTGAGCTTTCGGTGTACTGACCTGAAAATGGCTTGTTGTGATGATTAGAAGAAATGATAATCTATGTTGATAAAACCTACCACGACATAATCCTCTGAGTCCTGTTTCAGTCTATGATTTAAATCTCTTAAAATGCAACTTTCCCCCTACACACTGCAAAGTGACAAATCTGGATTTCTCTTCCATTGACTTTCTTCCCTTTCTCACTCCTATGCTGACTTTCTCTCACCCGCCCCCGCAGGCTTGGCCTCATGAGTCATCGGTGAGCAAATGGAGCCAAGCGCAAGAGGAAGAAAAGTACTTAGATAACTGAGGTTTTTTTCCCCCTGTAGTACCAAAAAGCTTTCTTCCCAAACCACGGTTGCTATGGAAACTTTCCTTCTCTGCAATTTATTGGAAAGGATGGCCAACTTATTCCTAAAACTAATGAATTTCTCATTTTAGGAGGCACAGTGATTATCCTTGAACTCCACACGTGGATTAATGCTTGTTAACAAAGACCCTGCATTTTTATGGAAAACAAACAGGGGCCCCCTTGTCCCTCCTGTGCCCTCTGATGAGGAGGGACTCACGGTGGCAGGCAGGAGACTGTGCCTAGTCCAGGTGGCCACTTTGGCCTTTGTTTGCATCTGAACTGCTGAAGGGTTTGGCCCACATCATTCTCACCATCCTCTCACTCTGAGCAATTTTAATTGGGAATTACTGAGATCAGCTAGCTCAGTTCACGTTTTGTTTTTTAAGATTAAAAAAATTTCAAAGGCAGCAAATATCTTGCTCAAGATCCCACAGCAACGAGCTATGGAAACGGGGCTGGAATTGCACCCCACCCAGCCCCACTCCCCTGTCCACTCCCGAGGGAGCTGGGAACCTCTAGGCTTGCAACTGTGCACTTGAGGTCTCTCCGTGCTGCGGAGACAATGCCAGGGCGTCGGGGGAAAGGACTCGTGAGCCAGCAACAAGGGTGGCAGGGTATGGGCTTCTGCAGATACAGTCCCTGGCAGAACCTAATCTGAATTAATTTCTAGGACCAAACCTATCATATTAGACATGCCCTGATTGGCTCTGAGCATCTGTATTCATTTACTAGAAGACGTTTTGAAAACTGGGTGAGACTAAAGAGGCGGAAGAGGTGGGAAAAGAAAGGCAGGTGTGGCCTTCAGAGCAAACAAGAACATGAATGAGCAGTGTGTTCATGGCAGCATAGTTAGATAAATAGAGACTTTTATATGGAATTGGAAAAAGAATACACCTTTTCACTTATTTTATTTTACTCTTTTCAAAAGAGCACAGGATGGTCTGGACATTGGAGATCTGGTGTCAAGACAGCTACATTTATGGGACTACTCTGGAAGGTCACTGATCCCAAGAGTTTATTTATTTTATCCCCTTGTTCTACATTCAGCTGTGAACTATCAGAGGCAAGAGCCACAAGTCGCAACCCAGCAACTCCTCAACAAAATATCTAGAAATCTCTTTTAAGTGGGGTAAGGTTCTCAGATGGCCACATGGTCCAACCTGCAGGGCTATGAAGAGGCCCATCTGCCAAAGATGTAGTAATGACAGAACTAAGAGTTAAACATCAAGAGCCAATGAAATGGGTCAGGGACCTGCAGTCACAGCCCCCAGAGAAACAGAATTGTTTCCAGCCAACTTGGCTGTGACTTCAAGGAGGGTCAATTTAGCTACAGACTGAGATGGCCAGAGAGGGACCTGCCTGCCCTGCAAGCCCAGGAGAGTGTGGCAAGGCCTGTCAGGCAGTCTGCTTCCTGCTCAGTCCAAGTCTCCCTGACCCGGGGACTCTCCCACCTGGCCTGGTGTAGGCATGTTCCATGACAGAGGTCACTGGGTGTGACTAAGTCCCTCATTCTGGTCCTAGAACCACCATGCATGCTTCTTCTTCTTCTTCTTTTTTTTGAGACAGAGTCTCGCTTTGTTGCCGTGGCGTCAGCCTAGCTCACAGCAACCTCAAACTCCTGGGCTCAAGCAATCCTTCTGCCTCAGCCTCCCGAGTGGCTGGGACTACAGGCGTGTGCCACCATGCCTGGCTAACTTTAAATATATATACACATATATATATATTAGTTGGCCAATTAATTTCTTTCTATTTATAGTAGAGACGGGGTCTCACTCTTGCTCAGGCTGGTTTCGAACTCCTGATCTTGAGCAATCCGCCCACCTCGGCCTCCCAGAGTGCTAGGGTTACAGGCGTGAGCCACCGCGCCCGGCCTTGCTTCTTATTGTGTGATTGTCGCCGTCTACTCTAGAGGAAGCGCTGGCTAGGGGACTCCCATTTGCGCAGCCCGCAGCAGCATGTGCTCCTGGGAAGCACGTGGACAGTGTGGTTAAGAGCTTTGGAGCCAGTGACAGTGGCCTGGGTGAAGGCAGCCTCAAACACTTAGCTGTGTGACCTTGTGCAAACTATTGGCCTCCTGATTCTATGACTTCTCGTTCTGAAGCTGTAAGTGGACTTTCTAGTGTTATCTACCTGTTTCCACTGCGGCTCCCCTCAGAGGTGCAGCTGCTCTCACATGCCCATCAGTTAGACTCTGAGCCCAGGGGGTGCAGGGCCAGGCCAGGACTGGGGGAAACTCACAAAGGCCAGGGGGATGGAGTGGGTGGGAGGTATGGGGTGGCCTGCCACCCTCATTCAGGTGATGGGCCTATGAGCATTGGGCCTTTCCATCCAAATAAAGACAGGTGTCAAATACCCAAATACCTACCGTGTTTTTGTAGAAGAAGTACAGCACCATGTTGGCAAGTCGGGAATAGCACCAATGTCCGTGAACAATCAAGAGTCTCTCCAGGTAGCGGAATCTCGGCACGGCAAAGTCGCTGGCCATCACTGCCTTGAAAGGGAGAGGCATGCCTGTCACTGGCACGGCAGTGCCTCCCTTGGCATGAGGCCTGTCCTCTCTCCCCCAAAATGTGAGGCCAAAATACAGAAGGAAAAATCTGGTTTTGAACACAGTGCGAGTGTTCCTCGGGCAGCCTCCCGAGGCTTGTGTCACCATCAGCTGCTCCCTTACTGTCCAATTTACAATTCAACCTCACCAAACACGGGGGGTCGGGATGTCACCATAGGGGAGTAGTTCAGCGTTTCAAATATATGTAATTGAAGGATTTTAAAAGGTTTTGCTTTTTATTTTTCATGCTGTTTTTTAACAAGTCAAAAGACACAGAGAAGCATGAAGTTTCTTTCTCTACCCTCAGAGGTTATTTTCCTCTCAATCACACCACAATCTCCGTGCAGAGAGGAACTGAAGTTGCTCCTTCTGTATGCAACAGAGACAGACATTGGTCATCCTGGGAGGTGCATTTGGGGTCTTTCTCCACAGGAGCCACAGGTGATGGCAAGGCCGGCCTCCCGTGTACCCCATCCCAGGATACCGGCTGTGCGCAGTGGATGGGGAGCAGGAAGGAGTGGAGACGGCATGTTTCCTTTACAGACAGGAAGGACACCTGAGCTTCCCCTGCACTTCTCTGAGCATTATGCTTACACCATTAGGCTAACTGGGCCAGACAAATGCCATCAAATGATACTTTTTGTCCCCAGAATGACGTGAAACCTCATCATATGATGAATTTCTTTATTTGGAAAAAATCCCAAACAAAATGGCAGAAAGAGCTAGATTTCTTACCTTCAGAGGATTATTCTACACAAAAACATCAACATCAATCTGCCTTTAACATGTAACTGATCTTCCTATGGCACATAAACAGGAAATTATGCCTCGTGTGGTAGGCTTGAAATATTATAATAACATCATTAAACACAACTCAAAAGTTTGAAACCTTAGAACATCAATCTTCTGAACCAAACACTCCCAGCTTTTCTGGAAATTCTATGAGAGACAGAATTGGGGATGTTGTGACCACTCTGCAGCCCTGGTCCCTAGTCAGCGCCCGGCTCTGTGGGGTATGCAACACACAGAGGACCAGATGAGCCCAGGAAGACCGAGCTTATCGGGAGCTGCAGAATCTCCTGCTCACTCCCTGCCTGGGATGGCCTCCCCCAGCTTGGCTGTGCCGGGGAGCTCCTGGCTCCTTGTGGCTCATCTTTGGGGGCTCAGCTCTGGCCCCTGACATCCTTCCTGCCTCAGCATGCTGCAGGCCGTCTCTCAAAGGGTTCAGCAGTGTCCCTTCGCTTAGTGGACTAAAATGCAAGCAACAGGGACCTAGTCACCTAGGAAACCTGAGCGCATAGAACAATAAGAAAAGGCGTCAAGCGCTGTCACCATTGTATATAGCACATCCCCGATAAAGACGTGCAGCTTTAAATAGATACAGAAGCGCCCAGCAACATCCTCCTAGTAAGTTACACGCATTCAAGCTACGTCTCCACCTACTTGGCATCTCACAGTCCCACCTCTCCCACAGTCCCAGGGCCTGGGCCTGGCGCTCCCACTCTGGGGAGGGGAGCAGGGCTGGTGGCTCAGGCTTCTCCCCAGCCACACGCTCAACATTCCAATCTTTGTTACAAAAGGTTTTCACTTGTCGAATTTCTCTGCCCACAAAGCTGGCAGGTCATTGCCCTTGTCAGCTTTTCACTATAGAAAATAGTGAAAACGGGCAATTGTCGACAAAGTCAGAATGAACTAACTGTTTAGTTCATTCATTCAGCAAACGTTTCTTGAGCTTCCCCCTGTGCACAGTGCTGTGAAGACAGAGAGTGAGTCAGATGTGGGCTCCATTTTCAACTTCACGAAGGAAGGGGAAAATGTACGAGTAACAGAACACAGTGATTCAAGTCTGGCAAAGGCAGGAGGACAGCAAGGAAAGTGCTGAGGATGGGCCCAAGATGGAACTACTGTGCTTCTAGCGTGGCACCTACCATTGCACTGTTATTTTAACATCGAGTAAGTAAGAAAATTCATGGGTGCTGCAGAGGCCTGACACAGAGGCCCAATAAATAATTACTGATTGAATGAATGAATCAATGAATGAATCAAACATCAATAAAGGGAGGTCAACATCCTGATGTTTACAAGGACACTGGACGAATTGTTCCCTAACGTATCTACCATGTTAAAAATGCTGTCATTCAAACATAATCAAATGTTGGAAATGGCTGTAATACTACATCCAAAAGAAGCACATTTTTAATGAACTCATTTCAACATCTGAATTGCACGTAGAGAACAGACAGTGACAGATGAAAATGCAGAGCTGAGTTTTCACGTGAGTTAAGACGGCTACCTTCCATTTTTATGGCAACACCAGGTGTCCACCTACAGCAAAGTCATTTTTTCAAATGGTATCACTACGTGTCCAGGAACAGTAAAAAGCGCCTTCCAGGGATGAGCCATCAAAAGCCAGACAGAAGGCGATGACTCACCCTGCTTCTCTCTGAACCATTTATTTCACAAAAATACGCTTGTAACACAGGAAGACGTGTTTATTGCACATGGCTTCATAAATAAGCTTAGTGGTCATACTGAACGTCAGCCCGGTTGAGGGCCAACCCTTTAGCTTGCTCAGACGGAGCCCAGAGGAAACTGGGACAGCTCACGACGTGACAGGACAAGAGGCCAACAGGACCACTTGGCCCCACAGAACAGCCAACGGGTCTTTACCTGCATGCCCTCCTGGCCCGAGATTCCCACACCCACATCTGCCACCTGGATCATGCTGACGTCATTGGCTCCATCACCTAGAGACAGCACAGGCAGGGAGAACCGTTTGAGTTGGGATGCACAGGATCAAATCAACCCGATGTCTTCTCCCGGGGTCCCTGTGGGACCGAGTCCTGTGAGAGAGCTGCAGGGAAGACCAGGGAGAAGACAGGGTGGCATCTGTCCCGGGAGAATTGAGTTAAGCAGTCAGAACAGCACAGTGTGAAGTCTGGCACTGCCAGCGCTCTGAGGGATGTTTCAGAGAGCAGGCTGGTGCCGGGCCGCCTGCTCACGTGGCAATCGCTCCACAGGGTTGGCTCTTACATGCTGATAAAGCCCTTCCATGTGTCTGGCACCATGAAAGATGCCACCATCATCTTTGTCATTACTACAGTGACTGAACTACCCCAGTCAGGGAGCCAAGGCTACTCAATGCACACTGACAGAGCAGTTTCTAAACTAAAGGAAGGGGGTTACCTGCCACTCAGCAAACTACAGAGCTCTTTCTGTACCCTGGCAACCGGCCAGTATATTAGCCATTGTGTTCCCTTCTGGGCCCTCTGGGGGTGCAACAAAGGAGAGTTTCTATTTATTCTGTCAAGCTGTTGACAGAAAATGTTTAGGAACACCGGGGACAGGTTGGAGGGTATGACAAGGCAAGCAGAGACATGCAGTAACCATTCTTGGAACTGAGCAGCAGAACGGCCAAAGCACAGCAAACATCCCAAGCTGCACAAGTGGCCAAAGGAGCAGACATACAAAGTCAGAGTGACTCATGCCATGGCTACAGGATGTCCCTTTCCTGTGATTTTTCTGTTCTTTATTAGGTTGGTCCCTAACATGGGTGATCAGGCAATATTTGACAAACTGAAATTTTGTGAAGCAATACAAATCTGCACAGCCTTCTCCAGAATGTCCCATTGGAAGTGAGCTGTGGTGCGCAGTGATGCTCTCTAAGTTAGAAACCTCGGGACGCTGAGGAGTAGGTACATGATGCTTTAACTCATGAGCAAAGCAATATGCTAATGTTCTGATGGGCCATTACTCTTTATTTCCTTTTTGAGATGCCCTTTTTGTTTTTTCTTTTCTTTTTAGCCAGCCAAGACTTTCCTTCCATTTTGTAAATGATCACCAGACACCAGAAATCAAGTGGCTGGGCCAGACACTGACCAGGTGGGAATAACCTGGTTATCATTCATGTCTTAATCCAGCTGATCTGTGCTCACGTTTCTGGCACAGACACTGATGCTCAGAGGGGGAGGGTGGGTGGCGAGAGGTGCCAGCCAGCCCGCAGACCCTCCTCAGTTCCTGCCTAGAACACCTGTCCAAGAAACCCAAAGGACACTCCAGGCACATGAAGCCACTCCAGGGAGGGACCCATGTCTAAAGGAGCTGCCTGTCTTCCCTCAGCCTAGACCAGGGGCCATGGCTGTTCAGTTCCCTCCTGCTTCCTGGGCACAAGCCCATGCCACCTGTGCATCTCCTGAGCAGATAGCACAGCCCTCAGGTGTGCAGGGTCAGGTCTCCATGAAAAATGGACTCTCTCCTCCTCACCCCCACATCTCAGGGTCTATGGTGGTCTCCCTGGGCAAGGTGAGGTGCCCACTGTAATAGGGTAGCAATCTCCTTTTCAATAAGCAGTGCTGTCACAGACCCTTTGCAGAAAATGCTGCTATTATTGTTGATTGATTGATTGGTGAGGATACTTTATGTCAGAGCCCACTCTCACCTAGGAGTAGATTATATTTCCAGGGACACCACATTTTTGGGCAACTGGGGATTGTGGCCACCACCTCTTTCCTGGGCTTCACCAGGTGGTGGCACTGCTGAGTCTCTGAACCTGTGCTGGAGATGCCACCTCAACCACAGGAGGGCGGAAAGGATGCTCCAGGAGGAGGCAAGTGACTACCACTCCATCACGGAAGAAGAGGCTAGAAGGCTCTCCAGGCCAACAGTGTCTGAAGGAGAAGCCACCATTATATACACAGTTCTCAAGTAAATGATGTAAAATTGAGCAGTGATTCATATCTTAGGATGGACTTATTTAATTAGATGGTTGTCTTTGAATGATCAGCAAAGTTCAGCTGACAAGAGGCAATGGGAATTTGGATCGCCACCAAGTCTCAGGGTCCTTATGCCACTATAAGGCCTAGGACCCCTGGAGACTCAGAGGCCAAAGCACCTGCAAACGGCCTTCTTTCTAAGTCTGTGTGGGCTAAGGCTGAGCATGCAGAAGCCTCTGCTGTGGCCTGGAGTGCCTGGGACTGGCAGATCTCTACTGTCTTGTCTCTCAAGAGATAGTATAAGCTCCACCCCGTCTTCTTAAACTAGCAATGTATTACCGACCTCGCAATGTGTACCTGTAACTGCTGTTGCTGTGTTTTGTGGCTTTCCAATGTAAACTTTATATTCAGAACATGCTGCCTGCTTTATCACACTGGGTATGATTTTATAAATAGAAAAAACAAAAAGGAAGTGTTTTTCCATCTTATGGTGTAGCATGGAAGGGTATCGGAAATTCGAGTTGTGTTGGGAGAAAGCAGCTGATAGGGACGGCTGCAGGGGCCACCTGGATACTTGCCTATGGCCAGGGTCATGGCCTTGAGCTTGCTTCTGACCAGCTTCACCACCATGCTCTTCTGCAGAGGTG
This sequence comes from Microcebus murinus, assembly GCF_040939455.1. NCBI lineage: Eukaryota > Metazoa > Chordata > Mammalia > Primates > Cheirogaleidae > Microcebus > Microcebus murinus. The sequence goes on from NC_134110.1 coordinate 22,098,645, forward strand.
TTGACCGACAGCAGAGGACTGACCGGCATTGTTTGGCAAGGAAGAGAAACTTGTCCTCCAGGTTTTTCTCAAGGGCATAGGCCAGACTTCGCCCATCAATCACGAGGCTTGGGCTGGGGTTGGAGGCAGTGGACGTGGGGGTTGGGCAGAGAGGGGAGAACCCCACGCTCACTTTGCTTTCCGTCTTCTCGGGGCTGCTGTGGAGGCCCCTAGACTGCACGTAGCGTAGGCACTGGTCCAGCAGGGCTGCACATGCTTCCTGAAACGGCACGAGAGGGTGATGCGGTTTGCTCAGAGCCCCGCCATGCACTGCGCCGCCCCTCAACGCCTCTGGGGCTGACACCTTCCAGGGCTGCAGGCTGTGGCATCTGGCTGCCCAAAGGCCCGGCCTCGGGACACCGTGACGGTCAGCTGAAGTGGATGACAGTCCAGGCAGAAGAGAACAAACTGGTCTAGGTTTCTATGCAATTCTACTTGAACGCCCAGGACACAGTGCAGAGGCTGGAATGGAATGTCTCCACTTTGGGAGTCCTGACCGGATGACCGCCAGACTGCTGGTCGGTTAGACAGAAAGCCGTCTACACACTTCTCCATAGTTCCCTGAGCCCCTTACCTAACCTTTCTTGTTTCCTACCGAGGTAGCAACAGTAGGGCGCAAAGCTCTTCGAAAGCCTTACGTTAATAACCCCTAAAGAAATGTGATTACCAGTGTTCTCCCTAAGCTCTCCAGTTCTATCAGCAAATGACAAAATAAAGCATAATTACTGAGGCTTTCAATTGGCAAAACTGGATCTGAATTCCAGAGAAGAGGAAAAGCTACTGGAGAACCTGCACTAGGAATCAGAGAGGGGCACCAGAGGCCCGCGGGAGCAGACGTCCTCCAGGACCACACACTTCTGCAGACTGGAGGGGCTTCTGGGCTCTGCAGACAGCGAGCTCACTGAGTAGCGACCAGTCAGTTCCCTACAACGCACTGTGGAAACCAACAAACGCTTACTGAGGACCTTTTGTATTCAGAAAACTGAGACTACAGCAAAGAAGACTGATGTCACAGTCATTGCCCTTGGGGCAAAAGGCAGGCAGCTGGACACACAACCACAGAGAATCAGAAGCCAGATGTGCCACCGTGTTGGAGAGGAGAGAGAGAATTTGCTTTCGGGGCAGTGGTAACTGGGGAAAGCCCGTGGGATGTCATGCAGGAACGAGGAGTTCCCCAGTCCTGAGCTTAGAGCTCTGACAAGGCCGGTTCTGCTTGGCAGGATAAAGGGGCAATGATCTGAGAAGTCTGGAATTAAAAGTGGCAGCTGGATGGAAGAAGTCAGTGCCAAGGATGCTGAAGGGTGCTGAGGTTTCCATTTTCACTCTAGAAGCCCCTGGATTGCCCCAAGGCATCCAGGCACCCGGAAGTGGGCTCTGTGGCAGGGACAGAGAGAGCTCCAGGAGAAGCCCTCTAGCTCTGGCTTGAGGAGGAAGAAAGGGAGCTCCGCAGGCTCAGAGAAGCCGGAGGAAATCCCCACTGTTATTTATTTTTCTTCCTCTATTCTCTTGACCTCAGTCCGAGGCAATTTTGCTACAGTAGCTGTGCAGGGGCAGCAGCGGCAGGCCCGCCTGCTGCTGGAGGAGGTGAGGATGAACCTCCTTGTCTATCAGAGAAGCTGTGGTACTTTGTTCCTTCTGTCCCGCCACGACTTGGCCAGGGACATGGGTGAAGGTACAGAAAATACAAGGCAGAACAAGGTAACTCGAACTCCGGCTCTATCGCCAGAGGGCTGATGCGGGATTCCTGAGGCATAGAAGGTACTGGGAAGATTATGAAGAGGGAGAAGCTTGGCTAACTGGCCCCATGATGCTGTTTATGAATTCCTGGGCTCACCCATAAGCCATGCATACCTGGACATCATCCAAAAATGTATAACAAAGCCTTTGAGAATCAAACTTTGGAATAGACTGCCACTCAAGTTCCAAATCGACCTCTGGAGGGCAAAAATGCAAGACAGGTTCTAATAAACAAATCTGCCTTTGAAACCAACACCCAGAGGTGGTTTAGAGCATGCAGCCTAACCCAACAGCATTGATTAGCTGCTTAAAATCCACATTCTCCACAGCAATTAATAATGACCTCAGTGCCATAATATTCAAAGTGCCCCTGATACAACCCAAAACTTCTCAGCACACAAAGAACCAGGAAAATCTCAACTTTTGTGGAAAAAGACAATTAACAGAAGCCATGGACAATCAAGACGACATATATACTGGAATTATCTGACAAAGACTTTAAAACACAAAGACTTTAAAACAGCCATTGTAAAAATATTCCAAGAAGTAAGGTTGAGCATTCTGGAAATGAATAGAAAGACATAAAGTCTCAGGAAAAAACAAAACAAAACAAAACAAAAAACAGAAGATATGTAGAAGAACCAAATAGCAATTTCAAAACCAAAAAATACATTAACCCAAATAAAAAGCTCACTGGATTAAAAATCATTTACATAAATACTCTGCATTCAGGGAGATGAACTGTAAACTCCACACTCCTTAAGGATGAGCTGTGCATAGTGACTTCCTTCAAAAGAATTCAGTATAGAAAGGGGAAAAAACGGTAAGCTTATAGCAGATAAACCTGACACTCACAAGGGCAAGAGCAGCAGTGATATCATGTTGACAGTGTGTACCCTTGATATGACACAAGGAAAGTGGCACTTTATCTCTGTGTTCTTACTCCCCAAAACCTGCACCTCCACTTTACTCATAAAACAATACAGGGACATCCTACAAAATATCTGACCAGTACTGTTTAAAACTGTCAAGGTCATTAAAAACAAAGAAAGTCTGAGAAACTATCACAGCCAAGAGGAGCCTAAGAAGGCTCGATGACTAAATGTAATGTAGGATCCTGGATGAGAAAAGGACATTAGGTAAAAACCAAGACAATCTGAATATGCTATGGGCTTGGAAAGTAATAATATATCAATCTGGTTCATTAATACAACAAATGTACTATGCAAATGTAAGATTAATAATAGGAGAAATTGTGTATAGCATATATGGGAAATCTCTGTACTATCTTCACACATTTTCTGGAAATCTAAAACCATTCTATATATGAAGTTTATTTTAAAAAACTGAATGGGCTCAGTAGCAGAATGAAGATGACAGAGGAAAGAGCCAGTGGACTCAAAGATAGATCAATAGAAACGATCCAAACTTAACAACAGAGAAAAAGCTTGCAACAAGTATATGAAGAGAACCTCAGGGATCTTTCAGACAATACCAAAAAGCCTAGCATTCATGTCCTCAGCCAACCAGAAGGTAAGGAAAAAGTATAGTGCAGAAGTGTTTGAAGAAATAATGGCTGAAAACTCCCCAAATTTGGTGAAAGATATATCCCCATAGATTCAAGAAGCTTAGCAAATCCCAGAGGATAGCCCTAAAGAAATCCATACCTAAATGCATCATAATCAACCTGCCTAAAATTAAAAAGGAAAAAATCCCCAAAGCAGCCAGGTAAAAACAATTCATTAGTTATAGGGTAACAATGATTCAAATGACTTGTATTTCTCAGTAGCAACCAGAATTGAAACAAAATTTTTCAAGTGATGAAGGGAAAAAATTGCCATTTCAATCTTCTATATCCAGTGAAAATACCCTCCAGGAATGAAGGTGAAATAAGACATTGTTTGATGAAGGAAAGTAACAGAATGTGTTGCCAGCAGAGCTTCTCTGAAGGAAGTGCTAAAGGAAATTCTTCAGACAAAAAGGAAATCATGCCACAAGGAAACTTGGAACATCTTTTGTTTGCTAACACCTAATATACAACTGAATCACACCCTTTACCAACTGGATATAATTGACACTTGTAGACCACACCAGCTAACAACAGCATAATACAAATTCCTTTCAGGTGCACATGAACATTTACCAAAGTAGATCATACACTGGGTCATTAAAACAACAACAACAAACAAATAAACTTTTGCAAATTTAAAAGAATTAAAATCATAAAAAGCATGTTCTCTGACCATAATGAAATTAGATTAGAAATCAGTAACAGAAAGACAACAGAAACCCCAAAAACACTTGGAAACGAAATAAACACTTTTAAATAACTTATAAAGATGGCCTCATAAATTGTTAATAATAATTAATGATGATGGCCAACATTATTTTAATGCTAAATTTTGTTTTGAAATAAAAATAACTCCTGACCCATACTCCTCACAAATATAGATGAGAAAATCCTCAACAAAATATTAGCAAATAGGATCCAGCAATATATAAAAAGAATAATGCACCACAAACTACTGGAGTCTATTCTAGGAACACAAAGCTGGTTCATTATTTACAACATCAATGTAATGTACCATATTTGTAGTTGGTTGTAGCAGTTGTATGAAAAACCATTTGACAAAACTCAACATCCATTCATGATTTAAAAAACTCTTAGATAAGAAATTTGCCCAACCTGATAAAGAGCACCTACAGGACCTATACAGCAAACATTATACTTAATGGTAACAGACTGATGTTTTCTCTCTAACATAAGAAATAAGGCAATGATGTCCACATTCACCACTCCTAATCATCCTCATGCTAGAAGTCCTAACCAGTGCAATAAGGCAAGAAAAAGAAACAAAATGAAGGCAGATTGGAAAGGAAGAAGGAAAATGTTCTTTGTTAGCAGATGACATAATTGACTCAAAGAAAATCCCAAAGAGTCTAAAATAAATTCCTAGAACTAATAAGCAAGCTTACTGGAACAAAGAATATAAAGTTACCATACAAAAATCAATTATATTTCTATATACAGTTGACCTTGAGCAACACAGTTGGAATTCTGAAGGTCCACTTATACTCAGATTGTCTTCTGCCTCTGCTACCCCTGAAGCAAGAAGACAACCCCTCCCTGCTCCTCCTCAGCCTATTCAATGTGAAGACAACAAAGACACAAAGACAAGACCTTTATGATGATCCACTTCCACTTAATGGACAGTAAATGTATTTTCTCTTCCTAATGATTTTCTTAATAGCGTTTTCTTTTCTCTATCCTGTCTTATTGTAAGAATACAGTATATAATAAATATAAGATAAAATATGTGTTAGTTAACTGTTTATGTTTATCAGTAAGGCTTCTCTAATCAACAGAAGGCTAGTAGTAAAGATTTTGGGGAGTCAAAAGTCACATGCAGATTTTTGACTGCTTGGTGGGGGTGTGAGGTTTGGCACACCTAACCCCCATGTTGTTCAAGGGTCAACTGTACTATAAACAATTGCAAGATAAATTTTAAAAATACTATTTATATTACCTCCAAAAAAGTTATACAGTTATATAGGTAGTCCCTCACTTATAATGGTTCAACTTAAGATTTTTCAACTTTATGATGGATTTATGCATTTTCAACTTATGATATTTTGGCCTACAATGTATTTATCAAGACATAACCTCATCTTAAGTCGAGGAGCATTTGAACTTGGGTTTATATCTAATAAAACATGTATATGACATGTATCCTAAAAATTATAAAATGCTGATGAAAGAAATGAAAGAAGACCTTAAAAGTTGAGAGATATATCATGTTCTTAAATTAGACAATCACCATAATAAAAATATCTTCTGTCCCCAAATTGATATATAAATTTAACACAATTCAAACCAAAATTCCAGCAGGAATTTTTGTAGATAGGGAAAAATTGATTTAAAATTCAAATATAAAGGCAAATGATCAGACTTGCCTAAACAATTCTAAATAAGAATTAAGTTGGAAGAATCATACCACTTACTTTTAAGACATATAAAACACTACAGTAATCAAACTACTACAGTCAATGTGACATGGTATTGGTGAAGGGATAGATGCATAGATCAATAGAACAGAATAGAAAGTCTAGAAATAGACCCACACAAATATGACTAATTGATTTTTGACAAAGGTTCAAAGGCAATTCAATGGAAAAAAGATAGTTTCAACCAAATTGTGCTGGATTAATTGGACAGCTACATGCAGAAAGAGGAAGTTTGACCTAAACCTCATATCTTATGTAAAAATTTACATGAAATGGAGTATGTCTATAGATAAGATGTTAAGCTGTAATGCTTTTAGAAGAAAACCTAGGAGAAAATCTTCATGGTTAGGCACATCTTAGACATCACATCAAAAGCATGATCCATAAAAAAAAGTGAATTAAAACTCATCAAAATTAAAAACCTTTGTTTTGTGAAAGACACTATTAACAATAAAAAGACAAGACAGGGATAAAATATTTGCAAATCACATATCTGACAAAGGACTTATATACATAATATATGAAGGATTCTCAAAAGCAAACAAACAACTCAATTAAAAAAAGGAAAAATATTTGAATAGACAATTCATCAAAGAGGACATATGAATGAGAAATAAGCACGTGAAAAGACGTTCAACTTCATTAGCCACTATCAAAATGCAAATTAAAAACCATAATGAGACAGCACTACACATCCATTAGAATAGCTGGCAGAAAAAAAAATCAATGACAACACCAATTGCAAATGAGGACCGGAGCAAACAGCACAGCACTCTGGAACACAGGCGGGCAGCTTCTCACAAGCTTAGATGCACACACTCGACATGTGACCCAGCAATCTCACTCCTGGGGATTTACCCTAGAGAAGTAAAAACTTACGCCCACACGAAAACCTGTACACAAACATTTACAGCAGCTCTACTCACAGTTGTCAAAAAAGAGAAACAACTCCAACGTCCTTCATGGAGCGCATGGATATACAAAGTGCGCCAATCCGTATCGTGGGACAGTACTCAGCAGTAAGGGGGAATAAAGTACAGAACCACAAGCTCTCAGAAGAATCTCAGAGATGCTATGCGACGGGCAAGAAGCCAGCCTCTCAAAGTTACACACTCTGTTACTCTGCTTTGCATTCTAGAAAAGACAAAACTATAGTTACGGAGAACAGGTTAGGGGCTTTCAGAGATTAGGGAAAGAGGAAAGTTACAGCTACAAAGGAGTAGCATGATGGAATTTGGGGGCTGATACTCTCCTGGATATTGGTTATGGTGGTGGTTACACGAATCTATGCATGTGTTAAAATTCACATTAACTATATAACAAAAAAGTCAGTTTTACTGTACACTAATTTTTAAAAAAATTAAATACAGCAATGACCAGGTCATCAGGTCAACTGTTAAGCATAAATCTCTAAACTTTCTTAAACAAGTCCCTTTAAAAATGTAAAAGGTCCTGGCCAAGGTGCAGGCTCTGAAGCAGGGGGGCTGGGAGTAGGTGTGAGAAGGAGGGGTGTGTTTTGGCCCATGCGGAAGGGAAGAGAGGGCAGGTCTTGGAATGGTGGGAGTCTGGATGGAAAGGGACCTTACAGTCACTGGCTGGAGGTGAAGGGAGGGCTTGCAATGGTGCCTGCGAGGACATGAGAGCATTAGCTGGCAGCCTTTGCTACATTTACAGATGTGTGCCAAGGAGGGGGAGACCCCGGAGGCCAGGAGATGGGACAGGGGCTGCTGCAGTAACTCAGAGAGCAGAAATGTTCTCTACTAAGGCCGTCTCAGAAGGGGACGCTCCCAAGTGGCTCTCAGCACAAGAGTCCCAGGGTCTTGACAGTTGACAGTGAGGGTGAGGACTGAGAGGGTTGGGGAGATGTGAATGTGAGCCCCAGAGGAACTGCGGCGGCCCAAGAGCCAGCTCAGGGAAATATTTTGAGTAGGAGGAGCTCATGCGAGGATTCAGAGCCCAGACCAGGGCAATATGTGAAGTAGATACTCCTCACATACTTGGGGGTTTAAAAAGACAAAGACAACTGGATGAAAAAACTCCCCAGTGCCTCTTGAGGCATCTCAGGACAGCCGAGGGTCGAGAAGCCAGTGCTAAATGATCCACTGCCCTGGTTCCACTTCTTAGGTACACATGGAATCGTAAACTCTGATCTACTGACATGGACAGTATGTCAGGAAAAGGCAGGGTAAACTTTGCATTAATAAAGCCCAGATGTACATTCCTTTGGTACTAAGAAATTCCAGCAAATTCCACATCTTCCCAGGCAGTGACAAGCCCCCGAAACACAACACAGGTGCCAAGAGGAATGCAAAGGGCAAGGGTCCTTCTCACAACAGCTGCCAGAAATGGAAGCTCTCCCCATCCCTCACCCAGCAGCCTCTGGCAGAGCCCCATGTAGGGGGTCCATTGGACATAAGACCACCCCACCGTGGGGTGGGGAAGCAAAGCCCCCTCAAATCCACCTACCTGGGATTCGGCATTCACAGTGATGACTTCCTCTTCGTGGTCCAGTAGTTTGCAGGCATGCGCAATGTTAATGGCTGTTTCCTGTTTGTCACCAGTGAGAACCCAAATCTGCAGGCCTGCTTGACGCAATTTAGCAATGGTTTCAGGGACTCCCTCCTGCAGGCGGTCTTCAATCCCAGTGGCACCTGGTAAAAGGGACAAAAGTGTGAGTGAGCCCCTCCTCACCTGTCTCCACATCCTGCTGGGGTGCAAATGCCACACCCCAAACACAGCAAAGACGGGCGCTGGCACAACCCCTGTTGACTGGGACCTGCTCAGGTCTTGGCAGCCAGTCACCTGCCACTCGATGACAGGAAGTTCCGTCTGGAAGTGCGCTTTGGGGACTCGCCATTTCAGCACAGCAGTGGACGCTTTCCACAGCTTTCTAGACGTGACTCAGTCGAGAATGTGTAAGAATAGCCATGAGTCACCCCACATAACTACGTGTACTTACAACAGAATCCCTTGGCTACTTTCTAACACGCAGCAGCTAACTTGTAACTTTACAGATAACCCGAAAATGAAGTGCATGGCAAGGTGTCGGGAACATCGACATTCTGAGGGATAAAAAAGTCTTAAAAATTACCCATCCTATGTCAAGTTTCTGGTGAATAACACTCAAAATGTTCATTTTCAACAATGCTTATTACCAGTCGCTATTGAGACACACTGCACAGAAAATCCATTATTTCTTGAAAGCAACATTATCCTGGATATACTTTTTCCACAAACATGAAGAATTCATGAGGAAGGTTTTCCATTTTTGGTTTCAGTATATTGGGAAAAAAATACTATTCAGTGCAGAAATATGCTCAGGCCTGCCTTAGTTTTTCATCTGTTTACAACTCAGTGAGATGGTTTTTGTCTTCGTTGATCCAGAAGTGAGCTGCGGCCTCCAGGCCTGGGGCTTGAGCCCAGCCTGAGGGTCCCCGGTCAGTTCTCTACTCCTTATGCCACGCTGCCCCCGTGGCGGGATGCTGCTAAAGACCGAATGTTTGTGCCCCCCAGACCCACAGGTTGAAGCCCTAATCCCCAGTATAATAGTATTAGGATATAGGGGCCGTGGGGGTGATTAAGTTTAGATCACGAGAGTGGGGCCCCCATAACGAGATTAGTGTCCTTATGAAACGAGACACCAGAGAGATCATCTCTCTTTCTCTCTGCCATGTGAGGACACAGCAAGAAAGCAGCCATCTATCTGCAAGGCAGGAAGAGGCCCCTCACCAGACAATGATCTGCCAGAGCCTTGATCTTGGACTTCCCAGCCTCCAGAACTGTAAGAAGTCAATGTCTGCTGTGTAAGGCACCCCATCTGTGGTATTCTGTTATAGCAGCCCAAACAGACCAAGACACCCTTACCTCTCCTTCTCCTAAAATGAGCGAGATGGTGGGCACAGGGAGGGGGAAGACAGAATTGAGGTATAGTACACACACATAAGTGCACAGTTCTTAAATATACCTTTGGGTGCACGTTCACAAATCACATACCTATGTAATCAGCCCTGAGCTCAGGAAGCAGAATATCACCAGCTCTGCAGAAGCCCCTTTCAGTGACAAGCGGATAGTCTCTCTTCCAGCTCCTGCAGCCTGGGCCTAGCTCCCACTTGAGGAATGTACTGGAAGGTTAAGTGGAAACTTGGGAAGTGTCCAGAAGGGAGGCGTTGCACTCGTGCTGCACTCTGCTCTGAACCTGCGACCACAAGTCTCAGTGGAAGGATCAGGCAGGGTGCAGGGCCTATACGCTGCTCAGGCATGAAGGCAGGGCACCCTCCACGCTCCCTGTGAGCACGTCCCTGGCACCCAGGCGCCGTGTGGCCACCTGGTCTTGGCCTCTCTCCCCTCCCCCAGTCTCATCGCTATAACGTGTGAGTTTGAATCAAGCACAGAATAGTACTGGACTGAGAAACAGAGCTATGGAAGGTCTGTCTGCTTCAGCAGAAACATGGACGAGGAGAAAGAGCAGCCCTTTTATTAATAAAATGATCTGAAGCATTGTGTCTTTTTTGGCTTTCCAAGGTAGATTGTTTATGATGTAATTTATATGACTTTGAGTAAAAGCCACCTTCTGTACAACCTGACCCTGAGGAGAGCCTGGCATTCCAGAGCATCACAGCGCAGGGAGTGGAGTTCAGAGCCGACCTACTGCAACCATGCAGCTCTGTGCTCGCGGCTCGGGCAGTGTTTCATGGCAGGGGAAAGGATTCCACCAACAGAGAGGTTTTGGGTGACATTGAGAGAAACCAGCAAGGACACTGAGGAACATGAGCAGAACACGGTCACTGGAATTTAGCTTCCTGCCCAGAACCTTACAGAAAAGAAAATTCCAATAATAAAGTGTGAATGGCGACCCTTTCCACTAAAGATATTTATATGTGGTTCTCTGATGCTATTTAATATAAGCATCTAGATGAAATAATTTAGAAAGAAAATTTTGAATATTAAATATATAAACAGCTTCCTTAACTTTTCTCAAAAATGAGCTGAGGGGTTGGAACCAAAATGCCCTGCCCATGGGTCAGCTATGACACTACGATAGTGGTGGCTTTTATATTCTTCAGCTCAGGACTTATCACTTGAAATATGATAAGTGATGGCAAGTAGTTAACAACCGGCTGTGGGAGGGAGGTTGATTTATTGCATTTGCCCATTTCTGTGGTATAAGTACTTCCTCCCACCTTGGCTGACTTCAATCTACCAACATAGTATCAAAAGGCGATGTGAAATTCCTACAAGTTTACGCTAAATAGCAAAAGGCTACTGCAAAATTCTTGAAAATTTATCTATGGGCTCTCACCAGCAGGCACGAGCAATCTCCAGTACACAGCTGGTGCCAACTGTGGGCAATCCAGTGATTCTTTAACTGATACAGATCAGGGCCATTTTAATACGTGCCTGGAGGGACACAATCTGCCTCAGGATGACAGAAGAATGTGGCTGAATCAGAAACCTGAACAACCTTGATAGCCAAGACACGGATACCCAACAGAAAGAACTGGAACAACCAATCACTATAAAATCCTGCTTTTAGATGTTGACATAATCGCCCAAGTAAAAATTACAGAATCCAAGCAAGGACAAAACTCCTGTGACAAAGACCTAGGACGACGAGTTGATCTTAAGTCCTAGGTGAGCCTAGGCGGTAGGGCTGTAAAAACTCAGGATATGTTAACAGAGATATAACATCTGGGCCAAGGGAGGTGACGGACCCCTGGAAGAAGGTACAGGAGGTAGATTCACTGCATCTGAGAGGTCAGAACTGTCCAGGAGGAAAGCTGCCCCCAGGGACAGCACTTTGGTGAAGAGCTGGAGAGAGGGCTGGTCAGAGAGGTTGGGTAGGTGCATCCAGGAGAACTGCAGGACAACCCTTATCCCACGGTCTGCACACAGCGTCTTTCTGGGCAGCCCCATCTAGGTGACACCTGTCCTGGTTTGATAAATAACACACCAGTAGCCTAAAGCAGGCACAGCCACTTTTGAGGCATTTCACTTAATTCACATCAGAGATTTTGCTTGTTAGGCCATTGGGTCTCTGGATCCCAGGGCTTTTTGAGTAGTGCAGGGCCTCCCATAAGATATAAAGTGTGTGCATGTATGTGTTGTACCTAGTGTACAAAATCTTATTAAATATTAACTATACTTTATATGATATATGTAGGTAGAGAGATCTAGGAGTCCCAACTTGTTTGCCCAGAAAATGAGGCCTAGTGAATGTCAGCCTTTCTGGGTTAAGTGAAGATGAACTTCCCAGGGCTTTGCACAGCAGGCGTGGGATCTGACCAAGCACCCAGCATGGACGCAGGTGTACAGCACCCTCCAAACTAGCTCCTTGTGTACAGCACGTATACAATGACTCTGCTAATTTAACAGATGCTTTAATGAATATAAAGTCAATTAAATATTTTAAATATTAAATTAAATATTAAAATAAGTATTAAAGTAATAAATAATTTAGTACTAACACTAATATTCATTAAATACTAATATGAATACAGTACGACATATGGACATATTCCAGTAAAAATGAGGCCATTTTCTTTTGATCCACACTGGCTCTGTGACACATTCATAAGATGCAAGAGGCAGCAGTTTCTGGGGCCCCAAAATTTCTCTCTGTTTCCTAGGGTAGGGTTTGGGGGGCGAGGGAAGGTAGAGGAACTCTTTCAACTATCAATTATCAGAAGCCTTGCTCCTCCTCTCATTTTTTTCCCTCTCATCTCTATTTTTAATAGAAAATCAGGGTTTAAGGGGAGGCAAGTTGGTGGCTGTCTGGGGGTTCTTGGGGGGCAGCATCTGAGCCCCACAGAAACGGGTATGGGGAGAAGCTTCAATCTAGGACCCTCCAGCCTGGGGCCACGCTAGAGCCAGGCCAGGCAGCTCCTCAGCCGAGCCCAGCGTGTGCAGAGCCGCGTCACCTCCCCTCCGAGCGTCTCTGCAGAGTCGACACCGCTCCACAGGACTCGCGGCTCCCAAGCTCATTACCCAGCAGGTGCAGATTTGTCTCCAGGCGAATGGCGGACTGGAAGAGGAGCTCCTCGCGGTTGTCCACGGAGGATTCTGCTTCTAAGTGGCTTTGCAACCAGCAGGCATACTCTTCTTTGCTCAGAACCTATGTGAGACACACTGTTAAGTGCCAGCGCCAAGCGCTACACGCTGCTGCAGTGCCACCGGCACGTGCGCCCTGGCGGAGGAGGCGCCACTCACCCTCTTGGCGATGCACAAGGTGCGCAGGCCTTCTACCGCGTACATGTTGAGGAAATTCTGAGTCTTGCTACGGATCTTTTTTTGATGCCTTCCTCTGGCGTCATCTAGGTCGGAGCACAAGCGGAAACAGGTAAAAACTGCAGCGGCCTGCAGAACGCCCTCAGCCCTCCTAGACTTACCTCACGTCCATCTCAGCACTGCAAACAGCACACACATTTTCATACAGAAGTCAAAATAAAAACGAGCTGTTATTTTTATAAAGGAAACTCATCAAAATGCAAAGTTGTGGCTGTTTCTAACATCCTTTGTGGAAATGAGAAACTCAAGAAAACAAAAACCTCATCAAAAGCGATCTGGCTTCCTTTTGTCCAGCCTATGAAATGGAAGTAACATTCTTCTCATTAATGAAAAATTACAGGTGATAGAAAGTACAGTTTCTATCCTCAGAACATCCCTCACTAGTAGTGTTGCCAGAATCAATGATGCCCAAATAGTGCATAGGACATACTTCCACTAAAACATTTGTTCTTCTGAAATTCCAATTTAACTGAATACTCTATATATTTTGTTTGCCAATCTGGAAATCCTACGGCCAGCCATGAAGCCTGGGAAGGCTTGTCCACTATTCTAAGTCCACCCCATGATAAACTGGACCTGGAAGGAAACACTCTTTTATCTCCTAGACCAGGGTGCGTTCTCCATGGGGGACAGAGCCTTCAAGGGGGCGATGACTGGTTCCTGGGGAAGGACACATCTTACCCTCTCACGTACAAAGCAGATACACATACAGAACATAAACAGATGTACAGTACATCTGTGGTATTAAAATGTCACGAAAGGAGAAATAGAAAAAAAGTATCAGAAAAGGCTCGTTAAGGGGTCAATGACAGGAAGAAAAAAAGAGTTGCCCTAGATTATTTTGCTTTAGGTATTAATAGATTTCCTGAAAAGATGACGTTCAAAGTCATCTTGATTTTGACGGTCATTGTACTCCTGGAATCATGATAACATTCTTAGAAGGTGCGGGTAACCTTTTCCCACATTCTGACTGTTCTTTGAGCAAAGAGCTTTCTGAGGGGCTTTGAATTTAGAAGAAGAATAATAAAGCACTTTGTTGTCTGCGGGAGAGGGGAGGGGAGGGGAGCATTGGGCAGAAGGAGCAGCTGTGCGAGGCTATGATGCTGAGATTAACCTCGCTGGTCAAAACAAAACAGACCGAGCTGACCCTCAGGACCCTGCGTGCCCTGGACGAGGGCAGACACAGGGTGTTTCTGTGTGGGGCCATCTGCACTGGGCCTGAGACAGAGAGCACCTGGCCCTGCTGTCCCCTCCTCCACACACATTGACACACACCTGTGCCACTCTGGCAAGTCCTTGCTCCTCATTCTTAGATGACTTTTCCTTCACAGATCCCTGCTGCACTGACAGCTAGGCAGTCACTGTAGAAAACAGACGCCGGGCGTTGTGGGACTGGCTCTTTGGGAGCGCTGGGATGGTCTACATTCCGATGGAGGGTACAGGAGGGTGGAAAGAACTCAAGCTCCACGTAGACCATCACTGAGGGGGAGGGGGGAGGGGAGGGGAGCTGGAGGAGGCCTACGAAGAAGACTGTATTGGGGAGCTAGCGTGTGGATTCCCAGAGGGATTTGGTCAGCCCAGCTCTCCTGCGCTTGCCGGGGTGAGGCTGGGGGTTGCTGATTTCAGGCTAAAGTCCTGACAAAGTTCACACTGTGTTTTAGATGATATTCATGCAACATTAGCCCCTTCTTTGTGATATTCAACAGCAACCCAGGCTCTCGGTAGCTTGTCCACCTGTAGTAACGGGCTCCTAGATAAGGAGCAACACCACACGCAGAGGTGAGACCAGCGCTGCTCAGCACCTCTGCTGCTTGGCCAGCATGGCACTGAGGGGTCCAGGCTGAAGGACCCTGAGGCTGCTTCTGGGCCCTGGAGAAGCTGGTGGCACAGTGCCCGACAGATTGCTCCTGTCACAGTCTGCAAAGATGACTCACATGCCCACTGACCCATGACACAGCAGGGCTGAGACAGCTCGCCTGGCAGTGGGCTGCACCTGGAGTCCCCACCACGAGGCCACTGGTGGATGACACTCACAGCCTGCAGGGAGGCCCTCAAAGGAAGGAGGTTTTGACATGTGCAGCTGAAATTGCCCTTAGTGATATTTCCATTTTATTTTACAAATGATATTTCCCCAATAAAGAGCTTATTGAGATGATAAACGAAGAAGGTGAATTCTTGCTTGTACATGGATGTGTTCACTCAGGTAAAGAGTGTTTATGGATTTACCGAATCAATAAATGGGCAGCAATGGGGGGTGGGCCACGCATTAGGCTGTGGCCAACCATCCTTGCTCCAGGAGCAGGAAAGAATGGCCTGAGGTTCATGCCTTGAAGACCACACAAAGCAGCAAAAGCCCCCCCCCCATCAACACACAGGCAAGTGATCTTAAAGGGACTGACCCAGAGACTTGGAAAAGGGACCTAGCTGATGCCATGTGCCTATGTTACACCAGGAACTGTGCTAGGGGTCTGCATGGGGGCTTCCTTTGAGGTTGGCATTGTGTTTTCCTTTGCTGATGGTAAACTGAGGCACAGAAACAGTAAGTGACTTGTGCAGGGTCACCCAGCCAGTAAGTGTAGACCTGGGATTGGAACAGCAGGCTGTCGGTATGGGGTAGGGTGCAGTCCCTGCTTTTACCTGACACCACACCATTTCCTGTCAGGGCAGGTAAGATACGGCCACATCCTGCTCATACAGCACAGTCATGTCCACTATGGACTCAGCCAACTCCTGCCTCTTTTGGTGAAAGTGCTGTTAGCTCTTTGAAGAGAGATGTCAGATTAAATCCAGAGTGGGACACTTGTGTGCCTTCTCTGTGTCACCTGCACACAGGTAGAGCAGCTCCCTGGGCACAGTGAGCCGCCTGTAATACGCCTGCACTTCTCCACACCCTGCACCCCCACCCACAAAGTAGAGTTGAGTGATCTGTGCATAAGGACAAGGCATCACCAGTAGGGACTCCAGGGTCATTCTACAGCCCTTCTCTTGGGAAACCACTGGGGTCTCTCAAGTTCCTGAACCTTAACTTGTCCAGCGTTTATACACAGAACTTCCCTATCCAAACCCGACTTCGTGTACTGCTTGGAAAGTCCCAGAGGAAAGTGGAAATCAATACAAACTGCTAATTTTTAATTTATCCCATCAATGTCATATTTCTGACAATGTGGGAATTATGGCAATGTCATTACCTGGCCCTTCCATGATGCAAGAGATTTGAGGCTCTGCTTTTTCTTATCTGCAGTTTTCTAGATATGAGGGGATTCCCTCCCTGAAACCCACAGCAAAGCCAGGCTAGGGCTGCAGGCTGGGCGGAGGGGGCTGCAAGGCTCCCCAGCTGGGCATGGGCTCCTGGACCCCACGGTCAATTTCAGAGAAGGAGGATGACACGGATCATCTAGTAACTGACATCAGGCGTCTTCCTGCCTTGCAGGTGCTACACAAGAAAATCTTCGGGCACACTCAGGAGCCGCTGGAGGCCAAACTGTCACTGTTCCCCCTGCCACAGCCCCTCCCTGACTGCTAATGAACAGGCAGGGCAGGCTCTGTCTCCTGACACTGTCCCCGATAATGCTCTTTCCACTCCGGTATATTATGAGAAAAGTACAGACAGAATAGTGAGCAGTTCATGATGCTAAATTTATTCGATTTAAAGACATTTGATTTCCTGGTATATCCTTAGTATTTGGGAGGGGAGGAAAGGAAGTGTTTAAACGTCCTTCTTTTATGAAATGATGGTATTAGTAAGAGTTAATGACAAGAGTTTTGTTTCTGTTTTGTCTATATGGTTCAGAGTTTCTACTAATGTAAAAAGAAAAAAAAATGCATTGCCACCAAAGTACAAGTGTGGCAACTGCTGCAGCCTCCCCAGCTGCTCTTGTTCCCTCAAATAGCTCAGCAGGGCTCCTGCTCTCTCTGCAGGATGGGATGGGCCTCTCCTGTCACTCCTGTGCCACCTTGCACACCAGTGCTAGTCCACGCCTTTTACCTTACATGTGAGCCATCGTGTGTGTGAACATCTGAAGCACAAGGGTCTATTACGTTGTCTTTAATGCAAGGCTGTGGAATAGGACAGAGGAGATGTTTTGCAGTAGAATGAAATCCGCTCTGATAGTTGTTCTAATAGCCAGTTAGCTCAGTTGGTTAGAATGTGGTGCCCTATTTATGTTTTTCTTTTGTGTGTATAAACAAGAATCATTCAGAATGAAGAAACCTCTTGGAATGCTCAGTCTGTGAAATAGATTCTGAGCTGACTACAGGGCAGAGCCACTGTTAAGTGTGGAAAGGCAAAATCCTGTTCCTGTGTTGAATGCCACCATTACAGGTCACCCAAACTATTCTCAGGGACACATGTGCAAATTTAGCTTGGCTGCCTTTTGAAGGTCACAGCTCTGTGATAAAGACACAGGTTTCCTGCCTACAAAGGTCCTCCTGTGCACTGCTCTGTGATGGGGTGGTCCTGTGTCGGGCACTGAGCTTGTGGCAAGACTTGCTCCAGTCGCCCAGGGGTGAGCCCCATACTCCTCAGTCCTAAGTTAGAGTTTGGGGGTGTGTGCCCAGGTTTGCTTTACAAGTAAGGGTCCCAGCCTTTTTGCTCCCAAGCCCCAGAAGCATCTTGCTGGAAAGAGAAGCAAGCCAGCTTTTCTGGCTAAAGTTCTACCCTCTAGACTGGTGGTTTTCAAACTCCTCTGTTTCAGCCTGAAAGTTAAATGGAACTCTAGTATGTTCAGGGACCCACAGGTGCTGCTTAGCCACAAGTCAGGACAGAGGGTGGTGAACCTAGCCAGCGGCCCCCACTTCCTGGACCCCTTCTGGGGCCTGGACCTTGTAGCTACCCCAGCCACAGGGCAGGAAGGAACCTTCCAGAATTAGTAGGATTCTCAACCTTCACTGTTCAGATTTAAAACCCGACACTCCCCAAGTAACCCCCAACCCCACTGTTCTGGGTAGGAGGCTGTCTAGGAGGTGAAGCACCCTGAATGCATTCTAGTCCAAACCCTTCAAACGCAGGAACAGGGATGCAGAGGAGCCATGCAATTCCCTGATGGGCACTGCTTTGGAAAAGGGATGAATGAAAATCACTTCACTCAAGGGAAGGGACTAGGTGGGTAGATGACTCAGAACCTCCTCCGCAGAGCTGGGGTGTAGCTGGGCAGGGGGCCCTACCTGAGGAGCAGGGCAGCAAGAGATCCATGACCACTGAATCGGCCCCCTTGGTGTAGACGTTGATCTCGTCGGTGATCGGGTGACGGATCACCACCGACATCCTCTTGCGGATGGAGTCGAAGCCCAGCGTGTGCAGGAGCTCGAAGGTGAGGCGGCCCAGGTGGGGCAGCTCCACCGACACCTGGTCGTGCAGGCGATCCACTAGCGCGCAGTTGTAGGCCTTGGCCGCGTACACCAGCGCTGCCTCGTCGGGGCTCTCGGCCTCGTACCGCAGCTCCAGCTCCTCTTTCTTCAGCTCCGGCTCCTGCTGCTGCTCCTGGGTGGGCTCTGGGGTCCAGCTGCCCGCTTGGCTGCTGTAGCCGTTGCTGGCGATGGCTGTGGTGGGCTGGCTTAGCTTGTCCTCCAGCCTGAGAAGTGTGCTGTCACTGGACAGGCTGGACAGGAAGCTGGACCCCGATTTATGGTTGGACTTGCTGGTGGCCAGACTCCCAATGCTGCTGCAGCCTGAGGTCAGGCGGCTGGGTGTGAACCTGCGGAGGAAGTCTTCTATGGTCTTCACTGGGGACTTCAGCTCAAACCTCACCCTCACCTGCAAGAGAGGCAGTCAGGAGACAGGTGAGGAAATCACTGTGTCCCCCAGAAGCTCACACTCGTTCCCACACTGCTTGGCCCACCTGCAGGACTTTCTGAGGGGCACTAGGGTGACAGAGGGTCCTTCCACACACAAACAGCCTTTCCTCTCTTGGCAGAAAATGTTAGTATTAGACCCAAAGAAACCAACTTGAGTGCCAACTTGGGTATTCTTTCCTCCACCCTAAGCAACCCCTGAATAATTCTTGGCCACTTCTGGAAGATGTTAAATGTTTTTATTAACATCAGATACATTTGCTGTGAGCTATGCTTGGGCTTTGAGCCCTTTCCATAAATCCTCAGCACCGTCCATGTCCAGATGAGGTACCTGAGGCACAGGGAGGGCATGGGTTGCCTAAAGCTGCCCCGTGGTAAAGTCAGGATTCAAGTGCAAGTGTCTTGGCCCAGAGTCTGGACCCCCAGCTGCTTGTCCTGTCTCCTGGCTGAATCTGGGAGCCCGAGGCCCAGGGTAGGCTGTCATGGGCAGTCTCTCGGCAGTCTCTGCCCACGAGGGCTGGCCCTGCCAGAGGCCAGGCAGCAAGAGAAGGACTGAGGCAAGTGGGGGCTCCCCATGCCCACCTGTCCACCCCTGGCTGGCCCTGCTGGCTGCACTGTGTCCCTCCGGTCCTAGGCTCAGGCCTCCAGTGGTCCATCCTCTGCCACTTGGCGCCAAACCTGGCCCCTGCCCACTGCAGCCTGGGGGTGACACTGCAGAACCACAGAGCTGTTCTGCCCTGTACGAAGCATCCTGCTGCATCCCCCTTGAACCAGAGAGGGAGGAGCTTGCGCCCTTGGGAGGCCCAACAACAGTGGTGCCAGCAAAGAAGGGTGCTGGGGGTTCCCAGGGACACTCCAGAACTTGCCTTTTGTCGTGGCTGATCTGGGGACGTGACAACTACTGTGTTGCAGATAGTAAGCGCAATGAAGAAGTCGAAAACATCAGACAGCTCTGGCGAGAGGTGGGCCAGCGGGTGCTCCTTGTGCCGCGCCACGGACAGGCACCTGTCACACTCGCTCACCTTCTCAAGCAGCTTCGGGTCGGGCGTGATGTCTTTCTCCTGGGAAGCAAAGATAGTCGAGCAATAGTTGAGTCTGACCCGGTAAACTGCCGAGTGTGCTGGCATTTGACTATTTAAGACACCTTGATTTTATTATAGGCTGTAAACAGAACTTCATCTCACACATGCATATAAGCCATTTTATAATTTTACATAATTTATAATTTTAACTGTATAAAAATATATAACTTACATATGAAAATGCATATATTCTGATTATATATGATAAAATATACATGTTCTTTAAAATAACATATCTTGGAATATCTTACTATAAAAGAACATGTGTTACTCTAGAAAAATTCAACAAATCTGTATCACACCACCCTACCCAGGAAACAATACCTAGTTTTTGAAAAACGATTCTGCATTTCCTCTCAGTCTTTTTTCTCTACATTTAAATTTTACATAATCAAAATATTTTATATACATATTGGCTATTTCAATTTTCCCTGAAACTTTATTATTGTCTGAACTTTTCCAGGCTTTTAAGAATTATTTGAAAACACATTTTTTTACAACTTCAAAATGTACATACCACAATTTATTTGACCATCTGTTTATCATCAGATATTTAAATTTCTTTCACTGTTTTGCTAATGTAAATGACACATTGATAAACTTCCATGGACATCAATCTCTGACTGAATCACTAAGTTGCTAGTTGTGAAAATTTGATTATTTCGAATACTCACGACACATATTGAAAAATGGTGTCAGGAAAATTTGTTCAAGGTAGTTTCTCTCCTGCCAAGTGTGAGAGCTCCCCAGTATCAGGGGCCCTGCAGAAACCCACCGATCGGTGCCCATAATTCTAGATCACCCCTATTTAAATGGTGGCTTGTTTATGGGTTTAGAAAGACACGAAAGAATTAAACCACCACAAAGTGAGCAAATGCATTCTTCCTCTCTGTTCTTAAAATGTTTCAGAAGTGAAAGCGTCTTTTAGAGGTTGTTACTCACTTCTGGAAATTTCCCTGCCTGATGCTGGTGGTTCATGAATGTTCGGGCAGCTGACAAGCCAAGGAGAAAGGAGCTTTGTTGGATTTGGGTTTATCTAATTAAAACTTTTTTGAGGGGAGTTGGCTTTGCTTTTTCACAGTTGTCATCTAGTTCTGATGATGTTTTATTCATTTCATTTGGCAGGATGGGCTTCTTCTCCATCACCCCGTCTGGGTGGCTCACCTGGCAACCGCCCAGTCTTAGAAACTGTGGCAAAGGGGCCGTGCCAGTGCTTTAGAAAAGATACAACAGTGAGGAGAAGGTGTTGGCCAGAAAAGCTTCTGCCAACTGAGCAGAGCTAAACCACCGAGCGGCAGTGTACTTGTATGATTAAATATAGACACTTTTGATGAACCGGGAAAAATGGCAGTGGGAAAGAAAGGTGGTGATGCCCCAGCAGAAGGGCAGGCCGGGCTGTGCTGGGGCTGCCCACGCGTGCGGGCCCTGCATGCTCACCATGGGGCTGCTGAAGGCCGTGTGCTTGGACAGCATGCTGGCCCTCTTGGCCTCGGCCCGGCTGCCGGTGCGCCGGTGGGACTTGGTGCTCTGGCTTCTGTGCATCATTCGAATGCTCTGGTGGCTCCCAATGCTGCCTCGCTGGGACGCCAAGCCCCCTCTGGGCATCACTTCCTCCTCCTCCGAGTCAGCCTCCTGGTACCTGGCCAGACGCTGGGCTGTGGGGAGAGAGACACAGGCTGAGACAGCGTGGGGCAGGCTGGGCACACTGAGCCGAATCGGGCTGTTTGGGATCCAAGAGGCTCTGGCAGGCCTCCCCAGGGTACTCGCCACCCTAGCTCTCTAATGACAAGGCACACTGAAGGAGAGTGTGCAGCAACTGAGGGACAGAGAACATTCTCACTTATTTACACCTTCAGTTAACCTGGGGGGACTGATATTCTCAACCCCATTTCACAGATGAGAAGACCAAGTCTCATCTCAGGGAATTTGAGTTTGCTATGGTCACACGATGCAGGGGCAGGGGGTGGGCTTACATACAGCTCCTCTGTTCAGGGAGAGCCTAGGGGTGCATGGGGTCGGGTGGGCATGTGGTCTGGAGGAAGGCCCGGCCCACACAATGGGGCTGGAGGATCTGCCCATAACCTCAGGTGTCATGGGGCTGCCTGCCTTCCTTGGGCCTTTCAGTCTCACAGAGTGACAGTGCTCACTCGGTGCCAGGCTCCTGCTCAGGGCCATGTGTGTGGTGGCTAAGTCCGGACCTGCCCCCGGTTCAAGTGAGGCACTATGGAACACGGAGGCTCGCAGTCCTCCCAGATCACACAGCAGGGGCGCACGTGGCCAGGGTTTGGACCCAGCGGGCAAAGCTCCATTGACAAGGATCTTGACCACAATGCTGCACTTGAGTCGTTAGGGGGCACTGCTGAGTAAAGTCCCATGGCCACATGGACACTCAGTGAGTCTCCTTTAGAGGTGCCTACACTTCTGTTTCTTGCTAACCAAATGCTCTGAACAAAGTTTCCTGGATTTGCCCAGTTAGGACAGCTTGTTCAATCACAGATGAGTGACAATGACACTGTTCGTGAGGAGCATTCATTCAAAGCAAGCGTTCAATCAGAATTTCAAGTGCAGGAGCAGTGCTGGGCAGAGGTGCGAGGTACCCTGACACCTGGGGCCAGCTGAGAGGTACAGAGACAGGGATGCCCATGGAGCCGGTCAGCCTCTGGGCCAGGCTTTTATACAGAACATCTTGTAACAGACCTTCCTTTAGAGATGATAAGGGAGTGTCACCAGCCCACCCTCACCAGGCCAAGTACTTGCTAACACCAGGATTCCAACTCAGGGAGATATTAACTTCAGGAGCAAAACTTCTCCCAAACACCTCACCAGCTCCTGGGTGACCTCCCTGCCCTGGGTGCCTGTCAACTGCCAATCCAGGCACGTCTTTAAAACATGCTGCTGACACTGATGGTGGTTTCATTTCCTCACCAGAAATGCTCTCCCGTGTCTTCTGGAGATGATGGGGCCCTTTGGTTTTATGGTAAGCATTTGACAACTGTCAAAATCTTTCTGTCATCTTAGTCGGGATTTTGCCCCCAGGTTCTCACATCCCAATTTTATTATTATCTTTGAAAAAATCACAATTGTATACATTTATGGGGCACAATGTGATGTTTTGATATATTTATACAATGTGGCATAATTCAAGCTAATTAAAATATCCATTACCTCACTTACTATCTTTTTTATGATGACACATTTGAAATGTATTCAATTATTTTGAAAAATATGTTATTGTTGGCTATGGGTCACCCTGAGGTGCAATCGATCTCAAAACCTACTCCTCCTGTCTACCTACTCCTTTGACAGTGGGTCCCAACTTTAAAAGGCTGCTGCAGAACCCACTGCCTGGGTCTCTGATTCCTTCACAACTCTGCTGAGTTTTACTTTCAAGAAGAGCACACAACTGAACTGCTCTGTACCACATTCAGCAGTTAGAGAAGGGGAGGAAGGAGAAGGGGAAGGAGAGTGGAGAGAGGATGGGTGAGAGGATAGAATACCATCACTGACAGTCTACATTGAGTGGCAAATAAAAAACATTAAATGGAATGGATACGTGCCTATGCCTTCTGGTTAATACGACTGTTTTAATTTTATATGGAGGAAGATAGTGGACATCTTGATAATTCTCGCTTTTACAAAACTCACAAAGGTTCCAACAGATCCTTCCCACCAAATCCCTCTAATGAACATGTTCCTACTAATGCCTGTTTGCTGTCCCTCTCCTCCCTGTTTTATGTTTGCTTCTGTTCTCATGGCATGGTTTCTTTGATGGTCTTTAACGCCATCATGGGCAGGAAAGGGAGTCCTGGTTGTAGGGCAGGGCACCCCTGGAGGAGGTGCAGTGGCCCCAGAGATGCTCCTGTGGCAACACAGCGCCTCCTCCTGGCAGGGGACAGCAGTGGCTGGCTGCAGTCTCACCCTTGACTCCTGAGGCTGGTGGCTCCCTTGAACCTTCAGGGAGGAGGGAGACAGCAAAGGACACGGAGAGGAGAGGTGGGGGGCAGGACCACCTAAATAATCGGAAGTGAGCCCATTCATTTCTTTCCAGCTCCCAGGGACACTGTGTTCCAAGGGAAAGAATGCAGCATGAATTACCCAAGGCCCTTCTGAGAATTTTCGGCTAATGACAAGAAGATGGCTGGGTGACAACAGAAACATCTTTGTGCCCACTGGTGAGACAGAGTAAAGCAACTGGACACCTCAGAAGGGAGCCCCCATCGAGGAGCCCTGCCTGGCTGCTCGCTTGCCCGGCAGAGACGAGTGCTTACGCAGAGGCCCACCGCTCCAGACACTGCAGTGAGCAGGGCGTCAGCAATGCGCAAGCTCCTGTTCTATAAATAGCACCGGCTTCAGGCTCCTGAGCTGCTCTGACAGCTACATCTTTATGCTCCCTGGAAAACCAGCAATCCCTGAAGCTAGTGGTGTGTGTGTGTGTGTGTGTGTGTGTGTGTGTGTGTGTGTGTGTGTCTCCACATGCAGCTCTGGATATAGCAGCTTTCTGGCCAGGCCCACATCAGAATGCCCCCACGCTCAGACTCACCATTTGCATCATGCGAATACTCTATGCCAGACACAGTGCATCTGCGGAAAACCATCTTATTCTCGGTTAAAGTGCCAGTTTTATCTGAGAAGATGTACTGTATCTGCCCTAAGTCTTCCGTGATGTTCAGAGCACGGCATTGCAGCTGTGAGTCTGTTTCTTCATCATACAGCTCCATATCCTGGTTGATGAAGTACACCTGGCACACTTTAACAATTTCAATGGAAACGTATAAGGAAATTGGGATCAAAACCTAGAAGACACAAGGCACACAGAATGAATGACTGGGAGGACCAGGCAGCTGGGGAATTAGTCCACTCTATTTAAATGCAAATGACTACACCACAAGCAAGTAGGGACAATACTGTACCTTTAAGAGCTCACTTAGGTCGGTTTAGAGTCAATAGTGGAAAAGTATTAGAATATTGACAAAGAGTTTTAAACTAGGACAGCCTATGGTGCAACTGCAGAGCGGAAATCCACTATGGTGTCTGGAGGTATGGTAACCATGGCTTGGACAGAAGCAAGCGTTTTCGTGTTACTAAGTTGTGCTTGAGAGAAGCTAGGAAAGGAAAGAGAGAAAAGAGAAATAAAAACATGACACAGTCAGAGTCCTCACATGCAAAGCCACCTTGCAGCACAGTGGCACATGATGCCCAGGCTTTCCCAGGGCTCCAAGCACAAGAGCTGCCCGTTTCCCACAGACACAACCCCACAGTAGCTGCAAATGCAAGAGACAATCTTTTTTCAGATGCTGGTTTTGTGTTGAAGGAAAACTACTGTGATCTCCTATAATGCAGAGCAAAGGGAAGGCAGCTTTGGGAAAAA
This sequence comes from Microcebus murinus, assembly GCF_040939455.1. Lineage (NCBI taxonomy): Eukaryota > Metazoa > Chordata > Mammalia > Primates > Cheirogaleidae > Microcebus > Microcebus murinus. Next base: position 22,123,950 of record NC_134110.1, read on the forward strand.
TATTCGGGTTATACCTCCATAATTTAAGATCCATTGCCTTGAAATTAATATTTATTTACTTATTTATTTTTGTGGAGTAACAGAATTGAACTAATGTTTATGGGCTCAGAACATCATACCCAGATGAGCTGTGTTCTACTGGGAACATAACTATGTTAACAGAACACCAACTATAGTCCTAACTCAAGCCTAGAACAAAATTTGCATTTATCCAAACAGACTAATTTGGAAAGTTAAGTAAGGCTGTTTTCCATTGTATGAAGCACATATGATAAGAGACAGCAGAGCTTCCCTTCTAGGTGAAGAGGAAGCAAATGTCCTCTGGTCACTCTATGTTCCCAAGAAGCTTGGTGGTGACTCTCACTGCTCTTCTCACCCTTTGGAGCTCTGGGACCTCCCCCAGCCTTTAACAAACCTTCTTGGGCATAGATTCCCAGTTACTGACTGGGAGTTGTTGGGGAAGCTGTGAATTAATAATAATAGTAATAATGATAAGCAATGCCCATAAATGCAATGTGATACCCTCAACTGAACCCTGGAACAGAAGAAAGCACCCCAGGGGAAAGACTAGTGGGTACCCAGTTAAGAAGCCCAGAGTTTAGTTCAAAGGAAAGTACCAAGTTGGTTTCCTAGTTTTTACAATGTATCATGATAATGTAATATGTTCATATTAGGAGAAACTGGGTGAGACATATATGGGAAGTTTCTATATCAGGCTTTGCAACTTTCCTGTAAATCTTAAAATTATTCCAAGATAAACTTTATTAAAAAAAACTGAAAGGAAAAACAACATAGTGAAAATGATGACCAAAATCAAGCCCTCAAAGCGTAAGAACCTTACAAACAGTAAAGGAGAATTTTAACTTGAAAATCACCCAATTAAAGACCCTATAGATAAATTAGGTGGAAAAGTAAAAAGCAAAACTTCAGGCAGGCGTATTTGTGGTCCTCCCAGATGCAGGATTTACAGAAAACCCTCAGCAGAGCACGATGACTAAGTTCTCTTCAGAAAAGTGAAGCAGTTACGGTACGATAGTGTTGTTACCTGCAGAACTATTATCATTGTCAAAAACGAGTAAACCGCAGCTGTGACTGGGGACAAAGCGCTTCCGTCAGACTCGGGGACATCAAATAATGATTTCTTGTCTTGATACCGCCGTACCCACAATCCGTGTCCTGCAGTAATGTTCAAAGAGAAGCGTTGCTCATCCAATAGAGAGACAAGAACACTGCTAGTGAAAATTAAAGTAAAATTTTAAGATTATTACCTGACACAAGCACGTTCGATTTTATTAGCCTGCCTTGCTGGGTCAGAGAGCAAAAGCACACCATATTCTTGGCACCCACAATCAGGCAGCTGGAAGGAGCTGGGACCTGGACTCTTCCTCGCACCAAGAGCCACCCACTGTGGGTGCTAAACGGCACCCACGGCCCTGACGCAGGAATTACACCTGCGCTGGCGGCTGACAGAGTAAAGCCCCCAGAAAGGAATTTCCCAAAGTGTGAAAGTGGTAGGCTCTTGATACTGCCGTTATTGCCCCTTCCTGGAGACTCAAAATTCACATATTGGGACTCTGGAAAGCCCGTGGTAATACGAATTACTTAATGAAGCGGGTCCCACACCTGTCTGATAACAGAAGCCCTTTTCACGCCCTGCACACCTGTGTATCTTTTGTCACTGAGCTCTGAGACCACATCACACCCACTTGGACTGAAAATATTAGGAGAAAAAACATTGTGTCTGTACTGAACATGCACAGACTTTATTTTTCTTGTCATCATTCCCTAAACAATACAGTATAACAACGAGCATTTACATCATATTGGGTATTGTAAGTAATCTAGAGATGACTTACAATATATGAGAGGATGTGCATTGGTTTTATGCAAATGCTACACTATTTTATATCAGGGACTGAGCATCCATGGATTTTGGTATCCTCGGGGGTCCTGGAACCAATCCCCAAGGAAGGCTGTACTCTGTCACATGCATCCACCTAGGCATCTCGCATGGCCTGGGCTGACACAAACAGCCCTTGAGTTCAAGTCAGTGAAAAACGCATGTTTTAACTTTAGAGTGCTGGGTCCGATGCGTTGGGGCAGCCCACCAAGCTGGCCTGGAGGCTGTTCGGCAATGACCAGTCATTCGGGATCCATCTAGGAAACTTACCGACCGCTGAAAACAGAGACATACAAACGAGGAGAAGGACACACCAGAGCACATCGCAGTTCATCTGCCTCTCAAGCTGGCTGCGCTTGTAGCGGGGCCCGCTGTTGTTCAGCAGAGCCTTTGTTTCGTGTCCTGGGTGGGAGAATGGAGGGACGTGGTGAATCAATGCCCAACAGCTATTAGAACCAAGTACACTCACTCCGTGTGAATTACTACGCTGCCATCAATGATACCATCAATGCGGTTGAAAAAGCAGGGTATAAAATTAATCTTACATATGTAGGAACTATGGAGAAACAAATGGAAAGAAATATGCTAAAATGCCAAGAGAGGACACTTTTGGTCGAGGCATTATTTAAATAAATTTTGCTTTTGCTCCTTTCCATTTTCCTAGTTTTCCAAATTTTCTACATGGGTGTATAATTACTCTTATACTCAGAAAAAAAATTAAAGAGAAATGTTGGAGAACACAGCGTGCCCCCTGGCAGCAGGCAGGGTAAGGAACCCGTGCCTACCTGCGTAGATGACGATGCCCACGACGGCTTCCGTGTTCCTGATGGTGCAGCCTCGAAGCAACAGGTTTTCTTTATACAGTCCAGCCTTCTTCCCATTGTCGTGTATGCTGTTAAGGAACAGTTGGCATGAGTCACAGGGTTGCGTATGTGAGCCTCCGCTCAAGTAGCACTGCCGTGGGAAGCCAGGCTCTGACACGCAGAAGCTCGGGGAAGCCCAGATGCTGGACTTCCCCCAAGAGTGGTGGCTGTCCCAGCAGATCTCTCCAGGAGCTGTGATGAGCTGCTGCTCACTAGTAACTGGGCACCTGGAAGCAGTTCAGGAGCCTAATGTTTGCTCACTTTGCATGTGGGCTTGTTTCCACTCCAGGGACTGACAGGGCTAGAGAGGGTGGAGCCCTGACTACAGGACAGAGTTGGGAAGCCGGCCAGGTGCTCGCTAGGTGCTCTCTGGTACATCTCCTTCTCCTCACAGAAAACGCTACTCCTACTCAGTACCTCAAGTGGTCACAAAAATACAAATATCTCTCCACAAACGGGGATGATATTCACTTTAGCAACATTTTTCTACATTTTTTTCTTATAAAACGTCATAAGGTCATGAGAAATATTAATATATTTAAATTGAAATGTGGTAAATTCCATGAGACAATTATATAAATTCTGTTTCACTGCTGTTTATACTCAGAAGGACAGTCCAAGGTTAAGCTGCTGGTTTTCAAACTCATTCTCCTGGCTCACTAATGACCGGTGCTGGCCATGGCAGGCCTGTGCGAGGGCCACTCTGGGGCCTGATGCCGCAGGTCACAAGGGTTAGTTCCCCTGGGTGCTTCCAGAACTACAGCAGGGGCCCAGCTTAACACAACCCGGGTAATGCCACCAAGAGGGACCTTCCAAGAGGCCACATTCCCGTGGGCAGTGGGCAGTCCTCTCTACACCCCTCCCTCCACACCCACAAACCCAATTCCTCCTCTGGTTCTCAGCAGCCCACCAGGGACCCTTGCAGGACTTTCCCTCTCACCAGCTCCCAGCAGGGTGCCCACCCCCAGGGAAATAAATACATGTCCTGGTGAAGAAGAGACGGTAAATGATAAAGTCAAGATTAAAATGCACACTGGGAAGATGCATTTTCTGCAAGTCTGTTATTTACCAACATAGCCACGGTTCTTCTGCAGAGCAAATGAAAAGGGCTGTTCAATCAACACCGCGTCAATGGCTCCCTTTGCAATTCCAAAAGAGAGTGAGGTTTTTCTTTAAAGAAAGATTCAAGACGGAAAACCTCATTGCCAGCTAAGAAAGGCATCAAGAGCCCAGCATGGACGAGACGTGGTTATGTTCAAAACCCTGTTTCATGCTTCTAGAGTGAGGATAACCAGCCAGACATGATCCTCAGCCAGACAAAGGCATGATTGCTCTGGGATGGCAGGAAATAACAAATTGCCCCTAAGTTGCAGTTATGCTTACTAAAAACAAGTGATAAACTCAATAGAAACAAGAAAAGTATTTTGCATGAAGTGTTCTTTGACGTGACATACACTTTCTCACCAGCCCAAGCCAGACAGAAACTCGGTACCAGCAGGTACATCTGCCCATACAAGGACCGCGGCCAGAGGGGTGGCAGAGTGGATACGAGGGCATGGGGATGCACTCCTGGGTGAATGGCCCCCACGTCGGAGAGGAGAGGAAGGCTGGAGGGCAACTCACCCTCGGGGCTGGAGGGCTGCCTTGAACTTGTTGTGAGAGAGAGAGGTCTGGCCAGGGACAGAGTGGGCCCAGGGTCACACAGGCAAAAGGCTCAATTCCAGGAAGACACACATGAGAACGTGAGCCCGCCAAGCTGCACTGAGCACCTACTTCTTTGTTGTGGGCTCAACTGTGTCCCCTGAGAGTGCACATGTTGCAGCTCTAACCCCCAGAACCTCAGAATGGTCCCTTACTAGGACATGGGGTCTTTAAACAGGAGACTAAGTTAAAGTGAGGTCACGAGGGTGGGCCCTAATCCACTGTGACTGGTGTCCTGACGAGGAACTGAGGACACAGACACACACAGAGGGATGGCCATGTGAAGACACGGGAAAACACAGTCTACAAGCTAAGGGGAGAGGCCTCAGGAAAACCCTGCCGACCCACTGATCTCAGACTTTTAGCCTCCAGAGCTGTAAGACCACAAACCTCTGCTGTTCAAGCTGCCAGTCGCAGCCGAGCAGGTGCATGCATCCTGTAACATTTAATCTACGCCATCTACGGGAGCTTACCTAGCTCAACTCCCGGGTCTCTTGACTCATCAAACCAATCTCTTCCAAATCAAAACTGTCCAGAAGCAAAACTAGATGAGAGGACTGTCTGATGATAACAACTACAGTCCACTGAAAAGTGTCCCACGTGGGCTTCCTTGAGAAATGGTGGAGTTTGGCTGATGAATGTCCTGCCTGGCTTTTCCTTCTCAGAAGATGTTACATTTTCCTGACTATGCTTCCTGATGGTAACAGGACTCATTTGTCTGAGTCCCAGTGTGTGAAGACAGGGGAGTGCCAGCAAGTGCTGGCAGGGGTCTGCAGCCTGCACCAGCTCAAACACAAGAGCCGGGCTACAGCACTCATGGTGTCTTCCCCAAGGCTACCGGCCACAGTGCACAACTCCATGCACCTTGGATAGCAGACACCCTCCCCAGCTCATATCGCCTCAGCACCTGGGGGCTGGCCCTCTGCAATTCTGTGCCCTAGGCGGTGGCTCCATGTTGGCCTGGGCACCTGGGCCAGCAACCTGGGTGTCCTTGCCACCTCCTCTCTCGTTTTCATATCCACTCAAACATCAGGCTGGGCGTGGTGGCTCACGCCTGTAATCCTAGCACTCTGGGAGGCCGAGGCGGGTGGATTGCTCGAGGTCAGGAGTTCGAAACCAGCTGAACAAGATTGAGACCTCGTCTCTACTATAAATAGAAAGAAATTAATTGGCCAACTAATATATAGAGAAAAAATTAGCCAGGCATGGTGGCACAAGCCTGTAGTCCCAGCTACTCAGAAGGCTTGAGCCCAGGAGTTTGAGGTTGCTGTGAGCTAGGCTGACACCATGGCACGCACTCTAGCCTGGGCAACAAAGCGAAACACTGTCTCAAAAAAAAAAAAAAAAAAATCAGTCCTCAACGAGAACCTGCTCCCTGGCTATTTCCTTAACCATGACCACCTCCTTGCTGTTTCTGCACAGCACTGCTCTCACTCAAGCTTCCACCATAGCCTGCAACCCAGCCTTGCTGGCCCTGACACCGGCAGCCTGGGTCCCTCACATCTGTTTCTCAGGTCCCTCCAGGTGCATGTGTGAATGCCACATTTGTCTGGCAGCACCCTTTGTGGGCTCCTCACTGCCTCTGCCGCCCTTTCTCTCCCCTGCCAGTGTGAGCTTCCCCTGGCCAGCGCACACAGCACGGCCCGTCCATACCATGCTGGAGCAGCTCCGCTGTCCAACCTGGGCTCAGGCTCTCCAGCCCTCAGAGAGGTTCTCTGTGCCAAGGCCCCAAGCCCTCCTGTCAGAGACTGCAGTATCCTTGTTTGCTTCCCTCTCTCTACTCCCATACACAGGCTCCTCATATTCTTACTCCACTCTGTACCCCTGATGCCTACCTCAGTGCCTGCAACGTACTTAAGGCTGCCTCACCCTTGGCTTGAGCTAGGTCCGTCCGAGGGAGGAGTGGATGGGCACCAGAGAGGACAGGTTTATCCCTGCTCCCACCCAGAGAGGGAGCCCTGGCTGGTTGTGTCCCTAGACCAGGGCTGTGAGTATCTCCTGGTGGCCTCTTTGACAGGAGTCCCCAGGGGCCACTCCTCCTTGTTGGGCCTCCCGGCAGTGACAGCTCAGCTGCTACTAACCCAGTACCTGTCCTGTCCCCTGGGGGCCCCTAAACCCCACCCACTCCTGCAGAAATGCACTCTTAGCAAACAATCTGTCTCTGCTTATGCAAATTTGATTGAGTGCTAGATCTGTCTCCCAGGGCCCCTGACTGACTGGAGGCGGGGAGGAAGGAATGATGCATAATTGATAGGTAATTTCTTCCACTGCCAAATCCTGAGCAGAATATTTATAATAATACGTTGCTCAGGCTTTTGTTTATCTAATGTAAATAAGTGTAGAAATTACAAAACTGTGTGTTTTGTGCTGATGTTCAGTCTTCTTGAAATGTAAATGTGTCAATTAAAGGTGCCAAGGTAAAATGAAAATATTCCAGTTTAAAGAGTCTAGTTCATGTGGCTACAGTTCATTTTAATACCTGGTCATTGGCAGTGAGGTCATTCTGGACATGCCCCCACAAAGCTCCATCCAGACACCAGGAGGAGGGGGTGGGGACGTGACAGCTCTGTGGTTAGGGTTAGCAATGGCTCTGTAGCTATTACTAATGATGGTCTATGTAGCTATTACTCTGGTCTCTGTAGCTATTACTAATGATTACTAATGATGGTCTCCGGAGGGTGTCACCTTCCAGGGTGGGGAGGCTGCCCCAAGAAGCACACTGGCTCCCCACGGCAGCCAGTAGTCACGCCAGCCCTGCATGGTCGCATGCAGCTCTGCAGTACGTGGGGAGGAAGGCTCAGGGCCCTGCTCTGTGGGGGTAAGAATGGAACCAGAGAGAGCAGGAGTGACTAAACCTGTATCAGACAAAGCAGACTGAGCCAAAAGCTGCCCCAAGAGACAAAGAAGGTCATTACGTAATGAAAAAGGGTCAATGCAACAGGAAGATATAACCATTATAAATATATTTGCACCCAATATCAAAGCACCTGCATATATGAAGCAGACACTAAAAGGAGAAATAGGGAACAGGCTTTACAATGTGAAATGGAATTTCACATTAGATGACCATCCAACAAATCTTTCTGTTTTACTCTTTAGTGGAAAGTGCAAATGTTCGATTGATTCTTGACTTCAAAGATCCCTGTATGCCATAAAGCTGGCTGTGCACAAGGGAGCAGGGGCAACCTGAGCCAGGTCTCACTCACAGGGGCCTCTCCAGGCTGCAACGCCTCAGGGCAGGGCTAAGGCAGGAGCCTGGGGACAGCTGAAGGGGGTGGAGAATGCTGTTATTCTTAGTGCCTAAATTTGAGGACTTCATTACGGCTTAACTATGGGGATTGTTTCAAAGAACACGGAGCATTAAAGTGCACTTGATCCACTCATAAATTGATGGGCACTTAGGTTGATTCCACATCTTTGCAATTGTGAATTGTGCTGCAATAAACATTTGAGTGTGGGTGTCTTTTTGATAAAATGACTTTTTTCCTTTGGGTAGAAGTCCCACTAGTAGTGGGATTGCTGGATTAAATGGTAGATCTACTTTTAGTTCTTTGAGGATTTGCCATACTGTTTTCCAAAGAGGTTGCACTAATTTGCAGTTCCACTAACAGTGTATAAGCATTCCTTTTTCTCTGCATCCACACCAATGTCTATTGTTTTTGAACTTTAATAAAAGCCATTCTAACAGGAGTAAGGTGATATCCCATTGTGATTTTAATTTGTATTTCTCTGATGATTAGCCACATTGAGCATGTTTTCATGTGTTTATTGGCCACTTCTCTATCTTCTTTTGAAAAGCTTCTGTTCTTATCTTTTGCCCACTTTTTAATAGAGTTGTTTTTTTTCTTGCTGATTTGCTTGAGTTCTTTATAGATTATGGATATTAGCCCTTTATCAGATGTATAGTTAATGAATATTTTACTTAGCCATAAAAAAGAATGAATTTAATGCCTTTTGCAACAATTTGGATGGAACTGGAGACCATTATCCTAAGTGAAGAATCTCCAGAATGGAAAAAACAAATATCACATGTACTCGCTATTAAATTAGAACTAACCAATGAGCACACATGTGCACAGAGGCAAGTAAAACTCAGTAGAAATCAAGCAGTGGGGAGGGAGGAGGAAGGGAGAGACAAAAACCTACCTAACAGGTACAATGAACACTATTTGAATGATGAACACATTTATAATCCTGACCCAAGCATTACAAAAGTGATCCAAAACATCACTAAGTAACCAAAAACATTTGTACCCCAGCAATATTTTGAAATTTAAAAAAATTTTTAGAAGAATGTAAAAAATGCACTTGAATAATGGGGCTCCTAACACTTTTTTTTCTAATAGCTTGAGATGTATTTCACATACTACATTATTCACTCATTTAAAGTATATAGTTCAGTGGGAGGTTTTTATTTGGTATAGTAGAGTTGTACAACTACCACAACCAGCTAATTAGAGAACATTTTCATCATCCCCAAAAGAAACCAGATACCCACTGGCAGTGACCCCCATTCCTATCTCACTCCCCACCGCTCAGATCCCTTCTGTTGCATATATATTCCTATTGTGGACATTTCCTGTCAACGAACCTCACTCCAGGACTAACACCGCCCTCTTGTGTGATGTGTTCTAATTCATGTGATATTTCACACATATCCTTTCACTTTAATCTCATGTCAGCCTGCAAGGTTGACAGGGCAGCTGATGTCACATCCAGAATGAGGAAAAGGCTGAGCTCAGAAACACAGGATAATCTTCCTAAGGCTCCCTGCCCCAGCAAGTGGAGAGTCTGAACTCACACTTGGGGTTTCTTACTACAAAGCCAAGCTGAGTCCTGCTCTCCAGGTGCAAATGGCTAAAGTTTCAGGCTCAGATTGGTGCAAAAGGGAGCAGAACTTGCTGGCAGTCCCAGACTCCCTGCACGATGAGGTTCCTTGGCAGCAGTTGCCTCCTGGAGGCTAAAGGGAGGCTGCCCTGGGAAGATAATGGGAGTGAACAAACCAGCAAACCAGGGAACTGGCTCCGCAGTCATCCACTTCTCGAGCCTAGAAGGCAGCGCTACCTCCCAGGTTAGTGCCCTGCCCTGATTATTGGGACCAGTGTGGGAGGGGCCTCCCTTTTCTCTGCCTGGGAACAGTAGGACTAAAGATCCCGCATGACTAGGCCCTACCAGATGGAGCACTCCTGCCCAAGGGAGCACTCCTGCCCAAGGGAGCTCCTTGATGTGAGGCTGCCCGTCTCCCCTCAGCCTGTTTGGGGCAGGGCTGCTCACTCTGGTTGCACCCCAGAGTCATAGGAGGGACTTTTAACACACTCCTGCTCAGTGCCTGCCTCCAGAGACCCTGCCTGAGTCAGTCAGGCTGGGAGGGGGCTGTCCACACCCTGACAGTCCTGTGACAAATCCCAAACACCCCACCTGGTGGAGACAGTGAGTCACAGTTAAACGGGGGGGGGGGGGGGGGGTGTCAGGTATGCAGATGCCTGAACTGCTGAACTGGCAGTGCCCGGACAGATCTGGATGGTACCTGGTCCCGGGCTCTGTGGGGACCAGGCGAGGAGGACTGGGTGGAGAAAGCATGACAAAGCCGGAGAGCAGAGGGGGAAAGGATTTCACGCAGGAGAGAGTTGCCCTTCTTACATATTTTTCTTGGGCAATGTGCCAGTCAGGACACCCACGCCGGGAACATTTGCACCCATTGGAGGAGTTGGCCTGGCTGGCCACGGGCAGAATGGAGTCCACTTGGAAGTCCACTCGAGAGGTGGTCTCCCACAGCATGTGGGGGGAGCGAGACAGGCCTGGGGTGCGGGGCTCAGAGGGCCGGGCTTGGGCTCTCTGACACCACCCCACACTGAACTCCAGCTCCCTCTGCACTGAGCTCATCCCTCACGTGCGCCCAAGGGCCCCACCAGCCTGGCCTTCTGTTACCTTCTCTCTTCTTAACAAGTGTCCCTCTGCTTTGTGAGGCCTCCATCTCTGGCCCTCCTGTTCCAGCCACACTTCTAGAAAGAGTGGCAGAGCAATATAATGCCCCCACCTCCTGCAAGCTGGATCCCCTTCCCTGCCTCGTCTGCTCTGGCAGCTTGGCCGGCACCTCCTTAGGCTCTGTGGAGCCTCCTTCCTCCATGTCCCTACTGTGCCTCCACCCTGAGCACCGCCCTGAGCGGCACTCCCATCACACAAAGGATGCTGCTGGGATTGTTTCTTCCGCACACCTTTCCTTCCATCCTGTACCCTCTGCCCCTGGGGCCTGGCTGCCTCCCTGCCTTCACACGTGCCTTCGAGGCAGGGGCCTCAGATCTGCGCCTCGGCTCCCCTCTCTCCCCTGAATTCCCGACCCTTGTGTGCTCTCAGCCGGGTCGCCCCACCTGACGTACTTGCCAGCTTCTCCAATTCAGGAAACCGCAAAGCCCAACTTCCTTCTTCCTGCAGCTGCTTCTGATGAAATCATTGAAGACGGACCATTCTCCAGCTTGAATGGGTCCCTGTCCCCCACCTAGGGAACATGCGACTTCTCGCCCCAACTTCCCCCGACCCTTCTCATTCCTGCTTCATATTATGGTCTGTAATAGAAACAGTGGCTTCAGCAGCCACAGTAATAGTGGCCAATACTGATAAAGCACCTGTTGTTCTGGAAGATTTCTGTGTATGACATTAACTGAACTTTCAATAATGACATGACGGGAGTCCTCAGATGAGTGGAGGTGTTTGCCTAAAGCTACCCAGCTAGAAAGTGGGGGCTCCAGGGCCTGTCGGCCTCAGCACTAAGAGGACCTGTCTAAGACCTCACTAAGAAGGTATTTTTCCAAAGGCAGGACTGAATGTCGCTGACTTAGGATTCAGTCCCCTTGGGCGCATACCTAGCTCTACAGCAGGCAATGAACGTGTGAGCTGCCGTCTGAGCATATGAACACTGCATCTTTCAGAGGCTTCCTGGGGGACCCAGTAGGAAGGCAGAGGAAGACAGACCATGGATTGGGAGTATACTCTTTGGAGAAGGATGTTAACCCCTTCTTTTTTTGACCGGTAGAGTTGACACAATGAATTAGGCCACGAGCAAGAACACACGCAGAACACTGTCCATGGAGGCTGTCCTCACCCATCCACATTCGTCATGTCAGGTCAAGAAGCATTTGGAAACTCGGCACCTGCGCCAGCTTGGGCCTGGGGATTCCCAGCAGCGCCGAGGATGGGGCCGCGTGTATGAACTCCTGGGCCAGCGGGCAAGGAGGCCTGGAGAACACAGCCCAGGAGTCGAGAGAGACCAGCAGATCCACAGCAGACCGGTCATGTCTGGGGAGGGGAGTATTTTATCCTCAAATCTTATATATTGTATGTTAATGTTTTTTCTTATGAAGCCTCTTTTTATTGGTTCCTTTAAGGAATGATCTAACATTATCCAAGTTCTGACTCTCAGGTAAGAAGAAGGACAATTTCAGCGGGTGACCTGAGCAGGCTCTCAGGTTACAGACAAATTTCGCCTCTCACTGTGAACAGCTTCCATTCGTCAGTTCACCCCCAGCGTCCCCACCTGCCCACCAAGTGCCGGGCGCACGTGGCAACGCTGGATGTGTCGTAAATCAGAAGATTCACACTTACAACAAAAGCTCTCAGGAATGGAGCCCATTTTCAGAGGCAGAGCTTCCCCACGCCCCCTGAGTACCTGTGGGGAGGCCGCTCTGTGCCTGGGCCACTACACAGGAGCAGAGCGGGACAGTGCAGGGACACGACCCCACGTTCTCCTGACAGGAGAGCTGAGCCCGTGGAGTTTGCTGGTGCAGCGCACGAGGGCAGGTCCAACCTAACGTTCCTCAGGCTCTTGTCACAGGCTTTGTCCTGGACGGTCCCACAGTGCCGCTTGGCAACTCCATCCTGACACTGCCTATGTTCTCCTATGTTTCCCCCATACCACCGACAAGACACACGCACACACACAGTGATTATGGAAATCTCCAAACAGACATGAAAGTAGAGAGAAGAGTATAATTATTGCACAGGTACCCATAGCCCAGCTTTAACAGGTGCCCACGTAGGGCCAGTCCCTGTGCCATCGATCAGCCTTGTTTGCCTTTCTGCTGTGGAGCAAGGAAAGGGCTAACCCATTAGACACACTATATATGGGGCTTATTTTTTATACTGTCTCTCTTTTGTCCTAACTTGAATGAAATAAACACAAAGGCAGAAAGTTTTGCCTATAGAGTTCACCGCGTTACATCCAGAGCCTTGAAAAGGGCCCCACACACAGTGACCGGTGTTCAGTGACAAGTGGGTGAATGAACAAGGGAAACCCCACCTCCCCCCGCCTGGCTGCTGCTTCCATCTAATGGGGCCGTGTGGTCGGCGAGGCTTCCCAGCTCACCCCCTCACGTCCCCAAGGCTCACTAGAGGAGGGCAGAGCGCGCCTCCTCTCACCCCAGCTGGCACTGGTGCGTCTCCACTGCTCACCAGATCCTATGACACAACTAGTCCTGTGAGCAGCCAAGAAGGCTCGGGTGCTGGGCAACGTTCCCAAAATGCTACACGACATGGTAAAGAAAATCAAATGCATATTTTATAAATATGTGTGTGTGTGTGTATGTGTACACATAAATACAGTATATAACACAGAAGGACAAGCGCAGGAAGATGCACGATACTCACATGCAACCACGAAACCTAGTCAGGTCGTTGTTTGGCTTCTCACACTCGATTATGCTGGTGAACGTCAAGGGATTGAATTCGGAGACCTAAAATAATAGCATGTTATACATTAGAGAAATCTGGGCTCGGGCTGCTCTGTTCTAAAGGGCACTTGTTTTTCTGTCTCACGTCCATGGCAGGGACATTTCATGGGAGAAGAACTCTGCCTATGAATCTCTGCAGAAAGCCAAGGCATTTCTGTTTTTTCATTCTTATAATAAATAACTAACTATTTTTATAATGAATAACAGTAAGTGTGCCAGGACTGGTTAGTAAGTGAGCGGGAATGACCGTAGCTCTAATGCAAAAGAGAATATGAGATAATGGCAAAGGCAGCCAGCAATGAAGGAATGAATGTGTTTTTGGAGACAGATCAGTACCTTCCAATTTTATATACAGATTTAGAGAAGCAAATTCCATCCAGAAAATAGGAACTCATACGAAGATACTATTTCCTCAATGTACACTACAAATTCTTCATGAATCTTTAATGAAAAAGATTTAAATAACCAATGTGTGAGCCAACAAATTATTATTATGCTCGATTATTATGCTCACCACACAAAAAAAGTTTTTAATTTAGGATTTTTCCGTTGATAGATACAACGATACCTGGCTCATACGAAGAGCTCAGGAGTAGGGAAAGGAGGAAGAAAGGAGAGAAAGAGAATAAGCCTCTAGTGTAAATAACTGAGTACAATGCATGGATTTCTTTTTTATCAGCTCTCTGGTCAGGCCTGTCCTTCTATTTTCTCCATCAAGGGTCACAACGTGGTAAAAAGGTACAAGTGTCTTCACTCACACAAGCATATCTTTACAAATAATCACAGAAATGGCATCAACACTGTGGAGACCACTGCAGGTAATTATGGCTCTACAGCAACACCCTTCCTTGCATAGAAGACAGCCATAGAGGTAAATACTCAAAATTCGGTTCCTACTGTTTCCCAATGTATCTCCCATGTTAAAAGGAGAACTCACTAGATAGTTGTAGCTCAATTTAATAACTGAAATTGAAATTATATTTTAAAAGGCTCTTCTTGAAGTTTAATTAGCCATTGGCCCCCCTTTTTGTCAGACTGAAATGGCCTGTGACGCTGTTTCCAGAGCGAGGCTATATTTCAAGGAGTCTTGTGTTTATTTAAAGTCTTGTGGATTATCGTGAAGTCTGGGGATGGCTTTTTCCCGGGCAGATATTTGCCGATGCAAAAGTACAGGATGGCCATGAAGGGACTGAGCTCCAGAGAATACAGGATTATTCTTGGCAGACGAGGAGGGTAGAACTTAAAATATTCCGTCTCTGTTTATTATTCTTTCTCTCTAAGAAAAATGCAATGTACATGGCTCAGAAGCAGTAGGACATTCTGTCTCTGGGACTTCAGAGCTGCATTTGTGACGTTCTACCAGCCTTGGGGGATGTGCATGGGGAGTCTGCCAGGGCACGGGACACCTGGCTCCACTGGCATCCTCTGGATTGGGGAGGATTTAGAGGATTTTTAGAACTGGGGGGATCTTTAGAGACTATTAGCTACCGAATTATATCCCACCCCAGTCCCAGAATTCATATGCAGAAACCCTAACCCCTAGGAACTCAGAATGTTCCCCTATTTGGAGATGGGGTCTTTAAAGAGGTGAAGTTAAAATGAGGTCATTAGGGTGAGCCCTGATCCAATAGGACTGGTGTCCTTATACGAGGAGGAGCCGAGGACACAGCCACACACAGAGGGCAGGACCACGTGAGGACATGGGAGAATGGCCATCTACAAGCTAAGGAGAGGCCTCAGAAGAAACCAAACCTGCCAACCCCTTAATCTCAAACTTCCAGCTTCCAGAACTGTGAGAAAATAAACTTTTATTTAAGCCACCCAGTCTGTGGTACTTTTGTGAGGGCAGCCCTAGCAGACGAATACAGAGACCATCTTTGAGTTTCTCATTTACAAAGCAGTTCACATCCAGAGCACAGCTTTTGGATGAGGCAAATTCTGTTGACATTGACAGTTTCTAACAATAGGCAATATAGTAGCACTCCTCAGTTAAGAAATACATTTGCTTATCCCTACATCCACTCATTGACCCCCCTGCCTCATTCCACGCCAGCTTCAAGGTCAAGGTCATGCCCTAGTTATCCATCAGCCAGATTTTGTCAACCCCTGGAGCACGGACAGAGGTAGAGGCCCCGATCTACCCTTCTGTTCTCAGCCGGCTAATCTTGCTTTTTAAATAAATTACATGTACGTTTAGGGAAAAGGAAAAAGTTCTGGAGACAGATGGTGGTGAAGGTTGTACAACAGTGTGAATGAACTTAATGCCACTGAACTGAACACTTAAAAATGATTAAAATGGTCAATTTTATGTTATGTATATTTTATCACAATAAAAAAATTTAAAGCATACATAAGCAAACACTGAGAAGTGACTGAGAAGAAACAAATTAATCATCACATAGAACATAGCCCAGAAATCTGGGACCTTTCAGTACAAGTACAAAAAGTCTTCTGTATAACTGACTCTTACTGTGCTGGTGGTTGTTATCGTCAACATAAGGATGAGTTTTTGATAGCTTGCTAAATCCCTAGCATTGTGCTAATGTGCTATACTTTCTTACAACACTACTAAGAGGCTGTTTTTTGCACTATTTCCAATTTAGGAGCTTTAAGAACCATGCCCAAGGTCATGCCCAAGGTCACAGTGGCCTTGGAGTGACTGACCAAAGCCTCCTCAGCCTCTGAGACATCAGCTCAGCCACTGACGCTCATTGAGACAGTCTTGTGTTAACAGGAAAAGATCATGTCATGTCCAATAAGCCTGAATGTAAGAGATTCTACAGAAATTTCTAAAAAACTTAATATATGTTTTAAAGTTTTTAAAAATATGCTTCAGTTAAATGTACCCCGATCTGACTGTCGATACCCTCTCTCCATCTTCAGCAATGCCTGCTGACGTGGAATTAGCAGAGTTCACCCAAAAAGAGAGTAAAACATCAGGAACCTGGGGGGTCACTTCTAGTTCTTCTGATAAATAAACATGACATTTTGGCAAGTGAAGAGAAGGCATCTGGACTTGGATCTCCGAGATCTCTGTAGCCCTCCAAGTCCACAGTTCTGTAGGATGCAGAGGTGGTTCCGATTCACCCCCTGCTTGTGACGATGGGCTCTCTCCTGCATAAAGAGCATCGCCTATGAGTGCAGCTCACACATACAGGTCTCAAGCCAAAGCTGCCCACACGCTGAGGCTCGACCCCAGCATCTCAGACTAAGTGTGGCTCACCCACTGCAGAGCATGCACGTTCAAATAAGCACCTCACTGGCAATAAAATGCCAGTAGTTTCTGTTGTTATCCTCCAAATATTTTTGAAGTTTCTTTGGACAAAGTCATTCATCTTATCAGATGGAAAGAAAGAGGCAGGACAGTGATGCAGCAGAGCCCTCAGCCCTGCCCCTGAACTGGCCTATCTGGTAGAAACTGCAGCCTCGGGTGTGCCCCTCCCTCCCTCCAGGGCTGCCAGAGCCCTCCACACTCTCCTGTTTCCTCCTGGTGCCGGGCACCCCTCCGGTACAGCAGGCATCTGTGCAGGTGCTGTGCCCCCTCTTCAACCACACGGGGGAGGCACATGTCTAATTCAGCAGAGCCCAGACTCTTAGTTGAGTGAACGCTTGATTTATAGGGAAGCTTCTGTAACCAACCTTGTTTTTCACATTTGCATTAAATGGATTTCCACTAAGAATTTAAAATAAAAGCAAACAAAAGCATCTTGAAACAGAAGAAATAATGTCTAAAAGGACATTCACAGCTCATTAAAGAGGATGCTATAACTTTTTCTATCATAAAAGAAATGCAATAAAGCATTTTACGCTGGTTCAGCTGAAGGGGTGAGCATGCACCACAGGTGCACACCTGGGCATCTGCAGTTACCCTGCCAGCAAGGGACCCTGCCCGCACTCTGCAGGGAAAACTTCAGCATGAAGCCCTGTGTCTGCATCCGGACGAGGTGGGCAGAGAGGAGCGTGACAGAGTATGCACAGCACCTGCACCAGCAAGAATACACGGAAAACACACATGCTCTTCTGCCTCTGTATCTGGACATTGTTCTGAACATGTTCTTTGTGTCCCATCATGATAATCCTAGGTCACAAGGAAGTCAAGGTCCTCCCAACCCATTCACCTCCAGCCTTAACATCACCTCCAGACATGGGCCTCAAGGCCTCTGAGTGGACAAATGCAACACCTCTAACTGCCTGCCTGCCGTAGGCCTGTCCCTGGCACTGAGTGATCATGGTGGTACAAAAGGCCAGTCTGACCACACAGGTATTCACCTTGACAAAGCTTTGGTGACGGCTGCTGCCCTGCAGGATGAAAGCCGCAGCATTAAGGCTCTACCCAGGGTCATGGCGTGACCTCCTCCACCGCCGCCCCTCCCATAAGGGGTGCCCTTTTGATGTCCGGGGATCTTTCTGCACATCTTCCTTTGCCCTCCCATCCCACTGTATCGGCTAACTGCCCTTGGGTTTGAGGATGTCATCTTTACTGGGGGAGACTTCCTGACAGCCCCCTAGGTAGGGCAGGCAGGTGCACTGCTCCAAGCTTGCACAGCCCCCACGCAGATATTAAACCTCATGCTTCCCGGGTGTGGTCAGAGTTGAGTCCCCTGCCTCCCTCACCAGACCACAGCTCCCTGAGAACAGGCCCACTGTGCCCTGGAGACCAGCACAGAGCCTGTTATACACATAGTCGAAGGGTGACAGATGCTTATTTCAGAGGGATCTTGTGTACCGTAAGCTTCCAAATCATGCCAGAATTGGTGCTGGGCTCTTAGGGACCTAGACCTTCTGCTTGCTGCACCATCAGCATGCCGGCAGGTGCCCCACTGGGGAAGACAGGACTGGCAAGAGGGGCTGGCAGGGCTTCTCCACAGTTGCAGAAATCATGGTCCCTCTTTCATAAATGCAGCCAAATTTCACTTGGTAGCAATATATACTAAAATGATTCCTTTGCAGCCTCTAGTTGAGCTCTGTATTTATTGGCAATGTGTGAAGAATACCTGAATTAGTTTAGGCAAAGCATTTTAACCCAAATTAATGGAATCATCGCCTTAACTCTTTTGTCTTGTACTTTTAATCCTATTAATATTTGTATTTGCTACATGTCTTCCAGAGCTGTAGGAATTCAAAGGAGGGAAGATGCCCAATACTGAATGAATTTACTTACTCAAAGATTGTATTGCCAAATCAACATTCCCAATTGGCTAACCTGAAACAGCAAAGAAGTAAGTCTGTCTTGTCCACCAGAGTCCCCAGCAGGTAGCAGGTGCTCAGTCAATTGTTTATTAAATAAATAAATATCCAAATGGAATCATGCTGGTGGCAGGAAACATCAAACATATTAACATACAGAGTCTTCTAAAGTAATCATTTATCCAAAACGTTTCATAGATTCAGTGTCATAGGAAAAGTTTATGCCCTGAGACAAATACTGAATAGAAATGATCATGAAACCCACTCAAATAGCAATTTAAGCTGCAATAGCAACGGTTGTGACTGCTATTTAAGGTGTCCTAAGTGCAGGAGTGCCTGAGTAGGTTGGCACAGCAGCCCGCCACAAAGCCTCGACTGCACACGATACTGGAGCGGACAGATTCTGTGAGGGTCTCATGCTTCCCGATGTCCCCTGTGTCTCCTGGTTAGCCCAGTTGACAGGGTGACTGGGACAGACATCAGGGCCTCCAAGTCCTTCCTCAGGAGTGACCTCACACCGTGCCAGGAAGCTCAAGGCCTCTGACAGCTCTCGGAGAAACTGATCAAGGGGTGTCTGTTGCTGCCTTCTTTCTTCTCTTAGCTGGCGAGTAGGAAGCAGCTTTCTCCTCATTAAATCTGACTTGAGAATGTGGAGCCAGCCCTGCCTTTTCATCCTTTGCTCCCTTGCCTCCTCGCTGCTTCACAGTCAAAAAGCCTCCAAGCTTCCGTTTAGATGATGGCAAAATTCAAAGGCTCACAGTGCTGAGTTTGAGTCTGAATTCTCAAAATCAAAACCCTCTCTTTCCCTCCCAGCCATAAATGCTTCGTGATGCCTTCGTGGGCCATGGCTGTCAGCAGAGCCTGGCTTTTTCCTTCATCAAATGTGTCTAAGAGTATCTAAGAACTGGCTGTGCACTCAGACAGCACGGAATCAGAGTTGTTTCATAGAACACCAACCTCAAAACCTAAATGAGGGCTGTGCTTTAAATAGCCCTCTCAACGTATCTGTACTTAGTCCAACAAGGTGCACCGTGTGAAACATGTCTGGAGTCTTGCTACTGAGCTAATTCACACACCAGGGGACAGGTCAGCCTGTCTGCTGCACAGCTATAGGCCACTTTTTGCCTCTACCACCACCCACAGGTGGGGTAATGGTGCGAGCAAAGGTGGCACTGTGGGATGTGAACCTGTCGTCCTTCAGAGATCACTGAGCAGACAGCCTTGCTGGAGAGAAGGTGCTTTCTCCCCGGACTGCAGCCTCAGCTGGATTTATAGTAGAGTGGACCCTACAGGTAGAGCCCCATCTACTATAGGGCCATTGGTAGCTGTGCAGAAGAAAGCCACAGTGTTGGTTTTAGAAGAAAATCGAGATGGGCGATACATAAAGACGAGGTCAGCTAAGAAGCTCTTGTGCTAACCTGGGGAATGACTCCAAGATTAAAATGGCAACAGGAATGGGAAATTCTAAAGCACAACCAGACTAGCTCAGCCATTAGGTTCAAAAGAAAAACAGTCCAGCACTGAAGTATTAGGCAATTTGGACCAAACCACTAGCAGCAGACAAATAGAGACAACAGATAGAATATTAAAAACACCTGCCTGGAAATAGTAGAGATTTAACAAGAAGGTGACTAATCAAGCCAAGACCCAAAAAGACAAATATCTTGAGAATTGAGACTGGTCTTTGGAGACTCTTTTCCCTTAGTGGAGTCTGCAAATTCTGATGGAGGTAGTTGAGAAATTGAGTGGAACTGGTGAGACAAATGGTGGAGCTTAGGACCCGTATGTTTCCTATTGATGCTAGAACAAACATGTACCTTAAAACAGCATAAATTTGTTATCCTACAGTTCTGGAGGTCAAAAATTAGAAATGGGTCTCACTGGGCTAAAGCCAAGGTGTTGGTAGGGGAGAACCAGGCATAACAGGAGATAAGGCACCACAGAACAAGAACCAACAAAACAAGAATAGAAACAAGCCCACAGCGACTTTCAAATTACTATGTTTGCTATGAGCATGAAGCTAAAGATGAGACTGAAGTTCTGGAAGAGCTAGAAACTATGAAATGTGACCGAATAGATTTATTAAAAAAAAAAAATTACAGCTACCCCAAATTTTCAATTAAAAGCTCAATGAATGGCTTATACACAGATTTGGTGATCATGAAGAGAAAATTAGTAAACTGAAAGAAACATCAGAAAAAGTATTTTGAATAAATCATGTGAAAACTAAAGGCTGGAAAGTACAGAAAAGAGGGCACGAGACACAGAGGACAGAGGGAAGTCTTACATATGTGGAACCCGAGCCCCAGAAGGAAAGGAGAGAAACAATGATGCAGAAGCAATATTTGAAGAAATAATAGCTGAGCACTTAGTAAATCTGATTAAAAAGCAAAAACCACAGGTCCAAGAATCTTAAATAGTGTAAATAAAGAAAGATTATACCAAGGCACTAAAACAATGACACTAAAATGAAGAAAACCCAAAACGATAAACTCTTAGAAAGAAATTGAAAAATGTGTTACTGGCACATCAGAACTAAAGAAAATATTAAATAATAGTCTTAAAAGAGAAGGAAAATTGGCACTGATGAAAAAGCTAATATGCACAAATGAAAGGCAACAAAAATGGTAAATATGAGGGCAAATATAAATTCATGTTGACTATAATAAATAATAGTAATGATTATCTTAAGGGATTTATAAATTGATATAATTACAACACACTACAGTATAGAAGCTGAAAGAGAATAAAAAGGTGTTTTTGTAAAAGAAAAAAGAGACCCTTGTCTAAGAAGAGAATAAAAATCAATCCATATTAAATATTGATAAGTCAAAGAAACAAGCTATAATCTCTAGTGTAACCACTAAAATAATATTAATATCAAAGGAACATGTAACTTCCAAACCAACTGAAGAAAGAACAATAAAACTCTTAATCTAAAGGCAAAAATGGAGAGAAAAAGGAAAACAGATCAGTCAGGGCAAATAGAAGCTTAGTGAACTTGAAAAATAGTAACAGAAACTATACAAACCGATATACAAAGAGAAAAAGAATCAAAAAGAAGAGAGCACTGCTGAGTTATGGGACAATTTCAAGAAGCCTAGTATTTGAGTATTTTGAGTCCTCAAAGAAGGGGAAGGGCATAAAAAATATTTGAATATTTGAATGAATAATGGCTAAGAAGTTTCTAAATTTAATGAAAACTATAAACCTGTAGATCCAAGAATCCCAAGTCCAAAAATTATAAAGAAAATTTCAAGGCTTATGATGATTAATTAATTCAAAACTAGCAATAACAACAAAATATCTTGAAAGTAGCTATGTTATAAAGAAACAAAAATAAGGAAACACCACGTTTTTCATGGCAAACAATGCAAGCAAGAAGACAGCTGAGCAACATCTTTAAAGCACTGAAATAGAAAATACTCAGTAAAGATATCTTTCAAAACAAACAAAAAAAAGTAAGGGGGGCAAAATAAAGATGTTTCCACATATACAAAGCTGAAAAAAATACATCACTTGCAGATCCACACTAGAAGAGATCTTAAAGGAAATCTTTTGGGAAAAAGGAAAATATCATTTGGGAATATGGATCTATACAGAAGAAAGAAGAGCACAGGAAAAGGTAACTATATGGGTAAGTATGTTAGATTCTTTTCTTATATAAATCATTTTAATATATAAACAAGCCATAAACAATAATAAGAACCTATTGGTTTATAACATATATATAAAGGAGGATGACAGTGCACAGTCTGGAAGGAGAAAAATGGAAGTATACCACTGCAAGGCTCTTTTACTATATGTCAAGTGGAATAACATCACTTAAAGGATAGATCATGATAAATTAAAGATGTATCCTATAAAATCTGAAGTAACCTCTAAAATAACAAAACAAAAAGTTATATCTAATAAGACATATATTTACTATCTAATATATCTAATAAGTTAGATCTAAGAAGATGCAGAAAAATCAACTCACAGTGGATAACAGACTTAAACCTAAGGCATGAAACTATAAGAATTCTAGAAGAAAATGTTGGAAAAACTCTTACAGACATTGGCCTTGGGAAAAAATTTATGAAGAAGACCCCAAAGGCAATCACAGCAACAACAAAAATAAATAAATGGTACCTGATCAAATTAAAAAGCTTTTGCACAGCTAAGGAAATTATCACAAGAGAAAACAGACAACCTACAGAATAGTAGAAAATACTCAAATGCTACACTTCCAATAAAGGGCCGATAACTAGAATCTATATAGAACTCAGGAAAATCAACAAGAAAAAATCAAACAACCCCATTAAAAAGTGGGCAAAGGACATGAACAGAAACTTTTCAAAAGAAGATAGGCTAATGGTCAACAAACGTATGAAAAAATGCTCAACATCTCTAATCATCAGGGAAATGCAAATCAAAACCACAATGAGATATCACTTAATTCCAGTGAGAATGGCTTTTATCAAAAAGTCCCAAAGCAATAGTGTGGATGCAGAGAGATAGGAACACTCATACACTGCTGGTGGGGCTGCAAACTAGTACAACCTCTGTGGAAAGTAATATGGAGATATCTCAAAGAGCTACAAGTAGAACTACCATTTGATCCTGCAACCCCACTACTGGGCATCTGCCCAAAGGAACAAATGACATTCTATAAAAGGACATCTGCACTCAACTGTTTATAGCAGCACAATTCACAATTTCAAAGATGTGGACACAACCCAAGTGTCCATCAATACATGAGTGAATTAATAAAATGTGGTATATGTATACTCTGGAGTTTTACTCAGCCACAAAAAACAATGGTGATCTAGCATCTCTTGCATTATCCTGGATAGCGCTGGAGCCCATTCCACTAAGTGAAGTATCACAAGAATGGAAAAACAAGCACCACATGTACTCACCATCAAATTGGTATTAACTGATCAACACTTAAGTGCACATATAGCAATAACATTCATCAGGTGTCAGGCAGATGGGAGGAGCAAGGTGTGGAGGTATATAGAAACCTAATAGGTGCGAAGCTCTGATTCAGGTGGGGCAAGGGCAATATATGTAACCCAAACATTTGTACCCCTGAGATATGCTGAAATTTAAAAATTTAAAAAAAATTTTTCCATACAGTAAAAAAATAAGTTAGAAATCTACTTGATATTTCATTTAGAGTTATACTTGCTTAAAGTTTACTGAAAAACTAAAATTTTAACAATTTAAAATAAATTAAAGCAAATATGATAAAATATCTCACCTATATTAAATAAAAATTATATTAGCTGACCATTTCGGGGGGGAGGGAAAGTCTAATTTGAGGGAGGCGGAGCAAGATGGCGGACGAATAACACCGCCAGACAGAGTGTCTCTGCAGAAAAGACAGATTCTAGCAGAAATTAGAGGAAAGAAGCAAGAAGACGAGCATACAGCGGACAAGGGCCAGAAGGAGGGGTACCTGAGACCCAGGGAGACTCCACGGGAGGAGGCTGCGGAGGAGAACTGGAGGCTGAGACCACCGGAGCAGCCCTGAGACCAGTGGCAAGGGTAGGTGGACTTGCTGTTTCCCCTCCCCTGCATTTGGGATTGCTGGTGGGCTCCCCAGGGGGTGGAGAGACCTGGGGACACCAGCCCAGAGACCGCCGCCGCCAGCCAGCGGTAAGCCTGTAGCAGACGTGGCACCAGGTTCCCAACTTCCTCCGGGCACCGCCGTGTGCACAGACCCGAGCCGTGCGGCAGGCACCATATTGCCTCCTCCTCCCCTCCGCCGACCCTACCCGCGGCTGCCCAGAGAGACAATACAGCCACCAGCCGGAGGCACCTCCAGGGAACGGGACCTTCCCGTTTGGGACCCTACACCTGACTCAGGGGAACTCAGACTGTGAGCTCCCTACCCGCCCGCCCTCCCAGGTGCTGCTGGCACCGTGTTCCCAGGAGAACGGTGCCGACTCAGAGGCAGAGAGACATAGACCCAGCTTGGGCTCCCCGTGGGTGAATTGGGACCGGAAATCCTCTCCCTGGTGGGGATACAGTTTGAACTCTGGGACCCAGAGGTCGGACCTGCAGACCAGATCTCCTGCACCAAGGGCTAGCATTGCCCGGGGCACAGAAGGGTTATACGTGAAGAGCCTACTGAGGTGTGTGTGCCTCCAGAGACGGATTGGCGTCCTAGAGGGCAACCCTCCTCCCAGGAGGAGGCCATGTGCCCAACCCAGGTGGCGTTCCTGTGCAGGGAACCTCCCCGCCGGCATCACAGTCTGGGGAGGCCTGGTGGCTTGTGGTCTGGCCTGCTGGCAGAGGCACAGGAGTAGCTGCAGACTTGGAGAAGGAGGAAAGAAGAGAGGCCTGCTCCAGACTGCGGGTCTCAGACAGCCCCACCCCCACAAACAGACTTTCTGGCTGAGCGGGACCATTCCAGCCCCACCCTGACAGCTTTCCCTGGAAGCAGACAACAGAACTTTGACCCCTGCTAACAGCCTGAGGGCAGGCTTACCAAACCCAGCTCCGCCCAGAACAAGAGCTGTTAACAGGACACAAAATCAACAGTATAGCCTGTTCCTCCAAGCAAACGCCACCTACTGACAGGGACGGTATCTTGCACAGCCTTTCCACGGCACCCACTGACTCAATATACAGGGAGTGGTCCAATTTCACCCACAGACACCACCTAACTCCTCAGAAACTAAACAAGGTGTGTGAATACCCAAACAATAACTTAAGGAAAGAAACAACAACTGATCGACATGGGAAGAAATCAGCGAAAGAACTCAGGAAATATGAAGAACCAAACGGAAAACACACCCCCAAAGAGGAGCACCAGCCCCCTAGAAACGAACACCAACCAAAATCAGGCAACCAATATGACAGAAGAGGAATTTCGTATGTGGATCATAAGAACACTCACCCAGCTGCAACAACAACTCAATGACCAACACAAAGAAACCACAAAAAGCCTCCAGGATATGGGAAAAGAAATAGACACAATGAAGAAAAGTGTAACCGAACTCCTGGAAATGAAGAATCAATTCAAGGAACTACAAAATACAGTGGAAAGTCTCAAGAACAGGGTAGATCAAACAGAAGAAAGAATCTCAGAGCTTGAAGATAACACCCTCCAATTAAATAAATCAGTCACAGAAATAGAGCAGAGAAACAAGAGAAAAGAGCAAAGCCTACAAGAGCCGTGGGATTATGTGAAGAAACCTAATGTGAGGGTCATAGGCTTACAAGAAGGGGGAGAAGACAACACTCAAGGGTTGGACAAGCTGTTTGAAGATATAATAGAGGAAAATTTCCCAGGCCTTGCTCAAAATCTTGATATACAACTTCAAGAAGCTCAGAGGACCCCTGGGAGATTCAACGCAAACAGCAAGACATCACGACATGCAGTCATCAGACTGACCAAAGTATCAACTAAAGAGGCCCTTCTAAGAGCTGTAAGACAAAAGAAGCAAGTAACATACAAGGGAAAGCCAATTCGAATAACATCAGACTTCTCTAATGAGACTTTACAAGCAAGGAGAGACTGGGGCCCCATTCTCACTCTTTTGAAACAAAACAATGTCCAGCCAAGAATATTATTCCCTGCAAAACTAAGCTTTGTATATGAAGGAGAAATAAAGACATTCTAAGACAAGCAAAGGCTCAGAGAATTCACCAAGACAAGACCAGCCCTACAAGAAGTACTTAAACAACGTTATGCACGGAACATCATAATAATAACCCACGAATATAAAAACAACCAAAACCCAAAGATATTAAAGGCCAGATATTACAATGGCTCAAGACAGAAATCATAGCAACAACATCCAACCCAACAGAATGATCAGTAATCTACCTTACCTATCAGTTCTCTCAATAAATGTGAATGGCTTAAACTCTCCACTCAAGAGACATAGGCTGGCTGAATGGATAAGAAAATACAGCCCAAGTATATGCTGTCTTCAGGAAACACATCTAACCTCCAAGGATGCATATAGACTAAAAATAAAAGGGTAGAGATCAATATTCTAAGCAAATAGAAGCCAAAAGAAGGCTTGTGTGGCAGTTCTAATTTCAGACGATTTAGTTTTTAAACCAATAAAAGTAGTCAAAGACAAAGAGGGTCATTATATAATGGTGAAGGGCACAGTTCAACAAGAAGAGATAACAATTTTAAATATATATGCACCCAACTTAGGTGCACCCAGATTCATAAAGCAAACCTTACTGGAGCTAAGAAAATGGATTAATAGCAACTCCATAATCGCCGGAGATTTCAACACCCCACTGACGGCACGAGACAGATCCTCCAAACAGAAAATTAGTAAAGAAATAATGGACTTAAACAAAACTCTAGAACAATTGGGTCTGACAGACATCTACAGAACATTCTATCCAAAATCCACTGAATATACGTTCTTCTCATCAGTTCACGGGACATTCTCTAAGATTGACCATATCCTAGGACACAAAGTAAATCTCAAGAAATTTAAAAAAATAGAAATCGTACTATGTACCTTCTCAGATCACAGTGGAATAAAACTAGAAATCAACCCTAACAGAAACTCACATTTCTACACAAAAACGTGGAAATTAAACAACCTCCTACTAAGTGATTACTTCGTAAATGAAGAAATCAAGACGGAAATAAAAAAGTTCTATGAAGAAAACAACAATGGAGAGACAAGTTATCAAATCCTCTGGGACACAGCTAAAGCAGTTCCGAGAGGAAAGTTTATCTCCATAAATGCCTATAACCAAAAGACAAGAAGACCACAAATAGACAATGTAATGAAATGACTCAAAGAGCTGGTAAAAGAAGAACAGACCATCCCCAAACCCAGCAGATGAAGTGAAATCAACAAGATCAAATCAGAACCAAATGAAATTGAAAACAGGGAAGCTATTCAGGAGATTAATAAAACAAAAAGTTGGTTCTTTGAAAAAATAAACAAAATTGACACACCATTGGCTAAGCTAACGAAAATCAGAAAAGAGAAATCTCTAATAAGCTCCATCAGGAACAAAAAAGGAGATATCACAACTGATCCCAAAGAGATACAAGATACAATTTATGAATACTACAAAAATCTTTATGCACACAAACTGGAAAATTGGGAGGAAATGGACAATTTTCTAGAAACACACAGCCTCCCTAGGCTCAACCAGGAAGAAATAGATTCCCTGAACAGACCAATCTCAACAGCTGAAATAGAAACAACAATTAAAAATCTCCCTAAAAAGAAAAGTCCCAGTCCAGATGGCTTCACACCTGAATTTTACCATACTTACAAAGAAGAACTAGTACCTATCTTGCAGAAACTATTCCACAACATCGAGAAGAACGGAAACCTCCCCGACACCTTTTATGAAGTGAATATTACTCTGATACCAAAACCAGGAAAGGATGCAACAAAAAAAGAAAACTACAGACCAATATCCCTAATGAATATAGATGCAAAAATTTTCAACAAAATCTTAGATAACTGAATCTAGACACTTATCAAAAAAATAATCCACCACGACCAAGTGGGCTTCATCCCAGGGATGCAGGGATGGTTCAACATACGTAAATCTATAAATGCAATTCACCACATAAACAGAAGCAAAAACAAAGACCACATGATTCTTTCAATAGATGCAGAAAAAGCTTTTGACAAAATTCAACACCCTTTCATGATACGAACACTTAAGAAAATAGGCATAGAAGGGACATACCTAAAAATGATACAAGCCATATATGACAGACCCATAGCCAACATCATACTGAATGGGGAAAAACTGAATGCATTCCCACTTAGAGCTGGAACCAGACAAGGCTGCCCACTAGCTCCACTTGTGTTCAACATAGTACTGGAAGTCTTGGCTACAGCAATCAGACAGGAAAATGGAATCAAAGGTATCCAAATAGGGGCAGAAGAGATCAAACTTTCACTGTTTGCTGATGATATGATATTGTATCTAGAAAACCCCAAGGATTCAACTAAGAAACTCCTGGAACTGATCAATGAATTTAGTAAAGTCTCAGGATACAAAATCAATACACAGAAATCAGAGGCATTCATATACGCCAACAACAATCTAATTGAGAACCAAATCAAAGACTCAATTCCCTTCACAATAGCAACAAAGAAATTAATGTACCTAGGAATATACTTAACCAAGGATGTAAAAAACCTCTACAGGAGAACTATGAAACACTGAGGAAGGAAATAGCAGAGGATGTAAACAGATGGAAATCCATACCATGCTCGTGGATCGGCAGACTCAATATCATCAAAATGTCTATACTACCCAAACTGATCTACAGATTCAATGCAATACCTATTAAAATCCCATCAGCATTCTTCACAGATATAGAAAAAATAATTTTACGCTTTGTATGGAACCCAAGAAGACCCCGAATATCAAGAGCAATTCTAGGCAAGAAAAACAAAATGGGAGGCATTAATATGCCAGATAAAACTATACTACAAAGCTGTAGTAATTAAAACAATATGGTATTGACACAAAAATAGGAATATTGACCAGTGGAACAGATGTGAGAATCCTGATATAAAACCATCCTCATATAGCCATCTAATCTTTGACAAAGCAGACAAAAACATATGCTGGGGAAAAGAATCCCTCTTCAATAAATGGTGCTGGGAAAACTGGATAGCCACCTGTAGAAGGCTAAAACCCACACCTTTCACCTCTCACAAAAACCAACTCACGCTGGATAACAGACTTAAACCTAAGGTATGAAACTATTAGAACTCTAGAGGAAAAAGTTGGAAACACTCTCCTAGACATTGGCCTGGGCAAAGAGTTTATGAAGAAGTCCCCAAAGGCAATCACAGCAGCAACAAAAATAAATAAATGGGACATGATCAAACTACAAAGCTTCTGCACAGCCAAAGAAATAGTCATGAAAGTAAACAGACAACCTACAGAATGGGAGAAAATTTTTGCATCCTATGCATCCGATAAGGGACTGATAACTAGAATATACTTAGAACTCACGATAATCAGGAAGAAAAAATCAAATAACCCCATTAAAAAGTGGGCAAAGGACTTGAACAGAAACTTTTCTAAAGAAGACAGAAGAATGGCCAACAAACATATGAAGAAATGCTCAACATCTCTAATCATCAGGGAAATGCAAATCAAAACCACAATGAGATATCACTTAACCCCAGTGAGAATGGCCTTTATCAAAAAATCTCCAAACAATAAATGCTGGCGTGGTTGTGGAGAGAGAGGAACACTCCTACACTGCTGGTGGGACTGCAAACTAGTTCAACCTCTGTGGAAAGCAATATGGACATACCTTAAAGCGATACTAGTGAATCTACCATTTGATCCAATAATCCCATTGCTGGGCATCTACCCAAATGATCCAATGACACTCTACAAAAAAGACACCTGCACTCGAATGTTTATAGCAGCACAATTCATAATTGCAAGGCTGTGGAAACAGCCCAAGTGCCCATCAATCCAAGAATGGATTTATAAAATGTGGTATATGTATACCATGGAGTACTATTCAGCTCTAAGAAACAACGGTGATATAGCACATCTTATATTTTCCTGGTTAGAGCTGGAACCCATACTACTAAGTGAAGTATCCCAAGAATGGAAAAGCAAGCACCAGATATATTCTCCAGCAAACTGGTATTAACTGAGTAGCACCTAAGTGGACACATAGGTACTAAGTAATAGGGTATTGGGCAGGTGGGAGGGGGGAGGGGGGAGGGTATATGCACACATAATGAGTGAGATGTGCACCATCTAGGGGATGGTCATGATGGAGACTCAGACTTTTGGGGGGAGGGGGGGAAATGGGCATTTATTGAAACCTTAAAATCTGTACCCCCATAATATGCCGAAAAAAAAAGTCTAATTTGAGATTCCTTGTCAAAATTTCCAGCAAAGCAAATTTAAAAGAAGTCTTTGTGGTTAGTCTTGCTGTACTTACATAATCAGTCATATTAGTCTTACTGTGATCTCCTTTCGTAAAAATGAGGGTGACTCTAGACAGAAAAATTACATTTTAAAAGAAAACTACAGTGTACCCTATTATTAGACTGTAGCCCTATTCATTGTTTTATTATACACCTCTAGACTAGACTGGATTCTGAACTTTTCTAGTTTTCTCCAATATCTGGTTACAGCTCTCAATGAAGAACAAGATCTGCTCAGTTACTGATGCCCTATAAGCCAAATTTGGACAATTCAATGTAAATTTCAAGGGGTAAGTCCATGCCTGATGGGTGGGCCATATACAGAGTTCACCAAAATACCTACTGCCATAACCAGACATTCAAATTGCAAAACAGGGTGAGAAGCTGCCAACTTCGTGCTGTGGACAGCTTTTCCCAAGACCATTAGAAAAAGACTTGCATAATAAGACTCTCATCTTTTTAAATTTTTCCTTACTTATGCCTACCTCTTTCACTTGGCAAGACAATGCTGTAGTTAGACTTCCACAATCAGTAACTTCTATAGATAAACTGTACCCCCTGCTTTAATTTAACCCACTCAGAGGATGCTAGATTACCTACTAACTAAACAGGGAGGAATCTGTGCCATTGATGATGCTTGTTGAGCACAGTTAAATACATTGGGTATTACAGAGCAAACTACTTGGTTAAAATGGATAAATTCTTCATCTGGTTCTGCGATTTTAGTTGGCTCGGTTCATGAGGGCCCCAACCAAGAAGCATACTCCAAACTCTTGGTACTCCTGCTAGTCATAACAGTAGCTTCCTCTCAAAATGTTTTCAGTGTTTCCATACAGATACCTGTCAAATGTCAACCAGCCTCTTGTTGGCAGGAACAACAAAAGCTCAGAGAAATGCATGATAATGAAGAGGACATGGTAACCTATAAATGGCATACTGGAACCAGTAACCCAACATCATGGTCACTGAGAGTAGAGTTGATGTCCTCTAAGGGCATCAAAAGTGTGGAACTGTCCAATAAAAATTACAGGATGCCTTTCTTTTGGAATTAAATTTCTGTACTTGCCCTGTTGAGGAAAGATGATTGGGAAATTAATGACATGTGGCTCATAAGATTACTATTTTATTATATCAACCAATATTGCTATATTAAAGACAGAAATGATTTCAGGAGTTTTGCAGCGCTTTGCCCTGGCGGAATATGTGAACTCGTTAGTTTGCATATCAAGGGCTGCCTCACCTTGATAGGGCTCTCAAAGCTCTGGTAGTGGATGCGTTCCAAGAGGCTTCTCCGGCAGCAGATGCGTTCCAAGAGGCATCAATCCTGTGACACCTCCCTGTCCTTGAAAGACAAGGCAGGTATATACATGGCAACATGGGATGGGAACCGGAACAATGAGCTCCCAACCCAGAGACGAACCCCTGTGGCTATGAGGAATTTAGCATGAAGAGCTGAGCTTCCTGCTTTCTCCTGACTGTCTGTCTCAATCCATAATAACTAGATAAAAGAAATATGAAGCCACTATCTCTCTATGTTGCCTCTCTGTTAAGTGATAGCTATCTCTTAGAATTTAGACGTTAGTCCTTGAAAGATTTTGTAACTGTTTGTTCACATAGAACAGATTAGAAATTGTTAGAAGCCCTTTGAAAAAACTTTTAACTCGAACTGAACTATCTGTTATTATGTAAATCTGTTACCCCTGGTACCTGATAACTGATATCTTTGATTATAAAACCTATATGAATCTTTGCTTGTGGTTTCGCTACTGACGGAAATGTAGTGGAGACCCCTGAGTACCCTTGCTTTATCTTAATTTCTTTATATAAATCTATAAAACTATACCTTCATCTCTGTGTATTATTTCCATTATTCTCTCTATTTCCTATTAATTTCTTATCCTCTGTGACGACCTCAACCTAAGGGACTCGATTTCTCACAGGGAAAAGTAGCCGATCTCCCTGTGGCCTGCCCACATTGCCCCAGTAGACCAGACTGAAAATCAAAATGAACTTACCCATGTCCAAGTTCCACCAAACCAAAACTAAGTTGTTGTCTGACCTTCCAGGGAAACCAGGAAAAAGATATAGCTGTGAATTTTCCAAATAGGGCAGTATAAAACCTTCAATTGCCATGATAATGAAGTCTCCCTCCCTATCCCGCTCTAACCCTTACACAAGAAAGCCGGCCTAAAGTAACCTGATGTCAACTAATCAGTTATTTTTCTATTGTTTTGTCTAAAAGTGACTAATGCACTCTTTGTTCTTTGCTTCTGCTTTCTTCAGTCCTTCTCTGTTTATAAAGCCAAACTCTTGTGCTCAGCTCATTGGAGGACTTATTCTATGTTGTGGAATGAAGTGTTGCCTGATTCTAGAATCGTGAATAAAGCCAACTGAGACCTTTAAACTAAAACAAAAGCAGATTAATGGATAAATAAAATGTCACATATCCATGCAACGAAATATATTATTCAGCCATAAAAAGAAAGAAAATTCTGATAATGCTACATCA
This sequence comes from Microcebus murinus, assembly GCF_040939455.1. NCBI lineage: Eukaryota > Metazoa > Chordata > Mammalia > Primates > Cheirogaleidae > Microcebus > Microcebus murinus. The sequence continues at coordinate 22,156,748 of NC_134110.1, forward strand.
TGTATTAAACTTGAAAACATGATACTAAGAGAAATAAGCCAGACACAAAAGGACAAATTTTGTCTTATTCCATTTATATAAAGTAGATGGAACAGACAAATTCATAGAGAGAATAGAGATAAGGGGTTACCCAGCTGGAGGATGTGGGGATGGTGAGTTATTGCTGAACGGTGACAGTTTCTGTTTGGAGTGACAAGAAGTTTTGGAAATTAACAGTTGTGATGGCCGCACAGCATTGGGAATGAAATTTAATGCCACCGAATTGCACACTTAAAATAGTAAAATGCCAAATTTTATGTTATATGTGTTTTACTACAATTAAAATAAAAATACTGGCTTACCACTCACCACACCAAGTGTTGAAAATGTGGGAGAATGGAACTCTCCTACCCTGCTGGTATGAATGCAAATGGTACAGCCAATTTGGAAAGTAGTTTGACAGTGTCTTAGAAAATTAAATGTACACCTGCCATATGATTTAGCCTTTCCACCTCTGGATAGTTTATTTGTCTAAGAGAATGACAGCTGATGTCCCTACAAAGACTCACATATGAATTTTCACAATACTTTATCACAGCTCCACACTGTAAACAACCCAAATGCCTAACAAAAGATGAATGTAGCAACAAGATACACCGTTGAGTTATGTCTACAACTGAACACTACTAGCGATAAAAAGAAACAACTATGAATACACACAACTTAGATGAATCTCAAAATATTTGTACTGAGAGAAAAATGCCAGACAAAAAAAAAGGAAATACTGAATGATTCTATATATTTAAATGTCTAGAAAATGTGAGATAATCTATAGTGACTGAAAGATTTATAGTTGTCAGGGGCTCGGGAGGGGTCAGGAGAGAGGGATGACAAACTTTCAGGGGTGGACGTGTTCCCTAGTTTGATTGCAGTGCTGGTTTCTCTGATGTAGACATATGTCAAAGCTCATCAAATTACACACTTTAAATATGTGCAGTTCATTGTATGTCAATCAGGCCTCGATAAAGCTGTTAAAAAATAAGAGGACAGCTAAATTATGCAATTGATAATTAACCAAAAATGTTTTTTTCCCTACTGGCACACTAATTTTCCTAAGCTTTGGATTTTTTAAACAATTCTTACTGAGTAGCTAAGAACAGTCACTTCATAAATTGCCTGTTCTTAAGGAGTTACCCTGTCATCTGACTTACCTGAGGCTATTTTTATCTTAGGGAAAGAGAGATTTATTTTTGTAAGGAAATAATTGTTCCTCTATCTACTTTCAGTTCATTATTGAGCAAAATTAACGTGAGGAGAGGCAGGGGTGTTACTTTCACAAGCCTGAATTGCTTGCCCATGGAATTCTCAAAGTAAATCATTTTTACTGGGATTGGGCATCCTTTTAATGCTAGATCATTAATTTAACATCTGCTCATTGGTTTGTGTGTTGACTATGAGTGACCAGTGAGTCCGACTGATCCCAGATGTCAGCAGATGGCCGGGCTCTCCCACTGCATCCCAGACCCACCTCTCTGGGTGACCTGCTCTCCAGCCTCCTGTCCAGCACAGTGCTGCCCGACAGAAGCTCCACGGCTTCCATGAACGTGGTGGTTAAATTTAGGTGGGCCACAAAGTGCCCAGATTAAACATCGTTTCCGGGAGTGTCTGTCCCTGGTCAATACTTGGGAAAGCCAGAGGGAACGCAGGTTGCAGGTTAATGAAGACCAGGACACAGCAAGGCACCAATTCTGCAGCACTCATTGTTGAAGAATTCACCCCAGGAAGCTCAGTACTAGTAAGTGCTGCTAATAACGAACTACGCTACAGATCAAAGCCAGCCAGCTATAAGCTTCTCCCACGCGGACCAATCAATAAGCAATGCAAATAAAGCATCCCTAACATTTTATCTACAGGAGAACACTGCTCAATTTTCTTTTATCCAGAGCTTCTCAAAAGCACATCTTTTTGTAGAAGATAATCTATGTGTATGTCTTTTTTAAAAAGAAGTGTCTTAATTAGTGATTTATGGAAATATCAATGGAGCAAAAAGAACACAGAGGCTTGCCTCAGAAGACAGGGGAGCAATTACAGGAAAGCACGCCTATTTATGTACAGATGGACCCACGTAACGCAGGGCATGTCAGACTTGAAGGGGCACACAAATCCCCCAGGATCTCATCAAAATGCAGATCCTGCCTCAGGGGTCTGGGAGGGGCCTGGGATTCTGCATTTCTGCCAGCCTCTGGGTGAGGCCAATGCTGCTGCTCCCCTGACCCGATTCTGGAGCAAAGACCTATGAAGAGAAGCAATGAAGGCAAACAGTTTTTCAGCCTAAGGTCTGTGATGCACCATCGGTTTCCAGGATCGAGCATGTTCCCTGCTATCGATGAAGTCCTGTGTGCCCCCAAATGTGCATGTTGAATCCTAACCCCCAAGATGATGGCATTAGGAGGTGGGGCCTGCAGGAGGTGATTAGGCCATGATGGCGGAGCCCTCATGAATGAGATTAATGCCCTTATAAGAAGAGACCCAGGAGAGCTCTCTGTCTCTCTCTCTGCCATGTCTGGACACAGCAAGAAGATGGCTGTCTGTAGACCAGGAAGTGGGCTCTCACCAAGCTCTGGATCTACTGGCACCTTGATCCTGTATATCCAGCTTCCAGAACTGTCAGAAATAAGCCTATATTATTTATAAATTACCCAGTGTGTGGTTATTTCATTATAGCAGCAGGAATGAACTGAGACATTCCTTTTCTAACAACTTCAGCCATCCTTCCCATCACCTGAAACACAGGGTCATTGCTGAGCCTATGACACTAGCAATAGTACAGGCTCTACCTTCAGATTTAAGAGTGCCAAGAACTAACAGCTCCAGCCTGCTAATGGCAGAGGGTGATTCCGGCTACTATGCTTGGGCCCATGAAATTTGTGTTGTTGGGAAAACAGGACTGTAGGGAAATGTAAGGAAATGCACTTCATGCTATTAAACCTCCCCTGCAATTTCCCTGCTGAACATGTGTGAGGAGGCAGGAGAAACATTAAACATGAATTAAGACTTGCTTCTTCTACGTGGTTTTCTCCTGTAAGCCTAGACTTTAAAATGGCCCTGCAGTCTGAGGTGGAGGATCTCCAGGGAGCACTGGCAGCCCCATGGACTCTTCTGATGGAGCCAACGCGGCACACAGGGCCCTGCATTTGGTGAGCTCAGCACATGGCATGGACCTGGCTTCCTGGACAGACTGTGTGTGCCGGCCGGCCACTGACACAGTAAGCCAACAGCCTCCATGCCTTTGCACAATACCCTCCCATAATGACAACATGTGACAAAAAAATCCCCTTTAAAAATCAGAGCTTTCTATTAGAAGCGCATCTACTCACCACTGCAGTTAACTCTGCAGCCCTCCAGGGCATTCACTTTGTCCTACTTTCTGGGGATTTCAGGCACCAGGAAGGCTCAGGTTAAAGCTATAGACTCAGCATTCCACAGGCCACAGCCCGGAACTCTACCTGTGTAGAGATTCCAACAACAACACCTCACTCACTGCTTAGATAAAGCTGTCCTGCTCTTGTGGGAAGGTCACTCTTGAAGTCCTGCACAAGGAAGGCGTCAGTGAGACGCAGCCTTTTCCTCTGGAGAACTCACACCGAGGCTGGGGAGACTGGCCTGGGACAATTCTCGTCTAACGCCCAAACCCTCCAGCCCCACCTTTAAGTCCTCCAGCCCTGTGGACTCACTGTGCCCCAGGCAGCCACCTGCTTTCAGACAGATCTATTCTATTTGTCACCAGTATCCTTTGCAGGAGAAGCAAACCCTTCTCCCTGGACTACCCTATTCGTAAGCAACTGCACTCATCTCAGGGCGGGGGTTCTTCAGTGCCTGGCTCACCTCACAACAAGGGAGTCCGAGTGTTCAGGTGGGCCCAGCCCTCAGGGACTTCCAAAGCATTCCAGCAATCTCACCTGTGGCCAGTGTGACTCAGGGGAGGGGTGAGGACTAATCATGGTAGCTACCTGTGGAAAATGCTGGCAGATGCCACCTGTGCAGCCTGGTGCAGAGGGAGGTAGATGTGCTCTACCTGGCCCGTTTTGAGTCCTGTATTTGAGATGCATCTAACATGCTAGCTGGATAGGTTTACGAACAGGCACTGGGTGACCCTGGCCAAGGGAACACTGGGGGGGGGGGGACACCAAGGGGCTCCTCCCTGCACCAGGGGCTGGCTCCCAAAGTCCCCTCATCCCCATGAGTCTGCTTCCTGATCTTGTGCTGGCAGAATCTGCCAGACTTGGCAGCTGGTATCTGGACTCGGTGACAAAAAGCCACATCAGAGGTACCTCCAGGTGCTGGGCCAGCGTGACTGGGAAATGATCAGACCATTAACAGGAGAGCAACAGCCACCTGTGATGGACAGGAGGGTGGGGTAGTGGACAGAAGGGGCTCCTGGACCACCTGCCTCTGCCACTGCCATGAATTGTGGACTTTCTGTGAAGGGTGTTATCAAGGGGAAAATGGCTTCCTCTGCTTAAAAGAAAAGCAAATGTTTCCTAATCCCCTCCCATCACAGGGGTGGACTGAGAAGCACAAGCTCTAGCTGGGCACCGGCACACCCTGTCTACCTGAAGAGCACCACCCCCACTCCCAGGCCAGGTCCCGCCCTGTGTTTCCAAACTGACTCTCAGAAGAGCTCTCTTCTCACCACCAGTGTAAACCAAAGAGAGAAAAAGAAAAACACAAGATATTGTTTCCAATGACAATCATGTCTTCCTTGAAGGAAAGGTCAAAAGGAGATTTTAGTCCTTGAAAATCTCCAACCTTGGCATCAGCAGTTTGATGGGTTAAAAGATTTCCCTCACTATTTCTAAGGGAAATATTGAGTAGAAAGAGTCCTGACGTTACTATCAACACCTTGCCTCACACACACTCTCCAAAACTTAAAAGCACTCTGATCAAATATTTGAAATCTGCCCCCACAGTAAAATTCCTTCTCCTTTTGATCCATTGTCATTCACAGAGTTTTTTTTAAATATATAACGTATACATATGCTAACTAACAATGGGCTTCTGAGAAGTCTTCAGTCAGCCAGAGAAGTAGTCAACTTGCTACTGTGCCTCTGCCTCCCTCCCGCTAACTGAAGCTCAAGAGAAAGCATTTTCCTCTTCCTGGCAGTGGCGAGAAGTGGCAAGCAGCTACACCACCTGACATGAGACGAGCAGCATGGCGATGCCACCATCCAGGAATGGCAGTCACTTTCACTCTGAAACTGCGCTGCCAGGAGTTGAGTTCTGTCTCCCCCGAATTCACGTGTGCAAATCCTAACCCCAGTACCTCAGACTGTGATATTTGGAGATTTGGGGATTGGGTCTCTAAAGAGGTGATTAAGGTAAAATGAGGTCATTAGGGTGGGCCCTCACCCAATATGACTGGTGACCTTAAAAGAAGAGACAAATAGAGGGGCAAAAACAGAGGGGTGATCATGTGAGGACACAGGGAGAAGATGGCCACCACAGCCAAGGAGAGAGGCCTCCAGAAAAACCAACCCTGTCAACCATTGATCTCAGACATCCAGCCTCCAGAACTGTGAGAAAATAAATCTCAGCTGTTTAAGCCCCCAGTCTGTGGCACTTTGTCACAGTAGCCCAGGGAAACTGCTACATGCAGTTTAAAAATATACCTTACCCTAAGGCTGAGAAAGGCCCCTACAAAGCCTTTAGTGCACTCTGGCTGTGGGTTTCAGCTGGGATGGGCCACAGAGGTTGTGGCTGAAACTTCAGCTGGTGTCTTCGTTCATGGACTTCTCCACACTAAAACCCCACATGAGCAAGGGTGACCCTGCAGTGCTGGGTGGGCTCTGAGGTCTCAGAGCTGGAGAGCTGGGGCATCGCCAGAGCCCACACCAGGCTTCCAGCCCTTCCTCCTGGTCCTGACACAAGGTCCACCTTTCCTCCCTGGTGCCTCAGGAGGTGTTCTTGTGGAGCAGGGGGAGTGAGCTCCCCGAGTGCTCCATCGATAAGGAAATGGCTGACACCCAGGCACGTACGATCAGAGCTCACAGAGGCCATGTGTTCCTGGGGACTGACACACCCTGGCCCGACCGCAACAGCACGGGGGCACTTCTCAACATGCACACCAAGGTGCCACCACTGCAGGCCTGTGTCCTCACTGGAAGAGACTGATTCCCTGATACGACTTAAGGGAACCAGCGACTTCCACTGCACTTACAAAGTATGTTTTCAGAAATGTGCAGCCCATCAAATCAACCTATGCCACTGCCTGGGATGTCAGAAATGCCCCAGTCCATATGTCTGGAGCATCCAAGTTGAATCCTCATTGAGGAGGTAAAATTTAGATATGCAGAAACACTCTTAGCTGCTTGTGATTTCTTCCAGACTCTACTGCAGCTGCAGATGAGCCCAACCTATATCGGCCTGAACGTCCATGCGATGCTTACGCTGCGCCTCAGAGATGGCTCTGAGTGGGCCTCACAGCCAGGCACCAGGCCCCAGACGTCTGCCCCAAACTTGGCTCACCGCTCACTCGAGTCCCTGGTGGGCCATGGGGCCAATTCCCTCGGTGTCTCAGTGGCTCACCTGCTAAATGAGAATAACTCTCAAAGCTGTCAAGAGAAGTCAATGAAGCAACAGCATGTGAAGGCCTGGTACGTGCTGAGCAGTGAGTGTCAGCTGCACTATTACCCAGGCTGGGGGACAGAGTTTCAGGCATTCTCAACACAGACACACAGCTGTCTCCAATTCCGGGTTCCCAGCTGTGCCTGCCCTGGGTCTCCTATTCACAGGTCGTCTGCAGGCATCTTGTCATAAACACCCCAGGCTCCCGAGGGTGCATGTCACGCAGGAACACTCAGAATTGGCAGGGGACCCTCCCTGTCCACGTCCGGGTCCCACAAGCCTGCTGTCTTTGATGCTGGAGACAGACAGTCTGATCTCAGCTTCAGAAGCCAACCCTGCCCCTACAGCCTTTCCCTGCCCACTTTTAGCCTTGAAACACCAGCACTCAGAATACCCGGGAAGGGTTTCCACGGCCCACGCACGCCTCCCCAGACCACGTGGGAGACGTCGACCTCAGGGTCTGTCCTCACAGAATTTCCTGCCCAGTGGCCAAGGTTCCAAAATGCTTGATAAAGGCCGGATGAGCAAACCAACTATTTGATGTTTTGTCCAAAACAAACTTAGATCCATAATCCTTTGAAGTTGGCCTTCTTTAACCCAAAAATGAAAAGGCTCATTTTTAGCCAAGGGCAGGTGCCACTGCTGAAAAAGTCAGTCATTACAGGTAAAACTGACTTTTACTCTTTGTCCCAGTTCCTAACTTTTGAAACCCCATCTGGACGTACCTAAGCACTTGCTTTCTGGAACCTGAAGGGAAGACTTCTGGTCACTGGGGATGACACCCACATTTCCTGGCTTTTTATAGTCATAGTGCAAGGAGTGTAAGGCATTCTGACAGATACACTATTGCAAAAGGCTTTACAGAAAACTGACAAACTGAAGTTTGCTTTAGGCCTGATCTCAGCTTGGTTAAAACTCTCATTTAAGGACTCTTTAAGTCACTTCCTAGGCACGTGGATTATTCATTAGCAATGGTGAAAAAGCCCTGAATTAAGTTCAATATTAAGCTCAATTGAGATGTCAGGAGGCATGGTTTCCTGCGCACACACACAAGTAGGTAACAGGGTTTTCTGAAGTCAAGTTCTTGCTTTCCTTAAAGGTGGATTTCCTTATAAGGCCTGGTTTATGTTCGTTACTTATCTTTAAGAATGTGCAAATGTATCCCTGAATCTCTCTGCTTCTGCTTCTCTCGCACGTGGATGGGCAAAACTCTAAGAAACACTAACACCAAAATGAGAATCAAAATAGTGCCTTCCATTTGAGGAGCACATGCAAATTGAAAGCATTTGTATAACTTCTCTAGGAAAGCTCAGTGAAATGAAGAAACAGACACTTACAAATTCAGAAACAAAATTAGGAGAACTCCAAGAATTCAAATGGCTGCAAAGATCAGGGAGTGCTGCCGGGTCTCACGCTGTGCTCTGTGGACACAGAGAGGGATCCTCTTGTGGGGGCTCTGCACACAAAAGCAGCAGAAGGCGAATGACACCAAGCACAGCCTCCCCGACCATCAAGACACAAAGTGTTTCAAAGTCCAGTGAACAGAGGTTGCACAGTCTGGGCACCCCTCATCTAATGCACTCAGCTCCCAGTAGGTCCTCCATAACTAGACTGAACACTCGAGATTCCCCGGGGAATGTTCTCTTGCAGAGCAATCTACTTCTAGAGCACCATGTCCTAGCCCAGGAAAGAACATTTATCCCCTCCTAAATTTAAAGATAATACAAAGTGATAACCTAATAAAGCAGTATCACATCATCTTGCTTTCTTCTTTGAAACATACACTCACACACACATACCCATTCACACACACACTTAACACACATAAGCACACTCACATATCTACACCCACTTGTGAGGAGATGCTTAATGTCAATGGGATACATCTCACATTGTCAGCTTTTCCTACTGGTAAAGAAACCCCTGCTCCAGAAACACACATACACAAATACACAAGCCTCAAACCCTTTGCGATAGCTGATGCAATTTAACTACGCTGAGGAAAGTTGGAACTTAATTAAATCCACCCCTTTTTCACAATGAAAATATAGTCAAAGAGAAAAATAGCACTTCTCATTGTATTTTACCTTAAATAGAATAAAAACCTCTTTTGGCTTTCTTTGGTTCTCTTTTTTCCTGAAATAAAAAATGACCACTTCCAACCATACACAATAAGAAGGGAAGGCAAATGCACACAAAAATATTTTAAGTTTTCATAATGTAGTATGATCTTTTTGGATAAATACTTCAGTTTAACCTAATATTATTAACTTCATGGCATCTAATGTTTTTCATTAAGATCAGAATGCTTTACTCTCTATAAGAATCAACAGTAAAGAATTGGAAACAAACAAAAAAACCTTAGTAGGATTAAATTTACCTTCCCCATGAAGTAAACACAGTTGATACTAAAAAAGATGGTTAGATCTTAAATAATCATAATAACTACCTAACCAAATTTCTTTAAATATTCACACTTGTTGGAATGAAAATTTTAATCTAAATAAAGTTATTGTATTCTCAAAGTTATTTCTGTCAGGATTTCCTATTATACATAATACCCTTCAAGAAAATTAAGTGATTATTAAATTTGAGAATTAAAATGTCTCACAGTGTAAATTATGAGCTTGTTGACTGTACTTCAACATATAAAGGAAAACCATGAATCTTTTTGTAAAGGCTTACTATTGACCGATGCAATTAACATACCCAGCAGCTGTCTGTTTTCCACTTAGATGATGGATTGTGTTGCCTCCTTCAATTCCACTGCAGGGAATGTAGCTAAATTTAATTAAAGACTAACAACTTGAAAAGCTGAAGTAAAAAGAAACTTTGGGACAAGAACTACCTTGCAAACTGTACTGTGGTACAGATAATTTGGGGAGCATGTGTAGGTAGAAATTTAAAAAAAAAATTGTCTCCTACATATTTGGAATTTTAAAGTCATTTTCTAAGCTCCTTGTATTCTGTTGAGTAACTTGGGAAGGGGTTGACCCTCCTCCATAAAGGGAACTATGCTTGGTCACAGCCGGAAAGAACCCAGCACCCAAGGACTAGGAACAATGTACACACAAAGCAGAAGGAAAGCCACAGCACTGTCTGAGATCAGCACAGATCCTAGGATATGAAGGTGAAAATCTTTTAGAGCAGTGCTTCTCAAACTTTTTCCAGCCTACGGAAGTTTCCATGCTTGTTTTATCTTTCGTCCTTATTTGGAACACAGGTCAGCACGCACGCACACACGGGCACACACATCCACACACACGCCTGGGAAGAAGAGTTAGCAACAGGTTTTCCTGCAAGCCTAACAATTACTGCTCCCAACAGTGCTACAGACGGCCCGTGGGTGTAGCTGGGATGGCGGGCAGTAATCCAACCAGGTCCACCCAAGAGACAAACTGTCAGAACATACTCTCTCAGTAAATTAGCCAACATAGAAGTCACCTCCTGGACAGCTCTGCCCCGACGCTGACATGGCCTCTGAGTCTGGACTCGCCTGCTGCTCTTGGGGAGGCCTGCCCTGTCCCCACGCCACCCCGACTGAAACACTCACCTGACACTGCATACCCGTTTCTGCCTTTCGTTCAGTATTAGACCTTAATGGTTCAATCTTCCATCTAATGTACTTATCCACGCAGATAGTTTTGATCAATGTGGCATCTAGAATGGCATTTAAAGCATAAATAGATGCTCAATAAATATTTGCTGAATGGAGGAAAATTACAAAAATGGGCCTCTGAAAAAATTGATTTTTATATAAAATTATCAGCCTAGGGAACTCCTGCTTTTGCGGACATGGCTGTGTTAACGATCCAGGTGAACCAGAAACTCCTACCTACACCATGGCTGAAGGTGTGCAGCTTGGGGGCAGGGCCGCAGGGCTGAAAGAAGGTGCCTGTGAAGAGATGGCAGACACCTGGTGCCACAGGGAAGAACTGCCTCCAATGTCACTCTGCGGTGGGTGATGGCGAGGGGGGTGGCACCTTGGGAAAAGCTCCTGACTTCACTTTTTCTGTTTCTCATCTATAAAATGGTGTGATAACTATTGTCCCACAGAATTTACATTTAAAAATACATGAGATTGTTTGAAAAATGTTTGCTCTGCTACAATTGTGAGAGATAATGTAAGGCCTGGCATCTGGGAAAACTGAACAAATGTGAATTATTATTCTGAGAGCCTAATGCTCAGCATTGAGGTTCCTTTTTAATTTTTGGATAATGTCAATTTGACTCCAACTTCAAATCAAATCTTTAAGTCTCAGTATCGGTTTCCTTTGCCAGAGGTAAGAGAGCTGGGTGGCTTAAGCTCCTGGAACCATCAGCCCAGTGTCTGGGGTCCTTTCCTCAGAGTCTGGGGTCTGGGTGCCTGCCGCCTCCGGGCTTCTCTGTTATAGCCCCTCAACTCTGTACAACTTGCCCAATGCTCTTGATTAAGCACAACCCTATTTCCATCCCCTATTCATCTTCTGATCTAGGTTGTTGTCTAAAATACCTAGCACCTAAACCCTTTCCATCCTAGCCTCTGGAATATGTGTCAAGACTCTTTCTAGAAGCCTCCCTTGACCTCTCAGATGACTCCTTTCCTCCCTATCCCCAGAGAGAAGCCCACTTGACTAGTCTCACTCAATACCAGGCACTGCTGGTAAACAGGCCTGAGTCCTTAGAACTGAGCTCTCTACAGAGGGTGGCCTTCCCAGGGTCTGGCTCTAGCAGTGCTTGGTGACCGGCAGCTGGCCCCAGCATCTAGCAAGTTCCTAAGCTTGGCAATTTTCTGTGCAAAGTTGAGCAAGGAGGTATACCTGTCCTTCAGGGGTCCTTGTACCCCTAAGGGAAGACTTTCAGCACTTCTACCAGTGCAGCTCCCTAGTGGCTTTTCTGCTGTGCCACCTGCCATGGGGCCTCCTCCCTGAGTGGGAAGGCACGCCTACCTTAGAGCCAGGGGCAGTGGCTGTCCCTTATGCGGCAATTCCTATATTTTTCAGAGTCCTCTTCGCTTCTTATTATCCAATCCCCATTAAGAATTCTTTACATCAAAATTTCCCTGACTGAATCATATGTTTCTCTGTCCTGGCTAGATCCTGTTGGATCCACATAGTTTCTGCACTAATGCCAAGGTCATCTCTTACTTTAACTTAAGTTTTGCAAGTCAGTTCTCATTTAAGTTTTCCTAGGGGCTGTTACCCCTTTCAGCCATTCATCAAACTGATAAAATATTACTTTGTATTTGGCATAAGTCACTGTACAGATCATTATCAGTTCTTAACCTGTCTGTGACTAGCTAACTCCATATTATAAAGAACTCAAATTCAAAGTCCTTAAATGTTCTTGATATTGTAAGGTTGCAGTTAGAATCATGGTTTTTCAATTGCTTAGCTTTTCAAAGCCAGAGACTTACTGCCTTTATTTTCCATGGGGTGGTTCATATATATCAGAACAATAATGTATGAATAGGAATTTAGGTATCAGCAAAATCTCTTTGGACTTAAGGAAAGAGAAAAGAAAAAAAAAAACAAAAAGTAAAAAAATATACCAACAATATGTATCAGAATGGGCATGCATATAAGAGAATTTTGGTGCAGATAAACTTTTTTTAAAAAATCAAAATTCTTTAGCTTAATTTTGGCCATTTGGACTAGATTATAGCTCAACCCTTTCTTTTTCCATCATGGGCCCTGTGAAGGGTCACACAGGGCATGTCTATCTGCAGTCATCCTTGACTCTTAAATATCAGAATTATGAGCAGCTCATTTACATAAAGCATCACTGAGCTATGAAGGGCTGCAGTTGTTGTTTGGGGAAAGAGCGGGGTTGGAGGTAGATTTTAGAAATGATTGGGGTCAGAAGTTGAAGAACTATTAGAAAGTTATGAAACAAGAAAGTTATTCTTGCTAGTTGACCAAGGAGGTATACCTGTGGCTCTCCTCTACCCACCCCTCCAAACACTCACACTTTGCTCTCCAGTTCTTAAATTTTGCCACATTTTCCACATCATCTGAAGTGTCACCAATTAGATACATTCACATGCACTTATTTGTGCTGCAGTCATCCTCTGTGCACACGGCTGTTCCTCTGGGAGGGTGACGTTCTAGGTTATACAGCCCACCACGCCCTCCTGACTCCATGCTGAGATCTAACGATTTGAAAGGGGACGCTGTTCCCTTGCTGGTGTCTGTGTCGGTTCACACGGGTGTGTCCCCTACAGAGGAGGTAGGGACTCTGGGTCCAGGAGATGTGGCAGGCCTGGGGGAGAAGCCTGGGAGGGAGGCACCTTACTTAAGAGATCAGGCGCGCACAGGGCCTGGGAGGGGTGGCAGGGGCCGCGGCCCACAGGCATCACCAAACCCTGGGGCACAATCACACTGGATCAGAACCTGCCTGCACGGGGCCTTGAGGGGTCCTTAACAAACACTTTCACCAGCTCTCCTGATCTGGGCTGAGAACATTCCACTTAAAAAAGAAAAAAATACTATTTTTAATTTTTATGTCTGCTTTGCCTTATTCCAAGAAAGATTTGAAGTAGCTCACAAAAATATACTTGGCGCAAAAGGAGGTTGTAAAAAAAAAAGTAAATGAGGAAATCGTGGCAGAAATAAGCAAGCAGAACAACAAGCCAGATGCTTGTCATGAAGTGACGCACTTGGAGGAGGCCAGCCGAGCGTCGGGCTCACAAACCCCCACGAGCCCCGGCACGGGGAAGCCCCAGCGTGTGGAGCCCCGTGTGGCCTTCCGGAAGGGCGAGAGGCCCCTCGACTGGCTACGGTGACTGAGGGTGAATTCACGGGCAGTTCACAGGCAGGGATGCTGGCCCCCAACAACCCCGCCCAGCCAGTCGCTCCACACCACATGCCAACTGTGCCCTTGCTGAGGTCCACAGACCATAAAACAAAGCCAGTTGCTCCAGGGAAGCCAGACAAGTCCTGGTTCCAAAGCCTGAGAGCACTTTCTCCGCACCGCGCCACAGAGGAAGAAAACCCGCAGGGGCATCCTCCCTGGAAACACAGGAACACATTTCTTGGGCCCCTTCATAAACCATCCTTCAATACAAGTGATGGCAAGACTGCAGGGCACGAAGCCACAAGCAACCTGGGGCAGGGTAAGGTTGTGAGAAGGAGGCGAGGGCTGGACCCATCTCCTTCCATACTCCCCTGGTCTCTAAGGGCCCTTGCCACTTTAATTTCACCTGAAGTTAGCACCTTGCATTTCTGTGCAGACCTGGAGGTGGCAGCCCTTTCTCACTGTCACAGGGAGAGGTTAAGAACTCCCGATGGCATCTGCACTTGCTGTCTGAGGCTTGTGTGTGAACGCAAGGGTCGGTCCCTGCTCCCTCCTACTCCTGACCTTCCACCCTGCTGCGCAATTCTGAGCAGTGGCTGGAGGGCGTGGAAGGCAGAATTCAGTTACTAAAGACCTGAACTCAGAAATGCCCTTGAGGAGAAAACATTCCTGGGAATAGACCATTATTTCTGCTATGTTGTCATTTAGTGAACCAGCACAACAGCTCAGTAATGTCGACCATCAGCTGGTCATAAATGTTCCTTGTAACTTTACAGGAACAAACTCAGACATGTACACTGGAAATTAGAGACAGAAAAGTTGAGTCCTGCTCCCCACAGCTACAGGCCGATTATGAGCTTGAGGTCAAAGGTCCTCTCAGACCCTCGGTCTCATCTACTAGATAAAGCGGCTTGACCTGACGTAGAGGGGAATGCAGGTGCTCTGACCCCAGAAGGCCAGCATGGGGACTGTGTGGCCGTGATGCCTGCAATGCCCTGGAGACACAGGTCACTTACGAGCTCGGAGAAGCCGCGGACAACCTGCCTCCGTTTCAGGTTGGTCTCTCCGTCCAGGTTGGCAGTCTCAATGTGGCAGAGCCCGTCAGGGTCACTGGAGGAGAGCAGCAGAATGTCCGCAGGGATGATCTCGTTGCAGCGAAGACGCACAAAGTCTCCCACACGGATTTCCTTCCAGAATCGGTTCACATACTTCTTTTCTTCCCTGGTAAAGAGACTTTGGTTAACAAGACTGGCAAGAGCTTGGTCACAGCTGTATCTGGGAGACGGGTGCATGGAGCTCATTTAACAATTCTTTCTACTTTCATATATGTCGAAAAATTTCACAACAAAAGATTTTTTTTAAAGAATGTTCATAAAGACCACATATTATATGACTGTATTTATATGAACCATACATAATAGGCAAATCCTGGCTGCCAGGGACTGGGGGAAGAGGAGATGGGGAGTAGCTGCTTAAATAGGCAAGGGGTTTCCTCCTCCTAGGGTGATAGAAATGCTCTAGAACTAGACCGTGGTGATAGTTGCACAATGCTGTGAATGCACTACTTACCACTGAATTGTTTACCTTAAAATGGTTAAAATGACCACTCCTTGGTATGTACCCCAAAAAACTGAAAGCAATGACTCCAGCAGGTATCTGCAAGCAAAAGTTCATTCCAGCATTGTTCACAACAGATAAAAGGTAGAAACGACCCAAGTGTTCATCAACAGATGAATGGATAAGCAAATGTGGCAATATGCACATACCAGATTATTATCTGGTCATAAAAGGACCGATATTAATATGGGTGAACCTTGAAGACATTACACTAAGTAAAATAAGCCATTCACCAAACAACAAATACTGCCTGATTCCACTTATGAGAGGTACGCATGGGCAAAGTCATAGAGAAAGCAGATTAGAGGCAACAGAAGCTGGGGGAGGGAGACTGGAAAGAGATCGTTTAATAAGTATAGAGTGTCTACTTGGGATAATGGAAAGTTTTTGAATTAGATAATGTTGATGGTTGTACAACACTGTAAATACAATTAATGCCACTGAATTATACAGTTTCAAAAATAATTAAGATGGCACATTTTGTGTCATGTGCATTTTTCACAATAAAAAATTAAACCATGTGAAACTGCACTTGAATTTCAGCAGATTAGCCAGACACTCAACAAGAGGAGGACAGGCCCTGGAGTCTGGGGGCTTGGGTTTGATCCCAGCTCCACCTCTGAGCAAACCTCTCTATACCCCTCTCCTCATCTGCAGCGCGGAGACGATGACAAGCATGGGGACGATGTCCACTCAGCACCACTCAGGATGAAGCAGGTAACACCTGCCCCTCCCTCAGAGCGACGCTCAACACAGCCAGCCTCCCAACCTGCTGCTTTAATACTGAGAGACATTTAGATGGAAACATAATTATAGATGTCTTCTTTAGATTCCTTTTTTATTTCTTGAAAAATGGGCTAATTAATCCCACAAAGGTCATTTTAAGAGTTCCTTGAAGGCAGTTTTGACCATCTTTAAATAACTGGGGGGAGAAACATGACTTTATCTCATCATGATCTGTTATTTACTTTTTCTTTTTTGAGACAGAGTCTTACTCTGTTGCCTGCACTATAGAGTGTTGTGGCATCAGCCTAGCTCATAGCAACCTCAAACTCTTGGACTCAAGGGATCCTGCTATCTCAGCCTCCCGAGTAGCTGGGACTACCTGAGTGTACCATCGCGCCTGGCTAATTTTTTCTATTTTTAGTAGAGATGGGGTCTCATTCTTGCTCAGGCTGGTCTCAAACTCCTGAGTTCAAGGAATCCTCCTGCCCTGGCCTCCCAGAGTGCTGGGATTACAGGCGTGAGCCACCGTGCCCAGCCTTCATGATCTATTATAGGAGGAAATCTTATCAAGAAATCCTGTGGGTGATATTGTTGAGGAAAGAAAATAAAAAAACTAAAACCCATTTCATACGAACTATAGCCTTCTTAGCAGTCCTCCCTTCCCCACATAAAACCCCACTCCTTACCCGAGTTCCCGGAGAGTGGGGTTTGGATCTCAAGGCAGACCCTGTGAGCCACGTCCATGTGCCTTCTGAGCTTTGGGTGAGAAGTACGGGGCGTCTGGAGCGATAGGAGCCACCCACCAATTTTTTCACCTCTATTTTATTCCACAGTGTGGATTTGAGGGAACCCTGGCAAAGGTCAAGAGGCTCCTGGCCATTGACTGCCTCGATGCTGAAAAGAGAATGTCCCCTTCATTTTAAGCCTCTATTTTCTTGTATTTCTCTATTTCAAGATACACCAGACCCATTCTATACAAAGCACAGCTCTGGGCCACTATAGAGGCAACAAAGAGAAATTTGATACAGCTTCTGTCCTCAAAAATAAATGCAAGGCAAGACCCATCCATTAGAGGGTGGCCTTTGGGGGCTGTCAAGTCAAGCTCCTGAAAGTGGCCACAAAGAGGCTCTTCTGGGGCCAACACAACCCCCCCTACAAAGCCAAGCATTGCTCAAAGCCCCCTCTCCCACTGTGACAAGTTCTACCACCTGCTGGTCACATGGGCCCACCATGATTAGCCTTGGGAGCTGCAGGACCCACTGGCCACGCTGTTAGGCCCCGGCCCTGGGTCTGCTGGCCCCAGAGACAGGCATGGCACTGTGGCTCGATCACCTGGCCATCCAGCCTGCTCCGTGCCAGCCACTCTGACCTCTTCTCAGCACAGAGACTGACAGCCTTGAAGTCTGATAGATTAAAACATTTTAGCCATGTTCTTATTTCCTTTGCCAAAGGTCAAACCTTGACTTTCTATTATTATAAGTGTTAGCTTTTTAGTCTTTATTCCTGATCAAGACCATTTGCTGGGTTCCTACAGAGGATATGAAGGAATTTCAAAGGGCCTATCCCTTTCAACTGGGCAGTGGAAGCGGGCGGCAGGAGGTGCACTTCACCATGAAATTTATCCACATGTGTGTGTCCCACATCCTGCCCACCCACCCACGCACGCACGCACACACACACACACACACACACACACACACACACATATCTGTGCACAGGGAAAGCACCACAGAGAAGATAGAAATAAATCCCACTGGCACAACACTCTAACCCCAGCCTCTTAGTAACACCCTTCTTGAGGCTTTTATAAGCAGTCAGGGTGAATGATTTGGGACTACCTTCTATTTCCTCAGGTCACTGTGCATGATGTTCAGGTGGATAGGACGTGCGACCCTTTCCCTCCACTGGAAAAGCCCCTCCCTGCAAATGGCCTCACTCAAACTCTCACCAGGCAAATGCCTGCACTCCTCCAGGAACTGCAGGGTCATCCTGGGATGTGTGGTTTGGTTCTATTTTCAAAAGTGGCAAGGATTAAAAGAGTTGCAATCCTCAATACAACAGATGAGTTACAGCAATTTTTGGAAGTGACACTACACAGTTTGCCCATGACATGCCTCTCAGAACAGGTGCCTCCCCCACGTGGCAGCCGGGTTCTGAGATAGCCTCAAGATCCCCACACCTGGTGCCCACGCCCACGCAAGGCTCCCCTGAGTGAGGGGCCCAGGAGTCATTCCTGTAGACTGAGCGCACCATGAGCTGATCCACAGGGAGACCACCCAGGTATGCATGCCTGCGCCACACAAGCCTGTCACTCTGGGCCTTAGGTCAGAGACAGGGAGGTGTGAGGGGGTGAGGAGGGGCCACAGGGCGAGGGCCCAGGACGCAGCCCCCCAGCCAGACCTTCCTCCACAAGGAGCTCAGTTCTGTCAACAACCTGCATGAGGCTACAAGAGAACCTGAGTTTCCAGTGAGACCCCAGCCCTGGCTGGTACCTTGACATCAGGCTGGCGAGACCCTGAGCAGAGGATCCAGCCAACCAGGGCCAGGACTCCTGACCCACGGAAACTATGAGGTAACACATTTGTGTGGTTTTTGGCAGCTATATTTGTAGTAATTTGTCATACAGCAATAGAAAATGAACACACACCATTTCCATTTCCTGCACGGATGCCAGGAGCTTCTCCCTCCCAGGCAGCTGCACCTTCCCCATCATGCAGCAAACAAGAAATGCCACCAGCACTTAGTTTCGTAATATCCATTCCTGAGAAAAGACTACTTCATGGGAAAAGAATGCAGAAGATCAATGTTTAAAACCCAAATGAGCTTCTTTCTCCAAACAAAGTGACATGTATAAAAATGGCAGGAACCCTGACGACGTGCAATCTTGGAACATGGGCTACTGTATAAATGTTACAAGCAGGGCGCACGGTCACTCCACGGGAGCGACAACAGGCTCTTCCCATCTGCCACAGTTCTCTGTCCAGGATTCCTGAAAGGTCTAAATGCAAAGCGTTGATGCAAGAGTTCAGAGGCCTCAGTGGAAAAGATGCGGCTCCCCTGCAGCCAACAGCCACCACGAAACAAACGATGAAAGGGATGGTGACAAAAATGTCCTATGTTCAAAAGAACCAGTTATAAGGCCACAGGCAAATGTGAGTCTTTTCTAGATGCGCCAATGCCCACCCTCCCTCAGACTGGAGGCCAAGGCAGGCCCTGCGCTGGTCGGCTGGTGTTTCTGTGACAACCCGGCCTGCCATTTGCTCAGCTGCAAAGTGAGGGTGTTAAACAGGTGACTTCCAGGCCTGGTCAGAGGGCGATGTGGGCCTTCTAGGATTAGTTTTCCTCTTCTGGGGAAATCTGGTAGCAACATTTTATAATTAGTCATGCAGAGCCTTGCAGTTCTCATCTGAACCTTACTAGTCCAGAACAACACAATGCAGAAAGGAACGATTTAGTTAATGTTAGAATTAGGGTGACTGGTGACAAATATAATTTAAAGACAATCAGTAAAAAGAGAAAAATTAAGATCTCTTAATTTATCATTTTCGGCCACTTGTTTAGGCTGAGTTCAACTATTTGTACTAGTTATGTTCCTAAGGTTATTAAGTAAATAACTTCATAAAAGGAGGTAGCTGACCCATGGAATTTTCATTAATGCAGGGTTAAGGGACCACTGCTTAGAAATGTGCTGCTAATGTTTTAGTTCTTGAAACACACCAGAATCTTCACTGTTTAAGCCTTACAGTTCCCTCCCAGAGTCTCTACAATGGGTAGGGGGACTCTACAATGTACTGACAAATCTCTCCAATCTGGAGAGAGTAGGATCTATTTCCCAAAACTGAAGTTCTAAAGAAGAAAAAAGTATATGCAGGAAATGAGAGAACTGTACCTTCATCTTTAACGCATTGTTTTCAAGTAGAATTTGCATTAATAGCAAAGGAATAAAAATTTTTTAATGACAAATTAAAACTTTGTGATGACAAATTCCAACTTTATCCTCAACCAGTTAACACTCCTGGTGCCCACTGCCACTCCGTGTACAAGCACAGTCACAATAATAATTTAAATTGTCACTATCTCTGATCTCTTCCACGTGCAGGAAGTTATTCCTCATTTATAATGTGACATGATCACTGGTGTTTAGGAACACAGCTGTCGACACAAGGCAGCCCAAGTTTGCAGGGACATGCTGCCCAAACTTCCAGCCATGTCCGGGAAACACGCACATGCACACAGCATGCGGCTGCCATCCCTGCACTTCCCAGGGCATCTTACAGTGGGAGGCGCTTGCTTCACCCACCTCTTGGCAAGCTAGGAGATGAATGCGAAGTTTAAAATGTTTGTAACATGCATACACATTTGATTTTCTTACCCTTACATTACCTAACAACTTTATACGACCAATTTTACAATTTCCCAAGTCCCAAAATGCCAGCTTTAATGTCACTGTAGTTTATTTTCATGACTACACATGGGGCCCCCGACATTTGCCAGCCCACAGCCCACCTCGCACACACACTGGCTTGAGGCGGGGCCGGGGGCGGGACAGCATGGGGGTAGCAAGAGGGCATATCTCGCCTTCCTCCCTGTTCTCTCCGCCTTTAAACTCACCTCTCCTCCAGAGCAACCAAGAAAGGTGAGGATGGACAGGAAAGAGGTAAGAAAGAGAAAGAAGAGATGGAGGTTTTTTTTAAAGTTTGAGCATTAACAATTTTTTTAAGGAAAATAAACATGAAGAGAGGAAGAACACTTCGTTAGGCAATCAGGGACTGCTTCCCAGAAGTGGGAGCATCTGAACTAGACCCTGCCATTTGCTCAGCTGCAAAGCGAGGGTATTAAACAGGTGCTTGACCCTGAAGAATGAAAAGAAACTTAGACTACACCACATCCCACCCCACCCCAAGGGAACAACTTAAACTAAGGAGTGGGATTTGATTTGGAGAGAGGCTGGAAGGGCAGTGCCCAAATCAGAGATAAGATAGGGTCAGATCAAAATTGATCCTCCCTGGCAGGTTCACAGTCATGGAACTCTGAAATGGATACAAGAAGGACAGGATGCATGAGAAGGTCTAACTGTGTCATCTATGTGACCAGGCAGCAGAATGACGAGGAGGCTGGGGACATGGGTGTCCAGGGCTGCAGACCTGGTGGCTGGAATGCAGGGCATCACCCACCTCACCCAGGATCAGGGGAGCACAGGGCTCCTGGTGCCACCTATCCTGTGGACAGCCACGGGCAGGAGCCCAGCACCTTCTGCCTCAACACCTCTGCCTTCACCCTTGCAGGGCTGAGTGAACAAAGCTGGAAAACTGGCCACCAGATGTGTGTACCTCATCACCTCATTTTTATTTCATTTTTGGAAACTGTAACTTTCAATGGCATACTCATGAAGATAGAAGGTCACCTGGTTCAGCACTCAAGCACATGTCATGTCTGGCTCTAGTGAGACTATGTAGTCTTTTGAAAGAGAGAACTATTCTTCAGAGGTGGACATCCTATAAGAGGGTCATGGATGACCAAGGGCTTGGGACAGGTCTTTTGGCCAATACCAGCTGGAGACTGAGATTCTAAATTCCTCTCGGCATTGAGACATAATCCTCATCTTAATAAAAACAGTAATAACAACAGAAAAAAATAAGCACAGCTTCCCTCAATACCACTCATTATGAATCAGGCACTGGACAGAGCATTTCATATTCTTTATCTCAGTAAGTCCTCCCAAGGTCCTAAGAGTATGATCCTACTTACAGATGTAGAAACTGACCATGGATACAGCAACTGTTCCAAAGTCACACAAATCTGGGCAACTCTAGGGCCCCTGGGCTTTGCAAGCACTTCTGATCTGATAGCCTAAAGGAAGAACACCTCATGAAGACTTTGCAAAATGCAAAGTGAAAAACGCTTCCTTTTTCCCCATTTAAATTTTGAAGCCCAAAGACCGAAGTGGTCTGAGAAAAAAAATATCACTATGCTTGAAAAAGGGTGAAAAGACAGACAGTTCCAGATCAGTGCTCAGTGTTTGACACAGACTTGGAATAACGAATTTCAATCTATTTACCGAATTTGCAAACAACCAGAGGGATCTTGTCCAAGGTCAGAAGTCACCAAATTGTGGTTCTTGCTGCAAAATGGGAAGTGAGCCCTAAACCCGCCTTAGCAGATTGAGGGATGAGCTCATTCTTCACCAGGACCACCTGCAGCTGGAACCACCCGACCTGACCTGAGGCTGCAGGGGGACACTGCCCTCCTCTGGTGCTCACCCTGGGGACTTCCCTCTGGGCTAAAAGGGCAGCTGAGCAAGTTCCCACCAGGGCAGGAGAGCTGTTTATTCTCATGGCTTCAGGCTGACGCGGTAGCTTTTTGAGACATGCTCCCAACCTGAGCAGGGCACATCTGACACTTACAAGGCCCATTTCCAGTACAGCAGCGGCAGCTGCGCTAAGATGTCGCTTCTGCACAAAGCTGCCCTACCCATTCTCACAAAATCCCTTCTTCGAGAAACATTTACTAAGCAGCTGGCTTTGGAATGATCAGTAATTAATGATGCCTCACATCTGGCCAGTGCTTTCATTTAGGGCTGCAATGCCCAGGCGCTTGCACGCTCTGAATGCATGACACATCCCCAGTGAGAGAGTGCATGGGCTCCCAGTGAGCGCCTCGGGTTCCTGATCTTCAAAACAGAGGTCTGAACTACACCTACATTCTCTCCCAGCAGACGCTGTTCCCCTTCCCGGTAGCCCTCTGCTCTGGTCCCATAGGCTCTGTGCTCCCCCAGCTGACACCCAGCTGCCTACAGGGACTGCTCAATAGAGCCTATAGTCACTATTTTGACTTCACCTTTCCTGGGGTTTTTCGAGCATGATTTTTCCCCACTATTATTTCTGAAGCAATTGTTTGGTTTTGACTAATAAAATCAGAAATAGTACAAACAAGCAGCAAGTTACATCTTATTTTTGATTTGTGGTTTGGAATTAAAATAAGAGCTGGTGGTTTTTTGTGTTTTTTTAATTAGAAAGATAGTGTAATTGTTCACAGGATTTCAACTGAGATAGGGCACACAGAGGGGTACTGCATGTGGTACAGTCATATATAAAATATGATTATGTGTTCAGCAGCATTCTATAGTATTTCACTGGCATAGAACAATTAATCCCTGTAAAGAGAAAACTCTGAATAAATGTGTGTTACATTTACTAAACCAAAAGAAATACAGTGGCTAGAAATATCTGGATGCTTTGTGCCTTATAAAGAAAACTATTGAATGCACTTTCTTTTCTTCTCCATGTTTCAAGGTTAGGTAAGTTAAAATGTAAAGTATCTAGAAAGATCCACAGAAGATACTTTTTAAGTAAAAGGGAAGACCTCATGAACAAATATAACATGCAAACCAACTAGACTGAGCAAATTCAGACTGGAGGATTCCTTTGGCCAACCAACAGGAGAAGCGCACAACACTGTTTAAGCAAACAGAACAAATGCAAAACCAGGACACGGCGAGGCAAGCCCTAAAATGGAAGGTTCACCACAGGAGATCCAGGAATCTCATGGAATGATTATTAGTGCCAAGGCCTGATGCTTTGGGAGTAAGAAAACCCTTCATGGAATTTATTTTTCAGATGGTGGTGCATGAATAAAGAAGAGAGAGAGTGTGTGGGTGTGTGTGTGTGTGTGAGAGAGAGAGAGAGAGAAGAAAAGTAGAAATTATGTAGCACTTTAAAAAGATCCAACAAGACCCTAAAATTACTCCAAATTTAACATACATTCATCACACAACAGGCAAAGAAGTAAAAAAACCTAGAATGAGAGAAATAATAGCTTCAAGAGTTTTCTCAACCTTTCTTGACACTGCTGACATTTTGGGCCAGACACTGTCTGTCGTAGAGGCTGTCTGTGCACTGCAGGACACTGATCAGTGTCCCCTGCCCCACCCCACAGATGCCAGTAGGGCCCCCTCCCCAGAAGTGATAACCTAAAATGGCTCCAGACATTGCCAAATGCATGGGGGGGGGGCAGGGGGGCGGTTGAGAAGCAGTGCTTTAAAGCATCCAGGACAAACATTCTGGAAAATGGATTATTAAGTAAATGTTTACAGGACCAACATATTTTAAAAATCATGTAGGTGAGAACTCAGCACTGAAACAGAAATGGCAAAATCCGCAGCAGGATCGCGAGCCAACTATGTTGCATAAGGTCCAGAATGTGTCTTCCTTCCACCCTAAACTGAAACATCTGCTCCTTCAGGGAAACGTGCTAATGGATTCTGAATCTAATACTAAAAGTGAGAGGCAGTGAGAGATGATACTTGGAGTGATTTTTATGGAGTGAATCTTCCAATAGCAAAATTACCAAAAATTAGACTATATGCATATAATGTATTTTCTAAAATACTGTGTATTCTGTAGGCCTCCTGAAAGTGACATGAGCTGTAAGAAAGGTTCCAGATGTGTGGAAGCACATGTGTGCATGGAGCAATCTGCTCAAATGAGTCAAGATAAATGGAAAATACTGGCCGCTCTGAAGTGAAGTCAGAAAGGACTAACATTGTCCCAGCAGAACTCTCCCCGAGATGATGAGGGCCTCTGGCTTCTTTAGAATGAAGGAAGGATGCTGAGTTTCTCAGCCCAGAGAAAGAAATACATTTTGCTGTGCTCAAATCACATAATTATCCACTACAATGCAACACTGAATACCCAGATTAAATAAATTTTGCCAGGAAATATACTAACTTGTGAAAAGAAAATAACATCTAAAACAAGACCACTTACAAACCTCTTAGTGAGTTTTAATATAAAAAACTTTTTTTTTGACAAATCATTTCTACTGTGATATTTTCTGTACATAGTGGGACATTCTCAAAGTATCTCAGCAGGTATCAAGACACCTCAACAATCATACCACCAATTTGTAAAGCACGTAAAAAACCTGGAGGACACTTTTAGAATTCTTAAGGTAATGTCTCACGTATTAACTCATTCATTGGTATTGCATTCTCAGAAAATGGGCAGTAGTAACATGCTTCCATTCTTATAGAGAAGTCTGTGATTTAATAATCTTTCCTAAGAGGCTGTTACAACAATTCACATTCCCCCATCAGTATTTGATAGGTCCCACCTCCACCTTTCTGCAAGCAATAGATGCTTCTTTTTTTGCTTTTAAATATACATTGGAGAAAAACATCTCTATTCAATAATGGTGCTGGGAAAATTGGATAGCTACATGCAGAAGATTGAAACTGGATGCGCACCTCTCATAAAAATCAACTCACGATGGACAACAGATTTAAACTTAAGACATGAAACCATAAGAATCCTAGAGGAAAAGGTTGGTAAAACTCTTATAGATATCAGCCTAGGCAAAGAATTTATGAAGAAGACCCCCAAAGCAATCACAGCAGCAACAAAAATAAATAAATGGGACCTGATCAAATTAAAAAGCTTCTGCACAGCCAAGGAAACTATCATTAAAGCAAATAGACAACCTACAGAATGGGAGAAAATATCCACATGCTATACATCCGATAAAGGGCTGATAACTAGAGCCTGTGTAGAACTTAAGAAAATTAACAAGAAAAAAATCAAAAAAACTCATTCAAAAGTGGGCAAAGGACATGAACAGAAACTTTGCAATAGAAGACAGATTAATGGCCAGTAAACATATAAAAAAGTGCTCACCATCTCTAATCATCAGGGAAATGCAAATCAAAACCACAATTGAGATATCACTTAACTTCAGTGAGAATGGCTTTTATTAAAAAAGTCCCAAAACAACAAATGTTGGCATGGATGCGGAGAGACAGGAACCTTCATACACTTGTTGTAGGACTGCAAATTAGTACAACTTCTATGGAGAGTAATATGGAAATAACCTCAAAGAACTAAAAATAGAACTATCATTTGATCCAGCATCTACCCAAAGGAAGAAAAGTCATTTTATAATAAAGACATCTGCACCCGAATGTTTATGGCAGCACAATTCACAATTGCAAAGATGTGGAAACAACCCAAGTGTCCATCAATACATGAGTGGATTAATAAAATGTGGTATATGTATACCATGGTGTACTATTCAACCATAAAAAACAATGGTGATCTAGCACCTCTTGTATTATCCTGTTTGGAGCTAGTAGAGCCCATTCTTCGAAGTGATGTATCACAAGAATGGAATAACAAGCACCACGTGTACTTACCATCAAATTGTACTAACTGATCAACACTTAGGTGCACACATGGAAGAATGTTCATTGGGTGCTGGGCAGGTGGGAGGAGTGTGGAGGGGATAGGTAAATTCATAACTAATGGGTATGGAGCACACTGTCCGGGGGATGGGCACACTTATAGCTCTGGCTTGGGTGATGCAAAGGCAATCAATATATGTAACCAAAATGTTTGTACCCCCATAATATTCTGAAATTTTAAAAAAGAAAAAAAATGGCATGAGATACCACAACAGACCTATTAGAATGGCTAAAATTAAAAAGAATGATTATATCAAGTATTAAATGAAGAGGTAACAAAACTCTCATACACTGTTGATGGAGATATAAAACGGTATGATTACTTTGTAAAAATGTGGAAGTTTCTTTAAAAGTTAAATGTACACCTACCATATGATTCAACCATCCATTGCTAGATATTTACCCAAGAGAAATAAAAACATATGTTCAAAGACTTCTACACAAATGTTCATAGGAACTTTATTTGCAATACCCAAAGACTGGGAACAACCCAAATGCCCCTCAACAGATGACTAGATAACAAATTGTGGTAGATTAAAGCAATGGAATATTACTCAGCAACAAAAAGGAACAAACTATCGATACATATGGCACCATAGGAGAATTCTAAAACAATTATGCTAGGTGAAAGAAGCCAGATAAAAAAGAATAAAAACTTGAGATGTCTTTGATGTGAAACTGTAGAAAAAGCAAACCACAGTGAAAGAAAGCAGTGACTGCTGGGGGGGATAGAGTTATGTGGGAAGAGCAGGAGGAAGGGATTGCCAAGAGGCGTGAGAAAACTTTTGGCGTGATGAATATGTTCATTATCTTGGCTGTGGCTATGGTTATATGGCATATACATATGTTAAAATTTATCAAATTATATGCTATGTGTATGTGCAGTTTATTGTATACCAATTACACTTGAATAAGCCTATTTTAAAAAAAAAACAACAACACACACACACACCTCCCCGCAAGTCTGAGGGGCAGGGCCAGGCAGGACACTCACTGCCGTTTTTATCTGCATGTCCCCAACTCCCAGACCACTGGGCTATTTCTCTGTGAATGGACCCTGCATATTCCCCCCCACCTTTTTTTCTATTGTATTCTTTTCTCCCATCTTGATAACTAAAACCTGTGAGAGCATTTATAATAAAAATCTTTTTTCATAAATAAAGACAGGTGAGAACTTCTACAATTTAAAATGCTCTCTTCTCAGCATCCCTTAGCCCCCCCCCCAAATAATCTAAAATTGGGAAGCATGAGCTAGTTTAATTTTGGGCCAGCCTTCTGTGCATGATTTTGGAGCTGCTTATATTATATTAACCCCTTTTCTGTCTTTTGCCTTGCAAATATTTTTCTCTAAAGAGCTATGGTTTGTTTTAATTTTCACTTGTGGTGTAATTTTGTCATATAATCATTTTAAATTTGTATATAGTTAAATATAGCTGACTTTTCTAGGCCTGGATAAGGGAGCCTCCTCTGTCTCTCGATTGTACATGTTGTTTCCTAGTCTTGAATGTTTATTTTTTTGTGGGAGGAATGCAGAATATTTTTTTTTAATATTTAGGTGTTCAAACCAACTGATACTCATTTTTGTATGGTACAACCTAAGAATCCAGTGCTGTCTCCTCCAGACAGCCAGTTGTATCAACACTATCAATAATCCTTTCCAGGACCCGGCACGGTGGTGCACGCCTGTAATCCCAGCTACCAGGGAGGCTGGGGTGGGAGGATCACTTAAACCCAGGAGTTTAAGGCTGTAGTGAGCTATGATCCCACCACTGCACTCCCGCCTAGGTGACAGAGCAAGACCCCATCTCTAAAAAAAAGGAAACCTCCTTTACCACTGACCCTAAATTCCAACTCTGTTATACATAAAATTCTCACATATAATTGTATTTTGGGGGGGGCGGTTACTGAGTAGGTTCCAGCAATGTACTCGTCCTTTTTCACGTCCACACCATACTGGCTTGATCGCACAGTATGCCCAATCAGTGCCACCACGAGCCTGAGCACTCAGAGCAGCCTTCCCTACAAACTGGCATAACCCATAACGACCCCCCACCCTGTGGAAGAAGCCCCGAGGTGGGGCCCTGGCACAGCACATGGGCCGGGGACGGTGGTCCCTCCTCTACTCTCTACAGGGCCGCTGGGAGTCATGCACAGCTTCATGTTGCAGCCCTGGATCCAATATCTGGTAGGAAAAATGGCTCCTTTTCAATCTTCTTTTTAAAACTGTCCTGGCTCTAGCAGGGCATCATTTTAAGGCCATTTTTTAAAATTCAATTCCAAGAGAAGCTTCCCAATGAAACTGCACTGCACGCACACACTGCTCTTGGGGAGCTGGCACTGTGGTACTACCTCCTCCCCCCACCCAGGGCCACGGGACACTGCACTGCCTTATGCTTGCGTACACCTTTCAAAACACTACTGCCGTTCTCATCATGAAGGTCCCGAGCCTTTCTTGTTATATTTATTCCTAAGTCTTGTGCAGCTTTTGTTCCTATTTTTACAGACCACCTTCCCACCTCCTTTTCTCGGTGCTCACTGTGCTCCCTGAATTACTGTCAGCAGTTCTCCTTCCAGCGGCCACAGGGCTCCCCTAGCAGCTTTGTTTTGCTTGGTGGTGTGAGTTCTGTTTATTCAAACCATCTTCCTCTCCCTGGATGAATGGTTACCATTCTTGGTTAGCACCCTTAGGCTCTGCTCTGCTTTCTACAGTGACAGCAGGTTCCTTCCTCAAGGAAAGTGAAGTGGCCTCCCAGGAAAGTGGGGGGCACAGAGCTTCCCCAGGGCCTCCCGGCCCCAGGAGCAAGGGAAGTTCAGGCCAGGGGACCAGGCGTCCAGTCGCCCTCTCATACACAAAGGGCCTCTTGCCCACCCACTGCTCTGTGGGGCTCTCCCAGAGTTCTCTGATGCTGCACCAGTAATGCCCAGGGACCCGCATGGAACCCAGAGCCTGCCCAGATGCCCAGAGGCCTGGCAGCCACCTTGCTCAGGGGTATTCAGTGCAAGGGAGAGAAGGGAAGGGTTTGAATCCAGGACCTCCTTACCCCAGAGTTCCCAGCTTCATCCAAACCAGAATTTTGCAAGCGAAGAAGCTTCACTGATAATAAGATCCCTCTCTGTCATTTACATTATGAGGGGACTGAGAGCCAGACAATTTTCTCACTCATGCAGGGATGGCAGCTGGGGTCAGAACACCCCCATGTGCCTTTCCCTGAGCCTTCTCTTGTGACAACTTATTGAGAGTACTCACCTTTCCACCAGACCCTAACCAACACCACCCTGCCCAGGTGCTACCGTAGTTTCTTACTACTGTGCAGAATTAGAAATCATGAAAGCAATCTCTTTTCCCCATAGAGCCTTTCTAAAAATATCACCGCAACAATATTTCTCCATAACATATTTATTGGAAATGTCCCTAAATCGTGACAGGCTACAAAGTAAGGTCAGTAAATGACCTTACACTGCCTTGTCTCAGAAGATCCAGCCCCTAGAATAGAAGGGATTTTAAAATGTGCATCACAACATACTATGGAGACATGACTGATCTGGATGCAGTGTGTGTGGTGACGTAAGACACCTTCATGATTTACAGCTAGGAAGCCAACATCAATTTTCCCCAGCAAGGCAACAACACCAGCAGTGCCCTAGGGAAACTGATTTCACCCAAAGATCTTCTGAGAATGAACAACGAGGCTGGAGTTCAGAACTAACAACCGACTCCTTGTTTTCCTCCTTGGGTAAAAATATGATGAAAAGGACGATGCTGACATGACAGTCACCTTCTCTGGGGTCCTCACGCACAGGATCCCCCAAAGGCCATTGCAGATTCAGGCTCAAAACTAAACTAACTCGTGCTTCCCAATTTTAGATTATTTGGGAGTTGGGGGAGGCTGAGAAATGGGCATTGCTAAATTGTACAGGTTTTTGCCTACCTTTATTCAGGATTTTTTAAAAAAAGGTTTTCTTTTTCATTTTTGAAAAAAATTGTGCAAGTCACAACTGGTTACACACTAAATATCTTGCCAGCACACAAACATACAACAACAAGCAGTGTCCCTCTTCTGAGGGGCTGAATAAGCCAGGGGGTCCCCACCATCTCAGCAAGGGTCATGGCTGACAGCTGAGCCGCTGAAAAGAGGGCATGACAGACCCTTCCCTAAATTCTTCTCTTGAAAAGCTTTTAAATAGGAACAAAGACTGTATTAATGTTTTTGGAGCTCTTATTGTGTTTACGACATTCTGATGCCATTGGATGAGAGTTCTGATTTTGGTGTTAGTACCGTGTTACTATCCTTACCCGCAGTAGTAGTAGCAGTGGTACTGACTTCCCCAAAGTGTGCCAGATATGTAACTCTGGCACTAAAGTTTCTTCCTGGAAATATTTATTTAGATACTATTTTATCCCTTAACTTTGGAGTCCTGTGTAATAATACGTACCGGGGAAAATTTCACACGTAAAAATGGTTTGTCACAGGGCTCACAAATATGAGTGCAGCATTTGTCTATGGCTTTCGTCCTCACTGCCATGGCTCTGTGGCCCGTGTGCTCACACACAGCAATGTCCAGCACTGGAGGTTCCCACAGGGGAATGCCGGCTGGAGGGTCTGAAAAGGCGCCTTTGTTAATGCACAAACTCCATGCTGATGATTCATCAGGGGGCAGTTACCCCACTGGCCCTGGGGAACATGCTGCCTTAGTCATGGATCCACCCACAGGTGTCCCTCAGGGTCAGGTGAACATCCTGGGTGTGGACAGGTGTGGTCTACCTGGAATCTGCCTGACATCCCTCAGGTATGGGCCACCTGGGCTGCATCACTGGGCAGAAGGTGGTGGCAGCAGTGATAAGAACTGGCCTTATAGAGGCTTCACTCCTGCCGTAGCTGCAGAAACTTTAATTTTTTTTTAAATTTTTAATTGACAAATAGTGGTTGTATAGATTTATGGGGCACAATGTCATATTTCAATACATGTATACCCTGTAGAATGATTTAATCAAGCTATTTAACATATCCATCACTTAGCATACTGATCATATTTTTGTGGTGAGAACATTTAAAATCTACTTTTTAAAAGCAATTTTGAAATATACAACACATTGTTATTAACTACAGTCACCATGCTGTACAACTGGCTCTCTAAAACTTACTCCTCCTGTCTAACTGCAACTTTGTACCTTTGACCAGGCTCTCCCCTGCTCCCTCTGCCTCACAATCACCATTCTAGTTTCTTCTGCTACGAGTTCTCCTGTTTTGGATTCCACACCTAAGTGAGATCACGCAGTATTTGTCTTTTTGTGGTTGGCTCATTTTACTGAGCACAATGGCCTCAAGGTTCATCCATGTTGCCTAAATTTTAGTAAGTTAGAAAATGCTATTTTTCAGAAAGAATTCACAAACTACCCATCTTTGTAAGCGAGCACGCCTCTGTGGCATGGGAAGAGGCCAGTGCTGTGGTGGCTCCTTGCCCCCTTCCCCCCTTCAGATGTTCTGTGCATCCTGAACTCAAGGCTCTGACTTTGCACCCCACTTTTCTATTTTGTGCTAGGCTCCTTCCTTTAAATTACAGGCTTTCTTTTTAAGGAGAGAGATGTCCCTCTGGGCCCCCAGCATGCAGCACTGCAGCTCTGGAGGGTGGACAATGGTCCTCAGGCCCCTTCCAGGGAGGACAGCTACCCTCAGGGCACTGCCTGGTCCCACAGCCTGTAGATCCTCCCCTCTCACAGAGGCCTGGGCTGGGACTTGGCACCCTTCGGAGCAGGTACATCACCATAAGACTGCTGTCCTGGGGCGGGGACAGAGATCTACAGTCCCCCCTCCCCCACCACCC
This sequence comes from Microcebus murinus, assembly GCF_040939455.1. Taxonomy (NCBI): domain Eukaryota; kingdom Metazoa; phylum Chordata; class Mammalia; order Primates; family Cheirogaleidae; genus Microcebus; species Microcebus murinus. Next base: position 22,188,525 of record NC_134110.1, read on the forward strand.
ACCCATCTCACTCTGGGCCAGGTTCCTGCCTAGGTCACACCCTCCAGGGACGTCTACAGGGATTAAACTGAAAGTGTGTCACCCAGAGAGATCATCCTCACCACAAGAAGGAATTTTCTAAGAAGAGAGGTAAATATAAGACTCCCATTCTATTATATACTTAATCTTAAGCCTCTTAAAAGTATAACCCTTGCAAAGTTCATCAGGGTCATGAATCCGGAACCGGGCCCCATTCCTGGCAGAGGGAGGGGGCCCCTAACTTCTCCCATCACTGGCAGTCAAGAACTAACAAGTTCCTCGATTTCACTGACGGCAGATACTCTCCTGGCAATGACAGTCCTGCCCCAGTGGGAAGAACCAGACCCCAAAGCCAACAAAATCAAAACTCCAAAGTCTCGAAGAACTCACACAGCATGTGCTTCATGCTTCAGGGGCCTGAATTCCAAACAAGGGCTACAGCTCCCCAGGCCAGTGCCCAGGGCTGGGGACAGCAGGTGCCCACCCAGCTCTCCCTCTGCTCCTGGGCCACCCAAGGTCCCCTGCTTCCACAAAAGCTGGGACAGGGTGGCCCTAAGGTACTGTAAGACACCAACAGATCATGTGCCATAGAAAAGGGGGCCAACCCACATGCTCATGTGAGTGACAAATGTCCTATGAAATCACAGGACCCTCAGAAAGCTGTAGTCGTCGGATAGCCTGCTGCAGCCTGCCCATGGATGTCCTACATAGCGGCCAGGACAGCATAAAGCAAAGAGATTTCAGAGATCTCCTGCCTGCAAAGTGCCAGCTTCCAATCTGGCGAAACAGCTTCCGGGTCTCCATGGCCAGAGTGAATTGAGTAATACTCAAAAACTGAACAAAAAAACAAACCCTGCAGGTTGGGCAGGCAAAACCGATTCTGTCAGAGCTTCCTGACAGCTCTGGCCGGTCACCTCTTCCCTTCTCCTCAGAAAGGCACAGTGTGCCACCCTCGCACCGACCAGCCAGATGAAGTGATCCCACCAGAGTCCCAGTGGCCTGAGGTGTTTGCTCTGCTTCCCCCATGCAAGAAACTCCCTGTTCTTAAAGACTGACTCATTAGAAACCGAGGGCTGAGCAGCCCTCCTGGGCAGTGGGCAACTCCCAGATGAATCAAAACGGTGTTCAGCAAAATTCTTCATTAAAATTAAAAGCAAACAAACAGAAAACTAAGTAGCATTAGCATGTTCCATAAAGAAATAAAATGCAACAAACCCAAAGCACTATGGCTCCAAGCATCACTGTGAAGAAATCCAATCTGAATGTGTCAATGTATAATTAACTCTTTATAAACAGGTTGATTTGTAAATTAAAGCTCAGGAACACAATATATCTCTTCCTGACCACTGCCACCACCAACCATAAATACCCGCAGAAACCTAATATATTAGCAACAATTCTTCACAAATGGCAAGTATTAATGGATGCCTTTGAGCCCTCCATCTAAGGAAGGAGGCATTGCAGTTAAGAATCTTGTCATTACAACACCAAACCTGGCAGGGCCAGGGCAAGCAAGGTGAGGTGCCCATCTCAGGTGCAAAATGCAAGGGGGCACCCAAAAGCTCAGTCATTAAGATGACTAATATTTTAATGAAATGTATTAACAAAAAAAAAAATGAATACAAAAACATCCCCAAAGCAGAAAACACTGAAATTTTAAGTGAGACAAAATCAGCCCTGCTGAGTTTTCCTCTAGCTGCGGGCTCCCATTGGCTTCACCGAGCTCTCAGTGTCCTGGACAAATGAGCTTCTTCCCCTCTCTCTCCTTGGCCCACCCCCCAACAGCAAATGGACCCCCTAAGAGTCGTCGCCTTCCTTCACAAAGGTCTACCTGCCTCCTGCTCCTGTCTTGTCCTGGGTCATACCACAGGTCTCTGCCTCCCTGGCAGCCACCACTCAGCACTCAGCACGAACTCACTTCTCCACTGGCTCACCGAGTTCTCTGCTTCCCCATCCTCCTGCCTCTGCTCCTGTAATGCACCATTTGCAGCTGGAAGCCGACTGCATCCCCTCATTCAGCACGCATCTGCGGGCGCTGCTGCTGCCAGGCAGTGCTCTGCAGCCAGCACGCAGCAAAAACCCTTTCCTCAAGCTCACATTTCCATGGGTGACTTCACATGGGACGAATTAAGTAAGAGTCAAGTTGGCAAGGCACATGCACAAAAGGGGACACAAGAAAACTTTAAGATGTTAAAGCAAACTAAAGGTCTGTCCAGCAGTTCACTCTGCGATGCTCCCTGACGCTTCCCACCGTCCTGATTTCAAACACCAGCACTCACGGTAACTATTCCAGTCATCTCTTTCTGACCTCATTTCGATTGTTATTTTTAAATTTTAATTTACTAGTAGTGTTACAACATCATCAGGAAATGTGTTTTTACAGAATTAAAATCTGTATGTTTCCCATATTCCTAATGTTTGGATAACTATGAATAGCGGTGCACCACTGACTGCGATGTCCTGATGCCGCTCCTGGTTCACCGTCCCTGGTTAGAGATTCAGCCACCTGGGTTAGGGTCAGTGATTCTGCTCTGAGTGAAGGGAAATGTGTTTTCCTTTTAAATAAGTAGAGTGTGTGTGTGTGTGTGTGTGTGTGTGTGTGTGAGAGAGAGAGAGAGAGAGAGAGAGAGAGAGAGAGAGAGAGAGAGAGACCTCTTGGGTGACAGCCTCTCCTCAGTAGAGGAGAGCAGTCAGGTGCACACGGGTGTCCCCTGGGAGACAGGGCTAGAGGTGAGGTCCTCATCCCCACGTGTACTAACCGCACACTGTTGTGTGCATGCTGGGATTTGAGGAGGTGTGCTCTGAATGCACAGGTCACTCAGCCAGCACCTCCCTGAGCCCCAGGGTGAGCTGGACCTTGAGGCAGGGGCCCAATGCAGGTATCTGAGGACCACTCTTGGCACTTGGGCTCAGGGCATGAGGCAGGCAAGAGGAGTGTGCAGTGGGAACCAGACCCCCAGGGGTCCCCTGGCATCAGCACTTAGGGGTTGCACCACCAGTCACATCTCTGAGGCTCAGCATTCTCATCTGCAAAATGGGGATGACAGTGATGGTACCTGCATGCTGGTGGCAGGAGAGGCTGTGTTGTGCACACACTTTTTGTCACCCTGCAGCAGGTAGGAGTGCTATGAACTTGAGTCCCCGGAAGCTGGGTGTGCACCTGTGCATGCTCACTCCTAACCAACTCCCAGGCAGCCAACACCATCATCCAGAGTTCCCATTTATTAGGCCTCAGTATGCTCAGATGATTCAATCTGGTGCAGAACTGCTTGCTCTTAGGGAACTCCAGCTCTCTAAAGTATCCTGACACTGCTGCATCTCCGACTTACCTGGCCTGCTCTGGCCTCTCTCGACACCACCAGGCAGGAACAATGTCACTGTCCACCAGCCCCCAGCACTAGTCTCTGACCCTCAATAGATGTGTGTGACAACTCGAGAAAGCTACGTGTCGGTAAACCTCCTTGGTTATTGATCCACCACACTGGTAGCTAATCCAGGTCAGCAAGCAACTAGCCACCGGCCCCTGGTAGAAGGCTCCACGCATCCTCATGTTCGGAGCTAAGGATCTCTTCAACTCTTTTATGTGAATGTGGGGAACATGCAATCCGCATGACAAGAGCATGTGGCCTACTTGGGTTCAGCACCAAATACAAAGCCATCTTTGTTCTCCCGAAAGACTTGTAAAATTATGTTCCTGTCCTAAATCACTAAAATGTTGCCTTTGGGCCAAGACTTTATTTGGGAACTATCTGGATGCCTTTCTCCTTAGAACAGAACAGAAATTGGGCAAAGTGCACCATGGAAACACGTGTATACGCCCGCCCACAGTGTAGACTACGTTGTTCTTCACATCCAGATCATAGCACTAGGCTGCAGTGGTTTGTTTGTTTGTTTGTTTGTTTGTTTTGAGACAGAGTCTCACTTTTGTTGCCCAGGCTAGAGTGAGTGCCATAGCATCAGCCTAGCTCACAGCAACCTCAAACTCTTGGGCTCAAGCAATGCTGCTGCCTCAGCCTCCCGAGTAGCTGGGACTACAGGCATGTGCTATCATGCCCAGCTAATTATATATATATATATATATATATATATATATATATATATATTAGTTGGCCAATTAATTTCTTTCTATTTATAGTAGAGACGGGGTCTTGCTCTTGCTCAGGCTGGTTTCGAACTCCTGACCTCAAGCAATCCGCCCGCCTCGGCCTCCCGGAGAGCTAGGATTACAGGCGTGAGCCACCGCGCCCAGCCTGCAGTGTGTTATTGAGCTTTCAACCTTGAAAACCTAGACAACCATATTCCTCAACATCTACCACTGGCTTTTTGTTGAAAAGCACTGAGGCAGATTGTCTCAGGCCTGTGCAGGCTGGGGCCATCTGCACAATGTGTTCAGTCTTTCAGGCCACTAGAACCGTGAATTAGTTTCCCATGGCTGCTGTAACAGATTGCCACAAACCGAGCTAAAATCAAGGTGTGTTCAAGGTTGCATTCTTCTCTGGGGGCTCCAGGTGAGAATCCACTTCCTGGACTTTTCCAGCCTCCGGAGGCCGCATATTCCTTGAGCCACGGCCCCTCCCTCCATCTTTAAAGCCGCCAACGGCAGCCAGCCAGTCACGTCTTTCTCTCTGAGCGGCCATCGCCCCAGCTCTCCTCTCTCTTTCTTTCAGCCTTCAGGACCCTGTGATTACACTGGGCACACCCAGGTGATCCAAGACAATGTCCTTATCTTAACGTCATCTGATTAGCTCCTTTTTATTTTTATTAGCTCCTTAATTCCCCTTTGCTATGTAGCTAAACTGTTCACAGGTTCTGAGAGTTAGGATGTGTACATCTTTGGGGGCCATTATTCTGCCTAAAACAAATCACGAACAGAATTTAGGGTAACTGCCTTTTATATACGAGGAGGGCATGGCCAATACCCAGTGGGGGGTGCTGTTTTAGGAGCTTTGTCCAGAACACAGTTTCTGTCTGGTTCCCTCAGGACCAAGGGCTGAGTCTTTGTGAGGCGGGATAATTCCTGACACAGGGCAAAGACAGGCCCAGGGATACATCCACACCTGACCCTGGACAGAGCAGTCTCGGGGGAGGCAGAGCATCAGTAAGAAGGCAGCTGGCTGGTGACACCGTGCTCGGTGCTGTCTCTCGGGCACTCCTACCACACCTGAATTATGCATTGCCAGCTGGGCCCCTCCATTCATTCATTCAGCAAGCATCTATTGGTTCTGCTGGGAATGGGAAGCAAGGTGGGCATGGCCCATGTCTCTTGCCTCATGGGTGTCAGGACATTTTCTCTTCTGCATTTCAGGTCCAAGGACTGAGTCTCTAGAACAACTCACACACCTGTCACAAGCTCTTCAGAGAGAGTGACAGAATTGAAACAAGAAGTCCAAGCTGCTCTGTCTCAGTGAGTCCATATGGACCAGAGTTCAGCCATGATGTAGGTGCTGCTTTGTCCTCAGGGGCTAAATCCAGTCCTCATTCCCAAGTACCCGGCACCAGCACTTGTTCTATGCAGATACAGAGTTCTCAAGGCTCCAAAGCTGCTGTCATCCTGCTTGTGCTTCCAAGACAGCCCACGGTGGGCGCCCTGCAGTGCCTGTTGAACTCAAGAGTGGATTCAGAAAGCCCAACAATGACACTCACTCAGTCTTTACTGTGATGGGTCATTGCCAAGCCTCCCCTGGCCGTGGCTCCTCTGAGTGTGGAAAGGGAGTGGACAGAGGCTCACATGTACCCGTAGTGTGATGCGTGCACCACTGCTGGTCTGTCTCCACACTGTGTATGTGTGTGTGTATATGTGGTGTATGTGTGTGGGGGGGCGATGTGTACATGTGAATATGTAGTGAATGTGTGAGGTGTGTTTGTGTGTGAGTGAGTTTAAGTGTGTGTGAGTGTGTGAGGCGTGTGTACCACGTGGGGTGTGTGTGTGTGTGGTGTATGAATGCCAGTGTTGTGTATGTCTGTGTGTGAACGTGCTTATCTGTGTGGTGCGTGTGTCCATGCAGAGTACGAGTGTGTGATGTGTGAATGTGTTCCTCCCAGCTGTGAGAACTTCTCCAGCGCTTGCTTATTAGGCATTTGCTGAATATTCAATATTTACTTAAATACATTTTTATTGAATAGTTGAAAGAAATTATATGAACATTCTTTTAGAAATAATATAAAATAAAATATTATAGAAATATTAAGACTTTTAAATACTGGCTTTTTAGATTTACATAAATTATAATAAATCCTGGCTAGGCTGAGGCTCTTGGTTTGGAAAATACAAAGGCAAGTGGAGGAAAAGGAAAAGGTCTTTTTTGAAATATAAGGCACGTCAGCAAAATGGAGCTGATGAGGCCGGGTGCGCTGGCTCACGCCTGTAATCCTGGCACTCTGGGAGGCCGAGGCGGGCAGATTGCTAGAGGTCAGGAGTTCGAAACCAGCCTGAGCAAGAGTGAGACCCTGCCTCTACTATAAATAGAAAGAAATTAAATGGCCAACTAATATACATATAGAAAAAATTAGCCAGGCATGGTGGCACATGCCTGTAGTCCCAGTTACTCAGGAGGCTGAGGCAAGAGGATTGCTTGAGCCCAGGAGATTGAGGTTGCTGTGAGCGAGGCTGATGCCACGGCATTCACTCTAGCCTGGGCAACAAAGTGAGACTCTGTCTCAAAAAAAAGAAAAAAAAAAAAAATGGAGCTGATGGGCCACGACGACAGGGACATTCTTCTAAGAGAAGCCAGGCCAGGAACTACACAGGGAGCCCAGCAGCCTGGTAGACACTCCATCCGTCACGTCTAGATAGAGGAGCTGCCCTCAGTGACACTTTTCAAATTTGTTTTGAATGACTGGCTGGGTCCATGTGAGTCACTGCGTGTAAGGGGCCCACTCTGGCTTGTGGGAGACAGTCCCTCCAAGGGGTTAGAGCTTTGCCACCAGGTGCACAGCTTCAAGTTCCTCCTACTGTGGCTAAGCATTGTGATCCAGGAAAAGAGATGTTGCTTCATTTAAAAAAAAAAAAAAAGTCCTTTATTACAGTGAATTTTTTCAATGGTAGCATTTACAAAATATGTCTCCACCCATTGCAGCGTGTTTTACATGCATCTTTATTGTTGTGCTCTTTGATTTAAGCAGGAATGAATTGGCTGTTTATAAATTTTGACAGGAAAAATAATCCATTTACATCTAAGTAGGTCCAAGATAGTCACAGTCTTGTAGTCCAACAAATGTGGGTCACATTCCTCTCTGGCACCTCCTAGGCCCATAGATTAGAGGGGTATGTTTCCCTTCTAGGAGCACAACACAAGGAAAAGCTAAACCCACATGTAAAAAATGAAGGCTGGGGTATTTTCTCTCCCCAAACTCACTTAAATCTAGAGATTGCCAAACATTTCACAATTTGCTTCAAGAAAACAAAGTTTTACCTTTATTTCAAAAAAAAAAAAAAAAAAAAAAAAAACAGAAAAAAGTAAACCTGTAATGAGACTGGAGGAAAATGTATTTTAGAATCAAAGATGGCAGGCACATCTGTTATTTAGTTGGAATAGTTTTCCCAAGCCATTTACCTTAATTATTACAAAAGCCTCTTACAATACTGAGAAGAAGAGACTGAAAATTACTAAATATGATTTTTCTAGTACAGAAAATTAAAGATCCTTTGGGTCCTGCATCGAACAAGTGATTTTCTATTCATTCCAAGTACTCCATGAAATAGCCCCTCCAATACAGGCAACCCTTCAACACCACAGGTTTGAACCGTGTAGGTCCACTCATACTTGGGTTTTTCCTAATAAAAATTATGCCAAGTGTGCCTGCCTTCCCTGCCTCCCCTTCCACCTCCTCTAACTCTTCTCCCATCCAAGTACTAACCAGGCCCAACCCTGTTTAGCTTCCAAGAGCAGATGAGATCGGGCGCGTTCAGGGTGGGATGGCCGTAGACCTCCTCTAACTCTTCTGCCTCTGCCATGCCTGAGACAGGAAGACCAACCCCTCCTCCTCCTTAGCCTACTCAACGTGAAGACAATGAGGATAAAGACCTTTATGATGCCCCATTTCCACTTCATGAATAGTAAATGTATTTTCTCTTCCTTACAATTTTCTTAATATTTTCTTTCCTCTTGCTTACTTTATTAAAGGAATACAGTCTATAACACAAATAACATACAAAATATGTGTTAATCAGCTGATTATGTTATCAGTAAGGCTCCCAAGGTCAACAGTGGGCCAACAGGTAGTTAGGCTTTGGGAGAGTCAAAAGTTATACCTAGATTTTCAACTGTGCAAGGGGTCGGCACTCAATATATTTTCATTCTCCAGAAAACTGTCTAGAATATTATTTAACTTTAAATAGTCTTTCAGGATTGCTTATCTTTTTTTTTTCTTACTGATATGTTCCACTGTGGTCTTTCTCAAAGCAATCATTCAGGTGAGCCTTTTACCTTCGCCTCCACTATAAAGGCAGCTGCAAAATTCAGTCCAGTCTCAGTTCCACCGTGGTGGTCAGATCTAACCCTGGGAGGTTAGAGCAGGCCAGTCACCCTACGAGGAAGGGGCCTGCCTCAGCCTTCGGAGATTCCAAGTCCAAAGAACCATAAGCACTTCAGAGAACTACAGTTGGAGTTCCTCTAGTGCATGGAAATCACACAGTTCTGATCCGGCTTACACCTCAACCCACCGTGTGTCTCCATCAGGCAAAAGGGTCTCTGCCTCAGCCAAGAGTGTGGCTCTGAAGGAGCAACAGCAGAGCACAAAGAACAGAGTGAGAAGCTCTCAAGACTTTTAAAGGATGACTACTGTGGATGTGAGACTAGGGGAAAAAAACCAACAGACCGTTACTCTCTTCTTCCCTGGTGGAATCTTAACATTTTTCAAGAATCTGCTCAAATGCCATCTTCTTTCCCCAAGAGAAGATCACTGAACACTCCAGCCAACTGGACTTGGTCCCTGAGCATCCCACCCCAGGCAGGGGGCAGGAAGCAGGGGAAGTGCCCTCCCCAGACCGCGAGCCACCCTGCCCACTCCTCTGTGGCCATGGCTGGCTTCGGGCCACCTGTCCCCATGCCCAGCCCAGGGAGGGCCTCCCGGAGATGTCCAACCAAGTGACCTTCGCCAGCTCTCGCTGAATGAATGCTTTGAATGTTCTTGCAACGACGGTCAAACACTCCTCGTGAGATAATAGTTTTAAAGGAAATCATCATTCACCAAATATCTTTAAAGGAAAAATATGTGTATTGGTGACAAATGGGACTGTGAAATGACTTTCTTATGAATTTTGCAGCTGCCTTTATAGTGGAGGTGAAGGTAAAAGGCTCAACTGAATGATTTCTTTCAGAAAGACCACAATGGAACATACAGTAAGAAAAAAAAAAAAGATAAGCAATCGTGAAAGACTATTTAAAATTAAATTTGTCATGTTTACTTTTCAAATGTGCCATCTATATCAGCAACTGACAGAACACAGCCCAGGTGACCCTTTGTTCCCATGCTGTACTTCACAATAAACAAGGTCTTTAATTTTACAGTATGAAAATAGCATTGCCATAAATCGTCCCTGTTTATTATTTTCCGGATCTAGGGCTTGTTGTCATTACTGCATTTGCTTTTTCTCAAGGTGTCATCATGGTTTCAGTGTCCTGCAGGGTATCTGGGGCTAAGCAGCTCGTCATAAATTTATAGTTACATGAGCAAACAAAGGATCATCTCAACACGGCTGACAGCAGCTCTCACTGGAACATTCTCCAGTTGACTCCTTGTTTCACATGTAGGTGTGAAAACAGTTTGTATGAGTAACTACCGATTCCCAACTCAGGCATTTTTACCCTGCTATTTTTCCCCCACTGGGTGGCCAAGCTGGATCTATGCTATCTTCATGCCCATATACCAATTTTATGCCAAATGCTGTATATTTTTGGAGGGAACCTGGAGAAGTTAGAGTTTGAGCTTAGGATTAGAGAGTAGGGAGGATTCACACGTGTTAACATTGGAGCAGGCTTTCCTGGCCTTTGAGGGAAGGCGGGGGTAAGTGGGAGGACGTGATGCCCTCACTGAGCGGCCACAAGAAGCAGGCGGGGTGTGCAGAGAGGCCAGACACAGGCAACAAGGTCCTGATGGGAGATGGGGCATGCGGTGGGGAGAGAAGGTAGGATGGCTGAGAGTGTCCCTCATGTGCTCCCAGAGGCCTGGGCCCTGTAGCAGCTTCCTGCGGATGGGACAGACTACACTCTGAGTCAGAGCATCCCCTGCGTTCACAGATGGGATGGTGGGAGGCGGTGATGATGCCACAGCCTGGAAGAGCCCAAATGAGTGTGGGATGGTGCAGGCCCTGCACAATGTCCCGTGGAGAAGAGCCTCAGAGACAGGATCCAGGAGGAGGCAGACGTCTGGGGCGGGGGTGGAGGATGAGGCCTAACCTAGGGTGTTCACTCCTCAAACTTTCTGGATGATTTACTGCATGGCAGAGGAAATGGAGGACGTGCATCTCACTATTATTCTAAGGAATGAATTTTCTTTTAAAATCAAAGAGAAAAATCAAATGGGATTATCAAACCTTAATTTAAGAACTACATCTGCTGCATCAAAAATTTGCTGTGAGCTTTTAAGAGTAAACACAGGGCAAATTTTTATACAAGAATTTTTTTTTTTGGTAGAGTGTATCTTTAAAGTGATACATAATTAAATTTCTGCTTTAAATGCTTCATTTTAATTCATTTTCATTTTCTTCTTAGGAAAACCTCAAGCTTACTGGTAGTTCCATCCATGCACCACGTGCCTGAGAACAGTGCTTATCACCATGGTCAGGCAAGAGGGCAGGAAGATATCTGCATTACTGCATTAAATTTTCAGTCTCCAGCAACATACTGTAATTGGAGCATAGGACTTGTTGCTAAAGTCCTGAAACAGATGACCAATGAGAAAGAGATCAGAGATGCTCAGTCCTCTTTCCCATGGCCTTTAGTCTCAGTTCCAGCACAGTGGTCAGAGCTAACCCTGGGAGGTTAGAGCAGGCGGGTCACCCCATGAGGAAGGGGCCTGCCTCAGCCTTCAGAGGTTCCAAGTCCAAAGAACCATAAGCACCTCGGAGAACTACGGCTGGAGAACTACAGGCACTTCCGGTTGATCTAGGCATGCATAGTAAATTACCCAAACACAAAAAATTCATTACAAGAAATTTTTTTCCTGAAAAAAATGACAGAAAAAATCAATTATCAAGGAAAGCTTGCTGAGAATTTCCCCCTCACTTGCCAATAACTCCCAGTGATCCACGGCAGTGATGGGAGGTGGGGGGAGGGTTGGAACCAGAGCAGGAAAACCATTCTTAAGCGCCTCATCTCCCCCAAACCCTCTAACAAGATCTGCTGTGAGAAAGCCCAAAGGCCTGGTTTGTCCCTGGTCACCAGACCGTGTAGCTGATACAGGAACAGTGGGGTGGCCAGGCAGGGCCTCCAGGAGGACAGCTACGGGGGGTCCACAGCACCAACGCCACCACTAGGGCTGGAGGCGCCTGCTCTGCTTGGCGTTCGCCGCTGTCGGTAGCAGTTCAAGCGCAGTCCGATACTCCTGTCTAAGTATTTTATGGTTCCTTTAAATCTGAGCATGTTCTAGGAAATGGGCCTCTATGTATTTAATGATTTGTTTTCAAAGTGTAGCAATGCCAACAGCGCTCTGGGCACATGGACTATTTTGCAAACATTGAAAATACACATTTATGAAAGCCAGTCAAAGAAAAGAGTCACCAAACTAAGCTCAGATTATCCACTGAACAGGGCTTTACCTCCTACCTGCCTACAACAGGCACAAGACCAACAAGGGGGGTTTGTTCCGCAGTCTGGAAACTGAGCCAACACAGCCCTGGGCAGGACGGGGAGGCGAGGGCTGCCCAGGTTCGGAGTAAAAGCCTTCCACAGAAACACTAACTCCTGGGAGGCCAAATGCCCAGCCCAGGGGTGGTTAGTGACTCATCCTCTGAACCAGGAAGGTGAGGTGATGGGAAGGCCCAAACACCTAAATTACGTCTGAAAGCTAAGTGTGGGGCAACCGACGTCATCCTCTCCAACCACAGCCTCACAGGGGCAGATAAAGCAGGGACGGTCTGACCGGAGAGTCCAACCGAGAGTGGGCAGAAGCCTTCTCGCTACAGAACTAAGCTGTGTGTTTAATGAGGCGGAGGTCTCACATTGCACAGCCGGCGTCTCAGACAACCTTAAGGACATCTCCACAGGAATTTCACTTCATTGGATTAATTTAAACCCTTAAGCTCCTAGACAAAAGAATCCAGTGGGAAAAAGTCCTGGATGGTTCAGTGTGGGTGGGACACAAAATATGGGGAAAAGTCAGCATCAGGGCGCCCTGCCTGGGCCCAGAGGAAGCTGTGAGATGTCCCAGGCAGCCCTGGGTTCTGCAGGCTCTTCATGGAGAAGGGAGCTGGGATGAGTGGAGGGCGAGGGCCAGAGGCACAGTTCCAGCCCAGTTCCTGGCCACCGAGGGGGAAGAGACAGACAAGCTGAGCAGCATGGGGTATGCTAGAAGTCCCCGGCATGGACCTGCACACCTGGATGTGCCAAGATGTTCCAGGGATGGGCCAGCTCAACACAGCTTCTGCTGGAGAGAGTGTACATTTCCGTCTTCGTTATTTTCTACGTGTTTGTGGCAAGACCAATGCCACATTTCCCACAGAGGTGGGAAATGATCGGAAAGTTTACAACAAAGGAAATGTAAAAGCACTCTTGAGATTATGGGGGGAAATGCTGGGAGCCCTAGACACCACAGGGGGCAGGAGGCACAGGGTTTGTTTACCTGACACCCACCCAGGGACCAAGCTGTGACCCAGCCTGGCCTCCCCACACTTCCTCTGTCCAGTTAGACGTGGGCTCCTCCTCACCAGCCACTGTGTGTCCACCCATGCCCCACTGCACCTGGCCTGCTTTCCTCTCTGCAAGGACAAGCACAGCTCAGACCTGTCCTGATGCTGGAGGAAACAGGCAGGTCGCCAGAAGCAGCCGGCAGGCAGAGCTTAGCATCAGGCAGGGACTGTCCAGATTCTCTCAGCACAAGCTCCCTGATTGTCCCCACACGGCTCCTCCAAAATGCAATGAGACAGATGAACGTTTACAAGAGCACAGATGACAGCTGTGGTTTCCTCTGGGCACTCTAAGAAACAGAAGCCTAGGAGTCAAAATCAAAATGACTTCTAGTTTTGGTTTAGTTTTTTTTTTTTTTTTTTTTAACAGTTTCCTTAGATTCTGACTATGCTCTGGTGAAGAGCATAGTATCAATCACACTTGAAAATAACAAGTCAGGAAACAGGAACCTCACTTAGATTCTCACCCTGTTAAACAACATTTCTGTATAATAGTCTGGGTATCATGCCCTGTACTGAGTACAAAGCTCTGTTTGTTTCTGCTTTGTAATGTAGGGTGCTATGTTCCATGGTCACTACACAATCACTTTGAGGAAACATTACTATAAAAATAAATAAGTTTCTTTTTTCATTCAAAGGGAGGGAAAATAACAAGGACGCCCTCAGCACACCCACAAACCTTTTCCAAGAACACTTGCATTTGTTCCTGAGTTGGTAAGAATGCTTTGCTGATGATATCAAAGGCTCTAATTTATCTGTGATCAACCTGACTGAAACACACAGGAAAAAATACTCATTTTGTTCCACTTTAAATTAAAACAAGCCTTTTTTTTTGTTTGTTACTGGGTTGTCTTTGTTTTTCTTTGAACACAGGGGAATATGTTACATTGCTCTATTATTCTGTCTTGAGTGTGGAAGGGCAGCCAAACACACTATTAATCTCTGAGTTGGATTTTTGGAAAAGACAAAGCATAATTTCATTTTCAAAAATGACTGCAAACTTCCACATCTGACAAAGATGGAATAAAAGTTCAGGATTTACCCGGCTACACCAAATCAGTAAGAAATGCATTTTTAAAAATGGTTTTCAGATATTGGACACAGGAATTGAAGGACAATGCTCCTGTCTGGAGAAATTCTCCAAGCTGCAGCACAGGACAGGAGCCAGGCGGAGACTGCAGGCTCCCAAAGTGGAAAGGACAGAGCTGAGCGTCCAGGGAGACTGAGGCAGCTAGAGTTTGTAGGGCAGAGCTCCAGCAGGAGAGCTCTGGATGTCTGCTGAGGGTCTCCCTTGAGCTTCTGGCTGAGTCTTGATCACTGCACGCATGTGAGGAAACTCCCCGTGGCCAATGACAGAACTGACTGCAAAAAGCAAAAGAAAAGCTCCCTGAAGCTCACTGCAGTCCAGGAATAGTCCTTGCTGTCACCAGGTATGGATATGGCAGGCCAGTCGCATGTGTTATTTACAAATGTGTATCTTATGATACTAACCTATGTCTTACTTCCAAAAATACAACAAATGATAAATAATGATCTATGTTTGTTTCAGAATTACATTAAAATCTTAGTCTGGATGTGTAACTTTGGGACAGTGTGTGGATTTTAGTTATCTGACCTACGCTTTGTCCTCCTTTCCCTGCTGACTTAATGACCAGAGTGTCAAGCAGGCCACAGGCCCTGACTCACCTCTGCCTATCTCACAATAAGATTTTATGAGGCAGGTCATATTCCCAATGTACAGAGGAACACAAGGCTTACATGTCACGCCCAAATCGACACACCCAGCATCTAAGTGGAGTTGGAACCGAAAGCCAGATGCACCTCACACCAAGGACAAACCAAGTCACAAACTCTCTTTCTCACACACACACAACCTATCGACTAGAAAATACTGTCATTAGAGACAATTACCTTACAGATAACTAATTCGTCTCACCTTTTATACCTTATACAAAGCAGTGTATCATGACTTCACAGCTGAATAAATGTTATCTGTGGTAATTCAAAGTTTTAGCCAAATTGAATTGCTAGTTGCAACCTAAAATAAAAACAGATTCCTATGTAATGTTTTTCTTACTTTAGGCTTTCTGACTAAGATTGTAGGTTCCACTTTCCTTAAGTCATGAATCAGCTAACCTACGTAAGAACTCTTGATGCTTCTGTAATGTGCAAACTTTCCGAAGTTAACCAACTATTTAAAGAAACAACTTTTTCTTTACATATTGTAAATAGACTTTTAAGTTCAGAAATCCTAAGAGTGAAAGAAAAACTGGGTTTGAGTTTAGAAAAGTACATAATGTTTTTAAATTAATGGAGAGGTTAATATTTTTAAAAATCTGGCTTCAAGGGTGTGCATTAGCAACAGAAAAAAACTCTTCTGCATCTCTATTACACATTAATAACAATATTAATAATAATAACAGTAACAGACAATTGTACAGCTGTTACATTAATAGTTTATGAGGGATATTCACACATAAACTATTTAATTCACACAAGTTGTATCATACCCATTTAATAGAGGACAAAACAAGCCAGAAAAATAAAGTCACCTGCCCACATTCACAAAACTAGTGACTGAAAACTTGAGGACTTCTTCCCCCAGGTTCCCTTCTGTGGGATCAGTGCCCTTATACAGGCATTCCTCCTGCTTTGGGGTCAGAAGTCCACTGTATTGTATCACAAGTGTTCGAACTCCAGTGGCTAGACCAAATTGTTTCCAAGTACAAGTTATCCAAGAAAGTTACTATATAATTTATTCTGAGCATAGAATATATTACTTGAATTTATTCAACTGCTGTTTGATCTTTTATTTCTATAAGGCAAGCAAAAAATTTCCATAGGCTAACATTGCTCACAACCAAAATGTTTTAATGAATTCATTTTTGACATTAGAGCTTTAAAAATAATCATGTAGTAATAAGCAAACTTTAAGTTAACACACTTTCCAATTCATTACTATACCAAAAAAAAAAACCAAACCCCACCACACCTAATTTAAAATAGCTCCTTATTTTCCTATGTACAAAGGGTTGCCAAATTTTTTCTGCTAAGGAGCCAAAGAGTAAATATATTATGCTTTGTGGGGCATAAGATCTCTTTTGTACCTAGGCAACTCTGCTACTGTAGCATGGAAACCGCACAGACAATGCAGAAATGTAGGAGAGTTAGACTGCAGTCCAATGAAATTTTATTTACAAAAACAGAGCCTGTAGTTTGCTGACACCCACGAGTTACCAAAAATTTGCTACAAGGGAAACTTATTTGTGAATGAACATGAAATTTATAGGTAACACTTCCTACTTACAAAGACAAAAAGTTATTTCACTAAACATAGTAACTGAAAAAAATGTTCTCAATTCTTTCTTACATTTTTTACATCTCAACAAAACCTTTTTCTTTTCTTTTTTGGTTTACATGTTTAATATGCTATGTTTAGGAAGTCAATGAAAATGGTGAAGAAAAGGGCCTCCAAAAGTTCTCTCCTTCATAAAAGCAGTGAGAACACTGGCAAAAAGTTGTCAAGATCAACTTTTTTCAAATTTCTGAAAATTAATCAAAGGCAAGCAACAATTCAGGAGCATTTATTAAAAAAAAAAAAAAAAAAACCAGGGGAAACTCAGTAAGAATGGAGACCTTTGCAGCATTTTAAACTTTCCCAATTTCCTATTCTTCTCACTCCAGCTTCACCATAGCCTTTAAAACCACTGACTAGAGGACAACATTATAGGGCTGGAGCTCCTTCAAAGCCTCATTCCAGAGCTCTATCCTTCTGTGACTGTTCTGTTTGTTCCCTGGAAGATCACAGTCACAAGACAAGTCTGCATTTATTTATTTGTCTGCCCTGAAGCTCTCCCAGTGCAAAAAGTCTTACCACTGAGTGTCAAATTAGAGGCAGTTGCTCAGGATGTCTGAGATAGTATATAAGAGGGGAGGAGGTGGGGCAAACAATAGGCTGACCAAAATCTATAAAAGAACACCTGAGGAATGAGACATTAACAAAGGGCTTTGAAACTCCAAAATATTCCTGGCAATCTATAAGGCCACACACATGTGTGGGAATATGTACATGCTCAGAGCTCTGCACATACTCAGAAGAGACCTGAGACGGCCTTAAGCTCCAATCTTTGGCTGACCATGTAGGAGGCGAGGGCTAAGACAGAGAGCTACAGCGTCTAGCTGAGTGTTGAAGGTGTGACCAACACGTACACAGATCCCATCAGCAAAGCATAGTCTTCAGTGATTATTATAGGACAAAGAATACAGAATTTAGATAATTGGTTCATAAAAGTCAATAAACAAACAATAATAGCACACAACAGCAAGAAAACCAAACCCTTGGAAAGGAGAATCAGATTTCCAAAGTTTCTACGTTGTTTTATTTTAGATGTCATTTTCAACAACAAAAATTATGAGACATGAAAATATACAAAAAGTATAGCTCACACACAGGAAAGATTGTCCCTAAGCAAGCTCAAATGTTGGAGTTACTATACAAAACAAATAGGTTCAAAGAACTAAAGAAAAGTATGGAATAATGTCTCTTCAAATAGTGAATATTAGTAAAGAGACAGAAATTAAAAAAAAAAAAGAAAGAACCAAGTAGAAATTCTCGAGTTGTGTATTGTGAAAAATACAATAACCGAAATGAAAAATTGAGTGGCTCAACAGCAGATTTCTTTCTCTTTTTCTTTTTTTTTCTTTTGTGACAGAGTCTCACTCTGTTGCCTGGGCTAGAGTGCCATGGTGTCAGCCTAGCTCACAGCAACCTCAGACTCCTGTGCTCAAGCAATCCTCCTACCTCAGCCTCCCAAGTAGCTGGGACTACAGGAATGCACCACCATGCCCAGCTAATTTATATATATATATATATTTTTTAATGTATATTTATATATATTTTTTTTTAGTTGGCCAATTAATTTATTTCTATTTTTAGTAGAGACAGGGTCTTGCTCTTGCTCAGGCTGGTTTCGAACTCCTGACCTTGAGTGATCCTCCCATGTTGGCCTTCCAGAGTGCTAGGATTACAGGCATGAGCCCTTGCGCCCAGCCTCAACAGCAGATTTCTGAACAGACAGAAGAAAGAATCAGCAAACTTGGAAACAGGTTAATTGAGATCATTCAGCATAAGGACCAGAAAGAAAAACAAATGAAGAAATATCAATACAGTTTAGGAGACCTGTTGTACACCATCAAGCATGTATGAATTTTGGGAGTCCCAGAAGGAAAGGAGAGAGAGAAGAGGAAGAAAGTACATTTGAAAAATTAGTTGCTGAAACTCCCCAAATTTGATGAAAATCATTAATCTATACATCTAAGAAGCTAAATAAACAATTCCAAGATAAACTCAAATCTAAACTTATGCATAGCATAATCAAACTGTCAAAAACCTAATGCTCTACTTTCAGTAATGAATACAGAGAATCTTGAAAAAAGAAAGAGGAATGACATGTCTTTTACAACGAATCTTCAATAAGTTTAACAGCTGACTTCTGATCAGAAATCATAGAGGACGAAAGGGAGTCAGGTGACATCTTCAAAGTTCTGAAAGACTGTCAGCCACTAGTTGTATATCCAGCAAAAACTATTTTAAAAATTAAGGTGAAATTAACATTCCCAGAGAAACAAAAACTTAGAGAAATTCACCACTAGCAGACCTTTCCTACAAGAAAAATACAGAGTCTCTCAGACTGAAATGAAGGCACACTAGACAGTAACTGAAATATACTTGAAGAAATAGTATGAGTAAAAAAGAATATACTAAGTACACATAAAAGTGTAAATGCAGGTTTTGCTCATAACTCATTTTCCCTTGATTTAAAAGACAACTGCATACAGCAATACTTACAAATTCATGTTGATAAACATACAAGGTATAAAGATGTCATTTCTATGACAACAACGGCACAACAGGAGGAAGCAAATGGAGCTATCTAGGAGAAAACTTTTTCATAGCACTTTAATCAAGGTGGTATTAATCTGAACTAAATTGCTTTAAATTAAGATGTTAGTTAAAATCCCTAAGGCAATTACTAAGAAAATAAGTCAAAAAAATAACAATAATAAAATAAATGACAAAGACATAAAAATGGCACACTAGAAAATATCTATTTAACAAAAAAGAAGGCAGTAGTGGAGGAACAGAAGAACAAAAATACATAAAATACATAAGACAGTGAAAGCAAATAGCAATACGGCAGACTTAAACCCTACTAGTTCAGTAAGTACATTAACTGTAAATAAATCAAACACTATAATTAAAAGGCAGAGGCTGATAGAACAGATTTTTTTAAAAAATATGATCCCATTTAGACACACTTTAGATTCAAAAACACAAATAGGTTGAAAGTAAAGGGATGAAAAAAGATATACTATGCAAAATGTAAACAAAAGAGAGCAGATTGGCTATATTATTATTAGAAAAAATATTCTTTACAACAAAAAATGGTACTAGAGATAGGAAAGGACATTTTATAATAAGAAAGGGATCAATCCATCAGAAAGTCATAATAATTATAAACATAAATGCATCTAACAATGGATTCCAAAAATGCAGCAGAAGATGACAGAATTGAAGGATGAAATAGACAACTTAACAATAATAGCTGAAGACAACAATACCCCACTTTCAATGATAAATAGAACTAGCAGAAAATCAACAAGAAAATAGAAGACTTAGGTCTAGTTCATTTATAATATTGTTCAAGTTTTCTATAGTTGCCTTTTAGGTCTAGTTCATTTATAATATTGTTCAAAAGACAACTACAGAATACTCTGCCCAACAACAGGAGAATACACTTTCTTTGCAAGTGCTTCTAGAACATTCTGCAGTATAGATCATATGCTAAGCCATAAAACAAGCCTAAATAAATTTAAGGAATTGATATCATCTCAAGTAGCTTCTTAGAATGAACTTAGAAATGAAATAAGTAACAGAAACAAATTTGGTAAACACATAAAGATGTGGACATTAAGAAGAAATCACAAGGTAAATTAGAAAATAGTTTGAGATGAATACAACAAAAATGCAGCACACCAAAACTTAAAGGATGCAGCTAAAGCAGTATTTAGAGGGAAATTTAAAATCCTATGTTTAATATCATTTGCATTGTTTTACCTAATCATAAGAATTTCCACATAATTTAATATTAAATTTAATAAATACCTAACATTCCAGCAAATGAATGTATCATAATATGTATTATGATGATTTGTTAGCATTTGTGTTCTATTCTCCCAGGATAGATTTATGGGAATGGAATTCTTCACTCAAAAAGATAGATATTTCTATAGCTAGTGATATCTGGCAAACTTATTTGTAAAGCTCTGTTCAACATCATACATACTGTTTGCTGGAGATGTATGGGAGAAAGAATGGGTAATAGATACCACAATTCCAGCTTACTGGCAAGAACAAACATGGTAAGGTGGAGGAAGTAGAAGCCAATTTTATTTCTTCTTTCCCCATTTTTCTTGTAATTAATTCAAGTGTATCAAAAAATTGTGGTGGTAATATCAGCTCCATTTTAAGAGTTGTTATAATGGGGCACCCAGTAAAAAAAAAATCCTAAACATATGAATAAATGAATATTGAGTGTGCTGACATTGTTTGTTTGTTTTGAGACAGAGTCTCTCTCTGTTGCCCAAGTTAGAGTGCTGTGGTGTTAGCCTCGCTCACAGCAACCTCAAACTCCCAAGCTCAAGCGATCCCCCTGCCTCAGCCTCCCAAGTAGCTGGGACTACAGGCATGTGCCACCACGCCCAGGTAATTTTTTCTATTTTTAGTCACCCGGATGATTTTTCTGTTTTTAGTAGAGACGGGGTCTTGCTCTTATTCATGCTGGTCTTCAATTCCTGACCTCAAGTGATCCTCCTGCCCCAGCCACCCCTCATTGTGCTAGGATTACTAAAGGTGTGAGCCACCACCCCTGGCCAACATTGTTCTTTCAAAAAAAAAAAAAAAGTCTTCATTATCTTTTAGGATCGAGGTGTTGCTCTACTCTAGGATCATGCAGCCACACACACACAAAGTTCTCGCTCCCCCAAGTTTACACTCTAATGGGGAGGAAGAGAAGGTTGGAAAACAGCTAAATGCACAAATCTGTAAAAAGGTCAGACCGTGGTAAAGACAAATAGAGCAGAATAAGGACAGAGATAAGGGAATCAGGGAAGGTCTGCCTAAGGATGTAACACTGGAACAGGTGGATGAGTGAGGTGGGAGCCAGGGGAAGGCTGGGGGACGTTCCCAAAAGAGCAGCAGCCCAGAGCTTGGGTTGCCTTGGAGTATCAGTGGCACAGCCAGGAGGTGAAGGTGCGGTGGGCTGGGCAGTGGGGAGCGAGGATGCAGGGAGGGAGGTGGCCAGTGGCCAGGTCCAGGGTCCTGGGGCAAAGCAAAGGGCTTTGGGTCTTACTCCTCTAGGGGAGATGGGGCAGGGGGTAGGCTTCCAAAGCAGCGTGCCCTGGTCTGCTGGGAGGATACTCAGGTGTGTGCTATAGGCCAGAGTGGAGGCAGGAACTGCCGAGAATAAAGGCAGAGAGGCCAGCTAGGAGGCCTTGGTCACCTTCAGGAGCGACAGTGAGAAGTGGGGTGCAGCTAGGTGCCAAGGGCAAAGCCAACAGAGGCTGCAGGTGGATCTAGGAAGAGAACATGGCACAGCACAGGCCACAGGGGGTTAACTGCAGGGAAGAGACAGAGGCCATGCAGCAGGGGCCCTCCAGGCCTCTACAAGCCAGGCCTCTGCTCTCCTACAGGATGCTCTGAGAGTCGCCTTGAGAAGTCGCTGGGGTGGAACCAGCCCCTTAGCATGCACTGACACTTGAGGCCAGCCTCTCTAAAATGACACAGTCCTGCTTGAGGGAGTGACAAAGGGTAAAAATGTCACCATACTATCCCTTTGCTACATCATTTCTCGAGTGAGAAATGGGCTTGGTATTAATTATATGCGTTCCTTCCTTTCCAAAGAAAATCATGCTACCAGTTCAAGGAGCTAGAGGTTCCAGAACAGGCTCTCGGAAAGAGAGTTGGACACTCTCCTTGCCGACACCGTCCCTAACAAACCTGTCCTACACCACGCCTCCCTTCCTTCTTCTTTCACTGCGATTCTGGGGTCTTTAGTCCCAAACTCTCAGATTGTAACTTATTTTCCTCCCCCTATGTTGTCCCACGAAGGTATGACACTTTAGGTCAGGACACTGTCTCTGTTCATTTTTGCTATTAGACCCCTTTTAAAAGAGCCAGTTATACAAACATGACACTTGATGAGGCCTTCAGAACTTGACATCTCCTGGGAATTGATATTTCAAATCTAAAGAGTTCAATTCCTTAGACTTTCAAAGGAAACCAGAGAAACAATTAGCTGAGCTAACCATGCTCTCGGAGGGAGACACCAATACTTCCTGTGCTTCAGAGCTTAAAGCTGTGCCAGACTTTCCTTCATCTGGCTGTACTTCGACATTATTCAAGCCCAAAATTATATTTGGGACAAATGACAAGTCTACAGTGAAAGGCGAACAAAACTCACCCTCCCCATCTTCTCCACCACACCCTGCCCAATCCAGCAGACAGGCTGGATCCTGGGCCTGACCCAGCACCCCCGCCAGTGTCTGGCCGTCTGGAAGCGCTGCCCACGCCCTCTCCCTTCTAAGGAAGCCCAGCTCATTCCAAAGCTGTGTGTGGCTCGGGCCTAGGGAGCTCCTCCCCGTACAAGGTTCTCCGCGCTGCAATTACACAGTGCTGGGCAATTACTGTAACTACAGTGGGTTCTGCATGTTTATGCTTCCTCAAAAAAATGCTGGATTTATCCACACAGACAGTTAATCTCCTTGATAACATTTTCCTGGGGAATGCTGTGCGTGGGGAATTCTTAATAGGGGGTGGGGAACCACATTTGGGCATTCTCTAAAAATACATGTTCTGTGTGATGTGAAAAAAGCCTTTAGTGGAGTTTAAATGACTGATGCTGACTCAGCAGTATCCTCAAAATACTTGGCAATCAATGGTAGTCTTCACAGAATTTTCTAAATACCATGTGGATTACTGTTTCTTGTTTTTCTGAGTTCCTATCCATCCACAAACTCTAACTGGGCTCACATGACATGCCAGGCATTGTCCCAGGCGTGCAGAACCTGCACTTGCAGAGGCTCGTGTGTACCACCTCACTGCCTGCCCCAGGTTGCGAGATCTGGCAGATAGCATCCTCATGTGTTTCCAATGAGCCACACAACCCTCTGCCGTGAATAGTGCGTTATTCACAGCAACATGGAATCCTTTAAAGAACAAAAACACACCACTGCACTCTGTCCAGGTGACAGAGTGAGACTCTCAACAAAAACAAACAAGGCAACTGAACACCCCTCCTCACAATACCCCATCCCTTAAAAAACAAAAAATATCCTTACACAGATTTTTAACCGTCAATGAGTGGCTATGGCAATTATACTGTCTTGAATAGTAACCCCCCCAAATTTACGTCCACTCAGGACCTCAGAATGTGACCTTATTTGGAAATAGGTCTTGGCAGATGTACTTAGTTAAGATGAGTTCACACTGGAGTATGGTGGGCCCCAATCCAATGACTGGTATCCTCACAAGAAAAGAAAAGAGAGACACAGACACAGAGCAGGGACAGTCACGTGAAGACAGAGACAGAAATTGGAGCCATGTAGCTGCAAGTCAAGGGACACCAGGGACTGCTGACCACCACAGAAGCTGGAAGAGACAAGAAGAATTCTTCCCTGAGCCTTCAGAGGGAAGGAGACTTGATCTTAGACTTCCAACCTCCAGAACCGTAAGAGAATAAATTTATGTTCTTTTAAGCCACCCTGTATGTGGACATTTTTTGCAGCAGCCCCAGGAAACCCACAGAGCAGCGGGCGGAAACCCTGGGCACTGCTCTTTCCTACGCAGACACAAGGCCCCATGTGAGCGACGGCAGCTGCCCTGAGAGTGCCATGCCAGGCACAGACATCACAGAGGTTTGTCATGCTCCGGGCTCCTCCCTGGAATCTCAAATTGGCATCTTTACATCTAACGTTGCTGATGAGCAGATTCCATTTTTTGTCCTATGAGTATACGTCCTATTTAAATTTTTTTTCAGTTTATTTCAAACACATTTCTTTTTTTGAATACACTCTGATTTCATATACTATATGTAAAGTAGAAAGATAAGACAAAAACAGGTAACATCCAGCCTTCTGCCTAAAGAAAGGAAATTAAAAGAGTATGTTAACAGACACTAAATTACAGCTAGGGAGGAGGAGTAAGTGCTAGTGTTCTACAGCACTGTAGGGGGACTAAATTTAATAACGTATTCGTAAATTTTCAAATAGCTAGAAGAAAAGCTTTAAATATTCCCAACACAAATGATGAATGAGGTGATCGACATGTTAATTACCCTAATTTGATCATAACAAATATGCATCATATACATGTATCAAAGTATCACTCTGTGTCCCATAAATATGTATAATTATTACAAGCCAATTAAATATTTTTTAAAAATTTAAAAATATTAAAAGTGTAAATAACACGCATGCATATTGGCCATGCTCCCCAAAAGACATCACTGAAATGCACCACTGTTATCTCTAAGCAGTCAGTCTGTGAAGCCTAGTTCTATAGAGCCAAAGCTGATTGACTGGTCAGAGGCCAATTTATCCTCAACTTCTTGTTATAATTTTCATGTTTACTTATTTATTTAATTTTAATTAATTTATTTATTTATTTTTGTAGAGACAAGGTCTTACTATGTTGCCCAGGCTAGATTCAAACTCCTGGGCTCGAGCAATACTCCTGCCTCAGTCCCAGTAGCTGGGACTATAGGCGCATGCCATTGCACCAGCCCATTTTTATCTTTTTATAGAGTTGCCTGACAGTAGAGTACTTCCACCAACATTTCTTTTACTTTGAAGTCAAAATTTTTTAAAAATGTACACATTATGGAATGGCTAGATCAAGCTAATTAACATATGTATCTCCACACATACTTTTTTTGTGATAACACAAAATCTCTCCTAGCAATTTTTAGGTATACAATACATTGTTATTAACTATGTTATAATTACTAGTCATTCCACAATGTATACATATTTCAAAATATGTTTTACACCATAAATATATGTAATCTTGTCAATTAAAAATAATAATAAAAAATTTGTGCGTCAAAGGACACCATCAAAGAAGCAGAAAAGACAACCCACAGAATGGGGAAATTTTTTCACAAGTCATGTATCTGACTGGAACTTGTACCTTAACTAAAAATATATTACAACTAAATAATAAAAGACAGTAAAACGTCCAATTTAAAAACAGGCAAAGGATCTGAAAAGATTGTTCTCCAATGAAGATATACAAGTGGCCAATAAATGCATGAAAACATGGTTAACTTCTGGGAAATGAAAATCAAAAACATGATGAAATATTACTTCACACTAAATAGGATGGCTAGGGTCAAAAAGATAAGTGTTGGCGAGGATATGAAGAAACAGGAACCCTCACATACTGCTGGTGGGAATGCAAAATGGGTTTTAAACAGTTAAACATAGAGTTATCATATGAGCTAGCAATTCTGCCCTAGGTATACACACAAGAGAACTGAAAACATATGTCCACACACTAACTTGTACACAATGTTTACAGCAGCATTATTCTTAGTAGCCAAAAAATAGAAATAACCCAAATGTTCACTGGCTTACAAGGGGATAAATAAGATGTAGTATATCCATAGAATGGAATACTATTCAGCAATAAAGAGAAATGGGGTATTAAAACATGCTACATCATGGATGAACCCTGAAAACATCATGCTAAGTGAAAGAAACCAGTCACATATGGTATGATTCTATTTTTGTGTATGTATAAAATATCCAGAATAGGCAAATCTATAGAAACAGAAAGTTGATTAGCAGTTGCGTAGAGTTGGGGGTGGCGAGAGGACTGGGGGAGGACAGCTAAGGAGTATAGAGTTTATTTTGGGGGATGATAAAAATGTTCTAAAGTTGATTATGGTGATGGATGGAAAACTCACGTGGTGACTCAAAATATATTAAAAGCCACTGAGTTATATGTTTTAAATGGGTGAATGGTATGGCATGTTACTTATATCTCAATAAATGTATTTTAAAAAACAGAATCTGTAACCTGTGGCCGTCCCGATCCCACAGGAGCAATAGCCCATGGAGGTGGCCCCTTCCTGGTCACGGCGAGTGCAAGACACAGCCATTCATGCAACAGCACCGACAGTAACTTTCTTGCTCCGGCGTCAGCACAGCTTTCTCTGATCGTCCTGGACGGGCCCCAGGGCCTGGCCCTTTGCACGCTGCCACAGTCGGCCATGAGGAACTTTGCCCTTGGGCACATCCCATCCTCTCTCCCCATCAGTATTTCACTATTTCTTCCCTTCAGTTCCCTATGCTATTCCTCTCCCCGTTTGCCCTCTCGCTCTCTTTATAACCTTTCCGCCTTGTTAATTCTCTTCCCCCTCTCACTTCCTTTCTTTGGGTTGTCTGAACCAGCTATCCCGCAGGCCTGGCTGGGCAAGAGAAACACTCCCTGACCCATGGAGCGGCGGCACTGGCAGCAAAGGGAGAAGTGTCTGAGGCCCACACCGAAGCCAGGCAGTCATGCACACGTCTTTCTTCAACCTCCTGTTGACCTAGTCAAGCACTCAGCCTTCCTCAAAGCCCGTCATGAACCCCCATCTCAAGGGCGTCTGCCCAGGCAGTGCGGCCAGAGCTGCCCAGCCTCCAGCTTTCCCTCTCACTCTGTTTAATGGAGCACGCATACACATCGCCAGCTGCGGTCAGGAACTGTCCCGAGCGCTCAGCAGCCATTGGCTCATGCGCGGTAGTTCTCACGGCAACCTTCAGAAGTGGGCACTGTCCTTACCCTTGATTGACAGGAGAGTGAGGGCAGAAGTCACTCACAAAGAGTGCCACATCTAGCAAGGCCATCTACGTGTGTCTGTCTCTCTCACTGGGCCGTAAGTCCCCCAAAGGCAAAAGCCATTGATTCCCCTTCATGTCCACACAGCACCTGACATGGGGCTTTCTTTTCTTTCTTTAAAAATTATTATATATATAAGGTACACAACATGATGTTTTGATAAACACATATGAATTTATATAAATAAATGCTAGAGCATATCCACAAGCATATCCACAAGTCAAGCACAACATATCCAACATATCCATCATCTCAGTTACTTCTTTTTTTTTTTTTGGTGAGAGCACTCCAGATCTATTCTCTTAGCAAATGTGTAGTATATAATACAATATTAACTACTATATCACTTTACTCCTCCTGCTATATGTTAGATCATTAGGCTTATTTATCCTACTTCCCCATGTTCATTTCAAGCATTATCCACAATAACCAATATATGGAAACAACCTACGTGCCCATCAGTGAATGAATAGATAAAGAAAATGAGGTGTATATACACAGCGCGATACTATGCAGCCTTAACAAATGAGGACATAAAGTGAAGTACATGAACCTGAAGGACATGAAGTGAAGTAAATCAGACACAGAGAGACAAACAGTGCATGCTCTCACTTACATGTGGAATCTGGAAAACAAATGCAAACACTTAGAAACAGAGAGCAGAAAGGTGGTTTCCACAAGCAAGGGCGTGGGAGAAACAGGAGATGGAGGTCAAAGGGCACAGAGTTTCAGCTCTGCAGGATGAATAACCCTCGGGCTCTCTGTGTAGCAGATGCTGCTGCTGATTCGTCCTACTGACTTGAAGATCAAAGCCAAGAGGTAAAACCGAAATGGTCTTTCAGCTCTGAGAACTCAGTGTTTAACACACGCAGGCACAATGGGAACCTCCCCGGGTGACTCCAACATGGTCTCCCTAAGAGGGCTTGCTCACCCTATCTGTTGAGAAAGCTAATTTGAATGGATTAATGTATATGACTACAAGATTCACTGTTTATTTAAAACTATGGCATACTGGGACTTTCACTTTAATGCATTCAATTAAATATGGTGCAGTCTTCAACTTTTAGAGCAATGGTAATGACAGGAATATTTTATCACAAGGTTACCGTTAGGTGAAGCAAGAATCTATTGTGTGTAAGAAAATGTGTAAAAAATACCAAGATGCTACAGGGGGCTAGCCAGCGAAAAAGAAAGTCAAGGAAGGATATCAAAGGCCAGATAACAAATACATCTACTTCTGATTTGTGCATGTACAGAAGTGTGCAGACCTACTTTGCTCTGTATCTGGTCTACCAGAAATGTTCCTCATGCAGCCTAAACAGCTGGGCACACGGGAAGGCCCTTTAAGGAAGTATACACCCCCATCCAGATAGGCAGAGTTGTCTGGAGTTTCAGGGGGCGCTAGTTTGACCCAATGCAAACATATCAGAAACTGTTGAATGTAAAGCCAATGCACTCAAAGAAGTGCTTATTACTCAGAAATAAGAATTCTAGGAAGGCAAATGCTTTGGAACATGCTTCTCATCTCACCCTCCGTTACTTGCCGGCAGAACACAGGCATAAGATACCAAGCGCACCAGGTGTCTGCACAACCCTGAGTACCCTTCAGGGACACAGGAGTGAATGCTGGCATTGTCAGTTCCAAAGGGCACCTGTGAGAAACATGCTGCATGCCCCACAAGGTGATAGTGACACATTCACAACCCCAGCAAAGCCACCCTTGATAACCTTCGTTGCAACAACATTACTATGAAAGCCCCTTGGGCCTCTACCAACTTAGAATCACAACCTCAGGAGGTGGCTCAGTGCTAAAAAGTGGCTCTTTAATCTCCGTCATAGGATAGATCATATTTTATTCAACCAACAGAGTGTTATTACTCAAATGCAGATCAAGTTTCGATTTTCTGCATCTTTACACTCACTCTGCAATGGAGTCCCTTGGGGCTTTTTAAGTGGAGCGTTTTTGAGAGTTATGGTGCTGGATAATATCACATCTGCCATTTCCTTAAAACGTGTTTCCCCTGAGCAAACAAGGAAAGGACAGGCATTACTCCAGGGTACTGTTTCAGTTTTAGAAGCAGACTTTCTTTATGGCTAGTGATCAGTGCATGTTCAGAAGCATTTCCTATTGAGAGCTTCCTCATCTTCCTATACGACTGAGAGACATCGGCCCCAAGTTCCGTGTATACTCATCCTGTGGGATGGATGTCTCTAACCACACACTTAATTCATTTCAGGAATATCTTGTAGCGGTGTAGTATTTCTCTAGGCATCCATTTCTCATAAATGTGTTAAAAATGAATATTTGTGGCCAGGTTTGGTAGCTCACACCTGTAATCCTAGCACCCTGGGAGGCTTAGGCGGGACGATTATTTGAGGTTAGGAGTTCAAGACAAGCCTGAGCAAGAGCGAGGCCCAATCTCTACCAAAAATAGAAAAATTAGTCAGGCATGGTGGCTTGAGTCCGTAGTCTTAGCTACTTGGAAGGCTGAGGCAGGAAGATCGTTTTAGCCCAAGAGTTTGAGGTTCCAGTGAGCTATGATGATGCCACTGAACTCTAGCCAGGGTGACAGAACAAGACCCTGTCCCCCCCAAAAAAGGAAAATGCATATTTATATAGGTGTCAACTATCATATCACAATGTGCTTTTATCCAATGCCCATTCTTTCTAGAAGACAGTGAGTATCCCTTAACTTCAATTACAGTTCCAATTTCACAGGTGAAGGGCTGTGACACTCCCAAGATTAAGAATAATAAACAACTCCAGGATGTGTGCATTAGTGCATGCCTTCCAATTGAAATTACCCAAATACTCATAACAATAAGATACAAGTATATTAAATTTAAAACACTGGTGGTTATTTCCAAGCAATAATTTAAGCTAACAATCCTGACCATTTTATATACCCATTATAACCAGAGAACCAAGTCTCCTTAGAGGGCAGGTCTGGAATATGGGCAAGATTCTTCTGTTTGCCCTCAATTTACAGTTATTCATAATCTTACATGTTTACCCACACGCCCATTAAGAGACGCCATTAACAAGCACTTCATCCCTGCTGGAAAGAATATACATCTCCAATGCCACCTCTCCCTAGAAAAGTGGCAGGCTCATCCTTCCTCTCAGCCTCATGCTCCCACCGTGGATGCCCCTTTGCACGATCTCCCCTTGGACAACATGTACATGAGGCACACTGAATTTCTGTGACCCCTTATCATACTGAAAAATTACAGTACTTAATAACAAAATGGTAATATATTAAATGTTATATTTTGAAATTAGAGCCACAGGGAAGCTGCCCGCTGAGGGGGGAGGAGGGAGTCCCAGACACCCTTCATCAGGGCTCCCCTACTGTTATCATCCTGCATAACAAAGACAATACCAAAACCAGGAAATTGGCATTGGTACAACCCACAGAGCTTATTCAGATTTCTACATCTTTTTTTTTTTTTTCTTTTTAAAGACAAGGTCTCACACTGTTGCCCTGGCTAGAGTACAGTAGTATCACCATATAATCATAGCTCACTGCAACCTCAAACTCCTGAGCTCAAGAGATCCTCCTGCCTCAGCCTCCTGAGTAGCTGAGATTACAGGTGTGTGCCACCAAACCTGGATTTTTTTTTTTTTTAGAGATGGGGTCTTGCTATGCTCTTCAGGCTGGTCTTGAACTCCTAGTCTTAAGGGATCCTCCTACCTTGGCCTCCCAAAGTGCTAGGATTATAGGCATGAACCACCACACCCAGCCTGCTCCTTTTTCAAGTGTACCTGTGTGTGTGTACTTCTATGCAATTTTTCACACGTGTAGTTACTTGTAACTACCACTGCAATCAAGACAGTACTTAATAGTAGCAACAGGACAAGGCCCTCCCTCATTCTACCCCTTTGTGGCCAAATACCCCTCCCCTATTCCTAACCCATGGCAACCACTAATCTGTCCCCCATCTCCCTAAATATGTTATTTCACAAATGTTTTATAAATGGGATCATGAATAAATCTGTATCTATTTGAAATTAGCTTTTTTTATTCAGCAAAATTTCCTTGAGGCCAATCCAAGTAGCTGCATTTACCAATAGTGTATTCCTTTTATTACTCACTAATACAGATGTAGCACAGTTGGTTTAACCATTCACCTTATGAAAAACATCTGGGTTGTTTCCAGTGGTGGGTTACTATGAATAAAGCTGAGATGAACAATTGCGCAATAATTTCTGTGTTAAAATAAGTTCTCATTTCTCTGGGGTGAATGCCTAGTGGCATTAACTGGTGGATCATATTATTAATAAAGTCTATTTTTAGCTTTAGAAAAACTATATTTTACAGAGTGGACGTGTTTTACATTCTTACTAGCAATATATGAGAGGTCCAGTTTCTCCACATCCTCGGCAGCATTTGGTGTTATCACCATTTTTACTTTTTCAGTTCTGCTAGATGTGCCGTAATAGCTCCTTGAGATTTTAATTTGTGTTTCCTATTGTCTAAAAGATGCTGAACATCTTTTCACGTACTTAAATCTTTTGGTCCATCTGTGTATCTATCTTCTTCAGTGAAATGTCTCACTTCTTGCCCACTTTCACACTAGAGTCTTTGTTTTGTTAATGTTCTATTTTGAGAGCTCTTTATATATTCTAGGTATACATGCTTTGTTGGATATGTGGTTTGCAAATATTCTCTCCAAATCTATAATTTGTCTTTTCTTCTTAACAAAGTCTTTCTCACAACAAATGTTTTTAATTTGGGGAAGGTCCAATTTATCAGTTTTTCCTTTTATGGATCATGGTTTTGGTGTCAAGCCTAAGAATTCTTTGCTGGGTCCTACATCACAAAAATGTTTTCACCTTTTTTTAGGAGTTTTATCATTTTACATTTAAAATCCTTCCCAAGTTAATTTTTGTGTGAGGTGTGTAAAGTTTAGGTCTTCTCTTTCTTCTTTTTTTCTTCTCTTGCCCTATGGATGTCCAATTGCTCCCACACCATTTGTTGAAAGGCTACATTTCCACCACTGAATTTATTTTGCTTTTTTGTCAAAAACTAATTGGGTATATTTGTGTGAGCTTAATGCTGGGTTCTCTATTCTGGCCCATGAATATATGTGGCTGTCCCTTTGGTGACACCATACTAACACAAAACCTACAGCTCTACAGTGAGCATTAATATTGGTAGGTATATTTCCACTTTATTATAATTTTTCAAAAATCTTTTGGCTATTCCAGGACCTGTGCTTTTTCCATGTAAATATTAGAATAAGT
Source organism: Microcebus murinus (assembly GCF_040939455.1). NCBI lineage: Eukaryota > Metazoa > Chordata > Mammalia > Primates > Cheirogaleidae > Microcebus > Microcebus murinus. The sequence continues at coordinate 22,220,577 of NC_134110.1, forward strand.
TTGTCTATGTCTGCAAAAAAACTTTTCTGAGATTTTTATAGGAAGTGTGTTAAACCTATAGATAATTTTAGGGAAAACTGACATCTCTATTATGTCAATTCTTCCAATCCAGCAACATGGTAAGTCTCTCTGTTTATTCAGATCTTTTTTGATTTCTTTCATCAGCATTTTGCAAGGTTCATTGTACAGATCCTGTACAAGCTTTGTTAAGATTGTACTTAAGTATTTTATTTTCTTGGCACAACTACAAATGGGATTGTGTTTATGATTTCAGTTTCCACTTGTCCAGTGTCAGGATACAGAAATGCAGTACATTCATATCTGTTGATCTTGTATCCTGGAATCTTAATGAGCTCATTAATTAGTTCTAAGAGGTCTTGTTTCCGTCTTTATAGAATTGGTCTTTCACCATGAACTGTGAAGTTGGCTGTAGGTTTTTTGTAGATGCTCTTTATGGCGGGGTGGAAGGCACCTCCCTGGGTTACCTTTTGCTGTGGTGTGGGTGGGTGAGCAAGAGCCTCCCGGGCCTGAGTCTCCCAATGCCACTGAGTAGGGGAGACACAGGGTGGATCAGACTGTTCACTGTGCCTGGGGTGTAGAGGGGGACTTGGGGCTCTCTTGAAGTCTGTTGGGCTTCCCCTTTAGCCCAGCAGAGCCTTTTTTGTTTTTCTTTGTTTTGTTTTCATCTATACCTGTTAGCAGTTCTGGTTATAGGCCTTCCTGTGCCCAGTCTGGTCTTATGTGTTTGACAAAACAGAAGCCCACTCATTCCTCATGTTCTGAGGTCCCAGCCAGTCTGCCTTCTTCTATCAGTTTTCAGTGTCTTTTTATTGTTTTCCATTGAATTATCTCCATGATTTAGTTGTATTTACAGAAAACGAGGAGGAAAAAGTAAATCTACACTATCTTGTTCTGGAACAAGAAGTCCCTGTTTTTAAATTTTTCTACCATGTGTTTCAATGAACTGCCTAGAAAACAAAACATTAATTTGGTTTTACTTGTATTAATTTTTTTCCTATATTTCTTTGAGAGTCATATTATTTTCATGCTGTGAACATAATTTACATAATCTAAATATGTAATTAATGCCAACAGTCTTTTAGGCCTTAGATATAGACATCACGTCTGATTGTATAAGGTCTCTTTTCTAGCTAAAAGCTTTTGCTCTATGATCAAGCAATCTTACTTACATATCAAAATGACCTCCCTCTATTATCCTGAATTTCAAAACCTAGTGCTCTGAATGGCTGCCAGGAGGTGACAACAGGTGGGGAACAGGTATGAAATTACCCTGTGGAAACTGGTGTCCAGTGTGGTTACCCCACGTGCCTTCTCCCTGGTGCCAGAGGGCTGTCAAGAACCCAAGGAGCAGCAGGCCCATCCTCCACCTACCACCCTACCCCCCATCCTAGGGATGGCCTCGGCACTCCACACGTCACCACCCAACCCACATCCGTGGGTGCCAAGGCTTCCAGGGAGCACATCTCTGCAGATGTCAAAGTTCACCCTTCAGTGCACGTGGAGGCAGACAGATGTGATTTAAATGTGGTGGGAGGGAAAGTATAATAAATTCTCTAAGAATCTGGCTGAACTTTGTCTTTAAAGACAGGATGATAGATTTTCCCAAACCAGAGCTGGTGCATAAAACAGTTACTCCTCTCTCTGTAGGAATTTGTCATTTGCATGCCACATTATAGCAAAGGCACAGGCATATAGTCCTTTTAGACATCTATGAATGAATACTGCTTCTTACGACATCACTTCCTAAACACTGACCTTACAGATTCCCATCTATTCAGAGTTTATCCGAGCATCCAGAATAGAAAAGGTCCTTTGGGGACATTCAGGGAGAACTTGTCTCCATTATAAAGAAAGACGCATGGGTACCAGCGGAAACTCCCAAGGTCTAAGTTCTCTGGGAAAATCAAGCCATGCCCACAGCTACTGACATGGACCTCACTAACTCTGGAAGCCATTTTTGGACACTCTTTCTAGTTAATACAATAAACTCTAAGTTCAAGAATACTCAACAGGCACCACCTGAAAGGGCTGGAATCTTCTTTTTAACCCATTTCCTTCTTTCGGTGGTCTGGAGGCACAGTTTTAGAGTATTTGTCCAAAATGACAACATCACCTTCTGCCAAAACTATGACAACGCCCACCAGGCTTGCCACTCGTGTTCAAGACACCCAAATGGAGATGACACCTTATTTTAATGCCACCCAAATAACAGGAAGGAGCCAAAGTTTCAGAAACAAATGATGCAAGGCCCCCAAACTCACAGCTATTAAATATACCTCTGGCACACACCGTAATTACATATTTATCATTTACAATGAGTTATATGTCGCATCACTGCAACTTGAGTGTTTTCGTAAAGACGGGAGAGAATTTTTCATTCTGTAGGAAAGACCTTGAGAGAATAGGTCTTGGATTTCTCCCCACCTCATGTCTCTGGGCCAGCTGGAACCTCTACCAAAGGGAGGATTCATAAACTGCAGCCTCAAGTTAAATGATGAGGCAAGTAAAAGAAAATGTGATGGGTCTTTCTGTCCCTCCAATCCCAGATCACTGCATGCCTCCAATTTTACCAAGAGTGGCACAGTCCTAAAGAAGGGCCAAAGCAAAGGGATAAACAGAAGGCACCACTATAGGGAGAAAGGGGCACCTGCGTGCAAGACCTTGACTCTCACACCCTTTGGCTAAAATTCTGGGGACCTGTGAGCTAACACTGGCAAGCAACTTCTCACTGTCAGACTTCCAGATGTCAAAGCAGGCACAATCAAATGCAGACTATGATGAGTGTGGAAGGAGATCTGACAAAAGGCCAAGAAGAGCAAGTGAAGCTTTCAAAATCAAGAAGTCAGAAGTCAATGTGGATCATGTTCCTGTGGGGGGGGGGATGGGGGAGGGAGAGAGAGACAGAGAGAGAGAGACCATTTTGGTGATGGCTGAAGTTGACCATGTCTAGGACTGGCCACCACCACAGCAGCACACACGGAGATTCCCCAGCCCTGTTTCTCACACTCTGCTGTGAACTCACAGCTTTGTGTGCCCCTTTCACCAACAGGCTTGGATTATCCTGGACTCCAAAGGAGTTTCAATGTGAGAAGGAAAAGGGTAAGATAATATCTAGGCAACAAGACCACTAACAGAGCACTTAACCCGGCCTAAGTTGATAGCAACTCTCCTGAGCTCACTAAGTCACCGTCCACAGAATGATGCAACGTGGTGAGGAAATACCTGGCTGGCACCTCGCACACCTGTCCAATGGCAGCACCACCCTGAGTTAAGGGGTCTAAGCAACCTTCTTACAGTTCATGAGGGCAACACAAAAGCTAAGAAGGAACAGTCCCCATAGTTCATGCTGCCCTAGTCACCACCCCCAACTATGCCATCCTGGAAATCCATGGATGAAAAGCATAAGATATTCAAGCAGATATGCGTAAACCCATGTTGATGGCAGCACTGTTCACAATGGCCAAAACATGGAAACAACCCAAGTGTCCATTAACAGATGAATGGATAAACAAAACATGTTCTATGCATACAATGAAACAGTATTCAGCCTTGAAAAGGAAAGAAATTCTGACACATGCTACAACAGGGATGAACCTTGAGGGATTTATGCCAGATGAAATAAGCCAGTCACCAAAAGACAAATACTGCATGATTCCCTTTCTACGAAGTACCTAGAGAGTGAAATTCATGGAGACAGAAAGTAGAATGGTGGTTGCCAGGAGCTGGGTGGAGGGGGGCATGGGTGAGTTAGTGTTTAATGGGTGCAGAGCTCCAGTTGGGGAAGATGAAAAGTCCTGGAGATGGATGGTGGCGATGGTTACTCAATAATGTGAATATACTTAGTGTCACTGAACTGAACACTTAAAAATGGTTAAGATGGCCAATTTTAAGTTATATGTATTTGCCATAATAAAACAATTTTTCAAAAGTAAAGCACAGGAAAGAGCATGTTCAAGGAGCATGACGTCGTGTGTGTCAAGGGAGCACAGCTCAGCTGCTTGGTGTGAAAGTGACAAGCCCGAAGCCCCATGTTAGCACTCTGTCCATCCCTGGGAAGTGGGGGGAGTCAGAAGACCCCACATCTCAGGCCTCCACCATCAGAACTGACACCCACAGCACATAGGGAGGGGCGGTCCCTGTGCACTCAAGCGGACCTTGGTGGTGGCCCCAGGCCACCTGGGACTCTTTAAAACTTCCTAAGTAGGCCCGGCGCAGTGGCTCAGGCCTGTAATCCTAGCACTCTGGGAGGCTGAGGCGGGCAGATTGCTCAAGGTCAGGAGTTCGAAACCAGCCTGAGTAAGAGTAAGACCCCGTCTCTACTATAAATAGAAATAAATTAATTGGCCAACTAATATATGCAGAAAAAAATAGCTGGGTATGGTGGCACATGCCTGTAGTCACAGCTACTCAGGAGGCTGAGGCAGGAGGATTGCTTGAGTCCAGGAGTTTGAGGTTGCTGTGAGCTAGGCTGACACCACGGCACTCACTCTAGCCTGAGCAACAAAGCGAGACTCTGTCTCAAAAAAAAAAAAAGTAAAACTTCCTAAGTATCCCTGGATAAAACAGAAATCACAAGAATGAACTAGTTACTAGACTGACATGCCACTGACGGTGTACAATGTTCTTTCAGTGATCTAAAATGACACCGCAACATAAAGCCACCTGAGGACCCTGAGGACACTCTAGGGCAACTGTCCCTAAAGTGAGGCTCATACAGAAAAAATACACCATCACTGGGGCTCAGAAAAATACTATAACTTTTGTTTTTTATTACCACCTACCTTATTCTTTTATTTATATTTTGTATATATTTCAATGGATGGAATATATTTATGCATTATATACCTATGATTTATAAATAAACACACACCCACCTTGAGTGTGCACGCACAAATACTTTTCACTGACAAAGATGTGAGATCAAAAAAATCCCGAGACTACTGCTATAATGAACCAGCTACATCTCAAAGAATTGATAACATTTAAATTTTTCCAAAAAGCATACATGCAACCTCTTTGTCAATCATCCTTTTTAAATTCTAGGTCCTTGCATTTATCAGGATAACTATCTGGCATTACACACTTCCTCAAAAGCCAGAAAAAATTAAACAGCTTAAACCTTTTGACACTCAGGTACAAGATCAAAAGAACACAGGATCCCCAGGCTGGGTGGCATCACAAGATGGTAACATCACCTGGGGTCCCAGCACCCCAGCACCACCTATTCTGCACCCCAGCTATGTCCTTTTTGGGCTGAGACCTCCCACTCTGAGCTGCCATTTCCCCAGGTCAATGAAGAATTCATAAGCACCTTACTGGGCTAGCTGAGAACTGCACCAAAGAAGTTCCTAAAAATTCTGTCAAGTATATAGTGCTAGAGAAATATATGAAATAGCCTGGGAGGATTGTTTTAAAATGTATATCATCTCATTATTATTCGAGTATGGTCAGGCTGATAAAACAGGAAGGAATAGCCTTTGAAAACATGGCTTGTTACTCAGTTTTCAAGAGAAGGAGCTGCCACACCTTGGGGGGGGGGCTGCCACAGGGGGAACACCAGGATGGACCTAGAGGCAGAGGGGGTGGGAGTGAGGAGGGAACCTTTACTGTGGTTCCCATGGGAAAGAACGGGAGAGGAGGGGTAAGCAGGCCTAGAATTAGGTAGTTTGAAAAATGTTAGCAGGCTCTGGGACACAGGACTGTCTCAGGTTGCCTGGTGCCTGGACCTGGGCTGTTTAAGTCAGGTGGGTAGTGGCCTGAGGTGAAAGCTCAATAGGTTGGTTTGTACAGGAAAGTCATGCCATCTCTAAGCATTAGCTAGACCTGGGAGGGGCCATCCCTCCAGGGTCACCAGGGCCCCAGAAGTCAAAGCATCAGAACACAGAAAATAAAAAGACAAGGTTAATCCGGGATTGAATGAGGAAGAACTGACTTAAGATGTCACTGCAAGCAGTAGTTGGGAACAGAGCCCAGAATTACAGACACCACCCTCCCTCTGTCCCCAAGGGCACATTAAGAAGGAATTCCCATTAAGTCCCGCCAGACACTTCTCAGAGGAATTAACACAGAGGATGGGAAACTCAAAAGGGAAAAAGAAGAAAGGAAGACCAGAAACCAGGAGGTTAGCAGTGATCAGGCCAGGACTCAGCTCAGCCCTGGACCTCACTCACCCCGGCCTCTGCGCGTGTGGCCTCCTGGCCCACAGCACGCTCCCCACCACGCAGCAACCAGATTTCCATGTAATGAATCAAACTTTCCATCCTACTTAAAAGCAATGATTTTCTCCCCCGCCCCGAAAAATTTGTAAATGGAAAATGTTACAATGCGAGTCACAAAGAGAGTTAAACGTTGCACACATCTGATTTCACTAAATTCTGTTGTGGCAAAATGAATAAATAAAATAAAACAATGACAATGACAATATGAAATGTTACTGCCTAGGTTTCTACCAATGAGTCACGACCTATATAATAAAAATATGCAGTTCCACTAAAGTATTCTGTTTTAGAAAATAAAACAAAATACTTTTGCCACATCTATCTTGAGAATGTTAAAAATCACTTTGACTTATTTAAAAATGGCTTGTTTGTTCAGAGAGACAAAAGTTGAGGGCATCCCAACAGCAACAGTAGCCCCTTCCAGTAAACTCCCGCTCTATCCGCTGCGTTGTCTTTCTCCCTTGGATTGCTGAGTTTTCTAAACTAATAGATTGCCCCAGCCCCTGTGCATGGGGGATGGCAGAGACAGAAGGAGTGGATGGGCTTTCTAGCAGAAATGAAATTGATTTCCAACTTGGCAAAGAGCAATGGGAGAGGCCCCGACTGTTGTCTAGTACGGTCTTGTCTCTGGCCAGGCCCCAGAGAGAAAAGCTCAGAAAAGGGGATGTGGCCACATTTTCAAAGCCAGCCCGCCACATTTTCAAAGCCAGCCCGCCACAGGAGAGGCCTGTCCCCAGGCTTGCCAGTTTGGGAGAACTGCAGGGGCTGAGCAAGACCACGCGCCCCAGCTGGCTCTCCCTCCTGCCCCAGCCCGGCGGGGTGACTCACCCATGCTTGCCCCTGTCCTGGGCGCCAGAGCAGCTCTTGGGGAGAACAGCCAGCGTGTCACTGTGGACTCCGCCCCCAGGGTCTGCCGCTCACCTCCCACCCACTCTGCGCTGCACAGTGCACCGAAGGTCCCCAGGGTCACATTTGGACAAAGGATAGAACTTGGAACCAACATTTAACTGTCCTGAACTTGACTTTTTTAACTATTAATAGAAATATGCAAAAACAAAAGGCAGAAGACAAAAGTAGCGAAATGTTGTAAAACTCTAAAGATGACTCAGTTCAAACCCCTGGTCGCTGCTTGGGTTTCCTGCCATGCTGTTAACCCCAAACATACTGGATTCCTTTAGGGGCAGAAGTTTCCAGCAGAACAGGGAAAGCAGACAAAGGCTGGGGGAGCCAGTCTGGTTCTAGGGGGCTCCCCAGAGCTTGGGGTGGGGGAGGGGCCTTGCCAAGTCAGACCTGGCCCACCCTCAGGTCTGTTTACACCCTGGGGCCCTTCTAGAAAAGTCCTACAGTTCCTACAGAGGAAAACCTGATGCTGAAGAAAAAAATAGGGCAGGCAGGTCCCGGAGCTGATCTGCAGTTCCCTTCTCCCAGAAAGCTCCCAGGTCTCCAAAGCAGGCACTGAGCGCCCTCCTGAGAGGTCCTGCCTGGAGCACCTCTGCGAGGAAGCCCGCCACTGCTGCTCTAGGTGGATTTTCCTTTTGAAAAGTAAAGACTTACTTTAAGTTTTTTAATTGTTCTAACTTGATAAGCAAAAATGATTCAAAGATGTCACTAAATGGGTCAGTGAGTTAAACTCATTTTATGCTTTTAAACAAATCCCTCCCCCAAAGTTATTATCAAATCCAATTGCATTTATAATATACACTACACTTCCTTTTAAATTATTAATTTAAACAAATGATGCCTTCATTTTACAATCTCCCCAGAGGGCTTTTTCCAGAGAGATCCACTTCTCAGTAGATATTGGAGCCAACTCAGGGTATCCCTGGATTCTTGGTAGTCCATAAGCTAGCAATGGGGAGAGGGAGCTATTTTCAATATTTCAAAATGCTTGTCAAAAACTGTACATTTACCCATGGTAACACTACTTAGGCTAAAGGACACCTCCAGTTCTTTAACTGAGTTTAGAAGTACATCTGCTTCAGTGCCTTCAAGCAAACAAACATTTTGACCAAAAGATCTTAATAGCAATGATTATAATAATAAGCTCAGCTAACTTTTTCAAATACTTACCTGACTGTGGCACCACACCCACCCTTGTGTGTATTAAGTTGACAGCACACCCCAGGCCACTATTTTCCCTTCTCCCCTCCCTCCAACCTCCCTCCGTCAAAGGAGAGCTCTGGTTGAAGACAGACACATCCTGCTTAGCATCTAACTACTGGCAAGGGTTTGACCTCATTGATAGTGTTGGGGCTCAGAAACTGATACCCCAAAATATGGCACTTTGACATGATGAACTGAAGAAACCTCCAGGTCTCTCTGACCTTTTCTCCCCTCCTGTCTCTCAATCTTTTGTGTCTCCCAAAGCACAGCATGCAGTTGTTCTCTAAAGTTCTCTTATTGCCTACAGTCCCAACCCACAAAACACACACACACAAAAAAAATTACCTTTAACTCTGGTCCTTTCCCTGAGTTTTCACTGACTGAACTCATATTGTGAGAAGAAAGACTGAAGTCTGTCAACATACCTGGAGTGACTTATCACAAACCACTGTCTGTTTTGTGGGCCCAACAGATTTTGTTCTAGGCCATTGTATGTTCTTCAAGCCCATTGAATTACCCTAAAAATAATTTACTACCCTCCCCCCTAAAATCATTCACACTTCCCGATCTCCTTTTCCTCTAAGAAGAAGAATGTGTAAGTATCTGTACCCACTGGGATATTGGATACTCATTCTCCTCCAATACCCCATGCTCACATTAAAATAAATGTGCATGCCTTTTCTCTTATTCATAGGCCTTTTGTCAGTTGAACTTTCACAGGGTGAAGGGGAAGTTTTCCCTAGGCCCCTACAAGAGGATTTTAATTGTCTCTGATTAATTTAAAAGGGGCAAAAGAATTCATTATTACCTAATAAAAATGGTTTGGTAGGCAAAGTATTCCAAAATACAGTACCCTCAGTGGAAAAATAACCACAGGGTATGTGCAGGATTGCAATGCATACAAACTGTACTCTGGGAAAATGCAAAACAAGTAAACATAGAAAGCCAAGCTAGGCGTATTCTAAAAAAGTAGAAATCAAAATAGCCTCATGTTTCCTGTAAGTTCCTTCAAGGTGCTATATATAGCAAGGTAAGTCTTGTACAAATAAGTACATTGGGCTTCCCTGTCGCAAGGATTCAACAGTAAGCTAGATCACCTTGCTGTGTCAGGCAAGAACCTAACAGGCACTCACAGCCCCTTCTCAATGGAACCAAGTCAAGGAATCCAGAATGTGGATAAGCTTTGTCATTAAAATGTTCTTCCAGTCTGGGCATGGTGGCTCACACCTGTAATCCTAGAACCTGGGAGGTTCAAGCAGGAGGATCACCTGAACTCAGGAGTTGGAGACCAGCCTGAACAAGAGCGAGACCCTATTTCTACTAAAAATAGAAAAATCAGCCAGGCATGGTGGCACATGCCGATAGTACCAGCTACTCTGGAGGCTGAGGCAGGAGGATCACTTGAGCCCAGGAGTTTGAGGTTGCAGTAAGCTATGATGATGCCACTGCACTCTACCCGGGACAACAGTGAGGGTATGTCTCAAAAAAAAAAAAAAAAAAAAAAAAAAGTTCCGCTTCTGAAAGTGCTTTTCTGTGAGAACCTGACCGATCTTAGGGAAAGAGCAGTTCTTAATGGGGTGGTACTGCCCTAAATATGGGCATCACATAACAAACAGCAGCCCAACCCCTGAACACCAAGTACCAGGGACAGTGCCAGTTACTATGCCAACCAAATATTTGCCAACACATCGAGAAGCAGTACTGTCCCCAAAGTGAGATGACCTGATCCCTCCCTTGCAGGAATAATGAAACTTGTAGAAATGAAATAGAGAATAGGAAAACAATAGAGAAAAATCAGCAATACAAAAAGTTGGTTCTCTGACAAGATCAAAAAAATTGGGAAATATTTAGCTTGACTGATCAGACAAAAAAGAAAGAAAAATCAAAATATTAAAATAAATAATAAAAGTACACATCCCTATCAACCTTACAAAAATAGAAAGAATACTATAAAAGAATACTATGAGCAAGACTATTTCAACAAATAAGATAACTTAGATGAAATGAATAATTTCCTAGAAAGACACAAACTATCACAAGTGACTCAAGAAAAAACAGAAAATCTGAATGGACCTGTAACAAGTAAAGAGATTGCATTAGGAGGCTTTAAACTCTCCACAAAGAAAAGCCCAGGCCCAGACTAAAGTTATCTTCAAAGCTGAATTATTCTGAACATTTAATAAAGAATTAATACCAATTCTTCACAATTTTCTTCAAAACAGAGAATAGTAGAAACACTCCCCAATTCATTCTATGAAACCAGTATTTTCCTGATGGTAAAACCAAACACACACACACACACACACACACACACACACACACACACACGCACCCCACAATATCCCATATGAATACAGATACAAAATTCCTCAACATATTCTGGTAAACTGAATCCAGCAAAATATAAAAACAGATTACATCGCATGATCAAGTAAGATTTATCCCAGGAATGCAAAATTGGTTTAACACTTGAAAATAAAGCATAAAAGCCACACGATCATTTCAATAGATGTGGAAAAAGCATTTGACAAAATCTGACATCCTTTCTTGGTAAAAGCACTCAACAAAGTAGGAATAGAAGGAATAGGAACAGAATAGAATACTTCCTCTACCTGCAAAAGAGCATCTGTAAAACCCCACAGCTAGCATCATGCTTCATGGTGAAAGATAATGTTTTCCCTGTAAGATCAGGAACAAGAGAAGAATGACCATTTTTGCCACTTCTGTTAAACTGGAGCTTCTAGCCAGGTAAATTAGGCAATAAAAAGAAATATAAGTTATCAGACTGGAAAGGAAGAAACTAAACTATTTCTAGTTACAGATGTCATGATTGTCTATAGAAAAGCATAAGGAATCCACCAAACAAGGACTAGATAAAATAAATGATTTAGCAAGATGGCAGGAAATAAGATTGACAAATAAAACAACTGACCAAAACTCATGAATGCATTAATAGAGAAACTTCAGACATGAAGAAAAAATGTAGTTAAATGAATAGTTTTGTATTAGTGTTAATGTCTTGGTTTTGACCATTGTAGTACAGTTAACTGTTAAAATTAGAGGAAGGTGGGTGAGGGGTAGACATCTGTTCCATTTTACAACTTTTCTTTAAGTCAAAAATTATTTCAAAACAAAAAGTATAAAAATTTTGCAAAGATAATTGGAAGATGCTAGTGATCCAACATCAATCACTTATCTCTCCTTTCTTATATGGGTGGTACCACTGGGAAACCAGCCAGTAGACAAGCGGCAGTGTGTCTTTATAAAAGTATTTCCAGTAATGAACGGAAGAATCAGAACACTACTGTTTTCTAACCTCTAACATATCAGTGGATATAGGCAGTGATTGTCAGCAACGGCCAACATCCCAAAGGGAGGGATGAGCGAACATATGTGTGTCTTGATGGAAGTGCAGAACACCACCTATAAATGTGGTTTTCATTTGACTGGCTAAAAATCTTTTTAAAAATGTGGCTTTAACAACAACAAAAAAATTCAAACCTGAACCTGATGAAGTGCTGGGGAGGTGTCTAGAGCCACCTACCACTTCACAGGAATGACAGTACAAAACACTTGTCACGTCCGACCACACAAAAGTAATCAGCAAGATTCAGGCCATGGAAAACACCACAGGACAAATAACCCAATTTCTTCAAAATGCATTATAAGGGACAAAAGAGAGAAAGATAGAAAAACAGAGTTTTCAAGGACAAAATCTATAGACTAAAGGAGACTTACAAGATGTATTAGCCAACCACAATAAGTAGCTCTTACTTAGATTTGATTCAAACATACAACTTGGAAAAAAAATACATTAATGAGACAAGTAGAAATTTGAACACAGACCAAGTGTTTAATAATATTAAGAAACTGATAATAATTCTTTAGGTATGCTAATGGCATCTGTAGTTTAGCTTAAAAAGAGAGTCGTGCTTTTCCACAGACAAATACAGAAACATTCACACATGAAATTCCATGATGTCTGGGATTTGCTTCAATATAACAGGAGAGGACGGAAAGGCAGAGAATACAGATCATACAATGTTTGTCAGAAGCTGCTAACCACTGAAGCTGGGTGACAGTGCACAGAGGTTCATTACATGTGCACATCTCTGTATGTGTGAAAATTTCTATATGATTTTTTTTAAAGAGGACTATTGTTCCTGGGGTGGGCATGGCAAGTAGGGGGGAATAACTCCAAATGTGGAGTCAGAGGAGGGTAGATCTGGACTCCAATCATGGCACTGCTGTCTCCTCAGAGCGTGATGTTAGGCAAGCTATTGAGCCTTAAAGCCTCAGTTTCCTCCTCTGTGAAATGGGGATATGAAAATGATAGGATCGTTGGGAAGATAAAAAAGAACTGTGCATATGGAACATTTGGCTCATATTAACAAGTAAAAAAAAAAAAAGCTGTTCCAAGAATGAGACTGACTTCTGAAGGCAACTAAGTTTTTAGAGAAAGAAAAGTTCTTTTTTTACTACAACTTAACCTTATGAGTCCTGTAATATATGACATTTAATAGGTATCAAAAGAAAAATTAGACCAGTTGGAGAAGACATAGAAGAAAAAAAATTTTTAATTAAAAAAATTATTTCCAAAAAACCTGTGAATGGCAATATGAAAATATTATTCCTCAAGTGTCTCATACCCCACATACTTGTGGAGATGACAAACCTACTTAAAGAGAACTGGCAGGATCCTCTAAGGCCCGAGTCATGTGCTGGTGTCTCTGCTTTTGCAAATCTTTCCCTATAATGTGAAAAGATGCTGTGCTTCCCAAGAAAGGTGTTTTTGCTGCTGGCCTCCTGGTGCAGTAAGTGGGAGAGGAAGAGGGGATAGCCCTGGCAAGGGCCAAGGGCACCACAGGGGAAGAGGCTGACTCACCGGTAATGAGAGAGAACAAGACACAAAGGGAGAAGTGAGAAAAGGGAGGCAGGAGAAATAGAAACCTCGGCAAAAAGGAAACAAAAGGAGGATTTTGTTGAGTGAGGCTATCTCCTTCTCATCTGCTAGACTCTTCTGAAACAACAAATCATGACCCAGAGGGGACACAGGTTGGACAGATAACCCTAATGGACTGGAAAAATGAGTGAGAACCAAAGGAAAGGGAAGAGACAAAAGTTAGGGTAATTCCAAAATAAGCAGAGAGCTCCCCCGCCCCCAACCTGTTTTCCCAGAAGATGGAAAGACACCAAGCGGTCGCACTCCAACCCAAGTGCGGAGCCCTAAAGATTTATCATTCTAGATACAGACACTAAAGGTATAACAAGATTATATTCGAGTCATCGCAAAGTGTATGGAAGCAAAAGGGAAAAAATGGAGAAAATGATACAATAGCCCAGGCAAGGTTTGGGGCAAAGATGGAGCCACAGGCAGAGGCCCTACCTTCGACCCACCCTTCTGCCTCTGGGAGCAGGGCACCTGGGAGCAGGGCACCTGGGAGCAGGACACCTGGGAGCAGGGCTGTGGTCTACTGACTGACAGTGCTGCCTCTCACCCTACTGTCAAAATGGCAATGAGAGCACTTTCTCCTGTGCACCTTCCCTGGCTCCTTCCTTTGCTTGAAAGATTCTTCTTCAATTTCCTCAAAGTCTCCCTCTGATAGATGCTTTCTGCCTCCAGGACCCCCACCCTTCCCAGGTGAACTTACCATCCCCCTACTCCTGCAGCCCCACTCGCCGATATCCCTGAGGTTCTTCAGCTGCCACTTCAGCCCCAGCCCCTGGTGTGTCTGCCTTGTCCCACCTGGACACTCCATGCTGGAGACCCAAGTCAGCACATGGGAAGTCCAAGCCCCGCACAGAAGCCTAAGGCCACCCTGGACTCCCACCAGGGCGCACTCTTGAGTGTGTGTATGCGGGGGTGGAAGAGGCATCGAGCTCAGGCAGTCCCTGTCTTTTCACCTATGGCCCGGAGGGGAGGGAGATGGCTTGTCTGGCCGGTTTTTGCCAGCACCAAGGAGGTCTACATGGCCAGGAGGGCCTTCCCACACCCTCCCCATTCTCCTAGACACGCTGGGTGGTGGGGACCTTCCCATGGGCAAGGACCACAGGCAGGACTTCACCCCCAGAATCCCCCAGTGCTCTCTCTCAGCCTGCTGTGCCTGGCTCAAGAGGATTTTCCTAAATAGAGTCCAAAATCCATGAGAGGATAACATGGGCTCTGGACAAGGAAACAAGAGGACTGTTTCTCAAACACCCATGGCCTAGGAAGCTGCATTTCTAACAAGCTCCATACGAGATTCTCATAGAGAGGGGACCCAAGGACCATTTCATTGAGAAACATCATATAAATAATACTACAAATGAGAGACACCCTACAGGCTGTAAGTCAGAATACAAAGGAATGTCCAAAAAGTCACCCTCTAGGGACAGTGTCAGCAGGTGAGACTTCCCTATCTAAAGTTTGTTCTTACTCTGCACTAACATATGCTCTACCTGCAGGGAACACCCGTGCACAACAACTAGAGCAAACAAACACACTTGGAGGAGGCATGTCACAAACTAGACCCTGGTGGTCACAACCATGCTTCTGCTTTTCTGCGCAAAAACTAAAGTCACAGAACAGACTTTGGCCTGACACAGAAATCATTTTCCCAGGCTTCTCTTGCACTGTCCCAGTGCCAGCTCCCCTAGACCCTGGGCTTCATGTCCATGGCCCGCTGCCTATTCCCACACCCTATAACCTGTTCCACATCTCTGTGCCCTGATCTTGCCATGTCCCCCTGTCCCCACTCCCTCGCCTGCAGCACTTGCTCTCCCAGCTCCTTGTCTGATCACATTTTCCCAGGTCCTCACACCACCACCCCAGACTCTGGCCCTTTGGAAGGCCTCTCCTGACCTGCTAGGAGCCCTGCACAGGGCCTCACCCAGTGGACACGCCAACTCTGGGTAGGACCCAGCCTCCTCCTACTCCTATCCCCAGGGCCTGCCAACACCAACTCCAGGCTTTCTGGGACTGGAAGAATTTGACCTGCCTTCCCAGGGAACAATTAATAGAAGTGGGGCATTGGGCTGACTGTCCTCAGGACAGTTGGAAAGTCAATGTAAAATGCAGTTTCTGCAATAGGGAAGAACACAGGGTCTGAGGGGTAATTAAGACACCCTGAATCAAGGACTGTACTTGAGCACTCCTGCTGGAGCAGAAATCCAGCTGGGTCAGAGTGGAAGGGGAGGCAGATGCTGGACCAGTGTGGTCCAAGTGGAAGCTGAGGCTTCAAAGTCCCATGAAGCCTTGCAAAGTCATGGAGTCAAGAGAACTGCTTTTAGATCCCAGCCTCAGTCTTCTCATCTGCAAGATGGGAGTGATAGCTATTATAAGGATCAAATGACATAAGGAGTTAAAAGTACTTTGCCAACTGAAAGTAAACTGTATTTCCTGAGACCTAAGTATTTCTGAAAAGGAGGCTACAGGAGTTATAGGCTCAGTAATGACAGGAAGTGGTATGCATGCAAAGCCTTAACCTACCAGAGCCCCGGAAGGGTTCTGTGGTACAGAGTCCTCACTCTGGGGACACTGAGGGTATCTGTGTAAGGGATGCCCCCTCCTTTCCCTGCTGAGACTTCTAGTGAAGGGGAGCCAGGAAATCCCGCAGCCCTTTCCATCGATGTCGTGCTTGCTGGCTGGTGATGAGCACCTCCGGAGAGCAAGCTGGGTGGCGTTAGTCAAAGTGTGGGCCGTCAGGTAAGAAGCACCTCCATGCTAATCAAATGTTCAGATTCCTGGGCCCAATCCCAGGAATCAAAAATTGCTGGGTCAAAAACTTTGGAGAACTTTTATTTTTAAGAAGCTCCTCAAGTGATTCTTACATGTTGAGAAGCAAAGCACAAGGATACTGGAAAAGCTGTGCAGTCAGGAAAACCTGGGCCAAAACCCAGCACACTACGTAACACCTGTGTGACCTTGGGCAAGTTGCTTGACCTCTGTGAACCTCTGTTGACTCTCTCTTTACATACAGTAAGTATGAAGCACAACCACTGCAGTGTAGCTGGGAGGTGACAGGTACTTAAGTGTCTCTTAAGTGCAGAGACAGACATTCATGGTCAGAGACAGACATTTATGGTCTTCATCTAAGCTATCCTAAGAGGCAGAAGCAAATGTGACACTTTTAGGGGAACAATCTGCCACTGAGAGAGCAAAGGGGCTTCCTAGAGTCTCCTCACCCACGATAGAAGCCAACTCAGAGGTCCATCTAGTCCCTATAGGAGGGATCAAGCAAGATGAAACAGGAGGGAAAAATGGGCTGAGCTTTGGCCAAAGGCCAGGATCATCCATGTTCCTAGGAGAGGGACCTTGAGGTGGCCCTGGCTGCTAGACCTAGCTCCAAGATGGATCTCCAGCCAAGTGGCTCTCTTGGGGTGTGGGTATGAAGGAGGAAGGGCGGCAGGCTTCCCTGACAGGCCCAGCTTGGGGGTCTACAGCTCTGGGGAAGCACAGGGAGAGAGAGACAGAGCAGGTGGAGCCCACTAGAAGGTCCTGCTACTAACCGTGGCAGGGCTCACAAATGCCTCAAAGCCTCTTTCCATCCGGAAACAGGTTAATATTTAATATTAAGAAAATTATATGAGCTCACATCAGCGGAGGGACGCTGCTGTTATGACCCCTGCCCTTCTATCTGATCTGTGCCAGTCCTATCACAACTTAGTGGCAGTTCCACTCTGTTTTCCCAAGACAAGCTGCCATCTAAGACTGAGCTTTATATTCCTGAGTCGGTTGTTAAACATCCCAGACCACGGCGCCTGGCCAGGCTGAGGCAGGAACTTCAGGCGATGGTACCCTGTGCTGGATTTCCCTCCCTTTTACTTCGGGCGGGAACTGTGGGGATGAGGATGCCCAGCAGCCGCCAGATTTCAGCCCTGGGATCTTTCTGGCTCAGACGCGGAGTCAGAGGAACAGTCTGAGACGGGCCGGGGGATCGCGCGCGCCCAGCCATCTAGGGCACCCGTCAGTCGCGGCCGGACGCAGAGGGCCCGTGGCGGCGCAGTGCCTTCACCCGGCACCGGTCCGCGTGGCCCGGCCCCCCGCCCTGAGTAGAGCCGTTCCCCAGCACCCCTGCCCCGTGCCACTCACACCGCGCCCAACACTAAGTTCCCGGGAGCGGCCCCGCGCCCAGTCCGCGCTCGCTGCCCCGCTCGCCAGACTCACCTGCTGAAGACGAGGCAGCCCAGGTGGTTGATCTCGTGGTCGGAGCGGTGGCGGCTGTAGTCCTCCCACAGGTCCTTGAAAGCCGTGACGGCCAGGATGAAGAGCACCGGCGCCAGCGCCAGGCCGGGCTGGAAGGCGTTCACCGCCGGCACGAAGTTGAGCAGCGCGATGAAGACGAAGTACACGTTGGCCAGGCGGTGGAACTGCTCGAACAGGTTCTTGGGCAGGAAGGACAGCAGCGTGTATTTGGTGGTCTTGAGCCGGTTGTCGGCCAGGTGCTGAGCACACACGCGCCGCCGCCGCTCGCCCTTGGCCGCGCCCGCCGCGGGGTCCTCGGCGCCCGGGGGCGGCAGCAGGTTGGAGCGCACCGTGCGCGTCCTGCCTTCCCGCCGCCGCCGCCGCCGCCGCCGCCGCCGTCCGGGGGGTCGGGGCTCCTCGGCCGCCGCCGGCTCCCGCTCCATGGCCGCGTGTCGCCGCGCCCGGCTCCTCCGCCACTCACGCCCGCCCGCGCCAGCCTCTTAGGTGATCATCGCCCGCGGCGGCGCGGGCTCCCTGCCTGCGGAGCACACGGAGACCGCGGTCAGCGCGCCGCGCCGCCGCCCGCCCCGCCCAGCGCGCCCAGCCCGCGTCCAGCTCCCGCCGCCCGCCCGCGGTCCGGCAGGGCGCGGCCGCCGCCGGCCACGGCGCACAGAGCCCGCCTGCCCTCGCTCGCGCCGCCCACCCGCTCCGCCCTCGCCCCGCGCCCCGACGCGGACACGCCGGACCGCGCGAAACGAAAAGAGCGCGGCCTGGAAACTTTCGAGGGGTTTAGTTTCGTTTCCCAGAAGCATCAGTTCGGTCCTAAAACATTGAAAACGCGCGCGCTGCCGCCGGTAGGAGAGAAAACTGCGGACCGCGAGAGAAAGGGCCCGCAGTCCCGGGCAGCCCGCGCGCTTTTCCGGGGCCAGACCTGCCTGGTCCTGGCTCGGGAGAGGGTCTCGGGGACCCCGGAATGGGAACTTGCTCTTGGAACCAACTGGAGTCAAAGTCCAAAGGAGCCACGGCATGGCGACGCTCCCATGCTTATATCTGATTCACGGAGCCCGTCGGGTTCTGGGGAGCCCCGTGAAAGGGGAGGCTCTGGGAAACGCAGTTCCGCGTTGCCTCTACGACCTGCCCTACCCCACTGCCCAGACCACCTACTTCAGGACTCAATTCTTGGATGAAGTAGACTGTTTCCTTTCTGTGATCTCTGCCTTTCCTTATGCCACTAAATAAGGATTTTTCTTTCTTTCTTTTCCTTTTTCGTGGAAAGGAAAACTGTTTCACTGCAGCAAAGACAGGCTTTGGTCTGCAGGCATTTGAGTCTCTTTTTCCCTCCCTGGGAAACCACGAAGACCAAAATGTCCCTTATGTGCTGCAGTTCTGAGGTGGCGGATGTGATCCTGACAGAGCCCGGGAATGGAGGCTGGTTGCTGGGGAGGGGAGGATCCGGAGAGCGGGCAGAATGTGGGGCAGAGGGCTCCCTCCTTATTCATGGAGTGTCAGAGAGAGGCGGGCGAAAGTTGGGTGATGAGAGAACAAACTTGGCCCAGAAAAAGGAGTGGGGACTCCCCCACTTCTGCAGAAAGACCCCCAGATGTACTGTAGCCCTGACTGTCTGCCTCCCACTTGAGAAGTACTGAGAAGGGAGGCAGGAATTTCTTGACTGGGAGGCCATGGCTTGTGGGAGGGGGTCCCCGGCTCCTCCCGCATATGGCTGCTGACAAGTCACTTCCCTAGCTTGGCTCAAATCACTTACCTGTCCCCCACCACCTTTTCTTGGGCTGGCCCTCACCTCCTGCACCCTGGCCTACCCCTGCCCAGGTACCCCTGGCTCTCGCATCTTTAGGGCAGCTCTGCTGCAGTCTACGGTATTTGCCAGAATCCAGTGTCAGGGCTTAGTGACAGGTACTAAGGAAATAATACAGGCCATATATAGAGTCCCTCCCTTCCCCCAGTCACGGGGGTACAATTTTGAGGTGTGGAGGCCCATATCAGAGAAAAGTCTGGCTGAAGTATCTGCACTTTCAGGGAAAGGAATGAGCTTTCACAGGGACCGGTAGCATCCCAAGCTGAGTACAAACAGCAAGTGAAGGGCCACAGCTCCCCTTGCCCTGTGCCTGACACTGCAAGGCTCCATGTTCTCCTCCTGTCAGTCCACCCAGTGACACCTGAGCCCTGCTGGCTCCCTCCATCCCCACAGCAGCCTTCTGTCTTCACAGGTGCCCCCAGTTTTGCCCCAGTCCTCCCAGTCTCCTTGCTGTTGCCAAAGTAACTACTTGACCCCTTTGTTTCATTTCCTTACCCTAGAGCTTCCAGGAGTCCCCAGTTGCTTACAATGTCAGATGCTGACTCCTCAGGCAGAGGTCCCTTGAGGCCGGGAGGGGAACTGGCACCAATGTGCTGATTGAATTCTGCCCCTCCCTAGTCCCAGCCCAGCCCCAGGGCGAGCGATCTCCTTACCCTCCTCAGAACAGGCCTCCTCATCCCATCTACATTCCGCACTAAGGTTCCAAGATTCTGTGAGTCACACTGCTCCTTAAACCTGGAATCTTTCCCCACCTGCTCTTTACCAATCCAAACTCAGTATTTACATTAGGGCCTCAACTTGCCTCCCAGCAGATCTCCTGGTGTGTGATCCATCCGACCTTGCAGGGATTTTGAGCTCAGATGTCTTCTGCCAGATAAACCCTCGAATTCCTGACTGGCCAGGCAAGGGTGAAGCTCTGATGTGTTCTGGCCATCTGGACCACTGGGAGCTGCTGGGCCCCAGGCAAATCACTGTAATTGTCCTTGTTTGGTAAATACTGTTCATCACCTGCTGTGCGCCTGGCCTTGTCCTAGGCACTGGGGATACGAGAATAGTGGAGGACAAGAGGCGCACACAGGGAGCTGCAGCGACTAAGCACGAAATCACGAGACCCTTCAGAGAGTCAAGAGTGCACCCCAGAGGGTTTCAGGAATGGTGAAGAGAGGACTTTCAAAGAGGAGAAACTTGAGTTGGCAAGTTCCTGGCAAGAGAGGGTGCAAGAACCTTCCAGGCAGAGGGAACAGCTCTATAGAAAGGCCCCCAAAAGGAGAAATCTCAGGATGCTCAAGAAACAGGTAGGGCCTCTGCCCCACGTTCATTCAGAAACCTCTAACCCCACGGCCCTGTGCTTTAGGGATGAGGGCACTTGGAGAACACACTGAGTCCCTACTTTCTGGAGCACTGAATCCTCCTGTGGGAATCCCAACAGAGAGGGCTCAGGAAATGAAGGGACACAGGGACTGGGCTGGGAGAGGTATGCTCCTGTGACAGCAGATAGGACAGTGGGAGGGGGGCCCTCCCCAGCAGCAAGGAGCAGAGGACTCAGGACACGAGCAGTACAGACATCTGGGGAAGAAACGACAAGGGTGCAGGGGTTCCCAGCAAGGAGGCCGAGGTGGCCAGAGCTGAGTGGGAGATCAGAGATGTGTCCCAGAGTGGGGTCATGTCGGGCCTTGTGGATCCTGATGAGGATTTTGGCTTTAAAGTGAGAGAGGAAGCCTTGAGAGGATTTTAAGCATCACGTGACTGCACTCAGATTTTCAGAGATCACCCCTGCTGCAGCACGACTTTAATGCAGAGAGGCCACGACTTTAATGCAGAAGCAGAGAGAGATCACAGTGAGCAGCCACTGCAGTGATCCTGGAGAGGGTGGTGGCTCAGGCTGGGTGGCCATGGTGGAGGTGGGGCATGGCCTTAGAGCATGCGGGATATGCTATTGGACTGAGTGCAAGGTATGCAAGATGGAGGTGAGGGTGGCCACGCAGATGAAAACTCGAGTTGCCATCTACAGTGTCAGGAGGATAAGGAGTGGGCAGATGGGAGTGGGCAGTCAGCCTGGGGGAGTGGAGAGTGGGCAGGCAGCTGTGCACGAGTCTGAGACTAGTGCAGGGGCTCAGCTGCAGACACAGTCTGGGGTCAGGAGCAGGTCTGGGTGAAGGAGGAGGTGGCCGCTTGTGGGAGGGGGCAGAGTGGACAGCAGGCAGGGCTTCCTCTCTGCATTGGCCCCAAGTGCAATGGGAAGCCATGGGCTGTCCCAAGCAGCAGTATGAGATGAGAGGATCTGATTTCCCCTTTTAATAGATGGAAGATGCCTTCCTAGCACAGTGGGAGCAGGAGAGGCAATAAATTAGGAGGTAGCTTAGATCCAAAGATGGATAGACAAATGTGGACTAATTGGAAGTACATCTTCCATGGTCAAGGGGTCAGATATTTAAAGGAGAAAAGAAATGATTCCACATGACACCAAAGAGTTTAGTCAATGACTTAGAGAAAAACAGGTTTGGAGGAGAAAATACAAAGCTCAGTATAAGCCACGTTCAGTGTGAGGTGCCTGTTTGATATCACAAAGGGATGGCAAGTGGCAATGGGGTACCAAGTCTGGACATGATAAGAGAGGCCAGCACTAGAGACAGGGATGCCCGATGTCACGAGGCACCTGTGATTTCGAGCTATGTGTCGAAGAGATTGCACTTAGAGATAGAGTGTAAATAGAGTGCAGAGAAGAGTCTCTCAGTGTCACTTTCCCGCTGAGAAATGTAGAGGATTGAATGTGACAATTATCAAGATTGCTTCCAGCTTTCATGTACCAACAATTAGCACCTTTGATGATTGATGCTTGCTTTATAAATAATTATGGAATAAGTGAGAATCATGTTCCACAGCATTTTAACCTGACAGCATTTGTTCCATATTTACTCTTGTGATTGCCCTTAAAAAAAAGCATAAGAAATTTGAAATTTGTAAAATTAGACACAAATGCTATCCATTAATTAATATGGCCTAACATTCATCCAAACAGTGCCAAAATATAGAGCTGTGAAAATTTAAATAAAAGTAATTGACTAATAATTGGATACTTTGAATCTATGTTACCATGTCCTTATGTCCTTAATATCAGAAATAAAAAATTCTGGAGAATAAGTAAAGATTTATATTTTAAAATGCCTGCCTGAGCCCATTTGTTCTCTCTTTCTCCAAACTAAATTCTCTTTAAAAAGACAGATAGGCCAGGCATTGGTAGTTCATGCCCATAATCCCAGCACTTCGAAATGTGGAAGGATTGCCTGAGGCCAGGAGTTCAAGACCAGGCTGGGCAACATAGTGAGACCCCCATCTCTACAAAAATAATTTTAAAAATTACTTGGATATGGTGGCATGCACCTGTAGTACCAGCTACTCAGGAGGTTGAGGCAGGAGGATCACTTGAGCCAGGAGTTTGAGGTTGCAATGAACTATGATCAGGCCACTGCACTCTAGCCTGGGTAACAGAGTGAGACTCTCTCTCTAAAAATAAATAAATAAAAAGACAGAAGATTTTTTTTTAAAGAATAAATGTATAGTTGTGCTGGGAAACTAGGAAAGTCTCTTCAGAAGACAAAAAAAAAATATCTCAGAAGATATTGAGAAATATTAGGAAGATATAAAGCTGATGAGAGTGGATTAGTGGGAAAGTCTACCAAATACAGGAAAATACATTATAGAGTTGAGTAGGCAAGGATGACTTTAAAAAGTGAGTTTTTAAAAGCAGATCCCTTGAGAATACCAAAAATCTGAGAGAGCAGGCCTGGGGTCATGAGCCATGCTGGGATCCCAGGCAGTTGGGAAGTAAGGTGGCCGCCAAGTCACGGCATCCAGGACCACCACTCCAAGTGCCACTCGGGTAATCTCAACAGTTGCTCATTAGCACTGGCTGCGCTGGCTGCGCATCAGGGTTGCCAGATGAACTTCTCATGCCCAAGCGATGCCCAGGCCTCGCTCCAGACCAATTAGGCCTGGAGACCAGGCCCCACCACCCAGGTTTTCAAAGAGTTTCCTTGGTAATTCTGCCATGCAGCCACATTTAGGAACCTCTGGTCACCATCTGCAGTTCTAACTACGAACCTATATTACAGTCAAAAGTCCCTGGATTTTTCAGAACTGGTAGCATGAAAGGAAAGCAAATGCCACCCAAGTGAGTTTTTCCTCTCTGAGAAAAAAGAACTAATGCAGAACGAAGACAGTGACATTAAAAGCCATCATTATTATCCTCAGGGAGACCCACCGGACCAGCCCATCCATAAAATTGCCATGGAAAAGAAATAAATGAGCAAGAGTAAAGAATTCTTGGAAGTGGGAAACATGATGGATAACACATTTTTTAAAAAACACAAAGGGGCAAAATTAGCAATCTAGATGATCTAATTGAGGAATTCTTTCAGAATGTAGGGCATAAAAATAAAGACATGAAAATGTGATAGAAGAGGCTAGAAATGTGGTGGGCGGATCCAGAAAAGTCCCTCACATTTCTGCTTGTTGCTCATAGCAGGCCAGGAAAATTGGACCAACCTTCAGGGGACATCTAGGAAAGATGGACAAATATTTACAGAAAATCTATTTTAAAGCCTCCGGGAACTAAGAGGGCAGCCAAAACGATGGGACCAAACCAGAGAGCTAAGCCCAGCTGGGATTGTGGCTGTCCTACACAGCCCACCCAGCACTCTCTGTCCCCTTCCCTGCTCCATTTGAATTCGCATATACAGGCATCGGATGTGTTTACTGACTGCTCCTCCCTCCATGGCTAGACCAACCGGTCCACAAGGCAGGGGTCAGAGTCTACCGTGTCACCACTGAAAGGCATCCCCTGTGCCTAGAAGAGCACTGTACAGGCCAGCCTTTTACTAAATATCTAATAATTCAACTTCATTTCATAATAGATAAGCATCCACACAATTTTGCAAGTAGTAGATTTTGAATATGGGCTTCTATATTAGTCAAAGTGATATTCAACTATCCTGGCAATTAAATGAATTTTTGCTAAAAGGGCTCAGAGAAACAACACTTATGCTTGTCTGCTAAAGAAGAAATATTTACCTTGCCATCCATGATAATATATTTATATAATAAACGAAATACAAGTTAATACAAATGACTCAAGAATAAGTAAACATTTTGAATAGATTAACAAGCCCCAGGAGATCTTGAAAGGGTCCCATCCTCCAAAACCACATAATAGAGAACATTTGACAAAGTCTGTTGAAACTTTAAAATAGTTTAATCCCTTTATTTTATTTACAATATACTATAGAAATATTGGGACCTTCCCAATTCATTCTATAGGGGCAGCCAAACCTGCTATGGAAACCAGAAGGTGGAATTGCAAGAGAATGCTATAGTTGATTTATAGTTTGTTTAACCCTATGGTAATATTTATGGGTATAAATATTATTATAGAAAAGAAAAAGGCACAATTTGTCGTGATTTGCAACCTTGTGGCTTTTGTCAGGGAAGTGGTATGTAATGACGCTAACTGCATGATGAAGATATACAGATCAGTTAGTTTTCTCCTATACAGGCGAGTTAGAAAATGCAATGGATCAACAAAAGGATCTCATTTTTGCAGTAAAATATTTAAAGAAAAATAAAAAGAATTAGTTTAAAATGCTTGCAGATAATCATAGCAAACAATAGTGGTAGTAATATTTGACCTTTGTAGAACATGTAACACCAGCCAGGCATGTGCTTCTCATTTGACAGTCACTGTCTCCACCCGCCTGGTCATTCCTTGAGGCAGAAGAATGCTTGTCCCAGTATTGCAGATGAGAAATATGGTACCGAATGGCTAGTCAACTTAAAATTTTACTGAATGTGATAAAGGAAGATCGAAACAGATGCAGAAATATGCCATATCCCTAAATGGAACTCTGAAAATAACCTGTCAATTTCATACATTTTCCAAGCTAATTACAACTGGATTTATTTTTTCAACATGACAAATTAACTTATGAAGTAACAGTATCAGTCAGAGTTCTCCAGAGAAACAGAACCAGTAGGAGATAGATCGATAGATAGATAAATAGATAATAGATGTATGAGAAGGCATTTATTAGGGGAATTGGCTCACATGATTATGGAGGCTGATAGGCCTCCTGCAAGCTGGAGAACCACGGAAACCTGTGGTAAAGTTCAGAATAAATAAAGATAAATAAGTAAAAAAAAATTGAGATAGGAAAATAATAACCTACTACATTGACAAAAAAATAAGAAGTTGAACAATACTTAAGGTTTGAGAGGGTGTGGATTAGAAGGAACTCTTTTCTTTCCTTCTTTTTCTTTTTCTCTTTCTTTCTTTCTTTCTTCTTTCTTTCTTTCTTTCTTTCTTTCTTTCTTTCTTTCTTTCTTTCTTTCTTTCTTTCTTTCTTTCTTTTTTTTGAGACAGGGTCTCACTCTGTCAAAGGCCTGATCATAGCTCATTGCAGCCTCCAACTCCTGGACTCCGGTGATCTTCCTGCCTCAGCCCCCTGAGTAGCTAGGCCTACAGGTGTATATTACCATGCCCAACTAAGTGTTTTATTTTTGTAAAGACAGGTTTTGCTATGTTGACCAAGCTAATCTTGAACGCCTGGGCTCAAGTTATCCTCCCACCTTGGCCTCCCAAAGTGCTGGGAAGAAGGAACTTTTAAACTTTGCTGGTGGAAGTATGAAGTAGTATAACCACTTTGGTTAGCTGTTTGATGTTTCATCTGAAAGTTGAACATTCAAAGTCTTTAAAAGTCACCACCCTCATTCTTAAGAATATGCCCAAAGAAACTACATACAAATACCACACTTGTTCACAAAATGGTGTAATTTATTCCATCATTGACTGTGTACAGTAATATATTAACAAAATTTAAAATTTATCCAGCAATGAAAATGAATAAACTATAGCTACACAAACAACATGGGAAAATCTTATAAATAGAAACTTAATGGTATGTGAAAAAGTAAATCCCAGAAGACTACATTATAGTATAATACTGTTGGGAACCGAGGCCTTTGAAGTTCTTAACCCGGAAATACCCTGAGCAGAAAATACCCTGAGTTGCCAAAAAGTGCTTAACGACCTTTCCAGGAAAAAACTGCAAGATATTCCAGGCTTGCTGCCTGAGGCTGTTTGTAATTGATCAACCCTAACCGCCCCCGCCCCTCCCTACTTCATTGTTTCTGTATGCTTATAAAACCAACAAAGGATCTAAGTAAAGCAGACCTTGACAACCCTTTGCTTGGTCTCGTTCCTTTCTCTCGCCCGTCTCTTTCAGGCAAGGTCCCCCTTGACACCCGCGAGTAACAGAAGGTCCCTCGGGCCGGGACATAATACTATTTTTATAGAGCACAAGTACTACTAGCAATACTAAGCAAAATACTGTTAAACATACTTATGTAAGTGATAAAGTAGTTTCTTATAAAACTAAACATGTGCTGAGTGTGGTGGTGTACACCTGCGGTTCCGGCTACTCAGGAGGCTGAGGTGAGAGGATCCTTTAAGCCCAGGAGTTAGAGGCCAGCCTGGGAAACGTAGTGAAACTCCATCTCTAAAAAAAAGTTGTTTTTAGTTAGAAACATAAATTAAAACAATGAAAATAAACGTGCTTACCATACAATTCAGCAATTGTACTCTCAGGCATTTACTCGAGAGAAATTAAAACTTATATTCACACAAAACTTGTACACAGATGTTCATAGAAGCTCTATTCATAATAGCCAGGCACTGGAAACAAATCAAATGCCTCCACCAGGTGAGCAGATACACAAACCATGGTACATCCATACCACGGAATTAACTCCTCAGCAATAAAGAGAAATGAGCTGTCGATGCACACAACTTGGATGGACCCAAGAGAATTATGCTGAGTGGAAAGAGCCCATCTTTCAAGGCCACAAATTGTATAATTTTGTTAATAGAGCTTCTTGAAACAATAACATAATAGAGATGGAGAGTAAATTAGTGCTTGCCAGTGGTTACAAAGGGTGAGAGGGAGAGTGGCGTGGCTATAAAAGGGTAGTGTGTAGGGTCCTCGTGATATATTTAACTCGAGTGGTATTCACATGAATCTACGCATATGACAAAATTGCATAGAGGTAAATATGCATACACACATGGGTATATGGTGAAATCTAAATAAAGTGGATAAATGTTAAGTTTAATTTAATGACTATTATGTGTTCATGTTCGTATAAATTTTATATAAAATATATTATGTAGTTATATTACAATTATTTAAATATGTAAATAATGTATTCTTTAAGTATATTGTAATGGATAAATATTATTTGAATAATCATTAAAATTATTTTAATTTGATTGATTTATTTAATTTTATTAATGTTAATTTTCTGGCTTAATATTTCTGTATATTATCATTATGCTTTAAAACTAACACACATTTATACACACACACAAAATATATAATGTTTGTATACCAAATGATATATTGAGGTGGGCCATACACACACAGAAAAAGAAACACTATAAATTCCACTATCAAAATAAAATCACGAGAGAGATATATTGTACTATATATCAGTTAAAGATAATATTTCTGTTGGTTTTCATGCAGGTGTGTACAACTGGGACAGAAATAAGAGTTCAGAAACACTTGTCTGTATACATAGAAATTTAGTCTGTGATAAATGTGGAATTTCAGATCAATGGAAGAAAGTAAGTATTATTCAATATATGGCATTAGAAAAATTGACTGGGGAAAAAGTCAAATCTTTATTTTATACCATAAACTAACTAAACACATTCCAGGTCAGTATATTATTTAAACTTTTTAAAAAGGAAAAATATCATAGAAATGCATCCATCTTTATAATGTTGGAATGGGAAAGATCTTTCTAAACAAGAACAAAACCCAGAAGCCACCAAGGACAAAGTCAACTGCAGGAAAACCTAATACTTCTGTAGCATGAAAACCTAACATATGAACATATTAGAGGGAAATAATATTTAAATAGAGAAAGGATGAGTCCATACTATATGTCCATTAAAATTTTTTTTAATAATTGACACATAATTATACATGTTTATGGGGTAGAGAAAAATGAAGTAGAATTGAAGGTGCTGGAAAGGAGGGATAGTCACACATTACAGGATGAAAAAAAAAGGGAGTTGGAAATGACATGTGTAAGAATATATGTTATACCCCTCTTGTGGGATATGGACAAAGTATACAGCAATATATCTCTGTACACAGTTTTCTAGGGCTGCTGAACAAAATACCACAAACTAGATGGCATAAACAACAGAAATGTGTTGTCTCTCAATTCTAGAGGTTGAAAGTCTGAAATCCAGGTGTCAGCAGAGTTGTTTTTCCTGAGGGCTGTGCAGAGAATCAGTCTAGGCCTCTCCCATAGCTTCGGGTGGTTTGCGGGCAATCTTTGGCATTCATTGTCTCGTAGAGGCATCACCTCAATGTCTTCCTTCATGTTCCCTTTGGCATTCTCCCCATGTGCACGTCTGTGAATACACTCATTAAACACTTGCTATGTACCATACTGTAACTACCATCAGGATTACAACTTAAAGTGTGGTCTGTAGACCACTTTGTGCATTGCATGTTAGGAAAAGCATTCTCAAAGAAGGAAGCAGTCTGTTGACTTTACATTCCAGGGTAAGTTTTTTATTTGGTCTCAGATAAGCCAACTAACAGAAGTGGATGTGCTACTTAATAGCACGGGACTAGGGCTTGTCGCTGCCCTCTGAAGCCTGTGCAAAACTCCAGCACAACGTTGGTGGCTCCAGCCAATTGTGGTCGGCCTACAGGCACTGACTCTGCTTCCAGGCTTCCAGGCGCTGCCACCAGGAGCCGTGCAGGGTGAGGCCAGGCAGCCTTCCCGAGCGACTGTGCATCCATCCCCCTAGCAGCCCGCAGTGAGACACTGACCTCTCCACCCCACCCAGGCAACCTCCTCTAGTCTTCTCGCTCTCCCTCCACTGCATTTCCATTTCTACTGTAATATACCATCCCAGACCTCCCTTTTTGATTCTCAAGAGCATATTTTGGAAGTAAAAAAAAAAGCCCTGAAAATATATTCTTTCTCATTTTATGCCTCCTACATCAGTTCTACTCCCAAATGACCAAGATGAAGTACATATATAGAAGAGCCAGGAAAAAAAAATCACCAAGATCAACATTTCTATATCCTACCTCCTTCCACTTGCAAATACCCTAGTGTCCTGACATGATGCCAGTGTTGTGCTAAAAACCTCAGTGGGGCTCCAGGGCTCAGAGAAAAGTTAATACTACCCGCAAAGAGGTAGTCGAGAAAGGCTCCAAACAAGAGGTGGTCCTTGAACTGGGTAGGCCTCCAAAGTAGAGTAGGAGCTTGCCAAGCAAAAGGGAAAATTGCCAAGTATTTCTGGGCTTCTGCAAGAATTTCAGCATGTCTGGAATTCAGTTGTCGTGAACCATAAGGACGGTGGGGCAGCGGACCAGGTAAAAAAAGGACTTTATGTGAGCTCTATCAGCATGTTCATCCTGTATCCTATATGTGGCAAGGAATTACGTGATGCTACCAATTTCCTTTGCTCTTTAGCTACCCAAACACAACTTTACACTTATTCTCTGACAAGTTTTAGATCCTAAGTTCTCTCTCCCTGAAGCAGCCGTGACACATAGACATGAAACATACTTGTCTCATTAGGGACAATTTAAGAGAAATAGATTCCATTCAACAGAAACAACTTTGTGTAAATGAAATGCACGTGTCCTCATGTACATAATTCAGCTACCTGTATAGAAAACCAAACATGCCATGTTCCTTTTCTTCTGTCTGTAATTATTGTCTTCTGACTTGGTTGAAACTTTCACTTTTTTAAAATATATAAAACTCAGGTTACATTTCAAGTACACCCTGCTGGTATTTTTGTTATCACGATTATGGCTATGGCAAGTGCAATAATTTGTAAGCTCCAAGGAAGTAGAGGGGTTGAAGGAGACAAAAATATATGTATAGATGAGTGAAAAGCATGCATTTTTTAGACTGCTTTTATTACCATTACACATTTATTTCTCAACTGGATTTGCCAAATACATTTTAAACCCCAGCATCCAGGGATTCGCATGCTGACGTGGCAGAAGGTAGCATTAAAGCACAGTCAGCAGAAGACCTTTCCATTGCACTGCTCTCTTCAAAATGAATTATTTTTTAAATCAAGCTATTTTAAATTCTGTGTTCCTACTTTAAATCTCTGTGGTTTTTCTTGTTTTAAAGTTTGGATGAAATTTATAAAGTATAACCTATATGTGAGGATGTTTGTAAATCGCTGAAGTACACAGATTTTAAAAGAAAAGAAAAGGCACCTCTTGGCAACTTACTTCCATTTCTAGGCATGATGGAGTAACTGGTACTGGACTAGCCCTTCCACTGCAAACAACTATAAATACGGGCAAAATGCATGAGGCCATGGTTTGCAGTTACTGAGCAACAGGAAGATTAGACTGTGATCCCTGAAGGGGAGAAAATGTGGAGAGAGCCCCAAGGTTGCTTCAGTTTGCTACCTGAGGGCATTTTCCAAACTGCAGCTGAGGGTTAGGGGGGGTGGAATACACCCAGAACATGATTAAAGGTCTTGCTGAGTAACAGAGGATTACTCAAAGCTCAGGGTTTTTGGGGCAGCTGCAATTTGGAGGACAGGGTATCAGAAAGAGTGGAGAACTGTGCAGAGAATGAGGTTCAAAAATCTGCATAGTGTCCACTTAAGTCTTTGGCTAGATGCTAAGTTATGCATATGTAGGTTGATACTCTGCAAGACCTGGCAGTAAGCAGCTGCTAAATTGAGCAGAAATTCCAGTGATTGCAGAGAGCTTGTAGTGCTGGAAGGCATAGGAGTTCTGCCTGCCAGAAGTTTTAGTCCTTAAAGACAGCAGCTGAACACCCTGAATATTCAAATGAGACCTCAGGAAGGCCACGCCCAAGGGGCAGTGCTGCCTCAGTTAAAGAGATAGGACTGCTCTAGACCCACAATGTCAAAGTCCAGAAACCAGTCTGGATCAAGCTGAACCACCAGTAGATTAATCGCTTACCAGAATAAAACACACAGGTCTATAAAAAGAAGTAGAAAAAGAAAGATGATCAGCAACATGGCATGCACAATGGTCACAATGAGTTTAAAAATAAGGTTTATCAGAATAAAAACAGAAACTGCAAAAAGAACCAATTGGGAATTCCAGAACAGAGAAGTACAATGTATGAAATAAAAAAAAACTCATGGGATGGGCCTAACAGTAGATTGATAGAAACACACTCAGTTTGCATTCATATAGATAAATATAAATTGTCCAATCTTAATAACACAGGAAAAAATATTGGAAAAGTGTGCAGAGCTTCACTGTTCTGCAAGCCAGTATTTCATCATCTAACATATGGACAGGTGGAGTCTTAGGAGGAGAAAAGAAAAAGAATGGGTCAGAAAAAATATTTGAGAAAATAATAACCAAACACTTCCCAAATTTGGTTAAAACATAAGCTCCTGTAATTTTACAAGAAGCTCAGAAAACTCTAAGCAGCATAAATAAAAGAAAAATACAACTAGGCCTAGTAGAGTCAAAGTGCTAAAAATCAAAGATAAGGAGAAAATCTTGAAATTAGCCAGAAAAAACAGGCACGTTACATACAGAGGAATGATGTATGACTGCAGCTACTTCTCATCAAACAATGGAGGCCAGAGGACAAAGGAATTATATCTTTTAAGTACCAAAAGAGAAAAAAAAAGAAACCCTCTCAATCCAGAATTCTATGTCCATCAAAAATATCATTCAAAAATGAAGGTGAAATAAAGACAGTTGGAGACAAACAAAAGCTTATAGAATTTACCACCAGATGTCCTGAATTAGAAGAGAAGCTAAAAGTTTTTCAGGTTGAAAGGAAATGGAGAAAACTGGATATATAATAGTAAATATAAAATTAAAAAGACACTATGTTATATTTCACTTCTTAATGTCTTTTGCTCTGAAACAAAAATTATACCAATTAATTGTGAGGTTTTTAACTAAAGCAAATTTAAAATATATGACAGCAATAGAACAAAAAAGTAGAGATTAAATGGAAATTACTACAACCTACAGGTATTAAAACAATAATAAGGAAACATTGAGAAAACATTTATGTTAATATAGAAAACAAATTAGATGAAATGGACTATTTTCTTGAAAAACAGAGCTTACCTAAACTAATACAATATGAACAGAAAATTTGAATAGCCCTATGTCATTAAAAATATTAAATTCAGAATCAAAATCCTTCCCAGAAAGGAAACCCCAGGCCTAGGTGGTATAACAACACACACACTAGTATGGTTAAAGTGAGAAGAAATGACAACACCAAACACTGGTGAAGGATATAAAGCAACTAGAACTCTCTTGCGTTGCTAGTGGGAGTGTAAAACTGGTATAGCCACTTTGGAAAAATGGTTGGCAGTTTCTTATATCAGTAAACATACTTATCATATGATCAACAATTTCAGTTTTAGCCATTTACTCTACAGAAAGGAAAATATATGTACACAAAAATACTTGTTCATTAAAGCTTTATTCAGAATAGCCCCAAACTAGAAACAACTGCAATGTCTATCAACAAGTGAACCGATATGCGAAATGTGATATTTCCATACAATGGAATACTATTATATAACAATATAACAACATAAAGGATACACTCAAGAACATGGATGAGTCTGAAAGCATTATGCTGACTAAAAAAAAGCCAGAAATAAAAGATTCCATAATGTTTGATTCTGTATTATTTAGTTGAAGTTCACAGGTGGGCAAAACCAAGGAAGCCTGAAAAATAGTCCCAACAGTGGTTGCCTCTGGAGAGGGGGCAGGGGTGGAAAGGTTGATTGGATAGTGTCACAAGGGAACTTTTGTAAATATTTTGTAAATATTCTGTTGACTGAAGAGTGTGCATTACATGGGTTTTTGCAGTTCTTGTTGTTTGGAGGTTACCTTTAGGAAGGAAGGGTGTCAGTGACTGGGATGGGTGTGAGTGATTTTCTAAAGTGTTGGTATGTTCTATTTTTTGACATGAACATATTTACTTTGTCATCATACTTTATATATTATGAGGTGTGCACTTTCCTGATTGTACATTATACTTTAAAAATAAGTCAAAAATTAGAAGCCCTTTGGATGACATACTGTCTGTCTATGTATGCTACCTTCCTATGGTGTAGTTAAGTGGGATACTTATGTGGCCAGGTTCAGACACTCTCCTTGGCCACCTCTGAGGCCTCTCTTTTATGCTTAATCAAATACTTTCTAATCCTGAGAGCTGTTAGGGTTGACTTGTGTTCTCTGGCACAGTAAGACCCATTGTGGCTTTCCCAGAAAGGAACTGATCTAATTGGCATAATGAAACCAAGAACCTCTTATTCAACTCCCTTTTCTTTGTAATAACATGGTATTATTTCTTTTGATTACTGACTACCACATGGAAACGACTGACTTATTCTAGCTCCATTAAATGGACACACTAAAATGAACCAAAATATGCACAAAAAGCACACAGATGCTCTCCTGCTTGCCTCTGCTCCCTGTCCTCAGTCTCTGTGGTCCTCTGCATCTTGCCTCCCCAACTGGGCTGTGCATCTTGGGTCTGCTTGATCAGCCCCCTAAGCCCATGCCTCTCCTGCCACTGGGTCGTGATCTGAGAGAGCATGCCTCTGGCCACAGCCCTATTAGAGGGAACACACAGGGGCCTGCCCTGAACGCCTTGCTGGAACACAGCCTTTGTGATGCACGTCCTTCCTTCGATGCTGTTGCTGTATGCAATACATTGGATTCTTCTCCTGCAATGATCTGTACCTTTCTAGACATTGCCATTTTGGGAACTGTGACTCTTTTTTTTTTTTTTTTTTTTTATTTCAGCATATTATGGAAGTACAGATTTTAAGGTTTCAATAAATGCCCATTTCCCCCCCTCCCCACAAAAGTCTAAGTCTCCATCATGACCATCCCCCAGATGGTGCACATCTCACTCATTATGTATGTATATACCCGCCCCCCTCCCCCCTCCCACCTGCTCAATACCCTATTACTGTAGTACCTATGTGTCCACTTAGGTGCTACTCAGTTAATACCAGTTTGCTGGAGAATATATCTGGTGCTTGTTTCTCCATTCTTGGGATACTTCACTTACTAGTATGGGTTCCAGCTCTAACCAGGAAAACATAAGATGTGCTATATCACCATTGTTTCTTAGAGCTGAATAGTACTCCATGGTATACATATACCACATTTTATTAATCCATTCTTGGATTGATGGGCACTTGGGCTGTTTCCACAGCCTTGCAATTATGAATTGTGCTGCTATAAACATTCGAGTGCAGGTGTCTTTTTTGTAGAGTGTCATTGGATCATTTGGGTAGATGCCCAGCAATGGGATTGCTGGATCAAATGGTAGATTCACTTGTATCGCTTTAAGGTATCTCCACATTGCTTTCCACAGAGGTTGAACTAGTTTGCAGTCCCACCAGCGGTGTAGGAGTGTTCCTCTCTCTCCGCAACCATGCCAGCATTTATTGTTTGGAGATTTTTTGATAAAGGCAATTCTCACTGGGGTTAAGTGATATCTCATTGTGGTTTTGATTTGCATTTCCCTGATGATTAGAGATGTTGAGCATTTCTTCATATGTTTGTTGGCCATTTTTCTGTCTTCTTTAGAAAAATTTCTGTTCAAGTCCTTTGCCCACTTTTTAATGGCGTTATTTGATTTTTTCTTCCTGATTTTCGTGAGTTCTAAGTATATTCTAGTTATCAGTCCCTTATCGGATGCATAGGATGCAAAAATTTTCTCCCATTCTGTAGGCTGTTTACTTTCATGACTATTTCTTTGGCTGTGCAGAAGCTTTGTAGTTTGATCATGTCCCATTTATTTATTTTTGTTGCTGCTGTGATTGCCTTTGGGGACTTCTTCATAAACTCTTTGCCCAGGCCAATGTCTAGGAGAGTGTTTCCAACTTTTTCCTCTAGAGTTCTAATAGTTTCATACCTTAGGTTTAAGTCTGTTATCCAGCGTGAGTTGCTTTTTGTGAGAGGTGAAAGGTGTGGGTCCTGTTTTAGCCTTCTACAGGTGGCTATCCAGTTTTCCCAGCACCATTTATTGAAGAGGGATTCTTTTCCCCAGCGTATGTTTTTGTCTGCTTTGACAAAGATTAGATGGCGATATGAGGATGGTTTTATATCAGGATTCTCACATCTGTTCCACTGGTCAATATTCCTATTTTTGTGCCAATACCATATTGTTTTAATTACTACAGCTTTGTAGTATAGTTTGATATCTGGCATATTAATGCCTCCCATTTTATTTTTCTTGCCTAGAATTGCTCTTGATATTCGGGGTCTTCTTTGGTTCCATACGAAGCGTAAAATTATTTTTTCTATATCTGTGAAGAATGCTGATGGGATTTTAATAGGTATTGCATTGAATCTGTAGATCAGTTTGGGTAGTATAGACATTTTGATGATATTGAGTCTGCCGACCACGAGCATGGTATGGATTTCCATCTGTTTACATCCTCTGCTATTTCCTTCCTCAGTGTTTCATAGTTCTCCCTGTAGAGGTCTTTTACCTCCTTGGTTAAGTATATTCCTAGGTACTTTAATTTCTTTGTTGCTATTGTGAAGGGAATTGAGTCTTTGATTTGGTTCTCAATTAGATTGTTGTTGGCGTATATGAATGCCTCTGATTTCTGTGTATTGATTTTGTATCCTGAGACTTTACTAAATTCATTGATCAGTTCCAGGAGTTTCTTGGTTGAATCCTTGGGGTTTTCTAGATACAATATCATATCATCAGCAAGCAGTGAAAGTTTGATCTCTTCTGCCCCTATTTGGATACCTTTGATTCCATTTTCCTGTCTGATTGCTGTAGCCAAGACTTCCAGTACTATGTTGAACAGAAGTGGAGATAGTGGGCAGCCTTGTCTGGTTCCAGTTCTAAGTGGGAATGATTTCAATTTTTCCCCATTCAGTATGATGTTGGCTATGGGTCTGTCATATATGCCTTGTATCATTTTTAGGTATGTCCCTTCTATGCCTATTTTCTTAAGTGTTCGTATCATGAAAGGGTGTTGAATTTTGTCAAAAGCTTTTTCTGCATCTATTGAAAGAATCATGTGGTCTTTGTATTTGCTTCTATTTATGTGGTGAATTGCATTTATAGATTTACGTATGTTGAACCATCCCTGCATCCCTGGGATGAAGCCCACTTGGTCGTGGTGGATTATTTTTTTGATAAGTGTCTGGATTCGGTTAGCTAAGATTTTGTTGAAAATTTTTGCATCTATATTCATTAAGGATATTGGTCTGTAGTTTTCTTTTTTTGTTGCATCCTTTCCTGGTTTTGGTATCAGAGTAATATTCGCTTCATAAAAGGTGTCAGGGAGGTTTCCGTTCTTCTCGATGTTGTGGAATAGTTTCTGCAAGATAGGTACTAGTTCTTCTTTGTAAGTATGGTAGAATTCAGGTGTGAAGCCATCTGGACCAGGACTTTTCTTTTTAGGGAGATTTTTAATCGCTGTTTCTATTTCAGCTGTTGAGATTGGTCTGTTCAGGGAATCTATTTTTTCCTGGTTGAGCCTAGGGAGGCTGTGTGTTTCTAGAAATTTGTCCATTTCCTCCACATTTTCTAGTTTGTGTGCATAAAGATTTTTGTAGTATTCATAAATTGTATCTTGTATCTCTTTGGGATCAGTTGTGATATCTCCTTTTTTATTCCTGATGGAGCTTATTAGAGATTTCTCTTTTCTGCTTTTCGTTAGCTTAGCCAATGGTGTGTCAATTTTGTTTATTTTTTCAAAGAACCAACTTTTTGTTTTATTAATCTCCTGAATAGCTTCCCTGTTTTCAATTTCATTTAGTTCTGATTTGATCTTGTTGATTTCACTTCTTCTGCTGGGTTTGGGGTTGGTCTGTTCTTCTTTTTCCAGCTCTTTGAGTCGTTTCATTAGATTGTCTATTTGTGATCTTCTTGTCTTTTGGTTATAGGCATTTATGGAGATAAACTTTCCTCTCAGAACTGCTTTAGCTGTGTCCCAGAGGAGTTGATAACTTGTCTCTCCATTGTCATTTTCTTCATAGAAGTTTTTTATTTCCGTCTTGATTTCTTCATTTACGAAGTAATCATTTAGTAGGAGGTTGTTTAATTTCCACGTTTTTGTGTAGAAATGTGAGTTTCTGTTAGGGTTGATTTCTAGTTTTATTCCACTGTGATCTGAGAAGGTACATGGTAGGATTTCTATTTTTTTAAATTTCTTGAGATTTTCTTTGTGTCCTAGGATATGGTGAATCTTAGAGAATGTCCCGTGAGCTGATGAAAAGAACGTATATTCAGTGGATTTTGGGTAGAATGTTCTGTAGATGTCTGTCAGACCCAATTGTTCTAGAGTTTTGTTTAAGTCCATTATTTCTTTATTAATTTTCTGTTTGGAGGATCTGTCTCGTGTCGTCAGTGGGGTGTTGAAATCTCCGGCGATTATGGTGTTGCTATTAATCCATTTGCTTAGCTCCAGTAAGGTTTGCTTTATGAATCTGGGTGCACCTAAGTTGGGTGCATATATATTTAAAATTGTTATCTCTTCTTGTTGGACTGTGCCCTTCACCATTATATAATGACCCTCTTTGTCTTTTACTACTTTTGTTGGTTTAAAAACTAAATCGTCTGAAATTAGAACTGCCACACCAGCCTTCTTTTGGCTTCTATTTGCTTGGAATATTGATCTCCACCCTTTTATTTTTAGTCTATATGCATCCTTGCAGGTTAGATGTGTTTCCTGAAGACAGCATATACTTGGCCTGTATTTTCTTATCCATTCAGCCAGCCTATGTCTCTTGAGTGGAGAGTTTAAGCCATTCACATTTATTGAGAGAACTGATAGGTAAGGTAGATTACTGATCATTCTGTTGGGTTGGATGTTGTTGCTATGATTTCTGTCTTGAGCCATTGTAATATCTGGCCTTTAATATCTTTGGGTTTTGGTTGTTTTTATATTCGTGGGTTATTATTATTATTTTTTTTTTTTGAGACAGAGTCTCGCTTTGTTGCCCAGGCTAGAGTGAGTGCCGTGGCGTCAGCCTAGCTCACAGCAACCTCAAACTCCTGGGCTCGAGTGATCCTTCTGCCTCAGCCTCCCGGGTAGCTGGGACTACAGGCATGCGCCACCATGCCCGGCTAATTTTTTATATATATATCAGTTGGCCAAATAATTTCTTTCTATTTATAGTAGAGACGGGGTCTCGCTCTTGCTCAGGCTGGTTTTGAACTCCTGACGTTGAGCAATCCGCCTGCCTCGGCCTCCCAAGAGCTAGGATTACAGGCGTGAGCCACAGCGCCCGGCCCGTGAGTTATTATTATGATGTTCCGTGTGTAATGCTGTTTTAAGTACTTCTTGTAGGGCTGGTCTTGTCTTGGTGAATTCTCTGAGCCTTTGCTTGTCTGAGAATGTTTTTATTTCTCCTTCATATACGAAGCTTAGTTTTGCAGGGAATAATATTCTAGGCTGGGCATTGTTTTGTTTCAAAAGAGTGAGAATGGGGCCCCAGTCTCTCCTTGCTTGTAAAGTCTCATTAGAGAAGTCTGATGTTATTCGAATTGGCTTTCCCTTGTATGTTACTTGCTTCTTTTGTCTTACAGCTCTTAGAAGGGCCTCTTTAGTTGATACTTTGGTCAGTCTGATGAGTGCATGTCGTGACGTCTTCCTGTTTGCGTTGAATCTCCCAGGGGTCCTCTGAGCTTCTTGAACTTGTATATCAAGATTTTGAGCAAGGCCTGGGAAATTTTCCTCTATTATATCTTCAAACAGCTTGTCCAACCCTTGAGTGTTGTCTTCTCCCCCTTCTTGTAAGCCTATGACCCTCACATTAGGTTTCTTCACGTAATCCCACAGCTCTTGTAGGCTTTGCTCTTTTCTCTTGTTTCTCTGCTCTATTTCTGTGACTGATTTATTTAATTGGAGGGTGTTATCTTCAAGCTCTGAGATTATTTCTTCTGTTTGATCTACCCTGTTCTTGAGACTTTCCACTGTATTTTGTAGTTCCTTGAATTGATTCTTCATTTCCAGGAGTTCGGTTACACTTTTCTTCATTGTGTCTATTTCTTTTCCAATATCCTGGAGGCTTTTTGTGGTTTCTTTGTGTTGGTCATTGAGTTGTTGTTGCAGCTGGGTGAGTGTTCTTATGATCCACATACAAAATTCCTCTTCTGTCATATTGGTTGCCTGATTTTGGTTGGTGTCCGTTTCTAGGAGGCTGGTGCTCCTCTTTGGGGGTGTGTTTTCCGTTTGGTTCTTCATATTTCCTGAGTTCTTTCGCTGATTTCTTCCCATGTCGATCAGTTGTTGTTTCTTTCCTTAAGTTATTGTTTGGGTATTCACACACCTTATTTAGTTTCTGAGGCGTTAGGTGGTGTCTGTGGGTGAAATTGGACCACTCCCTGTATATTGAGTCAGTGGGTGCCGTGGAAAGGCTGTGCAAGATGCCGTCCCTGTCAGTAGGTGGCGTTTGCTTGTAGGAACAGGCTATACTGTTGATTTTGTGTCCTGTTAACAGCTCTTGTTCTGGGCGGAGTTGGGTTGGGTAAGCCTGCCCTCAGGCTGTTAGCAGGGGTCAAAGTTCTGTTTTCTGCTTCCAGGGAAAGCTGTCAGGGCGGGGCTGGAATGGTCCCGCTCAGGCAGAAAGTCTGTGTGTGGGGGTGGGGCTGTCTGAGACCCGCAGTCTGGAGCGGGCCTCGCTTCTTTCCACCCTCTCCAACTCCGCAGCTACTCCTGTGCCTCTGCCAGCAGGCCAGACCACAAGCCACTAGGCATCCCCAGACTGTGATGCCGGCGGGGAGGTTCCCTGCACAGGAACACCACCTGGGTTGGGTACATGTCCTCCTCCTGGGAGGAGGGTTGCCCTCTAGGATGCTGATCCGCCCCTGGAGGCACACACACCTCAGTAGGCTGTTCACATATAACCCTTCTGTGCCCCGGCAATGCTAGCCCTTGGCGCAGGGGATCTGGTCTGCAGGTCCGACCTCTGGGTCCCAGAGTTCAAACTGTATCCCCACCAGGGAGAGGATTTCCGGTCCCAATTCACCCACAGGGAGCCCAAGCTGGGTCTATGTCTCCCAGCCTCTGAATGGGCACTGTTCTCCTGGGAACACGGTGCCAGCAGCACCTGGGAGGGCGGGCAGGTAGGGAGCTCACAGTCTGAATTCCCCTGAGTCAGGTTTAGGCTCCCAAATGGGAAGGTCCCGTTCCCTGGAGGTGCCTCCGGTTGGTGGCTGTATTGTCTCTCTGGGCAGCCGTGGGTAGGGTCCGCGGAGGGGAGGAGGAGGCAATATGGTGCCTGCCGCGCGGCTCGGGTCTGTGCACACAGAGGTGCCTGGAGGAAGTTGGGAACCTGGCGCCACGTCTGCTACAGGCTCACCGCTGGCTGGCGGCGGCGGTCTCTGGCTGGCTGCCGCAGGTCTCTCCACCCGCTGGGGAGCCCACCAGCAGTCCCAAATGCAGGGGAGGGGAAACAGCAAATCCACCTACCCTTGCCGCTGGTCTCCGGGCTGCTCCGGTGGTCTCAGCCTCCCATTCTCCTCTGCAGCCTCCTCCTGTGGAGTCTCCCGGGGTCTCAGGTACCCCTCCTTCCGGCCCTTGTCCGTTGTATGCTCGTCTTCTTGCTTCTGTCCTCTAATTTCTGCTAGAATCTGTCTTTTCTGCAGAGACCCTCTGTCTGGCGGTGTTATTCGTCTGCCATCTTGCTCCGCCCCCCTCAGGAACTGTGACTCTTAACAGTCAATCCCTGTCTGACTGCCACTGTCAGTACATGAGATTAAGTCAGCTTTCTCAAAGACCTCCCTTACTACGTTGACATTCAAGTCAGTCTCTTTTTATAAATGCTGCATTATTGCATTTTATTTACTAGTTTGCAGAATAACGAGTTGGTTCCATAGCATCCTCCAATGAATGGTAACCAGTCTTGATATTTTTGATTTGTATCATAGTGCACCCATGGATTTCGCCATGCTTAATGTCTTCCAGTCCACTGAAGATAGCATTTTGGGACTCCAGTTGTCTGATTATTGGCCAGTAAGCATCTCTTCACGTTGGTCTCTGAATATTTTTGACACTACTGTAAGGTTGTATTTGACAGCTTCCTTCTCCCTGACTTACTTACCTTCAAAGGCCTCATCACCACCTGCTATTATGGTATACATGTTGATTTTGGGTATCATATGTCTTTCCTATATCACCCCCAACCTATCTGAATATAAAGTCTGCTAGAGCAGGAGGATAGAAATTATGTTTGCTTTATTTACTCCTGTACCTCCAATGCCTGTAGCAATGCCTGGCACATAGTAGACTGTCTGTAAATATTTGAAAAATGAATAAATGAGACAGTTGGGAAAGGGGAATGAGAAGCTGATAAAAACACATTCGTATGTGTGCGCACACACACACAAATAATAGTAAAACAGAATGGGTGTATGAGTACTCAAAATGTGAGATTTTTTTTTTGAACTTTGTATTATAAATTTTATTTTTAAATCTACATAAATCTTAAATAAGTATAAGGTAAAGAATTGTATTTGCAGAGAATTAAATCCAGAGGAGTCACAAATTTTCATTCATCTGAAGATTTTGTCTGGGTATTCCTTCCTTAGCTGTGGTCTCGCAGCTACTGTTGATGCATAGACACATATCCCCTGGAGGGTAAAATGATCTCAAGCAACAACACTGAATAAATCCAGTCCAAGGAGCAGTGACTCACTGGCTTCCTGGTAAGAAGGCGGCTGTAGGAATAGCAGGCACTGCGGGCCCTAGAGTGACCCCCCACCCCCCATTTGGAGGCTGCTGAGTGGCCACAGACTCTTTCAGCTGGGCAAGAACACCCGCCCGCCCACTGACTTCCGGGAGCACTTCTCAGTGTCTCCAAGTGCGGTTTCTCCTTAATGCGAATGGATTTTGCACGTAATAAAGTCGAAGAATCATAAGTCAAACCATCATAAGTTGGGGAGCATCTGTATAAAAAAGGCATATATGAGTTTGAGAAAAAGGGGGACATATGACTTGGAAAGAGGTTGTAGGACTGAAAGATAGTGGAACAAACACAGATGTAACAAAAGACTGAATAAAAGTGTGAACAAAAGTTCTCTGGATAGGAATTTGGAGGAAAGAGACTTAATTCCAGGGAAAAGTTTGCAAATCAGCGAGATGCACAGCTTTCATTTTTCACGGAACATAGGGAAGATTTGGGGTTGTGTGTGTGTGTGTGTGTGTGTGTGTGTGTGTGTGTAGAGAGAGAGAGATAGAGAGAGAGAGAAAGAGAGGGAGAGAGCCTTGCTCTGTCACCCCAGGTAGAGTGCAGTGGCATCACGGTAGCTCACTGCAACCTCAAACTCCTGGGTTCAAGCAATGCTCCTGCCTCAGCCTTCCCCGTACTTGGGACTACAGGTGTGAACCACCACCTTGCCTAATTTTTTTGTAGACAGGGTCTAGGTCTTGCTCAGGCTTGTCTCCAACTCCTGAACTCAAGCCATGCTCCTGCCTCAGCCTCTCAAAATGCTAGGATTACAGGCATGAGCCACTGCCTGAGGAAAAAAAAGACATTCCATAATAAAGACATCTGCATTCAAATGTTTATGGCAGCACAATTCATAATTGCGAAGATGTGGAAACAACCTAAGTGTCCATCAATACTTAAGTGGATTAATAAAATGTGGTATATGTATACTATAGAGTTCTACTCAGCCACAAAAAATAATGGTGATCTAGCGCCTCTTGTATTATCCTGGGTGAAGCTGGAGCCCATTCTACTAAGTGAAGTATCACAAGAATGGAAAAGCAAGCACCACCACATGTACTCATCATCAAATTGGCATTAACTGATAAACACTTCTGTGCACATATAGTAATAACATTCATCAGGTGTAGGACAGGTGAGGGGCTGGAGGGGATGTACATTCACACCTAAAGGGTATGGTGCACTCTGTCTGGGGTATGGACAAGTTTGTAGCTCTGACTCGGATGGAGCAAAGGCAACCTAAACATTTAGGTTTATGTAACCTAAACATTTGTACCCCTGTAATATTCTGAGAAAAGACAGAAAGGGACTGGGCCAAGTGACAGGAAATACAAAGGAGATTCCCCGTGTCCTTCCTCTCTTGGTTGGTCCCATGGAGCCAGGGCAGGGCGCTGGGCCCCTTGCTGTGTGGAATGCTCTGGCCTGGTCTCCTCTCTCCTCTCTCCCTGGCCTCTGGCGTCTTTGTCCAGGCTAGGGTGGAGTGGGTGGAAAGACTCTTCCTCTGAACTTCCCTGATATCTTTCTCAGCCTGTTCTCTGAGCCAGGAAGTTTCAAAAGTCTGTTTTGAAAAACAAAGGGTGAGAACTCCCTGGCCAGTGTTCCAGAGCTGGTAAGACAGGACTTTCCAGGTTGCTGCTGAAAGGGGAGAAGGGCGAAGATGGAATGATAAACACACCTTGGTCAACATCAGCATGTTATCTCGCCACATCGGAGTTTAGCAGGACATAAATGTGTTTGCTCTTCTTGGTCCAGTTGAAAATGGCAGAGAACATAGGTGGGGGGCAGGTGGGGAGGGTGGACGGATTGGGAAGGCAGGGGTGATGGGTCGACTGTAAAGGCCAAGGCCAGTGACTGGTGAGGAGGGAAGTTCAATGCCTACAGTCAAGTCACCCACACTTTCTCCCAGGTCTTCGTCTCTGCACCCTTCCCACGCAGTCTTGCCCAATCTCCCTGTTCTGTGCCAGCGCGTCTGGGTGCTCATGCCTGGCTTGGGGAAGTGTCTGCCATGGAGGGAAAGGGGGTGGGGAACTTCACCGTACACACCAGGGCACCAGCTTGCACAGAGCCTCTTGAACCCAGGATTTTTATTATTATATGTTCGCTACTTCTTAGCAATAAACTTGTACTATGTTGCCTTAGTTTGCATTTTTTATTACTTGAAGCCATTTTTCCAAATGGCTGTTGTTCTTGTCTCGAACTCCCGAGCTCAAGCAATCCTCCAGGCTTGACCTCCCAAAGTGCTAGGATTGTAGGCATGAGCCACTGTGCCCGGCTGGCTGTTGTTCTTTTTTTTTTTTTTTTTTTTTTTTTTTTTTTTTTTTTTTTTTTTTTTGAGACAGAGTCTCGCTTTGTTGACCAGGCTAGAATGAGTGCCGTGGCGTCAGCCTAGCTCACAGCAACCTCAAACTCCTGGGCTTGAGTGATCCTTCTGCCTCAGCCTCCCGAGTAGCTGGGACTACAGGCATGCGCCACCATGCCCGGCTAATTTTTTTATATATATATCAGTTGGCCAATTAATTTCTTTCTATTTATAGTAGAGATGGGGTCTCGCTCTTGCTCAGGCTGGTTTTGAACTCCTGACCTTGAGCAATCCGCCCGCCTCGGCCTCCCAAGAGCTAGGATTACAGGCGTGAGCCACAGCGCCCGGCCTGTTGTTCTTGAATGTTAGCTGTTCTCATGCTTTGCCCACTACTGGTTCCTTATTGATTTTTTTTTTGATGCTTTAAAATGTACTTTTGAACATTTTAAATGCTATTACTCAGATTCTGTCTTAA
Organism: Microcebus murinus; assembly: GCF_040939455.1. Classification (NCBI taxonomy): domain Eukaryota; kingdom Metazoa; phylum Chordata; class Mammalia; order Primates; family Cheirogaleidae; genus Microcebus; species Microcebus murinus. The sequence continues at coordinate 22,265,465 of NC_134110.1, forward strand.
ATACTTAATTTCTAACCTGCACTTGGAGTTTCCTAATGTTTACTATTTTTACTTTTAGAAACCTGGGTTCTCTTCCAAGTACGCTTCGATTTTCCATGTAACTATTGTACCTGTTTGGTGCTTCTTGTGCCTAATATTTTTGAATCTTAGTTCATTCTGTTTTTGTTTTTAAATATATATCCTTTTGGAAACACGGCTCAGTGTATAACTCTTATTTTCTCAGATTCTATCTAAGATAGAATCATGGCTCTTCTTTGTCTTTTGGAAGAAGGAAGGTTTAGAGCCAGGGTAAGATTCCACAGGGATCGAGGGAGGCTGGACAGGGCAATGACATGGGACTCAGTTCAGTCACTACTCTGAAGACTGTCCCTGAGGTTGCTGAGAAATCTGATGTGATGACACTACAGTGGGACTAGGCGCAGGGCCCTTGGGAATCTATATGGCTAAACTACAAAAGAAGCATGTGATCCTGAGATTTTGTTTATTGCAATACATAACAGTGGGAGAGTGATATGGGTGATCTTTCTTTGTAGGACATACAGATCTATCTTACCTTCTGTGGTAGCTCTGTGTTTTTTTATGATTCTTTATTTATTTATTTTTATTTCAGCATATTACAGGGATATAAATGTTTAGGTTACATATATGGCCTTTGCTGGTAGCTTTGTTGTGTTCTCTAGCAAAGTGTTTTCAAAACCTTCTTGATCATTTGCATATGAATAAACATTTAGATCATCTTCAGCAGTTTTTTGTTGCAAGCAACGTGACCAAAAACATACATTACATGTGTACCTTTGTGCACAGGCTGAATAACTTATATAAGCTAGACTCTTAGAACTGGTTTTTTAGTCAAAGGAAATATGCTTTTGAATTGGAATAGACACAGTCCTTCCACAGAACCCTTTCAAAATGCTGTATCACTGCATGGAGTGAGCTGATTGCTCTACATCCAAGCTAATAAGATGCTATCCATCTGTCCACTTTTGCTCATCTGATGGGGAAAATTAGTATTTCATGGTTCCTAAACAATTTTGAATATGAAGGGATTTGACTTTGAAGCTATAGTTTAGAGAGTTTTCATAGTGATGCTATGGAAAGTAGATTAAAGGGAAGATATGGAGGGTAGGAGGGCAAAGAAAGGAAATCACTATCCAGGTAGGAGGCAAGAGGCAGGATTTAGTGTATAGCCAGGGGCAGGGCAAAATGGAACAAATGTGAGAAACCTATGGTGGGAGACCACCTCCTGCCGTTGCCCTTCTCCCTCCATGCCCGAGATGGTCTTTTGCAGTTGTGAATGCAGATGTCGTCCTGAGAGGTAGCTGCAGAAGTAGAACACACGTGGAGGAAGACCTGAGGCTTGATCTCTTCGGAGGCAGCCAGCCTCAGAGAGGTTCTCATCAACCAGGAGGTGGGACCAGATGACCTCTAGGGTCACCTGCCTCCCCACAGTCCGATGGAATGGAGTGTGAAGAGCTTTGATCTCCCATGGAAACAAGGTTGAATTCATTATGTCTCCAGAATCTTTTTTATATTTTCAATGGAGAGAAGTGCGTGCAGATTCATAAGTTGCCAAGATTTTTTTAATAAAAGAGAACAGGAAATTCCTATAGGATGCTAAAATTGCTACCTTCAATTTATTTCTTTTGAGTGGGGAAGGAAATAAAGGATTAGGAAGCATACGAGGAGGTGTTTAGGCTAGAATGGAAATGTTTATTTAAATTGGTTATGGATTGGGTGGACCAGGCTATGCGCCAAGTCTGTCTTTGCAGGAATTAGGGGTGGTGAAATTATGTGGCCAGCATTTTTATGTAACATACCTGCCATTCGATTGGCATTTAGCAATTTCTCTAGCACATTTTATGTATCAACACAATCTCATTTTTTTGGAGACTTTATCTTTTCAGGGCAGTTTTAGGTTCACAGCAAAATAGAGCAGGAGGTACCGAGAGTTCCCATCTCTCCCTTTCCCCCACACATGCACAGCGGCAGCCCCCACCATCAACAACCCCCACTGCAGTGGTACATTTGTTACATTTGATAAACCACACATGATTATCACCCAGAGTCCATACTTTACATTAGGGTTCACTCTTGGTGTTGTACATTCTATGGGTGTGGACAAGTGGAGAGCAACTTGTATCCACAGAATAGTTAAGGCATCACACAGGAGAGTTTCACTGCCCTAAGAATCCTCTGTGCTCCACCGATTCATCCTTCCCTCCCCTCTCATCCCCTTGCAACCACAGATCTGTTTCCCATCTCCACGGTTTTGACTTTTCCAGAATGTCATATAGTTGGAATCACACAAAATGCAGCCTTTTCAGATCGGCGTCCTTCACTTAGTGACATGCATTTAAGCTTCCTCCATGTCTTTCCATGGTTTGGTAGCTCCTTTCATTTTAGCACTGAATAATATCCCATTGTCTGTGTGTGCCACGGTTTACTTATCCATTCACTTACTGAAGGACAGCTTGCTTGCTTCCAAGTTTTGACAGTTATGAATAAAGCTGCTATAAACATCCATGTGCGGGTTTTTGTGTGGACACGAGTTCTTACTCATTTCATTTATGTTTGCATGATTGTTTCCCAGTGCTGGGGGTGGGGCTGGGGGTTGAAGGGAGAGTGTTTTGGCTGTGAAAAGACACCATGTACAGTCCTTGGACTGTCATTACAGTCTTTGTAATGCCCTAGCTCCCATGAGCAGCACTTCCTAGGGGCCCAGAGAGAAGGACTCCGGGGCTTTGCTGTGCTGAAAAGGCAAGCGATAACTCAAGCTCTAGCAGCACTTCATGCAGGCACCAGCGCCGAGGCCAGCTGAAGGGGACGCAGCCAGTGGAAGTCTGGAGGCAGCCAAACTCATAAATTTCAAGAATGGAAAAGAATTGCGATGGCAACAAAATATTTCTCTGTAAAGTAGCCAGGCATAAGTCTTCTGCAGCGGTGACTTTCAAACTTTAGAAACACTCAACACTCCCCAAATAGAAGGCTGTTGCAAATTCCTGACAAGGCACAGGTGGCCCTCAGATCTTTGAGGTAGTGAAAGAGATCCTGACTTCCCCCCAGGGCCAGTCTTCCTGAGGGGGGAGGCGTGCAGTATTTAATATTTGATTATAAAAAATTTCTAAGCAAACACAAAAGTCTAGAGAATAACAAAACAACCCCAACATAACCACTGCCCTGAGCTCTCTTTTGTCTTTACAGTCTCATGGTAAGTGGAATACATTCTATCAGCTTCCTGCAGTTTCGACATGTGGGCTGTTTCTGGCTAGTCTTTTACTGCAATGAGTAAACACTCTTTTGCCTACATATTTTCACATTTTTGCAAATGTATCTTTAAGCTAGATTCCAGGAAGTGTGATTGCAGGGTCACGAGTAAATACATTTGTAATTTTGCTCTCTGTTGCCAAATTTGCCTGCATTACAGTACCCCCACCAGTACCCGACAGACAGTGCTGCGTGCTGTGGCCTCTCCGCATAATTTGTCACCAATATTTGGTAATTTCACCTGGCAGATAAGAAATGGTATCTCAGTTTAGTTTTAGTTTGTCTTTCTTCCATTTTGTGGGAGATTGATCATCTTTTCCCATGGTTAAGGGGTCTTTACATGTTTTCCCCTGGGAACTCACTCCCTATATATATATCTTGCCTGTTTTCTATTATTGATCTTTTCTTTCATTGCTTCTAAATTTTGAATTTTGAGTCATGATTAGGAAGGTTGAATTTTGAGCTAGGGAGGTTTTCTTACTAAGGTGATAATGAGGTTCACTTATATTTTCTTGTAGAATTAGATAGTGTTAGTCTATATTTAGATTTCTGTTACATCTATAATATACTACTCTGGTATAGAGAGTGAGGTATGGATTCGGCTTCCAAATAGCTATCTATTTGTCCCAACAATATTTATGTGAGGCGTCTTTCTTTGACTTGCTGATTTAAGCAGGCATTTGTATCACATGCCATATCCCCATGTGTACTTGGATGTATTTCAGGACTTTATATTCTGTTTCATTGGTCTATTGTCCTTTCACTTGCTAATACTATTTCAGTTAAGGAAGGTCCATCGGGAGATACCAGAAGTACAGAGGAACAAACACGTCTCTCCACTTAAGCACCTCCTGACTCACCTGAATTCCAGCAGGGCACAGTCATGCCAACGCTGTCTACCCTGTGGCTGCAGGAAACAGAAACACTAGGGGACACAAATGGAGAAAGTGAGACTTCAGACCGAAATTGCTAGAAACCTCCAGGAAGTAAAGAAGGAAAAAGAAACCAAAGAACCAGAAAAACCATCAGACCAGTTAATTAAAACTTGGAGTGATCAGGAGATCTGAAGTTTCCTAAAGGAGCAGGAATTTCTTGAATGTGAAAAGTTAAGGAAGAAGAATCTTAAATGGCCTAAAGCAGTGGTCCCCAACCTTTTTGACTGACACCAGGGACCTGTTTCATGGAAGACAATTTTTCCATGGACCAGGGAGGGGGCGGGGAGTGGTTTGGGGATGATTCGAGCTCATTACATTTATTGTGCAGTCAAACCTCTCTCTGATGATCATCTATATCTGCAGCTGTTCCCCAGTGCTAGCATCACCGCCTCAGCTCCACCTCAGATCATCAGGCATTAGATTCTCATGAGCACAGCCTAGGCCCCTCACATGCACAGTTTACAGCAGGGTTTGTGCTTTTTGAGAATCTAATGCCACTGCTGCTCTGACAGGAGGCGGAGCTCAGGTGGTGCCCCAAGTGAGTGGGAGCAGCTATAAATACAGATGAAGTTTCACTGGCTCATCTCCAACTCTCTTCCTGCTGTGCCGCCCAGTCCCCAACAGGCCATGTATCGGTACTGGTCCAAGGCCTGGGGTTGGGGACCATAGATCTAAAGCAATTGCCCAGCATCTCAAGCAGAGGAGTGTAAAGAAGAGCTGGCAACAATGTCTCCAGTTGCTGACAAGTTTATAGGATTTGTACTCATGAGGCCCAGCAGAAGCCATAGAGCCAAGCCTGCCCCTGTCCTCGTGGAGATACCCTAACAGGATTCTAGGTAGAGAGGAAGGACAGGTCTTTCTAAGTTCTCTCTGTGCATGGGTGCTTGTCTTGCAGCTCCTGAGTACCAGCCCCAGGTCTGCCATCTCTGCTTGCTTTGAGGGGCTGCTGTCAGCCTCTCACCCATGATCTCTAGAGCATTCTCTGGTACCCAGGTGGGAGCCCTGGAACATGAACCCCTGTGGTCAGCTCTGTGCGTGTTTCCTGCCATTCTCAGCCCCCAGACCCTAGCAGCAGCAGTTGACCTCTTCTGACTCTGATCCAGACCCTGAACTTAGAGTCATTTTGAACCTGGATCTCAATTCTGTCTGAAAGCAGAGGAATAGCACAGTCTATACACAGGCACAGGACTCCTTGCTCTCCCAGCCCAATGTAATAAGAACAAAATGTGAATAAATGAATAGCCATGACTTAAAAAAAAAGAGAGAGAAAGTTTTAAAACATGTTTTAATATCTGGTAGGGCTAGTTTCCTCCTGTGTTATTTTCTTCCAGGGTTTTTCTGACTATTCTTGCTTGTTTATCTTTCCACATGAAGATTATGATCAACCTGCACATTCAGGCCTTCTTTAATTGCTGGATCATTTTCTGAGGGCAGAAGGAGTGTCTTGGATCCTGCAGGTGCAGAGTCGCCTCCCGGATGTGAGCTGGTTTGTAGTTACACTGGCTTCCTCTACCCTAGGCACAAAGCTAAGTAGAAGGGCACTGCCCTAGGTAGGTGTACAATCTAATGGAGAAAGAACACAAATCACTACAACACAAGGAAAAATCCTAAGTTCCTAGAGCACAGGGATCATTGAATAGAAATACCTACCATACATGCTGGAACTCAATACATTGCCAAGGCTGATAAAATGCTCAGTCACAGGGAATGGATGGCTGCGATCAAAGTGAGAATAGAGTCCCATGTTCCAAGGGAAAACAGAAGCAGCAGCTACTCATTTGGAATTAGAAGTGGTTGACAAGCTGGTGGCATTTGTGACTGGCCTTAAAGAGTTATTGGACTCTAGTAGCTGCAAGTGGCTGTGTGGGAGGAAAGAAGGCCAGACAGGGGAACGCTGTGTGTGAAGAGTGGAAGGCAGGGAGGTGTGTGGTGTGCTTAGGGAACAGTGATGAGTGTTGGTGCTGGAACAAATGCGTCATGTTGGGGTAGGAGAACGTGGAGGAGAAAGCGGCACTGTGGGAACAGCAGGGAATGAGATTGGAAATGAGGGCTGCACTTGGAATATGTGAGGACATAAGACATTTGGAATTTTAACACCTGTGGTCATACGAACTTTTGAAGTCTAGGGGCAGGGAGGTGGCAATATCAGTAACGGTTAATGTATATAGGGAGAGTTACGATTTAACTGTAGTCAATTTCAGATATAAGAAGCGATTCTTTATTATTTCAGTTAATAATGATACTGAAGACATCACCAACAACTTGGGATCCTTAGAGCCTCATACCCAAAGTTAACATAGTACATGCTTAAAGCAGAAAACCTTAACATGGACTTCTTTAAAATAAAGTTCAGTGTGTAAATTTATATCTGGCAGAAAGATATAAAATTTATATCTTTACAATAATGTAGCAATTCCAGAGAATTGGGTCTTAATACTATCAAAATTTATGAGCTGATCTAGGTGCAGATAAAATAGTTTTGTTACCGTATTAACTTCTAATTCTCTGCTTTAAGCATCACATGATAGATAAAAGGTGATGTTCCTTTATGGAAGTGTCATCTTTAATGCTTTAAAATTCTCAAGGCCTTTTTCCTTTTCCCCTAAAGGGAATCCATTTCTTACTCCTGTATAAAATTAGAGGAAAAACTATTCTTAATTTTTCGTTCTCAGAGGAGAGAATATGGTGTTCCAAACTATGAGAGTTTATTACATTTAATCTTCAAATTTTCCAAATTGACCATAAAAGTATCCATTTTATTAAAAATAAAAGTAAATTATTGCTTTACCTGTAGCTGCTTCCCAGGGCAGTGATAACTGCCTATGCCCTGCAAGGGGTGCGTGCTGACTGCTGGCTCCCAGTGAGCCTGCGGCTGGGAGGGAGGAGGGCCCGTGTGTTCACTGTACCCTTGAGCACAACAGGGGCAGGACAGGGGCAGAGGACAGCTGAAGAAAACAGAAAGAGGAAACTTTACAACTAGAAAAGCAAGAAAAGTTGCCTTTTAATTTAAGAACTAGGAACTCAAATCAAAATGATAATAAAGGAGTATAATTATTCCAAACTCCACTTCTATGTTGACCTTATACCCTGCACCCTTGCTATAATCACTTCTTAGTTGCAGGAGGTTTTTTTCTCGATTCTTTTAGATTTCCTGCATAGACAGCCATGTCATCTGCAGATGAAGACCGATTTATTTCTTCTTCCCAATCTGTATGCCTTTTAATTACTTTTCATGGCTTTTTGCATTAGCTAACACTGACAAGGAAGGAGTGGTGAGGGGGCATCCTTGCCTAGCTTCTTATCTTAATGAGAAAGCATCTCATCCTTGGCTGTAAATTTTTTGAGACATTCTTTATCAAGTTGAGGGAATTCCCCTCTATTCCTAGTTTATTGAGTTCTTATCATAAATAGGTATTGGATTTTGTCAGATGCTTTTTCTGCGTCTATTGACATGATCATGAGATTTTTTGTAAGTTGATGTGATAGATTGCATTAATTGACTTCCAAATGGTGAAGCAGCCTGTATACCTGGGATAAATCCCATTTGGTTTTATCATATAATTCTTCTTAAACATTGTTGGGGCTGGGTGTGGTGAGTCATGCCTGTAATCCCGGATGGGAGGATCACTTGAGGCTAGGAGTTTGAGACCAGCCTGGGCAACATATCAAGACCTTCTCTTTATAGAAAATAAAAAATTTAGCCAGGCATAGTTGTGTGCACCTGTAGTTCTGTCTAATTGAGAAGCTGAGGCAAGAGGATTGCTTGAGCCCAGGAGTTTGAGGCTGCAGTGGGCTATGACTGTGCCACTGTACTCCAGAGTAGGTGAGACCCTATTTCTAAAAATAAATAATAAATAAATAAACAAATAATAAAAAAAAACACTATTGGGTTAGAAAGCGTATTAGTGTTATTATATGTAATGAACATCATACCAATAGCTCAAGTGAACAATGCAACAGATAAGGGTACTATTGAGTCCAATGTGTGGTAGAGTCGAGAATACAACAGAGGAAGCTCCACTCTAAATCATCAGCCAAAAACATGTATATAGGAATGATAAAAATTGTTTGAAAAAATAAAATAAAAGTATCTACCTAGTAGGCTCCTGTGACAAATGAGCTGATAAATATTAACATATAACATGGTCTAGCACATACAGGGTTTCCAATAAATATTGTTCTTCTACTTATAAAAGAAAAAAAGGAATGATAAAAATACTAAGAAGATAGTTTCTTTTGAAAAAGATTTCTGGAAAACTTTCTGCATCTGAACCAAAGTTACTTAAATGCTTCTAAATGGGTTGCTTCTTTCAGTCTCACTGTCAGGCAGGGAGCCACATTCCTGACCTCAAGGTTGCTGAGGTAGTTAGGAGTGTTTAGTGGTTTAGGAAAAGCTGTCCAGGGTGCCCATGGCCTGCAAAACTAGAGCCAACCCCAGTGGCCACCCTATATGACATTGGCAGTGGGACTTGCTGGCAACCCTGGGCTCTGTGTTTCAGGGAGGATGCCTTCTGTGTTCCTTGTAGACTTGCAAAGTGAGGGAGCTCCTGCCTCATTCATTGCAGATTTACCTAGTGTGAGGGATGGGGTGTTTTAGGATTTTTGAAACAGACATGGAAAACTCAGAATTTCATTAAAATATGAAATGATTAATCTGGCTATTAGTCTTTCAATTTTGTTTATCTTTTCAAAGAACCAACTTTTCATTTCATTGTTTTTTTGTATTTTTATTTTTGGTTTTTCTTTTGTTTAGTTTTGCTCTGAGCTTTGTCATTTCTTTTCTTCTGCTAGCTTTGGGTTTGGCTTGTTCTTTTTCTAGTTCCTTGAGAAGTGACATTAGGTTGTTAATTTGTGATCTGTCTGTCTATTTGATGTCCCAAATAAAAAGTTATTTTATAAAAAAAACACCTGCACTTGAAGGTTATTGCAGCCCAATTCACAATTACAAAGATGTGGAATTAACCTAAGTGCCCACCAATCACTAGTGAATAAGGAAAATGTCACACACACACACACACACACACACACACACACACACACACACACACACACTGTGGAGTACTATTTAGTCATAAAAAAGAATGAAATAATGTCTTTTGCACCAACTTGGATGGAACTGTAGAACATTACATTAAGCAAAGTATTTCATGAATGGACAAGCAAAGACCATGTGTTTTTACTAATAAGTGGGAAATAAATGATGGACACACCTGGGCACAAAGAAATGTAAAGGACATTGGAAACCAATAAGGGGGCAGGGTTGGAAGAGAGAGTAATAAAAACTTACCTATGGATCACAATGAACCTTATTCTGGTGAGGGGCACACTAAAAGCCCCGAATCAAACATTATACAAGGTATCCATGTAACAAAAACATTTGTGCCTCATTAATATTAGAAATAAAAAATATGAAATGAGATAACAGCAAAGATAAATTGGAAACAAATAGTTCCAAATTATTTTAATTTTTTATAATCCCATGTTCTTGCATTTGAGCCCAAAGGAAATAATCTTGATTCTCAGAATCATGATGCTTAATGCAAGTTTCCTTTTCCCTCCCACCTTCCCTCCTTCTCTTTCTTTGATAAGATCATGCTTTCCAGAGTAGACATTATTTAAATTGACATCTACTTTGTTATGATGTTGTTTTCATCTTTCAGTTCCATGCAAGGATCAAAGGAAGAAGGGTGTACTTTGAAACAGCCCCCTTTCCCTTTTGAAGAGCTATGCACCAACAATTTACATCAAGGTCATTCTTTTCCTTTGAAATTTATCAAGATGAACTCTGACCCACCTACTCTGATATTCCAAATTAGTTTTCTTTTCCAACTATTGACATTCATGTTAGATCAGAACGGAAAACTGTCCATTTCATCTCAATCACCTGATTTATCACTGGTTGATGTCTCCTGATCTTCCAAAATAAGAGAAGATCCTATTGCTCGTTTCAGGGGCAGCTCGAGATCTGGTTTCTGCTCTCAGTTCTCTACGTGGACTCAGTTTTTTTATCTAGAAATCAGGCTTTACTTCGAAATCTTTGGAGTTATTATTACCAAGAACAGATATTTAACACAAGCACTACGTAGGTGATTTGAATATCTAGCATCTATGTAGCTATTATTACCAAGAACAGATTTTTGGTGCTGAATTGAAGTGAGCACATCACCCTGCTAAGGCACACACAGATGTAAGTGAGGAGTGAGTTGCCCTTACTGTAGCATCCACTTGATCCAAACAATCAGCTGATGAGATAAAAGTCTCCACGGGCACAATTCGGTGTTTAGTTTTCCTAAGAATAGAACGTTAGAAATTGCAAATTATCCAAGGGAGTTAGAGATAGATATTCTGCTTGCTGCAAGAATTGATGTCTAACAGCCTTCTGTCCCAGGAGGTCAGAATGTTCTGGAAAAAAACCCAGTAAGATTCAAGTGGCACTGAGCCAGAGCTCCTTTATGAAGAAAGAGACTGTCCTTCCCACTCCACTGGTACGTGAAGACATCACATAGTGGTATACAACTTGAACTCCATGGCTTGCATGTCACTTGGTGTAACCAGCTGGAACCAATCACACAAGCATAGAGAACCGTGGGGTGCTAGCAGTCATGTAGGTGGTGATTTGAATATCTAGCATCTATGTAGTGCATCCTACATGCATTTTACATTTAATTATCCCATTAAACCCATGAGGTAGGAACCATTCTGCTCTCCTTCCTATAGCATGGAGAGCTAACCTAAATTCCTCAAAGCCACATAGCCAATAAGTGATGGAGGGTCAAACCTAAGCCCTGTTCTAGCTGTTCTAGAACAGCCCTGTTCTTAGGGAGTGGTTACAGTCCTACAGTTGAGTTCCCAGGTGCCCTGGTCAAAGGCCCCAGCTCCACCTTAAATCTCCTGCATCAGGATATCTGAAAGTAGGGCCTGGGATCTGCATTTTACCATAAGCACTCTGAGTGCTGAGAACTGCCTGCAGGCTGTGGTCCCTGCCCCCCTGGGGAGGCATGGCATTTCCATATGTTAAGTGCAAAGGAAAAGGTGTGAAACTTGTACTTGGGTGGAGAAGAGTTCTCCTGCAGAGTCTAAGATATACAGAGGTAAAAGCTTGTTTATTTTCCTGAGAAAGAAAGAAAGAGAGTGAAAGAGAGAGAGAGGGAGTGAGTGGCCATGGCACACAAATAAAGGAGTAGAAATGCTGGGCAGTGGAGGGAAAGTTGTTTGGAGTTTTCAAGAGTGAAAATGGCTTTTTTTTTTTTCTGTTTTAGCATGCTGATAATAGAAACAGTACAAAGTTGTTGTAGGTGTTTATTATTTTCTTTCTCTCTCTCTCTCTCTCTCTCTCTCTCTCTCTCTCTCTCTCTCTCTCTCTCTCTCTCTCTCTCTCTCTTTGTGAGTCTGACTTATCAGAGTCCTTGGAACCTGGTTTTTGACAGGAACTGAGGCAGAGAACGGGAATGGGTAGTTCACATCCCTACTGCCTGCTTAGGGCTCTTCAAGGCTGAGAAAAGGAAACTCTTAGTAATAACGAGTTAGGCCACAGGAGTTTTAATTAAACAAAACAATATGTAACCTTAACAATATTTGTACCCCCATAATATGATGAAATAAAAAAATTAATAAACAAAAACAAAACAAAGGGGGTGGTTGTGTTGTAAGTTTTCTTTTCAAAGGGCAATTATGTGCTATGAGTTTATTTCTCTTTCTTTCTGTCTGATAGTTTATTTTCCTCTGTTGGGCAGGTTTTTAGTAAGGCCACCTTTCAGCAAGGGGGTGTCCAGCCCTCAGCCAATGCACTAACCCCAGGTCTCAGGAGACAAGGTGGATGGCAGTGACCAGAACCACTGATGTGGTAGCGCTGGGCATGGCTAGTGCCACTCTGGCCTCTCCTCTGGGAGTCCCACCAAAATGACAAAAAGAGACTTTTCAAAAATAAGAAAACACGCAAATGCAAGCACACAGATGCTGGAACACAGAAAGGGGCCACCAGTGGGCCATGAATTTTGAGAAAATCTTGAGAGTGGGGCTGAGTGCTTGAGCAGGGGTCAAAAGTACAGGTGAATTTGAGAAGGTAAGTGGAGGGTGTGAGAAACAAGCTCGCGGTGTCTCAGTGCTAAGAGCAGGAGCAGTGGGAGAGCTGCCCAGTGGCTGCGTGGGGACACGGAAGGTGCTGGCACTTGTTTTCTACCCTTTCCCCATGTCCTGACAGGCGGAGGCTCTCAGCCAGGCAGAGCTCCCCACAGTGGGGCAAGACTCCCAGCCTGCCCTCCTCCGCCCATGCACATTTCCCATGGCCTGACTGCTGAGTTCCACCCTCTCCCCACCACCTGTACTAATCCCTGCGGACGTCCCTTCGAAATAAAGCCTGGCATGTGAGGAAAACCACCACCAACAGAGAAAGACCAAGAGAGTACTCTATACAGGTGCACCATTTTTTGTCTTTTTGCATTTTTACTGTAGATTTTCTAGATTTAGATAAGTTTAAATACATAAACACTGCTGTATTACGGTTGCTTACAGTATTCAGTGCAGTAACATGCCATAGAGGTCTATAGCCCAGGAGCAATAGACTGTGCCGTGCAGCCGAGGTGTAGATGTGTAGCAGGCTGCCCCTTCTGGGTCTGTGTAAGTTCACTCTATGGTGTGCACACGATGATGAAATCACCTAACGAGCATTTCTCAGAGCAACACATGACCATACACACACACACACATACACACACACACAAACACTCATCTATAGGAAGATACAACTTTAAAATGACAATGGACTGCTAGGTAAAAGAAGCCATAGAGAACTTGAATGCATTCTTCAAATTTAGAAACATGATAAATGAAATATAAGTCAAAGGTTGGGCAGGATAATAAATTGACAATGGCTGAATTCCAAGCTGCAAATCTGTAAGCTTAAACTGGGGAAATCTCTCAGAACTTAGTGCAAAAAGACAAGTAAATGGAAACCCCCAGAAGAACTGAAGCTGGAAGCTATGGCCAATGGTTACCCTAGTGGAGTGAGAAGAGAAAGACTTTGACTTTTTGTTGAGGACCCTTCTGTGAATTTCTTCCTTTACTCTATGCAGACATCAATTAATGAAAACAGACTAAACTAGCATGTTGTGCTGATGGTGGCTGGGGATCCTCCAAATGGGAACATTCAATCAAACGTGGCACAGTTCTTGTAGATTCTTGTTTAATTGCAGAAGTTAGGAGTCAAATCTTGTTTACTATTTCCTTCTGTTCTTTAGGGTCTGGAGATTTTTCCCCCAGATCGGCCACACGAGCCACACAAGCTGCCCAGTGGTAACTCCTTGTCTCCCTTTGTCTCAGTTCTGCCTTTCCTTTGCCCTAGTTGGTGGGGCAAACATTTGGGACTCAGCAATCTGCGATGCTGAATGTGAAGGAGGATCCGCGTGACATGGTTGGTGCCAAGGTGTTGGGCAAAGGCCCTCATCTGTCTGGACAGACTCCAGCCCTGACAAGCAGGTAAGTTATGCCCAAGTTGTATGAACCTTTGAATGGGCCAGAGGTCAGTCTACAGAGACAATATGACTATGGTGTGGCAGAAGGGCAGCTTGGGGAGGGGACCTCTGTCTTCCACCATGAGTCTGAGTAGAGCAGGGGTCCTCAAACTATGCCCCGTGGGCCACATGTGGCCCGCCGAGGACATTTATCCAGCCCACCAGTTGTTTTTGCCGCTGCTGCCTGTCCTGCTTAGAAGCCGGCTGGTCCGGGGCCCACAGTGCGCATGTGTGGAATGTGAGCCGCACTCTCCAACAGCCCTCCAATGGTCTGAGGGACAGTGAACTGGCCCCTTGTTTAAAAAGTTTGAGGACCCCTGCTCTAAACCCTGAGGCAAGCATCCATTTTTTGCTGAGAAAGTATTTTAACCCACAAACCTCCTTTGGGCCAGAAAAGAGAAATAAAAGAGCTAGAATTTTCCCATCATGATAAGCACAGATCAAATTTAGGCTCTAGGACACCTGAGTTCTACATGGTTCTCTTGGCCTGGCACCTAACAATGAAGCTTTACAATAAATCAGGTGTCCTCAAACTATGGCCCACGGGCCACATGCGGGTGCTTTTGCCCGTTTGTTTTTTTTACTTCAAAATAAGATACGTGCAGTGTGCATAGGAATTTGTTCATAGTTTTTTTTTAAACTACAGTCCGGCCCTCCAACGGTCTGAGGGACAGTGAACTGGCCCTCTGTTTAAAAAGTTTGAGGACCCTTGGAGTAGAGCATACCCCTTTGACTTGCAGATTCACTCATTCCTGTCACCACTGGGTGCATAAAGGCAGTACAGTCTCCTGAGTTCTGACAACACTGGAACACTCATTGGGTTGCCCTTTTTGTAAGTGGGAGTGAAGTTCACTGTTCTGAGAGGTCAGAGAGGGGATGCGGGATTCCAGTGTCAGGTTCAGCAATGGCAAGGGGAGCTGTCAGAATCTGAGAATGGGGTGTGTGGTAGATAGAGTTCTAGGGTGGCTCCCAAGGTCCCCGCCCCAGTGTATGTGCCCTGGATAATCCCCTTGAGTATGGGTCAGACCTGTGAAGATGATGGGGTTTCACTGTAAATAGGTAACAGGAAGCAGAAAAAAAAGGGACTTTGCCAATGTAATGAAGGTCCCTAATCAGTCCACTTTGAGTTAATCAAAACAGAGATTATCCTGGGTGGGCTAGACCTCATCAGGCGATCCCTTAAAGGAGGCAGAAACAGACTCCCTCCTGCTGGCCTCTAGGAAGCGAGCTGCCACGTTAGGATTGGAGGGAGCCACACAGTCCACACCTGACAGTGGTCTTTGGGGGCTCAGAGTGACACCTGGCTAATGGCCTGCAAGAATATTCAAACCTCAGTGTTACCACTGCAAAAAGCTGAATTCTGCCAAGAACCAATAC
Organism: Microcebus murinus; assembly: GCF_040939455.1. Lineage (NCBI taxonomy): Eukaryota > Metazoa > Chordata > Mammalia > Primates > Cheirogaleidae > Microcebus > Microcebus murinus. The sequence continues at coordinate 22,280,550 of NC_134110.1, forward strand.
GCTTGGAAGGGGACCCTGAGCCTCAGATGACACCACAGACCCAGCTAACTGATATCCAGAATCCTCATCACCCAAACTGTGAGATAACAAATAGGTGTTGTGTTAGGTGGCCAAATGCATGGCAGCTTGTTACACCACAATATGAATCCCATACAGGGTGAGAGGCTCCGGCGTACCAAGGGAGGTTCATGAGCAGATTCCTTTAGCTTGGGGGGACTTGAGCTCCGGGGCTGCTTCATCACAGTGGGCTTACACACACACACACACACACACACCTCTGCAAGACGCTTTCATCATCTGTAACGTGTAGAAAAGCATATCCCCTCACCCCCAGGATTCTTGGAGATTGAGTGAGATGATTCCTAAAAAGCTCTAGTCACAGTGCTGGTGCATAGAAAGAGCTCAGTAAACACTGGTCTGCTTTAAAGGGTCCCTCAAGCACCCTAGATAGTCGCCAAGTGTACCCACCCGATGGACTCACAGGCGCCTGGGATCCCAGCAGAGCCAACTTGTGGGTATTTGACACCAGAACCAGCATCAGGGTTGAGGAAGGGGCCAACAGGTCTGGCGGTCACTGTTAAGAGCAAAACATCACTTGATTCTGATGATAAGCCAAGTCCCTAAGACATGGGTAAAGAGGAGTGCATGACCCATTTGAGAAAATTTCTACTCATGGATAGAAGTAACAGGGGCTTATGTGAGGGCTGGGCGAGCTGTCTAAAGGAAATAGAAGACTGAATAGAAGAATCTCGGTAAGAAGCCTGTGGCCATTGCTGGGGGGATGCTGGCAGGGACACGGGCACACCCGTGAGGTGGGGCTCCACAGTGTTGACCTCCAGACAGGGTCACTTGCTGGCCTGGGCTGACCATGGTGACCACAGGCCAGGGTGTATTGAGAGAGCTGTGACTCATGAAAACAGACAAAGTAGAACAAAGTTCCCATTCCAAAACCTCAGACCCGGCAAGGAGCAGGCCAGCCCTGAGTCACTGGGTGGGGTTATGACCGGTGTACCCTGCCCCCCCCCCACCTGATCCCCAGTGTCAAAGATAAAGAAAGCCAGACACTAGGTAAAGTGGTCAGGAGAGATTTTAATCAGTAATAACATGGCAATAACAAAAAAGGCCCAGCATGAACTGAACTGTGATGTGTACAGGGGTGACAGGGTGTTTTCAAGAGAGAATGAGGGGTGGGGGTAAGTGAGGCCTCGGTGGAGTCAGGAAGTGAGAAATTACATCGAGCAGGAAGGAGGGGTTGGCCCACGAGAAACCCATGTGGGTTTGCTAACTTTTCCTTGTTGGAGTTAGGCTCCTACGCCCCCACAGAGGCTGGGAGACAGGGCCCTGTCTTGGGTGTTGGCTGGAACAAAGTAAATTCTTTTGGCAGCCTTGAGTTCCCTAAGGCAGGCAGCTTAAGGGGGCTAGGATCATCCTGGGGACGTGGCCTTGAGCTGTTAGAAGCCATGTTAGTGTTTGTTCAAGTCTTTATGGGTCGGCCTTGTGGCTTGGCTGAGAGGGCTCAGAGGACCGAATTAGAGTTTGTTCAAGGAGAGAGTCTTTGCCCAGGCTCCCTCAGAGCCGGGTTCCGGGGGGTGTGGGTCCTGCTGTGACTCGCTCCAGTGGGCTTCTGTGCCTGGCCACCAAAGAGCTTGAGATAGCAGCCTCAAGAAGCAAGGGCATTATAGTGCCTGTGCCACAAAGAGTCCAAACGGCCTGAGCAACAGCTTTGTGACTCTGTCACCCCAGCTAGAGTGCAGTGGCATCATCATAGCTCATTGAGACCTCAAACTCCTGAGCTCAAGCGATCCTGCCTCAGTCTCCCAAGTAGCTAGACTTACAGGCGTGAGCCACCATGCCCAGCAAAACAAGCTTTCTAACATCAGGATAGCTTCAAGCCCTTCTTCAAGCTCTCCCTCACCTGTCCTACTTATAACCACAAAGAATGTCCCCCATCCTCTGATTTGCCTTCAACATGGTGCTGTTCCACGGGAGGCAATCTTGTGAAGCGTTCCGCATGGCTGTCCTGTGCCTAGCCCACCCTCGTGACGCTGGAATGCGAGTGTGGATACACAGTTCCTAATACCTAATACCCAAGTGTATCCTGTCCATTTATTAACTGCGGCTACAACATTAGTGATGCTTCCTGCCAGAAAGCTTTCAGAATCATCTCTATTGAAGAAAAAGCTATGTGTGTGTGTTTTTTCTAACAAAAGCAATAGTCCAAGTCTGACTACTAAAAGCACACTGTTGTTAAAATCAGACATTGTGATGAAAATGGCTTTTTACTAAAATATGGTCTATAACCTTTTTTTTTTTTTTTTTTAAGAGATAGGGTCTTGCTACATTGCCCAAGCTGGCCTCAAATGCCTGAGCTAAGGCAATTAGCTGGGACTACAGGCATGCACCACTGTACCAGGCTATAACTTAATTTTAACTGTTAAGGGAACCAGATTTGTGACAGAACAAAAACAGAGGTACTTGTTTGTCTGGAGAAGGGGCCAGGTCTGTTCTCCATTTTAACACCTCCGGGGTTGTGTTTGGAAATGAAGAGCTTCAAGTCTTGTCTCCAGGCTGTTCTTTCCCCTAGCAGCTTCCAGCTTTTCTCCCCTGGACAATGTCCCTGTTTCCCTGGCCCTTGGGATCCTCCCAGGCTGGCTTACTGTCCTGGCTTTCTAACCACTGAGCTTCAAGGCCAGGCATGCAGCTTCTTGGTGCCCAGCAAGAGACAGGCTCTCAGCAGAAGAGCAGGTCACCTGGTATAGGGACCCCTGTGGCAGTTTCATGAATATGTAGATAAATAAATAATAAAACTTCAGCCAGAGAAAAACAAAACAAAACACAGTTTGGGGTGATGCATTTTGTTCTCACCTGAGGGAACTGGGATTTGTGCAGTATAGTCATTCATGAATTGGGATCTATAATATAAACCCAAGCAAGACCCAGAGCTTTGCAAGGGCAAGGGGAGTTTTAAGAGAATCTTGCAAGAGATCCATGCTTCCTACAACCATCTGCCTGGGTAGGCCCTGGTGGAGATGCAGTTCCTCCCCACAGTAGCCCCCTCTCCCCCAACTGGACCTTTCCAACAAGGGCAATGACATATTGGATAAAGGACTCTGGGGCTGCAGCAGACAAGAGGATACTCATAGTATTGGGAAAGTTGTTGAGAAAGTGGATGACTAATGGTTACGTGTCAAATCCTTTGGCAAGTCAGATTGTTCTAGTTCTTTGCTTTCCATGAACTGAAGGAGGATCTAGTCTATTTATAAGCTGATTATCAGATCATTATAAATAATTTTTGATGACCAATCGCCATGTAATTTTCAGCATATAAGTCAGAAGCAGTGGACTCTATGACAAAACACATTCCATTTACATGTATTTATTTATATAAAAAAGTTTTCCCCCATGCTTACATATATAAAAAACTTAGGAATATAATTGACATTGAATCTTACTTCATGCTACCTGTAAGTAATATTCACCCATGGATGTATAAAATAATTTGGAAACAAAAAAACCTCAGTACCATTCATTGCATTATAAGATGTGCTTCTAATAAATGTATATTTTGACTAATTATCAATAATATTTATCAAAAATTATATGAATTGAGTTTTAATAATTACAATAACTCAAACTGAAAATATCATTTAACATTTAGAAACCTGTTTACAAAAATTAAATTATAAGTTTTTAATATATATTTTTTTGGTTACAAAAAACTGATAGTGTGATTTATGAAAGACTTTCAAGCATAAAAAATTATAATAAAATTTTGTGGAGGAAGTGGAATTAAAATAAGAGTTGAAGGAGAAAAATGAATGCTATAAAATTCAGCTGTCCAGGAGGAGCTTGTTTACACATTTTTAAATGTGGAGGATGGTAGATATCACATTTTTCAGGCTGTTTAGATTCCACTGGACACATTTAAAAAGAGCATGTAACTGTTGTAATGTCAACATATGCCACATGCTGAAACTATTTCAATGTATGATTGTAAAATGTTAAATGTCAACTTAAAAATATGCAGGAGGGTGTGTGGCTAATAGCACTCTCTAAGGGAGTGACAGCACAGAAGCTTGTGTGGCTCTGTGGGCAGAGCCAAGGCCAGAAGGTTGTGCTCTTGAGATCCTGAAAAGGCAAATGTTGATGTCACTAGGGAAACAGGGACCAGTGAGAGACATCAGGGATTGCTCTGTTAAAAGTGCAAGGAGCTATTAAAAACCCTACATAATATAAGTGATGTAATTTCTGGTACATTGCAAATACACACACACACACACACACACACACACATATATATACACAGTATATGTTTTATATAGAGAGTATATGTTACTCTTTTAAGTGTACATAATATAATCTAAGTACTCTAGTAATATGAAATACAATGTCATCTTTTAAAAAATACTCAAAACCTTTGACAACTGGAAATTGTACATTTTTTTCTTCTATCTTTATTTTTTTCCTCTTTTCCATCCAATTTCATCCTAATATAATTGATTTTTTTGCTTGAATGTCTTTTATTGATTATTCTATCACTCTTGTCTGCCACAAAACACATAAACTGATCAAAACAACAAAACCATTAAAATTGTTATCAAGTAATTATTAAAATGGTGTTAGAAATACATCATTTGAGGAAACAGATGAGAATTCTTTTTAAATTAGCTCATGTCTCCATGGATCAATGTTACTTCATGTTGGAATGTGGTGGAATTCAGCTCCAAATCCATTTTCTTGTTCTAGGGTCCACAATCCCAGAGCTGCAGACCAGTACCTGTCCCTGGCCTGTTAGGGACCAGGCTGCAGAGCTCTGCCCTCCCCAACCTCCATCTATGGAAAAACTGTCTTCCATGATACTGGTCCTTGGTGCCAAAAAGTTTTGGGACTGCTCCTCATGTTAGCTTTTCATAGATGTAGCACTGAGAAGTCTTGATTAAAACAGGCTGATTCTTGTTACCACGATGATCTTCAATTCAATTCTTTGGGTGTCTTTGGAGTTGAATGCCCCAAATCATGTAACAATCCATCATTACAAATTATTTTCAATCTGCTGACTGCTTCTTTCAATGTTATTAAGAGTAAAACCTAGAGACTACATTACTTGCCATGGAGTTTGTTACTAGGTCCATAAAGTCATTTACTTTCTCAATTTCTGAGAGGTATATAAGAGAAAGCCTTCATCAGGCTTAAGAATATTAGAAGATAATTTTCCAGAAAAAAAGGCAGTATCATCGTTCTCATACATTTATGAAATGACCACATGTTAAAGAGTCCATTTAACAAATTATCAGTGAAGGAACTAGTAAGGTATTACCACCTGTCAAAAGAGAATCTGAGCACAGATAGATCAAGAATATTGACAGGAATGTGCAAAGGGAGGCAAAATGGCCTCTTTCCCCTGATCCTCTGCGGGACTGAGTTTACATGACTACAGACGTATATATTTTTCATTGCTGTCGGTTGTCTCCAATTACTGAGCTGTGAAATAGCCCAACAGCAAAGAAAGGCTAGAATAGTACACACCAGAAGGGTATGCTCTAGGGTCCAGACCATGTGTAGACCTCCTCTGAAGCACAAATTTTCTACAATGGCTACCCTGTTTCTTTTCCACTTTTAGAACCCTCATTAACAGGTGGGAAAATTGAAACATTAATCTCAAAAACACCTTTGTGAAACAGTAATTTTTGATTAGACACTTTTTATCACATATGGTCATCCCTCGATATCCATGGGGAATTGGTTCCAGGATCCTGGCAGATACCAATCCATGGATGCTCAAGTCCCTGATATAAAACAACGTAGAATTTGCATATAGATTACACACATCCTCCTGTATACATTAAATCATCTCTATATGACTTATAATACCTCTTACAATGTAAACAGTGCAGTGTAAATAGGTACACTGCATTGGTTTTTGTCTTATTTTTTACTGTTGTATGGTTATTTTTGTTGTTTCTTTCAAATATTTTTGATCTGCAATTGGTTGAATCTACTAGATGAAGAACTCATGGATATGAAAGGCCAAATGTACGTTACATTTTTGTCAAAACTTTGAAGATATAGATTTAGATCACCTAATCTATGGAAAATGTTTAATGTCTGCCACATTGACTGAACAGTCAAACCTTCAGTCTCATCCAAGTTAACTTCTGTTAGGAAAAAAGTGGATGATTTTTATACACAATTAAATGAGTTAACATGCATTTTAGGGAATGTTACAAAAAACATTGAGAAATAAATCATGGAATCCATCTGTTAAGACCACTAATAGCGATGAAGATTAAAATATAATTCCGATGAAATATAATTCTGTTATCCATTCTATTAAGTTATAAAAACAGGATAACAATTCTGCTTAGCATCCCTTAACTTGTAATAATAAAATGTTATATGGAACTAGGCTCACATATATGGATGGAAAGTCTAGGAAAAACCATGGTATCCCTTTAGTAAACGTGTAGGCAAGCATGCACTGAACGCCAGTGTCTGACTTGAGGAATAATTAAACAAGAATTATTTTAAATGCCAGAAAAAAATTCCATTTTTTAAAAAGATGAAGTGGCCAAAGTTTTCCTTGGTCTCACCCCTAAGGTATAATTTTTATTTTTTATTAACAAAAATCAGACTATATTTAACAATTAATCTAATCAAATAAAAGTAAGAATTTATGCAGTTGGAATATTTCATGATCTTATTTGACGATGTAAGCTTGATTTCCTTATTGAATGACACATCACATATGAAAGAAAGCTCATAAAATATAAATAGGCAGATCTGGTATATCTTGTGGTGCTCAGAAAACATTGCATTTACAACAGAAAGAATCAGCATCGTTAACATGTACTGCTCCTGCTTTTTGGAGAGACTTTTCTTTCTTGCTAATGACATCTCTACTAATGAACTAGGCCAAAATAATAAAAGATATTTCTAGAATCCAGCACTTTCTTTGCTTTACTCTCATGGGACCTTCACTCAGGAGCTATGTGTCCTTTGGCAGGAATTTGTGGGGGGCAGTGGTGGGGTTGAAAAGGGTGAGGTCACTGCCACTGCTGCATGACAGTCATGCCGAATTCCGAAACTTCCAAGATAGGTCCCAGCCTGGCTTATGGGGACAGTGTCCACGGTGACAGCGCTGTGCACAAGAGGAGGAGACAGGAGCCTGAGGCAGGCTTACAGTGTTTCATCAGTAATGAAGGATTATATTTAGGTCTCTTGGTTTGGTTGTCTTCTACACTCTTTCTTAAGACTGGGACTGGGTGAGGCACAAGCCCTGCTTTTGGTCCATGGGGAAGGCATTCAGGAAGGCCATTCTGTGCTAACAGGCAGCAGGGACAGGAGAAAGAACCTGGAGAACTTACACAACTGACACCCTACCACTACCGGCACTCATGCTCTTCTCAGAAAGGCACCGCCTACCCTCAGGATTAGCTAAAAGGCCTCTGAGAAGAGGGAGCTAGGTGCCGGTGTACCCTAGGCAGGTCCTCAGACCCAGACCGACAGCCAGTCAGCATCCATCACCTGGGCGCTGGCTGGACACGCTCCTCCTTCCGGCCACGCTGACCTCCTGAAGCCGAAGCTCTGGGGGCAGCCCCAGCAATCTGTCGAGGAAGCCCTCCAGGCGGTTCTGATACACGCAGAAGTTTAAAAACCTTTGTCTCCTTTCTTGACACAACAGTCCTTCCACTCTGCTCTTCTGGCTGGTCCTATGACAGTGGCACTTACCCAGGGACTGGGATTTGTCGGGGCCTGGTCCTCCGCTCTCTCACCCACGGGGTTTCCCTTGCGAGTGGGGTCCTGCTGCACCCTGCAGCCCTGCCCCCTCTGCTCTGCAGGACTCTGACTTTCCCTGGTCCCCACACTGCTTTTCCAGGTCCAGCTCCATGGGGAATCAGGACCTCAGCTGACTCCCAGCAGATTTTTCCATTGGTGGAGAATTTAGGGATGTGGGGCGGGGGAGATGGAGTGGTATGTTTCAGGCAAGAAATCCCAACAAAACACAAGGGTAATGCTGAATATTTTTAATACTGATGGATAGAAAATTAGTGAAGCACAAAAAATGAAATACAATCTCTTAATAAATATGAAAAGATCTATCTCTCAAGCATAAAAATGTAAATGAGGAAAATAGCATTTTGCCTATTGTCAAAGATTGAAGCAAAAAGGGAGATAATAGCCAGTATTAAAAAGGGTTGTAGGAAAGATAGAGAAGTAGCTTTTTATTCTACTGCTGTGACTGTACATCATTGAAGGACTGTATTTCTGGAGAGCAATTGGCAAAATGGATCAAGAATCAGCCAAATGCTTACCTTTTAAAGTCACATTTTACTTCTAAGCATTTTGCCTACAAAAATAATGCACATACAAGTTTTTCTACAAGCATATTAATTTTAGGATCATTTATTAATGATAAAAATTGCCCACAGTGTATTAATGAAAGGAGAATAATTACATTTATTAGCATACATTCATTTAATAAGTATTATGCATCCATATCCAATCTGTGTTCGATGAAAATTTAATGACAGATTAGAACTGCTGGCAATATGTTATGTACAAAGAGTGGGATCCTAAACCTTATATACAACATACATTTAACGTAGAGAAGAGAGAAATCAAGCTCTGAGTTTTCTTCTATTTGACTTGCATTCATTCTCCTAATCTTTACCATGCTGAGTGAACACTTTATACTTCGACTGACCAGCATTTTGAGGGATCTCATGTGGAAGCTGCATGCTGGCCAAAGGTTGAATTTTGGCAGCTTCATCATTGCAGTGTTTGGGCAATTGTTTGAATATTTTTATTACATCTAGTCCTTATTATTTTAGAAAAGAGATGGAAAATGGAACTTACGAAAGCGCTGTGGCAAGATTTGTCATTCTCACAATACAGTGAAATCAATATGAAGTTGGAAATCTGAAGTGGGCTACTAGCCATAATCATACCTGCTTTGAATTAGCCTGTATACTCAATTGCTTAGGAAAGATTCAGAATTAATGATGATGTTCATAATGACAGAAATATGGAGATTGTGTCTGACAGACAAGATTCATCTGGAGATTTGTAGTATTCTTTGTGTTACGTTTAAAAGTAGGAATAAGCCTATGTGCATAGAAAACTTTTGGAAGGCAATATACTAGAATACTAAAATATTAAAATTGCTCTCAGTTGTGTTTTCTAAATATTCTCAAGAGGATTTGAATACATTTATAATCAGATAAAGCATTAAATGTTATTTTTTAGGAAGAAAGAAGAAAATGCACCCTATTAACCTGATAAAATGTAATTGAATGTAATAAAGTTGACTATAATAAGATGATGCTCTTTTCTGGGGCTGTTCCGGCTTGTCAGTATTTCTTTTGAAATGTAGCCTTCAAAGCCTAACACAATTCTCTAGGTGTGGTTGATTGCCTGGGAGATATGGGAGATTAGATGGAATCAAAGAATCTCAGAATCATGTAGATGAACAGCTCCTTCCTGTATGAATGCCTTATACTGTCTGTGCATTAGTATTAATTTGCTTTTATATGAGAGTCCTTCAGTTGTAGGAAGGCATCTATCCTGTTCCTTCCTCTATTTTTTCCTGAAATTCACTGATGTTTATAATGCACCGGGCACTGTAATACACACTAGGCTCTTTACTATTATTTAACAACGTTTTTTCTTGTTCAGACTGAACATGTTTAGCTCTTTCAGTCATTTTTCCTATGACATAATGTTGGGTACTCTCACTGTCTTGAACCTTTTGATTTGTTGATGCTCTTTAATGTGTGACAACCAAAATTGACACAAAAATGGCCTTACCCATGCAGAATACAAAGGGAGAGTCACCTCTATTCATTCTTGTCCTTGACATAGCTTCAGTGATTCTGTTGTGAGATTACACCTGTGTAGACTGGAGCATGGACCAGGTCTTTTAAGGACATGCTCAGATCACAGATGTAGCCTAAGCCAAGTCCCTGCAGACACATGAGCTATAAATTGGTCCCTTATCCTCTCTTCCCCTCATCTCCCCCCTCTTTTTCCATGCTGCAATTGGCTTTCAGAATTCTTTCTCTCTCTCTTTTAAAATGTTTTATGTTTTATAGAGATGGGGTCTTGCTATATTGCCCAGGCTGATCTGGAACTCCTGGCCTCAAGCAATCCTCCTGCCTCAGACTCTCAAAGTGCTGGGATTATAGGCATGAGCCACTGCACTTGACCTTTCTCTTTTTTAAAAAAACCTATTTTATTGAGGTATGGTTAATAAACAAAAATCTGTATGTATTTAATGTATACAACGTGGTGAGTTTGGAGGTAAGTATATACCACGGAACCATTACCACAATCTATGCCATAAACGTATCTATCCATCACCTATAAAAGTTTCCTCCTGCCCTCTTTATTATTTGTGATAATAAGATCCACCTACCTACTTACTAAAATTTTAAGTATACAATATGGTATTGTTAACTATAGGAACTACGCTTTGCAGCAGATCTCTAGAATGTATTCCTCCTGCGTAACTGAAGCTCTGTACCCTTTGACCAACACCTCCTCATTTCTCTCTCCCTTCAGCCCCTGGAAACTACCATTCGAATCCCTGCTTCTACAACGTTGGCTATTTTAGATTCCACATATAAGTGGTGTCATGTAACATTTGTCCTTTAGTGTCTGCCTTATTTCACTTAGTCTAATATCCTCCAGGTTCATCCATGTTGCCACAAATAACATGATTTCCTTCCTTTTTAAGGACAAATAATAGTAGTGCATTTCTTTATCCATTCATCTGTCTATAGACATTTAATTTCCATCCATGTCTTCACTATTATGAATAATGCTGCAATGAACATGGTAATTCAGATATTTCTTCAAGATCTTGATTTCAGTTCCTTCGGATATATATCCAGAGTGGGATTGCTGGATAATATGATAGTTCTATTTGTAATTTTGGGGGAGCCTCCATACTGCTTTCCACAGTGGCTGCACCATTTTACATTCCCACCAATAATGTAAAAAGGTTCCCTCTTCTCTCCATTCTTACCAACACTTGTTATCTTTTATTTATCTGATAATAGCCATCCCAATAGGTGTGATTTCACTGCAGTCTTAATTTGCATTTCCTGATTATTAGTGATGTTGAGCACCTTTTCATATACTTATTAAGCCATTTGTATGTCTTCTTTGGAGAAATGTCTACATAATTTCTTCACCTATTTTTGAACTGGGTTATTATTTATTTATTTTTGCTATTAAGTCATAGGTGTTCCTTATATATTTTGGATATTAACCCTCTGTCTGGTATATGGTTTGCAAGTATTTTCTTCCATTTTGTTGGCTGTTTTTCTATTTTGTTGCTTGTTTCCTTTGATGTGCTGATGTTTTTTAGTTTCATGTAATCTCACTTGTCTATTTTTGCCTTTATTGCCAGTGCTTTGGGGACTATATTCAAGAAATCATTGCCAAAGCCAATCTCAAGAAGCTTCCTAAAACTGTGTTTTCTTCCATTAGTTTTAGCTTCAGGTCTTACATTTAAGTGTTTAAACCATTTTTAAATTAATTTTTCTGTATGAGATAGGGTACAATTTCATTTTTTTGCATGTAGATGTCTAGTTTTTCTGAAACCATTTGTTGAAAGGTTTAGCCTTTCCCCATTATGTATTCGTAGTACCTTTGTGGAAGATCAGTTGACTGTATATATGCGAGTTTATTTCTGGGCTCTCTATTCCATTCCATTGGTCTGTATGTCTGTTTTTATGCCAGCACCATACTGTTTTAATTACTGGAGCTTTGTAATACATTTTGAAATCAGGAAATGTGATGCTTTCAGTTTTGCTCTTCTTGCTCAAAATGGCTTTGCCTATTTTGGACTCTTTTGTGGTTTCATATGATTTTAGAATTGTTATTCCTATTTCTATTTAAAAAGTCATTGAGATTTTACTAGGGAGTTCATTGAATCTGGGCAGGTCTATTGTTGATGAACTCCCTGTTTTTGTTTGTGTTAGGAAGTTTTTTGTTTTGTTTTGTTTTGTTTTTACCTCTACTTTATTTTTAAAAGATAGTTTTGACAGTATTGACAACAAAGAATAATATTCTTTCCTGGAAGATTTTTTTTTTTGTCAGCACTTTGAATATATCATCTCACTCTCTCCTAGTTTGCAAGGTTTCTTCTGAGAAATCCATTGATATTTTTATGAAGCTTCCCTTATATGTGATAAGCTGTTTTTCTCTAGCTTCTTTCAAAATTCTCTGAATTTTGACTTTTGATAATTTGATCATTTTTCTGGCATAGACCTCTTTATGCTCATCCTATTTGGCTTTATGAATCTGGATGTACATTTTTCTCCCCAGATTTGGGAAGTTATCAGCCATTATTTCTTTAAATAATCTATCCACCACTTTCTCTTTCTCTTCTTTTGTAGGACTCCCATAATGCATATATTCATTTGCTCGATGGTGTCCAATAAGTTCCCTAGGTGTTCTTTACTCTTTTTTCTTTCTGTTTCTCTGACTGGATAATTTCAAATGACCTATCTTTAAGTTCATTGATACTTTTTTCTTCTGTTTGATCAAGTGTGCTGTTGAAGTTCCCCTTGGAATTTTTCAGTTCAGTTATTGAGTTCTTTAGCTTCAGAATGTTTTTTTTCTTTTATGGTCTCTGCCTCTTTGTTGAACTTTTCATTTTGTTCATGTATTGTTTTCTTGATATCATTTGAATGTCTATTTGTGTTCTTTTATAGCTCACTGAGCTTATTTAAGATGCTTACTTTGAATTATTTTTCAGGCTCTTCATATATCTCCATTTGGGAGTTTTTCTTGGTGTGGGTTTTTTTTGTGTATGCGTTTTTGTTGTTGTTGTTAGGATCAGTTACTTGTGTCTTATTGTGTTCCTTTGGTGGTGTCATGTTTCCCTGGTTCTTTGTGATTCTTATGGGCTTGCATTGGTGCATGTACCTTTGAAGAAGCAGTCATCTTTTCTTGAAGACTGGCTTTAGGCAGGGCGCGGTGGCTCACGCCTATGATCTTAGCTCTCTGGGAGGCCGAGGCGGGTGGATTGCTTGAGGTCAGGAGTTCAAAACCAACCTGAGCAAGAGTGAGACCCCATCTCTACTATAAATAGAAAGAAATTAATTATCCAACTAATATACATAGAAAAAATTAGCCAGGCATGGTGGCCCATGCCTGTAGTCCCACCTACTTAGGACGCTGAGGCAGCAGGATTGCTTGAGCCAAGGAGTTTGAGGTTGCTGTGAGCTAGGCTGATGCCACAGCACTCACGTTAGCCTGGGCAACAAAGTGAGACTCTGTCTCAAACAAAACAAAACAAACAGAAAAATAAATAAATAAATAAAGGCTGGCTTTAGCAGGGAAATCTCCTCACCAGTCAGTGTGGCCAGAAATTCTGCTGCCAAGTGTCATGGCCAGGTGAAAGGCCACCACTCTGTTTTTATTCTTAGCTATCCTCAGGTGATCTAGCCCTGCTGATTTATTTAGTGTTCTGGGTGAATCATGACAGAAGTGAGCCTCTCAGGTCGTACATCAAATGGCTAGGGAAGAATCTCATGCCCACTTTACTGTCTCTTTCCCGCATGGGAGAATTTATGGACCAAGGGGATCTCTCTTGGTGCTACATCATGCTGGCTTGGGGAGGGTTGATGCAGGTAAAGTGAAAGTATTCTTCTTACCATTTTCAGTGTGTAGTATTTTTTGTTTCAGTGTCCATCAGGGTGCTGTATCCTCTCACCTGGAATCCAGAGCTCTCATAAAGACAATTTTATCTATGGATGTTTATTAAATCAGTGTTTATGAAGGGGAACAAGGGCTGAGACCTCCTGTTCTGTCATCTTGCTGATGCCACTGCCAGAATTTTCTTTCTAAAATAGTTAGCCCCTTTATTCCCCCGGGGTGTTTTCCAACATGCAGTGTTGTGCCCAAGTACTTTGGGGACAATTCTCCCAGTTGATGGTTTACTCTGAGTAACTTTTCCAGCCCTACTTTCTTGCTAATGATTTCCTATTTGTTGGTACAGTCATAGGGTAGTGGTTCTCACCTGGGGGAATGGTAGATTTAACACCCATGGGACATTTGACAATATATGAAGACAGTTTTGGTTGTCCTGCTTTGGGAGGGGATCCTATGAGGATTTAGTGGGTACAGGCAGAAATGCTGCTAAACATACAGTACACATGTCAGTCCTTCACAACAAAGAATTACTGAGACCAAAGTGTCAATCTTACTGAGGTTGAGAAACCCTACTCTGCAGGTATGATTAGTAAATAATTAACAAATGTCAAGTGCTTAGGAGGTCTCTGAGGCAATAGTGAGTCCTCAATAAACACTAGCTATTATAGAGATGGTTTGAATGATGGTGGCCTCTCTCAGAGCACTTATCCCAATGTTTGTACCAAACTATTAATAGTTCTTGACAGTGCATTTCACACTTAACTGTAAACTGCATAGAGGCATGTGAACATCATATGGGCATCAACCCCCCTCTACTGAGATAGTCCTTTGTGAAATACTTAAGGACTCCTACATGAGAATGAAGCAGTAGAAAGTGCTAATCCCCTGATAGAGGGTGAGCACCCCCAATACTGCAATTCTAAGGCTCAGTTGGGAAGAAAAGAGGTTGTTGGAATGCATTTATGATTAATATCACAAATTTTAAATTCCTACAGTTAAGTGAAATTGAATTAGGCAACAGAAAAAGTATACAACTATCCTATTTTATAAAGGAAACAGAAATTCTCTTTTGCCTGTTTCATGTATAAATTTGGATGTGACCTATAGAAGTGTGAAGATATGGTTTCCACACCAGTGTCAGATCTTCTCAATGAGCTCAGCGTGTAGGAGTAGAGGAGAAAGCCCAACCAAAGGAGATCTTATTCCACATCTGCCCCTATCAATGGCTTCTGTGGAAACATGTGATCCCAACAGGCTCTCAGGGGCTCTACCCACCCCAGTAGTGTCACCTCATGTCACTGCAAAGTGAAACCTTTTGTATCATGAATGTAGCTGTGTCTTGTGAACCTAGGAAACGCTTAACTATGCAAGAAACTGGATAATTCAAGGAGAATTTTAAATATTGGCCTAACCTTCAAAAGACAAAAATAGCTATCTTTGAAATTTCTCAAGAGTGTTTCAGGGCTCTGGGAAATTTTAGTTCTTAAAATAATACTGCAGTTGCCCATTTGGTCTTAGGGGTGCCTGTATGCTGTGGAGATCGGAAGGGTGGAGAGCAAGTCCCTAAAATCTCTTTTCCATCTCTACTCCACTGAAGGATGTGGTTGGGCTTTTTTTGGACTTGAGCTGCCAAAGCTGAAAAGTGCCTTGCTCCACCCCAGAGGAATGTGTTTAAAGTCCTTTATAGAACCCTCTTGTTTCCTGGTCTGAAAGGGGGATTGTCCTGGAGCACAGCAGGGTTGTCACATACGTGATGTACTAGCTGTCCCACTCCCAAACATTAGCAAAGCATAGTGCTATGAAAATAAATGTGGACCACACGGCAATCTGCCCCACGGGCTCCCTGGCACAGCTCACAGGCTGTTGCTGAAGGCTTATGAATCCCAGAATTGACTGGGAGCAGAGAATCTCAGGGAACACCCATCTCCTCCCCCTGCTCCTTCAACTATCACCTTTTGGCACATTACTCAGGAAGAATTAAATCCCACACGATCAGGACGGGGGTTCCTGAGCTCTGAGCAGCTTCTGGTGTGCTCTTTGAAGCTGTTGATGCTAATATTTCCCTGAAAAATTATTAGTCTTTCATAGCACGAAATCCACTGAGTCAATACAGCCTCCTGTCCAGACTGCTGCACACCTCAGGCCCCTTGCTGCGGCGGGGCACTTGGGGATGTCTGTCCCCTCTCTGACTGCTTTCACTCCCCCTGACAGCTCCTGGCCACCCTGACCCTCAGGTTCCATAATTCCATGTACTTTGGGGCTCATCTGGACTTTACAAACTAACACTGCCACGAGGAATGTGACAGAGCGCTAACTGTAGAGGAAGAGGGTCTGACCTCAACTGTGTTTACATGCCAAGTCTCAACTGCAGCCACGTGAAGAGGGTGACATGCATGTGACCTGAGCAACGCGGCAGAGCTCTGAGCACTCGCTGCCCACGGAGGGCAGCCATTCAGGTGGCCTGGTGGCATCTGTGGCCAGCAGCCTCTGACACCTCCATCTTGGGCCCCTGACCCTGACGCTGTCCTCTGCAAAGCCTTTCTCCTATAGCGAAACTCATTCCTCACAAGCCATCTACCTCTCAGACTTAGTGTCGCCATCTGCCCTGCTTCTCCCCAGAGCAGCTTCCCACCCTCTCCTCTGAATCCCGTTCTGTCTTTCAAATTCCAGTGGATCCAGCCTGTCCCTATACGTAGATTAGCATAAGCTGGTGCCTACGTTGCCACCGTCTCTCAAGCCCTGGGGGAAGGCTGTAGAGGGTGCTGAGCTCTGTTGAGTGTCTCTGACCAGATGGACATGACTTGGGCACAGGACAGTGGGCAGGGTGGGCCACAATGAAGTTTTTCTCTGTCCCCTTAGGAAGGCGAAACGTGCAGAGGCCTGGAGTGTGCCGTGGGCGACACTGCCACCTGGTGGTGCATGGCCTGCATCGCTAACCGCAGGACACGAAGATTTGTTGAAAATGTAGAACTGAGGACACAGTCACTTCTGGCCTTCTGTTGATTGCAGAACTCCCTCTGGAGATAAACACATCATAAAAATGGCTTAATCTGAGAAACACTGCCTTGCTTTTCGTTTGGGATTCATTTCCTGGATTTTGAATAAAGATGTCATTTTTATTAAAATGTCTAGCCTTACTTTACATATGTTCCTTGAGAAGTGTCTTATATTATTTATTGAAAGATGAAAGCACTCATGTTTCTAATATGAAATCACTTTTTGATCACTTGCTGCCTGGATGGCAGCCATTGCCCAATTTTTCTGTTTTTTATTGGAAAAAAATCACATAAAGAAAAATCCCTGCCTTAAATTTGTATTTGATAAAAAGATGGTTCTAAGAAATGAAAATGCTTTGTGTCTAAATCTAATAGTCAATCATCAGCTGAGAGAGGCTGAAGGATGGGGCTCCAGGAAGGCAGGGGAGAGGCCTGAGGAAGAGGATGCCACAGCACAGTCCAAAGGGTACAAGGAGGGACAGACACGTCCGGGCAGCAAGCAAATGGAGGGCAAAGCTTGGGCTTTAGAGCAAGCACACACTTCTTTGAATCCCAGGAGACAAAACATACACCCAGCCCATAGTGAGCTTGTCCTCACCCCACCATTTAATTTATAAGAAGGGTTCTGATGTTGATATGGAAAATGAATTAAATTTCATATGGCATATTTGGTAGGTAAGACACAAAGGTTTTCTAATTAAATTTATTTATAATAACATTACACCTTCTGCCAAAGAAGTATTCTTATCTGAAGCCAGCGTTTGCAGCGGGAGGAATTAGAGGAGGATGGGCTCTATCCCGGCTCTGGGAATTCTGAAAGAGACTGGGAGGCAGCTGGAGAGTTTGTTCTCCTGATGACATGACTATTTGTCACAGACTCCTGAAGAACGTCACTAGCATTCTAAATGCACAACTCATGTGCGTCATGATTTCATTTCTCTTAAAACCTGTGATTTTCCCATGAACAATTTCTCATCATAAAAATAAACTGAATCTGGTATCCTCCAAGCAAGAATAATACAATGTTCTGTGTTCATGTGAGAAGCAGTCATGGAGACCTTTGTCCCACTCTGGGGTCTAAAGACATATTTTAAACCAGCTGCTTAAAAAATGTGTATATGTATACATATATATATATAGTAACTGATTTTTATAAAAAAGAACTTTCATTTGGACATTTAAAGATAAAATGTAGTGTTCTATGAGCCCCCAAAAAGCATTTCCTGATTTTCCCCAGTTTTGTTTGTGTTTGATGTTATATATGGCATCTTGGTACCAAGATATATGTATTTAGTCAAGTGAATATATTGGGAAATGTATTTTAGTGACAAACATTAGGAGTTTTATAGAGATTGAGAATAATATTTCAAATTGGCCTGGAGATTAATACCATTTAGCAATTCAACAATATAAATGTCCAGTATTTATCTTCTAAAGAGTTTTAACTCCCCAAGGAGTCCCAATAGCTCATCTTTCATTTTTATTTGACACAATAAAATCCTATTTGTTTGAAATGATTTGGACCTAGAAAGGTCAGAGAGATCCATCCTGATGTCTCTAATCACTATCTCCCCGCACCCCCAGAACCCATTCCCAAGCCGGGATCACCTTTCCTAGACTTGGGTGACGTCCCTCAGGCGCCTCCCAAGTACATTCAAGCAGTATTTTTAGACTAATAAACATCTATCTTCCATTTATACACACTATTCTGCAAGTATAGATCTTATCTAGACTAATAAAATATAAAATAATTCAAAAGTATCACTGAATTAATGGTGTTTTTTCCTTTTTATGTGTGTCCTTTTACATTGAAGATACTCAAAGTGCAATCCTGATATTTGCTATAAAGCCTGAAACATATGGCTAGAAATGTCCTGGTTTTGTTTTTTTTTTTTAAGCACAAACTCTCCCAACAACAGGACTTGGGAAGTCATTTCTATTGTTTTTTCCTGCACACCATAATTACGTGCCACTTTGGCTAGTGATTTTATGACAGGTGAATTATTATACTCATAACATTCAATTCATGGTTGAGAAGAACATGCGGCTCAGTGGGCATCATGGCACTCCCATGCCGTTTCAGTGTGACTCTGGCCCCCAGGGGGGATTTGAAGAACCTGAAGCATCTTCAGAATCTAGATGTGTTGTTTCGTATATAGCATTTGAGGTTCTCTCTCTCTCCCAAGGGCTATCCTTGGGTCTCTTGGCTGATTGGCTCTGGGGACAGGAAGCAAGCTTGCACTGGGATGACTGCAGTGCTGTCCTCATATGGCACATGGTCAGGGCCAGGAAGAAGTTCCAACGTCTCCCACCTTGACGTTGAAAGGAGCAGAGTGACACCACCTGTGTGGTTTCACTGGAGTTCCAGAAGCCATTTCAGAATCTTACAGTCCTGGATGGCATCAGTGGTACAGCATCAAGTCCCACATATTTTAATAGGAGGACCTTCTCAGAGGTTCTTCCTGGGATGTAATTTGGGTGGCGTCTCCAAAAGAAGGCCAGAGGGTGTTGGAAACAGGAGAAGTCCGTGTCTGAAGAAACATGAGTGCTAAAGAGAGAACTTGAGGGTATCGAAGCTGCAACTATGATTAAAAGAAGAAGGAAAGAAAGAAAAGGCAGTAGAGAAAACTCTCTCCCAGCCTCTTCTCTGGAGCCTCAGAGTAAGTCCTCCCAATCCAGGGGGCGCCCACCTGGGCCAGAAGAAGGGTGCACCATCTTGGAAGAAAAGACTTGAGCCCTCACTGACACCGAGTCTGCTGGCACCTTGATCTTGGACTTCTCAGCCTGAAGAACTGTGAGAAAATAAATTTCTGTTCTTTATAAATTACCCAGTCTATGTTATTTTCTTATAGCAGCAAGAATGGACTAGATACCCTCTAGCCTCAAAGATGCAGGGCCTGTTCCCCAGGTTGTGAGGTGCGGTGGCAGCTTGCTTGGAAGGAAGTCAGAGAATTGTGCCAAAGTGTTTAAAAACAAGCTCGTCTTTATGCATTCACTTCGTGTTGGTTTGGGGAGGCTGTGGTGGGTACTCCTCAGACGGAGAGTTCATGGCTCTATGCGTGTCCTGCCTCAGGCCAGCTCTGAGGATCCCTGGTGAAAACAAGAGACCCAGACAGGCTTTGTGGCTCCCATCTGTAATCCTAGTATTTTGGGAGGTTGAGGCAGGAGGACTGCTTGAGGCCAGAAGTTTGAGACCAGCCTAGGCAACACAGTGAGACCCCATCTCTATAAAAAGTAAAAAAAAAAATTAGCCAGGCATGGTGGCATGTGCCTGTAGTCCCAGCTACTCAGGAGGGTGAGGTAGGAGGATTGTCTGAACCCAGGAGTTTGGGGTTGTTGTGAGCTGTGACGACACTACTGCACTCCAGCCTGGGTGACAGAGGGAATCCCTATCTCAAAAATAAATACATAAATAAAATACAAAAAAGAAACAAACAAAAAGAAAATGAAAAAACTTCCTGAGGAGAGAAGAGTGATCCTGATTCTAGGCCATATCCACATCCCAAGGGGGAGGGAAAGGGTCCATGAATAATTCTTTTAAAAAAATTATTCATTTTGTTAAATTGTGGTAAAATATATTCATACATAACATAAAACTTATCATTTTAGCCATTAAGTGTACAGTGCAGCAGCATTAAGTACATTCACCACCATCCATTTTCAGATCTCTTCATCCTGCAAAACTGGAACTGCATCCACTAAACACTAACTCCCTATTTCTCCCTCCCCAGCCACCGTCAACCTCTGTTCTACTCTCTTCTCCTCTGAATTTGACTACTCTAGGGACCTCTTATGAGTGGAATCATGCAGTATTTGTTGTTTTGTGATTGGCTTCTCTCACTTAGCGCAATGTCCTTTAAAGTTCACCCCTATTGTCGTAGGTGCCAGAGTTTCGTGCCTTTTTAAGGTTGAATGCTGCGCTGCATGCGTGGAGCGGATCTTGTTTATCCAGTTCTCCCTCGATGGGCACTCAGGTTACTCCCACCTGCCGACTGCTGTGAATCCTGCCGCTGTGCCCAGTGGGTGCCCAGGTCTTGCTCTGATGCTCCCTTTCTGCCTTACAGGGTGAGAGCATCCGTGATGCCATGTGGAAATGGGCGACTTTCCCACGAAAGAGCCTCAAACTCCTGGAAGCGTGGCCCACCAAGTTCTGGGGCGCAGCAGGGCCAAGGATGAGGCTTGGGAGGAAAAACACTTTGGTGAGTGAGTGTGACAGAACTGGAGGTGGGTATTCATGAAGCTTTCTAGAATCTGAGCTGCTTTTTGGAAGAGACACGGGCAGGGGGCCCAGGTGCAGAAGCCACGGGACATCCCAAAGCGGAGCCTAGCTGGCTCCGATGCAAGACCTCCTCTGCTCCAGTTTCTGCCCCACATTGTTTGGATACCTAAAACCCGCCTCAAGGGAGCTGATGCAGACCATTGTATTAACTTCCACTGGCTCTCCAAGCCCCAGCAGCTGAGCAGAGCTGCACCAGGGCTCGCGTACAGCCGGCACTCCCTGGCAGGTACTACTGGGTGACCCTATCATCACAGTGCCGTGTCGCTTCACGCTCTGTTTCTGCCCAAACTGCCTGCTGAGAAGTGTGACCCGGCCCCTGGTTTGTACTTCCTGGGCTGTGGCACCCAAGGGTGTTTTTTAAAAAATAGATATGTAAAAATAGTTAACCATATTCAACCTCTTGCTGTCTCTTGATGAACGAGCAGTTCATGCTGCACGTTCCAGATCCTTGCTACACAAAACGGGCCACCATCGCCAGCACGCCTGGGAGCTTGTTAGGAAAGCAGACTCTCAGGCCCGCCCCCAGGTAAAGGGACAGAGTCTGCATTTGCACAAGGGCCCCGATGTTTTGTGTTGGACTAATATAACTGACACCCCTGCGCAGAGACAATGTGGAGTGGGGGTGGGGGTGCACCATTCTAAGTGCTTCCCGGGATTAACATATTTGCCCCTTGCTGCAGCTTGAGGTGAAGCTGTTTTATCTGGAGGAACAAAGCAGCCCAGAGAAGCAGGGTCCTAAGGGCGGGTGGGGGGCACCATGTGGTCCTGCTCTCACTTCTGTCTGCTCCAGGGCACTAGATTCAGACGCCCCTTTCTCAAGGTGGTTCTCTGTATTGGATATGTGGATTTTTTTTCCTTTCTAAAGTTGTTAGTAACACATGTTTGATTACTGGGGTAGAAAATGGAAGGATTTTAGAATTCCTTCAGTTCTCCCAGCTGCACATGTGGTCCCTGTGTGGTTCTAGAATTGATTTTGTCCCAAACAGCATTAAAGAAGAAAGAAAGGAAGAGTAAAGTAGAAGATACCAGAATGCGCCTGCATTAGGTTTGCTAGGGCTGCCATAGCAATGAAACAGACAGAGGGCTCGAACAACAGGCGTTTGCTGTCTTGCAGTTCTGGGGGCTGGAGGTTCTGGACCAAGGTCATAGTGTGGACAGGCCTGTCCAAGGCCTCTCTCCTCGGCTTGCACATGGCAAGAGGTCTTCTCCCTGTGCCCTCACAGGGTCATTCCTCTGTGTGTGTTCGTGTCCTAATCTCCCTTCTTACAAGGACACCGGTCCTGTTGGATTAGGGCCCAACCATATGACCTCATTTTAACTTAACTACCCCTTTGAAGACCCTATCTCCACATAAAGGCACATTCTGAGGTCCTGGGAGTTAGGGCTTCAACATGTGAATTTTGGGAGGACACAATTCAGCCCACACATAACACGCCATGTGACATATTTTTGTGAAACAAACTCAAATGTGTGTATTTCTTACTGAGTGGTCTTGGTCCAAAGTGTTTGAAAAGCACAGGCTTGACTGATTTGATGGTCGGGTGCCCTGCTTGATGCTCTTTCCCACGGGAACAGGGCAGAGACTGCAGGACCTCAAAGGCAGCTGGGAAGAGTAGGAATAAACTGAGATGACAGCCCTTGTGCTTCTTGTCCTCTTTTTAATTGTTGTTTGTTCTCCTTTAGTTTTGAGTAACACCCAGCTGTTGGCAGGTTCCCTGGGGCTGCAGGACTGAGGTCCCGTTTCCTGGCTGGCCGCCTGCCTCTCTCAGCTCCTCCCGGCTGCTGTCAGGTTCCTGCTGCACGGTCCCCACACCCCAGCAACCCAGAGCCCCTTTCTCATGCATCTTCTACCCTCACGCCCCACTGACTTTTCCCTCTGCCACCAGCTGGAGAAAACCCTCTACTTTTAAGGGCATGTGTGATTAGACTAGGCCCACCGGGGCATCTCCCTTTTGGTGAGCTCAGAGTCAACTAATTTAGTAACCTTAATTATGCTGAAAAATCCCTTTTGCCAGGTAAGCGTGGCATTTCATCATGTTTACTGTGCCAGGGATTAGGGTGGAAAGTCCTGGGACCATTTTAGATTCTGCATAATAGACGCCTAGACCCTGCAAGGTGACCAGTGAAACTGCACTTGGTCAGTAGAGATATAAACTACTGGTGTCCAGTGGAGATCAGACCAAAAGCTTCAGCATTTTTGTTTTGTCTTTTTTTTTCCTTTGCCCCATTAGGACATTAGCCAGGTTTGTCTCTACTTGGCAAGCTTATTTCAGTGACATTTTCCCTCCTTCCTTTCTGATGGATGCTCTAGATCTTGCTCCATGAACTCTCTTTGAATCAGCTTTGCTTTCCTTTCTGACTCTTCACTGAAGAATTAAATAAAGCGTCCACACCTGTCCATTCTATATTTGTATGGAGTCATGTGTTAGCTTTCACAAGAGAGATTCAGTTTTCTGTGAGGCCTATCCTTGTAGCTTCTGAGACTTTCTATTTCCTCTTTTTCTTACCAGAAACCCGCTACCGACTAAGCTCACCCGTGGCTCTGCCTTTTGAATGAAAAATAATGGTGTAAAAACTTACCTCGTGCATGGCTTTGCATCTTTAAAACTCACATGGTGACCAGCGTCACAAAGGGAACTCAGGGGCAAGCACTCTGCCATAGGTAGGAGTTTCTGGAGCAGGGGTGATGGGAAAGTTGGACAAACAGATCACACATCTGTGACTTCAGCATTTTTCCCTCTGGGCTTGGCAGTGAGAGAGCTGGCAGGGCTGGTGCAGCCTGGACTTACCAACTCTGGGAGCTACAACCATGGACAATTGCCCAGACCTTTCTGGGGCCAAGCTTTCCTGCAAAGCCAGAGGAATACCACCTACTGCCCACCTTCACATGCACCCCCATCTTGGTTCCCAAGCAGACCCTGACCGGGAGAGGTAAATCATCTTACTTTCTGGCCTAGGGCAGGACAGGGTGACCCAGGTGCACTCCCCGCTTCTCCCTAGCATGGCCTTTGTTCCCCACCAGGACAGGGATCCACAGTGTCCAGGCTGAGCCGTGGGCTCCCTGTCCTTTGAGACTGCACTTCCCTGATCCTGCCGTGAGGGTCCGTTCTGGAGCGTCCCGGCACCCCAGCTTTCCGGCTCTGGCAGGACTGGTGCCTGCCGCAGGTGTGTCCTGCTGAGAGATTTCCTGCAAAAGCCTGGGTGGGACTCCGTGTGGTGAACTGAATCTGAGCTGAGGTTGGCGGCGTTGTAAAGCCTCCCTTGGAGGGTGCTGCTATGCGTCACCTGCACACATCCTGTCCTCTGGGCCCTCACTGTCCCCCAGGGGCCGTGGAGCTATTTGGCTGGGTGCTGCTGTCCATGCTGCGCTCAGAAGCTGTGCCCTCCCTTCTCCTTTGGTCAGGCCCTGCAGTGGCACGGCTGAGGTCGCACTGAAGCATTGAAACATGGCTTTTCCTGAGGGGGCTGGAATCCAGGCCCAGGGGTCCTGCAGGGTGGCAGATGCCACAGCCATGGACCAGAAGGGACCAGGAAGTCAGGGTGTTGAAAACTGCCATGTGATGGGGATGTAGTCACCTGGCCTGCCATAACCCTGTGTGTGCACGGTGATGGGCGTGGTGGCCCTCAAAGTGAGAGACTAAATTTCTTTCCTGTCTGTTAAGATTGGGACTTCATCTTGTAGAAAATATTCATAGAAAGATTAAAGGACAGTAGGCCCGACCACATAAGTGTGTGGCCCATGCAGTTGCATATAGCCCAGCACCCAGAGGGCCCCTGCAGGGTTAATGCTCTCCTGTTGCCATCTTGAAATTCTTAGTAACTTTTGCAAAGAGTCTCTGTATTTTCATTTTGCACTGAGCCCTACATATCCTGTAGCCAGTCTTGCGGGTTGGCTATTTCTTTCACAGTCAAGTCTGGTTTGGGACAATTCTTGCCCTATGGCAGCTATGCAGTGACCCAGACTGAGCTCTTGCACCAGCCCTTTCTGGATGGTCTATTTAGCCCTCACAGCTCTGAGGGGAAATGAAGGCCTAGAGCTGGAAGGCGTTTGACCAGGGCCACCTTATTCCTTGGGGGCATCCTTGGAGCTCCTTGGAGACTGAGGTCCGCACACTCCCCACGTTGTGGGCTTTCCCTCAGGGCTTCAAAAACCCCCTGTGGGCAGGAGGGCCAGGGTGGCCTGCATTGGCTGCCTGCATTTTCCTGTTTTGGGTCAGCACTTCCCAGGAGGGAGAAGGGAGATGGCAACAACTGCTCCTCACCTCCTCCACCAGATACCTAGTGCCACGCTCTGGCTTCTGGGGAGAGGCTAGGTCAAGACACACAACTCACACCCCACCTGGGGCCCAGGCCAGATGGAGTGTGGTTGACATCAACACACCCGGGGGTGCAGGTGCTTCTGCAGTGCCCAGGTAGGCTTCCACCTCCTCCTGCCCAGGACCTACCCCTTCTGCCTTCCTACCCCAGGAAGGAAGCAGGACATGCTCATTTGTCTCATTAGGCAGCAGGCCCAGGAGATAAAGCGCATGGTCAGACACCCCCAGTGCTGAGCGCAAGGAGCATCAGAGAGAAGTCGCTCGTGGAAGGCCAGCACCCCCAGCTACCCAGGATCCTGATGGCACCAGGCTCCTCTTTCTGGAAACTCATTCCTGTTCAAAGTGGCAAAAAATGGGAGCTCATAAACCTCTTGCCACAGCCTATGGATGGACACAGGATGTAAAGCACTTGAAAATTCTACTACTGCACAAGTGAAACAGCCTTGCCCCAAATACAGCCTTGCCTAAGTTAATTATTAAACTATAAAGGAAAATAATTTCTTTTCACATTCTTGATAGAGAAAGTAACTACAAAAATATTATTTCCTCTACCAACAGAAACTGTGCCTTCTTTTAAGGTAAAATTAATTTTCTGTATGTTTGCATTAAGAGAAAATATAACGAAAATTACATATTAATTTAAAAGATCATCTTTTTAAAATAAGCATATGATGTCGATTTTTTGTAAAATGGCAACTTGTAGTTTGTGAATTCTGGGAAGCTCGAGGTCATGACTATGTTTCTGGCCTTCCCTCCCCCTCTGCCCGCAGCCGGGGTGGGCGGGCCAGCAAGGGGCGGTGCCAGAGTCCTCCCTCCCCCTCGGGCTCCCCCTCCCCCTTTTAAAGTATGACAGTAGGTTTTTCCAACTAGAATTTTCATCTCTTGGTGTCAATGTCCCCATAAAAGTCAACAGTCAGACAGCAATGATGATAGTGGCATTGTTTCATGTTTTAATCCATCTCGACTAGTGTTCACTAAACATTGACCACATGCAGGTCTCTCCTGATGCAATGCTCCCCCTCGCAGATGCACGGCCTCCTGGGAGGAGGACACAGTATGCAGACAACGGTGAAGCAGGACGGGGATCCAAAGAGGGCACAGGTTGCTGAGGCAGTGAGCAGGGGCCATGCGTGAAGGGGGTGACGCTGAAGGAAGGTCTCGGAGGCAGGCGGGTGCGGGCAGGAGTAGCAGCTGGGTGAGGGCACCGAGCGCAGGAAGCCGCTGTCCGGGCGGGGCTAGAGCACAGCCGTGTGTGTGTGGGCGTGGGTGGGAAGCAGGGCTGCTGAGGCTCTGTGGAGGAGGGCCTCCCATGCCAAGTGAGGGTGTCAATTTTGTCCTGTGCCAGCAGGAGCCCCGCAGATGAATGCTGAGTGGGAGAATCAAGTGAGTGCTGCTGGGTTTAGGAAAGTGGCAGTACGTTCAGTATGTGAGATCACTTATGGGGGAAAGATCGGCACAGCAAGACCCAGAGGGGCCTGGCTAGCGTGGGGACTCCAGCAATGCCAGGGAGGAGCTGACCTGAGAGATCTGGGAGAAGCTATTGATGTATCTATATGTAATCTATCAGAGGAAAGAAGACTGGGATAAGGCTGGGGCTTGCTGCGTGAGTGCGGCAGCGTGGTGGCAGAGTGATCATGAGTGGGGAAGTTGGTATCTTGCTATCAGATTAGGGAGCCAGCTAGAACGATGAATAAAAAGGTTACTGACAATAATAGCTAATATAGAGAGGCATTTTGATTCCAGAAATCTTGGGAGGTTGAATGTCTGGGCTACAGCCTTCCTGCTGGCTTGTGTCGGAGGACCTGGTAGAAGCCAGGCTCATGGTGTCCTTCCCCCACCCACCCACCCACTCACTCTTCCCCAAGCCTGGCTTACTGGCCACAGTTTCCCCAGACACTCTCTACACCCCTGGCCTCGGGGCAGCAGCTCTCCGGCTCAGCCTGTCTCTGACCTTTGGGCTCCTTCTCTGGGTCCTCTGCCCTGTTTCTTAGCCCCCTGTAGCTGCAGGCACATTCTACGCTGCTGGTCATTCCAAACGGTTTGCCCAGGAGGTTCCAGTCACAGTCGAGGTTTCAGTGACAACCTATAGAACAGTGACACCCAAATAGAAACCTTCAGCTTACACCTTTCCCTCTAATTCCACAGACAGCTAATTGCCACACACACCCTGCAAACAGGACACATTGCCTTAGGAACTACCGTCTTTTCCCACTAAATCCACCTCTTCCTCAGCGCCACCCACCATTCACCCAGCCTCACAGCTGGGATTCCAGGGGTTGCCCTGGCTGGATCTCTCCCTCCCACTTGCATTTCCATTAGCTTCAGATTTTTCTCAGGGCGACCTCTCTGCCCCACCCCAGACCCAGGTTGGCTGCCACAGACCCTGCCCCCTCTCTCTGCCCCATCTCAGAGGAATCTGACTGTGTTACAGGAGACCCTGGCAGAACTCTCTTTTGTTAAGGACAGTGGTCTTAATGTGGGGTGGCTTTACCTCCCAGGGGACACTTGGCAAGTTCTAGAGGCATTTTTGGTTGGATGCTACTGCCCCACGACAGTTGTCTTGCTCAAAATGGAGTACTAGTGCCCTGGCTGAGCATCCCTGGTCTAGAATAAAGTCCACCACAGCACTCAAGACTTTGCCCATCTGTGAACTGGCCCATACCTTCATCTCTGGCTTTGCCTCCTATGGTCAGCAGCATGGATTTGCCTGTAACTCCCTGAGGTGGCTGCCCACTGAGTCTTCTCCCTAGCTATCTCTTCCTGTCCCTCCCTCATGCCTTGTTGCGTGAATAATATCTCCTGCACTCTTTGAGATTCATTGCAGGCCATACCCCTGCATGGAGTGTTCCCTGGAACTCTTGTCTCCCTGCTCTCACAGTACCTGTACAAATATATTTTTAGCTATTTATGTACCTGTCTGCCAACTAAACTGTGAGCTTCCTTATGATGGGATTATGCCTTTGACAAATCTAGTGTCTCTTGCTCCTGGCATGCAGTAGGCATTCAAAGTGGAGATTAGATTCATTGATTGCAGTTCAACAATGAATGAGTGAACCAATGAATGAATGGATGAAGTGAATAAAACCCGTATTTCAGTATTTACATCCAGAATATATCCTGCTTTATGGTACCGATGCTCCACAGTGGACAACTTACATTAAATTAGTAAACAGCAGCTACTTAAGTTGGAAACCAGCACTTTATTTATTGCAAAAATGTATGATGCTTGTCAAGCTGAAGGACATTTAGTTGAATATTATCATACTTTATTAAATTGTCAAGCCCACGAAAACTGTTGAGAGGGGAAAAGTGCATATGAAATAAAATGTGACCAGCTTGGAAATGTCAAATTATTATTATGTATTGTTATAAATTATTATAGTTCTTTGAGTTTCCATTACAAGTAAAGGCACTTAAGCTCCAGGATGTGGGTGCAGTTCTGCCAACAATCAGCAGTGTGATCTTGCACGAAGCCTTTCGTTCTACCCTTCAGTGTTCTCATCTGCAAAATGAGGTCCTCATTATATCTAGGGCTCCTTTTTAAAAAATTTTATTAAATCCAATGATTCTTATTAAGTACATTGCTTTTTATGCTTAAGTCTATTTATGAAAGGGCCTTTCATGTGTTTACCAATTTCTGTTAGTTATGGATAAAGGAAGGAAGTGGATTTAATGATGTGACAGAGGTGTAACTGAATGGGTATAAATGTCATATCATTGGAAGAGAAAATTGAGTTCCTGTGTTGGGCTCACTGATGAGGGAATTCATAAGTTAAACAGCCGGGAGTAAAGTCCATCCAACTCACAAATGGAGAAACCAGCTATGTCTGTATACATGGCCAGCTGGATTGAATACACAAATCCAGAAAGTCAGGAGGACTTTTCATCAGTTTTGAGGGACTTCAGTGGCTGTGGTTAATCTTCATTCTATTTCCGAGACAAAGTGGATGCTTGCCTAGACAGAGCAATAGTGAGTAGTGGGGTCTGAGGGCTTCTGAACACCAGGTCTGTGTTGGAAATGGCTACATGCTGTCTCCTGATGCCTGTTGTGTAGAAAAGACACACTAAGTATGGGATGCCCAGTGAGGAAATCTGGGGCTGAATAAGATGGGGGCTGCTGTGTTTTCTATTTTGCTCTTGCATCTTCCGAATCCCCATGAATATATTAAAGACCCTGAGAATTCCTGCAGCAAAGGGACCTGCTAAAATATTTACAAAGTAGTTTACTTAAACCAGATTTTCAACAACCCTTTAGTCAAGTTCTACTCAAACTCTATCAACTCTGTGTCATCTCTGTGCAATGATTGAAGTATAGAAATTGCTGGTAAATATTTAGAAATTTTTAAAGAAACTCGACATTGCCCCAACATTCATATGTGACATCAGGGGACTTGTCTCAATGAGCAGGTAGAGACCAGCTCAGGTGTTGTCACACTCGCTGGGGAGCTGCTTATGGTGTGAGCTACAAACTCTTCCTGTGGACAGGAACCAGGTTCAATGCACAGTGTTTGACGTTGCTTCATCTACTATAGCACAAGCTGGCACATCTGAGAAAATGAGAGCATTTGTTGTATGCAGTCTTACTTTTACAATAATTTTGATTTTAAATCAAGCCAGTGTCAATACTATTAACTAAGTTAACTTTAAGTGAAATTTGTATTATTCATCATTAATCCTAATTTGCTAACAGCAAAACATGTTTTATTGAATTATTATTATTATTAACCAACATAAACACACCTTATAAATCAAGTGGTGATGATGGAATTGATTCTGAGGCAATGAAGACCAAAAGAGTTTGTCCTTGTTTTACCAAGAAAGACTATTTCTAATGAACAGGTCCTCAATTTACAATGGTTTGACTTAAGATTTTTTTTTTGACTTTATGATGGTGTTAAAGCGCTATGCTCAGTAGAAACCATACTTCAGTATAGTGTTCAATAAATGGCATGAGATATTCAACACTATTATAAAATGAGCTTTGTATGAGATGATTTTGCCCAGCTGTAAGCTAACGTAAGTTTTCTGAGTACGTTAGGCTAGGTGTACGGTAGGCTAGGTGTATCATGATGGTCAGTAGTTTAGGTGTGTCAACATCCCCAGGCAGGCATGATCCAACCTCGTGAGGGCCTGAGGAGAACAAAAGAAGGAGAAAAGAGGAATTCGTCTCTTTTTTTCCTGCCTCTTTGTTTGTGCTGGGACCTTTCATCTCATCTTCTTCTGCCCTTGGACTGGAGTTTACACTGCCAGCCCTCCTGGTTCTCGGGCCTTCTGACTTGGACTGAATTAAATCACCAGCTCTCCTGGCTCTCCAGCTTGCAGATGGCAGATGGTGGGACTTCTTGGCCTCATAATCATGTGAGCCAAGTCCTCATAATACATCTCTTTTTACATATGTGGATGTGTTTATATAGCTACACTCCTATCAGCCAATAGGAGATATATATGTATATGCTTGTATAGGCTCTGTTTCTCTGGAGAACCCTGACAAATACACTCCCAAACTGTTAGCTGACTTAGCTAAGATAATAGCCCGACTTGGTTATTCTGGATGAAAGAAAATGAATATCCTGAACCAGCTGAAGTTACATACCTTGGTAAGACTGGTTTCTCTACTATGAGTGTTATTCAAACAAAGTATAGAAACTGTTTGGATATCTCCTGTCTTCTGCAAGTAGCATTGTCATGGATTTGACCTAGTTTAATAAGTTAGTAAGCAATCTTATTTGTCACATAAAAGCTTTAAATATTGAGATATACAGTATTCATTCAAAGTCTGCATTTAGTTGTTTAATATGGGAAGCTACCATTTCATTAATAACTTTTTGTTTAGTTACAATTGCAGAGCAACAGTTATGAGTATAATAATTTTCTACACTAATCACCTATATGCACACTCAAAAAAACCAGTTTTTTTAAACCTGTTCTTCTTCCCATGTTCAGTTTGTTCTGATTATATTGCATTATGTTTAATTATGTAACATGTAATTTTATGTATATTTAGTTTGGTAATAAAAAAGGTTTGAGTTAATATTTTGTGTTTCTTTGTGGTTTTATTTACTTTTTTAATAATTCATTTTAATTGTAGTTTTGCATTATTGCATTTTACAAAAGCATCTCTCTGCAATTATTGGGGAAAGAAAAAAATGTTCTTCACCACATATAATTTAGAACACAAGACAACCCCCACCCTTTTAAATAATATGATTTATTTCATTTTCTGTATACTTTTACATGTTTAAAAAATTAGTTAAAAAATCCCCATATATTTTGTTTTCCACATCTCAAGTTTCCACATTTCTTATTCCCCAAAGGTAATTATTGTTACCAATAACTTCTAAATCCACCAGGAAGGGCTTTAAACATACAAGAGCAGATACAGGTATATATTCTTATTTTTCCCATCTATACACATGTTGTACCATGTAGCGACACTGGGCTGCATCTTGCTTTTTAAGTACTTAGCGTTATATTTTGGTGTATCTATATTATTATATGGAGACCTTTATGATATTGGATATCACAGTGGCTCACTAGGATAAACAGTGCTGCCAAGGATCATCCCATAGCAAGGTCTTCCCAGGGTTTTTGTTCACTTAAGCATGAATCATCTCAAACCCACACAGAGTCCTTATTCCCTAAGGTGAGGATCTTCCCATACTCATGGCATCCAAGAGTCCTTGTTCCCTTTGGAAGACATTAGGGTAAACCATAGTGACTTGCCTCACATCTGCTGTCAGATGCTCTCCTGGATAACACAACAGAAGCTGTTGGGGTTCTTGCTGGTCTACATCTCTCCAATCCTGGAACTCACTCCCTGACATGCTAGAGTTTGCTAAATAATGGTCTCTAGGGATACCAGGTCCTAATCTCTGGGTCCTGTAAATGTTTCCTTATTTGGAGAAAACATTTTTGCAGATGTGATTAAGAATCTTGAGAAGGGGAGATTATCCTGGATTATCTCTGTGGGCATTAAATCCAATCACATGTATCCTTGTAAGAAGGAGAAAAGGGAGATTTAACTAAAGACAGAAGAAAAGGAGGCCATATGACCACAGAGGCAAAGACTGGAGTGATGTGGCCACAAGCTGAATGCCAGCAGACACCAGAAGCAGGAAAAGGCAAGGAATGAATTTTCCTCAGAGCCTCTGGAGGGAGTCGGCTCTGCTGATGTCTGAATTTCAGCCTAGTGATACTGATTTTGGATTTTTGGTATCCAGAACTGTGAGAAAATAAATTTCTGTTGGTTTGAGCCACCAAATTTTTGATAATTTGTCACAGGAGCCACAGGAATCTAATACACATATCTACTTGGGTCCAATCCTGTCCTGTGAGTCCTGCTTTCCTGGGACAATCAGGCTGCCCATTGCTTTTTGGCCATCCTCACTGGTGCTGGATACCAGTCACATTATGAAATCTACCAGCCATGTGCAAAACACCTGTGAATGTTACTCGGATTGGGGTCAGTTCTTTTGTTTACACCCCCTCCCCATCTCTTATGCTTTGATGCCTCTGCCTCCACAATCTCTTCTCTCCAACCTTTACAAATGCTAGGAAGGTGGTCACTTTTCAGTTCCCTTTGCCTCCCACCAATTGGCATGTCCTGTGAAGCTCAGCAAGATGCTGATAAGTGTCTGTTTACAGGTAGTGGAGACATTCTATATGTACTCCAGGGCTCAGTAAAATAGTTTTAGGAAATCTAAAGTTCAAAATGCTGACCAGAAAAAAGGGATGGCCATAAACAAAGGGAAACATAAGCCCCTTATTTAAAAAAAATACACATAAAATTTACCATATTAACCATTTTTAAGTGTACAGTTCAGTAATGTTAACTACAGGCCTATTGTTGTGCAGCAAGTTTCCAGAACTTTTTCATCTTGCAGAACTGAGACTATACCCATTCAACAACAACTCCCTATTTCTCTATGCCCTCCCTGCCCCAGCTCTTAGAAACCATCATGCTACTTTCTGTTTCTGTGTGTTGGACTAATTTAGATACTTCATATAAGTGGAGTTATACAGTATTTGTTGTTTTGTGACTGGCTAATTTCAATTAGTATAATATCTTCAAGGTTCATTGTTGAGGAAAGATGTTGAGGAATAATTGAGATGTGGCTCATAAGATTATTTTTTTATTGTATCGCCCAATAGCCCAATATTGCTATATTAAAGACAGAAATGATTTCAGGAGTTTTGCAGGGCTTTGCCCTAAAGGAATATGTGAACTCGTTAGTTTGAATATCAAAGGCTGCCTTGCCTCTGGAGGGCGTCTCAAATGTCTGGTAGTGGATATATTCCAAGAGCACTTCTGATATCTCAGACCTGTGGTGCCACTCAGTGTTTGAAAGGCAAGACAGGTATACATGGCACCACTGAATGGGAGCCAGAATAATGAGTGCCCAGCCTGAGATGAACACCTGTGGCAAAGAGCAAATTTGCGTAAGAGCTGAGTTCCTGCTTACTCCTGATTGTCTGTCTCAATCCACAATAATGAGATAAAAGAAATATGGAGCCACTATATCTCTGTGTTACTGCTCTGTTAAATGATAGCTATTGCTTAGAACTTGGAAGTTAGTCCTTGAAGGATTTTGTAACCATTTGTTCACATAGATAGAATAGATTAAGGAATTTTTAGAAGCCCTTTGAAAAAACTTTTAACCCAAAGAGAACTACCTGTTATTATGTCAATCTGTTACTACTGGAAAGCAAACTACCTGTTACGTAAATATATTACTCCTGGCAACGGAACAACTTGTTATTATGTTACCCTTGGCAACTGATAACTGATATCTGTGATTATAAAAACCTACGTAAAACTCTGCTCCTGGCCTCACTACCAAAGGGGATGTAGTGGGGACCCCTGAGTACCCTCGCTTTTCTTAATTTCTCTATATAAATCTATAAAACTATACCTTCATCTCTGTGTATTCTTTTATTTCCATTATTCTCTCTATTTCTTATTATTTTCTTGTCCTTTGTGATGACCCTTACCTAAGGGACCCGATTTCTTTTGGGGAGAAGTAGTTAATCTCCCTGCAGACTTCCTGCATTCTATCTGTGTTGTAGCATGTGACAGGGCTTCCTTCTTTTTCAAGGCTGGATAATATTCCACTGTAAGGATATACCACATTTTCTTTATCTTTTCATACACTGATGGACACTTTGGTTACTTTTACCTCTTAACTATGGTAATTAATGTTGTAATTAATGTGAGTGTGCAAATATCTCTTTGAGATTCTGCTTTCAATTCTTTTGAAAGTGGGATTGTTGGATCATATGAAAGTTCTATTTATAATTTTTTGAGAAACCTCCATCCTGCTTTCCATAGCAGTTGCACCATTTTACATTCCCACCAACAGTGCACAAGAGTTTCAATTTCTCCATCCTCATTAATGCTTGTTAATTTCTGTTGTTTTGATGATGGCCATGGTAATTGATACAAAATGACAGCTCATTATGGTTTTGATTTGCATTGCTCTAATGATTAGGGATGTTGAACATCTTTTCATATGGTCATTGGCCATTTGTATATCTCTTTTTGGAAAATGTCTATTCAAATACTTTGCCTATTTTTAATAAGTTTATTTGTTTTATTGTGTTGAGCTGTAGGAGTTCTTTATATATTCTGAATATTAACCTGTTATGAGATACATGATTTGCAAATACGTCCTCCCATTGTGAGTTGCCTTTTCACTCTATTGATTGCTTCCTTTGATGCACAGAAGTTTTAAAGTCCAGTGCAATCCCATTTGTCTATTTGTTTCTTTCATTTTCTCTGCTTTTGGTGTCATATTCAAGAAATGATTGCCAAATCCACCATCATGAAGCTTTCCTTTTGCTTGATGGTATTCAATAGTGCCTTAGGCTATCTTCCCTTCTTTTTATTCTGTTTTCTTTGTGCTTCTTTAATTTGATAATTTCAAAAGACCCATCTTTAAGTTTGCTGATTCTTTTTTCTATTTGATCA
Source organism: Microcebus murinus (assembly GCF_040939455.1). Taxonomy (NCBI): domain Eukaryota; kingdom Metazoa; phylum Chordata; class Mammalia; order Primates; family Cheirogaleidae; genus Microcebus; species Microcebus murinus. The sequence continues at coordinate 22,315,773 of NC_134110.1, forward strand.
AGTCTGCTACTGAACCCTTCTAGTAAATTTTTCAATTATTATACTCTTCAGTACAGGATTTCTGTTTTTTTTTTAATAGTTACTATCTCTTTGTTGACATTCTCATTTTGTTCATACAGGTTTTCCTAACTTTATTAAGTTATATTAAATCTGTGCTCTTTTAGCTCATGAATATATTTGAAACAATTACTTTTCTTTGTCTAGTAATTTATATATCTCAACATCTCCAGGGGCAGTTTTTTGGAGGTTTTTTTTCCCTTTGATTGGGCCATCTTTCCCTTATTCTTTGTACACCTTGTCAATTTTGTTGCGATTTGAGTATTTGAAAAAATAGTTGCCTCTCTACCTTTACAAACTGGTTTCATATACAGGAAGACCTATATCAATGAGCCTGGCTAGAGATTCTGGGGGCCTCTGAAACCTTTTGGGGGGATATATATTTTGTGGGCTTGTGTATGTACTTTCCCAGTTAAAGAGGTCTGCCCTTGTTTCTTCTCAGGAGCCCATAGTCTATTGGTCCCCTGGTGTCTGGCGGCAGTACTGCAGTCTGTCTGGTGTAACAAGCCACAGTGTTTGTTGGCCTGTTCTGAGCCTGGCATCCAAAGTACAAAGCAGTTCTGTCAGCACCTGGAGTCAGGCAAGACAGACACCAATCAATCCCCTGAAAGCCAGAACACTGGACACACATTCCACTCTTCTCTTTCTTTCCCAAGGGTGAAGCTAGGAGTTGGGGATTTTCTTCCAAGCACACTTGTGTTGGGGAGGAGAAAGGGCCAGGGCAGACGAAGTGCAGCCCACGTTCTGACCTGCGTCAACATGTGTAAGTCAGTGTCTTTGTGGGGAATGCGGGCTTGGGGACTTATATTCCATCATCTTGCTGACATCCCTTTCCCTTTTCTTTTCTTTTTTTTTTTTTTTTGAGACAGAGTCTCACTCTTTCACCCTGGCTAGAGTGCAGTGGCATCATCATAGCTCACTGCAACCTCAAACACCTGGGCTCAAGTGATCCTCCTGCTTCAGCCTTCCAAATAGCTGGGACTACAGATGTTCTACCATGCATGGCTAATTTTTCTATTTTTAGTAGAGATGGGGTCTTGCTTTTGCTCAGGCTGGTCTCCAACTCCTGAGCTCAAGTGATCCTCCCTCCTTGGCCTCCCAGAATGCTAGGATTACAGGCATGAGTCACCACACCTGGCCCCTTTCTTTTCTTTTAAAGCCATATTCCTTAGGTGATCGTAAGCCTCCTCCAGATTGTTGACAGACTAATAATGTGCACCAAAATTTCTCCCATGTGCATTCCATTTTCAAATACTTATTTTATTCTAAACTTGGAAAGTGGATGATGGAAAAGTCCCATGCCCAGAGGAGAGGCAGCATTGGCACTTGGGGACAACAATGGCTGTGTTTGCACCATGACACATATTTGAGAACCACAGTGAGTTTTAAAGACAAGGTCCATTTTTATGATTATGAAATTAATGAATGTCTATTGTAGAAAGTGTGGAGATGTGAAAAGTAGAAAATAAAAATCCGCCACAGCAATATCATTTAGTTTGATAACCACTATAGTTCAGTCTATTTGCTTTCTTTTATATATATATACTTCTTTTTTCTCAAATATTTGGATCATATTCTCTGTAAAGTCATACTAAAATATTTTAAAATTAAGTGAAAGGAATATTTTTATATTCATACTTAAAACCAGGTTTATTTTTTAAGAAAAATGTTTCCTTCTTAAAGATTTCAGTGGACTTTGGTTTCCACAGGATAAACAGATGGGAGGGAGGTGATTTGGAACACGGGTTAATTCCTCCAGGCACTCGTGAGGCCAGTGCTCTGGTGTCCACTCTCTGTGTGCATCTCCCAAGCAGCCTTGTCGTTGTTTTTCCAGACTCTTACAGCTGTGAGTAGATGGCGACTCCACAACTGGGAGGCATCTCGTTATGCCTTGCTCACCCATTTCCTGGCGAGGCCAATAGGAAAGCAAAGACTTGGACAAAGTCTCGATTTCTTGCCTTTGGACACTTTGATAGCTTGAAAAGAACTTTCACAGCACAGTATTGAGATGAGCTGTCTGCTTCCAAGCCATTGAGAATTGAGTGAAAGGACCTCATCATTTCTACATAATTCACAACATGGGTCACCTGTAAAGCAATGAAAATATAGTTCTTTTCTCTGATGCAAACGTGACTTATAATTTGGTTGGCTAAATGAAAAAAATCACTTATAGTAGGGAACTATAAAAAGTTATATGCTCTTAATTTATTTTGATCCAAATCATACATATATATGTTCATTCACCAGATTTTTTATGTTAGGGTGATGCATTTCCTCTGTGTATGGGTCTGTTGATTCGAGTTCAGCAACTTTTTTATATAATCACAATAAGAACTAGTGTTATACAGCAGGATTGTCAGAATCAGCAAATAAAAGTATAGGATGCTGACTAAACTGGAATTTATATTGATAAAAAAAAAGGCTAATTTTTTTCTCCAAAAATGGCTACAGCCTTGTAGATTCAACATTTAGGAGCATATTTCCCCTTTCGTGATATGTGATATGTGGGAGGAAGGGAAGAAGAAAATGCTTTCATGGAACTTGAGATGGCCCCTTTCCAGAGGAAGACGTTTCAGTGCCTCTGCTCGGCACCGGGCTGAGGTGGGGAGGTGGAGTCCCTGGTTTAGATCCCGCCTTTTCAGACTTGCAGTTGAGCAGTCAGAAACCTTCCTGTAGGGGAGCCGCATCTTCCGCACTCACAGCAGATCCCTCAGAGAACTTTTATGCACACACATACACACACACGGAATTCAGTAGGTGTGTGCATGTAATATATAGACTTCTCTTTCTTGGCTTAGAACATGAAAAAAGAATTTTAGTACTGAAAGTAAGATCACCAGTTTTTATTCTCTATGTTGAGAACGCTCTGAAAACAAAAATCTGTAAAGTCTTGGAAAATAATGTTGTATATCAATTCTCTGAGGCAAAGTACCCAGGAAAACACAGAGCTTTATGTCTTAGAGCTAAATGTCTCAGCTAGTGACCGTAGATTCTTGGCGTTGGGCCCCACTGACTGGAACAGTGGCCGAGTCCCTGTGAGGAAAGACCCATGGCCAGGGGATGTGGTTATGACACCTCCAGTCCTTCCTCAAAGGCCCCTGTGGCCATTTACTCGGGTAAACATGCACAGGGGAATTGACATATCCAGGTCACAGAAGCCACCTGCATCCCGTGACTGGCCCATAGGAGGCTACAAAGTCCTGGCCCTTTTCTCTCCAGGTTGACCACTACTCAGGAGTAGCCTAGCTGCAGAGCTCCCTGGAGGACTGACCGAGGCATCCCAGTGCAGGTACTCCCTCCGCCCCCACACCTGCGTCCCTTTCTCTCCTGGGAACCCTCCCAATGCACCTGCCATGCACAGTCCTCAGAGTCCCAGAGGCTGTTTCCCGGGGAACCCGACTCTTGGGAGTGCATCATTATATATGCATTAAGTGACTCCCACTTGTACCAATTAAGATTGCAGGTGCAGGTTAATTTTGTCAGTAACTGGTAATTGTGAGTGAAATTGCTTAAGGGTATTTGTTCATCACACTGTTGACTCACTCAGAGGAGTTGCTGTGGGGTTGGTCCCAGAGGCAAGTAGTTAGATATCATCAAACACCCTGGCCCACCTGCTGGCTTCCTCACAACCAGTGTCCGTCCATCCTCAAGAGAGAGCCACGGCTGACAGGGTTATAGATTGTTTTACTCAGAGGGAGACCTGGGACAGGAAAAGAAATAGTAGTGAAAAGTTCTCCCCTCTTTCCTTCTCAGATGGTGATAGAGGGTTCGTTGCTATTTGAATTAAACATCTTTCTGCTGTGGATAAAGGAATGTCGAGTCCCCTTTCCCCAAGGTGGGGTGGAGGTAAATATTTTCTTTGGTTGTCTAAGCAACAGACAAGATTTAGCACCTGCCTAGAGTTCCCGGCTGTTCCCTTGAGTGTTAAATTTCTGCCGCACATTCCCAGTGGGGTATCCCACAAATATTTCAAGCTCAACATCTTCCAAAATTGACTCACTTCTCTTTGCTCTGATTCCCACCGCTGTTCTTCTTGTATCTACTGTATTTGTTGTTAGTGCCTGTGCTCATCTTGTCCTTCAAGTCAAAACTCTGGAAATTATTCTTGACTCCATCCTTCCCCATCCTCTTGCCAACGTCTGTCTCATCTGTTGTCCCGTCCTGCTCACTGTCCTTCTTAAACATCACTGAAGTTCATCTACCCTCAGAGCCACTGTTGCTTTCAGGCCCTCACCTTCTCATGCTTTGGCTGTTGAAGAAAAGAGTCTCTTATTTGGTCAATTTACTTCTAGGGGCTCCATTCCAATCTTGTCACTCACTCCTCTGCTAGAGTGATCTCTCTTGCAAACAGATTTGACTTTGCCTTCCCTTGGGTTGGTGTTGAGCAGTGGCATGGCCCCTATTCACAGGCTACTCGCTGAGATGGTTTTTGGAGTGTGACCCACAGAAATGGAGCAAAACCCACTGAATTGTACCCTTTAAAAGGGTGAGTGTTATAGTATGTGAATTATATCTCAGTAAAGCTGTTTTTTAAAAGAAGAGAAATGATCAGAATCTGTAATCTTCATGTCCTAACAAGATGATGCCTTTGATGTAGTCCCAGGTCCCTCTCTGTCCCTCTCCTTGGGGTTTCTTAGAGGGACTTTCCACTTACACTGGCTCTGACACAGATCGTCCTTCCCACCAACTTCCCAGCTCTGCGAAGTGAAGCACGGGGGTCTAATTTAGTGCTCTTGGATGTCAAATCCAGGCCATATAGCCAACGATGCCCACAAGCTGCAAGGTATTATTGGTGAGGACATATCAAAAAACTAAAGTAAGAATGCGAATTTTAGAATTATTGCTGTTATGTATTTTTTAAAGCCAGCAGTCACCAAGGCAAATGCCAGATGCCAGTGTTGTACTTTTGTGTACATGTTGCAAAAGGGGGCAAGTGGTATCTTTCACCAGCAATTCTCAACAGAGGAGAGAGGAAATACAGAGAGGAAAGCATGTTGCTTGAAAAAACAAATTCCAACTTACTATTGCTTTCATTTGCTTTTTGTGATATTCATGTGGCCATCCCAGATAACATCGAGGGCGGGCATGGGCTATCTCTGTTTGTCAAAAGGGCTCGTGATTAAACTGCAAACAATTGCATCTGGCCTGTCTGTGTGTGAGTCCGTGAGTGTGGTTAATCTGCGCTGTCCTCCTGCCCTGTTAGATAACACACTTCCAGCCGACAGGGTCAAGTCTTCCGTGGCTTCCTCTCCCAGTGCTTGAGAGCACAGTGTAATATTTATGATGCAGCCTTGGCCTCTTCAATTGTGAATTCAGAGAATAGCTATGTTCTTCCCGACAACAGTGGGCGAATTGAAATGACAATATCAAAGAGGATGTACACGAAACCTCCAGGTCTGGCCCTGAGGTTTTCTGTGCTGAATTTTCACTGGCAAGAGAACAAGTGAGAACAAGTTGCGGAGGGCGTGGCTGTGCTGAGGGGCTCCTGCTGGTGGCGCTCACTGCACAGACAGCTCAGCCGGGCGGGGGAGCTGGGACTGAAGAAGAGCAAAGGCTGGCCCTTAGGAGGAGCGATGGCATCTCCATAGCCCTGAGGGGCTGGCTTGCTGCAGTGGCAGCTGCAGCCATGTGGCCCTGTGGTCCCCAAGTGGACTCATGCTCTGTGGACTCTCCTCGCTGCCCGAGTTGGGGAAAGCTGTGGCCGAGCCTGCTGCCCTCAGTTCAGCCAAAGACTCCGATGCAGAAGAGGTCAAGGCAGTTGGGGACAAATTGGACTTGTATTCAGAGTTTCTTACCGGTTACTGCCAGATTTAGGAGTAAAAATATAGGGCACCTTGTTAAATTTGAATTTCAGATAGACAATAAATAAAGTTCGAGCATAAGTATGTCTCAAATATTGCAAATTTAACTGGGTGTGTGACATTTTATCTGGAAACCCTAACTGACTGATATTGCAACATCAGATATAGCATAGAACCACAGAGTTAAATGGGACCTTTAGCACTTACGTACTGTGTTACTTTACGTAAAACATATCTGAATTACCCTAAGCAAAATTAGATCCTACTTCTGTAAAAGAACTCGTTTGCTTCAAGGACATTCTAGCATCTATCCTAAGTCCATGCTTGTGGTATCTTTATTCTATGTGCGTGTGTGTGTGTGTGTGTGTGTGTAGGTATATGTGTGTGCACACATGTGAGTTCATGTGTGTGCATGCACGTGTTTGTGTGTATATGTGTGTGAATGTGCGTGTGGCTGGTAGAAAGAAAAAGCCTCTGAGTTCTGTCCCTATGTACAACAAAGAAGTGTGTTCTGGAAGACCTGAGTTAGGCCACGTGTCAGATTTGTCTTCTGTCACCTGTAAGTACTGGAGTTACTGGTGAGTCATAGAGCCTGACAGAATAGGACAGTTTGTAACAGTCTCAGAGAATAGAAGATGATCTTAACAAAGACCTATTTATTCCAAGCTCTCAAGCAAGATCTCTTCCAAAAAATGAAAGGTAAAATGACAAAAATATGCCACATGATACTTTCAAAGACAGGAATATTGTGTTTCTTGCACCTTAGCATATAATTTACCGAACTGAGATGTCAGTCATTATAAATGCATATGATAGCTTTTTTTATGTTGAGGTGCATGAAACTTTTAAAATGAATAATGAAGAAAGCACTCATGGACAACTAATGCCAGGAGTCTGTTCATAAAAAAAAATTTTTGTATATTGTAACTTTGGCTACTAGAAAAATTGATAGAATTTTATTCCCATGTATTAAGAAAGAAATATATATTTCAATCTTCAGATGAGAAAAAGGCACTTTATGGCCTTATTCAATTTCATGGCAAACATCTATGTCAATTATGTAACTTGTTCTGGAGAACAACAGGTTGGTCTTTCATTTGCTTTTGCTTGGTTTAGTTAAAAATTAAGAAGTAGATGCAGCTGAATGGAAATAACTTTCTCAATATTGCCTACTTCAAATTTTTATCCATGTAAATTTTTTTCCTCAAGAATAGATGCTGGGTGTGATGTTTCATGTCTGTAATCCCAGCACTTAGGAAGCTAAGGCAGGAGGATCATGGTCCCAGGAGTTTGAGATCAGCCTGGACAACATAGCAAATGTATGAAATAAAATCCCCAAGAAATACATATCTGGGTGGAGGTGAAGGAGGTTCACTGAGCTTGGCAAAGGCAGGAGGTAGGGTGTATGAGAAAACCATGTAATAGGAGAGAACAGTGCCTTGCTCCAGGATTTGGAAGAGTCAGCACAGACAGAATACAAAGAATGAGAAAAGCATGGGGCTTGGTAAGGCTGCAGCCATCCACTGGGGCCAGGTCATGTAGACTTCAGGGGGAGGTGGAGGATTGTGACAGCGGTTAAGTACTGGTTTACATGGTCAGTTTGCACATTAGGTAGTTTACCCCCTGGTTGTTCACTCATTTTGGTTGAGTAGAATATCAGAGCAGACTGCCGGCTGTGGTTTCCCCTCCAGGTGTGGTTGATCTTCCCTCCAGGTGTGGTTGGTCCTCCCTCCAGGTGTGGTGGTCCTCCCTCCAGGTGTGGTGGTCCTCCCTCCAGGTGTGGCGGTCCTCCCTCCAGGTATGGTAGGTTTCCAGCCTTCACATTTGCTGGCATAGGGAGCAGAATTCTGTTTTGAGTGAGCAGTATCAACAGCTCACTGATTACCAATGCCATTGGTAATTCTTACTATTTTTCCTCTGTAGGTGATATATCTTTTAACCTCTTCAATGACATTTATGATTTTTCATCTTTAGCCTTGATTTTCATCAATTTGGTTATTATGTTTTTTTATCTGTGTTTTTATCTGTGTTTATCCCGCTTAGAGTTTTTTGGATCTAGTAATTGAAAAATGTCATCAAATTTGAAAAAAATTTTGAGCATTATTTCTTCAAATTTTATTTTTATGCCACAGTGTCCCAGCCCGCGGGACCTTCTGTTACTCGTGGGGGTCAAGGGGGACCTTGCCTGAAAGAGATGGGCGAGAGAAAGGAACGAGACCAAGCAAAGGGTTGTCAAGGTCTACTTTACTTGAATTTTTAGTAGGTTTTATATACAGAAACAAGGAAGTAGAAACAGAAAAATAGAGTGGGGGATGATGAGGCTTGGGTGTGGGCCAATCAGCCCCAATTAGCATCCCAATGGCACCGGAAGCTGTTTGTGATGGATCACTCAACCCCAACCTGGCAGGGGGTCGGGAACAATTGCAGGTAGCATGCCCTGGAGCAAGCACGTCATGGAATGCATTCTTCTCGGAATTCTTCTCTGGAGGGCTGGGTGCTTTTTTCGTCTAAGGCTATTTTCGGGGCGAGGCCGTGGGAGGACAAGTCGTTGGAATGTGGAGGGTCTTAGTCTCCAACACCACAGTGTCTTTTCAACTTTTGGGATTTCAATTATTCATATGTTAGACTGTTTGATATTGACTCACAGCTCAGTGAGGCTCTGCTTTTTTCTTTCCTTTTTTAGTATTTTATTCTTCTGTGTTCTTTAGTTAGGATAGTTTCTATTGATTTGTCTTCAATTTTTCTAATGTTTTCTTTTGCAGAGTTCAATCTGCTTTTAAACCCATGTGGTTAACTTTTATTTCATATATTTTTCCAATTTTCAATTTCAGTTGTATAAATTTCCAACGTATAGTTTTTATTTCTCTGCTGAGATATTCCATCTATTCACTCATTCTCTCCATCTTTTTGTTTAAATTATTGAGCATGTTTTCAATAGCTGTTTGAACATTTTTATTTGATAAATTCAACATCTATCATCTCTGGGTCTATTTATATTGTCCACTTTCCCCTCTTCCTGGTTTTAGGTTATGTTTTTCTGGTCCTTTGTTTTTCCGTTTTTTAGCATGTGCTATATATTATGTATACTCTGCTGCTGTGAGTCTGAATTATGCTTATTCCTTTAAAGAGTTTTGAGTGTTTTTCTGATTGGCAGTTAATTTAGTAGGAGCCAAGTATCATCTATTGAAGCTTTGTTTTAGAGTAGGTCTAAGGTATCATTCACTAGTAGAGCTAACATACTAGGGCTACAGTAAGGTTTCTCAGCAGTGGCACTCTTAATTTTCGACCAGATGACTCTGTGTCCTGTGCATTGTAGGATGTTTAGCAGCAACCCTAACCTCTCCTTACTAGGTATAAGTGGCATCCTCAGGGTTGTGCCAAAAATAACTGTAAACATTGCCAAATATTCCCTTACTTATATCCCCTCATTTGTATTTATTTATTCCCTTATTTTAGGGGATACAATTGTCCCCAGTTCAGAACCACTAGGTTAGAATAACACTACAGGACCTCAGCTAGTATACCTTAGTAAGGTTTTTGGAATCTCAGTGGAATATTTGGGCTATGTAGAAGGGTATTACTGCTCCAGATATTTGAAACTTTGAAATATCCATTCAGTTAACAAGCTCCAACCGCTGTTCTCCAATAGACCTCGTGGAGGCTCATCCTACACAGAAACAGCTTCATATTTTGCCAAAAATTCAGGAGAGTCTGCATGCAGGTATAAAGCTTTATCTCTGTGGAGTGCTGTCTTCTGTGTCCTGCTCTGCAAACTACATTCTTCTTAGCAGCTTAGAACTCAGCTTTCTCTTTGGGATCTATCCCTCATCTTCTAGTTTGGAAAATTCCCCCAGGCAGAAAGTTGAGATGAATGTAGAGCTCACCCTGTGTATTTCCTTTCTCTTAAGGATCACAGCCCTGTACTGTCTGCTTCTCAGTGCCTAAAAGCATTGCTTCATATATTTTGTTTACTTTTGTAATTGTTTATAATGGGAGGTTAAGTCTGATAATTATTACTTTGTCAAGGGAAGCGACTTGGCCGTCGCTTCACCCTAGTGGCATATTTTTTCAATTACTTTGAATTTTTAACCATTAATTATTTAAGTGGACAGTTAATATCATGCATGAAGAGACAAAGATGCCAGCAGGACAAAACAAAAACATCAGGCAACTGAAAAAAATCTAATATTTTCTATGTCTGGAGTACTTTCAACTATTACACTGTGACATTTAAACCTATTTATTTGACATTTCATTAGACTAACACAATAACTGGAATGCATGCCACTATGTTATGTAACATAATTGTTCTTTGTATGCAATGGAATTAAGACTCCTATTCTATTATTTATCAAATGATAATCACTGAAAGATAACATAGATCATCTGGTAATTCAAACCCCTTCTTTAAATGAATAAATCGAGACTCAATGAAGGTAACTGACTTGCCCAAGGCCACACAGGTAGCTAATCTCAGAGTTGAGTCATAGAATTGGGTTTCTTCCTCATTAGGTCCCCAGGCTCAGACCCTGGACTTCTGAACCTCTTCTTCCTCCCACTCACAGATGTACTCTGGAAACAAAAAGTCAAAGAAGAGCTTGTTGTCTCCTCTGAGGTCATTTTTAGGTTGGTTAAATAAACCACTTGTAACAAACAAATAATTTGCTGTAATGGCAAGAATATTGGCTTGGAAGACAGGTGACATGAGTTCTACTCCTGGTGCAGCCATGGGTGCTCCTACGGTCTGACAGCTGATTGGTTGACCACTCTGAATCTCAGTTTTCTCACATCTAAAATAAAGAATTAGATTATATCATTTCCAATGTTCCTTCCAGTTCTAAAATCCAATAGGATATAAGAACATGGTGTATGTTTACCTCTATGAAGAAATTAATAAAAGTTGAAGGGAATGCGTATTGTATAACTTGGAGAATTTTTCCTTCCTGGTGTGTGTGTGTGTGTGTGTGTGTGTGTGTGTGTTGTGGAGAATAAAGAGAGGGTATATGAAACATTATGGAATTTTTAAGGGTAGTTTGGGATGTGTGTGAAAAAACTGACAACATGTAACATTTAATGAAACTGTTAGGACACTAAATCATGATGACCAAGAAGGGCTGTGTTATTTTCCCATTTAAACCACACACCATTTATTAAAGTTTCTCTTTATTAATAAGTATTTATGTCTTTTCCCTTCCTATTTTCAGGGAGAAAACATACTTCTAAAACTTTTAGTTGTTATAGAAATAAACTGTGTAGTGGTATATCGAGTTTAAAAGCATACTTGAAACCTTTTTCATCTTCTTTTTTTCTAAGTTTGCCTTGCACCGGGGTTAGCTTTGCCACATAAGTGGTATATCATGTCTTTGGTGAGCTCAGAAGTGGTCTCAGTGAGGCCGGAGCAAGAAGCAGAAGTGGTGCATTGGCATAGAACTCTTAAAATGAACACACAAAAGAAATGTTCCCTCTGTAGCTAGACATTTTACTCATGAGTTATTTCCCCAAGTATTTCCAATAGATGTAACTTTGCAACTCTCCTATGCAGCCCGGCAGTTAATATAAGCTTGTCTTCTTCAATGCACAGGGATAGATTTATTGAGCTGATAATATTTTCTTGCTCTTGTTTTCAGTGACGATTTATTTAAACTTTCCAACTAATTTAAATTTAATAAAAAAAGAACTTTGCACATTGCTTTATGGAAGCTAAATTCATCATCTCTAAAAACACTGCACTATTCAAAATTGTGCAAAAGTGGCAGCAACTGTATCTGGATTTAATTAAAAACAGCAAATCATTTCGTCAGTAGTAATAGATGCTCCACACAACCCTTGGAAACATGGTGATTTAAGAAGCCAAAATTTTAATCTTAAAATATTTGATTGGACAAGATCATGGCTCTGATGACCAGGCTTTCCTTTTGCTTGGCATGGTGCCATTTGATGAAGCTTTCCTTTGATGTTGGGACCACGAGGGTTGACTGGCTGGGGGAAGATGGAGCTGACCTGTGTTTCCCTTTCAGTTACAACACTAGGAAAACACACGTGTACACACACACACACATACACACACATACTTACACGCAATGCATTTTATGGAAGAAGCCCAATAACATAGAAAGGATTTTTCTGGGGATGCCATTTACTGCCAATTATCTGTGGTGCTATGACATTTGTACTCAACTCTCTCACATACAGAGCAAAAAAGGGACTAAAAAATGTTGAGATTTATGTGTAAGCTATTCCTAGCACGACTGTCATTCGTCTCTTCCTTGGAAGTTTTGGAAGGTGCAGCCTCTCAGTCATGTCTCCCCCCCCCACCCCCGTTTCTCCTCTCCTCCCAGTTGGCTTAGGTCATAGCTCATGACCTGATCTCCCAGAGTTAGAGAGCAAGGAGGAGGGTGTGGGGAGCGAGGGCCTTTCTTATCTTCATGAAATGGCCATGAAAGGAGTATTTTATTTTGGAATAAAATCAACCGAGCTACTTAAACTATTTGAAGTAACAAGTGTTTCTAGCTCTATAAATCCCCAAGAAAAAGATTATATAGAGCCCATGGAAGTGCCTGGGGGACCACATAAGCTCTGTATGTTTACAGTGGACCCTCTGCATCTGTGGGCTCTGCGTCCGCAGATTCAACCAACCACGGATTGAAAATATTTGGGGCAGGCTGGGTGCAGTGGCTCATGCCTATAATCCTAGCACTCTGGGAGCCCAACGCGGGAGGATTGCTCAAGGTCAGGTGTTCTAAACCAGCCTGAGCAAGAGCAAGACCCCGTCTCTACTATAAATAGAAAGAAATTAATTGGCCAACTAATATATATAGAAAAAATTAGCTGGGCATGGTGGCACATGCCTGTAGTCCCAGCTACCGGGTGGCTGAGGCAGGAGGATTGCTTGAGCCCAGGAGTTTGAGGTTGCTGTGAACTAAGCTGATGCCACGGCACTCACTCTAGCCTGGGCAACAAAGTGAAACTCTGTCTCAAAAAAAAAAAAAGAAAGAAAGAAAGAAAGAAAACATTTGGGGAAAAGAAGGGATCTGTACTGAACATGTACAGACTTTTTTTGGTCATTATTCCCTAAACAATACAGTATAACAACTATCTACATTATCATTTACATTTTATTAATAGGAAGTAATCCACAGATGACTTAACATATACAGGGATATGTAACATATACATATTCCTGCATATACAGGAATCCACTTAACATATACAGGAAGATGTGCTTAGGTTATATGCAAATACTACGCCATTTTATACGAGGGATTTGAGCATCTGTGGATTTTGGTATCCTAGGGGGCCCTGCAGCTAACCTACCATGTGTAGTGACGGCTGACTAGAGAAGCGTTACGCAGGAAGGTGAGACTGATTCTTTTACTTGCACCAGCTCTCACGGCAAAACTGTGCTCACAAGGCTCGGGCAGACTGGCCAGTGTGCACACAGGGTCTTCCTCGCAGCACCCACTTGGCAAGCTGGGCGGATCCGTTCTCCAGAGGAACCGTCGGGGAAGGCCAGGTTAGGCGCACACCTTTCGTGCTGGTCTCTAACAACCCAGACGCCCTTTCTCAGAGCCCAGCTTTCAGTTCACCTCCTTACCTGCGTGTGTCCTGTGACCTTCTGTTTAGCCTCTTTTTCCATCTTTTTGACAATTATGAATATTTTAGTATCAGTTGACATGTAACCTCTCCCAGGGATATACACTTTTAGATTGACACATAATCGTGGAAAAAATGATGGCATGTCTTTAGAGACATTTCAGGCATTTTCCTGCAACTAGAGATAGCGGGGAGGGAAGGAGGAGCGGAAAGTAACCTCTCATGACACAGATGTTCCCTCTTTCCTTCTCTGGTCAGACTTGGTTCCAAAGGTCAGAATTCCTCTCTGAGACATAAGCTGGAGTGGTTTATACCCCAAGTCCTTTTTCTTCCTACAAAGGCATATATTTTTAAGTGAACATCACTTACTTGTAAAGGCCAAAAACTGAAATGGAAAAAGAAATGTGTAAATTTTGCCAATCCAACTATTTACTCTATGAAGGTGGAAAATAGCCCACTTAATATTAGGACACAGCTGTCGATGTGAATCTGAAAGAAAAACGGGAGGTTGGCATTTGCAATAAGCCTTTTGTTAACGCTGAGAGTTTATACAAAGGCACAGTTCCCTTTTTTTCTTGGGCTGTATAATATAGGATGTGAATTATAGCAGATTCCCTGAGCAGGACTGAAATTTATCGTGAAGATTCAGAAGGCGGCATTTGAGATTCATGGGTTTTTACGTGCACAGACCACAATCAGCATCTTGATATTTCTCAGACGGTATTTTTGTTTTTTCTTTTGTAGCTCATGGTTGGTGATTTTGTTTATGCCTCCTGCTAAATGTAATTGTACTCGAGTAGAACATGGCGTGCTCAGTGGCTTGAAAGGCAGAGGAGGACGGCACATTAGCGGGGCTCCTTAGAGCACCAGAGTGGAAGAGATGCGCAAGGCCTGCATCAGAGAGCCACAGAGGGCAGAGCTGTGCTGCTCCCATTGGCTGCAGGTGGAGAAGTCGCTTCTTGGCGACCGTGAAAGCTGGCGTGTGAGGAGCTGCGCCTTGAGCGACCCTGAGTGGGAGAGCAGAGCGGGCGCTGGGCACACACGCGGCTCCGGGCCAGAGGAGACTCCTGTTTACACCGAGGCTCTGAGTTTGTCAGGCTTTTGCCATCTATCTCAGGACCCTGTGTGCACGAAAGCTGAGGTTGGTAAGACAATAGCGTCACCTACCTGCACCCCCCCCCCCCCCAGTTTTTCCTTCTCTTCAAAACAAGGAGGGAAATATGACCATCTTGCAGAAACTGTATCTCTCACCATGAAGGGACACAGTCGCATGGTGACATGTGCAGCCACCATTAATCCTACCGTAAGCATCTGCCTGCACGCAGGTGTGGGAAGAGTCCTTGAAGGCCAGAAAGGTCACCTCATAACGGAAGGTGGTCACACTCAGTGGGGTGCGGGGGGCGGCTGGGCCTCACCCAGTGCGTTCCCTGAGGGCTGCGAGGGGCAGTGCTCTTGGCTTCAGCTTTGACTCACCAGGCCCAGAACTGGGGGCTCCTTCTTTTCTTCCCCTTCCTGTTTACTCACCCAACAAGCACCTTCCGAGCGCCGGTTGTAGAAACTCATTTTGCTCTAGTACAAAATGAAGGCTAGAGGGCTTACAAACACCATTTCCCAGCAGAACCTGAGGCGTCCGTGAGTTCGGTATTTTTTGGGTGTCCACTATGTCAATGTGCCACGTGGAGAGAAAAAAGAAAACAATAAAAAAACATGGACCCTATCATGTCAGTTAATTTCGTGCATCAACTTGACTGGCTGTGGGGAGCCCAGATTGAAAATTGTTCCTGGGCGTGTCTGTGAGGGTGTTTCCAGGTGAGAGTGGCATTTGAATTGGTGGCCTCAGTGGCCTCAGTGAAGCAGACTGGCCCTCTGCCGTGGGGGTGGTGTCATCCAGTCTGTCTAGGGCTGAGGAGAACAAAGGGAGGAGGAAGGAGGAACCTGCCATCTTTTACCTGCCTCCCTGTATAAGCTGGGGCATTCCAGCTCGTCTTCTGCTGCCCTCAGATCGGGGTTCACACCTTGGGCTTCCCTGGGTCTCAGGCCTTCTGACCCCGACTAAATTCCGCTGCTCACTCTCTCAGGTCTCCAGCTTGCGGGTGGCAGAACATGGGCCCTTACTATAACACAACTACCCTTAAGGAAGTTTGGGTTTGGAGGGGAAACTTCCTTCCTGTCTGCCTGCCTGCCTGCCTCTGCACCTGTTACATTATCATTTTACTGTGTTTTTCTCTGGGCCCTTATTAACGTTCCAGCCACGGTGCTAACCTAAGGGGAGATAAAGATTGCTACAGTGAAATCAAGCTCTCATGCCTATGCTCGGGCCCAGGGAGGTGACGTGGACATGAGGAGCTCATGGCAGGGGGCTGTGACTAGAGGTAGTGGTTACAGTGGTTTCACAAGAAAACTACAGGTTGGAAAGAAAAAAAAAAAAACCGTAAAGGAAATAAAATAAAGATTAAGTTCATCTAAAAGACACCTTTTTCCAGAAACTTTTAAATGCTATGAGCAGCATATTTACTTTTGATTGCTTTTTGCTATCCTGTATCCCTGAATTTTTGCTGGGCTCTAAAAATAGAAGCGGTGAAATCCTTCCAAGATCTTCCTGAAACAACACATTTGAGACCACATAAAAGTATTTTATTAAGACATCTGTAGCCTGACTTCTTTTCATGTGTGAGAAGAAGAGTTCAAAGTCGTATCTACTGAGAACGACCTTCTTCAGATGGCCGTGTCAACACAAACTGCAGCCACACATCCTGGCGTGTGCAGGAGGTGGCTCGGGCATGGGTGGCTGTTCCCCAGCAGAGTTAATCTGCTCCGGACAGCCTCTCGACAGGGACTCCCTTGGAGGTAAAGATCTGGCAGGTCTGTCCCAATTAGTGACTGAACATTTGGTAGCATTTACTCAGATGTTTCCGCATTCAGTGCACAAAAATAAGTCAGTTGATTACTTTCCCTTTGCAAGTGTATCCTGCAGGGATTCTCAATTCTGTTTTTATTTTTAAATGGCTACAGCAGAAAGATCCAGAGTAATTAAGCTTATTACTGAAAGCATTGGTGTATGATGTGAAAAAAATATGAATCCCTTATTTCAAACCAAGAAGCAGGGAAGTACTTGCTAAGTACACCAAGGAAACTAGAAATCTGTCTAATTATTTTTGACCTCTAAGGCGGTAACCAGTGGAATAACTTATTCAAACTCAAAGGAAAAGAAAAATAAAAAAAAGCCAAGTGGTCTGAGGGAAAAAAAGAATTGCAGTTTCAGGTTTATATTCCAATTATGACAGCTCAGCTTTATTACAATTTGAGAGTCTTTTAGGAATATTGGATACCACATGATTTAATTTGTTAAAGTTTCCAAACTTAATTTCAGTTTATTCTGGGTAATTAATCTTAGATCTTTGATACAAAGTTAGGTTTTTCATGGTTTCATCTATGTATACATTTAAGAAGTTTGTTTTTTATTTAACTCACAAATTTTTAAAAACTTGCAAAGGTAGGGATGGGACTAAATAGGAGACTAGTTACTTATTTAGGATTGATCAAGTTTAAGTTTATTTAATTTTGAATAGCCCATAGCTCTTATGAAAGGTAGATGATAGCACGATTCTATCTGCTTATAGCAAACCCAAGGACTCTGCATCCTATGTACTGCCATAATAATTCTGTATAACAAATATACACAAGCATAAGAAATCTCAGGAGCATGTGATACTGTGTGGGATTAGCTTTGTGTGTTGGCTAGGAGGTTTGCTCTCGTAGCTGGGCTCACTCGTGTGTCCAGGAGTCATCTGGCTATTGTTGATCTAGGCTGGCCTTGGCTGGCTGATTGGGGTGAGTAGGCTCATTCCACACAATTCGTCCTCCAGTGGATGAGGCTGGGCATGTTTTCATGTTACTGTAACACATGGTCCCTGACTCATGATGGTTTGACAATTTTTTTTTTTAACTTTATGGTGGTGCAAAAGCAATATGCATTCATAGACACTGTACTTCAAGTACCTATACAACAATTCTGTTTTTCACTTTTATTACAGTATTCAATAAATTACATGAGATATTAAACACTTTATCATAAAATAGGTTTTGTGTTAGATGATATTACCCAAATGTAGGCTAATTCGAATGTTCTGAGCATGTTATAGGTAGGCTAAGATAAGCTATGATATTCAGTAGGTTAGATGGACTAAATGCATTTTCTACTTACAATATATTCAACTTATGATGGGTTTATTGGGACATAACTCCATTGTAAGCTGAAGAGCACCTGTATTGACAAAAGAGATTAAGAGAAAATACACAAAGGTGCTTGAGGCCTAGGCTGGAGATGAGCACATTACCACTTCCACTGTATTTTGTTGACTAAATGCTTCTCAAGGCCAGCACAGGTTCATGGGATGGGGAGCAGACCCTGCTTCTTTACAGAGAATTGCTGCAAAGTTACATGACAAAGGGTGTGAAGGAAAAAGAGGAGTGCGGCATTGGGCCATCAGTAATCAATTTATATGGCCTGCTATTCAAGAGTTAGGGCCAGGCAGGTACTCAATGTTGGGCCGGAGTGAGGCACTGGGGGAGTGACGTGGCCCTGGGAGGAGGGGAGGCTAGTTCCCAGGGCCTCCAGCTGGTGTGGGCTTCAAAAATGATGTATTAATTTCTTGGTAGTAGAATGTTCTCCTCATGGATTCATATCGATTTTGATATTGGTTGAGAATTAGACTTTTCCTCAATAATTTTTGCATTTCTAAAAAAAAAAAAAGTCCACAATTGCAATTGTTGTTTGATTTTGTTTTCATGCACTTTCATTTTAGTTTTATGACTACCAATCTCAAAACCTGAAAGTGGTCTGGGCCCCTGGGCCCTGTGAGTGAGCTTGATTAAGGCAGACCTGTAGAAAATTGAGGGGTGCCACTGAAACAGCCTGGGTTAGAGAAGGCGTGAGTGCAGGGGAAGCGTGCCCGTCACTTGGCACAGATCCCTGCATTGGTTTAGCTGGGTGAGACTGGAACACCAGACAGGCCCGGTGGGAGCCAGGATAATGTGGCCATTGAAGTGAGCTCTACTGCTCACCAGATGGAGTGACCTCAGCCAACTTACCTAACCTCTCTGTGTCTCAGTTTCATCATCTTTCAAATGGGAATAAATATATTTCCTACCTTATAAGATTGGTAGGAAATTAGTGCAATGATAATAATAAAGCTTTTAACATAGGCTTGGTGCATGACGAGCAACAGCAGGGGTAAAAGGAGGAACTTTCCCTTCGCCTTCTGAAGGTTTGCTGAAAAATCAACTCACAAAAGGCAGCTTCATTGGAGAAAAGGCACACAGATTTATTTGGTCATAGTTTTACATGACATGGGAGCCTTCAGAATGAAGACTCAACCCCCAGTGGGGTGCAGAAGCTTATACACCGTTACGAGGCTACAGAAAGAATGGGGGCGTGGAACAGGTTATGGGAAGGGGAGAAGAGAAATTCTATTGAGGGGCAATAAATGAGAACTGGGGAGAATTCAATGGGCTTAAAGAATTTACAGTGGTCTGGGACAAAGTCTGTTGGGCCTACAGAAAAGATGATGCTTTGTGACAAAAAGTCTGTCCCTGGGTGTTGACAGACTTCAGTCTTCCTTCTTGTGATATGGGTTCAGTTACTGAAAACTGAGGTAAAGAACCAGAGGTAATCCTTTTCATCCTTGGTAGGCAGATAAGGGAACTTCGGAGAACAGCTCCATCCTGTGCTTTGGGAGGGGCGGGGGGGGGAGGGGGGAAGGTCAGAGAGACCTCGAGACCTTTGTTTCTGTTCAAAATGTGTTACACAAGGTGCCATATTTTGGGGTATTGGTTTCTGAGCTCCAACCAATATTGCTATTATTATTTAGTTATCAGTTACATTTTGTTGTTGTTGGGTTGGATTGGGAGAGGGGAAGAGGGAAGCCTGTGGGCTCTCTGAGCAGTGGGTGCCTTTGCTGGAAGTGCTGTCCACAGTGTAGGGGGTGGAAGGCTAAACTGTCCAACATCAGCGCGCCCCAAGGTTGCCCATTTGTATTTTCCTGCTGCTTCATGGCAACATTGTGTCCTTCTCTTTTTTTTTTTCTTAGTAATTATTTTAAATTGAAAACTGAATTTTCCTATAAATAAGAGTTCAAGCAATCACAGAAACTATATTAAATAAAGAACAAATAACCAATTTACAAGCATTCCTCAGATAGTAATTAGTTGCAACCATTTGCTGTAATGTAAAATGCATTAGTTTTCAAGAGTACCAAAATTAATTGTATTCCAAATTAGTTTCCATCTTAGGTTGTCAATTAACTTTCTTTCCTACAAATCTTTTGTGGTTAAAGACATTTTAATGCTGTTAGGAAATAGCAGGATCACCGTTCCATTATTCTTACATTAATAATCATATTTTTTTAATTACTGAGATTGTCTCCCTGAGGAAGAAACTGATTGCTCCCAAATTATAAATGTCTACAATAGTCACCTCCCCCATGCACAGGCCAGTTAGAGAGATGCATTTTCCACTAAAATCTGTAATATGAAGGTTTCCCAGGGCAACAGCAGAGATGAACTGTGATGAGAAGCAGAGAGTTTCCAGATAAGTGGGCTGAAAGGCTAAGCAAGATGGGATGGATTTTTATTGTAAAATTTGATATTGCTAGGTAAGATAAATGCGTAAAAGGTTCCTTTAACATCTGTGTTACGGGAACATACCAGGCACATCTTGTTCTGGACAACCTCTGCTTGAGTCCCCCGGCCTTGGCCTCCTGCTTGCCTCCCTCTTTGGGAGGGGTCCTCCTTGAAGGGAATGTGCTTTGCAAACAAAAACCAACCGATCCAGAGCCAACACCCAACACCCCCCTGCACTGGGCTCTCACACTCTGGGCCGCTATTCTCCCATCCTAATCATCCCAGAGCCAGGTCCCCGACAGCTAGGGGCAGCCCCTACTCCCCAGAGCCCACCAAAATTATTCAAACTGCCCAAACCCAAGCCTGCCTACCCTGCCTCACCCATCCTTCCTGTGGAAACCACACTGAAGGCCTTTGCCCAGTTTCTTCTCTCTCTGTCTCCTGACCAACCCTTGTGCTTCCTTGTGGGGCCCTCGTGCTATGACGTGCCTCTTGGGATCTCTGAGTATAACGGTTGTCTCTTCAATGGTGGGCATCTTGTGGTCTGTTGTCCTTACTATACCTAAAAAGTAATATAAATAAATTAAAACAAGAAGGGAGCTGAGTCTGGCAAGATCTGTTCCCGAGTGCTTCCTCCATGTGCCATGGAGCTTCCAGGGAGTATGGGCCGGCAAGAGTGGCCTAAGGTGTGGATTATCCACAAGGCATGTTTACTAAACTGGTCTTAAAAACTTCCTGGACACACTGTAAATGCCACCTAAACTCCAAAAATTGTCCTAAAACATCAGGAAAAGGAGCAAGTGGCAAAGGATCATATGCCCTGGGAAGGAGGTAGCAGGGGCCTAACACTTCACATATACCAAGACGTTTATCTGATTATGTGTTTTTCTTCCATCCAGGTTTATATTTTATAAATTTCAAATTTTATATATTTTATAACTATTTTATATTTTGTAAATTGATGTGTTTAAAATTACCTATGTGTTTCCAGTTTTACCTCTAGCATGTAAAGAGACTGGAAGTCTCATCCTCACAAAAACACAAAGCTGAACAAACTGAAAGTGACAGACCCATTGACCCATGAGAGAATTGAGGTCACAGGACAAACTGCCACCTTTGAGACTGGAGAGATGGATAGTGAAAAAAGAAAATAAAAATCTCAGTGCCTCCCCTCCCCCAACTTCTTATGCAAAAGGGAAGGTAAGAGCCTCAGTCACCTGTGAAGAAGTGGCCCCACAGATATTAAGGAAATTTTGTTGCTTACTTCTTATAAGCAAGGACATGCAAATTGTAACTTTAGATCCACAGGCTATGTCTAGCTCCTAAAACTAAAGCATGTTGATTCTACACTAATAATGAATTGCAAGTTTATCTTCACAGGTGCAGAACAGAGACAAGACAAGATTAGACATTCTTCTACCTACCCAGAGACTTCATAATTGATGCTTCCTTCACTCTCCTTTTCTCTTCTAATATTCACCTTATGTTATGTAAAATGTAGATTTTTCCTGGGTCTCAGAAGAATGTAACCATTTTGTCTCACTACCTCCACCTCTCTGCTTTTTTTTCCCCCTTCTGTATGCCTTTAAATAGCTGAAACTTCTAAATTCCTCTTCAGAAAAACAGCCAGAGGTCTGTCTGTGGTTCGTGTTTTTCCCAGGCACATCCTCAGCTTTGACTTAATAAACCTCCATTGATTGAGAATTTTGTCTCAGTCACTTATTTTGGGTCAATGGAAGAGACAGAGAATTATAGTTGAGGTCAGCTAACCCCAAGCAGCAGCCATTGGAGCAGGCAATGGGTGGCAATTGGCAAATTACCAAAGGCTGAGCACAGAATAGCTGGAGAGTTAAAAACACCTGGGGGCAATAGTCTTTGTGCCCCCCTCCCATTGGTTTTACCTACAGAAGCCCCACTGGATTCTAGCCATGAAAAGCAGGGGGAAAAAATCTCCTCTTGCTTTAGGCAGGGGGAGGGAAAAGTAGCCCTTTGAAATAAACCCAGGCATTGCCCATAACAAAGGCCTGTTCTCCGGGGAAATCACTCTACCAGAGCCTTATCTGACCTGGAGGAAGGACAATTTAGATAATACCAGGGCTTTAATAGACCCCCTATCTCATTTTAGTGGAGAAAAAATAAAGGCTAAGAAATGTTTCTGAAATTCAGAGCTCAGGGACTCAGGCCCACTAAAAAAATGAAATTAAGTCATAAGATTGTAGAACGTTTTTCCCACCAACACCTTACCACCACCTCAGCAGGGCTCCAAGATAATAACAGTGGATTACAACTGAGGGAGTTGCAAGATAAAGACTATTAAGAACAAGATCTTAGGGAAACCAAAGATAACACAGGAGGAAAAAACAAAAAAACAAAAAACCCACCAAGGAAACTAAAGGAAAAAGCCTCTGGCACCTACAGCTAAGGTAAACACTAAAGGCAGCCCAGTTCCTAGGGAGATTAACATAAAACTTCACACTAAAAGCCTGATTACCTCAGTTCCTATTCCCAAATACATCACATTCGGCTTTGAACCAAAAAATTATTAATACACGGCATGCTAAAAGGCAAACAAAATAAAACTGGACAAAACAAACACAAAAAACCAAAACACACTCTGAAAACATGAATCAGGCATTAGAACCAGATCAAATATGATATCTATTTTGGGATTATTATGGTACTTTGAAGAAATGAATAATGTCTTTGATGTGTTCATCAATAAACTGGACAGAATTGAGGAAAGAACCAATTATCTTGAAAATATATTAGCAGAACTTCCAAAAATGAAATGAAAAGACAAAAAGGGATGGAAAAATGGAACAGAATATCCCCAAACTGGGATAATTATAAAAGGTGTAACATATATGTACTGGGAATACCAGAAGGAAAGAAAGGAACTACAGAAATATTTCTAGTAATAATGCCCAATAATTTTTCAAAATTAATGATAGGCACCAAATTATAGATTCAGGAAACTCAGAGAGCACCAAGCAGGATAAATACGGCCCTATAATCTATGACTGAGCATATCTGGTTCAAAAATCAG
Source organism: Microcebus murinus (assembly GCF_040939455.1). Lineage (NCBI taxonomy): Eukaryota > Metazoa > Chordata > Mammalia > Primates > Cheirogaleidae > Microcebus > Microcebus murinus. The sequence goes on from NC_134110.1 coordinate 22,338,891, forward strand.
TAAACCAAAGACAAAGAGAAAATCTTGAAGGGTGGATGGTGCTAGGAGCTCATCTGTAAATGAACAAAGATAAGAATTATATCAGACTGCTCATTAGAAAACATGCAAGCAAGAAGAGAATGGAGTGAAATATTAAAAGTGTTGAAGGAAAAACCTCACCAACCTAGAATTCTGTATCCAGTAGAATTATTCTCCAAAGTGAAGGGGATAGAAAGCCTTTTTCAGACAAAGAAAAACTGAGGGATTTTTCTGCCAGTAGTCATGCCTTGCAAGAAATGCTAAAAGAAGCACTTCTGTGAGAAAGGAAATGATACAGGTCAGAAACTTGGATCTACATAAAGGAAGGACATTAAAAATGAAATAAATGAAAGTAAAATAAAAGTGTTTCTTTCTCTTGATTGACCTAATAGATAATTGTTTGCTTAAAGTAATAATAACAAGAATATGTTGAGTGATTACAGCTTATGGTTAAGTAGAATGAATGCCAGCAACGTTATAAGGGATGAGAGGAAGGAATTAGGAATACTGTTATAAGGGATCTGCACAACCTGAGAAATAGAATAGTGTTACTTGAAAGTGGCCTTAGATAAATTGTAAATGTGCATTGCAAAATCAAGGACAACCATTAAAAAAATTTTAAAAAGGTTTGAAAGATGTGGAATCAACCCAAGTGCCCATCAATTCATCAGTGAATTAATAAAATGTGGTATATGTATACCATGGAGTACTACTCAGCCATAAAAAGAATGACTTAATGCCTTTTGCAACAATTTGGATGGAACTAGAGACCATTCTCCTAAATGAAGTATCTTAAGAATGGAAAAACAAACACCACATGTATTCTCTATTAAATTGAAACTAATCAATGGGCACACAAGTGCACAGAAGGAAGTAAAACTCAGTAGAAAGCAAGCTGGGAGGGACAGGAGGGGCAAAAACCTACTTAATGGATACAGTGAACACTATTCAGGAGATAGGCACATTTGTAGCCATGACTCAAGCATTACAAGAGCAATCTATGTCACAACATTTGTACGCCCTTAATGCTTTGAAATAAAAATATTCTATAACTGAAATATAATTGATAATATAAAATAAGAGAAAAGATGGAACTATGTAAAATACTAAATTAAAATCAGAGAAAGCAGAAAAAGAAGAGCAAATTAAAAAAGAAATAAAAACTGCAATGAATATGAAATAGTTATAAACATGATAGATATTAATCCAAAAATATAAATAATCACTTCAAATGTGAACAGTCACCAATTAAAACACAGAAGCTGTCAGAGTAGATTAATAATAATAAAAAAAGACCTGACTCAACTTGTCTAAAAAAACCAACTTTAAATATAAAGATGCAAATTAAAAGTAGTGGGGTGGAGAAAGACATGATGCTGACATCAATTAAAAGAAAGCTGGAGTAGCTACATCAAACTTAGACAAAAGAAATTTCAGCGTAAGACAAGTGTCAAAGGTAAAGAGGGGCATTGCATAATGATAAAGGTATCATTTCTCCAAGAAGACATAACAATCCTCGAAGTGTATGCACATAAAAACAGAGAATCAACATGAGCTATGATGACGCCACTGCACTCTAGCCCAGTCAACAGAGTGAGACCCTGTCTCAAACAAACAAACAAAAAATCCCAAAAAACCTGGAGAATCAAAACACGGAGACAAAAACTGATGGAATTGAAAGGAGAAACAAACAAATCCACTATTAGAGTTGGAGACGTCAACACCTCTCTGTTAGTAATTGACGGAACCCAGTAGGCAGAAAATCATCAAGCATGCAGTCTAAATGAACAGCACCATTAAGCAACTGGATTTAATTGACATTTATGTAAATTTGATAAGTTTGAAATGAAAGGAATTGTCCTTAAAAAATCACAAACCCCCAAAACTCACACAAGGAGAAAAAGGCAATCTGAATAGGCCTATAATACATCTAAAAAGATATATATATATATATATATATATATATATATATATATATATATATAACCTATCTATGTCTATCTAAAATTCTGAGTTGATAATATAAGAGAAAATCTAATGATTTCGGTTTTGTTGATAACTTTTTAGCTACCACACCAAAGATAATATCCATGAAAAAAATAGTAAGTTGCACTTCATTAAAATTAAACACTCTGATCAACAAAAGATACTATCTAAAATTAGCCAGCCATAGTGGAGCATACCTGTAGACCCAGCTAGTTGTGAGGCTGAGGCAAGAGGCAGCTTGAGCCCAGGAGTTTGAGGTTTCCCTGAGCTATGATGATGCCACTGCACTCCACCCATGGTCACAGAGCAAGTCTCTGTCAAAAAAAAAAAAAAAAAAAATAGACACTATCTAGAGAATGAGAAGACAATAATGGTAGAAAATATTTGCAAAAGACATATCTGATAAAGAACTTACCCAAAATATACAGAGAACTGTTAAAACTCAACAACAAGAAAATGAATAACTTGATTAGAAAATGGGAAGAGCATCTGAACAAACACCTCACCAAAGAAGATACAAAGATTACAAATAAGGATATGGAAAGATTTTCGACATCTTGTGTTGTTAGAGAATTCCAAATGAAAACATGAGATACCACTACATATACCTTAGAATGGATAAAATCTCTAACACTGATAATACGGCTGGTGAGGATATGGAGCAACAGGAACTCTCATTCCTTGCTCATTGGAGGCAAATGATCCCTAACAGGGAGTTGGGCACTGCAGCTTTAAATCATATCTAGATTATGTGTAATTTCTAATATAATGTAAATACTATGTAAATAGTTGTTATAGTGCTTTTAAAATTTGTGGTTTTTTATTATACTTTGGAAGACAGTCTGGCCTTTTTAAACAAATTAAAACATAGTACTATGTGATATAGCAATCATGTGCCTAATTATTTACTCAGTTGAGCTGAAATCTTTTATCTACCCAAAAATCTGCAAACAGATGTTTATGGCATGTTTATTTATAATTGCCAAAATTTGGAAGCAACCAAGATGTTCTTCAATAGATGAATAGAAAAATAAACCGTGGGAGAGTCTTCTTTCAGTATCCATGGGGGATTGGTTCCAGGAATCTTGTGCATAACAAAATCCATGGATGTCCAAGTCCCTTATATAAATGATGTAGTATTTGCATATAACCTATGCATATCCTCCTGTATATTTTATCAGAGGCACCCAACCTTTTTGGCACCAGGGACCAGTTTTATGGACGATAATTTTTCCATGGAAGTGTGAGGGTGGGTGGTGGAGCCCTGCAGCTGATCCCTAACAGGGAGTTGGGCACTGCAGCTTTAAATCATATCTAGATTATGTATAATTTCTAATACAATGTAAATGCTATATAAATATTTATTATAGTGTTTTTAAATTTTGTATTTTTTATTGTTGTATTGTTACTTTTTATTTTTACTTTTTCAAAATATTTTCAGTCCATGGTTGGTTGAATATGCATATATGGAACTGCAGGTACAGAGAGCTGATTTTATGTCTAGACAATGAAATATTGTTCAGCACTAAAGAGAAATTAGCTATGAAACCACAAAAAGACATGGAGGAACCTTAAATGCATATTACCAAGTGAAAGAAACCAATCCAAAAAAGGCTACACACTGTATGATTTCAACCATATGACATTCTGAAAAAGGAAAAACCATGGAGAAAGTAAAAAGATCACTGGTTTGCAGTGGTTTGGAGAGCGGGAAGGATAAGTAGGTGAAGCACAGGGGATTTTAGGGCAGTGATACTACTCTGTGTGACACTATAATAGTGGACACTTGTCTTTATACCTTTGTTCAAACCATAGAATGTACAACACCAAGGGTGAAAGCTAATATAAACTATGGACTTTGGGTAATAAGGCTGTGATGATTGTGGCTCATTGATTGTAACAAACGTACCATTCTAGTGTGGGATGTTCACAGTGAGGGAGGCTGTGCCCGTGTGGGGGTGGGATTTATAGGAATTCTCTGTACTTTCCACTCAGTTTTGCTGTGAACTTCTAAATGCTCTAAAAAATAAACTTATATATATATATAGGGGTGAGTGGGGAGGGTGGGTGGGGAGTTGGTGTATATGTAAAAGAAAAGCTAATAGACTAAATTTAGTGAAGGGAAATTATTGAATGTGCAGAAAGCATTCTTGGCTATAAAGAATGTTTGCTTCCCCCACATACTTAAAAAAACTGGCCAACCACAGCTTCCTCCTTAAAGGAAGCAAGACTCAAAATACACTGAGAGGTGAAAGGCATAATATTTCTCTGTGTGACAAATTCTGTGGTTTCTTAAGTATAATAGAGAAAATAAATTGGTGCTATATCTGGCTCTGAAATGTGTCAATATGAATGTTTTTAAATTAATGGACTTTATTTTTTAGAGCAATTTTTAAATATATGGAAAAATTAAGCAGATCATACAGGGAGTTCTCATATGCTCTCTATCATCCACACAGTTTCCCCGTTCTTAACATCTTGCATTAAGGTGGTATATTCATTCCAATCAAAGAGCTGATATTGATACATTATTATCAAGTAAAGTCCATAGTGAAAAAAAGAATGAAAAAGAGCAAAGAGAGCCTACAGGAGTTATAAGAAGATATCATCAAGTGAACCAATATACAAATTATAGCAGCTGCAGAGGAGGAGAGAAAGAGAAACAAGCAGAAAGCTTTTTAAGTAAATAATGGGCCAGGAGTGCTGGTGCATGCCTGTAATCCTACTCTTTTAGAGGGGAAGGTGAGAGGATTGCTTGAGGTCAGGAGTTCAAGACCAGCCTCAGTGAGAGCAAGAGCCCCACTTCTACTAAAAATAGAAAAATTAGCTGGATGTGGTGGTGCTTGCCTAAAGTTCCAGCTACTTGGGAGGCTGAGGCAGGAGGATTACTTGAGCCCAGGAGTTTGAGGTTGCTGTGGGCTATGATGACGCCACTGCATTCTACCCAGGGTAACAGAGTGAGACCCTATCTCAAAATAAATAAATAAAAATGAATAAATATAAATAATGACAGAAAAGTTCTCAAATCTGGAGAGAAAAAGGAGCATCTAGATTCATAATTCATGAAGAACCCCCAATAAGTTAAATATAAAGAGATCTTTATTAAGACATCTTATAATCAAATTCTCAAAAGTCAAAAAGAGAATTTTGAAAGCAGGAGAAAGCAACTCATCACATACAACAGTGTCTTCGTTGGACTACAGCAATTTCTCAGCAGAAACTTTGCAGGCCAAGAGAGACTAAAATTAAGGTTAGAAGTACTCAAGGAAAAGTACTGTCAACGAGGAATACTATACCCAGCAAAACTCTTCTTTAGAACTGAAGGAGAGACATTTTCCAAGAGAAAAGCTATGAGTGTTCAGCACCACTAGACCCACCTTACAAGAAATGTTAAAGTGAGTTCTGCAAGTTGAAAGAAAGTCACTAATGACATGAAAATATATGACAGTATAAAACTTATTGTAAAGGTAAGAAAATAGTCAAATTCAGAATACTCTAATACTGTAATGGTAATGCATAAGTCACTTTTAACTCTAATACAAAAGTTGAAAAAAATATTAAAATTACTACAGCTATAATAATTTTTAGTTGATGCACAATATATAAAGTTGTAAATTGTGATATTAATAACATAAAATGTGAGAGGAAGAGAAGTTAAACTGTAGTGTTTTTGTGTGTAACTGAAGTTAAGTTTTTACCATTTTAAATAGATTGTTGTAATCATAAGATATTTTCTGCAAGCCTCATGCTACTCACAAAGGAAAAACATGTAGTATATACAAAAAAGATAAAGAGAAAGTCATCAAGCATGCCATTACCAAAAATCACCAAATCACAAAGGGAGACAGTAAGAGAGGAGGAATGGAACAAAGAATAACAAAATATAAAACAATTAACAAAAAGGCAATAGCAAGTTCTTACTTATCATTTAAATAGAAATGGATTAAATTAGCCAATGGAAAGATATAAGTAGCTGAATAGATTTAAGAAAACAAGATTCAACTCTAAGAGATTCACTTTAGCCTTAAGGAGACACATAGGATGGAATTGAATGGATGGAAAAAGGCATTCCAGGAAAACAGTCACCAAAAAGAAGCAGGGGTGGTTATATTTATGTCAGAGAAAGTAGACTTTAAGTCAAAAACTGTCACAAGAGACATAGAAAGTCATAAGATAATAATTAAGAAATCAATTTACAAAAAGTTATAACAATTGTAAATATATGCACCCAACATTAGAATATATGAATATATAAAGCAAATATTAACAGAAATGAAGGGAAAAATAGACAGCAATACAATAATTGCAGGGGACTTTCATACCCTGCTTGCAGTAATAGATAGAGCATCCAGGCAGAAAATCAAAATCAATGAGGAAACAGTGGACTTGAAAAACACTGTAGATCAAATGGAGTTAACAGATATGTAAGGAACATTCCATCCAATGGCAGCATAATAAATATTCTTTTCAAGTGCACATGAACCATCTCCAGGATAGATCATATCTTAGGCCACAAAGCAAGTCTTAGCAAATTTAAGAAGATGGAAATTATGTCAAATATCTTTGCTAACCACAATGGTTTGAAACCAGAAATCAGTAACAGGTAGAAAATTGGAAAATTCACAAATATGTGGAAATTAAACAACACACTCTAGAACAACCAACGAGTCAAAGAAGAAATCAAAGAGAAATCAAAAAACATCTTGAGATCAATGGAAATGGACATATAAAGACCAAAACCTATGGAATGCTATAGCAAATTCTTCCAATGTCATGTTGCCTCAGCATCCATTTTGAATATAAGTTTAACGTTTTTATACTAGACGCATGACTGTCACCCTCCACACAGTTTCCAGTTCTACTCTACACGCAAATGGCTCAAGCTGGTGGCCAGAGATAGAAACTCAGGGGCACTTACTTGTGAATTCAAAGTGATGCACACGCTATTCCCTTATACACACCATACTGCCAGTTGCCGTGTGCTCTGCTGTCTCTCTGACTGACTCTTCATCCCTACCTTGCATGACCCAGGGATGGAGGATGCCCTCCTGACTCATTGTGCCTTCCCTGCATGGGATCTGTAGGTAAAAGTCTTTGAACTTGTTTCCTATTGTGGTGGTGTATTGAATTCATGCCTTTCATCTGAAGAACTAGAGGGGCTTCCCCAGGCCAGGTTTTTTCTAAGATGCCAGGGAGAACACAAGGTCAGAGCAATGATCAAGCAGGAATAAAGTGGACACAGGTTAGACAAGAGCCACAAGGGCATCGGTCAGTATAAATAAGTTTCCTGTGTTTCCCCACTCCTGGCTGTGGGGTGGACAACTATGCATTAGGCTGTTGCCAGTAAAAGAATTATCCTGTGAAAGGCACACGGTAAACACCCACGTCCAGCTCCCCTTCATTTCTCACTAGGGCAGGGTTGCCAGCCGCTCTGGCACTGAAACCTCAATTTAGCTGGTGGCTCTCATAACACATACAGAAAAAGCAGTTCTAGGAGGGAAGTTTATAGCAATAAATGCTTACCTTAAGAAAAAAGAAAGATCTCAAGTAAATAACCTAACTTTCTACTCAAGCAACTAAAAAAGGAAGAAACTAAGCCCAAAGTCAGCAGAATGAAGGAAATAATAAAGACCAGAGCAGAAATAAATAAAATAGAGACTAGAAAAACAATAGAAAACATCAAATGAATACTTAGAGTTGGTTTTTTGAACTGATAACCAATAAATAAACTTTAACTAAACTTAAAAAAAAGAAGGAAAATAAATAAAACTAAATAAATGTGGGGATGTTCCTATTGATTCTATATAAATAAAAAAGATTGAAATAGAGTATTATGAACAATTATACACCAACAAACTAGATAACCTAGATGAAATGGACAAATCTCTAGAAACACAGAAATTACCAAAACTGGCTCAAAAAGAAAAAAAGTCTGAATTGAATCAATAATCTAAACCTCCCAACAAAGAAAAGCCCAGAATGTAATGATTCTACTGGTGAATTCTACCAAACATGAAAGAAAAATTAACACCAATCTTTCTTAAACTCTTCCAAAAAATTGAAGAGGAGGGAACACTTCCAAACTCATTTTATGAGGCTAGCATTACCCTGATACCAAAGTAAGACAAGGACACTACAAGAATAGAAAATTACGCATGAAAATAGATACAAAAATGCTCCATAAAATGCTGGCAAGCTGATTCACGAGCACATTGAAAGGATCATACACCATGATCGAGTAGGATTTATCCCTGGGATGCAAGGATGGTTCAACATATGCAAATTAATAAATATGATATGCCACATGAACAGATTAAAGGATAAAAATCACATGATCATCTCGATAGAGTCAGGAAAAAATTTGACAAAATTCAACATCCTTACATGGTAAGAACTTTCAACAAATTAAGAAGGACTGTGCCTCAACATAATGAAGGCCATTTATGGGAAGCACACAGCTAACATAATCAGCAGTGAAAAGCTAAAAGCTTTTTTTGTGAGATCAAGAATAAGACAAGGATGCCCACGCTCACCACTCTTATTCAATATAGTACTGAAAGTGCTAACCAGAGCAATTACTCAAGAAAAACAAACACAAGGCATCCAAATGGAAAAGGAAGAAGTAAAATTGTCTCTATTTATAAAGGACATGATCTTATATATATAGAAAACCCCAATAATACCACCAAAAATGTGTTAGAATTAATAAATGAATTCATTAAAGGGGGAGGATACAAAATTAACACACAAAAATAAGTAGTTTTGATACACTAACAATGAACTATCTGGAAAATAAATCAAAGAAACAATCCCATTTACAACAGCATAAAACACACTTAGGGATAAATTTAACCAAGGTGAATAAATGGGACCTGATAAAATTAAAAAGCTTCTGCACAGCCGAGGAAACTATCACAAGAGCAAACAGACAACAGAATGGGAGGAAATATTTGCATACACATCTAATAAAGGGCTGATAACCAGAATCTATATGCAGCAAGAAAAAAATCAAACAACCCCATTAAAAAGTGGGCAAAGGACATGAAGAGAAACTTTGCAAAAGAAGACAGAATAATGGCCAACAAACATATGAAAAAAATGCTCAACATCTCTAATCATCAGGGAAATGCAAATGAAAACCATGATGAAATATCACTTAACTCCTGGGGATAGACATGCTTGAAGCTCTGACTCAGATGGGGCAAAGGTAATATATGTAACCTAAACCTTTTTACCCCAGTAATATGCTGAAAATAAATAAATAAATTTAACCAAAGAAGTGAAAAATCTGTACATTGAAAAGTATAAAACACTGATGAAAGAATTGAAGGCAACACCAATACATGGAAAAATATTCTGTGTTCATAGATTTGGGAGAATTAATATCATTAAAACGTCTGTACCCCCAAACTGGGAAAATTTAAATACTGACTGGGTAGTAGATGAAGCTGGGGGATTACTGTTCATTCTTTTAGATATAATTATGTCATGATGATAATAGTAAAAAAATGTCATTAACAGTTAAAGACACATTGAATGAAATGTTGATGGGGCAAAATGATATATCCTTAGAAGTTTCTAGCAAGCAATCGAATACAAAATCAAACAAACAAAACAAAACAGAAAAAACAGGTGAATGTGATAGATGATGCGAGATTAGCAAAATATTGGTAATTGTTGAAGTTGGAACATGGGTGCATAGGAGATTGATTATACTATTCTGTCCTTTTGTTTATTTGAAATGGCTATGATAACTTTTTCTAAAAAGTCATCTAGAAAGAGAAAGAAAAGGATTGTTACTATGATGTTTCCTATTAACATACTTTTTATAAAAGCTTTCAAGTTAGTTATTCCTTACTGATTGCTTGCAGGTACTTTTTGTCTGTCCAGTCGAGTTTCTACACAATCTCATGTTAGGACCAGGCCTGAGAGAACAAGGAAGGAAACCAACAGGGCTGACAGTTTGGAAGTGCCTGAGATGGGAGGACCAAGAGCTAGTGCTCCTCTGAGAAAGGAAGTGTTCTCCTTCCTTCCAAAGACACACAATCGGGGGCAGACTATTCACTAAACTACTGGGTTAAATTCAATTCCCAGAGAAATAGGACATTCTAGAATATTCTCCAATAAATACTGAAGGACTTAATGGTCAGGGCAACCAACAGCAAATCATAAGCAGCATATAGCTGAGCAGAAATCACATACAGTTAAATGGCTGGGAAAACACATTTACTCAAATGGCGATGCAATTTGGAGTTGTGTCTTAAGTGTTGTACTGTGAAATTTCAATTAGGAGCTAAGTGCTGTGAAATGGGCTGTGCCCAAGGACTTTGGCCGGCCGTTAGCCGTGCACTACGGTTTTCCAAGACAGAGGGAGTGATCAGGATGAACATTGGTATTTTGTCTGGATCAGATTCTAAACGTTTTGATGCCTTTAAGAGGTGCATGCGTTTTCTATCAAGGGGGATGAGGTTACTGCACCTACTCATAAACATGGGGCACAAAAGATAAAGGGCATCGTGTAAAGTGTCACACTGGGAGTAAAATAAGTGGGGAAGTTACCTGCAACTTGGCACACTCGAGTTCCCTTAATGGGAAGAAAAGAAAAAGAATTCATTATGGTCCCTTCCGGTGGGTTTATCATTTGAAACACAAACACTGGAAATACACAGGGAAGGCCAGTTGGCAGAACACGTGGTTTCACTGTAGGCACCAGCGCTCCTAAGAGCAGCCACTCCAGAACTGAGTGTAATAAGAGGCAACACCATTAAATGTGTCTTTGGCTCTGTCTCTGGGAGAGCCAGAGGGGAGAGAGCGGTTTTGTTTCCATGGTGTTCTCCAAGTTGGTGAATTTAGTCACGATTTACAGATCTGTCTCTCTGGCTTCAGGATTCCAAAATGGGATTGTAGGAAAGGAGTTAATTTTGCCAGCTCATGTTGAGACCATTAAAATCATCTTGCTGGGGAAATCAGGGAAGGTTGTCAAATACCGCTAAGGCAGTCTTCCACTAGCACGCCAGAGCCCAGCTTCAATCTGCTCTCAGGGTCCACGCAGAACACAAGTGTAGTCGGCATTTCTGGCCAGGCTTTAGAGAGCATTGGTAAGGAAAAAGCAATTAACACATTCATAGTCTTAAAAGGAAAGAACGTGGTGTACAGAGAAACATGGGATTTGGAATTCGAGTTATCAGAATTCAAATCCAATTTTGTGGCTCAAGAGCTGTGTGGCCTTGTGCAAATAACTTAGTCACTCTTAGCTTTAGTTTTGTAATGGGAAAAATGAAAATTAACTCATTAAACCTGAAGGAAATGAAATTCAACAATAAATACTAGGTCCTTTCTAAGGGAATATTTATGAAGACAACAGATATTATAGAACCATGAAACAGTAACGACATTTACTACATGATAGCAACACAAATGAGGGAAGTGGAGTGAGGATAGCTCAGGTAGGTTTTCCAGGTGATGAGTGTGTATTTCGGGGGGAGGGGGGACCCAGGCATGGAAGGAGGGAGGTGGTGTGCAGCAGGTCTGTAGGGGGACGTCAAGGTGGCGAGTAGAGGCTAATATCGCATTGTGACTGTCAACAAGCTGTATGGCCTCAGAGGGGGACTTAACTTCCTGGTTCTTTGGCTTCCTCACACAATATGAATTAAAAGTTTTAAAATTCTGTCTTTAATATTTAATCATGGCACATTAACATAGTGCATGTATCAAGAATATGAAAAGGTGGCCTGGGAAGTCCCATTCTGCCCAGGGTCCCATCTCAACCCTCCACTAAGTGTTATCCTTCCAGAGGTGCTTATTTTCTTTTGTTTTTTTGTGCTTGTGTTCGTTTTTTTTTTTTTTTTTTTTTTGCATTGGCAAGCCACATATTCTTTATTTTCTCCCCTTCTTATTTAAGGGTTTCACAGAGCACACACTGTTCTACAACTTGCTTTTTTCACTTAACATCTTTTGTGAGAATATTTTAGATTGAGTTGTCAAAAGCTGATCACAGAACCCCCTCTACGGAGATTTAATTATGAAATGATCTATAAGTTCTCCTCGCAAGCTGGTTTAATGTTACAGAAGACAAGCATGGATCTCATTGTGGCGCTCTGCAATGTGAACACCTCCAGTTATCACCCATTTGCTCGGGACATCCCCACACATGTCACTGGATGCCCACAGTCATTCCCTCCTGGGTGCCTGGTCATTCCTCATCCAGCCCTACACATTGTGCTCAGTTCCTGCACTATGGCATGCACGTGCCGGGTGCTTTCTCAGGTCTCTCCAAACAGAATTACTCACCGGTAGTGCTTGGTCCCAACCTCTGAGGCAGCATTGTCAGTGGTAGTTACGTGATTTGTCATGAGTGCATCTGGCTCAGTGCTAGACTGTGAGGTTCTTGAAGGCAGGGCCTACCTGTGTTGGCTCTGGGTAGGTGATGGCATTGGAATCAATACACATCTTTCAAATATTTCTGGGATGGGCCAATGCCCCGTCAAAAAACTTAAACTTCTCTGGAGAGACACTGTGCAGGGACCAAAAGTCCTTTTAGCTCCCTGGCAGTTTCATTCCATACCAGTTGGACCACTGAGTGAATGGCCAGGTCTTTGCTTTTATGCCTTTGGGATTCCACGGATCCTGACACGACATAAGGTGTGGGATGATGGAAAAACAACAAAAAATATCTGTCAAAAAATCCCACAGCAAGGTCAATAGTTCACGGAAATCAGACTCAAGAAGATTTGGTAGAGGATCCCACGTGCTTCGTTGGCTCTGAATTTTTTTTTTCTGATTATTTTTCAATTCTCTTATTCATTCCTTTGTCGGTTATTGTAGCTCTGCATTCTGGATGGTGAGCTCCTGTAAAAGGATCTTGTACTCTTCGGTGGCTATTGTCTTAAGGAGAACTTCAATATAGCCAGAGATCAGGCGTATCTTTCATTCTTCCAGAGTTAATGCATTTATGTCTTACTTGCCTATAGGAAAAGCTTCTGCATTATAAATCTGGTGTCCCATAACAATACATTGTTGGCACAAACCCCTGTTGCTGGCCTTGGGCCATTCTTTCTGTAGGAGCATCGTGACACCTGGTGTGATGTTGAGTTACTCCTGTGTCCACTTCAAGGTCTGTCCAGGCTTTACACATGCTGAAGTGCAATATGTGCTTTTTGAATGAATGAATGAGTGAATGAGTGAATGAATGAATGCTGAATATGTGCCTATACCTTGCCAGTCAACGGTGGATACAGAAAGTTGGGAAGGAGAGGGAAGTCCCTGTCTTCCCTGAACCTGTAACCCAGATTCAGAAGGCAAATAATGGCCAGGGTTTCCTCCTGCCTAGAATCTCAGGTGATTTCAGCTCTGGCTGAAATACTTGGATTTAAATATCACAGGCTTGGAGGCACAGGCTAGTAGGACGTTCTTCCTATATCTAACATGAAGAAGCAATACTTTATTTTTCTACCATTTGGTTTTATAAAACAAACAACAAACACCACATGGTCTGTGGTGTTTATAATGTTCTGGTAGATTAATATGTTTTCTTAACGTGGAAGTCACACAAAAGAGAGGGGAATCTAACAGAAGGCAAATGCTGAAAATCACACAAAGCACGCTTTAATTCTTGATACAAATAAATAGTCACAGACCATAAACACATCTCTAGCCTTGAAAAACCCCGAGGAAAACATTGTTTATGGCAACCAGAAGACCCTGTCCTTTCATAATGGGACCTTTTCTGACACGTTTCCATGGTGACTGAAGCTCTGCCACCTAAACACATCCTCCCCGGGAGCAGCTAATGAACAAGAGCCTCAAGGGGACTCGTGGGGAAAGACAAAGTTCCTTCCTTCTCTCTCCCTCTTTCCTCTCAGATTTAAATTTGATTTAATCAGCCCCATTTGGGGAACATGGGAATGAGTTCAAGTGGAAACATCCCTTGAACTGCAAATCAGACTCTACTGTGATTTTTTAGTTATTATTTTTTTTTTAATTTCAGGTTTTGTCTCCAAATTATAAATTTAGTCATTACAATTTCATGATGGGTGGCTGAGATCAAGGGTGGCTGCTTAGGAAGATAAATTCAGGTCTTGCTGGTGGCTGCAGGAAGAGGCTCTCGGAGAGGTTGGGAGACTGTTGTCCCACACCTGTGCCGGTTCACCCCACGTTGCGTTGTCCTGAGGGTGGTGCCACACCGTTGCTGAAACCTGCCATTCAGGAGGGCTGCATTCTGGTTTTGTATCTGGAGGGATGGTAAAGCTCTGTCTTAATATCACCAAGATGTGCTAGATGCAAGATGTGCTTAAATTGAAGCAGAATTTTTTTTAAGAGATGGGGTCTTGATCTGTCAAGTGCGTTGATGTCATCATAACGCACTGTAACTTTGAACTCCTGGGCTCAAGCAGTCCTCTTGTCTCAGCCTCCCCAGCAGCTAGGAATATAGACGCATGCCACCAAGCCCAGCTAATATTTTTTAAAAATTGTTGTAGAGATGGGGTCTTGCTATCTTGCCCCGGCTGGTGTTGGACTCCTGGCCTCAAGTGATCTTCCTGCCTAGGCCTTCCAAAGTGCTGGGATTACAGGAGTGAGCCACTGTGCCTGGTTAGAATTTTTAAGCCATACACACATGTGTTCAACAATAAATGTTTTCTGCTTAAGTAATAATGATGACCACCAGTGACACTGGGCACCAAGCATTTATTTTCCTAAGTTCTTCACACATGCTATGCCTCACTAGTCCTTACAGCCCAGATACAGCTCTAAGATAAATGTATCATTATCCCTGATAGATAGTGGAAGTGATGAAGGTTAGGGAACCTGGCAGAGGTCACTCAGAAAGTCCTTGGTCCCTTTGCCTAAGCTGATGCTCTGCCCTGAGATGTATCACTTCCCCCATCATTACTACACTTTGAAACGCCCTCTGGAGATGTCAGGAGAATGCACAGCATAGAAAATGTATGCAAAGGCCTTGAATCCCCAGGGGCCCTCTTCCACAAACCTCAAAGTGGCTTCTGTAATTTCCAGGTGGGATGGGGATCAGCTGCTTTGTTGGATTGCCACAGAAGGGAACCAAAGTTTGTCTTGGCCTCAATGCCCAGGTTATCAAGGCCTGGAAAGATCACCTTGTAATAATGAAATGTTCACAGTTCATGGCTGCCAAGGGAAATGTTGTTCCCAAGATCTAGGTGTTTTCTCCCAGCTTCTAGGATTATAGATGAAGGCCCTCTCTCCCGGAGGAGGATGGAAAGTCAGAGACACATGGCCAGGTTGGATGGGTTTGAGAAGCCATCAATTATTTCAGATATCTCTTTCTACTGGCCCTTAGAGTCTCCTAGCTTGGGAACATCTGGGTCACCAGGCAGGTGAGCAGGGACCGTGGAATCACTGAGATGCGGAATGCCTTAGCCAGACACACACAGAAGCCAGCAGCGGGCGGCCTCTGGGGAAATGCTGCTTCCAGAGTTTCTGTCACTGAAGTACAGGAGCACCCACTCAGCCATTGCACTCCTACCTGTTTGTTTTATTTGTGTTCTCTTTGTCTTCCCAACCAGACTGAGAGGTCAACCACATAGACTCCTCCCAACCAGCCCAACAGGGCCTGGCATGAGGCTGAGAATGCTTCCGTTTGATACTTGTGCTGTGGCTGCATGAGAATGGAAATTTACACAATGGTATGCTCAAGTGTCCTCAAAACATCCCTGTGAGTAGGGGTGAGGAAGGTGCTCTGTCCCCTCAGTGAAGTGGTAATGCTCAAGGTTCTAGCTCAGACATGGGCCCATTTGTGAAGAGAAAGAGAAACTTTATGATATGATTTGATATGATGTCTTTATGATATGATAGAAACTTTATGAAATGATTCCAAAATCATTTAGACAAAGTTTGCAATTTCACAGATAAGTTCACAGCTAGCTCACGGTATATGAGCACGTTACAAATGGTGGCCCGTTTCCAACCGCGTGTGTGCGTGACGGCTGGGCTGTGGCGCGCACTGAACCGTTGCTCCCAGGGGAAATGCAAGGGTCAGTTCCTGTGCCTCTGGTCACAACATTTCCGTCAACTGATGATTACATAACCTTGTTTTATGTGAGCTTCTGTTTAAAGACCCCTTATTTAATATACATTGTTGAGTCATTAATATTAAACTCATGGCCAACACCGCCAAAACTGAACAGAACTTACCGAGCGCACATGTTTCCTCTGCAAGGCACATCCCAGCCTTCTTGTACTTAGATACAGCGGCCAGCACTTCAGCACTATGCTTGGGGCCATTTTAAACTGTGATACCACCAACAAAATGCACAAAAACCTGAAAAACACGGCACGAAGTAGACTGCAAAGAGAATGCTTATTTATAGTATGAGGACTGGAACAAAAAGGCAGAAAGGCCTTGTTCTTCCTTAGCTGGCAACGTGCTCCTCAGGCAAATCAAAGTTTTTGCTGCTCTGTGCATGTCTGCAAATGACTGGAAAGTGCCCTGAGTATTGATTTGGGGGTTACAAATAAATTGTAACAAGCAGGCAAGTTTGCAGACACAGAATCTGGAATCTGTGAATAATGAGGATTGACTGTTTATTACTACAGTAGTTTTTATTTTAAAAACTTAAATAATACAAGACCCTTCTGATAGATTCTTTTGATAATTAGTGAAGTAGAATTGGCATAGGGTTATGTCAAGTCCGGCCTCTTGGCGGACTGTTGTCCTGGTCCTTTGGCTCCCTGCTTGGAAAATTCACAAGCAGGGCCAGTGTGATGGAGTGAGCACAGACAGGAAGCAACTCCACACAAACAGCTTTTATTGCAGAAAAGAAGGGAGTTATACAAAGTAAGAGTACATTCCAGAGAGGACTGGGTCAGTCTCCATGAGTGGAGAAAGATGTTAATGGTGCCCAGGTGGTTCCCTCTTATGGGCCTGGTCTGGGGAGGGCTTACTGGAGGTGTGGGATGTTACCAGGTGATTGATATACATGATTGACAGGTGTTCTTGTAACAAAGCTGCAGCTCCACAGGTGTGTGTGCCTCAAACTGCAAGTTCCCGCTTTAAGTTCCTGCTCTCTGTGGTTGTTAGCTGCATTTTTCTGCAGTCCCTCCCACCCCCCTCCACCCCTAGGAACTGCCCTTCTGGCCTTTATGTGCCACCTGCAGATTTTGTCCCTGCCTGAAAGTTAACTAAAATTAGTTGATGAATTCCAGGTTAAATGGAATGTTTATTTTGTGCCAGGCATGTTGCTGGTACAGAGGGAACAGAGGGACCCAGCACGCAATGTCTGTTCTTGAGGGGTTTATGTTCTGTGTGTACAGTGTGATGAATGCCAGGAGAGGAGAAAGCCCAGTGTATTGTCAGGGCAGAGAAAGGTGTCCAAGTCTGGGGAGGAAGACAGCATGCCTGAGCTGAGTCTCAAAAGACTAGGCATTTGTTAATGAAATAAAAACCCAAACCCCATAAAATAAACAGGTTTATTTTGAGTTGAATATGTGTGACTGCCACCCTGGAGCTGCATTTTTCTGCAGTCCCCCCATCCCCCCACCCCACTCCACTGCTTCTCTACCTGTAGCAACTGCCCTTCTGGCCTTTATGTGCCACCTGCAGATTTGGTCCCTGCCTAAAAGTTAACTAAAATTAATTAGTTAATGGTCTCAAGACTTCTTGAGAAAATGTGTCCCAGGCAGCCAGGTTATAGTTTGGTTTTATATATTCATGTAGATAGGGATTACACGTAAAATTGTAAATCAGTACTTGCAAGGTGTACATTGGTTTGGCCAGAAAAGGCAGGACATCTCGAAGGAGGGAGGATTATAGGTTATAGGTGGGTTCAAAGATTCGTTGATGTGTAATTGTCTAAAGAAATAAAGCTTTGTCTAAAGGCTTGGAATGTTTTAAGATGAAGAAGTCTATTAATCTGAAACAAGCCAAGGGACATATAGTGGCTCAAGTGAGCTCTTAAACAAATTGATGACCTGCGAGTGATTGCCTGGCACAGCCTTAGGTCTTATTAATAATTTAGTATCTTATTGTCAAAAGGCTTACCCAACTTCCCTTTCCTTCCTGGACAAGAACTCAGTTTTAAGGTTTGTCTGGGGTCCCTTTGGCCAAGAGGGGGGGTCTGTTCAGAGGGAAGGGGGCTTAGGGTTTCATTTTAGTTTATACATTCTAGGGGGGTGGTGGGGGTGGGGAGGGTGGTGGAGAGGCTGCTTCCTGCAGAGACCTGCAATGTCAGGGGAGCCAGGCTGCCTGCAGAACTGTAGAACTGTCAGAGCTGAGGCTGGCCTGGAAGGCAATTGGAGGGCAGGAAGAGCCTTCTGTGGAATCCTAAATTTGGGCTGTTGCACAGGAAACATGGAGTTATTATTTAAACAATTCCCTCTGGTAGGTGACACTATGTGTTTTGAATTACAAACAGGTCCTTCTGATTGCTGATTGGAAAAACCGATTATAAGTAGGAGAAAAAAAGGCAGTCAGTCTAAATTAGGAGGGTGTTCATTCATTTGTTTGTAGTTCATTCATTTCTTTACTCATCATTCATTCATTCAGCTATCATATTCTTTGAGGGTGTCAGTCCAGTTCCAGGCTCTGAGGATTCAGCAACAAATAACCAGAAAGCACATCTCTGAGGAGCTGTACTCTAGGGAGGGGGATGGTAAAACAAAGCCCCACGGACATATAGGGTCCCTGGGTGGTCTTAACATGGATGGAGGCAGGTAGAGGGGACAGTGTCACCAGGTGGGGAATGGCTTGGCAGCCACTGGGCCCTGGGGAGGTGACATGGAGACAGATATGCAGAGAGGAGCTGGGTCCTGATCTGGGTCTCAGAGTCATTGCTAGGGAGGCAGCCGCTCCAGCACACTGTAATCTGGAGGCTGGAAGGTGGAGCGGACAGGTGCCCCGGGCTGCCCTGGCCTCAGTAGGGGAGAGTGAACCAGGCGGGGCCAGTAGAGAAGGTGCAGCTGAATGTGAGAGGTGAGAGGGCCCAGGGCGTGTGGGGTGAGGGTGCAGCAGGGTGAGGCTCCCAGCTCGCAGAGGTCCACTGCCTTAGGGGCCCCAGGAGGTGGAGCGAGCAAGGGGAGGACTTTTTAGGACCTCAGCTTGGGTTCCTGCGGGAGGTCTGATAGCTTAGAGCTTAGCTTGCTGCAGTCCACGCCTGGCGTTCTGAGACCTTCATGCGGTGGCTTGCCATCCTTGAGAGGGTCCTCCAAGTAGGGATACTTAATGTCTGCTTCACAGGCGGGGAGCTGAATGGCAGGGAGGCCAAGGTGGTAAAATTGGAATGGAACCTGCCATTCCACCCCCAAGCCAGCGAGGTCGCTCTCTCGGGGCTGCGGGCTCAGGAAGGCTTGAGGAAAGACCCCAGGGTAGGAGCGGACCCTGAGAGGCAGCCAGGCCGGTGGGCCCCGCACTAGGAGGCTGTGCGCGGAGGAGCGCGGGGGACAGAACAGAAAAGCAGCCCTGGCAACGCCCAGCCCCCGCCGGTTCCAACGCAGCGCTGAGACTCTGGGGCGGGAACCCCTGGCAGCCCAGCGACCAGGGGCTGATGCTCGTGGTCTGGGTGGGGCCTGGGGTTTTTAAAAGCTCCCCAGGTCGTGCTAATAAGCAGCCAGGATTGAGTGAGGAGCCCAGCCTGCAGGGTTTAAGGACGCCCCACACCTGGAGCCCTTGGAGAGCCAGGGCCTGGGGCAGACAGGGCGACGGGAATGTGTAGTGTGCGCCCTCACAAACAGAAAAGCGATATATTTGGGGATCATTTGATGTTTGACAACTAATTCCCTAGATTCGATGCTGCGCTGGATTTTGCAAATAAAATTTCCAGGGGAACAAGGAGAGCTGTGTCTCTGTACCCCTCAGAGACTTCCCGGTGCGCGGTTTGCCGCCCTGCGCAGGGCCCCCCCCTGCCCGTCCTTGCCAGCTTCCTGTCTGCTTCATAAATCACCGCATTATGCAAATCGAAAAATCTGCCCGTAGCTCCTGCGAGGAGAGATCACCCACAAAAGTGGATTTCCATGGAAACCAAGCGAAAAACGCAACAAGAAGGAGAGGAAGGACAAATTAGACCTGCTGCCTGGGTTTTTCTTCAGGAGTCAGTGTTCCCCGTAGCTCCCCTCCCCCATTTCTTCTAGCGCTGACCAGAGTGGGGTTTTTTTTTTTTTTTTGTCTTTTGTTTTTTCCTTGTGGGCTTCTGGGAGTTCGATTTATTCAGTCTGGGAAAGGATGATTTATTTAGAGTGCTTACCTAGGTGAAAAGCGATTATGTGGAGAACGGTGGCCATTTTCTCTTTATTACTGAAGAAAGAGAAGAACAGAAACCTTCATCCCAGTAGGAAAAAATGTAGATAAGCTTTAAGAAAGAACTTCCCAGTTGATGTTACTATAAATACTGTATAGGATTGTCAGAGTGACTGAGGATATTGCTTCTTGGAATCCCCTTAATTGCAGGATGGGATATTACTTTGGTCAGGCTGCTGTAACAAATAGCACCACCACACAGGGGCCCTTAGACAACAGAATTTGCTTTCCCACAGTTCTGGAGACTGGAAGTCCTCCAAGATTAAGGTGCTAACAGGGTTGTTTTCTCTGAGTCCCCCCCTCTTTGGCTTGCAGATGGCAGGATGTCTTCTTGCTGTGTCCTCATGGGGTCTTTCCTCTGTGCCTACACATCCCTGGTGTCTCTGTGTGTTCAAATGTTCTCTTCTTCTAAGGACACCAGTCAGACTGGATTAGGGAAGTCCTAATGGCCATATTTTAACTCCATTGCCTCTTTAAAGACCATATTACCAAATACAGTCACATTCTGAGGTACTGGGGGTTAGGGCTTCAACATACACATTCTGGGGAAACACATTCAGCCCGAGATAGATAGATTCCATTTGGAGAACATGATTTAGAATCCAGCATGTGGGAGTCAGAGAAAATCTTCCGTAAAAAAATGATTTCTCAGTCAGGATGCTGAAGCCTAAGGCAAGTGACTCAGTAGGGCCCACCGGATGAGGACAGATGAGCACCCTCTCCCAGGCCTGCTAGTCCATGCTTTAAACTATGTGGAACTCTCCAGAAGAATGTGCTCCCCTTGATGCAAGTAAAGGTTGTTGCTCTGTCTTTGTGAGTGAGTGATCCTGCAGCTCCCTAGAACAAGCACAGGGGGCATGATTCCATGATGCCATGTGGACAGGGCGTGCTTCTTCAAATCGACTTTGGGACATCATCCCCCAAATCTTGCTGTGACCTGGGGAAGGTGATTCCTGGGGCTTTCTGCCTCACCCTACTCACTAAGTGATAAGGGATTAGTCCTGGGATTCTTGCAGTTGGGGACGAGCTGCAGGTGCCTGCACTCACTGAGGCATTGCCAATCAGATGGAACGTGCTAAAGAATCCCTGGGAGGCTTACTGAAGATGCAGACTTACTCAAGAGCTTTTGATACCCTCTGAGTGGGGTTTGCTTCAGGAATATCTCTTTCTAAGAAGCACCCAGCATTGAATCTGAATCAGATCATCCTGTGACCACACCTGGAACAGTTATTTTAGACCCTTGCTACTCACAGTGAGGGCAATGGAGAAGCAGGTGCAGTTTCACCTGGAAGCAGTGAGCAATTCAGAACCTGAGCCCCCTAGATCAACTAGATGAAAAATCTGTGTTTTAATTCAAGTTTAAGAAGCTCTACTCTAGCAGAATTGTCTCTGGGTGGCCTTACAGGCTGTCAGTAGTTCCTTGGTGGAGGTGGAGGAATTGTTCAAATCACTACTTAACTGGATGTGTTTAAGATGACCAGATGCTTTTGAAATCAACATTAGCTACACTGAGAAAGTTACAGTCAAGGCCTGTGAAGGGACAGATTTTGCCTTACTTTCAAGCCAAAAGTTAGCCCAGCACCATTTCCCAGCTGCTGTCAGAAGACACGAGACTCCTGGGTCAGAGACAAAAGACCTTGTTATGGCACCGCAAGCAGCATGAGCTTCAGGTTCCTATGGGTTCCCTTTCCCCTCTATATCCCATGGGAATAACACAGAAGGACCATGTGGACAATGGAGACAGGTAATTTGCATTACAGCCTAGGAACCTGAGCTGAGGAAATCTCAACCAACGCCACAGAAGAAGGCATTATCTTTCTTATCCTGAGTGGGAAATAAATCTATCCTCTGCCCCAGAGGGAGATATCTCTGTCTTCCAGAGCTATTTGCTATACAAATAGCCTTGAAATTATAGCCTGGAACAAAAGCTGATTCAAGAGGTACATAAAAACCATTGAGAATGGTCTCCTAAATGGTCTCTTGAAAGTCTTTTTGTTCATCTGAAATATCTCTCTATGTATCCTTGCTTGCTGAGAAACCCAGATATGCCAAGGTTAATAGTCAACACACAGAGAAACAAAGAATGGGATTTTATTTAAGCCTATCTTGAGCCTTAAGGAACCTTTGGACATAGGAATTGCATATACCTGAAAGATCTAATTTCTACCATCTTGCACATAGAGACATGTGGGGATCTGTCTTTGCAGAAATGTAGTGGGTGGGTCTGAGGGGCATTCAGATTCCTTCTGTTGGCTTAATCATGTGATGAATTAGTTAAAAGAATATAAATTAAAATAGTTATCATAGATAATAGTAGTTTCTATTTTTAATACTTTACATACATTTATTAAATAATACTTTACAGTTTTACATTCATAATTTAATTCTCAAAGCATGATTGCTTCTCTTTTTCCTATGAAAAAAGACAGTCAAAGAGATTAAATAACTTGTTCAAAATCATGGCCAATGCAGTCTGGCAAGGTCATACATTCAGGACTGTGACTTTCTGGTAGGGAACTTTTAGCTGACACATTTATTCAGTCAAGGAAAAAAAATGGAACCAACTTTATACTTACAAATAAAAATCAATACCACTAATTCTACTAGGAAAGAGAATCAACAAAAAAAGCACAAATGAATTAATTTTTTCCTTTCTACAGCCATTTTTGTGGCAACTTAGCACTTTCTAGGGAATGTTTTTTGCACATGCAAGATCATTAACAAGATTTAGCTTCGTCTCATGGCATCCGCTCCACTGGAATCAGGAATCTTGACTGAAACTGAATTTGTAAGAACAGTGTTGTTTGTTATATCGGAAACCTGACTCTGAATTCATTCAAAGAATGCTTCTAAAGTACTATAAGAGAGGCTATTGTGGTATCACATTAGCTGCCATAAAGCTTACTTTATGTAAAGTATGTGAAGCTCTTATCTAATCAACCACACTGCATAATCCCAGGCTTATTAAATCATATTTAGGAGCAGACTCGAAGGGAGTTTTTAATATTCTAGTCAGTATATTTCAGAGAGTTTTAATGCCAGCTCTCCTTCCCCCCCCCCCAATCTTCTCTATTTTTAGTCTATGCATTATTCTTTCATCAAGACTGACTCTCTCACACCCTTTGTCTTAGCATGATGCAGACGCAGGCTTGGCCTATGATGTTCTGCCTATTTAGACATTCTCCTCATTCATTCATGCATTCATTCACCCTCTCTCATACCTTTCCAGGCATTGGAGTAGGAGCTAGGGAGGCCGCGCCTGCCCTCTGGGGGCTTCCAGCCATTGGAGAGCACACACAGCCCGTCGGTGGCCTGCCCTGTCTCTAATGTTAAACATTTTTTTC